>NC_141685.1:1451467325-1453912359 GCF_964263255.1 Lissotriton vulgaris
AAAGTAATTAGGACCCATTTCTCCTACTATTACTAACTACATGAAAATATATCAGAGCAGCAATATTAAACCGATTCCCAGAGATGGACAATTCCATGATGATACAATTCAGCAACCAAAATTTAGCAAAGATTCTGCAACATACAAGGAGAAAGCAACACTCTCAGTAGTGGCCACAAACAACCCGTATCTAAAAGACTTTTAATTATTATCACCCACATCTAACTTATAATGAGTAGTAAAGCTAGATGGTGTAGCTTATGCACCTGCTTTACATATGACAATAATAGATATCACACAAGCTGCCACCCAGTATGCATCAATCTTCTGCGTAGATTTACCCTCCACTGCTCATGCATGAGTAGAATTCTGACAAGCATAGGCCATGGTAATCAAGTCCTTAATCCATCTACTTACGGTTGAAGTAGATGCCTCTAAACCATGCCGAAAAGTACTAAAATAAAACGATTTTCACACATTCTTTAAACTTGAGATTTTGGCATATACGGGCACATGCATCATTGTAGGAATTTGCATTTCCTAAATTGCGAAAATTAAGGAATCGCAATTTAGGAATTGCAAAATCCTTTGCATCAAGAAATTCTACATTTTTTTAGGATTTCTTAATTTTCGGAATTTGCGATTCCTTAATTGTGAATCGCAATTAAGGAATGGCATTACATTGATTCCTATGGGCCTAGAGACCCATAGGAATCAATGGCGTTTTGCATTTCTGTTTTTTGAAATTCGCAATTTGTTGATGCATTGCAAGGGTGCAGAGGGGGGTCCAAAGGACCCCCCCCTGCACCCCTGAAATGTATTTTAAAGTGCATGTTTCACACACACATGTCCTAAGGACATGTGTGTCTGTAACATGACACTTTCCAAAATGCATTTTTGTGCTTTTTTAAAGAATTTCGCAAATTAACACGAGGGTCAACCTCGTGTTAAGTTGCACTTCCTATTTCAAAATTCGCATTTTTAAAAAAATTGATGCATTGCATTTAAGGAATCGCACAAATGCGATTTCTTAAATGCATTTGCATTTTTAAGAAATGCAAAAAAAAGCGAATTTTGAAAAATTGTTTCATGCATCCCAAAAACGTATTTAGGAAGCGCAAACGGCCGAATTTACAGATTCGCACCGTTTGCACTTCCTAAATAGGTTGATGCATGTGCCCAATAGATTTTCATTGCTCTGAGCACATACCTTGTATGCGAAGATTCCTACCTTCAGGGCCTTGAGGAATTGGGAAGAGAGAAGTAAGAGTTATTTCCTACTTCCTAAGGAAGGTAAACATACCTTTGGGACGGAGTCCTGTTTCTAGCCTTAAATGCAGTAGTAGTAATTGTGTTTATTGAGACTCTGGCCTTTTAATAATCATCACATAATTACATACATGGTGTGATTAAAAATAATAAGTGCTCACATTAATGCATGCCTTTTATCCATCACTGTTTTGTGCACTTATTGTGTCACCCTATGTGGGACTGGTATGCCCAGACATGGGTTCTGTGCACACTCTGGGGCATTTTATCAAGGGGGTTTATCTCCGCTTTTTTGGCTTTAAAAGCCAAGAAAGCGGAGATAAAATTATCTCCCTATTACCTAGCTGTTGCTAACACCAGTTAGCGACAGCTAGTAGGAGATAGCGACCATCTTGGGCCCCACTTTGCATGTCAGAGAAATGTATCACTAATGACATGCAAAGTGGGCGTGCCAAGATGTTAGCGACTGGAAACAGTCGCTAACATCGCTATCTCCTATTACCAACTTTTGGAGATATTCGCGCTAAGCGCGAATATCTACAAAACCTAACACCTGCCCTGAGCAGTTCTTAGCCATGTTATCCAATGGGAGGTGGATAACATGGCTAAGAGCATTAGCTCGGTAATGCATGAATATCGCGGACTTTTCAGTGATATTCATGCATTGCGGCTGATTTTTATTGCATTTGCGATAAACCTTGGTAATACCAAGGTTTATCTGCGATAAAAATCGCCGCAAGTCGGCGATACATTTTTGTCTCTAACCAAGCAATAGCGATAATTATCGCTATTGCTTGGTAATATGCCCCTAATTAGTCACTGGAACCAAGCTCTACCACCTTGTGGTCCAGTTGAGGGAAGGTCTGGCTTGACAGTTCAGGCTGGACCGGTCCTATTGGGGCACGGTCATGACTGATTTGCATATAGCTCAGTCCAAACTGAAGTGGCATAGTGTGCAGAATAAAGACGGATTGGGATGCAGCCCAAGTGTTTTCCATTGGCTGAGATTAATTCAAGCATTCCACCCATCACTGTTTTGTGTAAGAGCCATTAAATCAATAAGCACCTTCCAGAATATTTAAAACTATTAAAATATACCAACCAAACAAGTCACATATAAACATTGTGTTGCATATAAAACCCCTAATGCGTCCATGCTGACATTTATTCCATATTTCACAAGAACAGGTTTTATCACAGAACATTTTGTGGAAGAAAATATAAACAATCCACCAATTAGTGCTGGTTTGATCAACGTATTCTGAAAAATATGGGTACACTGTACGATTTTTCGAAGAGTCTCTTAGTGAAGCAATACTTTTCTTCACCACGTAATTAAAACCTCTGACCCTGGACTCCAATGAGTCTATTTCACCTAATTCCTTCTTTGTTGCAAGCAACAGTGTATCCATATTAAAATCCTTCAATGTGAAGTCATTTGCAATCCGCCTGAGCTACTCCCTTAGCAATATTGCCCATTTATTTTGCCATTTATTATTTCATATATGCAGTACCGTGAGATTTTAAGTTTGGAGATATTAATTATTTGTGCCAAAAGCTGATACTAAGGTTTTTGCAATACCATTATTTCACATCAACTTTCATCATCATAGCATGAATCATTTCTCATTTAGGGAGGCACGGGAGATTTTTGATATAGTGCCATTCTATCTTCTCCCAGACTGTGTCTGTGACCAGTCATACAATCTCAGCCTCCTACATTTGTGGTGGAACCATGGCTTTATATGCAAACAGTACTGGTTTTAACGATGGGCCACCGAAGTCCCTTTTGAATTTCTTTAACTCTCGTATTATCCCAGATACACAGGGGCAGATTTATGTTAACTGGCGCATCCCCAGGGATGCGGCAGTTAACATGCGCCACAGTGCGCCACAGCTCCGCCAGCCATGGTGCGCCGCATTTATAATGCGGCGCACCATGGTGCAAAAACGGCACAGATGCGTGACGCATCTGTGCCGGAAATGTGGCGCATTGCTGGAGTTGCGTCACAAGCGCGACGCAGCTCCAGCAAGGCTCGGGGGTGCCCCATTTTAACAATGCTGCGTCAAGACCTACGCCTGCTTAAAGCAGGCGCAGGCTTTTGACGCAGCATTGGCTTAAAAGTGACTGAGTGAAATCTCATAGATTTTACTCAGCCACTTTTGCGAGGCGCACCTGCCCCGGAACGCCCACCCTGCGCCGGAACGCCCACAAGCGGCGCAGGGCTTTACAACGTGAGGCATCTGCCTAGATGCGTCACATTGTAAATCGTTCGTAGGATTGCGCCACGTTTACGCCGCCTTGCGTGACGCAACAGCGGCGTAAACGTGGCGCAAGGGCCTCATAAATCTGCCCCACAGATTTTTAAAATGTCTAAGTTCTTTTTCCGCTAAATTTTTTATTAAAGATCATTTTCAGATATCTATAGGAATTTACATCCTCCAACACTAACTTGTCATACTACCATGTATAAGGTTTACTCCTTTGCTCAAGCAAATTGCCAAGTGGTTGGTCTCACAATATTTGTTGAAGGCAAATAATTTCCTTTGAAGGACTATTTGAATTATATCTAGTCGAGCAAAGTCATCACCATATAGTAAGCAAGGGACATGACAGCTCCCCATTCTTGTCAAATAAGTGTGTGTTTTTAATAACATTACTGGTATGTCAGCCAGATGAAGTGCAAAAAAGCTGGGTAAATAGGTGGGGGCTAATACACACTCTGTTTGAAGCTGGTTCTTTAAAAGGGTTTTAGAGGCTCTAGGGTCATATGTATGTTTCTATTTCATTTTTTAAGGGTATGCAATGGTCTGTGGGACCAATGCCTGCTCTTAAAAAAAGTTCTGCTATTATTCACAAAGAGTATGGGGTCCCCTTCCTGTTTGCAACTGCTTTACCACCTACTTGAAGTAGGTGGTAAACTGTGATTGTTGTGTGACCATGTTTCAGTTACAAAACAGTTGTACATCCCCCTTCGACTCGCAATTAGAAGTGACACTCTTGCCATGCTGTTTCCTAATAGGATCTTGCAAATCCTATTTTGCAACTTGGATATAGGGTACTAACTCACAAAATAGGGTTTGTAAATCGAAAAATGTATTTTACCAGTTGCAAAAGGCCTGAAAGGCCATTTGTAACTGGTAAAATGCATCGTACATCTGGCTCGAAGAATCAAATGTATATAATTGCATCTTTTCCCAATTGGCACTTGTTGATAATGCGGGTCTCTAGTTGGCAATGCTTTGCACCTTGGTCCAAGTATGACCCATGTTTATAGTCAGACCAAGGGAGTGACCCCCTTAGACGACCCCTGCTCACCCCCTTGGTAGATTGGCACGAGCAGATAGGCTTATATCAGAGGCAGTGTGTAAAGCATTTGTGCACACATACTGTAATACAGTAAAAACAATACAAATGGACACCACACAAGTTTAGAAAAAAAAGGAATCTTTAGCTAAACAAAACAAGACCAAAACAACAAAAATCCAATATACAGTTAACAGGATATGACTTTCGAAAGGTAAAAACAGTTCTTTCTGTAGAAAACTATAGATGCAACACTTTCAACACAAAGTACCTTGGATGCATCAAAATCATAAGCAGAAACAGCCATGGGGAAGGTGATGCATAAGTTCCTTACAGGCAAGGGAGGTGATGCATTGGTTCCTTGCTCCAGGAGAGGGAATGTGTTGTTTCTTTACTGGAGAGGAGGTGATGCATCAGTTTCTTACTTTGTGAGGAGGTGATGCGTTGGTTTCTTACTGCGGCCCCAACGTTGCTGTTGACTTGGCGGTCTGGTACAATGACTGGCGCTTCTGAAGGAGTTGGCTCTGATGCGGCAGTGGCACCAGCACTGCGTCAATCTCTCTAGCTCTGGTCCCACGATGCATCCATTTCTGGCTTGCACACAAGGGCCTGCGTCGTAGTCGGTGCAGTGATCTCAGACTTCGGAAATCGGTGCACAGGACTGGGTGAGCGGCGGTTTCTCCAGCCACGGGCAGATGCTGTGTCGGTTTCTTCAGCGGCGATGTGTGAGAATTCTTCCTGCACTGCGGTGTTGCGTCAGAAACAGATGCGGACGCATCACACTTTGTTAGTCTCTTCAAGTTCTTCCAGCTCCCTACAGCAGCAATACCCTTCAGAGGCCCACAACTGGAATAGGCAGCTCCTAGCAGATCAAAACTAGCAGCAGCAGAGTTCAGGGGAGCTGGGGGTGAAGTCTTTGTGTCCCTGAGATTTCAGAACAGGTGGCAAGCTCTACTTCAAGCCCTTGGAGACCTTCTTCAACCAGGATAAACTCACAGTTCCTCTCCTTGGAAAAAACAGCCACCGCAGGCTAACCCAGACAGAACACAGCAAAGGGGCAGTACTTGTTCTTCAGTTTTCCTGGCATTTCTCTTTGGCAGAGGTTCCTCTTGAGTCCCCAAAAATTAGTTCTGGGGTCTCCTCCCCAATATTTGTACTGCATTTCTCTTTGTTCTCTTGTGGCGATGTTTTGTACTAATAGTAATAACCAAGATGATTATCCTTCCAAAAGTGAAATATATTTTGCAAAATTCCCCCTTCTTTTTACCTGAAGCCACTATAACTACATTCAACACAACTCTTTCTACATTCAATGGGAAAACTTCCCCCCATAAAGAGGCATTCACAAAGTGCTGCAAGTCTACATATGTTGGTGGCCTTTCCTTCCATGATAGATACAGCCTCCTGCTACAGAGGGTCGAACTTATTGATAATAAATTAGTGAATATATGTCCCCTTTGATGAAGACACATTCATTTAAAGTAGAGCACTGGCTCATGAGCTATGCCTCCCCCTTCACTACCTAGTTAGGGGAGACCAGCCACCAGCATACCCCGTGCTACTAACCTGAATCTTAAGATATGGCAGGCCACACGCAGACATATTGGTGGGAGTGGAAACTTACGGGTGTCACCATCCTTGTAGCATGCACCTGACTGGCCCAGGCTATAGCCCTCGAGGGATTTGGGGAACAGGATTCCCTTGGTCTTTCATCCCCAAAACATATCCTGGGGTTCAATATCATGAAAACATTTGAAGAGATGCAAGCTGCCTTTTATTTTGAGTTTTCTCAATTATTTCCATTCCTACAACATAAGCATGCACTTGAGACGTATATGCCGGATACTGGGACTCTTGTGGAATTCAACCCCTTAAAGGCCAATCTGATTTTGCCATGCACGAGGCCAAGTCTTGTTGATATGCAAAACTTTGGTTTATCAACACTGGAGACGGATTTAGAATGGACAATGTCACTAATGATGCTGAGGGTGGCATCAATTTCAGCACGCTTCTGGCTGATACAGTTCAGATCTGAAATGCGTTTATCTGATCCCACACTTTCTCTGAGGATGAGTAGGGGCTCTAGTCCAAACTGTGTCGGGTGCAGGGTGGAGGAGAGTGACTTTCTCCACACCACATGGAATTGCAACATTTTACGCCCCTCGAAGGACACAATTCAGGACACTCTGAGTGAGGTATTGTGTACAACACTGGACCTTACTCCTAAAATAGTCGTTCTGAATATCGGGGATGGTGAGGGATTTACTTATGCTGACAGAAAACTCATACGACTGTGCCTCACCATCGGGAAGAGAGACATAACTCATCAATGGAGGCAATGTAACCATCGGTCAGGAGAAGGATGGAAGGGTGCACTAACCTGTGCTGCACACTTCAGACAGAGGCCTTTGTACGAGACAATGGAATGCTTGCAAAAACTCAAGAGAGTATGGGACAGATGGGTGCAATACGGAGAAGAGACACGAGAAAAGAACTATTCATAAGAAACTAAAATGCATCTCAAATGTGTCCTTGTTGCCCCCAGATCGATCGACATGATGCGCAAGAGCATGATTCTTTAGTTGAAAATATGTATCAAAATTATCTTGACATGAGTACTGATGATATGATATGATGATATGATAAATGGATTTGTAGAGCGCATGTTCACCATCGGTTTCTTGCACTTAAGTGGAAGGGCTGAGGGGCACAACAGCGTGGTGGAATTATTTGTAGGCTAGGGAGAAAAGCCAGGTTTTAAGTGACTTCCTGAAGTTGGCATAGGAGGGGAGAAGGCGGGGTTCTAGGGGGAGGGAATTCCAGAGGAGTGGAGCCTGGGATGAAAATCTCAGGCCTCCATGCCTCTTGCGTCTAAAGGAGCAGGGGGACAGGAGATTGGAGCCGGAAGAGCTTAGAGCACGGGGATGGACATAGCGGTGTAATCGGGAGGAAATGAAAAAAGGTCCCTGGGAGGAGAAGGCTTTGTGGATCAGGCAGCCCAGTTTGAAGAGGCTGCACTGGGCCACTGGGAGCCAGTGGAGGCTCCTGAGGAGGGGTTTAGTGTGACTGAACTATGCCTGGCTGATTGATTCTGGACGAGTTGGAGTCTGTGAGATTGGTACCCAGGTATGCTGGCATACAAGGAATTCACAAAGTCAATGCGGGACATGACAAGTCCCAGCATGACCTGAACGAGAGCTTCACGTGACAGCAGTCTGCTAATTTTCCGAATACGGCGCAGGTGGAAGAAGCAGACGGAGACAACTGAATTCATTTGAGCCCTCATGGAGAGGTTGTTGCTGATGGTTATGCCTAGGCTCTTGACCGAGTTCACAGGGGATGGAGGGGGACCAAGGGAAAGGGGCCAGAAAGTAGAGTTCCAGGGGTTACCTAGGGCCCCGTGCGGACCAACTCAGTCTTGTCGTGGTTATGTTTGAGCTGGTTAGTGTTCATCCATGTGCTGATGAAGGTCATGGTGGATTGGACGTTTTCAATGGAAGAAGGGGAGGGGTCAATTTGAAAATGAGCTGCAGATCATCGGCGTAGTTAAAAATGACCACTGATCTTTTCTGAAGTTCGGAGATAAGGGGCAGAATATACAAGTTGAACAAAAGGGGTGAGAGGGAGGAGCGCTGAGGGACTCCACAGGTTAGTCGTTTTTGTTCCGAGGCGAAGGGGGGGAGGGAGACTGCTTGGAAGCGGTCTTGGAGGAAAGAGGCGATCCATCTCAGCGCTGGCCCCCGGATGCCGGCGCTCTCGACACGGTCGAGGAGAACAGTGTGGTCGACGGTGTCAAACGCCGCTGACAAATCCAGGAGCACCAGTGCCTGTGAGGTGTTCTGATCGGCTCCCTGTCTAAGATCGTCATGGACGGCCAGGGCAATGGATTCAGTAGAATGTTGAGGCCTAAAGCCGGCTTGGTGGGGGTCCAGATAGTGGGTGGATTCCACAAAGGTATTTAGGCAATTTGCCACATAGGGCTCCAGGACTTTGCCCAGGTAGGGGAGAAGAGAAATTGGGCGAAAGTTGCAGAGTGCCCAAGGATCGGATCCTGCTTTTTTAAGGATGGGCGAGACCACAGCGGTTTTAAAAGAGGTGGGGACCACGCCAGAGGTGAGTGAGTTATTAAGGAGGGAGAGGGGGGGGGTCAGGGATGTTAAGGAAAAACTCCCGAGCAATGTGAGGGGGACAGCTCCCGGGGAGAACCAGAACGAACTTTCCTATGGAGTAATGAGTACTGATGGGCTCTCTGTTTGTATTTGTATTTGTTTGTATAGCGGTAGAATCGACCCCCGAAGGGGTATCTCTGCGCTTTAGCAGGGCTGTGAAAGGAAGGCTATGAATTCAAAGAGAATGAAAACGGATCAGGCACGGCAGAAAATAAATGTCTTCAGCATTTTTCTGAACTGCAGATGTTCGGAGCATTGTCTTACGTGAAGGGGGAGTTCATTCCATAAAATAGGGCCGCAAATGGAGAGAGATTTTCCACCTTGTCTGGCCTTTCTTATTCGCGGTACCACCAGAAGGTGTTTAGCGCCTGAGCGTAGGGATCTAGAAGGTATGTAAAGGCACCAATTACTCAGCGAGATGTAAGGGGCCCAGATTGACAAGAGCCTTGTGGAGGATATAGCATGTTTGAAACTGAATACGTTGGCGAATAGGGAGCCAGTGCAATTCCTTAAGAAGGGGCAGTGAAGTGGTTCGAGGTGGAGCATTAAGAACCAACCGGGCCGCCGTGTTCTGCACCACCTGCAGTCTGTTGAGGACGGCATCGGTTGCTGAGATAAGCTAACTGTTACAATAGTCCAGGCGACTCAAGACCATTGCCTGGAATATGGTTTTCCGAGCGGAATCCGGGAGGAGGGGGAAAACTCGGCGCAGCATGTCAATAACATGAAAGCAGGAGCCAGCGGTTTGGCTAACATGTTCTTTCAGATTGAGATCACGATCAAGGTGAATCCCCAAATTTTTAACCCTGAGTTTGGGCAGAGGGGAAGGTCCCAGATCTGTTGGCCACCAATCCGGTGTACATAGGAGGGGAGCTTCTCCCACAAGCACGATCTCTGTTTTTTTAACATTGCACTGGCGAAAGTTACTCCTCATCCAGTGCGATATGGCCCTTATTCCGTTAGACAAAGCCAGTTGTATAGAAGATGAGAATTTATTGAAGGGAAAGAGGAGTTGGGTATCATCGGCGTAGAATATGGGGATAAACCCATACATCCTCATACGGTTGGCCAAGGGAGCAACATACATTTTGAAAAGAGTAGGGCTCCAACATGAACACTGAGGTACTCCCTTGGTCATACCCACCAGCACCAATTGATAAGGGCCGAGGTTGACAGTTTGGAAGCAATCCGACAGGAAACTCTTTATCCATGACAGAGCTGAGCCTCTTAATCCAACTTTCTCCAGTTTTCTGAGCAAGACACTGTGGGAGATCGTGTTGAACGCCGCAGATTAACTATATAGCCATGGTATAGACACATTTTTGCAAAATAAAAAAAAACTAAAATTTTAATTATTTTTTAATAAAAACTTCCCAATGATGTGATGCATATATTTGGAACTAAGACCAACAGCCATTGTAATTTCATTAAAATGCATTTGTAGTGTTAAACTATGGGGGGTGTTTATTTGGTGCGCAGCGATTTATGTAGGTCAGATATCACATTCGGAGGAATGCAGGTTACAGAAGCATGGTAACATGATAAGGGGGAATATCACGAGTACAGGAAGAAACAAAGATAATACTGCATGCAGACAGACTAGGTATAAGGTAGCTGGAAGGAGAGGAAGTATGAGCGGTACGAAGAAGGCAACGGGACAAAGAAGGTTTTAATGCCTTTCCAGCAGATGAGGAGCGCGGTCTCGGTGATTGATCCAGAGCGTAGGCCCCATAAAGAGAACGCAGATCTTCTTGTTTGTCTTTCTGTGGCTCGCAGATCACAGATTTCCCCTGCATGTAGCTATAAATATTATAAATACCCTAAGCATGGAGCTGTTTGAGAGGGATCACATTATGAGGCCTGTAAAAACACTTCACATCAACATTGATTTGCCTCTTCTATTTTACATTTTAAGATGTGTAGAATGGCACAGTGCTATAGCTACGTTTCTTGGCAGACATTTTCTTTGAAATATAAAGAGAATAATTACAGATAAAAATGAATAGCTTTGCCTATGAACATTTAGAGCAAAAGAACTAATCCTCCAGTCGATGTACATCAGTTAGCTATCAGTCGTCAGACTACGATTGTCGCAAATGCCTTTTTTCAGCAATGTGTTTTTTTAATCCGCTGTCACATTTTCCCGGTTTGGCTGTCCTTTATGAAGTAAATTCTCTTAGGTCTGGCTGTTCAGGGAATCCCCCGCAGACTGACATTCCCTGGTACGAATCGCTGGCACTCACAACAGCAAAGGTGCTGCTTTGGCGCCTGAAAGCCAGGCCGCCTTGGTAGCTGTCACGCAGGCCTCCGGCTACGCTGCGCAGCTGCCTTCGGTCCCTATCCCCGTCGCCAGCTGCCACTGCATACATCAGTTACTGATAGCTCCGGTTCCTTAGACTTGGACTACATGAGTAATTGGCAGTCCTCAAGAGGGTGGGAGCATGGGAATTACAGGGCCAGATTGAGAGTTTTAGACCAGCAGCCAGCTCTGCACTCTCTCTCTTTCGCTTCCCCTCGCAGGCTGTTCTCTCAATAGACCCAACTAGGCGTCAGTCCGTCTCGTCATCTGCTTGTTTAAAACCGCAAATAAAATCTATGCATTATTGAACAATGAGAACAGGGCATAGGGGAAGCAGTTCACGTGTGCACGCACATGTGACGAGATGGAAACCATATTTATGTGAAATAAACTTCTCATGTACAATAAACAGCTGCTTAAGGTCTGTGAATCCAGTAAACTGGAATGTGAAATGTACACATCTAAGAATGTTTACATATTTTCTGTATTATTTCACTGTGCTGACGCCTATTGCTGATTGAGAAACTATGTGGTCCAAACAGATAAAACTGTATTGTTATGACGAACAATGAATGTTTTTAAAGGAAATTAAATATTTTACAGCTGTTGACCTCTAGAAACTTTGCAGCTTGAATTGGCATCTCTTCTGTACGGAGAGCCGGTGGAGTTGCCCCTAGTTGGGCTGTGAAGTGGGTTATTTGGGGAAGGTCAAGGATGAGTCTTGCTGCAGCGTTCTGTACAGTCTGAAGTCTTTGTAGGAGTTTAGTGGAATTGAAGTTCTTTATTGTATAGGTAATTAAAACCAACACAATATTCCAGTACATAAGATATATTGTGGCAACATGATACGCTCGTGAATATCTCAGTTTCAGCAGAAATAAAAGTTAGATAAACATCTAAAATACCACAGTTTTTGTTCAATACATTAAAATCTAATTTAATTTTGCTATTTACAATGTTGTGACTGTTAAAAGATGGGGAGAGATGACTGAACAACATTATGACAGGTATCACTGTGTCGTTAGTTTCTTATAGCAATTTAAATTTTTTATAGATTGGCAGATTAGTTGTAATGTCCTTTGAGTCCAGACTTTTTAGTATGGCGGATCTGCAGGTGCGATACCTCTTTCATTAAAAATTCTCCTCATGAAGTGACGGCGATAGTGGCCTAAAGCTGGGCAAATACATAATAAATGTATAAAGTCCTCTGTTGGTGACCCACATAGGCTGCAAGCTTTTGAGCCCTGGAACTTCCAGCTAGGAAGGTTGGCGTTTGAGGGCAACTTCCTCAAACACAGTTCTAGGAACTTGTTTTTTAGATGAGGGGAAAAAGCAAAGCCAAGGTAAGCCGCTGGCTCTGGTTTAGTGTAAGAATATAATACCATCCATGCGTGAGCTCGTCGGCTTTGCATTACTTTTTTGTCTTGTAGAGAATGCATTTTTGCTGCCTTTTTCATGATTAGTTGGAATGACGCCAAGGGTAATTTTCGATGCCAGAGGTCAGCCGTCTGGGTTATTTGTAGTGAGGTGTCTAGATACTTAGTGTGTTGAGA
The DNA here is from genome assembly GCF_964263255.1 of Lissotriton vulgaris. Classification (NCBI taxonomy): domain Eukaryota; kingdom Metazoa; phylum Chordata; class Amphibia; order Caudata; family Salamandridae; genus Lissotriton; species Lissotriton vulgaris. The sequence goes on from NC_141685.1 coordinate 1,451,479,923, forward strand.
CTTAGGGTCATTTTGCAGAGCGTCCCAGAGCACCTTTAATAATTTCAAGCCCACGATTCAGCCACATTTTTTTACCAGATTTTGATTGCCTCATACCTTCTGTATAGTGGCTGTTGCTGCAGGCCAAACTCTAAATGTACCTGGGCTGATGAGGCGTTGCATGGCAGACGAAATAGGAGGCGTTTGGTGATTTATATATAGAGATAATAATCCAGTGGAATGGTGATGAGGGCCTGTGACATGGTGCGTCTTGTGTGCTGGAAAGACACTTGAAAATCTTACGTAGCATACGCAGAGTGAGGCAGCAGGTGGAGGAGACGTTGATCTGTGATTTCATGGTGAGCTTGTTGTCAATGATTATTCTGAGATTCTGGTGTGGTCGGAGGGAGTGGGTGTGGGTCCTAGGTATGATGGTCACAAAGAGTCATTCTAAGTGTTGCTATTGTCCCGAAGATCAGTACTTCCATCTTGTCTGTGTTCAATGACAGGCTGTTGTTCTTTATTCAGTCTGCGATTCTTGTCATGGATCTGTGGAAGTTGGTTCTTATGGGGGCGAGGCTGTCAGAGAGTGAGATGATGAGTTGGGGATCGTCTGCTTAGTTTATGTTGAGATTGTGGGATCTGACCATGTTGGCAAGTGGGGGGTATATATGTGTTGAGGTTTGTGGGGCTGAGGGGTGAACCTTGGGGAGATATGCGAGGCAATATCCTTGGGTTCATAGGTAAAGGGTGGGAGGTAGATCCTCTGGGTTCTTCCGGTGAGGAAGAAAGTTATCCATATGGACGTGCCCCCTTGGATGCTGATGTGGTGAATTCTTCAATCAGCGTGTGGTGGAATACAGCAAGCATCAAAGGCTGCTGCGAGGTTGAGGAGGATCAGGGCTTCTGCTTATAATAATAATAATACTGGATTTTATACAGCGCGAACAGCTACCTCGCGAGGAGGTGTCCCGGCGCTAGTAGATCACTGATAACCTTAGGCATAAAAATAGGAGAGCTAGCGTGGCTGGGTGAAAAGCCAGGTCTTTAGCAATTTCCTAAAGCAGGGTTCGGAGGGGGCCTGTTGGATAACTTGTGGCAGGGAGTTCCACAGAACGGAGACGTTGGCTGAAAAGGTCCGACCGCCTAGCCGGGCCTTTTTTGCCCGCGGGATGACCAGTTGGACACGGTCATTGGATCGTAGTGCACGGCTTTGAAAGTATCTAGGAAGGCGGTTTTTCAGGTATTGTGGGCAGGAGCCATACAGAGATCTGAACGCAAGCGTCAAAGCTTTGAATTTTATCCTGTTGGCTACTGGTAGCCAATGCAGGGTTCGAAGATGCGGAGAGACTGACTGCTTGAAAGGGATTTGCAGTAACAGTCTCGCAGCCGCATTTTGAACTACCTGAAGCCTGTGAGTCAAGTATTTTGGGAGGCCCATGTATAAACCATTGGCATAGTCCAGCCGTGAGGTGACAGTCGCGTGGACAACCGTTTTTCTACAACTCTCCGGTAAGAGCCTTAGGATTTTTCAGAGGTTTCTCAGCTTGCTAAGACAGCATCCGGCCACTTGTTGGACATGTGATGAAAAGGACATGTTATCATCCCATCTCACTCCAAGATTTTTTGCCGAGTGACTTGGTGAAGGGGGCGGGCCCATCTCCGTGGGCCACCAGAGTTCAGGGGCGGGGGGGGGGACCCTTGCTGAAGAAGATGACTTCAGTTTTATTGGCATTCAGTTTTAATTTATTAGTGTTCATCCAGTGTGCTATATCCTGGAGACAGCCTTTGAAATTTGAGAAAGAATCATGCGTCATCTCCGAGTACGGAAATACCAACTGGGTGTCGTCGGCATATGAAATTGCCTTGACACCCCAGTTGGTAATTAACGTGAAAAGAGGAGCCAGGTAGATGCTGAACAGAAGGGGGCTGAGGGCCGATCCCTGCGGGACTCCACAGCCAAGAATTTTGGGTGTGGAAGAGAACGTCCCAAGTGCTACCTTCTGCGTTCTAAGTGATAGGAAGGAGTTTATCCACCCTAGTGCTCTGTCCTGAATGCCTATCTCTGCGAGCCGGCTGAGTAGGCTGGCGTGGTCCACCGTGTCGAAGGCGGCCGACAGATCCAGGAGTACCAGCATTGCTGAGTCTCCTGCATCCATCGACCACCTCACTGACTCGGCTACCTCTATGAGCGCTGTTTCTGTGCTGAAACCGGGACGGAAACCCGATTGAGTTTCATGTAGGATGTTATTGGTTTCCACAAATTTACTCAATTGTCGCTGTATAATTTTTTCCAGCATTTTTCCCGGGGCAGCTAGTAGGGATATTGGGCGGAGATTCGTAAGGTCGTCTGGGTCCCCATTGGGTTTCTTCTTTAGGGGTAGAAGAGTAGCATGCTTCCAGACGTCCGGGAAAATGCCCGAAGCAATGGAAGAATTCCAAATACATTGAAGTATCGGGGCTACCGAGTCTGCAATGGCACTCCATAGTTTAGCTGGGCAAGGGTCGTCAGGGGAGCCGGATTTGCATCGGCTAAGTTCTTGCCTTACCTCATTCAGTGGAATATGCATGAACTGGGTAAAAGTCTCTTCTAGCTCGCCTTTATTCGCTATGTCCTGCTTCACTGTTTTTGTTATTGGACCAAAAGAGTCGTACACTTTTTTAATTTTATGATCAAAATACTCAGAAATTTGCTCACATAGCGTAGCTGTGGGTACAACCTCTCTTTCAATGCATTTTGGCTTAAAAAACGACTGTACCACTTTAAAGACTTGTTTGCTGGACTGTTCTGCCTGAAAAATTGAGTCCGCATAGAAGCGCTTTTTGCTTTTCCTAATAGCTTTCCGGAATTGTTTAGAAGCTTCCTTATACCTAGCTTTTTCTTCCGGACCGTAGTTTACTCTCCAGAGTCTCTCCAGTTTTTTACAGACCGCTTTCTTATTCCTAAGTTCCTGCGAGAACCAGGGAGCTGAGGGAGAGTCTCTTTTAGATAGGGCCCGGGAGGCTGGAGCAATGGAGGAAACCATCTTTCCGATCCATTCATTGAGAAGTGTAGCATCCGTATTGGTATTATTTGTCAGGGAAGGGATGGTTTGCGCAAGGACCGGGCACATAGTATCAGGGGTCAGTTTTTTCCATTGCCTCTTCAGGAAGTACCATTTACTCGAGACAGGGGTATCATTCGCAATATTCAGTGTGAATGGGACGAGTGCGTGATCTGACCATGTCAGAGGAAGAGGTGTCTCAGACTGCACATTCTTGATGTTAGAAAAAATGAGATCAATAGTGTGGCCCCCTGTGTGAGTAGGGCCCTCATTGATCAGTCTGAGACTGGCCGTATTTAACGTGGATCTGAGCAGCTCTGCCATGGCACAGTCGGGTTTATCCATGTGGATATTGAAGTCGCCTACCACAATAAAAAGGGGGTGGAGGAGCGAACTCTGGACAATCGTGTCCAGTAGAGTAGTAAGGTAGGGGTCTGTACCAACCGGGGGGCGATAGAACACTAGTCCTGCTAGTGACAACTGAGGGCTCACTTGGAAGCAAAAGTGGAGGCCATCAATACCTTGAATAGCAGTGGGGGCAGAGGATGTCAAAACTAAATGCTCTTTAAAAATAATGGCTACACCACCGCCTCAGTATAGGATGTTTCGGATCTCGTAGGTGGCGGCGATCAATACAGTCTTGGTGCAGTGATTGCTGCGGAAGCTGGATTGGGAAGCACTGAGTAGCTGGTTTTGTTCCATGTAGGTCATGAGTTGATTGTTGATGATCTTTTCCAGCAACCTCAATAGGAATGGGAGTGGGGAGAGTTGCTGATAATTTTTGAGTTCCTTGTGGTGAACAGATGGCTTTTTAAGAAGTGATCTCGCTTCTGTGTGTTTTCAAGTGTTGGGAAATGCTGCTGTGGTGATGGAGGTGTTAAGCAGTGCAGTGAGTTTTTGTCCGATCTTTTGGTTTCCGAGATTGAAACTGTGGTGCGGGCATTGGTCTGTGGGAACTCCTGAGTGGATGGATTTGAAGGTGAAGGTGGTGTCCTGGGTGGAGAGCTGGCTCCAGGTGGTCAGTCTGTGATTTGTGTTGATTGCAGTGGTGGCGTGTCTGTTGAGGAAGTCTGTCAGTGCTGGTTGGAGTTCAACGTTTCTGTATATATCTGTAATCTTGCCATGAAAGAAGTCAGTGAGGTTGTTGCACAGTTCCTGTGAGATTGTGATGTTGTTTTTGCTGACAGCTGTACTGGAGAACTCCTTAATGATGTTGAAAAGTCCCTTGGTGTTGTTGGCATTGGTTTTGATGTGCGCGACTAGGGCTGTCATCTTTATTGCCCTCAGTTAGCAGTGTTAATGGTTGAGGAGATCGTAGGGATGCTGTGCTGGGGTTAGAGATGCTGAAGTGGATGATGGAGTGATCGGTCCATGTGAGTTCTGCAATGTGGCTGTATTGGTAACAGTTGTTGGAGGTGAAGACGGGTGAAAATGGGGTCCAGCATGTGGCCTGCAGTGTGTGTAGGATCATGGAAGATGTGGGTAAATCTGAGGCTGCTCATACCTTCACTGAGGTGTGCAGTGTTGTATTCATTTGGGTCATCAATATGAAAATGTAGGTTCCAGAGGAAGATGTAGTCCTTGATCTCTAAGGTTAGGGATGCAATGAAGTCTGCAATGGTGTAGTAGAATCTGGAGTGCAGGCTTGGGGGTCGGTATTTGAGGGTGCATTTAATGGTTGTCTTGTCGTCAGTGTGAACCTTGAAATTAAGATGTTCCATGGGGGTTGTGGTATTCTCAGTGGAGGTGGTGAGCTGTATGGTCTCTTTTGGATGATGGCTGTTCCATCTCCAGACTTGTTGGTCCGGTACTGGTGAGTGACATTATATCTGTTAGGGAACCCTGTGACAAAAGCTGGGGCGGCTGTGAGGTTGAGCGAGATGTGGAATGCTTGCACATAGAGGGCCTGTTGAGGAGTAGGCAGTGGTACCAGTGTTAGGCTTCTGGTCTGATGTGACAAGAGGTCAGTATGGTGCTTTGTGGTGTGATGGTGGTCATACTGGTGCAGCAGAAAATGCATCTGGTGCAGGAAAACGGTCCTAAAATTGAATGTGGAGCGGCGTGGCAGCAGTGTTTTTGGGTCATCTGGTGTTCAGGGCATGGAGCTTGGTTGTGCTGTATCTCTGGGTGGGCCAAGAACCAGAGGTCCTGACACTGGCTATGGTCCAGTTGCAGACAGGCTTGCCTATGGCATGCTGGAGATGCTCCCATTCCGCACAGCCACCTTGCAGCCTCCATTAACCAGGTCCTGGGAGGGGTAGGCATTGCTAGGTGGGAGGCAGAGAATAGCACATTGATTGGGAGATGGGTTTGGCAGGAATCGAGATAACATAAGGCAGGAGGCAAGACAAATGGGCAAAAAGAAGAACATGTGAGCAAAAGTCCAAGATTTAAGAGCAAGGATTGAGCAAAAAAGAATAAGAGCAGTGAGACAGAAAGCAAGACGAGAACAGAAGCAAGAGTTTAGGCAGAAGAAGCAGCGGTGAGGGCTGACAGTACAACTGGAAAAGGGTCGAGCTGGGTCTGGAACCTGCTCAAAGGGGATGCGTTGACCATTATTGGGAGTTAATGTATTATTTGCCTGACAGTAGTCATACATCACTGGGTAAGTCAGAGCCTGCTCCCAATATATACAGCTTCACACTTTACGACACAGATTGCATAGCAAAGTACATCATCAGTCGCATTACTGGTGATATCAGTTTCACATCACCATTGGCTTCACGATGATGCAAGATTTCTACCTTCAAAACATTTTGGATAGAGTAAACATTTTATGTACATGTATATCCATTGTTTATGTGTGTAATGAAAACGTATACAACAGATTTTCAGAGAGGTCAGGATTTTTATCAGCCCCATGTTCTGCTCTGTTTCCAAATGAATTTGATAGTAGCTTTCATATATCTTTCTGACACTATTCCCTCACAGTGTCCTGCCAATGCCCAGAGGTGGATTGCCTATAAGAATTACCACACGGAAACACATGGAAAACAGAATAACACAAAACGGAAGTGAACAACACAAAGCACTACAGGGCTTAGTCAGAAATGTGGAGGACTTAGCATGCAGGAACCCTCACATTTCATCATGAGAAGGGAAGAATAATTTGCCTCATAAAAGGAGGATTCTATGTTTTGTTGCTGAAATACAAATTTTGCTTACTTAATGGTATTACTAATCCCAACAGTGAGGTGGCACTTTCAGAGCATATACCATTAAGCTTCCTGCGTGGGTGATGAGTGGCAAGAAAGGTCTCATACAGAGATGTGCCATTCCTTGGTCAAATATATATGTGAGGATTCATTGAAGGTATCTAAGAAAATCGAAATGTTAGAAACTTAAAAGGGTACTCAAAAGAAAGCACAACGCATGCTTTCTAATCTCCAAAGTCATGGCAAAGAATGAGAGTACAGATCACTGTGTGGTAATATACAAGGGGCCCTGCTTGACAGAAGAGAACAAACACATTTGAGCCTTGCTACTATAAGCGTGCACACGGATGTGAGGGTTGGTGTTCTCTGCGATTGTTAATTCACCAGCAGATCAGTTTGATAGAACAGAGTAACTGGAGCATGGCAGAACACCTCAGTCTTTGGTGAAAAGTATTGTAAATGCTACAACATGATAAACAAAACACTGGTAGGTCTACATTTACCGTACTTAGGGTAGACTTTCAAGGCAAGAAGTTGGAGTGTTTGTAGAAGCCAGAACCCGTCCTGTAAAGACTTATATTGGCCATTATTAAATCATATGCAGGTTACCAGTAAAGACTGGGATCAGTACAGTGATAAAAGAGGAATATTCACAGCCTGGCAGGATATGAGCTCTGATGTTTATCAACCATCTAAGTGAGACGTATTTCACTGAGCCTGATGGAGTTTACAGTCAGAAGAAAATGCTAAAAGTGAAGCGTGATCCTGGGCTTCTTTTAGTCTGCAGTATTTTAGCCTGGTAGTAAAGCAATCAAGCCAGTAATGGGGCAGGAGGTGAGCCCGATGCCATGCTGCTGAGGCACGCTGCCCCTCCCTCTTCCTTTATCCTCTAGCTTCGGGGTCATGGCGCAAGTGCAATAACTCTGGGGTCAGCTGTCTGATGAAAAGCGGAGTGGTGACGGACCAGAGGAGCTGCAGGTCTGTGGGAATGTACTGCTGGGATTGGTGTGCAGCGTGGCGCAGCCGTGTCAGCTTTGACTTAACTGAAGCCGGTGGCCAGGACTCCCGTGAGGCAGGAGGGAGTCACGGTGAGAAAAAAACGAGCCCCAAGAGGCAAGCGGTACTCATCGACCAGGATAAGTTCTGAAGTGAATCTTCACTACAACCCCTCAAGAGAGGCAGCGTGCAACCACCTTTTGTTTGGAGAGAGTATATGGAACTACTAATGGAACTACTAAGTGATTTCTAGGCGATTGCTACAACTGTCTGAACAGTTGCCCTCCGTGTTTCCCCCTTGAGCGCTGGACATAAGTGACTTTGTGGTAGTGTGGCCTCTCACAGTTCGCCGGGTGGTTAAAACTGACGCTCGCTCTATATGGTCTATACAGTTAGAAATAACCCCCAGCTGCCTCTCTCCACGACGTGATACCTTACGAGGAATAGAGTCCTGTAATACAGGAGCAGACAACATAATTTAAGTCCTGGGCTGCAAGCTATTTGGCAGATGGTCCTGAGAGGTTCGCCAACACGAGCAGGAGCACCACCCACAGTCCCCACTCCCCCATCGCTGACTCAGAAGGCTAGGAGACAAGCGACACAGTCTCATATTTTGGCAGCTAGGAGAATAAGAGCTAACCTGAAAGTAAGGGGAGTAATGAGTACCATGAGCTCACAAGTGGATCTGCCATCCCAGATATCTTCTCCTACGTCATCCACTTCCCCTGGAACTTCTTCAGGCTCCCTAGGGTCCTCCCCAGAAATAGGGATTGGTGGTAAAGGCCCTAGCAGAGTGGAGGTAGCAGGTGCTGCCAGGTCACACATGGAAGCGGAAGGAGGTCTGGATAAAGCGCTAGATGAGGCAACACCACAGCATTCCAGTACTCAGCAAGCTGTGTATGTGGACACTAATGAGATGGGAGCTCCACAATTGGTTGAGAGAGGCAATAGGAGTCTAGTGACAGATAATCCTCTCAAAGAATATCCTATATTCTCCAACAACCATAAGCCCAATCAAACGGCCACAAGGCGCCCGCCACAGAAAAAATACTGCCTCAAGAAACTATCCCTGTTAATCTGGACAGAATTACATTTTATTTTAACCTCTTTCAGTCTTTTGATACTTCTCTTCCTCTCTGGTTAACTTTACCTTAGTAAGCGCTGAGATGCCCCTGGGTGAGTCATGCGCTATACAAAAGGACAATAACATAACATAAAATAACTGCTGCTCCCCCGGGGGAGAAAGGGGAGACTACCCTTGTTGGACTTGGCCCTTCTGGCAAGTTCACCCCTAAACTTGTTGCTTTAAATTGTGACCTGGTATTAGTGATTTTTGGCTTCTGCGCACTTTACCACTGTGCCCCAGGTAAAGTGTGTGCGTGTAGTGAGGTTGGCCTGCCCTCCCACAAGAATGCATGGGGAATGTATGTGTCCCTGGTAGTTCCTGATGCATGGGGAGTTCTGGTGCGAGTTTTGTATGTGCGGACTCGTGTGATTAAATGATGCGCGATGATGTGTGCGGCATAAATGTGTCTAGTGCGGAAGTGCCACTGCTAGAAATTGGCCTGTCTGTGTAATTAATGTGAATTGGCTGTCAGGCTTGTGATTAGCTGGAGCTGGCTAGTGAGCCTGTCTCCAGGAGTCTGGATGGGTCTGCCCCGGTGGTGAGTGGAGAGATCTGCATGATTGATGTGAGGGAGGAGTGCACATGGGACCTGAATAGGGCTGGGCTTCCCCCACGCAATGCTGGCTCCGCCCCCTGTGGTGCGACTGATGACCCTAGCCTGGCCAGTGAATGGGAAGAGGGGCTGAGCACATTAGAGTGCTCCAAAACCCGATGTGACTGGTCTTCCCCCACCCTGCACCCTGAGACAAAGGAGTTAGGTGTATAAAAAGGGGCTGTGTCCCCATGCAAAATGAAATGTTCTCTTCCTGATCTTACCTTAAGGGGCCTGCTGCTGCTGGGCGCCAGGAGGACCGCCATTGGGGACTGCCTCCCTGGCTGGAGGGCCCTATGAGCTGACCCCTGGGCCCAGCCTTTGCCCCCCCCGCCTACCTTCCTAAAAGACTTGTGCTGGACTTCTTTTGGACCTGGGACCTTGTTCCCTAAAGCGCCTGGGCAGCGCTTGATTTCTCCCCCAAAGGAGCGCTTTCACTTTTAAACTGCAGCCCGGAGCTGCAACCGCCCTCCTGAGGGATTCCCCGGCGCGGGGATCCCCTTGTCCGTGCTTTTCACTTTTCGGCATGGGTGCCCACCCGCTCATTTGCCGTACATTTTATCGTTGGCAGGTGCTCACCCTGCATGGTGTGGCTAGCGGGTGCCTATCCTGCGTTTTTGCAGCTTCTTGCCACCTTGCCTTAATAGCGGGTGCTTTCTATAATCTTTAACGAGGGAGCCTACCCCTCGAAATCACCGGCCACCGGCCCGGGGATCTCGGGCAGAGTGCTGTGCCTGTCTTCATCCGCGCTGTGATTGGTCCCTGGCCGCGAGGATTCCCGCCGCGTCATACCTGGGCCGCGCAGGGATTGGGTCAGCCTCAAGGGCTTCCCCGTGCGCACCCAGGAAGCAGGACGAGATCCGAAGAAGCAGGAGGCGGCGGGGGCCTACCCCGCACTCCTGCGTGCAGCAGGGAAACAAAGGACAGCGGTCGGCTCCCTAAGCAGGGCTCCCATGTGTGGAGAGAGCCCTGCAGGAAGACAGAAGCGCCGATAAGTGGAAGCCGGCTGGGGGTGTAGAGGGAGGTCGTGCACCCCGCCGGTGTCTCTCCCCCGAGCGGCCCCACTTGGCAGAGGGCGGCACCTCCATCAAGCGCCGCATTCGAAGGCAGTGCCCTTTTGCTTGTTGAGCGGCTCCGGAAGGCAGCGGGCCACTCAAACGTCATTTTGGGGCATTTCTTCAGAGCCCACGAGGCTCCAACGACGGGGGTATTTGTTTTGTGCCTGAGAGTAGTATTTAGAGCCCACGAGGGCTCTGGGGGCCATTGTTCTTTGAGTCCCCCGAGCGGGACTCCCACACACTTGGGGGCATTCCTGAGGGTAGAGCGGGCCACTCCCCCAGGTGGGCAGCAATTATTTTGAGCCAACTAGAGGCTCCAACAACGGTCACATTCATTTATTTGGAGGCACAAGGCTCCTGCGTCCCAAGTTGTTTCTTCGGAGCCCACGAGGCTCCCAGGCACACAGTTCTCTTGTGCCCACGAGGCTCCCACATTGTTTTAGCCCTATTTTGTTTATTTGGAGCCCAGAGGAGAGCCAGGAGGCACGCTGGTGCCAAGCTCAGTTCTCCAGCTGCCCAGCACTTAGTGGGCAGCTGCTACGTTTAGGCTGAGAACCCTTGCTCATTCTTCTTTACTGCCAGCGCAGCCTGCCTTGACTCGGCTGGACACAGGGCGTTTTAGCCCCTGAGAGGCCAAGTTGGCCTGGGGGACAGTTCCAGTTTGTGCCCTTGTGTAGGGTACATGTTTTTGCCTGATGTGATTTCTGCACAGATGTGAGTTTGCATAATATGCCATGCCTTTATGCCTATGCCTCTAAATGTATTTGTATGCTTAGGAGGGTGTTTTACCCAGTATAGTTATACTAGTGAGTTCATGGTTCCCTGCGTTATATTTTCCTAAGGTGGTTAGGGTTGCGTAGGTGGCACTTACCTTTTACCAGTGGTTTCTGGTTGTGTGCTACATATGCTATTTGGTGCTACAGTTATTATATGTGCTATGTTCTAAGTGTTATTCCTACAAAGTGCTAATTCAACCAAGTGCTAGTTCTAAAAGTGCTTATTGCTGACAGTGGCCCATGTGGCCCTGTCCCATGTATATAATCCCCTGTAAATTCTGCCTGTGCCTATGGCACATTGTAAAGTGTGTTTTTTTTACCTAATGTGTTTGGTATAATACAAAGGCTATTTTTATATATAACCTTGTGTGGAGTTTCCTTTGTGGTGGGCTTTGGGTGTTGTTGCTGAGTGCACGCCCAAACGCTTAATTTACAAAGCCTCCGGGATTAGCCTTACTGCTCGTGTCACGTTACCAAGGGGGTGAGCAGGGGTTATCTTGGCGTGTACCTCCCTTGCCCTGACGTAGAGTGGTGGTCCCTGCCTGGTTTTGGTGCAAGCCTTAGCCAACCTGAGATCCCATTTCTAACAACCCTTGAAAAAGTTCTAGAGGGTCAAGTACAATCTATGCAGTCGGTGTGTTCTACTCGAGGGACAGGTCTGGATATAATAAGGCATCATTCTAAGACTATAGAGGGCTTAAAGTCTCTATTTCTCTTACCAAAGCACAGTCTCTCATCGAACATTAGGCCTGAAGAGATGACCTTGCCCTTTCAGCCGAGAGCTGGTAATAGAAACGTTAGCACTGGAGGGCTCACTACTACGTCCCAGTCTCCATCTGTCCCGATGCACCAAATGCGACAGCTCTTTGAGACTATTCTGGGGGAAATACAGGACTGTAAGACCTCGGAAGCATAGGAACTTTCTTTATTACATCAATGATTAGATAAAATCGAAACTATGGTTCAGCAAATACCTGAGCGATTTAAAGAATTGGAGCAACGGGTATCTGATATTGAGGACTGCTCTGTACCATGTGATTCTGGGTATTGTCTCTCTTCAGAAGAAACTCCAGGCCTCACAGATAAAGATGGATGAGATGAAAAACTACGCCAAACTTTCGAATCTACATTTTACAGGGAATCCGGAAGACAGTGAACGCATTGATGGGCAGCCTAATACGGTGGCTTATATAGAGCCGCTGATCAGAGATCATATACTTCAGAAGGCACCTCAAGATCTTACTGTAATGTGGGCCCATAGAGTCCCCTTCCAGAAAATCTCAGGGGCTAAGTATCACAGGAGAATGATTGTGAACTTCTCTGATTACCGCATTAGAGAGGCTGTGCTAACCAAGGCAATCCAAAAAAGGGAGATTGTTCTACCCAACGGGGCAGGACTATGAGTGTTTTCCAATATGTCTGCAGCAGCAGCATGAAGATGGAAGGACTTTGTGGGGATGATTAGTCAATTTAAGATTGCAGGAGCACAGGTCTCTATTGCCCAGCAGTCCAAACTGAGAGTTTTATGGAAAGGAAGGTTCTATTTGTGTCCCACTTTCGAAGAGGCCAAAGATTTGCTTCAAAAGATTGTTCAAGTAAATGTAAAATAATGGAAGTATGGGTATTCAAGCAGTGACTCTCATCAATAACAACTGGTCCACAGTTAGAAATGTATATTTAAGTTTCCTTTTTTCCTTTTTCCTCCCTGCAGTTAGGCACGTTAACTACTTAGACACTAAGTCTACTTTAACTGTATAAACTTTTGGCCAATTTGCACTTGGTCTCCTTTTTGGGGAAGAGGTATTGAATTGAGACACTGTCTTCCTCTCTCAGCAGTTATAGGTTCTATACGTTTATTGGTATTCTCCAGTTTTTTTTATACGGAAAGGTACTCTGTTCTTTGCACTTTTTGCAATGTGTTTACGGTAGCTACTCGAAGTGGGCGAGAAACTACGCCCACCTCCGCACTCCGCGTAGCCCCACTCCGCAAAACCACTGGCCGCCAGCCCCGCCACCCGCCACCCTCCCGCCCTCCCTAAATACTTTAAAATAAAGGAATGCTATATTTAAAAAGCACTTACCTTGCCGCCGCTGGCCGCCGCGTTCCCCGGGGCTTGTTATCTTCCGTCTTCCGTCTTTATCAGTAATGCGCATGCGCGGGCGGCCGCGCATGCGCATTTTCTCGTGAAAATGCGCATGCGCGGCCGCCCGCGCATGCGCATTACTGATAAAGACGGAAGACGGAAGATAACAAGCCCCGGGGAACGCGGCGGCCAGCGGCGGCAAGGTAAGTGCTTTTTAAATATAGCATTCCTTTATTTTAAAGTATTTAGAGAGGGCGGGAGGGAGGCGGGTGGCGGCCAGCTACGCTCCGTCTGCGGAGCGTGCGTAGTGCCGCCTGGCTCCGCCAGCTCCGCAAAATGCAGAGTGGGCGGCACTACGCACACTCCGTGCACGGAGCGTAGCTGGCCGCCCACCCCTAGTTTACGGCTGAAATTTGCACTTCTGCAACATCACACTCTACCCGTTTCCCCTCGCTGTGAGGGGGAATGATAATATTTCTGCTGATCTGCACAAAGGTTTGTGGTAGTTACTCTCTTCCAATAATGTTCAAAGTATTGGGGGAAGAGGTATTGAATGAAGCTACTGTTTCTTCACTATGGCTAAAATTTGCACTATTGCATTATCACACTTTGCATTTTACTTTTTATCCCTATATGGGACTACTTTCTAGTTTTTTTAATATTGGAATGATTTTTTTCACTCCTGCAATGCGTTTACGGCTAAAGTTTGCACTAGTGCACCATTGCACTTTACTTCATCTCCCCTTATGTCAGGGCGGATGATACTCTCTCTCTCGATTGGTGAAAAGTTCTGTGGCAGCCCCCACCCCTTCCTTCAAGTAGTCAAAATTTGAGGGTTTATATACAGCAATGGTATGGAACGCTTGATGTTTGTTGCATTTTAAGATATTCTAGATATTCTACATATCTAGATACTAAGCTTATTCAAATCCTAATTCTATTTATTTCTGCCACCGTTACTTTGATCTTCTTCAGGGGGAGGATGCACCAGGCACACTGCTGACATCAGCTCATACTAGATAAATTGTTCTCGTTGGCACAACTATGTAGTAGTTGAGGAATAGACTGCATAAGGGCTTTTTTTTTTTCTTTAGGGTTTTTACTTTTAGCAGATAGGTCTACTCCCAAGGGTGAACTAGTTATTGCACAAGCACTTTTGAAAAAGAGCACTTTATATTAGAGGTACCTCAGGCTTAACTACCTAAATGGTATGGATCACAGTGGTGAAAGGGGGGATGTGCTGCCAGGTGCCAAGTCAAGGTGCCTTGTTGATTGAGGGAGGTTGCGGTTGTCGTAATTTGACGATGGCTGGGTTAGCGCTTAGCTTTGCTACACGTTATTCTCCTTATCTTGGCCTTACTCGAAAACGCCATTTTGTATGTTACGGCGGCCATTTTAGAGAATGAGCCACCTCGTGCCCAGCGTGCCCTTTAGTCCTTTGTCCGTGTCACTGACCACTCGAGTTTGCCCAGCAACAGGCTATTTTTAGTAACGGTCAAGCCTGTACATGCGCAGTTCCGACTCACCAGTCACCCCTTAGGAATGTTCCGCCAAACTGACCAGTGGAGTTGTAACCCCTCCCATGAGTTGGCTGGGTTCCAAAAATGACCATATATGTACCTAAAACTCTGTAACCATGTACCGCCTACCTTTCTTATGTTTGAAAACTGTATAAAAGAAGGACTCGCACCGATGGTCGGTGTGATACTTCTTGCATTGCCGAAGGGTGCTGTAGGAATGTACCACCACCCCATGGGGTCTTAATAAACTTGTCTTTTGCATTTTCCAGTTTCCGTGCCAGCAGTTCTTTCGGTGTAGTGGGTATTCTGCGGAGTATGTAGGCCTGGAGAACCCAAAACCACAAATTGGCGACCACGAAGGGACTCATCGGCGACTCGGATGCCAGAAGGAGAGGTCGTGACGAAGGATTGGAAACTCGTCATGGACGCGTACGCTGCCACTGAGTGACCCGAGTCTTGGCACCCACGGTGTTTTCGTCCCTTCCTTCTGATCTGACCTTCCAGGTGGCGCCGGTCTCCGACTGAGATCCTGTTCGTCTGCGTTGCTGTACAGTGCCCGTTTGGCTGATTCGATCAAAGACCTTGGCAGTTGGAATCTGGATATTTGAGATTTGGGTAAGATTTGTGATCGGTAAGGTAGTCTGCGGACGCTTACTGAAGTTCTATGAATGTGACTATGATTTGAGTTAGCTAACATTTTGACTTTGTGAATTCGAAATACATATGTGCAGTGCACTTCACATAGGCAGGCATGTAGAGATGTTTCTCTAATTTTGTTTGTACGTTGAGCGGCACATTTGTGTGAAGTATCGTAAGTGACATTTTTACGGTATCACGTTTTCTTGGTACTTTTTGAACATGCCTGTTTTAAGCACACTCCGAGGGATGTGCTGTCTTGGAAATGGTACCACATATAGGTTAAACGAATCTCAGCCGGCTCCCCCAGAGGGAACACCTAATCGTGATATGTATGTCAAATTTGGCCTTCCCCCTATACTGTACAGTAAATTATGGCATAAATATACCAGATCTGATCCCGAGTTGCAATGGCCACTACATGGGTCGTTTGATTTACGAAAGGTTCAGTTTGTGGAGCAATGTTTGTTTCAGCGCAGGTCTAGACAGGACATGTTTGATTGTGTGCGAATGTGGGAGAAAGCGGTACGTGAACGTATGAAGCGTGAGATTGCCTTGGCGGACAAAGAGCAGCGCAAGGCTGCTCGAGATAAAGCTTTACAGCTGGAGGAGAAGGAGTCGCAGGAGAAGAAAGAGAGGGAGGCACGGGAACGTAATTTGCAAACAACCGGTCAATTTCCTATTCGACGTCCGCTTTATCCTGTCCTTAATAATGAAATTGATGATTTTTCGTTATTAGATCGATCTCCGCCTCCGTATGTTCAGCCTACGGCCCCGTCCGAGGATTCCGGTGATGAAGGTCAGGATAAGACGAGTATGAGGTTAACTGCGCAGAGAGCTTCGGATTTACGAGGGTTTGGTAGAAAATTTAATTTGAATAGAATTACTTTGTCAGAACTTAATGCTGAAAGGAAAATGTGGTCGGAACGAGAACAGATGTGTTTCTTAGGTACTTTTGCGGATGAAGTTGTTGAGCGGTTTCGTAAGAATTCAGAGGACTTAGAACCTAAGGAAGTATCAGTCTATCATGAACAAATGCGTAAAGGTTTGTTTGATATTTCAGATGCGGATACCTTTTTCCAATGATTGGTCCAGCTACGGGATGAGGCGTCCAGATTGCGGGAAGCACAAAAGGCCGCTGAGAAGTCCTTGCCAGGGCCGACGGGATTTACCAAAGAGTGTTCTATCTTTGGAGCAGATAAGAATTCTAAAGTGCATGTTATGCCTATGCGTGAAGCTGCACCTTTGTATGTTCCTCCTAAAGGGCAAGGTACAGACGATGATAAAACGTCCGCAAATGCGAAAGGGTATTTTATATATAATTGGGTGTATACGCCTTGGAACAGAGCGGATGTTATGGCATTGAAAAATGCTTTACCTGATCCCCGTAAAAATCCGGCAGCTTTTTATGAAGGGGTGGAGGGGGCCATTTCCTCTTGTGCTATGACTCTTGTTGATATAGACCTTTTCTTTGGATTAATTCTCCCCCCTGATATGTGGAGAGCGATTCGTAAGTTTGATGATCAAGCACTGTTTGGGGCGACATGGAGGGATATAGGCCAGGCTGATCTAGACAGGGAGCCTGCATGCAAACCATGTCGGTTGCTTTTAGACCTACCAACAGCTATTTTGAATAAATTAAAAACGCTTGTTCCCCCTAAAAAGATTGATTGGACCATGCTAGCATCGTGCAAACAGAAAATAGATGAATCGGTTTCTGACTTTTTCACACGTTTTGAAGAAGCGTTTCATGATTACAGTGGGCAATCGTTAACAGATGATACGGGTAGGCATCTGTTTGTAGATAAGTATGTGGCTAATCTCCTACCGGAGATTGCAAAAAGATTGAAAACAAGTGAAAGTTCCTGGACCACAGCGACCCCTCCGTCTTTGTTAACTATGGCGCAGTATTACGAGCGGCAGGAAATAGAGGCTAAAGAAAGTGTTAATAAGAAAGCGAAGGAATTGAAGACGAAGGTGATGTTGGCGCAGGTTCGTGGTGCGCAATCTAGAGGGAATGATAGAGGCAGGCGAGGAGGGGGTAATGCGTCGTACGGTCGTACTGACATTGCTGAGGACCAATGCGCATATTGTAAAGAATTTGGACATTGGGCTGACGATTGTCCGGTGCTTCGTGAGCAACGTAGTCAGCGTGGTCGAGGAAGTGGAAGGTCGCGGAATAGTTATTCGGGAGTGAGAGGTGGTGGAGGTGATCGTGGTAGGTTTGAAACGAGGGGTCGTGGTCAGGATGAACGAAACACCTTTGATCGACGGAATCAGTATCAGATATCGGAGGGTGAGAATGGGGAGAATCAGGATTATGTGCATGCATAGGATTGCGTAGGATGGGGTGTGGAATTGGTTGAAGTGCCAGTAGATCAAAGAGGTCCATATGTATCAGCGGGCATTTTGGGCTCTACTGATCAGTTTTTAGTTGACACAGGAGCTACTCGTAGTGCTTTGTCTAAAAACTTGGTTCCAAGGGCTCCCCTGTCTGGCGAAATGATAACATGTATAGGGTTCGATGGCACACCATCTCCAAGCCCATTATCACAACCTCTTGCATTTTGTATTGACAAATTTTTTAGTTTTTGTCCATTTTTGTTGTCGCCCCACACTCCAGATAATATTATGGGCATTGATTTGCTCAAATATTTTCGAGCAACGATACGTTGCGCTCCTGAAGGAGTGCGGGTTATTTTGAATGACAATTATCCATACTCAGACAGATTTTGTACCATGAAGGAAATTGAAGCATTAGCCTCTCTCCCACACACGTTATGGGCGACTTCAGATACGGATGTGGGTCAGATGCTTATCCCGCCTATTCGAATTACTGTTAAGGAGGGAGTTTCTTTGCCACGTGTACCGCAGCACAAGATCTCTAGGGAAGGTGAAATTGCCCTGACGCACATTGTTCAGGATTTGATCATTGCAGGAGTAGTGGAGGAAGTTCCTTACAATGTCTGTAACAGCCCTATCCTTCCGATTCTTAAAAAAGACACTGACGACAAAGTCTATCGATTTATTATTGATTTGAGAGAAATTAACAAAATTGTCATTCCCCAATACCCGGTGGTGTCTGATATCACGACACTGCTTACTTTGGTTCCACCAACTGCAACAACCTTTTCTGTTATTGACCTTAAGAATGCGTTCTTTTCCATTCCCATTCATCCTGACAGCAGATACCTATTTGGCTTCACGTTAAATAATAAATCGTATAGATTTTGTCGTGTTCCTCAAGGTTACACAGAGAGTCCTAGCATTTATAGCCAGGCTTTAAAAAGACAGCTTGACTCCTTTGAATTGCAATCTGGAGTAGCCCTTATACAATATGTTGATGATCTCCTATTGGCTGCAGACACTTATGCACAATGCGAGGAAAGTACACTTGCCTTGCTTTCCTTTTTGGCTCAGAATAATCATAAAGTCTCTAAGAAGAAGCTACAATACTGTAGACCCAAGGTGACCTACATCGGTCATCTTTTGTCTAAGGAGGGGCGTGCATTAACATCTGATCGAATTCAAGCGATTTTAGATACACCAGTCCCCCGCACTCAGAGAGATGTACGCGCTTTCATAGGATTAACGTCCTTTTGTAGGCAGTGGATCATGGGGTTTTCGCATAAATGATCAAACCTTTGTTAGCGTTATTGTCCAAAACTACACCAATGCCCCTTGAATGGACAGATGAATGTCAGATTGCTTCTGACCAATTGAGGCAAGCCCTTTGTTCTGCACCCGTGTTAGGTACACCAGATTACACAAAGATTTTCACGTTGTACGTGCACGAGAAAGATGGGTGCGCGTTATCAGTGTTAGTGCAGACGCACGGGGATAAGCAGAGGCCATGTGCGTATTTCTCAGCCATCCTTGATCCTGTAGCGCGAGGGTTACCTGGGTGTTTTCGAGCGGTTGCAGCAACAGCAGTAGCTATACGGCAGAGTGAGGGAATAGTTCTGTCGCACAAATTGTTGGTGCTAGTTCCCCATGCAGTAGATGCCCTGTTAAATCAAACGAAAACACAGTATCTTACGAGCGCACGTTTAACAGGATATGAGCTCACACTCCTGGCGCCACATATCACACTGAAAAGATGCGCTACCCTGAACCCTGCCACTTTATTGCCAAATCCGGTTGATGAGGGCCAGGAGGAAAAGCACCATGATTGTGTTTTCCTGACCGAGGAACAAACAAAGGGTCGTGTCGACTTACAGGATATGCCACTTCCAGATGTGGATGGGGAACTGTGGGTTGATTGATCGTGTTTGAGGCTGCCAGATGGCACAACTTCTGCAGCATATGCGATCACGACACTTAAGACAGTGGTAGAAACAGCACGAATACCCCAGAAATCGGCCCAAGCAGCGGAGCTGATAGCTTTGACAAGAGCCTGCGAACTGAGTGCTGGCTTATGTGTGAACATCTACACAGACAGCAGGTACGCCTTCGGAGTAGCGCATGACTTCGGCCTACTCTGGAGAGAGCGTGGGTTTTTGACTTCGCATGGAGTACACATTATGCACGGAGAACTAGTGCGTGATCTCCTAAACGCGTTGCTTTGTCCGAAGAAAGTGGCGATAATCAAATGTAGTGCACATAAAAAGATCACAGACAAAGTGGGACAAGGCAATGCCTTTGCAGACAGTATAGCAAGACAAACAGCTATGTCACGAAACGACTCCCCCATGTATGTAGTGAAGTCGCAGGCCGAGCGATGGCATGATGCTAGAGCAGAGATATTAGATATCCAGAAATCAGCGACTGAAGCAGAACTTGTAACATGGGCAGCAGAGGGGGTGCTGGATGATGAGGGTTGTTGGAGGAGCAAGAATATGGAACGATGGAAATTGCCTGCAGCTTACTTGCAAGCGATGGTCCAGATGACACATGGGTTGGCACATGTTGGAGCTCTTGCGATTACTCGATTGATAACACGAGTTTGGGAGCATCCTGAGATTGCCAACACTGCCAAGAGAGTAGTGCAGACCTGTTTGATATGTTTGCAGCACAATCCTGCAAAAGGGACGCATACTCCGAAAGGAGGGTTCGTTCCACCTTCTGCACCATTCGAGGTACTTCAAATGGATTATATCCAGCTTGAGCGTTGCAATAACCTTAAGTATGTCTTGGTGGTGGTATGTGCTTTTAGCAAATGGGTTGAGGCCTTCGCCACGAAAGATAATACAGCTTTGACAACGGCTAAGGTTTTGCTCAAAGAGTACTTCCCTCGATATGGAGTTTGCAAATTTTTGTGGAGCGATAATGGTCCTCAATTTGTTGGGAAAATTGTGGAATATGTGCTGAAGGGATTGGGGATTCAGCAAAAGTTTCACGCTGTGTTCTACCCTCAGTCAGCAGGTCTTGTCGAGCGGTACAATGCCACTTTGGAACTAAAGTTGGCTAAGATTGTGGCATCCACGTCTTTGAAGTGGCCGGATGCTTTGCCGTTAGCGTTACTCTCTATTAGATCAGTGCCCCACTCTCGAACTGGTCTCACACCTTATGAAGTGGTGTTTGGAAGACCAATGAATATATGGGGAGTTCCTAAGCCGCGATTGTTACATGATGTGCCTTGTATAATGATGAATGATTATTTGGCACGATTAACAAATGATTTACTTTCTATTCACCAACAGGTTCGAGAAGCGCTCCCTGACAATTCCATTGGAGAGGCTCACAATCTTCGTCCTGGCGACTTTGTGATGGTCAAATCGTTTGAGAGAGCGAATAGCTTGGAACCGAGGTGGCGTGGCCCCGAACAAGTCCTGCTTGCAACTCGAACGGCTGTGCGAGTGACCAACAGGAAGCGGTGGGTGCATTCAACTCACTGCTGCCGTGTCTCTCCGGACCTGGTGAATCCTACTGTGCTATCTGATTACAGAGATATCTTGGACAAGGAAAAGAGCCCAGCTGTGACGTCGGCCGAATCTGAGGGAGCCTTCCCGGACCACACTGTTTCTGGACAACAACGATACAATCTGCGGCCACGATAGGAGGAAGATTTTTTTTGGGTGCGAGACTGGTTGAGTTACCGCTCTGGGGTTTGTGAAACGGAAGCCGGGAATCTCAAGGGGGGGGGGGGGGGATCAGTTCTGCCAAGAGTAGCGACACCCGTCTTGACCCCGGAAAAGAAAACAACGGCTACCTTGGAGCTCAGCACTCACATTTTTATTTTTTAGTTGTATATTTGAGACATTGTGAACTCTTTTGAACTATGGCATCTTCTGCATCATGAGACAAAAGAATTCTTGGTGCTATATTGTTTGTATTGACAATTGTGGTGATAGCAGTGATAGCCTGGGTAGTAGAACTTGTGGTACCTGTACGAGAACATTTGCTGCCGACTACCCCGGCTCCATCTGAACATTTTCATTTCACCTTACCCTATCATGAAGAACGGCACCGACAGACTTACTTGAATAATAGCTTCATTCAAATTTTGCACCATACTCACAATATGACGAACACTTCTAACTGTTGGGTATGTGGGATGTTGCCTGGACATCAGAAGAAAGGAGGCACACCGCTTATCCCGCTCCCTTTTTCTCACAATTGTTCTTGCAATGCCTGGTATACTCTTCTGTTCACTCTACGATGGCCAACAAAAGGGGGGGTGCTTTTCCGTTTAAATAAGATATGTTATCATGATCGGGACGGCTATCCACAAGCTGAGGGTACTCGATTTGAATGGGAAGAGTACCGCCCTGACAACGTGTCTGCACCCCGAATTTACAGCAACCAACGGAACATAAACATGTCCAACTCTCATGTTATTAATGTCATAGATACTAAGGCTGATCTTTGCATACGTAATAAAGGTACAATCCCGGTTGGCAAAAGTGAATGTAACACCCCACTTACCTTTGACAGTCCAAATGGCATCTCATTCGTAGCATCCCGAAATACATACTTCATCTGTGGCAATAAAGGTTATCATCGTCTCCCGTTAGGATGGTTAGGCACATGTTATATCTCTTTTGTATTGCCCCCTGTATTCATCGCCCCACCAATGTACCATAATGATTATGTTCTATATCATGATTTTGTGCTAAACAGGGTCAAAAGGGCTGTAGTCCTTGAAGATATTGATCAGACTGATACTGCACTGCAACAATATGTAGATTTTAACCTAGGTTTGTTTTCATTTGTGGGAGCCGCTCTAAACAGTCGGAAAATACGACGATTAACTCGTGTTGTCGAAGCTATTGCTAATGATACTGCTTTTGCATTGGGGAATATAACTGAAGAACTTCAAATATCTAGAATTGTAACGCTCCAGAACCGGATGGTTCTAGATGTAGTTCTAGCCGATCGAGGGGGGGAAGTAGCTGCTGCGTTTATGTGCCTGACAATTCACCATCTGTATATGATGCCATATCCATATTACATAAAATTGCTGCTGAGATACATCCAGACAATGGTACATGGACCTTTTCGGGGTGGTTCTGGTCAATACTTAGTACATGGGGCTGGAAGCTACTGACAATCTTATGTGTCATAGTTGG
Organism: Lissotriton vulgaris; assembly: GCF_964263255.1. Taxonomy (NCBI): domain Eukaryota; kingdom Metazoa; phylum Chordata; class Amphibia; order Caudata; family Salamandridae; genus Lissotriton; species Lissotriton vulgaris. The sequence continues at coordinate 1,451,502,400 of NC_141685.1, forward strand.
GATATTATTCTTCTTATGCCTATGTATACAATGTGGCCCTGCATTATGTTCTATGTGTTTATCAGCTTGTATTCCATCTAGACGAGCTTTTGCTCAAAATGAATTAATGCTTCATAAAGAAGTGGCTCAGATTATGTCGATCGATATAGAAGATGAGTATCCTGACTATGTTCACTATGAGGTAGCTTCAGCTAAACGCTAAAAGGGTCGTCTGTCTTAATTTGACGATGGCTGGGTTAGCGCTTAGCTTTGCTACACGTTATTCTCCTTATCTTGGCCTTACTCGAAAACGCCATTTTGTATGTTACGGCGGCCATTTTAGAGAATGAGCCGCCTCGTGCCCAGCGTGCCCTTTAGTCCTTTGTCCGTGCCACTGACCACTCGAGTTTGCCCAGCAACAGGCTATTTTTAGTAATGGCCAAGCCTGTACATGCGCAGTTCCGACTCACCAGTCACCCCTTAGGAATGTTCTGCCAAACTGACCAGTGGAGTTGTAACCCCTCCCATGAGTTGGCTGGGCTCCAAAAATGACCATATATGTACCTAAAACTCTGTAACCATGTACTGCCTACCTTTCTTATGTTTAAAAACTGTATAAAAGAAGGACTCGCACCGATGTTCGGTGTGATACTTCTTGCATTGCCGAAGGGTGCTGTAGGAATGTACCACCACCCCATGGGGTCTTAATAAACTTGTCTTTTGCATTTTCCAGTTTCCGTGCCAACAGTTCTTTCGGTGTAGTGGGTATTCTGCGGAGTATGTAGGCCTGGAGAACCCAATACCACACGGTGGTGAGGTAAGGGCTACCTCCCTTTACAGACAGTCAGGGGCGGGCATGGGTGGGGGAAAGGAGGGGTGTAGCATTTAAATAAATGGGCGTATAGATAGCGGTCAAGCCTGGAATAATAAGCAAAAGGGCAATAGGTTCCGACTCAGAGGCCAAGGGATATTTAACAGTGTTTTCCTCATTAAGGGACTTGTATGTAACTTTATTAATAGAGCTGGTACAATTTGAAGTTCGGCATAGTGGAGAATCTAGCAGACTTTTTTAAAGGTGGAATCATTTGATCTGAAGAATGTTACAATTGTTGAAGTTAATTTCATATAATGTGAATTTTTTTTAACATATGTAATGGAGGAGCAATGTTAAAATGGCTGGGATCCTTCTCTCTATAGGTGATTTTTTGTTTACAATAGACATATCTTAAATCCAACTCCCCTAACTTCACACTCCCCAAGAAGTATGCTCAAGTGGTGGTGTGTGGAGTGGGTATTCCTCTTTCCTCAGAGTTAGGTTGGGAGGTGGGTAAGGTGATTCTGGATGAAGGAGCTATGTGGATTTGGAAGTCTCAGTTAATGGGATACATTTTGTCCTGCTTAATTATTATGGAGCAATTGTTGATGACAATAAAGGCCTAAAACAGGTTTATGATTTGTTGGCAAATATGCATGGGTCTGTAATCATGGGAGGGGACTTCAACCTAATCCATGATCTAGGCCTGGATACTTCCAACAAGGAAAAAAAGCAATTAAAACCTAAGACAGATAGAGTCTTAAAAGTTATGAAAGAGTACTTCACCCTATTAGACCCATGGAGGAAAGACCATCCAGGCAGTACTGAGTTCACATGATAGTCAGCGAGATTTTTTTTTTATAATTATTTTTATTAAACACAAACAAAAAATAACACACTTACAATAAGTGCACTGGACTGCCACTCTGCGCAGTAAATCTGATCACATCCTCCTAGTGAATAAGATTAACAATGATGTCTGTATTCGGGCTCAGGGATCCTCCAGCACTTCCGGGTCTTCCATTGCATCCGGGGAAGTGCAGATTTCACCCCTATAAACATTCCAGGGTCCCCAAATCTTCCCTCATTTCTTGGGCCTACCCCTTGCCACATACACAGCCCGCTCTCTAAACATACACCAATCCAAGTTGTCCATCCATTTCCTGACCGTCGGTGGCTGGACCGCCCCCCACAGTTGAGCTATATTACGCTTCGCAATACTACATGCCAACGTGGCACACATCTTGCCATGGGAGGGGAGATCAGTCGGGTCCCAAGCATTCAGAATGCAACGCCTCGCCTCCAACTCAAACCCCACTCCCCACACCTCCCTCACCTTGGCATGAATAGCAGACCAATACCCCCGAATGAGGGCACAGTCCCACAACACATGAAAGAATGTTCCTGACTCACCACACCCTCTCCTGCAAAAGCCACTCACAGCCAAACTCATTTGCACCAACCGTGGGCCAGTCACATAGCAGCAATGGAGAATCTTTAATTGAACCAGCCGAAGTCTCATCTGAATGGCAACGATCCTCAGAGAGGCCACTGCCTCCATCCAGTCCTCATCATCCAGAAGCAATCCATCCGCCATCCACTGGTCCCTTAGGACCACCAAAGGATCCTCCGTGTGGTTAACTAGCTTTCTATAGATCAGGGTATTCAGCGAGATTTAAACAGCATCTCGTCTGGATTTTTTTCTGATAAGCAATCATCTCGTAAGAGGGGAATCTCTGATTCTCTCTATCCTTTTTTCATATCACTCTCTGGTCTACTTGATAGTACACTTACCCGTCTCCAAGGGAAAAAATAATAACAGGTGGTACTTTGATAAAACATTGCTCTCGGACCAAAAATGGAGTGCCGAAACCTGTGATTTCATAATGTGTTTTTTTAAGGGAAATGTGAATACGGCACCAGGCTTTATGGTTTAGGAGGCTTCAAGGCCACTTTTAGGGGACGGGTGGTGGCATATAGGGCCAATCTTCACAATTTGAGGAAACCTAAGATTGCAGGACTTCAGGAGGCAGTGGATCGTGCTAGGAGAGAACTTTTGTCCAGACCTTCCGGGGATTCGGAGGAAGAGGTTCTCCAGCATGAATTACTAAGGGCAAAGGAAGATATGCAAAGCTTTTTTATTCTTGAAGAAATTGCTTGAAGTAAAGCTTCTCAACAAAAAGTCTACGAAGAAAGCCAGAACATTGGTGAATTTTTTGCCTGGTCCACAAAAACGCATTACAGCAAGAAATCAATTTCACAAATTAGAGATCCCAGACCCCCAGTACTACCAGCCTGGTTAACGACAAAGATGAAATTGCCGACATTTTTGTGTTTCATCTTAGCAAGATCTATGCGGAAGTCCATATAGTTAGCCTACTGGCTCTTGCAGACTACTTTACGGCAGTCCAGCTACCTACAGGTTGTGAGGAGGACTGTATGTTGCTGCGTGAACCAATTACAGCTGCAGAATTAAGTAAAATCATTAATAAAATTGCAAATGCAAGGTAAGTGATAATGATGGGATCCCTATTGAAGTTTATAAACTATTTTTAGATGAACTTTCCCCATTTTTGGAATCACTGTATAATCAAATTATGGCCTGTGTGTTGGTCTCAGATAGATTTAAGGAGTCAGTTATGATCTCAATTTTAAAGAAGGGTAAGGACCCTCTTACCGCCCAATAAGTCTACTAAATGTAGACTACAGGCTCTTTATGAAAATCTGGGCGATTAGAATCTCGGGCTGTGCGCAATACCTGATACTCGCAGACCAAACAAGGTTCCTGCCTGGAAGATCGAGGGCTGCAAATACTTTTTATCTGATCCAAGCCATCAACTACTTTTCTGCTAGGAAGCATAGTGTGGCCATTTTAATGATGGACACAGAAAAGGCATTCAATCTGGTGGGTTGGCAGGACCTGTTCTTTATCTTGACAAAGTTTGGCTTTCCATGCCACCTGATCGAGATGCTAGAAAGATTTTATAGGGGAGCTATCGCAAAAATAATTATGTACTATGAGGAGGCAGAAAAAGTGGCGATTAGGCGAGGTACTAGGCAGGGATGCCCTCTTTCCCCCCTTATATTTTCACTCTTCATCAAGCCACTAGCGATAAAAATTTGCTCTAATGTATAAGTTCAAGTTCCCCTAGTAGGAATGGCAAAAATCAAGCTGTTTGCCAACGATTTGATCCTATACCTGAACCCAGAGAAGTCAAATATCCAGAGGGCGCTGGAAGAAATCCAGGCGTTTACAGAGTTGGGGGGTTATAGGGTAAATCAGGCCAAAACGCAGCTTCTCATATTTAATGCATCAGGAATAGAGCTTACTGAAGGTATAACATTTCTGCCTCTCAAACCTATTAGATATTTGGGCCTTTTACGTCACAGTGAACTTCTATCAACTTTTTCATTGAATTATGGTGGAACATTTGACAAAATAAAAAATCTGCTTGAAAGATGGTCACTTCTACCTGTGTGGATAATAGGTCAAATCTCTTTGATAAAGATGTTGATTCCTCCCCTGCTGATATTTTTGTTTTCAAATCTTCCTAAGGTGATTCAGGAGTTTGTTTGGGCAAAGAAAAAAAACCTTGGATGAAGCTATCCATTTTACAATTGGATGTAGAGCTTGGGGGACTTGCATTACCTCATTTAGCTACCTATTATCAAGCTGCGCTACTTAGCTTAACAACCCAGCTACTGGCCCCTATTTCGAATGTTGTTAATTTCCTACTTAGTAACATGTTAATAGAGAGTGCAATTAAGCTACCAGCATTACTGCGCACTGCATAGTTACCAAAAAAGACAAGATTTAAGGTTGTGAATACACTCTTAAGCTGTGTGCAGTGGTTCGATAAAATCTATAATATTCCAACATGCCATGCATATTCCTCTCTGTATGACTGTTGGTTATGGGACCTTAAGCTCTCCCAAAAGTGGATCCAGCCATACAATATGTTAGGTTTTCATAAATTAGGTGACTTTTACAGCGACATTAATTTGATAACGTGGGATAATTTTTAAAAAAAATTGAAACTCAGAGCCATAATCTTTAGTTAAGGTTTGGGCAGATTACATGCTTTCTCTAGACTAATTATAGAGGAATCAACGAGAGAGCCGAAATAATCCTAAAAGGAAATGAATAAGAGCCTCATTGAAACAATGCTCCCAAAAATTGTGCAGGAAACAAACTACTGGTTTAATATCCAGGAATGGCATCAAGTCTACAAGTTTAGCCATAGGTCATTGAGGGCGGCCAATTTCAAAAGAATGTCCTTTGTCTCTAGATGTGTGGCCTATTACACTCCCTACAGACCTCATAAATGGTTTCCTCAAACCTGAATGACTGTTTTAGATGTAATTTGCGGGAGGCAGGGGATCGGACACATACAGTTTTCATTTGTCTGAGATTACAATACTTTTAGGAGGAGGTGTTTAGGTTTATTAGCAAATGTATGTCAATAGACATCCTACCATGCACACAGTTTTCTTTATTTGGCTTCTCTTATGCAGTTAGTCAGATCTCAATAAATAGGCAATATTTATTTTTTCTAGCCATAGCCCTCGCCAGAACTTTAATATTGCAGAATTGGAGATCTCAGAAAATCCCTACATTGGGTCAGTGGCTACTTAAGCTGGATCAGACCTATACATTCGAAGAGGTCTACGCGAAGAGGATAGGAGCACTACAGAGATTTGGGCTGACCTGGGAGGGCTATGTTGAGACCACGCAAGCAAATGATACTACGTAACTCAAGTGATCTTTTGCATGAATTTAATATCAATAGTTATTAGCCTCTGCTTGTTTTCGAAACAGTCAAAATGTGAGTAGTTCATAGGAGAGAGCTTGGGTTGTTGAAGCAAACTAATTATGTAGCACCCCTCTTCAAAGATGTTGCCTGTAATCCTATAGGTCCTCGAAGCTAGGGTTTACATGTTATTACAGAGCTGCTATCTAGGATGCTGGTTTTGTACACCATGTAAAATAGAATATGAACTTGCGCTTATTATGATTGTACGTTTTAAATATGAGACAGGATATTTTACAGGTTTAATTTTATTTTTTGTATATCCTGCTTATCATATTTATTGTGTAAAATGGATAATGAATGTGTCCTATTTATTGTCTATTTTAATAAGAGATTGGAGATTGGATATTATGTCTGCTATTTAGGCTCAATAAAAAACAAAAAATAAAGCTGTTAATGGATTTGTACCAGAGGTTCACCTTGGCTGGCTTGATTGCCTTCAAGAAGTGGCTCAGTAGTCTTAGTTCTTTCTAATGTAGCTCCTAGTCCTTTAGCCAGATGTTCTAGTCTTTGCTTTCACTGTATTTTCTCCCAGATTAGTTGTCAAATGTTATCAATCTTCAGGAACAGTGTAGTGAAAAGTTCATACTTATGATTTAGATTTAAAATTCAGTTGTTCATGTGTTCATCAAATATCTGCAAGAAAGCAGGCATCTTGTTCTTAGGTGATGGGAGAGCTGTAAACCAGATCCATGTGAATGTTTACAGAAGAGTGTGGGAGAATACTGTTTGTGACACTTTAGAACAGGTGATTTACTATATTCTGAATGTATATCGTATAAAGAAGTAATTTATTTAAATAAAAGAAGAGAATTGCTATTTCTGCTACCTGTGTAAACACTTATGGTTTTCTCTCCTCTTCCACATACCTCTACCTCAACTCAACTTGAAAAAGTCTGTGTACTCACGCTACGCTTCTGCAGCCATGTCAGATAAGCTGTATGGTAATTTTGAGGCATCTTACAAGAGAGGGCAGCACTAGCTGCTACTGCTGAGCCTGTCCAGGCACTGAACTAATTGTAATTTGTGGGAGTATAAACAAAGCTCATAGTGATGAGCCTCCAAAACCAAACCTCTTCCTCAGCCAAAGCAGGAGTCATATTCTCAAGGACTTATTGCCAAGTTAATGGGACTTTAACGCAGCAAAAGTGGCAAACAAATTATCCCCTTATTCTCAAGCTGGTGCAAACTGCCTATGTCACCATGTTTCCAGTGATAGCTACTGCAAAAAACATTGCCACGGATGAGAGCGACAACTAACGCTAATGATATGCAGAGTAGGCGTTCCCGTGCAAAAACACATGAAAACACCCCTTCGCAATATACTCAACAACCAGCCAGATCTACGATGCAATCCAAAAACAGGGAATAAGGCGCGTTAGCAGCAGGGATTTAACATTAAACTGGTGTAAAGCAGGACGACTACCTGCAGTATAAAAGGGAGCCCAGCCCAGAGCCACATCTGAAGACCAACACATGTCATGGAGACACTGATCATGCAGCTCGGAGACCCAAGAGGTCCACAACATCCACCACCACCACCACCCCCAGCACCAGCCTCAGAGACTCCATGCCAGAGGAAGTCTTTGCCCACTGCAGACTCAAAAGGACAACCATCCTCTGCATCCCAACCCACATTGCCCACAGGCCGGCAGTACCAACACAGCAGACAACCACTATCCCTCCGCAGACAAAGTTGCTGGCTGTGCTGCACCTGTTGGCCCCTGTTAACTCCCAACCAACAACTGCCAGAGTCAGAGGAGTCTCACGGCCAGCCCTATCAAACTTCCTCACACATGACTTGGATGGATGTCCACAATAGCAACGGCGGGCCACTGTATCCGCACCACACAATAGTTTCAATTCTTAGTGTTCCTTCGCAACCAACCCCAATGCCATCCATTGCCAAACGCCCCTGTGCCCCAGATCCAAGACTGCAATAACTAAAACGGGAGTGTGCACGGTTATGAAGTCCAGTAGTCAACAGTAGTGCAAAAGCAGTCCTTTATTACATATACACAAAAAACAATACAAAAAGCATACCCAACACCCAACAGGGCACTTCATCAGGGCAACTTGGGATTCAAGTAACTGCATATGCTGTGGGGCTTCCCCAATACAATTACATACACCAGAAGTCAGTATTCAGAAGCCTGTTGGGCAAATGGTGACAATAGTCAAGCGTCCGTAGAGTCACAAACCTAATCTGGTACAGTGTATAGCACTTGGATAAATTGCCAATTGGATTGCTTACAGGAAAGACAAATCCTGCTCAAAAAGACCTTAACAGAAGTACGTGTGATCGTAACCTTCGTATGAAATAAAAGGAAGGTTATGGTCACATGAACTTCTGTTATGGTCTCATGATGCAGGATTTCTCATACCTGTAAGCATCACCGTTTGTATCAGATTGATACCCATACACCTTCACTCCCCCCACCCATCCACGAGGGTGCCACCGAGACCAGTGGTGCCTACGCAATTCTGTGCACCTGCTGCACCCAAGCCTTGGTCCCCAGACCGGTCTGCCGACTAGCAGTGACTGCCTGCCGCTGCGCACCCAGACCTCAATGCTCACCTGCCGCCACTGGCATGTCTCCAAGAGGGCCCACCATGTGCCGGTGCAACCTCCTCAGCTGATCTCTGGTTTCCGCACCACAGTCCCCCACCGCACCCTGCTACACCGCGCCGCAGAGTCATGACTGTGCAGCTTGCTTCCTTCAGCATACACTGCAGTCCAGCTGGGCTCACAATTCAAATGGAATCTTGATTGGCAGGACAGCGTTTCGAGGCCTAAAGATCATCACAGGCTGCACACCAACTCAGCACTGGTGCCACTAACTCAGTGCCCCGCAAGTCATCACCACGTGGCGGCAGGCCCGTGCCAGCCAATATGCCTTGGCTGCCACCAACTCTGTGCACTACAAGTCACCATCTTGTGACGGAAGGCCTGTGCCAGCCAAAATGCATCTGCTGCCACCAACTCTGTGCACCACAAGTCATGGGCCCTTTATAATTGAGTCTTGTGGTGCGGACGTCATCTTGTCATCTCCGGAAGTGGGGGATGTGATGTGGTAGGGCCCTAGGCCCTCATGCATAAATAATGACAACACAGACACACTCAGATAGAAAGTAGAAATGGCCTCGAGCACATGCACCCAGCCTGTTTTATTGGCAAGGTCACATGTCCGGTGACCCCTGTGCTGGATGGGCGTGGTGTTGTATCGGATTTCAGTGAGTTTGCATCTGCTGCAAGTAAATCTTTGACATTGAACAGAAGATGGCACGGAAACTGGAATACAAAAGAAGGTTTTATTAAGACCCCATGTGGTGGTGGTACTTTCGAACAGCACTCTTCGGTAATGGAAGAAGTATCACACCGAACGGAAGGTACGTGGTTCTTTTATACTCTCACACGAGTTAGAAATATAGGCGGTACACACGTAAGACGAGTTTATGTACATATCAGGACATTTCTGGAACACATCCAACATGTGGGAGGAGTTTTAACAACTTGACCAGTTTGGAAAACATCTTTCAATGATGATCGATTAACAACAGATGTGGTTTGATGGCGCATGCGCGGATCTTGACCATTAGGCTAAATATAGCCTGTTGCTGGGTAGACCATGTGGTCAGCTGGCGAAGAGGTAGGCCAAAACCCATGGTGACCATGAGGTAGTGCAGATACTCAAAATGGAGGCCGGGAATGTAAAATGGCCTCTGAAACCTGGTCAACCTAGTATTGAAATTGCGCGTAGCTTCAGCTGATGCTAACCTAATATCCGCTAATTTACAACAGACGACCTTTTTAGCATTTAGCTGAAGCTACCTCCATACCTTTGATAGTCCTGATATACATCATTGATGTCAGTGAGCATTATCTTAGCTATTTCTTCATTCATCATTTGCTGTTTATCCTTTATCTCAGTTATATGCTTCCGGGAAGGAATGCAGGCAGTAATACAAACGGAACATAGAGTGGGACCGCACTGGAAACATAAGCAAAGGATAAATAATATAGCAATTATTGCGCACAGAATAGTCAATAATCGCCAACCCCAAGTAGAGAGCAGTGTCCATATCCAACCCGAAAAAGTCCATGTACCGTTCTCGGGATGAATTTCAGCAGCGATTTTGTGCAATTTAGAAATTGCATCATAAACTGAGGGTGAATTGTCAGGTACGAACACACAACAGCTACTTCCGATAATGCGGCATGCACCTCCTCGATCAGCCAATATGACATCTAAAACCATTCGGTTCTGGAGCGCTACAATTCGAGTAATTTGAAGCTCCTCAGTAATATTTCCTAATACCATAGCAGTTTGATTAGCAACAGCTTCTAAAATACGTGTTAATCGTCTCACTTTCCTACTATTCAGAGCAGCACCCGCAAAAAAAGAAAAATGCCTAAATTAATATCAGCATACTGTTGTAGTGATGTGTCTGTCTGGTCCACATTATCTATGCTTTTAGTTCTCTTAACTCTTTTTTTATGATACATTTTGGGTGCTATAAACACAGGGGGCAGTAAAAACGACACATAACATATTCCTGACCATCCCATTGGAAGTCGGTGATAGCCTCTATTTCCACAGATAAAGAATGCATTATGCGATGCCCCAAATGTAATATTGTTCTTTCCATCAAATGCCAGGACAGTAGTACATTCACTTTCCCCAACTGGAATTGTTCCCATATTTTTAATACATAAGTCTGCTTTAGCCTTAGAAACAGAAATTACAAATAAATCAGTCGTATTTGCTGCTCTTGTCTTGGTAAAGATATGTTGCGAGGAGGCATTGTCTGGTCGGTACTCTTCCCACTCCAATCTAGTCCCCTCCGGCTTGTGGGTATCCATTTTCATCTTGATGACAAACTTGGTTGAGGCGGAAAAGAAATCCACCCTTTGATGGCCATCGTAAGGTGAACAAGAGTGCATACCAAGCATAGCAGGAACCATTAGGGGAAAAAGGGAGAGGAATGAGAGGCGTCCCTCCGTTTTTTTGATGACCTGGTAACATTGTGCACACCCAACAGTTTGTAGTGTTCATAGTATTGTGCGTATAATGTAGCATCTGAATGAAAGTGTTACTTACATAAGTTTGTCTGTGCGTCTGTTCATGGTATGGGAGAGTAAAGTGAAAGTGCTCAGGAGGAGCGGGAGTAGTGGCAAACAAGTATTCTCGTGCTGGGGTCACTCTTTCCGCAAACCAAGCTGTTGTTGCTATGACCATCATGGTAACAGCAAAACCTAACACACAAATTATCTTCTTTTCCTTCATGTTGACAGCAACATGAACAAGTTTGTCCAGCAAGCACTTAGAAAATGAGCGCTGAGCCCAAGGGGCAGTCGTTGATTTCTTCACCGAAGGTCAAGACGGGTGTTACTACACTAGGCAAAGCATATCCCCCCCTTGCCATTTCGGCATTCTGTTTTACTAACCCCGGGCGGTAGCTCAACCAGTCTTCTTCACAACAACTTCTTTTCTTGGTCTCAGATGGTATCTCGATGTTCCAGGAGCAGTGTGGTCCGGGAAGACTTCCTCAGATTCATCGGACGTGATGGCTGGACTCCTCTCCGTTTTCAAGATGTCTCGGTAGTCGGTCAACGTAGCAAGTTTCACCAAGTCGGGGGAAACACGGCGACAGTGGGTGGTATGTATCCACCTTTTCCGGTTGGTCACTCGCACTGCTGTTCTTGTCGCCAGAAGGACGTGTTCCGGTCCACGCCACTTCGGCTCCAGACTGCTCGACCTTTCAAATGACTGGATCATCACGTGGTCGCCAGGCCAAAGATCATGAGCCTCACCCGTAGAACCTGCTGATGAATACAAAGCAAATTATCTGTTAAGCAGGCAAGATAGTCATTCATCAATATACAAGGTACATTGTGTATGGAGCGTGGCTTAGGGACTCCCCAAATATTCATAGGCCTCCCGAACACCACCTCATATGGCGTAAGACCAGATCGCGAGTGGGGTATCGATCTTATAGACAATAACGCCAGAGGCAGTGCATCCAGCCATTTCAGGGATGAGGAGGCCACAATTTTCGCTAGTTTAAGCTTTAGAGTAGCATTGTATCGTTCCACCAATCCTGCTGACTGCGGGTGGAACACAGCGTGAAATTTTTGTTTTATTCCTAATCCTTTCTGGACATACTCTACAATTTCCCCCACAAAATGAGGTCCATTGTCGCTCCACAAAAGTTTACAAACACCAAACCTTGGGAAGTACTCCTTCAATAACACTTTGGCTGTAGTCAATGCTGTATTATCTTTCGTAGGGTAGGCTTCTATCCATTTACTGAAAGCACATACCACTACTAAGACATACTTCAAATTGTTACAGCTCTCAAGTTGAATGTAATCCATTTGTAGTACATGTTTCTTGCCTGTCTGGCAATTCTTCAGGACCTCGAGTGTTGGGTACTACACAGTGAAAATAAGGTAAATATTAAAAATGAAGATACAACCTCACTGGGTCAATCAGGGAGCAGGCCAACTGGTCCTGCTCTAGAGGAGAGACCCTAAGAGTAAGCCTACAGGGCCCGGCAGTCTGTTCCCATGGGGCTGTTCGGAAAGGTAAGCTACCTGATCCACGAACAGCCAAGGTGAAGAACCTACCCCCAACGCGAGGCGCCCCTGCCGGTGGCGCGGAACAGCTGGTGAGCATTACCTTGCCTTATTTTGTCAGTCACCTTTTTATGTGCACTGCATTTCACAATTGCTATCTTCTTTGGATATGTTAATGCAGTTAAATGGTTGTGCACCAATTCTCTGTGCATTATTTGTATCCCATGTGATGTTAAAAATCCCCCCTCCCTCCAGAGCAGACCAAAATCATGTACTACTCCAAAGGCATAGCGACTATCTGTATAAATGTTTACACACAACCCAGCGCTAAGCTCGCATGCTCCTGTCAGTGCTATTAGCTCAGCTGCCTGAGCTGACCTCTGTGGTATGCGAGCTGTTTCTACCACTGTCTCAAGTGTTGTGATCGCATAGGCTGCGGAAGTTGTACCATTTGGCAGCTTCAAACATGACCCATAAACCCACAGTTCCCCATCGACATATGGAAGGGGCGTGTCTTGCAAGACCCTTTGTCTGTTCCTCAGTAAGAAAAATACAATCATGTGATTCTTGCAACTGAGATTCAGATGTCGGATATGGCAGAAAAGTAGCTGGATTTAAAGTCACGCACCTCTTCAAAGTAATATGAGGCGCCAGCAACGTTAACTCATATCCTGTTAGACGGGCGCTAGTTAAATGCTGCATTTTCTTTTGATTCAGTAAAGCATCTACCGCATGGGGTACTAGCACCAACAATTTGTGTGACAAAACTATTCCTTCAATCTGTCGTATTGATACAGCTGCTGCTGCAACTGATCGAAAACACCCAGGTAACCCTTGTGCAACAGGATCGAGTACTGCTGAACAGCATGCACAAGGACGTTGTTTATCACCATGGGTCTGCACTAAAACTGACAATGCGCACCCATCTTTCTCATATACATAAAGTGTAAAGACCTTCGTATAATTTGGTGTGCCTAACACTGGTGCTGAACAAAGGGCTTGTCTTAACTGACAGAAAGCATTCTGACATTCGTCTGTCCATGATAGGGGGATCGGGGTGTCTTTTGCTAAAAGTGCTAACAAGGGTTTTACAATATGTGAAAATCCTAAAATCCATTGTCTACAAAATGAAGTCAGCCCAATGAAAGCACAAACATCTTTCTGAGTGGAAGGCACTGGTGTATCTAATATTGCTTGAATACGGTCTGATGTCAGTGCACATCCCTCCTTAGACAGAAGATGACCTAAGCAGGTCAACTTCGGTCTACAATATTGCAATTTCTTCCGTGACACTTTATGGTGATGTGTGGCAAGGAAGGAGAGCAAGGATAAAGTACTTTCGTCACATTGTTCAGGCGTATCGGCTGCCAACAATATGTCATCAACATATTGGATGAGAGCCACTCCTGTCGGTAGCTCAAAAGAATCCAGCTGCCTTTTCAATGCCTGACTATAAATACTTGGACTCTCCGTATAACCTTGAGGAACTCTACAAAATCTGTACGATCGGTTATTCAAAGTGAAACCGAATAAATATTGGCTATCAGGATGAATAGGGATTGAAAAGAAAGCATTCTTGAGGTATATAACAGAGAACGTAGTAAGTAGTGTAGTTATATCAGAAACCACAGGATATTGGGACACCACAATTTTATTTACCTCCCTCAAATCAATGATAAAACGATAATTCCTAGTATCAGTGTCTTTGTTTAATATAGGAAGAATGGGGCTATGGCAGACATTGTAGGGTACTTCTTCCACAACTCCAACCTTAATCAAATCTCTAATAATGTTTGTCAATGCGTCTTCTCCTTCTTGTGAAATCTTATATTGTTGCACCCTGAGCAACAAAGCACCCTCCTTAACACTAATGTGCACCAGGGGAATGACCATCTGCCCTACATCAGTATCAGAAGTGGCCCACAAAACTCTTGGAAGTGAAGCTAATGCAGCATCTTCCTTAACAAGACACGATCTCTCAGCCTTAGGATGATTATCATTCAAAATTACGCGCACCCCGTCAGGAGAGCAGCGTATCATAGCCCTAAAGTGTTTTAACATATCAAGACCCACAATATTGTCTGGTGTATTTGGAGACAACAAGAACGGACAGGGAGCTGTAAACTTATCAATGTGGAATGGAAGTGGTTGTGACAATGGGCTAAGAGAAGGTGTTCCATCGAACCCTATCAATGTAATCATTGTGCCAGACAGGGGAGCCCTTGGAACCAATTGTTCAGACAAGGCGCTACAAGTAGGTTCTGTATCAACCAGAAACCGATCAGTAGAACCCAAAACATGCGCTGTAATATATGGACCTTTCTGATCTACTGGAACTTCAACCGATTCCATACCCCATCCTAGGCAATCCTATGCATAGGCAGCATCTTGAAATTCAGGAGGCATACAATCAGATATTTGATACTGGTTCCGCCTATCAAAGGTATTGTACCCATCTTGCCTACGCCCACTGGATTCAAACCTAGCACGAGCATTCGTACTTGCCCTCGGGCCAGAATACCCCGTTCTGTTTCTAGATTGGCCTCGGCCACGTTGGTTTTGCTGGGCACGTAGCACAGGGCAATCTGAGATCCAATGCCCAACCTGTTTGCAGTATGCATATTGATCTGCAGACAAACCAGGACGAGAATAAGGTGGGGCATGAGACCCACGTCTGCCCCTATCATTTCCTCTAGCAGGTGGGGCATAAACCTGAGCTATCATAACCTTTGTTTTTAGCTCTTTGGTCTTTTTATCTTCATTTTCTTTGGCCTCTAGCTCCTGTCGCTCATAATATTGAGCCATCGTTAAAAGGGAAGTGGAAGACGCAGTGGTCCACGAACTTTCACTCGCTTTCAAGTACTTAGCAAACTCCTGTAAAAGGTTTGCTATATATTTATCAACAAACAGATGTCTACCTGTATCATCTGTTAATGACTGTCCACTAAAATCATGAAAATCTTCCTCAAAGCGCATAAAGAAATCCGACACTGGTTCATCTGTCCTCTGTATACACGAAGCTAACATAATCCAATCAATCTTTTTAGGCGGGATGAGTAATTTCAATTTAGTCAAAATAGCTACTGGAAGATCTAGAATTACTTTACACGGTTTACGTGCAGGTTCCCTATCTCTATGCGCTTGTTCCAGATCATTCCAATCTCCCCCCAAATTCACTTGATCATCTGTTTTATGAATAGCCCACCACATATCAGGGGGTAATATTAGCCCGAAAAGAAATTGATGTCAGTTAATGTCATAACACAAGAACTAATAGCCCCCTCTACCTCTTCGTAATAGGCTGCTGGGCAGACCATGTGGTCAACTGGCGAAGAGGTAGGACAAAACACATGGTGACCACGAGGTAGTGCAGATACTCAAAATGGAGGCCGGGAATGTAAATGGCCTCTGACATCTGGTCAACATAGCATTCAAATTGCGCATAGCTTCAGCGGATGCTAACCTAATATCTGCTGATTTACGACAGTGGTGTGGGTGTATTTTAAAAAACATTTTTTTTATTGATTTTGTATCACAAGATCACATGTAGTAGGAAGTCACATGTTGTGAGAGGTTACATCCACATAACATATCAGATATGGATTCTACATTTGTGCAAAGTATCCGCATATTCTTTTATAACCGTCTATGCAGTGCATGTAACATTGTGTTTCAACTTTTGTCTTATAATGATGTTTCCAGTGTACTTCCCACTCTATAGTGGTGTGGGTCTAAACCAGCAAAAAACACAGTTGATGGACAGAATCCGGTCCTTGGATGCTTGATTCCGGTCTAGGAAAGACATGGCTTGGTAGTTCGGGCTGGACTGTTCCCATGAGGCACAGGGTCAAGGCTGATTTGCATATAGCCATTGTCTGACCTAGGGTGGTGTGAAGTGCAAAAAAAGATGTATTTAGTCCCAGGTCTTTGTATTGGGGGGAATGTAAGACATTGTTCTCCATTCTGTCCATCAACTGTGTTTTTTGCGAGTGGGTCTAAACCAGCCCTCAGGGAGTGGCTGTGGCATGCTGACAACTAGACCTGTGATCAGCAGATACAGGGAAGACCTGGGACATGTAGCATTGTTGTCCCCCCATAAGCGTAAGCGGAGAGGGCTAGCCTGGCGTATGCCAGTCCAGCGTAGAGGTGTGAATGAACCCGGGACTCTGGCCGTGGTTCTGTTCTGGGCTGGACAAGAAAGTAACTAATGCATGTGTCTCTGTTGTAGTGTCAGCAGCACCCGAACCGCAATCGATAATGTTGCACCCTGTGACTCAAGGCCCACTAAATGAGCAACCTGGACTTAAGGGGGAATCACTGACCCTACATTCATCCATACTTTCACACTTGAATGATCATAGACATGACACATCTGTGTGAATTTTAATGTTTAATGCACATTCAGTGGAGTATTGTAGCTGGAGCAGGACAGGGCCATGCAAACCCCACTCTACATTGTTGGTCTGTGGAGGGCCAGCCAGAGTCCTTCAGAGAATGACAAGTACATCTGAAGAGGAAGAGTTAGTCCGCAGTCTGATAGCTGGGTCATTGGTGACCAAACAGAATATGGCAGTCCATGTCAAGGTCCAAGGTGAGTGTCGCAGAGTGCATCGGGGGACAGTTCAAGGTGATGATGCAGAGGGCAGAACCAAGCAGAAACAGGCCATATGGCGGAGATGAATGCTACTGCTTCCTTCTTACCAGTAAGGCAGAATCATCCGCATCTTCATCCTCTGATGTTTCATGAGCCTCACATGTGGGGGGTGGTGTTCTGTCTCCAGCACTGTGTGGCAGTGACACATCAGGGGCAGAGATGTGGATGTCGAACCAACCGCAGCACTCATCCGTGCCAGGCCTAGTGGCAGGAATGCCATGACTAGGATCTGCAGGGCATGGTAGATCCCAGCTACATCACACTGGTGTGCAGTCACAACAGCAATTCTTTCCGCCTGCACCCGCTCAATGTTCTCCATGATCCTCTGCATGTTGTCCATGTATCAGAGTCAGGACTCCACCAAAGTCATCCATGTATCGTTGGATAGTATAGAGGGGACTGTGGGTGTCCATTAGGGACTGTAAGTGTTCTCTGTTGGGACTTAGACAGCCACGCATGGCATCTAGTTTGGCTGCCATGAGGTCGAACCCCACCTGCACCTGATCAGCCATCTTCTCCTGGCACTCTTGTGCGCTTCATTGGAAGGCCATGTGTTGTTCGTGTGGGTCCTGGGAGACAGCTGTGGTTGTTAGTGCTTCCTTCTGTGTGGTCTGGGGAGGGGGTGGGTCTCCTCAATGCAGCTGTGCTGCCATGCTCCTCGAGTTGAGGTGCTGTAGCTGTCCATGTGCTCTTGGAGAGCATTGGTGTCGAAGGTGGGGCGGTCCTCTTCGTCATCAGTGAAGAGTTGTTGGGTCTGCTCTGCAGGAGGTGTTGATTTTCCCTCTGCAATGTGAAGGGGAGATGCAGTTTAACATTGTATTCACATATATGTTGACGCATTTGAACAAGTTTACATACAGACTGCATGACAATGTACATTGTGACTGGGAGGAGCTGTCTATTTGATGCGGGACAGTGGACATTTTGACATCACGGATGTGCGTTTGTACTTGTACACCATCATCTCACATTTCCCTGCTATGCCAAATGTGATTGGCCAGTTTCTACACACAAGCGGCAGCAGTTCTGTCCTCTGTTCTGTTATGAACGTGTTGCAGTTTGTACTACATTGTTGATGATGTTGATGTGCTCTGAATGCAATGTATGTGTGCTGCATTTTAGGAGAGTCGGCCGTACAGCTCTGATTTTGCTGGCCCTTATCCCTTTCAGGTGGTGTGCCTTTGACTTCTGTGTTTATACAGTGCTGAGCTGTTTCGTACTTGGGAACATTGTGCTCTTGGTGTGGGTTGTGACTCTGGGGTATGGTTTGTCTGCAGATGTGTTGTTGACATCAGAGGTGGTTTGTGCACTAGGATATGTCAGAGTTTGACTTGCTCCTTTACGGATGTGGTCCACACTCATCCACCTCAGTGTTGTGGTGTGCAACATGTCATGATGATTGGACTGCAGCCATGCTATTCGCCATGCAGTGTCACTTGCATTGTCAGTGTGGCTCACAGACATGCCGCTTTGCTGAGTTTGGAACATGAGCATGGGTTGGTTGTGAGATTGGTGATGTGTGGGAAGGTCCTCCTCTAGGCACATAGTCGATGGGGGCCTACTAGCTGTTTCTAGGTGTAATGCAGTGTGCCAAGGGGATCAGGAACGTGACCCAGAGTCATTGTGGGTGTGCACTGTGCTATACTTAAATGTGCATGTGTGCCATCGTGCCCATCTCCCCCGTCCCCCGAGTTCCTGGTCGTTACTCACCCTGTTGCTGTTGTGTCAGGTCATTTTGAGTAGTGTCCAGTCCCCCAACTCCTGACACTATCTCCCCACTGATGACTGTGGACACCATTTCCTCCATCTCACCCAGCTCCTTCTGTGGCACTGGACTCCCACCTCCAGTCTGCATTGCTGCCTTCTGGTTCTTGCCGAGTTTCTCATTGGTTTCACGCTTCACATCATTCCAGTGCCTCTTGACCTCTTCCATTTTCCTCCTCAGCACTCCTGCCTTCACCTTGTCCACGATGGACTGCCATATTCCATTTTTTGTTGTCAAGGACACATTGGAGGTGACTAACAGTAGTTGATGGTGTTCTTTCTATCACCTCCATTATCAGGATCCTGTTTTCCTGCGGACTGAACCTTGTCTTCCTCTTCTTCTTCTCCTGGCCCTTCCCTAAACCCAAGGTCCTAGGCTGGTCCTCCATGGGGCTTGTGGGGTTCTGGTTGTCCTCTGTACTTGCTCTGGCTACCTCCATTGTGCTTCGCAGTTGTTTTGTTTTGTTTTTTGTTTTTCTTCTGCTTTTAAAGTGATTTATCCTGCCTGGCATGTGTGAATTGCAGGCATGGTGCAGCTTATTTTTATCGCGTTGGGCCCTTCACCACTTTTTTCACGTTCAGCTTTGGATTTTTATCCCCGTCAAGGTTATTGCGGACATTTGATGCATTATGAGGAAACTATCGCATGTTACTGTCATGTTGCGAATAGGACGTTAACACAGAGTTATTTTACCTGCGATAGACAGCAATATGAAAAATTGCGTTAACCTATTTTGGCCATGATTATCGCTCGTTCTTGAGAATATACCCCCATGTTTCTTACAAGTAAAAAAAAACAGGGTCAGACCGGGACCGAAAATAGCCTGGGCACCAAAATAAAGGAGTCCCAAGTTAGTGAATAGGAAAGCTAAAAATGTTGCCCATGTTTGCCAACTGGGCAGTTTTTAACTTGCAAAGACATGCTTTATTATTTATTTGAGAATTTTGTAGAGCGCGCAGCGGCCCCAACGGGGCGTCCCGGCGCTGAGAACTCTGAAAAATAGAGGTCATGGGGTCAGATTTCCACTGTTAAGAGGAGAATAGATGTGTTTTCAGGGATTTACGGAAAGCTGATTCTGTCTGACAAGTGCGTAAGGCTAGTGGGAGCTTGTTCCAGCGCTGAGAGGTACAGACCTCAAAAGTTTTTCCACCTGCCCGAGAGCGTTTAAATCGGGGAGTTTCCAGGAAGTGGAGGGTATTGGATCGTAGAGTCCTGGAGTTGGCGTAGAGTCGCAGGATGTTTTTCAGGTGTGCCGATCCACTGCCTTTTGATGCTCGGAAGGCCAGTGTCATGGCCTTGAACACACATCTTTTAGCTATGGGCAGCCAATGGAGTTTGCGGAGGTGTGGAGTGATATGGTGTCTAGCAGGGACTCTCTCCACCAGCCGGGCGGCGGCATTTTGGACCGTCTGAAGTTTATGGCAGAGGCCTGCTGTGATAACAAGGTAGAGGGCATTGGCATAATCGAGGTGGGATATGATCAGTGCCTGGATCACAGTTTTACAGCAGTCCGCCGGCGGGTAGTTAATGAGGCGTTTTATGGTGCGGATCTTAGCGAAGCAGGAGGATGCAACTGTTTGCACCTGATTGTTAAAGCTAAGTTGATTGTCCCAGCGAACTCCGAGATTTCTCACCGAGTCTTTGGGGGTGGGAGCTAGGCTCAGGTCTTCTGGCCACCATATACTAGAGTCCGGGGGGGATGGTGTGTTGAAAAAGAGGATCTCTGTTTTTCCAGCATTGAGTCGGAGGGAATTAGCATCCATCCAGCTCGAAATGTCCCTGAGACAGGATTTAAGTGGATCAAAAGCTGAGGCGGAGGGGGAGTCAAAAGTGAAGAGAAGCTGGATGTCATCAGCGTAGGAAGTAGATTTAATCCCCGTCTGTGCAATCAGCTTGGCCAGGGGGGTGAAATACACATTAAAAAGCAGCGGGCTCAGGGAAGAACCTGAGGGACTCCCCATTTGAGTGGTCTGGCAGAAGAGGTGAATGGAGGAGTGAAGACCTGCTGTGTGCGGTCCGAAAGGTAGGATGAGAGCCATTTCAGAACAGCGCCACCCAACCCTAGGTCCTCCAGTCTTTCCAGCAGGATTTTGTGGGAGACGGTGTTGAATGCTGCCGAGAGATCCAGCAGCACCAACACCGCCCTCGACCCTTGGTCAAGCGTCCACCTCACCGAGTCAGCCATTTCGATTAGGGCCAACTCGGTGCTGTGGCCCGACCTGAAACCGTGCTGGGAGTCGTGGAGAAGCCCATTGGTTTCAATGTAAATTGACAGCTGCGAGTGTACCAGTTTTTCCAGGATCTTGGCTGGAGCAGGTAGAAGAGAAATAGGCCTGTAGTTACTGGGGTTGTCTGGATCCAAGTTGGGTTTTTTAAGGATGGGGACTAAGGAGGCATGTTTCCATTTGGCAGGGAAACTGCCCGCTCTGAGGGAGTCGTTCTAGATAAGGTTGAGGTGGGGGTTGAGAAGGGATGCAAGATTTTTATATTGCTTGGCAGGTCAAGGGTCTTTGGGTTAGCCTGATTTGCATTTGATAAGTTCAGCCATAGAATCTTCTTCGGTTATGGATGCAAATTCGAGTAGGATGGGCTGCGGAAGTGAGGAAGTCACAAGTTCCTTTTGTCGCCCTTCTGTGTTAGGGGAGGGGAAGGAGGAGTAGATCAGATAAGCTTTATTCGATTTTAGTTTAAAAATCATAAAAGCATCAGCAATACATAAATAAAAACAATAACATTTCATTACAAAGTTATTAAAACAAAATTAAATAGGTATAACGAATCAGCAAATAAATATGGAAAGAATTCATCAGTAAAACAGCACTAAAACAGAAAGTCATAAGTACATACTAAGAAGCCGGGAAAGAACATTAAGCAAACCTCTATCAGTAGTATACTTATCAGTTACATACTACCCTGTCAGTAGCCTCTTAGCGGTGGGGTCTTAAAAATACAGTTTTTGGACCAAAGTTCAGAACCATTGGAAGCTAAAAGGTTAGTTGCGCTATAGGGACAAGGTCCCCTTCCCCAGGAATAGTAATTCTTTGCCGTCGGTCTACGTAACGGAATATGTGGGGAGCTCGGGTAAAAATCGTGCAAGTCCCAAATGTGAATAGTGCCATGTGTTTCTTTGGGGTGGGAGAATCGTAAATAGGGGACGATATTCCTGTTTTTAAATTTAATTAGCACCAGGTCCCCAGCGATGTCTTTGGGCAACACGCCTAACCACCCCACCCTCCTGACACTCAGAATACCACCATCTAACTCAGGTGGCAAAGGTCTATTGTTTTGTAGCCAGAAAATGACCTTATTTAGCAGGTCCTGCTGTGACTCGTGTGGTCCCTGGCTGAGTACAGGGACCCCAGAGAGGACAGACACATATGGGGCGGCCTCGGGAGGTAAGTTGATACGTGGCATTCTTACCGGAGCAGATCTAGTCACTGTGTGAGTTTTTGGCGCAGGTTTTAAAATTACTTTGGGGCCTGTTGGGATAGGTATACTGGGAGGCTGTATTAGAGTTACACTGTTTTTTACATATACCAGACTTATGCTTTCCGGGGGTGATGGGAGGGTTAGGGCGAACGGATGTAGTCATTATATTAGATGGAGGAGAAAACTTTTTGATTAGTTCTTCGATGCTGGTCAACCTGTCCCCCAAGTCGTTAATTTTTGAGATAAAGGGTGAAGTGACAGCTAACAACAGTTGCTCAATTTGGGCCAATAAAGTCAATTGGGGGGGCAAGACAGGGTCATCTAATTTGTCTGTGGCCGAGTCCTCCATTGAGGTTGTTAAATTAGGGGGAGATGATATCGGGCTGGTGCACAGGTTTTGTGTACTTGCATAGTTCTCATTGTCAATTTCGCTGTTGTGCTTCCCTCTAATGATGGGATCCAGGGACGAAATGTTTACTTGATTTTGGTCTTTATTTTCCGGGAAGGCCAGGTCCCGTGGGAGGCCATTAGAAATAACACAGTTAGTGCCCACTGTAGGGGGGTTAATGGATCAGGGACGTACTTTGTGCGACACAGGGCGTTGAGATCCTCCCAAATGGACATGATGACTATAATGGTAACGGAAACGCCGAAATAGTCAAAAAAGTCAAATAGATTGAAGCGTCACAATACCTCCTCCTGTAGTAGAGTCAAATGGGGTGGCCCGTCCCGTCCTCTGGGGGCCACAGAGGGCCTGCCCTTTGCCCGGGCTTCGCCCGGCATCCCGCGGAGCAGAGCGGAGCGCTGCTTTAAGGCGCCTCCTGGCGCTCACGTGCTGTCAGTATGCAGCGCCGCCGCTGAGGCTGCCGGGAGATGTAGTCGCGGGGCGGCGGCGCTGTGTGCTGCAAAGATTGACTCCTGGCGGTGGCGGCTGCAGTGAGGGCCTCCTCGCCTCCCCTCTCCGAGTTAGTAAGTGTCCCCCGTGCTCCGCCGAACGGAGCGCTGCTTTAAGGCGCCTCCTGGCGCTCATGTGCTGTCAGTATGCAGCGCCGCGGCTGAGGCTGCCGGGAGATGTAGTCCCGGGGCGGCGGCGCTGTGTGCTGCAAAGATTGACTCCTGGCGGTGGCGGCTGCAGTGGGGGCCTCCTCGCCTCCCCCCTCTGAGTTAGTAAGAGGAATAGATAGACTCGATTTTATCCTCAAAAAATTGTGAAAGTTTGTCGCAAAGCGACTGAGAGGTGGGCTGAGTACGAGTCAGCGCATTGGGGTTTGTGAAGGATCTTACTATATTAAAAATTTCCCTAGCGCCATTGCTGGCAGAAATTCGCGTTTGTGTTTTTTGATCATTCTCCGGTATTCTTTTAGGGCCGATTTATAAGTGGTTTTGCTATCCAAGGAGTAGTTTTGTCTCTAGAGGCTTTCGAGGGATTTACAGGAGGCCTTTTTCTGTCGGAGCTCATTTGAGTACCATGGTGCGGAGGGTGCCACCCTGTAGGTTTTAGTGGGTTTGATAGGAGCCAGGGCGTCTAAGGCCTGGCTGATCCAGGCGTCCAGGTGGTCAATCTGTGAGTCCGGATGGGACGACGAACGGGGTAAAGTGTTTTTTAGATATCCCAGGAGCGATTAAGGGTTAAAACGACTCCAGTTTCTGCCTGATGATTTAGGGGTGATAGCGGGTCTGACGTGACAGGGAATGTCGATTTCAAAAAGGATGAGGAAGTGGTCGGACCATATAACCGGGATAGGAGATGTGGCCCGGATAGATGGTAGGTTGGAGCAGATCAGATCTAGCGTGTGACCTGCTTTATGCGTAGGTAGGGTAATTATTTGGACTAAATTGCACACTGCTAGCGTTGAGATGAAGTTACTGCTGTGCGAGCAGGATTCATTATTAACATGGAGATTGAAGTCTCCTAGGGCAGTGCAGTTAGCGTATCGTGTGCTAAGCTGAGTGAGATAGTCCGCCAGAGCCAGCAAGTGAGAGGTATTGGAATACGGGGGACGGTAGATAAGAATTCCAGAACAGGAGGAGGACGGGGAGATTTGAACACTGAAGGGGAGGCCTTCAATACAGTCAATTTGGTCATATGGGGGAGGGTAACCGTCCATTTGGATTTATGGATTAACGCAACACCACCCCCAGATTTACCGTTGGGTCTGTTTGCACAGATGATGTTATAGCCTTCCGGCAGTGCGAGGGTGATTGCGGGATTCTTGGTGTCATTCATCCATGTTTCGGTTAAAAAAACCAGGTCCCAGTCGTTGTCCCGTAGGGACTGCCAGATGTCAATTGCATGTTTACTCAAAGATCTGCAGTTGATTAAGGCAGCTAGGAGGGTCCGGGAGGATTGGGTTCCGCGCGAGGAGGCGGAGTTCAGGGCGTGGGTCACCCTGATAGTATGGCCTGGGGTGGGCAGGGAGAAGTTGCAGGCAGTGCAAACAAAGGCCTTGCTCTGAGCGTCAGAGGAGGGAAAGGGCAGTTCGCATTGGGGGGTTTTTAGAGCCAGTAGCTCATTTCGAGTGTAAGTAGCGGTGGTATGGCTGGTTGATCGGGGATAGAGGCCGGCCCCGGTCGCGTCCTGATCGCAGACGAGCGCAGACGAGCTTGCCTTAAGCGAGCCTTCGGCGCGCAGTCATCGCGCCCGCTGCGCTCGTCCGCTGCGCTTCCAGTACATGCACATTATTATGAGGGTGTGAAGGGGGGGTGTGTGGCCTCGTAGTGGGCGTGGCCCAGTCAGGGCGTGGGTAATGGTGGTTTGTGGGAGATTGGCGATTTCAGCCTTTCCAGCGCTCGTTTTGTGGAAAAAGGGGTGCCTGCACACAGCAGTCGTGTGACAGGCAGGGTAAGCACAGTTTTAAAAATAGCTTTCAAATTACAATTTTTTTTTTTTAAATAACAATCTGAAATACACGATCTTTCTATCTTCTCACGGCTGTGCCTCAGGAGATTTGCAAAGTTCTCTGAGCACTAGCGATTCAGCACGCCTTTTAAGAGACTCAGCGAGGGGGCGTGGCCTCGTAGTGGGCGTGGCCCAGTCAGGGCATGGGTAATGGCGGTTTGTGGGAGATCGGTGATTTCAGCCTTTCCAGCGCTCGTTTTGCTGGAAGAAGGGGTGCCTGCACACAGCAGTTGTGTGACAGGCAGGGTAAATGCAGTTTTAAAAATAGTTTTCAAATTACAATTTTTTAAAATAACAATGTGAAATACACGATCTTTCTATCTTCTCCCGGCTGTGCCTCAGGAGATTTGCAAAGTTCTCTGCGCACTAGCGATTCAGCGCGCCTTTTAAGAGACTCAGCGAGGGGGCGTGGCCTCGTAGTGGGCGTGGCCCAGTCAGGGCGTGGGTAATGGTGGTTTGTGGGAGATCGGCGATTTCAGCCTTTCCAGCGCTCATTTTGCTGGAAGAAGGGGTGCCTGCACACAGCAGTCGTGTGACAGGCAGGGTAAGTGCAGTTTTAAAAATAGCTTTCAAATTACAATTTTTTAAAATAACAATGTGAAATACACGATCTTTCTATCTTCTCCTGGCTGTGCCTCAGGAGATTTGCAAAGTTCTCTGCGCACTAGCGATTCAGCGCGCCTTTTAAGAGACTCAGCGAGGGGGCGTGGCCTCGTAGTGGGCGTGGCCCAGTCAGGGCGTGGGTAATGGCGGTTTGTGGGAGATCGGCGATTTCAGCCTTTCCAGCGCTCGTTTTGCTGGAAGAAGGGATGCCTGCACACAGCAGTCGTGTGACAGGCAGGGTAAGTGCAGTTTTAAAAATAGCTTTCAAATTACAATTTTTTAAAATAACAATGTGAAATACACGATCTTTCTATCTTCTCCCGGCTGTGCCTCAGGAGATTTGCAAAGTTCTCTGCGCACTAGCGATTCAGCGTGCCTTTTTGGAGACTCAGCGAGGGGGCGTGGCCCCGTAGTGGGAGTGGCCCAGTCAGGGCGTGGGTAATGGGGGTTTGTGGGAGATCGGCGATTTCAGCCTTTCCAGCGCTCGTTTTGCTGGAAGAAGGGGTGCCTGCACACAGCAGTCGTGTGACAGGCAGGGTAAGTGCAGTTTTAAAAATAGCTTTCAAATTACAATTTTTTAAAATAACAATGTGAAATACATGATCGTTCTATCTTCTCCCGGCTGTGCCTCAGGAGATTTGCAAAGTTCTCTGCGCACTAGCGATTCAGCGCGCCTTTTTGGAGACTCAGCGAGGGGGCGTGGCCTCGTAGTGGGAGTGGCCCAGTCAGGGCGTGGGTAATGGCGGTTTGTGGGAGATCGGCGATTTCAGCCTTTCCAGCGCTCGTTTTGCTGGAAGAAGGGGTGCCTGCACACAGCAGTCGTGTGACAGGCAGGGTAAGTGCAGTTTTAAAAATAGCTTTCAAATTACAATTTTTTAAAATAACAATGTGAAATACACGATCTTTCTATCTTCTCCCGGCTGTGCCTCAGGAGATTTGCAAAGTTCTCTGCGCACTAGCGATTCAGCGTGCCTTTTTGGAGACTCAGCGAGGGGGCGTGGCCCCGTAGTGGGAGTGGCCCAGTCAGGGCATGGGTAATGGGGGTTTGTGGGAGATCGGCGATTTCAGCCTTTCCAGCGCTCGTTTTGCTGGAAGAAGGGGTGCCTGCACACAGCAGTCGTGTGACAGGCAGGGTAAGTGCAGTTTTAAAAATAGCTTTCAAATTACAATTTTTTAAAATAACAATGTGAAATACATGATCGTTCTATCTTCTCCCGGCTGTGCCTCAGGAGATTTGCAAAGTTCTCTGCGCACTAGCGATTCAGCGCGCCTTTTTGGAGACTCAGCGAGGGGGCGTGGCCTCGTAGTGGGAGTGGCCCAGTCAGGGCGTGGGTAATGGCGGTTTGTGGGAGATCGGCGATTTCAGCCTTTCCAGCGCTCGTTTTGCTGGAAGAAGGGGTGCCTGCACACAGCAGTCGTGTGACAGGCAGGGTAAGTGCAGTTTTAAAAATAGCTTTCAAATTACAATTTTTTAAAATAACAATGTGAAAAACACGATCTTTCTATCTTCTCCCGGCTGTGCCTCAGGAGATTTGCAAATGCTTTATTGGCATTTTGCAAGGTATGAAAGACTGCATGGTTTTGAGTTTGCAGCAGGCATTGCTTGTTTTAATATCAGGCTAATCCACAGTAAAAACTGTCCCAGCAGACCATAAAACAAGCCCTCGAACAGCCAAAAACTATCCCACTCACTGTCCTGACAGACCAGCTCGTCGGCACTGCCTGGTTGACCTACAGGCCAGACCAACCTTGACTAGCGTAGGACCCTCCCCACCTGTGGATCCTGGGATCTCTGCTCAGACTTCAGGGTTGACGTCTCCTTTAATTTGGTCCTAGATAACAACGTCTGATGAGGTAGGAAGTGGCAGGCACATACTCTTACTGAGAGGTATGTTTTTCAAAATTAATTTATGCAGTACCGATTATGCCTGAGTCAAGGAAAAAAATCTGAAATGTTACACCAAAGAGCTTCAGAGTACGGCTAAATGCACAGAAATCAAGCATTACCTTTGAGCAAAGAATAGCAAAGCATGGTCTAGTATTGTAATCCACTCACTATGTTTACCCTCCTTGTGTAAACAGCTCCTATAAACAGGGAGTTAGTTTCAAGCTGTGCTCTAATTCCTTTTCATTTTAAGATGATGTAGTTTGCATTTAAAAGGTGCACTCGGCGGCTTTAATCATGACATGAAATGAAAGTATCTTTTCTAGTACATTTCAATTTTGGTTTTATGCATTTCCATAGACCACAGACCTGTGCCTTCATTATTAATGTCGTGAATAATAGAAGAAAGGCAGACCATTAGTGTCAAGGAAAAGTGCAATTGCTTCACATTACTACTATAATTTGCTATTAACAGCACATGACCTCAATCATAAACTTTAGGCATTCAATGTACTTTTTTTAAGACAATATTCACTATCCGCACTCGAGAGTTTGCATCAGTCAGACATGTTCAATCATGAAAAAACTTGGATGAAATTCATCAGTTCTCAAATATGAGACGAAAGAAAATAAACATTATTCATATATTGAGACTCCTTATGATCAAATACACATTATATTGAAGTATTTCGCTCGCGAGGGATTCTGCAGATATGAAACAAACTATAAGGCTGGAAGATTATATTGGTTTATAGAGCTCTGAAGTACTGCAGAACCCCGAACTTGAAAAATATCACTCCTTCATGCATGTTTCACCCTATATAATGCTAACAATTACTTGATTGGAGATTTTATATTTGTCAATAATTAAAGTAACTGAGGTTCTTTTTTTATTCAAATAGTGATGGGCATACTGTGCTTTTCAGTAAGTACAAAAACATTTGTAAACATTGTATTTTTATTAGGCCAATCCAAATTTGAGGTTTCTTTCTTTCCTGACTGCATAAGTCTGGTTCTCATGAAATTAGAATGCAAGAGAATAAGGGCCTTTTTTTGCTAATAGCATTCCAATTATTGTTTTCAGTAATAAATGCAAGTTTACCAAAGAGAGGAAAGAAAGAACTTTTTTGATGCATCAAATATGATGGTTATATAACAGTCTAAAGGGAAAATGCATGTTTATTGAAAGTAAACAACAATGTGATTGAAGGGATTCTTGAATTAATCTCAACCACTGACAATCACTCGGAACTCATTCAATTCCAGTGTTTTCCACCCACTATGCCACTTTTGGCAGAGACAAGCTTTATGCAAATCATTCTTGGTCCTGCTGCAACAGGAACAGTCCATCCCCCGAACTGGCAGGTCAGGTTACCTCCTCTTGGAGACTTAGGAAGTCTAAGACCACTTTATACTTGTCTATTATATTAATTCCAATTGCAATTTACAGTGTTTTGAGGGAAAATGCAGGCTTGGAAAGAAAATGAAAAAATCAGGTTAATTACAATTTATTGGTTTTACTTGTGCTTGAAAGAAGAAACATTCAAAACAGAGGTGGAGCTCTCTATAAACAGACCTTCTGCTTATATTCTTGTATTCTCGTGGACTAGGTCTCTGATGAGAATTAAGAATATCTTTTCCTGTAACTATTTCAGCAGCTTGAAGAGCTGTTGTGGCATTCACCTAAGGAATGTGGGTGGGGTGTGGCGTTTTTCTGTCTTTTTGTTTTCTTTGCAAATTGTCTAAAGGAGTAAAGGAACGTGAGAGACGGGTAGGTGTCTTGTAAAACATGTTCATTTAATCTCCAAGTAAATCACGAATATCACAAAAAATATATGGAAATGTATTACAACTGATAGACAGAAGGTGTAGAGGCAGAAAGCTTCAGGAAAATGTCTTCGCTTTGGCCAACTTCTTTTCTTCCGCCCGTCTAACAATTCTAAAAAAAAACACTCAATATAATAGCCAATACTTTTTTATTTCACTGATCAACTTTTAGACGTTGGGCTTGAATCCTAAAGTTAAACTTAAACGTTTTGTGCAAGTTTAAGTTTTTTTTTTAGGTTGTCACAAACTACGAGCTATTTGTACATTTACGACTGGGAAGACTGTTCTAAAAACATGCTTGTGAGTGTACATAATATACTAATCTAGGCAAAGAGTTGAGAAACGTAAGTGCCCATTAGTCTTTTGCTTTTGTGATTTTTGAGACATACTTGCGAGTTTAAAATTTATTAGTATTATTTAACTGTATAGGCATGGACATTTTCTTGATAAACTGAGTAGACATATTTAAAATGTAAATAATTAAATATTATGTCACATTAATTGCTAAGTAACTATTCTGACAAACCTTTCTACTATCCGCCTGATTCATCATGCTCCCGTTTTGCGAGGCCCTAATAGCGATTCATAGCGAATCGCTATTAAGGACTCGCAAAACGGGATTCATGTAGGAATATGCAATACAAATGCGATTCCTTACAATTCCTTATTTGCGATTAGCTAATTGCTAATCGCAAATAAGGAATAACTCGCCATTCATTCCTATGGGCCAAAAGGCCCATAGGAATGAATGGGGAGTATTCCTTATTTGCGATTAGCAATTAGCTAATCGCAAATAAGATTGCGATTTGAAGGGTGCCAGGGGTGTCCACAGGACACCCTGTAGCACCCCTCAAATGAAATTTCACACAGGTTTTGCACACACACATGTCCAAAGGACATGTGTGTGCGCAACATGCAACTTAGAAAAATGCTTTTAAAAGCATTTTTCTAAGTTTTTGCTATTTACCGAGAGGTCTGACCTCTCGGTAAATAGCGGCCCGAAATTGCGAATTAGCAATTTAAAAATGGTTGATGAATTGCATTTAAGGAATCTCAAATAGAGATTCCTTAAATGTAATTCCTCGCAATTTAGCGAATTAGCAATTACCGATTTTTGCATTTGGGATGATGAATCCCAAATGCAAAAATAGCGCTCGCAAAGGGCCAGATTCTCAGAATCTGACCCTGTGCGAGCTGATTTCAGCTTGATGAATCAGGCTGCTAGTCTTTAATATATGTATGGGAGATTCCAGTGCCTTTACTACATTTAAATAAGATAATTTTCATATCTCGGTATCAACATTGCGTAGAGTGAGAAAAACATACAATCTCAACGTGTCTTAAATGTAAAAACCTCAATAATCTGCCTAGTATCTAATAATAGTGTAATTATGTTTTAAAACAGCGCACAGTGTCACACAATTCTATGTCAGGACCGGAGGCTTCGGATTATACCATTCTTTCATCGCTTTATTCTCTACAGCAGCAAGAAAAAATATAACACAACTACTTTTCCCATGAACATTTGGGGGAAAGAATAAAGTCAAACATGAGTCCTATTACAGTGTCCATGTACAGGTGTCTCCCATCATGCTCCACTGTACTTGTCTCCTCCTCTTTCTTCGCTGCTCGCAGCAAGTTAAGTTGGTTTTTCCTTCTCTCCTGGGTTTTGGGTTTCTGTGTGGTGCCTTTGGCCTTTTGGGCCGGGTGTTGGGTTTCTGTTCTTTATCCACAGATTCCCTTGATTGGTCGCGGGACGCCTAGTGCGCTCCTTACGCGATCTTTGCCCAGTAGTGTGCGGTGTGGTGGCGCGGCCACCAGAGGCCGGTGTCTCGTTTGCTGAAGGGGTGCTCCCAGAAGCTTCTGGAGTGTTCTGGCACGCTCCTGTCACCAGCGGACCCGTGCCTAGCCTCCCGGCTGTGACACCCTGCGGGGTCGCAATTAGGTTTTTCCCTTGCTTCTTAACGCCCTTTGGGTTGTACTTTTGACGAACACCCTACGGGGTCGTAGTTGTGCTGTAGGAACGCTTTGCCGGTAGGCGCCCCGAGACTCTGTGGGCTGCAGCGTTCCCAGGGCTTTGCCCATTCATTGTGTGCCTCTGGCCACCCATATCGCTGGGACTCCCCAGACTATAGAGCGCCCTGAGGAGGGTCATTGGTCTTATCTGCCGTCCCGTTGCTAGAGCCTAATTTAACTCGCTATGCAGGGGAACGCGGACAATTATCCGGAGGAGGACCCCCTGAACTATGTCCCGTTGGACGATGACTTTTACCAGGCGGTCGACGACTCCATCTAGCGCGCGGTCGACCAGGCTATGGTCCCCCTGGAACAACGTCTTTCGGCGCGCCTGGACGAGGCCTATGCCAAGTTTGCCGCCTTGCTTCCGGCGCCTGTCCCGGCCTCCGGGCCAGATTCGTCCCCTACCCCGCCTCCTCCCAAGAAGCCTTGCACTGAGGGGGTTGATTTGGCGGCTTTCGCTAGGGTAAAGAGTGCCTTCAAGGCCCTGGAGGACGCACAGCCTCCCGCTCCTCTTCCCTCGGAGGCTCCGCCGCTTTCTCCACCTGCGATGTCTCCGGACCCGCAGCGCGACGACGACGACTCTCCGGACTCGGAGGAGGAGGCCTGTTCTTCCAGGTCGTGGCTCCCTTCTCAGCCCTCATCCTCCGCAGGTCCGCCGGACATGCTGGACCCGGACGATATCGTCCACCCCCGTTCATCAGAGTGGGTCCCGTGTGACAAGGTGGTCCAGTACATCGCTAATAGGCTGAGGAAGCCGGTGGACAAGGATGCCAGGAGCCGCCTGCGCGCGGAGTGTCCCCGGCCGTCGTTGGAAGGCAAGGTGGCCAGGACCCCGGACATCGATCCGAAGATGGTGACCTTCCTACAGAAATTTGTCAAGGACCCGCGAAAGGGTATCGACAGGTCCTGGCGCACTTGCCAAGACAAGCTTCTGGATGCTGTCGGGCCCCTTACCAAGATCCTGGATATGGCGGAGGAGGCCAAAGTGTCGGGTGACGCGATTTCCCCGGAGGTTCTTTCCAACTGGGCCCAGAGAGCCATTATTTTCCTTGGCAACGCCAACTGCGCCCTCTCTACGGAGCGGAGGCGCTCCCTGCTTATCAAGGTGGATCCCAAGCTGGGCGACCTCGCCTCGTCGGAGACGGGTGCTGTAGCCCAGGGGGGCTTGTTTGGTGACCCGTTCATCAAGGAACTGGGGAAGTTTGTTGCCACCTTCACATCCCTGGATCGTGCCCAGTCCAATATTAAAAAGGTTTTCGCGCCCCGGGTTTTCGACAAGGCCGGACGAGGCAGGGGCCGCTCGTTCAGCCGGGGCGCCAGCTCGGATCGAGGTCAAGGCTCCGGACGTGGCCAGTACCAGGATAAGGCCAGGTTCAATACTTTCTACCCCACGAGAGGGCAGAAGTTCGGAGGTCGTGGAGGTCAGCGTGGCCAACAGCAAGGCGCTGGCCGAGGTGAGTGTACTGCCTTCCGCGAGTTTGAAAGTGGGGGGCGCTTGGCGCAGTTTCTTCCTGCATGGGCCTCCCTTACCAGCGATGCTTGGGTGCTGCAGACGGTTCAGGGCTTCCGTATGGAGTTCCATGGCCGTCCGTGTCAGCTACAGCGTCCTCGCCCCATTACCTTTTCCCAGCGCGATGCGGCTTTGGTGAGCGAAGAGGTCGCTGCCCTCCTCCAAAAAGGGGCGATTTGTTGCGCCTCCGAGCACCTCTCAGGTTTTATAAGCAATCTTTTCTTAGTCGACAAGGTCGATGGGGGCAGTCGCCCCGTGATAAATTTTAAGGAGTTCAACGAGTGGTTGGTGTATCGGCATTTCAAAATGGAAGGGATACATCTCCTGCGCGACGTCTTGCGACAGTCAGACTGGATGGTCAGACTGGACTTGAAAGACGCTTACCTATCGATTCCCATTTTTCCCCCTCATCGGCGTTTCCTCCAGTTCAGGTGGGACGACCAAGTTTACGAGTTTACCACTCTTCCTTTCGGACTCTCCTCAGCACCGTGGTACTTCACAAAGGTGTTGCGGCCGGTGGTGGAGGCATTACGGGCTCAGGGGGTCAGAATGATAGTCTACCTAGACGACGTGCTGCTCATGGACCAGTGCCCCGAGAGACTGCGGTCACAGTTGCAGTCTGCGGTCAACCTGTTGCAAGGCCTGGGGTTCGTGATCAACGAGAAGAAGTCTCTCTTGGTTCCCATGCAGTGCGCTATGTTCCTCGGGTTCACCATGGGCTCGGTGGCGGCCACCTTGAGCCTGCCAGCCAGGAAGATGGCGCGGATCAGACACGAGTTGCGACAAACCCTAGCGAAGCGGATGATTTCCTTGCGCCACCTGGCGTGGCTAGTGGGCCTGTTGTCCTCTTCGATCCAGGCTATCTTCCCGGGACCCCTTCATTACCGTGCCATGCAGCGCTTGAAGGCGTACCACCTGCGGAGGGGCCTGACGTACTCTCAACTGATTCCTTTGTCGGAGGACGTGAGGGACGAAATGCAGTGGTGGCTTTCGCACATGGAAGCCTTAGAATGGCCGTGCGATTTTCGGTTCCGCCCCATATATCGTGATAGTGTCGGACGCCAGCCGTTCCGGCTGGGGGGCGCGGTGCGGAAACTTCTCCACGGGCGGCGCCTGGTCTGCTCTCGAACATATCAACTGCTTGGAGTTGCTAGTGGGCTCCTTCGCAGTGCAATGTAGGACCAAGGACAGAGTACAATCCTGCGTCCTTCTGAGGATGGACAACGTGTCAGCGGTCCGTTATATCAACCACCTGGGCGGTACCAGGTCCAAGATGTTAGCGGACCTGGCCAAGGATTTCTGGCACTTTTGTCTGGACCGCCAGGTGTCGGTTACGGCGGAATATTTGCCTGGTCGTCAGAACGAAGTGGCCGATTGGCACTCGAGGAATATCCTGGACGCCAGCGTTTGGAAGCTGGACCCTACCTTGTTTGCGGAGCTCTCGGACCTTTGGGGCCCGTTTTCGGTGGACCTATTTGCGTCCCGCTTGGACCACCAGCTCCCGCGGTATTTCAGCTGGCGCCCCGACCCTCTGGCGGAGGCGACGGATGCGTTCCTCCAAGACTGGTCGGGAATACAGGGCTATGCGTTTCCACCGTTCTCAATGATAACGCGAGTGTCAGCGTTGTTACGCCGCCAGTCGGCTCAGGTAGTGATGATCACTCCGTGGTGGAGGTCGCAAGTTTGGTTTCCGGTTCTTCTGGAACTTTCTTTGGATTTTCCGATCCTACTCCCCCAGTCTCCCCACATTCTACTGAATCCGGAGGGAGCGCCCCACAGGTTAGTCCTGGAGGGCTCGTTGCTCCTGATGGCGTGGAGGCTCTCCGGCGACACTGGACATTGCCTGGCCTTTCGAGAACGGCAGAGGGCTTGCTCTCCAAGGCTTGGGCCGACAGCACGACCAAACGCTACAGATCGGCTTGGCTACGGTGGAGTCGTTGGTGTGTGCGACGGGGTTTGGATCCCGTGGGGGCACCTGTAGTGCGTGTCTTGAATTTCCTGGCGGAACTGTCTGATCAGGGCCTGGCCTATCGATCGATCAATACGTTCCGGTCGGCGGTGTCTGCGAGGCACGACCTAGTTCAAGGGTCCCCTGTTGGCGAACACCCCTTAGTCTGTAGGCTCTTGCGGGGTATACGGCTTGCCTTGCCGCCGGAGCCTCGGTATTCCGCCCTGTGGGATGTGAACAGAGTGCTGAATTTGTTCCTTTCCTGGCAACCGAACAGGTTTTTAACGCGTAAGGAGTTGACGGCTAAGTTGGACATGTTGTTGTGCCTGGTGTCCTGCAGGCGTGTCTCGGACGTGCGAGCGTTGGATATAACGGCCAGGGTTTTTTCTCCTGAAGGAGTTTCCTTTACCGTCAGCAGGCGGACCAAAACAAATACTAGGGTCATTCTGTACCCGGCTTTTCAGGACTCCCCTAAGCTGTGCGTAGTGCAGTGCCTCCGTGCTTATGAGGATATGACAGAGGATACTCGCCCTCTGGGCGAACGACAGCTGCTCATTGCCCTGCATAAACCGTATAAGGCAGTTACTTCACCGACGATCGCCCGCTGGGTGCGTTGGATCATGCAGGAGGCGGGGATTGATACTAAACAGTTTGGGGCGCACTCTACGCGAGGTGCCATTGCGTCTAAAGCTTTTGCCCTTGGGGCTCGGTTGGAGGATCTGATGAAGGCGGCCGATTGGTCCTCGGACTCTACGTTCAAGAGGTTCTATTTCAAGCCAGTTATTGATGTGGCCAGATTGGTGGTCGATAAGCTTTGAACTGGCATAATCCGAAGCCTCCGGTCCTGACATAGAATGCGAATTTGCCTAGCCTTGGTGCTGGTAAGTTCCAATTCTATTAAGGACTCGGAGGCGAGGATTATCCCCCCCAGTGACTTCATGGAAGTGTACCCTCCCCGTATGCAATGTAAGTAAAGCGTTTATGTTCTTTTTCGAATGTGCGCTTATGGCTCTGCGGTGTACTGCTCTTCCTGTTTTACAGCTGACGTTCTATTGCTATAGGATGGATCTGATGGTGTGTTCTTTTGCAGGAGCAGATAATTCTAAACAAGATGCTTGAGTGGACGAATGTTCTGGCTTCGCGCGAAGAAAGAGGAGGAGACAAGTACAGTGGAGCATGATGGGAGACACCTGTACATGGACACTGTAATAGGACTCATGTTTGACTTTATTCTTTCCCCCAAATGTTCATGGGAAAAGTAGTTGTGTTATATTTTTTCTTGCTGCTGTAGAGAATAAAGCGATGAAAGAATGGCATAATCCTCGCCTCCGAGTCCTTAATAGAATTGGAACTTACCAGCACCAAGGCTAGGCAAATTCGCATTGAATGCAAATATCACATGCGTGACAATTCTGTCTGCATAGTGCGCCGTGGACCACTCAGTACAGCTCCCCAGTGGCTCGCACTCACAACACGATCCCACAGCAAGCACAGTCAATGGGCTCCACAGGGCGCCACCCTTACTTATAAAAGGCCACCCGGCCCAGGCACCCCTTGTGTTGTTGCCACTTTACCGCACACAACCACACTGTTATCGCCAGCCTAGACTCAAGCGCGTTTATATGTACTCTGGCTTCACAGGAAGCCAGTACCCATTTGTTAACAGGCATAATTTTTTTTAAAAATTTTATTTTTCTTTTTTTTAATTATAAGTGCTAGGGCAGTAACGTGCAAGGTTGGAATATATAAAGTGACTAGTGCAGTAAAGTGCAGAAACCGCCGATATATACCAGCAACAGTATTATTATATTTCTATAAAGTGCAAATGCAGAGTCGGACAAAATTGACTAATATATATAATGTAAAGTGCACGAACAGCTGATATGATATAACAGAGCAAATATGTACTTGCAGTTCTTTAAAATACAAAAGCAATACCATCTAAAAATTGACTTAAATAAAACAATCAACTTCCTTTTATCGATTCAAGCATCTCAAAATATTTCCAGTTCCTTTCGAATCTTGTAATCGCTCCAACTCTACCTGCATAAGCTCTCTCAAAGTTACATGTTCTTCTCATTTTATTAATCCATTTTAGTTGACATGGGGCTATCGTAGATTTCCAATTTTGTAGGATCAAAGATCGTGCTACAGCTGTGGAAATAAAAATAAACACTTCTTCTGATTTGTTAAACCTATTCCTTTCTTTGCAGATACCGAAGAGGGCCACCACTGCCTCTGGTAGTAGAATTTTCCCAATTGCCATCTCTAAGTCTGCAAAAATCCCCTTGCAGAAGGATTCTAACTTTGGACAAGTGAAGAAGATATGATACCAACCACCCTGATCCCTAGTTTTACAACTGAAACATTTATTCTCACATTCAGGGAATATTCTCTGCAAGGCCTCAGGGGTATAGTATAACAGCCAACGAGAAAAAAAGGACATACGTTTGTAATTAGCTGCTTGGATTGCTTTGTTTCCTAAATGACATATAGCTTCCCAGTCTTTATCAGTAAAAACACACTGAGACGTAAGGCTTATTTTTTCTAAGTGGCTAGCAATTATAGGAGATGATCCAGAAGGGAGTAGTTTTTTATACTAGAATCCAATACCCGTATGTTTCTCCCCATATAGAGCTGTTAACAAAACATTGGGTGTTGTGTCTAGCCCTCCTATTTCTTTTTTTATAAAATTAATCAGTTGTACATATTCAAAAAACCTAATACGTCCAGGATGTGCTCTATCTATTGCCGTTTGCCAGCCAATTACAGTATTTTGGATAAGTAGGTGCCTTATTTCACAAAATCCAGCAGATTCCCATTCTAACAGGTGACTCAAAGATATCTTAAGACCCATCTTAGTAATTTCTACCAATTTCAAATAAATAGATCCATCTGAGCCGTATTTTTTAAATAAAAACCATAATCTTGATGAATATCCTATGAGTGTCATGTAAAGGCAAGGATTCTGAGAGATTTTTTTAACATATCTATTTCACATCACACCACATATCTGCACAACATCGGCTCCGCTGTAGTCAGGCATCATAGCACAACTGGGGGGCAGTCGGCTGCCCGGTTGGGACCCCAATGATGAAGCATGACACCAACCAGGAAGGTGTGTGAGGGGTCTTTTAAGAACACCTAATGGGTCCAAGTTCTTACCACACATACAGCCTGATTCATCAAGGTACCGTTTTGCGAGTCTCTAATAGAGAATCATAAGGAATCGCTATTAGAGACTTGCAAAACGGTATTCATGTAGGAATCGCAAAATAAAATGCGATTCCTACAAATTCCTTATTTGCAATTAGCAAATTGCTAATCGCAAATAAGGAAAAAACTCCCCATTCATTCCTATGGGCCAAAAGGCCCATAGGAATGAATGGGGAGTATTCCTTATTTGCGATTAGCAATTTGCTAATCGCAAATAAGATAGCGATTTGAAGGGTGCCAGGGGTGTCCAAAGGACACCCTGTAGCACCCCTTAAATGCACATTTGAACAGGTGTTGCGCACACACATGTCCAAAGGACATGTGTGTGTGTAACATGCAAAAGAAACAAATGCACTAAAGTGCTTTTTACTCTTTTTTCGCAATTTACCACCAAGTCAGACTTGGTGGTAAATTGCGACCAAATATTGAGATTTTGCATTTTCTGATTGGTTGATGAATTGGATTTAAGGAATGTCTATTAGAGATTCCTTAAATCCAATTCCTCGCAAATATGCGATTTCTTAAATAGAGACTTTTGCTTTTGGGATGATGAATCCCAAAAGCAAAAATTGCACTTGCAAAGGGCCAGATTCTCAGAATCTGGCCCTTTGCGAGCACAATTATGCTTGATGAATCAGGCTGATAGTGATTGTAACACACACACACATAGTGGGTCCGTCCACATTGTTTGAGTCTAGTATCCTTCAGGGGACCAGGACGCACCCACTGCTCTATCCCTCTCTCCCCTTGATTTTCGATTAAGTAAAATATGTAGAGTTGCCACCATGTTGATATAAACTATGCACCGACCCAGCCTGAACAATTCTCTGCTGTTTAATATTTAAAACGTGTTTACCACTGCCCTCTTAGTGCTTTTCCGGAAGAGATAATAATTTCGTCGAAAATATTGAGGGAAATTAAACAGAGAGAGATATTGTAGAAGACATCTTTAGCCAAAGACGATTCCCTTTAAAGTTTTGCCAATAACAAAATATGGTATGGTGTAGATTTTGGTAAAAGACAGCATTTGCATTTCGACTTAAGCTTGAATGTTGAAACTGCACTTTATTTTGCTAGGATGAAGTTAATTCGTTAGTTGTGATTAAGTATGTGCGATTTACAAAATGTTTTAAATTGTACATTGTCTTGAAGGTCACGTTTGCAGAATACCATCATTATTAATGTAGATTGCCTTCTTGAACTGTGCAACACGTGACAGTGCCTGTATAGTAAATGTGATGTTTGTAATGATTTTAAGAATGTCCGACATTGAGTGTAAGATGTTGCTGCCACAAAGGTGATTATTTTAACGGCAGAATATGATTGTTGTAGCAAGTTCTACTTTAAATAAAACCTGCGCACATGCCAATTCGTTGTTTTTTTAAAAGCGTTTGAGGTTTCAGAATTTCCTAATCCTTTATCAGCACCGCATTGACTTTTTCCCACCGGTGGCACAGGAGCAGTCCATGGAGCCAAACGAATTCGCTGTAGCAACTTACAAAACATACTGATCGAGCTGACCTTTGCTCTACTAGTGCACTCGGTGAAATAGAAATGTGCACGCTCTTCCCATTAGTTATATTTTACTGTCAGGGTGTTGGGAAAATGGAAGTAGTAGTGGGAAGGTGAGCGGGTGTGTTGGGAAAAAGAGATGGGTAGTGGAAAGGTCAGGGGCGAGGAGAGAATAGAGGGAAACAGACTTCAGAACAGTGTGTACTGCACTTTTTTTTAGAACCAGGTTGGAGAGGGACTGTTGCAGGTTGCTCCTGCACCCCTCTGAAGATCAGCGGCCTGGTCGTGGTCCCAGTTTCACCATCTAAAGGTCAAACATGCATATTACCAACATACAAATTACTCACAGATAGGTTCTGTCATGGTAAATTGATTTCTATAGTGCACTAATAATTTGAGAGGGTATCCAGGTGCTTCGGCAGGTGTGTAGGTTTGTCGTCTCCAAGGTGCTTATACATAGAGCCAAGTCTCCAGCTTCTTGCTGTACCTAAGAAATGAGGAGGAGGCTCTGATGTGTTGAGGGAGGCCAAGCCATTTATTGGGTGCAATTTATAAGAATGAGCAACCTACAGTTTTGATTTTGTGGATGTGGGAAATGTGTATGAGTGAGGCAGAGGGTAGGTGTCTGGTGGCTTGGTGAAAGTATATGAGGCTATTCAGGTGTTCTGGAATGGTGTTGTGTGGGAGGTGGAGTGATGGTCATGGATGGTCTGTGCAGGAGTTGTTTGGAGATTCCGGTTTAAAGAGTCTATTCTGCTGGTGATGAGTGCTTGCATGACCATCTGTCTGGTGTTCTGAGACAAACCATTTGAAGACTATTTGCATCATTCCTAGGATGTGGAAGCAGGAGATGCACACTGTTTCAACTTGAGCACTTATTTATTTATTTATTTTGAAAGTTTTATATAGCGCGAACACCGAGAGTATACGAGCGCTTTACAAATTATGCATCATAAGGGTATACTACAGATTACGCATTAAAAGGATATTAATATACAAAACACATTAGACAAAGCTCCAAGATCAAAGTCTAAAATTGTCCAACATTCTCGTTAGGGAAAAGTAAACAGAGCAATAGGCAAAATCACAGTCTAGACTTGTCCGACCTAATCGTAAACCAGGTGGCTGAGCCAGAGTCAGCGAGTATGAACCCAGAATCCTATGCAGGTGCCATGCTACGGCAGAAATTTCTTCATCAGGAGCCCTTTGACCTCTTTTTTTAAAGAAGACAGTAGAAGGGTACACCCTCACTTCGGGGAGAAGGGAGTTCTAGATCCTCTGATCCATCCCTGAGAAGGTTCGGCTATAGGTCTTTTTTTTCTAGAATTTTTGAGGTTTAAGCAGAAGGGTGCTAGCACTTCTGGAGGCTCTAGAACAACAGGAGAGTTCCAGTTTCTACTCTAGGTACAACGGGGTCTTGAAGTGTATGGCTTTGTGAGCCATGCATGCAATTTTTAACTGTACCTGAGCTTCATAAGGAAGCCAATTCAGTTCCCACAAGTCTGGAGAGATGTGGTGGTATTTTTCTGTACCAGTAAAAAGCCAAGCAGCGGAATTGAGGGTAGCCCTAAAAGAAGCCATCCTTACTCTAAGCAGGCCACAAAGTGTTGCACTAACTGAGTCAAACTTGGAGATCACTAATGCTTGTACTGCAACCTTGATGTCATGAGCAGGGAGGGAGGGTTTGAGTTTCCTAAGTAAACTAAG
The DNA here is from genome assembly GCF_964263255.1 of Lissotriton vulgaris. Lineage (NCBI taxonomy): Eukaryota > Metazoa > Chordata > Amphibia > Caudata > Salamandridae > Lissotriton > Lissotriton vulgaris. The sequence goes on from NC_141685.1 coordinate 1,451,543,558, forward strand.
TTGAAAGTTCGCTCCTTTGGTGAGGGAACTGTTGTGCTTCTGCATGTTCAGGCTTTTGTCTAGAATGATACCCAGAGATGATGCCGAGTCCACCAGGTGCGGACTGCAGGTAAGAGCAGTCAGCTGATTCAGCCAATGTTCTATGGTGAGGGATTGGTTGTGGGGTGAGATCAGTAGGAATTCCGCTTTAAGAGCATTAAGCTTCAGGTGATTGTGTGTCAGCCAGCTTTGTGTTTCCAGAAGGACTTAGTTGAGGGACTGGAAGTCTTCGGGGGGAGGTGATCTTCAGGTACAGTTGGGTATCATCTGTATTCATATGATAGTGAATGCTGGATGATTTTAAAATTAATCTCAGAGGCTCCATGAATAGTTAAGAGCGTGGGGGACAATGCTGAACCTTGTAAACCTTGTGAACTTATGTTGAGATCGTCATCTAGCAAGGTCCCTAGATTGCTTGCGTGGCCTGTGCATGTAGGGATTGGTCCTAACTCTGACGGCCACCAGATGGAGTCCTATGTGCAGGTCTTGTTGCTAAAGACAACACTTTTGTCTTGTCAGAGTTGAGCTACAGGCAATTGGTTCTCATTCAGTCTGCTACCATGGTCATGCAGTTGTTGAAGTTGGTTCTGACAGTGGTTGTTTTTGTCCATCAGAGTGAGTTGGGTGTCATCAGCTTAGGAGATAACAGGGATGTTTTGCAATCGGATGATGTTGGTGTCTGGTGTCATGTATATTTTGTAAAGGGTGGAGCTGAGGGATGAAATCTGTGGGGCTCTGCATATCAATTTCTTGGTCTCCGATATGAAGGGTGGCAGCCTGAACCTTTTGGTTCTTCCTGTGAGGAAGGAACAGTTAAAGGCCAGAAAGACATCGAGCAGGATGAGGGTCGCTGTTTCTCTTTAGTCCAGAAGGTTTTAAATGTCATTGGTTTCCACAATGAGTGCTCTTTTGGAGCTGTTGTTCTTTCTGAATCCAGATTTACTGTTGTCTAGAAAATGGTGAAGTTTGAGGTGGGTTGTGAGTTGCTTGTTTATTGACTTCTCAATTACTTTGGTTGGATAGGGAAGCTGGGAGATGGATCAGAAGTTGCTCAGTTTATTCAGGTAAACTCTTGACTTCTTGAGGAGGGGGACCACTGACTCATCGTCAGTGAAATTGCTCTCCCTCCCTTGCAGCTCCACCATTAAGTGAGGTCTTCCCCGAGCCCCTGCACTCTTGAGTGTTGATGTTCGAGGCCCTCCTCCACCTGCAGATTTAACCTGCTCCTCATCCTGGTGGTCCAGTGGACCTCTGTCTCCATTCTCTTGCTTTGCTTTTTTTCTCCTTTTTTACCCATTTTTTCCATCACTTCTATCTCCCCCTTCACTCTCCTTCTGAGTCTTAACCTCCATTTTCTGTCGTTTTCCCCTCATTTCAAGCTCCCCCTTCACTCTTCTGTGTCTTTCTTCTGTTTTTCACTCGTTTTTTACCATCATCTCAATCTCCCCCTTTCACTCCCCTGTGTCCTCTGTGTCTTTCCTATACTCTTTCTTGCACTTTTGCTGTCTTATTTGCACTTTTCTCTTTCTTTTTGCCTTTTTCCTTTTTTAGCCCATTTTTCCCCGCTGCTGCTGCCCTCGGGGCCCCTCCCCCCCCAGCACGACCAGAGCGACCGGCCCAATCCAGCTTTCCTCCCCGCTCTCACCTCCCAGCTGTCCAGCCCTCCCCGACCCCTACTTAATGGCGGCTACTGCGGGGACAGGCGACCAAAGCCACTGACTCATTGTTGGCGGAATTGCTCTCCCTCCTTTGCAACTCCACCATTAAGTGAGGCCTTCCCCCGAGCCCCTGCACGCTCGAGTGTTGGTGGTTCGAGACCCTCCTCCATCCGCAGGTTTCACCTGTGCTTCATCCCTGGTGGTCAGTGGAACTCTGTCTCCATTCGCTTGCTCTGCTTTTTCTCTTCTTTTTACTCATTTTTTTCCCTCACTTCTACCTCCCCCCTTCACTCTCCTTCCGCGTCTGAACCTCCATTTTCTGTCGTTTTCCCCTCATTTCAAGCTCCCCCTTCACTCTACTCTGTCTTTCCTCCATTTTGCATTCAATTTTACCCTCATCTCAATATCCCCCTTTCACTCTCCTGTGTCCTCTTGGTCTTTCCTCCACTCTTTCTTGTACTTTTGCTGCATTATTTGCACTTTTCTCTCTCTTTTTGCCTTTATCCTCTTGCTTTTTTAGCCCATTTTTCCCTGCCGCTGCTGCCCCTGCAGCCCCTTCCCCCAGCACGACCAGTGCGACTGGCCCAATCCAGCTCCCCTCCCTGCTCCCGCCTCCCAGCTGTCCAGCCCACCCGACCCATACTTAATGGTGGCCACTGCGCGGCCGCACAGCAGCAGCGCCGCCTGGGTGCCAAAGGCAAGCCCGTCTGCACCCGTCCTCGACCCGACTGTGACCAGCGCCAGGAACCCTGGATCTCTGCAATGCCAACGCTACGACCCAGCGGCACTCCAAGCTCTCAACCCAGGCTGCAACAACAGCTGCAAGCTAGCATAGTCAGCCGACACCCATGGACCCTTCAGCTGATCTCCAGCAAGGACCACCCCACCTGCCCTGGAGGAGGAAACGCCATTGCCCACAAATCCACCCTCCGCCTGAGCACACTCCCTGACGAGCCCATAGACCTGATGGAACACCTTCACTTCACGATACTGGCCACCCATACCTCCACCCTCCAAGGACCCCTCATCTTCCGACCCCCTGGACCCCTCACCAACTCCATCACGGACATAATTTCTCCACATGCCATCACGTCCACCAACTACACCCTAATGGGAGACCTCAACTTTCACCTCCACAACCAACTGGACCCCAGCACCACATCATTCCTGGACAACCTCCACAACATTGGACTCCGCCAGATCGTGACCGAACCTACGCACTCAGCAGGACACACCATCGACCCCCTCTTCACAACAGGAAACTCCATCACCTTCAACCACAACACCGAACTCCCATGGACTGACCATCGATGCGTCCACTTCACCTTCAGAACACCCACCATCCACAGACACCAGCACCTGCTCCCACGAATAAACTGGACCAGAATCACCGACAACCAGCTAACCTCATGACTCAGCAGCTTCACCCCAAACATTGCAGAAAACGACTACGCCAACACCGCAGCCCGAACCCTGCACAGATGAATCTCCAACAGCGCCAAAAACATAGCCCCCCTCAAGAAAAACAACAACACTCATGGCAAGAACGCATTTGCCGCCACCTCAAAAAGGCCTATAGGAACACCACATCCACAGAAGCCCACAACAACTTCCGAGCCGCCTCCAACGCCCACCACCAACTCATCAGAAAAATGAGGAAAAAAGCGATTGAAGACAGAATCTCCACTCATACACACAACAGCAGAGAATTCTTCAACATCATCAAGGAGTTCGCCCAACCCACCAGAGAGTCCACCAACATCCCTCCCTCACAAGACCTCTGCGACAAACTCAGCACCTTTTTCCACTACAAAATCAAAAGCATCTACGACAACTTTGACGAAGACGACCAACACACTGAACCCTCACCAACTACCCCTGACACCCTGAAGCTAGCGATCGACAACTGGACAGCTCTCACCACCGAAGACACACTGAAGATGATGAAGTCAATCCACTCCGGGGCCCCGACGGACCCCCGACGGACCCCTGCCCACACCATATTTTCAACAGAGCCGCCGACACCATCGCACCCATGCTCTGCCACACCAACAACCGCACCCAGGCAACCACCTCATTCCCTGATGATTGGAAACACGCTGAGATCAACCCCCTCCAGAAGAAACCCTCGGTGGACCCCACCGACCTCAAAAACTACAGACCCTTCTCCCTGTTTCCGTTCCCAGCGAAAGTCATAGAGAAAGCCATCAACAGCCAACTCGCCACATTCATCGAAGAGCACAACATCCTCGACTCCTCCCAATTCGGCTGCAGAAAAAACCACAGTACAGAAACCACCCTCCTTGCAGCAATAGACGAACAGCAGCCCTCATCCTCCTCGACGTATCACCGGGTTCGACACAGTCTCTCACCGCACCCTAATGCGCAGACTCCACAACGCAGGGATCCAAGACAAGGCCCTTGACTGGATCCGCTCCTTCTTCTCCGGCAGAACGCAGCGGGTCAGACTTCCCCTTTCCTCTCAGACCCTACACTTACCACCTGTGGAGTCCCCCGGGGTCCTCCCTCAGCCCTACGCCCTTCAACATCTACATAGCTCATCTCGCCCCCATCAAAAGAGCCTACAGACTCAACAGTGTGTCATATGCAGACGACACCCAACTCATTCTCTCCCTATCCAACGAACCCAATACCGCCAAACACAACTTCCGAGAAGGCATGGAAGCCTTTGCCAAATGGATGAAAAATTGCTGCCTACAACTAAACACAAACAAAAATGCAAGTACTCATGGGGGCTCAAACCCAGATGCCTGGAACGACACCTGGTGGCCCCCCGCCTTAGGAAGCCCGCCCACCCCCTCAGACCACGCATGCAACCTGGCAATCATCCTGGACTCAGAGCTCAAAATGGACCGTCAGATCAACTCTGTCTCAACCTCCTGCTTCCACACCCTCCGCCTCCTACGTAAGACCTTCAAATGGATCCTCCTGGAACACAGAAAGACCATCACTCACGTCCTGGTCACCAGCAGGCTCAACTACGGCAACGCACTCTATGCCGGAATAAGTAAAAACTTCAAGCTAGAGAACATCCAAAACGCCGCCGCAAGACTGGTCCTCAACCTGCCAAGCCACTGCCACATCTCCCAGCACCTGCGCACACTCCACTGGCTCCCCATCGAAGTTAGAGTCACCTTCGAGATGCTAACCCATGCTCATAAGGCCCTCCACAACACCAGACCAGCATACCTGAACAGCCAACCCAAATTCCACGCACCCCAAAGGACCCTACAATCAGCCCACCTCTCCTACGCCATGGTCCCCTGCACCAGAAAGACCAGATCAGGAGATTGCTCCTTCTCCTTCCACGCAGCCTGTGCAAGGAACGACCTTCCGCTCCACCTCAGACAGATTTCATTGCTCCCCATCTTCGCAAGAAACCTCAAAACCTTGCTCTTCGACACCCCCATCTTGATGGACTGGAACCTGAAACCCCCCCACACCCCCACCGCCTTGAGACCCATATGGGTGAGTAGTCACGCTTCACAAACACCTGACTTGATTATTTATTTGATTTTGATTTGATGATTTCTGCTAGTTTCCATTCATCTGGGAAAGTGGCAGACATGATGGATGTTTTGATGATGTGGGACAGTGAATGGTCCGCATGATTCATGCTGTGTCATTTCTGGTGAAGGTTGTCCATTCAGTCAAGTGGCTATCTCGATTTGTGGTGGATACCTTAGCAACAAGTTCTCTGGGGTTGGGTTGGTGTTTGAAGTCACATGACTACTTGCTCTTTTTTCCTGTTAGGGGTCACATTGTACAAATGCAGCATATAAATGTATATGTGACAGAAACATGAATTGTGTCCTGTACCTCTGTTCACAAATATGTATGAAATATATTCACAGAATTCCTCTTGTTAAAATACTGCCTTTGTATCCGTTGTTCACTAGCAAGTGTGAGCCAGGGGCTCCCAATTGAGCAAAACAGCTGGGGCAATATAAAGATTGCTCTGCTGGATCCATACACAGCAAATGGCTTGTTTTTATACCACTGCAGTGGATAATTAAATTAATTTAACCCCAAAATCCTGCAATGTAATGCTTTATTTAAGACAAAACGACTCAGAAACAGAATGAGACAAGCCTTGATCATTCTTTTTGAGCAGTATGGTCTGAAAAATCTAGGTCTAACTCAGAGATATATCAAGTTAAATGAACTTACTTTACACACTGAAGGTGCACAAGCAAGCGCTCAACTCAGCAGTGAGCCAACAGTGCCCATCTTTATATATTCCAGGGCTCTGCTCTGTCAACACTTGGTGGTTGCTAATCTCGCAAGTCATCTAAGAAAACTACAATCTCATAAGTCTGCTGATATTGTGCAGTTTAACAATACCTTAAATATAAAAAACGCATTTCATTAAGCTAGCCCTCAGTTGTCAAATAGCTGTGAGTGAAAGATGGTGATATTGGTAAACAGTTACCTATTCCTTTTTTCTGGCTCTCTGAATACTGGAGTGGCGGTCTGGGTTGTTTATGGGCTATGATTAAGGGGGTACTTTTCCCCTGGATCACAATCAGTTTTGCAGACCCCATAATCTCTAAAGCCATGCCCACAGTTCCTTGCACCAAGAAGGCTGGGAGTTTGGCAAAATGTATCAGCCTCCTTCTTTCTCAAAGATATACAGCCTACTTCTGCTTCGTGCCCTTCCAAGTTTCTGCCTGCTTTGGAACATAGCTGGATATAGATGTGTTTTCTTCACTTTCCTTGTCTCTATGGAAAAACAGTTCTTTGAATATTCAAATAACACATCCCTCTCTTGGCTCCATCCTCTTGCTCTTGTGTTGCTTAATGTCTGCAATCCAAAGCCCTGAAACAGCTAAAAGATGCAGACCATCCTAGGACCGGCTTTAGCACTGGTGGTGCCCTGTGCGACAATTACTTTTGGGGCCCCCCACACCCCATGACGGCCTCCTCGGATTATTTCACTACCACCGGGAAAAGTGCTCCACATCTCCCCATTCATAGGATATTGCTACATACAGTGCACCCCTCCCTCAAGGTCAGCGCCCCCTCCACATATCAGCTCCCAGTGCAGCCGCACCAGTCACACTTCCCTAAAGCCAGCCCTGGACCATCCTTCTAAAGCAGATAGGAAACTTTGCTGAGAAGGATAGAAATAATTTGATCAACTATGAAGGAGAAAACTATAGAGAGTGTTTCATACGCTCACTCCAGCAGAGAAGCATTTCGTGTGACAGGATATTATTAATGGGATGAAAGCAGTGTGGTTGGAGGACTGCAAAGTCCAGGACATCAATTAAAGTGTAAGGATGAGAGGAAGGGTTTGAAGGATAAGTTTGTCAAAACAGATATGGAAAAGGTGGTAAGTGGAGGCAGATTCATATAACATTTTTATCTATCTGGGCCAGCATATACTTTCTCTATGCACTCTGACTAGTTGCATGGCTTGCCTGCTACATAAACTGCAACATCAGGCCAGGTTAGATGCATATAGCACTCCTTGTACTTAAGCCATATGGCACCTGTAAATGTCATTATATCTATAAAAGGTAGGTGTTAGAAATGGGATTTCTAGTTGGCTAAGGCTTGCACCAAAGCCAGGCAGAAACCACCACTTTAGTCAGGGCAAGGGAGTTACAGACCGAAGATAACCCCTGCTTACCCGCTTGGCACGAGCAGTCAGGCTTATCCCGGAGGCAATGTGTAATGCGTTTGCGCAACGCACACACAGCAGCAACATACTAGGCACACTACAAAAGGAACTCCACACAAAGTTATATATAAAAATAACCTTTTTATTATCATAAACACATTAGAATAGTAATTACACATTATTCACTGTGCCAACTGGCACCCCAGCAATATTTACAGGTGATGATATACACATGACAGGGCCAATTGGGCCTCTGTCAGAACCATCACAAAGTGAAAATAGTAGATGTAGAATGGATATTAAATGTAGAATACAACCAGTAATTACTGGCAAACACTATTCTCAGTATTATCCTGCAACATAAATCACAGTATGCAATCAGCATCACATTGGGCGTGAAATATATTCTGCGCCAACCTCATAAGCCTAAAGACATTAGACCATAACCTCCTAGTCATAAATCACATTAGAGGCATAAATCAAATTGCCTTCCCAGAGGGCTCAAATGCCCTATGTCCAAGAATGTCATGGTGGCTGCCAATGCAGCAGAGTCCACAAGTGTGCAATTGCGCTGGGGCAGAGGAGTGCATTTCACTCCTATCTCATCCAAAATGCCCCCAGAGGAATGCCATCCTAAACGTTGCAGCTGTCACTAAGTGCTGTACAGCTGGGACTCAAATAAAGGCCCTGGCACCACTGTGCCTCTTCTGTCACACTCAGGGACTCTACAACAAAATGCCCCCTAACAAATTAGCACAGGCACTCACTGTGCCCTTGGGAGTAAAGAATAAGGCACTGGTGTATGCTCAGACGTGAGTCCCTTGCTCACTTTGCCACTAGATTCAAGCAAGCCGGGCTGAAGACGGCTGAAATGCCAGAAACCGGTCCTCGGAAGCTGGTTTCCGGTCCAGGGAAGGCATGGCTTGGCAGTTCGGGCTGGACTGTTCCCATGCGGCACAGGGTCAGACTGATTTGCATATGGCCATGTCTGAACTGGGGTGGCAGAGTGGGCTAAAGAACGGTGATGGATTAAACCCAGATCTGTTGACTGGGTGTGAGTGTTTGATTGGTTTAGATGCTCCGTCCATCACCACCCCCTTTTGTTCCACTTTGTTCACCATAAGTTAGCAGGGTATGCTCAGACGTGAGTCCCTTGCTCACTTTGCCACTGGATTCAAGCAAGCTGGGCTGAAGACGGCTGGAATGCCAGAAACCGGTCCTCGGAAGCTTGTTTCCGGTCCAGGGAAGACATGGCTTGGTAGTTCGGGCTGGACTGTTCCCATGAGGCACAGGGTCAGACTGATTTGCATATAGCCATGTCTGAACTTGGGTGGCAGAGTGGGCTAAAGAACGGTGATGGATTAAACCCAGATCTTTTGACTGGGTGTGAGTGTTTGATTGATTCAGAAGCTCGGTCCATCACCACCCCCTTTTGTACCGCCCTCAGAATTTCCTAACTGGGACTTTGGAAGCAAATGGGGCTAACGTTGCAGATGCTCACGCTGGTGCAGCGCAGCTGTAATAAAGTAAAGGGGCCGTAGCACAACTGTGCCCTTGGGACCCCCACTGGGCTCTGGAAAGGAATTGCAGCTGTCCGCTACGCTGGTGCAGTAGAGGCAATTAAAGCAGCTGCTCTGAAGCGGTGCTCTGGGGCTCTCCAAATCGCACTGCCCCCTTTGTTGGAGCATGCCCCAACAGCGGGACCACTCAGGCACCAACAATGTGCCTCGAAATGCACCACAAAGGCGCCCATGGACTCTGCAGGCGCTATGGGGATCCCCCTAACTTCGCCGGTGCTCTTGGTGTGTGCCGGGCTTCCTTCAGCTATAGGGGTGCCCCGCTTCAAATCTGGCAGCATACACGCAGGCGGGGTGTGCTCCCGTTTGCCTACAGCTTCTCCCTCCGTGGCCGGGGATCCCATCTGCTCACGGAAGCCCCGCTCAGACCCAAAACTCTGGCACCTCTTCCGACCCTGCTTCAGGCCCCGCCCAGAGTCAGGCAAACTCTGCCTGGCTTCCGGTTCAGCAGCCTCTCTCCTTCGGGCCGCAGTGGTGATTTTTCCATGGCGAACGCGCGGTGGACACCAACAATGAAAACCAAGCATAAGCGGGGTGGGCACCCGCAATTCAAACATCCAAATAAGTGGGTTGGGCACCTGTGAAAATACAGGAAAATGCGGGGTCGGCACCTGCCAACAATTCCCAATACAGTGTGGGCACCTGCTCTTCTGCATCGCGGGGGAATCCCTACGATGGGGATTACCTCTCAAAAAGGCTGCAGCTCAGCGCTGCAAGGCTTCAGTGCCCCTGGGGAAATTCCAACCCAGAGATTACCTTCAGGATAATTAAAATTAAAGAGCTCACAGGGCACAAGAGGTCCACAAAAGTCCTTAGAGATGAAGGGGGCCCTGCCGGACCTGGGGAGGCAAGCCCTCATGGCAGTTACTCCTGGGCCCCAGCAGTAGCACGCCCCACAGGTACAGGAACAAGCACAAACAGAACAAGAACCAACCAACATGGGGTCTCTGCCCCTACATTCATACCAGGCATTCCTTTGTCTGCAGTGTAGGGTTTGGGGGAACCAGATACAACTGGTTCAGGAGGATTTTGGAGCACTTTGTTTTCCAAGCTCCTCTTCCCCTTTGTCAGGTGGGGGCTAGTTGATCAGACACACCACAGGGAGATGCGCCAGTATTGTACAGGCTGGGCACAGTCCTAGTCTGAATCAGGGGATTACTCCTCCCACTACTCCCAATGCAGATGCTCCATTCAGCCTAGCGCTGACTCACCCTGCCCCTCTTTGAGCCACACACACCTCCCAACCCCTGTCACTCAAAAGCCAGACATGCAATTCACATCAGGCAGGCAGACACATAGTAGACAGAAATGCCAACTTCTAAAAGTGGCATTTTTCAAATAGTCATAATAAATCTGCACCCATCATTACGCAGCATTTAATATTATAATTCCATACATACTAAACCTGACCACGCTGCTCCTCTCATATCAGGAATTACCACTGACACCTATGGGAAGGCAGGCAAATCTCACCAAATGTAACAGAGAGAGCATGCACTTTACACTGGACAGCAGCGCTAAAGTGCCCAGAGGCCTAAAACCACCAACACCAGGTCACAGACAAAGCTAGGAGAAGGCAAAAAGTTTATGGGTGAACCTGCCAAAAGAGCCAAATCCAAAGGTAGTCTTGTCAGAAGTGAGCTATATTGTCAAATAAATCACAATCCAGTGCAAATTCACTGTATGCAACAAAGTAATAATTACTCTGATGACATGTTTATTCTTCGCTCCTCCATAGAGTGTGAACAGCAGAGTGAAAATAGCAGCTACCACACTGGTAGTAGGACCTACGCTGGCACTTGCATAACATCACATCCCTGTCAATTCACCAGGATGTTGTCTCACATATATTTGTTGAAAGCCACACATCAGTGAAAATTGCAACAGATATTTCCAAGTGCAACCTCTGTCTCTACATCAATATGGTATGTCCATCCACAGTCAACATAGATACATACCATAACACGTGCTACGATACATCCGTACTGATATACACACTAATCTTATCACTATCTATATCGCAGGACATGCATTGAAGGGCACTTGGGCACTTGCCACAACCTTTATTGCTCTTGACCTCCCTGCAGATCCATGTTCTCTGGACACTCGGTCAATAGCTAATAGAGCCTCTTTTTTCATTCTTGATTTGAACCAATACTTGTCAATGCATGCGTTGTTGAGCACAATAAATAATAATATACATCCAAATATCACTTTATCACACAGAAGAAAAAGAAGCTTTACTCTGCAATCCATCTGGTGCCTATGTCAATAGCCTGTTAGCTACTATAATTATATTCTTACATTCACCAATACCCTAAAATCTGCACCATGGTGGACATGAATCCCCGGGCCTGGCCATAATTGTGTGCCTGATATCTTTTTTTCCATAATGTGTTACTGACAACTTTGATACGTCCTATAACTATGTAGAATACGCTTGGAGTGGTCAACCTGCACATTGTAATCTTTCACAATATCATGGCCTAGAGCATGGAGAAATGGGAACTAAAGCCAAATCTTAGTTGCAGACCTGTGTACCTCTGTATTGATTCCTATATTTAAATGTCTCATATTACTTTATGGATCATTATGTCATGGATAATTCACACAGCAAAATATTTATTCCATATAAGAATAGTATTGTATCAATAGCACAAATATTGAAATGTACAACAGTTACTTTCTAAGGATGTGTCCAACACGTTAAAAATGCAATTCTCTGAAGATAATGTGTAGCTAGGTGTCCCTCTTCACAGTTTCTGTTGTCCGTTGTCCACTAGTCACAACACCACATCAGACTCATCAGTGCAAATAAAAGAATGCTCTGCCTTGAGTGCTTCTTCTGCCTGTCATCCATCAGTGAGGCATGTTTCTATACAGTGAATTGAGGCACCATCTGCATCATAATATTCACTTCATTTTATTCAGTGTGCATCACCACAATAACAGAAGTCAATTGACTAGTATGAGTCTTTCATCCCATCATAGAACCCGGGGTCCTGAGCCTAATGATTAGGCTCTTCCATCTAGAAGAGAATGGTGACATGCGATTCTAGAAGAGACCATGTACTTCAGCTTCTCTCCCAGTTGCCCAAACCTACGGAGAGGATGAGGGGATTGGTAGTGTCCCCCTGAGTGTAAAATCTATCTCCCTGACTATGCTGTTTACCAGTTTCCCTTGTTGCACAGTCTTCAAAGCTGCAAACCCCTATCCACAAGGATCAATGCCACAAAACTGTATACCAGTTACAAGGAACTCATTAACTCCCACCATTCACCCTGGAGGTACCACAGTTGAGTTACCTATTCTCTTCTTCTACCAAGGTGCATCTCCCATGTTCTCTCCATTGCCACAGTGACTATACTCCCCATGGGGAGTAATTAATCTCTTCTAATCTGCATTGTTCACCTCGCAACATCCCAGGATTTAGCCAGCTATGTTGGAAGCTAGAAGGTGGTCATGTGAGGTGGTTGGCTTGATCAAGGTCTGCTCTCTGAGAGGAGGAGGCTTTTTAAAAGCAAGACCCCATGCTTCAGTGACTCCATAACTACTAACCCATTGACATTCACATTTGTAGAACTCTTACAGCTGTATGTGCACAGTGTCATTGTGCAGTATGTAGGTGAGTTAATTTTTAATTCCCCCCCCCAATTTTGTCCAATATTTTCCTTTGATGTATGCATGTATCTGAATAAATAGCATTTTGTGAGTAGTGGCAGTACAGGTGCTGCAACCAATTAGATTGTAAAATCGGGTTCAATATTCTCAACTCTAGTACTGTGGTCAGTTACGTATTAATTACTAAATAAATATCCCTGTAAAGGCAAATCTGCAAGCTTTTTTCATAACACACAGCAGCACCACATTGTGACTGCCTAGCTAGTTGCACTCCTGCAAACATATTCATCATCCTTTCCAGTAAAGTATCACACAATTCAGTCTATATGCCCCAGGAAGCAAGAGTGGTCACCGGTGTATCCCTCAATAGCATTGGGAGCAATGGCATAAAACACAATGCAAAAAACAAGAAAGCATATTGGCAAATATAGATAGACAGTGTTGGAAATACCCTGTAAATTGTTGGAATGTCTCTTTTACAAATGAATTCAGCATAATGCTCATCATCTAAGTTACCTGAAAGAGCTCCAGGCACTTTGATTCATTGGTACATACGTTACTTGGTTGTGATCCTTCTAACATCTTTACTATTAGTTAGATAGCATGATTATTGTAAAGAAGGGCCTCATTTTCGTTAATCACTCCACCACATTTTGGACTGATGCTGCTGGTCTTTCAACGTGGTAGCACTGAGACCCTGTTACCCAGGCCGCAGGGCATGTTCTCTGACCCCAGAATCATGTGTTTCATTGAGTAGCATATTTTACTTACATGCAAGTCCCTAGTGCATGGTACCTTGTGTACCCATGGCCTGTAAGTTATATGGGACTACTGGGCTGAAGCACTTATTGCTCATCCACCAGAGTACCCATCTAAAACATGACTCTCAGCATGCTGCAGCAGTTTTAAAACTGCCATTTTGACTTTTCAAAATCACCTAAACCTTCCTTTTCAATATGCTTAAGTCACCTCTCAGTTTAGCCTTAAAATTCCATAGGGCAGGGTCCATGGTATATAAAAAGTCGGACATTTGTTTTTAAATTTTACGTTTTTGCACTGAAAAATCTCCAAAGTCATTTTTCACTGTGGCAAAGATAGCTCTCTCACAGAAAAGCACTTGGTTATAGTGTAACACCTTATAATGCTTAGCTTCAGTTTGGGAATAGCTAAAACCATGGTTCAAGGACTCAAATAATAGAAATTGTAACTACAATATGATGGCCAAGTCGAATTTTAAATTACACTTTGGAATTGTCACTTTTACAAAGTTGGAATTTTTCTGGCTAAAGCCTATCATATCCCTTTTAGAGTTATTCAACAACTGTCATCAGGAAGCCTGCTGGGCGGTGTGAATGACTCTAATTAAAGGAAATAAAAGGGCTTTGCCTAGGAGGAGGTGTGCCTTCCTCCTGACATGATGGCCTGGGTAAAGTGCAAACCAAATGCATACATTTCAAAGGGGCATCTCCTTTTATAGGCCGATGTAACTCAAGCCTAATTTGCCTCTTCTATTGTCAAAGTAGCCAAAGTGGAATTGATCCCAGTGAGAGAAAAACCTATTCTAGAACAATTTTGTACAGGGAGTTCCATATTTCCCTAGGACACAATTCAAGGGTGTGCGTAGAGCTCTACATGAGAAGAAAGGTTCTGCCATATTGGTTGTAGGTAGTGAGTGGCACTCTGGGATAGTGTACAGTAAAACACACATAATGGGCTGAAAAAGTGGAACTTTTAGCCCATTGGCTAGGGAATGGCCAGCATTCTCTCGCACCCACAGGCTGGCACTGGACAAAATAATGCTACCCACAGTACTATCTTCAGAATACTGCCGGACCTGAAAAAGACAGAAGGGCTGCATCTGCTGAACCCTTTGAACTTCAGAAAGAGGACTGCAACAATTGTAACCTGTGAAGAGAATCCCAAGGGCTGACCTTTGCACCATGTGAACCCAGGACAGAAGAGTGAGCAAATAGTTGGAAAGCCTCCTGTTAAGGTACAGGGACACAAAAGTTGCAAGTAGTCCTTGTCATTGAAAAGTCCATATGACCAATTCCGACTTGAACTGCCTTGAACCCTTCTGGTGACTTTCCCTGGAGTGAGTCTTGACCTCCAAATGGTGAGGCAAAGGTCCTCGGGTCCTTTGAAAAGTGTCAGTGTGCACTCCTCCTGCCTAACCCTAAAATATGGGATTTAAACGTTATCAAGGGTGTTTGTCAAAAAAATCAGAGCCTACCATCAGACCATCACTGAGCTGCTGGTCAGACTCGACTTGCTGGTTTGTCGCATCGTAAGGATACTGAGTTCCAAAAAGGTTTCTAAACTTGAAAGTAGAGGACTCCACAGGCACCATTGATAAGTAATATTGGCACTGTTGTTTGGCAGCTGTAGAATTCCTTGGTCCCTGGCACTTAAATTTTTACAAATAAAGCACTTTTTAATTTTTTTAACAAATAAAGCACTTGCAAATTGTGATTTCCACTGGAAATTAAATCTGAACACAACACTTGGTGCTGGGCTTTCATCACATTTTGTGTCAAGCCTGGCACAAAATGTAAGTAAATCTTTCCCTTGAGTATCAGAAGTTGCATGTACTCACAAAGGCCTCAGCATAGAGGGTATCAGGATTTCCTGTATGACCGCTACAGATGCCTGAATGGTAAGCAACCCGGTCATTGTCAATAGATGCATAGGTCCTCCTCATACCATACAGATCAACAGAGAGAACAAAATAGAAAGACTTTCATTTTTCGATGTTTTGCCAAATTATCACTGTGAACGAGAAGCATCTTCCTGAAGACTCAATGCAACATGTTAATTAGCAATACCATGTGTTTTTGTTTAAAATCAAAGATTTTCTAGTGAAACCTACGTATGAAATTTGAGCAAAGATCTTCTACCTATACATGTCCGACATTCAAAATAATCAATATCATTATATGGTAAAAATCACATAACGTTCATTGTTAGACATTTTTTTCCAATAAAAAAGCACTCTAAAATATTTAGAATACATTTATTTTATTGTGCTGCCTTAGTTATGAACTGTTTTCATTGTCAAATTAAAAAGTATCAAATTATAAAAAGAGAATGCTTGAAAAGTACGTATCGAATGTTGCATGCTCCTTTTTATATGCTATTGAACAAAAATCTCATAAGAACTTGTTCACTGAATAACTTCTCCTTGTGCTGTTTCATAGACTCGGGAGTCTCAGGATAGAAATGCAATAAAAATCAGGATTAGGTTGTTTTAATTTGAACTCCTATATTAGATGTCCATGTTATTATCTTCAGCTATTTCATTTTCTGTGCAAATGGCAATCCACTTGCCATTCAAAGCAAACAGTGATTGAAAAATTGTGTTCTACAACTTTGCAGTATTTTGTCAAGACTTCTGTGGAATAATGAAATCGAAGTAATTTAAAAAGGTTAAATATCACAATGTGTCCGGTCCTGGACACGTTCAGTGGACCATGACTTTCTGGAAAAGTGCCAATTCCCCTGTCTTTTTCCAACGTAAGATAACACCACATTGAAAGATAACACCCCATTGAAATGAATCTGTACCTGGGTCCCGGGTTACAAAATTGTCACAAACTAATAGTCTGGATTAAAAAGCCTCAATCGGCTAGAATAAGTACAAGCAGACAATCTTATTGAACATACCAAGGGGGCATTCCTGATCCACACGAGGGGACTCCTTGATTGGCGGCCCATGGAACAGACCACACGTGCACTCACAGTTATCAAAGATGTGCTAGTCCCAGCGCAAGTATGAACTGGTGACTGCACTGGAAACAGTGCACTAGTGAATGACAGCTTTGCTGTTGGGAAACACTGGTCTGTGTTTCGCTGCAGGAGGTGGACTCGGACTCAGTTTTAAGTAAGTATGGGCCAAAAATGTGTTCCGCTCGCGGAATTTGCGGATTTTCCGCAATTTCGTGATCCGCAAATCTCGCGAAATTGCGGCAAAGTCCGCGAATCCTCGAGCAGGACAAACTTTATTCAGGAAGCACTCACAGGGTTACAGCAGGTGCCCAAGTTGAACCTAATTTCGTTACAAAGAAATTAACTTCAACTTGGGCACCTGCTGTAACCCTGTAAGTGCTTCCTGAGCAGCGCCTCGTTGCCTACTTGCAACTATTCTCTGACCCTGCTCTGACCTTCGAAGCAGGGTCAGAGAATAGTTACAAGTAGTCAATGAGGCTCCTGTCACAAAAATTAAACGTCAACAGGAAGCACTTACAGATATAGATAAAGCAGGTGCCCGAGTTGAAGCTCAAATTCAGTAACTCCTTAATCAGCCCAAAAAAATCGTGCAGTTTGTCGAGGCTGGGCAGTTGTGCTTTCTCCCAATATCTGCAGTTGAAAATTAGATGATGTTTGATGGAGGCCTTTGCACCCATGACTTTCACGGGCGCAATCCCCGTGACCCGGAGCTTCCTTCTCCTCATCTGCTGCTCTGATCAGTGTCTTACCTTTTATACACACAAGAGGCATGTGAACTCGCATAGAAGCCCCCCCCCTGTTTGCCCCCCCACACTAGCAGTGTGCACCGTCTTCCCGCCCTTTACATACTATGATGGACAGCTCCCTCGAGGGACCCCGGCGCCCTTTGGCGCAATTGCAAAGTTACACACACATGGTCACTGGAGGCAACTCTTCTTGCCCTACGCAGCTGTAGTGCAGGAAAAGCACTATACATTTACCCAACGAGGTAGCACTTACTGGTTAACCAGTAAAAAGTACTCCAGTTGAGTAGAGGCATTGCACAAAACGGTGGCGTCATCTTGGACAAATATGCAGCGCAGGATTCATTCTGGCACGATACTCCTGTCACAAAAATTAAACGTCAACAGGAAGCAGAGCTATAGATAAAGCAGGTGCCCGAGTTGAAGCTCAAATTCAGTAACTCCTTAATCAGCCCCAAATAATCATGCACTTTGTCGAGGCTGGGCAGGTGTGCTTTCTCCCAATATCTACCGTTAAAAATTAGCTGATGCTTGATGGAGGCCTTTGCATCCCTGACTTTCACGGGCGCAATGCCCATGACCAGGAGCTTCTTCTCATCTGCTGCTCTGATCGGTGTCTGACCTTTTATACACACAAGAGACATGTGAACTCGCATAGAAGCCCCCCCATTTGCCCCCCACACACTAGCGGTGTGCACCGTCTTCCCTCCCTTTACACACTATGATGGACAGCTCATTCGAGGGACCCCGGCGCCCTTCGGCACAATGCCAAAGTTACACACACATGGTCACTGGAGGCAACTGTTCTGGCCCTACGCAGCTGTAGTGCAGGAAAAGCACTATACATTTACCCAACGAAGTAGCACTTACTGATTAGCCAGTAGAAAGTACTACAGTTAAGTATGGTGCAAATAGCAAAAAAATCTGCGATTTCAAGGGGGAAATCTGCGAATTCGCTGATTGTTTTGCGATTTCACGCGAATTCACGGACCGCAGATCCGCAAAATTCGCCCATACTTAGTTTTAAGCATGGGCAGGCACCCCCTGCAGGTAAGTGCCTCCTGCCATTTTGTTTGCTGCTGTGCCCACTCTGTAACATGACGTGGATGTGGTGACAACGGTTTTCTCTTATTGCGACGGACCATGCCACCATTTGAATGAGATACTGGTCTTTTAGGACCAATTGAGTGGAAGTTGTGCACCATGGTGACCCAGATTAAAGAAGGGGTTGCCGAAGTGACTACGACCATAGTTCTCCGTAGGTCAAAAACGAGACGCACTTTTCTGCTGCACCCTGAAGGTACTGCTTAGAGTACAGCCTCAGATGGTTTGTTTTTTACGAACGCAGTAGTCATTCAGTGAATTAATGAGTTACTTAAATTGAGGAGGATTATTATGCAATTAATATGTTCAGAAAAGTCAAATTTACTTTAGCACCTTTAACATTGTTCTTCATCATTTGTATTGACACATTTATGATTGGATGTAGGATATAACTGTGTTGAACTTAAATATGACACTCAGAGTCAGAATCAACTTTATTCGGGTGCAATTTCACACATAAATGTGAATAAAAACGACAATTAAAAGTATACAATAAAAGCAATTTGATAAAATAATACTTGCCAGTTTAAAACAATAGCATAAAATAAACCAAAATTAGCAGCATGTTTATGAAAGCATAGTGCCACGAGGCCTCATAGCAAATTAATAAACAAAGAACCAACATACAGGGTGGCTTCTTCATCTAATAATTGTACTAAAAAGGTAAATGCTACCCTGCAATGCCTGACTTTTTAACATTTCTTTTTTTAATGGAATTAAGAACAGTCTTGTGTACCTTTCATAATACAAAAAAAAACAGGGGAGGGGCGTGGTCTCAGCACCGAAGGAAATGGCTGCTGGTCCCGGGAGCTCTGCCGGAACGTAGTCGCAACGGGAGGCTTCCGAGTGCTCCTAACGACTACGCAGTCCCCAAACCCGCATTTCTGAAAATCGGAACACCAGCTGACAACATTGGTGTCCTCTTTATTGACGAAGGTGAGCAGTGTCATGCTTTTTTCCGCTTCCTCAGCACAGACTGACTGAACCTGATTTGCAACCACCATTTTGTCGCCTCTAACGCTCAGGCAAGCGCTAAGTAATGTTTCCTCACAAAACTTCTTGAGTATGGCCTGCACATTTTCAGAACACTCTTTTTGTGGAAAGATATGCCCACAGTGAGTTTTGGACACAAGGTTATTATATTTCTGATATACATTTTTGCTGTGCAGAGTCCTTCTTTACCGCCATTTTCATGTGGATATTCACCTTACCAACATATTAATCTCTCTATTAACTCCAATGGAGCCCACATTTTGTCTTTAACAAAGTGCATATAAAGCATTTTTTCTATAAATGCTTTCAAGATAAAGGCTACTTTTAAAGAATTTACTTGCTTTGCTCTTTTTCAAAGTCGCTCTTTTACCATGTTGTCCTGTGATGCAGACGCTACAGTTTTGGATTAGTCCTTCTTCTTTATTGATTTAGTTGGATTCTTCGTGATGAGATAGAGCTGTCGTTCATAAAGTTTATTGCTGTACCATAATTTTTTGCCCTCAGAATACTTTCTTACTTGGTCTGTTGAAATGTGTGGCTTTCTCAGAATAATTGCTTGGACTGTTGAATTTTGTGGCTTTCTCAGAATACCTGATTGGATTGCTGAATTTTGTTACATTCTTGCATTTTACTTTCATCTTCTCGATGGCGACTTCACGCCACAATCTAAGTACCTCTCAACAAGTTAACACCGCTAACATAGCTTTAGAAGATGCCAACCCCTTTAGTGTTTTGCAAGAGAATTTGTATGATGCAACTAATGACTCTCCTTCTATAAAAAGCTCCTCTCCTCATACCTCTTGTTCAAACATCAAAAATAAGCCTAAATTGCCTTCTGTGTCTGCCTCTACTGCAGTGAAACGAGTTAAAACAAATCCCCCTTCTCCTACTAATACAGCCTCTTCTATTTCTATGGAGCTTCTATTAGAAGAAATTCGTTCACTCAAACCCTACATGGAGGAAATTCTTTCACTCAAACCCTACATGGCAGGAACTACTGCTCGCCTTCAAAGCCTTGAAGTCAATTGAGGTTACACCCTAAAATAGTGGTGCACAACAGATTTAATCAAAACAGTAAATGTGACATTTCAGAAAAGAAATCAAATATTGAAGAACAATTGTTTAGTGACACACAGGACGAAAATCTTCAAAGTATAAATATATTGAATATATAGTCTATACATTAGGGAACAGAGGATCAAAAGCAACCAAACTTAGGGGCTCATTAGGATTGCGGTTAATCCGCATCCTCCGGGATGGCGGAAGCCACCGCCGGCCCGGAGGATGCGGATTAACCGCTGTGGACAGAAAAAAGACCCCCCGCCAGATTAGGATGGCTGGGGGATCATTTTTCCGTCCGCCGCTTTTCCACGGCGGCATTTCCTCTGTGGAAAGGCATACGGACTTTTCTGTGGGGGCCCGTTGTGTGCCCCCAGGGGTTAAGGGGGGGGTGGGGGTACACATGGGGGTACCTATGGTACCCCCCTGCCTTTGCTGGCACAAAGTGGCAGGCACTATGCGGTGCCTGCAGCTTCGTGCACGCAAAGGAAAACATGGTTCTTAACATTGCGGCTTGTGCTGCTTCAAGCAGCACCCGCCGCAATGTTAAATATCCAGGATGTGACCGCCAGGGTGGAGGTCACATCCTAATCAGCATGGAGGGACCGCCGCTGCCCCTGCGGACGGTCCCTCCTCCTCTGGGGTGGCGGACGGACGCAAGTCCCTCCGTCATCCTAATAGGCCCAATAGTTTGTAAGATGACATTAATTAACCTATACAGCAGCTATGTTGACATCTTTTTAAAAATTCCAACAATCAATGTACAAAGAAAAAGATGCCATAGTCGACGTTTCGGTCTGTGATGGCAATAAGACCGTAAGACTATCTTCAGGACAGAAGGTTGATGGTAATCCAGAATGCTCTTTTGATGAATTCTTTCCAAGAAGCTTAAGCTAACCACTCTTTTTTCTTTAGATTCAGGAAAAACATACAGGGAAAAACATAAACCACAGTGATCACAGTGCGTCATTTTGTCGTTGAATCTGGCAGGTCAAAATTAAAACGCAAATACCCCTCCGAAGGAGAAACAGTAACCACTGTAATCACCACATGTTGATATCGTTGTGAGATCGGACTGATCAAAATTCAATCCCAAATGGCCCTTTTTTTAATATTATTTCTCCCGCTTTGGCTCCCTTCGATTTGGAACTGCAGCTCGAGATCCAAATCAAAGGGAGCCAAACCATAGGTACCCCCTATGTGCACCCCCCAACGCCAACACCCTGGGGGCCCGCAAGGGCCCCCCAGATGCAAAGGTCCACTTGCTTTCCCACGGCGGAAAAGCCATAGTGGAAAAGCATGTTTCCGCACCCATCGTAATGTGGCTGACGGTGTCTTGCAGACACCGCCACCACATTGCGGTCCACACCCCATGGATCAGCGGCGGACAGACCTGCTGTCCGCCGCTGATCCCACCGCCATCATAATCTGGCGGTGGGTGTTTTCTTTGCTGCGGTGGTAAATCGCCATCCTCCGGGCCAGCGGTGGCTTCCTCCGGCCCGGAGGATGTGGATTCACCGCCATCGTAATCGAGCCCAAAGTTTGGTTGCTTTTCATCCTCTAATCCCTGATTTATTGATTATATATTAAATATATTTATACTTTGAAGAAGATTTTCACCCTGTGTGTCACTAAACAATTGTTCTTCAAGATTTGATTTCTTTTCAGAAATGTCACATTTACTGTTTTGATTAAATCTGTTATGCACCACTATTTTAGGGTGTAACCTTGCTAGATACCTTTGAAATAATATCTCTAGAAGCATTAAATCAACAAAATATTTTGTAGGCAAACTCTCTTTTTTCAAACATTTATCTCCCAAGCCTCCAAGGGTACATTCGGTTTCCTCACTTTTTGAAATTGAAGTCAATTGGTCACATACGGAGCAAAAAGTGGAGCACCTTGAAAAAATATTTTTTTTAGTTCAAGCTCTTACTGATCAAGTTCCTAATATGCACAGAGAGATTCAAAACCTCAAGCAACAGGTGGAAAATTTTGAAAATCGAAACAGACGCAACAACCTCCGCATTTATGGTCTTGCAGAGGGACTTGAGGGGTTGAATCCCATATCTTTCTTTCAATCATTTTTGCCTAAGCTTCTTGGACTCCCAAATTCTCCAACTTTAAACATCCAACGTGCTCATCGCCTTGGTCCACCTCGCATTTCTACCTCCTCATTTTTGTAAGTTAAACCTAGAGGTGTTATTTTGTACTTTTTGGAATATACCGACCTACTCAAAGTTCTTCGGGCTGCCAAACAAAAAGGAAAAATCAATTGGAATCGTTCCAATCTCTTCTTTGCACAGGATTATGCCAAGAATAGTGCAGATAGTCACAAGAAATTTCTAGATAGGAGACCTACTATTCGCTGTTTGATGGTTCGATACGACTTATTTCATCCATGCCTCTTTAGAGTAACTTACAATAACAAGACGACGAATTATGAAGATTGAGCTATGCTTCAGCAATTTCTGGACTCGATGGAAATTCCCAACCTTAATACTTTGTGTACATTCTCTATAAATTAGAGGATGTTAAGTCATGTTGTCCTCTCTGTATTTCTCCCCCCTTTCGTTTTTTATATTTTCTAGTTTTGCATTTTGTGTCTTGTACTCTCTGTTTCCTTTTTTGTATTATAATATTACCTTGCTATGATAATAATTTATTAACATTATTTCATTTGATTTCTTTCAGGCGCGGGTTTGTGATCCCTTGATTTGTCTGTTCTTTATGTTCACTTGGGGGTCGGTCTCCCTGCGTGCGTCCCTGTGGGCTCTTTGGTCAGGTGTGCTACTTTCCTCATGCGGCTCCAACACCCCCAGTTCCAATGTCTTCTTGTGGTATGTCCTTTTGATGTTTCTCTTCATTACCTTATGTTACTCTACATTTATATTTTTGTTCTTTGTTTTCTTCTTTTTCCAAAGTCTCCTTCCCTATTCTCTTCTTTCCTCATTCACTCTCTTTTTATTTCTATTTTCTGTAATACTCTTTTTACCTTTCCATCGTTTCATCTTTTCTTGTTTTTCTATTTATTCCTGAATCTGTTTTTCTTTCTTTTCTTCTCTCTTTTCTCCTCTTTAGGTAATAAGATTCTGCAATCTTAGATTGATTGCATACTAGTTGTGTTTATAAGAAGTTTCCATGTTCTTATTTATCTTATAATCCTGGATTCTTCTACAGTTTACATTCATATGACTAGTGTATATGTTCTATTTCATAGATATTATTTTGATGCTATTTTTTATATTATCTCTGCATGTTTACTTTCATGATTCTCGTTTAGAGTTTTAACTTGGATTGTTAAAAGAGTTCATAACCCTATAAAGAGACAACGCGTGTTAACCCACTTAGCTAGACTAAATGCTGATATTGACTTTATCAAAAAAAACACTTATCAGATACTGAAGCAATCAAACTGAAAAGGGGTTGGGTTGGTTAAGTTTTCTCTTCCCCAGCCTTAGGAAAGAAAAATGGCTTATCTATATTGTGTCATTAAAAGCACCAATTCACAGTAGTCCAACAGAAAAATTATCTTGAAAGCCGTTGGGTAATTGTTAAATTACTTATTGATCAGATACCCTTAGTATAGTTTAACGTTTATGCACCTGTTAGTGTTGATAATGTGTTCTGGAATCAAATTTCTGATAAACTCCTTATGTTTACAGATGACTATGTTATCTTTGGGGGCGACTGTAATCAAATCCTTGACCCAATTCTAGATAGACACTCTTCTATTAAATTCTCCAATACCAAGATGCATTCACATTTCACCTCTGCTATACGGCGCAAGGCCTTAACTGACATTTGGAGACTTTAACCCTGACCTACTAGAGTATACTTTTTACTCCTCCTCATAACTCACAATCTAGAATAGATTATCTTTTCTTCAGTAAACCTTTATCCCAACTTGTCTCTCATGCAGAGATTGGACCCATTCTAATATCAGACCATGCTCCAGTTTTTGTTGACTTTGTTCTTCTACCCTTTACCCCTCATACAGGCAGATGGCGTTTCAATAATTCATTATTATTAGATCCTAATTTCTCTGGCCAATTCACCTCTTTTGCGTCTGATTAGTTTTCTATAAATTCTACTCCAGACTCTTCTCCAGTAATGCTTTGGGACTCCTTTAAAGCGGTGGCTAGAGTTTTATATTACGTTTTGTTTCACGGAAGAAGACATTTTTTTTAAGCCAAAAATGCTCAGTTATTAGCCAAAATTAAACACCTTGAATATTCCTATTATCGCTCTAAATCTGAAACCTCACTAAAAAATCTTATTAAAGCAAAAATTTCATTTAATAATTCTTCTATGGAAGCTGCATCCTCCTATCTTTAAAAAAGCAGCGCCCAATATTATGGAGGCCAGAATAAGATGGGCAAATTACTTTCAAATTATTTAAAGATTCATTGGGAACGAACTAAAATTGAATCCATCCGTAATACCGCCTGAGTCTTGTTATTTAAAGATAATGATATTTTAAACGATTTTGTCTCTTTTTATAAAAATCTGTACACACCGGAGAAACACCCATCCCCTGATGCTCTTTTCTCTTTCTTTCACTCACTTCACCCTCCTACTCCATGTGACACAGATTTTGCATCACTAGACTCCGACATCACTTTATCTGAAATTGCTCATGCTGTTTTTAAATTGAAAAGAGGTAAAGCTCCTGGTCCTGACGGTTTCACTATCAAATTTTACAACCACTTTGCGTCTTTATTACTTCCTCATCTTTTATCGCTTTATCAATATATTGGAAAATAAGGCTCCTCTTCAGGTTCTTTTCAAGAGGCCGTGATCTGTTTAATCCCCAAAGAAAATAAAGATCCCTCTTACTGTAAAAATTATCGTCCGATTTCCTTAGTTAATTTAGATTACAAGACTTTTGCAAAAATTCTTGCTCTTCGTATTGATCCTGTTCTACCAAACATCATTGGTCCGGAACAATCCAGCTTTGTCAAAGGTCGATTATCTTCCGACAATTCCGGAGTTTTCTTTAATATTTTGATAAAGCTTCTTGTCTTGATTATCCCATTGCTTGCTATAGCACTAGATGCTGAAAAAGCTTTTGATAGAATAGGATGGGGCTTCATGTTCCAAGCTCTTAATTGGATTGGCTTTCCTGTTAAATTAATCTCTCTCAATTCTTTATTATATTCTAATCCCAAAGCCTCTATTTTTGTTAATGGGAAATCCTCTGATTATTTCTCTCTTTCTAAAGGGGTTCCCCAAGGCTGTCCTTTATCTCCCCTTTTATTTATAATCGCATTAGAACTTTTTCTAACGAAAATTCGGCTTGACGACAAAATTTCTGGTTTTAAATTTGACACTACCCATGTTAAAATGTCTGTTTATGCTGATGACATCCTTCCATACTGATCCAATCCTTCTACGTCTCTTCCAGCTTTTCTTTCTCAAGTGGATATTTTTTCTAAGTTATCCGGATATCGTCTCAATTCAGATAAATGTGAAGTTATCCCTTTAAATATTCTTTGTTTAAAACAGGATTTTATTTCCTCTGGTTTCTCATGGAAAACCTCTAAAATCAAATACTTGGGTTTATGGTTTTCTCCTACTATTCTGGAAACTCTAAAAGAACATTTTGATAATCTTTCCAATTGTTTTCCGCATCTATTGACCAATGGCATCCACTTTTTCTCTCATGGTGGGGTCGCTTAGATTCAAATAAAATTATGCTGTCTACGCTTGTTCTATATCTTTTATCTATGATTCCAATCCACATTCCTGATTTTTATTTTAAGAAAATTGATTGTATACTAAACAAATTCCTTTGGAAAAATAAGTCTCCTCGTATAGCTCTTAAAGCTCTCAAAGCTGGTAAAGTTTCTGGTTGCCTTAAATTATCTGAATTCAAATCATATCATCATGCTTTTACTCTGAGACAATCCTCTTGCTGGCTTGATAAAGCTCAATGTATTCGTCCTCCTCTTTGGTTGAACACTGAGAAGCACTTTATAGCTCCCTTCCATTTTCGTGAATCTCTGGCCTTTTCTAATAATATTTGCTTGCCCCGGTGATCCGATCCTTTGGGTTCGAGTTAACATCCTAGGCAGACAACACTCAGATCATGGTCTCGCTGCTCCCGGGGAAAGAACTAGGCGTGGCGTCCAGGTTTCAGGACTGTATGTCAGCAGTTAGCACATGGATGGCAAAGAATTGCCTAAAACTGAACTCCTCCAAAACAGAGGTGCTACTCTTCGGTTCCAACATAAATCTTTAGAGCCCTAAGTGGTGGCCGGAAGACGTGGGATCTCCTCCCTCCCCTTCATCAAAGGTGAGGAACTTAGGAGTTATCATTGATGATCAGCTCTCCTTTAAACCCCAAGTCAAGGCCCTCATCTCTTCCATCCACTGGACCTTGAAAATCATCAGGAAGGTCCTCCCCTTCTTACCGGTTGGGAGTAGAAAAACAGTGGTATCTGCACTTGTGCTCTTCCGCCTCGATTACTGTAACAGCCTTCTCGAGGCACAACAGGGGCTGCTTAATAAGCTACAGGTCCTGCAAAATGTGGCTGCCCGTCTTATTACCTGACTGCCCTAGTTTGCATCGGTTGCTCGTGAGCTGGAGAAGCTACATTGGCTCCCGGTGCGGAAACGGATCATGTTCAAATCCTTGTGCATAGTCTAAAAGCGCTCCATGGTCTGGACCCAGCCTTTCTCCAGCAGCACTTCCAATGGTACATGCCAGGCAGACAACTTAGGTCGGCCAGCAGGGGGCTGATTAAGACAGCCCGCATCAGGAAGGTGCGCTAGGGGGGCAGAAGCTTCTTCAGTGGGGCGGCGAAGGTAAGGAATGCCCTTCCGCTGGCCCTTAAGCAAAGTATGAACTTGCTGGCTTTTCTGAAAAATCTGAAAACATGGCTTTTTACCCTCTAGTTGGAAGGCTTGAAACTAGGGGAGCTACCACTTCAGCGCCAGGACACCGGTTGGTAACAGCGCGCTTTATAAGTGAGTAAGTAAGTAAGTACATTTTTATTTGCACAATTAATTAAAAGCATTGCAATATACACACTCAGGAATAACCGTTAAGGATTAAAAGATTAAAAAAGGAAAAGAAATATAAAAATCAATTGGAAACAGTGAGGTTACAAATTAAATTAAGAGGGGCGCAGTAATGTCACTGGGGAGAAGGGAACTCAAGCTTTGACAAAGGGCAGATTCGGAGAATTCATTTCTGTGATAAACTTAACAAAACGTGCCGCCAACTGCGGTGAGTCTCCCCTCATGCATGCGTCTAGTCCTTCCTGGCAAGTCCTGATATTAAGAAGGAGCCAGATTGGGCGCAGCCAGAAATTTCTTTGGGCTCTGAGTTTTGGGCAAATGCACAGGATATGGATAAGATTTTCCTCGTCCTATCTGCAAAAGCGGCATTTGGAGGATGCTTCTTTCCTGTATCCTTGGCCAAACTTGTATGCCATCAGCTGGATTAAACCAAAACGGAATCTGATTAATTGGAGTTTTATGTGGACTTTCACAGAAGATGCAAGGTAGGACAGAAGGGTTTTATGAAGGCCCCTTCTAGGCTACGAGCAACTATATAAGTGATATATATAAATAAATAAAGGTGAAATCTTAATTAGCCTGTGAAAGAGATCTTGTGGAATGTTGGTCTATTCCTTTTTGGGAAAATTATGGTTAAAAATTCATAAAACGTCAAGAAGAGCTAATACATCTCAGACCCTATATTTTATTTACAAATACCGTCTTTTTACTCCAATGAAATTGGCCTCTTTCTCCACAGACCTCTCCCCAGCTTGTTGGTCATGTAATAACACCTCAGCTGATTTAAAACGTATGTTTTTTGATAGTCCCTCCCTCTCTCGCTTTTCGTTTTTAGTTTGGTCCCAAATTAATAAAATTTTCAACACCTAGATACCCTTTTCCATTTCCAATATCTTTTTAGGCTCCATATCACCCTCTTGGCCACATCCTACCTCCAATCCCTCATTAATCAATGTGTTATTAGCGATAGTCCTACATTTAATAACTTCTAATTGGAAACAGACTGACAAAGTTACTTTCAGAGCCTAGTGGAATGCTGTTTGTTTACATCATAGACTGGACACACACAATGTCACCCCTTTATCTCTACGCATTAAAAGAGACCTTTTATGGCATCCTCTTTCATCCTACTTAACAGATTTAGCCTCAGCCTCTTCTACTTCAGATAATACTTCGGATGAAGTTCGGAAACCTCCATAACTTTGCTGTTGTCTCCTCACCTTATATTCCAGTTGTTTTCTTTTATGATACTCCTTTTTTCCCTTTCAATTATTCTATTTCAATGTTTATATTTTATAATATTCTTAACTACGTTTTTGTTGGTGATTAGAAGTAAGATTCAGGTAATGATTTTACTTATACTGTTATATATGATACTCCCACCCCCCTGTTTTTCTTTTTCTCTCTTCCTCTCTCTCCCCCCCTTAAACCCTTACCAGATATGGATTATAATTTGCTACGTAATGTACATCTTATTTTCTAATTGTAATTTCTCTTATTTGATATTTGTTTCTATATTTGTAATAATTTTCTTTCTCAATAAACTTTAAACTTTAAAAAAATACAAAAAAACATTAGGTGCATCATGGATTTTCCTGATATCCAATCACACGGGCATGGGATTGCATCTAGATTATTCTGAAAACCAAGAGGGAAGCACAGCAAATATTTATCAGTATCAGCTCTTATCCGGAACAACAGTGAGCTCTCCCACTGCCCCCATGATTGCCAGAGGTAATTGGTAGGGCAATTCAGTACACTCAGGCACTGATCTCGATCTGCCTCTTCCCTGCCATTCTGCTTATGCGCTATGCTCTCGCACAATTATGAAGCATTAGTAAAACCTGCCTTTTATTAGGAATATTACAGGTATTCAGGTCCACCAAGACTCTATGCAAACCAATTTTACAAAGTTCTGGTTTCACAAACGCCAACCAAGGAGTTTGTTGGCTATTATCCCAAGAGAGGCAGGCCATTATGATATATCCAGATAAGACCACCTTCTCATTTCTCCAGATTGCCAACCATAATAGTGCCGGCCAGCCCTAATAGCGCAACCCCAGCTCCTCATGGCAAATATAATGAGAGGTTGAGATAGCAACTGCAAGGAGCTTCCTGCATAACCTATTTTCTTCACGCTGCAAGGCCTTGCAGTTCATTATGCTCCACACTTCAACTCCATATGTTGCAATAGAAGTACATTGTGAATTATAAATCTGCAGTAAAGGCGCCAGTAGAAAACCCCAGATATTTTGGAAGATTGAAAAAGGAACCAATTGCCCTTGATAGTCGTTTTCTGCGTTGTACAATATTAGGAGTCCATGACCCCGTGGCTGAGAAAGTTACTCACAAATATGGAAAATTGCTTATACCATTCAAATGATTGTCATCAACCGACAGGTTTGGGAACTGACTACTCCTTGGGCCACATGCCATAATGCGTGATTTAGAAAAATTGGCATGCAGGTCCCGAGAAGCCATAAACTCTACAAAAGAAAGCACTAATTGACGTAGTGCTTTTGGTGTGTGATTCATAAGCACTGTGCCGACCACGTATAAAAATAAGGGTAACAATCTGCTCTTACTTTTGGTACATCATGGGTGATTTTGATTAAAAAAGGCTGAAACGCATTAATTTATCAAATAAATAAAAAAAGGAGACAACATACACCCTTGTCTTACACCCCAGTAAATATCTTTTTCTTTTGAAACCTCACCCTTATGACTAATTCTCACCCTGGCTTTCATATATTTGTGCAAGAACGCAAGGAAGTGCACACATGCAACATTCATCCCTCGAGATAACAGCATTTGTCATAGCTTGGGTCATCTAACACAGGCTAATGCTGCAATCAGGTCCATAAAAGCAAGTAAAGCAGGGTTTGCTTAGCAACAGTGTATTTGCAAAGCACCAGGTTCAGACTCAAGCATTGCTCAGTGGTCCATATTTTGTTACTGAACCCGTTTTGACATGTGTATAGGACAGTCTATACTTGGACCCACTCCTTGATTCTAATATAAAAGTACCCACAGTAGTCTTTAGTCTGTGGTGTCAATCAGTGAAATAGGCCTTTGACAATCAGGTTCTGAATGAATGCCCTTTTCAAAGATAGGTACAACTATTGCCTACACCAAGCAATGTGCATTTCTGAATGGACATGATTATTAAAAACATTAGCCAGAATGGGTGTCCAGAAATCAGTATTCTGTTTTAACAGATTATTTGGAGCACCATCCGGGGCCTTTCCCCCTGCACTCTGCTAAATGGCCAGTTCTACTTCACCCCAAATTATCTTAAAAATCTGCCAACTGACTGGCGCTGATTACAAAGGCACCCTCAAATGGGAGAGCAGCATAAACTTTACTAAAGTTTGCTTCCCAGGCCTCACTGGCAATATTGCAAGAGATTGAGGTCATCTCGGGTCAGAAACAGTTTGCCAACCACATTTTCTATCCCTCTGGAAGGCTGCTTGTGCTAATAAATCCCATTGTTGAGTTATCACCCCTTGCCAACATTGAGAAGTGATAACTTTATATTGTTTTTGCAAGGTAGCAACTGAAGATGTTGCTCGGAAGGGGTGCAGGCCCAGGCCTTGTTCTCAGAGGTGAAGGTGGCCGCCCTTGTTTCTTTTATGCAGCGCCACCTCCTTAACCTTGGTACCAGGTGACAGGCCTGGTTCCAGCTATGGGATCCAGGAGCGTCACTGCCAGTGGGCAAGGGTGCTCCCGGCAGTGTTTCGCTGCTCTGAGGTCCGGCGCACCCACAACCAACTGACTTGCTAGTGGTCTGACATCCTGGACCGGGAGCAGGACCTGTTGGACCTGCTAGGGGTTGAGGTCATGGTGCTTGATGAGTAGCTAATTATTTCACTATTGTGTGTTCTGTTCTATCTTACTATTGTAAATAGAATTTTTTTCCCAAATATCAGGAATGCTGCTGCTGCTTACATGCTGGTAAGTTACGTTTAATAATCTTATATTAAGTGGTTGTTATTCTTCTAGACATTTCCTCAGCGCTTCTATTCTTACTTGTTTGGAACTTTGCCCTCGCTTGGGCTGATTATGTAAAAGAGGTTAGACAACTTAAGTTAGGTAATGCTAGAGAGACTCCTTTCCTTTGTCCTGTCGCAGTTAGATAGTGGTGGTAGGTAATTATTATTATAGTTAGTTACTTAGTATTAGTTGGTAATTGTTTTGCGGTCTCCATAACACATCCTCCGTCACGTGCCACTGACTCCTGTCCTTAGAACATTTTGTAGTCTGTTAGTGAGTGAATAATATAGCACCTCAGCACATCAGCAACCAACCAACAGTTTAGTTTATATAATATGCTTGTGGCCATCTGTACATTTTTGGGGACTAAAATAAATGGAAATGCAGACTTAGTGAAAAATTGGCCCGTCAAAGGGGGTTGATTTATTGATGATTGCGAATGAGATCGGAACTTAGAAGAAGCAAATATAATTTTTGGCAATTCATTCCAATGTCTTTGGAATAGACGGGCTTAGTGCTACTAGGTTTAGGATTCTGGAATCGGAATGGAACATTGGATTAAATAAATAAGGAGAGAGGACAATCCGCAATTGTGATTCGCGATACTGATCGTCAATCAGATTAGATAGGTTAATTTTATTGCAATTGTCTTTTCCTGTCAAAAAATCTTTTTAGAGTGTTAAAAAAAATATTTATTATTTGTTTCACACCAATCAATTTTTGTCTTTTTATTATGTCTTACATGATCGGTATCCAATGGCAAGAAGAAGACAATGGAGTCTGCTGAGGCTTGAGCTGGAGATGCCTCCCAGGGCCAGAATCGCTCCTCTACAGATGGCTCTGATGCTGGCCCTAGTAAGTCCTTATGTTGCTGAATAAATAATTATTGCACCTTATTTTTTCGAATTATTATTTCCATTTCCTAATTCTATTTTTTATCAAATCTTCTTTGATCTATCTGTTTCTAAATTCTTATTATACCTGCATTATCTACCTACTTTAATTATATTTCTAGTGTCTGTTTTTTTATATCAACCTAACTGTCTCTGACTCTGTACTACTATTAGTCTGTCTGTATCTTGTTTTTGTAATATATCATTTATTCTGTTTTTTCAGTCAGCTTCCCCTCTCCCCTTATAATGTTTGGACTGCCTAGTGGTGGTACTACTGTAAGACTCAGAAAACACATTGGTCCTTTATTACTACAAGTACTAGCATTCCACTGTGTAGATTGCATGCCCAAGTAAGGTATTCTACACATGTTTTTTGTTTGTTGAGAATTTTACAAGACATTCTTTTACTTTCATTCTAATGCTCAATCAGTAAATAAAATGATGGCCACATTGGACACCTCAAAGTGAAGTATTTGTTACAATTGTCTTTTTTTATTTCTTGATATAGCTACTATTTCCCAACTGAAACAACCAAATAGGGTGTCCCTCAGGAGTCAAATGCAAATGCTTGATGAAAGGGTTTCAATGGTTTTATACTGTACTACATGCAATTTGCGAAATGCGAATTAACACAAACTTTGCATGTTACGTTAGCAGTAGCATAGTATTATGCCCAGGGTTAATTAAGACCTCTAAAGGAAGTAGCATCTCTGTCAGACATTTAACTAGGCCCCATTGGTCCATCTCAATGATCCTGCCTTTCGTAATAGCAATCCCTCTTTGCATAACATGTTCATTGATTGGTCTGTACTGGTCATATAGATGTTCAAGCATGTAATAAGTTGAGTTCCAACGTGTTGGCAATTCCTTGATGTGTGCTTTAACTGCCATTCTATTATCAAGTTGAAGGATCCTCATCTGCTTCCGGGCTTTAAAAGAATGGCTGAATTATGTGTAGATTCTTCTGCAGGTGGTCAGTAAGTTGCTGACCATGTCTTCCTTTTTCAGCAAGTCTTGAGCAATGATGTCAATGCAGCAAACAAAGGACCCTGAAAGAGCAAACATCGGCCATGGCCTTAAATGTATTACTGCCATTGTCCATGGCAAGAAAGCCAATGTTAAGCCCTCTTGATCGCAGCCATTCGAAGACCTTGCTGTCAAAGTCTTTCCAAATGTTTGCAGCAGAATGGGATTTCTCCATGGCGAACATGGCCACAGTTGCATGTTTCCGCGCTGCATGAAAAATCTCAGCCGCGTGAACAACACCTGCAGCAGATATCTTTTCTCTAACACCCACAAAATATATCCTGTGTGCAGTGATACACATGTAATCAGTGGCTTGGTAACTGATCCACATGTCTGTTGTCAGGTGGATAGTGTGAACAGCACTCTGCTGCAAATCTTGTTCATGCAATTCCAGCACATTGTGATGTAGTGTTCAAACAGCAACTCAGGCAAAATAGGACCTGTGGGAACCTTCCATTTCGGGCAGATGGCTGGCTGGCACAAACTCTAGAAAACCCACCCCTTCCACAAAAGAAAAAGGGAGGAGGTCCTGCGCTAACATTTTAGTCAGCTTCGAGTTTTACAAAAGTGCCGTTGGGTGGTTGCATTTCTACTGCCCCTTTGACCTAATCATGCTGAGAATGGTAGGCTGGATTTTTTTCTTTTCTGATGCCACTGATGCAGGTGACTTCTTGACACCAGATGTTAGGCTCAATGCATGTTTTTTTCGTTGCTGTACTCTCTTGCCTTGGAACCCTTGGTGTCTCAGCCTGACTCTTGTGCCATTGCGATGTTGCTGATAATGATGTGGACTGTACCACTGCAATGCTGGGGACAGGATTGCTTTGTGTAACAGAGAAAATGTCTCCCTCTTGTTCACCTTCCCCCGTGATCGGTTATTCTATTTCATCACCTCCACCAACAACACATGCAGTTTTTTGGCCGCTAAGGTGCGCCTCCCACTGTATCAAGTGGTGTTTTCCCAGATAGGTTGTTTAGCCTCTGGTACCATAGTTTGTACCAAGCTTACCCCAACTAACACCTTGTCCACAAATGGAGCATATAGCAATATTCACCTCCTTCTTGCTAAGCGAAAAAAATCCCAACCTGGGGGCGTCAATTATCTGGCGCTGATGGTGCCACTTGCAATGTCGGATGATCTGGAAGGCGGGTGTGATGTTTGACTCTCTGCAGTACCTACTTCTTCTGAGGTGGTTGTGGTGGAAATAGGTCACTGCCACCGAAATATGGAAGCTGGAGGTGGTTTTGGTGGTATCATCTGTGTTTATGATATCCGTGCCACATCCCTTACAGCAATTTGGGAAGGGGTAATGTTGGTCTCCACTGGGGCAGGACTAATGTCAATAATGACTGGCTTGTCATCATCCTCCTCTTCTACATCTACCTCCATAACTCTAAGGCTTTCTGGAACCTTACTTTTCCCTAGCCTTGTTTCATTTTGTGTCTCACTCTCAGACTGAGGTGGCAACCAAATGGCATCTAGATCATCAGAAGGGGGGCTTTCAGAAGAAGGTGATGGACTATCCCTCCTCTTCATTGCTGGGGATCTGGAAGACAATGGATCTTTTGAAAGAGTAGCTTGTTTTTCTTCTTCCTCTGCAGGAAGCTCGATCTACTAAAGTGCCCCTACCTCGGGAGGAACAACTACTATTGAGGTGGTTGTGGCTGTTGTTCTTCACTTATCTGAGTTTCCTGTATTGATTGGGTATTACTTTGTGATAAATATAAGTCAATTTCAACAACACTGTTTGTCAGCATTGGAATCGTGATGAAACTTGCTGCCTCTACAACAAACATGGACTTGGGCCTATGTTGGTGGGGTGGGTTCACTGATGCGTGGTGGTGCTCCCAGCTTGCGTCCCAGACAACGCTGTTGCAGGTGCAATTTTTAGATTCCAAAAAAGGTCTTGGTTTACATACCAGTCTTGGTAGGTGGCAGTGCCTTTTTCTCAATGGCAACTTTCTTGGTACTGGACCTGCTACCTTTCTTCTGGACCTTCTTGAAGATGTCAGCAGCATGCAGTGCACAAGTTGAAGAGAAGTCTGTGGTCACGCATTATGTGACTGTGTGCGCAGCAGGACTACTGCCTGGCATTACAATGGGTGATGTTTTCTCCTCCTCTTTTGTGCACCTAAAAGCAAAGCGAAACGTGGCATTAATTGTTGTGGTTCAGTTCAATTACTACTAGAACAAATATAATACATAACGTCGTGTGTGTTCACACTTGTTAGTGCTATTAATAATATTATTACATTTATTACTAACCCTGGGCGTAGTTCGCATTGTAGCGCTACCTGTAGCTACGTGAAGTGCACCTTGCACTATGCAAGCTACGTGTAGCACTACGGGAACTGTGTAGTTTGCTGTTCGCAATGATTGCACAGTGCCAGATGCTTGTCCGCACATTGCAAACGGCATCTTGCACAGTGCAAGTGGTCGTTTTCTGCAGCTCGAGTAGATTTTTACCCGAGCGGCAGCTTTCTCAACGTGGACTGGCAGTTTCTCATTGCGAGCAGTCGCGAGCATACACGACCACTCTCAATGAGAAACCTGACATCCCCGTGTTGAGAATCTCGCCGGGAGGTTTATTTTCCATACTCACGATTGGCAACTTGATGTTGCTGATCGCGAATGACGAAAAAGGCTCGCAGGGATGTCATTTTACTTGCTCGCGGTCGCCAACTTGATGCTGAGGACCGTGAGCAAGCAAAAAAAGCCCGCTACGCGTATTTGCACTGTGATACGTGCAATTTGCTACGTGCAAAGTAGAGCAAACAAGACAAACTAGGCGAGCGTAGCGTAGTATTATGCTCAGGCCTATTTATTACCTCAGTTATTAAAAAACATAACAATACAGTGTAGCCATTTCTGAGATTTTAACAACAACTGGGGCTTTCATGGTTGGCGTATGTACTGTAGAGTACAGTATACTCAGGAAGGATAGAAAAGAAGAAGACAACAACATTAATACAAATGTAACAGACCCGGATGGGCATTGTGCATCAGGTGCGAATCTTTGAATCTCCCAATATGAACCTCCATTGGTTTAGTTACTGGAGTCTCAATATGTTTATTTGAAACTCCTACAACTTGGATAGTCTCTCCCGAGAGGGGTAGGTTTTGAAATTCTGCTGTTCCTACAGTACAATATGTACCGCCAGTGTCTGCTAGGAATGTAATATCATTACCTTCCACTTTTCAATCAACAAAAGGACCTGGCTGATCTACCTCCAGAGATGCGCCAAGCAGGCACTCTTCCTCCCGCTCAGGCACCGTCATTGAGATGAATCTGAATTACTCTCAGAAGATTGCAACCAATATTGCAGAACCATTTGTACATTATGATTCTTTCCATTTTGTTCACTGTTGTGAAATCCAACATTCGCACTGTATCTCTGTACCCGAGCATTCACATTATTTGGCATAGGTGCTTGAGGCACTTGACCTGTTGTTGTACCTGTTGCACCTGTGATTTAATTAACTGTTGCTGCTGCTGTAGTTGTTTTAGATTCACAACCACCTCATTCTGCATTTGTGGATTAAAATGTTGACCCATTCCAATACTTTCTAGCAAAACCTTACACTCATTCTTCCAATGTTCAAACTGACCACATCCATGACACAGAAATTTCTTTTTCATCTCTTCTTTGTTACTTTTACCTTTACCTTGTCCTGGTAACTGCACTTGAACAACTCCATTTAGTACAATATTCATAGGTACCTGACTGTTTTAGAAATTTTGATTCTGTCTTTTCACCTGGAAACTCGCCTGTGAACTATCAACAAAATTCCCATTTTTCTGATTTGCCACTTTCACCTGTGCCCATATCACTTTTTCCTTCAACTGACTTATGTCAGGATTCAATTTCATCACTACAATACTTTGCATATCTCCAAATCTCATCCACTGTCTTATTCTGCCAGCAAAACATATGTTGTTGAATCATATTACTAATCTCCGGTTTCAATCCAAACACAAACTTATGGACAAAATGTCCCATATCCTTATCAGTAATGCTATCAAAATCACTGTACTGTTTGAACACTTGTAAAAGCCTCTCATAATAAGCATGAACGGATTCCTTTGACTCCTGTGTCGTTCTATCAAATTTTACCCAATCAGTTTCTTTCTGGGAAGTTTTACCTTTCAGATAAGTTATCAGCTGATTACATATTATTTCATCACCTCTGGGTGCTCCAGTTTTAATATCTCTGGGATATTCATATTATGGCCAATTAACTGCAATCTTGCATTCAGCCCATAAATAAGCTGGAACAACAGTGTCAAACAAGTCATCCAAATCTTTCAACAAAACTTTCTCTACCTGTTTGTACCACTCAACCGATTTCTCTCTCAATCTAGGAAACTCATTTGTAAAAGACAATATATCTTTTCTTGTACAAAGGATATGAACATATCCACCACCCAGAACTTCTCTAATTGGAAATATCATTTCAACAGGCTCTGACTTTTTCAAAGGAAGCAAAGGAGATGCAACCACACCCTTATTCGCAAAAGCTTCTTCCTCACTGAAAAAACCATAGGTTATAGACCATATATAGTTAGGGATTAGCATTTACAAAACCTTATTTTATTTGCACAAAACCCTTGAAATTCCATATATAGTTAGTTGCACTAACTATATATCGCGGACCCGCAATCCACTGCTAATGATGTCACATATTACATCATTCATGACATGGTCAGTGACATCACTGATGACATCACGGATGACATCTCAAATGACATCACAGATGACATCACTGATGACATCACTGATGACAACACCCAGTGACTGTATGTTTCTGTAAAGTTAAAATATGTCTTACATATTGAAGAATGAGTGGATGTATAAGTGTCTGGATGAAGGATTTAGTAGGTGCATGACTGACTGTATGAGAGAATGATTAAATGTGTCTCACTGAGTGCATGGGTTAGTGATTAAAGTGTCTTAATTTGGCAATCATTATTTATGTTGTTCTGTAAACTGCTCCATGTTTAAATCAGTAGCTATATCAGTAACTATATGGGTTATTGAATGGTTGCCCAAGTATTTGTATGGGAGACTGAGTATGTGTGTGGGTGGCTGGGAGGTGTATAACTCTCTACATAGATGTGTGAGCAGTTGATTCCCTAGGTGTATGGGTTCAAAAGTGCATGTAGAAACAGCTGTATGGACAGTTGACTGTGTGCATGAGTATATTGGTGAGTGAATGGATATCTCAGTGCTACATGTCAAAGTAAGTACATATGTAAAACACACTCCATGTGAGAGTTGACATATATAAATAACTGAACATAAGAGCCAGTGAATGTGAGAGTGGCTGTATGAATCATTGTGAACTTGTATCAAGGATTGTATAAGAGAGTAAATATGTGTTAGTATATGTTTGAATAAGTAAGGTGTGTATAACTGTATAGTTGAGGAAATGGAGATGTGATTGATTCTTTGCATGACTGACTAGGTGTGTGAGTAACTCCATGGATGTGTGACAGTCTGTGAGTGCCTGTTTACACTGAGTGTATCTAAGGTTATATTAGGGTCTGAAGATGTATTATCACATAAATGATATCATCAGTGATGTAATCAGTAATGTCAAATGAGATGTCAGTTATGTCATCAGTGATGTCATTTGAGATGTCATCAGTGATGTCATCAGTGATGTCATTTGAGATGTCATCAGTGATGTCATCAGTGATGTCACTGACCATGTCATGAATGATGTAATATGTGACATCATTAGCAGTGGATTGCGGGTCCGCGATATATAGTTAGTGCAACTAACTATATATGGAATTTCAAGGGTTTTGTGCAAATAAAATAAGGTTTTGTAAATGCTAATCCCTAACTATATATGGTCTATAACCTATGGTTTTTTCAGTGAATTTTCAAGGTTTTGTAAATGCAAATTCCTAACTATATATGGTCTATAACCTATGGTTTTTTCTGTAAATTTCATTGGTTTTTTAAAAGCTAATATCTATAGCTGTAAAATATATTCTTTATTAAGTGACGTATCACGTAGCCCATGAGACGCCTCATGATGCATCGCATAACCGTGACGTATCGTCTCTGCAGCGCAAACCAAACCCAAAACGTAAGCGCGCCAGAACACGCTTAAAGATATATATATATTTTTTTAACCTTAATTAGACAAAATCCACACGTGCACATATCACAAATGTTCAAAAAACACAATATGTCGGACTCCCGTTACGCTGCCGGTTTGCTGCCCGGTTAACGTACCAGGAAGCACCTTTACCGCGAAAATTCGCGATTTTTTTTTCTTTTGCCCCGCAGGGAACTTTAATAGCCCCTCATCAATCCTAGGGGTTCAGGAGGGGTCTGCCTTACCCCTTTCATTCATTTACACCTTTTTTTTTTCCACCTCTTGTCTCTCGATCCCACAGAGAGACAAGATGGCGGCCGCTCCAGACTGTTTACAATGTTAACAGCCAATCAGCTTCTCCTCAGACTCCCGTTACACTGCCGGTTAGCTTCCCGGTTAGCTGCCCGGTTAGCTGCCTGGTTCGCGTACCAAGACGCGTCTCTACGGCGAAAAAATCGTAATTTTTTTTAAAAAAATGTTTGGCCCTGCGCGGCTTTATAATATCCCCCTCATCAATCCTAGGGGGTCAGAAGGAGTCTACCTTGCCCTCTTTCCTTCATTTCCCCCTTTGTTTTGGCCTCCTCTTGTCTCTCGATCCTACCGAGAGACAAGATGGCGGCCGCTCCGGACTGTTTACAATGTTGACAGCCAATCAGCTACTCCTCAGACTCCCGTTACACTGCCGGTTAGCTTCCCGGTTAGCTGCCCGGTTCGCGTCCCAAGACGCGTCTCTACGGCGAAAAAAATCGGATTTTTTTTTTTTTTTTTGGGCCCCGCGTCGCTCTATAATATCCCCCTCATCAATCCTAGGGGGTCAGAAGGGGTCTACCTTGCCCCCTTTCCTTCATTTCCCCCTTTGTTTTGGCCTCCTCTTGTCTCTCGATCCTACAGAGAGACAAGATGGCGGCCGCTCCGGACTGTTTACAATGTTGACAGCCAATCAGCTACTCCTCAGACTCCCGTTACACTGCCGGTTAGCTTCCCGGTTAGCTGCCCGGTTAGCTGCCCGGTTCGCGTACCAAGACGCGTCTCTACGGCGAAAAAATCTGATTTTTCTTTTTTTTTTTTGGGCCCCGCGTCGCTCTATAATATCCCCCTCATCAATCCTAGGGGGTCAGAAGGGGTCTACCTTGCCCCCTTTCCTTCATTTCCCCCTTTGTTTTGGCCTCCTCTTGTCTCTCGATCCTACCGGGAGACAAGATGGCGGCCGCTCCGGACTGTTTACAATGTTGACAGCCAATCAGCTACTCCTCAGACTCCCGTTACACTGCCGTTTAGCTTCCCGGTTAGCTGCCCGGTTAGCTGCCCGGTTCGCGTACCAAGACGCGTCCCTACAGCGAAAAAAATCGCATTTTTTTTCTTTTTTTTTTTTTGCCCCGCGTGGCTCTATAATATCCCCCTCATCAATCCTAGGGGGTCAGAAGGGGTCTACCATTCCCCCTTTCCTTCATTTCCCCCTTTGTTTTGGCCTCCTCTTGTCTCTCGATCCTACCGAGAGACAAGATGGCGGCCGCTCCGGACTGTTTAGAATGTTGACAGACACCGGAGAGCCAATCAGCTTCGCTTCGCAAAGTTTCGATACGCGAAAAGTTCGCGAACTGGAGCGCTGCCCGGAGCGCTGTTACAGATATATATCTTGTTTTAAACGTTAATTTCTCAAAAACCACTGGAGCACATATATTGAGACCCAGCAAAGGCACATCGGGCTAACAGTCCCTACAATTTTGCCAAGTTTCGTGCAAATCCATTCAGCCGTTCCAGCTAAAAGTGAGGCCAACCGCCCTATGGAAAAATGAATGGGAAAAACGTGTTTTGGGACCCCCTTTTTTCTCGGCCCCCCCTTGACGACCCCCCCCCCCAAATTTTCAAACGCCAAAGTTATTAGACATAGAATTTTCAAAAGTTCCATAGAGAAAAAATCCTAACTATATATACCTACTGGCTATCGCCAGTAGGTAATATATATATATATATATATATATATATATATATATATATATATATATATATATATATATATATATATATATATATATATATATATATATATATATATATATATATATATATATATATATATATATATATATATATATATATATATAATATCTCCACACGCTGGTTCACCTCTCCCTGATTATGGAGCGCTCTCCAAGGGTGCTTTCACCTATGGCGGAACCACGCCGTTAAACCTCGTCACACTTCCTTAGAAAGAATATGGGCGCACTCCTTTTGATTTTCCACAATTTTCAACATTAGCACTTTATGTGATACGATAAGCACTGCTCAAGCGCTAGCACTTTCTATCTTTCCAGTGCAATACCCAGTCTAATTGTTTACAGTATATAATGGTCTATTG
Organism: Lissotriton vulgaris; assembly: GCF_964263255.1. Lineage (NCBI taxonomy): Eukaryota > Metazoa > Chordata > Amphibia > Caudata > Salamandridae > Lissotriton > Lissotriton vulgaris. Next base: position 1,451,585,135 of record NC_141685.1, read on the forward strand.
ACTAAAGCACTTGCACTTTATGATTGTAATAAGGTTGAATTGATTGACAGCATTACAACATGCAATGTTCCCAGGAGCACAAGGAAAGTATCTTGATTGTTAGAGCCAGAACACATTCACTTGGAACTGAACTGTGCTAAAATTGAATGCATCGTGATGTTTTGACAATATGAGGGGTATAGATGAATTTTCCTCGCTTTACAGATAGGGTTTGGCTTTGAAGTGAAAAGGCACTTGCCTTAGTCAATGTGTGTACTGTCGTACATTTAAGCCAACGCATTTCTCTGAAAAATGAAATATGCACTTGCACTTTAAAAAAAATCTGAAACTGTCCCTTTTTTTAGGGATTCTGTTGGAAATGTCTCCTTTATTAAGAACAGTTTCAAATATTCCCCTATAAATGCTGTGTAAAGTGTGGTTTTATAATGCTTTATACATCGGAATACCTCTCTTAAAATGTATTGGGAAAATGTCAAAATGGCCGCTGTATTTACATCAACAGTGTGTTCCTTTGTGAGTCCCTTTTTGGTTTTTATCACCTTGTCCATGTTTGAAAAGTGATTGCTCAGACATATGCAAAAACATTGTGATCAAGGGAGCTTGACTCCCGAAACGCGTAGATGGAATTGCTGACATAAAATAAGCTTTGTTATATCTCTGCTCGTGAGTGCCTGGATGCTTTCAGTGTGGAACTACAACAACTGGAATCCTATTTCGAATATATATATATATATATATATATATATATATATATATATATATATATATATATATATATATATATATTACCTACTGGCGGTCGCCAGTAGGTAGTTATAGTTAGGATAATTTTCAATGTTAAATCTCAACATTCTATTTTGAATAACTTTGGCGCCGGTTGACGAATCTGCCTGAAATTTTCAGGAAAATGGTCTCATGGCGGTCCGGTCCTTCCCTGAAAGTTTGGGGGGGATTCGTCAAGCGGGGGCCGAGATAAAAGGGGGGTCCCAAAACGCGTTTTCCCCATGTTAATTTCCATAGGGCGGTCGATTTCACTTTTAGCCCGAACGGCTGAATGGATTTCCACCAAACTTGGCAAAATTGTAGGGACTGGTAGCCCGATGTGCCTTTGCTATGTCTCAAGATATGTGCTCCAGTGGATTTTGAGTAATTAAGGTTCAAAAAAATATATATATCTATAGCAGCGCTCCGGTAAGCGCACCGGTACGCGCACCGGGCGCGTCACGCGACTTGCGCGGAGAAAGCTGATTGGCTCTGGGGTGTCTGTAAACATTCTAAACAGTCCGGAGCGGCCGCCATCTTGTGTCTCGGTAGGATCGAGACACAAGAGGTGGCCAAAACAAAGGGGGAAATGACCATAAGGGGGCAGAGTAGACCCCCTTTGACCCCCTAGGTTTGATGTGGGGGCCATAAAAGGGCCCCACGGGGCAAAAAAAAAAAAAAAAAAATTTTTGATTTTCGCGGGGTGAGCGCCCGGTACGCGCACCGGTAAGCGTACCGGGGAGTGTACCATGGGGAAAAAGAATGACAGTTTTAAAAGTAGCTGATTAGAAAAAAAAATGTTTAGTTGTTTTTTTTATATATACACATACATATATATAAATGCATATGCACATATATATATGCATATATGTCTATATGTGTGCGTGTAGAGAGAGGTAGAGAGGTAGAGGTGTAGAGGTAGAGAGGTAGAGAGGTAGAGAGTAGAGAGTGAGTAATAGAGAGTAGAGAGTGAGTAGTAGAGAGTAGTAGAGAGCAGTAGAGAGAGTAGCAGAGTGAGTAGTAGAGAGTAGTAGAGTGAATAGTAGAGTGAGTAGTAGAGAGTAGTAGAGAGTGAGTAGTAGAGACTGAGTAGTAGAGAGTAGTAGAGAGTAAGTAGTAGAGTGAGTAGTAGAGAGCAGTAGAGAGTGAGTAGTAGAGAGTGGGAGAGAGTAAGTAGTAGAGAGTAGTGGAGAATATTCCAAAGTTTGGCACAGCACCACTTTCACAATGAGTCCAATCAAATCATATCACTTAGAGTACTTATTGAAGCGCTGAATCTTGGTGTATATTCAAATGCTTTTATTTTCCTTAAGTTTATGTACCACAGCCAGCCGAAACGTTTCGTTCTGTACAACAGAACTTCTTCAGGGCGTTCTTATTTCCTTCAAGTTATGTCGGTATCCCGTTGTCATATAACTAGATATTTCTTCCAAATGTTAGACGAGACATAAGTATATTCTTATTAAAAGTGACTAGGTATCAATTTTACCCACACAATTCGGGCAGACTTGAGTAATTTATAGCATCCTCAAAGTCAGTCTTTCAAAAATTCCAAAGTATAGGACATGATAATCCAAATCCAAATGTTTCTCAAGAAAAGTCATTTACAATCGTTCGGAATATCGGTGTTTGGGCAGATATGATCCAGGGACCCCCAGTATGCAAGGGGAATTAGTCCCCCCTCTGCAAAGGCGCCAGTGGCCTGCATTGCAGAGAGGTGTAACAAGGGTGTGGCCTCATTACACTTCTCTGCAATGCAGCTCCCTCGTGCATACTGGAGGCTCCTGGTGGACTAGTTGACCCCAGGGACCCCCAGTATGCAAGGGGAATTAGTTCCCCCTCTGCAAACGCGGCAGTGGGCTGCGTTGCAGAGAGGTGTAACAAGGGGCATAGTCTCATTACACCTCTGCAATGCAGCCCCAGGCGCATACTGGAGGTTCCAGGTGGGCTAATAGGCCCCCAGGGGCCCCCAGTATGCAAGGGGAATTAGTTTCCCCTCTTCAAACATGCACGGGGGCTGCGTTGCAGAGAGGTGTAAAAAGGGTTGTGGCTTCATTACACCTCTCTGCAATGCAGTCCCCTGGCGCATACTGGAGATTCCTGGTGGGCTTTCAGGTCTTATATAGTTAGGAATTAGCATTAAAAAAACCTTTGAAATTCACTGAAAAAACCACAGGTTTCACACCAGTTATAGTTAGGAATTAGCATTTAAAAAACCTTTGAAATTCACTGAAAAAACCATAGGTTTCACACCAGTTATAGTTAGGAATTAGCATTTAAAAAACCTATTAAATTCACTGACAAAACCAGTTATAGTTAGCTGGAAATTTTACTGATATAAAACCAATGAAATTCCACGTTATAGTTAGTTGGACTCACTATAACTTGCGCGTGCAATGCACTGCTGATGACGTCACATATTACATCACTCATGACATGGTCAGTGACATCACTCATGACATCACTGATGACACCATCCTTGTGACATAGTGACAGACCTCCTTTCAGTGTAATGTAACCCTTGAAACACATATTCAAAAATAGAAACTGAAATTTAAAAAAAAATGGAGATACCCATATCAGTTACAACAAGCAATTCAGTAATTCCACCATCTATATGCACATCCAGTCATTCACCAACAGTTCTATATAGTCACTCATACATATACTCACTTATCATATGAAGTGATACACCTATACATCCTGTTACACACCGACAGTCATCCAAAAGTTACTCACACACATACTCACACGTGCAAATAAACTATTGAACATCCATTTATTTGAATATAGAGTTATACACACACTTCCACCTTACTTGTATTGAAAATTACACATATTTATTCTCTTAAACAATCACTTATAGAAACACATACTTATTTAAACAGGAACTCTTACAATCTCTTACTCTCACATATACTCACTTATATACATCAATATTCACATATACTAGATTAAAACATATGTAGTTACTGATAAAGACACTAGTGAGACAGTCATTCACTCACTAACAAACACATATACACACTCATCCATCCATACAGTCCTGCACATATGCTGTCTTCAAAACACATACAAACAGCGAGTCAGTCACTCATGCATCTATGTGCTAAGTAATACCCCCACCAAACCATATAGACACTCATACTGATACTAAGAGAAACATCTAATAACCCATATACATACGCATGTAGCTACTTACCAACACATGTAGCCACTTATAAACAAAGTGAAACAATAATATATATATTTAAATATTTAAACATTACTCACTAATATTTATTTTTCAGAAAGACACATATTCACTGGATGGTGTCATCAGTGATGTCATGAGTGATGTCACTGACCATGTCATGAGTGATGTAATATGTGACGTCATCAGCAGTGCATTGCACGCGCAAGTTATAGTGAGTCCAACTAACTATAACGTGGAATTTCATTGGTTTTATATCAGTAAAATTTCCAGCTAACTATAACTGGTTTTGTCAGTGAATTTAATAGGTTTTTTAAATGCTAATTCCTAACTATAACTGGTGTGAAACCTATGGTTTTTTCAGTGAATTTCAAAGGTTTTTTAAATGCTAATTCCTAACTATAACTGGTGTGAAACCTGTGGTTTTTTCAGTGAATATATATATATATATATATCTCCACACGCTGGTTCACCTCTCCCTGATTATGGAGCGCTCTCCGAGGGTGCGTTCACCTATGGCGGAACCACGCCGTTAAACCTCGTCACACTTCCTTAGAAAGAATATGGGCGCACTCCTTTTGATTTTCCACAATTTTCATTTATTTTCAAATTGTTAAGGCAAATGAAAGCATTCGATCTACGCGTTTCGATGCTCCTGGCATCTTGCTCACGATCGACTTCCTGCCATTTTTTCACAATATTTAAGGCATTTAGTTAGATGTTACATCATTTCCTGAGCCTAACTGCTAAGCATTGTGGTTAATGTAGTTTTTAAATAAAATTCAACTTTAGTTATACATCTTATCAAATTATACATTGGAAAATAATTACACCTTATTTTCAGTATTTTACGGGTTTCAATTGTCCTTCCTTTGAGTCCTTTTTAATATTGAATCAATTTTTCAGTTTTTTAATCCTTGGATTTTTAGTTTTGCAACTTCGTTTTCTTCTTTTTAGATCCCTCCAGTGGGATTTGTTAGTTAGTGCAATTCCGATTTCAATCCCTTCAGTGGGAATCGTGATATTTACAATGTTTTTGACCACCTTCGATCTTACCAGGATTATACAGTTTTGATGTTCAGTGTCCATTTTCCAATGTTTTATTGATGTTACTGCAGCATTCATTAAAATATATTCATCATGTTCTTGTTCACAAGTGAATTTATAACTCGTCAGATTGATTCAGGCCGTATGGATTTAAAGTTCTGAAATTTATTATATGTCGTGATTCTTTTTGTCTTAGGGTCTTTTCTCTGTCCCCTCCTCGGATGTGTTTGGGTAGTGTCTCAATTCCAAAGAATTTCAGTTTCAGCCAGTCCCCATTGTGTGCCTGTTCCATATGTTTTGCCACAGCGTTTGCTCGATCTTTATGAGTGGTGGCTCTGGCGTGTTCCATGATGCGCTTTTTGAGTTCACCCTTTGTACTGCCCACATACATGAGAGGGCATGGGCATTCTATGCCATAGATGGTGAATTCGGTTTTACAGGTGATTAATTGGCGTATCTGCCAGGTTTTATTGTTTGGCATCTTGACCTCTTTAGTTTGTTTTGCGATCTGGCACATTTTACTTCCGTGACATTTGATAAAACCCGCGGTTTTTAGCCAATCCTTCTTGTTGTCATTTTTGGTTATGCAATGGCTGTGGATGAGATGATCTTTCAAATTTGGCGCTCTTCTGTAGGTTTCCGTTGGATGTTTTCCTACTATCTTGCCTACTGTTTCATCCAGATGTAATATTCGCCATTTTTTTTCTCAGGATGTTTACCACCGTTTTGCTGCCTTCAGAGAAATCAGTGATTAATATGATTGGTTCTGGCTCTCCTTTATTTTTGATTTGTTTGTTTAGGCATTCTTCTCTGGGTTTCGCATTTGCCCTCTCCCAGCATTGATCAATAATCCCCTGATTGTATTTGCGGTGTTTGAATCGTCTTTTTGTTTCCTCGCTGTGCTTTTGCCATTCATTTCCCTCACTACATATCCGTTTTATTCGGAGGAATTCCCCGTAGGGGATGCTCGATATCAATGAACTTTGATGGAAACTTGTTGCTTCCAAGGTTGCATTTGTTGCAGTCGATTTTCTGTGCAACGTTGTTTGGATTTGATTGTCCTTGAAATATATGCACGTGTCGAGGAAGGTTATCTTTTCGTTGCTGATTTCATAAGTTAGATTTATTCCCGGCATGCCCCCATTAATGATGGTATGATATTCTTTGAAGTCTTCTGGGGATCCATCCCAGATGATTAGCAAGTCATCGATAAATCAAAACCAGCACATGATTTTGCTGGTCATGTTGTCATTTTCTGGTGCCCATGCGATTTCTTTTTCCCAGTAGCCCATTGTTAAGCATGCATAGTTCGGGCTAAAAGAAAAACTCATAGTGGTTCCGCTGTTTTGTCTGTATAGTTCTTCACCAAACAAAAAGATGTTTTGAGATAGGTATAGCAAAATCAATTCAAGTAGCATCTGGTTGTGGTTTCCATATTTGATGTTTCTATCCTGTAAAAAATGGTTACATGCTTTGATCCCAATATCATTGTTGATATTTGTGTATAGGGATATTACATCCATTGTTATGAGTTGGTAGCTGTCCTGCCAAGGAGTGTTCTCCAATTTCCTTAGCATATCGTTGGTGTCTTGGATGTAAGAACTCAATTGAGTTACATAAGGTTTCAAAAAATAGTCAATATAATTGGATTTTGGGTCAAGTAATGATCCTTTTGCAGATAATATTGGTCTGCCCGGTGTTTTTTTTGGTCTTTGTGTACTTTCGGGAGAAAGTAAATTGTAGCCATTATGGGATGGTTTACTGTTAAGTATTTTAGTTCATCATCATCATCAATCAGGTTTTTCGACTTCCATTGTTTCAGATCCTTGTCGAGTTTGGTTTTTATGTCAGATGTTGGATTATTCTTTAGTTTCTCATAGTATTTTGTGTTTCTCAGTTGGCGATGGGCTTCAATGATGTAGGAGCTCTTTTCCCACACCACTATATTTCCTCCCTTATCCGCCATCTTTATCTCGATTTGGTTGTCATTCCTTAGGTTTTTTAAGGCTTCACGTTCCTGCTGTGTTATGTTGTCTTTGTAGCTGAGTCCTCTGATTTTCTGAAGATCCTGTATAACCACCTCTTGGAAGATGTCAATCTTGTTTCCTGGAGCCAATTGAGGGTAGAATTTTGAATTTGGTTTCTTTTGGCTGAGCCCAGTACCCGCTTGATCAATTGCTTGGCTTAATGTTGTTTCATCTTCAATGTCAACATCCAAATTGATTAATGTCGTGTATGCGGTTGCATCTCCGGCCCTCAAATCTGTGGATGTATCGTCATTCAATAGAGATTTCTTTTTGTTTTTCATCTTATTTTCTTCAAAAGATTTCGCCAATTTGATTTTTCTTATGTATAAATAGAAGTCAATTCGGACTTGGGCCATATTCATTTTCTTTTTAGGGCAAAAGTTCATTCCTCTTTTGAGCAATGTGGTCTCTGTTTCTGTTATTGTTTGTTTTGAAAGATTTATGATTTGTAGTTCATCATTTACGTCCCCCTCTTCTGGCGCATGCTCCGTGCTTCTGTTCCCACTTTTGGGGGTGCTTCGCTTGTTCCTTTTTCCCCTTCTTGTCTTTTTGGATATGTCCATTGGCGCCCTCGTCCTCTTCCTCTTTGTCAATTTTGTGCGCCCCGGTGCTGTTCCCACTGTCGCTCCTGCAACACGAGGCGCATATCCTCTAAAAAAGGCTTGTTTTGGAGATTTGTTGACGTGCCTAGTTCACCATTGCCAAGGTCTAGTGATGCCACTGATGACGATAATGAGGAGGCACTCGTTGACATGTATCCAGCTTGATTTCTGGAGGACAGTTGTTTATAATATTCATATTTCTTTGAGAAGGTAAATATTCGACCTTCCTCGTAGTCCACAGTGTCTCGAATAAACTTATTGTGTTTTCGCTACCTTACTGTTTCCTCATGCTTTTCAATCTGGCTTTCCAATTCCTCCTTGAATTTCGTCATTTCATTATTCAATTTTAATTGTCCGACTTCCTTTTCCATTTCATTTAGTTCTGCCTGTATTTTGTTTAGGTCAATCTCAATATGTTTGACGAGAATCTCCACTAAGCCCAGGGAGGACTTCATAATGAATTCACCCCAGTCTTCTAATAATTCATTTGATGTTTCCTGGTGGCTGGGCATCAGTAATATTCTCCAGCCTCTAGGGACTCTACGGACTTCCAAATTTTTTTTAGGGTTATAAGTTCCCATGATTTGTTAATTCCCTTTCGACTTAGTTTCTCCCATGTTCTCAATTTACCTTTGACATCCGAATTATTTGTATCTGTTTTTGTATTTTTATCAGTTTTATCTTGCTCCGTACTCCCTTTTACAAACATTGTAGTTAACAATTCACTGCGTTTTGCAGCTCTTTGTTCCATATTTGCTTTCCGTTATTGTCGTTTATTCATTCAATTGTATCGTGTTGATGTGGAGTTTCAAAAGCTGTACTTTGCAGTCATCAAGCAGGTTGGTTATTTAACCGCGCTCCTTTTTAATTAAGGGATAGTCGCTAAATGCACACCACAATATACTGCTCTTTTCGGGCACATAGCTGACCTTTCTCATTCCATTTTGAGATACAGTTCAAACTGTAACTTCTTTCGACAAGCAGTCACACTCTTACCTCCATCCGGAGCGGTGTGTCTGCGCGAAAAACTGCCGTCTCTTCTTCCTGTCAGCGGTCACTCCGATCGGGTAATGAAAATCTCCACACGCTGGTTCACCTCTCCCCGATTAAGGAGCGCTCTCCGAGGGTGCGTTCACCTACGGCGGAACCACGCCGTTAAACCTCGTCACACTTCCTTAGAAAGGATATGGGCGCACTCCTTTTGATTTTCCACAATTTTCATTTATTTTCAAATTGTTAAGGCAAATGAAAGCATTCGATCTACGCGTTTCGATGCTCCTGGCATCTTGCTCACGATCGACTTCCTGCCATTTTTTCACAATATTTAAGGCATTTAGTTAGAAGTTACATCATTTCCTGAGCCTAACTGCTAAGCATTGTGGTTAATGTAGTTTTTAAATAAAATTCAACTTAAGTTATACATCTTATCAAATTATACATTGGAAAATAATTACACCTTATTTACAGTATTTTACGGGTTTCAATTGTCCTTCCTTTGAGTCCTTTTTAATATTCAATCAATTTTTCAGTTTTTTAATCCTTGGATTTTTAGTTTTGCAACTTCGTTTAAAAAGAAGAAAACTTCTTCCTAGTCAGCTGGTATTGAAAAATAATTCCAAATGAAATGCTCCTTCACCTTTGGCTGAGGAGGCTCTTCATCGATGAATTCATGCTCCTCATCACTGCTGGATGGTCTGGCAGCCATGATTAACCCAGAAAGTTGTAAGAGCAAAAAGGCAGGTCTTTCAGTCACAAAAGTGAAAGAAGAAGTGAAGGAAATGGGTGGAGATTTCATTCTTTGTAAAAAAAACTGTTAGCAACCAATGAAAAGTGTTATTTTAAGGTCACATGACTTGACGCGCTGATGCTGCGCGCACCGGAGCGCTTCCGGGTGCGCATACATGGCGCGAACGTAGGTGCTTCTGGGGCGCATACGCGGCGCGAACGTAGGCGCTTTCAGGGGCGCTTACACGGCGCGCCGAAGTGGCGTTTTGATAGTTTCACGGAAATGCAAAATCATTTTCATTTCCTTATTTAAAAAAAAATGCTTTTATATGTATGGTACTAAATGTCTTGCTTTATTATTTACTTTTCATTCATATTTTTTTTCACGAACGAAAGTAGCACTCTGGGTGCGCTTTCCGGAGCGCTGACCGGAGTGCGCACCCAGAGCGCCCAAGGAAAAAATGATAAAAAAATAAAATAAAATAAATAATAATGATTAATACTTACACACAACAGCAAATTTATAAAAAAAATCGTAGGTTAGAAACTCGATATAGAAAGGAATTAGCATTTAAAAAACCTATGAAATTCACTGAAAAAACCATAGGTTTCACACCAGTTATAGTTAGGAATTAGCATTTAAAAAACCTATTAAATTCACTAAAAAAACCATAGGTTTCACACCAGTTATAGTTAGCTGGAAATTTTACTGACATAAAACCATTGAAATTCCACGTTATAGTTAGTTGGACTCACTATAACTTACGCACCTGCAATGCACTGCTGATGACGTCACACATTACATCACTCATGACATGGTCAGTGACATCACTCATGACATCACTGATGACACCATACTTGTGACAGAGTGACAGACCTCCTTTCAGTGTAATGTAAACCTTGAAACACATATTCAAAAATAGAAATTAACATTTTCAAAAAAATGGAGATACCCATACCAGTTACAACAAACAATTCAGTAATGCCACCATCTACATACACATCCACTCATTCACCAACAGTTCTATATTTATCACTCATACATATACTCACTCATTATATGTAGTGATACACCTATACATCCTGTTACACACCGACAGTCATCCAAAAGTTACTCACACACATACTCACACATGCAAATAAACTATTGAACATCTATTTATTTGCATATAGAACTATACACACACTACCACTTTACTTCTATGGAAATTTACATATACTTACTCTCTTAAACAATCACTTATAGAAATACATACTTATTTAAACAGGAACTCTTACAATCTCTTGCTCTGACATATACTCACTTATATACATCAATATTCACATATACTAGATTAAAACATATGTAGTTACTGATAAAGACACTAGTGAGACAGTCATTCACTCACTAACAAACACATATACACACTCCTCCACCCATACAGTCCTGCACATATGCTGTCTTCAAAACACATACAAACAGTGAGTCGGTCACCAACCCATGCAGCCACTTATACACAAAGTGAAACACTGATACATATATTTCAATATTTAAAAGTTACTCGTTAATATATGTATTCACTAAGGTACACTTAATAAGGCAGTTAACAAATCATTTTTTTAGAAAAAAACATCCATTTAGACACTTACTTAAACATTTATTCTTCCATCGACCTTTTTCATATACATATATAAAACATATTTAATATTCAGAAAAACACACATTCCCTGGATGGTGTCATCAGTGATGTCATGAGTGATGTCACTGACCATGTCATGAGTGATGTAATATGTGACGTCATCAGCAGTGCATTGCAGGCGCGCAAGTTATAGTGAGTCCAACTAACTATAACGTGGAATTTCAATGGTTTTAGGTCAGTAAAATTTCCAGCTAACTATAACTGGTGTGAAACCAATGGTTTTTTCAGTAAATTTAATAGGTTTTTTAAATGCTAATTCCTAACTATATATATATATATATATATATAATATATATATATATATATATATATATATATATATATATATATATATATATATATATAAATATATATATATATATATATATATATATATATATATATATATATATATATATATATATATATATATATATATATATATATATATAAATATATTACCTACTGGCTATCGCCAGTAGGTATATATAGTTAGGATTAATTCCCTATGGGATTTTTGAGAATTCTATGTCTAATAACTTTGGCGTTTGAGGACGGAATCGGCTGAAATTTTCAGGAAAATGGCACATTTTGTTTCTGAGCAGCCCCTGAAAATTTGGTGGGGTTTCGTCAAGGGGGGGCTGAGAAAAAAGGGGGGTCCCAAAACGCGTTTTTCCCATTCATTTTTCCATAGGGCGGTTGGACTCACTTTTAGCTCGAACGGCTGAATGGATTTGCACGAAACTTGGCAAAATTGTAGGGACTGTTAGCCCGATATGCCTTTGCTAGGTCTCAATATATGTGCTCCAGTAGTTTTTGAGAAATTAACGTTCAAAACAAGATATATATCTGTAACAGCGCTCCGGGCAGCGATCCGGTCCGCTTACTTTTCGCGAAACGGAACTTTGCGCGCAGAAAGCTGATTGGCTCTCCGGTGTCTGTCAACATTCTAAACAGTCCGGAGCGGCCGCCATCTTATCTCTCGGTAGGATCGAGAGAGAAGAAGAGGTGAAAAACGAAGGGGGAATTTATTGAAAGGGGGCAAGGTATACCCCTCTTGACCCCCTAGGAATGTTGTTGGGGTTATTAAAGGGTCCCGTGGGGAAAATAAAAAAAAAATGATTTTTCACGGTAGAAGCGCTTCACGGGCCTCGAACTGGGCCGCAAACTGGTAGCAAAACGGGAATTCGCCATTTTGTGCTTCGTTTTAATTGTTTAGAGACACAAATTATCGCCGCACATCGGCCACAATGCATGAATATCGCTGAAAAGTCAGCGATATTCATGCATTATCCAGCAAATGCTCTTAGCCATGTTATCCACCTTCCATTGGATAACATGGCTAAAAACTGCTCTGTGCGTGAGCTTTTTTTTTTTTTTTGCTGCGTGACGTTTGTTAACGTTCGATTCGATGGAAATCAGGAAGTGTTGACCACCATTTTGTCACTGCGAGTAAATATTTTGTTATAAATGAATCCTTATTGATAAACATTGTCTGCGCCATCTTGCGTTTTTGTCCAAAGCCACAATTTTGTCGTGCACGGCAGCCATTTTAGATGCCTTGACCAGGGCCACTCTCTGCACGCCGCCGATCCTCAGCATGGCTCCCCACCCTCGCAAGCATCTCCCCCACGCACTGGTCACCCCCGCTCTCTCTCTCATGCATGGGACATATACTTCCCCCCCATCTGCGCTGCTCTTCTCTGAAAATCACACCCTGTGCCCGCCCGACACCTCCCTTTCACCCTATTCACTACCGCACCCTCTGACACTCCTCTTCCTCTGTGTCCGATTGTCCAGGCCGGACCTAGGCTATCACCTAGCCCTGCGGATGTAGTTTATGGCCCCAGCTGTAGAGTATCCAGACATGCCAACCCTTCCGATTCAGGCGTGAGACTACTGATTTCAGTGCTAGTCTTTCGCTTCCCGATTCCTGCAAGGAAAAACCCGGGGGCATATTACCAACAACTAGCGGTAATTTTTGTCTCTAACTTGTTTAGAGACAAAAATTATCGCCGCACTTCGGCGAATTTTATCGCACATAAACCTTGCTATTAGCAAGGTTTATCGCAAATGCGATAAAAAACGTCCGCAATGCATGAATATCGTTGAAAAGTCAGCGATATTCATGCATTATCCAGCAAATGCTTTTAGCCTTGTTATCCACTTCCCATTGGATAACATGGCTAAAACTGCTCAGGGCAGGTGTTAGGTTTTGGAGATATTCGCGCTTAGCGCGAATATCTCCAAAAGTTGGTAATAGGAGATAGCGATGGTTAGGGACTGTTTCCAGTCGCTAAAATCTTGGCACGCCCACTTTGCATGTCATTAGTGATAAATATCACTGATATGCAAAGCGGGGCCCAAGATGGTCGCTATCTCCTTTTAGCTGTCACTAACTGGTGTTAGCGACAGCTTGGTAATAGGGAGATAATTTTATCTCTTTTTTTTTGGCTTTTAAAGCCAAAAAAGCGGAAATAAACCCCCTTGATAATATGCCCCATGATTTCTCGGGGGTTTCAGCTGACAGGGCTTGGTATTGTGTTACGTGCTAATTCTTCCAGGAAACGTCAGAGGGTCGATGCAGGGGTTCTAGAAGGGGTGATAAACCATTTAAGCCTCATGAACAAGCGCATGGTCTTTTAAAGATTTGTGAAGTACTCGGGGCGGCGGTGTGTGTGTGCCCTCTTTCAGGAGCGGGCGGGGGGGCACTGCCAGCAACTTGCCAGGCCAGGCAGTGTTCAACACGTGCATCACCCTTTCTCTGCCTGCTATTGCGCTCCATGCTTCGGAAAGGTAAGAAAAAGAACGTGCATTTGAGTTTGAAATGTCCGATCTTGTAGCAGTACACTTGCAAAGCCCACACATGACAATAACCCGATTCAAGGCCCCATTCACCCGATTTTTTAAACATATATAGCACTCCAACAAAGTTAGATTTTAAAACTTCATTAACATTTAAATATAACGAACGCAACAAAAACTGTAAATATATTTAACCATTTTTTGAAAATAACCAAAACTATAACGATAACAACAACAACAACAATAATATAACTTTTATGCCTAAATTACGCAAACATTTAGCTAATCTGCTAAAGGGGGTAGTCGCCATTTCTTTACAATAATCAATAATGAAAAATCCACATCAATAGGGTTGTCCCTTTTCTCGATGCAGCACTATAGTGCAACATACACAGCACCTGGGGTGTCAAGAGTGAACAGGTCTTTCTTTGTTTCTTAAGATGTTATCTGTGTCAACCTCTTCCGAGAATGCTGATGCGTTAGGATTTCCTTGTGTTTCTTAATAGCATTGGTGTCTGTACACTTCTTTGTCAATTCTGTCAAGATGATAACTGCTTCATAAACAGACGATATCTTTGTTTAGTCATTAGTGTTAAGTGTGTCTGAAACTACAGTGCCCTTCTGTTTTTTTTCTTCAGGCTCTACAGAGTTTTGTGTGTTGTTCTTTTGAGCGACAATTATTCCAGAGGTTTCAGGTTCACTTGTTTTGTCCTGCAGTGAGTTAACAGCTTTAGAGAGTTCATGTTTATTTGCTATGTCCTGCTGTTCGTCAACTGCTTCAGAGACGTCAGCCTCATTTGTTATGTTTCAGTAGATCCTGGACCTGCCCGGCCGCGCCCAAAATGGCGCCGGTGTAAATGGGACTCGTAACTGCTTGTTGTGTACTGGTTGCCCAACCTTGATATCACGAGATACATATGCAGTTTTGAAGCACATGGCGGAGGCTTGTCTGCTGTAGTGGGGCGCCCCTTTATCGTTTCAGTCGCCATTCCACCCGCTTTTGCTACACTGTGCCTTTTCTGCCATTCAGCTGTTTAGCGCCCGCTCTTACGGCTACAGCGTCTCGCTCACCATGTAGTTGAGTTGCTCCCACTCTTGGGGTGCAGCGATAGGCGGCTTCCACAGGACTCTTAAAATGGCGGTCGGCTCTTCGGATTTGGGCCTGGTCCAGTAAAATGGCCCTGGGACACCTTGGAACTCGGACGCTTGTCTGCCAGGGCTTGGGTTCCATTCTCGAAAGCGTCCCCTCAGCCTTGAAGATTGTACAAAAGTCTTGGGGGCCGTCGACTCCCGCAGGCTTCCGGTGGGGAGCGGCTGCCATGATTGCTTGCGGAATGGCCACGACGGAGCTACGAGATGGTGGTGCTCTCATGGTGACGCCAGCTTCAGTCTGAAACATCAAGGTGGGGCTTTCATCGTTTGGGAAAAAAAATGTTTTAATCCAATGAAAAGTGTTATTTTTAGGTCACATGACCTAGTCTTACATAATTAGGCAAAGAAAAGTAAAATGAACCAATGAAAAGTTTTATTAACAAGTCACATGACCTGTTATGCTTACGTTACGCGCTGCGCGGCGCGCTCTGGATCGTTTCCGGGAAGCTGCGCCTTGCGCACCGGAGCACTTCCGGGTGCGCTAACGCGTCGCGTCATATGACGCATTACGCGACAATGCAGGTCCAGAATATAGTCAAAATGTCTCCACCAACCAGCGGTCGGAATACAACCGCTTTCAGCAGTCCAAAAAGTTTGGTTAAATCTTAAGAGCGGGAGCAACTCAACTACATGGTGAGCGAGACGTTGTAGTCGCAAGAGCGGGCGGTAAACAGCTGAATGGCGGAAGAGGCACAGAGTACCAAAAGCGGGCGGAATGGCAACTAAAACGGTAAAGGGGCGCCCCACGACAGCGTGTCTTCAGGTCAAACGGATTGTGGGACAAGGTCCAGAATGGAAGATTCTTCAAAAGGGAAAAAATTCCGCCGGACCCCGGGAGCCGGCCGCCTATGCCGGGGGCGATCTCAGGCCTCACCAGGGCAACACGACTTGGGGAGGGGGCAGGAGCCAAGCGCCCCCTCTCAGTCCGCGCCATCTCACCGCCCCTCGGGGGCCTCCGTCAAGCGGTTTAGGGAGGCACCGTATCACATTGTTTTCCAATGCAGTCAGGTCCACAAATGGACCCCACTTACTTTGAATAGTGAAGCTGCAGCAGGTGCAAATAAGGTTTAAACAGTGTTACAAGAGCTGCTTAGAACTCTGAAGTATGGCACTCAACAACCAGGACTTATGCCATTTGTGTAAGGCAGTGACATGGAAGCAACTCAGGGACAAAAAGCATGAACGAACATTCACGTATGAAAATCTTATTTGGGGAAGGGGTAGAATCCAAACGCCCCCTGCCAGTTCGCGCCACTACACCGTATGTGGAAAATCTGAAGCCATCGTTCTACAAACTCTCAACGCTTGTTATCAGTGCATGAGTTTCATGCTCGATCGATTGAGCTAGCCGGATCGGGCAATAAAAAGTATAAAATAGTTATGTAAATAGTTATTTAATAAAATGTTTTACTCTGTTTCTTTGCTGGTGTGTTGTGTATATTCATAATATTTGCATAGGGTTTGTCGTTATTTTGGGCGGTGTGGGTGGCGGAGCTGTTTTGCAGCCCTCATGGTGTGGAGCTCAGTTCATTTCACTATTTTCGTATTTCTCATGAAGGGTTGTTCCTAATGTTTGTATTTTACCGAGGTCAAAAAGAGATCGAATTAGTGGTCTACTGATTTTGCTCGATTACTTTTATTTCTTTACACGATTTTTCACTATCTGCAAAGACTAAACAGAGTATTGCGACTTTGTGCTTGTTTGTAAATAGAGAATGATCCAAAGAGAACCAATTGTAAAACAGTAAATGCTTGGATAATAATCAATCAAATGGAGAGACAAGCAGGTACGACGGATTACAACAGGGGTAAAGGTCTGCGTTAACTACTGTTCACTATCTGCAAAGAGAGAGTACTACTAAGAGAAAAGAGGGGAGTGGGGGGGGGCAGCGTTCAAAGCACATCAGCGTGCATAAACACGAAAATGTTTTTACCTATCACGTACTTGACATTTGACAGCTTTTGATATTTGCTATTAAAAAACCATTGAAATTCACAGAAAAACCATAGGTTATAGTCCATATATAGTTAGGAATTTGCATTTACAAAACCTTGAAAATTCAATGAAAAAACCATTGGTTTTAGGCCATATATAGTTAGGGATTTGCATTTAGAAAACCTTATTTTACTCGCATAAAACCATTGAAATTCCATATATAGTTATAAGCGCTAACTATATATCGCGCACCCGCAATCCACTGCTGATGATGTCACATATTACATCATTCATGACATGGTTAGTGACATCACTGATGACATCACTGATGACATCTCAAATGTATATATATATATTAATTCATGCCATTCCTCTTATCCATTCATTTAATTCCTCTGGCGAAGGTCGCACTGAACCAGTACCTCCTGACATTGCAGTTGTTTCTCTCACATCCTGCAATATTTTCCTAGGATCTATCTGAACACTCCTTTTAGGTGTATCAGTTGCATTTCCTTTTACCAGAAGATCAATCAATGATATACTTGTCTCACTCGATTCTGATAAACTAACATTCTTGAAACAATTTACCGGAACTGTCAATGCATGTCCCATAGAAATACTCTGTCCCTCACTATACAATGGAATTATAGGACTAATTATCACTGGAACTGACAATGTTTTGGCATTCAAACTCATCTGATTAAATCAAATCTTCTTTTGTTCTATTAAGCATTTCAATCTCCTTTTCTTGTGAAAACCAGTAACCTGTGTGACTTGTGACGCTTGGGGAAATTCAATCTCAATTAAAGGTGCACTTGGAGTGACCCTTTCCGAATTTTCCCGATACGGTGGAGGTCTTTTCAATAACATCTCTTCTGGAAAGGGGCGACCACTCGGTCCCCCCGAACGTATGGCAGAGTGCCTCGATCCCCCCGGGAAGCCATTTTTGGGCGGGAGGCGCGTCTCGGCTGGTATGCCCGAAGCGGCGTAGCCGGGGCGCGCCTTTTCCCGCCCTAGAGTGGGCTGGCCTAGACACCGACGTAGCCAGCCCCGCCCTAGGGGCAGGCAGGGGCGGGTTCTCGCCCGCCCTGAAGACGGATAAAAAGAGACGCAAGACCAGAAGACGTCCTCTTGTTCTTGTGCTCCGAAGCTGCACCCCCTCGCTACCCGTGAGCTCGGGACAGAACGAAGAGCCAATTTTGAGCGTTTTGATCCTTTTCTTTGTCTTCTAGATACTTCGTCGGAGAAATGCCAAAGAAAGTCGCAAAGAGGATGACGACCGACCAGATGGTGCGGGCCCTTTGCAAAGAGGTGTCCGACATAAAGAAACAGTTGGCGAAACGGGACGGGGAGGAGGGTTCGGGCCCTGCGCCGGCTGGAGGGAGACCTAAGAGGCCGAGAAGGGTTCCAGCCGGTGGAGACGCCCCGGTCCCCTCTGTACCGCTCGAGGCGCCGACCCCAGTACCAATGGAGGGGAATCCAATCCCCGTTGTCGTCACCCCGACATCCAAAGAAGACATGCCCCCCGAGCTGGCAGCACTGCTAGCAGCTTGGTTGGGGGATAGTAGTGATGGCGCCACGGCTGCCGAGGCACAGGCGCTGATAAAAGGGCTTCGTGAGAAGAGAGATGCAGCCAAAGTGACTGCGCCGTTGGCGGGAATAGACAAGCCGCAAGCGGCCGAAACTGCGTCCGGTGCAGGTAAGCGGCCATTGCCGATTGCAAGGGACGAGTCAGCACCCTCTCGTAGAGAGAGATTGGGACAACATGTGCCTTTAGCTATAAAAGAAAAGATCTGGGCGGGGGAGTACGTGAATATTTTCTCCTTGCTTCTTGATCATTATGAGGTGGAGCATGTTAAAAGTCAGAAGGACCTAATGCATCCAAGTGTTTGGCGCGCAAAAATGGCCGCCTTTAAGGTGAATGAGAATATTGGCAACTGGGGCAATGCGTGGGGTATTTTTACATCGATTTTGGGGGAACGTAGGCCCGAGTTGCTTTCTGAATTTCCCATTTATCAATCACGAATTATGGGTTACTCGACAGCGTATCAAGGTAACCATTGGTTTTGTTATGACAATCTGTTCAGGAAAGAAAAGGAACATAACAAGGGTTTGACTTGGGATTGTTACGATTCTGTAACATGGGATAAAATGAAAGAATCAGGAATGTTAAAGATGCCATTGGTTGGGAGCAATGTTGTAGATTACTCCCGCCAAAATGTGGGGACGCCCTTTCGACCAAGTACGAGCACCGACGATCAGTCGAGGCCCGCAGGCAATACAGGGAGGAAGGGTTTCTGCTTTAATTTCAACAAAGGGAAATGTACCAGACCTCCGGGATCGTGTAAATTCAAACATGAGTGTAGTACGTGTGGGTCGTCCCATCCTGAGTCATCGTGTAGAGCCAGAACGGGTGAGAATGGGGGTAAGGGAGGCGCCAAACAGGTCTAAACTAGTCCGAGGGGCGCCTTTACCAACCCCGATTGATACCTTGGCAATGATTCCCTGGCTCAGTGAATACCCGGATCGTACTTCTGCTGGGGTGCTGCGGAACGGTTTTTCACATGGTTTCCGCATCCCGGTAGGGGACTTTCAGGGTGTAGGGATTTGCAAAAATCAACTTTCTGTTTTACAACATACATCTGTGGTGCAAGAAAAAATTCTGAAAGAGGTTAGCCGGGGACGGGTCGCTGGCCCGTTTAGTGTACTCCCGGTACCGGATTTTGTTTGTTCTCCGTTAGGGGTGGTCCCCAAGAAGGACCCAGGTGAGTTTCGTTTGATCCATAATTTGTCTGCTCCGCACGGCCTTTCGGTGAACGACGCAATTGATCCAGAAGTTTGTTCGGTGCGATACGCATCGTTTGATGAGGCAGTAGCCATCTTGAATCGCCTGGGGCCCGGGACGTTGATGGCGAAATCAGATATCGAGTCAGCGTTCCGGTTGCTCCCGGTACACCCAGACGATCAGCGTCTTTTGGGATTCGGGTTCCAGGGGTCATTTTACATGGATAGGTGTATGCCAATGGGATGCTCTATATCATGTGCTTATTTTGAGCAATTCAGTACTTTCCTGCAACTGGTGTTCACGAAGAAAACGGGTTTCCGAAATGTAATGCACTACCTTGACGATTTTTTGTTCCTTGGTCCCGCCGGAAATCCAGAATGTGCTCAGGCCTTAGCTGAATTCTGTGTGTTGATGGGTCATTTTGGCGTGCCATTGGCACCGGGTAAAACTATGGGTCCCACGACTTGCCTCGAGTTTTTGGGGATCGAGTTGGACTCAAGGGAGGGGTGTTTCCGTTTACCAGCTAGCAAAGTGTTAAAATTCAGGGCAGCCCTCCAAGTATGTTTGAATGCATCTAAGGTTACACTGCATCAGTTGCAACAATTAGTGGGAAAGTTGAACTTTGCCTTGAGGGTGATCCCAATGGCTCGCCCTTTTTCCCGCTCAATTGCCCAAGCGATGGTTGGCCTAAAGGAGGGTCATCATCGCACGAGGTTATCGGCTGAGGTCCGCCAGGACATGCGGATTTGGTTAGCATTTTTGGCGGACTTCAATGGCCGAGTCGTCTGGAACAAGCCAGCCGTGTCCTCAGAAGAGCTTGGGCTATGGACAGATTCAGCAGGAAGCATAGGCTTTGGCGCCATCTTCGGCACAAAGTGGTCTGCTCAAAGGTGGCCCCTATGGTGGCACGAGAAGGGGCTAACGAGTAATATTGCTTTCCTTGAACTATTTCCCATTCTGGTGGCCCTGAGAACCTGGCCAGAAGGGTTCAGAGATCATTCTGTCGTGTTCTGGTCCGACAATATGACCGTGGTAGAATGCATCAATAGTCAGGCAGCCCATTGTAAATTGATTTTGAGGCTGCTCAAAGAAATTGTCCTACTGTGTATGCAACTGAACGTGGTATTCAGAGCAAAACATGTCCCAGGGGTGATGAATCAGGCTGCTGATGCACTGTCTCGTTTTCACATGCAGGCTTTCTCGGGTTTCCTTCCTTCAGCGGACCCGGAGCCGGCACCCTTCCCCGAAGCTCTCTGGTCTCTCGGTGCCCCGAACTTCGTCACCTCGTGGGAGAGAGTCTAACACCCAGGACAAGGAAGGCATATGAAGGGGCGTTCCAGGCCTATTTAGCCTTTTTGGGGGCAGAGAGAGGGGGACTTTGGGGTCAGGAAGAGTGGGTTGTACTTTTTCTGATGTCCTTACGTAGGGCTGGGAAATCGGTGGCTACGGCCCAAAGGCATCGTGCCGCCATTTCTTTTGTTGCCAGGGCCCATGGCATCCTGGACCCAACAGCGTCTTTTACAGTACAGAAAGCGCTGCGTGGGTGGCAACGCCTAGAGGGTCGCAGAGTAGACGTAAGACGACCGATAGGTTTAGACAGGTTGTCCCAGTTACTGGCCACACTCCCTAACACATGCTCGTCCCCTTTCGAGACCTGTTTGTTCCGGACTGCATTTACGCTGGCATTTCACGGGGCTATGAGAGTTAGTGAGCTAGTTGCAAGGAACAAACAGGATGTGACGGGGGGCTTGTGCAGGGAACATGTTCAGTTCAGGGGTGATGCGATGATTGTCTCCTTTCTCAGGTCCAAGACTGACCAAGATGGGAGAGGGGACTACACGATCATTCGCAGGAACCCCGAGTCATCCATGTGTCCGGTACAGTGCTTAGAAGATTACCTAGCACGAAGGGTGGCATCATGGGGGGGGACATTGTTGAGGCATGCAGACGCCACCCCGCTGACGAGGTTTCAGTTTCAGCGGGTGCTTGCAATGGCCATTGCCGCAGCGGGCTTGGACCCGGGCGAATTTGGGACCCATTCATTTCGAATAGGGGCTGCCACTGAAGCTACAGCCAGGGGTCTTAATGTGGAACAAGTGAAACGTGTGGGGCGTTGGTCCTCCAATTGTTATAAGAGGTATGTGCGACTGCACATGTTGTGAAGCTGTAATCATGTACTCACGCTTCTTGTCTTTTGTTTGTTTTCAGTTGCGCAAGCCTACGCGGCAGGGCGGACTGTGCAGTCGACCCATCACCCGGCCAGCGGTCGCACGTCACCGGCTGTGAGGAAGGAGGTGTGGGTCGTGGGCCACTCATACGTGAGACGGGCCGCAGACGTATTCAAAGCAGGTGACATGATTCACGTACCTGGGGAATACGGGTACAGAGTGTCCTTCTACGGAAGGGGCGGTCTCTGTATTGACCAGTTTCAGGAATTTTTTGAGGGTTTGTTAGAGCGGATGAGGTCACCGCCGTCCATAGTCATAGTGCATTTGGGGGGCAATGATTTGGTCACCACCGGTAGACGACTTCTCCTGGAGGCTATGCTTTCCACAGTAAGTTGGTTAGCGAGGAGAGTTCCGGGGTGCATAATTGCGTGGTCTCATATGATCCCACGAAAAGTGTGGCGGGGGGCTATCTCGATCCCTGCTTTGAATCATTCTGTTAGAAAATTGAATAATAAACTGAGTAGGTTGTTCCGTTCCAAGACATTGCATTCGATCTCGCATAGTTGTATTAAGGATGACAGTATGTATCTGGGGGATGGTGTGCATTTGTCGAGGGTGGGGAATGAGTTACTCATAGGTGACTTCTTAGCTTGGTTAACATCGTTAAAACATGACCTTTAGGTAGGAGTTTTGTGGGGGGTCCGGATAGCCGGTCAACTATCCGGACCTGTGGCGGTAAGGTCATGATCGGTGAGCACTAATTGGTAGATCCCTATGAGTGGGCGTCACCCAACACGGATGGGAGCGCTCGGGAGAGGTGGCCATTGGCCCCTCTATGGGGAGGCGGTCCCGTCTAAGGGCGGGTCGCCGGAAGTAAAGGAAAGGCGGTCAAGGCCCCTTCCTTTGTAGGAGGGGTTACAGCCCCCTCCTGGGGGAATTTCCCGGGGCCAGTGTCATCTGCGACGGCAGATGCGGTAAGTTGTGTGGGGTGGGGGGAGGTCCACGATACCTTCTAGATACCACACACAAGTCTTCGAACGACCTTTAAGTGGCGTCGAGTCTTAAGTGCCCCCGTCAAGTCAAGGGAAATTGTTAGTAGTTGCACTTGAGGTAAGCCTCTGTGCTGTCGCCCCTCCCAAGTGGGAGGGGTAAGTCTGGTTAGGGATCTTGACACCGGTTATGACCTTGCTGTTGGCCCTTAAACGTTAGGATGTACAATTTCAGTGTTTCTAGAGAATGTTTTTTGTAGGATGCTAGTTCGGCTAGGAGAACCTCTGTATTAGAGAATATGTTAAGGTTAGCCAAACATCGCAATGTGATAATGAAATTGTACATAACATGAAACGTTTAATGTTTTAATTTTTTGTTTTAATAAATACGGCCGGGAGGGTCACTCCCTCCCACATCCAAAAACTTTAAGAACTGTTTCCGGTTTCCCTCCTTTTGGGGATTGTGTTGAGAGGGGGTGGCGGGTATCTCAGCCATATGGAAAGGGGCGACCACTCGGTCCCCCCGAACGTATGGCAGAGTGCCTCGATCCCCCCGGGAAGCCATTTTTGGGCGGGAGGCGCGTCTCGGCTGGTATGCCCGAAGCGGCGTAGCCGGGGCGCGCCTTTTCCCGCCCTAGAGTGGGCTGGCCTAGACACCGACGTAGCCAGCCCCGCCCTAGGGGCAGGCAGGGGCGGGTTCTCGCCCGCCCTGAAGACGGATAAAAAGAGACGCAAGACCAGAAGACGTCCTCTTGTTCTTGTGCTCCGAAGCTGCACCCCCTCGCTACCCGTGAGCTCGGGACAGAACGAAGAGCCAATTTTGACCCACCCACCAGCCCCTGAGGACAGCAAGTCGTTGTGCAATAAAGTAAATTTTTATAAGTATGTTTTCCGTTTCGTTTGCAGGCTGTGAAAGTATCAGTTTGTTGTTGATCATAATAAAGTATGGTGAATATCGTGTAAGTTGTTACGATTAAAATGATTTGATGTAGTGTTGCATTTTTAAACATATTCTTTCGGTCGCAGCGACCAATGTTTTCTTAGGCTTGAGTAAGAATTGTCGTATTTAATTTTTGGTAGGCGGTAAGGTCATGATCGGTGAGCACTAATTGGTAGATCCCTATGAGTGGGCGTCACCCAACACGGATGGGAGCGCTCGGGAGAGGTGGCCATTGGCCCCTCTATGGGGAGGCGGTCCCGTCTAAGGGCGGGTCGCCGGAAGTAAAGGAAAGGCGGTCAAGGCCCCTTCCTTTGTAGGAGGGGTTACAGCCCCCTCCTGGGGGAATTTCCCGGGGCCAGTGTCATCTGCGACGGCAGATGCGGTAAGTTGTGTGGGGTGGGGGGAGGTCCACGATACCTTCTAGATACCACACACAAGTCTTCGAACGACCTTTAAGTGGCGTCGAGTCTTAAGTGCCCCCGTCAAGTCAAGGGAAATTGTTAGTAGTTGCACTTGAGGTAAGCCTCTGTGCTGTCGCCCCTCCCAAGTGGGAGGGGTAAGTCTGGTTAGGGATCTTGACACCGGTTATGACCTTGCTGTTGGCCCTTAAACGTTAGGATGTACAATTTCAGTGTTTCTAGAGAATGTTTTTTGTAGGATGCTAGTTCGGCTAGGAGAACCTCTGTATTAGAGAATATGTTAAGGTTAGCCAAACATCGCAATGTGATAATGAAATTGTACATAACATGAAACGTTTAATGTTTTAATTTTTTGTTTTAATAAATACGGCCGGGAGGGTCACTCCCTCCCACATCCAAAAACTTTAAGAACTGTTTCCGGTTTCCCTCCTTTTGGGGATTGTGTTGAGAGGGGGTGGCGGGTATCTCAGCCATATAATAACTCATCATCAATTTCATTCAGAT
Organism: Lissotriton vulgaris; assembly: GCF_964263255.1. Taxonomy (NCBI): domain Eukaryota; kingdom Metazoa; phylum Chordata; class Amphibia; order Caudata; family Salamandridae; genus Lissotriton; species Lissotriton vulgaris. Next base: position 1,451,609,847 of record NC_141685.1, read on the forward strand.
CCATATCTAGTTCGTAGGTCTCTATATTATTCTTTTTCTCCTTACACTTTTTACCATCTAAGATCACAGCTCTCCTCCATCTCCTCAATTGTGCATCCCACTTAGCCTCTGAAAACCATCTCATAATATTCTTATATTCAATCCATCCCTGTCTCTCTCTCTCCTGTATCCTTCATGCTCCCATTCTTCAAGCCCCTCATACTGCGTAGGTCTAGGATTTGGTCTCCAGGAATTACGTCGCCTTCTCAGATTTTCTAAAATCTTTACATTGAAGGTGCCATGTTCTGGGAAAGCTGACGTTCTATCATCCTCAGTGTACCTCACCCAGTTCTCCAACCACATGCATGTAAGATACCTACGCTCTTACATCATAAATGAAGCAGGCGATCTTGGTGGAGGCACAGGAACTCCCTATCTAATTACAATCGGCGTATCCTTTTTGAAGAAATCCTGATTTACTTTTAACAACTTCATTTCTCAACACTCCCTTTTCTCCGATAAATATCCTAGGTAATCGAGAAAATCCTTCCATAATGCTGCTCACTCTATTGGTTCACGCTTATCCAATATCAGTGCGATTCACACACAACAACTAACCAGTCACAACTCAATACACACCAGCTACCCTGACCAATGCCAACGGAGTGTTTTGTGACGTCAGTATAACTCCTTCTTCTGACCCTCCCTTCACAATTATAATACAGTAATGTAAAACAAAATATTTCTAACTCATTTCTTATTAGGAATGACACAAAACAGTGCCTTTGTCTGCTCCACTAGTATAGGGAAAGTTCAATTACTCAAAGATTTATTTTGCTTCCAGTAGAATAACAACCAATGCTACTCTACTCTTAAACAAGGGAAAAAAGGTCTCAGTACTCCTCTAAGGATAAGGCTAAAGTTTTGCAAGAGGACTTTTTATTTAAAAGTGGACTTTCCACTATTTCATACACTCTCCTTACAACTGAAAAATAATTTCTAAATAAAATCAACAGCATACAAAGAACTTCCAGTGTAGTACTTCTCTACATTATGACTTCCAGCATGGCATTTCTCCACCCCATGACTATGCCACAACGGCTTAAATTAACATCCCGGGATCTTAGGGAACTTCATACGCATACTTCCAAACTACATAGAAACTGAACAGTAACTCTTCATATTAGTAATTAAAATCAATAAATCAATTATTGATTTGGCAAAATAATCAAGAAAACCAATAATTTCTGCTACTAAAACTGATCCAGCGCTCAGGAACCTAAAATTTTGCTGAGTTAGTGAGATTCTAAAGACTATACCAACTTACCAATTACCATTATTATGCTTGTTTCTAGTATAACAAAACTGGTGATTTGGATAAACTCCGCACAATTTAAATTGGGATTGTTTCTAAAGAACACATGAGCTTCGTAACACACTTTGTTCATTCAGGAGCTTATTACACAGTGATTAGACAGATCGAACATCACACACTGGCCATGTCAAGTGGCATTTTTCAATATCATACGGGGTCATCACTGGTCTTTTTTTAACAATCAATCATAAAACACCACTGTTCCAACCATGTTATAAGAATTTGAGTGAATAGGTCATAGGGGGTGACTGATGGTTTGTTTCCTTTTTCTTTAAATATGTTGCAGATATTCTTTGCCCTGAGGAGCAGATGCGGCCCGAAATGCATTGGGCAACTTGATGTATTACAATACATATGAGATTTCAGTTACATTTGCATAATCTACCGAAAAGAATGTATAAGAACATTGAAAATGAACTATCATGAGAAGAAAGAGAAAAATTAAAAACTTTAATTTCAAGTTACACTGTGGAGGTCTGTGCATTCAATTTGTGTTCATAATCCTTCCACTCAAAAGGATTAACCTAGCAGAACCACCTACTTTTTTACAAAGGATAAATATTTAAAATACATTGGAGTGCATTGGATTATTTGTCAGAGTGAGTTTTTCTATGCCATATTGGAAAATTGGAAGACAAATATTTGTACTCTGGAAAAGTTTCAGGAGCCTTTTTAGGAGCTGTTTTTTGGAGATGTCTATCTAACACAATTACAAGCTTCTCATAACGGAGAACTTTGTACAGCTGCCCTAATGCTTGTGAAATTACGTTACCCCAAACAAGCTGTGAAGCATGTTATTCAACCGCCACGTGGCTGCATATAGAGATATTTTTTTTTTACTTTCAGCTTTGTAAAGTTCAGATCATCTCCATTCAATAAGTGACAATATTGCTGGTGGAATAGACTTAACATTACATAACTTAACACAACATAACATAACATAACATAAGATAGCAAGGTTTTCCATTAAATGCACCCGTCCTAAATAAAAGGACCCCACGAAGGGAACATGGTCATAATTATAAGAGCACATTTCTGTTTTTACAAGATCAAATGCAGTAAGCATTGCTACCTTCTTACAGTGTCTGTTCTCTGACCAGGGGCCTGATTTAGATTTTGGCAAATGGGTTACTAAGTCAAAACGGTGACAAATATCCCATCCGCTGAAATAGAAATCCCTTAGGATAAAAAGGGATCTATAATTCGGCAGATGGAATATCCTTTCCAATTGTGACAGAGCAACCCTAACTCACAAGTAAGTATGGGTGAATTTTGCGAATTCGCGGTACGTGAATTTGCGTGAAAGCGTGCTCGCGGTCCGCAAAATACGCGAACTTTATTGAGATTGCAGACTTTTTTTTATTTTTGCAAGTTCACAGCATTTTTTTTCACCGTGGCTACCGTGTACTTACCCATGCGGTCGTATATGTGCGCGGCCATCTTGTTTTGGTCTCTAGTTGCATGCTCGCGCTGTGCATTTCCTATTTGGGTTGCAATTGCGTGTTCGCGTCCGTTTTTGTGTGCTCGCTATGAAAAGATCACGCTAACTTACTCACGTGGTTACAATGGGCTCGACCATCTTGTTTTTCATTTATTGCTTTTTCATCTTTTTTACTCATTATCTATCTCTCTATTTTTGTACATCTACATTTTGTATTTTTTTTCTACTTTTTGTTACTTTAATAACTACTTTTTTTAGCTCTCTCTTTTCTTTATTTTACTTTTTTTCCCTATTCTTTCCTATTTTTCCTTTCTTCAACCCAGGACCATAGCAAAGGGAGCCGGCAAGTCCAAGGGGAAGAGTCCCGCACCCCCAGTCCCGCATCCCTTGCGGGCGTTTAAGGAGGGAGTCTGTAAGTCCCAGGAGATCTTCAGCGCGGTGGAGGTGGCTGCACGGGTCTTCTTTGGGCAGCGCTACCTCCCCAAGACCGTCGCAGCAGGCGGCAGGCCTGGTACCGGGTAGGGCCTCCAAGAGCATCACCAGCTATGGGGTAAGGTGTGCCGGGCCATGTATCGGGAGTCAGGGGTCGGGCGCACCTACAACCGGGTGACGCACCTGTGGTCCGATATACTGGGCCAGGAAAAAGACCTGCTCGACCTGCTTGGCGTCTAGTAGCTATTTAATAAATACTTTGTTTTCTTCATCTCTGTGTTATATCTCTTTTTTCCGAAGAGCAAGAATGCTGCCGATTACATTGCAGGTCAATTATGTTTCAAAAGGTTCTGTGATTTCAGGTGCTCGCCTGCTCAGTGGGGGTGCTACTAGTATGCATACTTGTTTTTAATGTTGTGCTCATTTGGCCTGAGTGATTATGTATGAGTGTATTTTACAGAACTGAGAAATGCTAGAGAGACTAGCGACTCAAGTGCAGTCCTTCCTTTGTACTCCTGCCACTAAGAAGAGCTAGTGGTGGTGGATTGATAGGTTGAGTATATTATGACTTGTTATTTAGTATGACATTTTTTAGTGGTCTGCAATCATGACAGTCTGTGTCTGTCACTTTGCTTGCTGCTGAGTGCTGCCAGTCTTAGTAGAAACCTTTTGTAGTTGGTTTAGTGGATTACATAACTTTCCAAGTAGACGTCTGTGAATCCAGCAATACTAATTTCTTAGTAGACCACATCAGATAGATCAATGAATTTAGTGCAATTGTTGTTTATTTCCCTGAAATAATTTGTTATTGTTTTTTTCAAATGTTTGATTTTGTTGACAACAAACATCCATGTTTGTATTTTTTTTCATGTTCATCAGCACCTTCCGGGGGCAAGAGGACAGAGGTGGCGGCGCCGGCAGAGCAGGAAGGCCAAGATCGGTCCGCCGAGGGCTCTCCTGCTGGCCCCAGTAAGTTTTCCTGTTAATATTAATAATTATACTTCTCTAACTTTTACAGCACCTATTTATTCCAAACGTTCATCATAATTTTATTTTTTCCTAAATCGTCTTTGATCTTCTTGTAGACTGTTTCTAAATTCTTATCCAGCCTCTATCATGACTCTCTGTGCTACTACTATTTATTATTATTAGTCTGTCTGTGTAGCTAGCTAACCTTGCACAGTTGGCAAAATGTGTTAAACAAAACTCCTATTCAGCAATAGCTCTAGGCACTGAGTGCAGTCCTCCGGGTTGTCCATAATGTCTATTGAAGTCTTCTTAATGTTTATGCTTTGACAATTCCCAACAATAAAATGTCAATGGCCACCAAGAATAAGATACTAGTTTACTTTTTGATTGGATAGGAGGACATAGTATTACTGTTGCAGGGACTATTCTGCACATACAGAACTATGGACAAGAAATAGGGCATTGATGATAATAGGCGCAGTTAGACTTTCCGCATACCTCAGTCATAACAGAAGTTGAACCCCCAATCTCGTTACTGACTAGCTAGTGTGTCAGAGTCATTATTTAGCTCCCAAATGCAGCGATGATCCCCAGTGATAATACAACCCAGAACATAGGACTACGGAGTCAGAGTCCCGACCTCTCAGAGTCACGGAATCATGCTTGCAAATTGCAAACCCTTTCTCTCACTCACTCATGACCAAAAACCGAAGTGTCTATGTAAGTTTTAAAGCTTTATTAAAATTAAAACAACTAGCAATGTGTGTACTCTGTATATTATTTTTCAATTGTGCATTATATAAAAACATTTATTAAAATCAACTTCATAGAAAAGAAACAGTGAACTCATGAAAACTGACCAGTGGCTGATTTACACATTAATTGTGGGAGACCCCTCACCTTGTTGGAACTTAAAGCACTGGTGGTGATGATGATGAGTAACATATTGCTCTTGTTCGTAGAAGGGAATCTTCAGTCTGTTATGAGAAAAAAGGTGCGCATTAAAAAGCAAGCATTCATCAGTTGTGCCAAAACATGTAGCATGTTATGGCTAAGCATAAATAAAAACACCCTCCCCTTCCGAAAGGGGAATTTTTAGTTTAGACTAGAGAGTCACAAATAATTACTTTTTTTTAGGTAGTAACATTTTTTTTCATTCCTAGACAAAATAGGGAGTGGTGTATATGGCATCTACATATATGAAATGTTTTTTGCAGGCGGAACACCATCGGCACAGACAAACACCAGTGCCGGGGTAGCGCGGAGGTGGTCACTCCAGGGGCGGATGCGGTGCCACCAGTGGCCGCAGGAACTGCTGTGGGGGATGCCTCAGTAGTGACATGTAGTGGTAAGCTATTATATTCCTTACTTATTGAGATTGCAGAGTAGGCTCACTGCAGGGGTGTATGTTGTACAGTAGAAGTACACTTTACTGTTAAGAAGACTTACAATTATAGAACTAAGTTTGTGTCAACCAGAAAGAAGACAGTTACCCTTGACTTCGCATTAGCAATAGCATTAGCGGTGGGAGTTGACGAGTAACCAATGGCCTCCTCTAAATTTGACTTCAACTCAGCTGTGAAAGTTTTATCGAGAAGCCAAGTCATTTCAGAGATGAACTTGATGGTTGGGTTGAACGAAAAGGGAAAGAAGGGTGTAAGGAAGGAGGAAGGACGTGCGAGTTAAAGTAATGACTGGCAAAGAATGATACATGTTTTTGAATGCAGGCAGAGGTGGCTGGTGGGAATCTGATGCATGGCCGGTTGAAGCAAGGATGGGTGGAAGGAGAAAGAAAGAGGACTGCTGGGTGGGTGAAACAGAAAGTGTATGTGTGTGCAATATATCCTTTTGGTCAAATTCAAATGCAAGTCAAGCACGGATGCATGGGTGGCAGTTTAAAAATAAAATAAAAAGGATGTTTTTCGGTGAGAAAAAGTAAGGTTTGTCCAGTTGAGACATTAAGAAGAATGATTGACATTTACTTTGAATGGATGGATGCCTGGATGGTATCTTCCTCATAGATAGCATAGGTGCATGTAGAGTAGACAGAGTAGACGATCACTGGATGAAGAGTATTAGTTTGAAGAGCATGTAACACTGCATGTCCGTTCCAGAATAGGAAAGCAGACTACTCCCTTGACTATCAGTAGTTTCCAAGCACAGCATATATTGAGTATCTATATTGCATAGTTCACTTTATCAAGTCAAGTCACAAGTGCCTTCCTCTGGCGATTACGGGGACCACTCACTACCTATGTTAATAATTTTTTTTTAACTCTGTCATTCATGTGTGGCCTATCGGTGTTCACTCAATCAATAAAAACAAAGCACCTAAAGTATATCTTCTTTATTTTCCTTTTGTAGTAGTCAGGGACAGGGCAGGGTGAAAGTTAAATAAATTGAGCAGTAGCCCTTGCAACAGAGTATGGCCAGTGCCACCCGTAATAGAAAAGTCAGAGCTTTACCACCTGCATGTACTGGTAACAGTAACGGGAGTCTGCGTCATCATGGCTTGCGTCTGTTTTTCTTGTGTGCAAGCTGACTGCACTGGCATTATGCCGGCTTCCAAGTTCACGCACTAATTTGGCTAAACAGGAGAGAAGAAGAAGACTGGTGTACTGCATGAGTCTAATGTAGTGAGTCCATAGTGCTGGTAGAATTCCTGAAACTCCCACTAATGTTAGAGCAGAGGCCGACGAAGTGGGAGGTTAGATAGATACATGCCACACATGTTATGTACTGTGCTTGCATGTTGCTAGTGCTACTGTGACAAGTTTCTGTTGAATTATTTTGTGTTAATCTTAAAGAGTATTGGTTACAGTATTTTTTTCTTTCTTCATATAGATACTCCTTCTAAACTATCAAGGAAGGAGTTGGCTATCCGGGTAAGGCAACGGAAGCTGGAGGCAATTGTCACCGAATATCGGCGGTTGGTGGTTCAAGAGGAGGAGGATGATTCTCAGTCAACAACAACAGCTGTATCCTCCTCCACTGCCCCTGTGTCATACAGCCAGCACAATCCTCCAGCGGTACGGCGCAGTGGTCCGGCAGCAACCCGCCGCCACCGAGCAGCGAAACCAACAGCTGCCCCCGACAGTACCTGCAAGGCGCATGTGCACCGCCTAACCCTGCGAGTTGCCTGCCTTGATCAGGAGGTAGAGAGGCAGAAAGTGCTGCTCAAGGCCCTCCAGAGAGAGCTGCATGACCACCTGGCCACAGCACACCGCCGGCCAAAGTAGAGACTGTCCCTTGCCCCTTTTTTAAAGACTTTCAGGGGGTGGGAATTGGGTGTTGGGGATTTGGAACTTTTGGGGACATTTCATGGACATTGGTTGGGGTTAGGGAGGAGGGTAGGTCGGGTCTTGTGGGATAGTTTATTTTTGTTAGGGTCGAAATAATTATTTATTTTCCACTTAAACATAGCTTACGCCTTTTTACTGTTTTCTGGGGGAGGCGGGCGGTTAACTGTACGTTTATTTTCCTGAAACTTAACTGGCTGGTTGATTGAAATTGTCTAAGTAATCGCCCACATTTGTACAAAATTGCCACTGACAAAGTTAGTGAATTCAATTGTCCTACTACTTTACTAGTACTACTGTCAGTCTCTCCTCTCCTCCTACTCCATTATTCTTCCTCCCCAAAAATGCTTATCTTACCTGTGATTCGTGTTTGAGAAAAGGGCTAGGCACAGGGCTGGCTGCATGGCAAATGGCGATTAAGGTTGGCTATGGAATCCTGGACAGATGAAATGGCATTGTTGTGGTTGTAGTAGTAGTGGTACACACTGGCAGTAGCAGCATATGAAAAAAAAGGAAATGAGACATTGAGTGGCCTGAGAGGAGCATTAGAACAGTACGATAGTACAGTACACAAGAACAGTGCCATACATTGTAGCCTAAGCAATGCTAAAGTATTCAATCAAAAGTTAACTACTAGTTGCGTCGATTATGGCTACTACAAGAACTTGTACAGAAGGACACAACAGCGTAAGCTTTTGTCACGTGTAGGAGGATGTTGTTGATGACGAATCCTCAATTTACTCGATGGCGGACATGAAATTCTGAAATAATTTGCAAATACTAATGGGTGTGTGTCAAGCAGAATAAGAATATATCCCCGGATTCCTTGACCTGCCTTGAAATTGATTTACTGTTGCTTTTGACCTTATCCTCCCCAACTAACGTGTGGAATTATTGGTGTCATTTAGTCACACCTCAATGAAAACCACACAGCCCAGTGGAAGAGGGTTAGGGTTTAAAAAATGGATGGGAATGGGGGTTTTTGGGAAAGTTTTTGGGAGAGAGAAAAACACTGCATGGACAAACAACAAATGAAGATAAACAAATCTTTGGATACGAAGATATCCATGAATCTTTTAAGGGACATAAATGAAGTGCATGCATGAAGTTGTTTGCTAAATGGATGGTTAGGTTACTGAAAAGTAGTACTTACTACTACAACTTACTAACTAGTACTAAACAATTAGACAGTACAGGGCTGTGGTAATTACGCAATTTTACTTGCCTATCTGCCCTCGGAGAGAATAAACACTTAGTAGTACATTACATTAGTTTTAAAAATAGCAAAGAAACTTATCAAATAGCTGTAGGGATGAATTTGAAGCAGAGAGCAAACGCGCAGACTCGTACTCATAGAAGTTCACAACAATAACAATATTTAAAAGATAAGGACAATTGAAGTGGATACTGTAACTGTATGTTATAGTTGTCCTGGTCAAATTGGGAAGTTGCATGCATCCAGCCATTCCTCTTAATCGCGGTACTCCTCTATTCCATCAGGCCCCCCGTGGATCACTCTGGTTGACCACACTACTGTCCACTGCCTGCCTGGCGGATGCAGAATTGCAGATTGCTATGGCAAGCCAGAGTTCATGTTTTTGCCATCGCACAGGGAAAGTGCCAGCCTGTAATTGTCGATGGAAAAACAGAAAGATATATTAAAACACCCCGGAGGAAAAATATGAGGTACGGTGTGTAGTGCAAAAATTAAACTTTCACTTTCAGAGGCGACAGTATTACATACATGCATTATTTTTAAAGTGCCTACTCTGAGTCTCTGTTTCCAGGATAATGATTAGCACACAGCAGGCCAGGGCCAGGCAGACTATCAAGGCAGGCACCACTGAGTGAACCAACCTGCATGTAGCACACCTCTTTGACACAGACAGACAAAGCAGATTTAATTTTATACAGCAAGCCACATAGCCACAATTTTACATGAACCGCTGTCTGGACTCTGGCATAACACTACACTCGCTCGACAACTCCATACCACGACTAGACAGACATGTAGTTCTGCTGTGGATATTGTTGACTTGTTTACCTGTTTGCCACTTACGAAATGGCCATAGTTCTTCCGTAAATCGACGATGATGATCCATCCATCCCAGTGAGTGACTGTAAAGATATTATGTAACTTTGGTCATCATGACTCATCATCAATCATCAATCATCACCGTGTTGGCAAACTCAATGTTGTTCATACAGTCACAGTCTACACAAAGTGAGTCCAAAGACATTTACCATATTAAAAAATCATTCAACCTAGTGGCCCCTGCAGTGGAAGTACAATTTGCATTAAACAAGGTAAACAGAATAGACTTGAGTTACATTTAGTGTGTAAAAGATTAAATCATAACAGAACACATAGGATTCATTTCATGCACAACAAACAAACAGCAATTGCTTTCATCAGAGCCAGACAGCCAGTGTTGTCCACTGCATGCCATCTCATCATTCATTACCTGTTCCACTTTTTGTCAGCATCTTATTCTTAAATGAAGGGCCACAGGGCAGCCTCTCGTGTCAATTTCAGAGGTAACAGTCAGCATAGTCAGTCATTCCAGTCTCACTTCTTTTGAGGGGACTCGTCTGCGAAGCAACAGTTTCTTGATTCTGGGTAATCCAGCCATCTGCCTTGATGGAAATGGATAGGGGGAGTCTGGAGGAGGGGGATAGAGGAGCATGACTGAGTTGTGAAATGTGAAATTCAGGAATGCAGACAGCGGCACCTTCAATATGGAAATAAAATGAAGACAGTGCTGCTGATGGATTTGTTGTGATTAGAGTTTTGTTGTGCTAAAAGTTGCAAAACAAAGAAAGACACACAGAAATAAAAGTGAATAAGAACGAAAAAAAGTGTAGTGTAGTTCCTATATTCCCAAAAGGCTCTGCGCATTGGAATAACATAAACTATAGTTTAGACCAAGGACTGAGGTCGACTAGGTCTCTACTGAATATGTTAGACTTAATTGTGTGTGCCAGCTAGCTCAGAGGTCACTAGACACTTTCTCGAATGCACAAGAAGCTTTTGACAACCATATAACATGACAACTTTGTTCCCCCAGAAATAAGGAATATATCTCCAGAGCCACGGAAACAATAGATGGCTATTTCACTCAGTCAATCGTGCATGCTTCGTTTCACCAGAGGTGCAGAGAAATAGAGAGACGGGCGTTTTCAATAAAAAGGTTATTTATTGAGCAGTCTGCTTTCTCATGCAAGAGAAGTGAATTGCTACAATCGTAATACTTGCTATGAAGTAAAGTGCGTACAGTAAAAGGAGTATTATGAAATAATACTGTAAAAGCATTTATATGGTTTCTAAGCCATATGTTACTTAAAATATATAAAATACATACAATGAAAAATAATGACTAAAAGTACTCAACTGGTGCATCTAAAATACGCCTACCCCGGTGTACCTAACCTAAGCCTAGTACAAGGGAAGAAGTAAGTGAGGTGTTGCTTGAATTAAATAGTTTCTGCCAAGAATCTATCCAAGAATTCCCTAAGGGTCTTATCAGCTCTGTACCTTGGTTATAGAATGAAGGAGGTCTTGTATCTCTCTCTCAGGACTCGATCTCCCAGTAACCCGCAAGGGTAGCAGGGAAACACTGGAGCTAGATTTCTCGTCAGGAGAAAAGACAGCGTCTCTCTCAGTGCATCAGCAGGGAGGGTCAGCTTCCTTCGGCACTCGCATTCGGCAGGGCGTCGGGCAAGTAGTTAGTCGATCTGTTCCAAAACCACTGTGTGTTTGCTAGGGCAGATGTGGGAATATTTATACCTGGAAGGTGCTGAGTTTGACGTAAGGGTGGACATAATAACGTCACTAAGAACTCGAAGTTCTATACACACTCCAGGAGTTCTGGGACAAATCAATACTGAAGCAGGGGGATTTCCCGGGCTGCTGAAGGCTGGCTGTCTTTAAGATCTTGTTGTACTCTGGGAGCTTAGTGGAAGTAGCCATGCCGTATTTGGACTGCATTGACTGTGTCTAAATATGGTTATAATTCGTATGCCTATATATGGATGTGATAAGTTAAATCTATATAGGGGCATGAATCTGGAAATTTACACTATGGCCCTAGATACGTTACAACACCCACTCCACGTAGAATGTCCATCTTTACTAAATACTAAGCAGTTATAACATTTCTAAGCATGTGTTTACAATCCCACTCCAAAAATACATAAAATGCATGTGAAATGGTTTGTACACGAAAATGAGTATTGTACTGTACATTTTCAAAGCAGTGTTATCATTCAAATAATGCATATAGTTTTGCATGTGATATGCTGGCTGAACGATTCATAAAATATACATTTATGAAATGACTCTTAATACAGAAGAGAAGGTCGAGACCATTTCATTACTGATTTATATAATACTGTACATGTGCTAGAGGCTATTTTCAAAATATTGTCTCTAGGTATCAAAAAAAATTGAAATCTTGTTCTCTAAGAATAGTTCTACATTAAGCAGATTACTCTGTGCCAATGAAATGGGTAAAAATGTTGGTATTTCAGAAAAATAATTTCTTTGTAGTAAAAAATAGTTCAACATTTTAAGAAGTTCTGTTTATCAAAACTGAAGGCTGAAATCAAAGTTCAGGGAACGCTGTGTACTTGTTTCTCAAGAGTTATTCTCGTTGGTAGGAGAAAACATTAACTTGGATAGGCTGGCAAAGAATTCATCTACCACAGTAGGTGAAAGTTGGGTCATTTCCGAAAAAGTGGAAATAGTGCATATGTGAGATGCATTACCGTCAGCGTTATCTGGATCAGCAATGTTCACAGAAGGTTGTACCTGTGTGCCACTTTCATCTCGTACCTCACTGCCACCTAATCGTAATGGTGAGGTCTCAATGAATGCCGTCATCAGAATTGGTAGCCGCTGGGGACAACACATTGCATGAGCCGTTACCGAACCAAGCAAAGTATCGACATCCATAGGTACTGCTGATGGAAGTGAGAGACAGATGTCTAACACGCATTCTTCTCCGCAGAGCAGGCATCGTAGAACAGGTAAGATGCAATCTTGCCAGATTGGTCTGAATGATAGAAACCCTGTGGTATTCATATCTCTTAGACGAGCCAAACCTAGTTCGGTACCGCAGTGCATGGATCGCTTGTTCCATGGTAACCTGGGTATCGCTGGTGACTGGACTTGCCATATCGGAGCAGAAGGAACAAAAATAGAATTCCTGCTATGAGTCCCAAAATGAGAGGCAGGCCGCCGAACACAGACTGCACGAAATTCAGAAAAATGCTCAAGATTGCTTCAAAGGGTGCTAACAGTCCCGCAAAAAGTGTCTTAAATACATGTGCGATGCCACTGGTATCTGACATGTTTAAAATTTGACCTAACATTTCTACGAAATGTACGGGGCAATTTGTTGATAATAATGTATGTATCTCTGCCAAGGTCCTTGCAACTTGCAGATCATACGTTTCTTTAGACGAGGTCAAAGGCACAGTTTTTTGTAAAAGAATGGCTTTCATTCTGCTTAATGTATCAATTTGAATAGAAGATATATTCAAAGCAGGCCAAATTGTTGCCTCATTGTCGGGCTTGCTGTTTGGATACAATACTTGCATACAACAAGTGACCCTGGATGTAACACTGACAAGATAGGGCGTTCCTGGCAACATGCCACAACAGCTGTGGTCACTTAATATAACCTAGCTATCGTTGGAAAGCTGCCTGAAAACAGGTTCTATTTGTGTTGCTGGAGTGCCGTGCAAGTGGCAAGAAAGATCATTAGATGAACCCTCACAGGCTCCATGTAAATTAATTTCTTGACACAGAAGTGTACCACTTAGTGATTTTTCACAATTTTTTCCACTAAGAAATACCTCTTTGTTACTCCCACTCCAACATCTAAGTGTATAAGGTAAATTCCAGGTCGACTTGATGTATCCTTTACCCAAGCTTTCATACCGCTGGTATATGCTGTAGGCAGTATTAAAACTTGTGCCAAAGTGATTTGTTTATCAGTAAGGGTAAAGATAGAAAATAATGACGTGTTGATTAGACTCCAAGGCACGTAGCCTGAACGCAGATTTTGTAACGTTCAGCCTAACTGTACAATAGAACGTAATTGGGACTGGTCATGTTGTAACATAAGCATATCCTGTTCCATTATATCAATAGCAGATGATACAATGCTGTCCAAAGAATAAATTCTGGAGGACAGAGTCGTTAACCCATTGTCCACTTCAGACAGTGATTTTTCCAAATTAATACGATCAATTTCTCATATTTTTTCAGCAGTTTCACTTTGCGTTACTTTCCAAGCTTCGTTGTAAGCAGCATATATACCGGCGTATATGAAACATTTTTGACGCTGTTTGCGAGGTCCCAATAAGAAATCTCGCAAGTCAGCACCTTCTTTAAGTAAACTCAAGTGTTGCTTAATTTTAGGTAGTGTGGATTTCTGTAGCCATTCGAGGCATAGTTTTCCTTCACTGTATGTTGTTATTATCCCTGGATGTTGTCTCTGGGAATATCTTGGGTCTGGCCTGTTCTGTTTGAACCCCTGTGTTTTGTCCAGGAATCTATCTTGACAGTTATTAGTGTCTGTGGGCCAGATCAACCATTTTTTTCCAATCAGGATTAGTTCTATTTTGGTGTAAAATATGGGACATGTCTAATCCTTCATCTGTAGTGTTATTTCTATCAGGCATAGGCTTTGTTCTAGACAGGTTGTTTAAATCTTTTATCTTAGCTAGGCCAAGACAGGTTGTTTGTTGAATGGAGCCATTCAGGAACATTATTTGTTCTGGGATCATGCAGGCTCTGAATAATGATTCTAATCCCTGTACTTGTCAATCTTTTGAACCCCAGATTGTTTTTGTTTTAATGTTGTCTTTCCAGAATTCAAAACCAAATGTGGACAGTTTTTCATAAAATTTTGCAGAATAAATGTATTGGTTAACATATTTTTCATTCTTGTCTTATTCACATTTTTGAAGTAAAACGTTTCTGGATCTGTGACATTAAACTCTGAGAAGTATGAACATTTCTCATAAAATGTTTTTGAGCTGCCTTTTGGCGGTGTTGGACAATGTTCCCATTGATTATAAGTTAAAACATTTCTAGGTTTTGCAGATTTATGCAAATAGTGGTTCCCAAAATGATTAAAGCAATACATTTCTTCATAATCAGATGAACCTTCTAAATAATCATGATTTGTAAACTTTGCTGACATTTCTAAATCAGACATCATATTATTAATAGTCTCAAAGTCCCAATCATCAGAGAACCTGCTCGGTGAGACAAAGTCACCTAATGAAACCTTGAACTGATGTGGATACTTCAAGAGTTCAACCGGGCATTAGATGCCGTAATCAGTAGCGTCCCATGATACACCACCAGGTATATGAATGGCTGTGATGTTTACTGATGACAGGTCTCTTTTTTTCAACATGAGATGACTTGTGTGGCTTTAGGACCAAGTTGATGTTCTGACTTGCTGTGTCCATTGTACTATATTTTCCATCAATCATTCTTCCCAAGCTTAAAATTAAAATGAGCCAGATCAGGAGGAAAAGTACACATAACAAAATCCACAATTCAATCCATGGTGAAAACAGATATATTTCTCCAAGCTGATGAAAGAGTTCTGTAATTTTTTCTTTGAGTGTCTTGTTTGCTGGCTTTTCTTCATGTTCACTAGGATCTTCAGAAAAGTCATCGAAATTGATAAAATAGCCAGAGGCAGTTCTGTCAATTATTGGAATCGCATCAGGATTGTTATTAATCTTTGTAGTTGCTACTTCCTTTTTCATATCAGTATAGTCAGAGGCTACATCATTGTAGACAGGTGTTTCTTGATGAACTGTTGCAATTTGGGTTTCAAGAGGCACAAGTTCCATGGCTTTGTTGCATAGTCCTTTTTATTCACTGCTGGTTTATCAAATGTGATTAGGCTCTCAGTTTGAACCTCTTGAATTGTAGCAAGGTTTGGTCTTCTGCTACATCTTGGGAGTCTGAAAAACAATGGGAGAGATAGGGAAGTGCAGGAACACTCTCTTGATCCCCAGTTATATATCAATAAACAAAAGAAGAGAGGTTAATGTCTCTTATAAGCCACTTGGATGGAGCCACCAGATTTAAGATAATCGCACCCTATTTGGGTTTGAAGGAAAGCCCTCACACACTGACCTAGTCAGTGTCATGCTTCATCATCGGGCCCCACCGAAGAGACCTAGTGCCTCTTCGGTGTGCTGCGACGCCAGAAGACTGCGGAGCTGGTATTGTGTAACGGGAGTGTTGTGAGGATAAATAAACTTAAACTTAAAAGTGTCTAAAGGGTATCTAAAAAAAGTTTATTAGTGATCCCTAGGACACAAATACAAGAGTTCTATGTGTCTGAATTGTAAAGCCAAGGTAATGGTTGGTTTAATTCAGAATTAATATATCATTAGTATGTCAACATGTTTCAGCCTTAGTATTGGTTTGATTTTACCTAGGCATTCGTCAGGACAATGATAAACCCCGGCGGTATGGACTCTCTAATCGTCCACCCTAACCTGGGGACGTGAAAGTGAAAAAATAAAAAGTGTTTAAAGTGCATAAAAATAGGAAGAGCGAATGCTCATTCCAAAAATCACTCCTAATTTGGAGTGTCTCGGCACTTTAAAGATTGGCGCTATCTGCACCATGGGTCTCAGGAGGGGGGATGGAGTGTCCCTGGCACATCGCCCTCAGCACTCTCAGCCCGCTTGTACACCTGGTACTGCCACCACCGGGTACTGCCACCACCGGACACTCCAAATTAGGAGTGATTTTTGGAATGAGCATTCGCTCTTCCTATTTTTATGCACTTTAAACACTTTTTATTTTTTCACTTTCACGTCCCCAGGTTAGGGTGGACGATTAGAGAGTCCATACCGCCGGGGTTTATCATTGTCCTGACGAATGCCTAGGTAAAATCAAACCAATACTAAGGCTGAAACATGTTGACATACTAATGATATATTAATTCTGAATTAAACCAACCATTACCTTGGCTTTACAATTCAGACACATAGAACTCTTGTATTTGTGTCCTAGGGATCACTAATAAACTTTTTTTAGATACCCTTTAGACACTTTTAAGTTTAAGTTTATTTATCCTCACAACACTCCCGTTACACAATACCAGCTCCGCAGTCTTCTGGCGTCGCAGCACACCGAAGAGGCACTAGGTCTCTTCGGTGGGGCCCGATGATGAAGCATGACACTGACTAGGTCAGTGTGTGAGGGCTTTCCTTCAAACCCAAATAGGGTGCGATTATCTTAAATCTGGTGGCTCCATCCAAGTGGCTTATAAGAGACATTAACCTCTCTTCTTTTGTTTATTGACATCTTGGGAGTCCACTGGGCCTACTACCTATTATTGGCCACATGGTTGTGGTTTTACCAGGTCGATTGATACAACTCTGTTCTCCTTTTTACCAGCAAGGGGCGGTAGTACTACTGATCTTGTTCCTATGATAGCCAAGACAGGTACAGCTTTTCTGTAAGAAGGCCCAAATTCCTTCTTCACTGCGATCTTCTCTCTGACCAGCTCCCCAATCTTTGGAATCCAGATAGGTCTTGTGGGGACAGGTGGTTTTTCTTCAGTGGCCGTTGGCTTCTCCTTTATGTTACTCAGACTTCTTGTTTCATTTAAATCCTGTAAAACAGCCAAACGATCTTTGATATCAAAGGTTTTTTTGTTCAACCACTGAAGTTTGACGATCGAGGTCTTCGATTATCATTCTAGTACCAAACAAAAGTTCATACGGAGTGATTCCACCCAGAGAATTTCTTGGCAGATTATTTAGACTACGTTAGACACTTATTAGATGTTTGACCCACCCATCACCCGAACCTAATACCCTAGCTGTTATAGATTGCTTTATGTCACGGTTTTTTCCTTCCACTACCGCAGTTCCCTCAGGATGGAAGGGACTAGAGTACCGCAATGCAACGCCCAAGCTGGCCATGGCCTCCTTGTAAGCCCGAGAGCTAAACACAGGACCCTGGTCAGAATGTAGAGTGCCAATTGCGTATGTGCCGATAAAGACTCGTAAATCTTTTATAACAGTTCTGGCGTCCGCCGAGCGCTGGGGCCACATCCAAATGAATCTTGTCCTAGTAGTTGTGGGGCCACATCCGTCCGTAGGGATGTCTGCGTGTAGACAGTCTAATTCTATCTAACAGAGGTGTCTGGGCTGGACTGACTGTGCTATTGTCTGCGATCTCTGTTGCAGTTTTCACAATCCATTGCAAATTTATAAATGTGCACGCTCAATCCCGGCCACCAGTACTTCAGTTGTAATTCTATTAGGGAAGTTAAAATCCCTTGGTGCCTCAGACCCACTCCCATGTGTGATTCTTGAATCAAGAAGACTCTCCGCTTCCTGTTTGGAATTACTCTGTCCCCCACTCCAGGGATTTGAGCAAAAGGAACGGAGTTTGCATCGCTTATGTATGTATTTCCGAGTGGATAATTTAGAGGTAACACCGCATAATTGCCTTCCATTGAGGCTTTTACTGCTAGTAGCGTTTCACCGTCTATTCAGTTTTTAGAACGCTTAATTGTAGCTACGGAAGCTGTGTGAACAGCTGCCTTTTCGGCTTCGTCAGCCAATGAATTCCCTGCAACGTGAACGCCATCACATTGATGACTCAGTGTATGGATCACGTGAGTCTTTCGTAGTTCTTTCTGTAAAATAACTACTTGTTCCCATAGCTTTTTGTGCTTGATTGTGCCGCCTTTTGAATCTTTGAAACCGTTTTGAACCCAGTTCTGCAAGTATTCATTGTAAGACTGGACGTAGTAATAGGAATTGCACACTATGAGTGTGGGGAAATCACGATCAGCATTTTCAAGCGCCATCTTTAATGCCTGTAGGTCAGCTCGCTGAGCTGTACAGTTTCTGAGTGATTTAGTTTTAGTGACCAGTGGTCTGAATTTACTTATGCGCCAACGACCTTTTACAATCGCACATGCCGCATTGTATACTTGTTTTTCCACAATCCAATGTTGCGCAGATCCGTCTGTGTAAATTACGCAGACGTACTGTTCGAGAAGCAGAATTACGGTCGACAGAGGAAATCCGTGTTCATATTCTAGATATTCTAGTTTTTTCATATTGAGATCAAAAGTATGTTCAACATCTGTTGCAGCAAGAGAATAAACCCATTTTATCCATCTTGGATGTAAAGCTTTAGCATTTGGAATGCTCGTTCTTGTCACTGCCTCTAAGGCAGGTACAGGTGTAACGACTGATATCCGTTTTCCCTGTGTGAGGGCTCTTTCTTTTGCTATAGCAGTTTGAACAGCTGTCAGAATTTTCTCGGTTGAAGAGAATTTTATTTCAGCTTGTGTGTACAAGTGTGATTTGTAAGCTATTGGTACAGTTTCACCTTCGTTATAGGTCAGGTACGTGAATCCGCATCTTCCTGGGATGACTCGGATTACAAGGTTGTGTTCGTTTACGCGTTCGCAGTTTTGTTTTAACTAACATGTCTGTTTGTACTGAACGTAAAATTTCTGTGTGTTTATGAGTCCTATTAGTTTGTTTGAAATCAGGTTTTATTAATTCGTAGAGAGGTTTAGCCCTCTCTGTGTAATTCAGAATGTAAGTTCTTCCAAAATTTGGGAAACCTAGAATTAATTGCAAGTTTTTCAGCGTTTTTGGTGCTTGGAGAAGCGCACATTTCTCTAGGAAATTGGCTGCTAGGCTTTTCCCCTCACTTGATAACTCATATCCTAGAAATAGGACAGTGAGGTGTGCAATCCGTGATTTTTTAAAGTTGAATTTGTACCCTTCAGATGCGAACCCAAGTATAATGGTGTTCACTCTTTTCAAGTGCCTGTCCAAATCGTCGTCTGTTAGATAGATGTCATCGACATAAGTTAATGCCTCAATATCATACATTTGTGGTAACTCTGTTACTCTGGCTGAAAATAATCCCGGGCAATTCTTGAATCCCTGGGGAGACGGCAAAATTGCCTCTGGGCCCCCATATTTGAGAAAGCGGTCAAATACCTGCTTTCAGGTGCAATGTTTTGACAGAAGAAACCATTTGAAATATCTAATGTTGTTTTATATTTTTTGCACACAATGTTATTCATCAGTGCTGCACTGTGTGAATTTTGTACTGCAAATGTTTTGCAACAAGAGTTTAAATGTCTGTAGTCCAATACTAGACAATATGAATTGTCTGGTTTGGAGATAGGAAACAAAGGATTGTTCATTTTTGAGGTGCATGTTTCAATCACCCCCTGGAACTCAAGTTGATCTAAGCTCTCCCTGACTTGTTTTTTAACTTTTTGCTTAACAGGATACTACTTTTGTGTAGTAGGTTGATTTTTTAACTGGATTTTATGGTGAGGAGATTCCTCATCCCATCCTACATTATTTTTATATATTGCAAGGGCTTGGGCCACTGCCCATTTTCTTGCATATGTGTATTTTTTATGAATTGTAATATGATTTGAGAAGGCAGGCATAATCATTTCTTCGCCATGTGGGCACTCCCTAACAAATTCTGGTGGCCAGTCTTTCTCAGCTAGAAGAATATCATAGCCTTTAGATAGCTTCTCCCAAAAGAGAGTTCTTATTTTCCTAGTTATGTCCCCTTCTATACGCAATGTTATTTCATATAATTTATGAGGCACACTGACTCTGGTGTCTGCAGTTTCAACTTGAATGTATTCATTCGTGTCCACTGTCTCCAGAAGATTCATCAGGATCTTGCGAGCTATGGTCACTTCTGCTGCACTGTCTAGCACTGTTTGGGCCCACTCCCGTTCTTGAGTTGTGTCCTCAGGATCCTCAGCATGTTTTATCTGTATGCTTGCTACCTTCTTTTTGGGAAATTGAAATGTTTTACTTTGGTGAGCGGGTTCCTTGTCTTTGGACTTGATGCGCTCTTCTTTATGTTCTGACCGTCCTCTTCTTTCCGATTTCTGCGAGGAAGTCTGAAAAGATCGAGAGGGACGTGTATCAATATTTTGATATCTGTCCAGTTATTTCAAATTATCCCTATTTCTAAGGTTGTATCTTTTCCCAGAGGGCTCCCATTGTGGAGACCTACCCCCCGGTCTAGAGATCTATCACTTCGTTGGGGAGACCTTCCTTTGGACTGAAACTGTTTTTCTCTGAGAGAGGTCTGTTTATTACCTTCCCACTTCTTTTTAGGAGTTATTAAATTATTTTTAATGAAAGTTTTTTCCGGATTTTCTGTTAGTTGTGGTTTTAGTGGTTTCCCACCCAAACTATCTCTACCTAATTCTTCATAGGATTTTTCAATTATTCTGGCAAGTTCAAAAGGTTGGTCTGCTGGGCCTGGTGCAGGTGATGATGATAGGGTTGCTGGTGTTGGTAACGGTTCTGAGGGAAAGAGACTGCCTTAGGCCACAGAAGTGGACCTTGACATCGGATGGCCTGCTGCTTCAGTAGTACTTGTGGTGGTTCCTTCAATTTCCTGCTGCTCTTTTTCCAACTGAGTGGCTGACAGAGCTAGCCAATGTTTGTACTTGGAAACATCTGCTTCAGAAAAAGGAATGAGTGTATTGCTGGCCAATACCTTTTTGTACTGTGGATCCAGAATAGTGGCGCAAATGTAATGTTTTTCTGAATGTATTGCTTTAAGCCTTGCATTGTCAACTAGGCGGCTTAATAAGCTCTCCACCAACCGATATGCGTCTTGCTTTTCAGCATCAACTCGGAACGTTGAAGACACCTCCTTCAGTTGAAGCATGCGCAACAATGGGATAGCTTTGCCCAAAGTACAGTCCTCCCTGCTGACTTCATACGTGAAGACCTCAAAAGGACGAAGCATGTCTGTCAGGCTTTTAACTAGGTCCCATTCCTCCACCTCTATCATCATGTCTTTCATAGAAGCACCCCGTGCGTGAAAGACATACTTATTGATTACCAAGTACTGCTCAAACAGACGCTCAAGCATGCAGAAGGTTGAGTTCAATGTGTTGCCACCTCCTGGATGAGTCTTCTTACTGGCACTCTACGGTCACGTTGAATGATCCTCAGCTGCTTCCGGGCCTTAAAAGAATGGCTGAAATGTGTGCAGATTTTTTGGCAGGTGGTCAGTAACTTGCTGACTGTGTTTTCTTTTTTCAGGAAATCTTGAACAATAATGTTAATGCTGTGCGCCAAACACGGCACTCTGAAATAGCCACCATCAGCCATGGCCTTAACTATATTACTGCCATTATCCGTGGAAACATAACTAATCATGCGCCTTGGCTGTAGCCATTCAAAGACCTTAGTTTTTACCTCCTCCAAAATGTTTACTGCAGTATGAGATTTCTCCATGGCAAACATGGCAACTGTTGCATGTTTCCGAGTAGCTTGAAAAATGGTGCCACTGTCAACACCTGCAGCTATCTTCTCTCTAACCCCCGCTAAAGAGACCCAGTGTGCAGTGATGCACATGTAATCAACGGCTTGGCAACTGGTCCACATGTCTGTTGTCAGGTGGATAGTGTGAACAACACTCTTCGGCAAAGCTGCCCCAATCACCTCCAGCACATCTTGATGTATTGCTGGAACCGCAACTCTGGCAAAATAGGACCAGCTAGGAACCTTCCATTTAGGGCAGACTGTTGCCACAAATTCTAGAAAACCCACCCCTTCCACGAAAGAAAAAGGGAGAAGGTCCAGCACTAACATTTTAGCCAGCAGTGCATTATACAGACGTGCCGTTGGGTGGTTGCGTTCAAATGGCGCCTACGACCAAAAGATGCTTTTAATGGTGGTCTGGACTGTTTTCATATGTGATGATGATCCAGACTTCTTCAACCCAGGTAGGCTCATTGATGTACTTTTTAGCATTGGTGTCTCTACCAGACTCTTACCTTGCCTCCTAGATGTTGCTGGGGTAGAGGGTGTGGGCGCTACCATTGCAATGCTGCTGCCAGGGGTACTGTGTGTACCAGAAAAAAATGTCTCTTGCTTCTTCACCTCCCCCCTGCACAATCAGCTCCTCGTCATCAGATGCAATATCAATGGCTACATTTGGATTTGTACTTTTGACTTTCCGGATGTTACTTAGGTGCGCCTCCCACTGGATGCTGTGGTGTTTTTGGAGATGACCTCTCTGGCCTCCGGTTCCATAGTTGGTACCAAGCTTACCCCGACTAACTACTTGTTTACAAATTGAACAAATAGCTTGGTTTTCCGCCTTTTTGCTAATATTAAAAAAATCCCAAACTGGGGAGTTGAGATTTCTGATGGTGGTGGAGGTGCCACTTTCAATGCCAGATGAAGTGGAGGATGGGCATGGTGGAATTTGACTCTGTTGTGCACTTACAGCACCAATACTTGAGGTAATGGAGGTCGAGCTGGATGGAGGTCCCTGCCGCCCCTTCTGAAGAGAAAATATGGAAGCTGTAGGCCGTGTTGGTGTAGTAGTTACCTGTGTTGGTGGTGGTACCAGTGCCACGCTGCCCCCATCCCAAGCAGCATTTCGCGATATGGTAAAAATGTCTGTCTCCTGCATGCCCGCTGGGGCTGGAGAGACGACTGTGATAACTGGGTTATCATTGTCAGACTCTTCATCAGCAGCAGATTACACCACTTCTACTTCTTCTTCGTCATCACCCATAACTGAAATCCTTGCGGGAACCTTCCTTCTACCTAGCTTTGTCGGCTCATAGCGTGCCTCCCTCTCAGACTGAATTGGTGGGTGCCAATCAAGATCTAGATGATCAGAAGGAATGGGGCTTGAAGAAGAAGTTGTACTAGCCCTCCTTTTCCTTGCTGGGGATCCGGAATACAATGGATCATCAGGAGTGGCTTGCTCGGCTGATACCTCCGCATGAATCTCGATTTCCTGATGTGCTACTACTTCTGGAGGAACAAGTATTTTGGGCAGTTGTGCCTCTCCTTGTGCCTCTCCTTGCGCCTCACCTTGCCCCTCTCCTTGTGCCTCTCTTTGTTGCACCTGCGGTTGTCATTGCGGCTGTGGTTGAACACTCGTCAGATGAGTTACACCTTGTGTTGATTGCATGCTACTTTGCAATGAGTCAATGCCAACATCACTGGTCGATGGTGAAAGAGCAATTAAAGTGGCTGCCTCTGCGGCACTCATGGGCATGGGCCTAACTTGGCGTAGTGGCACTGAGACCAAAGAAGCGAGGTGCTGCTCCCAGCTTGGTCCCCGGCGGACACCGCTGCTGCAGGCGTAGCTTTTTTTCCCAAATAAAGTGTCGGTCGGCACACCAGTCTCCTTGGTAAGTGGAGCCACTTGCTTCTTCTGCTCCTTCTTACTGGCAGTGGCATTGGCAACTTTCTCGGTAGAGGAGCTACAGCCACCTTTCTTTGGGCCCATATTCTTCAGATGTCAAAACAGCAGGACGCAGTTGCGCGGGTTGGAGAGTTGTCTGTGTCCACACGTGACGTCACATGACGTTGTGCACACATCGCAGCAGGACTTCTTCCTGGCACCACAACAAGTGATGATTATGAGGATGATTCCTGGTTCTCAGTCTTTGTGCACCTAAAAGCAAAGAAGCCAGAGGAAAATCAGTTAAATAAATGTTGCATATGCCGTGCTTCAATTAATACTATTGCAACTAGGCATTTATTATTATTAACACAACACACCCAAAAACGGAAAGACCCAAAATAAAAATTGCAATTCTAATCAAAAATGGATGTTTAATTGAATAGAAGTGAGACCACACAGAGAGAGTTGTTTCATGCACCCATTCACAACCCTAGGCCTACTGGCCTGCAAGCTTGCCGGCCTATGGCAAAAACTGCCTGGCCTCAATATGCTCCCCCACCCACATGGCCAGTCACTGGACCAGGCCCCAACAACACCCAAAAAATCGAAATACATAAAAAAAAAATCACCCAAATCCAAAGCCATCCATCACCTAAATGATGTTTAAATTTAAGGGACCCCACAGAAAGACTTGGTCCATGCACCACTGAGTACCCCTGGGCATAATGGATGAAAGCAAGGCAGACTGGATGCAGGCCTATGGCACAAAGCACACTGCCTGGTTTCAAAAGGGCCCCTAGACCCCCACCCACATGGCCAGGCCCTGGACCAGGCCTCAAAATGGCCCCCACCCACATGGCTAGTCCCTGGACCAGGCCCCAACAACACCCACAAAATAAAAAAACACACAAAAATCACCCCAATCCAATGCCATCCATGCCCTAAATGATGTTTAAATTCAAGAGACCCTACAGAAAGACTTGGTCCATGCACCACTGAGTACCCCTGGGCATAATGGATGAAAGCAAGGCAGACTGGGTGCAGGCCTATTGCACAAAGCACACTGCCTGGCTTCAAAATGGCCCCTAGACCCCCACCCACATGGCCAAGCCCTGGACCAGGCCTCAAAATGCCCCCCACCCACATGTCCAGGTCCTGGACCAGGCCCCAACAACACCCAAAAAATCAAAATACACACACAAATCATCCCAATCCAATGCCATCCATGCCCTAAATGATGTTTAAATTCAACAGACCCCACAGAAAGTCTTGATCCATGCACCACTGAGTACCCATGGGAATAATGGATGAAAGCAAGGCAGACTGGGTGCAGGCCTATGGCACAAAGCACACTGCCTGGCTTCGAAATGGCCCCTAGACCCCCACCCACATGGCCAGGCCCTGGACCAGGCCTCAAAATGGCCCCCACCCACATGGCCAGGCCCTGGACCTGGCCTCAACAACACCCAAAAAATTGAAATACACACAAAAATCACCCCAATCCAATGCCATCCATGCCCTAAATGATGTTTAAATTCGAGAGAGACCCCACAGAAAGACTTGGTCCATGCACCACTGAGTACCCCTGGGCATAATGGATTAAATAAAGGCAGATTTGGTGCAGGCCTATGGCACAAAGCACACAGCCTTGCTTCAAAATGGCCCCTAGACCCCCACCCACATGGCCGGGTACTGGACCAGGCCTCAAAATGACCACCACCCACATGGCCAGGCCCTGGACCAGGCCCCAACAACACCCAAAAAATCAAAATACACACAGAAATCACCCCAATACAATGCCAAGACTTGGTCCATGCACCACTAAGTACCCCTGGGCATAATGGATGAAAGCAATGCAGACTGGATGCAGGCTTATGGCACAAACCACACTGCCTGGCTTCAAAATGGCCCCTAGACCCCCACCCACATGGCCAGGCCCAGGACCAGGCCTCAAAATGCCCCCCACCCACATGGCCAGGCCCTGGACCAGGCCCCAACAACATCCCAAAAATCGAAATACACACAAAAATCACCTCAATCCAATGCCATCCATGCCCTAAATGATGTTTAAATTCAACAACACTCACAGAAACAGTTGTATCATGCACCCATGACTAAACCTGGGCCTACTGGATACGGTGGCAACCCACAATATATTTTTTTTAAAGTTGTGAAAAAGTTTATACATTTGTAGTTGCAGCAACTGCAATGCCCCAAACAAACAACACCAAATTACTTGTAAAATCTCAAATTTAAAAGTGATCCAAACAAAAGGGCCTCAAACACAAATATCCAGAAGCAGCCACAAAGAGTAATCCTTCCAGCTCCAGATCCAAATGAAAAGTGACCAGGACATGGACAAAGCCCTGGGAGGAGCCTGCTGGACAAGAACAGGAATTTGGAGACTCTGGGGCACTTCCTTCCTCCCACCCCCCCAAAAACGGACTCCTTGCACAAAAAAGTGCAACCAAATGTCAATCTGAGGAGTTATTATGATCCAAATCATCATTTTAAGAATGTTTATGCTGCCAGCGATAGATTTCTTGTGCAGAATTGCAATTTTTGCGACTTCGGGAAAGTGAGCTGTTAAAATCTCCCGCAGGATGTCAGCTGCGCGTCGCATCTACGTATCCGCTATTTTTTTTCTCCCTTATGACGTATGCGCGTTATCAAAGTCGCGCAGTGCAAGATGGCGGGACTCCATGACCAACTCGCGGTCGAAAAGTCTTGCGCGATCACTCAGCCAGATCCAAAATGGTGCAGCGCATGCAAACCGGAGGAAAACAACTCGGAGAATTCAGAATCACGGTAAGTCAACACCCCATGCGCGAGATTGTATTTTTGAAGCGCGACCAAGCAAAAAAAAATCCTCAAATTGCGATTTGTTTGGCAATTTCGCGCGATTTGCGGATTGTGAAATTGCCAACAAAGGAATGAATTTTCAGCCCATGCTTACTCACAAGATGTAATTCAGGCCCCAAGTGTTTTTAATACTTAAAATGTGTATGTGCTTTCATTAATTACATTTATAACTAATGTAGCCTTACTTAACCTTTTTGTCTCTGTGACTATGACCCTTCACTACCATGAGGAATTGTTTACTTCTTAGAAATTTGTGCTACAAAACAAACACATAAATATTTACTGTGCTACTTGTTAGCTATCAGTTGTAAATGTTTGGTTCTTCGAAAAGTGTCTAAACACCTCCGCATGTGTTTTTTTTCTGCTTACTAACTTTAGAGTCTCAGATTGTCATTGATCCTAACAGTATTATTCTTCTCGGGATACATTAGCAAAAAACATAGCAAAAGGTTTTTTGTAGACACAAAATTGCATCATATTCAAGCTAATGCTTTGGTAGTAATGGTAACACATAATATAATAAGGATTAATTGTATGTGTATTCACCTTCAAATTCTTCAACACTGTGCCTAAGATTGATGTAGTTGCATTCTAATTGTCCACATATATCAAAGTCTCAGACACTTTGGGTCATATGTATGAACACATTTTCCCATAGACATAAAATGGGTAAAACCCTTTGATACATCTAACCCTTTGGTTCTAATCCACTAAGGTACATTTACACATGTAGATGTATGCTCTTATAAATGATTACATTTAAATTGTCAGATCTGTCAGCCTTAAGATGGTCTTCCCACAAACATTTTGCCAACTTAACTCCAATTTTTGATGAAATTCAATATATTTGTCCTTAGGACTCAGTAAACCTCACCACTGCAAAACCAGTGCTAAACTGCTTGTGTTCATTCCCCTAAACATGGTTTAATTGGCAAATACCTAAATTTTATATTATTTACGTATGAATCCCATGTAGATTGGTATTCCATATATACCCTGGGGCTGAAAATAAAATACTACCAGAGGGTCTGCAGCACCTATTGTGACACTCACTAAAGTAGCACTTTAAGACATGTTCCAGACCTGCGGCCACCGCCTGATTCCAGTTCTAAACTGCCATGTCGACGTGGCATTTAACCCAACTTGTCAAGCCTAAAACATCTCTTTTATTACATAAAAGTCACCTCTAAGGTAGTCCATAGGCAGCCAATTGGACAGGGTGCTGGTTGGACCTATTCTTTAATACGTGGAGAGGTGTGGCTCAATGGTTAGAGTGGCTGACCCTGATGCAGAGGTCTGGCCCGGGACCAGGGTTTAATTCCCCGCCTCGGCGGGTCTTGGACTCAAAAATTCCATGGACCTGATAATTCTCGCCTCGGTGCCTATTTCAATCATGGAGTCCCACTCTGCAACTCTCACAATAGCTTGCTTAATCTCCACAACGGCCCCCACAATGCTAAGGATGCCTCGCCTCCACTTTGGGGGTGCCCAGGAGTGGACGCCTCACAGGGAAATCCAGGATGGGTTCCACAGCGGTATTCGTGCAAGCACCTTGAGACCCTTGCGGGTGAGTAGTGCGCTATACAAGTATCAATTTACATTTTAAGTTTTACATGTCCTGGTAATGAAAAACTCCTAAATTCATTTTTCACAGCTGTGAAGCCTACCCCTCTGAAGTAAGTGACCCAACTAGGGTCACCCGGGTCACTCTCTACCTCCTCTTGCCCTGCAATAATGAAGTTGATGACACAGTAGAGAATACAAGCAAACTACTTTAGTCACAAAGTACACTGCAGTGGAGTCCAATCTTACCAGCCTTCTATGATGGCTGACAAGGGACTGACTCGAACAAGCATAAAGTTATATTATGTATGTTGCACAGCCCCCAAGACCCACCTACTATAGAAAAATACTGATAGCTGTCGTAATACAATTGGGGTACAGGACATAAGTTAGGATTTCGCAGCCTGGTACAAGCTATCTACTATCCAAGGTCGTCTGGCCTATCCTCCCCTCTAGACAGGTGGGAGAAGGCCTCGATGTGACAGAAAAGGCATGCGTTAATGAGCATGTTTCAACATCGGAGAAACAAAACTTACCAAGGTCCATTTCTCTTGAATGAGAAAGTAAGAGTTTTGATTATAATACAAAATGGTGTCTTAAAGAACCAAAATGGTGGCACAGATGTAAACCTAACTAACGCAACATCTGCATCTATTTGATTTAATTTTTGTCGTTTTTTTGTGTCAAAATATATTTTAAAATGTAATTTACTTTCCTAAGTTGGTTTGATTGAATTTCATGTGTTGTGGTTTAACTCTATAACGGTTTGTGTTCTGAATAAATACTTTACAGATAGCCTCTAAGATAAGCTTGACTGCTTTTTTTGCCAAGCTACAGAGTGTGAAGCACAAGTAAATGTAATGACCATTTATGGTTCACCCTGCAAAGGATTGTGGCTGTTGCTTGACCAGGGCTCACACCCCAGTCAACCAAAAACTCAATTTGCCACATAAATTTACTGCATCTAGGTGTAAGTGTACAATTTTGCTATTTACAATTTCCGAGGGTAGATTTACACTCAAGTACATATTTACATGACTCTCCACTTCAAAGCCAGGGAGTGGAGAGCTCAAAGGCAGATATCATAAGTTTATAATAACTTTCAGAAGTTTTTCACACATGGAGAAAGATTTTCTTTTTGCATTTGTCACTCCGAGTGGGACGGGTATGCCCAGACGTGGGTCCCGTGCTCTTCATACCACTGGAGTCAAGCTATCCTGGCTGATGAGGGCTGAAAGCCCGAAACCGGTCCTAGGATGCTTGTTTACAGTCCAGGGAGGACCTCGACTGGCAGTTCAGGCTGGACTGTTCCCATTGGGCGCAGGTTCACGACTGATTTGCATATGGCTGGATCCAAACTGGAATGGCATCAGAGCAAAAAAACAATGGATTTAGGCTCAGATCTCTGTACTGGGGTGAATGTATGACGTTGTTCTGCATTCTGTCCTTCAATTGTTCTTTTTGCGAAAAATCTCCTTAACCATGGCAGAGATCTTCCTTTAGTGAAGAATATGGAAAAATATAAGAGTAAATTAAATTGTTGAATTTTTTTTAAAACTGTGTTGATGTAAAAAATAAAATATAATATACATTTAAAATAAGTGCTATTATATTGTGCCAGTAAAATCAATTCAGATTAACTCATCAAAGAATAATAAATACTATTTTTCATCAAAATAAAAATCCATATACACTATCATTTAATATTATTATTAAATATAATTTCACTTTATGTGCTAACTTAACATAAAAGTTTTGAACAAGGGGAGAGAAGTTCAAACATTGTAAGTAAACTACATTTTGACAATATAGGAGTGCTACAATGTCTTCCTCATACTAGAGAGTGGGAGTGTTTTGTGGAAAAAAAGCCCTGGGTAGGTGGTGATCCCGGGGTTGTGGGGTCCATCACGGACCCCCCAATATAGAAATGTAGTGCCCCGGGGAGGAGGCGGTCCCCGGGGCATGTGGGGGGAATAAAACCCCCTTGCAGGTTTATTATTTTATAAAAAAAAGAAGCCCCGGAGGGTGGCGGTCCCCGGGGCTGGAGGGCCCCTTTGGCCCCCCACTACAATAAACACTTTGCCCCAGGACTTGTTTCCCCCGGGAGCTATTTACAACTAAAGCAAGCTTCAGGTTTTTATTTGTATTCACAGGATATCCGTATCCTATGCCCATCTCTCAATTTCTTTAAGAAAAATTTTTTTTTTTGGCCTTGGGGTCCTTGTAGGACCCCCTGAGCAGGCATAGGCGGTCAGGAGGTCCTATGGCAAATAGCAAACATTTCCTCTCAATCTACACAATCAGTCTACACACATATACATGTAAATAACAAATCACATTGCTGTACACATTAATTCAAAAGCAAACACACATTTCTATTGCTTGAACATTTGAACCCTTTCCAACTGACATAAATTTGAACCCTACCCCCTCTTTGAACCCTACCCCCAATTTGCTTTCTGCTGTTACCATAGTAACAGGCCATGCAACAGTCAGCTGAGACACAGGTCAAAGGTTCACCACAGAATGTTACTAAACCAAACAGCAAGTGTGCTTGACTTCTCAAAATACCACCTTATCCTTTGTAATGTTCCTTTCAAACAGTTCTTCTTAACTAATAAGAAACATACTTTTAAAAATAGAAACATGCACCCGACTTTTTAGTCTATGTTCTCAAACAGCCAATCATTTCTCTCCTTTTTTTCAAAACTGCATCCCACCCACAATCTTAGAAAAACCTTACTTCTCAAACTTCCATTTCATATACAAACACCTTCTGAGTGGATCCAGACCTTCCTTCAAGATACTAAGAGTGTGGATTGTGTGACACAGCTTTATGTTCTGGTGTAAAAGGTATTCTGAAAGCAGAGGTATTGAAAAAGACCTAGCTTTGCCAAATGTAGACATTAAATAGATTGGACAGAGAGGATTACGGTGCCACCAATTGATGGCATTGGTGAAATCATTTTTGCATCTCCAACACCCTGATACCTCATCCTAGTGCAATGTGGTGGCAACAACCTAGGCACTTTGACTGGAGTAGGGCTTGAAATGCATATAAAGGAAACCTTTGCAGAATTTATATCACTTTTCCCTCAAACTGCCTTACTATACTCTAACATATGCCAAAGGCAGAAATGGAACTGGTCCAACCTATATTGTCCACAGATTGAGAAAGCTAGGAAACATCTCAAAAAAGCTTTTTCTGCATATCTCAGAGAATATAGAATGGGGTCCATTTTCAACAACAATCTGCGTTTTTATATAGACGGCATCTATAGAAGCAATGGTGTACATTTTACAGATGAGGGTAACAGAGGGCTACTCAACTACTTTAGACTCTGCATAGGTACTTACTTGTAGGTGCCAATCATAATAATAATAATAATAAGGGAATTTTATAAAGCGCCTGGTTACGCTCAGATGGCGTGTCCCCGTGCTAAGACAGGAGGACTCAGCAAGCTGGGCCGCAGGGTCTACTCGGTTTACCGCGTGTAGAGGTGTGTTTTTAACTTCTTCCTGAAGCCAAGTTCAGATGGCTCCAGGTGAAGGTCCAGAGGTAAGGCATTCCAGCTTTTCGGCGCCAGGTAGCGAAAAGATCTACCTCCCATGCGAGCCTTTCTTATCCTACGGACCTTTAATAGGCCTCCATAGGAGGAGCCCAGGGCGCGCGTAGGCGCGTATCTGGTGACCAGACTCTGGAGCGGTGCTGGTGCCTTCCCAGTAAGGATTCGAGGGCAAGTACAAAGGGCCTTAAATTCGACCCTGCACTTTACTGGGGGCCAATCAAGGGTCTGAAGGGCTGCTTTGGAAACATATCTTTTGGGAAATTTCAGAATGAGGTGGGCTGCGGCATTCTGCAACACCTGGAGGCGAAGTATTACCTTACTGGTTGCTCCCAGGTACAGCAAATTGCCGTAGTCCAGGCGCGATGTGACGAAGGCATGCGCCAGCGTCCTATGGGCTGACGTAGAAAGGAGATCTAAAACCTTCCACAGACTTTTTAGGACGCTGAAGCAAACACCCACCACACTGCCTATCTGAGGTCCAAAGGACAGGTCAGCGTCAAGCCAAACTCCAAGGTTCCTAGCTTCTTGACAGGGTGTTGGAACCTCGCCTAAGCATGAAGGCCACCACTTCGACGACCAGACAGATGGGTTCCCCCCCACCACGAGCACCTCGGTCTTACTGCCATTTAATTTGACGCAGTTGGTGGACATCCAGGTTGCTAGCTCTTGCATGCAAGCTCTGAATCTGTCCACCACAAGACCGGGCGCACTTGAAAGGGAGATAACCAACTGCGTGTCGTCAGCGTAGGACACTATGTGCAGACCATGGCCCTCAACAATAGGGGCCACCAGGGAGACATATAGATTAAATAGGGTGGGGCTCAGGGACGAGCCCTGGGGCACGCCCTGGCCCAAACCGATTTCCCTAGAATAACATTCGCCCTGGCGGACCTGAAAGCCTCTCCCTGTCAGGAAGGACTGGATCCATTTGAGTGCAGCACAAGATATCCCTCCCCTATTCAGACACTGTAGCAAGGTGGTGTGAGCTACAGTGTCGAATGCTGCACTCAGCTCTAATAGGATGAGGGCCATGGTCTGCCCCTCATCCACCCCCTGACGTAGGGTCTCCACAGCCATCAGAAGCGCAGATCAGTTGAGTGGCGGGGACTGAAACCAAACTGGTTGTCGTGCAGGAGGGCAGCCTCTTCCACAAAATCCATCAGTTGTATGTTTACCGTTTTTTCCGCCACTTTGGCCAGGTAGGGCAGAAGGGAGATAGGTCGGAGGTTCTCCAGCTTTTCGAAGCTGATGCTAGGTTTCTTCCTAAGAGGTAGACCCACTGCCTGTTTCCAGTCTCTGGGCACGGTCTTAGTCCTAAATGACACGTCCAGTAGGGATCTGATGTATGGTTCCAGCACTGGCAAGCTATCAACTAGCCATTTCGGCGTGGTGGGGTCCCGTGGGGAACCCAACTTGACGGATCTGCAGATCTTTAGAAGGGCCTCCGGGGACGGGGTGACAAAGTTGGTCAGTATGTGTCTATCCCCCCATTGCCTCGGGCTTTCCACAAACTCCGTCCCTGCGATGGGGTGACTAGGAAATCCTGAGTAAATTTTAGCTACCTTCTCGGCAAAAAAGTCCGCGATCCTATCAAAGGATTTCACCGAACAATCATTTGGGGCAATGGCTGGTTTCCCACCCGAGAGAGTTTTATAGAGTAAAAATCGCTCCTTCGTGGAGTTACCAGCTTCACTAATTCTGGCATAGAATGCTGCTTTGGACTTCCTGATTAGTCCATGATAGGTTCACCTCTCAGTAAGGTAGATCTCCCTAGTTTCCATAGAAAAAGGCCCTCACCACTGCCTTTCAACTCGCTTCAGTGCTGCTTTCGCAACTCCAAGCTCATCACTATACCACAGGGCTGTTTTTTGAATGTGGCCACCCGATTTGGAGCGGGAGAGTGGGGCCGTGCAATCAAGCGCCTCGGTGATGCGTTTACAGAGGTTGGTGTTAGCAGTATCCGCATCATCCCCCCAGGGCTCCCTCCTCTGGTTAGTGCTGCACAGAATTTAGCCTGGGAGAAGGTGGCCCAATAAACGCAAAGGCTCTTTTTTAGAGCCACCCAACATCTAAACACATAAGCTTAACAGATATCTGAAAAATATTTTTGTTTTTCTGGCTTGGATACACGCAGCATAAGTGTGCACACCAGAGGTCGCGCTGAGCACCGCGGTGGGTACGCGTATCCAAATTTTACGTACAAAAATTAATAATAATCTTCCCTTAATTTGAATATTTAGTGCCCCGGGGAGGTGGTGGACCCGGGGCTCAGGGGGGCCTTTCAGCCCCCCACACATTTACATTTGCTGCGGGGGGTGTGAGCCCCCCGCACATATTCATTCAAAGCCTTGGGAAGTGGTGGCCCCTGGGGCTGTGGGGGGTGGCCGTGAGCCCCCCACATATATTTTAAAAAAAGCCCTGGGGGTGGCGGTCCCAGAGGGTCCCCCCATTATATTAAAGCACATTGCCCCCAGGAATTGGCCCCCCGGGGGGTATTTAGCACTGAAGCGGACTTCGTTTTTTTTCTTATTCACAGGATACGCGTATCTTATGCAATCCCGCAATTTAAAAAAAGCTGAGCAGGCCTAGGGCATCAGGGAGTTTCTACCCGGTCCCCTTTTTGCATTTCGCGCCTTTCTTCTTTTTTTCTTGTGCCACGGTTCTTCACAGCCCATAAATATAATTGCACAGATGTTAACAATCTTAAATCCAATAAATAAATTCAATAGGTCACAGTTCGTATTATATATATATATATATATATATATATATATATATATATATATATATATATATATATATATATTTTTTTTTTTTTTTTTTTACAGCATGGAACATAATCTTGAAGTTTCTACTGAAAAACAAAATGAAGCACATACGTGTGAAGAACTAGCGGATATACTTTTGACACCAACTCAAGAACTATTGCTCAATACAACAACTGTAGAGATGTCGCCACAGAGTAACACCACGCAAAAACGGGATCCCAGCAATATGAAGAACAAGTCTAAGAAATTGCCTATTACAAACTATGATGCAATTGATCTCTTTAACGAAGCAATGCTTGAAGATCTAGACAAAATCTCATCTGGAACAAAGAACAAAATGAATCAGAAAACATCAAACATATCAAAAAGAGAATGTCAAGCAATTAGGTCGCTCAAAGAAGACACGACAATCGAAATCAAACCTTCTGATAAAGGAGGAAATATCGTGATCTTTGACCGTGACCATTACCTGGCAGAGGCACATAGACAGCTAAAAGACAAAGAATGTTATACCCCAATACAGAGAACTGAGTATAACAAAAGCATTTTGACTTTTCATCGCATGTTAGACAATTGGCAGAAAGAAGGCATGCTAACCATGGATGAACACCTCTTTCTTAAATGTGAAGCGCCGATATTACCCACATTTTACCACCTACCAAAGGTGCACAAACATGCGAAAAGACCTCCAGGATGCCCAATAGTGTCCTTCATTGGAAGCCTTCTCGAAAATACTTCCAGATTTGTCGATTCATACCTGGCTCCCTTCGTCAAAAACCTTCCATCTTATTTGAAGGACACACAAGACTTCCTCAACATTATGGACAATATAACATGGGACTCTGAAATGTTATTAATTACTCTAGATGTAGTAAATCTATACACCTGCATCGATCACGAACAGGGTCTTTCTGCCGTGAAATGGTTTTTAGATCAAAAACCGGAACATTTCTGCAGTCATAGCGCCATGATTTTGTCCATGATCAGATTTTGTTTGTTTAACAATATTTTCTTATTTGATGGGACCATTTATAATCAGAAAAGGGGTACTTCTATGGGCTCGTGCTTCTCCCCCAGCTACGCGAATTTATTCGTGGGCTGGTGGGAGAGGCATGAGGCATGGAATGACTCCAATCAGAAATGGACTGAAAAAATCCTTATGTGGGCTAGGTACATTGACGACTTGTTTATAATCTGGCAGGGTGATCGTCAATCAGCAGAAGAGTATATTGACACATTAAATAACAACACTCTAAACTTAAGATTCACAAGCACGATCAGTACCAGCAGCATCAATTACCTAGACCTAGAAATATTTGTGTACAATAACATCCTGCAAACCTGCTTGTACAGAAAACCTACCGCGGGTAATGCGGTCTTGCATGCTAAATCATATCATCCGCAAAGTCTTGTAAAAAATGTACCATATGGCGAATTTCTACGCCTAAAGAGAAACTATTCTCTTGAACAAGACTACAAACATGCAGTGATTGAAGCACATGGAAGATTTGAGAACAGGGGATATAATATCAACACCCTCAAAGCCAGTGACAAAGCCTCTGGGACAAATAGGAGGGATCTCCTTGTTCCCAAACTGAAAACAGAGGCGCCTGATGAGGTCAGAATGATAACTGAATTTAATACCAAATCAGGTGAAATAGTAAGTATCTTTCAAAAACACTGGCATATACTCACTGCTGACAAAGTCCTCAAGAAAAATCTGTCAAAGAAGCCTCTAATTACTTATAAAACATGCCCATCTCTGGCAGATCATTTGGTCCATAGCCATTTTAGATCATTGGCCCAACCCATCAAAATATCGAAATCGGTTGGTTTCTTCCCCTGTCTTAAATGCAAGGCATGCAGATTTAGTGGCAAAATATCTGAATACCCAAATCGCACAGGCGATAACAAACCCAATATAAAAATAAAGCAGTTGCTTAATTGCAACTCAGAGTACACTGTATACTGTCTCACCTGTCCTTGCAAGCTGCGATACATTGGCAGCACTATCAAACCAGTGAAACTTAGGATTCTTGAACACATGCGGGCAGTTACAAACAACGATAAATCATATCCTGTTGCCCGCCACTTTGCTAAATACCATCAGAGCAAGTGGGAAAAACTAAGTTTCTATTGCATCGACCAGGCCCCCAAATTAGAACGGGGAGGGGACAGAGACAAGTCTCTACGCATCTTGGAGTCCAAGCACATTATTAGTCTTAAAACTACAACTCCTTGGCGTTTGAACAATAATGAAGAACTTTGGGTACATTTATAATCAGTGGAATGTCACAATTAATTGGAAAGAATAGGAAAAACATGAAGTGAAACTGTATAACATCCCTATTTTTCCAACAATCTGTCATGCCTTACAAGTTGTGTTTGCACTGTCGCAAAATTGCCCATTCAGGGCTGAATAACCAAAACTAAACATATTGAGAAAATAATGGTTGTAAATATCTCAATTGTTGACTAGATTTTTCTTACTGTGTATAATGAATTTATGAAAAAAATTGTCTGTTTTATAACGTTATAAGTTTTTAATGAGCACAATGCACTTTCACGTCAGTCACCATTGAATAGCCTAAGATTGAATGCAATTTGCACATTACAAGATGGCCGCTAAAATGCTATATAGGATATGTCCTTCTTTTATGTTGATGAAGTGTATAGCTGGCCAATGGCTTTAAATGGCGACTTCAATTTTACACAAACGTTACACTGACGAAGCCTGTAAAGGCGAAACGCGTCTGTAAGGGGTGAGGGGGGTTTGGTGAATAAAATGTGTTAACTGGATACCAGTGTGCCAGCCATTCTTTTTCTGACACTGTGATTGGGATACAGAAACGTGCAGTTATACATATATATATATATATATATATATATATATATATATATATATATATATATATATATATATATATATATATATATATATATATATATTACCTGAAAAAACCTTAGGTTTTACAGACATTCTAGTTAGGAATTAGCTTTTAAAAAACCTTTGAAATTCACAAAAAAAAACATAGGTTTCAGGGACGTTAGAGTTAGTTGAACATTTGACTGATATAAAGCCAGAGAAATTCGCCTGTTATAGTTAGTTGAGCTAACTATAACTCGCGTGCCCGCAATGCACTGGTAATGACTTCACATATTACATCACTCATGATAGGGTCAGTGACATCACTGATGACATCACTGCTGACATCTCACATGACATCACTGATGACATCATCCACCTGAACATTTGATGTATATACTGATGCCCTAATACAAAGTTTGATACAAGCACTCTAAAATACAAACTACTATTTTTGAAACCATACACACAACAATGCCAGCTACTACATACCACCCACTATTTCCTAGGTCTGTACACACATCCGGTCACATATACATGCAATTACTCATCAATACAGTACTATAATTTGCAATCATACACCTATACGCCAGGCGCTGTGTTACATCACAGACGTATGGTGTCACGCCGGTTACGACATTCCCTCTTTTTTTTAATCTCAAAAGTCTATGTA
Organism: Lissotriton vulgaris; assembly: GCF_964263255.1. Classification (NCBI taxonomy): domain Eukaryota; kingdom Metazoa; phylum Chordata; class Amphibia; order Caudata; family Salamandridae; genus Lissotriton; species Lissotriton vulgaris. The sequence goes on from NC_141685.1 coordinate 1,451,647,880, forward strand.
AATAACTTTAAACAGTATATGACAGCAAGCGATAATCTAAAATATTTTAAACATTTATATATTTCTAACTATAATAATCTTATATTATGATAAATATTTTTTCTCAAAATCGCGTCGGGTGTGGCCTCCTTGCACGCTCGGTGCGCGATTGACATGTGACCTTATAAAAAAGCATTTGATTGCTTCATAACATTTCCAATTGTAACAGTTGGACGACCCCACCCATTTTAGTCATTCTCTCTACAGAGTTTGATGAGAGACACCACTTCACGTTAAACACCTTTTTTTAAAAAAAAATCCTGTGTACACATATCTTATACTACACACAACATGGAACCATAACCTTGATCAATGTCCATGCTCTGTACATTAAGCCTTCCACATGTGTTGGCCATGTATCTCAAACGTTACATCACAAAACAAATGTATGTTACACGATGCCCCTGGTGTATGTGTGTGCACATTATTGTGCTGCCTTTTGGCCTGGGTATTGGTGGCTCCAAGGAGTATCATCAGCCACGGGCAGAGTACACATCCTAGATCACATGTGACAAACAGTAATGTGTAGATTTGTATTGCTTTACACTTTATTGTCAGGCTATACCAATATAGTAGTGTGTCATATGAGAGACTTTCAGATTCACGCTTGACATACATTGCTTGACTGTGATGAGCGTTATCACTGTGTATGACATAGCATCACTGCTGATCCTCCCTCCATCAGAGCACATTCATGTGTATGCTTCGCGAAAGCAACACTTTCAATAATACCGCACACCATTGACATGCATGTCTGCGCATATCCACAACCTTGACAACGACATGTAATGTTCAATGTTTTTGAAAAGCATCTCATTAGCGATAGTTGCCGCCCTCCGGATACATGCTACATTAATATATATTGAGCATTCAGCGACGTCTAAACTGCAAAAGAAACACACATAAGTACACTTCCTGGCCAGGCAGGAACTGAACAATGCCCAGATACATAAAAAACAAAATGAGGCGTAAAAGAGATATAAGGCAAGGGACAATGCTTACTTCAAACTCATGGCCAAGCTTAATACCAACATTGAAGTTGTCGTACGTCAATCCGATAAAGGGGGCAACATTGTCCTCTGGCCCCGGAAAATGTACTGTGACGAGGCTGAACGGCAATTGGGTGATAAAGAGTGCTATAGACTCTGTGACATGGGCACGGTAAGAGCATCATGGGACAAATTTTACTCATGCTTGATGGCTTGGAGAAGCACGGGGTTATTGTCTGCAGATGAATATAAATTTCTGAAAAATGATAATCCCATAATGCCGGTATTGTACTTCATACCCAAAGTCCACAAGAACATTTCAAACCCGCTGGGCAGGCCAATTATCTCTGCCTGTGGGAGCTTGATGGAAAACGCTAGTAAATATATGGACCATTTTTTGCAGGACTGTGTACGGACATTGCCATCTTTTGTATTAGATACAGGCGACCTACTGAGGAAATTGGAAAAGGTGGTGTGGAGCGAGGACATGGTGCTGATATCAATGGACGTATTGTCACTGTATACTAGTATACATCACAGGGACGGGTTAAAGGCTGTGGATTACTTTCTCCAAAAGCGTTCCATGTGCTACCTGGAACATAAAAAAATGCTGATAGCAATTATTACTATGTGTCTGGAGAATAACTATTTCTTTTTTTCCAAACAGGTATATCAACAAATTAGAGGAGTAGCTATGGGGGCATGTTTTTCCCCTAGCTACGCCTGCCTGCACATGGGATTATGGGAAAGACAGACACTGCTAGATGAAAATCTCTTATTTGTTAATAATCAGGTAGCACATATGTTTAGATACATTGACGATTTATTGTTCATTTGGAAAGGAACTGAGAATGAGGCACTGAATTTTGTCAACTCGCTGAACATCAATATTATGAACTTACAATTTACAAGCCACATCAGCAGGACCTCGGTCATGTTCCTTGATGTTGAATTATTTGTGTTTGAGAACTCTCTTAACATTAGATTGCATAGGAAAAGCACGGCGGGCAATTCTGTACTGCATGCAGATAGCAACCATCCGGCCCATTTGATCCGCAGCATCCCTTACTGGGAGATGCTGCGGATCAGAAGAATCTGTAGCATAGAGTCAGACTGTCTCAAGGCACAGAAGGAATGTCGTATGAGATTCATTGAAAGAGGGTATAGCCCCAAGGTCATTGACAGTGCGACCAGAAAAGCCAATGCACAAAGTAGAACACAGGCATTGGTCACTAGAGGAAAAACCAAAGACATTCCGATTGATGAACAACCCCTGAGACTTATACTAACGTATAGTGATCAGCATCAGGCTATTAGGAGAATTATCACCAGGAATTGGCCACTGATTAAGAATGATCCAACTCTGGGTGAGAAACTAACGCGTTCCCCCAATCTGACTTTCAGGAAGGCCAGTTCCATGAGTAACACTCTGGTGTCCAGTAGTCCTGAAATTAAATCCTCCCCAGACTGGTTGATGAAAAGCAAGGGTTTCATCAAGTGTGCTACATGTAAAGCATGCAGACAGGGTATAAACAAAACTGAATATCTGAGCCCCTTTCACAGTACACCTAAGGAAATTGATAAAAAACTTACGTGCAAGACCGAATATGCGATATATGTATTGGAGTGCCCCTGCGGATTGAAATATGTAGGGAGCACTAGACCCCAGTGTCATAAGAGAGTTCTACAACATCTTCGGGCTATTAAAAATGGGGACGAGTCATTCCCTGTGGCTTGCCATTTTTCAGCAGTACATGCAAAGGACTCTGATCTGTTGAAATATTACATAGTGGACTGCATTCCACCCTTGAGGCGCGGTGGTGACAGAAATGCTAGACTAAGAAGATTAGAAACGAAATACATTCTTGAGATGGACACTAAGAGTCCGAATGGTTTGAACTCAACTGAAGATTTTTATACGTTTTTATAATCTATATCTGAGGTTTATGGTGTGTTTTTTTAAATCTGTATATATCTTCATGAGTCCATCTACAATGAATAAGTCATTATGCCGCACACAAAAAGAATCATTTTTAAGTATTTTATACTCTCACTATTTTTCACTTGGTAATTTTTGGTTTTAGGGTGTGAACACACTGTTTTGATGTACATTTTGTTAGTGGATGATTTGGAGTATGCCCACTTGTGCTATATTTATGAGTATTAACTCTAATGTTCCTGCATGGGTTAGTGGCCAAACAAAACTCTCCTTAGTTGCCGGTCACGGATGTGACTTAAGACTCCGAGTTGAATACACTCATTATTGATGCAGCCGTAGAGGACTTTTTCAGCATAGATTTTTAAATCATGCATATATTTTAGAAAGTTTCTCTTATTCAGTTGATTTTAATACTGGGATGTTTTTATCATGAATGATGAATATAATTATTTATTGATGTCTCTTACCCGGTTTTGTAAATATTTATTGTGAATGTTTACTATGATTGCAATTTGCACATGAACTTGGCACGTTTTCACTTTTGTATGTACTGTACTTAACAGCCAGATTTGCACAGGAGGTTTTACAAAGTGTGTAAGCCAATATGCACTGTATTTTACAGTTATGAATGCATTCACGCAGGAACTGAGTCTTTCATCCATATTCATTATGTCTGAAATTGCACTGTCACTTTAAAAGGTGTTGATCTGCCCATGTGATGTGTCATGTGATCAAGGTCCGAGAGGGACCGAAATGCGTCACGGCGGTGGTGTTGGGCGATTAACAGAAAAATAAAGAAATATTCAGCACAATTTGGGTCTGCATCGTCTCTTGGGAGAATCGATTCCTGTGTGCTAGAGCAAAAATCAGGATATATATATATATATATATATATATATATATATATATATATATATATATATATATATATATATATATATATATATATATATATATCACACCAACACTTCCTCGCTCGAGAAAGATTACCACGGACACCTCACATGGATTGCAGATAGTTTAATCATATGGAAACTGCACAGCAACGCGTTTCGACTTAACGTCTTGATCACGCTAAAGAAGCTACACAGTGAACACACTTAAATATACTGTAGTGAGTAGACATCAACAAAGGACTTACACCAAATTGATAAAAATGATACATGGTGGTTCTGCCATATTAGCCTAGTCAAAGTAGTTACTGATTAACACTGTGCAAACATAAGCAATTCATTTCAACCTGTGTCCCCAGAAGTCCGCTTGGAATATATGCAGATCTCAAAATTCATTTAAATAATATTGAAAAAACATCTTGCATAATGCCCAAGTGGGCAATTATTGTTTTCACAATTTCCAAGCATCATCACACGACACGGAAGGTCTTGCCCCAGCGGGCAAATAGTTGCTCACTACATTATATTTAAGTGTGTTCACTGTGTAGCTTCTTTAGCGTGATCAAGACGTTAAGTCGAAACGCATTGCTGTGCAGTTTCCATATGATTAAACTATCTGCAATCCATGTGAGGTGTCCGTGGTAATCTTTCTCGAGCGAGGAAGTGTTGGTGTGATAGTGTGCAGGGCTTCCGGTGCCCTTTCCGCGGACCGCCCTGCAAGACGGCTTCTTCTATACCGGAGCTGGGTTGCTTATATATATATATATATATATATTCACTGAAAAAACCTTAGGTTTTACAGACATTATAGTTAGGAATTAGCTTTTAAAAAAACCTTTGAAATTTACAAAAAAAAAAAAACATAGGTTTCAGGGACGTTAGAGTTAGTTGAACATTTGACTCATATAAAGCCAGAGAAATTCGCCTGTTACAGTTAGTTGAGCTAAGTATAGCTCGCGTGCCCGCAATGCACTGGTAATGATGTCACATAATACATCACTGATGACATCACTGCTGACATCTCACATGACATCACTGATGACATCATCCACATGAACATTTGATGTATATACTGATGCCCTAATACAAAGTTTGATACAAGCACTCTAAAATACAAACTACTATTTTTGAAACCATATACACAACAATGCCAGCTACTACATACCACCCACTATTTCCTAGGTCTGTTCACACATCCAGTCACTTATACATGCAATTACTCATCAATACAGTACTATAATTTGCAATCATACACCTATACGGCAGGCGCTGTGTTACGTCACAGACGTATGGTGTCACGCCGGTTACAACATTCCCTCTTTTTTTATCTCAAAAGTATATGTAAATAACTTTAAACAGTATATGACAGCAAGCGATAATCTAAAATATTTTAAAGATTTATATATTTCTAACTATAATAATCTTATATTATGATAAATATATTTCTCAAAATGGCGTCAGGTGTGGCCTCCTTGCACGCTCGGTGCGCGATTGACATGTGACCTTATAAAAAAGCATTTAATTGCTTCATAACATTTCCAATTGTAACAGTTGGACGACCCCACCCATTTTAGTCATTCTCTCTACAGCGTTTGATGAGAGACACCACTTCACGTTAAACAACTTTTTTAAAGGTTTTTCCTGTGTACACATATCTTATAATACACAAAACATGGAACCATAACCTTGATCAATGTTCATGCTCTGTACATTAAGCCTTCCACATGTGTTGGCCATGTATCTCAAACGTTACATCACAAAACAAATGTATGTTACACGATGCCCCTGGTGTATGTGTGTGCACATTATTGTGCTGCCTTTCGGCCTGGGTATTGGTGGCTCCAAGGAGTATCATCAGCCACGGGCAGAGTACACATCCTAGATCACATGTGACAAACAGTAATGTGTAGATTTGTATTGCTTTACACTGTATTGTCAGGCTTTACCAATATAGTAGTGTGTCATATGAGAGACTTTCAGATTCACAATTGACATACACTGCTTGACTGTGATGAGCGTTATCACTGTGTATGACATAGCATCACTGCTGATCCTCCCTCCATCAGAGCACATTCATGTGTATGCTTTGCGAAAGCAACACTTTCAATAATACCGCACACCATTGACATGCATGTCTGCGCATATCCACAAGCTTGACAACGACATGTAATGTTCAATCTTTTTGAACAGCATCTCATTAGCGATAGTTGCCGCCCTCCGGATACATGCTACATTAATATAAATTGCGCATTCAGCGACGTCTAAACTGCAAAAGAAATACACATAAGTACACTTCCTGGCCAGGCAGGAACTGAACAACGCCCAGATACCCAGAACAATTATTCACACCCCTTTGCTGGCCTGTCGTACGCAAGCCCAGCCCACTTTGTTTATGTATAAATAAGATAACGGCAACGCCACATGTCCCAGTTCTTCCACACTGCCTCCGGTGATATGTCCGCATCCACCTTGCATATCACAATGCATTATAAAAAAAGGAATCCATGAGGTGTACACCATCCTGACAGTCAACACTGGTTTTAAATTGTGAACCCTACTGCCTGTCGTGTTTCCAAAGGGATTCATGAGGTGCACAACATCCTGAATTCAACACAACAACTGAATTGTGAACATTGCTGCCCATAGTGGTTGCACACACAACAATGACAGCAGGTGAGCAGTGGGGCCTGGGTGCACAGGGGCTGCAATTGAGCGCAGTGCTGCGGGAGGGGTGCGAACAAGCAATGTGGCCATGCGTGATGATGTGATCTCTGACCTCATTCAGTCACATCTCTGTCTCATCTTAAGGACCTGCTGGACCGTACTGTAGGCCTGAGCCAGCGAGCAGCGCTGCCCTACGGACACTTGTTGAGCGCAGTGCTGTGGTAGCGGTGGGGTGCATCAGCCTAATTGCGCACGTGTGAACAAGCGATGTTGTTGTGCATAATGATGTGATCGCTGACCTCATTCAGTCACATGTCTGTCTCATTTTAGGGACCTGCTGGACCGTATGGTAGGCCTGAGCCAGCGGGCAGCGCTGCCCTACAGACACGTGGTGTTGGCTTTTAGGGCGCTGCAGTGAGCTCATTACTAAGTGTACATGCACACAGGCTTCCTCCACTGCATTACACACGTACATTATGCTTCTAGCATGAGGTCTGTTTCTTTGTATGTGAATCCTAGTTATAACCTATTATTATTTAACCTTGTGGATTGTGGTGCACTCCAACTCCTCACGATCACCACTAACAGTTCGTAGATCGTACTTCAAAAACGAAGGATGCATTCAACTGGTGTTTTCTATTCAGCTTGAAATAAACCTTCATTTACCTCCAGACATTTCCACTGTTAAATTGTTTCTCCCTTTTCAGACACTGAATTGACCGAAAATGGGCGGAGCAGGTGCCCGTCCCATCATGATGCCCTCAAAGGTACCCTGGCCTCGGAGCTTGCACCAACACATCGTTGGACACACCAATACTGACAGGTGAGCAGTGAAGCCTCGGTGTGCAGGACCTACAATTGAGCACAGTGCAGGGGAAGGTGCTGGGGTGCAGCACCCTCTGTGCACAGGTGCAGGCAAGCAATGTTCCTGTAGCTAATAATGTAATCTCTGGCCTCATTCATATGTTTCATTTTAAGGACTTGCTCGACCACACTCTTACTCGCGGACCCCAGCGTCCTAGACAAACGGGTGACGGGACGTAAACACTAAGGGCTGGGTGCAATAGGCCAACGCTCTGTCTGCTCCTCCCTCTGTTCTTTTGACTCTCCCTCCCCTTCTCCTTTCCACCCACTCCCTGTCCCTCCCATTCTCAATATCTTCCTTTCATTCGGACTACCTTTCTTTTCCTCTTCCACATGGCACACATACTTATGTTTCATTTTGGTCTTTCAGATTTTGTACGCTGCTTCCGGAGAAGTCCTAACCACATATTTCATGTTAAACTGTTGTTTGTTCTAATACACTTGCAATTCCATTTATTTGTGTTGTAATAAAGATTATTTTTTTCCAATGAATGAAGACTGCAGAATTCTACAACTGCAAGGGTTCTATACGTGTATCACTTTATAACACCATGAGTACTGCCCGTGCGACTTCAAGGACTGCCGAGGCCCACCCTGCATATTTAAGTAAGGCCCCTGAGGGTGGCGATCCCCGGACTTCAGTTGGCCTCGAAGCCCCCGTACATTTTGTAAACAATACCCAAGAAGGTGGCGATCCCCTACGCTATGAAACGTCTCTGTCCCCATCCGCGCCTAATTTAAATTTGACATTAAGATCCCCAGTCCTACAGAGACCCCTCAATATAATATTCGGATTAGCCACGGAACATTACCCACCAGGAGCCTAATTTAAATCAATGGGTGAGACCCCGCTTTCTTTTTCCTCCATATTTACCATTCACATTTGCTCTATTAAAGCGACACGCGGTTTTCCTCTTCTAGCTTCAACTAGTCAAACAAGGATTTGCTATCACAGGGTAGAAGCCATTCATCCGCCCTCTAAGGGCAAACATACATGTCCCACAGATGCACACCCCAGGACATTGTATGAGCTGTGCCTGGGAGGTCCTGCTCCCTAGGATCATGATGTATTGGTCAGTATAAACGCATACTAACACTACAGGTGTACTACAGCGACCAGAGTGTAGTCAAGAGGCAGAGGAAGTGCAAAATCTAAAAATATGAATCCTACCAGAGGTCGGATGACATAGTTCAATGAGCCGACAACCCTGGGATGAGTAGAAACAGCTACACGAAGAAAACGGGTCTTCTGCACAAAGCAAGCAACTTTGAAGTATTGGTGAGTGCTGCCTTATTTTTACCTTCTCCCGCTCGTTGGCAAATTTATGTAGTGAAGAGGCAGACAGCAGTTGATCCGATAAGTAGATTTATTGCAGGAAAACAGACACCTTAAACACCCACCAACAGGAGAAGACAGCAAAGCAACCATCTTCTCCAGCACTGTGTACAATCTCCTCAAGGTTCCCCTCATGACAGCCCTACATTCTAACATAACATACAAGTCAAGTCAAGTCAAGCCAAACAAGCTTTATTCGACATATAGTCCTTAAAGCACATAAAAATGTATATCATTTCAAAATAAAAATATCAAAAGTGAATTATAAAATAAGCAAGTTTGACGAGTGGACAATTATGTACATCATAAAATACAGCAATAGTTCATTGTCTTCTGGAGAAATCTACACTATAGCAGCTAATCAAACCCAGAAATCTCTTTTAATGAAACACTGTAAATAGGAATTCATACAAAACAGTAAAAAATCATTATGCCTGAGAGATGTTTTTACTCAATTATACATGCTTGTTTTGAGCAGAGCTGGATTTTACCCTAATTATCCACATCCAACCTAGATATTTAGCAACCACTACCAAACATATTCTTGTCCCCAAGGTCTTACATGTGGGGCTGAGCCACACCCTTCATGGTATCTTGTAGGCTGGGCAAACAAATAGCATGTGAGCAACTGATTCAATACATGCCAGGCAACGAGCACACTTTCTATCGCCTGTTTCGTTCCACCTATATATAAAAGATCCTATGGGCAGCGTGCCTGCTCTCAGCTGAAAATACAGCTTCCTGTCCAGTGGTTTGGTGACAGTGTCCCAATATGTTTCCAAACTCGGGGTGAGTTTGAATTCCAAGAATGGTCCTTTTAGTGAAGAAGATTCTCTGACAACTAATTGGATAAGTGCAACCATTTCCCAGTACTTTTCTTTTAAAACCTTTTTTGTAGAGCATTGACACACCAATTTTGGCTAGGATATGTTTGATGCCACAAAGCCAACTAATTTTATGAAAGGGGTCAGATTTTATTATATCTGCAAAGCCAGCGGAATATGGTGCCAGTGTTGGTGTTGTCCACAATCTACACCAGTATAACACAATGCATAGCTTTGCGGTGTCAAGAAAAGAGTGGTTTTCTCCCAATATCATAAAACAACGGATACAGTGGCGTGCTTTGTGGGGCGTTGGTAATGTACCGTAGGAACTTGTTTTCTGATGAGGTAAGTTTCGATAAGTTCTCTAGCCCCCATAACTCTACACCATATAATGCTGAGCTTACCACTTTGGTGTCATATACTTGAAGCACCGGTCTAATAGGTTTCGTAAAGGACCTGCTGTGCTCGAGGCATAGGGCCCCCGAAAGTTGCCTGTGTTTCAGTGTGGCCATATCAAGCTGGTGATTCCACTTGAGATCACTCTGTATGTTCACTCCTAGATAAATGAACTCCCTATCTTGCTCTAGAAGGCGGTTGTTCATTATAATACCACCTTTAAAAACTTTGTGTTGGTTAAAAGTCACAAATTTAGTTTTCAACACATTGACTTTGAGACCACAAGCAGTACAGAATTCCTCAAATACTTTCAGAGCTTGCTGGAGCCCACTCGGGGTCTTCAAAATTATCAATGTGTAGTCCCTGAATATTAAAATCGGGACTTTAGACCCAGCTAAAATCGGGGCATCAGTGTTCTCACGTGTCATACAGTCAACTATTCTGTTAATGAATACAGTGAACAAGATCGGAGCCACAACGCAACCCTGGCACACCCCCCACTCAACAGGGAAATAACTAGTCACTTGTCCTTGGGAACCCCAGCGTATTTTTGCGTAATTACCCTCATGCAGTCTCTTTTTAAGCGTCAAGAGTTCAATGGGTAATCCTAGTTCTTGGAGGGTCACCCAAAGACTGAGCGGGGAACAAGATCAAATGCGGATCACCATTTTCCAGTGTAATAAAATGGTCAATGGTGCTTATAGATGCACAAAAGCCGGCTTGCAGAGGTGACAATATGCTATACTCCTCAACTCAATCCTGAATTGTTTTTAAACTTATTCATATAAAATCATAAAAAATATCTTGCTAAAAATAGCACAGCAATATACACAATGTCATAATAATGTGAAGGCTGTTATAAATTTCTCTGTATTTTTGTGACTTGGTTTTTACCGATGTTTTTAATGTGTATATTGCTGTGCTATTTTTAGTAAGATATTTATAATGATTTCATGTGAATAAGTTTAATAAAAATGTTCCCTCATGGAAAATAACTTTTGTCTATATGTTGACTTTCTGGTGTTGATGGTACTGACCCAATGTATGTTTTAGAATGTTGTTGAATACTGAGGTATGATTGGACATATTGTACGATAACAGAATATCCCAAAGGGAATTTTTCTCAAACTTAAGCGTCTTTGTGGTGTCCTGTCCCTTTGGGTTGTTGGACCCCTCTCTTATTATTGAGTATCCAATGCATAGCCTTTTTTAACAATGAATCTGCATTTTCTATTTTATTTTTCCCCAACTTCGGCACCTTCACAATACAAATATGCTGAATATTTTGCGGCTTGATAATAGCACAGTCCCTTCCTCTCTTCCCAGGTAGCACGCTGATTAATCAAAGGTATGCCAGTATTTACAATCCTATCCTGCTGTAGCTGTGTCCTAAATGTGTCATCAGATGAAGAGTTGACAGTGGTTCTTATGGTGAATGGTACTTTGCTTCCAGGGGGAATCGCTGTAGGGGGAATGTTTTACTTGACCACCTCGCTACAAATGGGGGTCACTTTTCTCCATGCGTTTCTCTTAATCGGGGGGGGGGGGTAGATAATTTTACCTGGACTGGTGCTTGGTTTTGTGAAGGGGGAGTGCTGCAGGTTGGACAATTAGTGCTAGGAGACCTTCCTGGCGTCAGGAGAGTAATCGTGGTTGTTAGATTCTCCATTATTGCTTTCAGAGACCCTAATTTGGTCTGAAGCAAATGGACTGCAAAGATAGTCTCCTGGGTGTCTAGAGCATAATGCTTAGCCTGATTTTCAACCTGCTCTGTGCTAGTAACCACTGGCAATTCCAAGCGCTGTGTACTTTCCTCCACCTGATGATTGGACAATATAGCATATCTGTTTGTACAGATAACTGTGGGATCAATTAGTATTGGATCATGACCTCGGATTCAGAGGGATTTGGTACGATGTCAGAGGGGACGACCTCCCTGCCAGAATTTGTGCAACTCTCGTCTTTGTTTAACTTAGAACACTTTTTGTGCTTGAGGATCATGTTACGGATGACAGAGCAATTTTTGGAGCTATCCCTAGAAGGGTGTAATATACTAGTCAGGGACTTATCTGCGCCACGTGCAGATTTGGCTTACTTACTAACAAATCCTCACATTCCTCTATTTGTGTGTCTTTGCGATCCAGTACACAATTACTGGCTGAATGTTTGGATGCCCTCCTTTCCTTTTTCCCTTTGTGGGTTTTACTACCCGTACCATCATCCCCCCCACTCCCTTTTATGGACTTTCTTTTCCCCATCTCTGCAGAGTATTGATGGTACTTAAGAAAATCTGCAGAAGTCAACTCTGATAAGCAACTAGCAATTGTCCAAAGCTTCCCCAATAGGGATGGGGGAAAGGTGAATATCACCAGAGCAGTGCTTTATCAATGTTGCCACTCTCCCGGTGGGCCTGCACAGGTCTACAAACGAAAGAGGAGTGGCCCTTCCATGCCTCTTCCTGGCACTGAAGGGCAAGGACGGGCCCGACGCAGGCCGGGCTCGGCCCGTGCGCGTCCCGTGCCAGTGTTAGCCACTTTTTCAGCGTGCCGCCGGTGACAGGCTCCTCCCTCCTGAGGAGCAAGAGATCCTGGGAATTGATGTCCCCAACAACAGCAACAGCACCTCTGGAAAGCAGGATGATGAGTCTGCATAGCGTGTCACATGCCACGGTGGTGTTAGGTGCTTTTTCAGTGTGCTGCCGGTGACAGGCTTCTTCCTCCAGAGGAGCAAGGGATCCTGGGTCTTGATGTCTCCAACAACAGCAACAGGACCTCTGGGCCACAGGATGATGAGTCCTGATAGCGCGTCTCACGCCGCTGTGGTGTTAAGTGCTTTTTCAGTGCACCGCCGGTGACAGGCTCCTCCCTCGAGAGGAGCAAGGGATCCTGGGACTTGATGTCCCCAACAACAGTAACAGGACCGCTGGGAAGCAGGATGATGAGTCCGGATAGCGCGTCCTGCGCCGCAGTGGTGTTAGGCGCTTTTTCAGCGCTGCCGGTGACAGCCTCCTCCCTCCAGAGGAGCAAGGAATCCTGGGACTTGATGTCCCCAACAACAACAACAGGACCTCTGAGCAGCAGAATGATGAGTCCGGACAGCGCGTTTGAACTTCAAAAACCACAATGCATTTGATGTATAAACCCTTGAGGGTGGAACATATAAGAACCATCACGAGTGCAATGTAAACTATTGCTGGCTTACTTCCTCATTGCCGATCCAAAGACCAAGGTCGAGGAATGCCCGAAATGGGTTTGGAAATATTGGCACATCACTAAGCTATCACTGTGATGTCTGTTTGCCCTGCACTCTTGCAATAAAGAATGGTAATTAACATGCCATGTGTGGCGCCTTCATTCTTGGGAGCTTTTGCATATGGATATGTATATATATATAAATTCACTGAAAAAAACATTGGTTTCAGGCCTTATATAGTTAGGAATTAGCATTTAAAAAACTTTTAAAATTCACTTAAAAAACTATAAGTTTTAGGGGTGTTATAGTTAGCTGGACATTTCACTCATACAAAACCATTAAAATTGCTCCTATACAGTTAGTTGTACTAACTATATTTCGCGCACCCGCAATCCACTCATGAATGATGTAATATGTGACATCATCAGCAGTGGATTGCGGGTGCGCGAAATATAGTTAGTACAACTAACTATATAGGAGCAATTTGAATGGTTGTGTATGAGTGAAATGTCCAGCTAACTATAACACCCCTAAAACTATATAAGGCCTGAAACTGATGGTTTTTTCAGTGAATTTCAAAGGTTTTTCAAATGCTAATTCCTAACTATATAAGGCCTGAAACCTATGTTTTTTTCTGTGAATTTGCAAGGTTTTTTAAATGCTAATTCCTAACTATATAAGGCCTGAAACCTATGGTTTTTTCCAGTGAATTTCAAAGGTCCTGGTGGGACCCCTGAGCAGGCCTAGGGGGTCAGGGTGCTTCTACTCTGCCCCCTTTTTGAGTTCTACACATTTGTTTTTCTGCATTCTTGTGCCTCAGTCTACCGAGGCACACGATGGCTGCCAACAATTTCTGTTTTGGAGTGTTGACAGACATTGGCAGCCAATCAGCATGCAGCTCGCGCATGCAAAGGTCCGTGCACGTCCGCGCACATATATATAAATATATATATATATATTATAGATAGCTGGACATTTTACTCATACAAAACCATTGCACTTCCCCCGTTATAGCTAGTTGTACTCACTATAACTCGCGCGCCCGCAATCCACTGCTGATAATGTCACATATTACATCATTCATGACCTGGTCAGCGACATCACTGATGACATCACTGATGACATCATCCAGTGAATGTGGTTTGATTTGATTTTTAAATATGTATTATAAATACACTACTTTGCATTGAAGAATGAGTGGATATATAAATATAAATGTGTGGATGGTGGATTTAGTAACAGTGTCATTGATTGTTTGCTTGACTAATTTGTAGAGTCTCACTATATATAATGTGTAGTTACGAAACTGTGTGAAAGTCTTTATTGCTTTGTCTTAATTGCTATGTTAAAGACTATATTTGTTATTGGTTTCTTAACTGAGTATTTATATGGGTAAATTAATGTCTATGTGGTTTAGTGGGGAGGGTGTGATTGCCAAAAATGTGTGAATAGTTCATTCAGTAGGTATATGAGGTTAAGACTACATGTTATAACAGTTGTTTCAGTGAGTGTATATGTTTATGGATGTGGTGGTGATGAAATATTTCTCTAAATGGTGCATCTCCATTAAACTTGAAAAAAAAGGCAGTGTATGTGACAGTTATATCTAATTAAGTGTGCCTACGACTTAGTGATTGTATGAGTCACTATATGGATAACTGCATACTTGTAATAGTGACTTTATAACACACTAAGTGTGAGTTACTATCTATATAAATAGATGAAGTGGTGTTTGTATAAGTGTGTAGGTGAGTAAATGTAAGTATAATCAATTGTTTGCATAAGTCAGAAGGATGTCTTTATAAGTGAATACAATGTGTGCTGGTGTGTAATGTTGAAATAGGCGTATAAGTATATTTGATAGTGTTCTGTTGATTATTCACTGCATATAACACTGAATCTATAGGTAAGTGATTAGATGTATGTATAGTTCTATGAATAACTGAGTGGGTGTTTAGAAATTTCTATTGGTGTGTCAATGGTTTCAAATATGGCACCTTCTATTTTACAGTGAGTGATGAAAGATTATACTAGTGAGTGATGAGGTGTATTTGATTGTCACATGGATGATGTCGTCAGTGATGTCATCAGTGACGTCATTTGAGATGTCATCAGTGATGTCATCAGTGATGTCACTGACCATGTAATGAATGATGCACCTTTTGTGACATTCCGGTGGCTCAGAAGACTGAGTGATATTTATCAGGCAGGACTAAGCCAATTTTTGTGTCGTAATCCTGCCTGATAAATATCAATCCCTTTAACCCAGTGTCCTGCGTTAAAGGGGTGTGCAATGGGTGTTGCTGGGGGCATTCCCAGCATCATCCATGGACTTGAGTAATTTATAGCATCCTCAAAGTCAGTCTTTCAAAAATTCCAAATTATAGGACATGATAATCCAAATCCAAATGTTTCTCAAGAAAAGTCATAAACCGTGTCCGTCAAGATATGTCCTCCAGTGGATTTTGAGTAATTTAGGTTAAAAAAAATATATATATCTGTAAGCGCGCCCCAAAACAGTCGGTAATATCGAGACACAAGAGGTGGCCGAAACAAAGGGGGAAATTATCATAAGGGGCAGAGTAGACCCTCCCTGACCCCCTAGGTTTGATGTGGGGGCTTTAAAAGGGCCCCGCGGGGCCCAAAAAAAAAGAAAATCCGATTTTTTGCGGGGGAGCGCCCGGCACTCGCACCGGGGAGCGGATCGGGAAGCGTACCATGGGGAAATAAGAATAACAGACTTTTCAAAAATTGTATGTTTATTAACTGTTCTTTTTGTTGGTTTTTTATTTTTTTTATTTAAGTACCAACATGTAGGTACCAATGCAGAGTCTATAATTTAATATACACCGTCTCCTTTGTAGATTTCTTGCATGTTGTAACAGAAGTTATTGGGGTATATGGAATTCATAGCGTAGTCTGTCACGAAAGCAGAAACAATATGGAGCCAGAGATGTTAAATACACATTGGAAATAATATAGTGGGAGAAAGGAAGTAACTATGAGCAAACTTACTATGTAACACAAAAAAGTTGCACAGTATACTATAATTCTCACTTTATATTATAAACATTTTGGAACTACTTGATGAATTACATATAAAAATGAATAATGGCTCGAGCAATTTCTGATTATTAAATATACATTTATTCTTCTGATTCTTTTTCATAATTTAATAAAACTTCTAATAATATATTGTCTGAAATGTCCTCATTTGTATTCTGTGATTCCACACACTGAACTAATTCATGGTCCAGAGACTCATCCATAAAATCAAAGTCATCATTTTCAGCAATCCTTTCTTCTGTGTTGTTGTCCAAAACAATTTCAAAAGAAATATCCTGTTCTCCTTCCATTTTGTTGCTGTAAATTGCATAAAAAAAATATATCAGTAGAGTTAGGGCACTGTTGTGTTTAAGTTCAGACAGGCAGTTTGGATTTTTTAATAGTGAAGCTATCTTTGGGTAGTGTATGGTATTAGGCTGGAATTTGAAATATATAAAAGTGTATGTGATAAAGTCTAAGTAAATTTATAATAATACAAGGGAAGCCTAACTCAATCTATAACTATAACAGAGAAGCCTATCTCAATCTATTTCTATTACAGTGGGATAGTATATAACTAACAGAATATTTTTTCTCAAATTAACTGAAAGTGCACAACCTACTTCACTTTTCCAAATAACAACTTACCTTTAAGAAAGCAGTTGAAGTTGTCAGTGTTATTTCTTTTCAAATGTACTTCAGGAAGTAGTAGTCAAAATGGCTGTGTTTCCTTCTCTTTTTTTATATATATTCATGTACATAACCAATGAAATGTCAGGAAATAATCGTAGAAAATGTAAGAAACTTTTTAATTGGTTGTCAATTCTAACACTTCATATGTGTTTTGGTCATGTAATTTACCTCAGGATATTTAGACTGGTCTGCTGCCTAAATGTCTCAATGGAATTTCACCAAATTTGGGCAAATGGTAGGGACTGCTATGTAGTAGGGCCTATTCTATATTTGATGAAAGTGTCTCCAGTGTTTTTTCTGTAAATTACTTTCCCACCTTTTTTAATGGAGCGCTTACCGGTGCGCGCTCCGGTACGCGCACCGGCAGCGTTACGGGAGTCCTCCATTTTGTGTTTCGGTACAATCGAGACAGAAGATGGAGGACAAACAACGTTGGGAATGGGTAGAAGGGGGCGCGGTAGACACTTCCTGACCCTCTAGGTTTTCTGAGGGGGGCTTAGGATGCTCAAATAGGCCAAAAATAAAAAAAATAAAAATAAATTTCGGGGGGGGGGCGCCCGGTACGTGCACCGGTAAGCGTACCGGGGAGCGTACTTTGGTGAAAAATAGTGAAAAAAGTTACAAAAAGATAAACGTTTTGAATGATCAGAGGTAAGGTAGCTCTGAAAAGAGCTTTTGGGTTCTGTGGCTGATTTAGGTACCTACAAGTAGGTTCCAATGAACAGTATTAAATTCAGGAGGAATATTCTATTCCCCTCATCTGAGAAGTGCACACCATCTCCTCTGTAGATGTCTTGCATGTTGTAACGCAAGTTATTATTGTATATTGAACCCATTCCACAGTCTCTCATGTAAGCAGAAACAGATTTATTCACATGTTTCCGTGCTTTCTCAAATTGTGGACAAAATTGGTTGGACCAGTTCCATTTCTGTCTTTGGCATATATATTTCCTTTTTCCACCCTTGTTTAGCACTCTTTACTCACTTACACTGCCTTTCTTTCACTTTGTTTCATCACTGTTCCTTTACTCCACTTCATTCACAAATCCTCAATCCAATTTCAACTGTCTGCATTTCCTCTCTCACTTCCACCACTTTTCATCTTTCTCACATTCTCTAAGTACCACTGCTTTAGTTCTCTTCCCCTCTATTTCCTTCTTTTGCTCCTTTACTCTTTTTGCAATCTTCACTCATTGTACTGCAGTTCACTCAGTTCTTCTCTTTGTCTTTCTGTGTACTTACTTCCTCACTCCTTTTTCCTCTATTGTTCTATATTAACCTCATTCCTTTCATCCCTTCAGTCTGTGACTCCCCTTCACTCACTCTCAGTCACCTTCCATTCCTGTTTCTTATTAATGGATCATCATTTAGACTCCTTTCCCTTTCCCTCATTTTCCTTTTACTTACTTCTCTTTCCTGATTTCGTTTTGATATCTCACATTCTTTTAGTATTTTACTTATCTTCAGTAATTTGTTCTCCTTCTATTTCTTTTTCCCTCTTTTTTGTCTTTCTACATTACTTTATTTCTGTTTCTGTATGCTTCACTCTTGTTTTATTTCTTAGTATACTTTTTTGTTTTTTTCCTCTTGACCTGTTTCTTCTATTTTAAAATATATATTTTACTAATTATAACTTTTTATTTCTTTTGTCTTTCACAGATACAAAGTGTAGTTTTAACGTGGAGTAAAGTTTTCAATAATTATATGGTAAGTGTGATAAAAAAAGTAGTTTATCATCACACTTTGCTTTAACTTCACTACTTTTCTCTCACCCTACTTCACCCCTAATTCCGTACTGTGCTTTCCTCACTTATTCTTATCCTCCATGTTTACTTCTCTTTTCCTTACTTTCCTACCACATTCAACTTCTTTCAGTGTCCCTGCTCATTTGAACTCCTTCACTTACCTTTTTTTCTGATTCACTTAGTCCCTTTCTGACACTCCTTCCTTTACTCTCTCTGTTCTTTCTCTCTATCACTCCCCATGTCTTACCCTTATTCACTTTTATCCACCCTCTTTCACTCCTCTTTACTTACACTCACTGCTATTTTGTTTCCCTCTGTCACCGCTGTTCCTTTTCTTTAGTTCTGTCACTACCTGTCATTCCCCATCCTTTACTGTCCTTCCTTTTACTTTCATCACCCATTCACATTCTCCCAGAACTTCAACTTTAGTCTTCTTCCTCTTTCTTCTCTTCTTTTTCTCCCTTATTCATTTTCCTTTTCTCATTATTTATTTTTCTTTTTTTATAAAAAGTGCGCTGACGGAATGCGCCCCGGTTCGCGCACCGGGGCACTCGCCGGTACGAGCACCGGAAGCGCACCAAAGTGAATTTTTAAAAAAAAATGAATATACTTCAATACATAGGTATGAAGCCCTATAAAAAGTTCAGAATTAGCAGTTAAAAAACCTATGAAATTCACAGAAAAAACCAAAGGTTTTACACCAGTTATAGTTAGGAATTAGCAGTTAAAAAACCTTTGAAATTCACTGAAAAAATCATAGGTTTCACACCAGTTATAGTTAGGAATTAGCATTTGAAAAACCTATCAAATTCCCCGAAAAACCATAGGTTTCACACCAGCTATAGTTACCTGGAAATTTTACTGACATAAAACCATTGAAATTCCCACGTTATAGTTAGTTGGACTCACTATAACGTGCGCGTGTAATGCACTGCTGATGACATCACATATTACATCACTCATGACATGGTCAGTGACATCACTCATGACATCCCTATACAGTTACAACAACCAATTCAGTAATTCCACCATTTATATACACATCCACTCACTCACCAACACTTCTATATAGTTACTCATACATATACTCACTCATCATATGTAGTGAGACACCTATACATCTGTTAACACACCGACAGTCTTCCAAAAGTTGCTCACACACATACTCGCACATGCAAATAAACTATTGAACATCCATTTATTTGCATATACAGCTATACACACACTACCATCTTACTTCTACGGAAACTTACACATACTTAGTCTCTTAAACAATCACTTAAAGAAACACATACTTATTAAAACAAGAACTCTTTCAATCTCTCACTCTCACATATACTCAATTATATACACCAATACTCACATATACTAGATTAAAACATATGTAGTTACTGATAAAGACACTAGTGAGACATTCATTCACTTACTAACACATACATATACACACTCATTCACCCTTACAATCCCTCACATATGCTGTCTTCAAAACCTATTCAAACAGTGAGTCAGTCATTGATGCATCTATGTGCTAAGTAACACCCCCACCAAATCAAACAGATAATAAAAAAACATCTAATAATCCATATACACACACATGTAGCTACTCAGCAACCCATGCAGCCACTTATACACAAAGTGAAACACTGATATATATATTTAAATATTTATTCATTACTCGCTATTATATGTATTCACTAAGATACACTTAATAAGCTAGTTAACCAATATTTTTTTCTTAAAAAAACATCCATTTAGACACTTATTTAAACATTTATTCTTCCATTGACCTATACATATACATATATAAATCATATTTATTTTTCAGAAAGGCACACATTCACTGGAATGTGTCATCAGTGATGTCATGAGTGATGTCACTGACCATGTCATGAGTGATGTAATATGTGATGTCATCAGCAGTGCATTACATGCGCAAGTTATAGTGAGTCCAACTAACTATAACGTGGGAATTTCAATGGTTTTATGTCAGTAAAATTTCCAGGTAACTATAACTGGTGTGAAACCTATGGTTTTTTCAGTGAATATAAATATATATATATATATATATATAAATGCCCACAGCATTGAGAATGCACTCGACAGTGCTCGGGTCTCAGGGCTTCTGCTCCTCCTTTTCAATTACTGTGCCGTGGGGAAGGCACCATTGCCTGCTGGTAAGAGAAATTAGCAACCAGAGGGCGAGGTTGAAGTTCCAAAGGGTTTGAAACTTTGTTGGCACAGTGCTCGTGATCAAAGCCAGCATCCTTAACGTGACTCAACCTACTATAGGTATTTAAAGGACATGCATAGTTACAAAAAAAGAAGTAAAGAATTATTGTCGTATTACGGATGTTTTATTTATTTGTTTATTTATTTAATTTATTTGTTTGAGTTTTCTATAGCGCTGTCTAGACCCTGAGGTGTCAGAGCACTTTACATAGAGTTCCACAAAGTTACAAAATTACATCAGTTACCAGTTACATCAGTTACTAGAAAACAAGAGCGTAAAGACGAGATAAATGGAACTTATATGGGAAAGGGGGTAGGGTAAAGGGGTAGGAGGAAATAGGGTGGAGAGACGAGGGAGAGTCTGCCAAAGTTCGGCTGGGTAGGTGACGCCGGAGGGGGAAGTCCTCAGCCCATCTCCTCTATAGCTATCGGTTAGCTCCACCGGGCATCGGCCAAATAGCTAGGTCTCAACGGAAAAACATTTGAAAAGCATAGGGGATTAAAAAAATGGAGGATAGAGGGAAAAGGGGGTTGGGTAAAGGGGTAGGAGAGAGAATTCGAAGGCGAGACAAAGGAAGGTCTGCCCAAAGTCCGGCTGGGTAGGTGACGGTCAAAGGGGGCCATCTCCTCTATAGCTATCAGGTAGCTCCACTGGGCATCAGCCAAAAAACTAGGTCTAGCACTTACCATAAGGCAATATCATGTGACAAATTACAAAAATAATCACATTAGTTACAGAGAGGTTACAAATTCAATACAGAAGTTATTAGCGATCAAGAGAAACAAGTTCCACAGAAAAAAAGAGGGGAAAAAAGAAAAAGTCCACTGGAAGGAGTCAGCAGCCGAGAAAGATACAAGACATACGTCTGAGGTCCGGCTGGGTAGGTGACGGCCATGGCAGTGTGCAAGAGCCTGTCTCCCCTATAGCTGTCATGGCAGCTCCACCGGGAATCGGTCATACATTTCGGACTCAACCAGATAAAAATGAGAATCAGGAAGGGGCCAAGAGTTAGCAGCGAACAAAGTGACGAGACATAAGTCCGAGGTCTGGCTGGGAAGGTGACGGTCATAGCGGTGTGCAGAGCCTGTCTCCAGTATAGCTGTCAGGGGCAACTCCACCGGGAATCGGTCATACATTTTGGACTCCGCCGGATAAAGATGAGGGTCAGGAAAGGACTAAAAGTCTAGAGTCCAGAGACGAGCTGGTGGAGCTGGCGAGAGTGGTAGGATAGGAAGGGTAGTGTAGCTTGGCAGCCATCTGAAGGTGAGGCAAATCGAGTCTGTTGATCTCCAAGACTCTGTAAGCGGTGTAGTGTCTAGATCTTAGGGTTGTTTCCCATTCCTATTATATTGTATGAGTTCCTTTCTGCTGTTTTCAGTTCTCCTGGCATTTTTTAAAAATTATTATTTATTTAATTACCAACTAAACTTCCTACCTCAATAATGACTGGTAACACTAGCAGTGATGTTGCACTCAGCAGACCTTGACTGGGGGGCTTGAAATAAAAGGAGCCGGAATTCTAAATAATGCAAATTTCAAGAGTCATTGACCCTGAAACGCGTTGGCACAGTAATTGGAAAGGGGGAGCAGAAAGGCATGTTAAAGCAGAAGCCCGGAGGGCCAATCACCGTTGAGGGCATTCTGAATTCTTGATTTTACATATATATATATATATATATATATATATGAAAAACGGCGTTCCTCACGAGCACTCAGGCGCAGGACGGACAGACCACAATCCACTCGTAAATCCAAAAGTTGATTTATTTACTTCATAAATCTACGTGACGCGTTTCGCACTCCACAGAGTGCTTCATCACACAAGTTGCACCAGTTGCTATACATCTTTTATGTTTAAATTACTGTTGAAACGACGGACTGTAGAACCAGATTACTGTTGTCAGTACATTAACATGTCGCCATTTTATAATGGTGTGTCGTATTTGTTCATACCATAGTGTATATATACATTTCATTCTGGTCTAATCAAAACCAATAAAACATAAATAAAGAGCCGTTCTTGTAACCATTAGTGATGCAAATAATCATATATGTTGGTACTTAATGGTTAGGTTCTGTATATGATTTAAATAGTGTAACATACTTGCCCAGTGTCTGATAGACTGATATGTTAAATTTGAAGTATCGAAGAATTATTAGGTTGGTGTTAGAACCCGATGTGGGGACGGAAGCACAGTGAGCCCGATCACGTGTCTATGCTCCGCCCCAGGGATGCGTCGTGTGACGTATCTCGGTTGTCTTGGTAACCCGTGCCGTATAATCATCTGGCATGAACTCAATAAATAATAAGTCCTGGTTAGTGGAGGAATCAAAGAACTTATTCAGGGTTGTGTCATTGTACGATAACTGGAGGGTACACTTATCCTGAACCTACGCTCCTCCTGATAGTGAGAATCTGCTAGGGTACATATTTAATTATAGTATACTAGACTGTATCCTCGCATAATAGTGTGATAGCAGATTAGGTTCATGACATGTCATGTATCCTGTCCTGGTTAGTGGACAAGGGCTCGCAATTCAGACCACAATTGGAGGGCATGATTTACATCTATGTACACATATACCGTATTACAATTGAAAGGTATAGAAACCATGTGCAACTTTTACGTAAATGTTTAAATAAAGTGCAAAAAATATAGAATACATTTGAAATATTTGGTACTTTCATTTCAGACGGATGAGGGAAGACCACAGTGAAACGTTTAGGGTGATCGTGTCGTTATATCTAGACACATCCCTCCCTTTTTGTATCTGTGGGTGAAAAAAGAGAAGAGAGAAGACAGAGTCAGAAATATAGGTAATACGTATAGATTGAGAAGAATTACACTTGTACAATTCATGAAGATACATTAACAGTTATTGCAACACCATCATATTCATTCCTGCAAATGTACATTATACTCCTCATCCATGTTATGGCCTTTAGGGTAACGGGTACAGAGACTTATTATATATTTAGATTATTTTTGTCTTAATTTCATAAGACGGTTACCTCCTCTCGGGCCAATGTTCACTTGCTCTAGTATATAGTAGGTACGTTTTTTGGGGTCTGAAAAATGATGACACTCAAAATGGCGTGCTATGGGGTATTGTTGGTCTAAGTTACTGATAGCACGAGTATGTTCCAATACTCTTTTTTTCGCCATATGGGTCATGCTGCCTATATATATCAATTCACATGGACAAGTTAAGGCATAGATCACAAACGGAGTTGTGTAAGTAAGGAATTGTTTGATCTTTTGTATCTTTTTGGTACTAGGGTTCCAGTATTCTTTTTTCATGTGGCTATTAGCACAAGCCTTGCAATGGCCACATGGGTAGAAGCCCTGTAAATTGATGCCTCTGGGGATGGTCTTGGTACTTATGTCATTATGTACTAGTATATCTCTCAGGGTGCACCCTTTTTTGCACGTTATACTGGGACGCTTAGGTAGAGTGTCCCCAATTATGGGATCAGATGTCAGTAAATTCCAGTTTTTAACTAGACTTTTCTGTATTTGTTTACAGTTCCCATTGTAGGTTAGGAGTACCTGAATCATCCTCCTCTTTGTTAGACTTTTCTATGACAGTTAGTAAATCTTCTCTCTCAGTTTCAGTCACCTTTTTACTTGCTTTTTTGATCACCCACATAGGATATCCTCTATTGAGGAATCTTTGTGTCATCACTTTTTCTTCTGCTAAGTAATCTAGATTGTTACTGCAGTTTCTCTTAGCCCTTAACAGTTCCCCGTAGGGGATGCTCCATTTTAGATTATCAGGATGACTACTTTCTGCATGTAGCAGAGAGTTACCTGTTGTGTTTTTTCTGAACAGTACTGTTTCGATGGTATTTTCTCTAATCAAGACCTTGGTGTCTAGATATTCAACCTCTTTTTCACTGATACTACTGGTGAGCGTGATGTTTCGGGTGTTATCATTCAATCTCTTGATGAATTCAGAGGCTTCTGTTTTGTGTCCTTTCCAGATGACAAAAATGTCATCTATATAACGTAGCCACAATCTGACTTTCTCGAAGTCCTTTTTGAGTTGAGCATCATTACGGATGTCTGCCTCCCATGCTCCCATGAAGAGGTTCGCCAGGCTCGGTGCAAAGGAAGTACCCATCGCAGTACCATGGGCTTGTACAAAGATATCACCATTGAAGCTGAAGAAATTGTTTTCTAGGCAGTGTTTAATCATGTCAAGCAGCATGGTAGTATGTCCCAGAAATCTTATATCTCTCCTTTTCAGAAATCTGGCACATGCTTCCATCCCCTGATTGTGTTCAATTATGGTGTAAAGAGCATATACATCCATTGTTATTAGGAGGCATTCTTTATCAATGTTCACTTTATTGATTTAGTCTAGGAAATCCTTCGTGTCTCTCACATACGTTGGAAGACCCATGACAAAATCTCTGAGAAAATGATCAATGTACCGTGAGATATTCTCCAGTACACATCCTCTGGAAGAGATGATCGGTCTTCCAGGGGGATTCTGAACGCACTTATGAACTTTGGGAAGAAGGTATAGAATAGGTCAAATGGGATGATCTTTTTTAAGATAGCAAAATTCTTCCCATTCAAGCCAGCCCTTGTCTCTCCATTCACCTAGTTTTTCCCATATATCTTTAATGCTGTCATTGTATTCATTGCGATTGGATATCTTGTATGTTTTACCATCATGCAATTGTCTTTCAGCCTCAGCAATGTACATTTCTCTAGGCATTATGATAATGTTCCCGCCTTTATCCGCGGGTCTGATGAGTATACTTTGATCATTGCCCAGATCTTGTATGGCGTTCTTCTGAGTTACAGTCATATTAAATTTTACTTTTTTCTTTGTTTTAGTCCAATTCCGACTACTAAGTTCAAATAAGTCATTGCCCATCTGTTCTTGAAAAGAATCTATGTTGTCATGATTCACTTTTGGATTTACGAGTGGATTGTGGTCTGTCCGTCCTGCGCCTGAGTGCTCGTGAGGAACGCCGTTTTTCATGAATATTTAACCCGGCTGCTCCGCCGGTTCGAGCCACCCCTACGGAAGGTGAAGGGTTGTTAGCAGGAGCGTTTTGAATTGTAAAATATATATATATATATGTATATATATATATATATATATATATATATATATATATATATATATATATATATATATATATATATATATATATATATATATATATATATATATATATATATATATATATATATATATATATATATATATATATATATATATATATATATATATATTACCTACTGGCGGTCGCCAGTAGGTATATATAGTTAGGATTTTTTCTCTATGGGATTTTTGAATATTCTATGTCTAATAACTTTGGCGTTTGTGGACGGAATTGGCTGAAATTTTCAGGAAAATGGAACATTTCGTTTCTGAGCAGCCCCTGACAATTTGGGGGGGTTTCATCAAGGGGGGGCCGAGAAAAAAGGGGGGTCCCAAAACGCGGTTTTCCCATGTTAATTTCCATAGGGCGGTTGGCCTCACTTTTAGCTCGAACGGCTGAATGGATTTAACGAAACTTGGCAAAATTGTAGGGACTGTTAGCCCGATGTGCCTTTGCTAGGTCTCAATATATGTGCTCCAGTGGATTTTGAGTAATTTAGGTTCAAAAAAAGATATATATCTGGGCGGAGCCTAACCACACATCTGATCTGATTGGCTGTCAGCACTTCATCCAAGAAGTGTTGGCAGCCATCTTGGGACCAATATACATGATAGCACCTCATTAAAAAGCATTGTAGTTAATAGAGGGTGTTAGGACTTTAGTTACATTATAAATCATTTGTTGATGGTACCATACTCGTTTTAGGAATTGTGGTGGGTTCTAAGGTGATTTTACCATGTGAAAAAACCTTCTGCTGTGATATCATGAATATTGTTTGAAAGAAAACTAATATCTCATGATTTTCCCACAGTGGTTTGGAAGGAGATCCATAAGCTAAACTGAAAGCATATTTTCTGTAAATTCACATTATCTTTCTCAGTCATGTGAAAAAGAAGTCTGACATTCTCAGTAAAACATAAACATCCAACAAGGACAGAGACTGTCAGTTGATTCCTTTGTGTTCTACTGCAGCCTCCTAGAGTGTTCTAAAGAACAACTAGAGCGCTAACAGTCCTACTTATTACAAAGGTATGGCACACCTGAAGCCATCTTGATTGGAATAAAGTGGTAACTCTTAAAACATTTAATTTAAGAAGAAACAACATGAGGGGGTATATTTGCCATAGAAAGTATGATTAGTGCTGCAGAATGAAAAATTAGGGCACATTTTGAGTGACTTCTCAAATCCTTTTCTATTTCATTAAAACATTCTGACATGCAGTCTCCCAAAATGGCCACCAGAGACAAAAGAGCCCAAATGTAGCCCAAATATCACCCAGATGTAGCCCAAGTATAGCCCAATGACAGAATGTCCCAGAGTGTTCTAAAGAACAACTAGAGCGCTAACAGTCCTACTTATTACAAAGGTATGGCACACCTGAAGCCATCTTGATTGGAATAAAGTGGTAACTCTTAAAACATTTAATTTAAAAAGAAACAACATGAGGGGGTATATTTTGCCATAGAAAGTATGATTAGTGCTGCAGAATGAAAAATTAGGGCACATTTTGAGTGACTTCTCAAATCCTTTTCTATTTCATTAAAACATTCTGACATGCAGTCTCCCAAAATGGCCACCAGAGACAAAAGAGCCCAAATGTAGCCCAAATATCACCCAGATGTAGCCCAAGTATAGCCCAATGACAAAATTTCCCAGAGTGTTCTAAAGAACAACTAGAGCGCTAACAGTCCTACTTATTACAAAGGTATGACACACCTGAAGCCATATTGATTGGAATAAAGTGGTAACTCTTAAAACATTTAATTTAAAAAGAAACAACATGAGGGGGTATATTTTGCCATAGAAAGTATGATTAGTGCTGCAGAATGAAAAATGAGGGCACATTTTGAGTGACTTCTCAAATCCTTTTCTATTTCATTAAAACATTCTGACATGCAGTCTCCCAAAATGGCCAACAGAGACAAAAGAGCCCAAATGTAGCCCAAATATCACCCAGATGTAGCCCAAGTATAGCCCAATGACAGAATGTCCCAGAGTGTTCTAAAGAACAACTAGAGCGCTAACAGTCCTACTTATTACAAAGGTATAGCACACCTGGAGCCATCGTGATGGGAATAAAGTGGTAACTCTTAAAACATTTAATTTAAAAAGGAACAAAATGAGGGGGTATATTATGCAATAGAAGGTATTATTAGTGCTGCAGAAAGAAAAATTAGGGCACATTTTGAGTGACTTTTCAAATCCTCTTCTATTTCATTAAAAAATTCTGACATGCAGTCTCCCAAATTGGCCACCAGAGACAAAAGAGCCCAAATGTAGCCCAAATATCACCCAGATGTAGCCCAAGTATAGCCCAATGACAGAATGTCCCAGAGTGTTCTAAAGAACAACTAGAGCGCTAACAGTCCTACTTATTACAAAGGTATGGCACACCTGAAGCCATCTTGATTGGAATAAAGTGGTAACTCTTAAAACATTTAATTTAAAAAGGAACAAAATGAGAGGGTATATTTTGCCATATGAATTATGATTAGTGCTGCAGAAAGAAAAATTAGGGCACATTTTGAGTGACTTCTCAAACCCTCTTCAATTTCATTAAAAAAATCTGACATACAGTCTCCCAAGATGGCCACCAGAGACAAAAGAGCCTAAATGTAGCCCAAATATCACCCAGATGTACCCCAAGTATAGCCCAATGACAGAATGTCCCAGAGTGTTCTAAAGAACAACTAGAGCGCTAACAGTCTCACTTATGACAAAAGTATGGCACACCAGAAGCCATCTTGATTGGAATGAAGTGGTAAGTCTGAAAACACTCAATTTAAAAAGGAACAACATGAGGGGGTTAATGTTGCCATAGAAAGTATGATTAGTGCTTCAGAAAGAAAAATTAGGGATCATTTTCAGTGACTTCTCAAATCCTCTTCTATTTCATTAACAAAATTCTGACATGCAGACTGAAACATGCACTTTGAATACCAGCAGCAGACGTCCCTGGTGAGCAGTAGCTTTACTACAGTGATCTAATGTGCAACTAGAGTGCTAAATTTCAGAATTAATGGCAAATGTGTGACACATCTGAATGCCTTCTTGATGGAACCAAAGTAAACAAGCATTGAAAATGCAATAGATCGCGCCCTCGTTTAAGTTAAAGCCATTCTGTTTGTAATGAGGTGCCTTTTTTGCTTTGCTTTTATTAGTGTTTTTTCAACTTTCATGTAAATAACATGCATCTGTATGCATATAAGTATATGTATGCATGCATTTATGTTTGTATTTATATAGATATACAGATGATATATGTTTATATATGTATGTATATATATATATATATATATTCACTGAAAAAACCATAGGCTATAGACCATATATAGTTAGGAATTAGCATTTACAAAACCTTGAAAATTCACTGAAAAAACCATAGGTTATAGACCATATATAGTTAGGAATTAGCATTTACAAAACCTTGAAAATTCACTGAAAAAACCATAAGTTATGGACCATATATAGTTAGGAATTCGCATTTACAAAACCTTATTTTACTGACACAAAACCATTGAAATTCCATATATAGTTAGTTGCACTAACTATATATCGCGCACCCGCAATCCACTGCTGATGATGTCACATATTACATCATTCATGACATGGTCAGTGACATCACTGATGACATCACTGATGACATCTCAAATGACATCACTGATGACATCTCAAATGACATCACTGATGACATCTCATTTGACATTACTGATCACATCACTGATGATATCATTCATGTGATAATACGATGAACCTCTTCAGACTCTAATATAACCTTAGATACAATCAGTGTAAACAGACACTCACAGACTGTCACTCATCCATGGAGTTACTCACACACCTAGTCAGTCATGCAAAGAATCAATCACACCTCCATTTCCTCAACTATACAGTTATACAAACTTTACTTATTCAAACATATACTAACACATATTTACTCTCTTATACAATCCCTGATACAAGTTCACAATGATCCATACAGCCACTCACACATTCACTGGCTCTTATGCACAGTTATTTATATATGTCAACTCTCACATGTACTGTGTTTTACATATGTACTTACTTTGACATGTAGCACTGAGATATCCATTCACTCACCAATACACTCATGCACACAGTCAACCGCCCATACAGCTGTTTCCACATGCACTTTTGAAACCATACATCTAGTGAATCAACTGCTCACACATCTATGCACAGAGTCATACACCTCCCAGCCACCCACACACACACTCAGTCTCCCCTACAAATACTTGGGCAACCAATCAATAACCCATATAGTTACTCATATAGCTACTTATCAACACATGCAACAGTTTACAGAACAACAGACATAATGATGCACAAATTAAGACAGTTTAGTCACTAACCCATGCACTCAGTGAGACACATTTAATCACTCACTCATACAGTCAGTCATGCACCTACTAAATCCTTCATCCAGACACTTATACATCCACTCATTCTTCAATATGTAAGACATATTGTAACTTTACAGAAACATACAGTCACTGGATGTTGTCATCAGTGATGTCATCAGTGATGTCATTTGAGATGTCATCAGTGATGTCACTGACCATGTCATGAATGATGTAATATGTGACATCATCAGCAGTGGATTGCGGGTGCGCGATATATAGTTAGTGCAACTAACTATATATGGAATTTCAATGGTTTTGTGTCAGTAAAATAAGGTTTTGTAAATGCGAATTCCTAACTATATATGGTCTATAACCTATGGTTTTTTCAGTGAATATATATATATATATATATTCCAGCAAAAGTTTTAGCGCTAAGCTGTGTTGGCCACTTGCAGCGGCGGGCTCTGGACGGGATCGCCAGTCCCAAAATACTCAGCCAATTCGTTCACAGTCCACAAGAACGACGTCCAGGCCACAAGTAGTATTCAAATCTGGATTTATTTCACAGCCCTACTCGATGCGTTTCGGGAATTGCCTTCCCTTTCTCACGAGTACCATAGTCTGTTTGCATCCATTATTTAAAGTGAATCACATGACTTCATTGAATGATAGACATAGCCAACAGACTACCAACACATCACATGTCTGGAGCTATACAATACATACTTTTTATCAGCAAAGTGTGGCATGTTGTGCATAAATCAAAGTGAGTAAATCAAAGATAAATGAATTCATATGTTGCACATAATTTAGAGCTGGCAGAATATGTTATACCAATTTACACGCTGTTCCCTCGATTTCTATTGGGACGGTCAGCCCGTTTGCATTACTTCAGACCTCACGTTAAATGCTTTAAACCCTCGGTGAGGTTTTATGACATTTCAAATTATATGCTAGAATTGACCACATTCTATGATTTTTTAAGATTTTTAAAGAAAATAAAATTGGATGGTATGGTACTCGTGAGAAAGGGAAGGCAATTCCCGAAACGCGCCGAGTAGGGCTGTGAAATAAATCCAGATTTGAATACTACTTGTGGCCTGGACGTCGTTCTTGTGGACTGTGAACGAATTGGTTGAATATATATATATATATATATATATATATATATATATATATATATATATATATATATATATATATATATATATATATATATTTTACCATAACTGCTCCGCAATTGAGAACACCCACACAGCCTCTACTTGAACCTTCTTTATTCGAGGAGCCGCCGCAGGCTCGGGAAGGAAACCACTGCGTAGTGTAAAGCCATCTGCCTACGCGTTTCGGAAATTGTTCCCTTAATCATGGCATGGCGTTGTGGTGGGGAACCAGCAGCTTGCACAATGTTCTTTTCAGGTGAAGTAACCCGCTCAAGTCCCGCCCTCATGGCTAGTCTCTCGCACAGCACCCTGGCTCTCGTAGTCCAAGGCAATCCATTAAATCCATAGTGGGTGCAGTCCTGATCGTTCCTCCAAATTATTTCCCGTTGGGTCGCTCGTGGTCCCCTTCTTTTGTCTGTAGCGTACCTTGTGCTCCGTCGAACAGGCAGGCTGTCCCGTTTCACATGTCCTTGATTGCAGACACACGGGTCTGCGGATGCAGAGGGGTTGTTCTCGTGACCCTAGCTGGCCACTTATTAATTTACCATAACTGCTCCGCAATTGAGAACACCCACACAGCCTCTACTTGAACCTTCTTTATTCGAGGAGCCGCCGCAGGCTCGGGAAGGAAACCACTGCGTAGTGTAAAGCCATCTGCCTACGCGTTTCGGAAATTGTTCCCTTAATCATGGCATGGCGGGGAACCAGCAGCTTGCACAATGTTCTTTTCAGGTGAAGTAACCCGCTCAAGTCCCGCCCTTATATATATATATATGAAACAATCTCAGCTTTCACTCGCCTGGAGCCCAGTCCTGGATACCGTCGGCGCAGAAGAAGAGAGGAGACCCAAAGTGCAGGTGAGCAGTGTTTTTATTCAATAATGGAAACGGCGCACCTCAGCATAACGTTTCGGCCTTCACAGAGGCCTTGGTCACATGACGCATGCAAGGGAGGAGGCAACATTTAAAGTGCTAGTACCATTCAAAATGTAACGCCATTGGTAGAATATGGTCAGATGTGAGGTGCCCTCAATAATGGACATAGACAACATATTAGCGTTTAGGAAGCTCACATCCCGGGATAATCCCTTATGAAGTTTGTAACGAACAGTTACACAATGTGCAAGATTTCATTAAAGTACAAATGCAAAATGCCATCAACATTAGTCATAGGCAACATTCTTGTGCTCGGAAAGCAACATCACAGGATAATCCCATATGGAATTTGAAAAGTGCAAACTCGTCAATGTGCAAACCATCAATAAAGTGCAAATAGTGTCATGTATACAATTGGAGTATCAATAAATAACAATCCTATTGCCATATAAAACACAATGTTAAAATCAAAGTGTAAAATATATATATATACATACATTAATAGTTGATATATATACAATGACCTTACACTATATACACTGGATGAGATATCAGGTAGTCAATACACATGGATACATGAATGTATTTGCCAATCCCTGAAATCGCAGCATCCTGACTTAAATATTTCCATTGCACAAACCCGCAGTATGTCTGTGTCCTAAGGTGAATAGTGAGGAGAGGAGATATCATTTTCTGAAATGCCCAACAATATCGCAGCCTCTCTTCTCATTTGCCTATGTTGAGATATGCACACCTCATTTGACATTCAAAAATGGCATTAGCGTGAAAGTGAGTAATACAAATCAATTTTTTACTTTTTCTGTTTTGTTTTTTAGTTTTTTTGTATTTTTGCCTTTTGTTCTTTTTCTCATTTTGAGTACTGTTTAGCGTTTGTTGAACAGTCATGTAGCCTAAGCCTAGGCTCCACTTCACAACTGGGTCAATTGCAACCCTAGACTTGCACAGGACATGAGATATGCTGAAAGTGCCGTATGCCACTGTCCAGGTATATAATAGGACAACCAAGCTAGATATACTCATAAGCAGGTCTGGATGATAAAATCCTTCAAAGTTGTCACTAGTGGCTCGTTAGAGGGGTGGGAGATCCAGAGCAGGAAATTAGCTCAGAGAGATAGATCAGAGACAGGTGTAAAAATCTTCCATTGAGTTCAACCCCCCCGGGGCTCTGCTATCCATTTCCAGTATGTACCTGGTCTCCAACCTCCTGAGGGTACCCTCCCTATCTCCTCCTCTTCTCAGTGGGCCCACACTGTCTATGGCATAATATCTCAAAAGGGTGCTGTCGTTGTTGTGGTGCTCCTTAAAGTGGCGGGCCACCAGATATGCCGGGTCACTGTGTTGATGGCCCTTATGTGCTGGAGTATCCTCTTGTGCACCTTCAGCTTGGTGCTACCCACATACCGCAGGGCACACGGACACTCCAGCACATAAACCACGAATTCACTTTTGCAAGTCAGTTGTTTCTTGATCTTGCGTGTACTGGGGGTGAACGGAACTGCATATTCTGTTTTGTTAAGCCCATGTTGGCATGCTTTGCAGGAAGAACATTTCCTGAAGCCCTTGCTCTTGTCTAGCCAGTTCTTAATGGTTGTAACCTCTGGGCTGGATTTGACTAGTGCATCTTGCATCGAAAATGCTTTTCTATAGGTGATAGATGGTGTAGCTGGAATTTTGTCACCTATGACAGGGTCACATTTGATTAACCCCCAGTGTCTGGAAATGATCTTACTGAGCACCCTATGTTGCCTGTTGTAGACCCAGATCAGTCTGACTGGCTGAACTTGGGAGATAGTTGGCCCTGTAGTGACTTTACGTTGAAGGGTTTCGCTTCTTGATAGAGCATTGGTTTTAGCAATGGCCTTGTCAATTAGCCCAGGATTGTACCCCCTTGCCAAGAATCTAATCCTGCTAGCCTGCTGTGCTAGATGACATTGAGCTTCAGTGCTGCTCAGCCATCTGATACGCAACATCTCCCCATAGGGGATGCTGCGTATGAGATGGGAAGGGTGGTGGCTACTGGCATGGAGTATCGTATTGCCCGCCGTGGGCTTCCTATATAGCTTGGTTTCAAGTTTGTCCTGTCCAACTGATACTGTCATGTCTAGGAAATGTACCTGTTCCTTACTGATATCAGAAGTGAACTGCAAGTTGTAGTTGTTACAATTCAAAATCTCAATAAATTGCTCAGCTTCCTGACGAGTGCCCTTCCAAACGAGGAACACATCGTCTATAAAACGATACCAGTGTACAATAGACCGCATGGCAATGTCAGAGTGTTCGCCAAAGAGGACCTGTCTCTCCCAATAGCCCATATGAAGGCAGGCATAACTGGGAGAGAAACAGGCCCCCATGGCAACACCCCTGACCTGCTGGTAGTATCTGTTGTTAAACATAAAGAAATTATGGTGCAAACAGAATGAAATCATAGACAACAACATGCGATTGTGATCTGCCATTAAAATCGGTCTCTGTCCCAAGAAAAATTCTGTAGCTCGTAGACCATCTTGGTGATTAATACTGGTGTACAAAGACGTAACGTCTAATGTTATTAGCCATAAATCAGGATCCCACTTTATATCCTCGATTTTGCGCACAAAATCATTAGAATCCTGAACAAATGACGGTAAGCTTTGTACATGTCTTCAAAAAATGAGTCTACATAGATGGTTGTCTTTTCTAACAGACCCCCGCAGGCTGCAATAATCGGCCTTCCCGGGGGGTTGACCGGGTTCTTGTGAACCTTTGGGATTAGATATAGGACCGGCATGATCGGGATGTCATTCTTTAGGTACTTGAGCTCATCCATGCTTAACAATTCAAAAGATCTCCACCCCATCAATAATGAATAGAAGTCTGCCTGGGCTTTCTTCACCAGGGTGATGTCACTGTGTCTATAACAATCTGGATTGTTCAATTGGGAGAGGGCTTCTTCCAAATATAGTTGTCGCGGCCATAACACTATATTGCCCCCCTTGTCTGATTGCCTGACAATGACATTTTCATTTTGTTGGATCTTTTTGATGAGCTTCAAGTGTTGATCATTCTGGGTGTATTTCCTACGTTTGGAGTTGAGCAGTTTTGAGTGCAGCACCTTGATTTCTTTAACAGCTGCATCATGGAAAATGTCGATATTGTCATATATCATCACAGGAGTATATGTAGAGCGTGGTTTGAACGATGTGAGGCCCCCCACCTTGTTTGTTGTTTGAGCCAAGGCTTCTTGCGATATTGATTGCTCCAGTCCGAGTGATTCCATAGCCTCCAAGCATGGGGCATCACGAGCTAGAAGCCCCTGGTTAGTTGATTCCGCCCTCAGAGGGGTGTTACGTGTCTTACCACCCGAGAAATGTTTCTGTAATTTTATCTTGCGGACAAATTTATATAGATCTATCCTAGTGTCCACATAATTAAAATCACAGGGAGGACAAAATGTGAAACGATAGGATGCAGAGTTCTGACTGAGACAACACCATGTCAGTAAGGTTGATGACTGAGGGGGCAGTGCCCGATGTTCTTAAATGATCGCTTACTTCCTGTTCCATTTCCTGGTGCTTTTTTTCTTTTTCTGCTGATTTTTTTCTTCTTGAATTGGCTTTTCGGCGTTGGTATCGCTTGGCATTGCAGATTTTGTTCCTGCAGGCGCCTGGATTCTTGGGCGTAAGGTCGCGCGCCTGTCCTTCCGTAGGCATTCGAGCTCCTCTGCTGGTGTGAGTTTGGTAAACCCCAACTGCGCATCTGTTTGAGACGTGCTGGAGTCCGAGTCGCTGTTAATACAAGAATTTAGATTGGACTCTGAAGAATCATCTTGCTGTGCTGCCCCTGACCCCAACCTCTGGGTAGAGCGGCCTGAAACTGGTACAGTCCTAAGTCTTCTGCTGGCTTTGATGGCTTCATATTTTTTAGCAAAAGTAAAGATACGCCCCTCAGCATAGTCCGCCTTATCTCTCTGGAATTTGAAGGCCTTTCTTTTGCTGATTGCCTCCTCTTCTTTCTGAAGCCTTGCCATCATATCACCACGTAGCTTTGTGCATTCAGTAATGAACTCCCCACAAGATGATTCAATCTCCACATTCAGTTCCTCTATTTTAGTCTGTGTTTTCAGACGATCGCTTTCTGCATAGCGTACAAGTATCTGTACTAGCCTGCGCGAAGACTCGAGGTTACATTCTGCCCACTCCCTGAGCATCTCCGGGTCTGGATCCTCATAGGTAGGGGCTAGCATCACACGCAGTCCCCGCGGTATTCTGCTGACCTTCAGGTAGCTGCTCAGGGAGCGGTGCTCCCACCATTTTGAAAGTTCCTGCTTCATAAGTTTCTCCAATCTTTTAAACTTATCTCGAATGCTGCCAAGTTCGTTCACAGGTACACTTTGTGTTGCTGGCACAGATGACCCCCCCGCCGGGGAATCATCAAACGCATTTAAAGCTGCCAGTTCCCTTGCCTTAATTGCGTCTGCTGACATGCCGCTTTCCTGGTTTCCTAACGCGCAATGCGTTCTCACCACCACCCAACGGTACATATATATATACATATATATATATATATATATTATATATATATATATATATATGTATTACCTACTGGCGATAGCCAGTAGGTATATATAGTTAGGATTTTTTCTCTATGGAACTTTTGAAAATTCTATGTCTAATAACTTTGGCGTTTGGGGATGGAATCGGCTGAATTTTTCAGGAAAATGGCAAATTTTGTTTCCGAGCAGCCCCTGAAAATTTGGGGGGGTTTCGTCAAGGGGGGGCCAAGAGATAAGGGGGGTCCCAAAACGCGTTTTTCCCATTCATTTTTCCATAGGGCGTTTGGCCTCACTTTTAGCTCGAACGGCTGAATGGATTTACACGAAACTTGGCAAAATTGTAGGGACTGTTAGCCCGATGTGCCTTTGCTGGGTCTCAATATATGTGCTCCAGTGGATTTTGAGAAATTAACGTTTAAAAAAACAGATATATCTGTGACAGCGTCCTGGATAGCACTCCAGATCGCGTACTTTTCGCGTAACGGAGCTTTGCGAAGTGAAGCTGATTGGCTCTCCGGTGTCTGTCAACATTCTAAACAGTCCGGTGCGGCTGACATCTTGTCTCTCGGTAGGATCGAGAGAGAAGAAGAGGAGAAAAATGAAGGGCGAATTTAATGAAAGGGGGCAAGGTAGACCCTTCTTGACCCCTTAGGAATGATGTTGGGGTTATTAAAGGGTCCCGTGGGGCAAATAAAAAAAAATGTTTTTTTGCGGAAGAAGCGCTTTCCGGTTTGCGAACTGGGTAGCGAATCGGGACGCGAAACGGGAATTCGCCATTTTGTGTTTCGTTTTAATTAAATTACAAGATGGAGGAAAAACAATTTGAGAAATGGGTATTAGAGGGTACGGGAGACGTATCCTGACCCCCTATGTTTTCTGAGGGTGGCTGAGGATGCTCATATATGTTGATACTTGTCTTCCAGCGGCTGCGCGTGAGCGTTTTTTTTTTGCTGCGTGACGTCTGTTAACGTTCGATTCGAAGGAAATCAGGAAGTGTATAGGCACCATATTCAAACCCTTTTTCCCATCCCATCGGCCGTTAAGTTACCATTTTTCCGTACTTTAATGGACGTTCCGAAGTGACCTGCAGAAAAGAGGGAAAAAGAAGGGGCGGGGGCAGCGTTTAAAACACATCAGCGCGCATAAACCCGAAAAGGCTTTTCCTTACTACATACTCGGCCTATCTCCACAGGATGCAGTCCCTACCATCTCGGCGTTTAAGCCCAGGGGGGACCGGTAATGTGGGAGAGATAATTATCGGAGGCCTGTGGATAGCATAGGTCGCCCAAGTGTGGCATTACGGATCGTGTGCAGGGGAGGGTCAAAACAAAGGGCAGTCGGTGTAAAGTGGGGGCGAGTTCGTGCTCTCCTTTGAGGAAGAGAGATAATCTACAGTGGTACGGGGTCGTTTTCGTTCGTACTAGGGGGGCCAGGTGACATTCCTTCGGGGTGGCTTAGGGGCATTTAAAACAACTTCCCTGATACAGGTAGCATATAAAGTAGAGGCTAAATACCAGGATCTTTATCGATTGCTTTATGCTGTACAAAAATGAAAAACTCATACAAGAAACCTGGACCATTCATATTTGCAATGCTTCTGCGTACTATACTTTTTAACCCTTAACTAATCGAGATGCTTCATTTCACCTGCTTTTTTTTTTATATCGGAAACAGTGCCCATTTAAAAGAAACTTACCAATCTACGCGTTACAACTACGTTTGCTTTTTCAAAAACCTTTAATAAAAATGTTGGTGCACAAATACGGGCCTACAACCCCGTGGGCCGGCCACGGAGCAGGCTGGAACTGTAAATGGGGGGGGGGGTATTTATTTGTGGAAAACATAACAGAGTCAGTGGTCGTTGATTTCATAGTAAAAAGAGCGAGAAGTGCAACAAAATCATATCGATAATTCATTGTGAGCAAGTACCAAAAGTGTTGACATTTCGAACCTTCTATAAATACAGTAATCAATGATGCATTAGAACTTAATATCAATTCATTGCCCGAACGTGTAATCAGTACAAGTCCCATGTTAATTCATTGTTCGAACGTATAATCAATACCCATCCCGGATCAATTCATTGTCCGAACATATAATCAGTCTTATCCCATATCAATTCATGTGCTAAAAACTGCATACATATCTCATGATATCAAGGCTGAGCAATCGGGGCACAACAAGGAGTTGAGAGTTTCATTTGTACCGGCGCCATTTTGGGTGAGGTCAGGAAGGTCCAAGTATAGTCAAAATGTCTCCACCAACTACGGAGCAGGCTGGAACTGTAAATGGGGGGGTATTTATTTGTGGAAAACATAACAGAGTCAGTGGTCGTTGATTTCATAGTAAAAAGTGCGAGAAGTGCAACAAAATCATATCGATAATTCATTGTGAGCAAGTACCAAAAGTGTAGATATTTCGAACCTTCAATAAATACAGTAATCAATGATGCATTAGAACTTAATATCAATTCATTGTCCGAACGTGTAATCAGTACAAGTCCCATGTCAATTCATTGTTCGAACGTATAATCAATACCCATACCGGATCAATTCATTGTCCGAACATATAATCAGTCCTATCCCATATCAATTCATGTGCTAAAAACTGCATACATATCTCATGATATCAAGGCTGAGCAATCGGGGCACAACAAGGAGTTGAGAGTTTCATTTGTACCGGCGCCATTTTGGGTGAGGTCAGGAAGGTCCAAGTATAGTCAACATGTCTCCACCAACTCGTGGTTGGACCGGGACCTCTTTCGGCAGTCCAAAAGTTTTCGTTGAAGGGTAGCAGAGGGGACTGGCGACATGAACCATCAGTCAAAGAGGGGTGGGAGGCAACAATCTTTCCTACCGGGTCATACTGGTGTCCCACCGGAACTGATCAAGTTGGTAGTCTTGCAGGATTTTGGTCATTTCAAGACTGAGGCCGGCGCCGGCATTAGTGCGCCAACGTCCTGCGGCTACGTCGTGGTCGTTCCGTGGGTGATCATGGCAGTCATTCCCCATCGGGGGTGTCTGCAGGGGTCGGGGGCCCCCGTGGCTCTTATAGAATCTTCAAAGTTGAGGAGAACGTTTCTGGACGCAGGACTCATTTTCTAGCTGAACTCAGAAGCGTCGTTGCACCGCAACAGTGGACGAGACCCCCGCTGGGTGAGCGGAGCATCATTGCCTCGCAATAGTGGACAAGACCTTTTGTTGGGTGAGTGGAGCGTTGGGGGTGCAGCTGAGGGCCTCTCCCTCCCAGCGCACCCCACGCCGACACCTGGCGTTGATATCCGTGATGTCCGGACCAGGCGATAAGAGGGAGGGGTCGGAGGCAGAGGCAAGACATCCCCCCCCCGTGGCCTGCAGGGCGCCGCTTCAGGACCGAACGGGGAGCTCATACCAAGCCGGGGCCAGACCAGGAGATACAAGGGGAGGGGGGGTCGGTGGCATGTGCAAGACACCCCCCCCGTTGTCGTAGCCATTATTGAAGAAAGAAGAAGAATCCCGTCGGCCTCGGCTCCTCTCCTGGTCCACCTTATGCGACGACCTCCCTGGCCGACAGCTGCCAGCAGGACCCACCCTACACGTGCCGAAGGCCTTGTCTTCCGGATGGGCGTAGCCTCGAACCTGTTGCACTTCGGGAGTTTCCGGAATGGGGGTAGGTATCTGCTGATTTGTATCTATTTCATGTTACCGTTATTGGGCGTGGCGGGCGGTGGGACAGACATGCTTGGAGCAGTGGGGGGGTGGCGGAGCCTAGCTACCTCGTGGCTGCCGTAACGTCAAGCTTGGCTTCTCTCACCACTTTCATGTTTCTTATTTCTAACGAAGTCAAAAACTCATCAGTGGCCTACTGATTTTGTTCGATTTCTTTCCCTTCCTTTTCAAGTGTGTTTCATGCTAAAGTTTCTGTTTAACAGGATACAGTGATTACTTCGTATTTTACATATGTCTTTTTTATTAGGGGTACCCTCCGGTTGAGCCAGATGATGTACCTCTAATAAATGGTCCGGGTGGAACTAGTTTATCAATCAGTGGGGAGTAGATGGGCATGACAGATTACAACGGGGGACAAAGGTCCGCATTACCCACCCTTCACTACTTGCAAAGACTAGACAGAATATTTCTATTCCACGTTATTTGCAAATAGAGAATACCTCGAAAGAACTATTCCTTGAACAATAAATGTCCGGCCAATCAATCAATCAGTGGGGAGAAAAACAGGCATGACGGATTACAAAGGGGGACAAAAGTCCGCATTACCTATCCTTCACTATCTGCAAAGGGAGACAGAATATTCCTATTCTTCTCTGTTTGTAGACAGGGAATATCTCAAAGAGCAATAATCAATAAAAAATTAACAACTTTAAGGTAAATACTCACAATATGACTACTCAACGAAGTTAAAAAGTAACGGATATAGGTACTTGAGAGGTTTTCGGTGGCAGATAATCTACAATATACACTTGTACATATGAGTCTGATACAGGGCGGACTTTGTATAACTATGGATAATTAGATATTAGGATGGCATACAAAGCTCCCAACCTTCTTACTTTTTCTCTTAAAGGGTTCCAAATTGGGGACAAATATTAGGCTGTGCTCTAGAGGTTGACGGTGTTGCTCCACTGGTACTCGGGCCTTCTCATGAAGCAGAAGGAGCCGCTCTCAATCTCCTTAACTCTTCCCTTGCAAAGTTGACCGGATTCTTAGTCTGCAACTGCTTCAGCATACTTGCAGTTCCACACCAGTCCTTTTTATTGGAGTCTCCTCTTGAAAGCAGTCTTGCATATGCGGCAAGTAACTTTTCTTGCATTCACCTTTTTTAAGACTTGTGAAAATTAATTTCAAAACATTCAATAAATACGGTGTTACTATGCATTGTGTCAAATGCTTTATTAAAAATATGCAGAAAATGTTCCCTTTATTTGTTGTTAAGGTCTTTACAAGAGAATTTGAAAGGAGAAAGTAGGAGATGAATAACACATGTAGGACGTTATATCTCAAACTGCAAAAATTGATAAAAAGGGTGGACCAAAGTCTGCATGTACAATGCCAGTGGAAGTGTTTCAGGCACACTGCGAAGATTAAAAAAAATATAAATATTGTCAAGTTTTACTTTGACTTGTGATGTTTGATCTCATTTAGTCACTTCAATCTAATTTTAAACACTAATTTTCTTTTTGTTTTGCAGATTAACTACAATACTTATTTTGGACTCCATATTATATGTTGTTTATTATATTGTTTTGTTACTTATAGTTCTAGTTATTTATTGTAGTGTTATCTTTTAGTTATAGTTCCAGTTATTGTTTTAATAAAAGTTAATTAAAAAAGTACATACGTCTGTTTTTTTTGTGGGGGTAGCAGTCATCAATAGAAATGATATTTATAATTTGAAGTATAATGCTGAAGCTCACTCATTAGCAACATATTGTGGTGAACTTTTAACCTATGTGCTGACGTAAGTGTTCCATAAACTACTACTATGGTAACAGGCCAAATACTGTTTGGGGGTAGGGTATAATACGCAGGAATGCTGTAAAAATAAAGGGGCAAGGGCTGTTTTGTTTTCCACTGCTGCAACATAAAGTGATCGATAAGAATCCGATAATCAGGCCTATCAGCGACTAAGACAGCAGGCCGAGTCTCTTTTGCTCAACGGCTCCCTCATGGGACGAAGAAACGCCCTTTTTCTCGAAATAGGAATATTTTACTTGCAGGACAGTTGTTAATTTCCCGTGAAAATACATTAGCCTGGAACATTGTTAGTGATAAACTGTAAATGCATCTGGGTCCTTTGCTTAAAAAATAAAATATAAAATATATTTTTAAATTAGAATAGGAATACATTTTACAGCTTTTGATATTTGCTATTAAAAAACCATTGAAATTCACTGAAAAAACCATAGGTTATAGACCATATATAGTTAGGGATTAGCATTTACAAAACCTTAATTTACTCGCACAAAACCATAGAAATTCGCATATATAGTTAGTTGCAATAACTATATATCGCGCACCCGCAATCCACTGCTGATGATGTCACATATTACATCATTCATGACCATGGAATGGTTCAAAGCACCTAATGGCTTCATCAAATGTCACTCTTGCAAAGCGTGCAAATATGGCATTAATACCACCAGCTATTGCACAGCCTTTAGTGACAAAGAAATCAAAATTACCAAAAACCTTCACTGTAAAACTGAATTTGCCATTTATGTTCTCGAATGCACGTGTCCCTTGAGATACGTGGGTAGCACTAAACTACCAGCCAACATGAGGATCCTCCAACATATGAGGGCGATCACAAATCGTGATCCTACTTACCCTTTGGCCAGACATTTTGATGAGGTCCACAACAACAACTTACAGGACCTCCAATATTATGTCATTGACACAGTTCCCAGAATCAAACAAGGCGGAGACAGAGAACATAAAATGC
The DNA here is from genome assembly GCF_964263255.1 of Lissotriton vulgaris. Lineage (NCBI taxonomy): Eukaryota > Metazoa > Chordata > Amphibia > Caudata > Salamandridae > Lissotriton > Lissotriton vulgaris. Next base: position 1,451,691,247 of record NC_141685.1, read on the forward strand.
GCAAATTGGAAACCCGGTACATTCTCAACTTTAACAGCAAAAACCCGGGAGGTCTCAATAACACCGAAGACCTATACACCTGTCTATGAACCAACCATACCACCTCCAGGTTGCAATCCGGTGCCCCTCCATTTTGGCCTCACCCCCGATTCTCCTTTTCCCAGATTCCACATCTTGCCTTTCATGTAATTAAAACAATTTTTTCCATCATACATTAGCTCGCTGTCCTTGATACTTCTTCACCAACAAGGTGAGTTCACGCTAAATTGAAGCATCACACCTCCCTAATCCCTGTAATCGCTGCCTTCTTCCCAATACCCAATCCAGTTTTTATCTCACTTTACACATAATCTTCATCACCTCAAGCACTTTTTTTGCACTGTCGTTCCTAATTAGACACAACATTGTAGCCCCGGTTTGTTCTGATACATCTTCCACTCAGGGGCTCCATTAATTAAATGTATCTGGTTTGCATACAGTGTCCCCCTGGACATCTATACATGTATTCATACTGATCATTAACTGCTTTGTTTTTTAGGGGTTATCAGTATATATGTATTCATACAGTAATTCTGAAACTATTGTTCACTTTGTAATTATTTTTATGCATATTGCTGGCAATCTCGCATTCCCTAAATCAATTCTCTCATATAGCAATTTTTGAAAATTATGTTTTCATGTAACCCTTTTCTTGTGCAAATCATTAGTATTAATAGCATTTGCAATTGCTATTACTTGAATGTCATCACATTTACGTTTAGGAACGCTTTAAATCTCTTTTCAATTTCTTTTATGTCTATTACCCACCTCACAATCATGTGCTATAGGTGCTGTTTCTTAAATGGTCCGCCGATGTTTTTAGCGTTGTCATGTGATCAAGCCACTCCGGTGGTGAAACGCGTTATGGCCGACAAATAAACGCTGTAGAATTTGCACCTATGTGGGTCCGTGTCTGCTTGCCTCGCCTAGCTGCCTGCCAGAGTCTTACGTGGGTAGCGGTCTTTTGGAGCAGTTATCTGGATATATATATATATATATATATATATATATATATATATATATATATATATATATATATAGATATATATAACCTACACCTATCACTTTTAGCTCAAACGGCTGAATGGATTTACACAAAACTTGGCAAAATTGTAGATATGGTTTGCCCGACGAGCCTTTGCTATGTCTCAATATATGTGCTCAAGTGGATTTTGAGAAATTAACGTTTTAAAAAACAGATATATCTGTAACAGCGCTCCGGTTAGCGCTCCGGTTCGCGTACTTGACGCGTAACGGAACTTCGCGAAGCGAAGCTGATTGGCTCTCCGGTGTCTGTCAACATTCTAAACAGTCGTGATCGCCGCCATCTTGTCTCTCGGTAGGATCGAGAGACAAGAGGTGGAGAAAAACGAAGGGGGAAAATAATGAAAGGGGGCAAGGTAGACCCCTCCTGACCCCCTAGGAATGATGTGGGGGCTATTAAAGGGTCCCGTGGAGCAAAAAATAAACAAATAAAAATGTTCGATTTTTAGCGGCAGAAGCGCTACCCGGTACGCGAACCGGGTAGCTCACCGGTAGCGTAACATGTGTTCGCCATTTTGTGTTGCGGACAAATTTAATCACAAGATGGAGGAATAACAATGTGGGAAATGGGTATGAGGGGGCACGGGAGACGTATCCTGACCTTCTAGGTTTTCTGAGGGTGGCTGAGGAGGCTCATATATGTCGGAAAAAAAATTAAATTTTTGAATTTTTCGCGCGGTTAGCTGCCGGTACGTGAACCGGGTAGCGAACCGGGAAGCGAACATAAGTGAAAATTAGTGAAAAAAGGTACATTCGAAATTTTAAAAGAGTAAGGTAGCTCTGAAAAGAGCTTTTGGGTTCTGTGTAAGTTCTAGGTGCTTATAAGTAGGTACCAATACACAGTCTTAAATTTTGTATGAAAACTCTGTTTCCCTCATCTGAGAAGTGCACACCATCTCCTCTGTAGATATCTTGCATGTACTAACGCAAATTATTGTTGTAGATGGCGCCCATTCCATGGTCTCTCATATAAGCTGAAACAGACGTATTTACATGCTTCCTCGCTTTCTCAATTTGTGGACAAATTTGATTGGACTACCTCCATTTCTGTCTTTGGTATATATTGGAATATAACAAGGCAGTTTGAGGAAAAAGTGCCATTAATTGCTCAAAGGTGTCCTTTAAGAGCATTTCCAGACCTACCCCAGTCAAAGTGCCCAAATCATTTCCTCCACAGTGCACTATTATGAGGTTAGGGTTTGGCAAATGTAAAAAGGTTTTCACCAACGGTATCAATTGGTGACATCTCAATCCTCTTTGGCCAATCCATTTGATTTCCACATTTTGTAAATTGAGGTTGTGTAAATTCCTGTTATCAGCATACCTGTGAGCCCAGTGGATGTAACTATGTCCAACAATCCAGACAGAAAACATGGTGAGAGGAGGTTCTGCTGCAGTCAGATGAAGTGTGGGAATGAAATGGCAGTTGAAACAGTAGGAGTTTGTAAAGAAAAAAAACTGTGGAGTTTCAGTGCTAATGATTTAGTAGCAGTGATTGGTGGATTTCCATCGCTGAAAACAGAAGTTTGGGTGCATGGATGTGTTCTTTGAAACATGTAATTTGAATGGTTAAGAAAACATGGTTTTAAGAAACATTGCAGTGGATTAGCAGGTGTATTGAGAGTTGTGTGAACTTGTAAACATGAGAGGTCTGGCAGGAGGTAGTTGCTATGGAAAAAGGACAGAAAGGGCAGAGGGGGGAAGGGTGTTGATTTGAAAAAAGTGAGGGAAGAGTTTTGATTGGGTCACATGAGAGAAATGTGTGATGAATTTCAGCATTTCTGTGCCTTTGTTGGTTGCAGCCTCTGGAGTGCATACCTTTTGCTCTGCTAAAGAAAAATTGGTGTGTTTCTGAGTCTGTTTTGAAATTCAAAAAGCATTTGCTAAGGTGAGAAAAAATTCATTTAATTTAGATAGAGACTAGTATAGCTTATGGAGAAAATAAGGAAGCCAGCTGTGCATTTAAAATGTTGTTTTGTGTCAAGTGTTTTCATTCTTTTTCCAAAAAGATATTGCTTCTTTGACAAATTATAATTATAGATAATGTGAAGTATTAGTACTGACAGGGTGTGCTTGTACATGGGAGGTGTGCTGTGTTTTCAAATTATGACCAGAAAATCGTTTTTTAACAAAAAGACATGCTTTTTACATTTATGAGAAGGATAACATGGGGTGTGCTTTTTTTAAATAAATATTTCACTTCCCAACATGAATATGGGAGAATAATGTGCTTGTTTGTTGGTTTAAAAACTTGTTTCTTGAAGTCATTTAGGTTTCACAATATGTTTTGCAAGAGTTACATAGTCAACATGGGGGCATATTTACAAGGCTTATGAGACACATTCACGTCATTTTCCCCATTTTAAAAGTGACTTTAAAGGTGGTGCAAGGTCCTTGTAAATACACCCTCATGAGTGCTTTGCAAATTCAAGTCATTTTCCCCTGGTGCATGTGCTTTGTAAATACGCCCCTATGTGTGCTAGACAATTTTAAGGTACTTCTCCCATGAATCTGGGAGACTAATTTGCTTACATGTGTAATGGCTGCCCTTTTCTGGCTCTTTTAGGGGGGAGAATGATGGAGAGTGACTCCAGCCTATCACCCCCATAGCATAGGGATTAGGACTATAGACAGGACCCCTGCCTTCCATATATTAGAGCATTTTCGTGTCACTTTCCTTAATGTAGGGCTTATGAATTTAAGTTAGGGGATAGATACATAAGTACTAATCATGATTTGCCCATTTGCTAACGTGTTAGGATTTTTTCCATGGAGTTACGCATATTGCGGGCCCTGTAGGCCTTAAACGAGACAGACTCCATTTTGCTTTCTGCCCGGTAGCTCGAGAAGGCCTTCTAGGTCAAGTGTAGTGTTTTAGTTTCAAGCTGTTGTTCGCTTGGAGAGAACAGGCTCAGGCTGGCCCTTATCGAAGGAATGTATTTTTCTCCACTCCGAAGACACAACTTCAGGCCGGCCGGCTGGGAACGTGTCCTTGGTACGGGGAGGTACAAGAATTTGGTGGGCGGCAGGTTACTGGCCGTAGCTTTCCATGAAGGAACGGGCTTTGATATTAGCGAAGGTGTTAGTCAGTTTGTAAGTTAGTCCGTAGGCGGCATCTAGCCGTTAGCATCTCTGCCATTAATTATTTCATGGCGGACAGTCGCCATCTTTGAAGTCCGAGAAAGATTTAAGACCGAAACTCTCTGAGAAAGACTGAAGGAGAATTAGCGCGGAGTGCACAGACGCAGAGAGAGCGAGAGACGGTAGCTAATAACCAGCAAGGTTCCGGTGCCCTGGAGGGAAGCAGACGAGGTTGAGCCTAGCGGTGCAGACGTGTACTCGTGACGGCTGGGGTGTGACTGCAAGGCGAGCCAGGACACAGAGACGAGAAGGGAACCTAGATGACTGCCGAGTCCAGACTTCATATTAACCAGGTGTTCTCCGTCCTTTTCCCAATTAGCGCGCATTCTAATCTTTACCTTTTCTTTACAGAAATTATGTTGCATAGTAATGTAATATGTGTTTATTGTTAATAAATACCCTAGTTCTTATAGAACTAACGTGTGCCTTGTGTTCCTGTTCAATCTTGGTAAATGGATCTCCTAGTCGAAAGTTGTTTATATGAACGGATGTGAAATCCCGATCAGGTAAATAGTGATCGAACAAAGAGGGAGTGAGTGGACCTTTGATGCCAAGAATAGGAGGTACATCATATAATTTGGGAACCGTACTAAAAGTCATTATTATAGTTTTTATCCAAAGTAGATAACTAAGACATTGTTCCGATAAGTGCTCATAGGAATGTGGTCGTCGTTGATATGCGGCGTTAGTGAGAGCGTTGGGTAGGATACCAGCGTGGATACCCACAGGATTGTGGCTTGCATAAGTGAGGGCGTCAGGGGGGACACTGGCGTGTAGATCTACCGGATTGTGGATCGTTTGGAAAAGGGAGCATTGGGTTCTGCAGGCCCATGTGTAGACGCACCGGATTGTGTGTCATATCTGCCCTAGGGTAGACCGGTCTGGGTCGGGGTGATCGCGAGACCAACTGATGTGAATAAGATATTGTAGAAAATCTATGCATGTGTATTGCTATTCCCCATCCTTAGGTGCGACCTGTATATTTCTGTATATCTATCCATTGTGAATAAGTTTTAAGGAGGGAAGGTGAGTACGTTTTGGCTGGGTCATAGGGGCCCCTGGGGGCTGATCCCATCTAAGCGGAAAATCCGGCCATTACATCTGGCGTCACAAACTGTTTACGAAGCCTGTGTGCATTGTGTTGTTTTAATCTTGTTGGTTTGCGCTCGGCTCGTACGTATAAAATTTTGTTTATAATTGTGTATATAACTTTTTTGTGTCAATATGTTTGCAAAAAAATCTCCGTCGGTTTTCAAGTTACCGATTCAGATTCCCGGCTGGGAATGTACCCCTTACGAGGCTTTGGCCCGTGAGTGGGCTGATTCTACTGGTTTGAGTGAAAATTGGTCTTCATGCTTGGAGCAGGCGGAGCCTGCCGATGTGGTATCGTGCTTACAGAAAGCGCCAGTATTGAAGGGTGATGAGCTTCCTATTTTAGGACGCAGAGGTTGGATTGTTCTTAATGCATACAGAATGCTGCATGAGAGGTTTGTTCAGCTACAGAAGCAGTTTAAGGACATGGAAGGACAGTGTGTTGAGTTGCAAAATGCGCATACTCTTTTGCGTTGTCAAAATAAATTGCTTGCCGACAAACTTGAAACATATCAGACCGTTGCCGAAAGAGCTGCGGTCCGCATTGCACGATATAAGTATAAACATCGTCGTGGTCGTGTATCTACACGCAAAGTGCGTATGGTTGTAGCAAAAGCTGGAATGGATTGGAATCCCGATGAGTGGGATGGTAATATCTGGGATTCACATACTTCTGACTCCTCGGCGGAGGAGGGTGACAAGCGCGAGTCTTCTTGCTCCGGACGTGATTGTAAATCCGCTTCATGTACTGATACAGGTCCTCACAGCGACCGTGCTCGTTCTTCCCGTTCGGATGACGTATCTTGCCCCGATTGTTCTGTTAAATCTAAGATGCGGGCTTCCTCGGAAGCTCTTCCTGAGGTTTCTGCTCACCCTGTGTTTCGACGCAAATTACAACAAGCCCCTGGTAACCCGGCTGGTATAGCTTTAGACTGTATTGAAGATTTTACTCAGCAGGAGGTTAGTGACATTTTACAACGATTTCGACAACGGCCTGGTGAGGCCTTGCTTACCTGGATGGTGCGCCTTTATGAACTTGGCGCTGCCGGTATTATGCTTGATGCTGTTGATTGCTTACGGTTTTGCTCTTTGAGTTCTGATTCTACGATTCAAGATCATTTTCGAAATTATAATGGTGCTGGTCAAATTACTTTGCTCCAGCTTGCGTCTGACGGTTGTAATCATAAATATCCAACTGAGTCTGATTGGCCCACTGATGAAAAACCATGGTACACTTTGCGCGATGCGTTGCAACGTTTAAAAGAGGAAGTCATGAAAACGGCTATCTTTCTTAGTACTGCTGATAGGTTATTGGATGGTCTTTTAACATCTTCTGTGCGCAATCGCATTATCCGTTCTTCTCCTGTTGCTTACAAGCAGGTCATGATGACGTTATTGATTAACCAAACTGGCAATCCTTTGTCTGCTGTGCTTGAGTCTGTTCGTCAGCTTGGTGAGCTGGGTGAGTGGTTTAAACCTGAAAGACAATCTCGACCTGAGGGTCGTACTGGTGGGGACTATAAGTTCTCTAGACGTGACATGTTTCTTGCTCTCATTGCTGATGGTGTCAAAAGGGAGGACATTGACGGTGAGCCTAATAATCGCTTATGGGATATGTTTCGTAAGCGTGGTTTGGATCGGAAGGAGGGTGCACGTCGTGTGCGAAAGAATGAGTATGACCGTGGTTCGGATGACAGTGGTGATGAGAGGCGACATGTGAATTCTGATCGCCGTGATGATCGGCGTTATGAACGTGATGGATCCCCTCATCGTAATGACGGGAGGGGGAGAGAGGATGACCGTGAGAGGGGGAGAGATGATCGTGTTTCCAACAGACGCAAAGATGAAAGGAGTTATTCCCCTGATATGAGAAAAAGAGAGCATCGTAACAGACTTTCTGACCGTAATTCACAACTTTTTGAACATTACACTAATCCGTTTCGTACTGGGGACGGATATGAACAAGATATTTTGATACCAAAGAAAACTGAGAGCATTTACCCTGATTTGTCTTGGTTGACGGAACGCAGGAAAAATGACTAGGAAATAGGTCAAGCTCCGGTACACAAGTGGGCTCACAGAGACAACAGACCCTATGTAGATATTGAGATTTTTTGGAAACATCGTAATATCCAAAGGGCCCGAGCATTAGTTGATACTGGGGCGGAGGCCACTTTAATTCATGGTAAATCAAAGAAATTTAATGGACAGTCTTTCACGATTACTGGTTTGGGTGGTAAGGAAACACCCGCAGTTCAGACTGCACTTGAAATTAAAATTGGTAGGATTCCTCGTAGAGAATACTCTGTGTTAGTTGTACCACTTTTGGAATATATAATTGGAATTGACATTTTAAAAGGAATGACTTTGCATTTGGATGATGGTTGTTATCAATTTGGAACTAGACAGTACATTTCGACCAGACCCGTACGGGTTGGCCGTTTACGAATGCCACCTATTAAGATTCCTTTAGCCACGAAAGTGATTTCTTAAAAGCAATATCGTATCCCAGGTGGTCATGAAGAAATTACTGCTACAATTCAGGATTTGGTTGACGCGGGAGTCATAACTCCGGTCACGTCTGCTTGGAATAATCCCGTTTGGCCCGTGCGCAAAAGTGACAATTCTTGGCGCATGACTGTTGATTATCGAGAATTGAATAAAAACACACCTAAATTGACTGTTGCAGTGCCTGACATTGTCACGCTAATTCAGAGAATTCAAAAGCATCCAGGTACGTGGTATGCTTCTATTGATATTGCTAATGCTTTCTTTTCAATTCCGATTGCCCCTGAATGTCAGGAACAGTTTAGTTTTACATGGAATGGACGTCAAATGACGTTCCGGAGTCTTCCTCAAGGCTATGTACATAGTCCTACGATCTGTCACCGGCTGGTGACAGAGCATTTGTCTGAAGTGCCCACGAATCCACGAGTTCAGGTCTGTCATTATATTGACGACATTTTGATTCAAGGTGAAACGCAAGACCAGGTACAGTCCCATTTAGATCAGATCCTTGACTGTTTGCGAGCGAAAGGTTGGGAAATTAATCCTGACAAATTACAAACTCCATCCCAGAATGTGAAATTTTTAGGTATTAATTGGCATGAAGGTCACAGAGAAGTGATCCCACAGGTAAAGCGAAAAATACTTGATTTTGCAGTTCCCAGAAACTGACGTAAATAATTAATTTACTCTCTTAATTTCTATGCAGGTAAGTACTTAATCAATAATAACTCAATCGGAATGAAAAAAGACAGAGTCCGTGGTGTTAGAGTTTCTTAGGGGTTTTATTCCTTAAAAAGGAATGGTCGTGACCAGGATATCATGTTCTGACCACCACAGGGGTGTCAGAAGGGATAGAGCCAACTTTATTGACATTACATAGCTTATATACTTAATTCACATCATAAGTAATAGTGTAAGAGGCGTAACAGCTGAGAGAAGACAAGATAACAGTATACACGTGGTACTAGTACGTAATTGAGAGGCGTGAACTAGGCGTGAACCAGAGGTGTGTGCTAAAAACGTCACTGATAGGTGACGCAAGTGGGTGGCACCAAGGGGTGGTGCTAACAGAATTGTTGCAATGTCAGCAGAAATCGGAAGCTTGGATGCGCGCGCAGCTGCATGACGTGTGATTGGAGGGGTGCAGGGGACTTGACATTTACACTGACGGAAAGAGACAGAAGTCTGGCATGTCAGATCAACTCGTACTTCTATCATATCTGATATCTGATGTTTAGGAACCATACTATCTGGGCAGAAAGGTCTCTAGGGCAGAAGCTATTCTATGCTAACTGTGGATGCGTGTATAAGCGCCTAAGTGTCTGCATGAGAAGCGTGGGGGCACGAAGCCTTCCATGGAAGCATGGTAACAGAGGCTATGAATTACTTGCATTGAGACAGGTCGGCCCTTTGGCTCTGCAGCTGGAGAGGATGTTTACTGGAGCTAGTAGGCAGGAATGCATTGTCGAGGAGCGGAACAGATAACTCGAAGGTTATAGTCAGTCTTGGCAGAAAGCAGGCTGAGCTGAGCGCGAGGGGCCGCGCTGAAAGTAAGTCAGAGTTCACGGGTACAGGGGTAGCCTGGGCAGAGACTGTCAGAGTCAGGAGCCAAAAAGAGGCTCGATGGCAGAAATTCAGGGCCTACTCTGCTAGAGCAGGAAAACATGTAAAGTGTACTACAAAAAGACGGTGGCATAGCATACTTAGGAACGGACTATATAATCCATTCATGGTGGATCTGAAAGAGGACAAGTTAACGTTGGACGCAAATGTATTTGCGTCTTCATAGCTGGCACAGGAGGGAAGTTACATGCACTTTAAGCTGGTACATGGAGTCGGTGGGGTACGCGCTAGGGAACATAACATGACCAAAAATTTATATTTCCTCATTCCCTCCTTGTTCCCTACGGACCCTTCATGATATATCGATCCTCATGAATCGATCAGTTTGTTCTTGTAACATCATTTGTTCTTCTTTCTTTCGTTTACGTTTTGAGAGAAAACTGGAGTGTTCAATACAAGAGGTGGCACACAGTCCACAAATCGCTGGCCCACACTGCAGGCACAGGCAGCAACTGAATACTAGGACTAGGCCAATGCCTAGGAAGGATAGGATCTTCCATCCCCAAGCTGTTAACGTTGTCCAGAACCAACCGGACCAAGTCCAGGTGCCTGGATTCTGATGTATCTGATTTGTAATTTTATGGAGACGAGTGATAGCTTGATATACAGATGGTGCGTTTTGTGGTATGAAAACACAGCAACTTGACCCGATGACCTTACAGGCTCCACCTCTATCTGCCAAGATGACGTCAACAACAAGACGATTCTGAAGGACAACAACCCGCATGGCGGACTGCTCTTCTGTTAAGTTACCTAAGGCGGAGGCAGTTTCATTCACTACTGCTTCCAGTGTTCTAGTTAATCTACGTATTAATTTACTATTCTGGACAGGTCCTAAAAAGAAAAAGAATCCTTTATTAAAATCGGTGTACTGTTCCCATGCCGTTTCTGTGTAGTCGACAAGTGGGATATCTCGTCTGGGTCTATTCTTTACTAGATTGGTGTTTCTATGGTAATCAGGTGGAGCTAGGAAAACAGGTGGCAGAAGGAATGCAATGTAACAGGTACCATCCCAATCTGGAGGTAGACGTATGTATGCGGTATGACCGCAAACAAAGTAAGAATGACTAATAGCTTTAAAGGACGATTTTCCATGATCACTGAATTCGACCACAGTAGTGCATTTACTATGACCTAAGTGTACTGAACCTTTCTTCTTGATACATAATTCACCAGTGACTGGCAATACTGACATAATGGGTAGAACTGGCGTGTCTTCGGATTCAACAGTGAGAATCATGAGGCTAATTGTATAATTACCTAATCCATACACTTCATTTTCTAGATCAGTTCCTATTCTAGTGGGGAGTCCCTCCTTATCTGGGTAACAGACGTCTAACAGGACTAAGTTCAGATTTCCCCAAACCCAGCCCCCATCGAAAACAGCAATGTCAGGATCTAAGGAATTAATTATTTTAAACCATGCTCCGCAGGAGCCATTGTGAGTGAATGGGTACGGAAAGAGGGGCAGAGCTCCCTTGTAATTCTGGTAGGGAGGGAGTCGGCCACATATCCAGCAATTTGTAGCATTGTTAGTTTGATGAGAATGATGTAGCATACTAATGAATGTGTTGTTGCGCAGCGCAAATCTGTAGGAAAGCTCGTGTGGAGGTAACTCACTAAAAGTGTGTTCAGCAGAGACATTATAGGCAGATTGTTCACGCTTGAAAATAGGGTAATAGATAGGCAAAACGATGCTGACAACAATAATTAAAATACTCAGGATAAACATGATTAATAGTGTCACTATACAGTGACTACGAAGTGATTTACAGTATGTACGTTTCTTTGCTTCTCTCTCTCTCTCTCTATCCCGATCTAGGGGATACATGTCAGAAACTATTTAACCGATTCACCTAGGGGAGGACTTAAACAATTAAACTGTCTGACTTGCTAGATCGTAATTTCATGCGATAACTTTCTTGAGGAGTTTTTTCTCGTTCAGGTTCTGTAAAGTCTTTTTGTTCGACACAGTCTTTGGTGGGGGTGGACGAGACACGATCAGGTTTCAGTCCAGAGAATTTTTTTATATGACTCGTGTGAACCCACCCCTTTCTCCCTTCTATTTTCACGGCCGTCCTGGTGGTGAGAAGAACGGTCTTCGGGGACTTCCAGCGGGGCTCCAGCGGACTTTTTCTGTCGAAGTTGCGAACGAGCACAATGTCGCCAGGACGGACGTCGTGTGGCTTTACATCAGTGTTGTCAGGGAAGGCTGCGGCAACCTGTGAACGACATGATTGGAGTGCAGACATCAAGGAGGCAAGGTAATCTGTCAACATATTACAATCAACATCAGTAATCTTTTTCGGAATGGGCGTCCCCCACATATTCGGTGGTCTGCCAAAGACCACCTCGTACGGGGATAGCCCTGATCTCGAATGGGCGACCATTCTCATGTAGAATAGTGCCACTGGCAGGGCGACTATCCAGTCGACCCCTTTCTCCTGACATATTTTGGCAAGGCGGATCTTTAGTGTCTGGTTATGCCTTTCTACAAGGCCTGCGGCCTCGGGATGTCGGACACAATGGAACTTCCACTGGTATCCCAGTAATAAAGAAACTTCTTTCATTAATGCAGATGAGAATGGCTGACCGTTATCTGAGTACACGACACGAGGCAAGCCGTATCGTGGGAAGAATTCACGAACCAGCTGCTTAGCAGTGGTCGGAGCAGTGTAATCTGGGACTGGGTATGCTTCGGTCCAGCGGGACAGAGCACAGACAACTACGAGAACATATTTAAATCCTCGACAACGGTCCATCTGGATATAATCCATCTGGAGGACTTCAAAAGGGTGATCGGGAGGATGAAATCCACCTTGCTCTACAGGGACGCTTTTTCCTGGATTGAACTGACAACAGATCATGCAAGTGCGCACTTTCTGTTTTGCGGCTGCTCGTAAGTGTTTATTGTTCCAGATATTTTGTAAACTGTCTAACATCGCTTTCTCTCCTAGATGTGCAGGACTATGTGCTGTATTTATCATGACTTGAACCATAGAGTCAGGGAGAAACCATGTAGATTTTCCCTTCGTCATCCAACCTTGATCTGTCTGGATCCCTCCTAGTTCAATCCATTTCTTTATTTCTTCTGGAGTGGCATGTGTCTGAATGTCGATAACATCTAGTGTGGGATCCCTGACTGTCATACAGTTTGTCGGATCTGCTGTCTTTGTCGTATCAGTTGTCTGAGTGTGAGTCAGTGCTGTATGTTTTGCTGTCTGATCTGCCAGGTCGTTACCCAGGGAAACAGAATCTGTGACTTTAGTATGTGCTTTACACTTCATGACGGATATGGCTGAAGGCAGATGTATTGCTTCTAACAGTGCTTGAATGAGGGGACCGTGTTGAATCTTGGCACCATGGGAGGTCAGAAAACCTCGTTCTTGCCATAGCATGCCGAAGTCGTGTACGACTCCGAACGCATAACGGGAATCAGTGTATATGTTGACATTTCTGTTCTTGGCTAGAATACAGGCTCGGGTCAGAGCGATGAGCTCTGCCGCTTGAGCAGACAGTGTATCAATACGATGTGTTTCTTTAACTTCAGTTTCAGTGGTCACGGCATACGCGGCCACTAACTCTCCTGTACTTGTTCTCATGCATGAACCGTCCACATAAAGTGTCAGGTCTGGATTTGTCAACGGAACATCTGTTAAATCTCGTCGAGGCTTTGTTACTGCATTAATGATCTCTATGCAATCATGTGGAACTGGATCTGTCATAACTGTAGGTAACAGTGTTGCTGGGTTCAAGATACTGCAGCGTCTGATTTCTATGTGTGGCTGGAATAGTGTCAATTCGTAACCTGTCAGTCGTGCTATAGTCAAGTGTTGAGTCTGGGTTCTGTTTAAAAGAACCTCTACAGAATGTGGAACTTGTACTGTTAACTGATGACCTAAAACAATTGAATCGCTCTGTCTGATTGCTAGCGCTGTTGCTGCTACTGACTTTAAGCACGCAGGGAGTGCCTGGGCTACTGAATCCAATGTACTTGAAAAATAAGCGCAAGGCTTATGTGAACCTGCTTGGTCTTGAGTGAGGACAGACAATGCTGTACCCTCACGTTCTGTAACAAAAAGTGTAAACGGTTTGCTGTAGCATGGTGTCGCTAAAACTGGTGCTTGGCATAATGCTTTCTTTAATTCCTCAAAGGCTTGTGTATGTTCCTGAGTCCAAGGGAGGGCAATCGAAGTTGCTGCCTCCTGCGTCGTTAACTGGATGAGTGGTTTAGCTAGAAATGCATATTGAGGAATCCATTGTCTGCAGTACGAGGTGAGGCCTATGAAGGCCCGCACTTCCTTTTGTGTCTGGGGTCGTGGCATATTTACAATTAACTGAATGCGATCGGGAGTGAGCTGTCTCCCCACTTTGGACAGCAAGTGACCCAAGTACACAACTTGCTGAACACAGAATTGTAGCTTCGAAGGAGACACCTTGTGTCCCTTGTCGGCCAGGAAATGTAAAACTGTTAATGATGCTTGTTCACAATCGGGCTCACTTCGTGCGGTGATCAGTAGATCATCGACGTATTGCAGTAAAGCGGTGTTAACTGGCATTTGAATACAATCTAGTTGTCTTTTCAGTGCTTGGCTATAGATGCTGGGGCTTTCTGTGAATCCTTGAGGTGCGCGGGAAAATTTGAAACTTCGTCCATTTAAACTGAATCCGAAGAGATATTGGCTCTCCGGATCAATAGGCACACTGAAGAAAGCGTTCTTGAGATCAATTACAGTAAAGAACGTTGCTTCTGAATCAATAGCAGTCAATAGGGAGGAGATATCGGGGACCACAGGGTACTGCGGTACAATGCATTTGTTCAGTTCTCGAAGATCAATCACCAGCCGATATACTGGCGGTGCATTGGGGTCTGTACGTTTAAGAATTGGAATGATAGGTGAATTACAGATATTGGAGTCGGTCTCTACGACCACTCCCTGGGCAATTAGCTCTTCAATGATTTTCAGTAAAGCCACTACAGCATCGGGTGGTAACTTGTATTGTCTGATTCTGGGTAGAACAACTCCTGTCTTGAGTGTAACACGATATGGAGTGATATGCATACAACCTACATCAGCTGGGCCTTTTGCCCATAGGTGATCTGGTACATTTTTCAATCTGACATCAAATTCACGTAAAACATAATGACCCTTGAAATCCCGTAGAAAGAGTCTAACTCCCTCCGGGGAACAGCATATTATGGCTCCTAAAGCCTTCAGTGTTTTAATTCCTAACAGATTTTCTGGGCATGATTTCGTAAGTAACAAATCTGCAACTCGGGATAATGGACCCACAGCTAATGGTACTGGTTCCGATACTTCATTTACAATAGGCTGTCCTGAAAAACCAAGGGAAACATTCTGTGAGCCTGAGAGGGGTGCCCCTGGGACTTCATTATGACTGATTGTAGTGCGACTTGCCCCTGTGTCAATTAAAAACTTTCTGTCTTTTCCCAATACGTGACTGTGTACATAAGGACCTTCTTGATCTACAGGAATTTCAATAAGAGGCAAACCACCTTCCCTCTCTAGGCTGTTTCATGTATATCGGGGGTAATCTGGATATGCAGATTGGGCATACTGATACATCTGTTGTGAAACTTGCTGAGTCGCGGCAATGGGCTGTGGCTGCGGTACTGCTACTGTCTGTGCTGTGTGGGATGAAGCATGCATAGGCTGTGTGTTCTGCATTGGCTGTACATTTTGTGAGGTCTGTTGGTGGACCTGATCGTGTCTAGGCGGATGCGGTCTTTCTTTAGTTTTACCTGTCGAAATGTTATGTTTCAGGACTGGGCATTCATGTACATAGTGACCTGGCTGCTTGCAGTAATTACATGTCCCCTTAACGGGAGCTGTAGAGTGACTTGTCTGGGCCCCACCTTTTCTTTGACTGTCGGCTGGGACCGTCTGAGCTACTAACATTTTCATTTTCGTGTCTTTCATACGTTTCTGTTCCTGATCTTGTTCTTCTCTAATTCTGTTCTGATGATATTGTAACATTTGTAACATCTGGGATGGCGTATTTGCCTGCCAAGTACTTTCAACTTTGTACACTCTATTTTTAACTAATGGTAGGGAATTCTCGACCAATTTTGATACAAAAAGGTGTGGATATGATTCGCTGCTAGGTTGTAGGCCACTATTTATAATGAAACATTTCTCGAATCTGGAATAGAAGTCACTAGTATCTTCATCTTGTTTCTGTTTACAGGACGAGATTGCGTCCCAATCTTCCTTTCTAGTTGTCAATAATCTTGGAAAAACCTGTACTATTAATCCGGGTAATGCTTTAGTCCTATCCCCAAGGCCTAACCCTGGGATTCGTTTGCTTTCTTCGTCTTCTATTTCTGCCCATGCTATCTTTGCCTCCCCCACCTCCCAATCCTTTTCCTTTAATTTCTCGTAAATGCCTGTGGGCAACAGTACTTTCAACATTTTCATAATATCATCATACGTGTAATCCCCCATGAGTAACATGTCTTTGAGCTCTCTGTAAAAACCTGCAGGGTCTTTATCGTGACACGGGACTAATTTCTTCATTTCTAACAGTTCTAACTTAGTCAGTGGTGTGTGAACATACACACGCTTCAAGACTTGATCCGCACCCATAACTGGGTGTACTTCTCGTAAGGGGTTCTGACTTTCAATGCCACTACCGCATTGCATGTGGTACGTTTTTCTTTCTGGAGGCGGGGGGGGAACATATTCAGAGCTTATGAAGGTGTTATATTTATGTCGTTGTTCTAGAATTATTTGTATTAACTTGGTGCTGAAACCTCTCCATCTATCCATGAGTAGGGCTTCTAATGTTTCGTGTAAGGGACCTGGGTCGGAATGGTGGTTTCTGTACTTGATGAGGAGGTGCTGAATCATGTATACACCTGCTATTTTCTGCTCGTCTGGGGAAAGGTTCAAGAATGTCTGTGCTAACGTATCATCATGATATATGTCTGGGTTTTCGGCCCATAACACGGCTGACCGGGCTAGTTCCTGTTCATCCATAGAATTGAGTACATGGTACCCCATTCGGTCTCGAAGCCTTTTATCAGTTTCCTGGAACTGATGTTCAGAAGAATTCGGGTTTGTTAAAGCAGAGAGAAAAACTCTCTTGTTTTCCGGACGGATGCCTTTCCTCAGGTAGTTTCCCTTACCTACATACGCTATAGTATCTGTAGTCCTTCCTTGTTCTGCAAGGTCTTCTTCCTCCTCCTCGGAAGCTTTGTCATTCCCTTTCTGGTGTGCCGTTATCACTGCCCTTCTAATTTTCTGGTACATACTGGCTATGCAAGCCCCCCTGTCATGTTTTCCTTCGGCTATATTTTGTCCCCACTTGGTTAGTGCATCTAATTCACTTTGATCTGTCTCAGGCCTGTCTCGTTCTCTTATTAGACAATTTATGAAAAATCGTAATATCTGTGCTTGAATGTCAACTTTCTGTTTATCCATGGCATCCTTGATACTGTCAGGGTCTTTCCCTGTCTGAACAAACTCATATATTCTATCGAGACGCTCCTTCATTCCTACATAGCATAGCAAGATATCAGTGGCAGATCTTAACCGTAGTGATGCCAATATCATTAGATCGTTTTTTCCGGGTACTGGATCATACCTGCAAACTGACATATTTTCCTTTAATGCGTCAAGGCGGGGGGACTGGAACGTGAGAGGACTCTGCGTGTCCCTAAAATTGAATCTGCGTGTCAATGGCGGGGTCCGAGGACCCGCCGTCGCACCTCCTGAAGCGGATGCTTGGGCATTATCTCCCTGCGGAGTCTGGATCTGAACTTGAATTTGTCGTTTAGTAGGATCAGGTAGGACTTGTTTCGGTAGGTCAATCTTGGGTGCGGGAAGTGGCGGAGCTGGCGGAACAGGGGAGGTCTGTCGTGGTACTGGCGGAACATGATCTGGGGGCGTAGTGCCACCCCCATCCCTGTCATTAGGCAGGGCACGAACAGGCAGATTGGTGTAAGCTGGTGCTACATCCTCTAGATAAGAATTTAAGAATATGTCTTTAGTAGTCTTATGCATTACTTTAGTTGGAACTAATGGTGGCGGTAAGTTTTTCGGTATTTCTGATAGGCCTTCAGATGTGCCCTCGGCCGCGAGATACATTCCGTTTACAAGATTGTTTCGGGCACGGTCTATTTGCTCTGTTTTTACTCGGATCCCTTCAATAACTAATTCGTTTTCTTGGGCCTTTTCTGATTCTTTAAGTCTGTCCTCTCTACGGAGTGCTTTCTCAGCACGCTTATGTGATTCCTTACGCCAGAATTCTATGGCGTCTTTCTGTGATTGTCTAGCTTTCTTTTTCCATAATGCTTCTTCTACCTTCATGATGCACTCGGCATCCCATGTTCCGGTAACAGGCCATCTGTGTCTTTCGTCTAGGTGCTTGGTATAATCGGCCCATAAATCTAGATATAATATGGCATCTATGCCATGTTTGTGGTACATAAAGTTACCTGGAGTGTCCCTAGGGGGAATAGGGATTTCTTCCTCCAGTATCCCTTTCCTAGTTCCTATCTGCTTTAACTTGTTGAAAAACGGCATTTTACTTACTTATTACTGAATGCTCAATCCTTATTCCTTAATACTCTTGACAGCTAGTTTATACGAGAAAACACAATAATACACATTTAAACAGTCACATTCATACCACGACATTACTCACATAAGAACATTTAAGACATAGATGACTACCCCCTATACTGGATGTGCTGCTCAACAGTACAGATACACTGGTGTAACAGTGCAGAAATTCGGAATACTAGATATACTGCTAAACAGTACAGATACACTGCCTAAAAACAGTGCAGACCCAAACCCGTCTAGATACGACCCAGTAATGGTACTCACCGGGAAGCACGGAAACAGAAGGCCTCGGAAAACTCGACTGGACTCGACTCGGTACTTCGGGAAACCTCGGAAAACTTCGGAAAACCTCGGAAAACTTCGGAAAACTTCGGAAACCTGGTGGGCCTCTTGACACCTCGGACCTTGCTTCTTTCGACTAGGCTCTGGTCGGGATCCTCCGCACTCCTCACCGCCTCGTCTGGGCACTGATCGCAGTCTTCGTCACCTCCTTGGGTCAGAGGGAGATGCAGGAAATCCTGCCGGTACGCGTAGGTTCCGTCTAACTGACGGCAGGGGACAGAGCTTGCAATGCGCCAACCGGCGCGTGAGGTGGGGGAGGGGTCCCTGTTCGGGCGCCAAAATGACGTAAATAATTAATTTACTCTCTTAATTTCTATGCAGGTAAGTACTTAATCAATAATAACTCAATCGGAATGAAAAAAGACAGAGTCCGTGGTGTTAGAGTTTCTTAGGGGTTTTATTCCTTAAAAAGGAATGGTCGTGACCAGGATATCATGTTCTGACCACCACAGGGGTGTCAGAAGGGATAGAGCCAACTTTATTGACATTACATAGCTTATATACTTAATTCACATCATAAGTAATAGTGTAAGAGGCGTAACAGCTGAGAGAAGACAAGATAACAGTATACACGTGGTACTAGTACGTAATTGAGAGGCGTGAACTAGGCGTGAACCAGAGGTGTGTGCTAAAAACGTCACTGATAGGTGACGCAAGTGGGTGGCACCAAGGGGTGGTGCTAACAGAATTGTTGCAATGTCAGCAGAAATCGGAAGCTTGGATGCGCGCGCAGCTGCATGACGTGTGATTGGAGGGGTGCAGGGGACTTGACATTTACACTGACGGAAAGAGACAGAAGTCTGGCATGTCAGATCAACTCGTACTTCTATCATATCTGATATCTGATGTTTAGGAACCATACTATCTGGGCAGAAAGGTCTCTAGGGCAGAAGCTATTCTATGCTAACTGTGGATGCGTGTATAAGCGCCTAAGTGTCTGCATGAGAAGCGTGGGGGCACGAAGCCTTCCATGGAAGCATGGTAACAGAGGCTATGAATTACTTGCATTGAGACAGGTCGGCCCTTTGGCTCTGCAGCTGGAGAGGATGTTTACTGGAGCTAGTAGGCAGGAATGCATTGTCGAGGAGCGGAACAGATAACTCGAAGGTTATAGTCAGTCTTGGCAGAAAGCAGGCTGAGCTGAGCGCGAGGGGCCGCGCTGAAAGTAAGTCAGAGTTCACGGGTACAGGGGTAGCCTGGGCAGAGACTGTCAGAGTCAGGAGCCAAAAAGAGGCTCGATGGCAGAAATTCAGGGCCTACTCTGCTAGAGCAGGAAAACATGTAAAGTGTACTACAAAAAGACGGTGGCATAGCATACTTAGGAACGGACTATATAATCCATTCATGGTGGATCTGAAAGAGGACAAGTTAACGTTGGACGCAAATGTATTTGCGTCTTCATAGCTGGCACAGGAGGGAAGTTACATGCACTTTAAGCTGGTACATGGAGTCGGTGGGGTACGCGCTAGGGAACATAACATGACCAAAAATTTATATTTCCTCATTACAGGAAAGAGGCTCAATGCTTCATTGGTTTGTTTGGATTTTGGCGTCAGCATATTCCCCATCTAAGTCAGATTCTGGCTCCATTGTATCGAGTCACTCGTAAAAAGAATGTGTTTGAATGGGGTGAGTCTCAACAGACTGCTTTTAATTTGGCTAAAGAAGCTATTCAATATGCCTTGGATTTGTGGCCCGTGAGTGAAGGTGATGTGGATTTGAATGTGTCCGTGGAAGGTCTGTATGCCAATTGGAGTCTGTGGCAAAAGCAGGGCAGACAAAAAGTGCCATTAGGTTTTTGGACCAAAAAGTTACCCGAGGCTGGTGAGCGTTACTCACCCTTTGAGAAACAATTACTTGCTTGTTATTGGGCTCTGGTGGATACCGAGCAACTGACCCTAGGCCATGCTGTGATTTTGAGGCCTGAAATTCCCATTATGCAGTGGGTTTTGAGTTCACCGAAGTCCCATCGAATTGGACATGCTCAGGAGGCGAGTGTGATTAAATGGAAATGGTACATTCAGGACAGGGCACGTGTGGGTCCGAAAGGTGTGGCGGTTTTACATGAGCGAGTGGCGCAGGCGCCCTCCAATGAGACTGAAAGCGATTGTTCGGTACCCGTGGTGCAAGAGTCTCCCGTTAAGTGGGGTAAATCATTTGATGATCTGTCCGTGGAGGATAGAAAACATGTGTGGTTTACGGATGGTTCAGCGAAGTTCATCGGTGACAAAAGACATTGGAAAGCTGTTTCGTATAACCCGATCACGCAGAAATTATTGAGTACAACTGGAGATGGTAAGAGTAGTCAATATGCTGAACTCTATGCAGTTTACCAAGTTTTGAAACAGGAACTACCTGGCACATGCCATATTTTCACTGATTCCTGGTCCACTGCGAATGGACTGGCGGTATGGTTACCAACATGGCATTCTCATAATTGGGAATTGCATTCAAAAGAATTGTGGGGAAAGGAATTGTGGCAAGAAATTTGGGAGCTGCTCCCGCAGAGTACTGTAACAATCTTTCACGTGGATGCTCACACTCCAATTGACTCCCTTGATACATTTTTCCATAACATTGCAGATGAAAAATCTAAAATTGCTGAGGCAGTGGTGGACATGCAAGATTCTGATTTGGCGGGATTGGCGAAGTGGGCCCACCAGAAAGCAGGACATTTTGGAGAGAAAGCCACTAGCAGGTGGGCTGCCGATAGAGGAATTCATATTCCTTTTTCTTTAATCAAGGATGTCATTCTACATTGTCCCATTTGTCAGCATTCTAGAAAAAAGGAGGTGCCTCAAATTGTTCGAGGCCACTTGCATCGAGGTAAATTGCCCGCTCAAATTTGGCAGATTGACTATATCGGTCCGCTCCCTATGAGCAGAAATTGTCAATATATTTGTACAGTTGTTGATACTTATAGTGGCCTTTTGGTCGCTTTCCCTTGCAAGAACGCTACCCAAGTGAATACCATTAAAACCCTGGAGCTACTTATTCTATACTATGGTGTCCCATTCCAAATTCAATCAGATAATGCATCCCACTTTTGTGGAAGATTGGTGCAGGAATTCTGTGCGGAAAATAATATTGATTGGGTGTTTCACATTCCATATTACCCACAAGCTTCAGGACTGATTGAGAGAATGAATGGTTTGTTGAAAGAACAATTGCGCAAATTGATTGATGACCGATACAGCCAGTGGAGGGATGTCTTGTTTCAAGCTTTATTGATCCTGAATAATCGCCCTTTGTTACATGCTGAATCCCCTTTGATGCGTTTGTTTCCTCCAAATGTTGATGTAAAGCCTAATTCTTTATCAAACACTGTCATGTATTGGGAAATTACCCCCGGTGCTTTGGCTCCATGTAGAGCGACCCCAGGTTCTGCGGGCCTCGACCTGCATGCTTTAAATGATGCAAAATTTCCAGGAAAAGATCGAATCATTGTTGAAACTGGCATTGGTGTCTGTATACCTGCCGGTAGTTTTGGATTAATTGCCCCTAGATCTGGCCTGGCCCTGAAAGGTGTACAAGTGCTCGGAGGAGTAATTGACAGTGATTATCAGGGAGAGATTAAGGTTCTCCTGCTTAATAGCAGTGAGACTGATTTGTTCATTAAAAAAAGTCTGACCGTGTTGCTCAATTACTGATTATGCCTGTTTTCAGTGGTGAGATCAAAAAAGGCTCTGCCCCAACGTTGCTAACTGTGCGAGGTCAAAAAGGCTTCGGATCATCTGATCTTCCTGGAGCTAAGATATGGGTGCAATCGCCTAAAAATCCTCCTGAACAGGCTGATATTATTGCGACCGGTCATGACAACACCGTTTTGGTGATGAAGCCAGGGGAAGATGGCTGGGAAGCTGTCCCAGCTGATAAATGTTACTTACGAGAATGATTAAGGCCTGTGTTTGTATTCTTTTAGATCATTCTCTGGACTGCTGCTGCAGGATGTGTCGGCGCTGGACTCCTTTTGGCCTGCTACGCCGGGAGAGGAGAGGATCCACTGACGCCGGTTGATGGGATAATACGAGTTCCACGGTCCGCGTGGATCTCCTCCTCCAACTTCTGGATTACACTCACAACGCGGGTGACGAACTCTCCGCATTTCTGTCTTACCCCAATGAAATCTGTCACTGACATTTTAGCGACCTGTTTGGTTGCCGTCCCTGCATTTACTGAGACTTTGCGACATATTTTTAATATCTCGAATGCCCGACCAAATGTTATTCTGGGCGACTTCGCGGCCCACGAGTTTTGTCCCTCATGTACTGCTCTCCCAGACCTTGATATCCCTATTCATTCCCGAATTACTACTTTTAATATTACCCCTGGAGATCTATGTTTTATAATGACATGTGACCCTAAGGCTATCACCGAATGCTTAAAACTAAAGATGCAGGCTGTTACTTCTTTTTCAGCTCATCAACGATTGCTGTGTTTAAAGAGACTTCCGAATTCGTGCCTTTCTGTAAAAAACAATATGACATGTCAACGTTTATTAGTTGCCCCTAGTTATTATCGTTCAATGTTACTGCCAGCTGGATGGCTGTTCTCCTGTGGGAATTCATCTTGGCCCTATATTCCTGCAAATATTTCTGGTGGCCCATGTGCCATCACTAGATTGAGTTTATTAATGTTTTCCTCACATCCTAATTCACATTCCCGTATTGTACGTGATTCAATGTCATTGCATGAGGATTGCGATTCCTCTGTTCACCTCTATTCTAAATCAGAATACCTTGGTTTAGCTTTTTCTATTATTGGAGTGCCTGCATTGGCCGTTTATAATGCCAAGACAATCGGCAAAATGGCCTGTTGGATGGTTAAGTCCATCAACCAAACCTCTACTGTCTTATCTGACCTTTTATTAGACGCCCAAGGCGAATGTTGAGCTATTTTACAGAATCGCGCTGCTATTGATTATCTTTTGTTAAAACATGGACATGAATGTTCTGATTTTGAGGGCCTATGTTGTTTTAATTTGTCTGACCATTCTAAATCGATCCAATCCCATATTGACAAACTCCACGACTTGACTGCAGAAATTAGACAACACATAGATCAGGGTTTCTTTGACTGGCTCTTTAATTGGTTACCTGACTTGCATTCTTTACGACAGATTTTAGGGGGAGTTATCGTTGCTATTTGTGTTCTGATAGCTATTTGTTGCTTTATTCAGTGCATCCCTTCCCTGCTCCAATTTTTTAGACTTAGTAAGAGACATAGATCAGTTAATTTTGTTTCCTATTATTCCTCTACTGATGTTAGTTCTATTTAGTTTGTGGTTAATAGACTGGAGTCAAGGGGTGTAATGTAATGGCTGCCCTTTTCTGGCTCTTTTAGGGGGGAGAATGATGGAGAGTGACTCCAGCCTATCACCCCCATAGCATAGGGATTAGGACTATAGACAGGACCCCTGCCTTCCATATATTAGAGCATTTTCGTGTCACTTTCCTTAATGTAGGGCTTATGAATTTAAGTTAGGGGATAGATACATAAGTACTAATCATGATTTGCCCATTTGCTAACGTGTTAGGATATTTTCCATGGAGTTACGCATATTGCGGGCCCTGTAGGCCTTAAACGAGACAGACTCCATTTTGCTTTCTGCCCGGTAGCTCGAGAAGGCCTTCTAGGTCAAGTGTAGTGTTTTAGTTTCAAGCTGTTGTTCGCTTGGAGAGAACCGGCTCAGGCTGGCCCTTATCGAAGGAATGTATTTTTCTCCACTCCGAAGACACAACTTCAGGCCGGCCGGCTGGGAACGTGTCCTTGGTACGGGGAGGTACAAGAATTTGGTGGGCGGCAGGTTACTGGCCGTAGCTTTCCATGAAGGAACGGGCTTTGATATTAGCGAAGGTGTTAGTCAGTTTGTAAGTTAGTCCGTAGGCGGCATCTAGCCGTTAGCATCTCTGCCATTAATTATTTCATGGCGGACAGTCGCCATCTTTGAAGTCCGAGAAAGATTTAAGACCGAAACTCTCCGAGAAAGACTGAAGGAGAATTAGCGCGGAGCGCACTGACGCAGAGAGAGAGAGAGACGGTAGCTAATAACCAGCAAGGTTCCGGTGCCCTGGAGGGAAGCAGACGAGGTTGAGCCTAGCGGTGCAGACGTGTACTCGTGACGGCTGGGGTGTGACTGCAAGGTGAGCCAGGACACAGAGACGAGAAGGGAACCTAGATGACTGCCGAGTCCAGACTTCATATTAACCAGGTGACCTCCGTCCTTTTCCCAATTAGCGCGCATTCTAATCTTTACAGAAATTATGTTGCATAGTAATGTAATATGTGTTTATTGTTAATAAATACCCTAGTTCTTATAGAACTAACGTGTGCCTTGTGTTCCTGTTCAATCTTGGTAAATGGATCTCCTAGTCGAAAGTTGTTTATATGAACGGATGTGAAATCCCGATCAGGTAAATAGTGATCGAACAAAGAGGGAGTGAGTGGACCTTTGATGCCAAGAATAGGAGGTACATCATATAATTTGGGAACCGTACTAAAAGTCATTATTATAGTTTTTATCCAAAGTAGATAACTAAGACATTGTTCCGATAAGTGCTCATAGGAATGTGGTCGTCGTTGATATGCGGCGTTAGTGAGAGCGTTGGGTAGGATACCAGCGTGGATACCCACAGGATTGTGGCTTGCATAAGTGAGAGCGTCAGGGGGGACACTGGCGTGTAGATCTACCGGATTGTGGATCGTTTGGAAAAGGGAGCATTGGGTTCTGCAGGCCCATGTGTAGACGCACCGGATTGTGTGTCATATCTGCCCTAGGGTAGACCGGTCTGGGTCGGGGTGATCGCGAGACCAACTGATGTGAATAAGATATTGTAGAAAATCTATGCATGTGTATTGCTATTCCCCATCCTTAGGTGCGACCTGTATATTTCTGTATATCTATCCATTGTGAATACGTTTTAAGGAGGGAAGGTGAGTACGTTTTGGCTGGGTCATAGGGGCCCCTGGGGGCTGATCCCATCTAAGCGGAAAATCCGGCCATTACACATGATGTGTTTAAAAATCGTGCTAAGGTGAGAAAAGATTCCTTTAATTTAGAAAGAGATTAGTATGCTTTTTGGAGAAAATAAAGAAGCCAGCTAGGGTGTGCTTGTACATAGGAGCTGTGCTGTGTTTTGAAATTATGACCAGAAAATCGTTTTTTTTTAAAAAGAAATACTTTTCACATTTATGAGAAGGACAACAAGGGGTCTGCTTTTTTAAATAAATATTTCATTTCCCAACATGAATATGGGAGAATAATTTGCTTGTTTGATGGTTTAAAAACTCGTTTCTTGAAGTCATTTAAGTTTCACAATATGTAGTGCTAGAGTTTCATAGTCACTATGATAATTATGATATACATTTAGGACTGTTTAGGGGGCATGGATATGCTGAGGCTTCTATAATTGTCATTGGAGGAGAATTATGTACATTGCACTGCTGCATACAGTCCTCACCTTCTGCGTACTCTTGGATATGCTAGACTATATCTGCTCAATGAGATACCTAAGCTGAGGAAACACAGGTGATGTGATTGTGAAATGAGCAAAAATATTTGCACGTTTTTCAATTACATCACCTGTGTTTCCTAACATTACTAATCACATTGTGCAGATGAGGTTTAGGCCTGTCCAGGGAGACAGAGGAGGTCTGGCCTTTGTTGAAGTGTGCAGTGGACATGACTCACTTCATCTGTTGGCCTGCACATGTATTATGTCCTCTGTACTCTTCAACAAGCCAAAATTTCATCTGCAACCCTGAGTAGGCGTCACCTCAAACAAACGTTTGTGACTGCAAGACCTGCCTTTTTGCTCCTAGATATTTCTTGGTTTTACCATGGCAGACAGACAATCCAGCATACCTCTGGATAGGCCACACCTTATGGTGGTGCAAGGGCCTTGTAAATATGCCCTCATGTGTGCTTGGTAATTTTAAGTCACTTCCCCCTCGTGCAAGGGTCTTGTAAATACACCCTCATGTGTGCTTGGCCATTTCAAGTCACTTCCTCCTGGTGCAAGGGCCTTGTAAATACGCCCTCATGTGTGCTTGGCAATTTTAACTCACTTCCGCCTGGTGCATGGGTGTGGTAAATACACCCTCATGTCTGCTTGGCAATTTTAAGTCACTTCCCCCTGGTGCATGGGTGTGGTAAATACGCTGTCATGTCTGCTTGGCAATTTTAAGTCACTTCCTGCTGGTGCAAGGGCCTTGTAAATACGCCCTCGTGTGTGCTTGGCAATTTGAACTCACTTCCCCCTGGTGCATGGGTGTGGTAAATATGCCCTCATGTCTGCTTGGTAATTTTAAGTCACTTCCCCCTGGTGCAAGGGTGTTGTAAATACACCCTCATGTGTGCTTGGCCATTTCAAGTCACTTCTTTCTGGTGCAATGGCCTTGTAAATACGCTCTCATGTGTGCTTGGCAATTTTAACTCACTTCCCTCTGGTGCATGGTTGGGGTAAATATGCCCTCATGTCTGCTTGGCAATTTAATGTCACTTTCCCCTGGTGCAAGGTCCTTGTAAATACGACCCTATGTGTTCTTGGAATTTTAACTCACTTCCCCCATGGTGCAAGTGCCTTGTAAATACGCCCCCTTTGTCTATGTTGTTAAATTACTGTAGATAGAATTGACAACTAGTGTGTTAATTGTTTGCCTACTGTTATTGGTTTACTGTTTGGTAATAGTGGTTAATATCAATTTCTTAAAAAATTTTCCACAGATATAACTGAAGATCTTTAGAAAACTTTAAAAATGCCCTCAAGGCAGAGAAAACAAAAAGAAGCAAAGCGACTTACACTCCTCCTTGGTAAAGATTTGCAGCAGTCCTTTACTATTAAATTGTATCAAGTCGCCAAAAAAGCTCCGGGTAAGAAAATAAAATCATTTTTAAAAACAATTTGCAGACAAAAAATACCAGTATTGAACATGTTTTAGTGCATACGAAGAGAGACAATTTAAAGGAAAAGGAAAGGCCAGTCAAAAAAGTTTCTGCTAGAGCAGGAGATAAGTCTGTGCATGGCAGTAGAAGGGAAAATCAATTCAGGGACATTCGTAGGCGAATGTTCCGCAACAGGATAATTGTCAGTTTGTTAAAAAATTTTAAGAAAGACCAACAGAAAGTGACATTTTATAAGAAAAAGAAAAATGTAGAGAAAATTATTGATCAGGCTTTCGAAATTAAGCGAAAGTTATTTATTTTGGTAATCAATAGACTTAGGAAACTAAACAAGGTAATTTCTGATTTCAAATCAAATAGTAGATGGAAGAGAGTAGTTAATTGTAGTAATTTTTGTGAAGTTTTCTCAGGAGAATGGATGCATAGTTCTAGTTGTGAGCCATTTTTCAATGAGGAGAGTTACTTTCAGGACAATGATTTGGTACATGCAGTTGACACCAGTGGTCGAGCATATGAGGTAAAAGATGGTTGTCCGGTTGAAAAAGAAAAACTTGTGTCTGCAGATGCAGAAGAGGTGTTAGGTGATGAGGTTTTAGGAAGACGTCCTAATGGACCAGTCTACACCTGGAAATGTAGTCGTATTTGTAGTGTGCGACAGGATTGCATCAATTTGTTTTGTGATTTTGTTCGTACATTTAATAAGAAAAGTTTAAAACAGAAACTGAAGTTGTTGCAAGAATTAGATCCTTGCAGAGTGAGAGAAGTAACAGGTTTGCATGGGCATTCACTGGCATGTCTTTCCAGAAGAGTATGCCAGAGTGTTTTTCATCATTTCAGGATGCTTGCAGTGAATCATAATAAAGTGAGGAAATTAGTGAGAATGTTGTATTATGCTAAGAGTCCAGCAATTATGCTTAAACAATTGAGCAGTGCTCTTTTGCATGGTTCAGAACTACATGTGAAGAATATTTGTGAAGAAATTGAGTTCTGTTACTTTGTTAGTAAAGAGAACAATGTTGAAATTGACCCAGTAGAAGAAGGTAATGTGGAGGAGAGTGTACAGATTTCTAATATAGATAAGTTTCACAAGGAAATTTCCATCTTTCAGGTGAAATCAAGTGAGAGGCCTAATTTCACCTGTGTGTGTTGTCGATGGACTTATTATAAGAATCAGACTAAGATAGTGGATTTATATGCAAAAAGTGAAATGGAAAACAATAGTAAATGGAAGGATTTTGCTACATACTTGATGGTAGAAAATTGTTTTGATTTGGGATCGGACCAACGTATGTGTACTTATTGTTTTAACAAATTAAACCAAAACCGGATGCCTGCTAGAGCGGTTCATAATAATCTGGAATTGGTTGACATTCTTTCTGAATTGAAGGATTTAAATACTTATGAATCTATTTTGATTCAAAGTGTGCATCCCTTTCAGGCTACTGTACAAATGGAGCCAAAGACAGGGAAATTGCCTCCATCAGATTTACAGAGAGGATTAAAGGGAAGAGTTGTTTATTTGCCTTTAGATTTGAAGAAAAACATTAATACAATTGGAGTAGAGTAAGTGGACGAGGAACCTCTGGTTATCCTAGTTAATGGTGTTCCGACAAAGAGTAGGAAAATCTGGCAAGATTTAGTGGATGTTAGGAAAGTCAAAAAGGCAACATTGTATTTGATAAAAAAAACAATGAGTACTACAAGAATGTATGTGTTGCAGAAGAGGAAGTAAGTGAAGAAGAAGACAGCGAATTGTGTGCTAGACAAATTGAGAAAGTAGAAGCCTCTAAAAATGAAGAAATATATGAACATTATAGTGTTCATCCTTTGCATTCCAAGGAAGTCATGGGGAATGCTATTGAGTTGTTTCAAATGAAACAAGCCAAAGGGAGTCCAATTAGTGTTTGGGAGGAGAATTTGGAAGCTCTGTGTTTTCCACAGTTATTTCCCACAGGTCGAGGAGGATGATATGATGAGCGACCTGATCAAATTCTTGCTTCTGAATACCGGACTTTACGATTGTATGCAGAAGATCCTAGGTTTCGTCAATGCATTCCCTATTTGTTTCATCTATTGTTTGAAAGTGATCTGTCTGGACTGTCTTATGCAGTGAACCACATCCTGAAAAGTGGTCTACAACTGCAAAATATCTCAGCAATCGACTTTATGGATAAAGTCAATGTGCAAGACAGTATTTTGGATTCTCACCTGATTATTCTGATGGCATGTCAGCGTGGTAATAATGAGTATTGGTACCGTCGTCATGGTGACTTAAAATGTATGCTGAGGAACTTAGGAACTCCCACATGGTTCCTCACTCTCAGCTTTGCTGAGTATGGCTGGGAAGACTTACTTGAATTTCTCCGAGAGGCAAATGGAAACATTGAAAATATTGAATTCAAGACACCCGGAGAACTGTGCTCTTTGGATCCAGTGAATGTATGCAGGTACTTCAATCATAGATTTGAAGCTATGATGTCTTTCATCACGAACAAGAAAAATCCACCTCTTGGAGAGGTGTTGGATTTCTTCTGGAGAAAGGAGTATCAAGCACGAGGTGCTCCTCATATACATATGCTGCTGTGGATCAAAGATGCACCCAAATTTGCAACAGATCCGGATGACTTAGTGATGAATTTCATAGAACAGTATTCTACATGTGCTGTTCCAAAGACAAAGGAAGACAAAAGTCTAAGAGAACAAGTTTTACGGTTTCAAAGCCATCGTTGTTGAAAGTTCTGTCGTCGTAAATTCAGAAACAAGAACAAGTACTATACAAAATGTCGTTTTGGATTTCCACGATCGGTGATATCTAAA
Source organism: Lissotriton vulgaris (assembly GCF_964263255.1). Lineage (NCBI taxonomy): Eukaryota > Metazoa > Chordata > Amphibia > Caudata > Salamandridae > Lissotriton > Lissotriton vulgaris. The sequence goes on from NC_141685.1 coordinate 1,451,721,346, forward strand.
GGAAGAGTGAACAATTTGATGTCTTCGCTGCGACATAATGTGACGAGGAAATCACCCAAAAATACATACAATTTGAAGAGAAACGAAGAGTCTAAGAACATCAATGACTACAACCCAGTGATTTTGTCCATGTGGAATGTTAACATGGATATACAGTTTGTGGTTTACAACTGTATGGCTGTGGCTCGGTATGTGACGTCTTACATCACAAAAAAAGAAAAGACAGAACTCAAGCATATGTGGGAGGACATTTCCCATGAAAAGAGCCTCAGTAAGAAGTTGTACAGTTTCAGTCTGAAGATGTTGTCGCATCGAGAAATCGGACGGAGCTTACGAATGTTCTGACCGGTTATCTTCAGCAAGTCTCTATGCCAAATCTAGGAGTATCATTTGGGCAAGTATTGGTCTTGCTGCAACGCGTAATCGAGTTCTCAAACCTGTACGGGAAATTGAGTATTTGGCGGAGAAGGAGCCAAGCAGTACAGATATTTTGAAGACCAACATGTTGGATACATATTATCCAAATAGAAGCAGTCACCTGGAGAATGTTTGTCTGTATGAGGTTCTATAAAATTACATTTTCAAGAGGAACATCACAGAAGATATTGATAAAGGAGTGTATGCTGTAATTGGAAGTGAGGGATGTCTGGTCAAGCAAAAAAAATGTCTATTGGTAAATCATCGAAAATTGGATTGCGAATCTCCAGAAAGAAAAGAGTTTTTCTATTTAGCTCTTTTGCAACTTTTCAAGCCTTGCCGTGCAGAAGAGGAACTGCTTGGAGATTTCCTCTGTTATGAAGACTCTTTCAATGCAGCCAAGGAGTCAATAGAATGTCCTGTTTTTCCAAAATATCTAGAAATGTTGAATGCAGAAATCGAGCAGGAAGCAACAATAGCAGACAAGATTGCTAGAGACAGTTCTCAGGACAATCAGAGTTCTGTTTCATTGAGTCAGGATCCACTAGGAGGACCAGTTATCGAAAATGAAGCTGCCACTGCCATGATTGAAGTGGAAAGAGCCATGGCACATGCTCAGGAGGATGTGGTTAACTTAGAAGATTTGGAAAGACAAATCAACGTTGAGCAGAGGAAAATATATGATGAAGTTACCAGCCAAATTGATCATGGTTTAAGTCATGAGAAGAAAGAGTGCTCATGTACGTCGTTGAAGCCTGTCCGACTGCACGTGAGTGGAGAAGCAGGAACTGGAAAAAGTTTCCTCATTAAAGCAATTTCATGTTATCTGCAGAAAAGAACTGAGTCATCACTGTCTTGTGTTGTCACCGCTCCAACTGGACTGGCAGCACATAATATTAAAGGTATTACTTTGCATCGTACACTGATGCTGCCAATGGAGCATGATAACAAATTACAATACCACAAGTTATCGGGAGATGCTTGTTGTGAAGTATCTAGAGTCCTGAAGAAGATGAAACTTCTTATCATTGACGAAGTAAGCATGGTTTCCAATGTCATGCTTGCCTTTGTGCATTTGAGAATGCAGGAAGTTCTTAAAACAGAGTATGATGTGGTATTTGGTGGCAAACACATCATTGTTTTTGGTGATCTTCTGCAGCTGACACCAGTGAAAGGACAACCAGTGTTTAAACTGCTTACGCATGAAGATACCAGGAAGTGCCTAGGGAGCATTGGCAACGTTAACATATGGTTAAACTTCAATTATGCTGAGCTGCGTGAAAATATGCGTCAGGCGAAGGATGAAGATTACAAGAATATTCTACAAGATGTTAGAATCGGGAAAGTGACTGAGCATGGGAAAGAAGCTTTACATGGACGATTACCGTCAAATTTGTATCCAGAAGAAGACGTTCTGCCAGAGAATATTTTTCATAAAATTACTGAGAAGAAATCGGGAATATGTTTGATGCCAACTCTTGCAGAATGTTCCATCTTCAACAACAAAATGTTGAATTTAGAAAACCAAGAGATTGTGAAACTGGAAGCTATTGACAGAATAGAGCATATGGGTGCAACAATTGTTTTGTCTGAGAATTTGAAATCTAAATTGGATTCATTAGAGAAGACCATATCTAAAACTGCTGGTTTTGAAAAGACTCTGAATGTGTGCTTAAATTGCCGTATCATTTTGAGAAGGAATTTACATGTTGAAAGAGGTCTGGTAAATGGATTAATGGGTAATGTTGTTGATTTTGAGAAATACAGAAATAGAGATGGAATTGAATTTTTAAAAATTAAATTTGATGGCATTGAGGAAGTACAGCTAATTGGTCGTTGCACAGCTAGGTTTTTGCTAGTAAAAGACTTATATGTTCGCCGTAAGCAATTTCCTGTTTGCTTGGCATATGCGGTGACAATCCATAAATCACAAGGTTTAAGTGTAGACAGTGCTTTGGTGAATATTGGCAGTTCTGTGTTCAAGGAGGGTATGGCTTATGTAGCATTGTCACGAGTCAGAACTTTATCGGGTTTGTACTTGATTGAGTGTGATGTCACAAACATTTGTGCGGATCTAGATTGTGTTATGGAATACAATAGGTTAAGAAGAGAGTATGCTCCACATTTGCCTCAATATCCTTTGTTTGAGAAACGTGTGGTAGGCCGGAAACGAAGAAATATCACTAATAGTAGGGAGGTTGTAGCAAAAAGACCAAAAGTCGATGAACCCAAAATTGTAAGCAGAAAGAAAATGAATTCTGTTGAAGATGTTGTTGGTTTTCAATTTAAAATTAGTTCTGGTGTGAACTGCTATGCTAATGTAGTGGTTAATGTTGTCTTTTCTCTAGAGACTCTAAAAGAACAGATTGTTGAATTCTGTGTTAGAGAAATGTAGTGCTGATAGAACAAGAGTAGAAAGTGTGTCTGAAATTCGAAATCTGTTAGACAAATGTTCAGGTCAAACACAATTCTCTCAAAATATTCAGCAAGATTGTCAGGAGTTTTTAATGTATATGCTTAAGGTATTGCAAGATGAAGGTGTAGATGTAGATCATCTGTTTGGCCTTTCTTATCAATGGCAGCATGACTGCGAGAATTGTACGCTATCAATACTACTAGTGTAGACTCAGAAAGATTTATATATTTAACTTTGCCAGACACTAAATCAGTATCCTTTAATAAGCTAGTAAAAGCAGCCGATCAAAATATGGAGTGTAGCCAATGTAAGTCTGCAATGCTGTCCACATTATTTATACGAAGATTTGGCCAGTATGTCATTTTAATGTTCCAACGATGTAGGCCTGATGGAACAAAATTGACAACTTTAATTAAACATTTTGTGGCTTCTCAGTTGTCAATATCAGGAAGGACTTTTCTAACTGCAGCAATTATATATCATGAGGGTCCTTAAACAACATCAGGACATTAAACAACTTATTTGAAGTCTGGAAATGGCTGGTCATTCTGCAATGATTCTGTTTTAACTTTCAAAAAAAGATTGCCTTTTCACCTTAAAAATTCTTACCTGGTGTTCTTACAACCAAAATTTTAGGGAAGGAATCTCGGGATTTGCTCTGAGGAATTTCAAGAGGTTCTAATGGCTCCTACACTATATAGCCTTGTGGATAAGTGTAGCACAGAGCAAAAATTGTTTGTTTTAATAAGCTAATTCAAGCAGCAGATCAAAAGAAGGAGTAGAGGTAATGTAAGTCTGCAATGCTGTCCACATTATTTATAGAAACTTATGGGTGAAATGTCATTTTACAATACCAACTATATAAACCGGATGTAAATAAGTTGTAAAGTCTAATTAAAAATGTTTTGGCTACACAGTCGTCGATTTCAGGAAGAACATTTGTAACTGCAGCTATTATATGACATGATGGTCCTTTGGCAACATCAGGATATTACACAGCTTATTTGAAATGTAAAAAAGGCTGGTCTTTCGGCAATGATTACTATTTGACTATGAAGCAATGTTGCCTTTTGACTTGTTTTCAGAAGTGAGAATTTAGGGTAGGTAACTGGATTATAATGATTCTAGGTGTTGCTGTAATTTAGTGTGCTGTTTTAAATTGCTTTGTATGTCTCATTTTTCTTAAAACGGTAGAGCTTATCTTTCAGAAAGTGGCAGGCAGAAAATAATAACAGCACAGCAGAGCATAAGCTGTTCATAGGACATCCTTTGACGCCATGGAAAGTAAGTTACTTTTGAGGAGTTCTGATTTCTGATTGGTTATATTATATGGGTTTTTTAAACACAATCATTTTGATTGTGTTTTTTTTCCCCGCTGTTATATGATGAATACCTTCAACTCACTGTTTTTAGTGAAATTTGATATATTCTGAGAACAGCAAAAATAAACCATTTAATATGTATAATTGATTCTGTACTTTGAATTGTGATTTTTAATATGTACTCATCTTGTCTCATGCTCACTCATCTTTTACTACTTTCTATCAATTTTTAAATTTTTGTTCTTTCTTTCACAGATTGAAATTATAAAACTAACAAGTGACTAAGTTAACGACAATTATAAGGTAAGTGTTTTGTACTCTTTCCGTTACATCTCTATCACCTTTAATGTCTATTAGTTCCACTGCTTCATTTCTTTAACCCTCAGTTTCCTGCCTTTGCTACTTCCCTCATTCCTTTTTCTATTACTTACTTACTCTACTCCTTCCACTCCTTTTCTCAGTCCCTCTTTAAATAGTATCTCTGTGTTACTCCCTCTAGCTTTCTTTCTTTTAACATTACTCTCTGTTTACTTCCCTTATACTTACTCTTCTTTATTAAAAAAAAAGAAAATTCTGGTTCGCTTCCGGTTCGCGTACCGGCGCGCGAACCGGGAAGCGAATCAAAAGAAATAGAGGTTGCCAGAGTGCTAAACATTCTAGCAATTTCTTATAAAGGGGAGGTAGTTCTGAAAAGAACTTTTTGTTTATTATTTTTGTTGTTTTATATTTTTTTTATTATTTTTCTGGACATTATTTTACTTTTTTTGTATTTTTTGAACGGTTTTATATTTTTGTTGTTTTTTGGGGGGGAAACAAAAATGATTCATTATAAAGGGCTCAACAGGAGCAACAAAAAAACAGATAATTTATTTTCTGGGGCATTTTGGACATTTGTGATTGTCAATAGCTGTGTTGATTAAATGTATGCTACTCTCCCTGTGGCAAATCAATTGCCACAAAAAATGCACACATGCTTCACATTCCCAAACTTCAGCTGGATATTGGGGACCGTCTCCCTCGCCTCTGGTCCCGTCACTGTCTCTTCATTTGATGTACTGGCCACATGAGGGGGGTTATCCTGCAGGTCATGTACTTGCGCAGCACTATAATTTATAGGGTGCCACCTGTCCATGTGCCGATGCATGGTATGATTGCCATAGCTGTATTTCTTATCAGTCCCTCTGGACAGATCTTTTTTGCAGATCAGACAGGTAACGTAGTGGGCATTTACTTTTTTTGGCCCCCAGGAAATGTGAAAAATTGCCATATGTAATTTTCTTTCACATGGGACCTCCTCGTCTGTTCAGGTAAAAACTTCCTCGTCCCTTGCTCCTCTTCCTCTTCTTCCTCTTCTTCCTCCTCTTGCTGAAGGATAACCTGAGGAGGTGGTCCTCTCTTCCTAGGAGGTGGTGGTGGTGGTGGCGGTCCACCAGCTGCAGCTACTAAAGAAGCCATTTCTTTAGAATCCAAATAGGTCTTCCTCTCACAATGTTGAAAGTCAGAGTGAGAAAAAAGGTGGGGGCTTTCATCATTTGGGAAAAAAAATGTTCTAAACCAATGAAAAGTGTTATTTTTAGGTCATATGACCAAGCCTTACATCATTAGGAACCCAATAGTAAAATGAACCAATGAAAAGTTTTATGAACAAGTCACATGACCTGTTATGCTTACGTTACGCGTCCCGCTACGCACCCGGAGCGCTTCCGGGGCGCTGCGCTTCGCGCCTCGGTTCGCACTCTGGAGCACTTCCGGGTGCACTAACGCGGCGCGTCATAAGACGCATTATGTGGCAATGCGATACGTCGCGTTTACGCGACGCGTCGCAATATTGTTTTCTTGCGCGGCAGTTGCGCTAACGGAACGTTTCCCGGTTCACGGACCGGGTCGCGGCACCAAATTGAGCTAACGGGAAGCTACCCAGTGCGCGGACCGGTAGCGAAACAAAAAAAAATAATAAAAAAATATATATAAATAAAAAAATTATATTACAAACATATAAAATATATTTTTGCATTAAAATAAGAATACATTTTACAGCTTTTGATATTTGCTATTAAAAAACCATTGAAATTCACTGAAAAAAACCATAGGTTATAGACCATATATAGTTAGGAATTAGCATTTACAAAACCTTCAAAATTCACTTAAAAAACCATAGGTTATAGACCATATATAGTTAGGAATTAGCATTTACAAAACCTTATTTTACTCGCACAAAACCATTGAAATTCGCATATATAGTTAGTTGCACTAACTATATATCGCGCACCCGCAATCCACTGCTAATGATGTCACTTATTACATCATTCATGACATGGTCAGTGACATCATTGATGACATCACTGATGACATCTCAAATGACATCACTGATGACATCTCAAATGACATCACTGATGACAACATCCAGTGACTGTATGTTTCTGTAAAGTTAAAATATGTCTTACATATTGAAGAATGAGTGGATGTATAAGTGTCTGGATGAAGGATTTAGTAGGTGCATGACTGACTGTATGAGTGAGTGATTAAATGTGTCTCACTGAGTGCATGGGTTAGTGACTAAACTGTCTTAATTTGTGCATTATTATGTCTGTTGTTCTGTAAACTGCTGCATGTGTTAATCAGTAGCTATATGAGTAACTATATGGGTTATTGATTGGTTGCCCAAGTATTTGTATGGGAGACTGAGTATGTGTGTGAGTGGCTGGGAGGTGTATGACTCTGTGCATAGATGTGTGAGCAGTTGATTCACTAGATGTATGGGTTCAAAAGTGCATGTGGAAACAGCTGCATGGGCAGTTGACTGTGTGCATGAGTGTATTGGTGAGTGAATGGATATCTCAGTGCTACATGTCAAAGTAAGTACATATGTAAAACACAGTACATGTGAGAGTTGACATATATAAATAACTGTGCATAAGAGCCAGTGAATGTGTGAGTGGCTTTATGGATCATTGTGAACTTGTATCAGGGATTGTATAAGAGAGTAAATATGTGTTACAATATGTTTGAATTAGTAAGGTGTGTATAACTGTATAGTTGAGGAAATGGAGGAGTGATTGATTCTTTGCATTACTGACTAGATGTATGAGTAACTCCATGGATGAGTGACAATCTGTGAGTGTCTGTTTACACTGATTGTATCTAAGGTTATATTAGAGTCTGAAGAGGTTCATCGTAATATCACATGAATGATATTATCAGTAATGTCAAATGGGATGTCATCAGTGATGTCATCAGTGATGTCACTGACCATGTCATGAATGATGTAATATGTGACATCATCAGCAGTGGATTGCGGGTGCGCAATATATAGTTAGTGCAACTAACTATATATGCGAATTTCAATGGTTTTGTGCGAGTAAAATAAGGTTTTGTAAATGCTAATCCCTAAATATATATGGTCTATAACCTATGGTTTTTTCAGTGAATATATATATATTCAATGAAAAAACCATTGGTTTTAGGCCATATATAGTTAGGGATTTGCATTTAGAAAACCTTATTTTACTCGCATAAAACCATTGAAATTCCATATATAGTTAGATGCGCTAACTATATATCGCGCACCCGCAATCCACTGCTGATGATGTCACATATTACATCATTCATGACATGGTTAGTGACATCACTGATGACATCACTGATGACATCTCAAATGACATCACTGATGACATCACTGATTACAACATCCAGTGACTGTATGTTTCTGTAAAGTTAAAATATGTTTTACATATTGAAGAATGAGTGGATATATAAGTGTCTGGATGAAGGATTTACTAGGTGCATGACTGACTGATTGAGTGAGTGATTAAATGTGTCTCACTGAGTGCATGGGTTAGTGACTAAACTGTTTTAATTTGTGCATCATTATATCTGTTGTTCTACAAACTGCTGCATATGTTGATCAGTAGCTATATGAGTAACTGTATGGGTTATTGATTGGTTGTCCAAGTATTTGTATGGGAAACTGAGTGTGTGTGTATGGGTGGCTGGGAGGTGTGTGACTCTGTACATAGATGTGTGAGTAGTTGATTCACTATATGTATGGATTCAAAAGTGCATGTGGAAACAGCTGTATGGGCGGTTGACTGTGCATGAGTGTATTAGTGAGTGAATGGATATCTCAGTGCTACATGTCAAAGTAAGTACATATGTAAAACACAGTACATGTGAGAGTTGACATCTATAAATAACTGTGCATAAGAGCCAGTGAATGTGTGAGTGGCTGTATGGATCATTGTGAACATGTATCAGAGATTGTATAAGAGAGTAAAGTAAATATGTGTTAGTATATGTTTGAATAAGTAAGGTGTGTATAACTGTATAGTTGAGAAAATGGAGGTGTGATTGATTTTTGGCATAACTGACTAGGTGTGTGAGTAACTCCATGGATGAGTGACAGTCTGTGACTGTCTGTTTACACTGATTGTATCTAAGGTTATATTAGAGTCTGAAGAGGTTCATGGTATTATCACATGAATGATATCATCAGTGATGTGATCAGTCATGTCAAATGAGATGTTATCAGTGATGTCATCAGTGATGTCATTTGAGATGTCATCAGTGATGTCATCAGTGATGTCACTAACCATGTCATGAATGATGTAATATGTGACATCATCAGCAGTGGATTGCGGGTGCGCGATATATAGTTAGCGCATCTAACTATATATGGAATTTCAATGGTTTTATGCGAGTAAAATAAGGTTTTCTAAATGCAAATCCCTAACTATATATGGCCTAAAACCAATGGTTTTTTCATTGAATTTTCAAGGTTTTGTAAATGCAAATTCCTAACGATATATAGACTATAACCTATGGTTTTTTCTGTGAATTTCAATGGTTTTTAAATAGCAAATAACAAAAGCTGTCAAATGTCAAGTACGTGATAGGTAAAAACGTTTTCGTGTTTATGCACGCTGATGTGCTTTGAACGCTGCCCCCCCCACTCCCCTCTTTTCTCTTAGTAGTACTCTCTCTTTGCAGATAGTGAACGGTAGTTAACGCAGACCTTTACCCCTGTTGTAATCCGTCGTACCTGCTTGTCTTTCCATTTGATTGATTATTATCCAAGCATTTACTGTTTTAGAATTGGTTCTCTTTGGATCATTGTCTATTTACAAACAAGCACAAAGTCGCAATACTCTGTTTAGTATTTGCAGATAGTGAAAAATCGTGTAAAAAAATAAAAGTAATCGAGCAAAATCAGTAGACCACTAATTCGATCTCTTTTTGACCTCGGTAAAATACAAACATTAGGAACAACCCTTCATGAGAAATACGAAAATAGTGAAATGAACTGAGCTCCACACCATGAGGGCTGCAAGACAGCTCGACTCCGCCACCCACCCCGCCCAAAATAACGACAAACCCTATGCAAATATTATAAATATACACAACACACACCTTATTTGCACCTGCTGCAGCTTCACTATTCAAAGTAAGTGGGGTCCATTTGTGGACCTGACTGCATTGGAAAACAATGTGATATGGTGCCTCCCTAAACCGCTTGATGGAGGCCCCCGAGGGGCGGTGAGATGGCGCGGACTGAGAGGGGGCGCTTGGCTCCTGCCCCCTCCCCAAGTCGTGTTGCTCTGGTGTGGCCTGAGATCGCCCCCGGCATAGGCGGCCGGCTCCCGGGGTCCGGCGGAATTTTTTCCCTTTTGATGACTCTTCCATTCTGGACCTTGTCCCACAATCCGTTTGACCTGAAGACACGCTGTCGTGGGGCGCCCCTTTACCGTTTTAGTTGCCATTCCGCCCGCTTTTGGTACTCTCCGCCATTCAGCTGTTTACCGCCCGCTCTTGCAACTACAACGTCTCGCTCACCATGTAGTTGAGTTGCTCCCGCTCTTAAGATTTAACCGAACTTTTTGGACTGCTGAAAGCGGTTGTATTCCGACCGCTGGTTGGTGGAGACATTTTGACTATATTCTGGACCTGCATTGTCGCGTAATGCGTCATATGACGCGACGCGTTAGCGCACCCGGAAGTGCTCCGGTGCGCAAGGCGCAGCTTCCCGGAAACGATCCAGAGCGCGCCGCGCAGCACGTAACGTAAGCATAACAGGTCATGTGACTTGTTAATAAAAATTTTCATTGGTTCATTTTACTTTTGTTTTCCTAATGATGTAAGACTAGGTCATGTGACCTAAAAATAACACTTTTCATTGGATTAAAACATTTTTTTTCCCAAACGATGAAAGCCCCACCTTGTTTCTGGATGTTTCAGACTGAAGCTGGCGTCACCATGAGAGCACCACCATCTCGTAGCTCCGTCGTGGCCATTCCGCAAGCAATCATGGCAGCCGCTCCCCACCGGGAGCCTGCGGGAGTCGACGGCCCCCAAGACTTTTGTACAATCTTCAAGGCTGAGGGGACGCTTTCGAGAATGGAACCCAAGCCCTGGCAGACAAGCGTCCGAGTTCCAAGGTGTCCCAGAGTCATCTTACTGGACCAGGCCCAAATCCGAAGAGCCGGCCGCCACTGTGGAAGCCGCCTATCGCTGCACCGCAAGAGTGGGAGCAACTCAACTACATGGTGAGCGAGACGCTGTAGCCGTAAGAGCGGGCGCTAAACAGCTGAATGGCGGAAAAGGCACAGTGTAGCAAAAGCGGGCGGAATGGCGACTGAAACGATAAAGGGGCGCCCCACTACAGCAGACAAGCCTCCACCATGTGCTTCAAAACTGCATATGTATCTCGTGATATCAAGGTTCGGCAACCAGTACACAACAAGCAGTTACGAGTCCCATTTACACCGGCACCATTTTGGGCGCGGCCGGGCAGGTCCAGGATCTAGTCAAACATAACATATGAGGCTGACGTCTCTGAAGCAGTTGACGAACAGCAGGACATAGCAAATAAACATGAAGTCTCTAAAGCTGTTAACTCACTGCAGGACAAAACAAGTAAACCTGAAACCTCTGGAATAATTGTCGCTCAAAAGAACAACACACAAAACTCTGTAGAGCCTGAAGAAAAAAAAACAGAAGGGCACTGTAGTTTCAGACACACTTAACACTAATGACTAAACAAAGATATTGTCTGTTTATGAAGCAGTTATCATCTTCACAGAATTGACAAAGAAGTGTGCAGACACCAATGTTATTAAGAAACACAAGGAAATCCTAACGCATCAGCATTCTCGGAAGAGGTTGACACAGATAACATCTTAAGGAACAAAGAAAGACCTGTTCACTCTTGACACCCCAGGTGCTGTGTATGTTGCACTATAGTGCTGCATCGAGAAAACGGACAACCCTATTGATGTGGATTTTTCATTATTGATTATTGTAAAGAAATGGCGACTCCCCCCTTTAGCAGATTAGCTAAATGTTTGCGTAATTTAGGCATAAAAGTTATATTATTGTTGTTGTTGTTATCGTTATAGTTCTGGTTAATTTCAAAAAATGGTTAAATATATTTACAGTTTTTGTTGCGTTCGTTATATTTAAAAGTTAATAAAGTTTTAAAATCTAACTTTGTTGGAGTGCTATATATGTTTAAAAAATCGGGTGAATGGGGCCTTGAATCGGGTTATTGTCATGTGTGGGCTTTGCAAGTGTACTGCTACAAGATCGGACATTTCAAACTCAAATGCACGTTCTTTTTCTTACCTTTCCGAAGCATGGAGCGCAATAGCAGGCAGAGAAAGGGTGATGCACGTGTTGAACACTGCCTGGCCTGGCAAGTTGCTGGCAGTGCCCCCCCGCCCGCTCCTAAAAGAGGGCACACACACACCGCCGCCCGAGTACTTCACAAATCTTTAAAAGACCATGCGCTTGTTCATGAGGCTTAAATGGTTTATCACCCCTTCTAGAACCCCTGCATCGACCCTCTGACGTTTCCTGGAAGAATTAGCACGTAACACAATACCAAGCCCTGTCAGCTGAAACCCCCGAGAAATAATGGGGCATATTATCAAGGGGGTTTATTTCCGCTTTTTTGGCTTTAAAAGCCAAAAAAAAAGAGATAAAATTATCTCCCTATTACCAAGCTGTCGCTAACACCAGTTAGTGACAGCTAAAAGGAGATAGCGACCATCTTGGGCCCCGCTTTGCATATCAGTGATATTTATCACTAATGACATGCAAAAAGGGCGTGCCAAGATTTTAGCGACTGGAAACAGTCCCTAACCATCGCTATCTCCTATTACCAACTTTTGGAGATATTCGCGCTAAGCGCGAATATCTCCAAAACCTAACACCTGCCCTGAGCAGTTTTTAGCCATGTTATCCAATGGGAAGGGGATAACATGGCTAAGAGCATTTGCTGGATAATGCATGAATATCGCTGACTTTTCAACGATATTCATGCATTGCGGCCGTTTTTTATCGCATTTGCGATAAACCTTGCTAATAGCAAGGTTTATGTGCGATAAAATTCGCCGATGTGCGGCGATAATTTTTGTCTCTAAACAAGTTAGAGACAAAAATTATCGCTAGTTGTTGGTAATATGCCCCCGGATTTTTCCTTGCAGGAATCGGGAGGCGAAAGACTAGCACTGAAATCAGTAGTCTCACGCCTGAATCGGGAGGGTTGGCATGTCTGGATACTCTACAGCTGGGGCCATAAACTACATCCGCAGGGCTAGGTGATAGCCTAGGTCCGGCCTGGACAATCGGACACAGAGGAAGAGGAGTGTCAGAGGGTGCGTTAGTGAATAGGGTGAAAGGGAGGTGTCGGGCGGGCACAGGGTGTGATTCTCAGAGAAGAGCAGCGCAGATGGGGGGAAGTATATGGCCCATGCATGAGAGAGAGAGCGGGGGTGACCAGTGCGTGGGGGAGATGCTTGCGAGGGTGGGGAGCCATGCTGAGGATCGGCGGCGTGCAGAGAGTGGGCCTGGTCAAGGCATCTAAAATGGCTGCCGTGCACGACAAAATTGTGGCATTGGACAAAAACGCAGGATGGCGCAGACAATGTTTATCAATAAGGATTCATTTATAACAAAATATTTACTCGCAGTGACAAAATGGTGGTCAACACTTCCTGATTTCCATCGAATCGAACGTTAACAAACGTCACGCAGCAAAAAAAAAAAAAAAAGCTCACGCACAGAGCAGTTTTTAGCCATGTTATCCAATGGAAGGTGGATAACATGGCTAAGAGCATTTGCTGGATAATGCATGAATATCGCTGACTTTTCAGCGATATTCATGCATTGTGGCCGATGTGAGGCGATAATTTTTGTCTCTAAACAATTAAAACGAAGCACAAAATGGCGAATTCCCGTTTCGCTACCAGTTTGCGGCCCAGTTCGCGGCCCGTGAAGCGCTTCTACCGTGAAAAATCATTTTTTTTTTATTTTCCCCACGGGACCCTTTAATAACCCCAACAACATTCCTAGGGGGTCAAGAGGGGTATACCTTGCCCCCTTTCAATAAATTCCCCCTTCGTTTTTCACCTCTTCTTCTCTCTCGATCCTACCGAGAGATAAGATGGCGGCCGCTCCGGACTGTTTAGAATGTTGACAGACACCGGAGAGCCAATCAGCTTTCTGCGCGCAAAGTTCCGTTTCGCGAAAAGTAAGCGAACCGGACCGCAGCCCGGAGCGCTGTTACAGATTTATATCTTGTTTTGAACGTTAATTTCTCAAAAACTACTGGAGCACATATCTTGAGACCTAGCAAAGGCACATCGGGCTAACAGTCCCTACAATTTTGCCAAGTTTCGTGGAAATCCATTCAGCCGTTCGAGCTAAAAGTGAGGCCAACCGCCCTATGGAAATTAACATGGGAAAAACGCGTTTTGGGACCCCCCTTTTTTCTCAGCCCCCCCTTGACGAAACCCCACCAAATTTTCAAGGGCTGCTCAGAAACAAAATGTGCCATTTTCCTGAAAATTTCAGCCGATTCCGTCCACAAACGCCAAAGTTATTAGACATAGAATTTTCAAAAGTTCCATAGAGAATTAATCCTAACTATATATACCTACTGGCGATAGCCAGTAGGTAATATATATATATATATATATATATATATATATATATATATATATATATATATATATATATATATATATATATATATATATATATATATATATATATATATATATATATATATATATATATATATATATATATATATATATATATATATATATATTCACAGAAAAAACCATAGGTTATAGTGGATATATAGTTAGGAATTTGCATTTACAAAACCTTGAAAATTCAATGAAAAAACCATAGGTTATAGGCCATATATAGTTAGGAATTAGCATTTACAAAACCTTATTTTACTCGCATAAAACCATTGAAATTCCATATATAGTTAGCTAACTATAAGCGCTAACTATATATCGCGCACACGCAATCCACTGCTGATGATGTCACATATTACATCATTCATGACATGGTCAGTGACATCACTGATGACATCACTGATCACAACATCCAGTGATTGTATGTGTCTGTAAAGTTTAAATATGTTTCACATATTGAAGAATGAGTGGATGTATAAGTGTCTGGATGAAGAATTTAGTAGGTGCATGACTGACTGTATGAGTGAGTGATTAAATGTGTCTCACTGAGTACATGGGTTAGTGACTAAACTGTCTTAATTCGTGCATCAGTATGTTTGATGTTGTGTAAGCTGCTGCATGTGTTGATCAGTAGCTATAAGAGTGGCCATATGGGTTATTGATTGGTTGCCCAAATATTTGAATGGGAGGCTGAGTGTGTGTGTGGGTGGCTGGGAGGTGCGTGACTCTGTGCATAGATGTGTAAGCAGTTGATTCACTAGGAGTATGAGTTCAAGAGTGCATGTGGAAACAGCTATATGGGCGGTTGACTGTGCATGGGTGTGTTGGTGAGTGAATGGATTTCTCATTGCTACATGTGCAAGTAAGTACGTATGTAAAACACAATACATGTGAGAGTTGAGATATATAAATAACTGAACATAAGAGCCAGTGAATGTGTGAGTGGCTGTATCGATCACTGTGAGCTTGTATCAGGGATTATATAAGAGAGTAAATATGTGTTATTATATGTTTGAATAAGTAAGATGTGTATAACTGTATAGTTGAGGAAATGGAGGTGTGATTGATTCTTTGCATGACTGACTAGGTGTGTGAGTAACTCCATGGATGAGTGACAGTCTGTGAGTGTCTGTTTATACTGAGTGTATGTAAGGTTATATTAGAGTCTGAAGAGGGTCATTGTATTATCACATGAGTGATGTGATCAGTGATGACAAATGAGATGTCATCAGTGATGTCATTTGAGTTGTCATCAGTGATGTCATTTGAGATGTCATCATTGATATCATTTGAGTTGTCATCAGTGATGTCATTTGAGATGTCATCATTGATATCATTTGAGTTGTCATCAGTGATGTCATTTGAGATGTCATCAGTGATGTCATCAGTGATGTCACTGACCATGTCATGAATGATGTAATATGTGACATCATCAGCAGTGGATTGCGTGTGCGCGATATATAGTTAGCGCTTATAGTTAGCTAACTATATATGGAATTTCAATGGTTTTATGCGAGTAAAATAAGGTTTTGTAAATGCTAATTCCTAACTATATATGGCCTATAACCTATGGTTTTGTCATTGAATTTTCCAGGTTTTGTAAATGCAAATTCCTAACTATATATCCACTATAACCTATGGTTTTTTCTGTGAATTTCATTGGTTTTTTAATACCAAATATGAAAAGCTTTAAAATGTCAAGTACGTGATAGATAAAAACATTTTCGTATTTATGCACGCTGATGTGCTTTGAACGCTGCCCCATCCCCCTCCCCTCTTTTGCCTTAGTAGTACTCTCTCTTTGCAGATACTGAAGGGTAGTTAACGCAGGCCTTTACCCCCGTTGTAATCCGTCGTGCCTCCTTGTCTCTCCATTTGATTGATTGTTGTCCAAGCATTTACTGTTTTAGAATTGGTTCTCTTTGGATCATTCTCTATTTACAAACAAGCACAAAGTCGCAATACTCTGTTTAGTCTTTGCAGATAGTGAAAAATCGTGTAAAAAAATAAAAGTAATCGAGCAAAATCAGTAGGCCACTAATTGGATCTCTTTTTGACCTCGCTAAAATAGAAATATTAGGAACAACCCTTCATGAGAAATACGAAAATAGTGAGATGAACTGAGCTCCACACCATGAGGGCTGCAAGACAGCTCGGCTCCATCACCCATCCCGCACAAAATAACGACAAACCCTATGCAAATATTAAAAATATAGACAACACACCAGCAAAGAAACAGGGTAAAACATTTTATTAAAAAACTATTTACATAACGTTGGTTTATAAGATGATGTCAGTAGTGGACCGATGTGTGAATAGATCGAAAACAGCACAAGGCTCCAAGATCCGGATAGCAAGCTCCTGGATGTTGGGTGCCATAGTTTAGAGTTCTGAATTTCAGCCTTTTTCAATGCCTGTGCTTTGTTGAATCAAAATGGCGGCTTGACACAAAGCTGACTCAAGCGTTGTTACTGATGCTATGCAGACCAAAACTGGTTTTCAGTTTGTACATTTTTCTAGATTTTTCAATCCAAGTTTGGTTGACTTTGTAGAACGATGGCTTCAGATTTTCAACATACGGTGTGGTGGCGCTGACTGGGAGGGGGCGCTTCGCTCCTGCCCCCTCCCCAAGTAAGATTTTCATACGTGAAAGTACGTTAATGGTTTTGGTCCCTGAGATGCTTCGATGTCACTACCATTCTCAAATAGCATAAGTTCTGGATGTTGGGTGCCATAGTTAAGAGTTCTGAGCAGCGCTTGTAACACTGTCTGAAGCTTATTTCCACCTACTGCAGCTTCACTATTCTCAAAGTAAGTGAGTGTCGTTTGTGGACCTGACTGCATTAGAAAACAATGTGATATGTTACCTTCCTAAACAGCTTGACGGAGGCCCCTGAGGGGCGGTGTGATGGCCATGGACTCGGAGAAGACGCTTGGCTCCGACACCCTCCCCAAGTCTTATAGCACTGGTGTAGCCTGAGATCGCCCCCGACATAGGCGGCCGGCTCCCGGGGTCCGGCGGAACTTTTTGCCTTTTGATGACTCTTCAATTCTGGACCTTGTCCCACAATCCGTTTGACCTGAAGACAAGCTGTAGTGGGGCGCCCCTTTATCGTTTTAGTTGCCATTCCGCCCGCTTTTGCTACACTGTGCCTCTTCCGCCATTCAGCTGTTTTCCGCCCGCTCTTGCGACTACAGCGTCTCGCTCACCATGTAGTTGAGATGCGCCCGCTCTTGCGGTGCAGCGATAGGCGGCTGCCACAGGACTCTCAAAATGGCGGCCGGCTCTTCGGTTTTGGGCCTGGTCCACTAAAATGGCCCTGGGACACCTTGGAACTCGGACGCTTGTCTGCTAGGGCTTGGGTCCCATTCTCGAAAAGCGTCCCCTCAGCCGTGAAGATTCTACAAAAGTCTTGGGGGCCTCCGACTCCCGCAGGCTTCTGGTGGGGAGCGGCTGCCATGATTGCTCGTGGAATGGCCACGACGGAGCTACGAGATGGTAGTGGTCTCATGCTGACGCCAGCTTTAGTCTGAAACATCCAGAAACACTGTAGACTACCAATTCGATCAGTTCCGGTAGCGCCCCAACATGACCCGGAAGAGAAGAACTTGCCCTCCCCTCTTTGACTGATGGTTCTTGTTGCCTGTCCCCTCTGTTGTCATTTAACAGAACTTTTTGGACTGCTGAAAGGGGTTGTGTTCTGAACGCTGGTTGGTGGAGACATTTAGACTATATTCTTGACCTACGTTGTCGCGTAATGCGTTTTATGACACGCCGCGTTAGCGCACCCGGAAGTGATCCGAGGCGCGGCGCGCAGCGCGTAACGTAAGCATAACAGGTCATGTGACTTGTTAATAAAACTTTTCATTGCTTCATTTTACTTTTGTTAATTTAATGATGAAAAGCTTGGTCATATGACCTAAAAATTACGCTTTTTATTATTTTCGAACAATATTTTTTTTTCAAACATATGTTATAATATTCCAGGCTAATGTACTTTCCCGGAAAATTTACAACTGTCTTGCAAGTAAAATATATTCCTTTTTCGAGAAAAAGGGCGTTTCTTCCTTCCATGACGGAGCCGTTGAGTAAAAGAGATTCGGCCTGCTGTCTTAGTCGCCGATACGCCTGATTATCAGATTCTTATCGATCACTTTATGTTGCAGACATGAAAAACACAACTGCCCTTGACCATTTATCTTTACTGCGTTCCTACATATTATACCTTTTATCCGTCATGTAATTGGACTGCTTTATTTCACTTGCCTTTTACTGATTCGAAAACAGTCACTAAAAGTAAAAACTTTACAAATGAAAATACTACTACCGTGTTTTGTTTTAAAAACCTTTATTGTGAAAATGTCAGTATACAAATACGGGCCTATAACCACGTGGGCCGAACACGGAGCAAACTGAAATCGTATATGATGAGGAGACATTTACACTGTAGAAGAACGTAACGAGCGGGCCATTAGGTGACAAGAACAAAGGTGTCTAACAGTTGCGGAATCGGTGGACGTACATTTTGTAATTAAAATACGACAGGGCCACTTACAATAACATTTTCTAGATATACATTTGCGGGCAAAGAGTTACGAGTCCCATTTATACCGGCGCCATTTTGGGCGAGGCCGGGCAGGTCCAAGATATAGTCAAAATGTCTCCACCAACCATCGGCCAGACCAGAACCCCTTTCGGCCCTTTATGCTACAAGATGGTGTCTTCCATTCAGAAAATATTGGTGGCAGCATTTTGAAAGGAAACAGAAACAGCCGTTCTCCTAGTGAGTTTCACATTGTTACATTTAGGAAGAATGTTGAAGAGTAGTATGTGGAAAATCTGAAGCCATTTTTCTACAAACTCTCAATCAGACTTGGATGGAAAAAAAAAACCTGAAGAATGTACAAACTGAAAACCAATTTTTGTCTGTATAGCACCAACAGTAACGCTTGAGTCAGCTTTGTGTCAAGCCGCCATTTTCATTCAATCAATAGCGTCCCCCTGCACACATTCAGGGACCTGGTCGTGTCTTCAGATGAAACGCATTGTAGGAAAAGAAGCAGAAAGGAAAAGGAAAAAAGTTCCGCCGGACCTAGTGAAGCTGCAGCAGGTGCAAATAAGCTTCAGACAGTCTTACAAGCACTGCTCAGAACTCTCAACTGAGGCACTCAACATCCAGGACTTGCCATTCGGATCTTAGCGCCTTGTATTTTTGTTTTGTTCTTGATGGAGGGGAAACAACAAAAAACAGGCATTGAAAACGACTCAACTGGAGCAAAAAAAAAATTACTTCTTGGGTGCATTAGGGCATTTATGATTTTCGAATGCCGTATTCATCAGGTTGATGCTCATGTTGCCATAGGACAGCATAGCACCACAGTGTATACAAGTTAACTTCATATGTTCAGATGAGGCAGGTGGCATATTTAGCATTCACCTTCTTTGATCCAGGAGGGATGGAGAAAAACTGCCAGATGAAACTTGAAACTTGGCCATCCAGATCTCGGCGCGTTCGACTCACTGTACCGCAACAGTGACCGCAACTCAGCTGGACACGCCGTCTTTCGGCGCAGCATTGTAGGATGGCCACACCAGTGCGGCAATTTGCTAGACACCACCTCGGTGCCATCCGGATCTCGGCGCGTTCGAGTCACTGTACCGCAACAGTGACCGCAATTCAGCTGGACACGCCGTCTTTCGGCGCAGCATTGTAGGATGGCCACACCAGTGCGGCAATTTGCTGGACACCACCTCGGTGCCATCCGGATCTCGGTGCGTTCGAGTCACTGTACCGCAACAGTGACCGCAACTCAGCTGGACACGCCGTCTTTCGGCGCAGCATTGTAGGATGGCCACACCAGTGCGGCAATTTGCTGGACACCACCTCAGTGCCATCCGGATCTCGACGCGTTGTGCTGCCTTCGGCCTATTCGCACATCGGTCCGCTACTGACAGTGACCGCAACTCAGCTGGACACGCCGTCTTTCGGCGCAGCATTGTAGGATGGCCACACCAGTGCGGCAATTTGCTGGACACCACATCGGTGCCATCCGCATCTCGACGCGTTGTGCTGCCTTCGGCCTATTCGCACATCGGTCCGCTACTGACAGTGACCGCAACTCAGCTGGACACGACGTCTTTCGGCGCAGCATTGTAGGATGGCCACACCAGTGCGGCAATTTGCTGGACACCACCTCGGTGCCATCCGGATCTCGACGCGTTGTGCTGCCTTCGGCCTATTCGCACATCGGTCCGCTACTGACGCCGCCTCACGTGCCAACGGATTTTCTACGCTTTTTGTAGCCCTATGCCGCAGAACAGGTCATGTGACTTGTTTATAAAACTTTTCATTGGTTCATTTTACTTTTGGTTTCCTAAAGATGGAAGGCTTGGTCATATGACCTAAAAATAACACTTTTCATTGGTTTAGAACATTTTTTTTCCCAAACGATGAAAGCCCCACCTTGTTTCTGGATCATTCAGACTGAAGCTGGCGTCAGCATGAGAGCACCACCATCTCGTGGCTCTGTCGTGGTCATTCCGCGAGCAATCATGGCAGCCGCTCCCCACCGGAAGCCTGCGGGAGTCGGGGGCCCCCAAGACTTTTATACAATCTTCACGGCTGAGGGGACGCTTTTCGAGAATGGAGCCCAAGCCCTAGCAGGCAAGCGTCCGACTTCCAAGGTGTCCCAGGGCCATTTCAGTGGACCAGGCCCAAAACCGAAGAGCCGTCCGCCATTTTGACAGCCATGTGGCAGCCGCCTATCGCTGCACTGCAAGAGTGGGAGCAACTCCACAACATGGTGAGCGAGACGCTGTGGCCGCAAGAGCGAGCGCAACTCAGCTAGATGGCCGCCACCTGGGGAGGCCCGTTCATGCCGCCTCCCCCCCCCCCCCCCCCGGGCCGCCGCACGCCAATTTTCGGAGCAGCATTGTAGGAATTGTAGGATACCAAAACCAGTGCGGCAGTTTACTGGACATCACCTGGGTGCCTGTCGTACATGTTGTGTCAGCCATGTGACACTGGACACAGACCGCTACTGACGAGGCCTCCCCCCGCACCACCCGGGACGCCCCACGCTGTTTTTCTGTGCTGCATTGTAGGATCCCTAAACCAGTGCGGCACCCAGGCGACATCACCTGGGTGCCGTCCAGAACTCTGCACGTTGTGCTGCCTTGGGACTATTCGCACAACAGACCGCTACTGACGAGGCCTCCCCCCGCCCCACCCGGGACGCCCCACGCCAATTTTCGGAGCAGCATTGTAGGATCCCTAAACCAGTGCGGCACCCAGGCGACATCACCTGGGTGCCGTCCAGAACTCTGCACGTTGTGCTGCCTTGGGACTATTCGCACAAAAGACAGCTTCTAACCATTGTTGCTTTTTGTGTTAATAAATGTTTAAATGTTTTTAGTTTTTGTTCTGTTCATTATCGTTAAAAGTTAATAAAGTTTTATAACCTTAATTTGTTGGAGTGTTATCTATTTTTTGAAAAACGGGTGAATGGGGCCTTGAATCGGGTTATTGTCATGTGTGGGCTTTGGAAGTGTGCTGCTGCAGGATCGGACATTTCAAACTCAAATGCACGTTCTTTTTCTTACCTTTCCGAAGCATGGAGCGCAATAGCAGACAGAGAAAGGGTGATGCACGTGTTGAACACTACCTGACCTAGCAAGTTGCTGGCAGTGCCCCCCCGCCCGCTCCTGAAAGACGGCACACACACACCGCCGCCCCGAGTACTTCACAAATCTTTAAAAAACCATGCGCTTGTTCATGAGGCTTAAATGGTTTATCACCTCTTCTAGAACCCCTGCATCGACCCTCTGACGTTTCATGGAAAAATAACCATGTAACACAATACCAAGCCCTGTCAGCTGAAACCCCCAAGGAATCGTGGGGCATATTATCAAGGGGGTTTATCTCCACTTTTTTGGCTTTAAAAGCCATGAAAGCGGAGATAAAATTATCTCCCTATTACCAAGCTGTCGCTAACACCAGTTAGTGACAGCTAAAAGGAGATAGCGACCATCTTGGGCCCCGCTTTGCATGTCAGTGATATTTATCACTAATGACATGCAAAGTGGCGTGCCAAGATGTTAGCGACTGGAAACAGTCCCTAACATCGCTACCTTCTATTACCAACTTTTGGAGATATTCGCGCTAAGCGCGAATATCTCCCAAATCTAACACCTGCCCTGAGCAGTTCTTAGCCATGTTATCCAATGGGAGGTGGATAACATGGCTAAGAGCATTAGGTCAATAATACATGAATATCGCTGACTTTTCTGCGATAATAGCAAGGTTTATCTGCGATAAAAATCGCCGATGTGCGGCGATAATTTTTGTCTCTAAACAAGTTAGAGACAAAAATTATCGCTAGTTGTTCGTAATATGCCCCCGGGTTTTTGCTTGCAGAAATCGGGAGGCGGGAGACTAGCACTGAAATCAGTAGTCACACGCCTGAATCAGGAGGGTTGGCATGTCTGAATTCTCTACAGCTGGGGCCATAAACTACATCCGCAGGGTTAGGTGATAGCCTGGGACCAGCCTGGCATCTAAAATGGCTGCCGTGCACGACAAAATTGTGGCATTCGAAAAAAAGGCCAGATGGTGCAGCCGCTGGAAGAGATGTATCAACATATATCAGCCTCCTCAGCCACCCTCAGGAAACATAGGGGATTAGGATACGTCTCCCGCACCCCCTTATACCTAGTAATTTAATTAACGAAGCACAAAATGGCGAATTCCCGTTTCGCTACCAGTTTGCGGCCCAGTTCGCGGCCCGTGAAGCGCTTCTACCGTGAAAAATCATTTTTTTTTTTATTTTCCCCACGGGACCCTTTAATAACCCCAACAACATTCCTAGGGGGTGAAGAGGGGGATACCTTGCCCCTTTCATTAAATTCCCCCTTAGTTTTTCACCTTTTCTTCTCTCTCGATCCTACCGAGAGACAAGATGGCGGCCGCTCCGGACTGTCACGCAGCAAAAAAAAAAAAAAGCTCACGCACAGCCGCTGGAAGAGATGTATCAACATATATCAGCCTCCTCAGCCACCCTCAGGAAACATAGGGGATTAGGATACGTCTCCCGCACCCCCTTATAACTAGTAATTTAATTAACGAAGCACAAAATGGCGAATTCCCGTTTCGCTACCAGTTTGCGGCCCAGTTCGCGGCCCGTGAAGCGCTTCTACCGTGAAAAATCATTTTTTTTTTTATTTTCCCCACGGGACCCTTTAATAACCCCAACAACATTCCTAGGGGGTGAAGAGGGGGATACCTTGCCCCCTTTCATTAAATTCCCCCTTAGTTTTTCACCTTTTCTTCTCTCTCGATCCTACCGAGAGACAAGATGGCGGCCGCACCGGACTGTTTAGAATGTTGACAGACACCGGAGAGCCAATCAGCTTTCTGCGCGCAAAGTTCCGATAAGCGAAAAGTAAGCGGACCGGATCGCTGCCCAGAGCGCTGTTACAGATATATATCTTGGTTTGAACGTTAATTTCTCAAAAACTACTGGAGCACATATATTGAGACCTAGCAAAGGCACATCGGGCTAACAGTCCCTACAATTTTGCCAAGTTTCGTGCAAATCCATTCAGCCGTTCGAGCTAAAAGTGAGTCCAACCGCCCTATGGAAAAATGAATGGGAAAAACGCGTTTTGGGACCCCCCTTTTTTCTCGGCCCCCCCTTGACGAAACCCCCCCAAAGTTTCAGGGGCTGCTCAGAATCAAAATGTGCCATTTTCCTGACAATTTCAGCCGATTCCGTCCACAAACGCCAAAGTTATTAGACATAGAATTTTCAAAAGTCCCATAGAGAAAAAATTCTAACTATATATACCTACTGGCGATAGCCAGTAGGTATATATATATATATATATATATATATATATATATATATATATATATATATATATATGCGCAAAGTTAAATTGTTTAAATTACATGCCAAAAACCCTTCCAATGTCACATCTAGCAATTTAGTGACACGTGAGCACATTGAGAACACATCTCAAACATGGTCATAGCAGACATTCCAGCACTGGAATACATGCAAGACCTACTAGACCAGATACTTACTACTATGATAACACCCAATCCTCTTAACCGTGGGGAGGGTGATGACAACACACTACAATCATTGGGTATAGATGCAGGAGCACCAAGAACGACCAACTTTAGAGCCCCATCCAGATACGTGCCACAGACACCCAAAGACAACATAGACCTGTTCCATGAGACAGTGAGTCAAGGCCTTTTTAAAACTAATTACCACCAGTTCCAGACCTAAAAATATGAGAAAGGAACATTGGCAGGCAGTCACCAACCTGCAAAATGATGACAAAATAGTCATGAAATCCCCTGATAAGGAAGGAAACATTATTGTAATGGATAGGGAGAAGTACATACAGGAGGCTCTAAGGATATTGAACAGCACCATCTGCTATGAGAGGGTGGATAAAACCTATCTAGACACTCTACAGGCTAGATACCATGGATATCTCAATGCCTGGTATGACCAAAAATTGTTCAACTGGGAAAAAAGGAAGTTTCTAATTAATGAGACCCCCACAACACCTATATTTTATCTATTGCCCAAAGTGCATAAAGACACTACCAATCCCCCAGGGCACCCCATTGTATACTCCAAGAGTAGGCTACTGGAAAAAACATCTGAATATGTTGACCATTTTCTGTTCCCTTATGTAAGAGATCTGAATTTGTATCTTAGAGACACTACAGATTTTTTACAAAAAATTCACAATATACACTGGGACAAAAAACACTGGCTAGTTTGTTTAGATGTGGAAAGTCTCTATATGAGCATTAGGCACAGAGACGGCCTGAAAGAAAGTCAACATTTTCTAAGAGCGAGGAACATCAAACTGCTAGAACACACACGCATGCTCCTCCAAATGATTGAGATATGTTTAACTGAAAATGTTTTTATGTTCAATGGAAAATGGTACAACTCCAGGGCACTTCCATGGGTACTTGCTTTGCCCCAAGCTACTGGCAGGCTGGTGGGAGGAGCAAGTACTTTGTAGTGAGGAATTGGAGTCATGGTCCCGCAACATCGGACTGTGGCTCCCGTACATTGACGATGTGTTCTTGTTGTGGGAGGGAAGTGAACCAGAGCTGTTAGATTTTGTGAAACGTCTGAATGCCAAGTTTTAAATCTGAAATTTACCATGCAGTCTAGCCAACACGTCATTGATTATTTGGACATTAGACTTACCGTTGAGGGGGACATACTGACCACAGATGTGTACAGAAAAAGACAGCATGGAATTTTATTCTCCATTCAGCCAGCTGTCACCCACCTAACTTCAGGTGGAGCGTTCCTTACAGTCAGTTTTTACACGCCAAAAGAAACTGCAGCACAGAAGCAGCATACCAGAAAAAAAACACAACATGGTGACAAGACTTAAGAATAGAGGCTACCCCACAAAGATGTTACACAAGGGCGCAATGAAAGCTGTATTCCATCAGCCATACTGACGCCCTCTATGCCCCATTGAAAACCCTCACTAACACCGACAACACTGAGACACCCGTCAGATTCATCACCACCTACAGGACTCAAGCAAGCAAACTCAGAAACATTATCAAGAAAAGATGGCAGATTCTCACACAAGACCCTCTCCTTAAAACAAAGCTAGGCCACACTCCCGCAGTGACATACAGGAAAACCACATCACCCAAAGACATCCTAGTGAGTAGCCATTTGCACTCCACCAATAAGAAAACCTGGTTGGCACAGAGGGGAGGATTCTATACATGCAACAAGTGCAAAGCTTGCAGTAACAGTGTAAATATGAAAGAAGTTTCCCTCAGCAGGTCCAGAAAGAAATGGAGGATCACTAAGCCTATCACATGTGGCACTGACTTCGTGGTCTATGCAAACACTTGTCAGTGCGACAAGTGGTATGTTGGTTCACCCACCTTTCCAGTCAAAAAAAGAATTCTGGAACACTGGAGAGCAGTGACCAACCGTGATTTTAGTTACAGTACTGCTAGACACTTCAGCGAGGCACATGAGGGTGACTGAACCAAGGGTAAATACTTTGGTCTAGCCACGGTCCCGAGAAATCCGAGAGGTGGCAATCGAATTCAGGCCTTGCGCCGATTAGAATCCAGATTAATCTTATTGGCAGGCAGAAGTTCCCACATGGCATGAACAATGACGACAAATTATATGTACACCTTTAATGTTCCCATAAGCTTCTCTACAACCTATTCTGAATTCACTAACACGTTTTTTTATAAAATCTTTTAGTAAATTTTAATTGAACGATCACTTCTGTCTACTTTCACGTTTTCTCTTGTTTTCTCATGTTTTCTCAGTTGATAAGTTATAACACTACATAAACATCATTATTTGATTATGATCCATTCAGAGTTTTGCTAGCCATTTTTTCTGTAACAATATTGGGAGAGTTTTTATGCAGAGCAAGGCCATGTACATTGATGTAAGAACGTGATTACTGCCAAATTATCAAATTGGTGTGTGATATATGAAGCATGTATATTTCCTCGTGACTGGCCTGTATGTTTATATTTTGACAGATTGATGAGCGCACCACTAATGAAGAGTAGCCACTTACTTAAAGTTTAAGAGCACATGAGAACCAACAAGTTCCACTGAACTGTTGTTTCTTCAACAACTCGGCTGTTTAGCTCAGCCAATTGAAGTTTTTCACATGCGACTACCAAGTCCTCCAACTGGGTCCCCCACTTTGGTCATAACCTAGAAGGATATCACTTTACCATTATCTGATCCCAACCACAATTACAGTCATATCCTGAAGGTGACAACATAGTGGTACTAGACCTTTTATTTCTTGAAGCTCTCCTCTGTACTAGGTGGCCCTTACTAAACCCTAATCTCAGCCCCAAACACACTCTGGAATCAATAGCTTTGTACTATACATTCACTAATGTACAAGCACACAGCGATCAACTGTATGTTCAATACTTACAAAATTACTTTGTGTTTATTTATTTTGTAGAAAATGTTATTTATAAAGTCAACTGAACATAAGATGACTGTTATTTTCACAGTGTTTCTTTTATGTTTATGCACGCTGCTTCATGCAAAAGTACTGCACCTTTAAATGTTGTGTGAATTCCACAGAAAGTCATGTGACCAAGATCTCACCCGAGATCGGAACGTGTCGTCCTTTGCTTGCGGAAGAAGGACGAATATTGCACGGACTGCAGCCTGTTGTGGCCCATCTTTTCTGCGCTATCGGCAGAGATTTCTCATTGTATACTTAATATATAGATATATATATATTTTTATTCTTACTAGCAGTAGGTTCTTATATTTAGCTCCTAGTTTCCATAGAAAAAGGCGTTTTTATTTTGCTAGTAACTTTGGCCTAGTTTGACAAATGTTCACAAGATGTTCAAAGCTATTTTCCCACCCATTTCAGATGCTCCTCTGATTGTTTTGGGGTCATTCATCAAGCAAGGGCCAAGAACACGGGGTACCAAAACATGTTTTTTCCACGCAATTTCCCAAAGAGATTTTGAACACAACAATACCCCGAAACGCTGAACTGATTCACACCAAATTTGGCAGAAAGCTAGATCTTGGTCCAGAAAGGGTGCTTTTTGTAATTTGGTGTACATCCAATCAGTAGTTTTAGAGATAATTAAGAAAAAAAAAAGTATGTATGTCTAGGGTACCAGAGCCTCCGCAGATCTGACAGATCTCATGCTAAGATTTGATTGGCTTCCACCACTTCAACCAGGAAGTGGTGGCTGCCATCTTTAGACTCGGAACTCAATCTGTGTCCCAAAAAAAGAATTAAAAACATTTACGAGGACCAAGTAGGAAGATCCTAATTCCCTAGGCATAGTGGCTGGGTCTGGGGCCAAATACATTTTTTTCCATTACCACACATTCACAGAGGATCCACAATCCATGGTAAAAGATATCATAAAAAAGGAAGCACTGGCTCCTGTGCTTCTTTTCTTTTTTTCCTCGAGGTGGACTACATCCTGTCAAGTGGATTTGTAAAAATAATAGGGGGAAAGAGGCACATGTGGCCTCCTCCCCAGTTCCCAGACGAATATAGAAAGAGGGAGGGGCCAATTGAACCCCCTCCTTGGGAGTTTTTATTCCCAGAACCCCATCCTCAGGGCAAGGCCTTACAAATTATGAGGGAGGGGGCATGTGGTTTCCCTCTAGGCCTATTTTGGACCCAAGGAACCCATACTTGGGGGCCCATTCTTAGTATACAGTTAGCGGGGGCATGCAACCCCCCTCCCTGGCTGATTTCAGACTGGGATCCCAGTTTGAAGGGTCCAGCCATCTTATTAATAAGGAGGGGTGACATAGCAACCCTTCCCAGGCTGATTTCATCCCAATGGTCCTCTTGGGCTGGATGTAAAAGCAAAGGTGAGTTGGCTGTGTGGCCCTGTCCCTGAGCTAATAATTTCCCCAGGTTCCCGATCCCCCAGGTCTGGCTCCTGCTATGTCCCTGGGTTTCCACACCTGTGACATAGCAATTTCCATGTTCACACTGGCGCAGAAAGGGAAACCTATGTTTGTTCTTGCTTGGCCGGAGCAACTTCAAAGCTCCTGCCAAGCAAGAGCAAACACAAAGTCCATTCTCAGCTTGCAGGAGCTTTAAAAATGCACCCGGAGAATAGAGTAGATTCAGATCCATTTCACAGCCTGCAGCAATTTGGGCAGGCAAACATATCTGAATGTTGCTCCAGCCCACAGGGAGCACCATTATTAGCTGCTGCCTGTGGGCGGAAGCAACGCTGGCTCCCGCTGGATGTGGGATGCAGTACAAAAGGGATTGGTGATGGACGGAGCATCTGAATCAATCAAACACTCACACCCAGTCAAAAGATCTGGGTTTAATCCATCACCGTTCTTTAGCCCACTCTGCCACCCCGGTTCAGACATGGCTATATGCAAATCAGTCTGACCCTGTGCCTCATGGGAACAGTCCAGCCCGAACTGCCAAGCCATGTCTTCCCTGGACCGGAAACAAGCTTCCGAGGACCGGTTTCTGGCATTCCATCCGTCTTCAGCCCGGCTTGCTTGAATACAGTGGGATGCAGGCTGAGATCACAGGGCATTGAGGCTCCCCCCACAGCCCTCAACAAGGAGATGGTGGGTGCCCTGGATGGGCCCAAGGACACCCACCCTCTTTTGTCTGGTCCCCGTGTGACGGGGTACCTGATATATGAAATTAACCCATGGAGGGGGGGGGGGAAAGCAGCATCCCTTCAGCAAATAATCATTGGCTGGGCCCAGGAGCATGGGGTCCCAAGGGCTGTTATCAGGTCTGGTGAGGAGTGCATGTGCCCCCTCCCCTTTACTCATTGGCCAGACCCCGGGGATGAGGTTCCCGAGGTTGAAATATGCCCAGGTAGGGGGAACGTGGCCCTCTCCCTCCTAAATAATTGGCCAGGCACCAGGGGATGAGGTTTCCAGGGCTGTTATCAGCCTGGCGAGGGGGCTGCGTGCCCCATTCCCATAATTACAGTGTTTGGCCCTGGGGGATGAGGGGATATATACAAAAATCCAGCTCAAGTGGACCAACATAAAAAACTATCCATTACCTACATTGTTATAGAGTGCTTTAATATTCAGACATATTGTGTCACTCTCACATCACTATCATCATTTCTTTTATATGATAATTTATTAAAAGTATATACTCTAAAAAATTTAATTTACACATTAGACATTAGTCAGACATTACCCCCAAGAGGATATATTTAAAAAAGTCTGATTATAGGAGCAGGTAAACTGATCGAGGCCATTTTTAATGTTATATATTCCCGTAAATATACTGTGAGAATTTCAATAAATCAATCAATCAATCAATCATTTGTAAAGCGCACTACATACCCACGAGGGTCTCAAGGCTCGGGGAGGGGGGGGCTACTGATCGAACAGCCAGGTCTTGAGTATCTTCCTGAAGGTGAGCAGGTCTTGGGTCTATCATAGG
This sequence comes from Lissotriton vulgaris, assembly GCF_964263255.1. Taxonomy (NCBI): domain Eukaryota; kingdom Metazoa; phylum Chordata; class Amphibia; order Caudata; family Salamandridae; genus Lissotriton; species Lissotriton vulgaris. The sequence goes on from NC_141685.1 coordinate 1,451,751,475, forward strand.
CTCAGTGGGAGGGTGTTCCATGTCCTGGCGGTGAGGTGGGGGAAGTATCTCCCACGGGTGGTTGTTGTTTGGATGCGCGGGACGGTGGCGAGTGAGAGGTCGGCGGAGCATAGCTGGCGGTTGGGGATGTAGAAAGAGAGCCGTCTATTGAGGTAGGCTGGGCCGGTCTTGTGGAGTGCCTTGTGGTGAGGAGCTTGAAGGATATTCTCTTGTTGACAGGGAGCCACTGCAGGTTTCTCAGGTGGAGGTGATGTGGCCGTGGCGTGGTACATCGAGGATCAGTCGTGCTGAGGCGTTTTGGATGCGATGTCATTTGATGAGCTTAGTCGGGGCTCCCGCGTAGAGGGCGTTTCCATAGTCGAGTCTGCTGCTGATAAGGCCTGGGTGACTGTCTTTCTTGTATCTGTCGAGATTCATCTGTAGATCTTGCGGAGCATATTTAGGCATTTCATTCCAAAGCACAAGCTAATTCTAGGAACATGATTCATAAAAATACACTGGACACTTCAAAATAACTTTCATTCAGTTCAGATTTGGGGCCACATTGTCAGGTGGTTGCAAGTGAGGAATATTTAGCCTCTGGCCATTCATATAAAACGCCAGATAGACATTTAGCTCAAAAAGTCTCTTTCTTATTCCTGGGAAAATGTCTTTATTTTGTTTATATATTGATAGGAAGCTGTAAAATGAGTTGTGTAAGGTTTTCTGTATTTAATGAATTTTTAAACCATATTATTGGAATTAATTATTTATAATGAATTATAGTTTTTTTATTGTTATTTGTAATTGAATAATGCTCCTCTTGAATAAAAGTACTTTTCCTCAAACTTTTCCTTCTGTTTCATTCAAAAATCTGGTCCAAAATCTAAACAAAACAAAAAAAACAGGATAGAAAAGGAAAAACATGCAAAAATCAAAAGGACAACCTTGTTATTATTTTATATTCACCTTACTATTCTGAAAAGGTAAAATAGAAACCAACTTTTTATGAAACTCATTCACCAAAATGTACATATAACTCCTCATCCATATTCAACGCCTTCATTGAACTTTATTTCGATTCAACAACAGAATCATAAAAGTATACAATTGTTAAAACAAATTTACACATAATTGTTTAAAATTCACAGTAAAATACGATCAATCAAGGAAAGAGGGGACCATATACAATCGAAAGATAAAAAAAGTGCAAGTGCTATTAAAAGAAAAGAACTCTATGTAAATTACATCAGCTCTATAATCACGCAAGAATTTCAAATTATGCTGTTCCATAACGCTTTCTGATAAAAAGTGCAAGCCTAATGAAACTCAGCATAGCGCTACATGTGGCTTCAGTAGACAGAGACAACAAGAACCCATATCCCTCCTTGTAGTCACAAGGTCTGATGTGCAACAAAACAGGTTTGATAAACCGATCTCTTGGTTCCTTATATAAGGTGCAAAAGAGAACAAGGTGCAAAGTGCATTGTGAAACCTTATTATTACAAGGACAAGGGGGTAGCCTCTCACACCAACCCCCTTGTTTCAGAAAAGCAAACAAGAAATGAAATGTCTCTAAACAAAATCTTGTAAAATTAAAACACCATTGAGTTTGCTTAGTGAAGGATAAATAATATTGATGCTGCAGTTTACCATTGTTATATGCTAATTGTTCAGTACCTCTTAGCATACCCAGGGTAGTACGATAAGCATTTTTAATTATCAACTTGGTGTCCTTCTGAACTGCTTCTGGATCTTCATAAATATGTCCCAAGCCAATCTTATGAAAAGTTTCCTGCACATATAACAGCCATGGGATCTGCATAGCATGTTCAAGTTTAATGCAGTCTTGCAGAATCTCTTTCGTAAGTTGTAAATCTTCAGACTGCCAGATTTTCCCCCATAAAAGTAGAGGTGCAACATGAATAGTGTCGTTCACATATTCTATGCCCATTTCAGAATGACAAAAAATATTTGATGAACCAGATGGAATTGATGGAAGACGCTTTAGAAACTTATTTTCCATAATCTGGATCTTGGTGCATTTATGTATCCCCCACACCCCTGACCCATATGTAGCAACAGGCTCACATTTGCTTTTATACAACGTCTTCAATTCTGCAATTGGTTTTTGGCCCAGTTTGCTCGAAAAACGGCACAGGGCCTATATAGATCTAGTTGTCTTCTGCACATGTGCAGATATTAAAGGATCCCAGCTCAAAGTCCTGTTAAATAGATTTCCCAGGTAGTTCAAATTATCAACTTTTTCAATGGTCACATTGTTTACTACATACCTACGGGTTTTTGTCCCTTTATGACCACAAACCATGGCAAGAGACTTTGTGAAGTTAACCCTAAGATCCAAATCTAGCATGAAGTCATTAAAAGCTTTTAAACAAACTTGCATGCTATTAGCAGTGAGGGTCATTAGCACGGTGTCATCCGCATAAGATAGCATCGGTATCTGTTTGCCATTTATTTTAGGGAAATCTGAGCAGTTTCCCAACAGATAACTTTCCAGGCCATTTGTGTAGACCAGAAACAAAAAAGGAGCCAAGATGCAGCCCTGGCGTACCCCTTCGGTGGATGGAATGGATATTGTTTCCTCCCCCCCTGGTCCAAATCTAATCCTCACCATAGTGGCAGCATGCAATATTCCAAGTAGGGTAACTAGCGATTTCTCAAACCCCATGGCTTCCATCATCCGCCATAATTTATCTCTACAAACAGTGTCGAAAGCACTGGATAGGTCCATGAAGGACAGGTGAATGGCCTGGCCCCTGGGCTTAATGTACTTACCTATAATTAAAGCCAGATTCAGACACTGTTCCGTAGTCCCTTTACCTCGCCTGAACCCATGCTGGGAATCCACGATAATACCGGATGTTTCAGCCCATGTTTCCAGGCGAGCCAAAAAAACCCTACCCATCAGCTTAAACGATGCGTCTAGTAATGAGATTGGCCTATAACAGCACGGGTCACTTTTATCACCCTTTTTAAAAATCTGTACCACTACCGCCACTTTCCATGATGTAGGAATTCCCCCTACCACAATTGCTCTGAATACGTTAAGTAGCAAAGGTGCCCACACCTCAACATCATACTTAAAAAGATCCGAAGGGACTGCATCAGGTCCTGGGGCTTTTAACGAGATGCCTTTCCTTAGAGCTTCCACAACCTCATTAAGAGAGAGAGAAAGACTAAGTGTTAATGCTAAATCTAAATGAAAAGCGCTATTCTCCTCAAGCACAACTGTCAAAGAAGCCCCCTTTGGGTTAAAAATGTTTGCATATTGTGCCTCCCAAATGTCCCCCGGTATATGTGTCACCATATTACCTTTTTCCTCACAGTTTAGAAAGGGACGATTTATTACTTCCCAGAATAATCTGCTATCCCTCAAGTCTGAAGCTTTTTCCAAATCCTCCCGGGCCAGCTTTTTTAGATCTAATGTACGCCTATGGATAGTATCCCTATAAGCTTTCCTTGCGTTTTTAACCGACACCCTATCTCGTGGTACTTGGCGTAAAGCCTTTGTTAAAGTTGTTTGTGCTGCAGAGCATTCAGCATCAAACCATTTACACCCATTTAATTTTTTCCTTCCCACAGTTTTAAGAAGGTGCGATGCCACGTTACCACAAAGTGCCTCAGAATTCCTAATTATAATTTCAGGCTCAGAGCCAAGCGTTAAGCAGGTCTCTATATTTGCACTACTTTCTCTAAAGATCGCTTCCTCCAGTTTTCGTGCATCGACCTTCACCCACTTAAGGGTTAACCCTTGAATCTGGCTATGTTTGATTGGATTTTCAAGGGGCTGGCTCTTCTCAATCATGGGACTTAAATACAGGATCAGTGGATTATGGTCACTAACAGGATTTGCTTCAACCTGAATGTTATTAACAAGATGAATATACTTAGTAGAGACCATGGCAAAATCAATGACACTTGTTTGACCCCCTAACCCTTAAAATGTCGGTATTTCTGGCAAATTAGAGAAGGTTGACATTTCCAGGACACAGAGATCATTTATCACGATGATATTATTCAAGGCATCACCTTGCTGTGAGTGCTTAAAGTGCGCCAATGGCTGGTCATTTAGATCCATCACACCACAAACCCTTGTCCCGCTAAACTTACACAAGACGCAATTAAAATCCCCTGCCCACATAATAAACAGTGTGGACAATGTGTTTGTAACTTTAGCTATCCCCTCCTGCAGATTGTCGATAACTGAGGTGGCATTTGGGCCAAAAATATTATAATACCAATTAATTAGGAGCAGAGGCACTGGAAATAATTCTGTAATCAGGAGCAGTTGGAACCACGGTGAATCCATCAACGCAAGTGTTTTAATAGTAACATGCTTTACAGTAATAGTAAATACAGTAATAGCTCCCTGATCATCCTGACTTGTAGCGCTATACTCCTCATTGCTGTCTGGTACCGTAGCGCTTACTGCTCACAGTTCATTGCTGCTAAATATTAATTGAGAATTGCTCGCATTGCCTGTAACTTTATTTGTGCTTAGTATCGTAGCGCCACACTGCTTACTGCTCACTGCTGCTAATTAGTTATTGTTGCTCTGCTCGCATTGCCTGCAAAATTACTTGTGCCTGATTGTGCCGGTACCACTGCCCAGATCATAGCGTTATTCCGGTTGTGCCCAAATCTCATCCTGTTTTGCTTTTTGTTTGTGCTGCCATTTTGTTGTTGTGACTCCTAGCCCGTCTCTCCACCCCGCTTGTCAGGATCCGACCTGTGCCTGCCCAATAATGAACCAGAAACTACAGGTCCCAGAAAGCCTAGCATGCATAAGGCAAAGGAAGAGGACATAAAACTCCGCGAGCCTAGGAGTGCGATGCACGTGATTTTGTCTTTGTTGTGAAGATTGGAGATTCGGAAGAGGAAGCCTTCCAGTGACTGTCTTCTGGAACTAGCGTTCTAGGTTGTTTTCCGTAACCCGCGGCTGCGAGGTTACCTTGTCCTTCGGATTGAGTCCTTCCGACGCGAGAGACGCTGGACTTGCACCCTCTCGTGTTCGGGAGCTTTGTGGGAACTCCTTTGTGGTACTCGGAGAGACGCCGGATTTCACCCTCTCGAGTGCGGCTCCGAGTTTGTTTGTTTGGTAGTACAGATTGAGTTCTTCCGACTCGAGAGACGCTGGATTTGCCCCCTCTCATAGTCGGTAAAGGTTCGTTGTAATCTTTCCTTAAACTTGAATAGAGGCAGTAGCACTCAACCGTGTGGCGCTGCTGTGGTGAAGGTGTTCGGATCAAGGAAGAAACCTCAACAGGAAGGAAGAGGTATTCCGGGAATGACAAATAATTCCTTCTTCTGAAACCCGCGCCTGGTAAGAACAGTTGTATCTGATGTAAAGTGTCCTATTGGCTACAGCCTAGTTGTCTGGTGAAGAAGGAACATTATAACGGTCCAGAGCAGTCCTGTCATTTTAACATTTCTGTTATATTATGAATACCCAGTGACTTGTATACAGCAAATAAGAGCTGAAGTAGAACTTATTCATAAATAAGGGACGGAGAATGCAGGGTATGAATGGAAACAAGTACAAAGGCCAATAGTCAGTGTCTAGGGAAGGAAGTGGATTAACCCCATGCTTGTATCTTGTATTTCAGGGAACAATCCCCGGTGGTGAGAGAAGTTATCTCATATGTAGAAGGGAGAGGTCCTGAGACGAATCAGGTAGGAAAGGAGATCAGTGGGGAATCTAGTTTAGTGTATGAAGGGCAGGGCTCTCCACTTACAGTGTATCTTTTGTGTCATTGCAGATACCTCTTCTACAGCCGTTTCCCGTCCCGGACCTTTTTTCCCTCGCCTGCTTACTACCGTGCTCGGTAGTATTTATTCCCAGAGCATGGAGAAAGCGGGAGGTGGACCCCATATAGCATCACCCCGATCCTGAGGAGCCTTTGGACCGTGACACCGCTCCCGCCTCCCAGCTGCTCCTCCCTCGCTCCACCCCCCCCACTATCCACTTATGACAGATGCTTTTGCGCTCAGCGTTCACGCAGCGGATGTGCCCTATGCGTGCCGAAGGCGCGCCAAAGGTAAGCCCGTCTACGCCCGTCCGCGCCTGGACGGCACCCAGCGCCAGACCCCCTGGCCCCCGCAAAATCCACTCCACCCGCATAACGTACGACACCGCCACCCTCTCAGCACTCAACCCCGGCCGTCTCCCAGATTGCTACCAAGCCGCCCCAGGACACACCCATGGACCCTTCACCTGCCACTCCTGCAAGCTCGACTGCATCAGAACCCACACCAAATCCATAGACTCCTCACAGAGCTCCGACACTAACCACCTGAAGTGCATCCTGCTCAACACCCGCTCGGTCCACAGACACGCCGTTGAACTTTGAAACCTACTCGACACCACATTGCCGGACGTCGCCTTTCTTACAGAAACCTGGATGAACACCTCATCAACGCCCGACGTCGCCATAGCCATCCCGGACGGCTACAAGATCATCCGAAAGGACCGCATCAACCAAACAGGAGGAGGCATCGCCATCGCCCATAAGAACACCATCCGCATCACGACCAGTTCTGAGGACAGCCTCACAACCGCCGAACACCTTCACTTCCAGATTCACACCGACCCTAAGACCACACTCCGAGGCACCCTCATCTATAGACCACCCGGACCCCGCACACAATTCAGCGAAGACATCACTGACTTCATCAGCCCACACGCCCTCCCCTCCGAGGACTACATTCTACTGAGAGACCTCAACTTCCACCTGGAAAAGAACAACAACAGCAACACCACCACCCTTCTGGACAACCTCGCCAATCTCGGGCTCAAACAACTTGTTGGCACCCCCACCCACTATGCCGGACACACGCTCGACCCAATCTTCACCTCCAGCAAGCACATCTCCTTTAATCACACCACAGCTCTCCATTGGACAGACCACAGCTGCGTTCACTTCAACTACAAAAAGACGATGACCCACAACCACCCACAACCATTTCCCCGGAGAAACTGGAACAAAATTACCACCGACCAGCTCTTCACATCGCTTCATCAAAACCCTCCTGCAAAATCATCGGACCCAAACCAAGCAGCCACCAACCTCACGCAATGGATCACCCACAGCGCTGACGAATTAGCACCCTTGAAAAACCATCAAATCAAGCAAGGCTGCAAAAAAGCCCCCTGGTTTAATGATGACCTTAAGAAATCCAAGAAGATCTGTCGTACCCTCGAGAAAGCCTGGCGAAAAAACCCAACCACTGACAACCTGGCCACCTTCAAGAACACCACCCGCAAACACCACCAACTGATCCGATCCACCAAGAAATCAGCATTCAAGGATCGACTCGACAACAACGCCCACAACAGCAAGGAACTATTCAACATTGTCAAAGAGTTTACCAACCCCACCGCCGGCACCAACGGCATCACTCCCTCCCAAGACCTCTGCGACTCTCTAGCCTCGTTCTTCCACAACAAAATCGCTGACATACATAACAGCTTTGGAGACCAGTCCACCCCACCCACCTCCGAACTAAAACCCCCCTCCAACAACCTTTGCGCCTGGAACCCAATCACCACTGAAGACACCATCAGCCTGATGAACACCATCCACTCAGGATCACCAACCGACCCATGTCTCCACCACATTTTCAACAAAGCAGACTCCATTATCGCACCCTATCTCCGAGACGTCATCAACTGCTCCCTCAACTCCGCTACCTTCCCGGAAAGCTGGAAACATGCCGAACTCAGCGCCCTCTAGAAGAAACCCACAGCAGACCCCACTGAACTCAAGAACTACCGCCAATTTCGCTCCTCCCATTCCCTGCCAAAGTCATTGAGAAAGCCGTCAACAGTCAACTCGCCGCCTTCCTCGAATCCAACAAATCCCTCGACCCTTCACAGTCCGGCTTCCGAGCCAAACACAGCACCAAGACCTTCCTCATCGCAGCAACAGACGACATTCGAACTCTACTGAACAACGGAGAAACAGCTGCCCTCATCCTACTTGACCTATCCGCAGCCTTCGACACAGTCTGTCATAGCACCCTTATACAACGCCTCAGCAACGTCGGAATACAAGGAAAAGCATTGGACTGGATCATCTCGTTCCTCGCCGGAAGAACCCAGAGAGTCCGCCTCCCCCCTTTTAGATCAGAGGTCACCAAAGTCATCTGCGGCGTACCACAGGGATCTTCACTCAGTTCCACCCTCTTCAACGTATACATGAGTCCCCTCGCATCCATCGCGAGCCAACACAACCTCAACATAACTCTTACGCAGACAACACCCAGCTGATCCTCTCCCTCACAAAAGACTCAAACACCGCCAAAACCAACCTACACAAAGGGATGAAAGAAGTAGCCGAGTGGATGAAGAACAGCCGTTTAAAACTGAACTCGGACAAAACGGAAGTCCTCATCTTAGGATCATCCCCCTCCGCCTGGGACGACTCATGGTGGCCACCAGCCCTGGGAACCGCGCCCATACCAACGGACCACGCACATAACCTGGGCTTCATCCTGGACTCCTCCCTTTCGATGACCAGACAAGTCAACGCCGCCTCATCATCATGCTTCAACATCCTACGTATGCTCAAAAAAATCTTCCGTTGGATCCCCACCGAAACAAGAAAGATGGTCACCCATGCACTGGTCTCAAGCCGACTGGACTACGGAAACACCCTTTACGCCGGAACCACAGCCAAACTACAGAAAAAACTCCAACGCATCCAAACCGCCTCAGCCAGACTCATCCTAGACATCCCCCGCCAAGCTCACATTTCTGGTCACCTGAAAGACCTCCACTGGTTCCCAGTCAACAAGAGAATAACGTTCCGTCTCCTCACCCACGCACACAAAGCCCTATACGACCTAGGATCCGAATACCTCAACACACGCCTGTCCTATTACACCCCCACCCGCCAACTACAATCGTCCAATCAAGCCCTCGCCGCAATTCTACGCATCCAAAGATCCACCATGGGAGGAAGATCCTTCTCCTACTTAGAGGCCAAGACCTGGAATTCTCTCCCCACCCACCTCCGCCTTACACAGAACCACCTCTCCTTCAGAAAACAAATAAAAACTTGGATATTCGATAAGTAAAGTTCCCCCCCTCCCTCAAGCACCTTGAGACCCTCTGGGTGATTAGTGCGCTATACAAATTTAAACTTGACTTGACTTGACCCTTTCCCCTCCCCGCTTGGGAGGGCTCAGCATGTACGTTAAATGATTGATAACCATCTAGACTTTGGTCCCTTCTGCTCTAGGTTTCCTGGAGACATATAATGTCAAAGATTTCTACGTATTTTAGCCATACCTCTTCCTGCAACCCACGAGAGAGGCCGGCTATGTTCCAGGAAATTAAACGGAAAGGGCGCCCTTCTAACTGACTACTAGGTGAGACCGAATGCAAGGCTTCCATACATGGTGGAAACCTTGCTTTCGGTTGAACATTGTCTTCCTACCCACATCAATATCTGTGCAGGCCGACAGTGTTGTAACATTTGAATTTTTTCTAATGGAGAATTCCGACCCATTTATAGCCAGTTCATCTGCAGTTTCCCTTTCTGTCACAATATTTGCAGGGCTACCTGCCAAAAGCCTACACATTTCTTCCGCTACATCCTTACTGACCGGGGATTCCGGGAGTCAATCCACCCCTTCCAACCCCATGAGTGAGTTAAATCTGTTTCTCAATGGCAGATACTATACCGCCCAATCCAATTGAGTCTCACCATAGGATCCCCCCCTACGGTGATTTTGTAATGGTTGAGCCCTACGATGATTATATAATAAATGAGGTAGTACAGGATTCAAATTTGGATAAAAATATTCTAAACCCAGGGATTGAATATCACCTGTTTTGCCAAACCTTGCATCACATCTAATATAATCTACAACCCATGGGTCTCTAAAATTAATAATAATACAATCACCTTCAAGGTCCTTAGGGCAGCGGCCCAGCCAAGCCACCCTTCTTACATTTAGGATCTCTGTGTTTGAACCAGGGGGTAGTCTCCTATTTTTATTGAGTCAATAAATTACTTTATTCTTCAGCTCTCTATGTGATTCCAATAATTCTTGCCTAATACCCGGTTCCCCTGTCAATATAATTGTAAATGGTGCGGATTCCGGGGGAAGGTTAACACATGGGAGCCTTTTTCCAGAGGCTTCCCTACCCTGGAGTTCATTACCCATTGGTTGTTTATCCACTTGTTTCGAATGAGATACCTGCTGGAAAGCGGCCACTACCCCTGACTCAGTGCCTCGATCACTTACATTTGCTACAGGAATTCCTTCTGTTGATGTTTGTGTTTGTGAATTCAGATTTACAGGTATTGCTTTGGTCACTCCTTGTGCTGCTCTGGTAGGCTTTGAAGTGTAGTCACTGCAGTAGCAGGGTTTTTAACACCTTTACTCTGCAAACCTTTTGTCAACACATCAAGTTGGTCTAGTTTTATATTAATTAACTTTGTCCGATCCATCAGGGGCAATAACAAAGACCTCACCAGTATTTCCATTTTACCAAAGAGTTCCTCATTTAATTTCAATTGAGTCGATAGGTGAACAGCACTACAGGATGCACCACTCACACCAGGAGACTGAGCTATAACTGGTAAGGCTTCACTCGCGTTTTGGGTTTTGTCAGTTTAACGCAACCACCCTTTTTATGACCACCCCCTCTTTTCCTTTTACTTGATTTAGATGTTAATGTAGGATTTTTACCTACCCAGAGAACCTGGTTTTGTTCTCTCTGGGGCAGAGGGGGGGAGGTGCCATTGGTGACTTGGAAACTGTGCAGCTAAAACTGATAGAAATGCTGCTGGGCGAAGTTAAGCTTAAATTGGAGCATGCCAATGAACCATCCGGGCCCACCAACAAAGAACAGGGAATTGGGCTAGTTGTAACCAGAGGATCAGGGCCACTACCTTGAACAGGAGTTGTCACTGACCCAATCATCCCTAAAGAAGACTGTTTCCCAGTTAAAAGTTCAAGTGATAATCGTTTTTCCGTGAGGGCTATTTTTATTTTCTAAAATGCCAGTAGCCCGAGTTATAAATTGATCAAGAGTCCCAGTGGCCACCCCACCATTTGTGTTAAGGGTAACCTTTCTGCCCCTCCCCGAGCGTAAGGCCATTTTGATAAATCACCAAGTAGCTCTTATACTAACAAAGGAAGGAAACATAGGTTTCAGACAACATTTAAAACAAGCTATGGTTACTTAATACCAAAATAGGCTAAGAACAGTCTAAAACAATGCTCCTTATTTCAGGTGTTCAAATATTCCACAGCAAATGTCAATAAGCTGGCGCAGCCCAGCCTTGGCCAGCACCGGACGGCCACAGACGGGCCCGCCCTTTGCCCGGGATTAGCCCGGCTAGTCCCGCGCACGTCCCGCGATGCGTGAACGGAGCGTGATGAAATACACAAAAGTAGGTGGGGATAACACGGGAAAAGGCACCAGCTGTAGGTCTTTCAAAGAATGCTGGTCCTCGCAGTCCCGGCCTCCCGCAGTAAACGTCCCACTAATCAGGCTCCAGAGATCGACGATAATCCAACAAGTGCTGCGGGCAGAGCAAATAGGCGTCACCAAAGGTCCAATGAGGGCAACGATCAAAGCAATGGGCAGAGACTGCTGCGAGCGGCACCCCATATTCAACGCAATAGGTTCCAAAGCGTTAATTTCCAAAATATATCTGAATTCAAGGCCTCCTAGAATACATTCCTTGTTACCACCTCTTTGAATATACAGTACCATATCCCAAAATATTTGATTTTATCTACAGCTGACATATTTTGTTTTTCCTTACAAAGATGCATTATTTTGCTTTAAAATTTTCTTCACTTAAACGCTCCTTCACTGAGATCTCAAATCAATGTAGACTCAGGCTTTTTATTGGACACTTGTAAAAAGTGTTCTTGGAAGATCTACAATTTCTTCAATGACTTACAGTAGCTCTTATCATAGGACCAAACCTCCACCCACATGCAAATCAGGCTCATGGGAAGCCTTGTCTACCCCAGGATCCCTTTTTCACCTGGTTTTCAGCTGTAGTTGCCCCGTATCTTTATGCTGTGTCTTTTTTTATTAATTATTACTGTTTCGTGTAAACTTGTGTCTGGACCATAATTCCATTGTCTTTTGACTCCGTTGTATTATATTTACTAATTATTGCATCTGTTGTCATCTTCTTTTCTCTTTCCCTTGGTACAAAACTTTCACCACTCCTCCCTCCTTCCTCTTGGAATGCTCTGTGAGAGTTCACTTTAGAATGTTGGGGAGCATGTCAGTTACGGAGAGTGGATGAGAGAATAAAGACGTTCTTACTTACCCTGCCCGAGTAAGATTCTACATTTCAACACTGGCAACGAGTTGGCGAAGGGGGCCACATCTGTCATCTCCCCTTTCTTTACTCTCTCCTTCCTGCGTGCCTGCATGGTTATTCTTCGTCAGACTGCTGTCACTTCCAAGATTGTCGAGGCCAGCGCTGCTGAGCCTGTCAACTTTGCTCCACTCCAGGTGACTAGACATCTAACATTGTTGCTGTCTCTTCTCAAGTTTGTATTGCGGTGTCTGCGCACTCTTCAAGCCTTCCAGCTACAGCTGGGCTCTACTGAGGAGATTCTGCGCATTCTGTGCCACCTTAACCACGTTCGTTTGCCTTAATTTTCATGGAAACCTCCTTCCCATCGACAGGGGAATACTGCTCTTCAGCCTTCTGTCCCAAGCGCTGCCTCTCAAAATCACACATATCCTGTCAGCCTTCCTTCTTCCGAGAACACCTTCTGATTTCTCCTCAAGTGCCCTGTTGTCACCTGGCAAGGTCAGCGCCTCTCTTTTGGAGCACCTCTTTGGTCGTCCCTGCCTCACTGTGTTTCCACCCTGAGCGCCGCGCGTCGAATTCCTGGTACATATACAAGGGTGTCCCCGCAAGGGAAGCGTATTGTAAACTACATACACTTAAGATATTCTGGACTAACAACCATCTAATTAAACAATAGGAAAGGGTTTTAAGGTATTGTCATTTATTAATCAACACCGAATAATTGCCAGTTTACAATCACATAAAATTACAAGCCCCAAGGGAGGAAGGAAGGGAGAGGGAGGGGTAGTGCTCGAGGGAGTGTAAGGTCGAGGAAAGTAAACACAGTCCCAAGTAAATACTAATTACATTATTGTCAATAAAGTCGTGACAAATATGATACAAAAGCCCAAAATAAAGGCGAACATTGGAACTTATTAAACAGTTGACATTTCAACGGTCACATACAACATTCGGAATTATCGGGGGCATGTGCCGGAGGTCCAAAGGAAGAAACAACCGTTGACGTTTCAACCCCTATCTATAGGCTATGTTGAGTCCTTTGTCGGGGTCTTCATCAGGACATCTAAAAGGGGGAGGGGGAGGAGTGGGGCAATCCTATCTGAAAAAATTAAAAGACAGGGATTCGCACTTTAGTATATAATGGGAAGGAAATTAAGTTGAATAAAATTAAACATCCTTAGTGGTAATATGAAAATTCATTGGATTAATTACCATGGAGTAAAGGCCAGCTGGGCTCTGAACGTGGAAGGAGAGTAAGCCACGGAAAGTGTTGTGGTCGATCTCAGCGGTACAAAATCGCAACTACAGAGGAGACAACAGAAGATCAGATAAGGAATAAAGATAAATTCACCGTACTCATACCGTCAGACAGGTATACTGTCATTTGCCACTGTCTGCTTGGATTAAAAGCAAAACTGGACTTACACAGGTTTCAAAGGTTAAGACGAGTGATAAGTCAGTAGTTGAACCACAGTCGTCAAAAAACACGTTCAAAATCAGTGCAAGCAAGAAGCATGGGCTGTAGGTAAAGAGGATTACAACTCTTCAGAATAGAACGTGTGTGATCCCCAGTGACGCTACACTGCATTAGTATCTCATCACTGGGGACCTCAGTGTACTAAGTCAGGCATAAACAACCACTTACATTGAAAGGAGTTGAAAGGCAACAATCGTGGATTAAGTTGTAGCCTAGGGGCAGTTGGATTGCGATAAAAGTCACTGTGAAATACAAGACTAAGTTTCAGTAGTGTGCTAAGTCATCAACTTTTCATATAAACACTATCCAAAGTCTAGAACATACCTCCGAGTTGACAGTGGGAGGGGGAGAAAATCAATTGTAGAACTAATGTCCGGCCCGGGTGTCATCAAAAGGAAGCCGTCATTTGGTCCGCAGGTCAGGAAAGGCATGTACATTCGTTGCGTCAGCCTTAATTAGAATTAATCCTGCGATAAACAGGAGGATAGTCATTTGAAAGTGGAGCTTATCTGGAATTGCCGAAAAACACTTGAGAAAGGCTGTCTTTTACTTACAGATGCCCAAACAGACGAGGCCGTCTGCGCCGGTAGTGCAAAAACTCCGCAGGAACCGCTATGCGGAGTTAGGGGCGGAGTTCAAAGATGTTTGAAAAAATGGAAAGTGAAGAGTTACTACTAGGTAATACTATGCTTGCTAGTTGTGGCACTGCGGGGGAGCATTGGTAAAATACAATTGAGGTCAAAGTAAATTTGATACAGTCAATATTCAGCTTTACCGGTGATCAGTGAGACAAACGTATTTACGTTAGTTTACACTATTACGTGCCATTTAAGAAATAGACTTGTGCAACTCACTCACAGGAGGTTGAAAACGAGTGGTCAAAGATAAACGTGAGCATGTTCAATGAATGGTAAGGAATAAATAAAATACGTTAGACAAGTGAAAAGACGATTCAGACATTTTATCAATAAAAGTACCCGCGCAACTCTCCAACACGAGGTTGTAGGCGAGAAAAATGACATAAAGTATACTTATTTAGTTGAGAAATAACTGGGGAAACAGACTCGTGCACTTCTCCAGCATGAGAGTGTAAACGAGTAGTATTGTTTCCAAATAATAAGCATTCTTAGATAGATCTGAATCATGTAGGTTAGCCAAGTGATGCCAATTGTGCTAGACTACTGTCATGCTCATTAAGACCATTCCTAATCGAGTCCAAAAGGGACATCCATTTAGATTTGCGTGTATTCAATACAGTCAGAAGGTTACCCCCTCTTCTACCCAGGGATACCTTTTCAATTACTAGCCATCTCAAATCTGATACCACATGTCCTGCTGTCTGCCAATGTTCTACCAGTGGCGCCCACCACTTTACATCGCAATCTACTGCAGTGGGAAGAAATCCGTGATTTAATTTTTTGTTGAGTTTGTCCCACATATACCTGGCTACATGGGCACTGGACGATGTAAATCACGCCAGTAGAATTGCAATTCGTGTAGTGTTTTAAGGTGTAGATCCGACCACCATAATGGAAAGTTTTAGTCTGAATAGTAGTGTCACATGCAGTGCATGTACCACATCTATGATGTCCTACCAAAGGGGGCAGGTTCCATAAGGTTGTGAGAGTCGGTTGACTCACTGGTTCCAAATAAGAGTGGACCACCATGTCCCGTATGTTTTTGGCTCTCTTGAAGGAGTGAAGGGGAGTTCAGTTTGCTTAATCACATCTGCCACCAGGGACCAATTCCTGTTGATGATTTTCTTGATTTCGTTACTCCGTGTCGAAAAAGTTGTGACACAGATGATGCGGTCTGCCATGGCGTGGTCAGTGGCTTCTGGGTTGAGCAAAGAATCGCGTGGGTTGTACCACGTGCATTTCCTGGCTCGTTTCACCATCCGGGCTGGATATCCCCGTGAAATAAGGTGCTCACTTAGAACCTCAGATTCCATGAGGTAGTTGGCTCTGGTGGAACAATTTCTCCTGATTCTCAGGAATTGCCCGACAGGCAAATTGTCTTTAAGGCCTCTGGGGTGATGACTCCCATATTGCAGCTCAGTCGGTTTCCTGAATAAGGTAGTTTGTAAGCGATCTCCCTCTGCATAGATGGAGATATCTAGGAAAGGTATGGTTACGTTGCTGGATTCTATCGTGAATTGGATGTGGGAGTTTCTTGAATTGAGCCAATCATGAAATGCTTTCAGTTGATCTTTGTTACCTTCCCAGAAGCACAGGACATCGTCAATATGAATTCCGGCGCCTCAGCCGCCTCAGAGCCACCTGTGACAAAGCCCATCCGGTTCTCCAGGGTGTCAGAGTGTATTCGGTGAAGGCATCGCTCCAGGGCATTTCGAGCGGTGATCCACCTTGCCACTGTAGGAGTTTTTTAAGCATTTTGGGGCATTCCCTCCTTCAAGTAAGATCTTTCTATTATAGCATCATCATTTTGTCTTGTGGCGATTCGCTCACCACAGTGTAACTTCCTCATTGTGCACGACCATCAGGGGTGGCTAAATCTATTTACCGGCACACTGCTGAGTGTCCCGGGCACTCAAGTATCTCTGTACCTCAACCCTGCAAGCGATTTGTGACTGGTGTGCCATTATCCTGCAGTTAATTAGTTCTGTGTCTTCTGGGGACCATGTGTGTGTGATATTGACAAAAGGAATCATGACTGGTGTACCATTATCCTACATTTAATTAGCTCTGTGATTTCTGGGGGCTATGTGTGTGTGACACTGACAAATAAATAAATCAGAGTCTCTGCTTTATTCAATTGATGATCCAGTGCCCTCATGTGTCCAGTGGTGCTAATGATAGGAGCTGAGGTTGAGCATTTTATATGCTGGTTGTCAGCCTGTCGAAGTCCAGGGTCGCTTGTGGAAAGCCTTCTTTGCTGACCTATTCTCCAAGGGTCTTGGTTCTTTGAAGTTCCTGCAAAACCAGTCTCCTGGCGTGAGTGCCCACTCAAAGATAGTATGCCGGTCTTTTTCTATGTTTTGCTGGTATCTTTGTGACAGTGCTTATTGCAGAAAGGGAAATTACTCCTCACAGTGACACGCACACCATTATTCCGTGGGCATTATGTGTGCACCCATATTCGGTGACACGCACACCCTCATTTCTTTCCTCCTTTACCCATCCTTTACCCATCGGAGAGCAGCAGTTCTACAGTAGACACTCATCTTTTCTTGTGAAACTACTACCATGTATGTTTAGAGTCTCTGAGGTCATTTCTTAATGGATACAGCTTTAAATGCAAACTGCCTGCATACTTCAGTTATTAAGAGTCTATACAAAGTATAATTCTAACTGTTTAATGTCTAACAAGCAAAGTCTTCCTGCATGCTTCATTTATTCGGTGTAATTAGAGTATAATTGGGGGATTGCTACTGTTCATAGTTTGATCCGCACAGATTATACTTAACTTACTTGTATTCTTATGCATAGTGGTTAGCTATTTAGTTACCCCTCTCCTGGTCCTTCGCGTAGGCTCCCCGCCCTCCTATCCCTGTTGTACTAGGTATTGTGTGGCCACCTTCCGGCCTGTGTAATTTCTGTTCAGCTTGCCAGCATAGTTTACATACTTCTTGTTGACACTTACAGAGGCTAACATTCAGTAAAAGATCCTGCCTTCATCTTCAATATTTAGTGTGAATATAATGTATTTTGCTTACTAAGTACCTTTTCGTACGCAATGTTTTGCATGCCTCAATTATTTAGAGTCATTGTTGTCTATAGTGACGGTAACTGTGCAGATTTTGAGGTTCTCAGATTGTTCTTTACTTGCTTCTTATTGATACTTACTTAGGCAAACATCCAGTAAATATTCTCCTGGTCCTAGTAGTAGGCCCTGTTCTCTTTCCACAGGAACGTTCCTACTGCCCCTTTCAGTCATTGGTATATCCCATCTTGCAGCATCTAGCTCAGCTTTTCCTCACCACTATGGCCGGACAAGCTATGAGTCAACCTCCTCCATTCCTAAATGAGATCGGAGAACCAGAAATCCACTGGAAGTAATGGATGAATGTATTTGCCTCTTACCTCATTGCCATAGGAGGTGAAAGAAATTCGGCAGTCCGCAAATAACATATATTGCTGCATAACCTAGGTATACAAGGTAGGAAAATTTATGACACCTTACCTGAACCTGAGTTAGAGGAGCATGAGGATGATACAGATGAGTTTAAAATTACCTTCTTAAAGTTAAAAGCGCATTTTGGTGACAGGGTGAATGTAGTTTTGGAGCAACATAAGTTATTTACCCGCATCCAAGGCAAACAGGAGTCTGTAATTATTTATATAGTGGCACTTAGAGGCCTGACACAATCTTGTGACTTTGGTGAACTGACTGACTCACTCATCAGGGACCAACTAGTCAGCTGCACGAACAATAGTCGCTTCCAAGAAAAGCTTCTAGCAAAAAAAACACATTAAAAGAAGAGGTCAATATAGCAGTCTCGGTAGAACACACGGCTAAGTGTATTAAAGAGATGAAGGCTCCTAATGAGATCGATTCCAATGTTCGTAATAGCAATGATGTGCAAGGCAATTACAGTAATAATGAAGTGCTCAAGGTCAGACCGGGAGAGGTCAAGGATAACCATCCTGTCAAAGAAAAGGATAGGTTAAAGTGTTATAGGTGTGGCAGCAGCAATCATCTTGCCAATGATGTATGTTGCAGTGCCCGCAATGTCACGTGTGTTAAATGTAATAAGAAGGGGCATTTAGGCAGAGTGTGTAATAACAGTGGAAACTACCAAGTGAAAGTAGTACACAGTGAAGGTGATGTGGCCCCTAAGTATGTTTTCCAAGTAAAAGCTAGAGTTTTTCAAACTTCCCCAAGTTCTCAAAAACAATACTGTGACCACAGGTCCATTGAATATCTGAGTTGTACCATCCTTGTGAATAATAAGCCCATTGAGGTGTTTGCTGAACCGTGTGCCCCAGTCACTTTATTTAATATGGATGTCATAAATGAGATATTTGATACCGCCAGTCTCAAAATTGTGAAACCTGATATTTAAGCTGTAGGGTACGCTGAAGAGAACATCCCGTTAGTGGGGATGATGATGGCGGGTATTCAATTCAAAGGGAGAACCACGTGAGGTAAAGTGTACATGGTAAGCAAGGGTTCCAATCTATTGGGCTGGCATCATCAAAGAGAGTTGGGGATTGTTCTTGACCCAAATAATAAAGATCAGGTCCAATTAGCTGAGTGGGAGTAGGTAACCAGCAGTAATTTATCTAATCTATCTGAAGTGTTTTCCGGAAGAGACAACCAAGTAGACAGTAATGCTTGCGGTTTACTTCCCAAGGAAGTGAACATAATTAAGAACCAAAGCTCTGTTTCTGGATCTGATAGTGTTAAAATGGGGCCTGGAGAAGAAATCAATGCTTTGGGAAAAAATCCTACTGCAGTTCCTAAAACACCTTGGACTAAGTTAGGATTAGAAATAATCGGCCCCATGGAACAATTTGGAGTTCTGAAGAGATTTCTGATCATACTTGTGGACTACACTTCTCACTGGATCAAATACAAGTTTGTTCCAGGGGTTTCGACCAAGTCCCTCATCGATTTCTTAAGAGATCGCATGTGAAGGTGTGCCAGCTTGCATAGTCACCAACAATAGTATTAAGTTCTCTTCTATTGAAATGATGGCATTCCTAAACGATCTGGCCTTCAAGCATGAGGAAACCACTTTGCAAGGTCAAGGGAACATTGACCTCATGAGTAAATCTGTAATCCTGATAAGAAATCTCACGCAACTAGCTTTTTCCAATAATATGGATGTGAACAAAATGTTAAGAGAAGGCATTTGGGCATATCACACCTCTTCCGACTTGGTAACAGGAGCAACCCCTTTTGCTTCCTTCAGGGGAAGAGATCCGATTGCCAAATTAATTATGTAGCCTTTCTTATAGATTTAACCTACAGCATTTTATCCTTTTTCATAGATGTAACATATAGTATTTTTATCCTCCTTAGCAGCAATGTGTTTACCCCTTTTAGCATCCGCCTTGTTCCTTTGTATCCTTCCCCTGCGAAGGGAGATGTGCTGTAATCTTCCATTCTCTTTCCCTTGGTACAAACCTTTCCCCCTCCTCCCTCCTTCCCCTTGAAATATTCAGTGAGAGTTCACTTTAGAATGTTGGGGAGCATATCAGTTACGGAGAGTGGATAACAGAATAAAGACGTTCTTACTTACCCTGTCTGAATAAGATTCTTCATTTCAACAGCATCCTTTACCACTTCTTGCATGGATAGACTTGTGCACTATACCAAGTCAGCATATACTTCGTAGAATTACAATACTTTTGCAATCGTTCCCCAATAATGACAGCTATTAGTAGGGGTTATTGGGGTGCTTGGAAGCTTTGCTTCAGCTCATTTAACCTCTAGGTTCTGTACCACTTATTCTCTGGCAGAGCTTTTTCACAAACAGCTAGTAAACTTTCTGACTTCTTTATTATTTTAATGCCAATGGGACATGCAGTTAGTCATGGGTTCTCTGTAGTTGTAACTTATTCAGAGAAAATATTTTTCTGTCAGGAAAAACACTTTTTTTGGGCATTTTATACTCCTCAGTCAAGGTTGACAATGGTGTCTCTTCTCTGGTTAGGCAATAACAGAGACTTTTTAAGGCATGGGAACAGTTGGTTTTGTACCAGAGCCCCAACCTTTCAGTGGGGGCCCTGATAGAGCCAGCTTTGTTCCGAAGAGTCTTGTCTTGAGTGCCTTGAATATTTCCTACACATATTGTTTTAGGTATCGTTTTTTTTCATTTTATTTTTAATGTGTGTCATGTGTGAGAATCTATTACGACATTTTCCAGAAAAATGTTGTGTTTATGTTTCATGCAACATCCATAAAAAATCTTCTTTTAGATCAAAATAGGCCATAATATATGAGAAATAGTAGTACGGTGTCACATCAATCATTTGCCGTAATATTAGTGAGCTGCTGTTATGTTGCAATATTGAAAACACCAGTCAATATCCCTGAATATTAGATGCAAACACATTTACAATTTTGCCAGGGTGCTTGTGCACTGTCAATGACCTGACCAAAGAGGGCATTAAAGAGCTGAAAATGGATCATAAATCCATAGCTGTTCCAAACAGGGCCCCCCAAAATTCTTAAGATGTGCCTGGGCAATAGATATATATTATTCACTGTCCATTTGCAATTGAAAACTTGCTTCAACATATCATTTTCGTGAAGATTTTTGTTTCTGACGAACCGAGAAAAATGATCATGCCACATTAGAGATATTGAATTCTTCTACACTTTTTATTATTGTTAGAAGCAGCAAACAGCTCTACATACAAACATCGTACAGACACAAACCAACTTTAGGCACCCCATCCCCATCATGGAACGAGCTCCCTGTGAACATCAGACGCTCCCTGACACTGCGCACGTTCAGGAAGGACATAAAGACCCGGGGCCTCATTTAGGAGGCTATGCGTCACTTTTACCCCGCCGGTGCGTCACTTTTCGTGACGCACCAGTGGCGTAAAAAATGCACCTTGTTGCGCCATATTTACAAAGTGATGCATCTAGGTAGATGATTCACTTTGTAAACCCCTGAGCCACATTATACCTGCGCCAGGTATAATGTATGCAAGGGGGGCGTATTGACGCAAGAAAGGTCGTAGAAGTGACGCTGTTGCGTCAAAATCGTGCGCCTGCCTCACAGTAAGACTGACGCAGGCCATTTCACATGGGGCTTGCCCCATGTGAAAGGACGCATTGCTGGAGTTGCATCACTTTTGTGACACACTCAAGCAATGCGCCACTTTTGCGCTTACAGATACGTCAGAAATACTGACGTATCTGTAGGTCCTTGCGCAATGATGCGTCATATTGTAAATATGACGCATCATTGGGGTCGCAAGGAGGGCGCAATGAAAAGTGACGCATCGCTGTTTTCTCGCAGCGATGCGTCACTTTTCATAAATGAGGCCCCTGGCTCTTTAACTGTTCTGAAGCACCTCCCACCCCTCCCCCACCCCACCCGCGTCTTGAGACCCTCACAGGTGAGTAGCGCGCTTTACAAACCCCTAATTGATTGATTGATTGACTGATTGATCCCATCTTGTTATGTGTCTGGGCTGCATGTGAAAGGGTGAATTGTTACATTTTAGTCCATTAATAAACTATTTTGCATTTCCTAGTATCTATCAGACGTTATAAATGGCAGACCACAGTGTCCTTTTCAGATCATTTCTTTCTCAAATCTTGATGATGTACACTACATGTATACTGCATGTAATTGCATCATTCTTATCGGCGGAAGGGTTCTTTGTGGGCCTTAATGCATGTACATACCTTTAAAACACTCATGCTGTTTGTATTGGGCGATTAAAAGGTGCCTTCACTTTCCAAAATTCTTGCTTTCTGTCCAAGAAAGACAGTATCAGCGCCAGATTATCCTTTCATTGTGGGAGGCACTGTGCAAGTGGCTACCAAATGTCTATTGTGCATGAAAGCCGAATTCACAGTAAGCAGCATCTTTCCACAAAAAGTGCAGTTAGGGAAAATAACAAGCAGTTTTTTCTCATGTGCTACATCTTTTTGTCGCTGGTTTTTAGAAAAGTGTAGATTTGAGGATATGTATTGGACAAAAAGTTTGTTTTTACTGAATACGATGTCAACTTTTACTTTCGGTAACAAAGACATGTAATTACAGACAGTTCCATCCCCACGCTGGAGGCCATTGACTTTTGTAAACATCCTGGGCAAGAGTGTTGTCATCCATCAGTTGCGTTAATAGCTGTCCATTGACAAATGTCCCTGAATACACGGAAGAAAACAGCCCTTATTCACTGGGGTTAGGGTGAGAAATGACTCCTCCATGCAAGAGCCGCAACTGACCCAATTAGATGAAGTCTGCAATAGAAGAAAACTGTGACTGTCATAGAATCCTAGAAGCAATTGGAACATTTTCGCTCCTTCTTGCACAAAAAAGTTGTCATAAACTATTATAGAAAATCTATGTTTAAAGCACAAAACCATGTTTTTCTAAATTTGAAGGTAAGAAAAGATGCATGAAACGGCTGCAGACTTCAAAGTTTTAAACTCGTGCACGCTTTCCGAATTATACGAATATGAAAATGAAATATAAATCATATTTTGGAAACAATGAAAGATCCAGTCAAGATATCTAGAACGGGGATAAACTCATCCCCTTAGTTTGTATACCTCTGCATGTATAATGTTCTAGAACTTTTACTCCCCATTGGAATTAGAGACCCCTTTATTTTCATTTAACAGGCGTAGCAAAACAGATAGGGGCAGATTTACAAGCCCCATGCGCCACTTTTGTGTCATTTTTCCCTTGTTAAAAGTGACGCAAAAGTGGCCCAGGGGGCTTGTAAATCTACCCCATAGTGGCCCTGATATTAAATGGCTTCTGTTACTAGATTTTCAGAATGTATAATAATTGCTAATTCATTTCTATCAATATGTTCTGTAAAGCATTGAGGGGCATATTACCAACGGTGGCGATATTGAATTATCGCAGCTTTAGCGGCCGTTTTCGGCCGCTAAGCGACGACAATTCCATCGCCCTATAACCAAGCTGTCGCTAACACCAGTTAGCGACAGCTTGTAGGCGATAGCGAGCCGTTTGGGACCCGCTTTGCATGTCAGCGATATTTATCGCTAATGACATGCCAAGTGGGCGGTACCCAACCCTTTAGTGACTGACAGCAGTCGCTAACAATGCTATCGCCTATTACCAAGAAAGGCGAAGTGATGCAAATTTTTGCACTCTGTGCGAATATCGCCAAACGCTAATGCCTGCAAATACCAGTTCTTACCCATGTTATCCAATCGGAGGTGGATAACATGGCTAACAGCATTTGCACGCTAATGCGTGAACACTGCGGGTTTTCCAGCGATATTCATGCTAATGCCTGCAATAATATCGCTTTTGAGATCAATGTTGGTAATAGGACATTATCTCAGCGATAATATTGGGCGAAGCGCGGCGTTAAAAAAACTAACGCTAAGCTCATTTAGCGATAATTATCGCTAACTGTTGGTAATATGCCCCCTAATGTCTGCAATATAGCAAGTTTTAGTTTTATTTTAGCTCCTTGAAGCAGAACAACTTAAAAAAAATATGCTTTGAAACTGAACGACAAAACAAGACCAAACGTGTTGAATTTACTTTCGATAGTAACTTTATTCTCGTTCTGCGTCATTAAAATGTGTGCTGTTGCTTCTTTTTATTCACACTCACTTTTAAAGCTTTAGCTCCTTTTTGAAAGACTCCTTGTGGAGCGGAGCCGCGCTAACCCATTAGGAATGTGCAGACAATGAGCTTTCCTCTGTTGATAAATGACGTACAACCTTTCACATTTATCTTCGCCTCTGCCCTTTTCCATACTTTAAGGAGCATTAATGCGACTTTGTTTCACGTGCAGCTCGAAAGAGCATTGCATAAAATTTTTGTCTTTCATTTTTTGCCACAGTTTTTGTTTATACTTAGCTAATGAGAAGACACTGTACTTTTCATGGTCTTTGTAGAAAGTATGTTGATTGATGTACTGATTCAAATTTGGACACTGCAAACTAATTGAGTGCGCCATGGCATTTTCTCATGCAGCACATATTCTGGGGTAGCAGAAACGTTTGTGCTTGTTTTCATCACAGCATTGATACCAATTTCATTACCCCTATTTCTGTATCCATCAAAAGAGATCTTTTACGGCTCCTCATTTCCATATATTAAATTTCTATTGCCTCACATAGTGATCCCCCAGTTAAAACTTCTGATGAAGTTCGAAAACCTCCTTGATACACTTGTTGTCTTTTGCCCATTTAAATAAGTTCTCATTGATATTCCCTTCGATGTTTTTCCTTATTACAACTTGTGGTTTTACATTTTTAATTTGCCTTTATGCATACAGAATTTAATTCCATGTGTTATTATTCTTTTCTTTTTTACGATTGAAATAGTGTTTACATGATAATAGTATGTATATTTTCGTATCCCTTACTTTTCCACCTACCTCCCCTCCCCTCTTTTCCTTTTTCAATTTTAAATAGAATGTTTCTTGATATGCATTATTATCTTAATGTAATGTACATTGCTGTACTGGCTGTTACTCCTTTAATTGTATTGTTTATTGCTGAATAAACTTAAACTTTAAAAAAAAAGGAACGTTTGTGCTGCCACCTTTTAAAAATAATAATAATTCAGTTTCGCTAATGTTATTATTATAATTATTTCATGGTGAAGTTGCAGGGTCTTAGGCTATGCAAGTTTGTACACGAATTCTACACCAGAATTTTGAACTGAGATCGTTGAAGTCTAATTTCACATTCTGGAGTTGGATTCACAAATCCATAATTTCTAAAAATGCAGTTTGTAGCCTTCACATTTCAGTTTAGAACGTGTTGTACTATGAGGCTAAGTTCTGCAATGGCATTGTACACAGAAATGTGGCTGCTAAAAGGCACTTTTACTATTGGGTAAAGGTTCAAAAGTTGGCTTGGGCAACTTTCAAATTAATGATGCAGTAAGTTGTGTGATTTTGGAAATTTTACATTATGCTTGTTATGCATAAATCCTCAAATTACACCATTGCATCTCATCGTGTAATTACGCTGCCATTCATGACTAAATGATGGCGTGGGAGCAGCACAAACGAGAGGAACATTAGCAGGCGTAGTTCGAACTACTTGTGTTTTTGGCAATTGCTATTTACTACAAAATGTGTCATTGTGACTAAGATAAACACAAGTATGCATTTCAAACTACAATATTGTGCTAAATGCCATATTTGCATTTCACATAATTGCGAACAACTTCGTGTACTTTTCCTGTACATAAAAAGTAAATTTACATTACCTCGGTTATTAATAATTCATGGAGCCTAGTCAAGTGAAATGTCATTTTAATCTCACACTGATTGGGCCTGCACTTTAGGACCAAGGCACGACTATTTAAATGAATATTATCGGGTCTCAGATGTGTTCAACAGGCCCCACTTCAGTTCAAAATCAGAGGTTCAAAAACGAAGACCTTAATGAGGTACTCTTGACCCTTCCTCCACTCGCAGGCATGAGTAAACATGTTAACCACCCCATTGAGATTTCCTTCTCTATGTGGAAAGACCTGTACAACTCACGAGCACAAACATGGAGATTTTCAGTTTTGGATTTTCTTGACCTTAGGATATTGTTTTCAGAAAATACTCCCTTTGACAGAATAAATGTGCTTCCTTTGAATCCATTAGGAGGAGAAGCCCATGTGCCTATTCTCAATTCTATGAATTAGGTATTTTCTCATTTTTGTCTGGTTGATCTGGCCATGTTCATTTAGCTGGCAATATGTAGATACATTAAATTTTGCTCAACACAATGCTACAAGAAAGCTAATCATATGCTAAACGTGAACACTGTGCTTTCAGAGTCACATCTGATGAGTTATTTATTTAGTTATGTACCGATGATAAAATGAGATCGATTGAGAAAAGGTTACATTTATCACTGAATGGCCCAAACTAATCAATGTTAAGGAAGCACAAAACGTCATAGGCTTTGCAAATAACTGTAGGTGTTCTAACATATGTAATTGCGTCTTTGACAGCTTTGATTTGCAACCAAGTTCCCATCATCGTGAAATCAGAAATGTAATATGCATTTATGATTCTAAAACGTGCCTTCAGGGAAACATGCGTCTTAAATATGGCAAAAAGTGATATACCGGCGGCACAAGTGGCTTGTAAATATGCCCCAAGTAACATGAAGCCCTCAACTGTCGAAGGCCATAATTTTGTTTGTATGTGTTACACTGTCACAGAAATGTGACTAGATAAATCTCAATCATTGACTCATAAAGCCTACTTTTAATAAAATTTGCTACATATAAAAATGACAGTGATATGCAACTGAGCAAAGCACTTTGTGGCAATTTATTATTCTGATTCAAAGAATGGTAAAGCTGATTTTCGCTCTCGCAATATCGCAATCGTAATGCATCACTGTTGTAGTGGAGGGTATCATATATAAAGACTATCATTCCTACTGGACATATTATATGCACCTTCTGTCCTCTCAGCACAATTCTGAGAGTATTAAAGAAATGGGTCAAGGTTGAAGACACCATTCCTGATTTTTGTGACATGATTTAAGATCCTTTGGTATATTGTGACTCTGTACTTTATCTACTAGGCACAAAATACAGGAACTTAACATTAGAACAGCATCTTCATTTCAATTCATCAGTTCAACCCAGACAGAAAAGGACAAATTGGTTGCA
Source organism: Lissotriton vulgaris (assembly GCF_964263255.1). NCBI lineage: Eukaryota > Metazoa > Chordata > Amphibia > Caudata > Salamandridae > Lissotriton > Lissotriton vulgaris. The sequence goes on from NC_141685.1 coordinate 1,451,778,536, forward strand.
CTGCAGATGGTGTTGGGGAGATAAGGTACCAACTTGTTAAGCTAAGTATGCACCGTCTGCACTTAGCCTCAGGCCAGTAAGCAAACCCCTTGAGGAACCTACCATGCATTACAACTCCTCAGTACCTTACTTTTATGCTACTATTCTTGGCTTTCTGGTAGAGTATCACTTACTGCAGGGATACCATGGTGTGTCCGTGGCTGTAGATTTCTTCTAAAAAGTATTTTGTTCTGTTCACTGGAATATCAAATACCAACAGCTAGGCTTCAATCTAACAATATAACAATAGAGTTTAGAACCTTCATGCACTTACTTGTACTCACATTTTTTACTGAAAATGGGTATTGCGAAACATTACTTTTTTGTAATCACCCATTTTTGCAATTTGGTTTGAAAAACTGGCAAAGTTAAATCCATACACGCCAAGTGCAAATGTCATGCCCAAACACAGAAAGCCATCTGTATTTGAGCAGCTTCGAATCCTAGGTCAAGAAAACGTGATCCACAGAGATGGGAGCTATCCTCAGTGCTTCAGGAGTCTGACCTGTCATTCTTTCACACACTCAGATTATAGCAATGTGTAAGGCCCACTCCTATTGTAACCCTGAGATTAACTACCCTGAATGCAGGCAAGACAGTTGTTTGATCATATCTGATATTGCCTGTTGTTTGCATTTCTGTTTTCGATGGTAAGCAAAAGTAGATCAACCATTGAAGGCGGATTTCCTTTCATACTGGCCTGTATGTATCGTTGGCGAAAAACAAAACTCCGCCAGCCATACCTGCTATATGTGGATTTTCAGTTCTCATCAACATACTTTTCTTTGTCACACGTGAAGGCTTAACATTTAATGGATTTTTTTCTACCTTGCAAGTAAATGACTCAGTTGAGTCTGTTGAGTTTACTTATAAAATATAACCAGTTCACCAGAATGTCTCCTTTCTATGCCTGCAAGGTGTTACATCACTGCATGTTGCTTTAAAATATATGTTATATGTTACTGTTCGTAAGTTATATGATCTCATTGCAACTCAATGGGTGAGAGAAGAATCTGAGATACGCAAAACAACCATCAACATTCAGCAAGAATTGTGCAAAAAAAGTAATAGAATACACTAATCTCTGGACAAAATGTGACAATTGAAGATGACTAGTTCAGATAAGTGCAGGGTGGCAATCAATAAAAGTGTAAGAAAAAGAATATGTTGGTAGACTATGGAACTTTGGAATGATGTAGTACAAATAATAAATCTGTCTATATTTCCGACATTCAAGAAAAGTCACCAATATTCTATATGGCTGAGATACCCGCCACCCCCTCTCGACGCAATCCCCAAGGATGGGAAAACGGAAACGGTTCTGAACTTTTGGAAGGCGGGAGGGAGTGACCCTCCCGGCCGTATTTATTAAAATATGAAACAAAATCAAAAACATTAAAACAGTTTCATATTATGTACAATTTCATTTCCACATTACGATGTTTGGCTAACCTTAACATATTTCTAATACAAAGGTTCTCCTAGCCGAACTAAACATCCTACAAAACATTGAACTTGAAATTGTACATCCTAACGTTAAGGGCCAACGGCAAGGTCGTAACCGGTGTCAGATCCCTAAACCAGAAATTACCCCCCCCCACTTGGGAGGGGCGACCGCACAGAGGCTGTACCTCAAATGCATCTACCAATTTCCCTTGACTTGACGGGGGCCCCAATGAACTCGACGCCATTTAAAGGTCGTCCGAGGACTCGTGTGAGGTGTCTAGAAGGTAGCGTAAACCCCCTCCCCACCCCACACAACTTACCACATCTGCCGTCGCAGGTGTCCTGGCCCTGGGAAATTCCCCAGGAGGGGCCTTAGCCCCTCCTATCAAGGAAGGGGCCTTGACCGCCTTTCCTTTTCTTTCGGCGGCCCATCCTTAGAAGGGACCGCCTCCCCGTTGAGGGGCCAATGGCCACCTCCCCCGGGCGCTCCCATCCGTAATGGGTGACGCCCCCCCATAGGGATCTTCCAATTACTGCTCACCGATCATGACCTTACCGCCCGACCAAAATAAATACGACAATTAACTAAAACTAATAAAAGACAACCATAACTACTTCACGTAAGATTTACTGATCAACACTCGTGAAAACTTTATTCGAAAACATACTCTAGCTGATCATTCTCTTTATTAATAAAACACAACTTAATACGTTCATCATCACAACCTGTAAGAAAGAAAGTTACCACATCAAAACTTTATTCAAAACCACTTGCTGTCTTCAGGGGCTGGTGGGTGGGTCAAAATTGGCTCTTCGTTCCGTCTCGAGCTCACGTGCAGCGGGGAGGTGCAGCTTCAGAGCACAGGAACAAGAGGATGCTTTCTTGGCTTGTTGCTCCCTTTATCCGTCTTCGGGCGGGCGTCAACCCGCCTCCGCCTTGCCCCCCGGGGGCGTGGTCGGCGGCGTCATCGTCTAGGACAACCCACTCCAGGGCGGGAAAAGGCGCGCCCCGGCTACGCCGCTTCGGGCATACCAGCCGAGACACGCCTCCCGCCCAAGATGGCCTCCCGGGGGGATCGGGGTACTCCACCATACGTTCGGGGGGACCGAATGGTCGCCCCTTTCCATATGGCTGAGATACCCGCCACCCCCTCTCGACGCAATCCCCAAGGATGGGAAAACGGAAACGGTTCTGAACTTTTGGAAGGCGGGAGGGAGTGACCCTCCCGGCCGTATTTATTAAAATATGAAACAAAATCAAAAACATTAAAACAGTTTCATATTATGTACAATTTCATTTCCACATTACGATGTTTGGCTAACCTTAACATATTTCTAATACAAAGGTTCTCCTAGCCGAACTAAACATCCTACAAAACATTGAACTTGAAATTGTACATCCTAACGTTAAGGGCCAACGGCAAGGTCGTAACCGGTGTCAGATCCCTAAACCAGAAATTACCCCCCCCCACTTGGGAGGGGCGACCGCACAGAGGCTGTACCTCAAATGCATCTACCAATTTCCCTTGACTTGACGGGGGCCCCAATGAACTCGACGCCATTTAAAGGTCACCCGAGGACTCGTGTGAGGTGTCTAGAAGGTAGCGTAAACCCCCTCCCCACCCCACACAACTTACCACATCTGCCGTCGCAGGTGTCCTGGCCCCGGAAAATTCCCCAGGAGGGGCCTTAGCCCCTCCTATCAAGGAAGGGGCCTTGACCGCCTTTCCTTTTCTTTCGGCGGCCCATCCTTAGAAGGGACCGCCTCCCCGTTGAGGGGCCAATGGCCACCTCCCCCGGGCGCTCCCATCCGTAATGGGTGACGCCCCCCCATAGGGATCTTCCAATTACTGCTCACCGATCATGACCTTACCGCCACAGGCCGGATAGTTGACCGGCTATCCGGACCCCCCACAACAACTCCTACCTAAAGGTCATGTTTTAAACTCTTTAACCAAGCTATGAGGTCTCCTATGAGTAACTCATTCCCCACCCGGGACAAATGGACCCCATCTCCCAAATACATACTGTCCCCCTTGATACAACCATGCGGAATAGAATGCAGTGCACTTGAACGAAACAATCTACCCAACTTGTTATTTACCTTCTTCACTGAGTGATTCAGAGCAGAAACAGAAATCGCCCCCCGCCACACTTTTCGTGGAATCATATGGGACCATGCAATTGTGCACCCTGGAACTCTTCTCGCCAACCAACTTACAGTGGAAAGCATTGCCTCGAGAAGCAGTCGTCTACCAGTGGTCACCAAATCATTACCCCCAAGATGGACTATGATTAGAGACGGCGGTGACCTTGTCCGCCCTAACAAACCCTCGAAAAAGGATTGAAACTGGTCAATTCAGAGCCCGCCCCTTCCGTAGAAGGTCACCCTGTACCCGTATTCCCCAGCCATGTGAATCATGTCACCTGCTTCGAATACGTCCGCGGCACGCCTCACGTATGAGTGGCCAACGACCCACACCACTTTTTTCGCAGCCGGTGATGTTTGACCGCTGGTTCCCAGGTGTCGGGTCGACTGCACAGTCCGCCCTGCTTCGTAAGCTTGCGACACTGTAAACCAAACAAAACAAGAAGCGTGAGTACATGATAGCAGCTTCACAACATGTGCAACCGCACATACCTTTTGTAACAATTCGAGGACCAACGCCCCAAACGTTTCACTTTTTCTATACTCAGACCCCTGGCTGTAGCCTCAGTAGCAGCCCCTATCCGAAAGGAATGGGTCCCAAACTCGCCGGGGTTCAAGCCCGCGGCCAAAATTGCCATCGCAAGCACCCGCTGGAACTGAAACCTCGTCAGTGGGGTAGCATCAGCGTGCCTCAACAAGGTCCCCCCCCCATGATGACGCCCTCTGCGCTAAATATTCCTCTACGCAAACCACAGGGCACATGGGAGATCCGGGAATACGATGTATGACTACACAATCCCCTATCGCACCCTGATCGGCCTTGGACCTGACAAACGAGACAGTCATCGTCTCCCTCTTTACCTGAATGTGCTCTCGGCACAGTCCACCCATCGTATCCTGCTTGTTCTTCGCCACCAGTTCGCTTACCCGCATTGCCCCATGAAATGCTAACGCAAAGGCGGCCCGGAATAACCCTGTTTCATACTGGGATGAACATGTCGCAGGGAGTACGGATAACAACAGGGCCAACCTATCCAGACCTATCGGGCGCCTCACATCTACTCTGCGACCCTCAAGGCGTTGCCACCCACGAAGCGCTTTCTGAACCACGAAAGACGCTGTCGGGTCCTGGATCCCATGAGCCCTTGCCATAAAGGAAATGGCGGCCCTATGCCTCTGGGCCGTAGCTACAGATTTGCCTGCCTGATGTAAAGACAGCAAGAATTGTACAACAAGCTCTTCCTGTCCCCAAAGCTCCCCCCTAGCAGAACCCAAAAAGGACCAATAGGAACGGAACGCCCCTTCATATGCCTTCCTTGTCCTGGGTGCTAAACTCTCTCCCACGAGGTTTTGTAGTTCGGGGCACCGAGAGACCAGAGAGCTTCGGGAAAGGGTGCCGCCACCGGGTCCGCTGTGGGCAGAAAACCCCAGAAGGCCTGCATACGGAAACGAGAAAGCGCATCAGCCGCTTGGTTCAGCACCCCTGGGACATGTCGCGCCCTAAAGAGCACATTCAACTGCATACACAACAATACAATTTCTTTCAGCAGTCTCAGAATCCATTTGCAACGAGCCGCCTGACTATTGATACACTCAACCACGGTCATGTTATCAGACCAGAAAACCAGAGTGATCTCGGAACCCCTCAGGCCATGTTTTTAGGGCCACCAAAATAGGAAAGAGTTCGAGGAAAGCAATGTTACTTGTCAACCCGCACTCATGCCACCATGTCGGCCATCTCTGAGCCGACCATTGTGTACCGAATATGGCGCCAAAACCTACACTCCCCGCCGAATCTGTCCACAGCCCCAGCTCATCGGAGGGCACCGCCGGCTTGTTCCAGACAATTCGACCATTGAAATCCGCCAGGAACGCCAACCAAATGCGCATGTCCTGACGAGTCTCTGCCGAGAGCCTCGTGCGGTGGTGTCCCTCCTTAAGGCCGACCATGGCTTGTGCAATCGAGCGGGAAAAGGGACGGGCCATTGGGATTACTCTAAGGGCAAAATTCAACTGGCCCACCGTCTGTTGCAATTGGTGTAGTGTTACCTTCGTCTCTCGAATACATGTTTCAAGGGATGCCCTGAACTTCAACACCTTTTCTTTGGGCAACCGAAAACAGCCCTCCCCCGAGTCGAGCTCGATCCCCAGAAACTCGAGTGTAGTCGAGGGACCCACAGTCGTACCTGGTGCCAATGGCACGCCAAAGTGATTCATTAAGACACAAAACTCTTTTAAGGCCTGCCCACATTCTGGACCCCCGGCTGCCCCCAAGAACAGAAAGTCATCGAGATAATGCATCACATGCTGAAAACCCGTCTTTCTTGTGAATACCCATTGCAAAAAACAACTGAACTTCTCAAAATAAGCGCAAGATATGGAGCAACCCATTGGCATACATTTGTCCATGTAATAGCGGCCCTGAAACATAAAACCAAGGAGACGCTGATCGTCTGGGTGTACCGGGAGCAACCGGAACGCTGACTCGATGTCTGATTTGGCCATCAGCGCTCCGGGCCCCAGGCGATTCAACATGTCGACGGCCTCATCGAAAGATGCATACCGCACCGAACACACTTCCGGGTCTAACGCATCATTCACGGAAAGACATCTTGGGGCTGACAAATTATGTATCAGCCTAAACTCACCCGGGTCCTTCTTGGGGACCACCCCTAAGGGGGAACAAACAAAGTTAGCAACCGGTGGAACATCGAATGGACCGGCAACGCGCCCTCGAGTCACCTCTTTCCCAATCTTTACCTGTACCACCTCTGTATGCTGCCGGACCGACAGTTGGTTCTTACAACTCGTTTTACCCTGAAAATCCCCCACTGGAATGCGAAAACCATACGAAAACCCGTCTCGCAACACCCCAGCGGAGACATGATCCGGGTATTCATTGAGCCAAGGAATCATTGCCATGGTATCAACCGGGGTAGGAAAAGGCGCCCCTCGGACTCTTTCAGACCTGTTTGGCGCTTCCCCTACCACCGTTATCACCCGTTTTGGCTCTGCACATGGTCTCGGGATGAGAGGACTGTCCACACCCCCCACATTCGTGTCTAAACTTGCATGACCCCTGAGGCCTAGTACATTTTCCCCTGTTAAAATTCCAACAAATCCCCTTTTTACCTGAGTTGCCACTCGACTTCGAGTGATGCTCGTTACCTGCACCCGTCCGAAAGGGTGTCACAGAGGTTTGGCGGGAAGACTCACCCCGCTACCCCCCAACAATGGTACCTTTAACATGCCTGAATTCTCCATTTTTTGCCAGGAAATGGAGTCATAACAATCCCAAGTTAGAGCTGGGTCGTGTTCCTTGGCTTTCCTAAAAACATTGTCATAGCAGAACCACTGATTGCCCTCGTACGCTACAGCATACTCCATAATACGAGTCTGATAAATAGGCAACTCTGTCAACAATTCAGGCCTTCGCTCACCCATAATGGAGGTAAAAATGCCAAATGCTCTGCCCCAAGTACCAATGTTCTCGTCGACTTTAAAGGCGGCCATTTTTGCGCGCCAAACGCTTGGATGCATTAGCTCCTTTTGGGCCTTCACATGCTCGATCTCGTAATGATCGGTAAGCAAAGAAAACATGTTAACATACTTATTGGCCCAGATCTTTTCCTTAATTTCCAGTGGAACATGCTGGGCCACTTTTTCCCTTCGCGAGGGTACAGACCCCTCCCCCGCAATCGGCAGTAGCCGCTTACCTGAACAAGGTGCTGTACTTGCCGACGAAATTGCGCCTGCTGCGATCTCAGCCACCGGAACCTGTGGGGGAACAGAAGATGGTGCCTTCACAGCCTGTCTAGATTCCCGTAGTTGCCTCATGGTGGCCTCACTATCCTTTCCCAACCACGCTGCCAGTTGCGCAGCCAACTCGGGAGGCATATCTTCTTCGTCCACTGGGGTGACTACCACGGGGATCGGATGCCCCTCCTTCGGAGCTGGGACTGCCTCCTCTCTCGGTGTCTCGGGAACCGGGGCTTCCCCCCCAGGTGCCCCCCTCTTGGGCCTCTTGCCTCTCCCGCTAGGGACTACTCCCGGCAATGCTGGCCCTACGACTCGCTTCGGGCCTCCCTCCCCGTTCTTTACCGCCATCTGCTTCTTCAACTCGGCTACCTCCTTTACGAGCATGCGGAGCATCTGATCGGTACCGACCCGCTTTCCGACCTTCTTGCCCGGCATTCTCCGACAAAGATATCTGTAAAACAAGAACAAAATTACAACGCTCAAAATTGGCTCTTCGTTCCGTCTCGAGCTCACGTGCAGCGGGGAGGTGCAGCTTCAGAGCACAGGAACAAGAGGATGCTTTCTTGGCTTGTTGCTCCCTTTATCCGTCTTCGGGCGGGCGTGAACCCGCCTCCGCCTTGCCCCCCGGGGGCGTGGTCGGCGGCGTCATCGTCTAGGACAACCCACTCCAGGGCGGGAAAAGGCGCGCCCCGGCTACGCCGCTTCGGGCATACCAGCCGAGACACGCCTCCCGCCCAAGATGGCCTCCCGGGGGGATCGGGGTACTCCACCATACGTTCGGGGGGACCGAATGGTCGCCCCTTTCCAAAAGACCAATTTCTGTCTCCTCGCTGTTTCTCAAATACAGGATCATGGATTATTAAGGCCTTCACCATTGGGAAGGATCTAGTGCTTAGTAACTGAATATCAACCAAGAAGCCTAAAATGAGAAGGGGGCAGAAGATAGTTGAAAATTAGCTACATTGGAAAGCTCTACTATGAATAAATGAATTGGAGAGGGAGAGTTCCAGAAACCGTTCTGGAAGCACATATATATGTAGAATGTATAGTAGGCATCAAGTAGGAGGATAGTTCATTCTATATTACATTTAATGATTTCTCCAGACCTACAAAGGCTTATTATGAACAATGTATGCAAATACAATAAAAGTGCTTGCTTTGCAAATCTAAACACATATTAAAAACAGGCAATGGTAACGCCAGTATGTCTGGTTTATGCAGAACATCAAGACAGGTCTATTGATCTTTTCAAAGTTTGTTCTTTTTTCTACTCTCTTCTCGGACGGCCCTTCAATATTTTGTTTGGTATATTGGCTATTCAGACATAAAAGATTAACTAGTATGGTCTAGTAATACATGTATGCAGTATTTTACAGATCTTTTGATTTCATAGGAAGCTAAGTGACATCGGCTAAGGGCCCCAACGACTCAGGATGCTCCATGCCTATGGCGGTGTCTCGGATCCTGCCGGAAGAGCCAGGGCTGCTGGCGGCAGCAACTGATGCTGCTTGCACCAGCCTCTATCATGGCAGGACATTGGTCTGCACTGGCACTGTGAACTGGAAGTGCATTAAGCATTTCCGGGGCAGGGGAGAACTAGTTTGTGCTGAACCCTGCCCCTTTAAAAAGTCTCTTTGCACCGCTCACCACTTCCTCCGCAACGCACTGCCAGCTGCCCCATCGGGGGCTTTGAGCCAAATAATCTTTCTCACTTTTGTGTCCACTTTGCTCTAAGACATCGCATGAGCACATCAAACGTTGTCAGTTGCTCCCTTAGGTTTTAGGACTGTGGTGCAGGAAGAGCGCTTTATTGCCTGCGGCAAGGTCATGATTGGTAGGACACTTGCTGTCCTTAAAAGGCACCCCTATTGTTAATTGGGATAAGTGGGGGACAGCAGTCTCTCATGGATCTCCAGGGGTGGTTACGGCCAGCCAGCTAAAGGGTGCTGGGGTGGGGAAGTGCATTCTTCCAACAGGCCCTTACAACCCATCCCAGCACTGGCGCATGGGAGCAAGCTCGTATAGTAGTGCAGCCTCTTGGGGGATGGTATTTGATGGCATAGGGTGTGCCCAAGGTAGGTAACCTCCTGGGCAGGCAGGCAAGCAGGCGTCCTGTGCAAGGTCACTCCAGGGTGCAGGTCCTCACAGGGAGTTGGAGCAGTTATGAACTTATGCATAGGCTTAATGCAATATACGCAGAGACAATGTATAGTTTATTGTTTATGGTTAGGAATGCTATCCATTAGAGACTCTGTTAAGGTTAGCCATCGATTAATATGTAAATAATATTGTATGGAGTGTTATGGGGTTTCTGCATATTATTGGTAAATGATCATTTTATGGTGTCTCGTTTGTAAATAAAATATGTCCGGGATTGTTACAACCCCTAACCCAGAAGTTCTGATAATATTTGCGTGCAATCTGTGCCTCAGGAGGGGGAGCCGGGGGAAAGGGGGGGATCCCGGGGGTAAATGGTGTAAGGGGGCCATTCAAATCTGCGTGTTTAGGGGCATAGACTCGGCAATACCTGGCCATATTGCAAGGGCAAAGACAATGCAAAATAGTTATGCTGAGCAACAGAGACAATCATCTTCTCCATACATGGCATGACTGTGGTGCCCCCCCTGCCTCTAGTGCGGAGGCCCTTTGTTTCTCGGGCCCTGACTGAATATCTTTAAAGCTACTTTTAATGTCTGTTCAATCTGACACGGTGCTGTAAATATTCATTCCTTTTAACCCTTTCCATGCGGCCGCGATTCCCCTGGTGTGCTGTAAACAGCACGAACAGGGGCAGGCCGTGACGAACCCCAGCCGTCATCAGCACACGAGCACCGTAGTGCATGATGGCTGGGGTTCGTCATCAGCATGGAAGGGGTTAAGGACTAGATTAATGAAAATTGAAAAATAAAAGTTCTTCCTGCATGCCATGCATTGTCCTTAGACCCAGTGTATACTAGTAAACAGCACTCTTTTAGTCCTTGAATATGCTGTATGTCCTATATTTGAATTCCTTACCATTTACTACGGTAAACCTACTTCATAGCTTTTCCATTTGGCAGCTCAACCAACAATAGTGCTATATCAACAGTGTTACATTTTGTGAGCACCTAGATCAACATCCCTACATTGTTAGATGTCTGTTTCTTCATTGGAGTGTTTTTGTTTCATTAAAATTAGTCTCATCATGCCATGTGAAAAGTCTGAAAGAAGACAAGTAGAGGAAAGGCAATGGGGCTAACTTTTTAGTTCGGCGGCTTGCCCAACAGGTCGGGGATGCTGCAGGGGACCTCACATATGCCCACTCAGCCTAGGTCCTGCTGCCACATTTACAGATCCTGATCTAGTCAGCAGAAATTTCTTTGCCGAAAGTGTTCCTTCCTGTGCGGCGAAAGCTATTTTGACATTAACAAATCTGCCTAGCGTCAACCCAGCCTTAAATTTGTATTTCAGAAAAAAATTCTATAGAACACTGGAAGAAATATTCCAATGCATAGGGTTAATTTTAGGTTTTTTGTGTGTTTGTGACGCTAGGCTTTTTCCTAGTTGATACATTAAATATTTTTTTTTTTTAAGTCCCACTCTACACAGGCTGAGCCTTCCAACATACAGGGACCCAATGGCCATATGGTGGATTGGTCACTGGTCAAAGGTTTCTGCTGACTGAGCAAGCTGAAGTTATGCCAATAGAAACCAAATCCTTTTCTGACTCTAAATAAGATTGGGAACTGTAAGCTTCTCTGAAAGTGACATCTGTCAATTTAGAGAGGGGAGAACTCTAAGTGATGTACTTTATATCAGAATATTGAAATCATAATTAATATCTAAGTTTATTTTTATTGTATCACCTACACTGCAGTACATGGTAACTTCTAGTTGTTTGAGCATGGGATCAATATTCATAACAAAAAGAGGTCATATTAGCTTAGGGCCAGGCTATTTAGTTTTGGTAACAAGGACAGTGAACAATTAGCATTGACTATGTACAGTGGTGTTGGTGAGGAAAGGCATACATGCAGGCTAGTCAGGTTATGAATACAGCAATCAGGACAATGATTGCCATGCCAGAGCAGTCATGGTAATATGACTGAGTTCAATAAGCATTTGTAAGGCCTGAGGAAGCATAAATATTGGAAACATATATGGAGTCTGACCTGGTGTGCTGAGTTTTGTTCTGTGCTGCATTATATATTGGGAGTGACAGATCCCATGCAGTAAATTACTGTGGAGATTTAGGCTCCTTCTTTTTGTGTCTGGTTGGAAGACCAGGAGACAATTTTCTGCTGAACATAAGCTGACAGGTAGGGTGCACTGTACAAATATTTTGATCTAGGTATATGGGTGCATTGCCTTTAATGTGTATCTGTATTTTACCACAGCCGATTTATCCTTTTAATCCCTTCACTGCGGGGCAGATTCCCCTGCTGTGCTGGAGGGTGGAGCGCACAGGGCCACGTGCTCATGACGAGCTCAGCTCGTCATGAGCCACGGTTCTCGTGTGCTCATGACGAACTGAGCTCGTCATGGCCACACCCGTTTTCATAGAACGCTCAGCACAGCAGGGGAATTAGCCCAGCGTGCGAGCGTTCTAACGGCTGTGACAAGCTAACTTGGTTGGTTGATAACCTTCAGTAGTCTTGCATTTACTATGCTCCTGCCTCTGTGTTTAAGGTGAATCAACATCCCATAGCATTACGATTGATTTGTTGGTGACCCGCTCCCCAAAAAAATTGAATTTTGGCACAAAGTACGGGCATTTTTGAGGATGTTACTGAGCCTAGGACCAGTATATGTGACCTGGAGGCATTTATTTTGAAATGTTGTCCCTTCCACACTGCAATGATTTCAAGCTGCTCACTTATGGCTCCAAATTGTTTGGGAAACACTAAGACCCTGAGGTATAATCCACTATCATCTATTTAGAAGCTGACACAGGGGTGCTAAGTGCAACCAGGTCCCTCAGGAGAATTATATGGATGCTGAAGAGGAGTTGTGGGGAAGGGTAGACTTGTGGACTTCTGCAAGTGACCTTGTAGACAAGGGAGGTGAGTTCTCCAATCCTCATATTTTGTGAGCACAAAGAATGACTTAAATTATCTAGTTGCTGGGTGTTAGCTCTAACATCCGTGGTGTGGTCTTCCCCCAAACCTTTTATCTTCTCTTTTACTAGAAAAACAAATAGACAGTGGAACCTTCTTAGTATAAGCACCTAACCCAAAATCACTCTAATATTAAAAATCCCCTTCTTTCAACATAGAAAAATGTGTGCACACTGGTTGACACCCACCGTCACAGTGCTAGTTCCAGCAGGAACTCAACAATATAAACAAAAGCACAGGTTCATCACATATCTTCCTCTTGAGAACCTTGGACTTTTTTCCTCATATATTCGCATGGAGGATGTCAAATCGAGGCATATCGCGTACCCACGGTCATCTCTGATACTTATAGAGACATGAAGTTCTCCTCCTAAATTGCCCTGAAGAAGTCCCAAGTTGGGACGAAACACGTCGGCTGTACTGTCTTTTCTACTTCAAAACAGAATAAAGAAATCAAAACTGAGGAGCTTTCTCCTATGTTATCATTGTGATTTGAATTAATTTCATTGTTGGTATTCTGTGGTGCACCTGTGCATTTGTTTATACATTTATCTTCTCTTCTCCTGTTTTCTAAATCTGTTTTTGTTGGCATTAGGAATTGTTCACTTCTTTTTATTATCTATTTAATTGATAGCTACCCTTTTGTACTGTATTAACTGTTTTATGATCTGGTTGATGATTGGTGTTTGCTGTATTTGTGAATGGTACTTTTTTGATATGTATAATAAAAATATATTTTTTTTAAAAGTAATTGTGCACTTTACCACTGCCAACCAGTGCTAGAGGACTTGTGCTCACAACCTTAAATATTGTAAAATTGGTCTACATCTGGTCAAATGACTGTGAATGGCTCTGTTGTTTGTGAATTCCTGCCAGACAGTGAGAGAAAGTGGATTGGTTGTAGGCAGTATGGGCCATCCTGTCTGGAGCTGATCCCTGCCCCATTCAAAGGGCTTGCCTCCAGTCACATAAAGGAACCCAACACACGCCTATTTTAACACTTAACTTCTTTTAGCCTTTGCAGGGGAGGGAAAGAACTTTCCAGCACCAGATGTTGAGAGTAGCCCAAGATGCTCCCCACTCCAAAGGCTGGTACCACATTGAGCCCTAAGAATACATCTTTGCTACACTCCTCTACATGTGGAAGAATTTTGAATAACTACCTGGACCCCCAGGGTAATTTTCTGCTGCCACCAGAGTACTGCCCTGCTGCTTGAATGTGCATCTTGTAGGTTGATGGAGAACTAGACCATATCTTTGAACCCAGGATCACCAGAATTGACTCTAAGGTGCTTGTTGACTGGCCTCCTCTCTGAGCTACAAAAACATAACAAGCGCTAGAGACCTTGAACCAGCACCTGGCATTTGCCGGAAGAGTCCTTATCCCCCAGGTGGTGCCTCCCAGGTCCTGGAACCTTGTAAATGACGTTAGTGGTGCTGCTCCTTCCTAACCGGTAAACTTGGGAATTACAAAAATGTTCACCAAAAAGTACCCTGAGAAACAACAGAAGACCAGGACCTACCTGCCAGCAGATCTACCAAGGTTCATTGCCTGTCGTCCTGACTTTGTGGTAAATCCTGCTACGTTCTTCTCCACAGCAGCAAACCCTGTTCAGCAGACTTCTTGGTAAAGGTATCTCGCCTAATGGAGCCCTACTCCTGAAACAAGATAGTCATTAAACAAATATTGCCCAGTGGCCTAACACATTGTTGCACCACAGAAATTGCTAGAGCACCTGAGGCTATTTTTTAACAAATGAATCAAAAATAGCATCATAAAACTTCCCCTTTTAAACTACAAAAAAATTGCAGGAAATGTAGAGCGAACTCGATCCGAAGGTCTAGTGCTCTTCACCAGAGCACCAGACACATTACACATGGTCATAAGCATTGTTTACAGGCATGTGGAGAATGAATTACCAGAATCACCTGATGTGGAGCTGATGCAGAAATTTCGTACAGAAAACCTTTCAATTTATGAACAGGCCGAAGCTGTTTCGTTAAACCAAAGCACAGTGCCTTGCATGCCAAATACATGATAATATGCTGAGAATGGTTCAACATGGTTGTAACAGTCTCGTAAAGGAATTCATAACAAATGTCTGTTACCGTCGGACTAGTCCTAATTTCAAGTTTACTAGCATTACTAGTTGACCCCTAGGCTGGGTTATGAGCCATTGTCCTGACAGATTCCACCAGGCCACATGCATGCATCTGCACCACATAACTATAGATCCAGGCTAACAATGAGAAAACAATTACTTGAATAAAACTAAGGGTGAGGGGCAGCAAGGGCCTTTAAAACAGAGACCCAAAACAAGGGCCACTGAGAATGCATACAACAAGATACAACTCACAGTAGGGCATTAGTGTAAGCCACCAGCCATAGTTAAATAAGCTCCACCCCCAGCATGTCTAACAACACCCGACGTTCTGAGTGGGCACATGAACCCCTAGCGGGTAAAGAGAGTCACCAGCTAAAAAGGGGAGTAATGCCCAGAGTTCACCAGCACGTCCCAAACTGAGGAACACGGTGTGATATGGCAATGATTGCAAATATTTAAAAGTTCTTTTCATGAGCAGCAGTAAAATTAAACAAGGGTATTCCAAGGTTGTAAAGTCAACAACAGGACTCAGATCTGGCCCCCCAGCAGATATGGTGACAGCACTGGCTGCAGCACCAATCCTCTCTAAGCCAGTGCAAAGCTCACCAGGAGGTGGAGCAGCAATCCCGGAAAGGGCACCACCATGATGTAGGAGCAATCATTCCCTAAGGGTCCTGAACTCACCGTAAACACCAACGCTGCCTCCGGAACCCTCAACGCATCACGACTTCCAGCGTGTCCAGCGGGGGAAAAAAGAGGCCGTCACCTGGGTTGGGCAGGTATAAGTACCTGGCGCTGTCCTCCCAGGTGCCATACATGACGCGGGAGAGCATTGGAATGGAGGGACGAGTAGAGCGCTACTGAGAGTATCCGAATGTGGCACTAAGGGACTGCCCCTTAGGAGAGCGCACTGCGTACACTGTGGACAGCCACATATCTAGCAGTTTGTGCTTCTCATGCACAGATATCCAATTTAAATTTCAAATGTAATATAATTTACAATGTATTCGTATTTCATAAACCTCAGTAATGATTCTACAGAAACTTTCCAGATGCTATCATTTTGTTATTGATTCATGACTGATGACTCTGTCAGCTATTTGTTAAAATATATCCTTTCATATATATGTACATGCATTTATTGTTGCTAGTGTTCATTACAGTTAACCCCATTACTCTGCCAGTTTTTAAAAACAAGTACTTGTAAAATGTAGATTGCATATATTAATTCATAGATATACACAGTTTATGCATGCAAGTACTCCATTGTATGTTTACGTTTGCTTATAAGTCAGATTGAGGAATGGAGACTGCACATGACAATTCAATAAATTCCACTTTACGGATTATAGTATTGGCCAATCTCAATCAATTACCTTTTTTCGTACATAGCCAAGGATCACTTTGCATCCATCTTCTCTATCCTCTACATAATACTCCTACACAGTTCAATGACCAAATGAAAAGAAAACTTTATGGTCCAACAGTAATTTTCCCATCAACTCCTAGTAGGAAAACCTCATTAACCAATTCCAAACCATGCAGGAGATATCAGATGTCAGCACACTCCTCAATATCTACAACACACCACTGAAAAACCACGCAAACTTAATGCACTATTGAAAATATGATCATCAAATGTAACTCCCCAGCACCATGGTCTAGCCAATAACTCACCAGTGATAGGAGGGCCATCACAGACATGAAAAGAATTGGTGACAGAGCAAGCCCTTCAATTAATTTACCCAGCGTTCCATGTCCAGGACTCTAGTTTGTTTGATGAGAATCACTTTCCACAAGATAACTGCCAAGAACTCATCTATCAGAAGCAAAGCTTTCCTTGAGGCCATCACATGCTTCTGCAGTCTTCTTAAAGACTGTCCTATTTCCCTTTCAGTTAATCAATGAAATAGTAGGGATTCATTTTTCACTGATTATATGAACGAAATTCGATCCCACGTCAAAAATACGACAGCGGAGCCTACTCTACATGCTTAGCCTTGAAGCTATAACTCTGTGTGTACAGCCTTCAGCCCGTCTCTCACTAGACTCACCAACATCCTGCACACATTCAAACCTACCTAGTCTGAAGATGACATCTCAAAATAATCCATTATTAAATCTGTTCAATGATATGCCTTCACTCCCTTTATCAATAGCATCCATTCTTCCCTCATTGAAGGAATCATTGCAGAAACCTTAACTACAATACTCATCCTTGCACGTCTGAGAAAATCGACACTGGACCCAGACGATCTGTCTAATCACTCGCCCATCTTTACTACGAAAGATCATTGAGAGAGCAGTCTCCAACCAACACTTTGAGCAAATCAACAAGAGCAATGTATGGCAGGGTACCAATCCAGTGTAGCATAGAGCTCATACCTAATGATAACAAGCACTGGCAAAGCCAAGAAGGTCTCAGCTTTAAGTATCTGAGCTATTGGCTTTGTCAATGCTTATTTGGACCAGCATTTGTAGGCATGCATCATTACGCATACACACGCATGTCTGACAATCTTAGAATAGGTTTCCTTTTTAAGATGGCTGCCATGAGATTGCAGCTACTTTTTTTTTAAAGTTACCAGTCAAGAATGGTAGATAGTAAAAAAAACAAAATAATTATATTTGTGCAAAACCACCGTGTAAGAAAGGAGTGGCCCTGCAGCAAATTACAGCTGCCAGGCCCTACTAAAATAGATGGAAGACAGTGGCTGCTGGAGCCTGCTTTACGCCCCTGAGTACTTGCTGTAAACTGTTTGGACCAATAATTGTTCTATCTTTGGCATCACATATACAACTGGTACAAATGGGTGTTGTAGCAGGAATGCCTTCTAATGACGATGATCATGTGCCCGACTCAGGGACTCATGGTCTTTCTCTAATGTGTTTTTAAAACTGCAGTTTTTTTTGGGCGCAGCTGGTTACAAATACAACATTTGCGATACCATTGCATTTATTTATACACACATTTTTAAAAGGCGGCAATGCGTTTAATAGTTTCTCATCTGCTGTTTGTGAATGCATGGATGCCTTTCCCAAAGAAAAGGTGATTTCACTGAACTTAAAAAAAAATCCACTTACTTTCAGACAAATTGTACCGCGCTGACTGATGTGCCCTGTACATTACCAACACATATTTCAGTCATGGCTTTCTGCTGATTTAGAAATCACTTGCTTCTCATTCTGCTGATTTACGACGAGCTAAACCTTGAGGGAGATATAGGTCAGCCTTGCATAGGGCGCATCATACATTATCCTCTAACTGCCTGCTTCTTCGCCACTGTAGCTTAAGCTATAATATTCAGCTGCGCTTGTGCGCGGTGTCACATTGCTTCACATGAATGCATGCGAGCATTTTTCATTTAGAATGCACTGGTATCACCTGTTATCAAGGAGAATGTAAACTTGAGTGAGGATGGGGCTTCAGGGCAGAATCTAATAACAAAATGTAACACGCAATGGAAAAGAGGAAAGTATTACAAATGGCAATGGAAATAGAAAAGTCTGAGAATCTCAGAAAAAAAACTGCTAGGAAAGTAGAGCAAAATAATAGATGATCCACACAACCAATAAATAAAAGCATAAGGTACATGCTTTCTCGGTCCCTATTAACTGCCAGTCATGTATCTCGGCTAGAATATTGATCAGGTTTACTTCAGGGCTGCTTTTAAGGACACTGTACTAATCTGTTGCAATCTGAATGATCCGACATTGACGAAACTACAATGACGTTATTCTTCGTTAAACTTCCAAACAAAATATAATGATTTGTACTGCATCCGGCAGCAGAATACATAATGTAAAGGTGTAGCGATGGAAATTTGCACCGACCTCTGCACTCACTTAAATAGGACAAAATAACAATGGCATTAGCCAGACTACTGGTTGATGCAAAAATATTTTTTTTAACTGGGTGGCAGGTCCGAATGTGTAAAAAATATATAGTTTTGCACTTTATAATATTGCCTTTGGTCTTCTATCAAGCTTCATGAAAATTCCTTTTTTGGTTCATCCTAAAATTGATTTTTGCTTCAGAGAAATTGTTTATCTAGGTCGCCGTCCATGACAGAAACCTTAATTTAGTAGAACATCTTCCTACCCTTTTGGTCACTGTACTCTTTTAATGGTTCGCCCCATTTTAAATTTGCCTCTTAGTGTATTGGGACCAGCTCACGGTTGTTGTCCTATTACTTACCGGTAATCTTCATTACTCCGGGTCCCGTTGTCCTCGTCCCCTTCATTCATAACAAATGAGATTAACCATCTTGCAGAAAGAAAAAAGAAAGCAGGAATGCTGGTATGCCCCTCCTTCTCCCTATAGGGAGTACATAAGGGTACAGTACCCAGCATGCCTCTTGAACCACCAAGCCCAAGATGAGAGCCGGAAAGCCCGGGAGGGAGGGAGGGAGGGAGGGAGGGATGTAATGAAGGGGATGAGTACAACGGGACCCAGAGTAATGAAGATTACCGGTAAGTAATAGAACATTACCCCCAGGTTCCTCGTGTCCTCGTCCCCTTCATTCATAACAAATGAGAATACCCATGCAGCAACCGGCCATCATCAAACAACAAACCACCAGGACACAGCAGAACAGCAAAACCCAGCAATTTATTGAAAACAACAGCACAGCATAAAGGAAAACAAGGGGAATCAGGAACACACAGCCCGAAGAACCCCCAAACCAAAGTTAGTGTCATCCCCCAGAACATTCTGGATACGGTAATGCCTAACAAAGGTATTAGCAGAAGCCCAAGTGGCGGCCCTACAAATTTCAGAAAGGGATACCCCACAAACCTCCGCCAAGGAAGCAGCCACCCCCCTAGTAGAACGCCCCTGAACCCCAGCCGGGGGAGGGGAACCAGAAAGGGAATAGGCCAGAACAATAACCTGCTTCAACCAACGCCCAATGGAAGAAGAAGAAGCTCAGCAACCCCTGGAGACAGCACCAAAAGAAACAAACAGGGAGTTAGAAAGCCGAAAGTCACGGGTTCGATCCAAATAAACCCGCAAAGCCCGGCAAACATCCAGCAAGGACCAAAGGAGGTCGTCCCCGTCCACCGGAGCCGAAAGCAAAGCAGGCAGGACCAGCTCCTGAGAGCGATGGAATTGGGAGGAAACCTTAGGAACGAAGGAGGAATCCAAACGAAGAACCACCCCGTCAGCAGAAAAGGACAGAAAGGGTTCCCGAGCCATCAAAGCACCCAGCTCCCCCAGGCGACGAGCAGAAGTGATAGCCACCAAAAAAACAACCTTCAGGGTGACAAACTTCATATCTACCTCCTCCAAAGGTTCAAAGGGAGCGGCAACAAGAACCTTCAAAACCAAGGGAAGATCCCAGAGAGGAAAAGAAGGACGCACCACAGGGATGGGAATTAGAAAAACTACGCAACAGACAGGAAACCAGACCATCCACATCCGGCAGATTCCCCCAAGGAGCCCGAAAAGCCCTGATAGCAGCTCACTGAGACAGCAAAGTAGAAACGGACAAACGCTTCTCGAACCCATCCCAAAGGAACTGGAGAACATGCGGCAAAGGGCAAAACAGAGGCGACAAAGCCAGGCCAAGACACCAACGCTCAAAGTTGCCCCAATGCCTACCATAGGATTGAAGGGTAGAAGGTAGAGGTTTTTTTGCCAACTTTTTGCTCACAGCGGCGCACGGAGTCGGCAAAACTCTGCAAACTCTGCTGTTGGAATGGAGTGCACCACCCACCCCTACCAAAATCCCCTCTTCCAACGAAAGTATATATATATATATATATATATATATATATATATATATATATATATATATATATATATATATATATGTCAAGAATGCCGGAGCAAAGAGATAGGAGCTCTGGAAAGATATGCATGCCACAGGTTCAAATTCCACAAAAATGAATTGCATCAACGCCTTTCACCCTTAAGGGGAATGTGTCATGGTCAGCATACAATTACACTGTGCTCAATCACCTTTAGAAAGAGGTAGGTCATGTGATTTCACTGACATATTAAAAGTAACATGGGAAATGAATGAACTGTGTGCAGATCTTGACAGCAGGTCACACTTCATATTGAATATTTTTATTTTCCAATGAAAATTTGTGAAGACAAAAATAGTTGTATCATGCATTACAAAATTGACATGCAATTGCAAGGAAGAAAAAGGAGGTGAAATACTCAAGTGGCAGATTATGGTATATGGCAGAGCATGCATAATAACTAATCAATTATTCATCATACCAGTCTAATTAAAATGCTAGTTTATTTAGTCAGAAACTTGCTAGGAAGAAAAATTATGCTAGGGACTTACAGGTGGGTTGTCTTTGCCAATCTATATGCTACTGTTAGATATGTGATTTCTGGTTGACTAAGGCTTCCGCCAAAGCCAGGCAGAAACGTCCACTCTAGTCAGGGTAAGGGAGTTACACGTTGAAGTTAACCCCTGCTCACCCTCTTGGTAGCTTGGCACAAGCAGTCAGGCTTATCCCAGAGGCAATGTGTGAAGCGTTTGCGCAATACACCGCAGCAACACACTTGGCAAAACACAAAAGGAACTCCAAACAAGGTTATATAAAGAAAAGCCTTTGTATTATCATAAACATATAGAAACATAATCACACACTTACACTGTGCCTACTGGCACGAGCAATATTCGCAGGGTTTTATTTACAGGACTGGGCCAATCGGGCCATGGTCAGAACCATTAGATCAGGTAAGTAAATCTAAAACACTACCAGTAACTACTGGTACCATAATGACCTAAGCATTAGACACTATCCTAAAATATCATAACATGACATTAGGCATAAGCAGTAGGCATAAAACACATTAGGCCTCACCAGTATACACACAGGGCCTCATTTATGAGAATTGACGCATCGCTGCGTGAAAGCAGCGATGCGTCACTTTTCATTGCACCCTCCTTGAGACATGATTGATGCGTCCTATTTACTGAATGACGCATCATGTCGCAATGAGTTACAGATACGTCAGTATTTCTGACATATTTGTATGGCGCAAAAGTGACGCATTGCTGGAGTGTATCACAAAAGTGACGCAACTCCAGCAAAATGTTGTTTCACATACGTGAAGCCCCATGTGAAAGGGCCTGCGTCAGTCCTACGCCTGCTGTGAGGCAGTCGTAAGATATGGACGCATTTGTGTCCTAGAAGTGACATAGTGAAATCTTATAGATTTCACTGTGTTACTTCTATGACCCTTACTTGCAACAGAACACCCCCTCTGCATACATTATACCTGGTGCAGGTATAATGTGGCGCAAGGGTTTACAAAGTGACTCATCTTCCTAGATGCGTTACTTTGTAAATATGGTGCAATAAGGCACATTTTTTACGCCACTAGTGAGTCACAAAAATTGATGTCCGGTGGCGTAAAAGTGACGCACAGCCTCATCAATAAGGCCCCCCAGTATGCAATAACCTCCTAAGCATAAATCACATTTTGACATGAATCACATGAGGCATATACATCACATAAATCACATTAGACAATCATCAGACTTCGGCCTAAACACATTATGCAGCACCTCTTAGGCATACAACCTAACTTAATATTGCCCCTTGGTATAAAGCATTATGCATAACATCCTAATTAGCAACCGGGCACCACGGTAATCCCCCTTAGCTGCCTCCTTAATGAAAACAACGTGCGTGACCCATAGGGAGCAGAGGGTGCATATCACACTTTTTTCTAAACAGACCTGTAGTCCTGTAGACAAGCATGGGGGGAAAGGATTATCCACAACAAAATACAGCCCATACCAGCCCCTTAGGGTGGGATGCATGCACACTGTCTTCTCCGGTAGGGCGACCTTGCAGGGTCTCCCGCATTTGGCCTGGTAGGTTCCTTTGGTTGAGGCAGCTGCCCACTACCACTCGGGGCACCTGTCACTAAGGGGGAATGGGATCACAATACCCACCCCACTCTTGCGGTATCCAGACTCACCATCACTCCGGCAGGTCGGGTTTCTAAGATGCTGTTGTGCGGTTTCTCGCTGGTCAAAAAAACAAAGGGGGATGCCACCATAGGCATCCACAAGAGTCAGGAGGTGGCCCCATCTACTGGACTCTCCTGCGCAGGACGGTTTTTCCAGGACATTACAGCTCCTCCTGTTGTCCCTTGCACTGGACCTCTCCTCACTTCTCCCAGGCACCCTCCTGGGACCCAGGACTTCTATGTGGAGCCCATGAGGCTCTGAACTTCCTGCTTCCGGATCTCAGCTGTGGGAGGCCCTGCCCCTAACCAGGCGAGTTGCCCGACTTTCAGGGCCATGGCGGTGATTTCTCCAGCAACGGCAAAGTGCGGGGTCGGCACCCGCCTCAACAATAATTATTTAAGCTGGTGGGCACACACCAAGTAGCACCGCATGCGAGGTGGGCACCCGCCTTCAGCAAAATAATTGTGGGGTAGACCCCCGCTCATTGGCGCCCGCCGATAGCAACATAAAATCATCACTGCAGGGTGGGCACCCACCTTAAAGGTACCGATGTAGGGTGGGGTGGGCTCCAGCTCGGTTCTCACGCAGGTATGTGGGGTGTGCTCCCACTTCTTGCCCCTCAATTAGGGGGAATCCCCACATCGGTATTCCCTCTGGCCATCTCGCAGCTCGGCGTTGCGGAACCCTCTTGCTCCTTTTTCTTCGGCAAGGCTGGAGTCCCCCTCTCTGGGGCACCAGCAAATAAAAGTATAGTGCTCAGGGGGTGAAAAAAGTCCTTCAGGCTTTATGGGCCATAGCTGGGCCCAGGGAGACCAGCATACAGGTCACTCCAGCAGGGAGGCAAGCCCCCATCGCAGTTCCTCCTGGGCCGCAACAGCAGCAAGCCCCCAAACTCTAGGAAGAGCACACTTTCATGGGGTCACAGCCCCGGTATTTATACACATTTCCTTTTGTCTACGCTGGCACAGGGCTTGTGGGAACCAGATGCAACTGGTTCAGGGGGGATTTGGAGCACTCTGTTGACAGGGCTCCTATTCTCTAGGGCAGGCACAATCCTATTCAGGGACCAGGAACTTCTCCTCCCACAACTCCAAATGCAGATGTCCATTCAGCCTAGCGCTGACTCACTCTGCCCCTCCAGGAGCCACAAACACCTCACCAGCCCCTGTCACTTAAAAGCCACACATGCAATTCACATCAGGCAGGCAGACTCACAGCATAGAAATGACAACTTCTAAAAGTGGCATTTCTCAAACAGTTATAATAAATTTGCGCAACCATTGTGCAGCGTTTATTATCACTATTCCAAGTATACCAAACTTGACCACGCTGCGTGTCTCATATCAGGAATTTCCACTGAAACACTTATCAGGGAATCCCTAATGCATTCCTAAGGGAGGGCAGCCCCACAGTAGTGAGAAACCAACATGGCTGTTACTCACTTCCAGGACATGTCACCCACTTAAGGTACATGTCCTAACTTTTACCTACAATGCACCCTGCCCATAGGGGTAGCTAGGGCCTATCTTAGGGGTGAATGACATGACACTTTAGGTGCCACTTCACAGTGGTAGTAACACTGCACGCACAGGCCCTGCAATGGCAGAGGCCTGAGATAGGTTTTAAAAGCTTCTTTGGTGGGTGGCGCAATCAGCACTGCAAGCCCACCTGTAGCATTTAATTTACCAGCCCTGGGTATCTGAGAAGGACTGACAGGTAATTGAAATAGGCCAAACAGGTGTAGACCAAACTTACCACATTTATCACAGAGAGCACACACATTTTACACTGAACAGCAGTGCTAAAGTGCCCAGAGTCCTAAAACCCCCTACACCATGTCAGAAAAAAGGGTAGGAGAAAGGCAAAAGGTTTGCGGATGACCCTGCAAAAAGGTCCAAGTCCAACACATACCAACTACCATATACCTTGAGAGGGCAAAACACTGGTCCTGGGACTGGTTAGCAGAGCCCAGGGCACTTTCTGAGTCAGTAACCATCAGAAAATAGGAGTGATTGGGGCAAAAAGGATGACTTTCCTACAACTCCCATATTTTATATATTTCTGTAACGCTTGCTCGACCTAAGGATCCTTCATGTTTGCATACCAAAATGAGTGCCTATTTCTAGATCTCACACATGACTCTTATCGTATCACATAGGTTACAGTCTGCAGTGCTTCAGCATGTTGACAATGCTTGAGACCACACTAGCTGGAACTCAGCTGCATTCTACCAATGAGGCCCAAACAGGCTGAAACCAGTCCGGGGTTGCATATGTTCCAGTCCAAGGGGGGTCTGGCCTGGCAGTTCATGATGGAGTCATCCTATTGGAGCAGGACCAAAGCTGATTTACATATAAATAGTTCCTGTCGGAGGTGGCATGGTGAGCTAAAAATGATGAACTGGTAATAAACCCAAAGTAATTAAAAGTGGCTGAGATTTATTCAAACATTTCATCCATCATTTTTTGTATTCCTCAGTGGGAGCATTCCAGTAACACAAGCGCAGTCCACAAGTGCCATTGACAACATTCCTTTAAGGCAAACCATTTGAGCAGTAAAGCTTTGGCTCATTCACAAGTCAGACTTATAAAATGTGCTTTGCTTGAAAATCCATTGTTTCAAACGGTGTCTGTGAAATCCTGACTGTTTCTGGCAAAGGAAAAACACTCATCTGTTAATAACACATTCCAGACTGGGAAATTAAAATGCATTTTCTCACAAAAGAAAGCCACCACATTGCCTACAGCAATACATATGATTCAAACTCTCTGTGGGGTTGAATACAAAAATAAATCATTGATTTACATCAATAATTACCTGAACTCATTCCAAGTTGGAAAAGCTGTCACTTGACATTTTTGAAGATATGCTTCTCAAATGCAAGCGTACTGGAGCAGTATGATTAAAAGAATGATTTCGACTGCTCTTGCAGAAAAAAGCATGTGTCTAGTATATATAAATGTTTTAGCTACTCCCTAGTACTGTGCATCAAGCCTATGGCAAAAATACACCTGGATTTTTCAAAATAAATGTATATTCTTAAGAAATAAAGTAAGAATGAAAACTGTCTGAGAGAATAAAACTTCTGGATAATTGATTGTACTAAAATGCACATGTTCCTTTTGAATGCTTATTTTACTTAGGGTGCATTCAGTCTGCTACAGAATTGTGGAGAGACATGATTTGTTTCTCAGTACTTTGTGGAAGATTTCTACCTCAAATACTGACTGTGCCTGTCCTTCCATGAGCCTCATCTCCATTAAAAAATGATGTGGAGGGGCAACAATTGATTTGTCGTGTTCACCTCAATACTCTTGGGGTCACGCCTGGTAACATTTTTCAGTCTCAAAAGGAAATGCACCCTTTGAAAAGAAAAGAAGAACTTTCAGGAATCTCTCACCTCTCTTCTAGTGAGTTTTGTTCTTTAAGCCCAGAATTGTTAGAATTCAGACAAACCCATCAGAGAATCTTTTATCTGCAGTTCATAGTAAAAGGAGTCCAGCACTTGTACCCCCAAATAGTATGCGCACACAATGGTTAGTAGTTTACTATCTTATGATTATTCATTTTGCAGCATTTGTCTGCAAAATGTGTGTATTACAATGATCAATATTATCATAAACAAGCCGCAGATAATATCTGGATCAAGGCAAATGTTACATATGCCCCAGTTATATTTCATTGCACACACATAACCTGTTAATCTATTCGAAACAGAAAGGGTCTAAATGGCTTCAGTCACCTAACTAATGTGCCTATATTAATTTTCTAAGCCTCAATTATACCAAGTCAAGTACAGTTTCCCTTCATACCTTATGTTGTCACTGGGTCAGCAGTCAGAATTTAGCCCTTCAACTTCCCTCCTCAGAAACTGGTCTATGCGTCAATCCCGTGCCCTGTTCCAGTACCTCATATACATTTATTAATAATATTATGTTATGTAGCAAAGAAGGGATACTTGTGCTCATCTCCTACTTTGCTACAAAGACAATGACCCTTTGCGTAAGAAAATGGAAGCCATGGAAGCGAATGCTCCTGTTTTTTCTTCCTTCCAAGTCAGATCTCTGCATCTTCCCTTGCAGCTGGGGCTCCAATGCATCCACCAAAGAAAAGGAATGTTTTCTTTCTCTGTCTTGTTAGCTTTGAACAGTGTCAGAAAATATGGAGTTTTCATATAGGAAACCTGCAGACTGAGCACATCTTTTTTTATCTTTAAATTCTTTATTTCGGCTAAAAAGCCATAAAAGACAGTACATACATTTCATTAATATGTAAAAACATGTCACTACATAAAAGACATAAAAACACATTTTTTTAAAAAGTACAATTCAAGTTGAAAGTTAATTTGAGCGGAAACATACATTCATAAATCATAGAATGGACCATCATGTTGATTCCAAGCAATCAGTTCAGTTACAATTGATGCCCCATTTTTTTCCTTTGATAAAAGATAGAAAGTAAAAATCTACTGACACTAAATATTATATGTTGAGATGTGTTTGTTGTTAGGATTCTCAGAGCTTGTGAACAAGACCTCAAGCCTAAAAGTAGGCATATTGGTTTAATCCACTTCTTTCTTGCCTGGACATAAAAAGGGCAGAAAAAGAAGATGTGCTGCTCATTTTCGGTCTGGTTATGGTCACACATAGGGCAAATTTCGTCCATTACTGGGGACGATGAATCGCGGTTCCTAGCCCAACGTGCCAAAGTGGTTTTAATTAATAAATTTCCATACCGAAATTTTAAAAATAAAGTTTTGGCAAGTGGGGGCTCTATCTCATCCATAAAGATCTCATAAAGGGGTTCGTCTTTAAAGTTTAGAAACTTTGCAACTAAGGTCCCACTAGTTGTATTACTTACAGTCCTGCTTAGTATGAAACTCCAAAAGGCCCTTTTTAGAATTAGTTTGGGGTTGACGGGTAATTGCTCGGGATTCTCACAAAAATGTTTCAATCCTATATTATTCAACCATGTCTTAATGTGCCTTAGCCATGGGGTGGTACTCTGACTGTCAAGTGTCATAATTTCCTTCAGCCCGTCTCTATAATCTTGAAGTTCGGGCACATGCCATAGTCTAACCCACGATTCAGAAAAGGGGGTGGTGAAAAGGGGGTGGTGATGAACAGAGTGTCTGAATTGAGCAGACCACTCTTACCCAGTCCAAAGATCAGGGCTTGATCCATCACCGTTATTTATCTCACTGCCCCATCCCAGCTCAGAACCTGGCTATATGCAAATCAGTCTGTCCCTGGCCCAGTGAATCATGGGAACAGGGCAGACTAAACTACCAAGCCAATTCTTCACCAGAAAGGAGACAAGCTACCGGGGACCGGTTTCTGGCATTTCAGCCGTCTTCGGCCCGGCTTGCTTGAATCCTGATGGAGCAGTGAGAAAGGGACTCATGTCTGAGTATACCCTGCCACACCTATAGTGGCCAAAAACGATTCAGAAAAGGGGGTGGTGATGAACAGAGTGTCTGAATTGAGCAGACCACTCTTACCCAGTCCAAAGATCAGGGCTTGATCCATCACCGTTATTTATCTCACTGCCCCATCCCAGCTCAGAACCTGGCTATATGCAAATCAGTCTGTCCCTGGCCCAGTGCATCATGGGAACAGGGCAGACTAAACTACCAAGCCAATTCTTCACCAGAAAGGAGACAAGCTACCGGGGACCGGTTTCTGGCATTTCAGCCGTCTTCGGCCCGGCTTGCTTGAATCCTGATGGAGCAGTGAGAAAGGGACTCATGTCTGAGTATACCCTGCCACACCTATAGTGGCCAAAAACGATTCAGAAAAGGGGGTGGTGATGAACAGAGTGTCTGAATTGAGCAGACCACTCTTACCCAGTCCAAAGATCAGGGCTTGATCCATCACCGTTATTTATCTCACTGCCCCATCCCAGCTCAGAACCTGGCTATATGCAAATCAGTCTGTCCCTGGCCCAGTGCATCATGGGAACAGGGCAGACTAAACTACCAAGCCAATTCTTCACCAGAAAGGAGACAAGCTACCGGGGACCGGTTTCTGGCATTTCAGCCGTCTTCGGCCCGGCTTGCTTGAATCCTGATGGAGCAGTGAGAAAGGGACTCACATCTGAGTATACCCTGCCACACCTATAGTGGCCAAAAACGATTCAGAAAAGGGGGTGGTGATGAACAGAGTGTCTGAATTGAGCAGACCACTCTTACCCAGTCCAAAGATCAGGGCTTGATCCATCACCGTTATTTATCTCACTGCCCCATCCCAGCTCAGAACCTGGCTATATGCAAATCAGTCTGTCCCTGGCCCAGTGCATCATGGGAACAGGGCAGACTAAACTACCAAGCCAATTCTTCACCAGAAAGGAGACAAGCTACCGGGGACCGGTTTCTGGCATTTCAGCCGTCTTCGGCCCGGCTTGCTTGAATCCTGATGGAGCAGTGAGAAAGGGACTCATGTCTGAGTATACCCTGCCACACCTATAGTGGCCAAAAACGATTCAGAAAAGGGGGTGGTGATGAACAGAGTGTCTGAATTGAGCAGACCACTCTTACCCAGTCCAAAGACCAGGGCTTGATCCATCACCGTTATTTATCTCACTGCCCCATCCCAGCTCAGAACCTGGCTATATGCAAATCAGTCTGTCCCTGGCCCAGTGCATCATGGGAACAGGGCAGACTAAACTACCAAGCCAATTCTTCACCAGAAAGGAGACAAGCTACCGGGGACCGGTTTCTGGCATTTCAGCCGTCTTCGGCCCGGCTTGCTTGAATCCTGATGGAGCAGTGAGAAAGGGACTCATGTCTGAGTATACCCTGCCACACCTATAGTGGCCAAAAACGATTCAGAAAAGGGGGTGGTGATGAACAGAGTGTCTGAATTGAGCAGACCACTCTTACCCAGTCCAAAGATCAGGGCTTGATCCATCACCGTTATTTATCTCACTGCCCCATCCCAGCTCAGAACCTGGCTATATGCAAATCAGTCTGTCCCTGGCCCAGTGAATCATGGGAACAGGGCAGACTAAACTACCAAGCCAATTCTTCACCAGAAAGGAGACAAGCTACCGGGGACCGGTTTCTGGCATTTCAGCCGTCTTCGGCCCGGCTTGCTTGAATCCTGATGGAGCAGTGAGAAAGGGACTCATGTCTGAGTATACCCTGCCACACCTATAGTGGCCAAAAACGATTCAGAAAAGGGGGTGGTGATGAACAGAGTGTCTGAATTGAGCAGACCACTCTTACCCAGTCCAAAGATCAGGGCTTGATCCATCACCGTTATTTATCTCACTGCCCCATCCCAGCTCAGAACCTGGCTATATGCAAATCAGTCTGTCCCTGGCTCAGTGCATCATGGGAACAGGGCAGACTAAACTACCAAGCCAATTCTTCACCAGAAAGGAGACAAGCTACCGGGGACCGGTTTCTGGCATTTCAGCCATCTTCGGTCCGGCTTGCTTGAATCCTGATGGAGCAGTGAGAAAGGGACTCATGTCTGAGTATACCCTGCCACACCTATAGTGGCCAAAAACGATTCAGAAAAGGGGGTGGTGATGAACAGAGTGTCTGAATTGAGCAGACCACTCTTACCCAGTCCAAAGATCAGGGCTTGATCCATCACCGTTATTTATCTCACTGCCCCATCCCAGCTCAGAACCTGGCTATATGCAAATTAGTCTGTCCCTGGCCCAGTGCATCATGGGAACAGGGCAGACTAAACTACCAAGCCAATTCTTCACCAGAAAGGAGACAAGCTACCGGGGACCGGTTTCTGGCATTTCAGCCATCTTCGGCCCGGCTTGCTTGAATCCTGATGGAGCAGTGAGAAAGGGACTCACATCTGAGTATACCCTGCCACACCTATAGTGGCCAAAAACGATTCAGACAAGGGGGTGGTGATGAACAGAGTGTCTGAATTGAGCAGACCACTCTTACCCAGTCCAAAGATCAGGGCTTGATCCATCACCGTTATTTATCTCACTGCCCCATCCCAGCTCAGAACCTGGCTATATGCAAATCAGTCTGTCCCTGGCCCAGTGCATCATGGGAACAGGGCAGACTAAACTACCAAGCCAATTCTTCACCAGAAAGGAGACAAGCTACCGGGGACCGGTTTCTGGCATTTCAGCCGTCTTCGGCCCGGCTTGCTTGAATCCTGATGGAGCAGTGAGAAAGGGACTCATGTCTGAGTATACCCTGCCACACCTATAGTGGCCAAAAACGATTCAGAAAAGGGGGTGGTGATGAACAGAGTGTCTGAATTGAGCAGACCACTCTTACCCAGTCCAAAGATCAGGGCTTGATCCATCACCGTTATTTATCTCACTGCCCCATCCCAGCTCAGAACCTGGCTATATGCAAATCAGTCTGTCCCTGGCCCAGTGCATCATGGGAACAGGGCAGACTAAACTACCAAGCCAATTCTTCACCAGAAAGGAGACAAGCTACCGGGGACCGGTTTCTGGCATTTCAGCCGTCTTCGGCCCGGCTTGCTTGAATCCTGATGGAGCAGTGAGAAAGGGACTCATGTCTGAGTATACCCTGCCACACCTATAGTGGCCAAAAACGATTCAGAAAAGGGGGTGGTGATGAACAGAGTGTCTGAATTGAGCAGACCACTCTTACCCAGTCCAAAGATCAGGGCTTGATCCATCACCGTTATTTATCTCACTGCCCCATCCCAGCTCAGAACCTGGCTATATGCAAATCAGTCTGTCCCTGGCCCAGTGCATCATGGGAACAGGGCAGACTAAACTACCAAGCCAATTCTTCACCAGAAAGGAGACAAGCTACCGGGGACCGGTTTCTGGCATTTCAGCCGTCTTCGGCCCGGCTTGCTTGAATCCTGATGGAGCAGTGAGAAAGGGACTCATGTCTGAGTATACCCTGCCACACCTATAGTGGCCAAAAACGATTCAGAAAAGGGGGTGGTGATGAACAGAGTGTCTGAATTGAGCAGACCACTCTTACCCAGTCCAAAGATCAGGGCTTGATCCATCACCGTTATTTATCTCACTGCCCCATCCCAGCTCAGAACCTGGCTATATGCAAATCAGTCTGTCCCTGGCCCAGTGCATCATGGGAACAGGGCAGACTAAACTACCAAGCCAATTCTTCACCAGAAAGG
Organism: Lissotriton vulgaris; assembly: GCF_964263255.1. Lineage (NCBI taxonomy): Eukaryota > Metazoa > Chordata > Amphibia > Caudata > Salamandridae > Lissotriton > Lissotriton vulgaris. Next base: position 1,451,810,186 of record NC_141685.1, read on the forward strand.
AGACAAGCTACCGGGGACCGGTTTCTGGCATTTCAGCCGTCTTCGGCCCGGCTTGCTTGAATCCTGATGGAGCAGTGAGAAAGGGACTCATGTCTGAGTGTACCCTGCCACACCTATAGTGGCCAAAAACGATTCAGAAAAGGGGGTGGTGATGAACAGAGTGTCTGAATTGAGCAGACCACTCTTACCCAGTCCAAAGATCAGGGCTTGATCCATCACCGTTATTTATCTCACTGCCCCATCCCAGCTCAGAACCTGGCTATATGCAAATCAGTCTGTCCCTGGCCCAGTGCATCATGGGAACAGGGCAGACTAAACTACCAAGCCAATTCTTCACCAGAAAGGAGACAAGCTACCGGGGACCGGTTTCTGGCATTTCAGCCGTCTTCGGCCCGGCTTGCTTGAATCCTGATGGAGCAGTGAGAAAGGGACTCATGTCTGAGTATACCCTGCCACACCTATAGTGGCCAAAAACGATTCAGAAAAGGGGGTGGTGATGAACAGAGTGTCTGAATTGAGCAGACCACTCTTACCCAGTCCAAAGATCAGGGCTTGATCCATCACCGTTATTTATCTCACTGCCCCATCCCAGCTCAGAACCTGGCTATATGCATATCAGTCTGTCCCTGGCCCAGTGCATCATGGGAACAGGGCAGACTAAACTACCAAGCCAATTCTTCACCAGAAAGGAGACAAGCTACCGGGGACCGGTTTCTGGCATTTCAGCCGTCTTCGGCCCGGCTTGCTTGAATCCTGATGGAGCAGTGAGAAAGGGACTCATGTCTGAGTATACCCTGCCACACCTATAGTGGCCAAAAACGATTCAGAAAAGGGGGTGGTGATGAACAGAGTGTCTGAATTGAGCAGACCACTCTTACCCAGTCCAAAGATCAGGGCTTGATCCATCACCGTTATTTATCTCACTGCCCCATCCCAGCTCAGAACCTGGCTATATGCAAATCAGTCTGTCCCTGGCCCAGTGCATCATGGGAACAGGGCAGACTAAACTACCAAGCCAATTCTTCACCAGAAAGGAGACAAGCTACCGGGTACCGGTTTCTGGCATTTCAGCCGTCTTCGGCCCGGCTTGCTTGAATCCTGATGGAGCAGTGAGAAAGGGACTCATGTCTGAGTATACCCTGCCACATCTATAGTGGCCAAAAACGATTCAGAAAAGGGGGTGGTGATGAACAGAGTGTCTGAATTGAGCAGACCACTCTTACCCAGTCCAAAGATCAGGGCTTGATCCATCACCGTTATTTATCTCACTGCCCCATTCCAGCTCAGAACCTGGCTATATGCAAATCAGTCTGTCCCTGGCCCAGTGCATCATGGGAACAGGGCAGACTAAACTACCAAGCCAATTCTTCACCAGAAAGGAGACAAGCTACCGGGGACCGGTTTCTGGCATTTCAGCCGTCTTCGGCCCGGCTTGCTTGAATCCTGATGGAGCAGTGAGAAAGGGACTCATGTCTGAGTATACCCTGCCACACCTATAGTGGCCAAAAACGATTCAGAAAAGGGGGTGGTGATGAACAGAGTGTCTGAATTGAGCAGACCACTCTTACCCAGTCCAAAGATCAGGGCTTGATCCATCACCGTTATTTATCTCACTGCCCCATCCCAGCTCAGAACCTGGCTATATGCAAATCAGTCTGTCCCTGGCCCAGTGCATCATGGGAACAGGGCAGACTAAACTACCAAGCCAATTCTTCACCAGAAAGGAGACAAGCTACCGGGGACCGGTTTCTGGCATTTCAGCCGTCTTCGGCCCGGCTTGCTTGAATCCTGATGGAGCAGTGAGAAAGGGACTCATGTCTGAGTATACCCTGCCACACCTATAGTGGCCAAAAACGATTCAGAAAAGGGGGTGGTGGTGAACAGAGTGTCTGAATTGAGCAGACCACTCTTACCCAGTCCAAAGATCAGGGCTTGATCCATCACCGTTATTTATCTCACTGCCCCATCCCAGCTCAGAACCTGGCTATATGCAAATCAGTCTGTCCCTGGCCCAGTGCATCATGGGAACAGGGCAGACTAAACTACCAAGCCAATTCTTCACCAGAAAGGAGACAAGCTACCGGGGACCGGTTTCTGGCATTTCAGCCGTCTTCGGCCCGGCTTGCTTGAATCCTGATGGAGCAGTGAGAAAGGGACTCATGTCTGAGTATACCCTGATTCAAGCAAACCGGGCCGAAGACGGCTGTAATGCCAGAAACCGGTCCCCGGGAGCTTGTTTCCTTCCCAGTGTAAGAATTGGCTTCTGTAGTTTGGTTTGTCCTGTTCCCATCATGCACTGGGACAGGAACAGACTAATTTGCATACAGCCAGGTTCTGAAACTGGGATGGTGCAGTGAGCTAAAAAACGGTGTTGGATCTAGCCCTGATCTTTTGACTGGGTGAGAGCTTTCTGCTTAATTCAGAGACTCTGTCCCTCACCACCCCTTTTTGTAAATATTTTTGTCCACCCCAAGCGTGGAAGGGTATTCTCAGATGTGAGACCCTTGCTCATTGCACCATCAGGATTCAAGCAAACCGGGCCGAAGACGGCTGTAATGCCAGAAACCGGTCCCCGGGAGCTTGTTTCCTTCCCAGTGTAAGAATTGGCTTCTGTAGTTTGGTTTGTCCTGTTCCCATCATGCACTGGGACAGGAACAGACTAATTTGCATACAGCCAGGTTCTGAAACTGGGATGGTGCAGTGAGCTAAAAAACGGTGTTGGATCTAGCCCTGATCTTTTGACTGGGTGAGAGCTTTCTGCTTAATTCAGAGACTCTGTCCCTCACCACCCCTTTTTGTAAATATTTTTGTCCACCCTAAGTGTGGAAGGGTATTCTCAGATGTGAGACCCTTGCTCATTGCACCATCAGGATTCAAGCAAACCGGGCCGAAGACGGCTGTAATGCCAGAAACCGGTCCCCGGGAGCTTGTTTCCTTCCCAGTGTAAGAATTGGCTTCTGTATTTTGGTTTGTCCTGTTCCCATCATGCACTGGGACAGGAACAGACTAATTTGCATACAGCCAGGTTCTGAAACTGGGATGGTGCAGTGAGCTAAAAAACGGTGTTGGATCTAGCCCTGATCTTTTGACTGGGTGAGAGCTTTCTGCTTAATTCAGAGACTCTGTCCCTCACCACCCCTTTTTGTAAATATTTTTGTCCACCCTAAGCGTGGAAGGGTATTCTCAGATGTGAGACCCTTGCTCATTGCACCATCAGGATTCAAGCAAACCGGGCCGAAGACGGCTGTAATGCCAGAAACCGGTCCCCGGGAGCTTGTTTCCTTCCCAGTGTAAGAATTGGCTTCTGTAGTTTGGTTTGTCCTGTTCCCATCATGCACTGGGACAGGAACAGACTAATTTGCATACAGCCAGGTTCTGAAACTGGGATGGTGCAGTGAGCTAAAAAACGGTGTTGGATCTAGCCCTGATCTTTTGACTGGGTGAGAGCTTTCTGCTTAATTCAGAGACTCTGTCCCTCACCACCCCTTTTTGTAAATATTTTTGTCCACCCCAAGCGTGGAAGGGTATTCTCAGATGTGAGACCCTTGCTCATTGCACCATCAGGATTCAAGCAAACCGGGCCGAAGACGGCTGTAATGCCAAAAACCGGTCCCCGGGAGCTTGTTTCCTTCCCAGTGTAAGAATTGGCTTCTGTAGTTTGGTTTGTCCTGTTCCCATCATGCACTGGGACAGGAACAGACTAATTTGCATACAGCCAGGTTCTGAAACTGGGATGGTGCAGTGAGCTAAAAAACGGTGTTGGATCTAGCCCTGATCTTTTGACTGGGTGAGAGCTTTCTGCTTAATTCAGAGACTCTGTCCCTCACCACCCCTTTTTGTAAATATTTTTGTCCACCCTAAGCGTGGAAGGGTATTCTCAGATGTGAGACCCTTGCTCATTGCACCATCAGGATTCAAGCAAACCGGGCCGAAGACGGCTGTAATGCCAGAAACCGGTCCCCGGGAGCTTGTTTCCTTCCCAGTGTAAGAATTGGCTTCTGTAGTTTGGTTTGTCCTGTTCCCATCATGCACTGGGACAGGAACAGACTAATTTGCATACAGCCAGGTTCTGAAACTGGGATGGTGCAGTGAGCTAAAAAACGGTGTTGGATCTAGCCCTGATCTTTTGACTGGGTGAGAGCTTTCTGCTTAATTCAGAGACTCTGTCCCTCACCACCCCTTTTTGTAAATATTTTTGTCCACCCTAAGCGTGGAAGGGTATTCTCAGATGTGAGACCCTTGCTCATTGCACCATCAGGATTCAAGCAAACCGGGCCGAAGACGGCTGTAATGCCAGAAACCGGTCCCCGGGAGCTTGTTTCCTTCCCAGTGTAAGAATTGGCTTCTGTAGTTTGGTTTGTCCTGTTCCCATCATGCACTGGGACAGGAACAGACTAATTTGCATACAGCCAGGTTCTGAAACTGGGATGGTGCAGTGAGCTAAAAAACGGTGTTGGATCTAGCCCTGATCTTTTGACTGGGTGAGAGCTTTCTGCTTAATTCAGAGACTCTGTCCCTCACCACCCCTTTTTGTAAATATTTTTGTCCACCCTAAGCGTGGAAGGGTATTCTCAGATGTGAGACCCTTGCTCATTGCACCATCAGGATTCAAGCAAACCGGGCCGAAGACGGCTGTAATGCCAGAAACCGGTCCCCGGGAGCTTGTTTCCTTCCCAGTGTAAGAATTGGCTTCTGTAGTTTGGTTTGTCCTGTTCCCATCATGCACTGGGACAGGAACAGACTAATTTGCATACAGCCAGGTTCTGAAACTGGGATGGTGCAGTGAGCTAAAAAACGGTGTTGGATCTAGCCCTGATCTTTTGACTGGGTGAGAGCTTTCTGCTTAATTCAGAGACTCTGTCCCTCACCACCCCTTTTTGTAAATATTTTTGTCCACCCTAAGCGTGGAAGGGTATTCTCAGATGTGAGACCCTTGCTCATTGCACCATCAGGATTCAAGCAAACCGGGCCGAAGACGGCTGTAATGCCAGAAACCGGTCCCCGGGAGCTTGTTTCCTTCCCAGTGTAAGAATTGGCTTCTGTAGTTTGGTTTGTCCTGTTCCCATCATGCACTGGGACAGGAACAGACTAATTTGCATACAGCCAGGTTCTGAAACTGGGATGGTGCAGTGAGCTAAAAAACGGTGTTGGATCTAGCCCTGATCTTTTGACTGGGTGAGAGCTTTCTGCTTAATTCAGAGACTCTGTCCCTCACCACCCCTTTTTGTAAATATTTTTGTCCACCCTAAGCGTGGAAGGGTATTCTCAGATGTGAGACCCTTGCTCATTGCACCATCAGGATTCAAGCAAACCGGGCCGAAGACGGCTGTAATGCCAGAAACCGGTCCCCGGGAGCTTGTTTCCTTCCCAGTGTAAGAATTGGCTTCTGTAGTTTGGTTTGTCCTGTTCCCATCATGCACTGGGACAGGAACAGACTAATTTGCATACAGCCAGGTTCTGAAACTGGGATGGTGCAGTGAGCTAAAAAACGGTGTTGGATCTAGCCCTGATCTTTTGACTGGGTGAGAGCTTTCTGCTTAATTCAGAGACTCTGTCCCTCACCACCCCTTTTTGTAAATATTTTTGTCCACCCTAAGCGTGGAAGGGTATTCTCAGATGTGAGACCCTTGCTCATTGCACCATCAGGATTCAAGCAAACCGGGCCGAAGACGGCTGTAATGCCAGAAACCGGTCCCCGGGAGCTTGTTTCCTTCCCAGTGTAAGAATTGGCTTCTGTAGTTTGGTTTGTCCTGTTCCCATCATGCACTGGGACAGGAACAGACTAATTTGCATACAGCCAGGTTCTGAAACTGGGATGGTGCAGTGAGCTAAAAAACGGTGTTGGATCTAGCCCTGATCTTTTGACTGGGTGAGAGCTTTCTGCTTAATTCAGAGACTCTGTCCCTCACCACCCCTTTTTGTAAATAGTCTAACCCACAGCATTAGAGGTCGGATCAGGACTTGGTGATCAGTTCTTTTGAAGTTTAGGTCGAGTTCCAAGGGTACTAGTGGGGTACCTCTAGGGACCCTTACCAAACTACGCATAAAGTTATTATCTAAGACACTAAAAGTCTCCCTGGACCCAGGACCCCATATTTCGGCACCATAAAGGACAGATGATTGGACCTTAAATTTGAATAGTTCCATCACTGGGGACACCGCTTTGCTAGAGCTCAGACTTTGCTCCCTAAGAATTGGTTTGGCATTCTGAGGAAAGATTATTTTACTTTTATCAATTTGGGCTTTCCAAGTAAAGTTTGAATCCAGGGTCACCCCTAAGTATGAAAAATGAGGTACTGATTCAAGCTTAACTCCTTTTAATGTTAGACAGCCCTTGTCCGGTTTAATCAGATTTAGGGCCATACATTTGGTCTTCTTACCATTGATCTCCAACCCCTTTTGACTACAGTATTCACTAAAGGTGTTTAATAATGTCTGTAAGCCATTTTTCGTTTGGGAAATCAAAATGGTGTCATCAGCAAATAGTAAGGATGTCACCTTTTCGCCGTTTACTTTAGGAGAGTCATTTTTACATCTCCCTAAAAAGGAGGGAATATCGTTTACGAAAAGGGAAAATAGCGTAGGAGCCAGGACACAGCCCTGGCGTACTCCACGTTCGATGGGTATTTTTTGAGTTAGTTCACCATTTGGGCCCCATCTAACTTTCGCAAAATTCCCTTTGTGTAACTCTTTAATCTGAACGACAAGATTGTTTGGCATACCTGCTGCACTCAAGGTTTTCCATAAGAGATTGCGAGGCACCAAATCAAATGCTGCCCTTAAGTCAACAAAGGCAACAATGGCACCTTTTGATCACTACGTACTTCCAATAGAGGCAGCAGAATCTAAAGATTTGGTCTATTGTGCTTACTTTTGATCTGAATCCGGCTTGGAATTTAGTTAGAATTGAATTTTCATCTAGCCAATTACTCACGCATAGTAGGATGTGTCGTGAGTAGATTTTCTGTAAGATGTCCATTAGGCTTATTGGCCGATAATTACATGGGTCCATCCTATCTCCTTTTTTAAAAATTAAAACAATTTCCGCTCCCTTCCAACTTTCAGGGAATTCTAAAGTACAAGAAAATGTATTGCACAGATAATTAATATAAGGTGCCCATACTCCTAGGTCGTGCTTGTATAGGTCCCCCGGGATTTTGTCCAAACCTGGGGCTTTCCCAGATTTGATTTGTGTTATTGCCAACTCTGTTTCCCCTAAGGTAAAAGCCAGATGGTCTGCTGGGGGTTCAAGGTTTGCTACACTTGTGTTCATATGTGGGTCATCATATTTTTTATATAGATTCGTGAAATGGGTGACCCAAGTTTGCTCATACAAGAAAACGTCTTTGACTACCCTACCTACATGATTCCCATTTGCGAACAGCCTCCAGAAGGCCACATTATCACATGATCTGGCGGCTAGCAACAAATCGGCCCATTTGTCTTCCTCCCATGCTATCTTTGAGGCCCTTTGGACAGATTTGTAATTACTCCTTGCTCTTTTTACATCTATTGGAGATTTGGTCTTTATTGCAATTAATAATTCCCTCTTTGACTCTCTGCAGGATCTGTCATACCATGGCTTACTATGGAACAGATTCTGGATCTTCTGCTGTTTTTTTTTGGCATTTTGGTGACTAATAAACTTAGGTCAGCAAAAACATTCTGGTGAATTTGGAGGAATGACATTTTGGTTTCATCCTCAAACATAACGGCTAAGTAGGGACCAAAAGTACCGGCCAGAAGTGAGTATATTTCACTTAGAATGTCACTGTGGTCCAGTATGAATGGCCATTTCAGAGATCTTCTATTGTTACTAATATGGATCTCAGAATTATCAGCACCACTTTCCTCAGATGTGAGTTGCTGGACCATATCATTAAACAGATAGGCATCTAGCGTCAAGTTTAAGGGGAAATGATCGCTTTCAAGCCATTCCATTACTTCAAGGTCCAAAAGATAAGGCCAGAGGGAAATAGAAGCAATCACAAAATCTAGATTATTTTTATAATTATTCCTGGTGAATGTTGGTTTCTTAGAGCTATCGGATGGTAACCGTCCGTTGCAAGCCCTAAGAGAGTGTTCCGTACATAAATTAATCAATTGTAAGCCCAATGTTGAACATTTAACCGGTTTAACATTCTCCAGGATAGGGATTTTGTTTGCTTGATCTTCCTCGTCAAAGATTTCTCTAAGACCCAAAACTGGCTCGAAATTACAGTTTAAATCGCCAGCCAGGATAACGAAATCCTCCCTGGGGTCTAATGTACTAAAAAACAATCTAATTTGGCAATGGTCGGTGATTCTCTTGAAGAGGGTAGGGGCCTATTATAGACATTTACAAAAAATAAATTCTTCCCGTTGCAAACTGTGGTTTTTAAAGCTAATATATCTACAGAGTTTGTGGGTATCTCCTCAATTTCTACCCTTAAATTTATTTTCACCCACGTCAAAAGTCCCCCTGACGGCCTTCCACTTCTAGAAGGTGTTGCACCAATCCCGTAGGTCTTGTAGCCCACCCTATGGGGCGTCTCCACTGCCCAAGTTTCCTGAAAAAAACAGAGGTCAAAGGACTCTATATAGTTTGCCCACTCCGGGTCCCTTAGGTTTTTAGCAAGTCCAGCTATATTCCAACAGATCATTTTGATCGGGATTTCAAGAGCAACTGGCCTCTCAGTAGAAGCCCTAGGCATCTCTACATGAATAATTGGAAGCACAGATTGTATTACCAAGGGTATTACCTCTAAGGATGAGTTGTTACTTGAAAAAGTTGTGGATAATACCTGCTCTTCTGAAATATTAACATCATGGGATACATTAACATCATGAGGTACAGTTTTACCCACACAAGAAGACACAGTATTAACCAGTACATCATTCACAGTATTAGTGCCCACATCACCAAAACTCATTATGTCTAGCCCCTCACCCCCCCGCATCATATAGCATCAGTCGCAATCATCTAGACCGCTAAAGATGTCATACCTATTGAAGGTTTCTAGAGGTGTGAAGGGTTTTAGGTTATCCATCCTTCCTTTCTGGGAGTTGTATGTTTTAGCCGATACGTAGTTCCATCCCATAGAGTCTGGGGCTACCACAGGACATGGAATATAATGCATATTATTTACGTTCTGCAGTAGAGGGGGATACAAAGCTTATTGATTGCTCCCAGCATTCTGTACAATAGGATGGTTGTTTGGCTGGGTTAGGGATATATGCTGTAGTGGTTGATACTGCGGCGGATGGTGCTGTGATGGAAACACAACTGACCTCGGATAGAAATATGTTAATGGTTTAGGGATTATTATATTGTTAGAACTACCTGTCTGCCAGTTCAATATGAATTGGACAGCGTTAGGGTCCCTAAAATTCACCACCACCACGTCACCGTCGATATCTTTGGGTCTACCCCCCAACCATTGGAGGCGACGAACATGGACAATTTCACCATTAATATGATTTGCAACTGGCCTATATGTACTCAGCCAATGCATAATCTTATTTTTTAATTGGGCGAAACCCTCCCTCTTATTTTGTCCAAGCACAGGCACCCCTGTTAAAACTACCACATAGGGTACTGCCTCTGGTGGAAGTTCAGGCAGAGGAGTCCTTCTAGGTTCCCCCCAAGCATGTCTAATTTCCCCTGCCTCCCTTATTGGTTTCCCCAAAAGTGGGTTGGATATGTTACCAATTGTTTTATTTGTAACATTTGATGATGGTTGGTCAAAGTTTTTTTGATGGGGAGGTTTAGGGGGTGGGTGGTGTTGAACAGTCGCCATCACCGTGTTTTCCATAGATTTGGAGGTAGATGCAATTGAGGGAGGGATAGTGATAGGAATAGGGGTAGGTTTAGGTGGTTGAGCTGGAGTTGGTGTATTTTTTGATGCATTGTCTAAAGGTGTATTGGTTACATTCTTTAAACCGGTATTAATTACAACGTCCTTATTTCCCAGTGCACGCTCAATTTTACACAGCCTGCATTCCACCTCCATCAACCTCTCCAATATACTTGCTGAGTAAGATTTAATCAAACTCTCTATATCAAGTAGTGACACAGGACCCTTGTTCTCAATTGGTACGTTAACAACCACATTAGTGTCCATAGAGTCCTCATTGTCTGTCGGAATAATTGACAAAGCTGAAGATGGTAATGATGTACTGTCCCCCTCGGTATGTGTATGTGGAGTACTAGGTTCTTTTACGACATTACTCATTTTCTTGCCAAAATCACGACAGCTCAGCTTGGGTTGTAGAGGGTCCCCCCTTTTCCGCAGTTTTTTATTCGGTGGTGGTCCATAGGTTATTTGAAAGGGAGTCAGTTTTTTAGCCTTATTACGAGGTATTTTCACAGAAGGCAAAACATCTCCCTTCAATGTACTCGGACTATTTACATGTGAAGTTGAAGATGACCCATTCGCGTCTGACATAGGTAAAGAATTTTGTGTGAGCACAACCACGTTTGCTTCCAAGGGCTGGCTATCCAGTAAAGTAATCGACTCATTTACTATTAGTTCAGTGTCAGTGTCGATGAAACCAGTAGCGGGAAGTGATGGCAAAAGAACTGACCCATTTTTTATACTTTCCACGGAGCGGCGTCGATCCGCCCGCCGCTCCGCCAGGACAATCTCCCTTGCGATGTCTGGGGATGATTTGGAAAAATAATTGTCCAAGGTACCATTTAACATCACTCCCTGTTTGTCAAGCGTAGGCTGGTCTATATTTAGCGAAGACATTTGCAAAGCTAGTTAACAGAAGCAAATAAGTCGGGGCAAGTAAAGGGAAATAACAGAGCAAACAGTACCTGAAGGGCAAGGCTTTTAAGCCCAGTCCAGTCTCCTCGGTTCTCGGAGGGTCTCAGAGGGTCCGCCCTTAGTCCGGGCTTTGTCCCGGGATGTGTCCCGCTCACGCGCAGCAGCCCCACTTGTTATACAGGAGGTTAGCCACAGGGGAGGAGTCACGGGAAGAGGCGGCAGGTGTGCTCGATGGTGCACGCACAGCCTGGTGGGCCTCGCAGTCCCGCAAACAGCAAAATCCCTGGCGCAGCCTCTCCAGCAACGCAGTCGGCAAACAGGACTCACGGGAGCAAAGGGATCCTCCAGCAGCAAAATCCGTCTACACCTGACACCTCGGCGAGCGGCTCCCGCGAAGCGGGGGCCGCGAGGCGTTTTCAAGGTTGACCCAGAGGGGAGGGGTCACGGGAAGAGGCGGCAGGTGTGCTCGATGGTGCACGCACAGCCTGGTGGGCCTCGCAGTCCCGCAAACAACAAAATCCCTGGCGCAGCCTCTCCAGCAACGCAGTCGGCAAACAGGACTCACGGGAGCAAAGGGATCCTCCAGCAGCAAAATCCGTCTACACCTGACACCTCGGCGAGCGGCTCCCGCGAAGCGGGGGCTGCGAGGCGTTTTCAAGGTGGACCCAGAGGGGAGGGGTCACGGGAAGAGGCGGGAGGTGTGCTCGATGGTGCACGCACAGCCTGGTGGGCCTCGCAGTCCCGCAAACAGCAAAATCCCTGGCGCAGCCACTCCAGCAACGCAGTCGGCAAACAGGACTCACGGGAGCAAAGGGATCCTCCAGCAGCAAAATCCATCTACACCTGACACCTCGGCGAGGGGCACCCCTGACCACATACTTGTTAGCATTTCCATTCAAACTATTTGTCCACTTATCAAGGCCTTTAGACATTTACACGCATTGTCTTATATTAAATGCAATCAGGTTTACATGCAATATGGACTGCCTTGCAAACAACGTACATTGTCACATGAAGCACCGCCACACGTAACACGGAGTTCTGTGAATGCACCAGGGCTTTTTTTTTATTTTTCTAAAAATATTTATTGACAACATTGCATAGACAGAGTACATTCTTGCACCAAATCAAAGCACCATATACATGAGCAAAACATAAAATAGCAAGGAGGGCCAATAATAGAAAACATCAGAAAACAACAGCATGACAGATGTTATGTCGGTATGTCTAAACAGTGAACAGTCATTAATGGAAGGAGCTCAGGCCAGGGAGGAGGGACGGGCCCAGCTGGAAAGGGATAGGGACGGGGGAAGGCCGATTACTATCCTACACGGGCGGCCGCCGCGGGCGGGGTACCGGCGGGGAGCGCGGGAGAGGCAGCAGGGCAATGTGGGGAGTGGGCCAAAAGGTATGACACTACGGACCCCCATGTTGAGTGGGCAAGATGTAGCGGGCATGAGGTCCCAGAATTCAGACAGTAGGATCTGGCAGTGCGATGCATCCTTGAGCCATTGAGTGAATTTGGGTGCAGGTGTGCGACACCCCAAAACATGTAACCCTGATGCCATGCTAGGTCAAGCAGCATGGCAATCAAGCGGCAGGAAGCGTCTGGGCAGAATTTAACAAAGCCTAGGAGGCAGAGCGGGGATCAGGCTGGACCGGCAAGGAGGTGATCTCTGATGTAGGAGAACAGACCTCACACCAGTAGGCGGCGACCTTGGGGCATAACCAGGCAAGATGAGCGAAGTCCGCCGCAGGAGCAGAACAGCGTAGGCATCTGTCACTGGGGATCAGTCCCAGCTTGTGCAACTGAGCAGGAATACGGTAGAGCCTATGCAAGTATTTAAAATGGATAAGGTGTAGACGATAATTTGGGGACAATCTCCTAGTCTGGTTACAACAGTAGAGCCAATCAGCTTGGGAGATATCTATGCCAAGGTCCTCGCCCCATGCCACACGAGCGCAATCAGTAGAGATGGAGGTGGCTGCTAGCATGAGGGCATAAAGTTTGGTTACCAACTTCCGAGGGGGGGGGAAGACGAGTACAGGAACTCAAGAGCGGACATCGAGAAAGGAGGCAGAGGGAACGCAGGATGTAGATCCTTGCAGATAGCCCGTAGCTGATAAAAAAGCAGAGTGTCCTTGGGGTCGGAATCATCAGCCAGGGAGTAAAAAGTACTTTCCGGATAGAGATCCATGACTGCAGTCAGCCCCAGGTGGGTGGCATGTTTAGCCATGCCGGATGGTTGGAGAGGAGGAAAATCTGGGTGCCGAACTATCGGCATCGAATTTGCCCAAAGCAAGGGGGCACCAGATAAAAACCAAAGTCCCTCCCAGGCCCAACGCAAGGTCTTGACTGTGTCTATTTCAGTATGTGGGAGTTTGGCCAGGGCAAACAGGGCAGTGGTGAGCGGCCATGGGGCAGCAAGATCCGCCTCGACCACCACCTGTGGCTAGAAAGGAGTGGGGTGAAGCCAAAAGTGCAAAAAGCTGGCCTGAGCACACATTACATAGAGTTTGAAGTTAGGGGCGCCAAGGCCGCCACATGACATTGGGAGGGTGAGAGCATTGTACGCGATCCTGATTGCTTGCCAGCCCAGATAGAGAGATGATCAACGAGCAAAGCCTGCAAAAAAAATGGGTGGTGAGGGGAACAGGTGTGTTCAGGAATAAATATAAGAAATTTGGGAGAATGACCATCTTGGCAATGGCTATTTGACCAGCTAACGACACGGGCATCCGTCTCCAAAGGGGGACCTTCAACTCTAGCCAGTCCACCGCATGACTGAAATTAGCCCTCCGAGGTTAATCCTCATCCTTACTCAGCCAGACACCTTAACAGTGAGTGGGACCGGAGTGGTGGCATCCGTGAGAGGGAAGAGGATCAACTTGTTTCAGTTAACCTGTATGCCTGAATAGCGCCATATTGTATGATATTGTGCACTAAAGGACAAAGATGTTCCTGGGGGTAATGGACATATAAAGTGATGTTGTCTGCATATATCTAAACCAAGAGGGCGTGTGCCGCAAACTCAATGCCCATATGGGTGTGGTGTTTTCGGAGTCTAGCCGCCAGTGGTTACATCACAATAGCGAATAGCATTGGTGAGAGCAGGCACCCCTGGCGGGTGCTACGTCCGATAGGGATGGGATAAGATAATAGGCCATTGATCCATAGACGGACAATGGGGAGAGTATACAATAGTAAGATTTGACAAAAAATTTAACTAAAGCCGAGATTTGGGAGGAGAGAGAATAGAAAGGGCCTTGGTGGCGTCAAGCAGGGCGGCAACCACAGGAAGTGCTGAATTGATTTGGTGAAGGACGGAGAAGATGGTCCGAAGATTGGGGGAGGTTGCTTGGCCCGGTATAAAGCTGGACTGATCTGGGCGAGCGATGAGTGGCATTGGAGGGAGAAGACGCAAAGCTAGCAGTTTGGCGATGATTTTGTTATCAGTATTAATGAGGGACAAGGGGCAATAGGAGTCGCGCAGTTCGGGGGGTTTGTCTGGATTAATTTGCCAAATTTGCCAAAGTTTGGGGGGTTTGTCCGGATTAATTTGCCTAATTCGGCATCGAATTTGACCAAAGCAAGGGTGTACCGGATAAACAACAAGGTCCCTCCCAGGCCCAACGCAAAGTTTCGACAGTGTCTATTTCAGTACGTGGGAGTTTGGCCGGGGCAAACAGGACAGTGGTGAGCGGCAATGGGGCAGCAAGATCTGCCTCGACCACCACCTGTGGCTAGAAAGGAGTGGGTTGAAGTCAAAAGTGCAAAAAGCTGGCCTGAGCGCACATTGCATAGAGTTTGAAGTTAGGGGCGCCGAGGCCGCCACATGACATTGGCACGAGAGTAAGCCAATAAGAAGAGTAAGCATGGCCTCACGGAGCAAAGGGGGAAATTGGCCACACTCAAAGGACTTATTGTAGATGGCGGCCAGATGTGGCACCAATAGTGGAGCAAAAGTCTTATAGAAAGAAATAGGCAGGCAGCCCAGACATACCATTGATGGTGGCAAGTATTTCCTCTTTAGAGAAGGGCTCGTCCAGATATTCCCAGTGGTAGTTTTCGAGCCATAAGAGCTCAAGGGTGTCAAAATACTGGTCAAGAACCTTGCGGGGGTGGCAGATCATGCAGTGTATAATTGCATATAAAAATCCATGAAACGCGCCTTGACCTCCTCGGGAGAGATAGTACGAACTCGGCCACCATCGTGGAGTGCTATGATATATGATACAGCACGTTCCGGATGGAGAAGGTTGGCCAAGGTTTTACCTGGTTGGTCGCCCTCACTGAAGCGGTGTGCCTGGGCTTCCCTGCCAAGGAACAAGAGCTAGCCTCCTCAGTGAATTCTGTATGTTTTTTCGCGAAGGTGGCCGAGTGCATCGGGCTAGGGTCAAGAGCCTGAGAGGAGTCTAAGCATTTAATTTTGGATTCCAGCTTGTTAAGAGTATTGCCGATGGAGCATAGGACCCCAAACTGTTTAGAGATACATTCACTGTGAATGACTACTTTGAATCCATCCCAAAGAGTGGAAGAAGAGTCCACACAGCCCTCATTGAGCTCAAAGTAGTTAGTGATCGTAGTCTGGATCTCGTCACAAAATACGGAATCACGCAAAGCGTTAGAAGGAAGCCTCCAGGAGAAAGCGTGTAAGGGGTCTGAGCTGAACTGTCGCGTTCACGCCTTGTGATCAACGGAAGTGAGCCAGGAAAGGATATCAGGAGAGGAGATCCAGAGACCTAGCCAGGACCAGCAGCCACGAGTATCAGTGACGGAAGTGCCCTCGCAGGCATTAGGACGCGTGTGACGCCACTCGTCGTTCTCGGCGAGGATCGAGTTTAGGAATGCCGCAGCACGAGGGTGGTAGGCATGAGGGCCAGAGCGATCCAGGACAGTGGATAGTGTAACATTGAAATATCCCCGAAGGAGCGCAGCTGGGCCAAGGGTAGAGATGTGATGCCATACCTGCGCAAAACAATCTGGGTTGTCATTATTAGGGCCGTATAATGCAGCTATTGTTAAGGATCTGGCCTGAAGGGAGCCATGAAGGATGACAAATCACCCTGCGAGGTCAGTGAAAGCGGGGGAAGTTTGCCAAGGTAGCCTCCGACATATGAGAATGGAGACCACCAAGAGTAGTTGGAATAGAAGGAGGAGTGTGATTCTCCCCAGTGCCAGGAGTGCAATCTGGCAGCAGATGCAGAGAGCAGGTGGGTCTCCTGTAGTAGACAGATGTCTACCTTGTGCCGGATGAGGTGCGCATGGACAAGTCAAGCCTTGCGGTAGTCCTCGAGACCCCGGATGTTTCATGTCCAACAAGTAATGTCAGTCATTCAGTGATATTGTGGTGAATAATCATACTAGGTGTGATGTGTATGGTCTGGATATTCGTGCGGGTGCATATGTTGGTGCTAACAAACTGAGAACGCGATGAGTGGTGCAACAATGGTTTGTATAAACAAGCACAGCCAAGAGCATGCCACAACAGAAATCTGGGCTGCAAGAGGGAACCGCAGACCGCGAACCCATGGAGAAGGATGCTGATGAGTAATGAGCCCAGGACTAAGGTCTTGGGGTAGTACACAAAGTAGTGTGGCATGACATTGCTGGGCCAGTAGGGAATGGCATTGCAAGGCAAGCTGAAGGACAAAACAATACATAATGACCAAAACAAACACGCCTTGGAAGGAGGCAGAAAATCCCCAAGAACCCCCCTACCCCCACCCACACCAACCCCCGAAACAGGTTGAGAAACCACCCATGACCACCCCAGAGAACCCCAACTGGGAAGGGAAGAGTCTAAGTTCGAAGTGGGAATCATCCCGAGGAGGCATGGCCACCCTGCCGATAAAGCAGGGTGGCCAAACTATCGTGATCACAGAAAGCGTTATAATGGAATCACATTAAAGAACATTAGTGGCTAGCCCCAGAGAATTACAGTGGGGGGCAAGGCAACCTGGAGCCAAGCGTTGTAACTTCAATGAAGGAAGGAATGGTGAACAGGAAACCATGAGATTAACAGTGCATTAACTGTATCCTAACGGAGGAGCAGGTCAGTCATTGTCACTCAGGTCGAAGACCGGAATCTTGAGAGTTTGCAAGGGTGGATCGGTGAGAACGATCCAGCTTCTTGGTGAAGACAAGGGTGGCCTTTGGATCCGGGAAGAAAAGAGTCTTGGAACCCTGCTGGATGTGAAGTTTGGCCAGATATTCCAGTGAGTAGAGGATCCCCTGTTTTTAAAGAATGTGCTTTGACGGCAGGAACACACGGCGGGCAGCCTGTACTGCCAGCATGTAGTCCGGATAAAAGGACAAGGTGTTCCCCTGATGCCGGATCTCACCTTTGTCCCTGGCCGCCCGGAGGATTACATCACAGTCACAAAAATGTAGGACTTTAGCAATTATTGGGCGAGCAGGCTATCGGGGGCCTGGGTGGGGGCCAAGGGATCGATGGGCTCTCTCCACGATGAATACCGGGGAAAGCACCTCGCCAAACAGTTCATGTATCAGATGCTCCACATAATCTTCCATACGCGTGATGTTGGTAGACACAGGCACCCCCGTAATGCAGAGATTTGTCCTGCAGTAGCACACCTCCAAGTCCTCGTTTTTGGTGCGTATCAAGTCCAGAAGTTTGTCCATTTGGAGGAGTTTTTGGCGATCCTTCTTGGTGGCGTACTCGAGATCAGAGACCCTCGATTCAAAATGCAGCAGGCGATTGTCGTGTGAGTCCACTCGTGACTTGACAACATCCAGGTACGAAGACAACTGGTCCAGTTGGGCAGCTATGCCAGAGATGGCGGATTCAACCTCCAGCATGATGGCCTTGAGGTCGTCCTCAGGGGAAGTGGCCATCTCCGCGAAAGCAGTGAAGTTGCCACAGTCCGTGACCACGCCGTCCTGGTGTGTTTGGCGGTGCTGGTCGAAGGTGAGCCGGGGTTGCTTGAGGTCAGCCTTGCCAATGTCAGGCACCGTCGGGGGGAAAAGTAGATGAGGAGTGCAGCTGGGTGGCAGAGAAGCAGAGTCCAATGCTGTGAAAGAGCTGGACAAGCAGTGGGTGGAGAAGAGGCAGATGGCAATGCCTGGAGGAGTGTCGGCGACCAGGGAGCTGTGCTAGAGCCTACAGCCCTTTGCCCCACAAGGCACCAACGGGACCCCGGGACAGGCAGGTGAGTTTCTGCAGGGGTTGTGTTCCCCCATGGGTGAGCCCAGCCCGGCGGAGGAGATTGCGAGTAGAGGGATGGTGGTCAGCTATCTCCTGCAGGTCACAATCTGGGTTTTAACCAATCACAAAGGATTGCTAATATCGCCATGCTTAATCAATATTCAATAAGCAGTTTGTTCTGTGACCCCCTGCAACAGAATATTTTGAGATGCAACCTAAATCTTACTTAAGTCTTATCATAAAATAATTCAAAATTGTTGTAAACTTTCAGTGTGCAATTTGTAACTACTTTTTCGAACATCTGCCCCTAAATTATTACTGTGAACGGTAGTGCATTTCAAGGACTAGGATCTGAAAAATCCACATCTCAATTTTTACAGGTGCTTATATTAATGTTTGTGTTTGATTTCAGTACGTCATTTACCTTTTAGTAATACTAGTCTACTGCACTATGTATTTTAACAGTTTTTTGCAGATAAACATTAACAACAGGCATATTTCAGGATATGGCAGTTGATAGAATATTCTCAGAATTTACAGACAGGTGATTTGCTACTAGTGGGATTGCTCCAAGGATCTTGAACTTTCCAGATCAATTTTGCTAAGCAAATCTCATCATGCACAGAAATAAGACATTTTATGTCTGTTAGCTGGTACTTGGTAGCATCATTAGTTGGCACCTGTAAGAAATGGGTTCCATCCATTTATTTTCCATCGATTTTCGCTTTCTGAATACCTGGTTTTAGACTTTTATTGTGAGTGAGTCTCATCAGTTGAAAGTGTCTAAATTTTATGTTAAAGTCCAGTGCTGTTCAGCTGGAAAAGAAGCTCTGGCTGGGTTCATAAGAACACGTGAGCACACGTGTGCACACATGTGTGGGCTGAGAGTGAAAGACTACCATGTAAGTCAGCCCAGTATCTGTGCACAAGTAGCCTGTTGTAGAAGAGACCCTGCAGAAATAGGTGCAGACATTGTGAAAACCTTTTAATATGAGTGGGCATGAGTGGCACTTACTAAAAGTCTCTGTGCTTTACTAAATTACAAATTACTGGCAAAATCTGCGCCACAACATATTCTGATCCTAGGTAGGTCTAGATAGTCCTACAAAGATTGGCCAGGTATCAATCATTGGGTAAACATATACCCCAGAGTGCAGCCAAACTTTGGGGCCAATTAGGATGGCGGACGGATGCATGACCACTGGCTGGAGGCGGCGGAAAATGCACCTCATTGTCTGCCAGCAGCGGGCTTTCCGTCCGCCATATTAGGAAGGGGAACTGGGCACATTTACCTTCCGCCGCATAAAAACGTGAACGGCCACGGAAACACACCAGACACCACAGCGGACGGAGCCAATCCAGGCTCACCGCCGTGCGGAATGACGTCCCAACCGTCTGCAATATTACGAAGTCGCAAACAAACCAGAACACCGCAGCGGAAACACCTCCACCTCATAGACGGCAGAAGCACCACAATGGAGAGGGAAAGCATTGCCACGAGACCCACCGCACGGACCAGACCGCCACGGACCAGCCCTACACGCCTTCCCAGCCCTGTTCCTACTTCACTACCAGCAAGTCATGCACCATCGTGGATGCTGCGGCAGGTATGCAATACACACCTACCACACAACAGCATGCATGAACACTGGTGGGGAAAGGAACACACACAAGTGCACCCGCATCAGTCCCACGTCAGCACAATCACCCCCTGCATCAGGCACACGCCGCCCACGCAACACCACAGCCAGCCCACGGACGGACTCTGCTGCACTGTCGGCGGTTGGGCCTGTTACCGTGGCCACTCCGTCCGCGGTCAGCGGTCTTTGGAGACATCCATCCGCCACGGTCGGGTTTTGCTGGAGGGGAATCCTAATAGCACCGCCGGTTTCCCCACGGTGCGGTTAGACGGTCATTTCCCACGAGACTGGTGGTCCGGACGCTTTCTGTCCGCCATCCTAATCGGCCCCTATGTGAGAATTGTAGTCCTTATGGCTCTTGTAGCCCTGGTGGTTGTCGCTTAATATTTTTTGGGCTGTGGTATGCATGGATTCTCCGTCCTGAGATCATCTATGGTTCAAGAGTCCCCATCCACTGATTTCTGTGCAAAAGAAACTTTCCCAGGAAACACCATCTCCCCAAGACATCATAAGTTGAGGAGTGCCCTCATGCTCCACAGATGGATGTGTGACACCCCTCTTCCCAAGTCCATATCTAGGGGAGCGGGGAGCACAGCACTAACATTTTCCAGCCCATGCAGACTGTAGGCGGGAAACACATGAATGAACCCAGCTTCTAAGCAAAGAGTGCTTAGGGCTCCCTCTGCAATTTGCAGCACTCGAGTACCTTGTACTAAAAAAAAAAACGTACTGTGCACAGCCCCTTTCACCAAGGAGAAAAAAAGTACTTCTGCATGCATTGGAGACTCACATAGGCCCTCTGAGGTTTCCAAAGTGTGCACATTGTGCTTTGTGGGGCCCCAGGCAGCATATCGGTATCACCAATGTTTGGGGGGTTATTAAGGATGCAACAGCTCCCCCGCAAATGTAACTCGCAAATGCTAAATTAATGACCCTGTGAGACTTCTCAATGTTTCTAAGCACTTCCTGAACTTGTGCTCTAGCACAAAAACTCTGGAGTTCAAGGACCCTTGTTGGTTAGTCCTAAAGCAGTGGAGACAGCATGCTGAAACTAGAAGAAAGACTACTGCACTTGTTTTTTTAAATGCACAATATTTTATTGACAATGATGTGATTGACCAGATTTGTCAACAATTGACACAGCACAATATGCCAAGACAACCTGTGCCCTTCCTGCACAAAATCAATCCATAGAGGCTTTTCCCTCGTTTTAAGTGTGCTGATACAGCATACTTAGAAAGAGGTACCTACAAGGAGACATAAAGATATTACTTCTTGTTGCGCCTCTATAGTGAATGCGTACCATTATGACGCATTCCCAGCTTTACCAGTTTTGGTAAGTCTGTGAATGTGCCAAAGTACAAAGGTGGATGTGTGGGAACACCCACACTCCACACTTGTTACACCTTCCCGGTGCAGAGTAATGCAAGGAAATGATTTGCACTGGATTGAGTTACTCCAGACTTACCAAAACACACAGGGCCATGCAAGGTGGCCTTGCGTCGTAAATCTTAAGCATTGCATTGCCCTTGCATCACCATACATTACGCATTGTCAATGCAATCCTATGATAAATCTGGCCCTATATTTTTTAATTAATGTTGTTTGAAAATTGTATCATCCACATTGATTTCAACTGTGTTGTATTAGCTGATTATAACTTTTTCCTCTTATCAATGTGGTGACTGCCAGTAGGCCTGTAATTTTTATAGTAATACCCTTGTTTTGTGTTTGGTATAGGTGGAAGTATTGGGATGAAATGGGTGGATATTTCCATCTACTAAATTGTCAATATTTGTGAATTAATGCATTTTACCTCTCTCTCTATGTGAAATATAACACATACAAATTGAGTTCCTATGAAGTAGAACTACATATGTTGCTTCTAGAGATCCAGGTCCACTCAATTATTAACCTAAACTCACTCGTTATTGTCCTTTTAGAGCATGGATCAGATGCCCTCGTAATGCCACAACAACAGCTGAAGTTGGGACTATTTGTGGTGTTAAAACATGCTTTTTTATTTATATAAAATGGATAAGTAAGTTATTGTTGCAAGACAGAAGGCAAAATCTGACCAACTGGATTTTATGTTATCTTCAGTGCTGCTGCCAAGTGGCTCCTTGTCATGTTTGACACCATCCACAAGTTGCCAAAAAATCTTGTAGACAAATACCACAATATTGTGAATATAAGTAATACAGGTAAGTATAGATTTACTATTTTTACCTCCACATATACCTAGTTTGAATATTTGTACAGTACACCAAGTTACATATGTATGCGTACCTTCAAAATACTCTTGCTGATAGTAGTTTGGCAGCACATTTTTAAAAACTCAATATTCTAGTATAACACCTGTCAGCCAGGTCTGGCTTTTCCGCCAATAACACGTTGCACCCTGGGCCTGTAGTGTCTAAAAATGCTGTTATTAGTTCTTAAATTGCACCATATAAGTGATGTTGCTTAAAAAGTTAGGACTGGCTGAAAAAGACACATGCCCATGTTACAGATGTTTTCTAACCTTTTATAAAGTGTTCAAGTCTATTAGGAAAGGTTTGACTTCTTATTTCATATGCCAAGTTTTGTCTTGATTCCCAGAAATAATCTAAAGTTCTGGGGTCTGGGTACTCTCTTTTATACACCCACATCCTTTGTCTCTGAAGGCAGAGAGTGCCTGTGCCTAGTCCAAACCAGTTCTGTGCAATCCTGGAGCACTTTGTTGACAAGGCTCCTTCTTTCCTTTGACCATTTGGATCAGGGACATCTGTCACAACACAGGAGGTGGAGCCAGCATTGTGGAAGTCAGGCACAGCCCTATTTAGGTCCCAGGTGCTCCCCTCCCACCGCTCTACATGCAAATGGGTCTATTCAGCCTTGTGCTGACTCACTCTGTCTCCAGGAATCCCCCAGCACCTGTCACTCACAACCCAGACAATGAATACACACCCTAGCAGAGGCAGGCTTGGACTGTTAGGCAAGAAAATACCTACTTTCTAAAAGTAGTATTTTCAAACACAGAATGTTAAAACCAACTTCATTAAAAGATGTATTTTATCATTCTGAGTTCAGACATACTAAACTCGAATTTCCGCCTAGTTCTCTGAGTCAGTTAGGATTATAAGATGTTATAATCAAACTGCCCATTCAGGCCTATGGGGAACAGTTTGACTTGCAATAGTGAAAAACAAAAAAGGCTGCAATTTACTATCAGGGCATGCCACACACATCAGGGCATGTCCTACCTTTTACCTACAATGCATCCTGCCCTTGGGCCTACCTTTTATTTATATTTTATTTATTTAAACTTGTAATGCGCACAGCTACCCGCAAGGGGTTTCCCGGCGCCGAGGGAAAGACGAAGAAAAACTACAAGACTTAGAGGAGGGACGGCTGTTCAAAGAAAACAGTGCTTACTTGAAAAAGAAAACCTATTGCTGAAAAAGCCAAGTTTTCAGTCCCTTACGGAACTTAACAAAGTTAGTTTTCAACTTCAGACTCACAGGCAAAGTGTTCCACGTTTTTGTGGCCAGATGCGAAAAGGAGCGGCCGCCCATCTTCACCAGCCTAAATCTAGGAACGACAAAGTCTCCTTTACCTGCAGATCTAAGGGTACGGCTAGGAGTATAGGCATGAATAAGATTTTGTAGGTATTTGGGGGCAGAGCCTTGTTTAATCTTGAAAATATAACACAAGGCCTTAAACGTAATTCTATTTTTAATTTCTATCCAGTGCAAATCGCGAAGGGCGGGAGTGCTGATACTCTCCTGGGAACATTACGTAGCAGCCTTGCGGCCGCATTTTGAGCTACCTGAAGTTTTCTCAGCGTAGTCAGATCAGCGCCAAGGTACAGGACATTCCCGTAGTCCAGGCGTGATGTTATCAAAGCCTGGACCACTGTCCTTTGGGTGTTGATCGGAAGCATCCACAGGATTTTTTGGAGCCATTTGAGAGTGGCAAAACAGATGGCAGCCACTTTGACAGCCTGTTGGCGCATCGTAGGCTTGTCATCAATTAGGAAACCGAGGTTGCGCACCTGAGCCACAGGCTTGGGAGTAAGACCCATACTTTCGGCAAATGTTGTGGGCCCCAGAGATCTTTATCTTTGCCCAGGGTTACAATCTCGGTCTTATCACCGTTCAGCCTCAAGAAGTTTGCCGTCATCCAATCAGCCACCCGAGACAGCCCCAGTTTAAGAGCCGAGGCATTACTGCCATCCCCTCCAGATAGAGTGAAAATAATCTGTGTGTCATCGGCGTACGAGAATAACGTTAGGCCAGCTCCTTCCACAATAGTGGCCAGGGGTCTAATATAGATGTTAAAAAGTAATGGACTAAGGATAGACCCCTGGGGCACGCCGTACGGCGATGCACAAATTTTAGATGATGCTTTAGCCGAGAAAACCTGGAAGGTACGTCCTCTCAGAAAAGAAGCTATCCAAGTGAGGGGTGACTAATATGTATAAAAGGGAAGGTTTAGGAACTGGCAAGTGGGTGCACTTGCCCAGTCAACATGGCAGTACCAGACTTCACACAGGCTCTGCAATGGCAGACCTGAGACACACTTTACAAGCTGCTTGGGTGGGTGGCACAATCAGTGCTGTAAGCCCACCAGCAGCATTTGATTTACAAGTCCTGGGTACATGCAGTGCACCGTACTAGGGCCTGACAAGTAAACCAAACAAGCCAATCATGGAGTCACTAATCCATACATTAATTTACCATAGGGAGCACATGCACTGTGGCATTGAATAGCTGTGGCACAGTGCCCAAAAGCATCTAAAAGCAGCAAAAACATAAGAGGCAACAACAAAAAATGGAAGGGAGACCCACACCAATAGTGCCAGGTCTAACAATGAACAACAGAACAGCACCAAGGCATGTTTGCTTCCCTTGAACAAGTACAATTCCATCATGAGCAGCACATACATATCACCTTCAATGTACAGGTATATAAGAGACAACAGCAATTCAAGCCTTTCTTTTGCGTAGAACAGGTACAAAATTGAAAGCTTCCCTCCTAAACAAAAAGTAACATTTTGGCAGGAGCAGTAGAACTCCCCTTCACGGAACAGCCAGAGCATTGAAGCAGCAAATCATGGTCACTTAACTTACAGAAGGCAACCAGTTGTCAAAATTTCCTTTACAGCAGAAAAGATATAGCAATGGAGCTATAGTACAAGCTCCCATCTTGCATACAACACCTAAAGCATCGGCATCAATTGTATGTAGGTTACACAATGACAGGTGTTTAACTCACAAAGATGAGTTTATGTGTGAATGTGGTGCTATATTGTCAGTTGTCATTCACTGTCAGCCTAGCAGCAAGAATGTAAGTTATTGGTTGAGGGGGTTGGATGCCCCGCTCAGGCAACAACCACTATCATTGTGAACCACAAACGTCACAAAATTGGCCCTTAATGACCGTTTAGTAGCTTGGCACAAAAGTAGGCAGGCTTAACTTAAAGGCAATGCGAAAAGTCTTTTTGTAGCACACAAACAGGCTTGTAACCCGGGAGACTGGCTACAGCACAGATGGTTCAGGGAAGAAAATGGCAGCTTTCTAAAAGTGGAATTTTCAGAATTCTAACTTAAAATCCAACTTCACCATTAAAGAGGATTTAAAATTGCAATTCCCATAGCATTTAATTTGCAGGCCTTGGGCACAGTTATCACCATTTACTAGGGACTTTAATTTAATGTGCCACCTTGTTGTAGTATAAATTTACCATGTTTGGAGGTCAGAGAAACAGCACTTTAACACAGTTCCTTATGCCAGCAAATAATATTCCAGCAAAAACAAGTTAGTGAAGGCAAAAAATATTTGGAAGAATACCATGCCCAGG
Organism: Lissotriton vulgaris; assembly: GCF_964263255.1. Classification (NCBI taxonomy): domain Eukaryota; kingdom Metazoa; phylum Chordata; class Amphibia; order Caudata; family Salamandridae; genus Lissotriton; species Lissotriton vulgaris. Next base: position 1,451,835,591 of record NC_141685.1, read on the forward strand.
ATGTGAGGTTTACACCAGCTGTCACTCGATTTTACTCCTATTTTCAGTTGAAGTGCTTCTGTCAAATAATTCAAGTTCTTCTACTACTGCTGTAACTACAACTGTCACCATCTTGCAGGCAGACTTAGGATGTACCTAGGCCCTGTTTTCAATGCCTGCACCTTTTGCAATCATTCACATTCACCCTCTGTCATAACCACAGCATTCAGAATCTCTCTCATCCATAAACCCTATACAGTAATGAAGAAAAAGTTGCCAATCACCTAGCATGCTCTTTTACCATTAAAAAGCCAAATGTATTGATTTGCCCATTTGTGCTGAAAGTAAGTATCATTTATTATTTCATTATTTAAAATCTTTTCAAATATTGCAATCTCTAAAAAAATGTTTAGACAGTAGCATTGTCAGCGCAGATAAAACAACATAATCTAAAAACCTTTATCATCTTTACAGTCATTAACATTGCTGGTGATGTAGCTTCAGAGTTGTTATAAAGGGGAGAAGCAGCATATCAATAATGTTATTGAATCTTTGAAAAGCACGGTCTAGTGATTTTCTATAGTTCCCAGTTTCTTTTTCATGCCTGCACAGGTGTATTGCCAGTAAGTCAGTCAAAAAGCTTTATTATCGGCAAAAAAGCCATAAAAGAGACATAAAATACAGTGTTTAACTAATTAGCGACATGCCCAGTTAGTACGTTAATATAAATACAGGACAAAACTTGATGATAAAACCATTCAGTAAACAAAAAAGAAATAAAATCAGTGATGTTAAAATGTACATGTTGAGAATTTGACAATCCTCGCCTGTTTCTTACTTCAGCTAATTACTGGCAAATTGCTTACAGTGTCCACAGTCTCACAAATTGGGATTTTTAATCTTCGCACTTCTAGAACACCACATTGATAAAAGAAACCTACAGGTCAAAAATACAATCAAGGGAGAGGTATCGGATTTTAATATTCTAAAAACCTCCCAACAATCTCTGAAGCCCGTGTTCTTACAAAGTTTAATAATCCATTTAGCTCTTGCTTTGGAGTATAAAGGGCAAAAGAGAAGAACATGCAAATCTGCCTCATCGCCATAATCACACCCAGGACAGGCCCGAGGAGCAATAGCTGCACTAGACCATTTGTTAGTAACTGCCCTAACTGGCAGTGTACCATGCCTAAATTGGACATAAAGTTTCTTCCCCAGAAAGGGTTGGATGTCATCCAGGAACAACTCGAAGTGATAATTGGCCTTGACCTCCAGAAATTGCCTGCTCATTGGGCCTTGGGCTGTGTTCTGAGCTAACGCACCCATATGGTACTGTTTAAGTAAGTTAGCTAAACATTTCTTAGAAATCAAAGGGCATGTTTGTTCTGGTAGGAGGCAAATATCTGCCCTACCCAATGAATAACAGAGCTGTTTCACATGCAATAGCCAAGGGATCTTCCCCACACCCCTTATAGCCAAAATGTCCCTCAGTTCCTCTCTATAGCTAATTAACTCTGGAGTGCTCCATAGGCGTCTCCAGTATGACATGGGGCGATTAGTAATAATATCCTGGACTAAACGTAGTGGGATCAATGGGGTGATCTGTGGGAGTCTTTATAAACGCCTTATGAAGCTATTCTCGATGATAGACAATGAAGTAGCTCTAGCGTGATCCCACAGCTCTACTCCATAGAGCGCGCCACCCCTCGCCTGAGATCTATAGATTTTGACTGGGGGGCCCAATATCTTATGTGAGCAATTATTATGAACCTTTAAGATTCCACCAGAGGCTTGGGCCAATTTCAGATTGGCTTTGGCCATGTGTGGCCCCCACTCCATCCTATCATTCAAAGTTACCCCCAAATATTGAAAGGTGGACGCTCTTTCCAACGCTGAACCTTCCATATGGGGGTGCGGACAATTGGCAGATCTTGCACGAAAGACCATATATTTGGTTTTGGATAGATTGATCTCCAAGTTTCTAGTTTTACAAAAAGAGCAAAACACCTCTAAAGTTCGCTGGATACCCATAGAAGATTTAGATAACAAAAGCGTATCATCAGCGAACATTAGGGCTGGAATCTTACGCCTGGTCAAATAGGAGAATCAAGATACTTCACACCCAATAGATGGTCGATCAGGCTGTTATGGAACAGAGAGAAAAGAGTGGGGGCCAACACACACCCCTGCCTGACCCCCTTTTCCACTAGGAAGGGCTGAGAAAGTTCCCCATTCCTCCCGTACCTTACTGTTGCAAAAGTGCCAAGGTGTAAGTGTCGTAATAACTGGCAAAGGTATATAGGGGCTCCCATATCTAACAATAAGGCCCAGAGCTTGTGCCTCTCGACTAAATCGAACGCAGATCGAAGATCTACGAAAATTAAATACAAGCTACTGCCCCCCATTACCACTGTCTTCCAGTATACTAGTTGGAGTCTAAACAGTTGGTCGATGGCAGGGCCGGCCTGGGACCCACAACCGGCCCGGCAAAGTGCTCAGCCGGCCCGCTCCCCACTCGGGGGTGTTGAAGGTGCCACCGACCTCTTTGTGGGAACCAGTTTTCGGCCGATTTTGGTACAGGGCCGATTTTGCTTCTATGCTGCAAAACCGGCACTGTAAGGAAAACGGCCCCCAGGGGCCCAAAACCAGCCCCCATCAATGCGGCGCACCGGGGGATTGCCCGGTGCCTGCTATGGCCAGTCCAGGAAAAGAGCTGCCCGTCTGCGCCCGTCCGCGACAGGACGTGGCCGGGGCCGGTCACTATGGCGGATCATCGAGCACACCGACTAAGCTACTCCCCACAGGTACTAATGAATATACTACATAATTCCCCTAATACCTGTCCTAACAGGATGAAGGACAATATCGAGGGCCCATTCTCCTGTCGCCATTGCAGAACTCAATTTGAAACCCACTTGAGCATGGCTCCTACCTCCAAACCTCGCTTTCACATAAACCAACCAGAAACTAAGTTTCTATCTGACAATCCCACTCATATTAAGACTAAGACCACCAGTAAAAACGCCCTCACCAACAAAAACATGCTCTGCAATATCAGATCACTATCAAAGCATGCCGTCGAAGTATGGGATCTGATCTCCAGTAAGGAGCCGGACCTATGCTTCCTGACGGAGACCTGGCTCAAACCCCACCTAACACCCGTTATAACATTGGGGATCCCTATAGGCTATAAAATAGCCAGGATGGATCGGCCATTGAAAATTGGTGGTGGGATAGCGATAGTACACAAGGAGGAAATCAATGTGAAAATTCTGGAGGAAATGTGCACCCCTGAACTTGAACTTATGATTTTTAATCTTAACTATTCCACTAAAGCTAGCAGGAAAGGAGCTTTAGTATACAGACCCCCAGGCCCATGTAAAAACATCTCCATGACATTAATGGAAGCTCTGGCACCTCATGTAAGCGATACCTCAGACTTTCTCCTCTTAGGAGACTTCAACATTCATAGTGAGGTCGAGAACAACTCCGAAGTCAACACCTTTATTAGTGATTTAGGCTCTTTGGGCTTAAAGCAGGTCAACATCGGGCCTACCCACATGGCAGGCCATACCCTGGACCTTATTTTTACTAATTCCTTATCTATCGAATGCTCCCTCCCCTACCATGTAGACTGGACAGATCATTATGTTCTGGAATTCTGTACCCCCCTTCCCACCCCTCACGCCAAAAAACCCCACACCCTACCCTGTAAAAGAAGACCCTGGCACAGATTAACACATGAAATGTTCTGTAAAATATTTGGAAAGCCGACTATGAGCAGGAATGACAATATAGACAAAGTCTTACATGAATACGAAGAAATGCTGTCATATACAATTGACAAGACTATCCCATTAAGAATTTTTAAACCTAAACCCGCCCCTAAACAAGAGATATGGTTCTCAGAAAATCTCAGACTATCCAAACAGGCCACACGGAGGTTAGAAAAGAAATGGAGGATCTCCCGCCTAGACAACGATAAACACACCTACAAAGAGTCTTTGAAAGCATATCACAAGGAGATTAGATCAGCACGAAAAAGCCACATAGCCTCACAGCTTTTGGCGGCTGGCAATAACTCCAAGACCTTGTATCAGATATTACTGACCTTCACTAAACCCACTGCTTGTGAAAGTCCAGAAGTGGCGTCGCAACATCTGTGCGACAGTATCTCCCACTTCTTTACAAATAAAATCGACGCCATATATGCCAAAATCCTTCTTTCCAACTTGCCATACAGTGCTACTAATGACCTCACAACTAACTCGGTTCGTCCCCTCCTTCCTGAAAACTCCCTTTCTGCATTTCCCCCTATCCAGATTGAGGAGGTACAAGCACTCATGTCGCAGATAAAGAGTGGCTCCCCCTCAGACATCATTCCAGCACGTATCATGCCCACTCTAGCTAAAGCCCTAGGACCCACCATCCAGGGACTAATAAATCTCTCACTTACCACGGGGCAGGTCCCACTTGGATGGAAAAAGGCACTGGTCAAACCTCTCAGGAAGAATACCACCATTCCCTGGAGTGAGCTTAACAATCTGAGACCAATATCCCTACTCCCCTTCTTGGGCAAAATCACAGAGAAACATGTGAATAAACATCTGTCAAGATACATTGAGTCGGTAGGAGTGCTGGATCCATCACAGTCGGGCTTCAGGCCCAGGCACAGTACAGAGACCGCTCTTATGTCAGTCGCAGACGATCTGCGTATGTACCAGGATGGGGGGTTTTCCGTCATCCTGGTGCTACTAGATCTGTCTGCGGCGTTTGACACCGTATCTCACTCTATTCTCATGTCCAGGCTGGAGAACATCGGCCTAAAGGAGGATGCCCTCGAATGGGTAAGAAGTTTCCTAACTAATCGGACCCAACAAGTAACCATGGGCAATTTTCGGTCAGAGGAAGTTGAGATCACTAAAGGGGTGCCACAGGGCTCATGTTTGAGCCCAACTCTCTTCAACATATATGTGGCACCCCTGGCAAACATCTTGAGAGCATATGGATTTGTTCCAATATCCTATGCGGATGACACTCAACTCCTCTTTCCCTTCAAAACCTTGACACCCGAAGTTAGGAACTCCTTCTCCCTCGGAATGAAAGCGGTAGCACACTGGATGTCTTCCAACTACTTGCAATGCAATGTTGGAAAGACTGAAGTCATGTTGTTTGGGGGGGCAAGACAACTTTGGTCTCCGGACTGGTGGCCACAAGACCTTGGCCCAGTACCGGAGCCTAAACCATCTGTAAAAAATCTGGGGGTCCGGCTGGACCAGGAACTCTCCCTCAAGCAACATGCCAACCAGGTGGTGGGATCCTGCTTCCACGTAATCGGTATGCTACGTAAGATCTTCCCCCTCCTGCCAGACGACAGCAGAAGAACTTTGGTACAGGCATTAGTCATGAGTCGTTTAGACTACTGCAACGCCCTGTTTCTGGCTGCCAATGAGGGAGTCATGGCAAGACTACAGGTGGTCCAGAACACGGCTGCCCGTCTGGTTTTAAACGCACCCCCCCGCTCACCTTCCAAACCCCTTCTAGAAAAGCTTCATTGGCTGCCTATCAGACAAAGGGCTAAATTCAAGGTAGGCTGTACCATACACAAGAGTCTCAACGGTATGGGCCCGACATACCTGGCCACCAAATTTGTCCCTTACAAACCCCCACGCCCACTTCGTTCTAGCGAACAAGGCCTTCTAGTAGTGCCCAGAGCAAGAAAGGCAAGGCAGGGCAGCAAAGCTCTCTCTATAGCTGGACCGTCTCTTTGGAATAGCCTTCCCATCACCTTAAGGCTTTGCACAGAATATCTTCCATTTAGGAAAATGCTAAAAACCTTCCTCTTCAGCCAATAGACAGCATACGTGCTCCCGTTCCAAATGTGTCAGACGTCAAAAGCGCGGAGATGCTCCCTAGGGAGTCGAGACCAGCGCTATACAAGCCAGTAAAATAAAAAAAAAATAAAGCCAGGCCTGGTCGATGGTGGAAACCTTTGCCCGAATACCCGCCTGCAGAGAAGTGAGGATCTGATGTTCTTCGATCCAACACTGAAGCCTACTTGAGAAAAAGTGGGCAAACAGTTTCTGCAGGACGTCAATTAAACTAATGGGGCAGTAGTTTGCCGGATCAAGAAGGGAGCCCTTTTTAAAGATGGGAATAATCTCAGCACCCAACCATGTGAGGGGGATCTCCATGCCTTGGAGGATAGCATTAAAAAAGAGCCAATTATAAAGCGCCCAAACCGTCTGCCCACTAAGGAACAGGTCTCTGGGAATCCTATCCAATCCCGGAGCCTTTTCCAAAGATAGGCTCCTCAGTGCCGCCTGAACTTCCATCATGGTGCAAGGTGGGCTATCGTTAACATTTACCCCAAGACAACCTGATGCAGTCAATCCATTCATTGGGGGAGAGGAATCAACAACAGTTGGAGTATCACTTTGAGCATACAAGTTTTTAAAATGTGATATCCAAACCTCTTCGCTCAGATTAGGGGTTAAAGCTGGAAGTCCTTCAACCGAACCTGCTCTAACTAAATTCCAGAAGGCCCTGTATTCACGTGCGTCCAGTGCTCCCTTAATGTTTACCCATCTTGTGACCTCCCACTCTGACTTAGACTCTGCAGTTGTGTTCTTATAGTTGAGCCTAGCTGTCCAAATACTTATAGGAGTTCCATTTGTAACTTCCCATAGAAGCGCACTATTAGCCAGCCTACATATTTTGGTATACCACTGACCCATATTGTTTGACTGCAGCTTTTTATTAACAGTAGTGTAAAAGAAGGTTGCCAAAAGGGTAGTTATTTTAATATGGATGGTGCCTAGAGCAGAGAAGTATGAGGGCTCAAAGTTATCTGTCGAATGGTAAAAGGCTTCCCCAAGGAGACGTGCGGCATTAAGGTATAGGTCAGCTATCTTGTCTGGTACTTACACAAAATTTGCCCATCTAATACGTCTGCCACCTGCAGCTGTGATTAAGTTTGTAGCAGGTGGGCACTGCATCTCACCCTGACTTTGGGAATATCCCAGTGTGTATTTTAATTCTAGTGACAGGAGGTTGTGATCACTGTCTATTCTTTTGATCACACTGAAACCCTTTATATGGGACCAAGTTCTACATTGGCCATTATATAGTCAATTGTTGTGCCTGTGCCTTTCCCCATTCTATTGTAAGTGGTATTACCTGGAACGTCAGGATGGAATCTACCATTGCAGGCTGTAAGGGAATGAAATATAAGGAGCTTATTTAACTGTAGGGATAATGGCTACCAACGTTTTGCTAGGTACATGGAGCATTCCAGTATGGACCAAACAGAGTCCTTATCTTGTGTTATGGGCGAAATTCCTGCTAGAGGCTTGAAATGACAATTAAAATCGCCACCCACAATTCTGTGCATAGGCAAAGAAAATGAGGTAAGGAGCTCATCTAGAGCATTTATAGTGGGTGAGACCTCATTAAGAGGGATAGGGCGCGAATAGACATTAAAAACAGCCACTCTCCTACCTTCAGTAAATTCATGAAGGGTACATAGAATATCCGGTGTATGGGAATCTATTACCTTCACTAAGCAAGCCAAGTGGGTGCCAACCCACGTGCACAGGCCCCCATATGGTCTCCCTCTCACTCCCTGTTGGGCTGGGATGTGAAAAGATGCAAATCCCACCCTATTGGGTACTGTTAATACCCATGTTTTTTGGAACAGACAAAGGTCATACTGATCCATAAGCTCTCCCCAATCTGGATGTGTAGTTTAGAGCAAATACCTGCAACGTTACAAGACCCAATCAATGTGTTATGTAGCTCTTCCCTAGGGGGAGTAATTACAGGGGATAAGGCCGTGTTGGATAAGGGCACTCTAACCGAATTACCGGGATAGTCCGTGTAATCAAAAGGACTACGGGCTGTACTATTTAGGCTCAGTGGTGATCCATCCTCATGAGTCTCTAATCTAATGACGGGAGTCCCACCCTCTGACCTCTGGCTCTCTTTCAGGGGGAGACCTGCTTCTGGAGAGTCTGCTTTGTCCAATCCACATAATCCAGGGGACTAAAACGGTTTGCTACGGGAAGATTTTAGACTCCGGCCTGGTTTTCGAGAGGGGGTCGGTTTAAATCAAAACCACTGGGTACTATCTCCCGGGGGTAGAAATATCCCAAGGGTAAGGGAGAAATTGTGCCCGGAGTTTTGGGGCTACCCCAATCTAGAATGTGGTTTACCACTCTTGGATCCCTAAAGTTAACTACCATGCAGTCCCCACTAATGTCTTTAGATTTGGTCCCCAGCCACCTTACTCTCCTAACAAATAGCATTTCTCCTTGGCCCAGACCCATTAGGGGACGATTCTTGTTTAACCAAAAAGTGGTTTTGTTCTTAAGCTCATGAAACGTTTCGCCTCGCTCTGAAGGTAATGGGGGAACTCCTGTTAATATGACCACATATGGAGTGGCCGCAGGGGGGAGCTGTAAGCAGGGTAAGGACTGATGTGCTTCCTTGGATGACAAATTGGAAGCTATTTTGTATGGGCCCAAATACTGGCCTGCATTATTCGTATTAGCATCATGTACATTTGTGGCTCGGGGACCAGGGCAGCGGTTGGTAAGTGTTGCCCTACATGGGGAAACAGACCGGGGGGGGGGATTTTCCCGATGGTTAACTTTGGGCTAATCGCCTGTTCCACTACGAGAGTCGAGCTTGCACAGGGGGTACTATTACCGGTGATAACACTTTGGGGCTGATTAGGATGCGGAAAATCCTCTGCGGACCCACCAAAGACCCACCGCCACATCAGGATGGCTGGTGGGTACTGGTTTCAGTCCGCCGCTTTTCCGACGCGGTAGACTTACAACCGCGGCGAAAAAGCTGTAACATGGCTGGCGTTGTCTATCAGACACCGCCAGCCATATTAGGATAGAGTAAAAGAGATGCTTTTCCACGGCGGCTTATCCGCCGTGGAAAAGCATACGGAATTTGACCCGTTGCGGGCCCCCTGGGTGAAGGGGGGGTGGGGGGTGCACATGGAGGGTACCCATGGTACCCCCCTGCATTTGTATGCAGAAATCGGCAGGCACCGCGCGGTGCCTGCCGCTTTCTGCATACAAATGCAATGTATGCATTTTTAACATTGCGGAGGGTGCAGCTTGAAGCTGCACCCGCCGCAATGTTAAAGATATAGGATGTGACCGCCACCCTGGCGGTCACATCCTAATCTGCACGGAGGGAACGCCGCTGCCCATGCGGACGTTCCCTCCTACTCTGGGGTCGCGGACGGACTCAAGTCCGTCCGCGTTCCTAATGAGCCCCTTTGTTTGGCCTACTTAATGGAACTCTAGTTTACCTCCACTACAGCTCTCTAAGTAGAGGCAGATGTCTGGCCTCCCCCCTCCTTGCTATTTAGCAAGGAGACAACCTTATCTTTTCGACTGAGCAGATTTTTAAAGTGAGATTTGATAAGCTGCTCTATCTGTGTTTGAAAATCTATCAGAAGGTGAGTAGCCCAAACCTGTGGCGCTGGAATGGCGTTAGCAGAGACAATCTCTGGCTGAGGATCCTCTAGTACTATTGGGGGAGCCGCTGCTGGTTTCTTTTTTGCTGGCTTAACTTTCCTCGTTCTAACTTGGCGCTTGTAGACCTTGTTACCTGCTTTCAAAGGTTTATCGAGGACGAGCTTAGAAGGGGGCTAGCAGCAGTTGTAATCTGGGCGCAGGAAGCTCACCTGAGGGGGAGACTATCAGGTGACCTGAAGTGTTAGGGGTAATTAGTGGTACACTCCCTGATTGTGAATGAACAATCGAGATAGCGGGGGTTAGGGAAAGACGCCTTTCAGTATCTACAATGGCCGATGAGACAGCCCCCATCGCTTTTTGCAGCATTTTGTCAATTGCAGTCACACTAGGAATAGGGGTCGCTAGTGATGCTTTCTGCTGTGTCATTGGACGAGAACTGGGAGGGTTAGTTTTACCCAATTTTTGCCACCTGTTTATTCAAAAGTCCCCCTTAATAATCGATAAAACAGATATCACTAAAACCTGCTTGGTTAACAAAATATAAAATTGTCCATACTCTTATGGAACCAAATGCACAATATTAGGTAGAATCCAACAATTAAAATAAAGCTTTGACTGGTGTAACCATTGAATACCGTTGACATAGGGGAGTTAGCACTGACCAGTCACTGTCAGTCACGAACAGGCACAAACAGGCCCGCCCTTGGTCCCGGGCTTAGACCCAGCGTCGTCCCGCGCCGCTGGAAGTGTGGAGAGAGGCTTTTATTCTCCTTCAAAGTGCCTCCCCCAGCAACGACTCACAGGTGAGCGAGTCAAGATGCACCATGGGAGTTGGTGTCCATGAACCTGCGTTCGGAGCCGTCAAATAATCAACGTCAAAGGGGGGGGGGGAGACAGCACTCCTCCTCCCGGTACTGCTCACGCTCTCGCCAATCTCACACCTGGTAATGCCTCAAACACCTATATTAGCTTGAATGGTATGAACAGAAGTCTAGGAGACTCCACTAGTCTCAGGTGCAGTCTTAAAGACTCCTGTAATTTTCACCCTCGGAATTCTGGGGATTTTGTATGAAGTATCTTCAACCTCGCCCAGAATCCAAATTCGCCTGTAGCATTGAATGTTTCTGCAATACTCTGGTGTCTCGTGCCCCTTGCTCATTCGGTTCTGTGGGATCCATAAGGGTCTCCATGTCATTTAGTCAGCCCGTGTGAGTCCCTGTCGGCTGATCTTTCTTGGGACACCAAAGGTGATAAATTGGCTCGTCATGCATTTGACATACATTTAGTCGCAAAGGACACACAACTCAAGAAACAGCCAGTTATTTGTAGGTCTTGACCTCTTAGGCTTTTTTTAAAAAAGTACGTTTTTGCAAGTCAATGGCAACCATGTGCAATTTAAAAAAATCACCAAAATGCTTTTTTTTAAAGTGCAAAAAAGTTCACACATGTCCCCAGTGCTTGTGTGCATTTTAAAAGTACATCACTTTTTTCAGGGTATAGCAAGGGAGGCCGTAGGCTAAACATCATCCTTGATTTAACATTTCCTAATTTGCAATTTCCTATTAGGAGATTGCAAATTAGAAATTGCAGAACCATTCGTACCCATGAACTTTAGGGCTATAGGTAAAAATGGTTTGGTATTACCTAAAGAGCGATTTACTAATAGCGATTCCTACTCTGTTTGACGGGGGGGAAAAACAATATATTGCAGCTGTTGGTCAATGTAAATGTTGATGTTATGCTGCACCATCACCTGTGCAATAAAAATAATGAGGATCTTTATTGTTAGTGTCCAGCCTGCATATCAATACCTCTGTGGGGATTATACAGTTCAGTTTTCACCAACTTATGCTAAAACACAGCAGCATAATTATCATTGTTTTGCGTTGCCCTGGCTCCACGCAAGGGTGACGACCAACAAAGTCAGATTTACCAAGCCATATAAGGCCACCTTGCATGGCTTGATAAATCTGGAGTAAGGCAAGGCAGCAAAACCTCCCGAGGAAGGTGCTCCATGGGTGGAGGGTGGGTATTCCCATGTTCTCACCCATGGATTTTGGCGCATTCCAAGATTAAGCATTAGTGGTAGACCTGGGAATGTGTTAAAATACTTCACCTCACCCAGATGAGGCATAACAAGGAGAAATATCTTGGTTTCTCCTGGCTTTTTCCTCTGTCTACGTGTACACCATTCTACAGCACACATAAAAGGAGGAAGATGCCTCCTCGGATTGTTTTTTGTGCAGGAAGGTGTCCCTTCCTGCACAAAAAAACAATCCTGCCTACAATGAAGGAACCCCTGTACCATGGTGCAAGGGTCCCTGCATTGATGCTAGGCTGTCAAAGGACAGTGGCGACCGATGCATACACAAAGTGAGTGGGTGGGGGGAGAGGGGGAGTGCTGGACAAAGCGAGGGAGGGGGCACGGAAAAGGGTGGGTGGCAAATAATAAGACTACAAATATAAAAACATTTAACAAAGTTACGCTTACCTGCTGCCGACTTCCTCCCACGTCGCGCCTTGGTGTTGCGACTTCCTTGTCCCAGCAGACACTGCAGACTAGTCACAGACTCCCTGTCCAATGAGATTGGCCTGAGCAGTCTAGAAAGATGCCCTGCTCAGATCAGGTAGTATGTGGGGTTTCTGCAACTCACCTGTTCAATACAGCTGGGGTGGAGAAACCTAAGTGTGCATGTGATTTTTTCTCAGCCTGAGATGGCTGGCAAAACACATATGAGCACTTATGGAGTGCACTAGCACTCCTCCTCCCCATCCCATGCCTCAGCCCTGCCCCTCCCTGGAAACTGAAATATAATTTTATTTCTTGGCGGCTGGCTCTGAGCCAGTGGGGCTATGCTCCTCCTCCATTGCGGAGGAGCCTCCCCTGTCAAAAGAGCGCCAGCGCATGGAAAGAGCAGGATTACGCTGAATGGTGTTAAATACGGCACATTCCTGCCCTTTTACGAAGCACAACAAGGTGGCTTGCTGCATTGCATGAATGTTTGATTAATATGCTCCACTATTTTTATATTTTCATGCATGCTAAAAGTGCAAATGGGAGGGGTATTTTGCATGGCACATTACTTTATCTGTGTAATTTATTTCAAGTGTGACATCATTGCACATAGGATTTTGTTAGCACTATTAGTGTTACATTATTTTTAAACGTAATTAGGACTAGGAAGTGGAAAGCGATTTACTTTGCATTCAGTTATCCTCCGCGGGCATTTACTGCCAACACAATGCACATAAAAGGTTGCTAACCTGTAAATGGAAGACTTTTGTAGGCATGGTTAAAAAGGTTAAATAAAATCTTTCCTAGCTTGTGTTGAATGAATGTCTTCATCGAAATGGGAAATAAAAGGCATCATTTTTTTAAGTAAATCTTAAGTGTCTAATTTCCCATCTTAATGAGAAACTGACCCCTCGTGCCCTCATTCACAGTGGAATAATTACTTTCTGCTGTTTCTAACACTTCCATGAACACATGACTGAGGCAGTGTGAGATTTAACAATCAGGACTGATCAAGCTGCAATGAATATTATCTCATCATCAATTATATCTCTGGTTGCTCTCACTCGCGCAAGCCTTTAGACACTGTCCTACAGAGCTTGGGGCCTTATTTATGAAGGCCTTGCGCCACCGGTGCGTCACTTTTTACCATGTTAAAAGTGACTCACCGGCGGCGCAAGGCCTTCATAAATAAGGCCCTAGGTTTTTAGAAAGTCCTCAACGATGACAGTTGTGTTTGCTACTCTAAAAAAGTTCAAATTGAGAACTGAATGCGCAGTATAAACATAACTTAAAGTTGTTTTGTGTCAAGCATGAGTAGCTTATTCAGGCTTGTTTTTATTGTATGCGTTCATAGACCTAAAGTTTAGACTTTAGAATATGAATTCATGACTATAACTCCCAGAATGCCAAGATAAATGGCAGGTCGAAATGTGGTAGACATGTCTAACTTTGAAAAATGTGAGCTCATTCAATCATGAATTGTTGGTTCTCTAACACAGTCACCTTAAACAGGGGACAGGGAAAATGTCCATTAGGCTCCATATACTTCAGGGCATAATATGCTGTCCTTAATATAATGTCCTTCCTGGCTCAGTAGACTAAACAACGACAATTGTACAATACTGTAGTTAGATATGTCGAATTTGCACTCGTGCCGGGACCTTTTTGCATGGGCACGTGTACTGACTGGTCACTGCATATGCAACCTGTGTATTGAGAAGTGCATGAAATTATAATTTTTTGCCCCATGACTATCCTAATGAAATTAAATATTAGAGGAAACAATATCAAACACATAAGTTTAGCTGTACATGTTTTACATGTGAAGGCATTCAAACATAAAGCTTTGGAGCTTTTTTTGTGAACAGTCCATAAGAGGTGTAGCTATTCTTATTTCTGTGGGAATGGAATTCTATAGCCTCGAGGCATTGCCAAAAAGCTTTGTTTCATTCGTTTCGCAACGGTGGGTATCAGTGCTCCTTAGTTACTTCTTGTAAGATAGCTAGAAGTGTCTTACTGCTCTGTGGGTGATGGTGACTAGAGTGAAATTATAACTTTCCTCACATGCAAGCCACTTTAGCTGGAGGAGGATGAAGACATATGAACATATATTGTGGTGCCCAAAAGCAGTCTGGCTGAAACATGCAGAGCTGTTTTAATTGGTGTCAAGTATATTTTGGAAAAGGATTTCAGTAATCCAGTCAAGAGAGAACAAGAACGTGTGTGATTTGTTTGGAGCCTTGTTCTTGAACTACTGTTTAATTTAACAGCTTGTGTTGGATCAAGGCACATTTAGCAGTTTTGTTAAAGGAATCTTGTAGGTTTTGGATGTATACGAATGCATCCTTAGCACAATTGTTTTTGTTTTAGATGAATGTGGTTATTTGCTATTTTAGAATTATTATTTTACCTATTATTTTAATTAACTATTTTAGTTGCTTATTTCATATTTTCCCCACAGGCACATTTTTCTCCACAGGAAAAATGAATGATCAGGCAATGCACCACCTCCAACTTTCCTTGCCACTCCTTGTAATCTACCTGTTCCACAGAAACAGGGGAAGAAGTTGTTTTTCACAAATATTTTAGCTATTGGTGGAAACAGGTGTGGCCCTGTACGACGTTAAACTATATTGCTCCATCATCTAGGAGTAGAGGGGAGGAGATTATATGAAGATCTTCAGACGATATCTCTGGGTATGGGGGATGGCCAGCCTTATAATGTTAATATGTCACTGCAAATGCTGGACTTACAGTTTATTACAAAGGTAATTGTAGTTATGGAACGTCACAAGTTGTTTTGAAGGACACAAAAAATGGAAGAGCACATAGATATCTATGTTACAGCTTTGAGAGGATTGTTCTTGATGTGTAAATTTGAAAACCTATGTGATTTGCGTATTAGGGATCAAATTGTGAGATGTACCAATGACAAAAGAGTAAGGGACAATTTGTTTACAATGGATCCTACTTCCTACTTTAGTAGAGGCCATCCAAGTAGGTATAGGAATGGAGCAGGCAGTGAAATAAATGACTGAAAGAAATGGATACTTCTTCTAATGTGATTAAAGATGGGACTACTGAATGTGCTCCTGTCCAAGAGGTGCAGACTCCGAAGGAGGAAGTGAAAAAGAACAAATCGGATGCTAGTGTAAAGAAAGAAGCTAGAGTGAGGGCGATAACATTTTATTTGTGTGGCACTACGGGTCACATTGCTATTAGTTTCAAGTGTGCAGCTAGAGGTGTCATGTGTCGTATTTGTCGCAAAAAAGGCCACTTTGCCAAAGTGTGCAGCGCAAGGTCTGCACCAGCAAGAGTAAGAGTAGTTGATGATGTATGTGAGGACATCAGGGAGGTGGTTTTAACCATTCAGGATTAATAATTGCAAGGAATTCCTGTAGAGATGTCTGACAGAAATATTGAATGCAATTTGTTGAAGGGGGTTGATGAAGTAAAGAAGGAAAGCAATGGAAAGTAAGAAAAACCACATTGTATTGTAAAATTAGATGTCCTGCAGGTGGAAGTATTTGTGGATTCGGGCAGCTTCTCTACTGGATTTCTAAAGACACCTTGTCTATAGACTTGTATAAAGACTGGTCCAATCCTGATATAAAGGCTGTGGGGTATGGAGGGACATTTTTTTAATTCTTGCAATGAGATGGATGCCAATTGCATTTTAGGAGGAAGAAATGACGTGGTCGTGTACATATCAATGACTTAGTTTCTAATTTTTTAGGCTGTTGGCACCATAAGGATTTAGAATGATTCTTTTTTTTTTTTATCCTCATCTCACCAATAAACATCTGTAATTCTAAAGGAAAAGCTGTTAGCCGTACCTAAGTGCCCTATGGCTACAGCATATGCTTAGGCCAAACTGGGCCCACCCCCTTCGTTGGAGGCATGGTGTAAACATAGGACCAGATTTTTCCGGGACAGAACTATACCAAACGCAGCTCCCTACTCCAAGAGAGTAAACCTGCCAGATGTTCACACCAGTCACAGTCTCTCCCTCCTTGCCCAAGCGTGCTGTGGTGAATGCAGCTTTTAACCAGTCATCATACGATGCGGGCAGCGGATCTTTCTACTTCTTGCAAATTTCTCTTTGAGCTATTGATATCAAATATGACAAGAGGCCTCTATATACCTGCCGGAGATTCTTCACATACATCTGTCACCCCCAAATATTACCAATGAGAGATTGACCTTGATGTTGAGATTAAAGATGCCACTTAAAACATCTTCCACCCCCCTCCAGAAGGATCTGAGAGTAGTACATTCATAAAAAATGTGGATGTCATTAGCATTGAGAAAATCACACCTCGGGCATTTGGGGGCAGATAATGATGCAAACTTAGCGATCTTTGCCGGGGTATAGTAAAGCCTATTAATGAAATGGTTCTTTTTTAGACTGGCCGGTTTAACAAATTTATAAAGGAGCTTCAAAGAGGGTTCATACAAATCTTCAGACACAGGCTCAAGAGCCGATTGATTTCATGCTTCATACTGCAGGGGAAGTTCCAATTCTTCCATCTCCATGAACTTCTTATACCACAAGGAAACCTCCTTTCTTTTAATACATACTTGTTGTACTAATTGCTCCATCTCCCAATTTCCTTGTATATCCTCCTTTTCTGATGCACACCAGGAGACCAATTGTAAGTATTTGAATCTGGAAAGGCCACTACTGACATTGGCTCTTAAGACCTCCCAGGGGTACACTCCTGCGGCCGATACAAGCTCAGACCAAATAGTAATCCTAGCCTTTTTAATTGGTGTTGCGAGGCTATCCCTCAAACATAATGGAGTCCCTGGAGAGTCCCAGATTGGGGCAAAGTCTGAATAGTACCCTGTACCACATCTTCATCTAACCTTGTGCCAAAGAATAAGGGTTGCCCTAAGTACTTTCAACCAAACCTTTTCGAAGAACCTAGGTGCCCCGAATTTGTACAGAAAGCCTTCCCCTCCACAGAATCCCTCAGACCTCGCCATTTCCCCAATAATCTTCCCCAAGATGTCTCTTCCGGTTTTACAAGTAACATCCTGATGTTTTTAAAATGAAAAGCAACAGAGTACCAGCTAATATCTGGTAGGGCTAACCCTTCCTTGGTGAGCCTACGTCTTAGCTCTTTCCATGACAATCTTGCCCCTTTATTAGCCCACACAAAACTACAGATCTTACTCTGGATTTTACATATATCTTTACTGGGGAATTCAAGGGGGATAGCATTGAACAGGTAAGTCAACTTGGGTAAAATAACCATTTTCACTAAGTTGACCCTACCATACATTGTCAATGGGAGATTTTTCCATCTTGCAAATATACAGTCCACTTGTTTTATGATCTTATTCAAATTAATCTGAGGGATTTTGTCCAGATCATTAACAATGGTGATACCCAGATATTTAAACTCATTACTCGTAGTGACATCCCAGCCATCGATGTTCCAGCACATCACCTCGGTTTTGATGGTGTTAGTCAAGTATCCCAAAAATAAGCCAGATTCTACCAACAGGGCCTCAACCCTTGGAATAACCTCCCCAGGATTGTCTGTATATACCAACAAATCATCAGCACATGGTGCCAACTTACTGCAATATTGCTGAGATTTGAAGGGGGAGATGCATCATCTAATCTTATAGCTTGTGCAAATGCTCTATATAGATATCAAAGAGCAACGGGGAGATAGGACAGCCCTGTCTGGTTCCTCTATGAATCTTAAAGCTAGAAGTTAGCATGACATTTAACAGAATTTTTGCGGAGGCACCCTGATAGCAGTTTATTAACGGTTGAACAAAAATAGGACCAAAACCCATTGCCCTAAGTACCTCCCAGAGGTATACCCAACAGACTCTGTTGAATGCCTTTGCCGCGTTGAATGCCACGAAGGCCGAGGGATCATCTCGTCCTATTGCCAAAGCAATATTACCAATTAACTGCTGTGCCTGCTCCTGGATATATTTCCCTGGGATAAAACCCTATTGATCCAGATTAATCCACTGAGGTGCTAACTTGACCAATCTCCCGCAAGAACGCTCATGAAGATCTTATACTCTGCATTCAGCAGAGAGATTGGTCTATAGGAATCTGCTTTAAAAGGATCCTTTCCAGGTTTCAGAATTAAAACGATAGTTGCTTCTCTCCAGGAATTCAATACCCATTATCGGGACCTCTTCATCAATGAGTAGTTTATAGATCTCACTGGGGAGCGCGTCTGAGCCAGCAGCCTTGATTTTTTACATTTGCTTATTTGATCTCTAATTTCGATCTCAGTAACTAAACAACCACAATCCTCATTGGTTAATGTTGGTAGAGATTTGCTCTTCAACCAACTTTGAAGCGATCAGTATTAGGCACAATCTCTTCATGATTTAGTTCTGCAAATAAAAAAAGAAGGCATGCTTGCATATCCTCCACACTACTTGACTTTTTACTGCTTTAGTTTATTATCAATTCATTAATGTTATTTTTGGTGCGATATGCTCTTGCTTTCCATGCCAAGAGAGCACCTGCCTTCTCACCGTAGTAGAAGTTTTGCAAATTTCTTGTCATCCACTGTGCCCTACATTTGTGATCGAACTTCCTCCTATAATCCTGGCGGGCATCTTCCAAACTCCTGTTGAGCGGAGACAACCTATCGACAATCCCATAACAAACTCGAGACCACTTCTTCTCCAATGAGAGAATTTCTCCTCCAATATCTGTAGCTCCCGAGCACCTGCCCTATTCTAAGAGCAGATAAGACTGTGTAGGATGCCCCTGATGTTAGCTTTTAAAGGCATCCCAAACATAATCCATGGAGGTAGAACCAATATTATAACCAAAAATAGTCTACAGTGTCTGATTTAAGTGCCCTTACTATATCTATATCTACCAGCATAGACCTTTTAAGTGCCCATCTGGGAGATAGATTTGGCCTTTTTCCAACGTAGGAAAACAATATTGGGGCGTGGTCGGAAAAATCTAGGCAGAACCATAATACCAATAAAAGACTTGGCCTGTCTATTAGTACATAGTCCAATATGGAGGAGTGGCCATGTTTCTTGCTATGGGACATGAACCCTTATTTGTCGCCGATTTTTACCCTCCAGACATCTAACAGATCAAAATCAAGTAACACATTTTTTAAATTTCATCGCACTTGAGGGGCCCGCACAAAGTGGCTCTGATTTGATCTATCTTTCATAGGGTCTAAAAAGACGTTAAAATCACCTCAAACTTATGCTTGCGATACTATTTCAAGCATATTTGATTGTAATTCACAAATATATGTTGGGTCATCAATATTGGGACCATAAAAAGAGGCGCATACTAGCTCAAAGCCTAAAAAGACTAAAAAAGCCACTAACCACCTCCCTGACTGATGAGAATGGGTAGATTTGATAGAACATCCTGCGCCCCGTTTTATAAAAATGGCGACCGCCTTGCTATGCACTGTCTGTTCAGAAATACAAAAATATTCAACCCAGGCATATTTAGTGAAAAAATAGATCTACTTTCTGCATAACTTAAATGTATCTCCTGGATAAAACAAATTTGAGCAGGGGATAATTCTAAACATTTCATGACCAGCCTTTGTCTACTGGGGCACCTTAACCCATTAACGTTCCAAGTAATGAATTTAACCTCATTACTTATGAGGGAAATTCCATATATGCCATATAAGTCATCTTATGAATGTGAGATTGAGGATATTTATTTTTTATTGTTCCACTGCTCCCCGTCCTGTGCAAACTTTCACCACCTCCTCACTTCCCCTGTGACCCCCCTCCCTTTGGGAAACCCTCCCTTTTATTTGGCCGATGCCTATTCTGCCTCTGTCCCATGGGTATTAAAAAATGAATATCATAACGTTCAATAACAGGTCTCACTGACAGGGCACCCCCTTATTTCCACCTTCCACCCATTCCCATCCCCCACTAAAACCCGTCCTTTAATTTTTACTAGAAGCAAATCAGCATCTTCAACTGAGCTAAACATATACATGTGATTGTTCCACATGACACACAAAGATGCTGGGAACTTTAGTTGAGCCTTAGCCCCCAGTTTGTTCAAAGCCTCAATTCTTTTGCCCAGTTCCCATTGTTTTGTTGCAGTAAAATGCGAGACATCTGATCTAATAAAAAAGGAGAAAGACCTGGAAAATGATGTTGATGATATACTGCCTTCCTTTAAGGCTGAGGTAAGAATTGCTTCCTTAACAGTGTATGTTAGAAAATTAACTACTTTTTTTCCGTGGCTTTTGCTTAGCCGGGTTTCTTTTAAATGAATCGCGATGCACTGGTTGTATTTCCTGGGTGAAATCTACATTGGGAGAGGTTTTTAGCACTGTTTCTTTTAACAAAGAGATCACAAACCCTATGATGTCCTCATCTTCGATTGCTTCAGGAACATTCATAAGTCTCAAGTTATTCTTCCTAGTGTGGTTCTCAAGATGCTCAAAATTTTCCTCCAACTCTTTGTTCTGATTTGCTAATTTTGCCTTCTCTGTTTTTGACGTATGGAGTGCCTCCTTGATTTTTGCCAACTCCTGTTCTAATACACCAGTTCTCAAAGAGACCTCCTCCAACGTTTGGACTAACACCACACAGGAGGCTTGGATTGCAGCTTGGTTAGTCTCAGAAACTGTGAACCTATTTCTCATTTCATCGTTTCAAGATAATAAAATATATGCCAGTGAACCATAGGAACCTACTGGAACTGAAGGGCCAGAAATAGTCGCAGGATCAACAATCAAAGGAGAATGTTGTTGACCTTCATAAGCATCACTTGCCTCAAAAACAGTAAACCTATTTGAAAGACCAACTGCAGGGAGTATGACAGAATTAGAAACTCCTGACACACCAAGACTCTAAGCACCCAATGCTGCATCTCCTATCACACCTGAATAGCTAGATAGGTCTGGCGATTGCTTGTCTACTCGTGGAAGGTCTGAACTATTACAAAAACTGTGTTGAGCTGAATCTAATATAATACCAGGCTGCAGCCTACTGGAGGTTTACTTGTCTGGAGCCAATATCGTAGAGGAGGACGTAAACTCGACCTTATAGAACGATTTTAGAGAAGGTGTTATCTTCACTTTTGAGGCTGCTATTTTCTTACCCCTACCCCTGCCCATGCCCTTCCCTCTTTCTTTAGGCTCAATGGTGGGGCCAGAAGGAAGGAAACATGGTGGCCGTAAGCTGGGGCCGGCAGGTAGGAAACATGATGGCCGTAAGCTAAACGGTTGCAGCTCCTACTCCCATAAAATTACGTTTGGCCTCAGGCAGGGACTCCCCCGGTCTTCCACGAATTTATCGGAATTAGCGCTACTTCTTACCTTCTCCTACTCCCACTCCTGAGGTGCTTGTTTCTTTTCCAGCATATTTTCTTTCTGTTTTTTTTCCCTCTGCCTCGAACGTGTATGGCCCCGGAGCTCTGCGGGACTCTGCCGTCACTTCAGACGTCACAGTGGGAAGGCGCAGCTCAGGAGTGGAGATGCAGTGGCGTCGCCTGCTTTCATATCTGTGTTACTGGTAGTAGAGTCAGCACTGAGGATTATTCAAATTTGATTCCCAGTAACGGCGGTGGAGTTGGCAGCGCTGTGTCGGGGGAATCAAGTATACAGGTAGGATGTTTGGAGACTGGACCTCACAGTAAGTATTTGATGGCTCACACACAGCAATAAGGTAAGAGCCCCTTTGGACTTTTGCGGGACTTTAGCATTAATGTTCCTGTTATTGATTCAAGTGATTCCCCCTGTTCTGCCCAGTCAAGCTTTCAGCAAAGTTGCGGATATTCTTAACTGCATGGAAACAAGTGAGCCAAGTGAGCAGCAGCATTTTGATTCCCACCTTCGATAGCCTGCAGATATACGCTGTGTGCTAGAGCAGCATGGGTTCAAGGTATCATTGATATCCCTCAGACCTCTCTTCCCCCTAGAGTCTCTCCACCAGTAGTGGAAGTGTGAGTGTTGGATAAACAAGCTAAGTTCAAATAAACTAAAATGTACTTCATTGTTGAGCCTAAAGGATTTAGGAATGATTCTTGAGCCCAACGCAGAAAAGCATGTTATGACAAGAGTTATTACTAAGAAGCCACAACAAGTGAACCAAGTGGATGCATATGAAGAATATGTGAAGGGAAAATATCCTTATGTATTTAATGACAGTTTAGGAAAATAATCATTCCTCTTGTGCATCAAGTAAGAAGTAGAGGAAGCCTTTACAACAAGAACTACACGAACTGCTGGCACAGGAAATTATTGAACCCATAGAATCATCAGAGTGTTTGGTACCAATACTGGTTGCTCCCATGGAAGGTTGTAAAATCAGGCTGCATATAGATTTAAGAGACCTCAATCAGAACATATGGGCTGACAGGCAACCTCTCCTGAACATTTTGGAAATGCTTTCAGCTATAGCTGGAGGAAGGGTGTTCAGACTGGTTGACATGTTGGCAGCACATCACCAAGTAAAGTTACATAAAACCTCAAGACACCCCACATAATTTATTAGGCTTCTCCGTGCTTTCCTTTATTTGCGGATGCTATTTGGATTAGTGTTGGCAGTGTTTCAGAGGGTGATAAAACACATTTTTGAAGGAGTGAAAAATGTATGGTCTTTCAGGACAATGTGATGAATGCTGGGAGGGATGAGTTGCACCATGATAAGTTGCTTAAGGAAGTTATGAAATGACTTGATGTACATGGTTTAAAGTTAGAAGAGTAAAAATGGCAGCTGACGAAAAAATATGTAAGTGATTTAGGACATGAGATATCGGAGAAAGGAATCCAACCAAAGACAAGTATTGTCCAAGAAATAAGTGTTGTACTATGTCCTGAGAACAAGGATCAATTAAAATCATTCATAGGGTTGGCGGAGTACTGTTCAAAGTTTGTGAAGAATTTCACTGAGATGGTTGAGCCTTTGAGAACATTAATAAAAAAAAAACTTTTAGTGGAGTGATGTATATAAGAGTGTTTTTGAGCAAGTGAAAGAAAAAATTATACAAGTTCCTTCTCTAGGGCATTTCAAGGTTACTACTAAAACCTATTTACCCACAGATGCCAGCAGTGTTGGGCTGGGAGCAGTACTGACGAAAGTGGTAAAAGACCAGGAACGAATAGTTGGATTTGCTTCTAGGAGTTTACAGGGTATGGAAAATTCCTACTCTGTACTTGAGAGAGAAGCCTTGGCGTGTTTCTGGGGAATCAAGTAGTTTAAATTCTTCCTGGGGGCATTTTCCCCTTTGAGATAAAAACTGATTGGTACACTTATTTAAAAGTGGTAGGGGCTTGGAAGGAAGTGTGATGTCTAGAATTTCCTGATAAATGTTGTCAGTTCTGAAATATAATTTTGGAGTGGAGTACCTGAGAGGGCTAAAGAATGTGGTGGTGGATTGCCTTTCAAGGCTACCTGAGAATAAGATAGCCCGGCAAAAAGAAACTGGAAAATTGAGAAGGATTAGTGTTGAACAAGGAGGAATGGAAAATTGCAATGGGCAAGGATTTGGCTTTGAGGGATGTAAAAGAGTGTTTGAGCAGGGATGGACCTTTGAATTGTAATAAAATGTTGATTTAAAGGAATATCAGGGTGTGAAGGATGAACTGAGCATATGTGGAGATAAAGCGATGAGATGGAATCACATATTTCCTCCAGTGGGTGTCTGAAATTGCATTATTCATTTAGCCCATGAAGGCCATCCTGCCAAGGAATTGACTAAAAGAAGGATAAGACAAGCATATTGGTAGCCTAAGCTTGACAGAATGGTGGAGGATGTGGTAAAACATTGTTATGCTTGTGCCAATACTGATAAGGTAAAAACTTCCGATAAAATGTGTTGGTAATACCATGGGAAATGTTTGCTATGGATTTCCTAAGTCCAATAAACAAATTGGGGAGTGAGTGTAGAATTATGGTTGTTCGTGTGGATTACTATATTAAGTGCTCTGTGGTTAAGACAGCAGGCAGCATTGACACAGGAAGGGTGATAGATTTGCAAAAAGAAGTTTTTCCTGTCGTCAGGTGTATGCCTGCCCTCTATCACACCAAGGTTTTAGAGGGCGAGGACTGGTCAATGATGAAGCATCACACCAGGCGGTGTGTAAGACCAGTCCATCACATTTTGTGAGATGCCCTCACTCACAATGCAAGTCTAACTTCACTAGGGTCACTACACTAGGAGCAGTTCTTTTTGTGGTTAACAGTTATTATTGGAGGCTGCTAGCTCCTAGAACCCTGCGCTTCTTGTTCCCTTCTCCACGCATCTTGAAGTTTGTCCTCTGATTACAACATTGAATAAGTCCCTATTTACCAGAGGGCTGTGGAAGACCCTGGACACATACCTTACCCCTATAAACCCCCTTGAAACGCCGGTATGGGAGCTCCACAACTCTCTCCCTCGATGACTGGACGCCAATTTACCATATGTTTAACCTGAAATCCAAACAGAAACAAATAACTTTTTCAAGACATGGAATGAGCTTGTCCATTATATATGAAAATAAATATTTGGCAGTTGGTGATGGTTTTCACTTATATATATATATATATATATATATATATATATATATATATATATATATATATATTTGCCTCCAAAAAGGTCTTTCTCAGAATGTAAGGAATATATGGAATAGGTTCACTTATTAACCGTTGTCTTTATATGCTACAGGATGCTCAGTGAGCTAACCTTTGCATTTGACGTGTAGTGATCTTGAAGTCATAAGCAAAACTATGTCATGTTTTCTTTCTATGGTGGTCAGTAAACTAAGTATCACTATGTCGAGTAATAATACCACTTGTTATTTACAGTGCTTTGTGGGGCTGTATGAAATGCTTTGCAATAAACATTATTACTATATGAATCTATTATATGCATTTACTACCTTGAACCACCAAGCAAGATATTATTGTTACAGTTAGTTGTAAGCTTTTTTCCAAATTTATAAAGTTACCTTTTGCTCAAGAGAAAGGGAGGTATTGTGCATTAGTGAACATATGCAGCAAAAATGTATTTATAATGAATCATTTATAACAAGTAATTTTTCCTGGGTCCACAAAGAAATCCACCATTATCAATTGGGGGAATTCTGGCATTCTGCATGATGAAAAGAGTTATTTAACCATTTTGATAGTACATTTTTCGATTGACCCAGAACATTATTTGGTAATAGTAACAAAGAAGAAAATAACTGAATGAGAGACCCTTGGCATTCTAACTGTAGTAGGGAATGTATATTTCCTGAAAGAAGGCCAGGCTCCTTACAGTTTATAGGAGCAATTTATGACTAATCTGAAAACCTTTGAGATAATGTGCCTGAATCTAGCACCACATACACATGGCAAAAGGTTGTGGAACACAATTGACCCTTTAGAGATATCCACTCCAAATCTGTGACCCATAATTTTTTTTTTCACTGTATGCCTCATATTAAGGGAAATATAATTTAAAAAGTAGTGTTATGTAATGGAGAGAATCAGCAAAGGTTATTTAATGACACAGATACGTTACCACATATCACTTATTTTGTAATTATCTCTGTACAACGATTCTGAGAGGAAGAGGCAATTAATATATGTGAATTTTGTGTTGTGTTCATTCCAGTCAAACATGCACTTAAATGTGGGTGGGTAATGTGTAGATTGGCAACCAATTTGTCCACAGGTAAGGAGTTTATATTTGCTAAGGGCTCCCTTAAAGTTGTGGCAACACCCTTGCTGTGAAAAGAGAAGAACCGCTACAAAGCTATGCAACCCAGCTGTTTACACTAACCAATAGAGGTTATAAATCATAGCCAAAGATACACAAATATTTATTCATCTTAATGAGTTGGTGTTTCATATGTGATCATGGCAACTATAATGAAATGGGTCTATGATAACAAGAGAATGTAATTTGAAAATGGTTAAGGTGACAGAAAGTGCAAAAAAGCAATTGGTGAATGGGTTTTTGAAGAATTCAAATACTACTGAAAATGTGTGTTCAGTTGGAGGTCAGCTTTTGGGTGTCATATGTCTATGCTTTTATTTCTGTATCTCTTTTTCACTGGCTTAAACATTTTAAAATATAAATGAAGGTGGAGAGTGATCATATCTCACTAGTTATTACTTATTAGCACCTCATCTGTGACCATCCAAGATCCACCAGCTTAGGAACACCATGAAAACAAAATCCATGCATGGATAAAAAGGAGAACACACTCAAGCTTCAAATTGGAGGAATGAAACATACTCAGATAAAAATGGTATTAAACTTATTCCAGTGCTGTGAGAATAGTGTCATTTTTGTGAGCAGGATACCAAATTGCCACCTGGATGATTCATAATTGCCTTCAATTTAACAGAGCGAAAACTGAGACTGTGCTATTTGGCAAAGCACAAGAGCTATCGTTAGCAGACTGGTGGCCTTCCAATCTTGTCCCAGCCCCCTCGCCTAAGCAAATGTTAAAAAAATCTGGGAGAAAAAAATCGGTCCCAGAATGTCCATGAGAGACCAAGTCAACTCTACATGCAGCATTTGTTTTGCCACAATGAAGTTCCTGAAGAAAGCCTTTCCCTGGCTCCCTTCCACTGCCAGGAAAACCCTTGTCCAGGCTACTATTGACAGCTGACTGGATTATGGAAATGCTTTATTGGTAGATGCAAATTTCACTTTGATGGCCAAACTGCAAGTTGGGCAGAATTCAGCCGCACGGTTAATCTGCAACCTTCCAGCTTGGTCTCCTTCTGCCGCCATATTGATAACCTTGCACTGGATGCCAATCAGAAAGAGGGTAGTCTTCAAGATGTGTTGGCTGATGCACAAGGCATTGTACACACCCCTATCTGTCCTTCTTCTTTTAAGTCTCAGATAGTACCAGCCTCCTAGACAACTGAGGTATTTAAATAGAGCTTTTCTGCAGACTCCTTGCATCCGTACGTCCACATTTGGTGGCAGGTACCTCTCATATTTGGCCCCTTATCACTGCAACAAACAGCCTCTTCACATTCATGCCTGCCCTGATTTCCAGAACTTGATGAAGATGTTAAAAACATGAATGTTTTTAATAATCCGCCCTTGTCCGTACCTCTAGCACCAAGTTACTCCTTTGTGAGTGAGATGCGTACTATAACAAGAACAATATATAGATTACAAAATACTGTTCTGTCATTGCTTCTAGATCCAGTTCCCAGTAGTAGTGCATTAAGCCCAAATGTACAAAGGTTTTACCCCTTCCGTGGGTGCGAAAGGTTTGCGCTCTGCAGGAGTTTTAATTAGTGGGCGGGGTTCCGATGGCCGGGGGCCGTCTTCCAAACACACCCACTGTGATGCGTGACGGCTCCCAGCCATCACGAGCATGCAAGGGGATAATGAAAAATGATATTGCTTCTCTCTAATACAAGAAGCAAAAGCTACACTGACAAATCTGTGGAAGAAGGCAATCACTTTTGTTTGTGCATTCACATTCTAGATAGGTTAATTTTACCTTAACATGCAAATAAATTTACGTTTGAGGAGTGATCCAAGCACATAATGATACATTGGTAAATTGATTCTTAGGCTCCTAGTCCCGTGGTGATAAGCCTCAACAATCTAATCCCATTGAGTCACTCATATTTCATAGCAGATTTAGCATTCAAATTCAGGTGGCATATGCATCTGGTGCACCAGGCACAAAAATAATCCATGTTGTGGTCTTCAAATATAATCCTCAAAGCTGAGCTAAGTAACTGAGCCGAATATACTCTTCTTTTTCTAAATACTACTGTCTGTAGTCCCCAGCAGTGTTCCATCCTTCAACCACTTCTTTAAAATGGTGATCCTAGTGTACACAACAACTATAGACTGGGTCCCAGATTTACTATGATTTTGCACCTGAGGATTGTCAGTTTTGTGAGGCAGCTGCAAGGTGAAAGAGTTTTTGACATTTTTTAAGTCATGTAGAGCCACTTTATATGGCTTCGCATGCTCTAGTAAATAAAAGTTTCCAACTTATATTTATGATGGTTGGTTACAATAGTAACCGTGGATTCATCAATTGGTAGAGGACATTGTATTTTATGGTTTTAAATTTCATTTATTTACAAAGCCCAAAATACATATAGATAAATACAGATAACAATAGCAAAAAATGAATATGTATAAATACAGATGGAAATGTAAAATAAAATACCGTAAAACCTGGGAGTCCTAATCATAATTACCATCACTTCCACGCCCTGACACAGCACACCATGACCCATCCCATCTGTGCATTAAACTTCCTTTCATGCTTGGGTCTTCTCCACTCGTTGCCAGTGGTAAGACAAAGTATGCCACATAGACAGGTCATGTAGAAAAAGGTTATGGATTTATTCTGTAAGGTACTGCTTCAGTGTAGCATACAACACACGGATATAATAAGGTGTTGAGATAAGATGTTTATTGGAATAACAAGGGCCCGCAGTAGCGGGATAACAACTAGCGTGAACGAAGTCAGCTGTCATCTGTCAACCAGCACAGGTGACGTCACATAAATACATTCCTAACATTCTATGGTGACGTGTATGACGCTGGCAACGGAAATGGAAAACATACTGTCATTACACTGTCCCATTACAGTATAACATACAACATCTCCCTTCCTCCATGAAAACATAACCTGAATTTATTCCATAACATAGTCTTTAAGTCTGGTAGGCAATCTTATTACTCTGCCCGTTCTTGAAGTTTGCCCCCCATCAAGATGGTTACCAACATCGTTCATACCAGTTACAACATTTTCATTCCTCTCTGTTTCATTGTCTATCATGGAATCTTCCTGAACTAAAGCAGTACCCTCCAGACTAGAGGAGAGTCTGGCGGAGTTTCCATTAGAATCCATAGACCGTCCTCGACTTGCACTAGAATGTAACATCTCTGAGCCACTAGACACATCATCCCATTCTAGGACACTCTCATCTAGACTTCCTTCTCCCTCTTCAGCTTCTCTCATTATGATTTGTTCTTGACCTGGTTTCAGTTTTACTATATCATCTTTACTGCGCCATCCTTCTCCTTCGACAAACACCGCTCCTACTGACGCTTTTCCAACTCTCATTGGTTTGCTGAGTCTTGACTCTCCCTTGCTCACCAAACCTGGCTTTTTCACTAGCACCCAATCACCAGGTGTGATGATCTTATCCTTAGCTCTGTTTACCTTGTCAGAATATGTTTTATTCTGCATTTGCTTGCATATTATGTTCTCCCTCACATTTAGTTCCTTATCGCATACTTGTCCTGCTTCAACAGCTGTTTTTTCCCATCCACCTATTTTTGGTGTCATGGCATTGTTGCATGCTCTTCCTCTCATCAAGAAAAACGGAGTAAACCCCGTAGCTTCCTTGGGCGTATTGTTGTACGCATTGATCTTTGTTTTAATAAATTCTTTTACATCCATTTCATTTGCCACAGCCATTTGGATTCCTTCTTTGAAGAACCTGTTTATCCTCTCTACTTGGCCATTGCTCTTGGGACTGTAGAGGGGAGTTTTTTTCCTGTTTTATTCCACGTTTACCTAGAAATTCGACCATTGCCCGTGATACCAGCTGTGATCCATTATCAGATACCATGACCTTTGGTTGCCCTTCTCTCTCAAAGGTCTTATCCAGGAATTTTATTACTACCTCCGTAGTAACCATTTCCACGAATTTGTAACATACCCACTTGGTGTAGTAGTCCATCAAAACTATCAGATGTTTGCACTCATCTGGCAAAATATTGAAAGGTCCAGCAAAATCAATTGCCACTTTAGTCCAGGGACCATCAGGGATTTGCACCATCTGTAATTCATTTTTCTCCATTCTCCAGTGTTTGTCAGATCTTAAGCATTGCTCACATTTGTCAATAAGATTCCTGACTTCGCTGTCCACCCCCGGCCACCAATAGTGCATTCTTAGAACGTTCCTTGTGGCCGTGGTGCCAGGGTGCCCTCTGTGAGCCATTTGAATTATTTTCTGCCTGAGTCCCAATGGCGGCACGAAGACCTCACCCCTTTTCAAGAATCCATTTTCAAGAGTTAACTCATCACTCACTTGTTGATAATTTTTTAGTTCCTTTGGCATGTTCCTCACATGTGGCCATTTGGATTGTACATATTCTTTCACCTTCCCCAAAACAGTATCTTCCTTCGTACTTTCTTCCCATTCTTTTTCACCTATTGATCCTTCACACATTACTGTTGCGTCAATATGCGCAACTATGCATTCATTGTCGTCCAGTTCCTCATCTTTTTCTTCTCTCACTGGCAATCTGGATAGGCAATCCGCTCTACTGTTCTTACCTCCTTTTATGTGCTCTATTTTGAAGTTGAATTCTTGGAGCTTCGACATTAGTCTGATCAGTCTGGAACTTGCGTTGCCATTGCCCCGACCCTTACCGTCCATCATATACACAAGCGGTTTATGGTCGGTTACCAGTTTGAAACTCTTACCCCACAGATAGTCTTTGAGTTTGTGTACAGCCCATACGCAAGCTAAAGTCTCCCTTTCAATTGTGCTGTAATGAATCTCTGTTTCATTTAGCTGTCTCGAAATAAAAGCTATTGTGTTTTCTTCATTTCCTTTCCTTTGGCAAAACACAGCCCCTATCCCTTCATTGCTTGCATCTACAGTTACTATATTGTCAAGTTGTGGATCGTATGGTTTCAGTGCTGGCGCTCTGGCTATTTCCTCTTTGACCGATCTGAATGCCTCAACTTGTTCGTCATTCCACTCATATTTTACATTTTTCTTCAGCAGTTTCCTGAGTGGACTCACCATTTCTGCGTACTTTTTGATAAACTTTGCATAATATTCACTCAGGCCAAGGAATGACTTGAGTGTATCCTTATTCCTAGGTTCAGGGGCCTCCCTTATTGCGCGAACTAAATCGTCCTTGGGTAAAATGCCTTCAGCAGTAAGGACGTGCCCTAAATATTCCACCTCTTTAGTCATGAATTTGCATTTGTCTCTAGCAACTGTCATGCCTTTGTCTTTCAAGATCCTCAGAACTGCTCCAATCAATTTTATGTGCTCACTTTCAGTTTTTGAATGTAACAAAATGTCATCTTGAAAGGCTTCTACCCCTTTCATCTTTCCAAACAAGACATCCATGAGTTTTTGGAAAACTCCTGAAGATGACGCCAGGCCAAAGGGAAGTCTCACATACCTAAATGCTCCAAACGGCGTGATGAAGGTAGTTAATGATTTTGACCTTTCAGACAGGCACACCTGATGATAGGCGGCCCTCAAATCTATGAGCGAAAAATATTTTGACCCTGCCGTTGACTGAAGGATGTCTTGTATCTTTGGTAGAGGATGACAATTTATTATAATGTTTATATTGAGTGACCTCAGGTCTACACACAACCTAATGTCCCCTGACTTTTTCTTCTTTGACACTACAATAGCAGAAACCCATTCAGATTCCTCTGCTTCTTCAATTACACCTTCTTTCTTTAATTTTTCTAACGCCTCCCTTAACTCATTTCTCACGGATAAAGGCACTGTTCTTACCTTGTGCTTACATGGAATTGCATTCTCTTTCAACTTGATGTCATGACTGAACCCCTTTACACATCCAATTACATTTTTGAACACATCATCATGTTTTTGAAAAACAGTATTCAAATCATTGTCTTCTCTCTCCTCACAAATACTATTCATCCACTCTTCCCTCAGTATCACTGGGTCTTTTGCCCCCGGGACTAAAACCACCCCCAGCTGGGCTAAATCTCTCCATCCTACTAGTATTCTTCCCTTTTCAGCTACATAGACCTTTGTCTCAATCACTCTCCCCTTAAAGGTCACCGTGTCAACAAAATACCCCAACATATTTATGTCCTTTTCTCCGAATGCCTTTGGGTTCATATCAGACTCTGTCAATTGCACACCTTTACACTTATCCTCAAAAAGAGTAGCTGATATAGTCGTGATTGGGGCACCTGAATCGGCAGTAAATTTCAGTTCAACCTCCCCAATCTTGACATCGGTAATAGGACCTTTTATCTTACCATCTTCCATTTCTATGTACAAAACAATATTCGCACACATCTCCTCATCGAAATTCCCTACTGTATTTATACTTGTGCTACCGTTACTTCTTTTGGTCTTACACAGGGTTGAATAATGACCATACCTCTTGCATTTAATACATTTCTTCCCTGCCGCAGGGCAATTTTTAAAATCTGCTAGGTGGTCACTTGATCCACATCTAAAACAGCATAGCTGCTTACCTCCCACTTTTCTTTCATTCATGTTTCTTTCAAATGTCTTACCATCACCCTTCTTCTTCTCCTGTAAATAAAAAACATTAGTATTATTCCCTGTTGAAGATAGTTCTTTAGTGGAAGTCAGAGATCTCTCTATACCTCTAGCAATATCTATGACCTCCTGCAAAGTTGGTCTTTTGCATGCCAACAGTCTTTCCTGCACTTTTTTAGTGTAACAGTAAAATACAATCTGATCCCTGATGTATATGTCTGTCATTTCCTCATACTCGCATTCTACTGCCAAGACTCTTAAACATGCAACATAGTCTTCTACAGACTCTCCTTCTTGTTGTCTCCTTTGAGCAAACTTATGCCTGGCAACCATGATATTGTTCTCCTCATCAAATTGCCTCTCCAATCTTTTCAATGCTTCTTGATATTCATTCATAGGAATAAATGTTCCAGGTGGACTTTCATATTCAGGCAGGCTGTCAAAGATATCCTGACCTGCTTTACCTAATAGTCCGAATAACAAAGAACATTTCCTTTCTGCATCGAAAGCTTTCCCATCTATTGAAACGATGTAATTTTCAAAAGCCCTCACCCACTTTTTCCATTTCATGGTGGGTTTACCGGGCTCATCCAAGAAACGTGGAGGAGCACATATATTATTGCATTCTGCCATTTTATATATATTTAACTTCCTTTTCTGGTTACTTCCACAGAGCTTTCCACTTTAAAATACTTTTCCTTACTTCCGATTTACTATTCTGTGGCTTACTTGTGTTATGAGTTTCACAATTCGTCTCCTCGTTTATTTTTATTTCTGCGCGTATGATTTCTCCAAGTGCCTCAACTGCTTTGCATTAGTACAGCCGATGTTCAGAACTACTGTTAAAATGGCCGCACGCTGTTTACGTCGTGACGCGCACCAATCAGCGCGCTCCCGGCATGCTTCACGCGTCTCAGCTGAGGTAATAGACTGACGCCTCAGCTGAGCGCTGTCACCGAAGCGCGCGAAAGATTTCCTCGTCAGCTTCATACAGCGCTGCTGCCTTGCAAGTAATTCTTAGTTCATTCAACTGCTGCACTTCCTCTCATAGATTCGGGTTACACACAGCGTGGCAGCCCGGAAAATTTTGTGCTGAATCACTCGCTGCACTTCCTCATTTCACACGTCATGAGCATTAAGGCTTCACTTTACGCGCTGCTGCTCCTTAGTTCATACAAGATCCCTTCAGTCAGCGCTCAATTGCCATCGCACTGTACTCACTCCTTGTTGCTTCGTCGTTCTCACTCCCCGCAATTTACTTCATGGATCGATCTCGATCATCAATCATCGGCCGATTCTTTAATTACCTCCGCTGGCCCTTGTTGTGACAAGACCCTCGTCGCCAATTGTGGCATACAACACACAGATATAATAAGGTGTTGAGATAAGATGTTTATTGGAATAACAAGGGCCCGCAGTAGCGGGATAACAACTAGCGTGAACAAAGTCAGCTGTCATCTGTCAACCAGCACAGGTGACGTTACATAAATACATTCCTAACATTCTATGGTGACGTGTATGACGCTGGCAACGGAAATGGAAAACATACTGTCATAACACTGTCCCATTACAGTATAACATACAACATTCAGTTACAGGAAGATGACAATGCCCTGCCAGGAGCAGCCTCCTTGCTGCTCAGCCTATACACTCCAACTGACTCCCCTACTTCAAGCACAAACACTCTATGACCTCACCACTGGCTAAGCAGCAAGGCAGAGAACAACAACGGGGAGGATGAATTATATTAGCAAGAAGATTACAACACACACAAAGTTATTTCTCATGGAATCACAATCCAAACTATTACTACTCCTAACTACATATGTGCTTTAGCTAGATAGCTTTTGGGCGGCTTATCAATGTCAGCAAATTAAATGCTTTCCTGACAACTTCTCTAGTTCCAGAATGTTCAGGAACAGTTCCCAGAGTATGAGGCTACAGATAGCAGTGGTAAGCAATCTTCTTAACTATACTACTGCAAGCTCCCCAGTCTAAGTATAATCCCACTTGCCTGCATGTTCTTTTGTCAAGGGCTTCAAGGATGCCCCATTATGTGAAACCAACCTTGGCCTCTAGCTCTTCAGATTCATGGGAAATGCAGGATTTTTCTCAGTCATTCTTTGGGGCAGAGGAGTCTGGCTTCATTAGGTTCTTCTGCTCTTCCTTATGTTAGTAACCAGTACCTTTACATTTTATTAACGTTTTCACATTATCCCCATATTTTGCTTATAGTATCTTCTGTATTCTACCAGGAGCTACCCAAGAAAACACTAAAGATGGCCTAAGGGAAGCTTAGGCCGGCTGAACCATGTAGCTCCCTAAGCATAAACTTGGAATTGCCCACTATAATCAGGTACTACTATCTCCTGATCAAAGCGACATCCCATCACACTAGTAATCTACTTACCTCCCTCCAATTAGTTAATTATCACTTTGTGTATCACAGGGCATTTTCAAATGCTCTTTCCCGCTGTGTGCTCTATCGGGAATGTGAGCGGCAACTCTAGAAGGCCCTGCTTGCCTTTATTTGGAACAAGTACTCAAAGTTTCACTTTCGCTTCAGACCTACCCATTAACCCATGCAATCATATGTCCTTTCCTACCACAACTTAAGCCACAGTATGGGCTTCTGAGCCATATGGCCTATTCCCCAGTCAGAGCATTCGCTTACAGTACATTACACCATTCATTAAGAGAGTTCTGATCTGGAGACAAATCTAATAGCATTAAGCTTTGAGGTTACTGGCTTGGCTAAATAGGTTTTCAACAAAACCAGTAAAGGCAGAACATCCTATAGAGAAAATAATTTGGGACATTTGTACTAAACATCATGCTCCACAGATTAATAAGAATGTCACTGCCTATTATAATACCCCAGATTGATTTACCTCCTTCGTTGCCCAAGATATAAAAGTATGCCTTTGAAATATGTTACTGGAGAAGTATGTAAATTCGCACAGGATTAAAGTTTGACTTCTGACCATTATTCAACTGCTCCTTACATAAACCAAAGGATACATTGCAGTCAATGTATCTAATCTTGGGGAGGCCAAAAGATGTGCAAACTGTTTAGGCATATTACCCATAGCGCATTGGCTGCAGTGCCACAATGTAGGTTGTCAACCCATCTGCCATGTTTTGAAAATCCCATATAGAAATGGGGTAAGACAACACTGCTATCTGCAATGGAAATTTGGCACTTGTAGCATTTATGCAGGCTTTACACAAGTTGACTGTGGACTTACCTAAAAGTTATAGATGCAGTCGGTGCTTTCCAATATAATATCTATATTTTGATAGCCGAAAGCATGCAGTGAGAAGTCTGTTAGTAGCATGTCCTTTCCCAGAAGTCCAAATATGCTAGTCACCAGTCAAGTACAAATAGTGCCAACGGTAGATAAATATGGATTTTCTTAGACTGAGAACTTATTTCACTACTAATACGCATGGATTGCAAACAAGCTGAACCCCAAATGTTAACTACGTATTGTTTAAATGATATTGTGTCCACTCTGTGGAAGTATCAGTGCAACAGGAGACTGATCAAAACGTGAGAACTATTGTTTTGTGCTTGTTTCCTCCTGAACGCCCACCTTGAGCCCTCCGGGGATGGATACATTATTTCGAATTTGTCATTTTAGAAGCATGCAGCAATATTACTTAAGAGTTGCATAATGTACACCACTTTTAGGAAATCTGGAGAGTATGGGTCTGATTATCTTCATTATCGTCACTACATTTATTAATTCTTCATCTTAAACTATGGTTAATGTTTTTTTTTAAGTAAGGCTCAGCTGCTTAGATGCACGTGTGTTGTATCAGTAGGCTTTTTCCCCTTTTAAGAATCTGGCTCATTTCTAGCGTATATTAAAAGATTTTGGTCATTACAAGGATTTATTTTTTTCAGAATAAACACATGATATAATTAAATGTATTCATGCAGCGTGTAGAAGGACTGATAACATTGACTTTCTGAATGTCAATAGCTTTTCGTTTGATGCATCAAATGAAAGTAAAAAAGAAAGTCTCTCTTTCTATCATTGTTTTGCGTTCCCCCAGGAATGTAAGAATTACATGTTCAAAGTACAGCAGTCTACTTATGCTCTATGGGCCCTAGGCATAAGTGCTTCTGTGCATTCATTAGCATACCTAGTATGAGAGTAAATAAACTGCACTGGTAAAAGGCAGTATTTATAGGTTGCCGTATATTTCTCACTGTGATAGGCAGTTTTGCTATGGCATTTGCTCCAGTGCCTAAACCAAGAATGGCATTTGCACATTTTGTTTCAATACTGGTACAAACGCTGCATGGTACCTGTGGAATACAACATAACATTTCAGAACTGATGCAATGCCCACGATCTGATTCATAACATCAGAATGGAGTAGCCTCAAATAAGCAGTACATTGTAAACATATTTACTTAAATGTTAGTGCTAGTATGGTCCATTGCATGATGGAATATGTTATGATTCTATTGTGAGTCACAAATTGTGATTGTTTGCTACTCACAGTTTGCGACTAACAAAAATGGAATATACAATAGATTCTGAGAAACAGTTTGTGATTTCCAAACAGGGCGCAAGGGATCTACCTCATTAATTTTCATGAAGCAGGTCGCAATTTGTAGCCCATTGAGAATGGATGGCACTCACAGGGATGGTGGCCTGCTGAGGTCAGCAGACTACCATGTCCGTGACAGCTTTTTTAATAAAGAAGGTTTTTTTTTTACATGCAAAGGAAAACGAGATGCGCTTCAAATTGAAAAATTGAAACTTTTCAGTTTCATTTTTTAAGAGCAGGCAGTGGTCCATGGGATCAGTGCCAGCTCTCACAAATATTTGTGCACACATTCTCACAGGGGAAGGGGCCCCCTGTGGATCCCTTCCCAATTGCAACTGATCTACCATCAACTTTCCATTGGTGGTAAAATGCGAATGATTTGCAATCTCATTTTGGTCGCAAACCATTCGTGCCTGGCACTGCGAGTCCCTATTAAGAAGGGGCTCCCTTGACATGCCCCTTCCTAATAGCGAGTTGCAAACCTACTTTGCGAGTCAGTAATAGGTGGGGCTTGTACATGTCACAGACCTATTTAGTAGTCGCAAATAGCATGATTGGCCATTTGCGACCAATAAAAATAATTGTACATGTGGC
Organism: Lissotriton vulgaris; assembly: GCF_964263255.1. Taxonomy (NCBI): domain Eukaryota; kingdom Metazoa; phylum Chordata; class Amphibia; order Caudata; family Salamandridae; genus Lissotriton; species Lissotriton vulgaris. The sequence goes on from NC_141685.1 coordinate 1,451,872,965, forward strand.
ATAAAGTGCCAACTTTATCTCATTTTGGCATAGGCAATGTGAAAGGGAAGGAATGCACCATATTTAAGCAATACAGTGCATTTCTGTTCTTTCTGCTTGTGCCGGCGCCATTTTGGCAGCCTAGCACCAATGTGGGCAGGCAGGATTGTTTTTGTGCAGGAAAGGACAGAAAAGATTTGAAGTTTCACAGAAAGAAACAGAGAAGATTATAGAGGAAAAAATTTTGAAGTCTGTGAAGAGGACTGGCACCTGTTAGCCCCACCAGGGTCTATTTCAGCAGACAGCCTATAATCCAGGGCATCTTTACAAGCTAACATTGGAGCAGAAGGCTACCTATTTTTACAGATGTGAGAAACACTGGTGTGGAATGAAGGACTGCTTCTATGAGTGCTTTTAAGATCTCTATGTGGATTGTAAAGTGATAGGCAAGCAGATTATTGTGCCTCTGGCTGGACGGAGGGTGCCTCTGCACTGTAATAAGCCATTGTGAAGTGGGGAGTTACTCTGTTTAGCCCTTGCAGCTGTTTATTGTTGAGCTAGTCCTGCGAGGGGGAGTTGATCTTACAGCATTAAGTTGTTGTGAGCCGGCATAATAGGCAGGGGAAATGGTAACCATTATTGAAGTCAACATACAGCGCATAACTAGCGACAAGCATTGTAATTTACTGGAGAGTGCTTCGAAGATTCCTCTTCAAGAAATTTTTAGAAGGCAACGAAAAAGGTAGGAAATTACTGTTATAAATAATGTTGTCTCCAAAGGTCTTTCCATTGATCGAGTGCATCAGCTCGAACGTCAAGATTCCCTGGACCATGAGGCTTCAGGTTGGATGTTCCTGAAAGTATGGCCTGAATCCATGCAGAGCGTGCAGTCTGGGAGATCTTTCTGGTCTCCATGGAGATGGTCTGACTTGGAGTGAAAAGCAATGTTTGACACCATCTCATGTTGTGTGATTGGCATGTCATCACACACAAGGTAGTTGCCATTTTGGAACGGGTCGCCGCTTATTCTTTGAATATTCGGATGTGGCAGCACGCCTCATCACATGTAATTTATCATCAGCGTTTTGAGTTATTCTGGTAAGCAGCCTCTGGGCACATCTACTGGGGAACAGTACTGATAAGGTAACCCTGTAGTGTTAGAGTACAGAGTATAGATGCTTTAAAAAATGTCAATACATGTTGTGTACATGCGATGCCAGTGGATGGAACTGAGCCAATATGGCATGGAAGAGAAATCTACTTTTTTTCTCCTTGGAAGAACACTGAAGGTAGCACGTTATCATCTCAGCGGGAGATTGGTTAGAGTGTAGAGATACACACTGACTGCTCATATGTGACTGGTCATGCCACATTGTTTTGGGAGCTGTGAAGTGTCCTGTACTTGAGAAGGTTTCACGAGAGAAACCGCTCACTGGTATTAGGGACATTGGATTTCCATTTGAAGTTGCTGCCTATGTGGTTTCTGTATGAAGGTTGAGTGTTATGTTAAAATGGGGCTGAGTGTAATTTGAATTTTGTGATGTTAATTCTGCTCTGGATTTATTACATGTGCTATGCAACACATGCATATGCTATGTGTAAAGCGTTTCTTGGAATTGTAAACCACTGGTTTTGTTTGAACTCAGTAAAATGTTTAGAGTGCAAGTTGGGTTATGTTATACCCACAGTTTAGGGGTAGAAAGATACTCTCTGTGTTGTGCCCTGATGTGAGGTGAGATGGGTTAAGTGTTACTCACTGTCTAGGTGTTAAAATATACCCTGTCTGTTGTGCTTTGATAATGGTTATGTGGTACCCACTGTTTAGGGGTTGAAAGATATTCTGTGTGTTATGCCCTGATTGGAGAAGAGGTGGGTTGTGTGATCCATACTGTTCATGGGTTGAACGATATTTTGTGAGTAGTTGCCCTGAGTGTGAGGTAAAGAGACATGTGATACCCACTGTCTGAGGGGTGAAATATTTTTATATTGGTGTCTTCATAGTTGGTGGGGGGGGTGTGGTTTTGATAATTGGTTGGACGCATGGTTTGTGTGTTTTATCTTCCTGCATCCATTAGATTTTCTATAGTCTTTATAAGGGGGGAGATGCAATTTAATCTACTTACTAATATCATGCATCCTCCCCATTGTTGTTCTCTACCTTGCTGCTCAGCCAATGTTAAGGTCATTAGAATGCTGGAGTGTCTGTGCTTGAAGAAGGTGAGTCAGTTGGAGTGTTTGAACTGAGCAGCAAGGAGGCTGCTCCTGGTGGGGCATTATATGGAACTTACCATCTTCCAGTAACTGAAGCTGTAACTTTAACCCCTTGTATGCTCATGACAAGCTCAGCTCGTCATGGCATACAGTGCTCGGGTGCTCATGACGAGCTCAGCTCGCCATGAGCCCCACCCATGGGGGAAGCGCTGGTGCTCCCCCCGTGGAGGTAAGTTTGGGGGCTGGGGAGGGGGGATTTAAAGTAAAGATGCATCTGGGGAAAGGAAAGGGTTTTCCTTTCCCTCAATGCCCCTACTGAGCATTCCTGCTGCACGATCGTGCGATCGTGCAGCAGGAATGCCCACTAGTCGCCAGGGATTTTAATTTTTTTGTGTTTTCCCAATGTTTGTTTGTTCGGGGGAACGACCCATTGGGCAAGGGTCGCTCCCCCATAATTATAGCTTAATCGACCGACTGGGCAAAGCGCAGGGGAGTGGCCCCTTGGGCAAGGGTCACTCTCCATTCGGGGGCCATTTTAGGAAGCACTATTGTTTATTTTTATGTTGTGGAGCGACCCCTTGGACAAGGGTCGCTCCCCTTTTGGGGGCAATTCGGATGGCTTTGTCTGCCCCACTGGGGGAGGGGGCCATTTTTTTAAATAAATTTTAGGATGTGCTGGGGAGTGGCCCCTTGGGCAAGGGTCACTCCCCTAAGGGGCCATTTTTGAAAGCCCACAATGTTTTTTTGTGTAGGGGAGGGACCCCTTAGACAAGGGTCGCTCCCTTCTTAGGGGCAATTAGGAAGGGTTTGTCTGCCCCGGGGGGGGTCAAATTTATTGTAAATTTTAGGATATGCTGGGGAGCGGCCCCTTGGGCAAGGGTCACTTCCCTTTGGGGTCAGTTTAGGAAGTCCACAATGTTTTGTTTTGTTTTTGGGAGCGACCTCTTAGGTAAGGGTCGCTCCCCTTTTGGGACCATCCTTTTTGTTTTTCTCCCCCCTGGGGGGGGGGGGCAGATAAATTTTTTTTTAAATGTATTTGGCAAAATTGAGTAAATGTAGTGGGCAGTGGCCCCTTGGGCAAGGGTCATTTCCCTTTTTGGTGCATATATTTTGCCATTGTCTGTCCCCTGGGGGGACATTATTATTTTTTTTTTTAAATCTGCGCCCACTAGGCTAATGTTATAAATGTACTGGGGAGTGGCCCCTTGGGCAAGGGTCACTCCCCTTTGGGGTCCATTTTGGTATGCCCTTGATGTTAGGTTTTGATTGGTGTAGCTCACTCCAGCACCCCAGTTCACACATGGCCATGTGCAAAGTATTCTGACCATATGCCTCATGGGAACAGTCTAGCCTGAACTGCCAAGCCATATCTTCCCTGGCCCGGAAACAACTATACTGGGACCGGTTACAGGATAATCAGCCGTCATCAGCCAGGTTAAATTGAGTCTAGTGCCAAAGTGAGCATGGGACCCACTTCTGCCAACTTAGGGCAATCAAAGTGCACAGGGTCAGTCTGATTTGCATTTGGCCATGTCTGAACTGGGGTGGTGAAGTGAGATAAACAATGATGATGGATTAAACCAAGATCAGTTGACTGGGGGTGAGTGTTAGATTTGATCAAGGGCTCTGTCCATCATCCCCTTTGGTATCACCTTGAAGGGCAGTTCTGCTGGGTTTTGTTTTATGGGCCACTAGGGCACCCGGGTTTATTTTTATGTTGGGGATCCGCCCCTTGGACGTGGTGGGGGTGGCTTCAAGGGCAAGGGTTGCTCCCCTATTGATTTTATACTGTTAGGGCCACCTACCCCTTAGCTTGGCAGGTGGACTGGTGCATTTCTTGTATATATGTGATTGTAATGTTTTTTTCTTCTTTATAAATCTAGTGTAAAGCGTTTGATTCCTGTTTGCGGTTTCGACAGAGGGTGTTCTGCAGTTTTGTGTAGTTGCATTTTTTAGGTAAGAAAAACATTTTTGTTGTATATACTCCAAATGAGTAATATTGCAATGTATGAATCAGTTTTTTTTGTAAGTGGTGTCATAGTGGCATTTAGTTAGTGTTTTGAGCATGAAAATCTTTGTGATGTGTTTTTCATTGTCTTATGTTTTTTTTTCTTTATTTTTTAGTGGGATATTGTTGAACCATACTGTGTCCGTGCAGAGTACGTGGTGGTGAGTTTAGCTGCTTCTGGCAAGCGAGTGGTATTGTTTTGCAGTGTATTGGTATTTTAAATAAAGGTGAATGTTGTTCATTGCTTATTTTACATAGTGTTTGTTGTTGTTGACTTGTGTGACAAGTTACCTTTATTAGTAATCATTATGGCTAGCCATAGAATGACTGCTCAGCAGGTGGTTGGTATGCTTCTTGAATCTTCCTCTGAGCTGGATTATGACACTGACTGTGCGTCTGAGGAAGAGGATGGAGGGGAAGATTCTGGCAGTGAGTTTTCTCTCCACATGGAACCATCGGATGATGAAGGTTCTCTCAGTGCAGATGAAGGGCCTGTTTTAGAGGAGGATACTGCTGTGCCGATGGTGCAAGAGGCATCTGGATTGCAGCCTGAGGCTGCTAGCCTTCCTACTGGAAGTGCTGGACTCTGGGTTGATCCTAACATGGTGAAACCGGTGTTGCCTGCCTTTAGCGATGATGCAGGGTGTAGAGGGGATTGTGAATTTTTCTTGCCTATACAGGCCCTTATTTATGAGGCCTTGCGTCAGTTTTGCGCCGCCGGTGCGTCACTTTTTGTGACGCACCAGTGGCGTAAAATATGCGCCTTGTTGCGCCATATTTAAAAAGTGACGCATCTAGGTAGATGCGTCACTTTTTAAACCCCTGCGCCACATTATACCTGCATCAGGTATAATGTATGCAGAGGGGGGCGTTCCCCCGCAAAAAGCCTCATAATAGTGACGCAGTGAAATCTATGAGATTTCACTGCGTCACTTTTAGGATGCTGTTGCGTCAAAATCTTGCGCCTGCCTCACAGCAGGCGTAAGACTGACGCAAGCCCTTTCACATGGGGCTTTCCCCATGTGAAAGGACGCATTGCTGGAGTTGCGTCACTTTTGTGACACACTCCAGCAATGCGTCACTTTTGCGCTTTCAGATACGTCAGAATTACTGACGTATCTGTAAGTCCTTGCGACATGATGCGTCATACATTAAATATGACGCATCATTGGTGTCGCAAGGAGTGCGCAGTGAAAAGTGACGCATCGCTGTTTTCACGCAGCGATGCGTCACTTTTCATAAATGAGGCCCACAGTATTTTCAGTTATTTATGGATGATGTGTTTTTTGTAAGATTGTTGAGCAGACTAATTTGTATGCTGAACAGTTTTTGAGGGACAACAGTGACAAACTTAGGCCACACTCTAGAGCTACCCAGTGGACTACCACAAATCTGAAAGAGCTAAAAAAGTTTTCGATTTGACTTTATTGATGGGTTTGGTAAGGAAGCCGAACTTAGCTTCATATTGGTCTTCCAGCCCCTTAATGGCAAAAGCCATATTTCCAGCTGTTATGACTCGTGATTGGTATTTACTTTTCTACGCATGTTGCATTTTGTGGATAATTCTTTGGAGTTGCCACGTAGTCACCCTGACTGTGACCGTCTTTTTAAGATTCGGCCTGTTCGTGATCAGTTTGTTGATCGATTTTCCGAGTTTTACATTCCAGGGAAAGAAATATATATTGATGAGTCTTTGGTTTTGTTCAAGGGTCGTTTGGTGTTTAGGCAATACATTCCTAGCAAGAGGGCATGCTATGGAATTAAACTGTATATGTTGTCTGAGAGTAAGACAGGATATGTTTTTAATTTTCATGTGTACACTGGTAGAGATTCCACTATTGACCCCCCTGGTTGTCCGTCCACTTTTGGAGTTTCAGAGAAAATTGTGTGGGATCTTGTTAGAAGACTGTTCAACATAGGCCACAATTTGTACCTTGATAACTTCTACACTGCTGTGCAATTGTTTAAGGAATTGTTTAAAGTGGACACTTTTGCATGAGGCAAAATCCGCTCTAAACGCAAAGGTTTTCCGAAAGAGCTTGTTTGCAAGAAACTTCAGAGGGGGCAGGGCAGTTCCTTGCATAGTGAAGAACTACTAGCTGTGAAATTTGTGGACAGGAGGGATGTGTACATGCTGACTACCATCCATGATGACAGTACTTCACCTGTGACTGTTTGGGGTCAGGATGCTGATGTGCACAACCCTGTGTGCATTGTGGACTACAATAAGCACATGGGTGGTGTTGACAGAGTAGATCAGAGGTTGGAACCTTACACTGCTATTCGGAAGGCTTATGTTTGGTATAAGAAGTTGGCCATCCATTTTTTCAACATAGCAACTTTCAATGCTTTTATTGTGTTCAAGGAGTGTTCTTCTGCGTCCAAGTTGACATTTCTTCAGTTTCAGCACTCTGTGATATCTAGCCTTGTTGTTGTGGAACAAGTAAGTGTTCCTAGATTTAGAGTGGTGGAGGATGTGGCTCGATTGAAAGATCGCCACTTTCCTGATTACATTCCTCCAACATCTACAAAAGACTTTCCCACTAGGAGATGTAGAGTCTGTTGGCAAAGAGGTTTGCGGAAGGAGACTCGTCTTTTCTGCCCTGGGTGTCCTTCTAACCCTGGGCTGTGTGTGCCTGCTTGTTATAGAGCTTATCACACACAAAAATTGTTTTAGGAGTATCCATTAGTGGTAAAATGAACTGCCTTGTCTGTATTTTTTTTAATTTGTATTCTGTTTTAAGGTTGGCATTTGTGCAATGTATTAAGTGTCAGATTTTGTGTTACTAGATTTGTATCTATTTATAATTTGTTTATTTTTGTTTTGTAAAAACAATTCAAAATGTGATGGTGGTGTGTGTAGGCTGGCGCTTGGCTGGCGGTGTGCGTGGACTGGCGAATAGCTGGCGGTGTGTGTAGATTGGCGCTTGGCTGGCGGTGTGCGTGGATTGGCACTTGGCTGGCGGTGTTCATGGATTGGTGCTTGGCTGGTGGTGTGCGTGGAGTGGTGCTTGTGTGGCGGCATGCGTGGAGTGGTGCTTGGCTGGCGGTGTGCGTGGAGTGGCGCTTGGCTGTTGGTGTGCGTGGAGTGGTGCTTGGCTGGCAGTGTGCGTGGAGTGGCGCTTGGCTTGCGGTGTGCGTGAAGTGGCGCTTGGATGGCGGTGTGCGTGGAGTGGCTCTTAGCTGGCAGTGTGTGTGGAGTGGCGCTTGGCTGGCGGTGTGCGTGGAGTGGCGCTTGGCTGGTGGTGTGGGTGGAGTGCCGCTTGGCTTGCGGTGTGCGTGGAGTAATGCTTGGCTGGTGTGCATGGCCTGGTACTTGGATGGTGGTGGTGTGGGTGGACTGGCGCTCGGCTGGTGGTGTGTGAGTAGTTACTTTCTGTTGGTCACTACACACAAATCAGGTCAACTAAACGGTTAAACAAAGATTCTTAAAGATTCAAAAATATATACACCACTGTTATTTCACTTTTTGTTGATTAGTTCTCAGAAAATTATAACACTATATGGGTGTGTACAAACAAAACTGTGTGCCAAATGACTAGGCACCAGAATATCCACAGTTGACACTACACGGTGTAGGGTCAACTGTGGATATTCTGGTGCCTAGTCATTTGGCATCAATAGCCACCCCAGGTATTGAACTGTCGTCTGTACTTTGGAGAAAATAGTGCTCGAAAAGAACACATCAGTATTGGCATTGTTCTTTTGTTGATTTTACTTTTGAGGCTCAGCCTTACTGATTAGAGCCAGCCCAGTTTGTTATTAGGTGTCAGGAATGGGGGCATGTGAAAGTGATGGGCCCTTGAATGGCGCTGTCTGCTGGTGTGAGTGTTGTAATGTGATGGGCCCGCTGCTAGCGGTGTGAATGTTTTTTAGGTATCACACGTATGAAAGGTGTATGAATGGCCTTTAAAGCGGTTGTGCCTTGACGTGGCTTTACAGCTCACGAGCTGTGAGTCAATTGTTCAGTTTCTCATCCTTTCAATTATTAACAATGCATTTCATTTTTGTGAAATGACTTGCTAATACAATTGTATATACTGAATCATCACTCACCCTTGTGCCAAATCCAACCAGTATGTGTGTGTGTTTGAGGATTAGATGACTGTGCAGTATATTTGTCTTTTTTCTCTTTCTAAAGCAGGGTGTACCTGGTCCCTTTTTGTGAATGTTTTAATATGTTGCTTTTGCTCCTGGATAGTTTGAATGGTCTGGTGTGTATCAGGAATGAAAGTTGCGTGAATGGCCTGTAAAAGGGTTGGTGCCTTGTCGTGGATTTACAGCTCACAAGTTGTGAGTCACTGGTTCGGTTTTTATGCATTTAATTATTGACAGAGCATTTGTTTTGTGTGAAATCTCTCGTTAATAAAATTGTATGTACTGAACCATCACTCGCCCTCGTGCCAAATACCTGTGCTGGAATGTTTGACTTTTGAGTAACTGTTAAGGTGTACATTACAGCTAAGAATATCTTACTAAATGTAGATATTATTGTTAAACCATGGGAGAATATGGTGATGTCTCTCTTGTGAATTCCAAGTTATTTTTTTATCCACAATGTCCTGCAAACTTGAAAATGTCTGTCACAATTTCCATGTAATATTGTCCCAAAAATCTCACGCTGTAGAACTGAACACATAATTAAGTCAAAACAATTTGGTTTTGTAAGGGAGATCACCTGGGTTTTTGGTCCTGTGCTCAGTGGATATCTAGGGAAACCTATCAAACCCACACACTTCTGAAAACTAGACACCCGGGGGCTTTCAAGGAAGTATGGCTTGCATGGATCCCCCAACGTTCCCTTACCTATAATCCTTTGCAAACTTCAATTTTAGACGAATAAAACTAGTTTTTTCACAGATTTTTGTGTGGGAAAGCATGGCATCACTGGGCTCACACACATTTCCTACCACCCCGCGTTCCCTTAGGGGGCCCGATAAAAATGGTGCCTCACTTGTGTTGGAGGCCTAAGTACCCGCGACAGGCAAGGGCCCAATACGTAGTGAGGCGACTTCAAAATTGCCTATGTCAAAACCACCTGTTTTTGCAAGGGGGGTCACCTGGGTTTTTGGCCCTGTGCTCAACGGCCATCTAGGGAAACCTACCAAACTCAGACATTTCTGGAAACTAGACACCCGGAGGCTTCCAAGGAGGTATGGCTTGCGTGGATCCCCCAACGTTCCGTTACCCAGAATCCCTTGCAAACCTCAATTTTAGCTAAACAAATCATTTTTTAAACACATTTTTATGTGGGAAAGCAAGGCATCAGTGAGCTCACACAAATTTCTTACCACCTAGTGTTCCCCAAGGTGTCCCGATAAAAATGGTGCCTCACTTGTGTGGGAGGCCCAAGTACCCGCGGCGTTGCATTTTGTGCCGTTTCCTGTCGCAGGCACTATGCCGACCCACACAAGTGGGGCACTTTTTTTCTCGGAAGACATTCGGGAACGTGGGGTGAAAGGATATTTGTGGATCCACGCAGATTCCAAAACGTTCCACCACAGCAATGTGGAGAAAATTTTGTTTTTTGACAATTTTTTAAGTTTGGAAGGGTTACTGGGTAACAGAACCTAATGGGAGGCAATCAAGTCACCCCATCCTGGATTCCCCTGGGTGTCTAGTTTTAAAAAATGTATAGGTTTTCTAGGTATCCCTAGGTGCCGGCAGAGCTAGGGTTCGAAAACTACAGCTAGGAACTTTGCAAAAAAAAGGCAATTTTTCACTGCAAAATTGAGGTGCGACCACGTTGTGTTTTACGCGGTTTCCTGTCGCAGGCCCTAGGCCGACCCACACAAGTGAGGTAACATTTTTCTCAGAAGACTTTGGGAAACGTGGGGTGTGTGGAAATTTGTGGATCCACGCAGGTTCCAGAACTTTCCACCACAGAAATGTGGGGAAAATTTCTTTTTTTGGGTCCATTTTTGAGGTTTGCAAGGGATTCTGGGTAACAGAACCACCTGGTGGTAGGCAGTCAAGTCACCCCATCCTGGATTACCGTGGGTGTCTAGTTTCCAAAAATGTATAGGTTTGATAAGTTTCCCTAGGTGCTGGCAGAGCTAGGGTTAAAAAACTACAGCTAGGCACTTTGCCAAAAAAGGGTCATTTTTCACTGCGCAATTTAGGTGTGACCACGTTGCGTTTTGCGCCATTTCCAGTCACGGGCACTAGGCCGACTCACACAAGTGGGGTACCAGTTTTCTCAGAAGACTTTTAGGGGCGCGGGGTGGGTTGAAATTTGTGTATCCACGCAGATTCCAGAACTTTCCACTGCATCAATATAGGAAAAATTCGTTTTTTGGGACATTTCTTTAGGCCTGCAAGGGATTCTGGGTAACAGAACCTGGTGAGAGGCAGTCAAGTCACCCCATCCTGGATTCCCCAGGGTGTCTACTTTTCAAAAATGTATAGATTTGCTAGGTGTCCCTAGGTGCCGGCAGAGCTAGGGTGCCAAAACTACAGCTAGGCACTTTGCCAAAAAGGGTAATTTTGCACTGCAAAATTGAGGTGTGACCACGTTGTGTTTTGCGCCGTTTCCTGTCGCGGGCACAAGGCCGACCCACACAAGTGGGGTACCGTTTTTATCAGGAGACTTAGGGTAAATCATATTTGTAAATCAACTGTTATTACCTTTTGAGTTTAAATGCATTTCTCCCTTCCAAATGAAAGACATTGTGTAAAAAAAGGTCTTTTGAAAAATGACCAATAATCCTCATGCTAGTATGAGTATTCCCAATTTTGAAAATGTGCAAATATATTTTGTTTCTAAACTCTAGAATTTATACCCATTTCAGAAATACATAGGTTTACTTCATACCAATTTTTCCATGTATATATTTTCCCAGAATAATTGCTTTATACCCGGTACATAATAAAATACCATTGCAAGTTACTGCACAGTTTTTGGCCCTGGGTTTGTCGGGTTCTTGGTGAACCTACAAGTCCTATATATCCCCACAACCAGGAAGGTCCAGCGGATTTAACGTTATATCACTTTCAAGAGCTGTCATATTTACAAGAAGTTACAGGTGAAAACGTTGAGACAAAAGGGTGTTTTTTTCAACTAATTTTCAATTTTTCCAATATTTAACTGTTAGTTTCTATAAAGAAACCATCATGGATTTAGACAAATCACCCCTTTCTAAATTCAGAATGTTGTCTACTTTTCTAAAATGTATTGCTTTCTAGGATCCACTATTGCTTTTATACTCATTTTTACCATTAACTTGAAGGAGGTTGAAAGCACTAAGAATAGCAAAAATAGGCTATGTCCCAGAAAAATGTCAAAACTGTGTGAACAATGTTGGTTCTCTGACAAAAGACGGTCATTCCCCAAAAGCTGGGGAAATGGTGATTTCAGCCCCACAAATTCTTTTTTGATAACATTTTCAGGGAAAAACCCAGAGGCTTTCATTTGCAACCCATGTTTCCCATTTTTCTGAAAAAAAAAAAAGAAATGGTACTGTATTTTGCTCAATTTCTGGGACCCCTCCAAGGTAATACACAAACCCTGGGGACCTTTACAGTCCCAATGATGTTGAAAGAAAAGGAAGCAAAAATTGGTGTTGATACCTTATGTGGTCAAAAAGTTACAGGGCCTAAGCACGCACTACCCCAAATAGCCAAAAAAAGGCTTAGCACAGGAGGGGAAAAGGCCTAGCAGCGAAGGGGTTAAGAAAACATCTAAAACCTTTTTCTACATTGCCTGTCTATGTGGCATACTACATTTTAACAGTGTTGCTAATTTCTTTGCCACGTGTGATGAATAGCCATCTCAAAACGTGTTTTCTACGTTCATTTTTCAAAGGATCTTTTGACACAGCTACTGACCAAACAGTTACATAGATTTACACTAAATTTGTCAGACCGGCACAATGGATCAGGCTTTTCGCTTAGTGATCATATATTGGAAGGTTGTAGTCCTGGGCAAGGGAAGCCTATACCTTGCCTTTATTGACTTAAAAACAGCATTCGACCTTGTGCCTAGAGACTCATTATGGCGGGTGCTTAGGGATATGTGAATGCCCTTTGAGATCCTGGAAATATTAGTTAGGCTACATGATGGGAATTACGCACGGTTGAGATGGGGAAACCAGGGACACATTACTAGGCATATTAAGATCCAGCGGGGGTTCACCAGGGATGTGTTCTAGCTCCAACCCTTTTTTCCCTGTATGTCAACCAGGTGGCAGATCTTTTGTGTTTTTACTAAGCATGGGCGAATTTTGCAGATCTCGCGTTCGCGAATTTTGCGGATTTGGGAACTCGCAATCCGCAAAATCCGCGAATTCCCGCGAATTTGCGGATTTTTTTTTTTTGTGTTCGCCCGTGTTTCTGCCAGTTCGCAAGGGTTTTTACAATTTCGCAATTTGCGAACTTACCTGTCGGGTGGCAAGTTTTGCGAACTTGTTGTTTCTACGTGTCCAGCCTGTTTGGGACACTCTTCTTCATCACTGCCACTCTCTGTCACCACTGCCACTCTCTGACTACTCATGCCACCCTCTGGCCCACCCATGCCACCCTCTGTTTCATCACCACACCCTCTGGTTGTCCAGTGTACATTATTTTCGGCAAAGCAAAGCACACCTTCCCTGCCTCAAGTGACCTGAATTAATTTAGGGCTGATTAATGTGTCACAGAATATTTTTTTAGCTGGCACCTGCTTCCTTAGTGCGCCCTGATTAGTGATCTTTTGCACTTGCTAAGTGCTTTCATTGTTGCAAAATTAGTTACAACACCTGCCCTGCCCCAACTGACAATAATGAATTAGGGGCTGATTAATGGATTTTAACTTCCAGCCTGGCTCCTGCTTGTCTCCCTTAGCTGTAATTCAGGACCTTTGTGGCATATGTGTAACTATTCTGAGGTTCAGAGCAGGGTCACATAATAGTTGCAACTGGCAACTGAACTCTGGAGGGGCCCCTCAGGAAGCACTACAGGAAATGGCTACTAATGATGAGCCTGAACTTTTGAACCTGGCAAGTAGTTTCAGTTTTGCTAAGATCGTATTTCTGCAATTTAGCACTTATTCGCGGGGCGCGAAGTTGTACTGGGAAGCCGCGAACTCACGCGAACAGTGCGAGCAGTGCGAGCAAAATCCGCTGCTCGCGGATTTGCGGATTTTGCGGGAGATTCGCGAATCTCGCGGATTGCGAATTTCCCGAAAATCCGCAAAATCCGCGAGCGAAACGGATTTTCCGCCCATACCTAGTTTTTACCACCTGATGCACCAACTCTGGTGAACCAAAAAATCGCCACACTGCTATTCGCTGATGATACCCTATTAATCTCCAAAACACCCATGGATCTCCAAAAACTTTTAAACCATTTTAAGGCATTTTGTGAGGGGAGGGGCTTGCTTATCAATACCTCCAAAACCAAGCTAATGATGCTCAATTCACATAAATCTTTTAAGGGAAATATACTCTTGGACAATGTCCCGCTGGAGAGGGTTAGGTCATTTGATTACTTGGGCATTAGACTATCAGAGGGAATGGGCTGGAAGAGACATTTAGAGAAGATCTCCCTGAAGTTCACTCAGCTTAATGGGGCACGGAGTAGGGAGCATTGCTTGTTGTATACCAGGCCCGTAGCCCCAGCTCTCAAATTGTAGATTTGCAAGGCTGTGACCAGTGCCCTTAATGGGTCAGAGCTGTGGGGAATAGCATCCTCTAATGAGGTTGCAGCTGTGGAAAACTTGTTCCTTAGGAACCTGATACGCCTCCCTTCAAGCACACCTCTTCTCCCTCTTAAGCCTGATTTGGGTATTAAGGGGCATATTTATGTTGGGAATGCACCACGTTTGCGTCACGCAACTGCGGCATAAACGTGGCGCATCCCTACGACCCATTTACAACGTGACGCATCTAGGCAGATGCTTCACGTTGTAAAGCCCTGCGCCACTTGTGGGCGTTCTGGCGCAGGGTGGGCGTTCCGGGGCAGGTGCGCCTTGCAAAAGTGGCTGAGTGAAATCTATAAGATTTAACTCAGTCACTTTCAGGCCAATTCTGCGGCAGGTCTTGACGCAGCATTGTAAAGATGGGGCACCCCCGAGCCTTGCTGGAGCTGCAACGCGCTTGCGACACAACTCCAGCAATGCGTCACCTTTACGGCACAGATGCGTGATGCATCTGTGCCGTTTTTCCCCCATGGTGCACCACATTGTAAATGCGGCGCACCATGGGTGGCGGAGCAACGGCGCAAAATAACTGGCGCATCCCTGGGGATGCGCCAGTTATCATAAATCTGCCCCAATGTCCATTACCGATCTTGCGAGGCTTTGCCCACTGTTGTTTTGGCATAGATTTTCCTCCACCCCTGATCTGGCACACTATGTAACTGCTATTGCTTTTTGCAATACTCAAGAAGCCAAGTTAAACTCTTGTATTGGGCTTGGGTCGATGAGAACAACTTTCGGAAAAATTATCTTGGCAGCCTAACAATCGCTTTCATCGATCTGAAACCTAATTGTCACCTAGAAAGCTACTTTAATATTATTAAGGTCCCAGCTGACAGGAAGCTGTACACACAGTTTAGACACGGCAGCTTACCAATTAATGCCTTTATTAGCTCCTGGCAGAATAGCAGATGTAAACCTTCTGCTAATATTTAAAACCTAATAAAAATATATTTTAAAATATCTGTATAAATCAACACACACAACACAAACTATGGCAACCTTCTAAAGAATTTCCTAAAAAAGAAAAAACAAGAACATGTCTAAATCGTACAGACAATATGCAGCAGTTTAACAGTTTAAACATATAAACATTAGTCTTTCATGCATTTCAACTTATGCAAATATCCTTTTCCCCAACCAAAATGTCTGTCGCATACTGTGAAGAAGGTCAAAAAGGCACTAATTTTCACAGAAAAATGAATTCTTTATTCAGTCAAAATTTAATTCATGAAAAAAGTAGATTCCAATGCTTTTTTTTATTTTCATTTTTTTATTTATTCAATTGCAAAATACATGAGTAATAGCAATAAACTGAACATATGCGGCGTAGTATCAAAATAACTGATTACAATTGAACATTATTTTTTCAAAAATAAAAAAGCACAAAGAAAGAAAAAGCAACAGAGGATAATATAATACTGATGTCATAAATACTCATACAAACAAATTGTATCTGTATCCACATAGGACCGAACTGCACCCCAAATCTGCTGATCCAATTTTTTTTTACGCCGAACTTAGAGAGCATATAAACTAATCATTAGGCTTAGTACTGAGCATGAGTGAGTATAATATCCAAATTCTTGCTGCCTTTCTATTTGCTTCTATCAGAGGATTGGGTTGAATATTCCCACAAACATTCAGAAGATAATTTCTAATTTGCAAATATTTTAAAAAACACGCCTGGGGCAGAAAATATTGCTTCCTGAGTTGTTCAAATGCTTTAAGACTATCTTCCAAAAAAAAATCCCCAACCAAAGTGATACCTTTAGATTCTCCGGCTTCATACCGCCCTATATCTTTATTGAACACTGATGGTAAGATCTATTCAAAGATACTGGCCACCAGGTTAGCAACAGTTATCACTCCATTGGTGTCAATTCGTCAGCAGAGACTTATTACGAATCGTGGAACAACAAACCACGTAAATCGGGTAATAACAGTACTAGATCATGCCAATGCTACTGGGGCCTTATTTTACTAGATCCCGAGAAGGCTTTCAATCGAGTCTCATGGTGCTTCTGATGGGATGTGATGTGGCGCTGTGGTTTCGGGCAACAGTATATCACAGCTGTACAAACATTATACCGTCAACAAGTTGCCAAGATATGCACCATGGGACTTGAATCGGGGGTGGTTCTCATTCAGCGGGGCACCAGACAAGGCTGTCCATGCTCCCCATTAATATTTTCATTATATATTAACCCATTTTTAAAAATGATTGAATCGAGCTAAAGGATTCAACCAATTATCATACAGGCCCAACAATACCGGGTCTTTGCCTACGCAGATGACGTGGCTGTTGTATCATCCAAGCCAGAAGCGGCAATGCAGGAGATTGAGCAACTGGCAGCAGATTTTGGGTCCGGATCCGGTTACAAGTTAAACACTGCCAAAACTCAGATTCTATGTCTGAATGTGAGCTCATATAAGGATCAAAGGGTCTTACAAGAAGTCACAAATTTAGGAGTGCGTATCCGGACTTCGGCAGCAGCACTGATTAAGTCCAATTGGGGTGAGTTGATGACTGGGGTTCATCGGCAACTCGACCAGTGCGAATGTTTGCATCTTTCATTAGTAGGGAGGTGAAATGTGTTAAAAATGATGATCCTTCCAAAAATTCTATATTTTTTCCAGTATGTACCTTTGGAGATACCGCGAGTTAGTCTTGCACAGTTACGGTCTGTCTGTATGAGATTATTACGGTCTCGTGGGAAAGCACGGTCGGGCAATGCGGTATATGGTTCTGCCCAGAATGGCTCGGGGGTGGGCCGTGCCTGATTTTACCCTTTACTACTATGCATGTATGGTACAACATATGAATATATGAGTATGGCCTGCAGACATAGCGGAGTGTCCTTCTATATATCAGATGATCCTTGGTACCAAAGTAAAAAATTGTTTGTTCTTGAATCTAGACTGGAGCTATTACAAACATACTAGATTTAAGATAATTAGTGCTGCGTATAAAGTCTGGAAAGTAATTAAGTAGATCTATGTGGTCGGAAATATTTCTTGGTGTACCCCATTGGCAGCAACGTTTTTTCCAAGTGTATTTTGGGACCGGATTGTATACAATTGGAGAACCAATGCTTATTTTAATGTGAATAATAGAATATCCCCTGAAAACATATAAGAACAGACGTCCATCATTTTGAATTCAGTGGTACACTGTCTATAGACATAACTAAACGCTCCACAGAGACCCTAATAAGGAAGCTCAACCATTGTCCAATACTGCCATTTTTACCTAAACAAGTAAGTATAACCATAATATTTAACACCCTTTAAATTTAATAGCAATATGACAATGACAAACTACTAAACATAAATACTTTGAATATTCAGACACTGTTAAGGTTATCATCATCCTACAGCTTGGGCACATTTAATACTATTTCTACACTGTAAATTAACATTCAGCCTTTTTTTAAACAAAAACATTGTAAGCAAAATATATTTTGGACAGTGACTAAGGGATACAATAACTCTATTAAATATGACCACTACGTTCCTCAGGGAGGATGCTGGACAGTGACTGGGATCAAAATGGAAATACTATTGAAGGACGGGGCTCTCTAGGGCCACGCGGATTATAAACAACCACCTGCTATGCCTTCCCAAAATGAAGAGTCCGTCAGCCAGTAGAGAATAGAGAATACAAACGTACGTTTATTCAGCATATACTCTGCAGAGAAGTCTTATCAGATCTTCACCCTAAGATGTCTGTCGAGGGACTGACTTTGGCCACACCTCTAGAGGAAAACTACCGGCCTGAGCCAGGCATAGACAAAGGAGGCACAAGGATGAGCTAACACCTGCCAGATTGGTACATTCTATTATTGGCCCAAGGCCACTGTGTCGAGTCTCAGCGTCTCCTAACGTGGGAGCAGAGTTACACATTGAGAATGGTATGCAGAAGCAGAATAATTGCTCCTTAGCAAGTCGGGTAGCAACCTTGAACGGGAGAGAAAATAATAGTGAAGTACTGTCTTCTGCTAAGGCGGGCGATTCTGAATGCTAAGGCCTAGTACAAGCACAGTCCAAGCAGTCTAAGACAGATTACGAAATACAAAATGGAGTCACACGGGCTAGCAAAAGCTTACCTGTTACAGGGATAAGTCAGTGGGTTGCAAAACGGGAACACAAATGGCATCGATTTAGCCACATATTGCTAATCCAATTCAGCACAGATAGGTGCATTATATGAGAGAGGAATTTTAAACCTAACAGACCCTTCTTTTAGCACATGTGGCAAAAAGCTTTATTGCTATCAGGTAGGGTCTTTACAATCCTAAGGGGGAGAAGAGGGATTTGCATAGTCATTTATATTGCGAAGCAAAACAGAGCAAAATGTGAGCATCAAACAAAATCATCTAATATTCAAAGATACCTTCATCAATCAGCATAATGGACTGAATCTCCTGCATCATCATAGGGGAAGTCTTATTATCCTGTTTGGGCAGGGTAATGTTAGGGGTACATTTACTCACACAATAGGTGCAACAGGTTGAGAGACAATTGATGCACAAACAACATGTAAAAATGATCCCTGCGATAGGTATTAGGACAAGAAATATTTCCAGACCCCAGAGCCACCCTGTGAGTGCCAATGAACCGTTATCCTAATGAATATCTGAAGCAAGCCTGTGTAATATCTGTATTGCAGAATATACAGTCGGGCCACTATCTTGGTATGTAAACAAAAACAGCTGCTGACAATGACGCGGCAAGTTACACCCCTATCAGCTAGGATGACGTCTAAAACCATCCGATTTTGAAGCAAAATGAGCATCGCAACTCGAAGCTCAACTGTAATATTAGTTAATATAGCAGCAGTGTATTGATGACTCCCTCAACTACTCTTGCAAGGCTACGAATGTTACGGCTGTTGAACATGGGGCCCCAAAACGGTACAATACCCTTCATTATATCAGTGAATTGCTGTAGGGCGGTATCTTTTTGATCAATGTCATCTGGAGTAACAACTCTCTTAACTCGATGCATATGAAGATCTCTACAGTGCAATTCATGATGTTTGTGTTAATTGGATGGTGCAATATAAACAGAAGGTAAGAGGAAGGAGAGATAACACCAGCCTGACTACCCTCTAGGAAACCAAGCATAAGCTTGTTCCCCACAAATGAAATATACATTCAAGGATGTAAGCAAGGGTGGAATACTGGTAGTATTCAATTGATATGTGTAGTTACAATGACTCTACTCTACTGAAACATTCCCTACTCCTTGAACACAAAAACTAGTTGGTGCATTTATCACTGGGACGGACATAGCTTTGTGTTCAGTGATATTACGCTCCTAGGAACATTTAAAATATTTAATGACATTGAATCCTTGCAAGTCTAGTACTTTATTTTGCAACCAGGTGGAATTTTCATGAGTTGTAAATACATTCATACATGCTTCAGGTTGCAGGGCACCCTCCTTTCCATCTTCCCCAGGCTTGTACCCCTGATGTATCGCTATATAACTGAGGGTGGTAGCCCACACACCCAACACTTTGTGGCATTACTGGTGCTGTGTACCTGGTGAAGCATCTGTATACATGCATTCTGGGTATAAGTATGCCTATGTCTTTCTTTATGCAAGGCCAATGTAATAAACAAATACTCAACTGGAGCTGGGGTGGTCCCTAGCAGAGTATGCACAGAGTGTTGTTCCTCTAAGTACCAGACTACCCCAAACAGTGTTATTGTTACCAAGAGAATGAACGCCACTACCCTACTCCCTGTAGACCAACTGGACCACCCAGGACTACTATGCTGCTTTCGAGGAAGCCACTAAAGGCTGCTCCTCTCTCATTATTGCATGACCAAATGGGTAAAAAAAAGCACTTTAGGAATTGGAGACACAAAAATACAACCAACCAGAGGGGTACTCTTTGCCCAGTGTCCGTAAGAGTCTCACTGACATCCTCCTATTGTTCATGAATGACACTCCCACGGAAGAGCTGCACAATTGCAACTGTTGCTGGAATACAATTGCGGCCCTTGCTGAGAAACAAATACTCTTCTTTCAGTATAGGGCACCCTCCCTCCTGGGCAAATATCCTCAATGATCCTGTCCAGTGTTCATGGCAGTGCACCAGTGTAGTTCACTCTAATCTAAGGCAGAAGCCTAGGTCATAGCACCCACACCCTAAGGGCAAGTCGGTCTCTAACTCCTGGACTGTCCTACTGGCGCACTGTTCTTCTGTCAGGGCCGCAAATTGTACCTGACATGCCCAGGCACTTCTTCATCAACAAGAAGAGGCAAGCATACAGGCTTAGTTGGGCATCAAGACTCAGGTTGTTGTACACCAGACCGGGGAGCATCCGGGGTGGCCCTTTTCTCAGGGGGGATTCACCTCGAATAGAGCCTTGTCGCTCTCCTCATCCGTTGGCGCCCTCCTTAACCTGGGCGTCTGAGAAAGGAATGAAGAGATGCACTAGCTCCCCTTCCTGATCAGCGATGCCTTCACACACCCAGGCATCATACGGAAGTGGTAGAGGGACCTTTTTCACGTCGGAAGCGTGCACCCAGTTTTTCCGGCATTCTAGCTTGACGGATGTACGGGTGGCAAGCAACACCTGGACAGGTCTCTTCCACCTCGGCTCCAAACTGTTCTGTCGATGCAAATTCTTTATCATCACCCAGCATCTGAGCTGCAGCTGGTGCCCCGGATCCTCTGGTACTGGTTGCAGTGTGGTTTGAATCTGTTGGTGAATAGAACATAGATCTTTAGTCAACTCAAACAAGTAACTGATCAGCAGGGGGTACTCTATCTTGGAGAAGCACTTGGGTCTTGGGAAACCCCAGACATTAGCAGGGCACCCAAAGACCACATTGTAGGGGGAGAATCCTGTACTAGAATGTGCTGTCACTCTCATAGACAACAACGCCAAAGGCAAGGCATCTGGCCATAGCAAACCTGTGATCTCCTGGATTTTCGCTAATTTCAGCTTGAGAGTACCATTTTATTTCTCAACCAGGCCTGCTGACTGGGGGTGGTTTGCAATTTGAAAGTTTTGCCTAATTTGTGAATCCTTGCACACCAGATCAATGACTTTTGCATTAAAGTGACTTCCATTGACACGCCAGATCACACGTGACAATCCATAGTGTGGGAAGTACTCCTTCAGGAGTGCCTTTGCCGTCGCCATGGTAGTATTCTCTTTGATGGGGTAAGCCTCAATACATTTACTGAATGCACAAACCACCACTAGTACATATTTCATGTTATTTACTCGTTTCATTTAGATGAAATCCATCTGGAGTACCTCAAAAGGGAAAGAAGGCGGTGCAAAGTTACCTGCAGGTGTAGGGGTGTCCTTTCCAGGAGTATGTTTCAGACAGATAATACAGTACTTTACTAAATGTGTGGCTACCTTAGAGATATTGTAATTCTGCCATACTGGATATATCAGCTTACATATCCCTTTGGCATTAATGTGAGCCGGGTCGTGATCCATAGTAACAACAGGGAGAACAGAGGCAATAGGCAGCAGCCATCTCTGTTTCCCTGACAAGGCAGTCCAACACCCATCCTCGCCCAGATGTCCATCCTTTCCTCCCATATTGCCAGTTCATCTATAGTTGCCTCTCTTTGAATCTCCCTAATGTGTTCCAATGTGTCCTCAAACATTCCATTGTCTGGAACCCACCTAGTGAGACCTGCCACAAACATCTTTTTCATCATTTATTGAGCAGTCTCCTTAGCCATCTGGTCTGCAAACACATTTCCTCTCCCAACATCATCTGTTATGGCTTTATGAGCGCTACATTTCACTATTGCTAACTTATCAGGAAGTGTTAATGCAGACAACAATCTATGTATCAATGGGCCGGTCTGTATTCGCAGTCTGTGCAAAGTTAAGAAACCTCTCTCTGCCCAGAGGCGCCCGAAATTGTGGGCCACCCGAAAGCGTACTGGATGTCAGGGTAGACATTAACAGCCAGTCCCTCACTCAACTCACAGGCCCTGAGGAGGGCAACTAACTCTGCAGCTTGGGCCGACTGATATGAAATACGAGATGTCTCAACTACGGTATATAATGTGGTGATTGCATAGGCTGCAGTAGGTGTGCCTCCAGCAGTTTGAAACAAGAGCCATCGACGTAAAGTTCCCCTTGGGGATCAGATAAGAAAACATCAAGCAGGTCTACACATCCTTTTGTTTCTTCCTCAGTCCGAAATAAACAATCATGGACATCACTGTCCTTTTCTTCTGAAGGGAGGGGTAGTAAAGTGGCTGGTTTCAAAGTGGTGCATCATTTATTGGTAATGTGCATAGCAAATAAGGACAGCTTATTTATTTATTTATTATTTATTTTATTTATTTTTTAAACTTGTAAAGCGCAACAGCTACCCAAAAAGGGTTTCCCGGCGCCGAGTGAGATGCGCACTGGTAAGGTGCTGTGTCTTCGTCTTGTTCAAAAGTGTATCCACAGTGTGAGGGACCATCACTGTGAGTTCAGTATCAAGGACGAACGCTGCCAATTGCCTGATAGAAATCGCCACCGCCACGGCAGCTCTCAGGCAGCTTGGAAGTGCTCTGGCGACAGAATAGCAGAGAAGTAAGCGCAGGGTCTCTGCTTACCACTGAAACCCTGTGTTAGAACAGAACTCGCACAACCGTCTGCCTCATGTACATAAGTACAAAAGGCTTCTAGTAGTCAGAGGTACCAAGCACAGGAGCAGAGCAAAGCGCAACCTTTAAATGCTCAAAAGCTTGCTGGCATGCAGGTGTCCAAGCAGGGGTTCATATGGCTGAGATACCCGCCACCCCCTCTCAACACAATCCCCAAGGATGGGAAACCGGAAACAGTTCTGAAGTTTTTGGAAGACGGGAGGGAGTAACCCTCCCGGCCGTATTTATTAAAATATGAAACAAAATTAAAACATTAAATAAACAGTTTCATATTATGTACAATTTCATTACCACATTGCGATGTTTGGCTAACCTTAACAGATTCTCTAATACAAAGGTTCTCCTAGCCGAACTAACATCCTACAAAACATTTACTTGAAATTTTGAAATTGTACATCCTAACGTTTAAGGGCCAACGGCAAGGTCGTAACCGGTGTCAAGATCCCTAACCCAGAAATATCGCCCTCACTTGTGAGGGGCGGCCCAGAGGCGTACCTCAAGTGCAATTACCAATTTCCCTTGACTTGACGGGGGCCCCAACAAAAACTCGACGCCACTTAGAGGTCGTACGAGGACTCGTGTGAGGTATCTAGAAGGTAGCGTAGACCCCCCCCCAAACCCCACACAACTTACCACATCTGCCGTCGCAGACGTCCTGGCCCCGGGAAATTCCCCAGGAGGGGGCTGTAACCCCTCCTACCCAGGAAGGGGCCTTGACCGCCTTTCCTGTTCTTTCGGCGACCCATCCTTAGAAGGGACCGCCTCCCCGTTGAGGGGCCAATGGCCACCTCCCCCGAGCGCTCCCATCCGTGCTGGGTGACGCCCACTCATAGGGATCTTCCAATTTGTGCTCACCGATCATGACCTTACCGCCCGACCAAAATAAATACGACAATGCTAACTAAATGACTAAACTAAAAAAGACAGTAGCAACTACAATTTTATTAAAAGCATGTTTACCAATGAACACTAAAGCAAAATTTCTTTATTTGCGAAACGTAACACAAATCGACCATTCTTTATTACATACTCAAAATCATCACGATAATACCACAACCTGTAAACGAAAATCAGAGTTATCCATCAACTTTATTCAAAAAACCACTTGCTGTCCTCAGGGGCTGGTGGGTGGGTCAAAATTGGCTCTTCGTTCCGTCTCGAGCTCACGTGCAGCGAGGAGGTGCAGCTTCAGAGCACAGGAACAAGAGGATGCCTTCTGATCTTGCTTCTCCTTTTATCCGTCTTCAGGGCGGGCGTAAACCCGCCCCTGCCTGCCCCAAGGGCGTGGCCAGCCGCGTCAGTGTCTAGGCCAACCCACTCTAGGGCGGGAAAAGGCGCGCCCCGGCTACGCCGCTTCGGGCATACCAGCTGAGACTCGCCTCCCGCCCAAGATGGCTTCCCGGGGGGATCGTGGTACTCCCCCATACGTTCGGGGGGACCGAGTGGTCGCCCCTTTCCATATGGCTGAGATACCCGCCACCCCCTCTCAACACAATCCCCAAGGATGGGAAACCGGAAACAGTTCTGAAGTTTTTGGAAGACGGGAGGGAGTAACCCTCCCGGCCGTATTTATTAAAATATGAAACAAAATTAAAACATTAAATAAACAGTTTCATATTATGTACAATTTCATTACCACATTGCGATGTTTGGCTAACCTTAACAGATTCTCTAATACAAAGGTTCTCCTAGCCGAACTAACATCCTACAAAACATTTACTTGAAATTTTGAAATTTTACATCCTAACGTTTAAGGGCCAACGGCAAGGTCGTAACCGGTGTCAAGATCCCTAACCCAGAAATATCGCCCTCACTTGTGAGGGGCGGCCCAGAGGCGTACCTCAAGTGCAATTACCAATTTCCCTTGACTTGACGGGGGCCCCAATAAAAACTCGACGCCACTTAGAGGTCGTACGAGGACTCGTGTGAGGTATCTAGAAGGTAGCGTAGACCCCCCCCAAACCCCACACAACTTACCACATCTGCCGTCGCAGACGTCCTGGCCCCGGGAAATTCCCCAGGAGGGGGCTGTAACCCCTCCTACCCAGGAAGGGGCCTTGACCGCCTTTCCTTTTCTTTCGGCGACCCATCCTTAGAAGGGACCGCCTCCCCGTTGAGGGGCCAATGGCCACCTCCCCCGAGCGCTCCCATCCGTGCTGGGTGACGCCCACTCATAGGGATCTTCCAATTAGTGCTCACCGATCATGACCTTACCGCCACAGGCCGGATAGTTGACCGGCTATCCGGACCCCCCACAACACTCCTACCTAAAGGTCATGGTATAACGTTTTTAGCCATGCTAAGAAGTCTCCTATGAGTAACTCATTCCCCACCCGGGACAAATGCACTCCATCCCCCAAATACATACTGTCATCATTAATACACCCATGCGAAATAGAATGCAGTGTCTTGGAACGGAACAACCTACTCACTTTGTTATTAAGCTTTCTAACAGAATGATTTAAAGCAGGAACCGAAATAGCCCCCCGCCACACTTTCCGTGGGATCATATGGGACCACGCAATTGTGCACCCTGGAACTCTCCTTGCCAACCAACTTACTGTGGAAAGCATCGCCTCAAGAAGAAGTCGTCTACCAGTGGTGACCAAATCATTACCCCCAAGATGTACTATGACTACAGACGGCGGTGACCTCCTCCGCCCTAGCAAACCCTCAAAAAATGATTGAAACTGGTCAATACAGAGACCGCCTCTTCCGTAGAAGGACACACTGTACCCGTATTCCCCAGCTACGTGAATCATGTCACCTGCCTTGAATACGTCTGCGGCACGTCTCACGTATGAGTGGCCCACGACCCACACTTCCTTTTTCACAGCCGGTAATGTCTGACCGCTGGCCCGGTGTTGGGTCGACTGCAAAGTCCGCCCCGCCTCGTAGGCTTGCGCAACTGAAAACCAAACAAAAACAAGAAGCGTGAGTACATCGTTACAGCTTCACAACATGTGCAACCGCACATACCTTTTATAACAATTGGAGGACCAACGCCCCACCCGTTTAACTTGTTCCACATTCAGACCCCTGGCTGTAGCTTCTGTAGCAGCCCCTATCCGAAAGGAATGGGTCCCAAACTCGCCCGGGTTCAAGCCCGCAGCGGCAATCGACATCGCAAGCACCCGCTGAAACTGAAACTTTGTCAGTGGGGTGGCGTCAGCGTGTCTCAACAAGGTCCCCCCCCATGATGCCACCCTTCGTGCTAAATAATCTTCTAAACACTTTACCGGGCACATGGAGGACCCGGGAATCCTGCGTATGATTACGCAGTCGCCCATCCCACTTTGATCGGTCTTGGACCTGACAAATGAGACCGTCATTGTCTCCCCCCTGATCTGGACGTGCTCCTGGCACAATCCTCCTTTCACATCCTGCTTGTTCCTCGCCACTAGTTCGCTTACCCGCATAGCCCCATGGAATGCCAGCGTAAAAGCGGCTCGGAATAACACTGTCTCAAACTGAGATGAACACGTAGCAGGGAGTCTGGATAATAACTGGGCCAGCCTATCCAAACCTATCGGGCGCCTATCGTCTACTCTGCGACCCTCAAGGCGTTGCCACCCCCGTAGCGCTTTCTGTACTACGAAAGACGCTGTCGGGTCATGGATCCCATGAGCCCTAGCAACAAAGGAAATGGCAGCCCGGTGCCTCTGAGCCGTGGCCACCGATTTCCCGACCAGATGTAAGGACATCAGAAAATTTACCACCCACTCCTCCTGGCCCCAAAGCTCCTCTCTATCAGTCCCCAAAAAGGCTAAATAGGACCGGAACGCCCCTTCATATGCCTTCCTCGTCCTGGGTGCTAAACTCTCTCCCACGAGGTTACGAAGTTCGGGGCACCGAGAGACCAGAGAGCTTCGGGAAAGGGTGCCGGCTCCGGGTCCGCTGTGGGAAGAAAACCCCAGAAAGCCTGCATACGAAAACGAGACAGTGCATCAGCCGCCTGGTTCATTACCCCTGGGACATGTCTTGCTCTGAATAGCACATTCAATTGCATACACAGTAAAACAATTTCCTTGAGCAGTCTCAAAATCCATTTGCATCGTGCTGCCTGGCTATTGATACACTCGACCACGGTCATATTGTCAGACCAAAATACCACAGAGTGATCTTTGAACCCTTCGGGCCAAGTTCTCAGGGCCACTAAAATGGGGAAAAGTTCCAGGAAAGCAATGTTACTTGTCAGTCCACTGTCATGCCACCATGTCGGCCACTTTTGTGCAGACCATCTTGTGCCGAAGATGGCACCAAAACCTATGCCCCCTGCCGAATCTGTCCACAGCCCCAGCTCCTCAGAGGACACGGCCGGTTTGTTCCAGAAGACTCGAGCGTTGAAATCAGCCAGAAATGCCAACCAAATGCGCATGTCCTGGCGGACCTCTGCCGAGAGCCTTGTGCGATGATGGCCCTCCTTCAGGCCGACCATGGCTTGAGCAATCGAACGGGAAAAGTCAAGTCAAGTCAAGTCAAAACATTTATATAGCGCACTACATACCCAGAGGGTTTCAAGGCGCTTAGGAAGGGGAGGTGGATTATTTGTCAAATATCCACGTTTTAAGCTGCTTTCTGAACGCTAGGTGATTCTGGGTGAGGCGAAGGTAAGCGGGGAGTGAGTTCCATGTTTTGGCAGCCAGGTATGAGAAGGATCTGCCTCCCATGGTGGTCTTGTTGATGCGAGGTACAGTGGCGAAGGCTTGGCTGGAAGAGCGGAGTTGGCGGGAGGGGGTGTAGAAGGACAGTCGAGAGTTGAGGCAATCTGGTCCGATGTCGTAGAGTGATTTGTGTGCGTGGGTAAGCAGTCGGAAAGTGATCCTCTTATTGACGGGTAGCCAGTGGAGGTCTTTAAGGTGACCGGAGATGTGTTCGTTGCGTGGGATGTCTAATATGAGCCTGGCTGAGGCGTTTTGGATTCGTTGTAGTTTCTTCTGGAGTTTCGCGGTGGTACCTGCGTAGAGGGTGTTTCCGTAGTCCAGTCGGCTCGTGACTAGAGCGTGGGTGACTGTTTTCCTTGTTTCGGGGGGGATCCAGCGAAATGTTTTTCTGAGCATGGGAAGAATGTTAAAGCAGGAAGAGGATACGGCGCTGACTTGTCTGTTCATTGAGAGTGAAGAATCCAGGATGACGCCAAGGTTCCGTGCGTGGTCTGTCGGGATGGGTGCATTTCCGAGGGCTTCCGGCCACCAGGAGTTGTCCCATGCAGAGGGGGATTTACCTAAGATGAGGACTTCTGTTTTGTCTGAGTTCAGTTTCAGACGGCTTTGTTTCATCCATTCGGCGACTTCTTTCATTCCTTCGTGTAGGTTAGTTTTAGCGGTGCTGGGGTCCTTGGTGAGAGATAGGATCAGTTGAGTGTCATCCGCGTAAGAGATGATGTTGAGGTTGTGTTGGCGGGCGATGGCCGCGAGGGGGCTCATGTATACGTTGAAGAGGGTGGGACTGAGTGAGGATCCTTGTGGTACGCCGCAGATGATTTCGGAGGCCTCGGACTTGAATGGTGGGAGGCGGACTCTCTGGGTTCTTCCGGTGAGGAACGAGGTGATCCATTCCAGTGCCTTACCTTGGGGCGGGCCATTGGTATAACCCTCATGGCAAAATTCAACTGGCCAACTAACTGCTGTAATTGATGCAGCTTAACTTTAGGTCCCCTTATACACATTTGCAGGGATGTCCTGAATTTTAACACTTTGTCAGCTGGTAAACGAAAACAACCTTCTCCGGAGTCTAACTCGATCCCCAGAAACTCGAGGCAAGTGGAAGGCCCCACAGTCTTACCTGGTGCCAATGGCACGCCAAACTGCTTCATCAAGACACAAAATTGCGCCAAAGCCTGCCCACATTCCGGATCCCCGGCTGCCCCCAGGAACAAAAAATCATCAAGGTAATGCATCACATGCTGGAAACCCGTCTTCCTTGTGAAGACCCATTGTAGAAAACTACTGAATTTTTCGAAATAGGCACAAGATATAGAGCACCCCATCGGCATACACCTATCCATGTAATAATGACCCTGAAACATGAAACCAAGGAGACGCTGATCGTCTGGATGTACCGGGAGCAACCGGAACGCTGACTCGATATCAGATTTTGCCATCAGCGCCCCGGGCCCCAGGCGATTCAAAATGGCTACGGCCTCATCGAAGGATGCGTACCGCACCGAACACACTTCCGGGTCTATCGCTTCGTTTACGGAAAGACCACGTGGGGCTGATAAATTATGTATCAGCCGAAACTCACCCGGGTCCTTCTTTGGGACCACACCTAACGGGGAACAAACAAAGTTAAGAACCGGTGGTACACTAAACGGACCGGCGACTCGACCCCGAGTAACCTCCTTCCTGATCTTATCCTGTACCACGGTCGTATGCTGGAAGACCGATAGCTGATTTTTACATTTCTCTACACCTTGAAAGTCCCCCACTGGGATGCGGAAACCATAGGAAAACCCGTTCCGCAACACCCCAGCAGAAGTACGATCCGGGTATTCACTGAGCCAGGGAATCATTGCCAAGGTATCAATCGGGGTAGGTAAAGGCGCCCCTCGGACTATGTTAGACCTGTTTGGCGCCTCCTCTACCCCCGTTATCACCCGTTTTGGCTCTGCACGTGGACTCAGGATGGGATGATTGCCCACACCCACTACATTCGTGTCTAAATTTGCACGATCCCTGGGGCCTAGTACATTTACCCCGGTTGAAGTTCCAACAAACCCCCCTTTTTCCTGTATTGCCGGCAGGCCTCGAGTAATTGTCGGTACCCGCACCTGATCGAAAGGGCGTCCCCGCATACTGGCGGGAGGATTCGCCAACGTTACTCCCTACTAATGGCAATTTTAACATACCAGTATCCTCCATTTTGGACCATGACACAGAATCATAACAGTCCCACGTTAAGTTTTTATCATGTTCTTTAGCCTTTCTAAACAGATTATCATAGCAGAACCAATGATTACCCTCGTGTGATACCGAGTACCCCATGATTCGTGACTGATAAATCGGCAATTCGAGTAACAGATCGGGCCTTCGTTCCCCCAAGATCGATGTAAAAACCCCCCACGCTTTGCCCCAATTGCCAATGTTTTCATTTACCTTAAAGGCGGCCATTTTTGCGCGCCAAACACTCGGATGCATGAGATCCTTCTGGCCCTTAACATGCTCCATCTCATAGTGATCAGTAAGCAACGAGAAGATGTTTACGTACTCCCCTGCCCATATCTTCTCTTTAATAGCCAAAGGAACATGCTGACCCAACTTTTCCCTACGAGAGGGTGCTGACTCATCCCTCGCAATCGGCAATGGCCGCTTACCTGAACCGGACGCTGCCTCTGCTACTGAACCCGTCCCTTGTGGCTTCTCTACAGCTGCAGCCGGCGTGGACACCTTCGCTGCTTCCCGTGACTCACGCAGTTGCTTCATCAGCACCTGTGCGTCGACAGCCGTGGCGCCCTCGCTACCTTTACCCAACCACGCTGCTAATTGTGCTGCCAGCTCGGGCGGCATATCTTCCCCGGACACGGGGGTAACCACAACGGGAATCGGATTCCCTTCCTCCGGCACGGGAGTGGGTGCCTCGAGCGGGGTACTGGGACCCGGGATGTCTTCCCCAGCTGCTCCCCTCCTGGGCCTCTTGTTTTTCCCTCCCGGGGCTGCTCCCGCCAAAGGACGTTTCGGTCCCCCTTCCTCGTTTTTATCCATTCGCCTCTTTAGTTCGGTCATCTCTTTCATGAGAACGCGCAGCATCTGGTCAGTAGTCATGCGCTTTCCCGCCTTCTTCGGCATTCTCCAACAGAGTATCTGAAAAACAAACAAGAACGATTACAACGCTCAAAATTGGCTCTTCGTTCCGTCTCGAGCTCACGTGCAGCGAGGAGGTGCAGCTTCAGAGCACAGGAACAAGAGGATGCCTTCTGATCTTGCTTCTCCTTTTATCCGTCTTCAGGGCGGGCGTAAACCCGCCCCTGCCTGCCCCAAGGGCGTGGCCAGCCGCGTCAGTGTCTAGGCCAACCCACTCTAGGGCGGGAAAAGGCGCGCCCCGGCTACGCCGCTTCGGGCATACCAGCCGAGACTCGCCTCCCGCCCAAGATGGCTTCCCGGGGGGATCGTGGTACTCCGCCATACGTTCGGGGGGACCGAGTGGTCGCCCCTTTCCATGAACATCTTTGGTGGTCAGGTAATGATGGGGTTCTGTTAGTAGGGAGTAATTAGGTATCCAATGCCTACAATACAAAGTTATCCCAATAAACGTGCATACCTCACGTTGAATCTTAGGAAAAGGCATATTAGCAGCTATGCTTTCAGGTGTTAGTATGGAACAATAATTTAATTGAGGCTTCTTTGCAGCCATCCTCAGTGTCCGAAGCCACAAGGAGGTTGTCAACATACTCTAACAGCACATTATCAAGGTTAAGCCCCAAGGAATCCAATTGAGCTTTCATAGCTTGGCTTTCTGTATAGCACTGTGGAGCACGTCAGAGTGTAGAGCTCCGACCGGCTATTGAAAAAAAGAACAGATATCGGCTGTCTGTGCGGATCGGTATGCTGAAGAAAGCATTTTTTAAGTCAATCACGGAAAATAATTTGGCAGATGGGGGAATCATTGTCCGGATCGTGATAATTTCTGGGACCACAAGGTACTGGGGAACCACTATTTTAATGACCTCTCTGAGTTTGATCACAAAATGCTAAACGTCAGGGTGAGCATCAGACAAATTCAAGGGCATCTTTTTAAGAATAGGTACAAAAGGGCTATTACACACATTTGCCACTGTCTCTTAAACCACACCAAACTTTATCAAATCCTGAACTATTTGTAATAAAGCCTTTTCTCCTACCTGCAAAATCTTATACTGGGGAATGCGTGGCGATTTGGCATTGTCCTTTATCTGGATGGAGACAAGTGGGATCTGAAGCAACTCTACATCTGTGTCCCCTGTAGCCCACAATGTGTGTGGCACATCTTTGAACTCTGCAGGAAGGGAAGCATCTTTTCCAAAGCATTGTTTTGCAAGAGCCACTTGCAGACCAACAGTCATGTACACACCGTCTGGGGAGCAATAAATTGTCACATGCATCCTTTTTAACAGATCCAGTCCTAGTAAGGTTTTCCCACAATTTGATGTCAATGAAAACAGTGAGTCAACCCGTAAAGGAGCCAATAGTCAAAGCAAGAGGCTTGGAAATGGGGCTAACAACCGGCATACCTGAGAAACCCATTGAGACAAACAGAGCTGCCCCCGGGACCAGTGAACGGGAAACTGAGCTATTCATAGCCTCTGTATGAACTAGAAATTTCTTTTAGGTGCCCTGTAAATCAGCAGTGACATAGGGTCCGCGCTGATCTATAGGCACCTGAACTTGTCCCTTGCCCTGTCCCTGGCCGTCATAGTGGTGAGACAGCCCTGTCATTTCATCCATATCCTAGTCGTAATGATAGTAAAGTCTTCCTTGAAGGTCGTCAACATAGTTCCTGCTCTGCCTATTGTAGGATGAGTTCTCTGACTGCATCCCACCTCAGCCTCCTCTGTGTATGCATCCTCCAAAACCCCCACTTCTCTGGCCCCTCCTTTCTGCAACAATTCTGTTCTGGTTTTTTAGGATGGGAAATGGGATGGACCTCCCTCACCACTGGTTGAGGCTCGGTTCCAGGAGCAGTGGATTTATACTCCTTGGGAGTGTAGTGTAGTTCCTATATTCCCAATAGGCTCTGCGCATTGGAACAACATAAACAATAGTTTAGACGTAGGACTGAAGTCGACTAGGTCTCTACTGAGTGTGTTAGACTTAATTGTGATTGCCAGCTAGCTCAGAGGTCACTAGAAACTTTCTCGAATAAACAAGAAGGGATTTGTTTCTGACAACCATATAACATGACAACTTTGCTCCCCAAGAATAAGAAATATATCTTCAGAGTCGCGGAAACAACAGATGGCTATTTCACTCAGTCAATCGTGCATGCTTCGTTTCACCAGAAGTGCAGAGAAATAGAGAGACGGGCGTTTTCAATAAAAAGGTTATTTATTGAGCAGTCTTCTTTCTCATGCAAGAGAAGTTAATTGCAACAATCGTAATACTTGCTATGAAGTAAAGTGTGTACAGTAAAAGGAGTATTATGAAATAATACTGTAAAAGCATTTGTATGGTTTCTAAGCCATATGATACTTAAAATAGATAAAATACATACAATGAAAAATAATGACTAAAAGTACTCAACTGGTGCATCTAAAATACGCCTACCCTGGTGTACCTAACCTAAGCCTAGTACAAGGGAAGAAGTAAGTGAGGTGTAGCTTGAGTTAAATAGTTTCTGTCAAGAATCTATCCAAGAATTCTCTAAGGGTCTAATCAGCTCCGTATCTTGGTTATAGAATGAAGGAGGTCTTGTATATCTCTCTCAGGACTCGATCTCCCAGTAACCCACAAGGGTAGCATGGATACACTGGAGCTGGATTTTTTGGCAGGAGAAAAGACAGCGTCTTTCTCAGTGCGTCAGCTGGAGGGTCGGCTTCCTTCGGCACTCGCTACAGCAGGGCGTCGGGCAAGTAGTTAGTCATTCTGCTCCAAAAACACCTACCGTGTGTTTGCCAGGGCAGATGTGGGTATATTTATACCTGGAAGGTGCCGAGTTTGGCGTAAGGGTGGACATAATAACGTCACTAAGAACTCGAAGTTCTTTACACGCTCCAGGAGTTCTGGGACAAATCAATACTGAAGCAGGGAGAAGTCCTGTACTGCTGAAGGCTGGTTGTCTTTAAGAACTCGTTGTACTCTAGGAGCCTAGTGGAATTAGCCATGCCGTATTTGGACTGCGTTGGCTGTGCCTAAATATGGTTGTGGTTCTTATGCCTATATAAGGATATGATAAGTTATACCTATATAAGGGCATGAATTAGGAAAATTACACTAGAGCCCTTGATACGTTACAAAACCCTCTCGACGTAGAATTTCCATCTTTACTAAATACTAAACAGTTATAACATTTCTAAGCATGTGTTTACAATCCCACCCGAAAAATACATGAAATTCATTTGAAATGGTTTATACACGAAAAATGAGTATTGTACTGTACATTTTCTAAGCAGTGGTATCATTCAAAATAATGCATGTAGTTTTACATTTGAAATGCTGGATGAATGATTCACAAAATTACATTTATGAAATGGCTCTTAATACAGAAGAGAAGGTCGAGACCATTTCATCACAGATTTATATAATACTGTACATGTGCTAGAGGCTAAGTTTAAAATATTGTCTCTAGGTATCAAAAAATAGAAATCTTGTTCTCTAAGAATAGTTCTACATTAAGCAGATTACTCTGTGCCAAAAAAAAGGATAAATATTTTGGTATTTGAGAAAAAATATTTTTGTTGTAGTAAAAAATAGTTCCACATTTTAGAAGTTCTGTTTTATCAAAACTGAAGGCCGGAATCAAAGTTCAGGGAATGCTGTGTGCTTGTTTCTCAAGAGTTATTCTTGGTGTTAGGAGAAAACATTAACTCAGATAGGCTGCCAAAGAATTCATCTACCACAGTAGGTGAAAGTTGGGCCATTTCCGAAAAAGTAGAAATAGTGCATATGTGAGATGCATTACCGTCAGCGTGATCTGGATCACCAATGTTCACAGAAAGTTGTACCTGTGTGCCGCTTTCATCTTGTACCTCACCACCACCTAGTCGTAATGGTGAGGTCTCAACGAATGCCGTCATCAGAATTGGTAGCCGCTGGGGACAACACGTTGCATGAGCCGTTAGATGTCTAACACGCATTCTTCTCCGCAGAGCAAGCATTGTAGAACAGGTAAGATGCAATCTTGCCAGATTGGTCTGAATGATAGAAACCATGTGGTATTCAGATCTCTTAGACGAGCCAAGCCGAGAACCTGTGTTATCCTATTTCGGTACCGCAGTGACTGGATCCCTTGTTTCATGGTAACCTGGGTATCGCTGGTAACTGGACTTGCCATATCGGAGCAGAAGAAACAAAAATAGAATTCCTGCTACGAGTCCCAAATTGAGAGGCACACAGAATGCATGAAATTCAGAAAAATGCTCAGGACTTCTTCAAAGGGTGCTAATACTCCCGTAAAAAGTGTCTTAAATACATGTGCGATGCCACTGGTATCTGACATGTTTAAAATTTGACCTAACATTTCTACAAAATGTACGGGCAGTTTGTTGATAATAATGTATGTATCTCTGCGGAGGTCCTTGCAAATTGCAGATCATACGTTTCTCTAGACGAGGTCAAAGGCACAGTTTTTGGTAAAAGAATGGCTTTCATTCTGCTTAATGTATCAATTTGAATAGAAGAGATATTCAATGAAGGCCAAATTGTTGCCTCCTTGTCTGGCTTGCTGTTTGGATACAATACTTGCACGCAACAAGTGACCCTGGATGTAACACTGACGAGATAGGCCGTTCCTGGCAACATGCCACAACAGATGTGGTCACTTAACATAACGGAGCTGCCGAGGTAAAGCTGCCTGAAAACAGGTTCTGTTTGTGTGGCTGGGGTGCCGTGCAAGTGGCAAGCAAGGTCATTAGATGAACCCTCACAGGCTCCATGTAAATTAATTTCTTGATACAGAAGTGTACCACTTAGCGAGTTTTCACATTTTTTCCCACTAAGAAATACTTCTTTGTTATGCCCACTCCAACATCAATGTGTGTAAGGTAAATTCCAGGTCAATTTAATGTATCCTTTTTACCAACCTTTCATACAGGCCCGCTGGTATATGCTGTAGACAGTATTGAAACTGGAATCTCGTTATTGGTATTGTTAAGGTACCATGTATTATCCTTTCAATGACAGGCCTCTCTGAAACTGTTAATGGTAATCTTTCTAGTTTTTTAATGCTCAGCACCATATAGTCTGCTCCTTTTTGTGCCAAAGAGATTTGTTTATCTGTACGGTTAAAGATAGAAAATAATGACGTAGTGTTGATTAGACGCCAAGGCACGTAGCCTGAACGCAGATTTTGTAATGTCCAGCCAAACTGTACAACAGAACGTAATTGAGACTGGCCATGTTGTAACATTAGCATATCCTGTTCTAATATATCAATAGCAGATGATACAATGCTGTCCAAAGAATAAATTCTGGAGGACAGAGTCGTTAACCCATTGTCCACTACAGACTGATTTTTCCAAATTAATTCGATCAATTTCTCGTATTTTTTCAGTCGTTTCAATTTGCGTTACTTCCCAAACTTCGTTGTAAGCAGCATATATACCGGCATATATGAAACGTTTTTGACGCTGTTTGCGAGGTCC
Source organism: Lissotriton vulgaris (assembly GCF_964263255.1). Lineage (NCBI taxonomy): Eukaryota > Metazoa > Chordata > Amphibia > Caudata > Salamandridae > Lissotriton > Lissotriton vulgaris. The sequence continues at coordinate 1,451,908,765 of NC_141685.1, forward strand.
CAATAAGAAATCCCGCAAGTCAGCACCTTCTTTAAGTAAAGTCAAGTGTTGCTTAATTTCAGCTTGTGTGGATTTCTGTAGCCATTCGAGGCATAGTTTTACTACACTACATGTTGTTATTATCCCTGGATATTGTCTTTGGGACTATCTTGAGTCTGCCCTGTTCTGTTTGAACCCCTGTATTTTGTTCAGGAATCTATCTTGACAGTTATTAGTGTCTGTGGGCCAGATCAACCATTTTTTACAATCAGGATTAGTTCTGTTTTGGTGTAAAATATGGGACACGTCTAACCCCTCATCTGTAGTGCTATTTCTATCAGGCATAGGCTTTGGTATAGACAAGGTTGTTTAAATCTTTTATCTTGGCTAGGCCAAGACAGGTTGTTTGTTGAATGGTGTCATTCAGGAACATTATTTGTTCTGGGATCATGCAGGCTCTGAATAATGATTCTAATCCATGTACTTGCCAATCTTTTGAACCCCAGATTGTTTTTCTTTCAATGCTATCTTTCCAGAATTCAACACCAAATCTAGACACTTGTTCATAAAATTTTGCAGAATATATCTGTTTTGTATCGGTCAACATATTTTTAATTCCTGTCTTATTCATATTTTTTAAATAAAACGTTTCTGGATCTGTGACATTAAACCCTGAGAAGTATGGAAATTTCTCATGATATGTTTTCGAGCTGCCTTTTGGCGGTGTTGGACAATGTTTCCATTGATTGTAAGTTAAAACACTTCTAGGTTTTGCAGATTTATGCAAATAGTGGTGTCCAAAATGATTAAAGCAATACATTCCTTCATAATCAGATGAACCTTCTAAATAATCATGATCTGTAAATTTTGCTGACATTTCTAAATCAGACATCATATTATTAATAGACTCAAAGTCCCAATCATCAGAGAAACTGCTCGGTGAGACAAAGTCACTTAATGAAACCTTGCACTGATGTGGATACTTCAAGAGTTCAACCGGGCCATAGGTGTCATAATCAGTAGCGTCCCATGCTACACCACCAGGAATAGGAATGGCTGTGATGTTTACTGATGACAGGTCTCTTTTTTCAACATGAGATGACTTGTGAGTTTTAGGACCAAGTTGAAGTTCTGACTTGCTGTGTCCATTGTAATGTATTTTCCATCAATCATTCTTCCCAAACATAAAACTAAAAAGAGCCAGAGCCGGAGGAAAGGTCCACCTAACACAATCCACAATTCAATCCATGGTGAAATCAGATATATTTCTCCAAGCTGGTGAAAGAGTTCTGTTATTTTTTCTTTGAATGTCTTGTTTGCTGGCTTTTCTTCATGTTCACTGGGATGTTCAGAAAAGTCATTGAAATTGATGAAATAGCCATAGGCAGTTCTGTCAATTGTTGGAATTGCATCAGGATTGATACTAATCTTTGAAGTTGCTTTCTCCTTTGTCATATTAGTATAGTCAGAGGCTACATCGTTGTAGACAGGTGTTTCTTGACAAACTGTTGCAATTTGGGTTTCAAGAGGCACAAGTTCCATGGCTTTGTTGCATAGTCCTTTTTTTCACTGCAGGTTTGTCAAATGTGATTAGTGTCTCAGTTTGAACCTCTTGAATTGTAGCAAGGTTTGGTCTTCTGCTACATCTTGGGAGTCCACTGAGCCTACTAATTATTATTTGCCATATGGTTGTGGTTTTACCAGGTCAATTGATACAACTTTGTTCTCCTTTTTACCAGCAAGGGGCGGTCGTACTACTGATCTTGTTCCGTTGATTGCTAAGACAGGTACTGCTTTTCTGTAAGAAGGCCCAAATTCCTTCTTCACCACGATCTTTTCTCTGACCAGATCCCCAATCTTTGGAATCCAAACAGGTCTTGCTAGGACAGGTGGTTTGTCTTCAGTGGCCATTGGCTTTAGCTTTGTGTTACTCAGAATTCTACTTGTTTCATTTAAGTCCTGTAAAACAGCCAAACGATCTTTGATATCAAAGGTTTTTTATTCCACCACTGAAGTCTGACTATCAAGGTCTTCGATTATCATTCTAGTACCAAACAAAAGTTCATACGGAGTGATTCCACCCAGAGAATTTCTTGGCTGATTATTTAGACTACGTTGGACACTTATTAGATGTTTGACCCACCCATCATCCGAACCTAATACCCTTGCTGTTATAGATTGTGTTATGTCATGGTTTTTTCTTTCCACTACAGCATTACCCTCAGGATGGAAGGGACTAGAGTACCGAATGCAACGCCCAAGCTGGCCATGGCCTCCTTGTAAGCCCGAGAGCTAAATGCAGGCCCTGGTCAGAATGTAGAGTGCCGATTGCGTATGTGCCAATAAAGACTCGCAAATCTTTTATAACAGTTCTGGCGTCAGCCGAGCGATGTGGCCACATCCAAATGAATCTTGTGCAGGAATCCACTGTGACCATGATACATTTATAATTACCGTCCCTTTATAAGGGACCACAGTGGTCCAGGTAAACGCACGCTAATGGTTTATCTGAGATCAGAAGGAGTGTTTGCGCAGGACGTTTCACTGTTGATACTTTCATTTTTTGGCATATTTCACAGTCTAAAACATAGTTTCTAGTCTGTTTCCTCATGCGCGGCCACCAATATCTCTGTTTTAATAAAGATACTGTGGCGGAAACACCTGCATGTGCAGAGGCGAGCCCTTTGTGCGCTGCTAAGATTAGTCCTAACCTATGTTCCATGTTTGGAATTGCCCTATCCTCCACTCCAGGGATTTAAGCAAAAGGAACATTGTTTGCATCAGTTTTATATGAGTACTTTACTGGAAAGCCTTTCGGGAGTGTTTTACCGCTGTTTTTTACTGAAGCAGTGACAGCTTGCATTATTTTGCTGTCTATTTTCATTTTGGCACGAGTGAATGCAGCTACGGAAGCCGTGTGGATGGCTGCCTTTGCGGCTTCATCAGCCAATGAATTCCCTGCAACGTGAACGCCATCACGTTAATGACTCAGTGTATGGATCACGTGAGTCTTTCGTAGTTCTTTCTGTAAAATAACTACTTGTTCCCAAAGCATTTTATGCTTTATTGTGCCACCTTTCGCATCTTTGAAACTGTTTTGAACCCAGTTCTGCAAGTATTCATTGTAAGACTGGACGCAGTAATACGAATCGCACACTATGAGTGTGGGGAATTCGCAATCGGTATTCTCAAGCGCCATCTTGAAAGCCTGTAGTTCAGCACGCTGAGCTGTAGAGTCTCTGAGTGATTGAGTTTTTGTGACCCTACGTCTGAATTTACCTTCGCGCCAACGACCTTTTACAATCACGCACGCAGCACTATAGGCTTGTTTACCCCCAATTGTGGGCTGTGCTGATCCGTCTGTATATATTATACAGTTGTAATGTTCAAGAGGCAGAATTTCGGTCGGCAGAGGACATTCTTACTCGTATTGGAGAAATTCTTGTGTTTTCAAACTAGGGTCAAAAACGTATTCAACGTCTGTTGCAGCAAGAGAATTAACCCATTGTATCCATCTTGGATGTAAAGCTTTAGCATTTGGAATGCTCGCTCTTGTCACTGCCTCTAAGGCAGGTACAGGTGTAACGACCGATATGCGTTTTCCCTATGAGAGGGCTCTTTCTTTTGCTATAGCATTTTGAACCGCTGTCCGAATTTTCTCAGTTGAAGTGAATTTTATTTCAGCTTGTCTGTATAAGTGTGATTTGTAAGCTATTGGTACCGTTACACCTTCGTTATAGGTCACGTACGTGAATCCGCATCTTCCTGGGATGACTCGGATTACAAGGTTGCGGACGTTTACACGTGTTTGTAGCTTTGTTTTAGCTAACATGTCTGTTTGTATTGAATGTAAAATTTCTGTGTGTTTATGAGTCCAATTAGTTTGTTTGAAATCAGGTTTTATTAATCCGTAGAGAGGTTTATCCAGTAATTCAGAACGTAAGTTCTTCCAAATTTCAGGAAACCTAAAATTGATTGTAAGTTTTTCAGCGTTTTTGGTGCGTGGCACAGTGCACATTTCTCTAAGAAATTGGCTGCCAGGCTCTTCCCTTCACTTGATACCTCATATCCTAGTAATAGGACAGTGAGGTGGGCAAACCGTGATTTTGTAAAGTTGAATTTGTACCCTTCAGATGTGAACCCAGGTATAATGGTGTTCACTCTTTTCAAGTGCCTGTCCAAATCATCGTCTGTTAGATAGATGTCATCGACATAAGATAATGCCTCATCCTCATACATTTGTAGTAACTCTGTTACTCTGGCTGAAACTAATCCTGGGCTATTCTTGAATCCCTGGGGGAGATGGCAAAATTGCCTCTGGGCCACCATACTTGAGAAAGCGGTCAAATATCTGCTTTCTGGTGCAATGTTTTGACCATTGAAATATCTAAAGTTGTTTTATATTTTTTGCGCACGATGTTATTCCTTATGGCTGCACTGTTTGAATTTTGTACTGCAAATGTTTTGCAACAAGAGTTTAAGTGTCTGTAGTCCAATACTAGACGATATGAATTGTCTGGTTTGGAGACAGTAAACAAAGGATTGCTCATTTGTGAGGTGCATGTTTGAATCACCCCCTGGTACTCAAGTTGATCTAAGATCTCCCTGACTTGATTTTTAGCTTCTTGCTTAACAGGATACTGCCTTTGTGCAGTAGGTTGATTTTTTAACTGGATTTTATGGTGAGAAGATTTCTCATCCCATCCTACATGATTTTTAAATAATGCAGGGGCTCGGGCCACTGCCCATTTTCTTGCTTATGTGTATTTTTTATGAATTGGAATATGATTTGAGAAGGCAGGCATAATAATTTCTTCGCCATGTGGGCACTCCCTAACAAATTCTGGTGTCTTTCTCAGCTAGAAGAATATCATAGCCTTTAGATAGCTTCTCTCAAAAGAGAGTTCTTATTTTCCTAGTTATGTCCCCTTCTATACACAATGTTATTTCATATAATTTATGAGGTACACTAACTCTGGTGTCTGCAGTTTCCACTTGAATGTACTCATTTGTGTCCACTGTCTCTAGAAGATTCATCAGGATCTTGCGAGCTATGGTCATTTCTGCTGCGCTGTCTAGCATTGTTTGGGCCCACTCTCCGTTCTTGAGTTGTGTCCTCAGGATCCTCGGCATGTTTTATCTTTATGCTTGCTACGTTCTTTTTGGAAAATTTAGATTTTTTACTTTGGTGAGCTGGTTCCTTGTCTTTGGCCTTGACACGCTCTTCTTTATGTTCTGACCGTCCTCTTCTTTCCGATTTCTGTGAGGAAGTCTGAAAAGATCGAGAGGGACGTGTATCATTATCTTGATATCTGTCAGGTTTTTTCAAATTATTTCTATTTCTGAGGTTATATCTTTTCTCAGAGGGCTCCCGTTGTGGAGACCTACTCCCACAGTTCTAGAGATCTATCTCTACATTGGGGAGACCTTCGTCTGGACTGAAACTGTTCCTCTTTAGGAAGAGTCTGTCTGATAGTTCCCCATTTCTTTTTAGGAGTAATTAAACTATTTTTAATGAAAGTTTTTTTAGGATTTTCTGTTAGTCGTGGTTTTAGTGGTTTCCTACCCAAACTATCTTTCCCTAATTCTTCATAGGATTTTTCAATTATTCTGGCAAGTTCAAAAGGTTGTTCTGTTATATCTGTTTATTTAATTTTTGGTGGATCGCCACTGATGCTGCTTCTCCTTTTAAGTTGGCTAGTAGTATAGCCAAGACTTGTTTAAAATCTTTCAGTAATTTCATACCTAGATTTAAAGCATGCTCTGGACCGTATTAATTTTGAATCTGTCTTAGTATGTCTGGTATAACCGCCATAGATGGAACACTATGTATTTTTGTGTAGATTGAAGCAAAGACTGTTCCCCAAGTGTCACAGTCCTCCACATGTGGTGCGATCCCCATTGGTAAACAGATTGTCAGAATTCTGTGTTTTTCATGAGGTGTACTATCAGGGAATACAGCCTCTATTTGAGTAATCTTTTGAGCTAACCAGAACAAAATTTGTTCCCGTTTTGCGGGTAATTTACCAATGACTGATTGGATAGTCTGTGGTGTAATTTTCTTTATATTCCCCTGGTGAGGGGTTTGCTGTGGAATTTTTATTGCTGTTTGGACTGTTAAAGTCTGCATGAAATATTGGACTAATTGTCTATGTATTTTAATTATTGTTTTAGTTGAACTAACAGTTCTCTGTCTGACATTTCTTCAATGTCAGGATGTGGTGTATAGCTGGCTAGAACCGGCCATGTGGCTCCTGGTCCACCTAGTTGACCGAGCCTGGTAATGTGATTTTGATGTTTTAGAGTGCCATTAGACCAGAGCTGATGCTCCTGGTAAGTTAGTGGAATTTCAACGTCCTCGAAAGGAACGTATTCCGCTGGAGGTTCCCCTGCTTTGTAGTGGTGGAACTCATGTGTTACACCATTTGCTGCTTGAAAAGTTATCCATGAATAGAATACCTCTGTCTGCCGATACTCATGTGCCTCTACCACAAATATGACTGTACCACCTCTCGATGATGCACCCCTATTTATTAGTTTGTAAGTTACACTCTTTGTTACATTTACCGGGATGAATACTGCATCCGGGTTGTTTTGCTGAAGACTTGTGTCCTCTGCTAATAGTTCAGTTGCCATTCTATCTCTCTCCCTTTCGTCGTCACTCTCCGTCATTTTGCTGACAGAAAGTTTGCAGAGCAAGTTTCAAGGAAACAAAGATTAGGTGCACAATATTTTGGAACACTGTATCCTTCAACGTTGAATGAACCAAAAAACTAATGCATAGGATTCTCGTCCTACTTAGTTCTGGCGGATACTAACCTTTTACCCACTCCAGACGTCTATTGGAGTTTTTACGGAAAAGGGTCTGTGTAAAAAGCACAACTGAGTTACTCTAGTATCTAGCGTTAAATTATCGCCTTACCAAACGTTGGGCGCCATGTAGTATAGTTCCTATATTCCCAATAGGCTCTGCGCATTGGAATAACATAAACGATAGTTTAGACATAGGACTGAAGTCGACTAGGTCTCTACTGAGTATTTTAGACTTAATTGTGAATGCCAGCTAGCTCAGAGGTTACTAGAAACTTTCTCGAATAAACAAGAAGGGATTAGGTTCTGACAACCATATAACATGACAACTTTGTTCCCCAAGAATAAGAAATATATCTTCAGAGTGGCGGAAACAATAGATGGCTATTTCACTCAGTCAATCGTGCATGCTTCGTTTCACCAGAAGTGCAGAGAAATAGAGAGACGGGCGTTTTCAATAAAAAAGTTATTTGTTTAGCAGTATTCTTTCTCATGCAAGAGAAGTTAATTGCAACAATCGTACTACTTGCTATGAAGTAAAGTGCGTACAGTAAAAAGAGTATTATGAAATAATACTGTAAAAGCATTTGTATGGTTTTTAAGTCATAAGATACTTAAAATGGATAAAATACAAACAATGAAAAATAATGACTAAAAGTACTCAACTGGTGCATCTAAAATATGCCTACCCCGGTGTAGCTAACCTAAGCCAAGTACAAGGGAAGAAGTAAGTGAGGTGTAGCTTGAGTTAAATAGTTTCTGCCAAGAATCTATCCAAGAATTCTCAAAGGGTCTAATCAGCTCTGTACCTTGGTTATAGAATGAAGGAGGTCTTGTATCTCTCTCTCAGGACTCGATCTCCAAGTAACCTGCAAGGGTAGCAGGGAAACACTGGAGCTGGATTTCTCGGCAGGAGAAAAGACAGTGTCTTACACAGTGCGTCAGCTGGAGGGTCGGCTTCCTTCTGCACTCGCTACAGCAGGGCGTCGGGCAAGTAGTTAGTCGATCTGCTCCAAAACCACAGTGTGTTTGCTAGGGCAGATGTGGGTATATTTATACCTGGAAGGTGCAGAGTTTGACATAAGGGTGGACATAATAATGTCACTAAGAACTCGAAGTTCTTTACACGCTCCAGGAGCTCTGGGACAAATTAATACTGAAGCAGGGGGAAGTCCTGTACTGCTGAAGGCTGGTTGTCTTCAAGAACTCATTGTACTCTAGGAGCTTAGTGGAATTAGCCATGCCGTATTTGGACTGCATTGGCTGTGCCTAAATATAGATATGATTCTTATGCCTATATAAGGATATGATAAGTTATACCTATATAAGGGCATGAATCAGGAAAATTACACTAGAGCCCTAGATACGTTACAACAGAAGAGGAGTGAGGTCCTATCCCTAAAGAGTCAGCTGCCAGACCCCTGAAATAACCCCACTGCATATAATAAGGAACTGATGGAGGCGGCCTCCTCCTCAGTGATGACGTTAGCTGATATTGAATTGTTCTTTGATCTGCTGGTCCCAGTGGATATATGGAGGCAGGTGCATATGCAGGATCATGCTTTGGAGTTGGGTGGTACATGGGATGAGATCAAGGCATGGGATACGGAGCCTAAGCCCAAAAGCAGAGCTCCTAGCTTTACCGGGGCATATCATCCCTTACATGCACTCCCTTATCCCGACAAAAAGAATGGTGGGGATAAATTAACTGCGTGTCTTCAGAAAAAGGAAAAAGTGTGTCGGATTTGTTTACTAGATTTGAAGGGGTGTTTCTAGACTTTAGTGGTCAGGACCTGTCACAGGAGGGTGGTGTTTGTTTGTTTGTTAACAGATTTGTCACTAATTTTCTTCCAGAGATTGCGACCAGGTGGCAGGCTTCAGAAAGTACTTGGACAACATCATCCCCGTCTGTGATTCTGAGTATGGCACAGTACTACGAGCATAGAGAGAATGAGGATTAAGAAAAGGTAGAGAAGAAGTTGAAATATTTGAAGACAAGGGTGTTGATGCAGCAAGTTGTGAGGGGAGGTGGAAGAGGATGAGGTTCAGGTTAGGGCCCACGGCCAACTCGATCTAACAGGGGTGGTGCCTAAAATCGACTATAAGCTTTTCAGCAATTTTGGAGGTTGGAGCAGCGCCCACTCTTCTAGAAAGTTAGCTGCCAGGTTTTTACCTTCACTTGAAAGCTCATATCCTAGGAAAAGGACATTGAGGTGGGCAATTCTTGATTTCTTGAAATTGAATTTGTAACCCTCTGAGGCAAAGCCCAATATAATGGTATTCACCCTGTTCAAGTGCCTATCGAGGTCATCGTCTGTCAGATAGATGTCATCAACATATGACAATGCATCGTCATCATAAATTTGTAGTAACTCTGTTACTCTTACTGAGAATAACCCCGGGCTGTTCTTGAGCCCTTGTAGGAGTCGATAGAAGTGACTTTGGGTTCCAATTATTGAGAAATCTCTCAAGTGCCTACTTTGAGGTGCTATGTTTTGATAAAAGAAACTGTTAGAAATGTCTAATGAGGTTTTTATATTTTTTACGCAAAATGTTAATGCTGTACTATGTGCATTTTGCACTGCAAATGTCTTTGAACTAGAGTTCAGGTGTCTGTAATCCAAAACTAGACGATAAGTGTTGTCAGGTTTGGAAGCAGGAAACAAAGGATTGTTCATTGAGGAAGTGCATATTTCAATCACTCCTTGATATTCAAGTTGATCTAAGATCTCCCTGACCTGTTATATAGCTTCTTGCTCAATTGGGTACTGCCTTTGTGCAGTAGGTTGATTTTTTAACTGGATGTTGTGGTGAGGTGAGTCCTCATCCCATCTTACATTTTATCTAATGCTGGGGCTTGGGTAACTGTCCATTTCCTGACATAAGTGTATTTTAAATGTTCTGTAACATGGTTGGAGAAGGCTGGCATAATGATGTCTTCACCATGTGGGCACTACATGACAAATTCTGGTGGCCAGTCCTGTTCTGCTAGAAGTATCATAACCCTTTGAAAGTCTCTCCCAAAAGAGTGCTTTCACTTTTCTTGGTATGTCTCCCTCCATCTGGAGTGCTATTTCATATAACCTTTGTGGAGAACTAACTCTGGTGTCTACAATCTCTACTTATATGTACTCATTCAAGTCCACTGTCTCCAGAAGTACCTTCAGGTTCTGGTGAGCTATTGTTGCTTCTATTGCACTGTCCAGCTTTGTCTAAGCCCATTCTCCATTCTTGAGTTGTGTTCTCAGAATTTTCGGCATGTCTGATCTTCAGACCTGCTACCTTTTTCTTGGAGAATTGAGGTTTTGTTTTGTTTTTCTGAACTTGTTGATCGTCTTTGGACTTCACGCATTCTTCTCTTTCATCTGACAGTCCTCTTCTTTTGGATGTCTGTGACAATATCTGAAAGGTAGGAGAGGAACGTGTATCAGTATCCTGATACCTGTCAGGTTTATTCAGATTTTTCCTATTCCTGAAGTTATACCTCCTTTCAGAGGGCTCCTTTTGAGGAGACCTACCTCGGGATTGAGAACATTTCCCTTTTGAATTTTGTTTCTTATTTTCCCTCTTCTTTTTAGAAGATGTAAGATTTTGTTTGATGGAGTCCTTTTCAAGAACTCCAGACAGTTGTGGTTTCAAAGGTTTTCCACCCAAACTGCCTCTGCCAAATTCTTCATAGGATTTTTCAATTATTCTGGGTTGTTCATGTTGATGTTTTGTTACATCAAATTCCCTTAGGGATTGGCAGAACGCCGCTGATGCTGCCACCCCTTTAATATTAGATAATATCATTGTTGAGACCTGGTCGAAGTTTTTCAGTAATTTCATACCAAAATTTAGAGTAGGCCCCATATTCGCTTTGAATTTGTTTCAGGACATCAGGTATTACCGCAATAGAAGGAACATCATGTGTTTTAGTATAGATGGCAGCAAAGAATATGCCCCAAGTGGTGCAGTCTTCCAGATGTGGTGCGACCCTCCTCAATAAACAGATTGTTAGAATTCTGTGTTTCTCATAAGGGCTAGTATTAGGAAATACTGCTTCGATTTGAGTAATTTTTTGAGCTATCCAGAATGGAATTTGTTCATGTTTTGTGGGCATTTTACCCATGAATGTGGGTGAAGTCAGTAAAGTAATTTTTGGTGTATTCCCATGGTGAGGGGTTTGATTTGGAATGGGTAATGGTGGTTGGACTGTGAAATTCTGCATTACATATTGGACTAATTGTCTGTAAATTTGTATTAACTCCTTTAGTTGAGTAGGTAATTCATCTTCTGACATCTCTTTGATGTCAGGATGAGGTGTATAGCCGGCTAAAATCGGCCATGATGCTCCTGGTCTACCTAGTGGACTGAGCCTGGTAATGTGATTATAATGTTTAGGGTGCCTTCAAACCAGAGCTGATGCTCCTGGTATGTGAGTGGAATTTCAACATCTTCGAAAGGAATGTATTTCTCAGGTGGTTCATCTTCTTTGTAGAAGTGAAACATTTTTGTTACTGGATTGGATTCTGGGAATACTATTCATGAATAGAATACCTCTGTCTGAAAAGATTAATGTGCCTCTATCACGAAAGCTGCTTGACCACCTCTAGGTGTTAGACCTCGTTTTATAAGTTTTAGAGTGATGGCTTTCCTTAAATTTGGAGGGATGTTTATAACATCTGCATCGGTTTCATTAAAACCTGTATGAATAAAAGCTGTTTCAACTGGGTCAGCCACAGCTCCACCGGTGTTATGGTCGCTATCGGACATTTTTTTATGAAAAATACAGAGCAAGCTTCAAGGAAACAAAGACAAGGTTCACAATATTTTGGAACACTCTATCCTTCAACGTTGAACAAACCAAACAGCTAATACGTGGGATTTTAGTCCTACTCAGCTATGGCGGATATTATCCGTACCCACTCCAGACGTCTTATGGAGTACTATGAGTAGGGGTCTCTGAAAAAAGCATGACTGAGTTACTATCTAGCATTAAATTAGTGCCTTACCAAACTGTTGAGCGCCATGTAGTGTAGTTCTTATTTCCCTTACAGGCTCTGTGCATTGGAATAATATACACTATAGTTTTTGCATAGGACTGAGGTCAGTATGCGTCTATCGAGTACATTAAACTTAAATACTTTGTGTGCCAGACTCAGAGGTCACTCGAATAAAAAGAAGGGATTAGTTTCTGACAACCGCATAAACATGACAACTTTGTTTCCCTTTGAACCGGAACAGTTCTCAGAATCGTGGAAACAAAAGATAACAATTTCACTCAGTCAATCGTGCATGCTTAGTTTCTTCAGAGTTACACAGAAATAGATAGACAGGTGTTTCAATAAAAAGGATTTATTGAACAGTCTTATTTCTCGCGCAAGAGATATGAGCTGTTATAATCATAAGACAGAATGCGAAATATAATACCTTCAGCGTAAGCAGTAAGAAGAAATAATACTGCAAAAGCATGGTCTTTTAGCTATGACATATATTCATATAAACATACATAAATAATACAGGCTAAAATGTGAATTCTCGTCTGGTACCTCTAAATAGTTCTACCCCAATGTACCTAACCTTAGTGTAGTACGTGGTAAGAAGTTGGTGCTGTTTTCTATAGTATGGTATAGATTACGATTGTATGCCAAGAGTCCCCCTAAGTTTTAGTCTGCTCCATACCTCTGTTTCCGGATCTCAATCCCTAACACCCCACGAAGGGAGTCAGGACACTTGAAGCTGGATTGTCTGAGAGCAGGATGACAACGTCTGGTCAGTGTGCCAGGCCGGGACTCGCATTCCTTCTGAACTTGCCGTGGTGAGCTGTATCGAGCTGTGTAGACGAGCCACGGTTGCCATGGCAAGTGAAGGTATATTTCTACAAGGAAGGTGCTTAGGAATGCTAGCATTGATGTAAAGTCGGGCAGAGGAAGATGTCATGAATGAACCCCTAAGGAATAGTTGTTCATGCATAATAAATGAGTTCTTGGAGAAATAATCAAAGCAGGGAAAGTCCCAATGGCTTAAGGGTCTGGTTTATAAGAACTCGTTGTGAAGTGGGATGGACAGATGTAGGTGACTATGCATATATTTGGATAGCATGGCTGATGCCTAAATAAGGACGGGGATACTATGCCTAAATAAGGGCAATGTGAGTTGTGCCTTTATAATGGCATGATTCAGGAAACCTATGTATGGGTATCTAAATCAAAACACAACACCAGTATCTATGCATCCATCCAAGTACTGAGGCAATACTCTTACACTAATGTAATCAACACAACAGTGTACTTGCTTTCATCCAATCACTCAAGCTTTAACAATGGACTGCAATTACTCAGACATTAGTCATGCAATCATGTTATCAGCCAAACACTATGGATGCACTTATTCAATTATGCAAGCAATACCTATGTAGGTATCTAATCACCCAGGCACCACCTGTTCAATTAACCAAAAACAACTGGCCAGCAGTCATGTACTCATTCGATCATTAAAACACTACTCATGCACGCATCCAATCTTCCAGGTGCTGCACAAGCACTTAAACAATCATGTACCCACTATCCATGCACTCAATAAATAATGTTATACTATGCATGCACTCCTGTTATCACTGAGGGACTAAAGTAGCACTCACTTAATCATCCAACCTCCAGCTATGCATGTATTGAATCATTGAGGCATTAATTATGTAGTTATCTAATCATTGAGGCGCTACTTATGCACTCATCTAAACACCCAGATGGTAGCAATATACTCATGGAAACACACAGGCAGTAACCTATGCAGCTATGGAACCAGTGATGTAGTTCTCACATACTCAGGTAATCATCTAGGCACTACCTGTATTCTCAGGAAATCACATAGGCACTACCTATGCACTCATCCAATCATCCAGGGAGTATTGCTGTACTTGACCATCACAAATGTATTTACAGATTTTACAGGCAGATGCATCAAGCAAAATACCTCCCGGTAAAATAGCGATTCGGTAAAGCAGGCCGATACCAACCGCAAAACCCCCAAATGCAATGCATCAACACAAATCGGTAAATATTAAAGAATCACAAAAAAAATCCCCTCGGTAAATTACTGAATCGCTATCCAGCCAATCGGAAATAACGAAAACCAAAGCAGGCCCCGGAAATACCGAATCGCTAATAAAGAATCGCAACGGAATGCATCAAAAATAGCAAATACCGAAAACCTCAATAATCGATATTCAGCATGAGCAAAATAAGGGGAATCTCAAACTGGAGGTAAAGTTATTCGTATGAAAAAATAAAAAACAAAAATTCTAACAGGTGCTGACAATCAGTAACCCTTTAAAAATGACCCTGGAAACCCTGTTAGTCAACCAAAATGGCTGGCCCCTACGTGCTTGCTCGGAGAAGGAGAATCAATGCCCAGGCCCAGCGAAGGAGGATGATCCAGGAAAGGGTCTTCAAGGTGCGCATCACATTGCTGGGGCAAACAGAGGAGCAGGTGTACGTTAAGTACAGACTCCGCCCTGCCATGATCATGTGTCTAATAGCAGATCTGGCACCACAACTGCAGCACCAGACCCTTGGGACCCAAGCAATACCAGCCCATGTCCAGGTCCTATGCAGCCAGCATCTGCTGGCGTCTGGAAGCTTCCAGGGGGTAATTGCAGAAGCCGGAGGCGTGTCGCAAAGCGCACTATCACGCTTCTTCCACAGGTTCCTGGATGCCATGCTAGCATCGATACGTCGCCACATCACCTTCCCCACGACCCCCCAGCAGTTGAACCGCACCAAGCGTGAGTTCTACCAGGTGGCACAATTCCCCCATGTGATAGGGTGTGTCGACTGCACCCATGTCCACATCTTCTGCAACCGGAAATCATACCATTCCATTAATGTGCAGGTTGTGTGCAATGCCAAGCACATCATAACGGACCTAGTAGCCCAATTCCCAGGGAGCACACACGACGCATACATCTTCCGTCACAGTGGCATCCATAGGCGCCTGATCAACGGTGATTTTGGAGTTGGACACCTACTAGGCACGTATTGATGCAACATCATTTAATCCATCCCCACATGTACCATTGCATTCATGCCGCTAACTATTCTCTCCCCATCCTGCAGGTGACAGCGCTTACGCCTTGCGTGAGTATCTACTCACTCCTTACCTCAACCCAGCAACACCACAAGAGCAGCGCTACAACAGAGCACACATCAGCACAAGGAATGTGGTGGAGCGCACATTAGGCATGCTCAAGAGTAGCTTCAGAATATTGCACAAGACAGGAGGTGCTTTGCAGTACGACCCAGTGACCTGCTGCCATATCATAGCTGTCTGTGCCATCCTGCATAACATCACAACAAGAAGGGGGATACCCATAGAGGTGTACGGTGAGGACGAGCTACGTGCACAGCAACCCCCCCAACACTGACAGGCACATGTGCCCAACACAGCAGAAGGGCAAAGGAGGCGGACATACATCACACGGCATCACTTCTGAGACAGGTAAGAAAGAGCCATGACAAGATGATATGCAGTGCAAGGGTTTAATGCCCATTAACACCTGACTGGTTCTGATTAATGTAACAGAAACGTGCTGCAGCATAAATTAAATCAAAAGAGAAAATGTCCATTGGCAACACAGGTGATGCATGTGGCACTACAGTTGGCCCATGGTTACCTCACCATGGCCAGGGAGCCATTACATCATGGCTATTTACGTTTGCCACGGACACCCAGCCTCTTGTCCCGTGACTCCTCAACATTTCCTTGATGACTTTCAGTGGCTGGTGCGCTGCGCATGCTGTGCCTCCTCCCGCTTGTCTCAGGCATGGTGACGCTGCTCACACTTGAGGCTGCCTCACTCACCTCATCCCCTCCCACACTGCTGTTACTGGCAGTTCCAGACTGCAGATGCTCCACTGCAGTGGTCACTCTATCGAGGGTCCTTGCCACAACCCCACAATAATGGCCCAAGTCAACCTGCAGGGACACCGATCGGCAGGCTAGCACAGCTGTGCTGTTGCACAGCTTCTTGATGGCCTTAATAGTGGCATTAGTACTGAGTGAGTACTGCTTCTGTCTCGGGTGCTCACTCCGTTGGCCTGCAACAACAGCACGTGTGAGTTCCTGTAGGCATTCCTTAATGTCATTGTTGCCCTCTACAATGGCTGTGGTCAGCTCTCACACAGCGTCAGTCATTGATGCAAATCTGTTGGACATTCTTGTTATGCTCATGTTCATTGCACCCATGTGTCTCCCCTGCAGGCGCTGAACACGCAACATCCGGGTCTCCACAACTCCATACACATCTGCAGGATCAACTGTTGTCGCTGCAGCCCTACCCAGGGATCCGGCCCGCTGTCTAGCTCGCAGACGTGCTGCTGTTCAGGCGGTTGGGGTGACGACAGCCTGCTGCTGTACATTTGTGGCTGCTGGCCTCTGCTCCGTCTCCATCTCCTGCAGGAAGGGGACATTTGCCCTGGGCAATGTGTGGTTGACAGGACTGGTGGAGGTGGAGGTGGTGTTGGTGTTCTTGTCCGCGGTGGTGGTGTTCTTGTCTGCGGTGGTGGTGGTGGTGTTGGTGTTCTTGTCCGCGGTGGTGGTGGTGGTGGTGGTGATGTTTGCAGTGGTGGTGAAGGGAAAGGACTGCCTCCATGTTCCAGCTTGTTCTCCGTATCGGTCACCACTGTGGTCTCACAGATGACTAGGCGGCCGCTGTTATCTTATTCCATGGGGGAGGCATCTGTGTGTGAAACAGAGCATTGTTATGAATTTGTGGATATTGTTATTTTTTGCTTTTGCCATCTACATAAAGGACATATAGGGACTGACATGTGTCCCTTTGCTGCTGTTTTCATATCATACACCTCAGGGGTCAGACATGCACTCTTTCATGTTATGACTACAACTCCCATGATGCAACACTCTGTTGAGGGATTGTGCTTTAGGCACGGCAACTTGTGCACTGTGTTTGGCATGGGGAAATGGGCAGGGATTGACAAGACGCTGCATATCTGCGCTGGCATGCATCTTACCTTGTCCACCTTCCGCAGCACCCGAGGTGTCCAGTTGTGTGACCCCCACAACAGCTTCCGGTTTGATTGTCGACTCCACAAGGTCCTCGAGGGCTGTGTTCGGTGTCACATTGGAGGACCCACCACCTGTGCCAGCCGCATTCTTCACCCTTTCCGAAATCCTCTCCTTAGCCCTTTTCGGAGGTCGTACCACCTTTTTTTAAGGTCCTCGATGCTGCGGTGGGTGACTCCGACAGCATTCACGCTGTCCTTGTCCACATCCTCCTCTTCTCTGCCTCTGGCACCTTCAGGGAGAGCTTTCCAAACAGTCTTTCATGCCTGCTACTGACATCCTCTATTAGAATCTTAAGTTCCTTGTCAGAGAACTTTCGTTTTCTCTTCCTGGGGGTGTCCTTTCCCTTGGGTGCTTCTTTCTCCTTAATGAACTGCTGTGCAGGTCCTGGTCACTACTGGCTATGTATTGCTCCTCTGCTCCTGTGCTCTGCCTCCTCCTATGAGCTCCTCAGGGCACTGAGTGAAGCATGGGCTGTACTACTTCCTGGTTGTGATGTCATCAGCCTGCTTCCGATGCGCCGCGTTTTCTTTTGCGATTTCGATAATACCGAATTCGCAAATATCGATTAGGTATTTGCTAATTTGGTATTTTCTAATCTTCATTTTGGTTCCTCGCAGCCATGTTTTCGCATTTTTTACCGATTTTTACCGATTCGGTAATATTTAGCGAATTTATTGATGCATCGCAGTTTGCATGTCCTTATTAGCGATTTCTTATTTTCGCTAATAAGGACTTGGAATACCGATTTTTGAGGCATTTGCCAGTTAGTGAGGAATATGTACTCTTTTAAACCATCTGGTGATTATTGATTTAACCTGTCACACACTGTTTGCAAGTACTCTGAAGAATTAGTGACCTATATGTTGTGATAGAGATTAATGTGCAGATTTGTATATGCACTAATTCCCAAGATTTCAATCTGATACATCTAAGTAGAAAAGTACTGAGATATTAAACACACCAGTGACAGAGTGGTAGAGAGGTACACACATAGCTCTTATATTCTGTTTTCTGATTTACAGTGTTGAGACACTGTATGTACTTCTACACTTTAGTTGATAACATTCATTTTAAACTTTACTACAGAAGGGATAAAGTGGTATTTTACAAGGTAGTATAGTGAGAACTGAGATATGTCGCAGCTGTGTTGTAGGAGAGGGTGCTATAATATTAAAAGGTAACTAATGTAATTAAGTTTTGTGTTTTTTGTTTTGGGTTTGGTACATTGAAGTGAGTGCTTGTAGTTATGTATCTAGGTTCATCTGTTGATTTAAAACTACAACATAAATTAAAAACTTTTTTTATTATGTGTAAGTTAGCAGTAAAGTAGTTGGTGCATTGGCTAGAATAAAAAGTGTAATATATTTTATTTTACAGGACTGTATCTACATAACTATATAGACAATTACAATGCCTACAAAAGCATAGAGGAAAAATCAACAAAAGCAACTACAGTATCTATGCAGAACTGAGACACAAAAAGCAAAATGCAGAAAAAGTGATGAAAGAAAAAAAGAGTTACTGGTAAGATGACAACGTCATTTCTTAAACATATATGTGGACATTTGCAAAGATGACAAAATATTGAAAATACAATTCAAATTATCAGAAAGAGTAGGAGTTGACAAAATCTATATACAAGAACAGTAAAGAAGGTAACAAACATAAATGCACCTTAACCAGGAGACAGAAGCAGTTTAAGGAAATCGGAGTCAGGATGTTTCATAGTTATAAATCCATGAAGAACTATGAAGAAGTATAGAAGAAGGAGAGAGGCACTGAAATAAAAAGAATGAGTTGAGAGAGTAGTTGATAAGGTCTTTACTTTGAAGAGGAAACTATTCATTTTAATTATAAATAGAATGAAGACTCCTGACTAAATAGGGGTGTGCATGAGGAGACAAAACCAGAAAAAAGATTATCGAATAGAAGTAACGTTTGTACAGTTTTTAGTGGAGAATGGATACACAATTCTAATACCGAGCCTTTCTTTAATAAAGAAAGCTATCTCCAGCATAACAGATTTGTTCATGCTATTGATGAAAGAGAACGATGTTATTAAATGTAGAGCAAGTTATTGCTGAAGAGGTACAAGGAAGGCATAGTCAGGAGCCTATATATCAATGGAATTGGAGTAGTGTTTGTAGTATTCGACAGCAGGCAATTGATATATTAAGCAAATTCCTACGCGTCTTTCCAATGCAAAGTTTAATATAAAAATTAGGAACTTTACAAGTATTGCAAGATTAGAAAGCATACAAGGTTGCAGGGACACACAGTAGCTTGTTTATCGAAGAAAGTGTACCAAAGCACATTTTGTTATTTCAGGTTGTTGACCCATGTTAGACAGCTTTGCGCATTAATCCACTGTGTAAAACAAGTGCACTGACTGTCTATACTAAGATTGGTAGAATTTGAAAATTGACAAGCTATACCTGTCTTGCTTGAAATGTCTTTGTGTATGTTTTGTACTTGTCATGTTCCAGTGAGGATACAGGATTGTGTCCCACTAGATTGATGTTCTTAACTATGGTTTTCCAATTGTTCGCATTATTAAGAATTACTGTCCGACTGGACATGTGTAATATAGCTCTGATTTCAGTCTATAATTATTGTGCTAGATACTCAATTATTTAAGGACCACTGTTGTCTTGTCCATATGGCAATCAAGTAGAAAATAATTAAAATGCCTGCAAGAGCTGTGCATAACATGTTAGCATTGGGTTCTGTTCCAGAAGCACTTCAAGATTTAAATATTTATGATTTCATTCTTATCCAAAGTATACATCCATTTCAAGCTGTAGTCCATATTGACCCAAAGACAGGCAAGATACCACCAACAGAGCTGCAGAAATTTCTAAAAGGTAGAGTAGTGTTTTTGCCATTAGATTTCAAGAAAAATATTGAAACTGTAGGCGTAGCTAGAGAATTAGAAGAAGGACTTGTAATTCTTGTAAATGGTGTGCCTTATTAGAAGAAAAAGATATGGCAGGAGTTAGTAGATGTTACCAAAGCTTTAAAAAAGTGACTGTATATCGGATATAAAATAATGTTTACTATAGAAATTCAGAAAGCCTGCAAGATATCACACAAATGGAGGATCAGACATTTCAATCAAAAGGTCAGATTGTGGAGGTGGATCAGTCCAGAACAGAAGAAATGGATGAACATTAAGTATCCACCCTTTGTATTCTAAAGAGGTTATTGGTGATGACATTGATCTATTTCAAATGAAGGAGGTAAAAAGAGCACCATTAAGTGTGTGGGAGAAAGGTTTGGAAACCTTGTGTTTCCCACATCTTTTTCCTGCTAGGTGATGGAAGGTATGACAAATGGCCTCTGCAAATATCTGCAGCTGAATATAGATCTACTGGACTTTTCTCAGAAGATCCTAGATTTCGTCAGTGTATTTCATATATATTTCACCTACTATTTGAGACTGACTTGTCCGGCCTCTCGTATGCTGTGAATCACATTTTAAAAACAGGAGTTAATTTGCTGAATATATTAGCAAGAGAATTTCAGGAAAAAAATCAAGAAAAAGATAATCACTTAGAATGCAATTTAATAAACCTAATGGCATGCCAGCATGGGACTAATAAATATTAGTATCAGCATCATGGGTATCTCAATTATGCATGGGATGACCTACTAGAAATCTTGCAGGAGGCAAATTCAAATATAAAAGACATTCATCTGAAGACTCCAGGAGAACTGTGCTCATTAGACCCTGCAAATGTTTGCAGATATTTTAACCACAGATTTCAAGCAATGGTGTTTTTCATCTTGAACAAAACAAAACCTCTACTTGGTGATGTGATTGATTTGTTTGGGTGCAAGGAGTACCAAGCTACAGGTGCCCCCCCCCCCCTTATTCACATGCTGTTGTGGGTAAAAGATGCCCCAAAGTTTAGAACAGACAGAGATGAGTCTGTGTTGTCTTTTATTGAGCAGTATGCAACTTGATCTATACCAAAGGAGAGTGTCAACAAAATATTAAGACAACAAGTTTTACTGATCCAAAATTATAGTTGTGAAAAATACTGTCAGAGAAAATACAGAGAAAAAGGTAAATGTTATACAAAATGTTGTTTTGGATTCCAACGACCTGTCATCTCACATGGAAGAGTCAACAGTTGCTTGTCTTCAGTCAGACATACACTTACAAGGATGTCACCAAAAAACACATACAACCTAAGAAAAATGGAGGCCTTCAAATACATTAACGGCTACAACCCTGTGATTATGAAGATGTGAAATGCAAACATGTATGTACAGTTTGTTGCAGGCAACTCAATTGCTGTTGCTCGGTACATTACGTCTTATATAACAAAGTCTGTGAAAACTGAGATGAAGGAGATATGGGATTTTCAGCAGAAAAGAGATTTACAAAGATATTGTACAGTTTTAGTTTGAAAATGCTTTCTCACAGAGAGATGGGCAGTTATGAATGTGTAGACCTGTTAAGCTCAGCCAGTTTGTTTTCTAAATCTAGAGGAGTTCTATGAGTGAGTTGAGGGTTTGCTAATACTCATAACAGAGTACTGAAGCATTTCCCTGAAACCAATATCTTACAGAATTTGAGACACACAGTACAGATATTCTGAAGAGTAATATGCTGGATACATTCTATCCAAGAAAAAGTCCTCCTCTGGAAAGGATATGCCTCTATGAAATACTTCAACATTATACATTCAGAAATAATGTCAGTGAAACATTGCTGTAGTTGGATGTAATGGATGCTTAGTCAGACATAAGAAAGGAAATGTATTCAACCCTCGAAATCTAAGTTGCCAAACTCTAGTAAAAGTTTGTTTTTATATTTAGCCATGTTACTGTTATTCAAGAGATGGCAAACTGAAAGTGTGCTACTTGCAGAATTTGACTGTTATGAAGACTCATTCCATGCTGTGAAAGATAACATTGAGTGCTCTGTGTTTCCAGTCTATCTTCAAATGTTGAGAGATGAGATTGAACAAGAAGAAACAATTGCTGCTGAGATAACAAGAGAGAGTTCTCAGAGCAGTCAAATTTCACCACCTGGAACTCAAGATTCTCCTGGACAGCCGTTCATTCAAAATGAAGCTGTATAGCCACGAATGAGGTGGAGAATGATTAACAGAAAGTAAGACAGGAAACTGTGGAGCTTGAACAAGTAATGTAGCAATTGAATACAGATCATAAAGACATTTTTGAAGAAGTAAAAGGTAAAGTAGAACATGGATTTCTGCATGTAGACCAGTTGTAGTATACTTAAGTGGACAAGCTGGAGCTGGAAATGGTTTATTGATTAAAGCACTGACAAGTTATCAACAGAATAAAATATATACCAATGTTGAGTGTGTAGTTACTGCACCAACAGGCTTATCTGCAGTATAATATTAAAGGAGTTACAGTTCACCAATTATTAATGCTGCATGTTGACCATGACACCAAATCGGAATAAAGCAAAGTATCTGGTGATGCTTGTCTTGAAGTGGCAAGATTTAAAAAAAAATTAGAGCTGCTAATTGTTGATGAAGCCAGTGTGGTGTTTGACCTAATGCTAGCTTTTACACATTTAAGAATGCATCAAATATTAAAAACTGACTACGATGTGCTTTTTGGGGGAAAACACATCACAGTATTTAGAGACCTGCAACAACTAACTCCAGTAAAAGGACACCATGTATCCAAGAAACTACTAAATAATGAAACACTGAATTCATTAGGAAGTATTGGAAATGTAAACGTTTGGGAAACCTTTCAATACAAAGAGTTAATCAAAAATATGCACGAAGCAGCAGATATGCATTATGGAGCTTTAGTAAAGGACTTAAAAGTGGGAGTCCTCACAAAAGAAGGAAAGAGAGTATTTGAAACCGATCTCATAAAAATCTGTTTCCTAGTAATTTTCCAGCTGCAGAAGTAATGTATAATTTTGTTAACCTCTTGGCTGCTAATGACAAGGGTAACTCGTCATGGACTTTCCATTGATTTCAATGGAAATTATATGAGAGTAGTAAAATAGCCTTAGCAGTAAAGGGGTTAAGGAAGAGAAGTCTATTGTTTGCTTGAGGAGTTTGTGAATTCAATAAACAATTATTACAGCTGGAAAAAGAAGGAATCATCAAAATTAAAGCAAATTTTAAAATTGTAACATCAAGGAGTTACAGTGCTACTAACAGAATAAACGCAATAAAATTTGGATAGTTTAGAAATGTCTGTGTCCGCAACTGAAGGATTAGAAAAACAGTAAAGTATCTGTAAAAAGTGTTGTGCAATCTCACGTCATCATTTAAATGTTGAAGAAGGGCTAGTGAATGGCACATGGGTAAAGTTGTATAATTTATTACTTATCCAAAAAGAAATGATATTAAATATTTAGCCATAAAATTCGATGATGTCGGTGAAGTTAAGTAGATTGGTAGATGCATTGTACGTTCTCTACTTCTGAAAGACTTGTATGTTTTTACAGATCAACACCCATTCTTCATTTAGTGGGCGCGTTTCCTGTAATATGATTATTTTGCAATCAATGTATTTTAATATTCCAGTATCTTCAGTCTCCGTTTTTTTATCCTTAGCCAGTTTGTGTTCCATGTTAGGATGTTAAGCCTCTTTTCTTTGGCATCCTTACCAGTGGCTAGCATCTTTTGTTTATCCACTGTAACCCACTAGGGGGCCTTCTTCCTCCTCTTGGTTTTATTTTAGGACTTTCTTTTTCTTTTTTTCCCGATTTTGCTCTCCACCCCGTGCAGTGATTATTTTTCTTTTTCAAAGTGTTCTAGTGTGCATTCTTTTAGTGTACCTCCCCTCTACCTGGAGAAGCCTTCTTATCCTTCTTTCATCTGGGCAGATTTTCCGCCCTTTTGAGCTCCTTGCCCTTCAACATAATTTAAATATTTTCCATCTATCACCGCTGCGAACCCGCCTTATACTTTATGGCTTATGTCTTATATCTTAGGAGTGGTCTTTCTGTTGTGTTGTAATTTGTTCAAAGAGGTCTTTGACTTCCTTCGGGTCTCTCATGTTATGTGCATCTTATTGTCCCACATGATTTTCAATTAGGCTGGGAAGCGCATTTGAACAGTAGCACCGAGTGATCTTAGTTGTGGCATATGCTGGCCCAATTCCCAATGTCCTCAGAATGTCCTCTGCAAGGTTAACCCATTTGGTCCAGGGAATTTTCTCCTGCAGTAGCTGAATCGTGAATCCCTTTAAATCCTCCCCTTCAAGCCTCCCGGCACATTTAAGATTTTGAGGTTGTTCCTCCTAGCGTGGATTTCCAGGGATTCCATTCTTTTGCTAATCTTAGTTTCTCTGGTTTTCAACCTGGTTATTTCATCATGATTAGGGGTGGGCGGAAGTCGTGTATTAGACTTACGTGGAGAGGCACGGAGATCGAACCAATCACTGTGCCTCTCCGCATATTTCCATTACGCGACGCTCGCCTCCCACCCGCCTCCCGCCCGCAATATTAAATGACATTAAAAAGTCTAAAATAAGATTTAAATAAAACTTACCTTATAGTGGGGTCATCCTTGTCCATCTAGCCTTCTTCTTGGAACTGCACATGCGCGAGAGCCTGCGCATGCTCTTTCCTGGAGAGGAAGTTTTATTTAAATCTTATTTTAGACTTTTTAATGTCATTTAATATTGCGGGTGGGAGGTGGGCGGGAGGCAGGCAGCCAACTTCCATTACGCCCCTGAGTGTGCAGAGATTTGCCTCGTTTCTCCGCCTTCAATGCAAAAGGCGGAAGGGGCAAATCTCTGCACTTCCGCACATTTTTTTTATAATCGGTCAATATGCTCCTCATTTAGGCCAGTATTGTGTGTGTGAAAAAATTATAATGTGTCCAAAGCAGAAAATATCAATACAGTTTATCAGAGTTTAACAGAAAGATGAACAAAAAGAAGAAAACACTACAACACAATGAGGAAATGGAAGGCTATCACTTTGATAATAAATCTTGAGTGAACTGTTATGCAAATGTTGTGTTAAATGGACTGAACCATTTGCCTAATTTTACAAATTCTATTAAAGAAAAAGTAGATAAAAGAATGTCTTTACAACTATGTAGTTTCAGGCAGAGGAACAGTCAGCGCTAGACCCATCAGTTTGTTGGGTTCTTCGGTTAAATTGAAGTTGATCAAAAAAACTAGAAAAGTTGTGAAACCTCAAGCATTCTCTGTCCTATATACATCATTATCTCCATTCTTACGAAATGCTTCCTCACACAGCTCCCAATAGCATTTTACGCGGCCGGCCCTGATGGGTTGTAGGCGTCTTGCTGTGTCAGACTAGTATCCCCTCAGTAAGAATTATATTTCAATGAGAATGTTGTAGCTGCCGGCCTGACTATACAGGTTGTAGGTGAAAAAGCTGTGTAACCTATACTTGCCACAATAAAGGTTTTCCAAAAAAAAAAAGAATACAAATTGACAGAATCAATATACATTCTGCTACTGGAATAAGAAAACTTACAGATGACTGTACTGGATCAGA
Organism: Lissotriton vulgaris; assembly: GCF_964263255.1. NCBI lineage: Eukaryota > Metazoa > Chordata > Amphibia > Caudata > Salamandridae > Lissotriton > Lissotriton vulgaris. The sequence continues at coordinate 1,451,934,107 of NC_141685.1, forward strand.
AGTATTTTCTCAAAATCTTCAGAAGGATACTCAATAATTTTTAATGGCAATGCTAGGACTATTAGAAGAAGATGTGAATTTGAATGAATTATTTGGTTTAACTTATAAATGGAACTATAACTGTGAAGAATGTGCATTCACATTTACCACTGAATTTAATTCAGAACGATTCCTCTACTTGACGTTACCTGTAAAGCTGTGGCATTTGTAAATTTAACTAAAAATGTCCATCAAGATATGACCTGTCCAAACTGCAGATCAGAACTTCGGTCTACGTTGTTACTACAAAGGTATGGAAAATATGTTATAGTCATGCTACAGCATCGCAGAGCGGATGATACTAAATTAGGAACTGAAATTTCAAACTTGTACTCATCCATTCACCAGGTATAACACAAGTACTTTTTATTTATTCTGCCAGGCACTGCATTTACACTCATCCAATAAAACAGGCACTGCACTTGTACTAACTGTTCACCCAGGCACTATATTAGCACTCATCAAGTCACTCAGGCACAGCACTTTCACTTATCCATTCATTTAGTCACTGCACTTGGACTAATCCAATAATCCAAGCACTGCACCGTCACTCATGCACTCATTCAGGCAGTGTACTTGCACTCACATAATCAGTCTGTCATTGCCCATACAGTCAGGCAATCACCCAGGCAGTGCACATGCACTTATTCATTCACCCAGGCACTAGATTTGCAATTCTCAACTCACCTAGGCACTGCACTTGCACTCATCCAATCATAGAAGCACTACACTTGCAGTCATATAATCATATATGTAGAGTAGTGTGGCTCAATGGTTAGAGCGGCAGAACGTGATACAGAGGTCTAGCCTGGGACCAGGGTTCAATTCCTGCCTCGGCAAGTCTTGGGCTCAATTTCTGCGGACTTGATAATTCTCGCCTCAGTGCCTATTCTAATCATGGGTCCCACTCTGGGCAATAGCTAGCTTAATCTCCACAATGGCCCCAACAACACTAGGATGCCTGGCTTCACCTTGGGGTTGCCCAGGAGTGGGCACTTCACAGGGAAAAGCAAGGAAGGGTTCCACAGCAGTATGCGTACAAGTGCCTGAGATACCCCTTCAAGGGTCGATTCGGGCGCTATACAAATACTACTACATACACATTTTACATTTACATTTACATAGGCACTAGGCATGCACTCATCCATTTACTCAGAAACTACCCATGGAGTTAGGCAATCACCTACGCACAGCTCTTGCACTGATCTATTCACCCATACATCACACTACTCTCCTCCTTTCACCAAGGCACTACACTAGCACTCATCAATTCACCCAGGCACATCACTTTTACTTATCCATTAATTCAGTCACTGCACTTGGACTAATACAATAATCCAAGCACTACACTATCACTCAAGCATTCATACAGGCAGTGTACTTGCACTCATATAATCAGTCTGGCATTGCTCATACAGTCATGCAATCACCCAGGCAGTGCACTTGCACTTATTCATTCACCCAGGCACTAGACCTTCCATTCTCAACTGACCTAGGCACTGCACTTGCACTCATCCAATCATAGAAGCACTACACTTGCAGTCATATAATCCCATAGGCACTAGGCATGCACTCATCCATTTACTCAGAAACTACCCATGCAATTATACAATCACCTACGCACAGCTCTTGCATTGATCTATTCACCCATGCATCACACTACACTCATCCTTTCACCCAGGCACTACACTAGAACTCATCAATCCACCCAGGCACATCACTTTTACTTATCCATTAATTCAGTCACTGCACTTGGACTAATCCAATAATCCAAGCACTGCACTATCACTCAAGCACTCATACAGGCAGTGTACTTGCACTTATATAATCAGTCTGGCATTGCTCATACAGTCATGCAATCGCCCAGGCAGTACACTTGCACTTATTCATTCACCTAGGCACCTAGGCACTGCACTTGCACTTATCCAATCATCAAAGTACTACACTTGCAGTCATATATTCACATAGGCAGTATGCATGCACTCATCCATTTACTCAGAAACTACCCATGCAGTTATGCAATCACCTACGCACAGCTCTTGCACAGACCTATTCACCCATGCATCACACTACACTCATCCTTTCACCCAGGCACTGCATTTTAACACCTGCAATAATTCCTGTACTGCATTCACCACTGTCTTGCAATCATACAAGCAATGCCCATGTGGACATACAATCACCAAGGCACTGCTCTTGCACTAATTTATACACCCAGCCCTCAATATCCTGCATTCTCTGCTGCTGCTTGAAGACGACCACCACCATTGTGGTAAGACTTATACCTACCTGTTCCCATTGACCCCTCAGTAAATAGTTAGTCCGGCAGGGACATGCAAAGGTGTATTGAGTCCCTTGGACAAACATGTCATATGGGCTGCTGTTCCTTATAAATCCCAAAAAGCACACTTTCTGGACCAAAATCTAGCTTTCTGCTAAATTTGGTGTAACTCTGTTTAGCAGTTTTGGCTGTAGCTGTGTCTACTTTTCTGAAGGAAAAATGAATAAGGAAGACAGGTTTTGGGACACCCACCCTTCCAGCTGCCACTTGACAGATCACTCCAAACTTTGTAGCTGAGGTGGATGAGATTTTTGTTTTCAAAATTTAGTAATTATTCATCAAACAGAACCAGCGTTATTAGCAAACCCAAACCCCCCAAAAATCCTAAGGAAACCTGGTTGCTAACTATAACTACCCCGTAGTGACTGCCACTGTATAATATATATTTCATTTTAAGCATTTTACGGCGCACAGAGATGGAGTCTGGTATGATATCACTGAACTGGAAGGAACTTAAAGTTGTAGCTGCAGTGCACTTAGTGGCTCCTACTGTATATAACATCAAAAAAGTATTTTTATGCAAAATGTTCAGATTATAGTTGTACTAAACAAACATGTTCACATCAATGCATCAGATTAAAATGAAAACAACTATGAACGTATACATTCTCCTGCCTGATATTCTCAAAGTCTGGTAAGAGAAAGTTCAGGATACTGTGAAAACCAGTGTGGCCTTTTCCTGCGTAGGCCAACAATTCCTGGCAGGAGCTAGAGGGAATGGGTCAAATTAACATGCAGAGCATCATGCTGCCTTTGGACTATGTACACACATGTTTGACTACTAATATCAGGGAAAGAAAACACACTTCTGAGTCACGCTTTTCATATATTAGAACGATTCTGATATTTTTTTTTATTAGAAGTAAATATCAACCACCTCACTCTGGAGATAAAGTCCCTCCACCTTCATCATAAACTGTTTTTCAGTCAAAGATCGAATATCATTTATGCTGTTTAATGCTCACTTACCTAAGCAGCCAGGCTCCTCTCTACCTGACAAGCAGACTATTCTATAGTATGCAGCTATGGAGCTAAGATGTGAAGAGAACCAGCTCTTGTGCACGTCCTAGGCTAAACTTTAAATCAAAAGGTGAAAGGGCAATATACAAATGAGACATTGAGGAGCACATTTAGCAAACTTTCACACAAACCAAGGCTTCAAGTACAGATGCTGTGTTGTGTTGTGGGAAAGGGAGAGAGCAGAAATGCTCCATATTTACGAACATATGAAGCAGTTCTGCTCTCTTCCTGCCTGGTGCACTGTGTGCAGCCTAGCACAAATGCAGGAACCCTTGCACCATAGCGCAGGGGTGTAAGACCTATCAGCATAAAGGCGGTCTTCCATTCAAAATGTTTGCCTTAACCCTTCCGGTTTAGCTGAATTCTTTTTGATAGCCTTCGGATTCTGCACACCTTACCACTTTTAACCACTGCTAAAGTGCTTGTGCTCTCTGAGGAAATTGGCTTGCCCGAATTTGGCAACATTAATTTACTAGTCAGTTACATAGTAAAGTGGTACTACAGGTACCAAGGGCTTGAAAATCAAATGCCAGCAGTGGGTCAGCAGCCATTTGTGTTCTTATAGTTGTGTTTTGTTAGCTGGTTTGTGTGTGGTCAACATTCCACCACTGGTAATTGACGGTTGAGGAGAGACCAGGAGGAAGGTTGGACACACCGCTAGTATGGGATCTGACCTTAGGGATAGAATAAACACAGATTCAAGTTACCTGCAAGGCGTCTGTGTCTTCATTTGAATGTGAAAAGTGGACTACGAGCTTTGGTCAAGCCCCAACCCGTGCAGCCAGATCTCTAAGGATCGTAAGTGGAGCCACATATCCACTTTGTCAGTCAGGATCCCGTGGCAGGTGCTGATTTTTACAGCCGCACTTTTCTCCAGCCAAAGTCACATTTGGTGCCTATTTCCTATCTTTGTTTTGCAGGGAATGCCCGCACAGCTATTTTCCTTTGTGCTGCTATATGTTCATTTCCCTGAGAGATCGTCTAGAGTCTAGCACTTTTCATGATATGCAATGCAGCATTCCTCGTCAGTCAGCGTGTGTGTTCCCATGTGTTTTCCTCCTTAATGACTAGAACTCCTCAGCCGACGACCCTCCTAGTCTTTTTGATTTTCCGGCAAGCAGTTGGTTGCCACATTTTACGTGCCACATCACACGCTCCTCCAGAGATGCTCACAACAGTATTACACTTCTGCCTTAGTTCTAGACACTCTACTAGTTCATCAGCATGCAGCACAAGGGTGGCAGCCATCTTAGATTGGGAGGAATCTTATGCCACTTTTTTGGGAGTATTTCAATTAGTTTGCCTACACAATATTTTGTTGAGCATTAGAGAAGAGGTCATTATAGAACTGAACAGGCTGGAAAGTAGAAGCATGAATGAATAAGTCAAATCTTCTGACTGGGTCGCACCCCTGTGTGTAGTCAGGAAATCTAATGGCAAGATCATATTCTGTGTTGACCACCGGGACCTCAATAAGAACATATTTTTTGATCAATTTCCTCTACCACATATAAAATAATTATTGTCTTTAACAAAATACATGAGCTGGATTTCAACAATCGATTTAACTTCAGCATACAACCAGGTATCATTAGACCCAGATAATAAATACCTGATGGCTTTTATAGTGTCTGTAGGGTGTTTTTAATTTAGAAAGCTTTCCATTGGCCTAGCTACGGAGGACATCATGTTTCAGCATTTAATGTATAGATTGTCTGATGTGTCTAATGCAACTTTCTTCCCGAATTATATTTTAGTGATAGGAGAAAACAGAAAAATATGATAAGATGTTATTTAGGGCCATATGTATCAAGGTAACAATTTGCGATTCTGAATTACCGATTTTTTGCGAATCGCAGATTCAGAATCGCAAATCGTATGTATGAAACAAATCACAAATAAATAGGGATTCGGTAAGAATCGCTATTTATCTGCGAGAACCCAAAAAGCGATTCCTTAAACCCAAGAAATCGCAAATTTGCGATTCCTTAACAGAAAAAAACGCAAATTTGCGAATTTTGCTAATCGGCCAATTGGAAACTCTGGTGCAGCTTGATGACATCACTACCAGGAAGTGACTGACTACCCATGCTGCACCAGAGTTGCTGAGTGAGTGTCACAGTGAGGGAGAGTGGGCGAGTGAACAGTGCTACAAAATCAACATGGCTGAAAGTGGAAACATGCCCATGCATGAAACACAGCAGAAGCAGCAGCAGCAGCAGCAGGAGGGAGAATGTGCCAGAAAAAGAAAGCAAAAATTCTCAGAGGCTTAACTGGAGACATTGATCCAGGAGATGGTGCCAAATCATGACTTACTGTTTGGCAAGAATTCCCTGAAGGTGCCAGAGACCTGTAAAAGGCGAATTTGGGCTGACATACAGGGAAAAGTGAACGCGCTGGGAGAGACACACCGGAGTGTGGATGCACTACGAAAGCACTGGTAGGACCTGCACTAGCGCTCCAAAGAGAAGTTAGCTGCCAGGCTGTAGCAGTCACGGCACACCGGTGGAGGGACCTCAACTGTGCCGGACTCCACACCTCGGGAGGAACTTGTGGAGGGTACCCTGCTACCAGAAAGCGTGACAGGCGTGGCTACCTAAACTGCTCAGATCAACCAGCATCTAGACCAGGTAAAAAGCATGCCATCACACCCCTAACACCCCCCAGACACCCCCCAGCAGCGACCTAGGGTCAGGGTAAACAAATTTCAGGCCGGAGCAGGTACACAGGCAGACACAGCAATGCATCTTGGGAGATGTAGTCACATGAAATCCAAAGTTGTGTTTATCAGCCACGCTAGTCAAAAATTGCATGTGCAGGTCAAGAAAGGGAAATTAAAAAGTTATGTAATCCAAAACTGTGAAATATTTTATTTTCACATTGCAAATGAGTACAGTTAATAAATGTGTGCTGTTCTGTCCACAGCACCAGCTACGACACAGCCTACAGGCAGTGAAACATTGACCGAACGTCCAGACTCTGGAGATGCAGGGCAGGAGCAAAAAAACAGATGGGGAGGACAGCCCTGTCAATCCTCGTAAAAAACAGAGGAGAAACATAGTTAGACCACAATCAACCAATGGAGGACGAGGCAGAGGACAGCAATGGAAATTTGCACTCTGATAACACACAGCCACAGCAAGAGTCCCGTCCACAAGACAGCCAAGTCCCAAAAGGCACAGCCAAGTCCCACAAGGCACAGCCAGGTGCAGACATCGCACGACCAGCAATTTTGGATATCGGGGTGATGAATCTGTGTTTGCCGGCCTGGAATTAAATAGGTTGCAGGTGCAGCGCATGCAAGCTAAAAACATTAAAGCATTACAACGAGAGGTCAGGGCAGGGCTCAGGGGAATACAAGGTGTACTGAGGGGTGCCAAGCATGCGCTTTTTGCTGAGCTGCATGCAGAACATGCTGCTAGGTGCACAGATCTGGAGCGCATGGACCGATATACACGGGCCATCAACCGCTTGGCCTCGCCACAAACATACAGACCAGGCACAGCATTGTGATGCAGCAGGAGTTTGCCCATGGCATCCAGGACATCGCTACAGCAGTTGTGCAGGCAACATCTGCTCTTGACGAGCTGCGGGCAGTCCATACTACAGGCACTGGAGTACTAACTCCCAGTGAAGAGGACGCACAGTCAGTGCGGAGCAGTAACACCCCACCACCCATCATGGAGAGGCGCCGTAGTGGCAGGAACAATAGGCCTGCTATGTACAATGGGATTATACGGTGCAACAAACAGCAGGGGCCATAGCTAGGCTGCGGCCCTTATGGGGGGTTCATTGTGATAGCATTGGGAGAGGTCAACTACAGACTTGACTTTGCAATCACTCCTGTTTTAATTGTAGCACTGTGAGAAAAACATGACAATAGGAGTGTGACTAGTTGGCATGAAGAACGTGTGGCATTGTTTCTCCTGCAATTAAGGAATTAAAACACAGTCACACATAAGATTTGTCACTGTGTCATTATTTCTTACCTAGAAGTAGTTGCGCATAATCTCATCATGCCTCTGGTGCCCAGCTGCAGCACCAGCTACACCAGCTGCCATGCGTCCAGGTCCAGGCCCCTCCACGTCAGAGGATTCAGATTTACTCAGCTCCACTGGTGTGCCTTTCCTGGTGGCGATGTTGTGCAGCATGGTACATGCTACCACTATCTTGCAACATGTTTGTGGGCTGTATTGGAGTGCCCTCCACTTTTATGGAGGCAGCGGAATCTGCTCTTCAGTATCCCAAGTGTGCGTTCAATAGTGCCTCTTGTAGAAATGTGTGCTCGGTTATATCGCCGCTCCCCAGCATTAGCAGGATTCAGGTAGGGTGTCATGATGAAATCCCGAACTGCATAAGCAGTGTCACCTGTGGGTTGAAATGTCAATGGTTAGTCACTGCACTGCACATGGTAGTCAGTAGAAATGTACCCTATGTTTAAATGCATTTACCTAGTAGGTATCCCTCGCCAAAATCACCTCTTGAGAGTCTACGGTATAGCCCACTGTGACGGAAGATAAAAGCCTCATGTGTGCTGCCTGAATACTTGGCATCACACACCACCTGTATGTTTAGTGAATGGTAGCATTTCCGGTTCCTGAATACGTACTCATTGTTTGAGGGGGGGATATTGCAACATGTGTCCCATCTATGCATCCTATGACATGGGGGAATTGGGCAATTTGGTAAAAGTCCTGCTTGGTCTGGTCTAGTGCCTGTGGGGTGCTGGGGAAGTAAATGTGGTGTTGCATTCTCTGTGCCATGGCATTGAGGAACGCATGGAAAAAGTGCGAAAGGGCACTTTGTGACACCCCTCCTGCTGTGGCTATCACCCCTTGAAAACTACCTGAGGTCAGCAGGTGTAGTGAACATAGGACCTGGAGGGAGTGGGGATGGCTTGTGTCCTGTGTGTGGGGTGTTCAAGATAGGGTCTGAGTTCTTCAATTAAATCTAGTATACTGTCTTTCTTCAGTCTGTAGTGGGTGTAGATGTCTTCCTCAGTGTGCTGGTAGATGGTGATGCGCGCACGGAATATCCTCTCCTGGCGTCTACTCCTCTGCGCAGCAGCTCTCAGTTGCATCCTCCTGGCTATCAAGTAAAGCCCTGACACTGTTGGAAAGGGTCTGTTGCATTCTGGTACTCCTTATATAGTTTGCACCTGGTTACCACCTGCTCCCACTTGGTGGTAATTGTGATTCTGTATTTTGCGAATTTCCGAATATCGCTAGTTGCGATTTTTTCATACATTTCATTGCGATTTCCCGTTTGCGGTTTTCGCACATTGCGAATTTGTAAAAATAGGTAATCGCAAGAAAAATCGCAAAATTTTTCATTCTCGCAATTTTAGGAATCACATTTTTAGCGATTCCTTCTTTAGCACAATATTTTCCTACCTACATACATGCCATTTTGCTAATTCGCAAACGCCGAAATTCTGCGAATTTCGGCGTTTGCGACTGCAATTTAGCTTCATACATATGGCCCTTAAAGTATTGGGAATTCTGGTAGATCCTGGGCTGGCAGCAGAAACTGCTAAATGTAAAATAGGGAGGAGGAAGGTCACGTTATTGGGCCATAAAATTAGTTGTGATGGCATTGCACCTAAAGAGGATCTGGGATTAGCTATCAAAAAGACAAAGAACAACTATGAGCTTTTGTAGGATTAGCATAATTTCACTCGAAATCTGTGCAAAATTTCTCATATAAAACGTACCATATTAGGCAGTTATTTAATAACAGAATGCCTTTTGTGTGGTCCCTAGACTGCCAAACAGTGTTTGAGGGTATCAAAAAGTACATTAGTGAGGCACTGTTTCTTCATGGTCATGATTGTAAATGCGAGGAAAATATCATTACTGCTAATGCCAGTGGAAAAGGGATTGGGGCAGTGTTGTCCCAGGTTGATGCAGTAAGAAAAGAATGTGTAGTGCCATTTGCATCAAGAGGATTAACACCCCCGGAGGAAAGATACTCGTTACAAAAATAGAAACTCTGGGGTGTGTTTGGGGTCCGCACCATTTCCGGCAATTTGTTTGGGAATCATAAGTAGTAATTCGTACTGATCACAAACCACTATGAAAAGTTCTTACCACACAGGGACTCAACAACACCTCTCCAAGGACTGCAAGGTTAACGATGCATTTACTAGACTACAGTTATGAAATGCAATATTTGTCATGAAGGCCACCTAGGCATAGTTAAAACTAAGAGGAGGGTGAAACGTTTATACTGGTGACCAGGTATTGACAGGATAGTCGAAAAATTTGTGAGAGATTGCTCTATGTGAGTCAACTCAGATAAAATCCAAGTAGCTTTAAAGACTCCTTTACATCCCATTGAAGTACCAGAGGCAATGTGGGAAAAGATAGGAGTTTATATTTTTGAACCATTACAGAATACTGACGGAAAGCCTAAATATGCCATTGTCATATAAGACCTTTTCTCCAAATTGTGGATTTAAAGATTGTGGATGTAGCAAACTTTAGAGGGCTCGTAGAATTCTTAGACGACATTTTTTAAAGGAAAGTTTTACCTCAAACCATTATCTGTGACAATGGTGGTTACATTTGTGTCAAATATGTTCAAGTAAATTGCAAAGAAGTTTGCTATTACACACAAAACCACATCCATTTACTATTCAGAGGGTAATGATTTTTTTGAATGCTTTATTTGCATGATCAAAGGAATTATAGGAGTGTTCAACCGTAATAATTTCAAGAAAGTAATTAAGAAAACAATATGGGCATATAGGATTGCAGAATGTACCTCTTCAGGGCAGATACCCTTCCATATCACGAGGGGAAGAGATCCACGGTCTGAAGACAATTTAGGATGGTTGAGTAAAACTAAGGAAACAACTGTACCAGTACAGTTTGTGAGTAACAAGTAAATGAGTGGAAGACAGTGTGTCTGTCTAGATATGACAAAAAACAAGGGAATAAAAAGGTTTGAGCTCTGTGTGGGTGATTTGGTGGGAATAAAAAAAGGAAGGTTGGTAAGAAAAAGAGAACGCAGATTTTTTGACCTTTTGCAAGTTAAGGAGGTTTTCTGAAATGCTGCCTTAGTAAGTGATGGTTTAATGTTGGTCTGCCAGTAGAATAGTTGTATGCAATGGTAAAACCAAAAGCAGATTGTTACCTGATTGTAGTACGTTTGAATGGTTAAATGAGGAGGTGGAAAGTGAAAGAAGCAAATGGACAGTGAGATTGCTAACAGAGAATTGTCTAATTGTTCTTATTAGAGTATCACTAAACATGCACCTAATGTCAAGAATAAAGTTACTTAAGAACAACAAATAACTGTGGGTCTAAAAGTGAGCTCAAAGCATGCTAAGTGTTGCTGGCTATGTGTCTGCTACTATTATGACGATAGAAGACAGACTGGACAGTTAACCACTGTGAAAAATGTCCATCAGTTACGCGATTTTGGGCACCCAGTACATCATATGGTCTACTCCACAGTAGTTTCACCACCACTCTATCTCCATAGATATATATTGGGGATACGGAGTGATGGGTGGATGTCTGGTAGATTAAGTTTATTTGTAACTGTGAGCAGTGCACAAAAAATGAGTGTGATGAAAATTATAATGGTGAAATTGATGCCAACCTATCTGCAGGACACTAAGGACCTACTTAGATTGCTACCAGAGCTGGATTTCAACATCCTGACAGATCACCTGGTATCCTTTGACGTGGAGTCACTCTATACCTCCATCCCCCAGAACGAAACATTAGAGGCTATTGAATCTCTGCTGGGTGAACTACCATGGGAGTCAATAACACCCATTCCACTAGTGATGAATCTGGCAACGATAGCTATGAAGGAGAACTTTTTTGAATTCGAGGGCCAGTTCTACCTGCAGACGTCTGGGACAAGCATGGGCAGCGTTTTTGCTCCATCCCTGGCGAATCTGTATATGCACAAGTTTGAACAGGACTGTGTTCTAACCAATGAGAATCCTTTTCTGGGATCGATATGCTCATGGAAGAGGTATATCGATGATATCCTGGTGATTTGGCGTGGAGATGAACGCTCTCTCCACGATTTCCACAGTTGGCTCAATGAGCAGAATACATATCTACGGTTCACATTGGAGAATAGCCAACACTCATTGGCTTTCTTAGACCTGTTGATTACGGCTACACCACAGGGTCTGAAATCCGAGCTATACAGAAAGCCGATGGCTCGCAATTCCTTGCTGCAATACACCAGCTGTCATCCCAAATCGTTACGCGATAATCTCCCGTATGGACAGTTTTTGCGAGTGCAGCGGAACTGTACCATCAAAGAAGACTCGATCAAACACTCTGATGACTTGGCATCAAAACTTGCCGAACGGAGCTACCCGAAGAAATTGATTAGGCGCTCAATGAAGAGAGCAGCGAACAGTAATAGGGAAGCCTTATTGGAACCACCTGTTCCTAAGACCAAGAATGACAGGCTCACATTCGTTCAGCACTAGATCCAACGCCATTCAGCGTATAGTCCGAAAACATTGGAGGATTTTGAACACCGGTGCAGACTCCCTACCACAACCACTATTTGCTTTTAAAAGAGCAACTAGTCTGAGAGACAAGCTGGTACATACCAGACCTCCTCCTAAGGAAATTCATCAAGTGGGGACGATATGGAACATGCCACCTGTGACAGGGCACCATCCGTGTGGCAACTGTGCTGCATGTCCACAGACCAAAAAAACCACCTCTGTCGATATAGGAACGAACCGTCCATGGGAACAAAAGAGGTTCACCAACTGCAACAGCAGCAATCTGATCTATCTCATCACCTGCCCGTGCGCACTAAGGTATGTCGGAATGACTACCCGCAAGATCAGAACAAGAATCTCAGAACACAAGAGCACAATAAGGTGCAAAAAGCAAGCAACAAGACTGACGAATCACTTTATCCAAGTTGGGCACAGACCAACGGAGTTTGAGTGGACTGTGTTAGAACAACCAAATATTCCAACTCATATCACGGACATATCTAGGTACCTGTTTAAAATCGAGCAAAAATGGGTGTACAAGCTCAACAGTGATAAAGGCGGGCTAAACGAAGACATCCCATGGATGACACTGTAGGAGCATTATCCGATGATTGCATGTACACTGAGAGGCTAATGTGACTGGCCACCGGCCACTATCCTGAGGTTAGTCCTATCTAATGAGATATGGACCATATCAATTCATTTCCACAACAGATATTCAGGCTATACAGCCAGGTAGATGTCTGCCTTGTAAATATGCTCAGAAACTGGCGATTTCTGTACCATCAACACACTCATTAGCCACTACCTGTCAGAATCCATACCGGTTCCCAGCACTCTTGAGAAGGAGCCCAATGGCTGTACGACAGTGTTTTAAACATTTGACACTTTAAGACAAGATATATAGTCACCGCGCGACAATTGACATTACTAGTCACCGCGCTGAAATTGACATTTCCATGAATAGCGGCAGTAAAAACAAAACGCGACCATGGGACGCGTGCGAAACTACATTTCCCAGAAGCTGATGTAGTTCTTAACTGACACGCGCCAGAGGACGCCTGCCTAGCGCGAGCGGGACCACATTTCCCAGCAGCACTTGTAGTTCTGAGAGCCGCGCGTGTGTCCTATCGCGCTGGCTCAGAAACAATAAGGAAGTGCACGTCTCCCCCCTCGGCACCTCCCCAAACAGCCCGGCTGGCTGTCTGAAGTACCGACGGAGAGGTGAGGCGGCGGGAGGGGCTTTACTTAACTCTTTAACGCATTAACTCCTTACTCGAAATGAAGGGCGTGATAGACGCTGCTTGTGTAAATGGTTAGAATGCGCTTGAAGACACAGCGCGACTAAACTGGGTTAAACAGACTGTATCTGTCTGTGTCAATGATTATAGACCATTAATGCATGAATGCGCTTGGTGCTTACGGCCATATCATCATCTTTTGGTACATAAGCACTACGTTGTGTTAACGAGGGACACCTCATGGCGATCTAACAAGTTCTTGAATGCCGAATGTTTTAAAATATGCCATAATCGTGAATACTGATAAGACAACTAACCCCTATGGGGGTGCTGCATGGCATCCTATAGGTGGTAACGATAGACACCTCATGGCGATCTATTCCGAATGATTAGAAATATGCCATATTTTTGAATAATGATAAGACAACTGACCCCTACTGGGTGCTGTCAGGCATCCTATAGGCGGTGACTCTGTACCTGCCAGGCACTGGCTTTTAACACTGACTTTTGTATATATTTCTCTGCACTATAGAGCGGTGCTTCATTTTCCTGAGCTGTTTGCCAGGTGAGGTGAGGCCATTTCCCTTAAAAATTAAGGTGAGACATTGATTACGCTGACAATGTTATACACACTAGGGTCATTTGACCCAGATGCAGTATTATAATAATTTGAACAATAATGTTTGTATAGCCTGAACTAACATAAGTGCTATGATTGTTTGTGTTTTCATTACATGTGGATTCGCTGGCTGTGTCATAAACGGACACTCACAGGAGAAAAATGGAAGTGTACAGGTGACACTTTTTTTCGTTCACAAATGTCCTGTTTTTCACATATCACTAGTTTAGCAGTAGCAATTAAGTTTATGGGTCCTGAGGAAGCGGATGGTATAACTGACCAGTAACCGCAGAAACATGTCGACCAGATAGCCCAGTCAGAAGGTATTTGTTTGAACCACCTGACTTTTTTGCACTATTGTTTTTAACTTTGGAGGTGCATGACTCCAGAATAAAGTAATAATTGTATGCACCATCCAATCTTACACTTATAATTTTCATCACACTCATTTTTTGTGCACTGCTCACAGTTAAAAATAAACTTAATCTACCAGACATCCACCCATCACTCCGTATCCCCAATATATATCTATGGAGATAGAGTGGTGGTGAAACTACTGTGGAGTAGACCATATGATGTACTGGGTGCCCAAAATCGCGTAACTGATGGACATTTTTCACAGTGGTTAACTGTCCAGTCTGTCTTCTATCATCATAATAGTAGCAGACACATAGCCAGCAACACTTAGCATGCTTTGAGCTCACTTTTAGACCCACAGTTATTTGTTGTTCTTAAATACTTGTGTGGGGGGTATAACTGTGCTCAGGTCTCAAAACACTTCCCTTGAACCCTCGAATAATTGCTTGTTGATTGTAAGAATAAAGTTACTCCATCTTCCATCATTAAAATTAACAACAAAGATGTGCTCACTAGATGAGGTAGAAGAATGATTTAATGTTCATATTTTCATGATTTCGTGAAGTAGAATTGAAGAAACTCTACATTTTGTTGATCATAGTATTTTCTTTAATCGTATTTTTTGCTGGGGTAGTTTCTAATTTCATTTATTCGTGGTTGAAGGAAAGATGGATCTGCTTCTTATGGTAACCCCACTTTTTGCTAGATGTGATGCTGTTTTTGACTAGTCTGACTGGGATCCTACTAATTAGGACCCCAGTCTGTCTGCTTTCTCCCTAAACTGTTATGCTATGTACTTAGGTACACCCCAGACTGGATACTGGGGCACCCTTGACAGTATAATGTACCAAGGTACCCAGGGCATAGGTACCCTAGAGCTCTGCAGCATGTTAATGCCACCCACAAGAGACCATTCAAAATGGAACTACAGGCCTGCCATTGCAGCCTGTGTAAGTTGGTGCATACACCCCTTATTAAAGATGTAGGTTTTTTATCTAAGGATCACTGCACTTAAAACCTGTGTCACCCCTATCACAGGCCTTTACAATCCTGAAAGCAGGGTGCTTGGTTCAAAGTGAGAGGGCGTCCTTGTATGAGCAGGACACCCCTGCAGCCTACAGAGTCCATTCTCCCAGGTTGTCAGTGAAGCAGCCATATACTATACAGAAAGGCATTGTGGGACCTCATGATGACCATCTTGAAAACGGCTGCAACAAATCCTTTAATGTTTGGTATCAAACATGTTCGAATAAAAGGTGTTGGAGGTATGATTCCAAGCACTGGTAGAGCCCTCCGTTAGGCTCTCAGGGCTCCTGGTACCAGCCTTTTAGTCAAAGACAGCACAAAAGGGTTGCTGCTTAGCCAAGCTCGAGCGGTGGAAGGCAGAACAATAGGCATCCTGTCACAGGGAGGTGTGACAACAACCCAGACAAGATTTAGTGTATTAGGGCTGGGTGGGTGTGCTTGCCAGTGCCTGAATGTCTGCATGAGGGGCACATTTGGTGTCGCTGTGCATAGTCCAGTTCAAACCAGTCCTGGGAGCTGTTGGTTTCCTCTCGGGCATGAAACTGGAAAAAGGACATGGGAGTATCCTCCCCCCTGTCCAAACCCTCCACTGGGATGGCCCTCTTAATCTTCCCAAACCTTTCCCTAGGGTACTCTAAGGCTTACCTGGGTGTAGGTCTCTAGATTCTTTGTGGGATAAGATTCAGAAGTGAAACGACTGAACCTCTACCATCTGGGCACACTGGACTTCGCTGGACTTAGTTTGAGCCTGACTTTGTCTACCTTCCAGTCTGCTGCATTGTCTGTGTCAGTGCATCATACAGGAACCTTCCATGGCCTGTGAAGCATCAAGGACAAACAAAGTAATCTACCTCGGAGTGAAGGATTGACTCCCCTACATTTGTAGGCACCTCAACACTGCTGACCGGTTTGCTGATCCCAAGCTCCTGTGGACTCTAAAAGGTTTAACAAGACAGGTGGTGGTTATCTATGTCACCTGGGGCCCAAGCTGCCCTCTCACTGAGTCTGAGGGAAGAATCCTTCATGGGGGCTGCATTAACCAAACCCCTGTGCACTGTGTACTTTTGCAAGTGAAGTGCATATGCTTGTTGGGAACTTTGTGACAAGTGCTTTGGGCTCCAAATACCCCCATCCTCCGACAATTTTTTCTACCAAGATCTTCAGTCACATCATCTCCTGGGCACAGTGGCCGGCTCCTTTTGGTGAGCTGCTCGAGGTCCTCTCGCAACTCCTGTGCCGCGGCCTGTGGGTCCACTTGAAGGTCATCTTTGTTTACCTTGGTACCCTGATTTCTTGGGGACTGCCCTGTCTCCACTGCTTGTGGTGAGACTCCTGGACCGTGCTGGTCCCAACTGTGCACATTCTTGACTTCCTGTGTGGGTTGCATTTGCCATAACTTGCACATGGACTTATACGGAGCACACAGTCGTGCTCACACAAACAGCACACGTTCTCTGTGGGGTCCCTTTCTACTTACCATGGGACGTTCTGTGGGTCCCCAGCAGTTTTAAGTCCTCTCAACATTATCCTGACTCGAGTCGTGGTTCTTATACCACTTTCTTAGCATATAGTTTGGTCCCTCCCTGGGGCCCACTGTGTATTAGTGCTATTTACTATGATTTCTTTGTTAAAGTATTGTGTGCTTTGTATGTATCTCCATGTGGGAGATACTGTAACATACTTGATAGAGTTTTATAATATATGCATATTTTTTATAACTACTGTGTGGTTCTCTTTTCATTTCATCTATAGTCAGATTGCATTCTGGTAAAACAAGCTGCTTTACACTCCTTCAAGAGTAAGCCTGAAGGCTGCTACCACTTGGATAGCTTTCTAAGGTTGTCTGAAACCTCTTAAATCATCATAAGGGTTGTCAGCACTGGTGCAAAGTGCCCACTTACATTAGTGGACATCATATACCAGGCCAGCTTCTCGCAGTGGTACTGTTCTGTTTTCTTACATTAGTTCCTTATTAGTGATTTACCCTTTATTCCTATTTTGTTTTTTTAATTATGTTGCTGCATTATTTTCTCTGTATTACTAGAAGTGCGGTTTAAAAAAAACATTATAAAGGAGAGGGATATGTTGTATTCTAGAGCTGTGCTTTGGCTCACTAGCATGTCCATGGCCAAAATCCCATCACCAGTACTCAACTGATGAGAGGAGAGACTGGGTGGAAGGTTGGACATACCGCTAGTATGGGGCTTGACCTTAAGGAAAGAATAAACAAAGATTCAACTTCCATTAAAGGTGTCTGTGTCATCATTTGGGTGTGACACGGCTCTCAGATTGCTACCCACTTAGGTAGCCTTTTAAAACATGTCTCAGGCCTGCCATTGCAGCTTCTGTCTGGAGTTTTAACTGCCATTTCAACCTGGCAAAATAGAATTTTGCCAGGCCTAAACATTCCTTTTTGACACTGAAATGCCACCCCTTGGGTAGGCACTAAACAGCCCAGAGGCTAACTTGCATTGTATTTAAAAGGTTGGCCATGCACTTTTGAATTTTATGTGTCATAGCAGTGAAAAACTCTTTTATTCGTTTTTCACTACTTCAAGGCCTACCTCTCGCTTAGAATAAAATTGGGGTTACCTTGTGATATTTTATATGTGATAGCTTTTGATTGGGAGTCAGGAAAGACACGTTTGGAATGTGAGAATTTGAAATGTATTACCCCCTTTATTGTAAAGTTGCATTTTAAATCGCAGTTCTGAGAAAGTTGGCATGTTCTTGCCCTTACCATTGGGTGGCTGCAGCCTGATCCTAGGCTACATGACTAGGTGTAGTAGGTAGTTGGCCTTTGTGTATTCCTCTCAGACAGCATCCCAATAGAGGGTCTGGGTGTTGTCAGGATGTTCCATCCTGGCTGAATGTTGGGCATAACTGTCTCCTACCACCCTTGCACTTCAAAGACACTGGCCCATCTCACACACCTGTCCTAATGTACAGGGACATGACAAGCTTCAGAGGCCTCCCTGCATCTGCCAAGCTGACCAGCTGCCTTTACCTGCAACTGAAACTGCCGGAGCCCTGCTGGTCACTGCAAGAGTGAGTCTCTGATCTGCAAAAGGTGCCTTCTAAGGTCCTGGAATCTTGGCTGACATCAGAGTTGCAATCCTCTGACTCAGAATGTAGAAATCATGAAGTTTTGGGCTATTCACTTACAGGTCCATTCATGTAAAGAATCGCCACCTGCGCTAAGCTCCTACTTGAAGCTCCGGTGAACCTGACTCATCGAGCTGCATGAGCAATGTGAGATCTGCACTTGGTACTAATGCATCGACACCTGTGATGACCATCAATGAAAAATTCCAGCAATACTCATCCGTGTTGCCTGACGGGATCTTTGGGCTACCGCGATGACTGCCAGTGAAGCCCAACCTATTCTTTACCCTCCAGCGACAACCAGCTGCAACTCTCTCCCTGCTCCTCATGGCCTCTTTCACAGTGAGCTGAACTCTTTGTGCCTCATTTTAGAAGGTAACTTTTTCAGCTGGACTAACCTAATCAACTTATCTGTCCCATGCTCAATTGCAGTTGGCCTTAACTACTGACTTTCACATGGTCTTGCATGACCACATAACTACAAGTAGCACATTGTGCTTTTAGGTGCTATATTGACATTAAATCTTTGAAAATTGCATATCTCTGGTTCTACTAATTGTTTTCTTGTCATTCTGGTGTCAAATCATTTCTTATATTTTCCTCTTTCGGTCTAACTTGGTGGGTGATTTTTCTTGTGTTGTGTTTTCACTTTATTACTGTTGGTGTGCTGCATAAGTACTTTACACTCTGCCTTTAAGTAGTCTGCCTGGTTTTGTGCCAAGCTACCAGAGGGTCAGGCACATGCTAAATTAATGACTTTTTGTGGTTTACCCTGACAAGGGTTGTGACTGTCGCTTGATCAGGGTTTTACCACCTCAGCCAAAAAAACAATTTCTCACATATGGTGCCTGTGTCCCGGGCAGGTTTGTGTTTGTGCAGGAAGAGGGACCTTCCAGCACAAAAAAGTCCTTAGAGGCTTTCCTTCTTTTTATATGTACTGCATAATGCAGCATATTGTAAAGAGAAAATAACAAGCAGAAATACCGATATTTCTCCTTTTCACGGCTCACTTGTGAAAGCGTTCCCTTTTAACACATTCCCAGGTTTACAAGTCTTTGTAAATCTGGAAATGCACCAAAATCCAAGGATGGAAGCATTACAACACTCACAATCCACCTATGGAACGCCTCCCAAGTTAAAATGTAACGTAACGCAGCAGTTGCCTTGCTTTTCATTTCTTCACAAAGCCACAAAAGGCACGCAAATCGGGCCTTGCTTGGCTTTGTAAATATTACTGGAGCCTTTGCGTTGTCTGCACAGCCTTGTGTAATGCAAGGACAACAAGAAGGCTTCATAAATATGGGACTTGCTGTCACAAATGGCTTTGTGACTCGGAATGTATATTTTGCAAGTGTTTCCAAGCGGATAGCAAAAGGGTCTGAAAAGATGCCTCCTCACCTTCCACAACTCTCAAGAATATGTAGTGGGGTTTGTGACTGCAGAAGGGGTATTTTCTATTATCAAAGTGGAAGCTTTCTGTCAATTTGTGAATGACTGCAGCAGCCTTCTTGAGACCAATGCAGCATGTTTTCTGATGTCTCTTCCCTTCGTTTTTTTTTCAGTCCTTTCAATTTGAAAGGGAGAAGGTGGAAGCGTAATTTTTTTAGAATGTGAATGAGGAGATGGAGGACTTCTCTGTATCACAGTCTAGACCTCCATCTCCACATTTGCAGCCATTCACAAGGGTGTGCAGTGAAAATCTTGACTCAAAATGCAAGAGGCAGAACTTTTGTGAATTTCTGTGAATAGTCATGTCAAGCAAAGTCAAGAAAGCGTTATTCCGTTGCTTCATAAAACAATCATAAAAGCTCAAAGAGAATAAAGTACATCATTACATAATTTAAATGTTTTTAAAAGAAAAATGTACTTATCCTGTCAGGTCAAGAAATACATCAATTCATAATCTATGATGATAAAAAGTATGTATACGTAGTCTAAAAACATCAAGAATATCATCTTGATGATTTTATATAGACAAGGTACCTAGTACTTTATAAAGTTAAAATATTATTAAAGAATAAGGCTCTAAATAGTCATAGAATTCCTCTGTCTCAAGACTTTCTTTAAGTAGGTCACTATTTTAAATGTCCTGTGTACATCTTCAAGCTGTTGTAATACAAGTAGGACGGGTCTGCATTGTCGAAGCCCAATCATTTTTAAAACCGGTACCAGGTAGAGTCTCCTTAAAAAAGTATAACATTTACAAAACAGTATGACGTGGATGGTAGATTGGTTAGACCTATTTTCACAGGGGCATAGTTGGAGGGTAGAGGACCAGTCGTTCATTTTAGGCAGAGTGCTTAATTATAGCTACCTCATCCACTATACTCCAGCACAGTGAAAAGCCATTTACACTCCCCAGGGCAATGTTTTCTAGCAAATGATCCTAAGTATTGGATTTGACCATTTTACTTGAAGACCACTTAATTGACAAGCATAAAGGAAAGTGATCGCTAATGGAGATGTGGAAATTCAGGTTTTATAATGGACGCAAGCTCCTCCATTTTGTATTTTTCAGCATCCATTTTATATTAGCTCTTTCTTGCCTGCCACCTCAGATCATATGGTGTGGCCGCTTCATCTGCACAAAGAAATGTTAATACACCAGTCGACCCCAGAGCATATGTTTGCACTTCACTTTATGATGCACAAGTAGAGCAGGGTGTATTGTTTAAAGGTCAATGACTCATTTGCCTAACTTTCCTATCTAAGTAATGCCAATGTATTACAGTTAACTAAATACTGCCGATAGAGACAAATTACTGTTGACACGAGAAGATGTAACCTTTTGTTCTATATCCGATTGAGTAATCAAGTGAGCGCCTGACTCTGTAACCACAGGCCTGTCTATGTTTATACTTGGCACAAGCAATGCATAGTTCTGCTTTATTCATGTGGGCCACACAATTACTGATGACAGATGTGATTTAGTGAATCATCTTTATATTTGTGTTTTACATGCCATGTATACATATTTCCAGAGTCACTGGCCCTGACCAGTACGTGATATTGTTTGGAGATCATTAATCATCCTTGACAGCTGCTGATTTATCATATCCATCCCCACCTACGCTTATGGAGCACAAAAGTATATAAGGCTGTCTATGACTTTGTAAGTTGTCCACTTCCCTCATAGCCACATGGAGCTGTGAGGTGGTGTACCCGCTCGAGCGCAATAAATCTTTTTATGTTTCACTTACCTCCGACTGCTGGTCTTCCTTTGTAAGCATACCTGGGTGAGGTAGAAGAAATCCACTTCGACAGACTTGGCGACTCTGGTGGGACCTCTCCGTGGGACATCCAACGGCTACCTGAGTCCGTGGTTGAGAGGTGCGACTGAGGACCGAATGATCGTAGGGGCCCGTGCACGAAGGAGACAGCGTTTCTCCGCAGCAGCTGCCATCTGAAGTCCCGACTGGCCTCTTGACACAGGATTCCCCGGCAGAGGTCCACGAGCTGATCCCTTTTGAAACAGACGTGTTGTCCGAAGACCAACAGTCGGACGATTTAAAGGACACACCACAGATTTGGTGAGATTGTTCTGTTGCATGTTTTTGATAAAAAGAAGTTTTGTAACTAAGTTTTGAATAAGTTGTGGTTAAAAGGATAGTTATAACTAAAAATAATAGGAACAATGAAGAAATGCATTTCTAAAACGTTCTGTTGTGTAAGTTCAGGTTACCGGTTGGACGAAAGCGTCCCCAACCCTGTTGAAGACAGTCCTGGTTGGATATTGATGATAAAAAAAGGAGTAACTGTGAACCTATACAATAGAATATGGCATGAGTACACAAAAAAAAATAAGGAATTACAGTTTCCTATTGATGGTACCTTTGATTTAGCTAAATTACAGTATTTACAGCAATGTATGATGAAACGAAAAGTCCGACCTGCTATGTTTGAGACATTTCAAACATGGGAGAAATCTGCTCGAACTAGGGCCATGAAACAAAAACAAGACAGGGAAAGAGAAAAGAATAAAACAACTACGGCCAAGGTAGCAGAATATAATAGTATAAAGATTAACGAAAATATTGAACAGCAGGACAGAGAATTTCGGATAAAAACAGAAAAGTGTTTTGTCGCAGTAGACAAAAGAAATTGTCCGCCTGTCGATGAGGTATTAGAGGACTTGTTAGACAAGCCTCCCCCATATAATATCCAAAATCCTGTTCCCCCAGGTCCCGGTATTGGGGGCCAACAACTTAACATTGCCCCACCACAAACACAGCATGTGCTCCCACCTGCTTTGCTGGTCCAACAAGCATCCGCCCCTGTTGTACCGGCTCAGGCCCAACAAACAGCCTCTCCTACTAATAGTTCGCAGGGCGCATATGGATCTGTAGGAAACACCCCAGCAACACCGCCCGCCCCAACACTTTCCAGCGTGACACTTAATATCAATGACGCCACTAGCTTCACAAAGTGATTCCCCTGCAGTAAATACACAAAGAGCAAACTTTTGGACGAATTCCCCGTGGCTTACATCACCAAGGACAAATAGACGAACACCAGACATGCACATTAGACACACCCGATTAGGCTTTAATGAAAAAGAAACTATAAACAAGATGGC
Source organism: Lissotriton vulgaris (assembly GCF_964263255.1). Taxonomy (NCBI): domain Eukaryota; kingdom Metazoa; phylum Chordata; class Amphibia; order Caudata; family Salamandridae; genus Lissotriton; species Lissotriton vulgaris. The sequence continues at coordinate 1,451,956,919 of NC_141685.1, forward strand.
ACGAAAATGGATGGACCTTGGGGAAATAACAAAAATAGGAGCCTGGGAAACGTTTGAAGGAATGAAGGAACTGAGAGCTAAGAATCTTGTTATTAATAGTATGGTGAATAGATTGCTTGAATACTGTCAACTCTTGCTAGAGAATAGTACAGTTTCTTTCAGAGTACCAGTGTGGTTACATAAATTATGGAGGGAGAGCGAGCAATCCATATTAACAAACACAGAATGCGAAGATGCGTTTGATGCTTGTTATCACTACCACAAAGAGCTAGATATTATTATGCATAATGCCACCGGTCAACATATCTCCCAACATTTTGGTCCAGAACACGAGCATGATACCTCAGCTTACCCTATGAGAGAGGTACATCCTCTTCCTAATCCAGGAGGTGCAAACCTCGCCGCTATCCCACAATTTGTGCACACTCCCTGGACTAGGGCAGATTTATTGGCCCTGAAAAAAGAGTTACCTGACCCTAGAAGTAATCCAAAATTATTTTATGAAAACCTTGAATCCGCTCTTAATTTAACACCTATGCTACTAAAAGATATCGATTTTCTATTCGATTTTCTCGTCCCACAAGAACTATGGCGACCAGTCAGGGATCATGATTCTCCAAATATTAACTGGGGAGCCATAACGGTTGCGGATACTAATAGACGAGCGGGACAGGATGTGCCAGCAGTACTAAAAGCTTTACCTGGACACATCATAGCACGCATGCAGCAAATTTTGCCTAGACAAAAAGTGGACTGGGATAAAATGACCGCTTGTAGACAGAAAGAGGGAGAGGAAGTGACTGATTTTTTCACCAGAATAGAAGAGGTTTTTAAAGGGAATAGTGGACAGGACATTCAGACAGTACAAGGAAAGCGCATTTTTGCCAACCAGTTCGTTAATAACATTTTACCTGACTTATCGGACAGTATAAAGACATACGAAAGTACCTGGACTGCTAAGGACCCAGCTGAGTTATTGACAATGGCTTGCTATTATGAGAATAACAGAAACTCAGAAAAGGGAAAGAAGGATAAGCAAATGAAGGAATTGAAAACAAAGACATTGATGCAGCAAGCTTTTCCTGACAGAGGAAGGTCAAGAGGACGTACAAATTTTCAGAGGGGAGGTGGACGTGGTCGTGGGGTTGGCCGAGCTGTTTCAGCTCCGGCGCAACAGAGCGCAGGGTTAGGATACAATCAATGTGCTAACTGCTATCAGGAGGGACACTGGAAGAACGAGTGCCCTTTGTTACAGGTCCAGGGTCAAACTATGAGAAATAATGCAAACACTTACAGAGGAAATTCAACTCCCCGTGTAGACAGGGGGAGAGGTAGAGGACAGCAAAGAAATTACAGTGACACTGAGCAGACAAATTATTTTGACAATAATAGGAACAATGCGTATTTCACTCAAGATTATACACAATATGATGACAACGAGGACTGGACACAATAGGGATGCCCAGGAGAGGACAGGGAGCGAGTGCAGATACCAGTGGATTCTTCAGGCCCATATGTAAAAATGGTAGTTGAAGGTGAAGAGAGAAAGTTTCTCCTAGATACTGGTGCCACTAACACATCGATTTCCCACCGCTTGCTCCCCCATGTTCCTCTCTCGGGAAGATTAGATAAGTCGGTGGGATTTTCAAATGCTGTTGTCACAAGCCCCATTTCGCGACCATTGGATTTCACAATTGGTCCTATAACAGGGAGTATGCCATTTGTACTAACAGAGAAATGTTCGCTAAATTTGCTTGGTTTAAAAGCTTTGAAAATGATGCATGCTACTATATACTGTACACCAGATGGTGTCTATCTGACTTGTAAGAAACAAGACGTGTCCAGACAATACATGGTTTCAGACAAACATGACATACCACCCGAACTACAGGATATTGATCCAAAATTATGGGCACATGGACCAAACGATGTAGGTGAAATGGATATTGAGCCAGTGCATATTACAGTTAAGCCAAATGTCAGACTACCTCGCATTCCCCAGTACAAAATCTCAAAAGAAGGTGAGGAGGGTATTAAGTTAGTTATATCAGACTTATTGCAACGTAAAATAATACAAGAAGTTGCAAGCAGTCCATGTAACAGTCCCATTCTACCTGTGGTTAAACGTGATGATGGAACGGGACAGGTCAAATATAGGATGATTGTTGATTTGAGAGCCATAAACAAAATAGTGGAACCACAATACCCAGTTGTACCTGACATTACAGCAATGTTTTCATCTGTACCACCTTCAGCCGAGTGGTTCACTGTAATAGATCTGAAGAATGCTTTCTTCAGTATCCCCATACACCCAGACAGCCAGTATTTGTTCAGTTTCAGTTTCCAAGGGCGATCATATAAATTCTGTCGTGTTCCCCAGGGGTATACTGAAAGTCCTAGCATCTATAGCCAGGCATTAAAGAGACAACTAGATGACTGTGCTTTGCCACCAGGTACAGTATTACTGCAATACGTAGACGACTTACTGATCACAGCTGAGACAGAAGACATTTGTAAGCAGGCTACGCATGATGTTCTGGCCTTTCTTGTTCTGCATGGACACAAGGTTTCGCCAGCTAAGTTACAATATTGTCGACAGGAGGTAACTTACTTAGGTCATCTCCTGTCGAAAGGCGGGAGGAGATTATCATCTGAGAGAATACAAACAGTGCAGAACATTCCCAGACCTAGGACTCAAAAAGATGTGCGTGCATTTCTTGGAATGGTCTCCTTTTGTAGGCAATGGGTACCAAATTTTTCTTATCTGGCCAAACCATTACTGTCCTTAACTCACAAAGATGTGGAAGATCCTGTTCCTTGGGATAAAGAACATCAAGATAGCTTTGTGGCTTTGAAAACTGCTCTATGCAATGCACCTGCTTTGGGCACACCGGATTACACTAAGAACTTTGCATTATTCGTGCATGAGAGAGAAGGATGCGCAATGGCTGTACTAACCCAGAAAAATGGAGAGAAGAATAGACCATGTGCCTATTTTTCCTCAACATTGGATCCGGTAGCGAGAGGCCTACCGAACTGCCTCAAAAATATTGCTGCAGCGGCTGCTGCAGTAAGACAGGCAGACTCTATTGTACTTGAACATCCAGTTATGGTTTACGTACCTCATTCAGTAGACATACTGCTGAATAAAACCAAAACTCAGCACTTAACTAATGCTAGGTTGACTCAGTATGAGCTAATACTAATGGCCACTAATGTGACCTTGCAGAGGTGTAACACCATAAACCCAGCTACTCTGATGCCTCTCCCTTCGGAGCAGGATGAAGTACAACATGATTGCGTGATTGTCACTGAAACTGAAACGAAAGGTCGAGTAGATCTGACAGACATACCAATGCAAAAAGTTGATGGAACACTATTTGTGGATGGCTCTTGTCTAAAGAGACCAGATGGAACTACCTCCGCAGCCTATGCTATCACAACTAATAAAACAGTAGTTGAAACATGTAAAATAGAACAGATGTCTGCTCAGGCAGCTGAGTTGATTGCCCTAACTAGAGCATGTGAGCTTTCAGAAAACTTAGCCGTAAACATATACACCGATAGTCAGTATGCATGGGGGGTGGCACATAACTTCGGCCGATTATGGGCCGAAAGGGGGTACATCACATCTGGAGGTGCAAAAATACAGCACGGCACCTTGATCACAAGATTACTAAATGCCCTTGCATTACCAACTAAGTTGGCCATCATGAAGTGTAGCGCACACAAGAAAATCACAGACCATGTAGGTCAGGGAAACGCCTTTGCCGATGAAACAGCAAAACACACTGCGTTGAATGAGTACACTTTAACATATGTAGTGTCAAAGACTGATGAGGAGGAGACAAACATTGATCCCTACAAAGAGATAAAGGACATTCAAGAATTTGCAAGTGAAGATGAGAGGAAGCAGTGGGTTAAGGAAGGATATTATTTTGACACGCACTTTGGGGCTTGGATGCACACACTGGGACATTTGAAAAAGTGGGTCCTGCCCGACAGTTTTCTCCTACCCATGCTTCACATGGTTCACGGTCCCGCACACTTGGGAGCTGATGGAATGACAAATACCATTGAAAAGATATGGGTCAACAAAAACATTAGGAAGACAGCTGTAAAATTATCCAAGAACTGTATGACCTGTGCTCTCTACAATGTGGGAAAGGGAATACAAGTACCACTTGGTCATTTCAGATTGCCAGAATACCCCTTTGAATGCCTACAGATGGATTACATAGAAATGCCCCCTGCCAATGGCAAAAGATATGTTTTGGTCGTTATATGTAGTTTTAGTAACTGGGTGGAGGCATTCGCTTTAAAATACAACACCGCATTGAGCACAGCTAAAATGTTGTTGAGAGAGTACTTCACCCGCTATGGCTTGGCCAGAAGTCTCTGGAGTGACAACGGGGTACATTTTTCGAATAAAATAATGGACATAGTCTGTCAAGGGTTGGGGATAAAGCAAAGTTTTCATTCAGTTTATCACCCAAAAGCAGCAGGGCTTGTGGAACGCTGTAACGCTACATTGAAAAATAAATTGCAAAAAATATGTGCATCAAGCACTCTCAGCTGGGTAGATGCATTGCCCTTAGCCTTGTTCTCCATGAGGACAACTGTTACATCCAAAAATAGACTTTCTCCATATGAACTGGTCATGGGGAAACCAGCAAATGTCTATGGGTTTGCCTCTCCTCCAAAGTTGCAAGAATTGACGCATTCTGCTTTGTTGGATTATTGTAAAGAACTAACTTCTGCCCTGTCTACCATTCGCCAACAGGTCAGAGACACATGGTCCCCGCCTCTGGAAGGAGAAGTACACGATATCAAACCCGGGGACTGGGTCCTGACCAAAAACTGTGTGAGGAAGAACAGTCTGCAGCCCAGGTGGAAAGGGCCGGCTCAAGTTTTATTAGTCACACAGACGGCGGTTCGATGTGACGGACACAAAAATTGGATTCATCTATCAAATGTGAAGAGAGCACCACCGTTCTGTCCAAAACTGCCCCCGGAAGAGGACCGTTCTGACCGAAGGACTGGTGACTGCATTCCTGCACGAATTGATGACCAACAGGCTGCATCAGGATACAATCTCCGCCCAAGGAAGATGAAGAGTGCTTAGGACGGAGCAAGCACCAACTGCCGCGCACTGAACAGTGCCAACTTTAAAGGACTAACTTGTGCAGTGAGGTTAGTAAAATAAGGACACTGCCGACTCTGATATGGAAAGAGAATAAAGGAATACCTCTGAAGCCCAGAGACCCAGAGGAGGAGAGGGTGTGAGGTCGAATTTGTGTTAATACTACCTATTGCAAGGTCTGTAACAGTGAGGCCTATAACGAACACTGTTGAACTGCCGCACTTGTGAGATTGAATAATTCACAATTCTGAAGTATTATTTCGAATGGTATTTCTGTTTGGAAGAACAACTAGACATCTTCCTTTACTAGAAATGGAGGATACATATTCCACTCTTAATGTGAACAAAAAGGGGCGTTGGTACTCCAAACTATGCATATTTTGTATGTTATTTTGCATGATGTCCTTGGTCATTGGATTATTATATCTCCTAGAGCTCTACCATCCTGTTGCAAAAACAGCCCCGCTCCCATCAGAGCTTCCCTCTGACTTTGTCCCCTCAGTTACAGTACCACCAGACGATATGGATCACAGAGAGGAGATGCGTCATAATTCTTTCCTTACCTTGCTTCATCAGACCCATCAAGTAATTGATAAAAATAATTGTTGGATCTGTATGCAATTCCCAGCCTATGTAGATGAAGGTATACCCCTTCTTCAGGTACCCCTGCCATTTGAAGCATCCTGTTATGCATTGCACATTGCGATGCTGAAAGTTGAGCTAATAAGGGTCTTCAGCAACTTAGTAACTTTGCGTTCTACCACTAGAACACCAACTGCCTCCTTGTACACCCATTATGATAAAGACATTCTCCAGTCAGGGAATTGCTCTGAAGTTATTTTACCAAATGCAACGTTCCCATTTTCTAACATATTCACCCCACTGTTGTTGGTAAAAAATGATAGCACACCTCCGCTCCATAGGGACACCAGAGAGATACCCTTTTTGAAAATGAGACAGCGTAGTGTACTTGGGAGTATATGTATTAGGAGCAACGGTACCGCCAACATGGAGAATAGTACCAATTGCAATATGACATTTGAAGTGTCTTCCCAGGAAATAACTGTTCCACTCTATATCGGTGACTCCGTTTATTTCATTTGTGGTACCAGGGCCTATATATGGCTACCAGTGAATTGGGGTGGCTGTTGTCACCTGGGTCTTGTAACACCAGCAATGTCTGTAAAAAGTACTGCAGAAGTGAATAAAGCATCCAGAACTCTGAGGGGTAGGAGGAGTGTTGATCAAGGAGATACAGCGGCTGAGATAGCTGGTGATGTACTAAAGGCCTTTGTTCCTTGGTATGGCCCTGCCATAAATTCCAGAAACATACGCAGGTTGTCCCGTCTATTAGAAGCTACTATCGAAGAGACAGCAGGCATAATTGAGAACATCACAGTTGAGCTTAAGGCTCTCAGATTAGTTTCTCTTCAAAACAGGATTGTGTTAGACATGATGTTAGCAGAACGGGGTGGAGTCTGTATAGTGATCGGGTCCTCTTGCTGCACGTATATTCCTGACTCATCAACATCGGTTAGGCAGGCTGTAAAAAGACTATATGATATAGGTGCCCAGGCCCATAGCGATGTTGGCCCCTGGGATCCTGTAGGTTCCTTTTGGAACGCCTTGTCTGCCTGGGGCTGGAAGATAGGGATGTTTCTAGTAGCTATCTTCCTTGTGGTGATTGGGTGCTGCGTTCTAATAAATTGTCTGCCCATGTGCTGCCAGTGTATGGGGCGATTGTTAAAACCACCCCCAATGCCCCCAGTGACTGTGACTAATGCTCTTATAATGAGGGATGTTGTAACTCAACAATTGATGGATATTGATATCTCAGATAATAACCCTTCTGACGCAAATACGGTTGATTACGTAAATGAGCGCAGTGAGGCCCACTACAGTAACAGCCGGCCCATATATGAACATGTGCATTAGGCCGCAACAAAATGTTGGACCTTTTATAATGGACGCAAGCAAGTAAGTACCCAAGCAAGTACCCACCCACCCTATTCTCTGTGCCATCTTAAATTCAGAGAAGAGGGTGTTTTTCATACCAGTCCTTTGGCCAAGGAAGTATAATGCTTTATTCCTCAAGGTCGACAAGTGTTCAAAGGGATTATGCAATAAAGGAGGTACATTAGACAAAATAACCGTATACAGGGTTGCCTTCGGCGGCAAGTTGAGATTTTGTGATAATTTCATAGGGTTGCCACGATAGTCTTGAATATTTCTTTCCCTCTCTAGGTCTTCATTTTCAGACTGTCCAGACGATTTAACGTCTGATATTCCTCTTACTACATTTGCTGTGTTACCAGCCTCTATTAATGAGGAACCAGAGTTTGGAAGATGGGACCCATTTCGAGTAGGGATGTGTGGGGTATGTAAGGTAATATCGTTAGCAAAGCTCCCGGTATGCACTTGTCTAGCTGCAACGGTGTTGATAGCTTGACCGCCCTCCCTACCATTCACTCCATAATTTGACGGCCTTGGGTTGGGCTCCAGGTTATTTATTGGTGGGACCGGGGGTTTACAGCTTACCATCCCCTCCATCTTCGTCAACCTAGCGTCTACAATTGATCATTTTTGTAAAATTGGATCCAATAATACTGTTACCATTGTCTCTCGTCTACCCAGAAAATCCTCCTCTTGGATACCACCCACAGTCTTTGCTGTCACAGTGAGTGGGGCATTAATAGTGGCATTGGGGTGACCATAGTTCGGATTTGTTTAGTCTACAGTAGCTCTTAAATTCTTCCACGATTTGTTTTGTTTATATGTTCCTCGGCTCTTCCTTTTCTTTTGAGGAGGTTCCGCAACATGAACTGCGGCTGCTTTAGCTTTTTGACTTCTAGTGTTAACCGCGGGCCTGGAAGAGCTATGCTGAGTTCCAGATAAGAGGGTAGGAAGAGTATCCTCTATTACAAATTCTGGGTCATGACGCTGTAACAGGTCAGTTTCAGGGGAGGGTACATTATAAGCAGGCGTTATACTGGATTCCAATAGTACTGGGGTCAGGGAAAGTCTATTCTGAGATGGGAGGGGTTCAAGTGATAACCTACGCTTTGGTAATTGAATCTCCTTAATTAATACTGACTCTGCCCTTGAAAGGAAAGCTTCAAGTGTCCTGACAACACCCTGTACCACTTCCTGTTTACTCATGGCAGCTATGCTAGGTCGAATACACACTGAGGTACAAAATCCAGGTATATACTGGCCGCGAAAGTCTTTATAATACAAATAAAAATGTCTTTACTCGTGCCAAGTTATATCAAAAGTTCAAATGTTTCTCGCCACTTACACAATGAATGCTCAAAAGTGAGGGTCACAGTACCTTACTCATCCTCCCTAGTAGGAAAGGGACCTAGGGGTTAGAGGGGTGGCCCTGCCCCGCCTCTTCCTGGCGCGGGAGCCCTGATCTTCTTAAGTGCGCCTCCTGGCGCACTGGCTTGGCGTTGTGGGCGTGACCCCGGTGGTGCCGCTGGGGACTCTGGATGTTATGGTCCCGTGCGGCACGATGTAACGGCCCCAATAACTCACCAGGTGGTGGACGGCATAAAACAGCGTCTCCGTTCCAGCAGGAGACACAATGCCCCCAAGTTCAGCCCAGAATCTGACTCCGATAAGTAAAAAGCTTTTTAGATGTGGCAAGTTAGAGGGGGGGCCCGGCCCGTCCTCGAACGGGCTCAAACAGGCCTGCACTTGGCCCGGGCTTTGCCCGATGCACGACCGGCGCGTCCCGCGAAGCGGGTGCCGCTAGCAACTTTGTAGGCTCCACCCAAGGGCGCGCAGGTGTGTGAAAGCAGGGCGTCCTGGGACTAGCAATCCCCTCTCCAAAAACGGCGATTTTCGGCAAATGCCGCTCCCGCGTAGTGGGTGCCGCTAGCAACTTTGTAGGCTCCACCCAAGGGCGCGCAGGTGTGTGAAAGCAGGGCGTCCTGGGACTAGCAATCCCCTCTCCAAAAACGGCGATTTTCGGCAAATGCCGCTCCCGCGTAGTGGGTGCCGCTAGCAGCTTTGTAGGCTCCACCCAAGGGTGCTCAGGTGTGTGGAAGCAGGGCCTCCTGGGACTAGCTGTCCCCTCTCCAAAAACGGCGATTTTCGGCAAATGCTGCAAAATGGTCATTTTCTGTTATGACAGCCGATTCTCGCTAGAAAACGTCACATCACAATTATCGGCGGAAACGGCAGCTGCTTTGCGAACACATCCTTCGTATTGCTTGTATTTGATTACCCACCTTTACCTAGGTTCATAGCTAATATTTTGCCAACCTGTCACGTTATTTCCCCCTTATCAAACTTTGTAATGTGCTGCCCTACCAAGCACACGGTGCTACTCGCAGGGACACGTTGATATGTGTTGTCATCACATGGTGTCGGCTGCAGACAACACTTACATAAGCCTGAATGTTAATCACGCTTTGGGTCTCTTCTCAACACATTCAAAATAAATTAATTCATGGAGTGTCTGGTTAGTCATTAAATACAAGAAAAATAATAATACAAATAATATTAATAATGGTAATAATAATGTAGATGATGATAGATAATAACAGAGATGATGATAATGAATTGATCCTCATTTCCATGCAATGGTCTTTATGTTGGAGTTCTTTGTTTTTCGAATGTTTAGGAACAAACTGTGGTTTGTATTGCCCGAATAAAGGGAGAAGGAGATGCACAGTGTAAACATTTTAGGTTATTTGTGATCTTTTATTTGTGTGAAGTTGTCAAAGAATGCGAACTTTTAAATTGCTGATGCAGAAAAAAAGTACGACTTTTCTGTACAAAATGAACTAATTCAAACTTAAATCAATATAAACCATCACGCCTTCTTCCAGTGATTGTATTAGAAGGCGTTGTTTTTAAAGTTAAAGTGAGTATGTATGCCAGAGAGATCATTAAATCCGCATACGAATTAGTTCCCTCCTTGAAAAAAAAATGCGTTCAAATGTCTGCCCTTTAACTAGTTTGTCACATTTGTGATATCACTTCTGTGATTGTTCCACATGGATCATACAATTAAAAGGCGAGTTCTCATTCAGGGGTGAGAAAAAGACTTCTCCGAGGGAACACTAATGAGATCAAGGATTTGTCCTTGCCCTACATTTAAAAAAACAGAATATACGGACTTTACCTTAAAGGGCATACACGCAAAAACTACCATGGAAATGTATTTGAAAAGAGAAAAAACTAAAGTCTCACATTATTACAAATGTGTGCTAGTCGTAGTAAAGCCAACCTAAATGTTATGCTTGATAAAATAACTCTGATTTTTTTCATGGTGTTCATGTATTTGTTCAAGAACTGTATTACACGAATTATTAAGAATATAAGTGCACATATTCAGTAATACACGAGGGTTCTCATTATAGTGGATGCATTGAGGCTTTTTTCAATCATCGTTCATGTGTGTGAGTGAACAGGAACAGAAATAAACATTATTTGTTAATTTAACTTGTAAGGCTAAGGTGTCTAGTATTAATGCATTACACGGTTTATCAAATTGTGATAAAAAAATGCAGGTGTATTTCGTCACTGTTATTTTCCAAATGTACAAGGAATGTAAAAAGAAAATTTCGCAAGCTCAGATACTAATAACATGGCAATGAGCACAAATTGCCCCAGAAATACAAAGTAACCACTGAACTGGAATCAAGCTCTGGTTGTGACTGCGTTTTAGAAGCTAAAGCCACAGCGTGTTTTTCTTCGCATCTCACGAGGTTGATTCACCGAGTTAATTTCCCAGAAAAATAAAATATTATTGTTATGCTGCTTCACCAAATACAGTTCAACTGGAAAGGTATTGATGCAAACACATTTGCCTCAGTCAAGACTTGTTTGGTATGATGAATCATTTGGTATATTGTTTTAATTTTTTTTTTGGCTGGCTAGGCTCTCAGCTGAGCCATGCATAATATTTTTTTCAGTTAGATGTTAAAATATCTTACAAAGGCCGTAGGTGGGTTGTAGGCATGTTAAACACCGCCCTTTAGCACTGTCTACTTTTTTTCAAAATATTTTTTCAGTTTTTTAACCCAAACTCGGCCAAGGGTTTTACATGAAAAGTAGAAGTTAAGGGGCTTATTTATGAGGCCTTTGCACCACTATTGTGTCACTTTTTGTGACGCTGTGGCGGCATAATAAATGCACCACGATGAGCCATATTTACGAAATGATGCATCCACGCAGATGCCTCACTTTGTAAAGCCCTGCGCTACATTATACGTGCATCAGGTATAATGTATACATGATGGGCATTCCCCCGCAAAAACAAAGGCTTGTAGAAGTGTTGCAGTGAAATCTATGAGATTTCACTGCTACACTTCTAGGATGTCACTGTGTCAAATCCTTACCTCTGCCTCACAGCAGGTGTAACCTGACGCTGGCCCTTTCACATGTGGCTTGCCCCTTGTGAAAGAACACATTGCTGGAGGTGTGTCTGTTTTCAAACACACATCAATAATTTGTTCCTTTTGCACCTAAATACGGAGCATCCATGGTGTCACAAGGAGGGTGCACTGAAAAGTGTTGAATCACTGTTTTCACGCAGTAATGTGACACTTTTCATACATGAGGCCCTATATTTTGTGTAGGGCACGGAGGGAAGGGGGTTACAGGAACTGTCCAGAATCAAAGCTACTTGACCAGAGCCCCCTGTTCCTACCTGGCAAGCACCAGCAGTTAGGCCACATCTCCTAATGCACATTGTGTATTGATATCTCCTTTTTCTGAACATGTTTTACAGTTTCCTATCGGCATTTTCATTATAGAGTACCCAGTTGTTAATATCTAGAATTATGTAAAAAATATAGTAGATTTATTCAGCTGTTGGAATTCACAGAAGTCCATGAAGTATATTTGAACATCTATGCAACCTCTCCCCCCACACCAATCGTACTTCTGTGCATTGTCTGTCAGTGAGCATCTACTGCTACATTCTAAAATAAAATGATGTTTTCGAGTTTGATGCAATCCTTTGCCATACAAATTAGAAATATGGAAGCGTTAAAAGAACGGCTCTCCTTAATTTTGCTTTTCTAGCTGCAGAGATGATGTGATGTATAGGTACCTGTGCTGAGAAATGTAGGTAAGGAGTGTGCTGAAAAATGTGCGTAAAGAATTTGCGAGCTGCCTAGGCCAACAAGGATTCCATCCTTCAGATGTGAGTAAATTGAGGATCATGCATTTGTATAATCCAAACAGATCCTAATTTCTTTTCGTATATATGGTAGAATTGCAGCATTAACATAACACACATTATAATTACTTTTACTGCTAAAGTTACGTGTGAATGAGTGTGAAAAATACTTGTAAATGTCCGTAGCCATGAAGTGCTAATTATTCGGGTCTAATCAGCATTCCCGATGATCACCTCCTCCCATGTCACTCAAACCTCCCATTTTCAAAACCTTTAACTAAACAACGCCTGCCACCTGGTAGACAGATTGTCCCCATTCACCCCCATAAATGCATACAGAGTGTTGTAGGGAATCGGTTGTGCGACTGGATGCTGAGTCATGCAATACTAGCAAGTCAACATGACTGGGTGAAAATGTACCAACTAGGAAAAGGTAGGAACTCATGGACAACCATCCCCTTCTGTTACAATGATGTGCACGCTAAATGTTTCATGAATGAAAAATTAGAAACAATGAATGGGGGTGTCCCTCAACTGAAAGACTCCCTCTTCTAAATATGATGTTGGATTGGCATTTCTTTCCTATCTCTGTATCAAGGTATTTGTGTTCAAAAGGTGATGAGTGTGCAGTAATTGCTTCACCAGCCATTGGTGTCAACCGGGCTGGATTAGCCACAAATGATGAATAGTATCCACTTTTAGTCTAGGAGCCAGAGCGTTGCTTTCAAGGAGTGATAGGCTGACCGATCATTAGCCTGATCAATTTCTAAAGCAAACCTCAGGGGGCAGCACACACTTTTATGCATGAACACACATGAGTTGTTGATGCTGAGAATTTTTGTGTGTGCTTTCAAAGACCTTTTTGCATGTACATATATATTTATATTCATGGATCTATATGTATAGATCCATTATCTACTGGCAGTCGCCAGTAGATAGTTATAGTTAGGACCTATTTCCAGTAGGAACATTTGCACATTCTATTCCCAATAACTTTGGCGCCGGTTGACGAATCTTCACAAATTTTTCAAAATTCTTCAGGCGCTCTTTTCCGCTCCTATCTTGAAAGTGTCAGGGTGATCCTTCACGGGGGGGAGCTGGGAAAAAAGGGGGGGTCCCAAAACATGTTTTCCCCATAGGAAAATTTAGACACGGCTACAGCCCAAAATACTGAACGGAATTACACAAAATTTGGCTAAAAAGTAGCCCTTGGTTCGGAAAGATCCCTTTTTGGTAAATTGTGTAAATCCGTTCAGTAATTGCTGAGAAAATCAAAAATGAAAAAGTTTCAATATCTAGTGCAGCAGAACCTCCCGAGAATGAGCTTTATGCTAATTGGCTGTCAACACTTCAAACCAGGTAGTGTTGGCAGCCATCTTGTGCCTCGGTAGAACCGAGCGGTACAAAAGGGGGTGGTGATGGACGGAGCATCTGAACCAATCAAACACTCACACCCAGTCAACATATCTGGGTTTGATCCATCACTGTTCTTTAGCCCACTCTGCCACCCCAGTTCAGACATGGCCATATGCAAATCAGTCTGACCCTGTGCCTCATGGGAACAGTCCAGCCCGAACTGCCAAGCTGTGCCTATATAAAACTTTTTTCATTTTCAGAAAAACACACATTCACTGGATTATGTAGTCAGTGATGTCATTTGAGATGTCATCAGTGATGTCATGAGTGATGTCACTGACCATGTCATGAGTGATGTAATATGTGACATCATCAGCAGTTTGTTGCAAGCGCGCGAGTTATAGTTAGCTGAACTAACTATAACAGGGGAATATTCACTGGTTTTGTACGAGCGAAATGTCCAACTAACTATAACGCCCCTGAAACGATGTTTTTTTTCAGCAAATTTCTTACATTTTTTAAATGCTAAATTCTAACTATAACTTGCTTGAAACCTATGGTTTTTTTCAGTGAATATATATATATATATATATATATATATATATATATATATATATATATATATATATATATATATATATATATATATATATATATATATATGTATATATATATATATTCAATGAAAAAACCATTGGTTTTAGGCCATATATAGTTAGGGATTTGCATTTACAAAACCTTATTTTACTCGCATAAAACCATTGAAATTCCATATATAGTTATAAGCGCTAACTATATATCGCGCACCCGCAATCCACTGCTGATGATGTCACATATTACATCATTCATGACATGGTTAGTGACATCACTGATGACATCACTGATGACATCTCAAATGACATCACTGATGACATCACTGATTACAACATCCAGTGACTGTATGTTTCTGTAAAGTTAAAATATGTTTTACATATTGAAGAATGAGTGGATATATAAGTGTCTGGATGAAGGATTTACTAGGTGCATGACTGACTGACTGATTGAGTGAGTGATTAAATGTGTCTCACTGAGTGCATGGGTTAGTGACTAAACTGTTTTAATTTGTGCATCATTATATCTGTTGTTCTACAAACTGCTGCATATGTTGATCAGTAGCTATATGAGTAACTGTATGGGTTATTGATTGGTTGTCCAAGTATTTGTATGGGAAACTGAGTGTGTGTGTATGGGTGGCTGGAAGGTGTGTGACTCTGTACATAGATGTGTGAGTAGTTGATTCACTATATGTATAGATTCAAAAGTGCATGTGCAAACAGCTGTATGGGCGGTTGACTGTGCATGAGTGTATTAGTGAGTGAATGGATATCTCAGTGCTACATGTCAAATTAAGTACATATGTAAAACACAGTACATGTGAGAGTTGACATCTATAAATAACTGTGCATAAGAGCCAGTGAATGTGTGAGTGGCTGTATGGATCATTGTGAACATGTATCAGAGATTGTATAAGAGAGTAAAGTAAATATGTGTTAGTATATGTTTGAATAAGTAAGGTGTGTATAACTGTATAGTTGAGAAAATGGAGGTGTGATTGATTTTTGGCATAACTGACTAGGTGTGTGAGTAACTCCATGGATGAGTGACAGTCTGTGACTGTCTGTTTACACTGATTGTATCTAAGGTTATATTAGAGTCTGAAGAGGTTCATGGTATTATCACATGAATGATATCATCAGTGATGTTATCAGTCATGTCAAATGAGATGTTTTCAGTGATGTCATCAGTGATGTCATTTGAGATGTCATCAGTGATGTCATCAGTGATGTCACTAACCATGTCATGAATGATGTAATATGTGACATCATCCGCAGTGGATTGCGGGAGCGCGATATATAGTTAGCGCTTATAACTATATATGGAATTTCAATGGTTTTATGCGAGTAAAATAAGGTTTTGTAAATGCAAATCCCTAACTATATATGGCCTAAAATCAATGGTTTTTTCATTGAATTTTCAAGGTTTTGTAAATGCAAATTCCTAACTATATATCCACTATAACCTATGGTTTTTTCTGTGAATTTCATTGGTTTTTTAATAGCAAATATGAAAAGCTTTAAAATGGCAAGTACGTGATAGATAAAAACATTTTCGTATTTATGCACGCTGATGTGCTTTGAACGCTGCCCCCCTCCCCTCTTTTCTCTTAGTAGTACTCTCTCTTTGCAGATAGTGAAGAGTAGTTAACGCAGGCCTTTACCCCCGTTGTAATCCGTCCTGCCTGCTTGTCTCTCCATTTGATTGATTATTATCCAAGCATTTACTGTTTTTCAATTGATTCTCTTTGGTTCATTCTCTATTTACAAACAAGCACAAAGTCGCAATACTCTGTTTAGTCTTTGCAGATCGTGAAAAATCGTGTAAAAAAATAAAAGTAATCGAGCAAAATCAGTAGGCCACTAATTGGATCTCTTTTTGACCTCGCTAAAATAGAAATATTATAAACAACCCTTCATGAGAAATACGAAAATAGTGAGATGAACTGAGCTCCACACCATGAGGGCTGCAAGACAGCTCGGCTCCGTCACCCACCCCGCCCAAAATAACGACAAACCCTATGCAAATATTAAAAATATAGACAACACACCAGCAAAGAAACAGGGTAAAATATTTTATTAAATAACTATTTACATAACGTTGGTTTATAAGATGATGTCAGTAGTGGACCGATGTGTGAATAGGTCGGAAGCAGCACAAGGCGCCAAGATCCGGATGGAAAGTCCTGGATATTGGGTGCCATAGTTCAGAGTTCTGATTTTGAGCCTTTTTCAATGCCTGTGCTTTGTTGTTTCCCCTCCATCAAAAACAAAAAAAAAATATAAAACTGTGCAAAAATACAAAAAAAACAAAAAATGTTTACAAAAGCAGTGCTTGTAAGATAGTCTGAAGCTTATTTCCACCTACTGCAGCTTCACTATTCTCAAAGTAAGTGAGGGTCGTTTGTGGACCTGACTGCATTTGAAAACAATGTTATATGGTACCTCCCTAAACCGCTTGACGGAGGCCCCCGAGGGGCGGTGTGATGGCACGGACTCGGAGAAGACGCTTGGCTCCGACCCCCTCCCCAAGTCTTATAGCACTGGTGTAGCCTGAGATCGCCCCCGACATAGGCGGCCGGCTCCCGGGGTCCGGCGGAACTTTTTGCCTTTTGATGACTCTTCTATTCTGGACTTTGTCCCACAATCCGTTTGACCTGAAGACACGCTGTAGTGGGGCGCCTCTTTACCGTTTTAGTTGCCATTCCGCCCGCTTTTGCTACACTGTGCCTCTTCCGCCATTCAGCTGTTTACCGCCCGCTCTTGCGACTACAGCGTCTCGCTCACCATGTAGTTAAGTTGCTCCCGCTCTTGCGGTGCAGCGATAGGCGGCTGCCACAGGACTCTCAAAATGGCGGCCGGCTCTTCGGTTTTGGGCCTGGTCCACTAAAATGGCCCTGGGACACCTTGGAACTCGGACGCTTCCCTGATAGGGCTTGGGTCCCATTCTCGAAAGCGTCCCCTCAGCCGTGAAGATTCTACAAAAGTCTTGGGGGCCCCCGACTCCCGCAGGCTTCTGGTGGGGAGCGGCTGCCATGTCTGCTCGTGGAATGGCCACGACGGAGCTACGAGATGGTAGTGCTCTCATGCTGACGCCAGCTTTAGTATGAAACATCCAGAAACACTGTAGACTACCAATTCGATCAGTTCCGGTAGCGCCCCAACATGACCCGGAAGAGAAGAACTTGCCCTCCCCTCTTTGACTGATGGTTCTTGTTGCCTGTCCCCTCTGTTGTCATTTAACAGAACTTTTTGGACTGCTGAAAGGGGTTGTGTTCCGAACGCTGGTTGGTGGAGACATTTTGACTATATTCTTGACCTACGTTGTCGCGTAATGCGTTATATGACACGCCGCGTTAGCGCACCCGGAAGTGATCCGGGGCGCGGCGCGCAGCGCGTAACGTAAGCATAACAGGTCATGTGACTTGTTAATAAAACTTTTCATTGGTTCATTTTAGTTTTGTTATTTTAATGATGAAAAGCTTGGTCATATGACCTAAAAATTACGCTTTTTATTTTTTTCGAACATTATTTTTTTTAAAACATATATGTTATAATATTCCAGGCTAATGTACTTTCGCGGAAAATTTACAACTGTCCTGCAAGTAAAATATATTCCTTTTTCGAGAAAAAGGGCGTTTCTTCGTTCCATGACGGAGCCGTTGAGTAAAAGAGACTGGGCCTGCTGTCTTAGTCGCCGATACGCCTGATTATCAGATTCTTATCGATCACTTTATGTTGCAGGAGTGGAAAACACAACTGCCCTTGACCATTTATCTTTACTACGTTCCTACATATTATACCTTTTATACGTCATGTAATTGGACTGCTTTATTTCACTTGCCATTTACTGATTCGAAAACAGTGACTAAAAGTAAAAACTTTACCAATGTAAATACTACTACCGTGTTTGATTTAAAAACCTTTATTGTGAAAATGTCAGTATACAAATACGGGCCTATAACCACCTGGGCCGGCCACGGAGCAAACTGAAATCGTATATGATGAGGAGACATTTACACTGTAGAGGAACGTAACGAGCGGGCCATTAGGTTGCAAGAACTAAGGTGTCTAACAGTTGCGGAATCGGTGGACGTACATTTTGTAATTAAAATAAGACAGGGCCACTTACAATAAAATTTTGTAGATATACATTTGCGGGCAAGGAGTTACAAGTCCCATTTATACCGGCGCCATTTTGGGCGAGGCCGGGCAGGTCCAAGATATAGTCAAAATGTCTCCACCAACAATCGGCCAGACCAGAACCCCTTTCGGCCCTTTATGCTACAAGATGGTGTCTTCCATTCAGAAAATATTGTTGGCAGCATTTTGAAAGGAAAGATAAACAGCCGCTCTCCTAGTGAGTCTCACATTGTTACATTTAGGAAGAATGTTGAAGAGTAATATGTGGAAAATCTGAAGCCATTTTTCTACAAACTCTCAATCAGCCTAAGTCATGGGCGATCTTTGTCCACACCAGGGCAATAGTGAAGCTGCAGCAGGTGCAAAAGAGCTTCAGACAGTCTTACAAGCACTGCTTTTCTAAACATTTTTTTGTATTTTTGCACAGTTTTATATATTTTTTTTGTTTTTGATGGAGGGGAAACAACAAAAAACAGGCATTGAAAAAAGCTCAACAGTGCAGGGCGCCTTGTGCTGCTTCCGACCTATTCACACATCGGTCCACTACTGACATCACCTCATAAGCCAACGGTGCACCCCACACTGACTTTCGGCGCAGCATTGTAGGATGGCCACACCAGTGCGGCAACTTGCTGGACACCACCTCGGTGCCATCCGGATCTCGGAGCGTTCGAGTCACTGTACCGCAAGAGTGACCGGAACTCAGCTGGTCACGCCGTCTTTCGGCGCAGCATTGTAGGATGGCCACACCAGTGCGGCAACTTGCTGGACACAACCTCGGTGCCATCCGGATCTCGGCGCGTTCGACTCACTGTACCGCAAGAGTGACCGGAACTCAGCTGGACACGCCGTCTTTCGGCGCAGCATTGTAGGATGGCCACACCACTGCAGCAATTTGCTGGACACCACCTTGGGCAACAGTGAAGCTGCAGCAGGTGCAAATAAGCTTCAGATAGTCTTACAAGCACTGCTCAGAACTCTCAACTATGGCACTCAATATCCAGGACTTGCCATTCGGATCTTGGCGCCTTGTGCTGGTTCCGACCTATTCACACATCGGTCCACTACTGACATCACCTCATAAGCCAACGGGGCACCCCACGCCGACTTTCGGCACAGCATTGTAGGATGGCCACACCAGTGCGGCAACTTGCTGGACACAACCTCGGTGCCATCCGGATCTCGGCACGTTCGACTCACTGTACCGCAAGATTGACCGGAACTCAGCTGGACACGCCGCCTTTCGGCGCAGCATTGTAGGATGGCCACACCAGTGCGGCAATTTGCTGGACACCACCTCGGTGCCATCCGGATCTCAGCGCGTTGTGCTGCCTTCGGCCTATTCGCACATCGGTCCGCTACTGACGCCGCCTCACGTGCCAACGGATTTTCTATGCTTTTTGTAGCCCTATGCCGCATAACAGGTCATGTGACTTGTTTATAAAACTTTTCATTGGTTCATTTTACTTTTGGTTTCCTAAAGATGGAAGGCTTGGTCATATGACCTAAAAATAACACTTTTCATTGGTTTAGAACATTTTTTTTTCCCAAACGATGAAAGCCCCACCTTGTTTCTGGATGTTTCAGACTAAAGCTGGCGTCAGCATGAGAGCACCACCATCTCGTAGCTCCGTCGTGGTCATTCCGCGAGCAATCATGGCAGCCGCTCCCCACCGGAAGCCTGCGGGAGTCGGGGGCCCCCAAGACTTTTGTAGAATCTTCACGGCTGAGGGGACGCTTTTCGAGAATGGAGCCCAAGCCCTAGCAGGCAAGCGTCCGAGTTCCAAGGTGTCCCAGGGCCATTTCAGTGGACCAGGCCCAAAACCGAAGAGCCGTCCGCCATTTTAAGAGTCATGTGGCAGCCGCCTATCGCTGCACTGCAAGAGTGGGAGCAACTCAACAACATGGTGAGCGAGACGCTGTAGCCGCAAGAGCGGGCGCAACTCAGCTGGATGGCCGCCACCTGGGGAGGCCCGTTCACGCCGCCTCCCCCACGCCCCCCCCCTCCGGGCCGCCCCACGCCAATTTTCGGAGCAGCATTGTAGGATACCAAAACCAGTGCGGCAGTTTACTGGACATCACCTGGGTGCCATCAACATCTCAGCGCGTTCTGCTGCCTTGGGACTATTCGCACAACAGACCGCTACTGACGAAGCCTCCCCCCGCCCCACCCGGGACGCCCCACGCCAATTTTCGGAGCAGCATTGTAGGATACCAAAACCAGTGCGGCACCCAGGCGACATCACCTGGGTGCCGTCCAGAACTCAGCACGTTGTGCTGCCTTGGGACTATTCGCACAAAAGACAGCTTCTGACAATTGTTGCTTTTTTGGGTGAAAAATGTTTAAATGTTTTTACAGTTTTTGTTCCGTTCATTATAGTTAAAAGTTAATAAAGTTTTAAAATCTAACTTTGTTGGAGTGCTATATATGTTTAAAAAATCGGGTGAATGGGCCCTTGAATCGGGTTATTGTCATGTGTGGGCTTTGCAAGTGTACTGCTACAAGATCGGACATTTCAAACTCAAATGCACGTTCTTTTTCTTACCTTTCCGAAGCATGGAGCGCAATAGCAGGCAGAGAAAGGGTGATGCACGTGTTGAACCCTGCCTGGCCTGGCAAGTTGCTGGCAGTTCCCCCCCCGCCCGCTCCTGAAAGAGGGCACACACACACCGCCGCCCGAGTACTTCACAAATCTTTAAAAGACCATGCGCTTGTTCATGAGGCTTAAATGGTTTATCACCCCTTCTAGAACCCCTGCATCGACCCTCTGACGTTTCCTGGAAGAATTAGCACGTAACACAATACCAAGCCCTGTCAGCTGAAACCCCCGAGAAATCATGGGGCATATTATCAAGGGGGTTTATTTCCGCTTTTTGGGCTTTAAAAGCCAAAAAATAAAGAGATACAATTATCTCCCTATTACCAAGCTGTCGCTAACACCAGTTAGTGACATCTAAAAGGAGATAGCGACCATCTTGGGCCCCGCTTTGCATATCAGTGATATTTATCACTAATGACATGCAAAGTGGGCGTGCCAAGATTTTAGCGACTGGAAACAGTCCCTAACCATCGCTATCTCCTATTACCAACTTTTGGAGATATTCGCGCTAAGCGCAAATATCTCCAAAACCTAACACCTGCCCTGAGCAGTTTTAGCCATGTTATCCAATGGGAAGTGGATAACATGGCTAAGAGCATTTGCTGGATAATGCATGAATATCGCTGACTTTTCAACGATATTCATGCATTGCGGCCGTTTTTTATCGCATTTGCGATAAACCTTGCTAATAGCAAGGTTTATGTGCGATAAAATTCGCCGATGTGCGGCGATAATTTTTGTCTCTAAACAAGTTAGAAACAAAAATTATCGCTAGTTGTTGGTAATATGCCCCCGGGTTTTTGCTTGCAGGAATCGGGAGGCGGGAGACTAGCACTGAAATCAGTAGTCTCACGCCTGAATCGGGAGGGTTGGCATGTCTGGATACTCTACAGCTGGGGCCATAAACTACATCCGCAGGGCTAGGTGATAGCCTAGGTCCGGCCTGGACAATCAGACACAGAGGAAGAGGAGTGTCAGAGGGTGCGGTAGTGAATAGGGTGAAAGGGAGGTGTCGGGCGGGCACAGGGTGTGATTCTCAGAGAAGAGCAGCGCAGATGGGGGGAAGTATATGGCCCATGCATGAGAGAAAGAGCGGGGGTGACCAGTGCGTGGGGGAGATGCTTGCGAGGGTGGGGAGCCATGCTGAGGATCGGCGGCGTGCAGAGAGTGGCCCTGGTCAAGGCATCTAAAATGGCTGCCGTGCACGACAAAATTGTGGCATTGGACAAAAACGCAAGATGGCGCAGACAATGTTTATCAATAAGGATTCATTTATAACAAAATATTTACTCGCAGTGGCAAAATGGTGGTCAACACTTCCTGATTTCCATCGAATCGAACGTTAACAAACGTCACGCAGCAAAAAAAAAAAAAAAAAAGCTCACGCACAGAGCAGTTTTTAGCCATGTTATCCAATGGAAGGTGGATAACATGGCTAAGAGCATTTGCTGGATAATGCATGAATATCGCTGACTTTTCAGCGATATTCAGGCATTGTGGCCGATGTGCGGCGATAATTTTTGTCTCTAAACAATTAAAACGAAGCACAAAATGGCGAATTCCCGTTTCGCTACCAGTTTGCGGCCCAGTTTGCGGCCCGTGAAGCGCTTCTACCGTGAAAAATCTTTTTTTTTTTATTTTCCCCACGGGACCCTTTAATAACCCCAACAACATTCCTAGGGGGTCAAGAGGGGTATACCTAGCCCCCTTTCATTAAATTCCCCCTTCGTTTTTCACCTCTTCTTCTCTCTCGATCCTACCGAGAGATAAGATGGCGGCCGCTCCGGACTGTTTAGAATGTTGACAGACACCGGAGAGCCAATCAGCTTTCTGCGCGCAAAGTTCCGTTTCGCGAAAAGTAAGCGGACCGGATCGCTGCCCGGAGCGCTGTTACAGATATATATCTTGTTTTGAACGTTAATTTCTCAAAAACTACTGGAGCACATATATTGAGACCTAGCAAAGGCACATCGGGCTAACAGTCCCTACAATTTTGCCAAGTTTCGTGCAAATCCATTCAGTCGTTCGAGCTAAAAGTGAGTCCAACCGCCCTATGGAAATTAACATGGGAAAAACGCGTTTTGGGACCCCCCTTTTTTCTCGGCCCCCCCTCGACAAAACCCCCCCAAATTTTCAAGGGCTGCTCAAAAACAAAATGTGCCATTTTCCTGAAAATTTCAGCCGATTCCGTCCACAAACGCCAAAGTTATTAGACATACAATTTTCAGAAATCCCATAGGGAAAAAATCCTAACTATATATACCTACTGGCGACCGCCAGTAGGTAATATATATATATATATATATATATATATATATATATATATATATATACATATATATATATATATATATATATATATACATATACATATATATATATATATATATATATATATATATATATATATATATATATATATATATATATATATATATATATATATATATATATATGTTTGTATATATATGTTTGTATCTAAATGGATTATTTTTTGGCATAAGAAGAAACAAGCAGAGAAATATGAACTTCAAAAGTCCCATTGAGGGCATAATATTTGATGTCACGATATTGTCTATTCTTTAAACCATGTACAATATTATTTAATAATCATGTATACTTTGAGAAAATGTTTAAAATTTAAAAATTTAAAAATTTGACAAAATATGGACAAAGTAATTTCATGTTACAAAACGGCAGTATCACCGTCCTCCATGGCACCCTGTGAATACGTTGATTCTTTTATGTAGTTGAATTGTGACTGTCGAACCAATAAAATGTTTTATATTGCATTGTACACGCAGACGGACTGAACATTGAGAAAGGAATGTGTCCATCCAACCTCTGTGAATAAATAAATGATTTCCTTCTCTCAAGAGTGGGGTTTTCCTTCCTTATGAAGTTTTTTCAGCTTTTATATTCTGTGAGTTTACCCTCATGCACAACCAGTGGCCTTCTGGTAATTCAGAGCGTTGATAGTCAAAGATGCCACTGCACAGCAGAGAGACTCTTGGATTGACAAGTGGCCAGATATTCGTGGACAGGTGAGTCGGAGGACCCACAGGTCCCTGTTTAAATTTCCCGCTTGTATAACATTACAATTTAATAGTAACAGGACAACATAACTCTATAGTAGGCATGAGTGATGAGAGAAGGAATTTGTTAATCAATGAATTTTTCTCATCAATTTGAAGTTTAACTAAATGTTTAGTGATGCCGCGTGCCAAGAAGTGGCCATCGACATCTTCAAAAGAGGACCTTCAATACATAATGCAAGAAGTGAGCAGAATACTGCAACACAGGATGATCTCAAATGATTTTTTTTTAAATTAGAAAAATTATATGAATTCAAAACACGAAAGAGGTGGGAAGCAACATCTCTCCAAACACTACCTTGATGAGCATCACATTCTGTGTGGCTTAAGGATCTACACTGTCCCCTCCTACAAAAATCCTGACCCCTGATTACTAGATGAATGGGCAGAGTACGCTACGGAATCATCTATTGGCATGCTGAATATTCTAATTCAATTTGCTGGGAGTTGTAGAGAAAAGTGACAGAAAGAGACTACAGAGTTGTAAACATTAATTTCAGCAGATGATGACAAAAAGGCCCAAGAGCAATTGAGAGAATCAATGAAGAAGAGGCCCCTTACCTATGAAGAAAAGATAAAGCAAAGGAACCAAACTATGTTTAATCAAAGTGCACATGATTTTAAACAAGGCAGAGAGTTAACTTCTGCTCGCAACTTTCATGCCCGAAGAAGAGCATTAAGGAGCAATATCAATTGCTCAACAATAGAGCATAGAGAAATGTCTGAATCAGACGTAGCCACTGTTACAAAGCAATCAGGAGAAAAAAGTACTGAGGCTGGGACCATCCACATATGGACAACCCCATTTTCACGATGAGTTCCAAGTCTTAAGACAGACATGGCAATGTGGTGGGAAAAGCAAACCACCATAATGAAAAGCACAAGGACAAAAAGAACATGGAGACGATGGGGCTGCAAAATACATAAAAGATTAAAACAGAGGTGCTGCATCTCAGAAAATGAGCAAGAGAGGCTTCAAAATCAGCTAGAGGCAGACAATCTAACAATTGTCAATTCAACATAAAACATTCAAACTCCTGCTGAAGAATCAGTTCTAAAATTAGGACTCACATTCTGCCCTACTAAGAATTTTGAATACACAAAGACCTACATAGACCTGTTCAAATTTACCAGGAAATTGAAACTTCATAAATTCTTCAGACAAAAAGAGAACTGGCATCAACAACAACATAAATCGCCTTCAATACGATCATCAGAGACAGTTATATTGACAAGAAATGTTCTAGAAACTCTGTTATTCCTTAATGATTCTGAATTTCCCATCCATCCAGAGATTCGTTCGAAAGAAGTGTAACAAGTTACAACATTGGGTATTACACAAAGAAGTGCTTCAAGCAATTTTACAACAAAATCTACATTCATACCAATCATGCCAAATGATAATTTCAACATCTTCGAGAAACCAGTTAAAAAAAGATCTCATGCGACAAGATTGAAAAAACACAATGACAATAAGATTAATATAACAAAAGATAAAAAAAATGGCCATATCAACTATGCACAAAGATACAAATATTGTATGCAAGCCATCAGATAAAGGAGGAAATATTAATTTAAGGATAAATTAATTTTACTGCTGAGAAGCAATGAGGCAATTAATGGACAATAAACGCTATAAACCTATTACTAAAGAAGTATAAGTGAAAAGTATACAGGAATATCATAGTTTGATACATAATATTGGCTTGTTGGACTTTGAATAATTACAGTTTTTTAATCACTGAATCCAACAACACCAACCCTCTAACATCTTCTGAAGATTTATACAAAATATAGAGTTAGCCCTGGGACATCCAATCATTTTGTCACAAGGCAGCCTAACAGAACACATGCTTTAATTTGTTAACCATTTTCTTTTTCAATTTGTAATAACACTATGAACATACATCCACGTCACTAAAGACTTTTTAAGATTGATAGTCAACCTTTATGGTTACAAGACATGCTGATGATTGTGTTGGACATGACTAGCTTGTATACCTGTACCTCCCATGAACATGGTTTAAGGGCAATACATTATTTTATTAAAGAAAGAGCACTGAAATTCCTTGAACACAACAACATGTTAGAAGAATTTGTAAATTCTGTCTTAACAGCAACATCTTTATTTTTCAGAACCAACTTTACAGACAATTGCATGAGACATCCATGGGCACCTGCTACACCCCAGGTTATGCAAATCTTTTCATTGGTTATTGGGAGAAGCAGGTGGCCTGGCCACAAACAAACAATACGTGGGTTTACTACATAGTAAGTTGGTATAGGTACATAGATGATCTTTTTATTTTATGGAAAGGATTGAAAACATCAGCAGAACAAAATGTAGCTGCCTTAAAAATGA
The DNA here is from genome assembly GCF_964263255.1 of Lissotriton vulgaris. Lineage (NCBI taxonomy): Eukaryota > Metazoa > Chordata > Amphibia > Caudata > Salamandridae > Lissotriton > Lissotriton vulgaris. The sequence continues at coordinate 1,451,983,349 of NC_141685.1, forward strand.
ACAATGTCAAGTTAAAACTTACAGGCAAAATAAGTGTAATTTCTGTGATCTTTCTTGACCTTAGGGTATTAAAAGCAGCTGGTAAGATATGTACCAAACTGTACTGAAAACACACAGCAGGCAATTGAACTCTGTAGCCAATCAGCAGTCACCCAACTACATGAAAGTGGAGCATCCCCTATGGGGAATTAGTCTGAATGAAGTGTAATTGTCCTCGAAAGGAAGATTATGAAATAGCAGCACATGAAGCTAGAAAAAGATCCACCACATGAGAATATCTGAGAAAGGTGCTAGAGAGTGTAATAGAAAGAGTAGACCAAAAATAGAGAGAAAGTTTCTGTTGGAAAAGCCTAACAAGAAAAGTAAAGATCAGGAATTCAGACTAATTGCCACCGTATCCAAAGAGGTAGGGACAGTGAGTCATATTACACAATGGAATTGGCACATTCTAAAAACTGATGCAGTTATAGCTAACGATATACAGGAACATCCTAGTATAAGATTTAGAAAGAGTCATTCACTCAAAGATAAACTAGTGCAAAGTCATCTTTCAACAGATACAATTGAATCACAATTGGCCAAATCACAGGGTTTTTCCCATGAACAAAATTGAAAGTGTGAAAAATCAGTCCTAAAAAACTCACTTCGTCGGTACCGGGGTGTGGCAAACCGAGAATTATCAACAAATTCATGAACAGCACCATACAATAAATGGTGGATTTCAGAACATGAACAAGCCATTATGAATAAAGATAAATCATATCCTGTTGTGAGGCATTTTGAGATCTAGCATAATAGCGACAGAGATTTACTCAAAAATTACTGTCTCAACATTTTACCCATATGGCTGGGATACCCATCACCCCCTCCCAACACAATCCCCAAGAATGGGAAGACGGAAACGGTTCTTGAACTTTTGGAAGGCGGGAGGGTGTTACCCTCCCGGCCGTATTTATTAAAATATGAAACAAAATTAAAACATTAAAATAACAGTTTCATATCATGTACAATTTCATTTACACATTACGATGTTTATTGGCTAACCTTAACATATCTCTAATACAAAGGTTCTCCTAGCCGATTCTAAAACATCCTGTAAATGCATTTCTCAAAATTCAAATTGTACATCCTAACATTACGGGCCAACGGCAAGGTCGTAACCGGTGTCAGATCCCTAATACCAGAACTCCCCCCCTTACTTGTGAGGGGCGGGCGCACAGAGGACTGTACCTCTGTGCCAACTTCCAATTTCCCTTGTCTTAACGGGGGCCCCATATTTACTCGACGCCATCTTGGTGGTCGTCCGAGGACTCGTGTGAGGTGTCTAGAAGGTAGAGTAGACCCCCCTCCCACCCCACACTGCTTACCACATCAGCCGTCGTGGATGTCCTGGCCCCGGGAAATTCCCAGGAGGGGCCCGTAGCCCCTCCTCCCCAGGGAGGGGCCCATGACCGCCTTCCCTTTCGGCGGCCCCATCCTTAGAGGGTACCGCCTCCCCATGTGAGGGGCCAATGGCCGCCTCCCCCCGGGCGCTCCCATCCATAATGGGTGGCGCCCCACCTCTAGGGATCTTCCAATTACTGCTCACCGATCATGACCTTACCGCTCGACCAATATTAAATACAACATTTTTTAACCTAACGAGGACGGAATGAACAGTTATACTGGGCATTTCAAAACACAACTTCTAACTATGCAATAACACCTCCTTCGACTCAGCTGATACTTCGCCTAAAAAAGAGCAACCATTTTATTGTCACATCAAAAAACAATCGAAACTTTATTCAAAACAACCAGAAAAGAGATAATATCCTCGTTAATCAACTTTATTGCAATACAACTCGCTGCCATCAGGGGCTGGTGGGTGGGTCAAAATTGGCTCCTTGTTCCGTCTCGGGCTCACGTGCAATGAGGAGGTGCAGCTTCCAAGCACAGGAACAAGAGGATGCTTCCTTGGATTGTTGCTCCTTTTATTCTTCCTCGGGAGGGCGTGGACCCTCCTCCAACCGCCTACGGGGCTTGTCCAACGGTGTAGGTGTCTAGGACAACCCCCCTTGGGCGGGAAAAGGCGCGCCCCGGCTACGCCACTTCGGGCATACCAGCCGAGACACGCCTCCCGCCCAAAATGGTTTCCCGGGGGGATCGGGGCACCCAACCATACGTTCGGGGGGACCGAGTGGTCGCCCCTTTCCATATGGCTGGGATACCCATCACCCCCTCCCAACACAATCCCCAAGAATGGGAAGACGGAAACGGTTCTTGAACTTTTGGAAGGCGGGAGGGAGTTACCCTCCCGGCCGTATTTATTAAAATATGAAACAAAATTAAAACATTAAAATAACAGTTTCATATCATGTACAATTTCATTTACACATTACGATGTTTATTGGCTAACCTTAACATATCTCTAATACAAAGGTTCTCCTAGCCGATTCTAAAACATCCTGTAAATGCATTTCTCAAAATTCAAATTGTACATCCTAACATTACGGGCCAACGGCAAGGTCGTAACCGGTGTCAGATCCCTAATACCAGAACTCCCCCCCTTACTTGTGAGGGGCGGGCGCACAGAGGACTGTACCTCTGTGCCAACTTCCAATTTCCCTTGTCTTAACGGGGGCCCCATATTTACTCGACGTCATCTTGGTGGTCGTCCGAGGACTCGTGTGAGGTGTCTAGAAGGTAGCGTAGACCCCCCTCCCACCCCACACTGCTTACCACATCCGCCGTCGCGGATGTCCTGGCCCCGGGAAATTCCCAGGAGGGGCCCGTAGCCCCTCCTCCCCAGGGAGGGGCCCATGACCGCCTTCCCTTTCGGTGGCCCCATCCTTAGAGGGTACCGCCTCCCCGTGTGAGTGGCCAATGGCCGCCTCCCCCCGGGCGCTTCCATCCATAATGGGTGGCGCCCCACCTCTAGGGATCTTCCAATTACTGCTCACCGATCATGACCTTACCGCCACAGGCCGGATAGTTGACCGGCTATCCGGACCCCCCAAAAAACTCCTACTAAAGGTCATGGCTACACAAACTCTTTAACCAAGCTATTAAGTCACCTATGAGTAAGACATTTCCCTCCCGGGACAAATGGACCCCATCTTCCAGATACATATGGTCCCCCCGGATACATCCATGTGGAACACAATGCAAATTTCCTGTACGAAACAACCTACTCAGTTTGTTATTAACCTTCTTTACCGATTGATTCAAGGCAGACACAGAGAGGGCCCCCCGCCACACCTTCCGAGGAATCATGTGTGACCATGCGATCGTACACCCCGGAACCCTTCTCGCCAACCAACTTACTGAAGATAAAATTAACTCGAGAAGTACTCGTCGACCAATGGTCACCAAATCATTGCCCCCAAGATGCACTATGATTACAGACGGCGGTGACCTTGTCCGCCCTAACAGTCCCTCCATAAAACCTTGAAACTGGTCAATACAGAGCCCGCCCCTTCCGTGGAAGGTCACCCTGTACCCGTATTCCCCAGCCACGTGAATCATGTCACCTGCTTTGAATACGTCCGCGGCGCGCCTCACGTATGAGTGGCCAACGACCCACACCACTCTTTCCTCAGCCGGTGATCTTTGACCGCTGGTCCCCAGGTGTCGGGTCAACTGCACAGTTCGCCCCGCAAAGCCTGCTCGCGAAACTGAAAACCAAACAGAAAACAAGAAGCGTGAGTGCATGATATTAGCTTCACAACATGTGCAACCGCACATACCTTTTATAACAATTCGAGGACCAACGCCCCAACTGTTTCACCTTTTCAACACACTGACCCCTGGCTGTAGCCTCTGTAGCAGCCCCTATCCGGAAGGAATGGGTCCCAAAATTGCTCGGGTCCAAGCCCGCTGCCGCGATTGCCATTGTTAGCACCCGCTGAAACTGAAACCTCGTCAGTGGGGTGGCGTCGGTGTGCTTCAGCAAGCTCCCCCCCCATGATGCCGCCCTCTGCGCTAAATACTCCTCCACGCATTTTGCCGGGCACATGGGAGACCCCGGGATCCGCTGGACTACCACACTGTCCCCGATCGCTCCCTGATCGGTCTTGGACCTGGCTATTGAGATTACCATCGTCTCGCCCTTAATTTGAATGTGTTCTTGACACAGACCTCCCCCCGTATCCTGCTTATTCCTTGCTACCAGCTCGCCTACCCGCATAGCCCCATGGAATGCTAATGCAAAAGCGGCCCGGAACAGCACTGTCTCTGATTGAGATGAACAAGTCGCAGGTAGTACGGACATTAACAGGGACAACCTTGCTAGACCTATCGGGTGCCTCTCATCCACTCTACGACCCTCAAGGCGTTGCCACCCACGCAGTGCCTTCTTTACGAGAAAGGACGATGTGGGGTCCTGGATGCCATGAGCCTGCGCCATGAAGGCAATGGCGGCCCTGTGCCTATTGGCTGTTTCCAGTGATCGGCCTGCCTGATGTAACAATACCAGAAATTTCAGGACATACTCCTCCTGCCCCCAATGCTCCCCCCTAGCTGAACCCAAAAATGACCAATAGGAACGGAACGCCCCTTCATATGCCTTCCTTGTCCTGGGCGCTAGACTCTCTCCCGCGAGGTTTTGTAATCTGGGGCACCGAGAGACCAGAGAGCTTCGGGAAATGGTGCCGCCACCAAGTCCGCTGAGGGCAGAAAACCCCCGAAGGCCTGCATATGGGAACGAGAGAGTGCATCAGCTGCCTGGTTCAGTACCCCCGGCACGTGTCTTGCCCTAAAGTGGACGTTTAGTCTCATACATAGCAGGACAATTTCTTTCAGCAATCAAAAAATCCACTTGCAGCGTGCTGCCTGATTATTGATACATTCCACAACAGTCATATTATCAGACCAGAACACCACAGCACGATCACGAAACCCCTCTGGCCATGTTTTCAAGGCTACCAGAATGGGGAACAGCTCAAGGAACCCAATGTTACCTGTGAGCCCACTATCGTGCCACCAGGCCGGCCATGTTTGTGCCGACCATCGATCACCAAAGATGGCGCCAAAACCCACACTTCCTGCCGAGTCGGTCCACAACCCCAGCTCTTCGGAGGAGGCTGACGGTTTGTTCCACACGACGCGACCGTTGAAGTCCGCCAGAAATGCCAGCCAAATGCGCATATCCTGGCAGACCTCTGCTGACAGTCTTGTGCGGTGGTGCCCTTCCATGAGGCCAACCATGGCTTGTGCGATAGAGCGGGAAAAGGGGCGAGCCATCGGTATTACTCTAAGGGCAAAGTTAAGCTGACCCACAGCTTGTTGCAACTGATGGAGAGTTACTTTTCTCTCGCCAAGGCATATTTCAAGCGAGGCCTTAAATTTCATTACCTTCTCCTTGGGCAAACGGAAGCACCCCTCCACTGAATCGAGCTCAATTCCCAGAAACTCAAGTGAGGTAGATGGCCCCACTGTCTTGCCTGGTGCCAGTGGCACGACAAATCCTTTCATGAGATTACAGAATTGCATCAAAGCCTGTTCACATTCTGTGCCCCCGGCTGCCCCCAAAAACAGAAAATCATCAAGGTAATGCATAACCTGCGTGAAGCCCGTGGCTCTGGTGAACGCCCATTGCAGAAAAGTACTGAACTTCTCAAAGAGGGCACAAGAGATGGAGCAGCCCATTGGCATACATTTATCCATGTAGTAGCGCCCTTGAAACACAAAACCTAAGAGATGCTGATCCTGTGGGTGTACCGGGAGCAACCGGAACGCTGACTCGATATCTGATTTAGCCATCAGCGCTCCGGGCCCCAGGCGATTCAACATGGCGACGGCCTCATCAAAGGATGCGTACCGCACCGAACAAACTCCCGGGTCAATCGCATCGTTCACCGAAAGACCCCTAGGAGCGGACAAATTATGGATTAACCGAAACTCACCTGGGTCCTTCTTGGGGACTACTCCCAATGGTGAACAAACAAAATTAACAACTGACGGGTTCACATACGGTCCCGCAACCCGACCTCGGGTCACCTCCTTTGCAATCTTTGCCTGTACCACCGCCGTATTTTGTTGAACAGATAATTGGTTTTTACACTGTGCTTTCCCCCGAAAATCCCCCGCCGGGATGTGGAAACCATATGAGAAACCGTCTCGCAACACCCCAGCGGAGACATGATCAGGGTATTCGTTCAGCCAAGGGATCATTGCCATGATGTCAACGGGAGTAGGTAACGGTGCCCCTCGGCCGATATTAGACCTGTTTGGCACCTCCTCCTCTACCTCCTGTATCACCATTCTTGGCTCTGCACGAACTCTCGGGGTGTGAAGCCTGTCCGCACCCTGCACACTCATGCCTGAACTTGCACGTCCCTTGTGGCCTAGTGCACTTGCCTCTGTTAAAGCTCCAACAGACCCCTTCCTTACCCGAGTTCCCACTATTCTTTGTGTGATGATCACCGTTGGCGGCTGCCCGAAAGGGCGCCGCCAAATAATGGCGGGAAGGCTCTGCCCCGTTCCCGCCAAGGGAAGACGACTTTGCCGCGTTCGGCATAACCTGCTTCTGCCATGAAATGGAGTCGAAACAATCCCACGTCAGGGATGAGTCGTGCTCCTTGGCCTTACGAAATTTGTTATCGTAACCCATCCACTGATTACCTTCATATGATTCGTAAAATTCCATAATACGTGTCTGGTAACAGGCTAATTCAGTCAACACTTCAGGCCTACGTTCCCCCATGATTGCTGTGAACATTCCAAACGCCCTGGCCCAATTAGCGATCGTTTCATCTACTCTGAAACCCGCCATTGTTGCACGCCAACCACTCGGATGCAACAACTCCTTCTGATTTGTAACGTGCTCTATCTCATAGTGATCGGTCAACAGTGAAAACATGTTCACATATTTATCAGCCCAAATCCTTTCTTTCACATCCATCGGGATATGTTGAACCACCTTTTCCCTCCTTTAGGGTAACGATCCCTCCCCCGCTATTGGCAACGGCAGCTTACCCGAACCAGTAGCTGGATCTGTTGTTGCTGCTGTTCCAACTCTCGACGCCTGTTTTTCCGGGGGAACCTGTGGGGAAACAAGAGGACAAGGTGCCTTCGCAGCATCTCTCGATTGCCGCAACTGCTTCATCATCACGGAGGTGACTCGGGAACCGGGGCCTCCCCTCCTGCCGCCCCATTCCTGGCCCTTTTACCTCTCCCGGCAGGGACTATTCCCGGCAATGCTGGTCCGGCGACTTTCTTCGGTCTACCCGTGCCATTCATTGCTGCCATCTGCTTTTTCATGTTCGCCATGTCCTTCACCAGCATGCGAAGCATTTGTTCGGTCCCAACCTTCTTTCCGACCTTCTTGCCAGGCATCGTTCACGGATATTCGATTCGAGGTCCTGGATCCAAAGCTTCGGACTCACTGAAAGAGAAACACAAAAATTACAAGTTCTCAAAATTGGCTCCTTGTTCTGTCTCGGGCTCACGTGCAACGAGGAGGTGCAGCTTCCAAGCACAGGAACAAGAGGATGCTTCCTTGGATTGTTGCTCCTTTTATTCTTCCTCGGGAGGGCGTGGACCCTCCTCCAACCGCCTACGGGGCGTGTCCAACGGTGTAGGTGTCTAGGACAACCCCCTTGGGCGGGAAAAGGCGCGCCCCGGCTACGCCACTTCGGGCATACCAGCCGAGACATGCCTCCCGCCCAAAATGGTTTCCCGGGGGGATCGGGGCACCCAACCATACGTTCGGGGGGACCGAGTGGTCGCCCCTTTCCATTCATGAAAGAGAAGGTGACAGAATAGCCATGCTAACACTGTTAGAATTCAGATATATTCTGGACTTAAAAACAAAGACATCTTTTGGTCTAAAGATTGAAGAGGAATTAGCAGTACATTTAGGCTAATAGAATTCTCAAAATGTAATAGACAAAATGGCTTTCCCTGATATGCAACCACTAAATTGCTGCTCTATCACAAATGTTTACAAATTAACAGTCTTATTATTTAGTTAATTTTTTTGACCTTCACTAACTTTTACTTTTTAATTAAGTTCCCAATTTTGATTCAGATATTTTGCAGAAATGTAAAAATACAGAAGTCTATATTGATGTGCTGTGTAACCAAGCCCATTCAGGACAAATCATGAAACAGACACCAGCGGGACTGATGTATGTATCCAAATGAATTATTTGTGGGCATAAGAAGTTACAAGCATAGTAATATAAATTGCAAAAGGCCCATACGGAACTTAATCTTTGATATCATAATCTTGAATATTCTTTCAATTATTTACAATTCTAATTATTAATCATACATACCTTGAGAAAGTGATGAAAAATTGAATATTTGACATAATATAGAAAAAGTAACTGCTTGTTACAAAATGGCAGCTGCAGTATCACAGTCCTCGATGATGTCCTATGAATATGTTACTTCTTTTATGTTGATGAATTGTGATGTCACTAACTAGCGAACCGATGAAATTTTATATATTGCATTGCACGGCGCGAGCGAACTGAATGTTGAGAAGGACGCCAGCAAAAAATGCATCCGTCCAACCTCTGTGAATAAGCAGAGTTTTTTCTTCTCTCAAGAGTTCGGTTTTCCTTCCTTGGGAAGTTTTGCAGCTGTGATATTCTGTGAGTACACCCTCACACACAACCAGAACTTGCCCATAAATGCAGTGGCCTTCTGGTGGTTTGGAGAATTGATATACAGATATATATAGGCAACAGGCACTGCTTTGTTTTAACTGTGCAACCTTGGAAGTAACCCATTTGCTGCTTGAACAGTACATTTTCATCTGGAGGTAATCTGTGTTTTTTCATATATAAATATATATACACACCAATCCTATTGCTTGGATGTACCCACTGAAGACCCAGGTCACAGACTCCAATGTATATGTGATAAACTGTTTTTATTGCAATAGGTACTACACAACTGACATTATGTTTTATAGTACAAACGAGATCCCTTATCAACAAACATGTAAAACATAATCTAGAAGGGTTAGCATTAAAGCTGATAACAATCTAGCAATGTACACCTAGCTCATATAATAATTATGACAAGTGTTGTTTTTAAAAAAGTGTGGGACTGCAATTTATAACACACTCCCGGGAAAAATAATGCAAATGTAAATGTAAAACACTTCTGCAGATTTACATAAAAGTAAGAAAACGTTAATAAATATAAATATGGATAGGGTATAAATTAATTGATATTTATACTACTGTAGAAACGATCAGATCAGCAAGAAAGTAGCACCATGGGATTTTAAGGTTTTGGTGCAAAATTGGCAAATGTGCAAAACTCTCAGTTGGTCATAGAGTGCATGATGCATGATTCAATGCTCTCTCTTTAGTGCCTGTCAGTTTGTATATGCAATCACATCCCAGGTGAGCTTAATCTAAATCGACTGACATCTATTATCTATTTAATAATACTACATTTCATTTTTTAAATTATCCTCCTCAAGTTTTGTTAACCCTTACTCCATATATGTGTTTCTGATTTCATACATTGTAGTGGATATCACACTAAATAGGAGCCTTTCTACAATTTTACAAACCTACACAATGCCTCAAGGAAGCACACAATTAATTAATATGTCGATATCCCCTCAATTCTTTAAAGTGATAAGTTTGAAAAGTGAAAAAACACTAAAGAGAAGTGTACACTGCTGCGTATATGAAAAAACACTTACTAAGACATAAAATATGCCCAAAAATATATACTGAAATAACACCACTTGATATTAGCTCAAAGTCTCATACATAATTCATTAAAACCACAATTTTATAGTTAGGTATATAGTTCTTCACTAGTATTAAGCTCTTTTGGGGACATTGGGGATCATTATGATAGCTGTGAATCTGCAACCGGCAGCCTGCCGATGGTGGATCCATTATCCGCCCACCAGATGAGGATAGCGGGCAGTTTTCTGACAGACAGGAAGTCCGTCCGCCACAGGTCCGACACAGGCAATCATTATTATTGCCTGTCGGTCCCATCCGCATCCTCAAAATGGTGGCGGTGCCTAGCAGGTGTTGAAGGGATTCTGCTCACACACAGAACTGTGCACAGAGACCCAGGACATCAGTGACCATATGTTCCATATGTTCCAATTACCTAGGACTCCATGTGCCGCTGTGCCGGCCATTATTCCAATACCAGAACATTCTAACTCATGAGCAACTATGGGACTCATTAGTAGATCATAATCCAGGTTGGGAGACACTGTGTTGCAGAGACACAAATCCAAAGCACATTTGAAACTGAAATCCAGGCAATGGAAGACAGGCTGCACGCATGTAAAATACGAGAACCAGAAAGATCATCCATAATCCACACTTAATGTACCCAGCAGGAGCACTTCATAAAAATCAAACATCCGGTTACGAAACTGGAGCAGCCGGGACATATTGTCGTGGGGCACAGATTGTGCAGCCATTTTTTAGCAAGCAAATCAACAGCAGCATTCCAGCAGCCAAGGCGAGAATTAATGGTATTCCGCCGAAGAGGATGGAAAAAACAGAAGGAAAAAATGCAGGTATCACACCAAATATCGTTTGGAATGTAGTCACAAGGCCAGAACTTAAAATTTTAAAAAAGTGCGCCAAGCCTGTGGACGATGAGGGATTAAAGATTGTGTGAATCAAAGCCCGAAATGCAGGAGGAGATCAGTATTTAAAAGGGCATGTACCTCGGTGCGAGTGTTTGCCAGGTAAAGGACGAATGTTTCATGCGAAGAGGTAAGGGCGACTTCTTTTTGAGACAAAAGAGCTTTATTCGACTCATCCTGTTGAACTCTGCTTTCAAGGTCATAATGGAAGTCCAGATGGATACATCGAGCTTCCAATGTGGAGGAGGGAACAGCACATTTTTGCAACAGTCTACACATTGGTACACAGTCACAATGTCGTAATTGGCCCGTTCGGATTAGCGATTAGCTGAACCTACACGTTGTCCTCCTTAACTTGGCTATATACGATAAACGCCATTTAGAATGTTGCAGCGGCCATCTTAGACCATGAGCGGCCTCGTGGCCGACGTGCCCTTTAGTCCTTTGTCCGTTCCACTGACCACTCTCATCTGCCCAGCAACAGGATATTTTTAGTACTGGTCAAGCCACACATGCGCAGTTCTCACTGACCCGTAAACCTTCAGGAATGTGCCGCTAACTGACCAGTGGGTTTGAAACTCTCCAATGAGCTGGCAGTATTCCAAAACATGACCATATATGTCTCTAAAACTGTGTCTTAACTTGTGCCGCCTAAACTTTTATTGCCCCAAAACTGTATATAAACGGGGTCACACCGGTGTTCGGTGTGATACCTCTTGCATTACCGAAGGGTGCTGTTTGAGTGTACCACCACCCCATGGGGTTTTAATAAACTTGTTCTTTGCATTTTACAGTTTCCGTGCCAACAGTTCTTGTGTAAGTGGGTAATCTCTGGAGCGTGTAGGCCTTGGGAACCCCGAAATACTTCAATTGGCGACCACGAAGGGACTCATCGGCGACTCGGATGCCCGAAGGAGAGGTCGTGACGAAGGCTTGGAAATCCGCCATGGGCGCGCGCTGCCACGAGTGACCCGAGTCTTGGCTGCCACGGTGTTCTTTCCTTTCCTTCCGATCTGACCTTCCAGGTGGCGCCGGTCTCCGACTGAGTTTTCGAAGTGTCCGCATCACTGAGAGAGTGCCGTTTGGCTGATTTGGCTTACAAGACCTTGGCAGTTGGAACCTGGACAGTTGAGTATTTGGTAAGAATTGTGTTCGGTAAGGTAGTCTTCGGACGCTTACTGAAGTCCTACGAATTGTGTTCGGTAAGGTAGTCTTCGGACGCTTACTGAAAATCTGTGCTTTGTGATCGGTGAGGACGCTTGCCGAATTCTATGAACTTTGATTTGAGTTAGCTAACATTGTGAATTTGTGATCTTTGAACTTATATGTGTAGTGCACTTCACATAGGCAGGCATGTAGAGATGTTTCTCTAACTTTGTTTTTTCCCTTTGAGCGGCACAATCGTGTGGAGAACTGTAAGTGCCATTTTTCCTGGTGTCACGCTTTCGTGATACTTTTCGAACATGCCTGTTTTTAGCACACTTCGAGGAATGTGTTGTTTTGGAGACGGTACCTCAATTAGGTTAGCGGAATCACAGCCGGCTCCCCCAGAGGGGACTCCAAATAGGGAAATGTATATTAAGTTTGGCCTCCCCCCTATTATGTACAGTAAATTGTGGCATAAGTACACTAAGGCCGATCCCGAATTGCAATGGCCCCTACACGGGTCATACGATTTGAGTAAAATCCAATTTGTGGAGCAATGTATGTTTCAGCGCAGGTCTAGACAAAACATGTTTGATTGTGTGCGAATGTGGGAGAAAGCGGCGCGTGAACGAATGAAGCGTGAGGTTGCCTTGGCGGACAAAGAGCAGAAGAAGGCTGCTCGGGATAAGGCTTTACAGCTTGAGGAAAAGGAGGCTCAGGAGAAGAGAGAAAGGGAGGAACGGGAGCGTAAATTGCAAACGACTGGTCAATTTCCTATTCGCCGACCACTCTATCCTGTCCTTAATAATGAAATTGATGATTTTTCTTTGTTAGATCGGTCACCGCCTCCGTACGTTCTGCCGACGGCTCCGGCTGCGGATTCCGAGGATGATGGACAGGATAAGTCGAACCAAAAGGGTGTATCTGCTCTCAGGTTTACTGCGGATAGGTCCGCTCATTTACGTAGTTGGGCTCGTAAAGTGAATAAGCATTGTGTTACTCAGGAGCAGTTGTTAACAGAGAAGAAAGGGTGGTCGGATCTTGAATTAATGTATTTTCTGTCTAGTTTGGCGGATGAAGTTGTAAACGCATATCGTGAACTTTCTGATACGCTTGAGCCTAAAGTGTTGTCGGTGTATCGTGAGAATTTAGCTAAAGGTGAGTTTGATCTTACAGATGTTGACGACCTGTTCAAGCAACTGATCAAGCTGCGGGATGAGACAACCCAGTTGCGACAGGAACAAAAACGGAGGCAAAAGGAGTCCGAGCCGGGAAATAGCGGGGAGGCTAAGGAGTGTTCTCTTCGTGGTTCAAATAAGAATTCTGCGTTGCATGTTATGCCTATGCGTGAAGCCGCGCCTTTGTATGTTCCACCAAAAGGGGAAGGTACGGATGATGATAAGTTGTCGAAGGATGCGAAAGGGTATTTTGTGTATAATTGGGTATATACGCCGTGGAATAGAGCAGATGTGATGGCCTTGAAAAATTCTTTACCTGACCTTCGGAAGAATCCGGCGGCATTTTATGAAGGGGTGGATGGGGCTATATCGTCTTGTGTGATGACTCTTGTAGATATAGATTTGTTTTTTGGGCTGATTTTACCACCTGATATGTGGAGGCAAATTCGTAAAACTAATGACGAAACGATTTTGGGGGGGGCATGGAAAGAGATAAATGCTGCAGATTTAGATAGAGAACCAGCATGTAAGCCTTGTCAGCTAATTCTAGATCTTCCGGCAGCTATTTTGCATAAATTGAAAACGCTTGTTCCTGCTAAAAAGATAGATTGGACCATGTTAACGTCGTGCAAGCAGAAACTTGATGAAACGGTCTCAGATTTCTTTACACGCTTCGAGGAGGCATTTCATGATTACAGTGGTCAATCTTTACCTGACGATACGGGTCGGCATTTGTTTGTAGATAAGTATGTGGCTAATCTCCTACCAGAGATTGCAAAGCGATTGAAGTCGAGTGAGAGTTCCTGGGCCACGGCGACCCCTGCGTCCTTGTTAACTATGGCTCAGTATTATGAGCGGCAGGAAGTGGAGGCTAAAGAAAGTGTAGAGAAAAAGACGAAGGAATTGAAAACGAAGGTGATGTTGGCGCAGGTTCGGGGAACACAGGGTAGAGGGAATGAGAGAGGTAGACGAGGTGGAGGTAACGCATCGTATGGTCGTACGGACATTGCGGAGGATCAGTGTGCTTATTGTAAGGAGTTTGGGCATTGGGCCGACGATTGTCCGGTACTTCGTGAACAGCGTAGTCAGCGTGGTCGAGGTAGTGGAAGGTCAAGAGGAGGTTATACTGGAATGAGAGGTGGCGGAGGTGATCGCAGACAGGTTGAGGAGAGGGGCCGTGGCCAGGACGAACGAAATACGTTTGATAGACGGAATCAATATCAGATTTTGGAAGGAGAGAATGTGGAACATCAGGATTATGTGCACGCATAGGATTGCGTAGGATGGGGTAAGGAATCAGTTGAAGTGCCAGTAGATCAGCAAGGTCCATATGTAACAGCGGGTATTTTGGGTTCTACTGATCAGTTTCTAGTCGACACAGGAGCTACTCGTAGCGCTCTGTCGAAAAATTTGGTTCCGAGGGCTCCCCTGTCTGGCGAAATGATTACGTGTGTAGGGTTTGATGGCACACCCTCCCCCAGCCCATTGTCCAAGCCCCTTGCACTATGCATTGACAAATACTTTAGTTTTGGCCAATTTTTGTTATCGCCCCATACCCCAGATAATATCTTGGGCATTGACTTGCTTAAATATTTTCGAGCAACAATACGCTGCGCTCCAGAGGGAGTGCGGGTTATTCTGAATGACAACTACCCTGACCCTGATGATTGCCCTGACCCTGACAGATTTTGTGTCATTTTAGATATTCCCGCTTTGGCCTCTCTGCCGCACACGTTGTGGGCGACATCAGATACGGATGTGGGAGAGATGCGCATTCCACCAATACACATTACTGTTAAGGAGGGGGCCCCTCTACCACGAGTGCCACAGTATAAGATCTCGAAGGAAGGTGAAATTGCACTGACGCATATTGTTCAGGATTTGATTTCTGCAGGGGTGGTGGAGGAGGTCCCTTATAATGTTTGTAACAGCCCTATTCTACCGATTCTTAAAAGAGACTCAGATGGCAAGATCTATCGATTTATTATTGATTTGCGTGAAATAAATAAAATTGTCATTCCCCAATACCCAGTGGTGTCTGATATCACGACTTTGCTTACTTTGGTTCCACCGACAGCCACCACTTTTAGCGTTATTGATCTAAAGAATGCGTTCTTTTCTATCCCTGTTCACCCAGATAGCAGATATCTGTTTGGTTTTACGCTCAATAATAAATCGTATAGATTTTGTCGTGTTCCCCAAGGATATACTGAGAGCCCTAGCATCTACAGCCAGGCTTTGAAACGTCAACTAGATTCCTTTAAATTGCAGTCTGGTGTGGCGCTTATCCAGTACGTGGATGACCTTCTGCTCGCTGCCGACTCCTATGCACAATGTGAACAGAGTACGCTTGCGTTGCTTTCCTTTTTGGCACAAAACAATCACAAGGTTTCTAAGAAAAAGCTTCAATACTGTAGACCCCAGGTGACCTACCTCGGTCATCTGTTGTCTAAGGAGGGGCGGGCATTAACATCTGATCGAATTCAGGCAATTTTAGACACACCAGTCCCCCGCACGCAGAGAGATGTGCGTGCCTTCATAGGGTTGACATCTTTTTGTAGACAATGGATCATGGGTTTTTCACATATCATAAAACCTTTGCTAGCATTATTGTCCAAAACTACACCGATGCCTCTTGAGTGGACAGACGAATGTCAGAAAGCCTTTGAGCAGTTGAGACAGGCCCTTTGTTCGGCACCCGTGCTAGGAACACCAGATTACACGAAACTTTTCACATTGTACGTGCACGAGAATGATGGGTGCGCGTTGTCAGTGTTAGTGCAGTTACACGGGGATAAGCAGAGACCATGTGCATACTTCTCTGCCATTTTGGATCCTGTAGCACGAGGGTTGCCTGGGTGTTTTCGAGCGGTAGCGGCAACAGCAGTAGCCATACGACAGAGTGAGGGCATAGTGTTATCACACAAACTGTTGGTGTTAGTTCCTCACGCAGTAGATGCCCTGTTAAACCAAACAAAGACCCAATACCTCACGAGCGCACGACTTACAGGATATGAGCTGACACTTTTAGCGCCACACATAACATTGAAAAGATGCGCTACTTTGAACCCCGCGACTTTATTGCCCTACCCGGCCGAGGAGGGTCAGGAAGAAAAACATCATGACTGTGTTTTCCTGACTGAGGAACAGACAAAGGGTCGTGTTGACTTACAGGATGTGCCACTTCCTGATGTGGATGGGGAACTGTGGGTTGATGGATCGTGTTTGAGGCTACCAGATGGTACGACTTCCGCAGCATATGCGATCACGACTCTTAAGACGGTGGTTGAAACAGCTAGAATACCACAAAAATCGGCTCAGGCAGCAGAGCTGATAGCTTTAACAAGAGCCTGCGAATTGAGTGCTGGCCTATGTGTGAACATATACACAGACAGCCGGTATGCCTTTGGAGTGGCCCATGATTTCGGACTTCTCTGGAGGGAACGTGGGTTTCTGACATCACAGGGAGAGCACATTATGCACGGAGAGTTAGTGCGTGATCTCCTAAACGCGTTGCTTTGCCCCAAGAAAGTAGCGATAGTGAAGTGCAGTGCCCATAAAAAGATCACGGATAAAGTGGGTCAAGGAAATGCCTTTGCAGACAGCATAGCAAGGCAGACGGCTATGTCCCGAACTAGCTCCCCTATGTACGTGGTACAATCACAGGCCGAGAGATGGAGTGATGCTAGAGCAGAGATACGGGATATTCAAAAATCAGCTACAGAATCTGAGCTTGCGGCTTGGGCAGCAGATGGGGTACTAGATGACGAAGGTTGTTGGAGAAGCAAAGACATGGAGAAGTGGAAATTGCCTGCGGCTTACTTACAGGCGATGGTCCAGATGACTCATGGACTGGCCCATGTCGGAGCTCTTGCAATAACTCGGCTTTTAACACGAGTCTGGGAACATCCTTAAAATTGCAAATACTGCAAAGAGAGTAGTGCAGACCTGCCTGGTGTGTTTACAACACAATCCTGGGAAGGGGGCCCATACTCCGAAAGGAGGATTCGTTCCACCTTCTGCACCGTTTGAAGTGCTTCAAATGGATTACATCCAACTCGAGCGCTGCAATAACCTGAAGTACGTCCTAGTGGTGGTGTGTGCTTTTAGCAAATGGGTTGAGGCCTACCCCACGAAAGACAATACGGCTTTGACAACAGCTAAGGTGTTGCTTAAGGAATTCTTTCCTCGCTTTGGAGTTTGCAAATTTCTGTGGAGCGATAATGGGCCCCATTTTGTTGGAAAGATTGTGGAATATGTACTGAAGGGGTTAGGGATTCAGCAAAAGTTCCACGCTGTATTCCACCCTCAGTCAGCAGGTTTGGTCGAGCGGTACAATGCCACCTTGAAGCTTAAGCTGGCCAAAATCGTGGCGTCTACATCGTTGAAGTGGCCAGATGCATTGCCGCTAGCACTGCTCTCTCTTAGATCAGTATCCCACTCACGAACTGGCCTTACGCCCTATGAGGTGGTGTTTGGCCGCCCCATGAATATCTGGGGGGTGCCCAAGCCGCGATTAATACATGATGTGCCTTGTGTTATGATGAATGATTATTTGGCACGATTAACAAATGATTTGCTCTCTATTCATCAACAGGTTCGAGAAGCGCTCCCTGATAACTCCACTGGAGAAGGCCACGATCTTCGTCCTGGGGACCACGTGATGATCCGCTCGTTTGAGAGAGCAAGCAGTTTGGAGCCCAGGTGGAAAGGCCCCGAGCAGGTCCTCTTGGCGACCCGCACCGCAGTACGAGTAACGAACAGGAAGCGGTGGGTGCATTCGACCCATTGTCGCCGTGTCTCTCCGGACCTGGTGACTCCTGCTGTGCTGACTGACTATAAGGAGATCTTGGAGAAAGAAAAGAGCCCAGCTGTGACGTCGGCCGAAGTGGAGGGAGCCTTCCCGGACCAATCTGCTACCGGAAGAGAGCGCTACAATCTACGCCCGCGATAAGAAGATTTTTGTTCCTTTTTTTTTATGACTGGTTGGTTACCGCTCCAGGTTTGTGAAACGGAAACCGGGAATTCCAAGGGGGGGGGATCAGTTCTGCCAGAGTAGCGACACCCGTCTTGGCCCGGAGAAAAAAACAACGGCTACCTCGGAGTTCAGCACCGCATTTTTCTTTTTTTTTAGGTATACACGCACGTGTATCTGGGACAATTTGTGAACAATTCGTGCTACTTGAGACTCTGTACAAACTTTCTTGAACTATGGCATCAACGGCATCCCGTGACAAGAAAATATTGGGTGCCTTTCTCTTTGTTCTAACTATTGTGGTGATAGCTGTTATAGCCTGGGTAGTCGAACTTGTGGTGCCTGTACGAGAACATTTGCTGCCGACTACCCCGGCACCGTCTGAACATTTCCATTTTACCTTGCCATTCCATGAAGAACGCCATCGCCAAACGTACTTAAATAACAGCTTCATTCAGATTCTTCACCACACGCATAATATGACCAATACCTCTAACTGCTGGGTGTGTGGAATGTTGCCTGGGCACCAGAAGAGAGGGGGCACCCCACTTATTCCACTCCCGTTTTCGCACAATGGGTCATGCAATGCCTGGTACACCCTCCTCTTTACTTTGAGATGGCCAACTAAAGGGGGGGTGCTTTTCCGTTTGAATAAAGTATGTTCCCATGACAAGGATGGGTTTCCCCGGGCTGAGGGTACACGTTTTGAGTGGGAAGAATACAGGCCTGATAATGTATCTGCTCCACGAATATATAGCAATCAACGGAATGTGAATGTATCCAGTGCTCATGTCATAAATGTCATTGCCACAAAAGCCGATTTATGTATCCGAAACAAGGGCACGATTGCAGTGGGGAAAAGCGAATGTAATATTACTCTCACGTTTGATAGCCCGAATGGCATTTCATTTGTTGCATCTCGAAACACCTACTTCATCTGTGGAACGAAGGGGTACCATCAGCTTCCAGTGGGGTGGTTGGGCACATGTTATGTATCGTTTGTGCTACCTCCTGTATTCATTGCCCCTCCGATGTACCACAACGACTATACTCTGTACCACGATTTTGTTTTGAACAGAGTTAAGCGAACTGTTGCTCTAGAGGACATTGATCAAACGGACACTGCATTACAACAATATGTGGATTTCAATCTGGGACTATTCTCCTTTGTGGGGGCTGCATTGAACAGCCGGAAAATCAGACGGCTGACTCGCGTTGTCGAGGCTGTTGCGAATGACACTGCTATTGCCCTGGGGAATATTACCGAAGAACTGCAGATTTCCAGAATTGTCACCCTCCAAAACCGGATGGTGCTGGACGTTGTTTTGGCTGATCGTGGAGGGGCATGTAGAATCATCGGAAGCAGCTGTTGTGTTTACGTCCCTGATAATTCTCCATCTGTGTATGATGCGATTTCCAAGCTGCATAAAATAGCTGCCGAAATACACCCGGACAATGGAACTTGGACACTTTCTGGATGGTTCTGGTCCATGATTGCAACTTGGGGCTGGAAACTGTTGACAATTCTCTGCATACTTGTGGGAGCAATGTTCTTTATATGTTTGTGTATCCAATGTGGCCCTGCCTTATGTTCGATGTGTCTATCAGCTTGCTTACCATCGAGGCGAGCTCTTGCCCATGACAAAATGATGCTACACAGAGAGGTGACACAAATTATGTTAATAGACATCGAGGACGAACATCCAGACTATGTTCATTATGAGGTAGATTCAGCTAAACGCTAAAAGGGTCGTCTGTCGTAATTGGCCCGTTCGGATTAGCGATTAGCTGAACCTACACGTTGTCCTCCTTAACTTGGCTATATACGATAAACGCCATTTAGAATGTTGCAGCGGCCATCTTAGACCATGAGCGGCCTCGTGGCCGACGTGCCCTTTAGTCCTTTGTCCGTTCCACTGACCACTCTCATCTGCCCAGCAACAGGATATTTTTAGTACTGGTCAAGCCACACATGCGCAGTTCTCACTGACCCGTAAACCTTCAGGAATGTGCCGCTAACTGACCAGTGGGTTTGAAACTCTCCAATGAGCTGGCAGTATTCCAAAACATGACCATATATGTCTCTAAAACTGTGTCTTAACTTGTGCCGCCTAAACTTTTATTGCCCCAAAACTGTATATAAACGGGGTCACACCGGTGTTCGGTGTGATACCTCTTGCATTACCGAAGGGTGCTGTTTGAGTGTACCACCACCCCATGGGGTTTTAATAAACTTGTTCTTTGCATTTTACAGTTTCCGTGCCAACAGTTCTTGTGTAAGTGGGTAATCTCTGGAGCGTGTAGGCCTTGGGAACCCCGAAATACTTCAACAATGTACGGTATTCCTGCCAGAATACAATAGCAGTTTTCATTATTTAAAAGCAAATAACTACTGTTTGCTAGCAACGTGAAAGTCGGGATTATTGCCGGCACAGGATTTCCTTTGAAAATGCATGCTAAATTTGGGGCATCTGAATTACAAGAGCCGTGCAATTGGGTGTTCCTGCAAACTAATGAGCGATCAGGGGTGGTAGTGCAATCTTCACCTTTCAAATAAACTTCTTTACCCTCCCTTAGGCACCTATAGGTAAATGGCAGAGACCAATCTTCATGGAGATAAGCGCTACCCAAAGGTTCTTATCTTCCTATTGCATAGTATTTCCTACAAGAATCAAATTTAAATAGCGGAAAAAAGGCAATGTTACTAAACTATGAATGAGCCATACAGCTGAATCAGATTCAGAAACAGAAAAAGGCAATGGTTCGAACTTTTAAATATGCAAAAGTGAATATGCTGCATCCTTCATCGACATGAATTGTTGCTTTACAGTCAAATTAAATGGTAAAAATAAAGAAGAAGTATTCATGTAGTCCCAAGGAACTTTACCAGCCTTCAACGTTTCTATTGTCCAAGCAAATTGCATAATGGAACGTAACAGATTTTGGCCATGATACAAAATAGACACTTCATCCTGGAAGATATCCACAACAGAAGACACAATATTGTCCAATGTGTAAATTTTGGAAAAAAAGGGGGTTAATCGTGTTATCAACTACGGCAAGCACTTTTTCTAAATTTGCTTGGTCTATTTCATGCAATCTAGAAGCTGCTTCAATTTGACACAGAATCCAAATTTCATTGTAAACAGCATATACCTATCATTTCGCTCTGCCTCCCACAGGGCCCTTAACAAAGTCATTTAGATCAACATCTTCAGTTAATTTGGACAGATGGAGTTTGACTGACGCTAAGGTGGAAGGTTTGAGCCAGTTCTGACATAACTTGCCTACCGAAAAGGTTGTAACAGAATGATCACTTTGAAAACGGGGATCTACTCTCACCTGTGTATAGCCAGTGGTCAGAGCCAGAAAATGATGTTGGCATAAATCAGAACTTTTTTTCCATAATAACCAACCTCAAGAATCGAAACTGGAAATGTTAAAAGACGAATTCTGCAACAGAGACTGTAATTAACTAAGGGACAAATCCCTGTGATTATTCCATGTTAGGTATTCTTCTAAATCAGGAAGAGAGGGAGCATTTAATTTCTTTAGAGGTAGCCAATCCAAAGCAGGTTGTGTGTGAAATTGTCGAATTCAAAAACAACATATGGTTTGAGATGAGACATGCACGATGCAAAGCCTCAGTGACTTTAACCTGCCAGTCTTTAGAGCCCCAAACAGATTTAGGATCAATAGTATCTTTCCACAGTTCATAACCCCCAACTGCTAATTGGTCAAGAAAGGACTTAGAAAATAATAATTTAGTTTGGGTAAGTTTAACTTTGGAAGAGGACCCTCAGTCATCCTACAATAAAAAGCGTCAGGATTTGATTTATTAAAATCTGTAAAATATGTACATTTTCTCATAAGAGTTTTTGAGCAGCCCTCAACGGGAGCTGGACAATGTTCCTATTGTGTATAATTAACCACATCTCTAAATGTTTTTGCTTTGTGCAGAAAATGAGTGCCATAATGTTGGTAGCAAAAAAAATCAGCATACTTGGCTGAGTCTAAATATAAATCTTCAGCATCAAAAGCAGCATAGTATTTCAAATCAGAAAATCGAGCCTCCATGGCCTGGACATCCCAATCATCAGATTATATATTTTGTTAACCAAATCCCCCATTAAAACATGTAGTACACTGGGAACATTATTTCAAGATTTGAAATCTTACAGCATTCCAGCATCCTATACAATCCCATTTAAAATGGGCCAAGCAGTAATATTAACAAATGTCTGGTCCTTCTTCATGATGTGGGATGAGGAATGGGGTTCCAAAGTTCCATCAATTAACCAAATTGAAGTTATTTCTGTAATATAGTGTCCATTCACAAAACAGAAAAAATACACCACTAATCCAATCGACATGAACAAAAAAATTGGAAAAAGCACTAGCCAAATGTGAGTCCAAGGGGGTATCAAAAACTGTTTCTTAAACCAACAGCAAAAATCCAAATTTTCGATGGGGACTTTGAAGCAACAGAGTCAGTGTCAAATGAAAAGTGTGACTGATTAATTGCAGATGCTTGCAAATCAGGCATCTACAGGTCTGTAGGATATGTATACTCTATCTCATCAAGGGGATCACCAGCCGGTGTATTCAATAAAGGATCAGTAACTATAGGCATCTCAATGGCCATGTCAGGCCTCGAGCAACTCGCCGGAGCGAAAACAGAATTTCTCAGCATCGCTGGAGAAGAGGCTGCTGGAGTCATACTAAGAAGAATTGGCCACTCCCTGTAATTCAACATGGTCAATGGAAATGTACCTGTTTTACTTGCGACCAGGAAGTGGTGTTCTTGTACCCTGCACGCCAAGCACAGGAACTGGTGCACGATATGAGGGGCCAAATTCCTTCTTTTTCTCCACCTTCTCTCAGACCGGATCACCAACTCGGGGTAGCCAGCCAACTACCGGAATCTGAAGAGCAGCATCAGATGTAGAGGGCAAATGTTCCTTTGCAAGACTGTCTCTGGTCTTTTGTAGGTTCTGTAACAATATTTATCTACGTCAAAGGATGCGGCAGATGCCGCCATGTCTAGACCCTCAAGGTCCAGAACAAACATTTTGATGCCAAAGAGCATTTCGTATGGGGTACCTAAAACCTTAGCTGTCAAGGATTGCTTTAAGTCACGGTTCATTTGCTCCACTACACTATTGCCCTCAGGCCTGTATGGAGATGAAAGTTTGACTTGGACCCCCAATGACCCCATGGTCTCCTTTTACGCATTAGAGGCGAACACTGGACCATGGTCCAAATGAAAGGCACCACATGCAAAAATTCCCACAACGACACGCAATTCCCTGATGACAGTGCATAAATCAGTACTCCTTTGTGGCCACATTTAAACAAACTGTGTGCACACACCTCTTGACAACCCAAGAGCACACATCTCATGTAGGCCATGGGACCATGATGACGGGCCATCAAAAGACATCCATATACATACACAGCTGGGCACAAAGAAAGGAATAACACACATACAGGATGACATTGCCCAGCCTGCATGCAAAACTGTGCACAGAGGCAGTTTCCCCCAAACTGACATGTGAACAATGTAGCCAACAATTGAAAACCTGGAAAACGAGAACTGCAACACAGATTAAGTTGACACCACAGATGCCACAAGTATCATTGTCAGAAAGAACTGAAGTCCCTGTCACCCCTGTGAAAAAAGAGTAGGCGAGCAAAGACCCTGGAAATGTTGAAGTGCCACATAGAGCATGGTGCACAGCCAAACACATGCACACACAAAAATAACTTTATTCAGTAAAGACAATGACAAAACAGACAACAGGAGTAACTGTCTTCACTCACATGTTGCATAGATAGGCACCAACAGCAGAGAAGTCCAAGGTACAAAATGCACAGCATATCCATTATAATCTGCCCAGGTAAGGGAAAAACTGGAAGGCCAGTGGCCAGTACAGGCTGCACAGCAAGTACATGAGAGGCTGCAAATGGAGGAGTCCAACACAGCAGAGCAACAGGGCCAGTGTCCAGGGAAAAGTTTACAGCAAGTACATGAGAGGCTGTACAGGGCGGAGTCCAACACAGCAGAGAAGCAGGGCCAGTGGCCAGGGCAAAGTTCACAGCAAGTACATGAGAGGCTGCACAGGGAAGAGTCAAACACAGCAGAATGCAAAGGCCAGTGGGCATGGCAAAGTGCAAAGCGAGGACATGAGAATATTCACAGGCAAGGGCAGAACACAAAGGCCAGTGAGCATGGCAACGTGCAGAGCGAGGACATGAGAATCTGCACAAGCAAGGGTAGAACAAAATGGCCAGTGGGCATGGCAAAGTGCAGAGCAAGGACATGAGATTTTGCACATGGAGTGTGTACAACTGCACCCTTCCATGGGCAGTAACACAGTCAGGGGGGTAACTATGGGCAGAACAGGCCCACCTGTGAGAGAGACAAGTGTGTGAGGGGGACTAGCACTCACACTTGGCTGTCATGCAGACTGGGAGCTAGCAAAGTGTCGGGGACTTCAGGATCACCTGCTTCTATATGTTGTCAGACATTGATGAAGCACAGGACTTGCTTAAAGAGATCACTCATGGTCAAAAGAGCTAGAAAATGTGTTGGTTTTGATTTCACTTTTGAGTTGATATTGTTAGCACTGCGATCATGTTCTTTTGTCTTTGTATTTGAAAGCTGAGGGGGGAAGGGGATGGGGTCCTCAGGGCTAAGGGTTAAGGGATGTAATAACAGGACAACCTAATGTTAGGGGGCAGGTTACAGTGGCCAGCGTGGGGAGTGGGAGGAAGGCCACTAGTTGCAGGGGTGGGTGGGTCTGAGGTTTGGGGTGTGAGGGGGGAAATGAACAGAAAAATGAAGCTCATGGTGTCAGTTGATCAGTTTGCTTACGCATAAAACACTGGTTTTCTACAATATGCCAAAAGAGTGGGTTGTATGGACGAATATTGTCTAATTATGGTTTGATTTGGAGATGTCTGGTAAGGCAGGATTGAAAGTAATTTCCTTTAATGTAAACGGGTTAAATAATAAGAAAAAAAGGCTGGCAGTGGAAACCTGGATTAAGGCTGAAAACCCCTCTGTAATACTTTTACAGGAGACACATATTTCTTCTTCTAAGATTGAAGAATTCCTAATGTTTAAATTCTGGGCTACCTATCGAGGTTTTTCCTCATTTACTGAATCACAGCGTGGGGTGGTGATATTATTAAACAGGAACATACACGCTGAAATTATTCAATCAGGAAAAGGTGGCTCAGGACGTTGGTGCTGGGCAATATGCAAAATACAAAACAGACAAAGACCAATCACCTTCGCTAGTTTTTATGCACCGCTTGATGACAATTTCAGCGTGTATGAAGAGCTGTTTCAATCTTTATTAATGGTGGCAGGATATATTGTTATAGGAGGGGGCTTTATTGTTATTATGGATTCTAAGCTGGACTCGACTACAGATTCAAGAAAGCAGCCCAAACCAAAAACATTGAAAACTATTGCTAACTATAAAGTCACCCTTGATCTTTGCGACCCATGGCGCACACAAAACCCACTTAAAAAAGAATATACTTGTTGGTCAGGGAGAATTAAGTCTTTCTCACGGATTGACTTCTTTCTCACCTCTAAAAATTTAAATTTCTATCATCTAAGGATTGTGCATAATGCATAATGGATTTTCATGCCCTGCTTGCCATTGAATTTGTTTTAGGAGAAAATCTGAGAACTCCAAAACGTTGGGTGTTTAATATAACATATTTGAATGATGAGATATGGGCGAATCACTAAAATCAGAGATAACAGAATTTCTCTCTCGCAATCTTGACACAGCCCCACTTAACATCGTGTGGGATTCTCTAAAGGCTTTTATCAGGGGTATAGTTATAGGGAGGGATGCGGCTGCCCTGACTGCTGCTAGATCCATTAAAAACTCACTAGAACAACGGATACAGGCCCTAAGAATTTTAAGGCAGCAGAAACCCTCCCACAGTGTACAAGATCAATTAAATAAAGCCAAGCGGGAATTCAGCGCACATTTATATGCCCAGAGTGAGAATTTCTTTTACAGACAATCTCAAATTTTTTTACGAAGACAGTAATTTCACGGGGAAGGTTTTAGCCTGGCAGGTTAGAGAACAAGCCGCTTCTAATCTAATCTGTGGTTTAAACTGCCCAGTAACGCATTCATTTATAGCTGATTCGGAGGGGATAGGGAAAATAATGCTTACTCACTATAGTAGTGTTTACAGTCAGTATCATAAAATAAATCAACAAAGGCTAAATGATTTTTTAGGGAAGCAGGCATTGCCCTCCTTTTCCTCAACCGAACAATTAGTTATGGCAAGTTCCTTTTCCGCAGAAGAACTGGAGCAGGTCGTGAAAGAACTTCTGAATGGTAAGGCATTTGGCCCAGATAGGCTTCCTGCCAAGTTCTTCAAAGTTTTTTTTAGTGCTTTTTCAGTTTTTTTCTTGCGCCTACTTAACTCGATGTTGGGAGGAGGTCCAGTTCCAGGACCATTCTGAGAGGGCACAGTGGTTAGTTTTTTGAAGGGGGATAAAGATGCTAAAGATCCTAATTCATATCGGCCAATCACTTTATTACATTCTGATTATAAAATAGCTACAAAATTATTGTCAATCCGTTTTAATCACATTTCATCAAATCTGATACACCCTACCAAAATGGATTCATTGCAGGTAGGCAATTGATAACGAATACCCATTATTTGGTTGAAGCCTTAGATTACTTTGAGACACGGGGGATTCCAGCATTAATTCTGTTATTAGATGCGGAAAAAGCCTTTGATTTGGTAGTTTTTTACAATATTTTGGCATTCCGGACAAAAATAATAATGTAATTCATAATCTCTATACCGGCGCCAAAGCCAATGTCATCATAAATACGGTGATGGCAGGATTAGTTTTAGTTAAGCTAGGAAAACACAGCAAGGCTGCCCATTATCACCTGTTTTTTTGCATGTTTTATTGAGCCCCTCGCAGTTGCAATTCGGAATACTGCTGATATCCCTCCTCCTATTCCATCAATGGCTAAGATCAAGATTTACGCTGATGATATTATGCTGTTAATCAAACCCAATCTAAATTCACAAGCCCGTGTCTTTCAGCTTTTTGAGGAATTCGAGGCCTTGGGGGATACCGGATTAATAAAAGGAAAACAGAAATTCTGGTATGTGGAGGTGGGGACCAGAATTGCACCCTGATATAAGTTGTTGCATTAACAACAAACCGAAAAGATATCTAGGGTTTTTTTTCCAGCACATGCCAAAGATTTGTTTAATCTTAACTTCGATCCCCCTCTTAAAAAAAATTTGCATAATGTTTTCTAGGTGGAATACATTGCCATTGTCGATCCTTGGCAGAGTTGCTCTGATAAAAATGTCTATCCTACCTCTATTTAATTTTCTGTTTTCCACTATCCCCTGTTTTTTACCAAGTATATTCTTGCCAAAGTTGAATCCATGTTTTCTAGTTTTATTTGGGTACAAAAAACACCACAAATCGCAATTAGCACTTTGTTTCACGAATTGGACCAAGGAGGTCTTTCCTTACCGAATCTTAGGGATTATTATTATTATGCCTCCTTTGCTCAGTATCTATCCAGATTTAAGAATCAAACCCCAAATCAAAATGTATTTATTAACTACTTCTTTGATTTAATCTGTTATGAAAATCAGATTCCCTCCCCATTGCAGGTTTTGAAATCTCCAAAACTAGTCCGCTATAAGATACTTCTATGGTTTCTTAAGAAACGTGCTGCCATGCTTAAGAGTTATTCTCTCCCCCCCTTTAATCCAACAACTTTGCTGTCTAACTTGGTTTCATGTTTGGGAATTAAGATAGGATCAGAGATTGTCCAGAATTGGATCAGTGGAGGGTTTAGCAAAGTGACAGATTTTCTAAAAGATGGAGAGTGGATATCTCCGACAGAATAGGCCCAGTTAGTTCAAGGGAATTCTTTATTGATAGGGTCTTACATAATATTATATAAAAACTTTGAGCATTTGGACCCCACACAGTTTACCTATCCATCTCCACTGGTTAATGACCTTTTCATCAATGCTGTGTCAAAGAAACCGGGGAATTGGAAACGTTGCATAGCTCAGAGTAGGGGGGTTGAGCTAGGCTCTAAAGCAGTTAAAAATGGCGAGAACAAGAAAATCATGGACTCTCTCTTAATACTTGGATATTTATTAATAAACTGAATTTCAGCATGTTACGGGGAGCTAACTGGCGAAGAATGTTATTTTTCAGTAAACGGCTTTTGTACCGCACGCCTGCTGCAATTTCCAAAATGTATAGTAATCATTCATCTGTTTGTTTTAGATGTTTAAATTGTGTCTCAGCCAATTGGTCCCATATAATGGTTCACTGTACAAAGATTACATCTTTTTGGGATGAGATTTTCGCTTTTTTGAGAAGTTATTACCAGTTTGAGATCATCTTAAATGTAAAATTGATGCTTTACGGTTTTGATCCTGATCTCAGGCTCTCAGTCCCACAGGTTAAATTAATTTACATTGCAATGGCAGTTGCAAGATGGCGGTCTGTCCGTAGACCGCGAAAGCAGCACCACGTTTGAGCTCCGCTCCGTGCTCTAGGGGAATGTGAGAGAAGGAGAGCTATAGTTTTCGCTACCTCACGCTCTTGCTTCTGCTTTTTCAAAACAACCTAATTTAAAATAAGCTGCTCGGAAGGGGAAAAAATTCTGCATGTTGCTACTCGAGTTCTACGAGCAACTTTAACTCCCATACTTCCACAGTACTACGGGAGAGCCGCTTACCACGACTGGCTACGCCTCAAGGTTCCGTTTACCCGTGGCTCCGGCTTCAGTCTCAGCTTCTGCCAGAATCCCAGATCCGACTTGGCGGGAAGGGACCCGCCCACGACTCTGGCCACCGCAGCAAACTCAGCTACAGCGGTTGTCACTTACAAACCAAGGCTACATTGTTTCCCTCGATTGTCCGACGGCGGGACTACACGGGATTACCCTACAGTTTCAACCTTCTGCTTGTGAGGGTAATACAGAGGCACCAGATCCTGACTCGGACTTTCAAACAATCATACCGTCGAAGACCGCTGCCTCAGCTGCTGCTACCAGGGCGCGTGTTGCGAAAGCTGCCCGAATACTTAGAAAAGAGGCTGAGCATCAACAACACGAACAACATGAGGAATTATTCGACCATGCGGAAGGAGGCTTTTCCTTATCTAACTCCGGAAAATCTAAGGTTAGAAAACAACAAGCAATCTCTGACCAAACTGCAAGACAAGACGTACACGCTGCCAGAAGAAAATTAAATTCAACCGGGGGTACTGTTTTGGATTTATTTCTCAAAAAAGGTTTGCAGAGTGGATCATAGAAAAGTCCGGTAAAAGAGACCATTCAAGATACATTGAATAACTCGGTTAACAAGGAAAATAAAATCAGCCCGGATCCAAATATTGCTAGTATTACGAATTCTATTGTGGTAGCAGAGCTTGAGCTTGAGCAACTCCCGAAGACTACACCGAGCCCTCTGGTTGGAGATACCTCCGTTTCCACTTCTGCTACCTCTGCTCCAGGACAGCCCCTCCCAATGGACACTATAACTGTAAGTAACGTTGAAGCAGCTGTCCATACCCCCTCCCTATTACACCCGATGCAGCGAGTGATGTTGCTCAGGTCCAAGAGTTGGAAGGACGATGCATGTCATTTTCAGGGGCAGGGGAAAATGTATTGGGGGTACAAACTGAACTAACTCCGCTTGGGGCAAACCATTCAACTCAGTCGTTGTCACCTAGGCTCCCTACAGCACCAATACCAGTTATATCAACCGGGCTCTCGAATTCACCCCCTTCTCTTCACTCTATTGACAATCCTGATGTGTTGGCTGGGAATCATGTGTCAGAACAAATTATCACAGGGGAGAGCTCGTTAAAGACTCTTTTGTTAGAAGTGAAAGACAAAGAGCCAAGCGAGTTCTATTCCTTTTCTGATGAGAATGGTATTAATGTTATGGATGAGTGGTCAGATGAAGATGACTCCATAGAAGGTTCGGTAGACGGAAAATCCGAATCAGAACCAATGCTCAGCTCTTCTGAGGGTAGCTCTGATGAGCAGATTTTACATGTTAATACGATCAGAGCTAAACCCAAACCTACAACTAGGATTATACAGAAGGGGCCAAATCACACAGTTTCTAACCCAGTGTCACAATCGGGTGAGATCCCTACTAACTCAATATCCTCGGAGATATCATAATCAGCAGTAGAGACTATCTTGCAGGCTACTGCAGCCCACAGGGAGGAGACAGCTCTGGACAGTAAGAGATCCCGGGCTGCACTCCGTAAAATGTAAGGAGTTGTCAGGAAACTCTCTAAGTCCGGAAATATGATAGGGGAAAGAGTTACTGAGATGGAAGCCAGGGTTGTGACAAATGGGAGAGAGGCCTCTCTGAATGCTGAGCGAATTAAACTTCAGGAAGCTGAACTCGTAGACATTAAATGGAAGCTGGAGGTATTCGAAAATCGACAGCGTCGCAATAATCTGCGCATTCTGGGAATCCCGGAGAAAATGGAGGGGGCAAACACTCGAGCCTTTGTAGTTAAATTACTCAGGGAGTCTATTCCCGACCTTAAAAACGGGAACTTGGAAGCCGAAATTCAACGTGCCCATCGGATGCCTTTTAACATGCCTTCGAAACCCGGGATGTATCCCAGAGCTATTCTAGTATATTTTGGGAATTTCTTGTTAAGGCAGTTCGTGGAGGATAGAGCAAGACCAGATCATAAGGTGGTATATAATGAGTTCTCCTATTTTGCAAGACCAGACTTTTGCCACGTTACTGTGGAGAGACGCTGGCGGCTTCGCTCTCTGATTAAGCCATTTCAAGAAAAAGGCGCACAAGCTTACTTGAATAACCCTGCGAAGCGAAAAATTATATATGGTGGCCTCACAATATTTTCCCAGTCCGAAATCAAAGCAAAAGCTTACCTTAATGAACTTTCTTAGAATCGATAATATTATTGTTATTGTTGTATGTGTGACTATGCAGTAATCAGGGTATAACTCGGTACGAAAGAGGCATTGTTACAATCCAATTCAATGATTTAACGGTTTTCATTCAATATTTAAAAGTTTGTTCTTAGTTTTGGGTACTATTACGGGTTACTTCTATTTCTCAAATTCTGGCTTTCCTTCTTATTTGTCATTATTTAAGTATGGTAAAAAGGCGGTAGCTTAGATGTCGTGCTGCGACTGCATCACCCAGACTCTGCTTGAGTCTGATTGCCTACTAATTGGGGGGAGGGGCTGTAATGGGGGGTGTGAGGGAAGGGTGGGGAGGGAGGCAGGGATGGGCAAGGGGGGTTAGTGGGGGGGTAAAAGCACAAAAGGAAAAAAAAGAACCAGGTTTATCAGCTAAAGGCTTAAACAAGGGAAAGTTAAATGGAACAGAATTGGAGCTAGATATCTGTCCCAAAGCAAAGTCTTATTTGCTTCAAATGACCTTACTATCTTTTCCTATAAACAATGGGTAGATTAAGCGTTCAAACTTGGAATGTTGGAGGGCTTTTATCTGGGGATAAACGAAGACGTTTGGCTGAGCTATTGAAACTAAATCCTGTAGATATACTGTGCCTTCAAGAAACCCACGTTCCATGGGTTAAGAAATCATGGCTAAATCTGAAGGGGTATAACTTATTGGTAGCCTCTACACAGTCCTCGAATATAAGGGGTGTGGCAGTTTTAGCCAAAACAAATTTTGGGTTAGGACTACGTTATCTTTCAGACCCTCAGGGTAGGTGGGCTATTGTTAAACCTGCTTGTGGAATTACTATCTGTACTCTATATGGGTCAAATCAAGATGATCCTACCATTTTTGAGATACTCGAGACTGAATTGGCCACCTGGCAGGGCCCACTAGTTATGTGTGGTGATTTTAATATCTCACTTATACCAATACTGTCCAATACCACCTCCAAACAAAAATATAATGGTCACAAACCCAGAGTGTATCAGGCTGTTAAAAGGCGTATAGCAAATTATGGATTAATTGATGTCTGGCTACAAAACAATACTCACGATTCAGGATTTACTTATTTTTCACATCCCCATCAAAAACAAGTCCGGATTGATTACATATTTGTTACTGGCGACCTAGCACCACAGGCAACACCTATCAAACCCCCAAGAATAATATCCGATCACAACGCACTGATTCTTAGGATTGCAGTTAACTCACAATACACTCAACAGCGGTCCTGGTCATTTGATAGGAAACTCCTGTCCAATAATGAATTTATTACTCACATTAAAACCTGGACTGAAGAGTTCTTTAATATAAATCGGTTTAGTGCCTCTAGAAATACAGTATGGGACTCGTACAAATCCGCTCTAAGGGGAGAGATAACTAGCTTTCAATATTCTGCTAGAACAAAAATAAGAAAGGATCATGAAGTAAAGTTATCAGCACTGGCTAAAGCTGAGTTAGAACACACTTCCTTAATTGCACAGGGTAGAGATGCTAGCAGCCAATTGCTTCAGGTAGCGGTTCTAAAAGCTGAGCTTCATACTAATCTCAGCCAGAAAGCCGCTCAAACATATAGAGCTTATAGGAGGAATGTCTATGAAAGCGGTGAAAATGTGGGCAAGCAGCTTGCTCTTCGAACCCGTCAAAAAAATGTATCAAATAACATCTCTACAATTGTAGACGTCGGGCAGACTTACGTGCAAGCTGCCGACATCATCCTCCAATTTCAAAGATACTATCAAAAGTTGTATTCTGAAGAAGCTGTTACCTCTGAAAAAGATATCGATAATTTTCTGGCGAGCTTTCTCAACAATCCGGCAGCCGTTAATCTATTAGAGGATACTGCAAGAGAAGAGCTAGAAGCTGAAATCACGATGGCAGAAGTAGAGTCTGCATTAGTGCTGTTAACATCTGGCAAAGCAGCGGGCCCAGACAAATTGCTGATCAATATTTATAAAATTCTTAGCCAACAATTATGTCCCTTTTTATTTGATCTATTTTTGGGGGTTCAATACAATGGTATTCCTCCATGTTCTTGGGACAAGGCTAGCATTATTGTATTTCCAAAGAAGGGAAAATCACCCGAGCAATTAACATCCTAACGCCCAATATCTCGGATTAATTCGGACTCCAAATTATAGGCAAAAGTTATGGCTCTCAGACTCAGTGGGGTCATAGGGCATCTGGTCTCTCCGTGGCAACATGGCTTCGTCCCGGGTAAAGGGACTACTGATCATACCCGTCGGGCTATTGCCCTATTTGATGCCATGTCTGTCAGGGGAGACCAGATGTCAATGATCCTGCTTGACGCTGAGAAAGCCATTGATCGTGTCTCATGGAACTTTTTGTGGGTTGCCATGGCACGTGTTAATTTCGGCACTAAATTTTTGAAATCCATAAAATCTATGTATCTACATCCCAAAGCAAAAATCTTAATGTTATGTTCAGAGTCTGGCTATATTAATATTGCAAGAGGTAGAAAGCATGGGTGTCCTTGCTCGCCCCTTCTCTTCGCTCTTTACATCAACCCCTTAATTCTCAAATTTTTGGAAAGTAATGTTATTAAGCCAGTTCTCTGTAATCAATTTGAAACAAAAGTCCTAGCCTACGCTGATGACATCGCGGGGTTAACACCCCACCCGATCGAGGCGATCCACGAAATTGAGCGATTGGCCTTAGAATTTGGCATTTGCTCGGGTTATTCTCTCAACAGAGGAAAGACTATTATTTTATGCACTGATAATACTGTCTGTCCAGATCAAAGAAGAGCCAGAACAGCTACTTATCTTGGAGTGATTATCTGCACTAATATTAAGACTCTAGTGAAAAATAATTTTGATCCACGCCTAGACAAGATTAAGACGGATCTGGATAGAGTAAATGGTCTTTAGCTCTCTATTATAGGTAGGGTGAACTATTTGAAAATGAACATACTGCCTAGATGTCTATACCTTTTTCAAACTATTCCTCTATTTGTTGATCCTAAAATTCTTACATTGATTAACACACTTATGTCTAAATTTGTGTGGCAACACGGGAAAATTAGATGATCATTTTCCTTTCTGTCTCTTCCATTAGATAGGGGTGGGCTTACGTTACCAAATATTACCTTATATCATTGGGCAGCTTTCCTTAAACAGCTAAATCCTATGGTGTTAGATTCATCCGAAGTCATTGGAACAGATACAACTTTAATCCCCTCAATATATGAGCTTTTTATCGGCCAAGATGCCAACGTTCTATTACTAAGAAAGACCGAAGCAAGTTATTATAAGAAGAACAAGGGAGAAATCCTAAAAAGTGCTTGGATAATTTGGAATAAAGTAGTCAAACATATGCAGATTGGTAAAATCAACCGCTATACTCCCTTGCTACATTCCACTATTACACTCGGTCTTGACTTTGATTCAACCGCAAAGAAATGGCAAAGGGCGGGTATAAAAACAGTTAACGATGTTTTGTTAAAAGGTTTAGACACTGTTTTTCTTGATGTAAAGGTAAAATTGGTCTTTCTGATGGGGATTTTCTTAAGTTTGCACAACTACATGCTAAATTAAGGGCAAAAAGTGCTTCAATTTGTCTTTCAAAAATTGATTTAATTGAGGCATTCGCCAGTCTAAAAACTAGAAAAGGAAAATTTTATGACATACTTCTGATTAATACACATGATGATATTGAACAGACGGAAACTAAATGGGCGCTGAAACTTAACAACCCAGATGTTGACATAGACAGAGTCCTGGAGATGAGTAATAATTTGTTGATGCCTAGTAATCTAAAAGCTCAGATGTTCAAAACAGTATTCAATCTCTACTTTACCCCGGCCAAACTCTTCGCGTGGGGCAAAAGAGAGACCGATCGATGCCCATGATGTTCACAAGGACCCGCTACTCTAATACACATGTTTAGTAACTGCTCTGAATTTATTTTCATAAAAAGTATGATTGCCACATTTTGGGAGAAAATATTTTGTTGAAAACTTCCTGAGTCCGATACCCTATTTGTTTTAGGTTATGATGATTCTTTAAAACTTTCTTAATCTGAAGAAAGATTATTATTCATTGGTACAGCGATATTGAGATTAATTTTGTCTGCCCGTTGGAAAGAAGCTTCACCTCCTAGTTTTCAAATGTGGCTAGCTCGCTTTCTAGCGGTCTATAGTTACGAATCGGCTATATTTGCCACCAGAGGATGTAAAGCAAAGCTTCGAGGGGAGGTGTTATGGCGAGCCGTCTCTGCTTGGAAAGCTGGGTTAACTCCTAGTGGAATCAGCTGAGACTAACGAAATTTGATTTTTGAATTTATTGGTTTCCTTTTTGCTCCACGGTTCTCCAATGTTTTGAAATGATATTCTATTCATTTTTGAAGTATTATGTATTTATTTTCTTCCTCCTACACCGTTATAATTGTTTTCCCCTTGTATATGCTGTACTTATTGTGTAAACATTTTTCTTGATTGTCTTATGCTGATACCGATTCTTTAATAAAAAATAAAAATAAAAAAAAGCAATGGCAGTTGCTAGATCTTTGTTACTCCAAAACTGACAGTCACAACAGACTCCATCAATGCAGGAATGGATACAGAAAACGCGGAGAGTTAGGAAATGCGAGTAAGGGTATGCTCTGAGGGTATACTCCCTTGCTACATTCCACTATTACACTCGGTCTTGACTTTGATTCAACCGCAAAGAAATGGCAAAGGGCGGGTATAAAAACAGTTAACGATGTTTTGTTAAAAGGTTTAGACACTGTTTTTCTTGATGTAAAGGTAAAATTGGTCTTTCTGATGGGGATTTTCTTAAGTTTGCACAACTACATGCTAAATTAAGGGCAAAAAGTGCTTCAATTTGTCTTTCAAAAATTGATTTAATTGAGGCATTCGCCAGTCTAAAAACTAGAAAAGGAAAATTTTATGACATACTTCTGATTAATACACATGATGATATTGAACAGACGGAAACTAAATGGGCGCTGAAACTTAACAACCCAGATGTTGACATAGACAGAGTCCTGGAGATGAGTAATAATTTGTTGATGCCTAGTAATCTAAAAGCTCAGATGTTCAAAACAGTATTCAATCTCTACTTTACCCCGGCCAAACTCTTCGCGTGGGGCAAAAGAGAGACCGATCGATGCCCACGA
The DNA here is from genome assembly GCF_964263255.1 of Lissotriton vulgaris. NCBI lineage: Eukaryota > Metazoa > Chordata > Amphibia > Caudata > Salamandridae > Lissotriton > Lissotriton vulgaris. Next base: position 1,452,019,365 of record NC_141685.1, read on the forward strand.
TGTTCACAAGGACCCGCTACTCTAATACACATGTTTAGTAACTGCTCTGAATTTATTTTCATAAAAAGTATGATTGCCACATTTTGGGAGAAAATATTTTGTTGAAAACTTCCTGAGTCCGATACCCTATTTGTTTTAGGTTATGATGATTCTTTAAAACTTTCTTAATCTGAAGAAAGATTATTATTCATTGGTACAGCGATATTGAGATTAATTTTGTCTGCCCGTTGGAAAGAAGCTTCACCTCCTAGTTTTCAAATGTGGCTAGCTCGCTTTCTAGCGGTCTATAGTTACGAATCGGCTATATTTGCCACCAGAGGATGTAAAGCAAAGCTTCGAGGGGAGGTGTTATGGCGAGCCGTCTCTGCTTGGAAAGCTGGGTTAACTCCTAGTGGAATCAGCTGAGACTAACGAAATTTGATTTTTGAATTTATTGGTTTCCTTTTTGCTCCACGGTTCTCCAATGTTTTGAAATGATATTCTATTCATTTTTGAAGTATTATGTATTTATTTTCTTCCTCCTACACCGTTATAATTGTTTTCCCCTTGTATATGCTGTACTTATTGTGTAAACATTTTTCTTGATTGTCTTATGCTGATACCGATTCTTTAATAAAAAATAAAAATAAAAAAAAGCAATGGCAGTTGCTAGATCTTTGTTACTCCAAAACTGACAGTCACAACAGACTCCATCAATGCAGGAATGGATACAGAAAACGCGGAGAGTTAGGAAATGCGAGTAAGGGTATGCTCTGAGGGTATACTCCCTTGCTACATTCCACTATTACACTCGGTCTTGACTTTGATTCAACCGCAAAGAAATGGCAAAGGGCGGGTATAAAAACAGTTAACGATGTTTTGTTAAAAGGTTTAGACACTGTTTTTCTTGATGTAAAGGTAAAATTGGTCTTTCTGATGGGGATTTTCTTAAGTTTGCACAACTACATGCTAAATTAAGGGCAAAAAGTGCTTCAATTTGTCTTTCAAAAATTGATTTAATTGAGGCATTCGCCAGTCTAAAAACTAGAATAGGAAAATTTTATGACATACTTCTGATTAATACACATGATGATATTGAACAGACGGAAACTAAATGGGCGCTGAAACTTAACAACCCAGATGTTGACATAGACAGAGTCCTGGAGATGAGTAATAATTTGTTGATGCCTAGTAATCTAAAAGCTCAGATGTTCAAAACAGTATTCAATCTCTACTTTACCCCGGCCAAACTCTTCGCGTGGGGCAAAAGAGAGACCGATCGATGCCCACGATGTTCACAAGGACCCTCTACTCTAATACACATGTTTAGTAACTGCTCTGAATTTATTTTCATAAAAAGTATGATTGCCACATTTTGGGAGAAAATATTTTGTTGAAAACTTCCTGAGTCCGATACCCTATTTGTTTTAGGTTATGATGATTCTTTAAAACTTTCTTAATCTGAAGAAAGATTATTATTCATTGGTACAGCGGTATTGAGATTAATTTTGTCTGCCCGTTGGAAAGAAGCTTCACCTCCTAGTTTTCAAATGTGGCTAGCTCGCTTTCTAGCGGTCTATAGTTACGAATCGGCTATATTTGCCACCAGAGGATGTAAAGCAAAGCTTCGAGGGGAGGTGTTATGGCGAGCCGTCTCTGCTTGGAAAGCTGGGTTAACTCCTAGTGGAATCAGCTGAGACTAACGAAATTTGATTTTCGAATTTATTGGTTTCCTTTTTGCTCCACGGTTCTCCAATGTTTTGAAATGATATTCTATTCATTTTTGAAGTATTATGTATTTATTTTCTTCCTCCTACACCGTTATAATTGTTTTCCCCTTGTATATGCTGTACTTATTGTGTAAACATTTTTCTTGATTGTCTTATGCTGATACCGATTCTTTAATAAAAAATAAAAATAAAAAAAAGCAATGGCAGTTGCTAGATCTTTGTTACTCCAAAACTGACAGTCACAACAGACTCCATCAATGCAGGAATGGATACAGAAAACGCGGAGAGTTAGGAAATGCGAGTAAGGGTATGCTCTGAGGGTAGGAAGGGTCAAAAAATTTGATTTAATCTGGGGTTCATATTTCGATTAATTCTGATGTGCATATTGTGGATGAAAGCTTGATGTTAATGGATATTGGTTTTCCCTCTCTTACTTTTTTTGTGGCAAATTTGATAGGCTGAAATGTGTTTTATTTTTCTTGTAATGACACTAAAGATCTTCAATAAAACATTTATAAAAATAAAATAAAAAAAAGGATCACCTGCTTGGGAAGAAAGCGGCTCAGGTGAGGTAGGGCTATAAGTGGCTTGACAAGCCGGAGGGCTGCTTGGACCAGGTGGTGTAGTGGCACGTGGAGGTGGAGTTATGCAGACCTGAGACATAGTGTGGGTGGGAGAGGTTTGAGTGGTTACCTTTGCAAATCTTGGGAATCCAAAATGGCTTCCCTGTCCTGGGATTAATGGGAACTGGACTTGCCACAACAGGCACACATACCAACAGAGCTGCATCAGGTACAGACACTGGCACTCCCTCTGGTGACGTGCTGGATCCTGCAGAACGCTTTGTCTGGCTCAGCCTCTGGCCCTCCTTCCCCTGTTTGCCAGGTGTAACCCGCACAGTCCTGTCCTTCCCCTGTTTGCCAGGGGTTGCCCCTACAGTGCTTTCCTTCACCTGTTTCACTGGTCTTGCAATGGGATCGATGTGGTGAGGGGAATGTGGCCCTGAGCCTTTCCTAGGTGTGCCTTGGCCTTGCAACTTCTCCTCGGCTGGCACATAAACTGCATGCCTTGCTTTGTGTGAAGTGTTAGGGAAAGGAGAGTCCTTAGCTGGGGATGCCTCTGAGGTATGTGAGCCTGAGGTCTGCTACTTTGCTTTTTGGGCTTTGCTTTTCCCTGACAGACTCTTGTCTTTGCATTCTGGGGTGGCTTTGCTCTTCAGTGGGGAAGGTGTCTGCGGGCGAGACCACTTAGGAAATGTTTGTTGGGTGCTCCCTTTGCTGTATCGTGACTGTGACGCATGGGAACCATGGTCACTATCATCAGATGTGGCCACTAACTGTGGGGTGGTCAAAGGCCCTGGAGCAGGAATGGGAGTATGTGCCTGTTGAAGGGCAGACATCACTGTGGACGACAAAGCCTGGAGAGTACGGTGCAGCCCACCCATGTCGGAGTGTATGCTCTCCGTGTAGGCAACCACCTGGGCTAATTTTTTGTAATGGTCACTGAAGGCATGGAGGAGGACTGTCTGACCCACACAAAGCTGGCGCAGAAGCTCAACAGACTCAGCACTGAGGGCAGCAGGGGGGACAGGTGCAGGGGCAGCAGTGCCAGGTGTGAATGTAACTCGTCCCCTCTTACTGACACAGACACAGGAAGCACCAGATGAAGTGGATGGGAGGGTGGGCACTGGCCGCTGTGTGGTAGAAGATGATGCAGAATCTCCATTCCCTGTGCACGCCAACATAGATGCATCCCTGCTGGCATCTGATGATGTGGTACTTTGGGTCTCAGGCAGAGATTCATCCTGCATTCTCCGGTCCCCATCTGAGGCGCGGGTGACCTCTGTGTCACTGGGCTCCTGTGCAATTGTGATGCTAGTGTCACCCCCACTGGTGTCCGGCTCCTGTCCCTCCTTGACCACTGGTGAATCTGCATGAGTGAGAGATGCAGGGTCAGGTTAGTGGCATCAACAGGACAAAGTAATGCAATCAATGCAGTACAAAAGATGCCCAAATCTACGTGTTGCACACCACACTCTGCAATCACATTGCAGCAACTCACTACATAGACCACAACAGTGCATGTAACCCTGATCACCTGTCATGACTGAGCCACGTTAAGGCCACATAGCACAACACCCTGCCCGTGGCTGAAGTCTACCAGACACACAACGTGCTCTGCCCACACCCACAGACATGATGTGGGCACACCACTTGTTCCCACTGACGGAACAGGATGGGACAGCACAGACATCTATTAAGACAGGACAGTTCACAATGGCAAATAGCCCATGCAAAACACCATGTTGTACTCTGGGGCCCAACGATTAGTGCACATTGTTGTCACGTGTCTCGGACTCAACATTCATGGTGGTCACACTCAGATTGGGAACACTGCTGTACACTCCCAAATCGATTCCCCAAACTACGACAATACTGAATGACCATGAAGAGCACAACACATACGGGAATGGGACTGCACATCAGGGAGGATCACATTTGTAAGTACAGTTTCTGCAAATGCATGACACTGGTACCCAACCCAGCAGTCACTGACATGACACTGCACTGCACCACTCCTCAAACATCACATAGGTCACTGCTGGCACAGGCCCTGTACACATGCATCCGCTCCCAGCCAAAGTCACCCTACCCAAATACTCACCCCTGCCTTGCTGCTGATGCTCCTTCACATGTGCATCCATCTCTGGATGAGTCACTGCCAAGATGCGTCCCATCAGTGGTGTCATGCTGCATCGTGCCAACTGCCCAGTGCAAGAAAGCAGCCCCAAGGTCATCTCTGCCACGTTCTTTGTCAGCCGGCTGATGTCGTCCCACTGCTTGTGGTAGTGGGTGTGTAGTTGGTTAGATACTCCCAGAGCTCGCACCTTTGCTGAAATGGCCCTCCACACAGCCTTAAGCTGATGACATCGCGGGGTTAACACCCCACCCGATCGAGGCGATCCACGAAATTGAGCGATTGGCCTTAGAATTTGGCATTTGCTCGGGTTATTCTCTCAACAGAGGAAAGACTATTATTTTATGCACTGATAATACTGTCTGTCCAGATCAAAGAAGAGCCAGAACAGCTACTTATCTTGGAGTGATTATCTGCACTAATATTAAGACTCTAGTGAAAAATAATTTTGATCCACGCCTAGACAAGATTAAGACGGATCTGGATAGAGTAAATGGTCTTTAGCTCTCTATTATAGGTAGGGTGAACTATTTGAAAATGAACATACTGCCTAGATGTCTATACCTTTTTCAAACTATTCCTCTATTTGTTGATCCTAAAATTCTTACATTGATTAACACACTTATGTCTAAATTTGTGTGGCAACACGGGAAAATTAGATGATCATTTTCCTTTCTGTCTCTTCCATTAGATAGGGGTGGGCTTACGTTACCAAATATTACCTTATATCATTGGGCAGCTTTCCTTAAACAGCTAAATCCTATGGTGTTAGATTCATCCGAAGTCATTGGAACAGATACAACTTTAATCCCCTCAATATATGAGCTTTTTATCGGCCAAGATGCCAACGTTCTATTACTAAGAAAGACCGAAGCAAGTTATTATAAGAAGAACAAGGGAGAAATCCTAAAAAGTGCTTGGATAATTTGGAATAAAGTAGTCAAACATATGCAGATTGGTAAAATCAACCGCTATACTCCCTTGCTACATTCCACTATTACACTCGGTCTTGACTTTGATTCAACCGCAAAGAAATGGCAAAGGGCGGGTATAAAAACAGTTAACGATGTTTTGTTAAAAGGTTTAGACACTGTTTTTCTTGATGTAAAGGTAAAATTGGTCTTTCTGATGGGGATTTTCTTAAGTTTGCACAACTACATGCTAAATTAAGGGCAAAAAGTGCTTCAATTTGTCTTTCAAAAATTGATTTAATTGAGGCATTCGCCAGTCTAAAAACTAGAAAAGGAAAATTTTATGACATACTTCTGATTAATACACATGATGATATTGAACAGACGGAAACTAAATGGGCGCTGAAACTTAACAACCCAGATGTTGACATAGACAGAGTCCTGGAGATGAGTAATAATTTGTTGATGCCTAGTAATCTAAAAGCTCAGATGTTCAAAACAGTATTCAATCTCTACTTTACCCCGGCCAAACTCTTCGCGTGGGGCAAAAGAGAGACCGATCGATGCCCACGATGTTCACAAGGACCCGCTACTCTAATACACATGTTTAGTAACTGCTCTGAATTTATTTTCATAAAAAGTATGATTGCCACATTTTGGGAGAAAATATTTTGTTGAAAACTTCCTGAGTCCGATACCCTATTTGTTTTAGGTTATGATGATTCTTTAAAACTTTCTTAATCTGAAGAAAGATTATTATTCATTGGTACAGCGATATTGAGATTAATTTTGTCTGCCCGTTGGAAAGAAGCTTCACCTCCTAGTTTTCAAATGTGGCTAGCTCGCTTTCTAGCGGTCTATAGTTACGAATCGGCTATATTTGCCACCAGAGGATGTAAAGCAAAGCTTCGAGGGGAGGTGTTATGGCGAGCCGTCTCTGCTTGGAAAGCTGGGTTAACTCCTAGTGGAATCAGCTGAGACTAACGAAATTTGATTTTTGAATTTATTGGTTTCCTTTTTGCTCCACGGTTCTCCAATGTTTTGAAATGATATTCTATTCATTTTTGAAGTATTATGTATTTATTTTCTTCCTCCTACACCGTTATAATTGTTTTCCCCTTGTATATGCTGTACTTATTGTGTAAACATTTTTCTTGATTGTCTTATGCTGATACCGATTCTTTAATAAAAAATAAAAATAAAAAAAAGCAATGGCAGTTGCTAGATCTTTGTTACTCCAAAACTGACAGTCACAACAGACTCCATCAATGCAGGAATGGATACAGAAAACGCGGAGAGTTAGGAAATGCGAGTAAGGGTATGCTCTGAGGGTATACTCCCTTGCTACATTCCACTATTACACTCGGTCTTGACTTTGATTCAACCGCAAAGAAATGGCAAAGGGCGGGTATAAAAACAGTTAACGATGTTTTGTTAAAAGGTTTAGACACTGTTTTTCTTGATGTAAAGGTAAAATTGGTCTTTCTGATGGGGATTTTCTTAAGTTTGCACAACTACATGCTAAATTAAGGGCAAAAAGTGCTTCAATTTGTCTTTCAAAAATTGATTTAATTGAGGCATTCGCCAGTCTAAAAACTAGAAAAGGAAAATTTTATGACATACTTCTGATTAATACACATGATGATATTGAACAGACGGAAACTAAATGGGCGCTGAAACTTAACAACCCAGATGTTGACATAGACAGAGTCCTGGAGATGAGTAATAATTTGTTGATGCCTAGTAATCTAAAAGCTCAGATGTTCAAAACAGTATTCAATCTCTACTTTACCCCGGCCAAACTCTTCGCGTGGGGCAAAAGAGAGACCGATCGATGCCCACGATGTTCACAAGGACCCGCTACTCTAATACACATGTTTAGTAACTGCTCTGAATTTATTTTCATAAAAAGTATGATTGCCACATTTTGGGAGAAAATATTTTGTTGAAAACTTCCTGAGTCCGATACCCTATTTGTTTTAGGTTATGATGATTCTTTAAAACTTTCTTAATCTGAAGAAAGATTATTATTCATTGGTACAGCGATATTGAGATTAATTTTGTCTGCCCGTTGGAAAGAAGCTTCACCTCCTAGTTTTCAAATGTGGCTAGCTCGCTTTCTAGCGGTCTATAGTTACGAATCGGCTGTATTTGCCACCAGAGGATGTAAAGCAAAGCTTCGAGGGGAGGTGTTATGGCGAGCCGTCTCTGCTTGGAAAGCTGGGTTAACTCCTAGTGGAATCAGCTGAGACTAACGAAATTTGATTTTTGAATTTATTGGTTTCCTTTTTGCTCCACGGTTCTCCAATGTTTTGAAATGATATTCTATTCATTTTTGAAGTATTATGTATTTATTTTCTTCCTCCTACACCGTTATAATTGTTTTCCCCTTGTATATGCTGTACTTATTGTGTAAACATTTTTCTTGATTGTCTTATGCTGATACCGATTCTTTAATAAAAAATAAAAATAAAAAAAAGCAATGGCAGTTGCTAGATCTTTGTTACTCCAAAACTGACAGTCACAACAGACTCCACCAATGCAGGAATGGATACAGAAAACGCGGAGAGTTAGGAAATGCGAGTAAGGGTATGCTCTGAGGGTATACTCCCTTGCTACATTCCACTATTACACTCGGTCTTGACTTTGATTCAACCGCAAAGAAATGGCAAAGGGCGGGTATAAAAACAGTTAACGATGTTTTGTTAAAAGGTTTAGACACTGTTTTTCTTGATGTAAAGGTAAAATTGGTCTTTCTGATGGGGATTTTCTTAAGTTTGCACAACTACATGCTAAATTAAGGGCAAAAAGTGCTTCAATTTGTCTTTCAAAAATTGATTTAATTGAGGCATTCGCCAGTCTAAAAACTAGAATAGGAAAATTTTATGACATACTTCTGATTAATACACATGATGATATTGAACAGACGGAAACTAAATGGGCGCTGAAACTTAACAACCCAGATGTTGACATAGACAGAGTCCTGGAGATGAGTAATAATTTGTTGATGCCTAGTAATCTAAAAGCTCAGATGTTCAAAACAGTATTCAATCTCTACTTTACCCCGGCCAAACTCTTCGCGTGGGGCAAAAGAGAGACCGATCGATGCCCACGATGTTCACAAGGACCCTCTACTCTAATACACATGTTTAGTAACTGCTCTGAATTTATTTTCATAAAAAGTATGATTGCCACATTTTGGGAGAAAATATTTTGTTGAAAACTTCCTGAGTCCGATACCCTATTTGTTTTAGGTTATGATGATTCTTTAAAACTTTCTTAATCTGAAGAAAGATTATTATTCATTGGTACAGCGGTATTGAGATTAATTTTGTCTGCCCGTTGGAAAGAAGCTTCACCTCCTAGTTTTCAAATGTGGCTAGCTCGCTTTCTAGCGGTCTATAGTTACGAATCGGCTATATTTGCCACCAGAGGATGTAAAGCAAAGCTTCGAGGGGAGGTGTTATGGCGAGCCGTCTCTGCTTGGAAAGCTGGGTTAACTCCTAGTGGAATCAGCTGAGACTAACGAAATTTGATTTTCGAATTTATTGGTTTCCTTTTTGCTCCACGGTTCTCCAATGTTTTGAAATGATATTCTATTCATTTTTGAAGTATTATGTATTTATTTTCTTCCTCCTACACCGTTATAATTGTTTTCCCCTTGTATATGCTGTACTTATTGTGTAAACATTTTTCTTGATTGTCTTATGCTGATACCGATTCTTTAATAAAAAATAAAAATAAAAAAAAGCAATGGCAGTTGCTAGATCTTTGTTACTCCAAAACTGACAGTCACAACAGACTCCATCAATGCAGGAATGGATACAGAAAACGCGGAGAGTTAGGAAATGCGAGTAAGGGTATGCTCTGAGGGTAGGAAGGGTCAAAAAATTTGATTTAATCTGGGGTTCATATTTCGATTAATTCTGATGTGCATATTGTGGATGAAAGCTTGATGTTAATGGATATTGGTTTTCCCTCTCTTACTTTTTTTGTGGCAAATTTGATAGGCTGAAATGTGTTTTATTTTTCTTGTAATGACACTAAAGATCTTCAATAAAACATTTATAAAAATAAAATAAAAAAAAGGATCACCTGCTTGGGAAGAAAGCGGCTCAGGTGAGGTAGGGCTATAAGTGGCTTGACAAGCCGGAGGGCTGCTTGGACCAGGTGGTGTAGTGGCACGTGGAGGTGGAGTTATGCAGACCTGAGACATAGTGTGGGTGGGAGAGGTTTGAGTGGTTACCTTTGCAAATCTTGGGAATCCAAAATGGCTTCCCTGTCCTGGGATTAATGGGAACTGGACTTGCCACAACAGGCACACATACCAACAGAGCTGCATCAGGTACAGACACTGGCACTCCCTCTGGTGACGTGCTGGATCCTGCAGAACGCTTTGTCTGGCTCAGCCTCTGGCCCTCCTTCCCCTGTTTGCCAGGTGTAACCCGCACAGTCCTGTCCTTCCCCTGTTTGCCAGGGGTTGCCCCTACAGTGCTTTCCTTCACCTGTTTCACTGGTCTTGCAATGGGATCGATGTGGTGAGGGGAATGTGGCCCTGAGCCTTTCCTAGGTGTGCCTTGGCCTTGCAACTTCTCCTCGGCTGGCACATAAACTGCATGCCTTGCTTTGTGTGAAGTGTTAGGGAAAGGAGAGTCCTTAGCTGGGGATGCCTCTGAGGTATGTGAGCCTGAGGTCTGCTACTTTGCTTTTTGGGCTTTGCTTTTCCCTGACAGACTCTTGTCTTTGCATTCTGGGGTGGCTTTGCTCTTCAGTGGGGAAGGTGTCTGCGGGCGAGACCACTTAGGAAATGTTTGTTGGGTGCTCCCTTTGCTGTATCGTGACTGTGACGCATGGGAACCATGGTCACTATCATCAGATGTGGCCACTAACTGTGGGGTGGTCAAAGGCCCTGGAGCAGGAATGGGAGTATGTGCCTGTTGAAGGGCAGACATCACTGTGGACGACAAAGCCTGGAGAGTACGGTGCAGCCCACCCATGTCGGAGTGTATGCTCTCCGTGTAGGCAACCACCTGGGCTAATTTTTTGTAATGGTCACTGAAGGCATGGAGGAGGACTGTCTGACCCACACAAAGCTGGCGCAGAAGCTCAACAGACTCAGCACTGAGGGCAGCAGGGGGGACAGGTGCAGGGGCAGCAGTGCCAGGTGTGAATGTAACTCGTCCCCTCTTACTGACACAGACACAGGAAGCACCAGATGAAGTGGATGGGAGGGTGGGCACTGGCCGCTGTGTGGTAGAAGATGATGCAGAATCTCCATTCCCTGTGCACGCCAACATAGATGCATCCCTGCTGGCATCTGATGATGTGGTACTTTGGGTCTCAGGCAGAGATTCATCCTGCATTCTCCGGTCCCCATCTGAGGCGCGGGTGACCTCTGTGTCACTGGGCTCCTGTGCAATTGTGATGCTAGTGTCACCCCCACTGGTGTCCGGCTCCTGTCCCTCCTTGACCACTGGTGAATCTGCATGAGTGAGAGATGCAGGGTCAGGTTAGTGGCATCAACAGGACAAAGTAATGCAATCAATGCAGTACAAAAGATGCCCAAATCTACGTGTTGCACACCACACTCTGCAATCACATTGCAGCAACTCACTACATAGACCACAACAGTGCATGTAACCCTGATCACCTGTCATGACTGAGCCACGTTAAGGCCACATAGCACAACACCCTGCCCGTGGCTGAAGTCTACCAGACACACAACGTGCTCTGCCCACACCCACAGACATGATGTGGGCACACCACTTGTTCCCACTGACGGAACAGGATGGGACAGCACAGACATCTATTAAGACAGGACAGTTCACAATGGCAAATAGCCCATGCAAAACACCATGTTGTACTCTGGGGCCCAACGATTAGTGCACATTGTTGTCACGTGTCTCGGACTCAACATTCATGGTGGTCACACTCAGATTGGGAACACTGCTGTACACTCCCAAATCGATTCCCCAAACTACGACAATACTGAATGACCATGAAGAGCACAACACATACGGGAATGGGACTGCACATCAGGGAGGATCACATTTGTAAGTACAGTTTCTGCAAATGCATGACACTGGTACCCAACCCAGCAGTCACTGACATGACACTGCACTGCACCACTCCTCAAACATCACATAGGTCACTGCTGGCACAGGCCCTGTACACATGCATCCGCTCCCAGCCAAAGTCACCCTACCCAAATACTCACCCCTGCCTTGCTGCTGATGCTCCTTCACATGTGCATCCATCTCTGGATGAGTCACTGCCAAGATGCGTCCCATCAGTGGTGTCATGCTGCATCGTGCCAACTGCCCAGTGCAAGAAAGCAGCCCCAAGGTCATCTCTGCCACGTTCTTTGTCAGCCGGCTGATGTCGTCCCACTGCTTGTGGTAGTGGGTGTGTAGTTGGTTAGATACTCCCAGAGCTCGCACCTTTGCTGAAATGGCCCTCCACACAGCCTTAAGCTGGTTTACCTTGAGCTGCAAGCATGGGAAACAAGAGGGGGAAATGATCAGTGGCACAGTGTCATGTACCAACATCTATCAGTACAGTAGCAAGACACAGACTCATTACCAAATCTGATCTCTGTCCATCCCACCTTGGGGTACATCTCACATGGGCACTCTGCATGGGCTAAGCTGATGTCATTGCATGCATTTATGAGAGCATACAGAGTCCATGCACATCTCATACACATGCAGGATGACAGCACTGAACCCCGTATTTGACTTGCACACATCTCCAGTCCTATGCATGTCTGGCCACAACATACATCACATATCGACCCGTGTCTGGGGGTTGACTAACTGTGTGCAGCTTTGCAGCACTCAATGTGAATGCCCTGTGAATATATCAGTATGTCATGTGTGTGGCGTGTGTAACTATACAGAGCAGAGATGGCACATAGTTAGATTTCACTGTGAGGAAAAAGGAGTAAGTACACAGTAAGTGCAGTGATCTGCTTACATCTTGGTCAGCGGGCACTGTGCAGAGCATATGGGCTCACACGGAGTCGGACAACAGGTGCACACATAGTCATTCAGCCAAACAATTACTGTCATGGGACCTGCATGGCCAACATACTGTGTCATTGTACGGCTGACAATGCAACACACTTCCCTCAGACCTACAACTGCAGGCAGGGAAACCTGTGACATTGGGACACACACTCCTTCCCCTGGAGACAGCATGTTTGTCAGTGCAGGACACAACCCCACACCCTAAGGCGTATACTACAGCAGTCCAAGACATGTGTGCCCCCCCGCCCTACACCACAGTTTTTGATTACTTACCACAACCTTTGGGGCACCATACAGCCTCGGGTACTGTGCGAGTACCTCGTCCACTAGGACCTCCAGCTCCTCACTTGTGAAAGGACTGGCACAGATCTTCTCTGTCCTTGCCATCCCTGTAGACATGGAAAAACTGTGGTGGAATTGGGTGGGGAGGGGTATCAGGCAGCACTCCCTGGAGGCAGCAGCAGATAAGGGGTCTCAGACAGCAGTCCCTGGAGGCAGCGGCAGATGAGGGTCTCAGGCAGCAGTCCCTGGAGGTAGCAGCAGATGAGGGGTCTAGGCAGCAGTCTCTGGAGGCAGCAGCATATGAGGGTTCTCAAGCAGCAGTCCCTGGAGGCAGCAGCAGATGAGGGTCCCAGGAAGCAGCAGATGAGGGGTCTCAGGCAGCGGCAGATGAGGGTCTCAGGCAGCAGTCTCTGGAGGCAGCAGCAGATGAGGGTCTCAGGCAGCAGCCCCTGGAGTCAGCAGCAGGTGAGTGTCTCAGGCATCAGGCTCTGTGAGCAGTGGAAATGTGAGGCGTACTCCCACACATATAATGCACCCTGGGGTTGTTCCAAAGGTGCCAAGCTGCAACAATTGGTTATCCAGGTCTGCCTCATTCAAAAGCATCCAATGATTGCCTCCGCGGTGACAGTGCACGCCTAACGCGATTTTCAAAAATTGCATCATGCCAACGCAAACATCAATCCCATTGGCACAAGGGCATGCTCCATGGTGGTAACACACCGCTGGGGCCAGGAGGTAGCTACAGCGATTTGGGTGGTGGAGAATGCCAACCGCCATCTTCCCATGTCCCTATGGGTATCACTACTGCACTTGTGTGTATGGGGGGTGCTGGTGACACACTGCTGGGGTCAGACGGTAGCTACCACGATGTGGGTCGCGGGGAAAGATGACCTCGGCAAGGCTTGTCTCACTGTATGATGTAGTTACTTACTTGTGCTAATCTGTCTGCTCATACACGCAATTGTCAGTTCACCACCAAATGTGGTCATTGTGTTGTGGAGGTGTGCCAAGTTGGAATGATGCATTGAGGTGTGACTGGTACAGCAGATGAGTATTCGACAGTGGTGTTGATTTGTCCCACAATGGCTGGATGCCATGCTCCCAGGCATGCTTATGTGAAATATTGCCATGAAACTATGTGCATTCACATTCACCTATGTGGTGTTTGAGGCACTTGTTTATTTTAAATAGAGAGGTGTGCCCCCTGTGTGGCTCAAACGTCCACCCATGTGACATGATGTGTCACTGTTATGTCAAGTTAGTCTGTGTTTATCCTGTGTAATCCTGTAAGAGATATGCTGTCGCCATCTCATGATAGATGTCATTGACATGTGTCCACTTTGATCTCAACTAGGAGGAGGCCAACTCTTATTTCGTCACTTGACACTGCTGGAGGACATGGAGGATGTGGCGATCATTCGCAAATTCCGTCTAGACAGAGCCACCCTGAAGACCTTTGTGATATGTTCGAGCCCCACCTGCAGCCTCACCGGACATATCCAACAGATATAAACCCAACTTATAAAGTGATGGCAGCCTCCCTGTGTCTTGCCACTAGATCATTCCAGGAGACCATGCACAGTGCTGGTGGGAGGTCTCAACCGATTTTCAGAATGGTGCTACGTGATGTTCTGTCCACCATGATGACATTCAAGGATAGATATATTCATTTCCCCGGGGTGCTGAATTGGCAGCTGTGAAGGGAGACTTCATACCCTTCGGCACATCCCCCATGTTGTTGATCACCTGTCATGACTTGGTTGACCTTGCCATGTTGTTGGTGCCATAGATTGCACACGTTTGTACTGGTGGGCCTCAGCAAGGCCTACCAGTGCTAGGGGTTCGCCCTTCTCTGCACAAGTCCTCAGACCAATAGGATAGAAGTTGGCACAGAAACTGAAATAGAAAACAACGTTTTTATTAACCTCATGAGGTGGAACTACATTCACACAACACCCTTCGGAAGTGTATGAAGTAGCACACTGAATCGAAGGAGCTTGGTCCTTTTATACCCACAGAGGGGCTCAAAAGAAGGCGGAACAAGTACAACAAGAAGGTTTAAGGTACATATAAGGCCATACAGAAAATGCACAGTCAACAAGTGGGAGGAGCTAACAGTTGCTAATTCTGGTGAACACATCCTGACAGTTACAGACTAACAGCAGCTGCATGGACAGCTGCAAGCTCAACTGAGCATGTGTGAAGCAGAAAAAACTAAATATAACCTGTCTCAAGATAGAATCCAAGAGCAGACAAGAGCAAGGTAGGACAGGGCACATGGCACGCACGTGGTAGCACATGGCAAACAAGATGGCTACCAGAAATACATAATGGAATCCACAAAACAGATAAGATAACCTCTATATATAGGATGGCTTCTGCTAATGCTAACCCAATCGCTGCCAATTTACAACAAGTTGGTCTGGTGCCACCACAAGCAAGTGAGCACATTTTTCGTCATTGAAAACATTACCACTCCATCAATGTGCAGGTGCTGTGCCTGGCAGATATGATCATCCCGCATGCGTGTGCCAGATTTCCCGGATCAGTCCATGACTCCTACGTCCTGAGGAGTAGCATTGTGCCCGGGCTGATGGCTAATCTGCTTCCCAAGCGTGGATGGATTGTGGGTGAGTATGGCTAGCCGTATGGTGTGCTGGGTGTGTTACCTGCTGACCTCTACCTGTGCAACATTGCAATGTCTATTTGTCATACCTAGGTGACTCTGCATATCCCAGCCGTCCATGGCTGCTGAGCCCACTACAGAATCCCAGGACCCAGGCTGACATCCTATACAATGAGGCCCATGGGAGACCACATTGAGTGGTGGAGGGCACTTTTGGAGTGCTGAAGTCATGTTTCCGCTGCCTGGACAAAACTGGAGGTGCACTGGCATACTTGCCCAGGAAGGTGTGTCAGATTGTAGTGGCCTGCTGCATGCTCCACAACCTGATCAATCTCAAGCAGATTCCCCTGCTCTTGGATGATGATGAGGACCAAAGGGACCCGCCTACACAACAACCTGAGTCCAGTGATGAGGATAGTAAAGAGGAGGAAGGTGGTGACATGCGTCAACAGATCATCACCCGCTACTTCACTTGAAGGTGGGTGACGAAGTCCATCATATACATTGTCTGGTGAGATTGCTGTTGTTGTGAAGGGCTATGTGCGAATGTTTTATACAGCCAGATGTAAAGTCACCTATGTGTGGATATGTGACTGTGTCATGTCATCTGTGAACGTATATGGGACGTGTATGTTGACACTTTTTGCACAGTGTGTTGTCTGCATGTTGGTTTATGTAGATGGTTGGTGTAGTGTACCATCTGGGATGCTACACTCACACCTATGTATGTTGTCTGTTGTGTTTCCATAGGTGCCTCAAACTTCTCCTTGCCTGAATACAGTACATACTTTTGATACCTTATGGACATTTTGATGACTGTACATCCTGCACTAAAGACAATTCTGACAAAAAGACAGTGTGTAAGGTATTTTATTTACAATGTTGATATGTGAGGGGTGTGTGCAGATGTACATGGAGGTGATAATTAAGTATGGGCAGAAAATTTGTTCCGCTTGCGAATTTGCAGATTTTTCGCGATTTCGCGAACCGTGAGTCGCACAAAATCGCTGCAAAATCCGAAAATTTGCGAGCGGGACGAATTTTGCTTAGGAAGCACTTACAGGGTTACAGCAGGTGCCCAAGTTGAAGCTAATTTCTTTGTAACCAGCTAATTTCTTTGTAACCATTTACAACATGGTTACAAAGAAATTAACTTCAACTTGGCACAGAAGCCCGGCCCCATACACACTAGGTTATGCAACCTCTTCCCGCCCTTTCCCCCACTGTGATGGACAGCTCACTTGAGGGACATCGGTGCCTATGGGTGCGTTGGCAAAGTTACAGACACACGTGGTCACTGAAGACAACTCTTCCGGGCCTTTACGCTGCTGTAGTGTAGGAAAAGCACGAACATTTATCCAACGAGGTAGCACTTACTGCTTTCTCCTTATCTGCTGCTCTGATTGGTCTCTGACCTTTATAAACAAGAGGCATGTGAACTCGCACAGAAGCCCTGCCCCACACTTACTAGGCTATGCAACCTCTTCCCGCCCTTTCCCCCACTGTGATGGACAGCTCACTCGAGGGACCTCGGCGCCCATGGGCGCGGTGGCAGAGTTACAGACACACGTGGTCACTGAAGACAACTCTTCCGGGCCTTTACGCTGCTGTAGTGTAGGAAAAGCACGAACATTTACCCAACGAGATAGCACTTACTGCTTTCTCCTTATCTGCTGCTCTGATCGGTCTCTGCCCTTTATAAACCATAGGCATATGAACTCGCACAGAAGCCCGGCCCCACACATACTAGGCTATGCAACCTCTTCCTGCCCTTTCCCCCACTTTGATGGACAGCTCACTCGAGGGACCTCGACGCCTATGGGCATGGTGGCAAAGTTACAGACATACGGGGTCACTAAAGACAACTCTTCCAGGCCTTTATGCTGCTGTAGTGTAGGAAAAGCACGAACATTTACCCAACGAGGTAGCACTTACTGCTTTCTCCTCATCTGCTGCTCTGATCGGTCTCTGACCCTTTATAAACAAGAGGCATGTGAACTCGCACAGAAGCCCGGCCCCACACATACTAGGCCATGCAACCCCTTCCCGCTCCTTCCCCCACTGTGATGGACAGCTCACTCAAGGGACCTCGGCGCCTATGGGCGTGGTGGCAAAGTTACAGACACACGTGGTCACTGAAGACAACTTTTCCCAGCCTTTACGCTGCTGTAGTGTAGGAAAAGCACGATACATTTACCCAACAAGGTAGCACTTACTGATTAGCCAGTAAAAAGTACTCCAGTTGAGTATAGTGCAATTGCCAAAAAATCAGCGATTTCGTGGGGAAATCCACAAATTTGCGGACTTTTTGCGAATTTGCGTGTCATTTTGCCAACCGCGAATTCGCAAAATTCGCCCATGGTTAGTGATGATGGGGCAGCAGGTTAACAGTCATGGTAAATGAGATGTAAGAGTAGTTACCACTTTGATGTGGTGACCCAATCCAACAAACAGGTGCCATTCACAAGGCAGTGTGGGGATGGACAGTCCAAAGAGTCAATGCGGTAGGGAAGAGGGTTGCCATCAGATCTGGCTACGTGACTGGCGTTTGGCTGGTGCTTTGCCTCCAGAGCCTCCAAGGCTCTTCTTCAGATGGCCCCTTGGTCGTTTGGCTTGGGGGGGGGCCCTAATGTGGTGCCAGCAGCGTCTGAGGACTCACCCCTCTCTGTTGCCGCAGGAGAGGATGGTGAGCTGTCATCTTGTGGCAAAAGAGAGGGGGGTGGAGGTGTTGGTTGGGATGCAGGCATGTCCCTCAGTAACACCACTTCTCCAATGCGGGTGTCGATGGACCTCATCAGCAGGATGAGCTTGGTAAAAGATTGTCCGACTGGCCACTCTGTTCCTGGGCCTGTTCGTATGACCCAAGGACTCTGCTGATGTGTTCCAGGAATGGAGTCCCAGCCTCCTGGTATCTGAGGTTGACCCTGGCCCTCCCACCTCCCCTGCTGCCACAGACCTGTTGCCTCATTACTGTGGGTCCCCGCACACGCTCCCTGCCATCCTCAGTTGTTCTTGTGGGTTGGACATCCCCTGGGACAGGGAGGGTGTTGCAGGTGGTGGTGGCGGTGGACGCACAGGCGGTAACAGCAGATATCTGCTGTACAGTTGGTGTTGCAACAGACGTGGTGGTGTGGAGGATTTGGTCCTGGGACCTTTTGCTCCCTGTCACACCAGATGGGCCGGCTTCGAGCTCATCATCCAGAAAATCCTGCAAGTCTAGCCGAGAATCCAGGTACCGGGAGGGGGAGACTGGTTCTTCTGGTCATTGGTGTTGTCCTCAGCAGTAAGTTCTTGGTCACCTGTGGATTAGATGGAGAATGGTCATTGTTGTGCACTCTGCAAGCATTCTGTTAGCTGTGTGTCATCCACTGTCTGTACACTACACAATTGACAGATCTTCAAATTTTTGCTATGTGCAATACTGTGTCTCATTACAAGGTGCAGAGGTACATACATTACTTTTACATGTTGTGATGTATCAATGCATACCATGCAAATGGTACTGGAGTCATGTTCAAAGGGACCTGTTGCCATGTAGGGACCAGCACATAATATTTTCATTGTTGTCACCTTGTTGATTTGTCTGACCTGGCCGCCGTCACATCTGGCCATGGACTGGCCAGTGTATTGTACTGCATGACTTTTTCATCTCATGTACAGATTTAGTTTTATGAGCCCACACATGCTTCCTAAATATTGTAATTGTCCTTGCTGATTGGGTCACATGGCAATGTACTCATCAGTGTGTGATGTGCATGTTTGTTCCCAGTCTTCCTTGTGCATTTATATTGGGGTGTCACTTAAGCATGGGCGGAAAAGCTGTTCCGCTCGAGGATTTTGCAGATTTTCGGTAAATCCACAATCCGCGAGATTCGCGAATTTCCCGCAAAATCCGCGAGCGGAACGGATTGGGTCAAAAGTTTAAGATGACTTTTGTAACTCTTTTAGAATGGCGCCGGCTAGCTGCCAGAGCCATTCTAAAATAGTTACAAAAGTCAGCTTCAACAGGAAGCTCTAATAGATAAAGTAAAGCAGGTGCTGCTCAAATTCAGTTACACAATCATTAATCACCCCAAACTTGGGGTGATTAATGATTGTGTAACTTAATTTGACCTTCAACTCGAGCAACTGCTTTACTTTATCTATTAGTGCTTCCTAATGATGCTATTTGTAGCTATTTTAGAATGGCACTGGCAGCTTGCCGGCACCATTCTAAGTGGGGCTGAGGGCAGAATGGCACAAAAGTGGGACAGAGGGCAGAAGGGAACAAAAAATGAGTGGGGCAGAGGGCAGAAGGGCACGGAAACGAGTGGTACAGAGGGCAGATGGGCATAAAAAACGAGAGAATGGCAGTGATTAACCAGGCAAAAAAAACCCTGCGAAAACGCAAAGTGCCTCGCGAACACCCGCGAACACCCGCGAACACGCAAAGTGTCCCACGAACAACCGCGAACTCACAAAAATAAAAAAATCTGCAAATTCGCACAAATTCGTGAATTTTGCGGATTGCGAATTCCCAAAATTCGCCCATGCTTAGTGTCACTCTTTGTTATCTGTGACGGTTTTGCTTACCTTTGTGCACACTGTGCGTGTCATGCAGGGTCAGTGTGCATATTTGTGCAATGATAGGACTGGTGTTGCCATTTGGCATGCTTTGATTAGTGAAAAATGTGTGGGTGCATGTACAGCCTACCGACCTGTTAGGTGAAGGTGAACACTGCAATGGCTTCAAACTGCTTGTGGGTGGGAGGGAGTGCTCCATCTTGCTCATCTAGGATACAAGGGTACATGGTGGGAGTAGTATTGCAGGCCTCCCACGCCTAAACAGCACAACCTGGGAAGATGGCTAACTACCTGTTAGATGGGGTGAACAATGCAATTGCTGTCACATGCTTCTGGGTGGGTGGGGAGTGTTCCATCCTGCTCAGGGGTGGAACAAGGAGGACTGTTGGGAGTTGTAGTGCAGGCCTCATACACACCCACACCCCTCCCTTTGAGGATGGCTACCTACCTGTTAGTTCTTTTGGTGGACACTGCAATGGCTTCCAACTGCTTGTGGGTGGGGGACTGCTCTATCTTGCTAGGATGTGGGCCAGGGAGCATGCTTGAAGTAGTTGTGCCGGCCTACCACCCCCACAAACCCTCCCAGCCATGATGGCTACCTACCTGTTAGGTGAGGGTGAATACTGCAATGGCTGCCACATGCTTGTGGGTGGGAGAAAGTGCTCTATCCGGCTGGGATGTAGGCCAGGGAGCATGTTGGGAGTAGTTGTGCAGGCCTCCCACCCCCATACACCCTCCCAGCCAAGATGGCTACCTACCTGTTAGGCAAGGGTGAACACTGCAATGGCTGCCACATGCTTGTGGGTGGGAGGGAGGGCTATATCCTGCTGGGATGTTGGCCAGGAACATGCTGAGAGTAGTTGTGCAGGCCTTCCACCACCAAACAGGCCTTCCAGGCAAGATGGCTACCTACCTGTTAGGTGAGGGTAAACACTGCAATGGCTGCCACATGCTTGTGGGTGGGAGGGAGGGCCTATCCTGCTGGGGTGTGGGCCAGGGAGCATGCTGGGAGTAGTTGTGCAGGCCTCCCACCCCCATACACCCTCCCAGCCAAGATAGCTACCTACCTGTTAGGTGAGGGTGAACACTGCAATAACTGCCACATGCTTGTGGGTGGGGCAGTGTTCTATTCTGCTGGGGTATGGGCCAGGGAGCATGCTGGGAGTAGTGGTAGAGGCGTCCCACCCACAAACAGGCCTCCCAGGCAAGAAGGCTACCTACTTGCCTGTTTGTTTGGTGAACACTGCAATGACTTCCAACTCCTTGTGGTTGGGGGAGCGCTCCATCATGCTGGTATGTGATACAGGGGGCATGGTGGGAGAAGTAGTGCAGGCTGCCTGTGCTCATGCTCCCAAGTTAATATTTCTGGGTACGTTTAGAGTAAATGGGAGGGAGTGAAGGATGGATCTGTGGGACAGGTTTTTGTGGGTGTGTGGTGCAGAATGATGTATGGGATTTATCTTGGGTGGTGTGGGGGTTTGTCTGTGCAAGATAGTACATACCAGTGTGTTGGTTAACATTTGTTCGTGCTTACC
Source organism: Lissotriton vulgaris (assembly GCF_964263255.1). NCBI lineage: Eukaryota > Metazoa > Chordata > Amphibia > Caudata > Salamandridae > Lissotriton > Lissotriton vulgaris. Next base: position 1,452,040,716 of record NC_141685.1, read on the forward strand.
AGCCTCCTCTCCCCCGGATACTCTTGTGAGACTCTCTGGGTGCAGTATGGCGAGCACCTTCTCCTCCCATGGTTTGAATGCTTTCAGTGGGATGGGAGGGCCACTGCCAGTCTGGTTAGCCAGCTCCCAGTTCTTGCTCCTCCTCTCTTTGACAACCCTCTGGAGATCATGCCACCGCTTCATGATCTCCTTCTTGGATTGCGGGGTGTTCCATACTACATTGACCGGGGTCCTTCTGGCTAATGGTGTCTGTTGGACCAGGCTACCAAACAGTTGTGGTTCCACTATGACTATCTCATTGACCATTACTGTCAACTCACTCTCTGTGAATCTGAGCATTTTATGTGTGGACATGGTGTGTGGTGTGCAAAGTGTTTGTGGGTGCAGGGGTGTTGGTGGTGGGTGTGGTGTTGGTGTGTGAGGTGTATTATGTGCTGGGGCTTGTTGGTGCTGGTGTGGTGATGGTGGTGGTGGTGTTGAGTGTGCTTTGTTCTTTTGCCTCTCCTATCTGATCTGGTGTATGCCCTTCTCTTCTGGAGTGTTGCAAAGGATTGTGGTCAGTGAAGGAGCTGGTTTTATGCTCAGCTATGTGGGTGTGTCCAAATGGGGTTTTGCGGTGTGTCCTGGGAATTGTATGTTTCAGTTTGGCATGTATCTGTTACATTTTGATGTGGTTTGTGTATTTGGGGAGCATGGAAACTTTGATTTGTGCAATGTTTCTCATTATTTTGGGGTTATGGCCATGTTTTGTATGGATCGTCCGCTGAGGTGACTTTGCAGCAGCTCTTCCGCTTGCTCTACCATTTACTGTAGTGTGCGACCGTAGCGGACGGAAACAGCAGTTCGTATGGCGGGACCATCGGGAATATACTAATTTCACGTGCGCTGTCTCAGCTATGATTGCGGCGGGTTAAAGATTTTCCGCTGCTTTTCTTACTGCTAAGGTCGAATTTTGGACATCACCACCTGCGAGGGGTGTTTTTTCTTGGCCCGCTTCTGCCACGGTCTAACTTTTTCCCGGAGGACAGTGTTTTCCGCTTCCATGGTGGCCAGGGTGATTTTCCGACCGCCATTCTAATGGGCCCCATCGTCTGCACCTCAGACAAAGTAGGTCTTAGTCATCCTTTTAATTGTAATATAAAAATATTCATATTATCAGTTGTAAACCATTGTTGGACTTGTCCCTTCTGGCAGGCTCACCCCTGAACTTTTTGCATTTGAACTCTGAAATAATTATAATGATTTCTGGTCTTGGTGCACTTTAGCACTGTGGCGCAGTGTAAAGTGCGTGCGCTCTGAGTGCATGTGTGAGATTTGCATGCACTCCCATAGGAATGCATGGGGAATGTGTGTGTCCCTGGTAGTTCCTGATGCTTGGGGAGTGCCGATGCGAGTTTGGTATCTGCGGACTCGTATATTTAAATGCTGCGCAATGATGAATGCAGCATGATTGTGTCTAGTGTGGAAGTGCCACTTCTAGAAGTTGGCATGGTTGTGTAATTTGTGTCTGGCGTGTGATTGGCTGGAGCTGGCTGGTGAGCCTGGCTCCAGGAGTCAGAATGGGTCTGCCCCGGTGGTGAGTGTTGAGATTAGCATGCTGATGTGAGGGGGGAGTGCACCTGGGACCTGAATAGGGCTGGGATTTCCCCACACAATGATGGCTCCGCCCCCTGTGGTGCGTCTAATGACCCTAGAATGGCCAGTGAATAGTAAGAGGGGCTGAGCCCATCAGAGTGCTCCCAAACCAGCTGCGCCTGATTTTGCCCACACCCTGCACCTAGAGACACAGGGGTTTTCTGTTCAATGTTCTTGTTCTCCAACTTGAATCTACCAGGGGCGTGCTGCTGCTGGGGCCCAGGGGAAGGCTTGCCTCCCTGGGCCCTGCCCAGCCCCTGGACACCTGATGAACTTTTCCTGGCCCTAGACAACCTTGGATTTTATTTACTTTGGCCCTGGGAGGGCTGCCTCGCTTTAAAAGCACTTGGTTCCTTTTACAGCATGACAGTGCTGCACTACCTTTCTTTTTATTCTCCCCACTGGTGTTTGCAGCGAGCGAAGGGTTAATGGACTGTCTGACTGCCTCCCCGCTCGTGGCCGTGAAGAGACTGGGGAGGCTTGTGCCCTAATCCCTGCAGCCAGCCCGTGAGCCGCAACGGCGCTTTCATGCTGCTTATTTTGGGCTATTTCCATGCAGGAGCCCACCCTGCCTTATGCCCGTATTTATAATTAAGTTATCGCAGGTGCCACCCCGCTCATCAATATATTTATAGTTCGAGTGCCCACCCCAAGTATGGCCGCTACTTGATTTATTTCCCTTGCCATGGAGCCTACCCCTCTCGCTGCCGCTGTGAACCGCGGCCCGCCTGACTGTGGGCGGGGCTCGCGGACGGAAGCAAGAGAAGTGCCGCTGGAAGTGGTAATGAGAGAGGAGGTCGGGAGCCCACCCCGCCTCCTCGAGCGCCCGGGAAGAAGAAGGGACGTCCTCCCGCGGCCTGGGGCTCCTGTGAAGTGGAAAGAGCCTCGGGCCACCAACAGAGAGCCCAGCCCGCACCGCCGACCAGAGGAGTCCCACGTAGCCGGTGAGTGCGGCCCGTTGCATTCTTTGGGGGAGAGGGGTGGGTGTCGGGGCACATTGCTGGTGCCCGCCCCCCCATTAGCACTACCTTCATTGCGGGGGTATCTGGTGAGGGAGAGCGGCCCCGGTTGACAGCGGGCCGCTCCCCCTGATTGGCAACACTTGTTCAGAGCCCACAACGTTCCGTGGGGGCATGTAAAGCTTTTAGAGCCCGTGTTGGCTCCAACGTTCTGTGTATTTGTGGTTAGGGCGGCCCCGGATGGCAGTGGCCTGCCCCACCATTTGCAGAGCCTAGAGGGCTCCCCAAAAATGCCCTTATTTGACTTAGAGCCCAGAGGGCTCCGTCCAATGCACACAGATGATTCTTGAGCCTAGATGGCTCCACCCTGAGGCACATTTTCTTTATGAGCCTAGAGGGCTCCCAAGAAGCGCCTATTTTCGTTCCTAGAGCCTAGAGGGCTCCAACGTTTTGGGCGCAGATGTGTTCTAGAGGGCCAGTGAGCACCCTGTTGCAGTTGTTTTCTCCAGCTGCCCAGCAAGTAGTGGGCAGCTGCACCGTTTAGGTTTCCTTTTAGGGACTTTTTCTTTGGACTCAGGAGTATTCGCACTCCTTCATCCCTACCCTGGCCTTCCACAGCTGTGCAGCACTTAGTGCCAGCTGCAGCGTTTAGGCCCTGTCCCTGTCCTCAGCTGCCCAGCAAGGAGTGGGCAGCTGCTACGTTTAGGTTTTTGGCGCAGTGGCGCAACCTGGACCTTGATGTGAGTTATGTGCTAACTGTGATTTCTGCACTAATGTGATGTATGTGCTATTATGATACATGCGCTAATGTTTGGGTGTTAGGAAATGTACTGTGTGTAGTATGTTTTGCGCACCCTGTGTTCTGACACCTCTGAATGTGTTTTTAAGCATCATGTGTGAAGCTTCAGGCCTACACCCCTAAATGTATTTTCATGCTTAGGTGGTTGTTTTATCTAGTATGGGTTATACTAGTATGTTCATGATTCCCTGCATAATATTTTCCTAAGGTGGTTAGGGTTGCGTAGGTGGTACTTACCTTTTACTAGTGGTTACTAGTTGTGTGATACATTTGCTATTTGGTGCTTAAAACTATCTCCAAGGGCTTGATACTGAGCTTGCCCCCTGACCAGAGTCGCAGGACCAGTGGACTCTATTGTGCCTTCCCTGACAAATTGCTGGGACTTGTCTGATCTCCTTGGGCCGCTGGGGCCTCGCCTGAAGTGTGCTCGCTCTCTCCCTTCGGCAGCCTGTGCCTGGCCACTCCCACTTTGAGCCCCCACGGCTCCCTCCAGGAGCCGTGCCTGCTCGGCCGGATCGGCCCACACCCTGTCCTTGGCTCGGCAGCCTGTGCCTGGCCGCTCCCGCCTTGAGCCCCCACCGCTCCCTCCAGGAGCCGTGCCTGCTCGGCCGGATCACTGTGCACCCTGCCATGGGCTCGGCAGCCTGTGCCTGGCTGCTCCCGCCTTGAGCCCCCACCGCTCCCTCCAGGAGCCGTGCCTGCTCGGCCGGACCGAACCGCACCCTGCCTCATGCCCTCCTCTAAGCCCCACACCTAGGTCACCCCAGCCAAACGCTTGGAGCACGCCGGCCGCCCGCTCAGGCCTACTGAGGAGATCACTCGCATTATCCCGTGCAACCAGAACAGAAGGTACGGTCCGTATCCGCCGCCAGTTATTATATGTTCTATGTTCTAAAAGTGTTACTTCTACAAAGTGCTAATTCTACCAAAAGCCAGTTCTAAAGGGCTTATTCCTGACAGTGGTCCAGGTGGCCCTGTCCCATGTATTTAATCCCCTGTAAAGTCTGCCCGTTTCTCTGGCACATTGTAAAGTGTGTGTTTACTATCTAATGTGTCTTGTAATACAAAGGCTATTTTTACATATACCTTGTGTGGAGTTCCTTTTGTGGGGGGCCTGGGATGTTGTTGTTGGTGGGTGCGTGCGCAAATACTTAACTTACATTGTCTCCGGGGTAAGCCTTACTGCTCGTGCCACGCTACCAAAGAGGTGAGCAGGTGGTTGTTTCTGCCTGACTTTGGCGCAAGCCTCAGCCAACCGGAAATCCCATTTCTAACACCCATCTTATCTTTTTAAATAAAAAAAAATATATTTCAAGCTGCTTTTTTATAATATATTATAGAAGTATACACTCTTCATCAATTTCGGTTTGTATTATAGAAGTATACCATCTTCATCAATTTCGGTATTTATAAAAAATTAAATTGACATACCAGAATATTGTAGATGTAATAGTCTCAGGTTTTGTAAAAACTTAGCACAAGAATGGCACACCCTCTCATATAAAGCAACCATAAATGGCAACCTTCTAAACTTTGCATTGCCAGATATTGCAAAAGTCACCAATTAAAAACATTCCTTTTTATATTTCATTGCTGTAACTGCATTTTTGAATTGTTATTGTCTGTTAACACTTTCACTACAGTTTAGAGGGAGCCTGAAATGTATGCCTTTGTATCAATAATTGTGACATAATCAGGATCATTGTGATGAATTTGCGAGAGAAAAAAACAGGACTCGGAAAACCTATTTTACTTTATACTTTTATATTTTATGACTAATATGCAGTTTACTGGAAAATCCTCACTAGGGGATTTTACCTACCTTATAAAACAATCAACCTAAACCTCTCCAAACAACATTTACCCTATGTACCCTCTCCACATTTTCCTTAGAAGGCCATTAGAACCAGTAGACCAGAGGCACATAGCACATTCTACAAGAATGCCATACTAATTACAATGTCAATTACAGCAGGTGTGGTTTACTACACATACTGTAAAGCATATCCAAGTCTGTATTAAAGTGTTTTGTATTTACCAGAACCAAGTAAACATCTATTTACTAATCATGTTTAAATGCTACATGCTTTTATTCACCTGCATATTCCCTGTAACCAATAAAAACTTATTTTTCTGAATCACCAAACATACATTTTAACTGCCTTACATTGTACCAACTGCATCATTCAGCTACAGCCTTCTCCTGTCTACTACTGCTGCCTCACTTTGAAATGCTTATAGTGTGGAGTCTGGAACACAGCTATGTCTTTTGGGCTGATGAGGCTGCAAAAAAGAGAAGTATTGACAGAGACTTGGGTTTGGCTAATGTGGACATAATGTGGAAGAGAGGATTAAAGTATCATCAATTTCTGCCTTTGGTTAAAAGCGTTCTGGATTTACCAGCACCTGACTTCGTGAATATGCACTGTGGTGGCAATGACCTAGGCACAATGACTGGGGTAGGACTGGAAATCCTAAATTGATAATGCTTTTCCCTCACACTGTCTTGGCTAAAGGCTAAAATAGAAGTGGTCTAATCAATTATGTTCTCAGATTGACAAATCCAGGAAACATGTTAATAAAACTGTTTTCTTAGAGACTATAACATGAGTTCAGTCTATAACAACAAAGTGCATTTTCCAAGTACCCAGAAACTCTGCATCTGGTCTTACATGTCGCTGTCATTTACACACAATCCACACAAAGGCTCTTGTCAGAGCCACCCTAGTACCTGAAATATTGTTATCTTTTTTTATAAAGATCCTTTTTATAGTTTTTGGGAATCTTCACAACTACGTAGTGATGTTCGTGAATAAATCACATAATCACAACACAAAAACAGATATTGAATGGTCACAAGGACATGCAAATACCCATTCTAAACATTGCACTACACATATTACTATACATATAGGGCCATATGTACTAAAGCATTCACCCATAGACACAGAATGGGCAAAAATCTTTGATACCGCAGGCCCATAGTTCTTTAAATCATATTTAAACTCATGTTTGTTTACTAAGGCACTCATTACGATGTCAGGTGGACTTGCGTCCAACCGACACCATTGCAAGAAAGGAACCGCTCAACCGTGGGTTTGCGGTACTACATTCCCAATTAGGATGTGACCGTACATAGTGCATGGAAGCTTGCACATTGAGCTGAAAATACCCTCAGCTCAAGCTCCCACTAAAAATTGGAAGTTTGTAAACATCTCTGTACCATGTGGCAGGCACCTCCTGGTAAAGGAATGTTGAAGGGGAAGGCCTAAATGCATCGGGCCAGGGGGTAAGGGGGAAAAATCCTAACTTTACTACTACTAAATGCCTTCTGTGAATACCAAAAGTAGTAAGGTTAGGATTTTGTCTCAGATTTATTTTTTGAATTGGTCCCTGAGCCTTTATCACTATATTGTCGAAAGTCATGTTTTTGTAATGATTTTCTATAAAAAGCATCTCTAAAACTTTTGTTCTGTTTTCGTTGTAACAGTCATGATGACATCATAACCCACGACAATCGTCGCAAAGACTCAAAGCAACATCAGGAATTCAATAGCCATCACCTCATAAAAAAGTAAAACTATATAAATCATTCTAACCATCACACTAGAAAAATCACTATCTAAACACCTCCATACAAATATGTATAGTTCTCTCAATATCTCAATAACAATGTGTATTAATGATTCACTGGAAAGTGTGTGGGTAAATGAAATTCTGTGTTGATCTGCGATTGGGTGTAAAATTCTTTGACCATATATGTGATTGGGCGCAGGAATGCATCTGTGAGTGGGTGAATGAGCCTTTAAATGTTTATTTGAGTACATCTATGGGTCTCAGAGTGAGTTTGTGAGTGGGTGCATTAGTGTCTGAGTGGGTAAGTGAGTGGGTGTATGAGTGTCTGAGTGGACATGTGAGTAGGTACTTTTGTCTGTGACTTTGAACAGCCAGGGTGTGTTTTAGGATATAGATACTTTTTGTTTTATACTCCCACCAATATTCACGAAGACGTAGCAATAGTAGTGATGTCCCAGTGATGGTACGTGAGGAGCCACGCAGCCAATCGCGCCATTGTCACGAATATCGTGTGCGATTATAAAAATACATTTTGGATACATAACTTGTTTCACTAACACGCCCATTTCCTAAACATGAGGTCATCCACCCTGACCCCTTATGTTAGCTTTCACAGACATTTGTAGGCCCCAGGAACCATTCCCAATCGATAAAATGGGGGCCACAACTTTCTGTTCAGAATGCGTCCAGCCAATCTGAGCATCCCTGTTGCCGTGCACATTCGCAATTATCCATTTATTGGTATTAGAAAAAGTTAAATCTACTGATTGAGACCATTTCACAGTATAAAAACAGTACACGCTAGCGGTTAAGGAAAAACTGGGATTTCATAGACACCTCTATACATCTAACAACTATATACAGCAGACAATTGAGAGAGACTGGCCCCTCCAGTGAGACCTTGCATGAAGGTAAACAGTATGTAGAGTAGGGTGTATAGAGACACTGTCTCTGTACTCACTCTTTTACCCAGGCTCAGCAGTCTGCGTAGTAGGGTGGAAAAGGCACACACCTTACATGTAAGGCCAGAGTATTCCATTGTAAGTATAACAAGTACTGGCCTCTGCACTCAGACCTGTCCCCAGGGAAATGACCATATGTTATAGGATGTGGGAATGGATTTCACTGTCCTATCACAGCTCTTGCCAGGATGAGGAACATATACAATAGCCTGTAGGGAAACATTCTCCTCTCCATTAACACCTATCTCCAGAACAACATGGATGTGCAGTAGGGTGTTGGCAAACAGTGGCCTCCCTACTGATACCTCTCCCAAGACCAACAGGGATATGCAGTGGTGTCTGGGAAGGGAGTTACCTGTCGGCAAACACATCTTACCAGGGTGAGAGGTGTTTCTAGTATGGTTTGAGAAAATAATTTATCTCTCTGCTCATACAACTTCCCACACTGACAAGTATGCATAGTAGAATATGGGAAATAAGTGCCCTGTGTGCTGACACATCTCTCTTCCATGATAAGGATTCCTACTACAGTATGGTGAGAGACCGGCCCCTCTCCTGTGACCTGTGTGATGGATGACAGGTGTGCAAATGAGGCTGTGAAAAACAGCTCTCCCCGGATATCAGGTGTGCAAGTAAGGTGTGGAAATGAAACTACCTCAATACTCAGAAGTCTATCATTCATAACAACTCCAGAGACCATGATATGTAAATACAAGGCCATGTCAGCTGAGTTATCTTAAGAGAGTAATATATGTGCAAAGTAGGCTGTGGGTAGTAGGACATAGACATGGAGTATCCTCTCTACTGAGAACTGTGTCTTGATTGATTGTAATGGATACTTGAATGTGGGTACGCACATACCTCTCCATCAGGCATCACCCCATGGGGAAACTAAGACACAGTATAGTTTTCAGAGGGACAGACTTCTCCACTGAAAGTTCCCTCTGGAGTCACAAGGATATACAATAACATGTGCAAAAGAACGGTCCTCTCCACTATCACATTTCTACCTGCTGATAGCTGTGCATAGTAGAATATGAGGATGTATGGGCCTCTATGCCAAAACCTCTCTATTGTATAACAGGTCTGTATGTTACATAGAAAACAAGGAGAGACCTCACTGTTGTATTTGGATATTCAAATACGTGCGTTCTCCATTAAAAATGCTCTGTAGCATAAAAGAAATACATAGAATATATATATATATATATTGATATAGTGAATGCTAATAAAACATGGTGTTTTGTACGAGTGCCAGTAACATCGAAAAAGGCACTTCCGCCGAAACGCGTCTGTTTGCTGTAATAAAATAGATATTTGCAATCACAGCTGCCCGGAGTGCGGTTTCCTTTGTGCACGTCAAGTGCGATATTGGATTTGAGCTGTATATTTAAAGCGGAGTCTGCAACCGCTTTTCCGCACCCGCCGCAAGTGCCTCCCGTTTTGACATTGCAGTATTTGGAGCTGGTTTGTTTAAGGAGGCACCGCCGAGAACTGCAAATCTACTGCGCTGTCACATCATGCCGTGTGCGGAACTCTATGCCGTGTGAGGGAGGGAGAAAAATCCTCAGCGTTCGAGCCATCTGCTGAAAACGCCGTCTCGGTGAGTCACGCACATTTGAAGATTAGCGCATTGCTTTTACTCGGATCACACAAGTATTTGAACAGTATTGTCGGCAGAGCTTGCGGGCAGCTTCACGGATTGCAAACACAGTGGTTTTGACGGCTGTCAAAATCACCTACAGCTTAAGTACTTTACCATGGCACAAGCCATGTTTAGTGAACAAGAGCGTCGAGAAGCAGCTAAGGGCATGTTTAAAAGACAAAACACGAGACCAGCCCAGAGTGCTGCCAGTGGCCAGGAACAACCCAGGAGCAAAGTAACTGAAATTATGACAAAATTGGAACGTCTCTATGAACGGGAAGTACGCAAATGGTGGGAGGCCACCAGCTTGCAAAATTATATTGACGTGCAACGTGTCCCCAGAGGGTTGAAGGTATACACTGTGCCCTACTATGAGAATCCAGACCCACAGCTACTAACCGATTGGGCGGAACATACTGCTCAATACTGCAGAGGAACACTCGACATACTGGTGAAGTATGCGTGGAGTGATAGGGACAAAGCCCTCCAGGAAATTCAGGAGCTGGAAGCAGACTTGTCTAAGGAAGAACTAGACAAGAAAACCCTAGATGATATGATGGGCCAAATGAAATTGCGACTAACTAAATACGAACAAAAGATCAAGTCACGAAAACAAGAAAAATTTGCACGTGGCGAAAATGATTATTTGCAGGGAAGAGTTCTTACCTTCGCCCGCAAGTTTGATGGACCCAGGAAGGAAGTATATCAACGCTCCAAACAAACGACCACCAGAGTAGAAACCTCTGAATCAGAAGTCACCGAAAATGAGTCGGGAGATGAAGGGTCAAGCATAAGAACTGAAGGAAACACAACTACTACTCCTTTTCACGATGAATTCAAGGTTATACGACAGTCGTGGCTCCGGGGAGGCAAAAACAAACCTCCGGAAGGTAGCGCAGAAAAAGCCGCAGAGGTGGAGGAGGCAGGCAGAGGAAGAGGCCAAACACGAAGCTGGACGAATCGCAAGAAGAACATGAACAGGCAATAATGACGTCGAATTTGACAGTAGTCAATCTCACGGAAAGGACCCTTACTGAAGTAGAGCATACGATACTTACAATGGGACTCACATTCTGCCCAAGCAACCAATTGGAGTACACACAAGCACGCATTGACCTATTTAGCTTCGTGCGGAAGCTGAAGCTCCATAAATACTTCAAAACCAGATCACACTTAAAAGAACGTAAGGGAAACATTACGCGGATGACTGCTACCGACGCCCTTACTGGGAAAGATCTGCCTGCAATAGAATGCCTGGAAGACTTAAGATCTGCAACTGGTAGTAAACCAGAACATGACATTCAAGATTTTCCAACAAGAGCGGCAAAAATAGGTGTGGAACAGGACAGAGAAGAGAGTCCATTCAAACCTAAGTCCCTGTTCAATCCACAGATGCCACCTGACGCTATTGAAATTTTTTCAGATGCGATGACTAATGACCTCCTTAAGTTCAGAAGGAGACCCAAACATCATCTACGCTCGGATAATCTAACAAAAATGGAGAAACAAGCATTACAGCAACTATTACAAGACCACAAAATTATCATCAAACCCTCAGATAAGGGGGGTAATGTAGTATTAAAAACAAGGGAAGCATACTGTGAGGAAGCACTTCGTCAATTGAATACAGACTGTTACTTGAAGGTTACAGCTAAGGAGTATCAAACCAGCATCTTGGAATATGGCAATTTAATCGCCAAGTGGTACAATAAAAACATGCTAGGTTGGGAAGAGCATTTGTTTTTATGAAGCTCAAATCCTGTCACACCTACCTTTTATTCTATACCCAAACTACATAAGGATGATAAACATCCGCCTGGCAGGCCTATTGTTTCTTCTATGAATGGATTAACCGAACACTTGTCTATGTTCATCGACCACTTTTTATTTGTATGGGTACTTCAACTTGACTCTTATATTAGGGACACCCAAGACTTTCTGAACAAAAACATTGAATGGGACCCTAGCTACCAACTAATGGTTTTAGACATTTCCAGTCTGTATACGTGCATAAGGCACGAGGATGGTATAACAGCAGTAATGTCTTTTCTGGCAAGACGTCAATTCAGGTACTCAGCACATACTACCATGCTCATTGAGTATATCGAGTTTTGTCTTACACGCAATATTTTTCTATTTGAAGATCAACATTACAGGCAACTACTGGGATGGCGATGGGCACCTGCTTTGCCCCCAGCTATGCGAACTTGTTCGTTGGCTGGTGGGAGGAGCGGGTGCCCAGAACCTACCATGATGAGTTCAATCCAGGACGGGCCATCAAGTTGTATCGATATATCGACGATTTATTCATTATCTGGCAGGGAAATAAAGAGTCAGCCAATCGATATATCGATCTCCTCAACAACAATCAAGTCAATCTTAGATTCTCGGGCACAGTTAGTCCAGTGGCAGTGGACTACCTGGACCTGAGGATCTATGTTGAGGAGAAGACTTTACAAACCACCTTGTTCCGTAAAGCAACAGCGGGCAACTCGATACTCTTTGCCATCAGCAGCCATCCACCCAAACTCATCCAAAGCATTCCCTATGGGGAATTGCTTAGGCTGAGAAGAAACTGTTCAACGGTCAATGAATTTGACAAAGCTGCTGCTGCAAGCATTGCCAGATTTAGAGTCAGGGGATATGATCCAGCTACCCTTGAGACTACATTAAACAAAGTGAGAGGCATAGATAGAAAGCAGTTTCTCACTGGCAGTAAGAGGGCCACAGATGAGGTGGGTAAGTTCCGGCTGGTAACTCCCTACTCAGCTGAGGCAAGTTATCTCAAGAAAATGCTACAAAAAAACTGGCCCATCCTCCTAACAGATACAAGTTCAAGTTCAAAAGCTTTTATTCGATTTGTACATACAAATCATACAAGCAGAACACAATTAAAACATTAAAAGTCACAAATAATCTTTCCTAGAAAAAGGGGAAAAACTGAAGTGCAGCAAGTAGAAAAATAAACAAGCCTCTATAAATCGGCCTGATCTTATAGAATACACGACATTTTTACATGGACAACCTGGGAGTCAGTAGAAATTACTTACTAGGCCTTTACTGGGAACTGTATATTAAAAATTGTTAATTAATCACGCAATACTGTGGAACACTGTATAAATACCTTAATACAGACATTGATATAAAATTCAAGAGGGAGTAAAACATGTATATATATACAGACAGGGATGATAACATTAATTTCATCATAAATAAACCCTGGCAGCTGTATAGCACATGTACAGACAGGTCAGCAAACAACTTTAAAATACAATACTTTTCCTGGCAGCTGTACATTTTAAAATAAAAGTAGCCAAGAAGAAACAAATCTCCTCGTTTACTAATAAGGATAAAATTATCAATGCTGTTTGTGTGGTACAGATATTGTATTTGATAAAAATTGGTTTAAGGTATTTAAGCCTGAAATACTGGTAAAATTTACAAAAAAGTAAAAAATGGCAACTACTCTGACGTGAAGAACCGTCACAGGGACAGGGTGTGTTTGAACTAGTCTTTATGTTTGGAAAAGCAACCAAGTGGTGTACAATACCCAGTCTAACCCGTGTTAAAACATACTGATGAGATGGGCGAGTTACAAACACAAGATAGGATTGCAATCCAGGAACTAAGTTTAAATCTTTGTAGAATTTCAAAGTAGCAAGATTACCAACAGCTTTGTCTCGCTCAGCCTTACGAAATTTAAGGAACGTTATCTTAATTTCTTTTTTTGTAATAGATACAACCTTTTCTGGCTCACGGAACACATTAATGTTAAACAAAAGTAGATACCAATGATGAATGTATCTTAACCATAATACCCGTGAGGAATGATCCAAACCTATACAATCAAGAATAATATCCTGAGTGAATCGAGTCTCCGACTTAGCCCAAATAGATCGCCACAATAAAAGTGGCCGAACTGCTGCTAAGTCAGAGATGTACTCGATCCCAACTTCGTCATGGGTCAACTGTATAGAGGCGGAGGGGGGAACGCATAATAACCTCCTTAAAAACTTGTTTTCCTCCTTCTGCAAGAGAATACCCTCACAGTGACCCCACACCCCTGCCCCATACAGAGCAGAGGGAACGCAACATACATTGTATATGTTCATCATATCATAGATACTTCGTGAGCCTAGTTTAGAGGCAAAACGAAAAATGCTACTGGTGGACCGTATCATTTTTATTTTTACGGCATCAAATTCCGCATTCCAGGACCCACTGTTACTATATGTTATTCCCAAATAACAAAAAGATTTAACAGAGGTCAGCTTTTCCTTATCTAGGAAGAAAGTATGTTTTACCTGCTTGGCTGCCTGACCACATGACATTACATATGTCTTAGTTTTATTCACACGAAGCTGCCTAGCCTGTATAAACTGCGCGAAATTATCAATAAGGCGCTGTAGGCCCAACTGTGTTCGGGATAAAAGAACAGCGTCATCCGCATAGAGTAACAGCGGAACAGGTTTACCGCCAATCAGGGGGGCATCTGCTAAAATGTTGGTCAGGGATCGGTCTACACCATTAATAAAAAGGGAAAATAAAAGCGGGGCTAAGACACAACCCTGACGAATGCCCCGAGACACTTTAAAAAACGGGGTACACTCGCCAAGGGTGCCATAGCGGACTTTACATGAGAGTTTTTCGTATAGTCTAGCTAAAAAATACACTATTTCCCTTGGTGCCCCTGCCTCGAGCAGAACCTCCCAGAGAATACTATGGTTAACCAGATCAAATGCGCTGCTCAAATCAGCAAAACATAAAAAGAGGTTGCCACTTTTGGCCACAGTATATTTATTGATTAAAAGGTCCAGGTTTACGCATTGGTCCAGTGTACCCAGACCTTTGCGGAAGCCATATTGGACTTTAGTTAAGATGTTAAAATCAGTTGCCCAGTCTTCTAGCCTCTTTAGCAAAATCCTGCTCATCACCTTTACAGAGGCATCCAATAGTGAAATTGGGCGATAATTAGAGGCCTCTGACTTATCGCCCTTCTTATGTAAAGGGATGATAATCGATTGACCCCAGGTAGAAGGGAATTCATTTTCAGCCGCACAATTAAAAATCCTTGTCAAAATGGGAGCCCATAACGCTGTTTCGTCTTTATATAAATCCAGCGGGACCCCATCGGGGCCAGGTGCCTTGCCTCCTTTACTCAAAGAAATTGCTTCCTGACATTCATCCAATGTTATAGCCAACGAAAGGGGCAACCATGGATTTGTATCTGGTGATGGTAACTCAGCTGTTGGCCCTTCAGGATTAAATATTTTCGAGAAATGATCAACCCAATCGCTACATGCCACATATGAGGTCAATTCTGGAACATTTTCTCTACTGAGAAACGGACTATTTATTGTTTCCCAGTAGAGTTTGCTGTTTTTAGTTTCAGCAGCCTCCCTCAACTTGTCCCATGCCTCAGACTGTAAAACCCTTTTCCTTTTATTAATGGCTAATTTATAACTAGCCCTGAGGTGTTGTATCTCAGTCTTAACGCGAGGTTTAGTACCTAACGCTTTCTTTAGGTTACGGAGGGCGACGACACATGTTTTGTCAAACCATCCCTGTTTTTGACTACTGTTGGCTGACAGGGGCTTAGTGAAGATACCCTCAATAATGATATTCAGAGATACAAAACATTCTATTAAATAGCCAGAATCACTGTCATTATCCAGGCAATAACTAATTTGATTCTTGCATTGGGTGACAACCTCCTTCTGCTTAACCTTGGAGTTTGTACTGGTCCATTTGACCCTGAGGCCCTTTGATCTAGTAGGCACTATATCAGTTGTACATTTACCACCTGAAGCTGTTGAGGTGCCATGGCCCAAGAGGGTAACCCTTAAGCTGTTATGGTCACTGAGACTTTCCTCATTCACATATAAATCAGTGTAGTCTCCACTACTAGACAATAAGATATGATCGATAAATGAACCTGCATCTCTGCCCGTGAATGTAGGACATGTTATTGCCCGATTGTTGACATTGCAGTTTAACAGGGTCATATCTAACATGGCTAGCATATTGTTTAGGGTGGAACCATAACTACAGTGTTGAAAATGAGGGAAATCCTCCTTCCCCCCCTGATCTCTCCAATGGCTGTTTAATGCTGTATCAAAGCCACAGATATTCCCGTTAGAAAGATGGCAAGGCTGCAAGTTAAAATCCCCAGCCCATACCACCTCAGCCTTTCTTTTCGAGACATCTAAAGCTTTAATGATTTCCTTTTCTAAAGGCAGTAAAATATCCCCCCTGGTGGCATCAAAAATGTTGTTATAAAAATTAACAATAACTAAGTCAATGTTCTTTCTACATTCCACCCTTATAACTTGGCTGTGTGTCCCCACGGTTGTACTATATTTAACCGTACAGTCACGCAGCCCAGTTGACACTAGCAATAAGAGGCCTCCCTTGGCCCTGCCCGAGCTGGATTTGGTTGCACTGAGACAAAAGGATACATACCCTTCGATATTAATAATAGGGTCTGGACTCCAAGTTTCCTGTAGTAAAATTAAATCAAAACCCTCGCCCAAAAAGCTGGTCCAAAAGGGTGTACCCAATTTACTAGCAAGACCGGCAATATTCCAGGAAATAAGGGAGATTCCTGCTAATTTCCCGGCATTACCAGCAACAGATAACTCCTGCTGGTTTGCTGGTGATAATGAAGCAGGACCCTCTTCCCGAGAGATGGTAACCGGACTTAGGCTGGGGCTAGCACTAGTTGAACATATATCCAAACTACCCTGATTGCCTATGAGCTGAGAAGATCTTAATAAAGACAGTTCAATAGGATCGTAAGGTACAACTGGGGGCTTGGCAGAGGGAAAGGAATACTCCTTCTCAGAATTAGGGTTATTAAAATCCGATGCTTCTAGTGAACTGAGTCAGTCTACCTCATCTAGCACGGCATATCTATTTGGGTGGGCGAATTGTGAGGACATAGGGTCTTGAGAGTGGGGCGGGTCCTGCCACGTTTGTTGCCAAGAATATTTATCCAATTGAGGTGGCTGAAAAGATTGCGGCCATTGGTAGGCTGGCTGGGGTAAAGGTGGCGGGAAGTGAAATGGGTGTTGCCAGTGGGCTTTTGCTTGATGCATAGGAAAAAGTGGGGCATTTGGAGGCTGCTGCTGTAAATTAACATGAAGTGGAAAAAAAGGGGGCGGATAAGGTGGTTGCAACCAAGATTTAGCAGGTTGTTGTGGAAAATATCCAGGTCCATTATTGTTTTGAAAAGTGGGACAGGGGGTATTAGGTCGTATGGGCTTTGATAAAAAGTAAGACAGGGGAAGTGGATTAATTTGGGTCACAGGACCACTGTTAGGTGCATTACACACGTAACTTGCTGCCCCTACATCCCTAAAATTAACAGTTATTACGTCCCCTACTATTGATTTCTTGCTTCTGCCCACCCAATCCCCTCTACGTACGGTCAAGATTTCACCGTTCATGTTGTTAGGTAGGGGTTTATGTAGATGAAGCCATTGAGCACATTTGTTCCTAAGCTCAGTAAACGATTCTTTTACTCCCTCCTTTAATGGGGGAACCGCCGTCAACACGACTACAAACGGGGAAACCTCTGGTGGTAGGTTTATAGACCTAAAACGTGTCTGCTTTGGTTTAGGCGCTTCAGTTTTGTTTGTAACAGGAGGTGCAGAAGTTGAGTTAGGTTTCCCTGCTACTTCTTTAGCTTGAATAGTGGGGGTAGCAATATTAGTAACAACAGAAAGTTGGGTCGCCTGAACAGGAGTATTCCCTTTTGTAATGGGGACAGTTATTGGTTGGGCGGGAATATTCCCTGTTTGCGTCTTTGGGGGTATAACTGGGTTCCCATGGACTGCAGTACCTTGAGCCGTATTTGATACACCTTTAGGAACCTGAGTACTCGTTGGACATTCAATAGTTGATTCCAGGGTCCCTTGTGACTGTACAGACACTTGTACCTGCTTTTTCTGTGGCCATTTAGATTGTATTAAAGAAGTAAGCCTATCCACTTTAGAAATTAAGGGCTTAATTTGAGCTGCTAAAGTGGCTTCTAGGTCTAGTTTTAGGTCTATTACCATGTTTTGCACCCAGCACGGGATACCTGATGTCAATTGTGGGGTAGGGGAAATCAAATTATGATTCCTTGCTTTACTTTTACCCTTCAGTGAGGCCTTATGGGATTTAGAAGCCCTTCCCCGTGAAGCAATGGGTACAGAAACTATATCCACAACCTTATGCCCACTCAGACTCGGCTCCACTTTGTCAGGTGACTGACAAGTTTCGAGATCTGGCGTAACCTCCAGGTCTTCAAAAGACGGGTCCGAGTCTGATGGGGCAACCGATAGATCTACAGTATTCGGTACAGTCGAAACATGATTAGTGGACAAAGTTATAGGTAATGAACAATTATTCACAATCTGCAGAACAGGAGATTTAGTCTTTGCCAAAGGGCCCAGGGATGAACGCCTAGCGTTAGCGAGGTCCATAGAGACTCTTTTTTCCAATAAAACAATACTTTGATCAATAGTCTCATGTACGCGTGAAATAAAAAGATCAATAGGACCAGTCACCTGGGCTACCGCCGTAGCTTTTTTCGCGCAACTTCGAGTTCTATTGCGTATGGTCGACATCTTGGGTATCGTTTTTCAGGGGTGAAGACGCAAGAGTTCTGGGCCAGGGCCGTCCTCTGCCGTCCTTGAACGGCCTTAAACGGCCCGCTCTTTGCCCGGTCTTCGCCCCGGTAGTCGCCCCGCGCGCGTCCCGCGTGCGCGTTAGGGCTGGACTGGTTTATAGGAGGAGCAATTAGGTGGAAGGGGCGGGAAGAGGACCAGCTGCGGCCGATCAGCGCCGCGCTGCACGCTGGTCCTCGCAGTCCCGCCTCGAGGAGAAGGATAGATGTTGACTCTTCGAAAATCGCGTTGGTGCTCCTGTGCACTCCGCAGTGACCACGGGCAGTTAACTTCAAACCAAAGTCTTGCCTACGAGCGGCGCCCGCGAAGCGGGTGCCGCGAGGCGTGGAGAAAGTGGCAGGCGCTGGAAACAAGGGTGAGAGATGAAGGGCTGAGTGACAGACAGGCAGCACTCGCAGCGTCCAAAGGCAGAACCCACACTCCTACCACACCGCTTGATTTTTATCGGTGGAAGGGGCGGGAAGAGGACCAGCTGCGGCCGATCAGCGCCGCGCTGCACGCTGGTCCTCGCAGTCCCGCCTCGAGGAGAAGGATAGATGTTGACTCTTCGAAAATCGCGTTGGTGCTCCTGTGCACTCCGCAGTGACCACGGGCAGTTAACTTCAAACCAAAGTCTTGCCTACGAGCGGCGCCCGCGAAGCGGGTGCCGCGAGGCGTGGAGAAAGTGGCAGGCGCTGGAAACAAGGGTGAGAGATGAAGGGCTGAGTGACAGACAGGCAGCACTCGCAGCGTCCAAAGGCAGAACCCTCCTCCTAACAGATACAATGATTGGTATGGATGTTCCACCTCAACCATTGGTTACCTTTAAAAGAGCGAGATCTCGGCGTGACATCTTGGTCAAAAGTCACCTTGATAAAGTGCCTGGAAAACCTAGCGGGCTCAAACAGATGATGAGCTTTTTCCATGCAGTAAATGCAAGGCCTGCACTAACAGTAGGAGGGTGTTAACATATGAAATACCAGATGCAGAAATCAACAACAAAAAGATAATGAAATTTATCACCTGCTCAACACCCTTCGTTGTATATTGTTTGTTGCGCCCGTGCGGTCTCCGTTACATCGGGAGTACCGTTAACCCAGTAAAAATGCGGGTGCTAGAACACATGCGGGCCATTGACAAAAATGATCAGGCATACCCTGTTGCGCGCCATTTTGCAGAAAACCATAATAGAGATCGCAATCAGCTGCAATATTTTGGTTTGGACCACGTAGCTCAAAGTCCTAGGGGCGGTGATAGACTTAAGAAGCTGCGCAGACTGGAATCGCGTTACATAATTGATTTACACACCAAACATCCGTATGGTTTAAATTGTGGGGAGGAACTGACAGTCCACATAGGCTGAAGTAAATTGTGGCAAAAGTACAGTACGGGAGATTTGTGTTGTTCACTTTATCAATTTGTATATAGTAGCAATGAATTGAGAAACTTATGAATGAAAATTGATATTGTATTATTATGTTTTGTTTTTTGACATGCACTTTGATGAATTCATGTATTATTACATAGCAATATGTTCACGCATTCTTGATATCTATGACTAGTCATAGTCTATTCTAATCTATGGTACGATTGGGATGATATATGGAAGGATACTAGCCGATCCACGGCTCTATCAGCAAAGTTTTTCATCTATAATGAAATGTTGGATTCATAAACATTATATAATATAATGATGAATCATGAAACAATTCTTAGATGAGTAATGGTAACATAATTGTTTATATATTACATGATGTTACAAAATGGCGCCCACGTTCGAAGTGGTATGCAAGTCCTTCCTTTATTTTGATATAGTGAATGCTAATAAAACATGGTGTTTTGTACGAGTGCCGGTAACATCGAAAAAGGCACTTCCGCCGAAACGCGTCTGTTTGCTGTAATAAAATAGATATTTGCTTTCACAGCTGCCCGGAGTGCGATTTCCTTTGTGCACGTCAAGTATATATATAAATAGGGGCCCACTTGTGGAGTCCATACAGGACTTGATTGTGTGCTTTCCGCACTACACTTCCCAGAAGTCTCATTGGAGCCTCCCATCGACGGCTGAGTTATATCAAATTGGAGAAGTGTAACGGGTGCGCACACCGCTTCCGTTAAAGCCCCTGAAGAGAAGCAGATGGAGCTTCGAAACGCGTCGGGCAGATCCATTACGGAGCGGCGTCTACAAGCGGATCCCCGTCCTCACCTACACATAAATAAAGCTGCTGCTCGGGTGCTACTCAAAGGTGGACAACCTGGAGCGACAATTTACACGCGGCAGTCCAGCCGCGGAGTTTGCACCACCCCGTTAACGTGGGGGTCACGGCAGTGAAGTAGCAGCCGTACAGGGGATCGAGGACGGGCCCACTTGTGGAGTCCATACAGGACTTGATTGTGTGCTTTCCGCACTACACTTCCCAGAAGTCTCATTGGAGCCTCCCATCGACGGCTGAGTTATATCAAATTGGAGAAGTGTAACGGGTGCGCACACCGCTTCCGTTAAAGCCCCTGAAGAGAAGCAGATGGAGCTTCGAAACGCGTCGGGCAGATCCATTACGGAGCGGCGTCTACAAGCGGATCCCCGTCCTCACCTACACATAAATAAAGCTGCTGCTCGGGTGCTACTCAAAGGTGGACAACCTGGAGCGACAATTTACACGCGGCAGTCCAGCCGCGGAGTTTGCACCACCCCGTTAACGTGGGGGTCACGGCAGTGAAGTAGCAGCCGTACAGGGGATCGAGGACGGGCCCACTTGTGGAGTCCATACAGGACTTGATTGTGTGCTTTCCGCACTACACTTCCCAGAAGTCTCATTGGAGCCTCCCATCGACGGCTGAGTTATATCAAATTGGAGAAGTGTAACGGGTGCGCACACCGCTTCCGTTAAAGCCCCTGAAGAGAAGCAGATGGAGCTTCGAAACGCGTCGGGCAGATCCATTACGGAGCGGCGTCTACAAGCGGATCCCCGTCCTCACCTACACATAAATAAAGCTGCTGCTCGGGTGCTACTCAAAGGTGGACAACCTGGAGCGACAATTTACACGCGGCAGTCCAGCCGCGGAGTTTGCACCACCCCGTTAACGTGGGGGTCACGGCAGTGAAGTAGCAGCCGTACAGGGGATCGAGGACGGGCCCACTTGTGGAGTCCATACAGGACTTGATTGTGTGCTTTCCGCACTACACTTCCCAGAAGTCTCATTGGAGCCTCCCATCGACGGCTGAGTTATATCAAATTGGAGAAGTGTAACGGGTGCGCACACCGCTTCCGTTAAAGCCCCTGAAGAGAAGCAGATGGAGCTTCGAAACGCGTCGGGCAGATCCATTACGGAGCGGCGTCTACAAGCGGATCCCCGTCCTCACCTACACATAAATAAAGCTGCTGCTCGGGTGCTACTCAAAGGTGGACAACCTGGAGCGACAATATATATATATATATATATATATATATATATATATACATATACATATACATATACATATATATATACATTGTAGGTAGTTATAGTTAGGATCAAGTTTCTATAGGAAGAACAGTTATTGTTTTGGTTATAACTTTGGCATTGTTTGATGAATCTTCATGAAAATTTCCAAACTAATTCTTTGTGCATATCAGCTCCTATTTTGAAAGTTTCGTCAAGGGGGGATGAGAAAAAAGGGTGGTCCCAAAAAGAGTTTTCTCCATTCAATTTTTATATGAAACTGTAGACAGGGCTACAAGTCGAACAGGTGAACGGAATTACCCCAAATTGGCAGGGAGAAGGGTCTTGGTGTAAAAAGCACGCTTTTGTTTATTTGATGTAAATCCATTCAGTAGTTTTGGAGACATATCGAAATTTACAGATATCGATATTTGGGAATTTTGCCATCTGTTTGGCTGAGACGTTATGAGCACGAGCTTGCTGCTTATTGGCGGTGAGCGGTGTGAGCGGTTGCAACTACGAAGTGTTGGCAGCCATTTTGTGATTCGGTTGAAACGCGTAAAGGGAAAACGGGTGAAAAGAGTAGGAAAGAGGAGGATAGGAGCACTGTAACCTCTGTGGGGGAGTGCAAAGTGAAGTAGTCACTCCTATCGGTCTGAAAGTGAGGTGTTGCTCAGAGTGACATGGTGCTGAGATGAGATGCCGCTACACTTGGGTATGAAACTGAGAGCCTAACCGTGAGCTCACTGCTGTAAAGTGATGTGTTCTGGTCTTTGTAGCATACGTGTGCAAGTAGTGTTAGTAGGCGTTTATACCATACAGAGAGTGGGAAGCGAAATACTGACCCCTACTGTGCGTTTATACTATACCGGAAGTGGGAAGCAAAGTACTCAAAGTGTTGGCAGCCATTTTGTGATTCCGTTGAAACGAGTAAGGGGTAAAAAGGGCAAAAAGAGTAGAATAGAGGAGGATTGGAGCACTGTAACCTATGTTGGGGTGTGCGAAGCGAAGTAGTCACTCCTACCGGTCTGAAAGTGCGGTGTTGCTCAGAGTGACATGGTGCTGAGATGAGATGCTGCTACACTCTGGTATGAAACCGAGAGCCTAAACCCTAAGCTCATTGCTGTAAAGTGATGTGCTCTGGTCTTTGTAGCATACATGTGCAAATAGTGTTATTAGGCGTTTATACCATACAGGGAGTGGGAAGTGAATTACTGCTCCCTACCGTGCGTTTATACTATACCGGAAGTGGGAAGCGAAGTACTCATGCCTACCGGTGTGAAGACTCGGGGATCAAAGCCAGCTGATTGCTGTAAAGTGATGGGCTCTGGGCGCTATAGCATATTGGCCGCTGTAATAATAACTGTGTAAGTAGTGTTAGTATGCTTTTATACTATACAGGGAGTGGGAAGCAAACTACTCACCCTTACTGGTCTGAAGACTCTGGGATTAAACTTTGAGCCTAAATCGTGATCCTAAATCGTGTGCCCATTGCTGTAAAGTGATGTGCTCTGGGCAGTGTAGCATACCTGTGGAAGTAGTGTTAGTTTGCGTTGATAAACTACAGGGAGTGGGAAGCGAACTACTCACCCCTACCGGTCTCAAGACTCCTGGATGAAACCATGAGCTCATTGCTGTAAAGTCATGTGCTCTGTGTAGTATTCCAATGTAAGTCATTGTAGAATGTTAGTATGTAATGCTACTAGAATGTAAGTTTGTGATGTTAGAATGTAGAGCTGTTCTAGGGGGAACCTTGGGGAGTTTGTACACGGTGCTGGAGAAGACGGTTGCCTTGCTGTCTGCTCTTGTTGGTGGGTGTTTAAGCTGTCTTGTTTGCCTACAATAAATCTACTTATCGGATCCACGGCTGTCTGCCTCTTCACTGCATACATTTGGCGAAGAGCGGGAGAAGCTAAAAAGAAGGCAGCACTCACCAATATTTCGAGCTTTCTTGTGCTCTGATGAAGACCCGTTTACTTTGTGAAGATGTTTTTACTCATCCCAGGGTCGTCGGCTCATTGAACTATGTCATCCTACCTCTGGTAGGATCTATGTTTTTTGATTTTGGGCTTCCTGTGCCTCTTCACTACACACTGGTCACTGTACTACAAGTGTGCAAGTAGTGTTAGTATGCGTTCATTCTAATTCTGTAGTTATGCAGTAACCAATGCATCATGGTCCTAGGGAGCGCCACCTCCCAGGAGCAGCTCATACAATGTCCCGGGGTGTGCATCTGCGGGAAATTTAGGTTTGCTATTACAGGGCGGGTGCATGGCTTCCACCCTGTGATAGCAAATTCTTGTTTGCTTTGTTGAAGCGAGAAGAGAAAAACCTTGTATCGCTTCAATAAGGCGGATCCAGATGGTAAAAATGGAGAGAAAAAAAATAAAGCTGGGTCTCACCCATTCATTTAAATGAGCCCCCTGATCGGTAATGTTCCGGGGCCAATCCTAGTATTATATTGCAGGGTCTCTGCAGCACTGGGGACCTTAATCTCACATGTAAATTAGGCACAGGAGGACACCGAGAGGTTTTGCAGCCTAGGGGATCGCCATGTACCGGGTATTGTTTACTATTAGTTCGGGGGCTTCAAGGCCAACTCAAGTCCAGAAATCGCCACCCTCCGTGGCTTTACTTAAATATGCATGGTGGGCCTCGCCAGTCCCTGAAGCCTTGGTGGCCCTAGGCAGTGCCTTATTGGTTCTGTAAAGTGATACACTCATTGAACCCTTTCAATTGTGGAATTACGCAGGCTTCATTTATGTATTAGTCTGCTGGTTTATATTTAGTAGGTTTCCTGCAAATGACAAATGTTTTCCCTCATAAACTCCTCCTATAAATAGCCGATTTTGACAAGAAACTACAGACAAGTGTTGTCAGAAAAAGAAGACCCAGACACTCACTTATTTATTGGTACCATAAAAATGAAATAAGTGGGCGAGACTCCTCCGAAAGCAACGTACAAAATCTGCAAGACAAAAAAGAAACCTAAGTATGTGTGCCATGTCCAAGAGAAAAAGAAAGGTAGTCAGAATGTAAGGGAGATAGTGAGAATTGGACAGAGAGGGAGTGAGTGGAAGGGAGAAAGGGAGGGAGAGTCAAAAGAACAGAGGGAGGAGTAGACAGAGCGTCGGCCTACTGCACCCAGCCCTCACTTACCTCCCGTCACCCGTGTGTCTAGGACGCTGGGATCTGCGAGAAAGAGTGCGTTCCAGCAAGTCCAGCAAGTCCTTAAAATAAAACAGATATGAATGAGGCCAGAGATTACATTATTATCTACGGCAACATCGCTTGCCTGCACCTGTGCACCCTGGCTGCTGCACGCCAGACCCTTTCCCCACACTGTGCTCAATTGCAGCTCCTGTGCTCCGAGGCTTCACTGCTCACCTGCCACCACCGGTGTGTCCAATGACGTGCCGGTGCAACCTCTGACTCCGGGGTACCTCTCTCAGGGTGCCACAGCAAGTCTCCGGTCGGGGACGGTGTCTTGATACCATGATGGAAGGCATCAGAATTGCCAGGGCATCGTCATGCGGTGAGCACCCGCGCAGCCCATTTTGGCACAACCAACTCAGTGTCTGAAAAGGAAGAAATAATATAATGCTGGAAACATCTTTAGGTAAATGAACGTTTATTTCAAGCTTCATAGAGAACACCAGTTGATTGCATCCTTCCTTCTTGAAGTACGATCTACCAACTGTTAGTGGTAGTCATAGTTCAAAGAGGAGTTGGAATGCACGAAAATTCACAAGGTTAAATAATAAAGTGTGATGCCAACGTCCCCGTATGTACGATGAAGTATGATGAAGTACCAGGAGCAGGACTCCGTATAATTCATATAAAGACTGCACAACTCTAATCTCTGCACGATTCTCCCTCGGAACCCGCTGTACGTGACATCCGTATGGTTCGAAGCAGGTTTTCCCGACCCAGTAAGTATGATTCGTGTCGGGTACGCACCGTAGAACACTTTCTTTATGGGAGCTCAAAACATCCAGCGAAGCAGAGTTTGCCTCGAAACAGGTACAGAACACCCCCCCGTGTACGGTGCGTACACCCCTTGTCTGCAGTACGTACCCCTGCGATCATGGGGTGTACGCACCATACCCCATGATCGCAGGGTGTACGGTGCATACACCCTGCGATCATGCGGTACGGTGCGCATACCCCATGGTCGCAGGGGTATGCACCGTATCCCTGCGATCATGGGGTGTATGCACCGTACGGTGTGTATGTTATTGTGTGGTTGTCTGTACGAATTGCTCTTACCTGACATGGACCATACGAATCGCGTCCTCCATACCTCGGTCCGGATCGTACTCGTCGGGTCGTACAGTATGTTTAGGAATAGTACGGTTCACTGTGAGGGTCCGTATCGTGCGGTTTCACCCTTGCAATTCGTACGGTTTGCGAGGATTCGGACGGATTGACGAGATATGGATCGTAAAACGCGATTCGGAGGAACATGTATGATTCGTACGGAGAGGGCCCCGGATACGATTTGGACGGACGCTTTTTTTCCCGAATCTGAATAGGCCCCTTAGTAATTAGCTCACTACAGTGTTCCAAAAGCCAATGCCACGTGACTGTAGGTCAGCGGTGCCCGCTGGCTCAGAACTACATTACGGTCCAGCAGATCCTTAAAATGAGACCGAGATGGGACTGAATGAGGTCAGAGATCACATCATTATGCACAGCAACATAGCTTGTTTGCAATTGTGCACCCAGGCTGATGCACCCCACCCCTCCCGAAGCACTGTGCTCAACACGTGTCTGTAGGTCAGCGGTGCCCGCTGGCTCAGGCCTACATTACAGTCCAGCAGATCCTTAAAATGAGACAGGGATGTGACTGAATGAGCTCAGAGATCACATCATTACGCACAGCAATATCGCTTGTTCACACCTGCGCACCCAGGCTGATGCACCCCAGACCTACCGCAGCACCACGCTCAATTGCAGCCCCTGTGCACCCAGGACCCACTGCTCACCTGATGTCATTGTTGTGTGTTCAAACACGACGGGCAGCAGTGTTCACAATTCATATACAGTGTTGATTGCCAGGGTGGTGTACACCTTATGGATACCTTTCCAAACACGACGGCCGTAGTGTTCACAATTCATATCCAGTGTTGATTGCGAGGATGGTGTACACCTCATGGATCTCTTTTTTTTATTGCGCTTTGTGATATGTGAGGTGGATGCAGTCATATTACCTGAGGCAGTGTGGAGGAACTGGGACATGTGTAGTCGCCATTATCCTATTTATACGTATGCAAAGTGGGCTGGGCTTGCGTACACAGGCCAGCGTAGGGTTGTAAATAATTTTTCCGGGGACCTGGGCGTTGTTCAGTTCCTGCCTGGCCAGGAAGTGTACTTATGTGTGTTTCTGTTGTAGTTTTGATCTTGCAGAAAGCGCAATTTACATTACTGTAGCAGGTACTGGGAGGGTGGCAACTATCGCTAATGAGATGCTGTTCGAAAACATTGAATGGCCAACATCGTTGTCAAGCTTGTGGATATGAGCAGACATGCATGTCAATGGTGTGCGGTATTATTGAAAGTGTTGCTAACGCAAAGCGTACACATGTGAATGTGCTCGGATGGAGGGAGGATCAGCAGTGGAGCTACGTCATACGCAGTGATAATGCTCATTACAGTCAAGAAATGCATGTCAAATGTGAATCTGAAAGTCTCACATATGACACACTATTATACTGGTAAAGCCTGACAACAGAGCATACTGCAACACAAATGTACAAATTACTCTTTACTGTTTGTCACATGTGATTTAGGATGTGCACTCTGCCCGTGGCTGATAATACCCCTTCGAGCAACCAATACCCAGGCAGCACAATCATGCGCAGACACACAAAGGGCATTGTGTAACACACATTTGTTTTTTGATGTAACATTTTAGATGCATTGCCATCACACGTGGAAGGCTAATGTACAGACCATGAATATTGATTAAGATGATCATTGCATGTTGTGTGTAGTATAAGATATGTGTACACAGCAAAACAAATTTCAAAAAAGCTCTCTAAGCAGAAGGGGTGTGTCTCATCAAACCCTGTACAGAGAATCACTAAAATGGGTAAGGTTCTCCAACTCTTATAATGGGAAATTTTATGAACTAATCAAATGCTTTTTTTTAAGGTTACATGGCAATCTCGCATCGAGTGCGGAAGGATCCCACACCCAAGAAAATATATTGATTAGGCCTGGGCGGAGAGCTACGCTCCGTTCGCGGAGTTTGCGAAGTTTCGGCAACTTTGCACTTTGCTGAGCGCGTGAAGCTATCGCCTACTTCGCAATCTACAGCGTAGCATAGTAGTTTTTCTTCCTCGCGCGCTCAATAGCATTCTCGCGTGCGCGGTAATGACTTACAGTGGTTCTGCTTTCGCTTTCTCGCTTTTCTCTCCCGGTCGCGTTCGCTACGATGTTTGGAATCCGGCCGCACAATCCAACCCGACTGTAAGAACGCGATAACGTCATTCGGACGCGCGAACAAGTAGTTGTATTCCCGAACAAGACGTGCACCGCGCGAACGCGTTATTCGCGACCCGGAAGAGGAAGTAGGGGACGCGGGCGGGCGGGACAATTGAAAAAACAAGATGGCCGCGCCCATAGCCCACCACACGGGTAAGGCCGCACTCTATAATCCCCCGAACACGCAGACAGCACCCCGAACACGCACTACGCGCTCCCAAGCAAAAAAAATGGCTCGCGAACTGGACCAGCAAGCTACTACGCAAGCTTGCGAAGCTACGCGAAGCTCGCGTAGTGCGAGAACGGCTTTGCGTAGCTTCGCTGAGTGCGGCTACGCGAACTACGCCCACCCTTAATATTGATCATAATATAAGTTTATTACAGTTAGAAATATGTAAATGATTGAAATAGTTTAGATTATCGCTTCCTCTCATATACACTTACTTAGATACAGTTTTGAGATATAAAAGAAAAATGAGGGAATGGCATACCCGGCATGACACCATACATCTATGACATAACACAGGGCCTGACAACGTGCACTCGTCACACATGCAAACCGTCTGATGCCTAAGTAGCAGCTGGCACGACCTCATACGTATATTATGTTACACGGGATGCGGTGCCACGAACCCGTCGGATACGAAATGCACATCATTGATGAGTTTAGCAATATGGCGGATAGAATTCGCGTGGTGGTGTATATACATATTTTTGGGGGAACACATTAAACATCCAAAATATAAAAAAATAGAAAACATATAAGTTTAATGAATATTAAAATATGAAATTAACATTTAAAAAAATATCGAAATTCACTGAAAAAAACATGGGTTTTACAGAGGTTTCAGTTAGGAATTAGCATTTATAAACCTTTGAAATTTACTAAAAAACCATAGTTTTCAGGGATGTTATAGTAAGTTGGACATTTGACTCATAAAACCAGAGAAATTCTCCAAAGAGCACTTGTTAACACATGTGTAAACAAGCGCTCTTTGGAGTGCGAAACGCGTCACAACTGGTTTATGCTGTTAATAAACTTCTCAACTTTGGCTTAAGAACGGACCCTGTTGTTTTTGTATGGACCCGAGTGCTCGTTGGAACTCCATTTATACTTGCATTGACTTTACCGGCTGCTCCGCCGGCACCAAGCCACCCCAAGAAAGGCGAGGGAGCTCCAAAAGGAACATTTCTCTCTTGATATATATATATATATATATATCAATATCATCAAATCTAATAAAAAATATTCTATCATAAAATGAAACATTATACTATTTAAAAATCTTTCAATTTAAATTTCCCACTCCAGTGGGTGTAAAAGTAGGAAAGGTGTTGGATAACGAGAGGTAAAAATGACTATTCCCACTCCAGTGAGTGCAACAGTAGGGAAAGTGTTGGATAGCGGAGGGATAACATTTACTATTCCAACTCCAGCCAGTGCATCAATAGGGACATTGTGGATAGCAGAGGGGTAAAAATGACTATTCCCACTCCATTGAGAGCAAAAATAGGAAATATGTTGGATAGTGGTGGGGTATAAATTACTATTCCCACTCCAGTGAGTGCAACAGTAGGGAAAGTGTTGGATAGCGGAGGGGTAAAAATTACTATTCCCACTCCAGTGCATGCAAGAGCAGAGAAAGTGTTGGATAGCAAAGGGATCACATTTACTATTCCAACTCCAGTCAGTGCATCAATAGGAAAAGTGTTTGATATCAGAGGGGGTAAAATTACTATTCCCACTCCAGTGAGTTCAAAAATAGGGAAAGTGTTGGATATTGGTGGGGTAAAAATTACTATTCCCACTCCAGTGAGTGCAAAAGTAAGAAAGGTGTTGGATAACGGAGAAGTAAAAATTACTATACCCACTCCAGTGAGTGCAAAAATAGGAAAAGTGTTAGATAGCGGTGGGGTACAAATTATTATTCCTACTCCTGTGAGTGCAACAGTAGGGAAAGTGTTGGATAGCGAAGGGGTCAAAATTACTATTCCCACTCCAGAGCATGCAAGAGTAGGGAAAGTGTTGGATAGCGGAGGGGAAAAATTACTTTTTCCATTCAAGTCAGAGCAAAGTATGGAAAGTGTTGAATAGCAGAGGGATCAAATTTAATATTCCAACTCCAGTCAGTGCATCAATAGGCAAAGTGTTGGATATCAGAGGGGGTAAAATTACTATTCCCACTCCAGTGAGTTCAAAAATAGGGAAAGTGTTGGAAAGCGGTGGGGTAAAAATTGCTATTCCCACTCCAGTGAGTGCAACATTAAGTGTTGGATAGCCGAAGGGTAAAACTTACTATTCCAACTCCTGTGAGTGCAACAATAGTGAAGGGTTGGGTAGCGGAGGGAAAAAAATACTATTCCCACTCCAGTCAGTGCAACAGTATGGAAAGTGTTGGATAGCAGAGGGGTTAGATTTACTATTACCACTCCAATTAGTGCAACAGCAGGAAAAGTGTTGGATAGCGAAGGGGTAAAAATTACTATTTCCACTCCAGTGACTGTAACAGTATGGAAAGTGTTGGATTGCGAAGGGATACAAGTTACTATTCCTACTACAGTCAATTCAAAATAAAATAAATGAGTACAATTTAAAATAAAAACATATTATAATGTTAACTACATATCACAAATACCTAAAAATATTATATTGAATAAAATATCAAAATATTTTCCAAACAAAGAAATATTTTTTGTTACAAATTATAAAAAAAACATTACTAAATACATGTATCTTATTTACATCTTACCCTATAACACCACACAATTCACAACCCACATCTAAATTAAAAATAAAATGTACTTCCATATTTAACATAATTAATTATCAATTAAATACATATTATTAATTTAAAATTAAGTTAAAACACATAAAAAATAATTAACTTCCCATTCTTTACCCCTATAAACCCAACATCTAAAATGAATTACACAATTCTCCAATGTATTTTTCAATCAAATAAATATTATAAATTAACAACTAATTAATAATGAATAAAAATTAAACTACTCCCCACCCTTTACCCCTATAAACCTCACAACCTGCACCTGAAATTATTTACAAAATGTACATATTTAATTTTCAATTATTATTTAATATTAAGTAACAGCTAATTTTTTATGATTTAAAATAAATTACTTATCACGCTTTACTCCTATGAACCCCACAACCCACACCTATAATTAATTACAACATTTCAATATTTAATTTTCAATTAATTGATATTAATTAACAACTAATTATTAATTAATTGAAACATAAATAAATTACTACCCCATGCAACTATAAACCCCACAACCCCGGCCTAAAATGAATTACACCAATTTCATATTAAGTTTCAATTAATTAATTAATGTTAATTAACAACAAACTTAATAATGAAATTAAAATAAATTACTTCCCATAGTTAACACTAAAAAATATTAATTAAATATTAATTAATAAAAACTATCATTAATTTATCATGATTACATTATTTCCCACCCTATTCCCCTATAAACCCACAACCCACTATGGAACGAAAAATGCCAAATTTAATTAAAATAACATTGATAACTACTAAAAAAACACATATATTAAAAAACATAAGCAAAATATATACAAAAAATACATCACACTCATTTAAAATATATACTAAAATACATAAAAATAATAAAAAATATATATTTTAAACAACCGTATTTTTGCTAATGATATTCCATATCAAGGAATTTACCAGGCTGAGGCGCTGCGGTTGTGCAGCTACACTATGCTGCTCATCATAATGTGACGAGGACATTATAATTTGGTAAAGTTTGTTGATTTATAATTGCTAATCAACTTTGTTACGGTAGCTGGAATTTTGTAATGTTGCTAAATTGCTTTTTGTAGTAATAAATATTAATGTTACTACTGATTTGCTTGCATAATAGTTGTTATAGATTTGAATATTATTATAGTATTGCCATGTTGACTAAAACTGGCAGTACCATTATCAGGGAGTACAGAAGTGCTGATATATCTATCTATATATATATATATATATTCACTGAAAAAAACATAGGTTTTACAGACGTTATAGTTAAGAATGAGCATTTAAAAAACCTATGAAATTCACTAAAAAACCATAGGTTAGTACGCAGGTACTAATTATGAACGCAGCAGCAGAGATAAAAAAATGCATGCAATGCATTCTAACTGTGTGCACTACGAAGTTTATCAGCAAATGAATGGGACATTGGCTAATACATAACGCTATTGAGTAAAACTGAACTGAATGCCAAGCTAAGCTGCAAAATTGAATTAATGGTGCATTCTAGGGATGTAGTTTGTAGCACAGGCCATGTGACCACTGGGATTTGACAAATGCACTCACCTGTGAACAAGGCGAGAATGCCGAAACACGCAGGGAAGAAAGGAGTGCTCATATTGCTGCTGTGCTGCTGATGAATAAATGTCAACTTGCGGATAGGACGAAGTTGGGCACTGCATTCCTTTTTGTTTATACAGAGTAACAGGATCTCCAATCCTGTCTTGGCAGAGCCTGACCTGCAGGTTCGGGGGCCCCCAGTAAAGTGGAGTCTCTTCGTGCAATATAAACATATATATATATAGTAAATTTTTATATAATTTTAAAATTATACAATAAATTTAAATTAATAGTCTAATAATTGTTTTAAAGTATATATATATAATGTGGAGGTAAACGCACATAAAGTAACTGCAACGGAAGGAGCAGCGGCAGAAAACTCCAGTTTTGATTCGATTTCTATATCAAGCGAATCCAGCATTGAGAGTGGGGAAAGGCAAACACCAGCAACTGTACTTGACATGGGTGAAGAATTGAATTTTTTAGTGGCACAGAGACTACGTTCTTTGAGACCGAGGAAGGACAACAAACAGCAAAAAACACAAGAAAAAACAAACGAAGAAAAGAAAGACAAAAAAAGCACAAACAAAAGAGGGAAAAACAAAAAGAAAGGCAATTGGACACGCAAAAAGTAGATGTAGATAAAACCATCATCAATCTGTCCAATGTGCCTCTGTCCAACGCGGAAAAAGCATTGTTGTCACTGGGTCTCAATTTCTGTCCTGGCCAAACGTTTAATTACAGCTCCACGAGAATTGATGTTTTCAGGTTTGTCAGAAAACTCAAGCTAAGAAAACATTTTGCCTTGAACATTAGCAAAGACAAAAATGAGGAGCAACAGCATGACAATGATAATCATGTAGAGAGCTTGGGCATTAAGGCGGCAGATATTCCAACTTACTTGGACCTACATGATTTAAACAGCGGCGAAGCAGAAACTGAGGATACCAGCTGTGATCCTCCCACTCAGGCCAGAATTAGGAACATTAACCTGCTACAAAAAGGAGCTGGGATCAGCCCCTTTAAGAAAAAATCTAAATACATTCCCATGATGCCCAGAGATGCGTTGGACACGTTTCATGATTGTGTGGTGGAAGACATTAAAAAGCTAAATAGACAAGTACAGTCCAAAAGAACTAAAGGGAAAAAACATATTGAACAAAAGAAAAGAGACTATGCCAAATTGATGAAAAAACTGAGTGAGAACAATGAAATCATCATTAAAAAATCGGATAAGGGCAGCAATTTAGTAATCTGGCCCGAGAAGATTACATCAAGGAGGCAAAACGCCAACTCGACAATATTAATTGTTATGAGCCGTCCAACACCAAAAAGTACAACATTGCCATAGACTCTCTTAAGAAATTGTTGATGCAATTGCGCAGAGATGGTTTAACATCTAATGATGAATTTAAATTTGTGCATAATGAAAACCCAATTGTGCCGGTCCTTTATTTAATACCTAAAGTGCATAAATGTGTTTCTCCCGTTCCCGGCAGACCTATAATATCAGCTATAGGAAGTGTAGCGGAACAGGTAGGCCAATATGTAGATTTTTTCCTACAGAACTCTGTCAAAACCCTGCCTAGTTACATCAAGGATACTGGTGACTTCCTTGGCAAAGTGAAAAATATACAATGGTCAGGAGAGATGTATCTCATCTCATTAGACATTGAGTCTTTATACACCAGCATTGACCACCAGGCAGGGCTGAAAGCAGTCAAATTCTTTTGGACCAAAGACCGTGCGAGTTCTATCAGCACAATAAAGCCTTAATCAATTTAATGAGCTGGTGTCTTAATAACAATTTCTTTCTGTTCGGAAAGGAGTTGTTCAAGCAACTAAGGGGCGTGGCAATGGGAGCCTGCTTCTCCCCCAGCTATGAGTGCTTGCACGTTGGCTGGTGGGAGGAGCAGGTCCTCAAAAAGGACTATTCTTCCATCTTTAATACCAACATCAAATACTTCTTTAGGTATATTGATAGCATTTTCATTGTGTGGCAGGGAAGCAAAGAAAAAGCAGTGGAATTCATAGAAAACATCAATGTGA
This sequence comes from Lissotriton vulgaris, assembly GCF_964263255.1. Classification (NCBI taxonomy): domain Eukaryota; kingdom Metazoa; phylum Chordata; class Amphibia; order Caudata; family Salamandridae; genus Lissotriton; species Lissotriton vulgaris. Next base: position 1,452,075,250 of record NC_141685.1, read on the forward strand.
ACGATTTAAATCTCCACTTCACCTACCACATAGATGAATCCAGTATAGAGTTTCTAGACGTCAGGTTATATGTGGTTGATGGAAGAGTAGAAAGTACCTTGTTCAGAAAACCCACTGCAGATAATGTCACACTCCACGCCTCGAGTGCTCATCCCAGGCACCTGGTTGCCAGTATCCCTTATGGGGAATTATTGCGCCTCAAAAGGATATGCAGCACTGACATTGAATACAATGCTTGTGCTGCAGAATCCATACAGCGCATGAAGGCAAGAGGCTACTCTGACAAGATACTGACAACAGCCCTTGCTAAAACAGCCCTTAGATCAAGAGCTAGTCTACTGCCAGCTTCAAGAGAGGAACAGTTTGTCCCCTATGATTCTTCTGATTCAACAGCCACTTCTGAGAAGGATGATTGTAATCAGTGTCCAAGACTGATCACAGCATACAGTGAAAATGAACGCAAGATCAGATCCATTATCAACAAAAATTGGGCAATAGTATTAACTGATCCCGTTCTAAGAATGAGTTTACCATCTAGCCCCACTATCACATTCAGCAGAGCGAGGAACATGGGGGCTGTGTTAGATCCAACGAGCCCTGAAATAAGAACCAAACCAAACTGGCTTAAACCCAAATCTGGTTTTTACAAATGTTCCACATGCCGTGCGTGTACATTTGGGGTGAACAAAACAGAATATCAAACTCCCTTCTGTCCCACACCACATAAAATAATGGGTAACTACAATTGTAAGACCGAATTCGCACTCACATGTACCTGTGGCTTAAATTACATCGGCAGCACCAAGCTACAGGTACATGAGAGAATTTTACAGCATCTACGTGCAATTCTGCATAGTGACCCTAATTATCCTGTGGCACGCCACTTCAAACAGGTGCATGGAAACAACTTATCTTGTTTGCAATATTATGTGGTAGCCTCAGTCCCAAAACCACGTAGAGGAGGTAACAGAGAGGCTTTACTTAGAAGATTTGAAACTAGGTTCATTCTTAACTTTGATAGTAAATGCCCAAATGGACTGAATAATACTGAAGATATGTACACGTGTCTTTAACTGATTATTCTGATTGTTCTAAAATGTATTGTTGATCTGAATGCAAATATCCTACATTGAGTAGGTTTTTAATCTTGGGTTTAGGTAAGAAGATTCGGTAGCTTCAGATATATGTTCTATGACAGCTGTCAATTTCTTATCTTACCAATTCACACTATGACCAGGATAAAACATAAGGGGTTATGTACTATCAGTATGGGTAAAGTGGTAACCGTGGATATGGTTCGTGGTGTTAAAACTGACTCCAATATCTGATGTCACTGCCTATTTTCTTTTATGTCCTGGCCTGGTTTAGGTTGCAAAATGCATCTTTATTTTGTAATCATTTTATCGTACACAAATTTCTTGCACACGGGAGTTTAAAGGGAAAAAATAAGTATTGCTGCTATGCTCTATATTCTTTTTGCACATTCTTTTTAGTCAGAGTCACAAATGAAGTAAGTAGCTGTCTGCATTCATGCAGTTATGAGAAACAAATGTTATTGTACATAATTGTTTGTATATGGATTTATCCAGGAATTTATATTTGTCAAACAGACTTTCTATGAAATAGATTGTAAATAACGAAGCAATCAGAAAATATTTTTTTAAATATTTTTTTGCGATATTTAGTAACAATCAATGTTTCCATTTATGATTAATTTCAATAATGAGATCTATATCGTTTTAATGGGTAACATTTCAAATGTTATGGCGAATATGCAACATTGGATAAATCAAACCCATAGGTGAAAGTCGCCAAGTCTGTTTGTTATGTCTATAGCCAACTTGCCGATCACGTGACCTGAGTAGGAAAGGCATAACATTTAAATGGCCACAACCTGTTACAGCCTGTATGTGATCAAGGGCGCCTGAGCCCGAAACGCGTCATCTGTTGTTTGCTGCTGAGGTTGGAATAAAATAACATCTTCCCTACAAAGAAGTGGTTCGCTTCTCCTTCTTCGCCGCCGAGGCTTTGGTGGAAGTGGTTGGAGTTTTGCCTGCAATGTATACATATATATATATATATATATATATATATATATATATATATATATATATATATATATATATATATATATATATATATATATATATATATATATATATATATATTCAGTTCAGCTTCTCTTTCCCAAACGGCAAGGTGATCAAAGGACACAGCAGGGTATCACAGAGGTTTGCTTTATTTGGATTCTCGCAGACCGGTTTCGGCGCTTGCCTTCGTCAGATGCCTCCTCCAAAATGCGTGCTTCCCCTCTCATGATGTTTCAGTGGGCCCCTCCCCCCTGTGGTTTAGGAGCCTCACCTGCTCCCAATTCCGCCTGTTTGCGCCAATTCTCTGGGACTACTAGTCCCACAGTGCAGCATTCAGACAGTTCGGTGCTCAGGGAAACCGCAGCGCTGTGATGGCAATCTTCTCCTCTGGTCCCATTCTTTCTACCTCGAGCACTTCAGGCCCTTCCAAATTGGAAACGAAATGTTGTAAAAACGTTTCACTCAGCAGTCTGGGTCCGCAGTACTTCCGCAGCTTTGGGCGCCTGATGAGTAAACGAGGTGGGTCAAGGTTTAAGTCCAATACCTTGGCTACCTTCACCTTTGCCCATGTTACCGTGTCCTACTTACTTGAAAGGGTCCTTTGTGCGCTCACAGGCAGGGCGCTAATATTCAGTTCAGCTTCTCTTTCCCAAACGGCAAGGAGATCAAAGGACACAGCAAGGTATCACAGAGGTTTGCTTTATTTGGATTCTCGCAGACCGGTTTCGGCGCTTGCCTTCGTCAGATGCCTCCTCCAAAATGCGTGCTTCCCCTCTCATGATGTTTCAGTGGGCCCCTCCTCCCTGTGGTTTAGGAGCCTCACCTGCTCCCAATTCCGCCTGTTTGCGCCAATTCTCAGGGACTACTAGTCCCACAGTGCAGCATTCAGACAGTTCGGTGCTCAGGGAAACCGCAGCGCTGTGATGGCAATCTTCTCCTCTGGTCCCATTCTTTCTACCTCGAGCACTTCAGGCACTTCCAAATTGGAAACGAAATGTTGTAAAAACGTTTCACCCAGCAGTCTGGGTCCGCAGTACTACCGCAGCTTTGGGCGCCTGATGAGTAAACGAGGTGGGTCACGGTTTAAGTCCAATACCTTGGCTACCTTCACTTTTGCCCATGTTACCGTGTCCTACTTATTTGAAAGGGTCCTTTGTGCGCTCACAGGCAGGGCGCTAATATTCAGTTCAGCTTCTCTTTCCCAAACGGCAAGGAGATCAAAGGACACAGCAAGGTATCACAGAGGTTTGCTTTATTTGGATTCTCGCAGACCGGTTTCGGCGCTTGCCTTCGTCAGATGCCTCCTCCAAAATGCGTGCTTCCCCTCTCATGATGTTTCAATGGGCCCCTCCTCCCTGTGGTTTAGGAGCCTCACCTGCTCCCAATTCCGCCTGTTTGCGCCAATTCTCAGGGACTACTAGTCCCACAGTGCAGCATTCAGACAGTTCGGTGCTCAGGGAAACCGCAGCGCTGTGATGGCAATCTTCTCCTCTGGTCCCATTCTTTCTACCTCGAGCACTTCAGGCACTTCCAAATTGGAAACGAAATGTTGTAAAAACGTTTCACCCAGCAGTCTGGGTCCGCAGTACTACCGCAGCTTTGGGCGCCTGATGAGTAAACGAGGTGGGTCACGGTTTAAGTCCAATACCTTGGCTACCTTCACTTTTGCCCATGTTACCGTGTCCTACTTATTTGAAAGGGTCCTTTGTGCGCTCACAGGCAGGGCGCTAATATTCAGTTCAGCTTCTCTTTCCCAAACGGCAAGGAGATCAAAGGACACAGCAGGGTATCACAGAGGTTTGCTTTATTTGGATTCTCGCAGACCGGTTTCGGCGCTTGCCTTCGTCAGATGCCTCCTCCAAAATGCGTGCTTCCCCTCTCATGATGTTTCAGTGGGCCCCTCCTCCCTGTGGTTTAGGAGCCTCACCTGCTCCCAATTCCGCCTGTTTGCGCCAATTCTCAGGGACTACTAGTCCCACAGTGCAGCATTCAGACAGTTCGGTGCTCAGGGAAACCGCAGCGCTGTGATGGCAATCTTCTCCTCTGGTCCCATTCTTTCTACCTCGAGCACTTCAGGCACTTCCAAATTGGAAACTAAATGTTGTAAAAACGTTTCACCCAGCAGTCTGGGTCCGCAGTACTACCGCAGCTTTGGGCGCCTGATGAGTAAACGAGGTGGGTCACGGTTTAAGTCCAATACCTTGGCTACCTTCACTTTTGCCCATGTTACCGTGACCTACTTATTTGAAAGGGTCCTTTGTGCGCTCACAGGCAGGGCGCTAATATTCAGTTCAGCTTCTCTTTCCCAAACGGCAAGGATATCAAAGGACACAGCAGGGTATCACAGAGGTTTGCTTTATTTGGATTCTCGCAGACCGGTTTCGGCGCTTGCCTTCGTCAGATGCCTCCTCCAAAATGCGTGCTTCCCCTCTCATGATGTTTCAGTGGGCCCCTCCTCCCTGTGGTTTAGGAGCCTCACCTGCTCCCAATTCCGCATATGTATATATTCACTGAAAAAACCATAGGTTTCACACGAGTTATAGTTAGGAATTAGCATTTAAAAAACCTATTAAATTCACTGAAAAAAACATAGGTTTGACACCAGTTATAGTTAGCTGGAAATTTTATTGACATAAAACCATTGAAATTCCCATGTTATAGTTGGTTGGACTCACTATAACTTGCGCGTGTAATGCACTGCTGATGACATCACATATTACATCACTCATGACATGGTCAGTGACATCACTCATGCCGTTTGACTCCATCTCAATCTCCCTTCTGCTTTCCGTCTCCGTTGCCCTGTGTTATCTTACTGTGTGTGTGTCTGTCTGTGTCTGCCTTCAGTCCGGGGTGAGGAAGTTTGCTGTGGAGGCACACACAGATAGTCCCATCAAAGTAGTTGGAACGTTTTCAAAAAAATATTTATATAATTGAGATGCTTTTTTGAAGCGCTAGTGAATGTCTACTTTCACAATTACTGCTCGGTTGCTTCCATAGAGCAGAGGGTATGTCGTATTTCACTACTTAGTGCCTCTGCATCTGCACTCTGTTCTCTGGAGGCTGGCGGAGAAGTGTTTGTTATTGTGGGGATGAAAGCGTGATAAGTAGTGAAATACGACATAGCGTCTGGTCTGTAGAAGCGGGGGAGCAGTGATTAACACTGAGTCAAGCGGACTGCGGCGGTGCTTGGTAACAGTAATAAATTATTTTTTTACAGAGGTACAACTGTTTGCATGGTGCGCGACCCACTAAGAAAGGGTTGCCGGGCCGTAATAGGCCCACGGGTTCTAGTATGAGTAAGTCAGGTCGACAAAAGAAAACATGAAGTTAGTACAGCTGAGGTTACGTGGAACACATGAATATTCTGTTAGTATACCATTAATTCAGTTGAGATTATGGATTAAAAGAGAGAACGTGTATATTTGAAATGTTTATTCAGAAATGCACTGTTTTCAAGGCAAGTCTCTTATCTAATACGAGTACAGACATTGCAAGAAACAAAGTAATCGGTATAGTCACTAGTACATAGAATACAAACGGTATAGTTGATGTAAAATGAATATGGTTTAGCAAAATTAATTGTACACTGTTATGAGGAAGTACATTATATTTTATTAAATCTAAGAAGGTCTCTGGCCTTTCAGTTTAGGAACGATACATGAAAATGCTAGTGGTTAGACATCAGCTCATTAACAATCGGCTTTCTGTATGCGAAGCACTATCAGGTTTGTGTTATGCTATTGTGTAAGAAAAAAAAAAAAAGGTGCCAAAAGCGACAAGTTGGCTGGAGGTGTATGCATGTAATCTGTTAGAACGTTCGCAAATCAGTGTTGAGAAGAACTACTGTATTGACATATCTTTTGAAGGTTTCAGTATTGCATTTGAAATACAGCACGCAAAGCAATGGAAATATTAGTGAAAGAACAAATTTTTCTCTTATGCATTAAAAAATATTTTAGTTCATGGAAAAGTAAAGGAGCAGAGGTGTGTGAGGCGGAAATAAGCAGTTCAAAGGAAAAATGGCGTTTACAGTCATAAAAAACTCATGCTATCTTTACACATTAATCAGGGCACATGTAGCATATATTAGCCAGTTTGGCTCCGAGTACGTTTGAAATAACATAAGATAAGATATGCAACAGAATTGTTGAGATTAGAGTTTAATAAAAACTTAAGTTCGAAATCGAGTAGCTGAGGAAAAAAAATGTAGTCCGCATAAAAGACTAAAATCTGACCAGCAGGAAATTATAATGTCCACTGTTAGTAAAGCCAATAGGTCTGTTGATGTAAAATAATATCCAAGAAAACGTGAAAAAGATAGGGAGGCAAAACAAAATGTGGACGTCAATGGCTTGCATAAGAGTCATCCTACAATTGTGTAGGCGAAGTAGGCAGCTACCGCTTCTAAAAGGAAGTCACTATTAGTTATTTTTCTGCCTATCTGTTTGTGCTTTGAATGCTAGTTTGTCTCTTTATGTTCCTCTTCCTGCTACTGTCTCTCTCTTTCCTGTAGTTTGTATCTCTCCTGTCCTGTATCTATTTTGTACTCTATATTTGATATTTAATTTTATATTTAGTTATGTTATGTGTTAAATAAACAATTATTGAACTTAGTTAGGCATTAGGATATCTAATGGTAGAGAATCTTGGGGAATTTATCTGTTATGCTTGTTCTTTGCTACAATGGCTCTATGTTGTGTAATAAATAAGTCTGTAATATGTTAATTACATTTTATTATTTTCTTTTTTATAGTGTATGGTGCTTAAAAGCAACAACCTGCCTTCCATATCACAGAATTCCAGGAATTATATTCTTTTTTTCAGGTGAGTTGGTATTTTTGCAAAGGCAATTTCTTTGGGTGCACATTAAAATAATAAAGAAGATTTTTTTAAATATTTGCAAAATTTCGGTTTGGAACATGATTTTATCTTCTATTTTTCCCATGTCTGTATCTGCCTATACTAGATATGTATTTTGAGATATTTTTCCACTGACAGTTGAAATTATCTTTTTATGGGCCTGGTGCATGTGTTCTTTTTGATGGAGTTCAGATTTACGTATCATTTGAGTATGATTCTTTCCGGTTTCCATTAAATAATTCTTGCGAAGTGTTCATTATTTTTGAAATCATGCTGTATTATGTTTGGCGGTCTTTTTTCTTCATTTACAGAGGGGTATTATGATATGGTTCTTGGTGTGATGGGCATCTTTCCTGCATATCTGTGATTGTACTATCTATAGGCACTGTTTTACATATATTTGCAGAGCTTTATTATGATGTGGTTCTTCATGGTTAGCATGACATTTTGTATATGCTATGAAATTCACATGCTGAGTATGCTGTTCAAACATAAAAGCAACTGTCTCTGTGGGAAGTAGTAATCTGTTAAGTGAATGTTATGGTTTGTATAATGTGAGCCTTCTCTTTAGAGTGTATATAGTTTGAATAGCACTTTGTAGTGGTGAACTCAGAAAATGGATCTCTAAAAATTAATTCTAAAGTTTATCAATATTTCTGATATCTAGAAAATCTAAAAACAAATTTTACAGTAAAATGTCTTTTTACAGCAGTAAATATTTAATGCAAAAAAAAGGATCAGTGTTAATGATTAGGGTTATACTGCCAATTTGTTTTCAAAACAAGAGGAAGGTGCTATCTTAATATATGTAGTTAATAACTTAGAAATTATAAAAATATATGTAGTTTAAAAATTAGCAAAGGTACTTTTAAGTTATATATTTATGAAAAAAGATATAATTTAGTCTCTATATTTTTTTAAAAGGATACAGAAGATCAAACAGAATATAGAGATGGAGAATTGTTCTCAAGAGAAAGAAATTCATTTCAAAATTATAAATGAAGTGATGGACGAAATATTAGAAGCTGTGTTTCAGGAGGAAATACAAAATGAGAATGATGATTTCATGGACATTTCCTTGGACTCTGCCTATTTAGAGATGGTGGAAGGGGATGAGGACTATGGATTAGAAGAAGTCCCTGATGATGTTATGCTGGAAGTTCTATTAAATTATGAACTTTTAAATGAATAAAATTATTTTTACTAGTAAAGCATTCTTGAAGACAGTTTTCTTGTCCTATTCGTTGTTCATCTGCTTTATGAGAGTGATAAGACATGTTTTCATGAAGTGTAAAAGAGATTGTAGTAAAAAAGATTAAAGCACTAGGATGACCGATAGTTCTTGAAAAAAGTGTACTGTTTGTATGCTTTAAAAAACGTAGAATTAGAAAATACGTCTATAATGTTAATACAGCTATGGACTATCATAAATTTAGAACCAACATTCACTACAGGATTTCCTACTCTGTTCAGAGACTTTTTGTTTGTCTTTATTCTACTTAGAAAATGAATGTGTGGTTTTAATTTGTACGTTATATGCTAGTAGCCAACTATAATATTTGTTATGTTTGTGTTTTACAGGTTGTCATTTTCATCGAAATCCTAAATTAAAATGCCGACCAGAAGTGAAAAAAGAAAGCTCTATAAACGGACTTACAATTTGAAGAAGAAAGAAATTCAAGAATTATCAAAAGAACAAAGGACGGATAAAAAGAAGAGTGCTCCTGGTAAGAAAACCAAAAGTTTTTGGAAAAGATTATGTCAAAGGAAAACTGTTAGCGCTAAAGTTCAAAAGGAAAAAGAGTTATCATTATCAAGAAAGAGAAATGGAACCAAACATAAAAATGTTTCTGGAATCAGCAGAGAGGAAAATCTTTACAGTAAAACGCGGACGAATCAGTTTACCCAAATCAGGAAGCCTATGTTTTATAACAGAGTAGTTTCGAATTTATTAAAAAAGGAGATAGTTTGTAAAAGAAGATCTGCTTTTTTTAAGAAGAAACAACATATAAAGGGTATTGTTCAGCGCGCGTTTGAGACAAAAAGAAAATTATTTATTTTAGTACTTAATAGAATAAATACACTAAATAAGGCAATCCAAGTTTTAAAAGCTAAAAGTAAATTGAAGAGACACATAAATAGGAGTAATTTTTGTAAAGTGTTTTCTGGGAAGTGGATGCATACTTCAACTTCTGAACCATTTTTTAATGAAGAGAGTTACTTTCAAAGTATCGATTTGTTGCATGCAGTTGACACCAGTGGTCGAGCATATGAGGTGAAGGATGGTTGTGTAATTGAGAAAGAGAAAATTGTGGTTAGAAATGCAGAAGAGGTGATGGCTGAAGAAGCTTTAGAGGGACGTCCTAATGTTCCTGTTTACAGTTGGAATTGTAGTAGCATTTGTAGTGTACGACAGGATTCAATTGATTTCTTTCGCAATTTCTTACGTAAGTACACTAAAGAAAGTCTTTAAAAAAAATTGTAATGTTGCAAGAATTAGATCATTGCAGAGTGCGAGAAAAAATAGTTCTGCAAGGTCATTCTCTGGCTTGTCTTTCTAAAAAAATATGCCAGAGTGTGTTTCATCACTTCAGGATGTTAGCAGTGCATCATACCAAAATGAGAAAATTGTTGAGAAAGTTGTATTATGCGAAAAGTCCAGCACTTAAACTTAAACAGTTAAATAGTGCTCTTTTGCATGGATGTGAATTAGATGTTAAGAAGATTTGTGCAGAAATTGAGGTAAGTTATTTTGGTCCAGAGGAAGATAATGCAGAAACTGATATAATTATCGAAGGAAATGTGTTAGAAAATGTTGTAAATGTTAATATTGAACATTTTGAAAAGGAAATAACAAAGTTTAAGGTTATTGCAGGTGAAAAACCAAAATTTTCTTGTGTGTGTTGTCGACGCATTTATTACAAAAGTCAAACTAGGTTAGTTGATTTATATTTAAAAAGTGAAGATGAAAGTAATAGTCAATGGAAAGATTTTGCAACTTATTTCTTGGTGGAAAACTATTTTGATTTGGGTTTTGAGCAACGTATTTGTAAATATTGTTATAATAAATTAAATGAAAATAGAATGCCTGCTAGAGCTGTCCATAATAATCTAGAGTTGATAAATATTCCATCAGAACTGATGGATTTAAATACTTATGAGACTATTCTGATTCAATGTGTACATCCTTTTCAGGCTATTGTTCGTATGTAGCTTAAGACTGGCAAATTAAATCCTTCAGATTTACAAAGAGGATTAAAGGGTAGAGTTGTATATTTGCCACTTGATTTAAAAAAAATATGGAAACAATTGGTGTTGAAAATGTAGAAGAGGAACCTCTAGTTATTCTAGTTAATGGTGTACCTTCAAAGAGTAAGAAAATCTGGCAAGATTTAGTGGATGTTAGAAAAGTCAAACAGGCAACGTTGTATTTAGTCCAAAACAATAAGTACTATAAAGATGTATACGTAGAAGAAGAAGAAGTAAGTGAAGAAGAGGACAATGATTTGTCTATTGGACAAATTGAAAAAGTTGACTTATCCAGAAGTGAAGAAATTTATGAGCATTACAGTGTTCATCCACTGCATTCCAGAAAAGCAATATGGAATGCTATTGAATTATTTCAGATGAAAAAAGCAAAAGGAAATCCTATTAGTGTATGGGAAGAAAGTTTGGAAGGTCGTTGTTTTCCACAGGTATTCCCTACAGGTGAAGGTACATGATATGATGATCGACCTATGCAGATTCCTGCATCTGAGTACCGGACAACAAGATTATATGCAGAAGATCCGAGGTTTCGCCAATGTATTCCATATTTGTTTCATCTTCTGTTTGAGAGTGACTTATCTGGTCTGTCTTATGCAGTAAACCATATCTTAAAAAGTGGAGTTCATCTGCAAAATATTTCAGCAAAGGAATTTATGGATAAAGTGCAACAGAAAGATAGTGTTTTGGATTCACACCTAATTAATTTAATGGCTTGTCAGCGTGGTACTAATGAGTATTGGTACCGTTGTCATGGAGATTTGAAGTGCATGCTTAGAAACTTAGGAGCACCTACATGGTTTTTAACTCTAAGCTGTGCAGAGTATGCTTGGGAAGATTTACTTGAATTTCTTCGGGAGGCAAATGCAAACATAGAAAATATGAACTACAAGACACCTGGAGCACTGTGTTTGTTAGATCCGGATAGATCAGATATTTTAATCATAGATTTGAAGCTATGAGGTCTTTTATTACAAACAAGAAAAATCTGCCTCTTGGTGAAGTACTGGATTTCTTTTGGAGAAAAGAATATCAAGCAAGAGGTGCTCCTCATATTCATATGCTGTTATGGATTAAGGATGCTTTGGAAGAGACTCGGATGAGACTGTACTGTCCTTTATTGAACAGTATGCCACTTGTGACATACCTAATAGTACAACTGATAAGGACTTAAGAGGAAAAGTGTTACGTTTTCAAAGACATCGTTGTGGAAAATATTGTCGGCGAAAATTCAAATCAAAGAGTAAATTCTACAGCAAATGTCGTTTTGGATTTGCACGACCGGTACTTTCAAAAGGAAGAGTCAACAATTTGATGTCATCTTTGCGACATAACATCAGAAGAAGGTCACCTAAAAATACGTACAATTTAAGAAGAGGTGAAGAATCCAAATATATAAATGACTATAACCGAGTCATTTTGTCCATGTGGAATGCTAACATGGACATACAATATGTGTCAGACAACTCTATTGCTGTGGCTCGATATGTAACGTCTTACATCACGAAATCTGAAAAGACGGAACTGAAGGAGATGTGGGAAGACATTTCTCATGAAAAGAGCCTAAGCAAGAAATTGTATACGTACAGTTTGAAGATCTCATCGAGAAATTGGAGCATATGAATCTTGTGATCGGTTATCATCAGCAAGTCTTTGTGCAAAATCAAGGACTATTCTCTGGGTGAGTTTGGGTCTTGCAGAAACACGAAACCGTGTTCTGAAACCTTTGCAAGAAATTAAATATTTAGCCCAGAAAGAACCAAACAGTACAGACATTCTGAAAACAAATATGTTGGATACATACTATCCAAATAGAAGTACTCTGCTTGAAAACATTTGTCTGTATGAAATACTTAAAAACTACACTTTTTAAAGGAATATTACAGAGAATATTGAAAAAGGTGTACACGCTGTAATTGGACATGAAGGATGTCTGGTGAAACAAAGAAAAGGACACTTGATTAATCATCGAAAACTGAGTTGCGATACACCTGACAAAAGAGAATTTTACTATTTTGCTCTTTTGCAACTCTTTAAACCATTACGTACAGAAGAGGAACTACTTGGTGACTTTGATATTTATGAAGATTCATTCAACGCATCTAAAAGTAGTATCGAATGTCCTGTTTTTAGTAATTATATCCAATTGTTGAATGATGAAATAGAGCAAGAAGCAACAATTGCAGCGGAGATTGCTAGAGATAGTTCACAAGGTAGTCAAAGTTCAGCTTCATTAAGTCAAGATCCACTGGGACAACCAATTATCCAAAATGAAGCAGCCACTGCCATGGATGAGGTGGAAAGAGCAATGCAGCAAGGTCAAGAGGAATTCATAAACTTAGAAGAATTAAAGAAGCAATTTAATCGTGAGCAAGACCGCTATATATGATGAAGTGACAGAGCACATTTAGCATGGCTTTCGTCATGAGAAAAAAGATTGCTCATGTATGTCATTTGAACCTATTCGACTATAAGTAAGTGGAGAAGCTGGAACTGGTAAAAGTTTCTTAATTAAAGGAATTACTACATATCTACAGCAAAGAACTCAGTCAACACTGTCGTGTGTTGTTACTGCTCCAACTGGATTGGCAGCACATATTATTAAAGGTATTACTTTACATCGTTTACTGATGCTGCCAGTTGAACATGAAAATACATTACAATATCACAAGCTATCTGGAGAAGCTTGTTTTGAAGTGTCTAGTGTCCTTAAAAAAATGAAACTTCTTATTATTGATGAGGTAAGCATGGTATCCAATTTAATGCTTGCTTTTGTGCATTTAAGAATGCAACAGATACTTAAGACAGAGTATGATGTGTTATTTGGAGGTAAACATGTCATATTTTTTGGAGATCTACTGCAGCTAACTCCTGTGAAAGCACAACCTGTTTTTGAAACTGTTACGCATGAGGAGACCAGAAAGTGCCTGGACAGTATTGGAAATGTTAATATATGGTCACATTTCAAATATACTGAACTGATTCAAAATATGCGACAGGCAAACGATACTAAATATGGAAATATTTTTCAAGATATAAGGATTGGAAAACTAACTGAAGATGCGAAAGACACTCTACGAACACGATTACTTTGCAAGCTGTTTCCTAATGAAGATAATGTACCTGAGAAAATATATAGTAAAGAGGTAGCAGATAAGTCAGTGATATGCTTGATGCCAACTCTCAAAGAATGTTCAGTTTTTAATGAGAAAATGTTGAATTTAGAAAATCAAGAAATTAAGAAACTGGAAGCTAAAGATAGAATAGAGCATGAAGGTAGTACTATTGTTTTGTCTGAAAAGTTGAAGTTAAAATTGGATATGCAGTGACTATTCACAAATCTCAAGGTTTAAGTGTAGATTGTGCTTTGGTAAATATTGGAAGCACTGTATTCAAAGAGGGTATGGCGTATGTTGCTTTATCGCGAGTTAGAACTTTATGTGGCTTTATCTAATTGATTATGATGAGACAAAGATTAGTGCAGATTTAAATTGTGTGAAGGAGTATAATAGGTTAAGAAGAGAATATGCTCCAAGTTTACGTCAATATCTTTTAATTGAAAGGCGTATGGAAAGGGGCGACCACTCGGTCCCCCCGAACGTATGGTTGGGTGCCCCGATCCCCCCGGGAAACCATTTTGGGCGGGGGGCGTGTCTCGGCTGGTATGCCCGAAGCGTCGTAGCCGGGGCGCGCCTTTTCCCTCCCAAGAGGGGTTGTCCTAGACACCTACACCGATGACCACGCCCAGTAGGCGTACCGGAGGAGGGTACACGCCCTCCCGCAGAAGAATAAATAGAGCGGGAATCCGAAGAAGCGTCCTCTTGTTCCTGTGCTCTGAAGGCTGCACCCACCCATTGCTCGTGAGCCCTCGACGGAACAAGCAGCAATTTTGAGAACTTGTAATCTTGTTGTTTCTCTTTCAGTTATTTGGAGTCGAGGAGTCCAGGACCTCGTTGATCGGTTAAAGAGCGGAATACTCGAAACCATGGCTGGCAAGAAAGCAGGAAAGGGTTCCGAGACGGACAAGGTGCTGCGCCTATTGTCGAACCGGATGGCTTGCATGGACTGGAAACTCGGACAAGTCCAATCGATCGGTCGAGGTTTGGCGGAGGTCAAAAAACAGCTGGCTGCACTGAGCAACCCCCGTAACCCTAAGAAGGTAATAGGCCCGGCCTTGCCGGGAGTTGTCCCCGAGGGTAGAGGGAAGCGGGTCAAGAAGAGGGCGGTTTCAGGGGAGGTTCCCATCCCTGAGGTACCCCCAGTCGCCCCCGTCGCGCTGGCAGACAACCCGGTACCAATCCCAGATGCGGGTCAGCCGATCCCGGTGGTGATTACTCCCGCTAACAATGAGGAAATGCCCCCCGAATTGGCCATCCAGTTGGCAGCATGGCTCAATAAGAAGGCAGGGGGTGCAGTGGCACCTAGAGACACGGCCGAAGAGGCCAAACTACTAATCGAGCAATTGCGGCAGTCGAGAGATGCCGCAAAGGCGAATCTTCCTCTTGTTTCCCCACAGGTGGCACCGGTGGGACCTGCAGTTGGTCACGAGAAAACGGCGGGAACAACGGCCGAACCGGGTAAGCTCGCTTTGCCAATGGCAGGGGAGGGCTCATTGCCCTCAAGGCGGGAGAAGGTGGCACAGCACATCCCTATGGCCACGAAAGAATTAATATGGGGAGACAGATATGTCAACATGTTTTCATTATTAACTGACCATCGCGAGATGGAATATGCTAAAACCCAGAAGGATTTGTGGCACCCGAGCGTGTGGCACGCCAAGATGGCGGAATTCAGGGTGGAGGAGACAGTAACAAATTGGGTCAAGGCCTTTTCTATATTTACTGCAGTTATGGGGGAACGTAAACTCGAGGTGTTAACTGAACTATCTTGCTATCAAAATCGGATTATGGATTTTTATGCAATGTATGAGGGGGAAGAATGGAAAGGTTATGACATGAAATTCCGGAAAGCGAAAGAATATGATGCTTCTCTGACATGGGACTGCCTTGACTCGGTGTCATGGCACAAGCAGCTCCTGCCAGGGGCGGCAGGTACATCCTCGCCGGGCGGGAGTGGGTCAGGGATCGTCCGCCAAAAGCCCGCGGTGCCCTTTCGAGCGGGCGCCGGTCGGGATTACCAGCCGAAAACCAGCGGGAATGGCGGCAAGCGGGGGGTCTGTTGGGGCTTTAATCGAGGCAACTGTAACAGACCACAGGGAACATGTAGGTTCAAGCATGTGTGTGCGGGCTGTGGGAATTCCTCACACCCGGAGAGTTCATGTAGTTCTAAAAATAGCGGGACGGGAGGAAAAGGAGGGTCCAAGCAGGAGTAAGGTAGAACGTTGTCACCGATTGCCTACACCCGTTGATCTCATGGCTATGACTCCTTGGTTGAACAAATACCCTGATCATGTATCCGCTGGGGTGTTGAGGAAGGGATTCTTACACGCCTTCCACATCCCGGGGGGGGATTTTCGGGGGGACTCCTTTTGTAAAAACCAGTTATTGGTACAGCACAACCCAAGCGTGGCAGAGAGAAAAAATGCAAAAGAAGTCAGCTTGGGGCGAGTGGCAGGGCCTTTTCATCGCCCGCCAGTGGCGGAGTTCATCTGTTCCCCGTTAGGGGTTGTCCCGAAGAAAGACCCAGGGGAGTTTAGACTTATTCATAACCTGTCTGCTCCAAGGGGTTCCTCGGTGAACGAGGCCATTGACCCGGAAGTTTGTTCAGTGCGGTACGCATCGTTCGATGATGCCGTGGCCATGTTAAATCGCCTGGGCCCCGGGGCGCTGATGGCGAAATCAGATATCGAGTCAGCGTTCCGGTTGCTCCCGGTACACCCACAGGATCAGCGCTTGCTAGGTTTTGCATTTCAAGGAAGTTATTACATGGATAAATGTATGCCTATGGGTTGCTCCATTTCTTGTGCCTATTTTGAGATGTTCAGTTGTTTTTTAGAGTGGGCATTCACCGAGGCCACAGGGCATAGGCATGTTATGCACTATCTTGATGACTTCCTGTTCTTGGGAGCAGCCGGCGATACGAAATGTGCGCAGGCGCTGCACGACTTCTGCATCCTCATGAGGGAGTTTGGGGTCCCATTGGCACCAGGTAAGACGCTTGGACCATCTACTTCACTGGAATTTCTGGGAATTGAGCTCGATTCTGTGGAGGGATGTTTCCGTCTACCGATGGAAAAGGTGGCCAAGTTTAGGGCTTCCTTGACGCAATGCCTGGGCAAGGAGAAAGTGACCCTGCATCAGTTACAACAAACAGTGGGTCAGCTTAACTTTGCCTTGAGGGTGATACCAATGGCCCACCCCTTCTCCCGCTCTATTGCACAAGCTATGGTTGGTCTCAAAGAGGGACACCACCGTACGAGACTGTCTGCAGAGGTTCGCCAGGATATGCGCATTTGGTTGGCATTTCTGGCAGACTTCAACGGTCGAGTCGTGTGGAACAAGCCGCCAGCGTCCTCAGATGAGCTAGGTCTGTGGACTGACTCAGCGGGGAGCGTGGGATTTGGCGCCATCTTTGGTAATCGATGGTCGGCGCAAACATGGCCGACGTGGTGGTACTCCAGCGGTCTCACAGGTAACATTGGGTTCTTGAAGTTATTCCCCATTTGGGTTGCTCTGATGGCATGGCCGGACGACTTCAGGGACCGCTCAGTGGTGTTTTGGTCTGATAATATGACTGTTGTCGAATGCATTAACCAACAGGCAGCACGCTGCAAATGGATCATGAGAGTGTTGAAAGAAATTGTGCTGCTTTGCATGAGACTGAATGTACAGTTCAGGGCGAAACATGTGCCGGGCGTACTGAATCATGCAGCTGATGCACTCTCTCTTTCAAATAGGCAGGCGTTCAGGGGTTACCTGCCTACAGCGGACCTAGTGGCGGCACCATTCCCGAAGCACTATGGCTAATCGGTGCCCCGGATTACAAGACCTCGTGGCAGCAAGCTTAGCCCCCAGGACAAGGAAGGCATACGAAGGAGCGTTTCGTTCCTATTGCAAATTTTTGGGTCCAAAAGGGAGTCAGAGCTGGGGTCAGGAGGAATCCTTCCTGGGGTTCCTGGTAGCGCTGCACAGAGAAGGCCGATCAGCGGCAACGGCCAGTAGGCATAGGGCGGCCATTTCATTCATGGCACAGGTGCATGGCATAAAAGACCCGACGGGTTCCTTTTTGGTTAAGAAGGCCCTTCGCGGCTGGCAGCGCCTCGAGGGTCGCAAGTGTAGAGCTGTGTGAGGTAGTCTAGTGGTTGGGGGGCGGAGTTGTAGGAGGAGCAGGAACAGGAGGAGCCGGGGAAAGGAAGGGGTCAGTTAGAATAGGGACAGGGCAGGAGTAACAAGTATATAATAAAGCTCCAGTTAGAACAGCTACGTGTGTCTGTATTTATTGTAGCAGGATGCTACAGCTGGCGACGAGGGTGGGATGAAGCAAGCCCCACTGTGCACAAAGCCCTACAAAGACGCCCTGTCCCGAGCAGCTTGCAGCTTTGAAAACGCTGCTGAATGGGACCACGTTGCCGCCTGGAGATCAAGGCCAGCAGCCGTCAAGAGTGACCCCAAGGCCTGTGAGGGAGCAGAGGGGTCGAAGACACGAGCGCCAAACTGCCTGAAGACAAAGCAGTCCGTCGCACTAAAGAATCGCCTCACGCTGGAAGCGTGTGCCCGGTGTGAAGAGCCTGTGTGTGCAGGGATCGGGAGCCCACTCCGACCCTGTGAAGTGCCCAGAGAGGTAGGAAAAGTGCCCCAGAGGTGTGGACGGCGTCCACAACGTGCCGCCAGCAAGCGCTGCCGAGAGCGCTGAAACCCAAGCCCCGGCGACATCGGACATCGGAAAAACCTCACGCCCGATGCGTGAGGTTTGGGAGGTTTTCGGCGAAGAAGAGCGGGAACTGTGGAGGCGAGCCGGGAGCCCACCCCGATCTCACCTGATGTCCGTGGTGGCCAAGGAGGAGTGAATCCTGGCGTGGACTGCCCCAGAAGCCGGCCGCCGGTGAGTCCTGAGTGCCCCCGAGTGAATGAGCCTGGAGAGCCAGCCTCGTGTATGCCTGCAATAGCGGCGGCCATCTTTGAGTCAGGTGGATTTCAAGGACATACCCTGTGTGATGCATAGGCGGCCATCTTAGAGTCAGGCAACAGCCAGAAAGTGAACAAACATTGGCGAGAACAAAGAAACAAACACTGACACATGCAAAATAACAAGCATTGGTGCATGCAAGGATAAGTATTGGCCAAGAGTAAACAAGCGTTGGCAAAGGCAAGAGACATACAAACAAGCACTGGTAGGTGCATGCAAACAAGCACTGGCGAAGACCAAATAAACACTGGCAAAGGCCGAACAAGCATTGGCGAAGGCCAAACAAGCATTGGCAAGCAACCTACAAATACTGTCAAGAGCCAACAGACAAGTCGTGGCGAATAGATAAACAAGCAGTGGCGAAAGGAAACAAACACATGCCGTCGACAAGCCTTGGTACATGACAATAAACAGACACTGGTAAATGCCTAGAAATAGGCAGTAGCAAGGCAAACGCACAAGCGTAGATAACGGCGTGTAAACAACAATGAACACGGCCTGGCAACCAAAACAGAATAAGCACATGCACACACGAGAGTGAATCGACTAACAAGCACGGGCAACCACAACACCCACTCACCTAACATGCGTTGACAAAACAAATGTCAGCACGGGTGGCAACGTGGACATTGAGAAACGCAAATGAATGCACAGTAGCGAACGTACTGAAGCAACACGTGTCCATAAAATACGAGACGCATGCAAACACAAAAAAACACCAAGCAACAACAACAGCACAATGGACAAGCATTAGCAAATGCTAGAGACGGATAAAGACGATGCCGAGCACAAATTGAAGAGCGCCGAAAAGAGAAGAGCTACTGGACAGAACTGCAGAAGACCCAGAGGAGGGCAGTCCTACAGAGGACCCCGGAGAGAGCAGAACCATCCGCAGAACCATCCAAGTTCATTCGACGGCGCATACTCCTTTGATTACAAAGACTATCCATCTCTAAGCAAACGACCAGACTCTCCCTCTCTCATGGCGGGAGGAGACACAGCACGGCGGGCTACTCCATATAGTGAAGTAATGCCCCCAGCGATGCAGACTGGTGATTGGACCTCGGATCTCAAACGACACCGGTGGCTCGAAGCACTAGAAGATTTCCTAAAAGCCAATGGTGAGCAAAGAGAGAGGAAATGTCTGATACTACTCCTCCATCTGATAGGCCCGGAGGGCCGGTGCCCAATCAGGACATTTTCCAAAGAGGACACAGAAATCTATGAAAGACTCCAAAGGGAGCTCAGTGCTCATCTCAACGCACAAACAGATGTGGATCATAATCGCATGGCTTTTAATACAGCACGGCAGGAACCAGGCGAACCGTTGCCAAGTTTCATCACTCGTCTGCAAAGTATGGTACGAGGCTGCTACTTCAACACTTTCACAGATGAAGACGCGGTTCGACTTCGGATTGTTGAAGGTTGCACAAACCCTGCCACAAAGCGCAAGATACTGCAGGGGCATTGGTCCTTAAAGGAAATCATCAAGAAGGCCGAAATTGGAAGGCAGATCGAAGCAAGAGGAGGATTGAAGGACGTGCACCTAAGCGCAAACCATCAAGACACCTGGGAAAATAGAACTCAGAAAACAAACAGAACTGAAAGGAGAGAGAGGGAAGGCAGACCAGCAACAAGACAACGGGAAAGATACAGTGACAAAGAAAGTGACACGGATTACCCAGAATCAGATTCCTCAGCATCCGACTACTCAAAGTCAACCAAGAAGTACTTGGAGTCGGATGACCCAGGGTCAACCATCCAAAAGATCGTCCCACGAAGTTATTCACCCCCAGGAGTTCCTCAAGGAGTCACTCAAGGTATGACACACAATGCTCTGATGGGGAAAGATCATCAAGTGAAACAGATCGCACTCCTAGACAAGAAGACATCCTGCACAGCAAGTGGGAGAGAAAGACTAACCAGAGAAGAAAGGGTCGCCCTGGTCAACACCGGAAGTCGGCGCAGGAACATCAGCCGACAAGCAGTGAAGACGAGTCCAAAAAAACATCTGGCCAAAGAACACGTACAACACAAATCAGAAGTGTCAGAGCATCACACAAGAGAGAAGGAGAAACAGGTCGCACAAGACGGACTGATCCTCCACAGCAACGAACCAAAAGGGAGGATAAAGAGCCCAAAGCTTGGGATCAAGCACAAGGAATAAGCACAAGATCATCAAACAACCTCCCAAATGAGACAACATTGGAGACGCTCCAACAAAGGCAGGCGGAGACGCATCTCAACGACAATTCAAAGGGGAAGAGAAATTCGTCATGGACTACGACATTCAAAGATCCATTTCCAAAGACAGTTTCAAAGAAACGTTGGAGAAGGAATGGAGAGAAGGATCTCTCTGACACGGAGTGCACATCCATCCGATCCTGGAGGTCGACTAAAGACTTCTCTGACCCAGAAAGCACGTCCATGGCCAGGAACTCCTCTGATTCAGAGAGCGCGTCTGTCCGATCCTGGAAGTCAACAAGAGACTTCTCCGACCCAGAGAGCACATCTATTCGATCCCGTGAGTCGGCCAAGTCATGGTCCCGACAACAGCCATGGCGTCAACCACCCGAACGCGCCATAGAACCAAAGGACACCCTTCCTGTCAAAGGCAACATGACACACACAAAGGTCTCTGAATACGCAGTCACGCCACAAGACAATCTGTCGTGTCAATCACAAACATATCCGGACATAGATCACACACCGTCACCCCTGAAGGGGTCCGAAAGGCTGACTCGAAGGACCTACAAGAAGAAAACAGAGACAGTGGACCTTAGTCACCGGACGGGAAGGGACCTGCCAGCCATTCCGCAAAGAGAGCCGGACATGTCAGTAGAGAGAGATCATCAGATGAGAGAGAAACGCGCCTATGCACAGATAGCCCCCGAGTTCAACAGACGACCTGAGGCTGTGAATGAGTTGCCGAACCAAACCAAGACAGTCCCGTCAGCTAGTACCGGACTGTCTGATGTGCATGCCCTTGAAGTGGAAGACAGTGTCGCCCTCGACCGGACAAGACAAGAAGGAGCCAAAGTAAGCGCAGATGCCCATAAGAAGACCAGAACATTATCCGCTCATGAAAGGGACCGAGCACCCGAACCAACCGTTAGACCACCAGAGGGAAACATGAGGACTGCAGACTGTGAGAGTGAACAGTTCACACGCAACGTGGTCGAGAACGCCCTGATCAAGACACCGGAAAGAGTGATGAAAGCCAAACCCACCACTGATTTGACACTACTGAGGCTTGAAGAACAGACTGTCCGCCAACCCGTGTGGTGGATTGAAGAACTGCGAACACTGAGAACATTAAGCTCATTTTGTTAAGAAGGGGGGAGATGTAGAGCTGTGTGAGGTAGTCTAGTGGTTGGGGGGCGGAGTTGTAGGAGGAGCAGGAACAGGAGGAGCCGGGGAAAGGAAGGGGTCAGTTAGAATAGGGACAGGGCAGGAGTAACAAGTATATAATAAAGCTCCAGTTAGAACAGCTACGTGTGTCTGTATTTATTGTAGCAGGATGCTACAGCAAGCAAGATGCGAGGCGCCCGATTGGCTTAGACAGATTTTCTCTACTTGTAGCGAAACTAGACGTGCTCCTCCCACTTCGAGGCAGTTCTGTTCCGGGCAGCTTTCGCATTAGCATTCCATGGGGCTATGCGGGTGAGCGAACTGGTAGCAAGGAATAAGAAAGACGTCGAGGGAGGTTTGTGCAGGGATCACGTCCAAATTAGGGGTGATTCGATGGTTGTCTCGATAGCCAGGTCCAAAACCGACCAGGGGGCTATGGGCAATAGTGTTGTCGTGCATCGCGCACGAGGGTCCCCCACCTGCCTGTTAAAGTGTGTAGAGGAATACTTGGCACTGAGGGCGGCTACATGGGGGGGAGTTTGCTAAGGCACAAGGATGGCACCCCACTGACGAGGTTTCAGTTCCAGAGGGTGCTAGCACTGACAATCGCTTCTGCGGGCATGGACCCGTGCGATTTTGGGACCCACTCCTTTAGAATAGGGGCTGCTACTGAGGCTACAGCCAGGGGTCAGAGTGCGGAGGAAGTGAAACAGTTGGGACGATGGTCCTCGAATTGCTTCAAAAGGTATGTGCGATTGCACATGTTGTAAGGATCAATTGACATGCACTCACGCTTCTTGTCTTTTGTTTGAATTACAGTTTCGCGAGCCTGTCACGCGGGGCGGAATTTGCAGTCGACCCAGCACCAGGAGACCAGAGGTCAAGGATCACCGTCTGGAGAGAGAGTGGTATGGGTCGTGGGCCACTCATATGTGAGGCGCGCCGGGGACGTATTCAAAGCAGGTGACACGACTCACGCAGCTGGGGAATACGGGTACAGAGTGGCCTTTCATGGGAAGGGCGGGCTCTGTTTTGACCAATTCGAATCATTTGTTGAGGGTCTCTTAGGGCGGCAAAGGTCACCGCCATCTGTAATCATAGTACACCTGGGGGGCAATGACTTGGTGACACTGGGTAGACGAGTGTTGTTTGAACAAATTTTGTCTGCTGTTAGCTGGTTGGCTAAAAGAATCCCAGGGTGCACGATCGCCTGGTCTTACATGATTCCCAGGAAGGTATGGCGGGGGGGCCTTTCGGTGTCAGCACTGAACCATTCGGTGAATAGGGTTAACAATAAAGTTGGTGAATTGTTTCGCTCTTCACAGTTGCATAGCATTCCTCGCGGGTGTATTCGGGGTGATCTCATGTATCTGAATGATGGGGTTCACCTGTCCAGGGAGGGGAATGATTTACTCATAGGAGACTTCATAGCATGGCTAAGGGGTTTGAGGAAGCATGACCTTTAGGAGGAGTAGGGGGGGCCGGATAGTCGGTCAACTATCCGGCCTGTGGCGGTAAGGTCATGATCGGTGAGCAGTAATTTCAAGGTCCCTAGAGGGGGGCGCCACCCAGAATGGATGGGAGCGCCCGGGGGGAGGCGGCCATTGGCCCCTCCCACGGGGAGGCGGCACCCACTAAGGATGGGCCGCCTAAGGGCAGACGGCCATAGGCCCCTCCCAGGGGGGAGGCGGCTATATGCCCCTCCTATTAATTTCCCGGGGGCCGGATATCCACGACGGCGGATAGAGAGTGTGGGGATGAGGGGGAGTCCACGCTGTCCTTCCTACAGATACCTCACACGGGAACTCGGACGACCTTTAAGATGGCGTCGAGTGGAAAGGGGGCCCCCACCACGACAAGGGAAGTTACAGTTGGCAACGAGGGTAGAGTCCTCTGCGCATGCGCCACTCACACCGTGAGGGCGAGAGTTTTGGTAGTAGGGATCTTACACCGGTTAAGACCTTGCCGTTGGCCCTTAATGCTAGGATGTACAATTTTAATTTAGAATTGTTGCATTTGCAGGATGTTAGACTCGGCTAGGAAACCTTTGTATTAGAGATCTGCTAAGGTTAGCCAAAGAACATGTCTTCATCGAAATGTAATAAATGTAAAATTGTACATGATTATGAAACTTTTATTTAATGTTTTAAATTTTGTTTTATATTTTAATAAATACGGCCGGGAGGGTGACTCCCTCCCGCCTTCCAAAAGTTCAAACCTGTGTCCGACTTCCCATCCTTGGGGATTGTGTTGGGAGGGAGTGACGGGCATCCCGGCCATATGGAAAGGGGCGACCACTTGGTCCCCCCGAACGTATGGTTGGGTGCCCCGATCCCCCCGGGAAACCATTTTGGGCGGGGGGCATGTCTCGGCTGGTATGCCCGAAGCGGCGTAGCCAGGATGCACCTTTTCCCGCCCAAGAGGGGTTGTCCTAGACACCTACACCGATGACCACGCCAAGTAGGCGTACCGGAGGAGGGTACACGCCCTCCCGCAGAAGAATAAATAGAGCGGGAATCCGAAGAAGCGTCCTCTTGTTCCTGTGCTCTGAAGGCTGCACCCACCCTTTGCTCGTGAGCCCTCGACGGAACAAGCAGCAATTTTGACCCACCCACCAGCCCCTTATGGCAATGTTTGTTTTAAAATAAAGTTTTGCTGAGATAGGCCTTTTTTCCTTTCTGGAAAAGTAAAGGAATGTTTAAGTTAAGGATGTGACTTCTGCCTGTAGGATAATGTTTTTCTTTGTAGGAGTGAGCAGTCGATGACACATTAAGGCAATGTCTGAATTTTTCCTTCCTTAGTAGGTAAACAACTGTCGTATTTATTTTTTGGTCGGGCGGTAAGGTCATGATCGGTGAGCAGTAATTTCAAGGTCCCTAGAGGGGGGCGCCACCCAGAATGGATGGGAGCGCCGGGGGGGAGGCGGCCATTTTCCCCTCCCACGGGGAGGCGGCACCCACTAAGGATGGGTCGCCTAAGGGGAGACGGCCATAGGCCCCTCCCAGGGGGGAGGCGGCTATATGCCCCTCATATTAATTTCCCGGGGGCCGGATATCCGCGACGGCGGATAGAGAGTGTGGGGATGGGGGGGAGTCCACGCTGTCCTTCCTACAGATACCTCACACGGGAACTCGGACGACCTTTAAGATGGCGTCGAGTGGAAAGGGGGGCCCCCACCACGACAAGGGAAGTTACAGTTGGCAACTAGGCATGGGCGGAAAATCCGTTCCGCTCGCGGATTTTGCGGATTTTCGGGAAATCCGCAATCCGCGAGATTCGCGAATCTCCCGCAAAATCCGCAAATCCGCGAGCAGCGGATTTTGCTCGCACTGCTCGCACTGTTCGCGTGAGTTCGCGCCCCGCGAATAAGTGCAAAATTGCAGAAATACGATCTTAGCAAAACTGAAAGTAACTACTTACCAGGTTCAAAAGTTCAGGCTCATCATTAGTAGCCATTTCCTGTAGTGCTTCCTGAGGGGCCCCTCCAGAGTTCAGTTGCCAGTTGAAACTATTATGTGATGTGACCCTGCTCTGAACCTCAGAATAGTTACACATATGCCACAAAGGTCCTGAATTACAGCTAAGGGAGACAAGCAGGAGCCAGGCTGGAAGTTAAAATCCATTAATCAGCCCCTAATTCATTATTGTCAGTTGGGGCAGGGCAGGTGTTGTAACTAATTTTGCAACAATGAAAGCACTTAGCAAGTGCAAAAGATCACTAATCAGGGCGCACTAAGGAAGCAGGTGGCAGCTAAAAAAATATTCTGTGACACATTAATCAGCCCCAAATTAATTCAGGTCACTTGAGGCAGGGAAGGTGTGCTTTGCTTTGCCGAAAATAATGTACACTGGACAACCAGAGGGTGTGGTGATGAAACAGAGGGTGGCATGGGTGGGCCAGAGGGTGGCATGAGTAGTCAGAGAGTGGCAGTGGTGACAGAGAAGAGTGTCCCAAACAGGCTGGACACGTAGAAACAACAAGTTCGCAAAACTTGCGACCCGACAGGTAAGTTCGCAAATTGCGAAATTGTAAAAACCCTCGCGAACTGGCAGAAACACGGGCGAACACAAAAAAAAAAAAATCCGCAAATTCGCGGGAATTCGCGGATTTTGCGGATTGCGAATCCGCAAATCCGCAAAATTCGCGAACGCGAGATCCGCAAAATTCGCTCATGCTTATTGGCAACGAGGGTAGAGTCCTCTGCGCATGCGCCACTCACACCGTGAGGGCGAGAGTTTTGGTAGTAGGGATCTGACACCGGTTAAGACCTTGCCGTTGGCCCTTAATGCTAGGATGTACAATTTTAATTTAGAATTGTTGCATTTGCAGGATGTTAGACTCAGCTAGGAAACCTTTGTATTAGAGATCTGTTAAGGTTAGCCAAAGAACATGTCTTCATCGAAATGTAATAAATGTAAAATTGTACATGATTATGAAACTTTTATTTAATGTTTTACATTTTGTTTCATATTTTAATAAATACGGCCGGGAGGGTGACTCCCTCCCGCCTTCCAAAAGTTCAAACCTGTGTCCGACTTCCCATCCTTGGGGATTGTGTTGGGAGGGGGTGACAGGCATCCCGGCCATATGGTTGGTCAGAAAAGGAGAAATGAGGAAAAATGTGCTGAAGTAGTCGAGAAACGAAGGAAAAAAAGATGTAGCTGTCGTTGGTAGGCGTCAGACAAAGCTTAGTATTGAAGAGGTTGTTGGATTTAAGTTTGAAAACAGGTCTGGTGTCAACTGCTAGGCAAATGTAGTAGTTAATGTTGTTTTTTTTTCTAAAAAATGTTAAGCAACAGATTGTACAAAATCAGGAGCAAACATTTTGTTGTTCATTAAATTCTGTATTTGAAAAATGTAGTAGTGGTGATAGTGAAGTAGCAAGTGTTTCAGAACTAAGGAATGTTTTAGACATATGTGCAGGACTAAATCAATTTTCTCAGAATATTTAGCAAGATTGTCAGGAATTTATTATGTATATGTTTACAGTTTTGGAAGATGAAGGTGTAGATATTGATAGTCTTTTTGATCTTTCTTATAAATGGGAACATAAGTGTGATAATTGCTCATTTTCAAGTATTACTGATATACACAGTGAAAGATTTATATATTTAACATTACCAGACTGTAAAGAAGTGTCTTTTAATAAACTAGTTAAAGATGCGCATCAGAACATGGTCTGCTCACAATGTAAGTCTGAAATGTTATCAACTGTATTTATCCACAGATATGGACAATATGTAATTTTAATGTTTCAGCGATGCAGAGCTGATGGGAGTAAATTGTCAACTTTAATTAAAAATGTTGTGGCTTCTCAAGTATCTATTTCTAGAAGAACATTTGTAACTGTAGCCATTATTTTTCATGAAGGGCCTTCAACATCATCAGGACATTACACAGCTTATTTGAAGTGTGCAAGAGGCTGGACGCTTTGCAATGATAGTCAATTGACTTTTAAGAAACGTTTGCCTTTTGCCTTAACTAACTCCTATCTGCTATTTTTGCAATCCAAATTTCAGTAAAATGACTTGGTGTAGGAAGATTAATACTGTAAAGATATGAAACTCTGTTGTTTACAAATATCATGTGACTGAGGGTGTGCAAATCGAGAAAGGAAATTTGTATTTGGCATAGTGATACCATCAGGTACAAGTTTACTTAATGTTTACTTAATGTTTGATGGTATAGAACACGTTACAAATTTTAACTGGAAAGATTCAGAAAAGAATAGATAAGACTAAGATTAAGAAATTTCAGAAAAAAACTACTTAACTCATAGTATTTGGAAAAATATGAGACAACAAAATGAGTACTTCAGATAATTATTTTAGAACATATATGGACGCAAGTTTTTGGAGAGGTATTTAAAAGATAACGAGTTAACTTATACAATTTGGACACGTGGAAAGGTATGAGAGAAGAAAATGTGTACTTAAGATAGAATTTTATAGAAGATACTTGCACGGGCCTTTGTTTGTTTAGATATATTTAAAAATAGGTCGTATATTTTAATTAGTTTGTAACTGTGGAAGATGTAGTGTGCTTACTCAAGAAATTGCGAATTAGAGAAAAACATTTAAGACATGTTTTTTTCAGGTATTTATATTATGTATGGAGATTTTGTATGGGTTTTTTAAACACAATCATTTTGATTGTGGTTTTTTTTCCCCGCTGTTATATGATGATTAATATTGAAATCACTGTTAATAGTGAAAATCAATGTAGGACAGCAAAAATAAACCATGTTATATGTTGTTTAAGTTATTGTGTTACATTGAATTTAGAAATATTTTTTTTTTTTACTGTCTTCCACAGATATTACATTTGTAAGGTAAGTACAACTAATAACATCCGAGACTTTTGTCTGCCTCTCTCTTATTCTTATTGTTTTGATCTCCTTCCTTTCTCAGTACTGTTTAGTCACACTTATTCCGGTTAACTCATTCACAGTTTGTGTTGTTTAATTTTTTCTCTATTTCTGTAACATCTTTTCTGTCACTATCTTATTCAGTCTATCTATCTCTTCAGTTTTTTTCTACTGTTGTCTCATGGTGACTCACCTTTATTGACTTAAATATAAAAGGGGCTCACTTATGAAAGCCTTGCGCCACCGATGCACCAATTTTCCCATGTTAAAAGTGACGCATGGGCGGTGCAAGGCCTTCATAAATAAGGCCCATAATTTACTTCTCTTACCCTACTTTATTTCAATTTATATGTGTCTTGCAGTGCTTGTCTATTTGTACCCCGTTTACTTTCTGTTACTCATCCTTTTTCACTCTGTTTCTCTTACTGTTTTTCCTTTATTTTATTTATCTCCTTAAGATATTCCTGTACTCTTACTGTGTTTCTGTAAGAGACTGTTTAGTTCGTGTACTATCACTGAGCATACTTTTATTTTCTCTCTTACTTTACTTTCGTTTAGACACTCATTCTTTCAGTGCTATTATGTCTTTCAATTAAGTTATTTATTGATTTATATAGTAGACATTCTGTCTCTGTCTCTTTCTCTCTCCCTTGGTCTTTTTTTCTTTTACTTTCTGTTTCATTGACTCCTACTTTTTTTTATTTTATGAAATGTACATTATAATCTTATTTTTACTTTTCTTCCACAGATACTATGTTTTTAAAAGAAATGTACTTTTACTTTTTTACTATTTCTTAGGTAAGTATAAAAAATAAAGAAACTTTTCCATCACTGTCATTTCTTTGTCTATCCTGGATATAGCAATGTCATGTTTAATATAAGCACTTCCACATCGGATTGGGTGCATTGTCATAAGGCGTGCTATAAAAGTGATTTAATGAAATGAGCGACATTTCACTGAGTGAGTTCAGCAACACTGATATATGAAAACATTGGTGGTAAATGATATTAAATGTTAAATGGTGTTCTTTCCAGGACTTTAAGTCCTTTGCTGCACTGGCAATTCTGCCTCAGCGTTAGGGGGTGGGGGGCTGAGTGGTGCTCGCATGCTCATGATGGAGCCACTCCTTCACGAGCCACGGTTGAGCTGTGCTCATGACAGAGCGGTTCCATCATGGCCCCTCTTAGTCAATAGAACGCGCCGCGGAGGCGCAAAATTAGTGCTGCGCAAGCACAGCGGCAAGGCCATGACAAAACCGGTCTGTCATGAGGACAGCTCAGGCGATGCTCGTGACGGAGCGGCTCTGTCATGAGCATGGGAGGAGTTAAGAGGTGTTAAAAAAAACTGGGGGGTCTCTTCAAAGAGAGTGTTGGTTGTAATTTAGAGGGCACTTTAAAACACATAGGGGCAGATTTATGATGACCTTGTGTCTCTTTGCGCCACAATTTCGTCACTTTATTTAATACAATGACGGTGCAAATAATGCACCATATTTACAACGTTATGGATCTAGGAGATATGTCACATTCTAAAGCCCTGCACCATAAGGAAGTGTTCCTCTGAAGGGGGGGCGTTCCTGTGCAGGAACGCGTCTTGAAAGTGGCTGAGTGAAATCCATGAGATTTCACTCAGTCACTTTCAGGCCCATGCTGTTTCAAAACTCTGCATGTGCTTGAAGCAGGCGTAGGTATTGACGCAGCATTGTGAATATAGTGCACTGCTGACCCTTGCTGGAGCTGCATCACACTTGCGATGCAACTCTAGCAATGTATTACCTTTCCGGCACAGATGCGTTACGCATCTGTGCTGTTTTTGCACCATGGTGCGCCACATTATAAATGTGGCGCACCATGGGTGACCGAGCAGTGGCATACTGTGGCGCACATTAACTGGTGCATCTCTGGGGATGTACCAGTTAACATAAATCTGCCCCATAGGTTAAAAATCTGCATTTAGTAGAGTGTTGGGCCTTTGTAGTGTTATGTTTTTTTCTGTTATTCTATGTAGATATGTAATATTGCAAGTTTTTTGTTACGAAAAAGAAGGCATGACTATTGGCTTTGCGAATGATTACAAGATTCTTAAAATTAAAAAGCAGCAACCTTGGCATTGTTCAATATATTGCAAATACTTATGTTTAAGAATGATGAGAGAGTAAAAGAAGGTTAACCTGATCTTTTAAACTTATTCACAGGCTTCTTTAAAGGAAGTGTTCTATATGATTGTAGCGTGGGTGTTTCACTTTTTTATACCTAACACAATGCATTCTGTATGCTGTAGCAGGAGGAGTACTACATACTTGAATATTCTTCAGTGCTTATTTTCATTTACTAAGTGGTAATGAGACCG
This sequence comes from Lissotriton vulgaris, assembly GCF_964263255.1. Classification (NCBI taxonomy): domain Eukaryota; kingdom Metazoa; phylum Chordata; class Amphibia; order Caudata; family Salamandridae; genus Lissotriton; species Lissotriton vulgaris. The sequence continues at coordinate 1,452,105,621 of NC_141685.1, forward strand.
ACACAGAACTCCAATGGGTGGGAGGGGCTGTTCCTGTGCTCCTGGAGGACTGCGAGGCCACTGCAGCAGTGGGAGTGAGGCCTCTCAGAGGGGAGCAGCGCAGTTCCTTTTGATGGCCACAATTACAGATAACAGGGTATGGATGTCTGTGGAATTTATGGATGGTTAGTCACTCTAGAGTGTGCGCGCCGCCCCTGGCACCTCATTATGGCACACAGGGGAGCTGCGTTGCACAGTTTGAGAATCAGAGACTTAGGAGATAAACCTTCATAATAGCAAGGCCCCTAAGCGATAAAAATCGCCGCTGCTCGGCGTTAAAAATATCGCCGCTATAGGAGGAATTTTCCACGGTGTTAGTGCTTTAATATCAATGGGAACACATATGTGATAGTAAATCCTGTAAAAGCTGCGGTACTTAACATTATCGCGTGAAAACAAACGTTGTTTTCACACAGTAATGTGTGCCTTCTAATTAGGGGACGGTGTGGATTTAGTTTTATTTACTACACTCTTATGTTAACGATGTCGAATGTTTGATTAGAGCAGGCTTTAATAGTTCTGCGATAAACTAGTTTATTCCACCTCTTTTTCTCGCAACGCCGCTTTTTGTGATAGGGTGTTTTGCCCTCCAACCACATTTTGAATGTGCTTTGACCTACGCCCACTTTGCATGTCAGCAACTTACTATAAGCAACATATGCAAAGTGGTCTTACGGCAGGCGATGTAATGCCGTTTTCAAGAAGGTGCAGCAGAATATTTTCAAGGATAGGTAAAACATTAACGCCGCTTTTATCGGCAGAAAACTGCAGATATAGTGGCGATAACGGCGTTGATAATATGCTCTATGAATTGCAATCGAATCTAATGTTAGATGTAAAGACAAGTAACGTAGGTTTCGGTTGCAATTCATAGATCATATTATGAAGGCTATTATCGTTGTTTTATCGGCAGTGTCCTGTGGATGAAATCGACGATAATGTATTACGTCTCCTTCATAATATTCAGAAGTATCGTCGCTTTTTTGCATAATTGTCCTGAAAAAAGCGTTGATACTTCAGCTTGTGAATAGAGCTCTTTTTGGTACAATGAGTTAGTTCTGAAAATAACTTTTTTTCTTTTCTTTTTTTTAAAACAAGTGTTATGTCGTTTTTGATTTTTTAAACTTGCACCGACATTTTCAACTGTGACACAGGATCTAAATGAAATGAAAAAATTTATCTTTTCTCGGAGCATTCAAGACTCTCAATTTTTAGTTTAATAAGATTGAGGCTCTGCTCTCCGTACAGAAGAATTTCTCCACAGTCGTTGCATTTCATGTGTATCATCGCTAAATATGGTCTCAAGTCCATCTCTGCACTCGATGGAGATACAGGTCGTCGACCAGAAGATGTGCTGGCCACCTCTGATGGTAATAGCGTAGCCAGGGCTCTTGTCGATGCCTTTGCAAATTGCACAGGGTGCACTTGTTTGACATGCCGGATCATGGAATGTATGGAAAAGGAATATTTTTTGGACGGATTTCCTCTTGAGAGAACCGAGTCACATATCGTGCAGGTTACTTTTGGCGCATTCACTTTCTTTTGATCTTGAGGATAAGTGAAAAATTGGCAGATGAAAGATTCTTTTTTTCTTCTTAAAGGTAGTCGATCATTTTGTTCAGATTCGGAAGATGAATGCGAAGCGGCAGCCATTTCAGCAAAGTCTTCCGAAAGATGTAGGACGTTGTTCTCTCTTGAGAGTACAAAAGATAGTGAGGGAAGTGGGTGGAGTGCTCCGTGAAAATTCCAGAATAGAAACTACTGAGAACCAATTGGAAGTGTTGTTTTCAAGTCACATGACTTCACATGCGCGTCTCAGGATGTGTACGCGGTGACAGTATCTGGTCACGTACGTCATTTGGAAGTAGCGGTCTAATTCAGCAAAGTTTCAAAACGTTAAAAGGAGTACACCTAAACACATCCTGATTTTGTATATCTTCTGAGGGTGGATTCAAGCATACAATTGTTAAAGTATAAAACCTTTTATGTTTTTGAAAAAATACCGGGGTGTGTGCATCCTTTCACGCACGAAAGTTTAAAAAAGACATTCGGCTCCATTTACTGAAAAGTTTCATAACAATAAAAAAGAAGCCTAGGTACAGTCTCTTTGACGTACTATAAGTTCTTTGAGGGGTCTATGAAGAAACTCAATGAGTTTGAATTGCAATGTTTTCTCGAAATATATAGGAGGGTGCACGCACTCGGTCACGCACGAAAGTTAAGAAAGGCGATCTCCATTTATTGACAACTGGTGCAGAGGGTGTGCGCACCGGGTCGCGCACGAAAGTTTACAAAGGCGATTTCCATTTACTGACAAATTTCAATACGTTCAAAATAAGGCAAGGTAGAGACTTTCTAATCCAGTACCGCTTTACAAGGAGTCTCTATACAACTCTAACAGTCAAGAAAACGGTTTCTTTCCGAAAAAAATATTGGCAGAACTTCATTGACAAAACTATAGGTTGCATTCACGATATAGTTCTGAATTAGCATTTTAAAAACCTATGAAGTTCACTGAAAAAACCATAGGCTTTACTCACGTTATAGTTAGGAAGTAGCATTTAAAAAACCTATGAAATTCACTGAAAAAACCATAGGTTTTACACACGTTATAGTTAGGAAGTAGCATTTACAAAACCTATGAAATTCACTGAAAAAACCATAGGTTTGACACATGTTATAGTTAGCTGGACATTTCACTCATATAAAACCAATGAAATTCCCCCGTTATAGTTACTTCAGCTAACTATAACTCGCGCGCCCGCAATGCACTGTTGATGATGTTACATATTACATAACTCATCACATGGTCAGTGACATCACTCTTGACTTCACTGATAACATCTAATATCTCACATATGTTGCCTCCAACATATAGGAATAGTATGTCACTGATTCAGGCATGTATGTAATATGTAAAAACTCTTAATGTACCATATTAACACTTAGACACTGAGACACTCTTGGTAATAATAAAGAAACAATAACCTATATAGATATAATGTATCAGTGATATAGCTACTCATCAACACATTGAGCCACTAAAATAGAAACTGATATACAGACACAGATATGTATATATTTAAATATTACTCAGTAACCCATGTACTCATTAAGATATATTTAATCAGTCAGTTATAGAATCTATTTTTCACCAAAAAAGCAACCGGTTATACACTTATATACTACATTTTTGTTCAACCAACTTTCAGATCTACATATATAAAATATATGTAATTTTCAAAACTAACCCATTTAATAGATGATGTCATGAGTGATGTGATGTGTGACATCATCAGCAGTGCATTGCGGGCGCGCGAGTTATAGTTAGCTGAAGTAACTATAACGGGGGAATTTCATTGGTTTTATATGAGTGAAATGTCCAGCTAACTATAACATGTGTCAAACCTATGGTTTTTTCTGTTAATTTCATAGGTTTTGTAAATGCTACTTCCTAACTATAACGTGTGTAAAACCTATGGTTTTTTCAGTGAATATATATATATATATATATATATATATATATATATATATATATATATATATATATATATATATATATATATATATATATATATATATATATATATATATATATATATATATATATATATATATTTAAATAATTATGTATGTGTTTTACTTTTTTAAATTAGGTTTATGTGTTATATTTGGTAAAATGTATATTACATCTACTTTATTTTGTTTAAATTAATTTAATTATTTTATATTTTTAATATTTATTATTTTATTGTATATATATTAAAATCAATATTTTGTATAACTGTATTTTTCACATCGATATTTTTGGGGATATTTTTATACTTACCTGTTTAAGTATAAGGAGAAAAGGAGTGAATATTTTTGGATTCTATATTTTCTTTCAATGTTTCTCACATCTATATTTTATACTTCGATATTTTGGCAGTGAACCCTCACAAGGCTCTTGTGGGATCGTAAAAGTTGAAGTTGGGGAAATTTATAGAGCGCTCGTACACCAAAAAGTTTTCATGGCGCTAATCAGACCGGTAGCAGACCAGGACAAAAATTTAGACCTCAAAAGCTTTAGTAAAAAAAACAGGTCTTCAGATTTTTACGAAACTCCAGATAAGATTGAGAGAACCGGAGATGGTCAGGAAGAGATTTCTAAAAACAGGGGGCCTGGAAAGAAAAGCTCAGCCCCCCATGTTTCTTCCTGACAAACCGTAGAACAGCCAAAAGGTTCTTGGAGGAGGAGCGTAAGTTTCTGGAAGGAGTGTAGGTTCTAAGCCTGGGAGCTACATAGGAAGGAGCTAAACCCACACAACCCAGTTTAAATAAGCATCGATGGGAGACCGGTAACCAGTGCAGTTGCCTCAAAAGTGGTAGAGCATGGTGGTATCAAGACTGACTAAAAATCAGTCTAGCTGCCTGATTCTGAATAAGCTTTAATCGGCGTAGTTCATGGGCAGGAATGCCGATATAAATGGAATTTGCATAATCTAGAGATGACAAGAGCAAGGAGAATGAATTTGAGAGCATCAATAGTAAAGAACCGGGCAACCTTTCAATTAGTACGAAGGCACAAAAAACAAGATGAGACGATCATGCTGATTTGAGTGTGCATAGAAAGGTCATCACTGATTTTTATGCCCAGACTCTTCACAGATTTTACAGGGGAGGGAGCAGAGCCAAGAGAAGGAGGCCACAAATTAGAGGACCATGGATTGGAAGAGCCTCCGAATAGGACTATTTCCATCTTATCTGGATTTAGTTTAAGATGGTTTTAGCTCATCCAGTACTGAATGAAAATCATAGTGTTCTGAAAGTAAGAGACAGAGTCAGGAGAAGCAGAAAACGTACAAATAGGTTGAAGGTCATCAGCGTAATTGAACACTGTGAACTTCTGTTTACGTAGAGCAAAAATAAGATTACAAATATAGAGGTTAAAGAGAAGGGGGGAAAGGGCAGAACCTTGAGGAATACCACAGGTTACCCCCCGAGGGGTAGAAGAAAAGGAAGAAAGTGAGGCGGTTCTCCAGAAAAGAGGAGATCCAACATAAGGCCACCTCTGAAATGCCAGCAAGCCGGACACTGTCGACCAAAAGAAGATGGTCGACCGTGTCAAAGGCGGCCGATAAATCAAGAAGTAAAAGGGCCTGGGTAGATCCATGATCGGCACCAACTCTGAGCTCATCCAAAACTGAAAGGATGACTGATTCCGTCGAGTGGGAAGGACGGAAGCCAGCTTGATAGGGATCAAAGTAATCAGAGTCCTCAATAAAAGAAGTGAGGTAGTGAGTGACATGTCTCTCTAAAAAATTGCCAAAAAAACGGAGCAGAGAGATGGGTCGAAAGTTAGATGGAATAGTCGGATCAGCGCCTACCTTTTTCAAAAGAGGAACAATCTTTGCTGATTTAAAAAGATTAGGGACAATGCCCATAGCCAAAGATTTATTAAGGAGGGCAAGAGGAGGGTCGGAACAGATCAGAAAAATCTCATGAAGAATGTGAGAAGGACAGCCATCGGTGGGGGAGCCAGATTTCGTAGACCCCACCAAACTGAGGAAGTTCTCGGTCAAAAAGGGTGGAAAACCAGTGAAAGAATGTACACTGGGCAGGGGTAAGGGAGGATCAAAAGAGGGTGAGGGAGAGGGAATATGGAGTTTAATGGTAGAAATTTTACTAAAGAAATAATCATGGAGGGAGTCGCAAAGATCTTGGGAAGGAAGAGGTTTGGCAGTGACTCGATCAAGGTTTGAAAGACTAGTCAGTACAGAAAAGATTTCCTTGGGCTTATTAGGGGAAGATAAAATAATTGCAGAGAAAAATTGGGTTTTAGTAGTAAGAATATCATGTTTATATTCCCTCAAAGTTGTAAAGTAGACAGTTTTATCCATATGATCACAGCTCCGATGCCACTTACATTCTGCCTGTCTGAGTTGAAGTTTCTTGGCTTGTAAGGAGGGGAGAACCATCTTTGAGTATCATGAGATCGTTTAAGCCAAATTGACTTCCAGGGGACCAGGTCATCGCAAGATGAGGTAAGCCAGGAGTTAATGGCTAAGCCCTGATCATGCAGAGAGGAGTCTGAATAGTCAACGTTAGACGGACTAGTGGTGGAAAGCATTGAGCAGAGTGAGTTTATGTTTACTTGTCCTCAATTTCTAACCTTGATGTTGGTAGGTATGGGAGTTCTGGTCGTGGGATTAGGTGACAAGGAGAAAAAAACCAAAAAATTATCAGACCACAGGCAGGGGAGAACAGAGTAAAGAAATATCTAAGTTGGCCGACCAGATTTGGTCCAAAGTATGACCGAACTTATGGGTCGGTGTATGTACCAATTGAGTTAGATTAAGCTGAGTGAGCAAATCAGAGAACTCCTTAGAATGAGGGTCCTCCAAAGGGTCACCAGGCCAATAGTTGAAGTCACCTAAAATCACAATGCGTGAGTTGTTTACAGCCAGATTGGCAAGGATCTCACTGACTAAAGAAGAAAAGGCGGGAATAGATTGGTGGGGACGATAGAAAAACACACAAACTAATGGAGGGGAAACAGACAGAGATTTCATGACCAGATAGTCAACCGCAGGGATGGTTAGGGAGGGTATTGATGTAAATGACCATCTCGAATGGATGATGGCAGCCACACCACCCCCACTTTTACCAAAGACACGGTCAGAGCGCAGGAGGTACTAGTTTTCGGGGAGGGCCGGAAAAATATCGGCTGAAGATAAAGGGGTGAGCCAAGTTTCAGTGAGGCATAAACAATCGGGTTGAACTTGGTCGAGAAAACAGAACGTCTCAAACTGATGTATGGGTAGTGAGCGAGTATTATGCAAACACGCTGAAAGTACTTTGTGATTATCAGGAGGAAAGGCTGCTAATACATTTCCGCTATCATTAGAGGCATAGACATCCCCAATAGCAGAGACTGAAAAAGGGAGGTCAGAAGGACAGAGAAGGCCCAGGGTGCCAAGCTTAGCCTGTAAATGTTTGGAGATAGGCGAGCTTCCTTTGAACGCCATGAGTTCTGAGGGGGAATAGGTAAGGAAATGGGCAGCATCACGGGTCCCATTTCCCGGTCGGGCGCGGACGGGCGCCCGACCGGGGCGCCCGTCCATCTCATAGCATGCCCAGTAATTTTCCACTTGGTTCTCATGAGAGGCTCTCATGATCACACATGCCTCATAAGCAAGCCTCACTCTCTGAAGCTTACACTCTACTCTTGTGAGAGTCTCGTGGGATTGCAACACACTTTTAGGAAAATGGAAGTAAATGGGAATCACTAGCCTCTCTACTAAAAACCATCTGTTGGATAATGGGTGTGCATACTGGAATATGAGGAAGGACTACCCCCTGCTTTCAAACATCTCTTTCAAATAACAACTGTGTATAGTAGGGCATGTGCAGGGACTGGCCTCTCCGTTGAGACCCCTCACTTGCATAAAGGGTGTACCTCGTAGGGTGTGGTGTGAGACTGGCCTCTCCTTTCAGACCTCTCTCAGATAGCAGGTTTGCTTAGTAGTCAGTGGGGAGGGACTGACCTCGCATTTTAGACATTTCTCTCAGGTGACAGGTGTGCATAACAGTGAGTGTGGAGGGACTACCCTTTCCTCTCAGACCACTCTCTGAGATGGCAGATGTATGTAGTAGTGATTTTAGAGGGACAGCCTGTGATATTCTCTTTCCTTCCCCTTTAAGACCTGTGTGTCTTTACCAATGTTCTTAGCTCTAAGAACCCTGTACATGGACTCCTAATAAGAATCCTTGTCTTTGTCAGTTACTCTTGGCTGTTCGGGGATGAGGTTTATTAAACCCACCTTATCTCTTATCAAGGTTTATTACCTTTATTTAATGTGATAATAGCAACATTTTATTGGCGACGATTGGAAACGACCTCAACACCGCAACAAAGAAAAGAGAACCGACCTTGTCTCTCCTCCAGCGGCGGTTTCGTTTGGTAAGAAGCGAAGCTTTGACTTCACAGCGGCAGAAATTGTCGTCGAAATATGGTGAGGAGAGCGGGAGGTATATTTAAAAAAAAAAGAAAGCGGGACTAAGTAAAATAAATATTGAGAAAGGATTTTTTAACAAGATAGAACGCGCCTGAGACAGAGCGCGTGAAGAGCCCTCTGCTTACGCTCTGTATGCGCACCAACGTAATCAGCGCTGCGTTTCAGAAAGACGTCTTTCACGCTACCGCTGCGTTCCAGCAAGACGACTTTCACGCTGCATTTTCATTTCCATTGCATACGTCATCTGTTTGTCTCTCGAACGTTGCGCTTCAGATTAGGACGCGCGTCTGAGACAATGGGCTATTATTAAACCAGGAACTGCTCTTTTAGACTGAGACTTTCTTTGTGACGTTTTCAAATGACATTTACTCACTCAAAAGAAAGAAAGGAAAATAATAATTAAAACACAAAAATAAAGAGAATTAAACTCTTTAAATCTGATCTTCACTATACGAAAAAAAAAGAAAAAGAAAATTACAAATTTAATGATCAATTAAATAATTTTTTTTTCTAAATAAGAAAGAGAAAAGATAAACCCTGAGAAATACATTACTACATTTCTTTATTTTATTTTTTCACTCTCATTTAATTAACATAAAATGCAAAATGTTACTCAGCCTGCATTTTTTCTTACAAGTCCTGGTGAACCCAATGTAAAATGGAAAAAATGGAAAACATTTTTTGCAAATTACTCTAGAGTTTGTGGAACAAATTTAAGTGCAGAAAGAAAACATTCTCTTCTTCTACATTGTCTTGGAGGAGAAGGTCAAGATGTTCTTTAACATTTACCTGATTTATCGGCTGCTGAACAAAGAAACTTAAATGAGTATTAGATTGCCATTCTACAACTGGATAGACACTACTTACCGAGACTTAGTACTATTATGGAGAGATATCATTTTGGCTTAAGAGAACAAAAAAAAGAAGAAACAGTAGAAGAATATGTATCCTCTTTAAGAAGGTTGGCATCTTCCTGTATTTTTGGTCAAACTCTAGATGAACGAATTCGCGATTAATTTGTTTTAAGGTGCGCACATGATGATATTAGGAAGGAACTCTGGTTGAAGGTTGAACCTCCTCTCGAAGAAGTTCTTGTCATTGCAAAGCAAGTTGAACATATGACTAAATGAGTTGGTGAATTAAAGAAAGAAAAAGAGAAACCATCTACTTCTGAGTCAAAAGATGAAGTAAAAGTTGATGAAACTGTATATCAAATTAAGAAACAAGAAGGCGCAAGTTTACAAGAAAAGCAGAATATGTTATCTAACTCATCTGATTCTGCTTTGAATAACAAATTTTCTTGTTTTAGATGTGGTCAAGTTAGTCATTTAGCAAATTTACCTGTTTGTCCCGCTTTGAAAGTAATATGTAATTTATGCAATAAAAAAGGCCATTATGCTAAATTTTGCAGAACAAAAACATACAAAGGTGATGACTCTAGGAGAAGATGGCCTCAACCTCAAGTAAGATCTATATGTTTTGAGGTGAATGATGACAAATCAGATCATCCTTCTTGTATGGTTAGAGTAGAAGATTCCATGATTAATTTTAAATTTGATTCTTGCTCTAAAATAACGTTAATTGATGAGAAACTGTTTAATGATTTTTTTTCAAAGAAAGTAAAAATGTTGAAATGTGATATCTTCCCTTTAGGATATAGTGAGAAACCAATTAGAATGTTAGGATACTTCATGGCTGAAATAGAATTGGGTTCTCACATCATTGTGGGAAAAGTTTATGTTTCAAAGAAAGGGGATGCGTTATTGGGGTGGTTGCATCAACGTCAACTTGGTGTTCAACTTGATCCTAATGCCTCTCCCCAGGTTCAGATTCAAGAGGTGTCTAATTCTGTATGAAATTAAATGAAATGAAAAAAATATTTGATAAAGCGCACTGCGGCCAAGCGGCTTCCTGGCGCTGGGGACCTGAGCAGAGCTCGCAGAGGGAACCCAGGGAGACTAGGAGGGGAATGCCTGAGAAAAAAAGAAGGTTTTGAGGCCTTTGCGGAAGTGAGTGTAGATGGGGATGGAACGAATGGAGAGTGGAAGACTGTTCCAGAACTGGGGGGCCAGGACTGAGAACCGGGTACCCCCCGTTCTGGATTTACAGAAGCGGGGGATATGCAGAAGAGAGAGGGAAGAGGAACGAAGAGTGCAGCTGGGGGCATGAGAGGAGATGAGAGAAGTGATGAACAGGGGAGCAGAGCGGGAATGAGTCCGAAAGGCTAGACAGGCCAGTTTAAAGAAAGATCTGAAACGGACAGAAAGCCAATGAAGGGACTTGAGAGCAGGGGTGATGTGAGAGGATTTAGGGAGGGAGAGGATGAGGCGGGCAGCTTGGTTTTGAATGGCCTAGAGTCGGCGGGTTTCGTAGGCAGGTATGCCCACGTACAGGCCATTCCCGTAGTCGAGGCGGGAGGTGACAAGGGCCATGACTATGGTTTTAAGTGCGTCGGTGGAAAAGAACCGCAAAATTTTCCGGATAAGACGGAGGGACAGAAATCAAGAAGACACGACGGAACTGATCTGACTATGCATGGATAAGTCATGGCTGACTTTGATACCAAGGGTACGAACAGAGGAAGCGGGCAAAGGGGGGGGACCAAAAGAAAGGGTCCAGTGTGCAGGAGACCAAGGGTTCGAAGGACCACCAGTGAGGACAAGTTCCGTCTTGTCTGGATTGAGCTTCAAGTGGTTAGCGCTCATGCACTCAGAAATAAAAACTAAGGTGGAACAAAACTTAGGGAGAGAATCAGGGGTAGAAGAAAGGTCGAAAACGAGCTGGAGGTCATCTGCGTAATTGTACACAGAGACCCCCAGCTCAAGAAGGGAGGTGATGAGGGGATGGATATAAAGATTGAAAAGAAGGGGGGAAAGAGAGGAACCTTGGGGAACGCCACAAGTAACCGGGCGGGGAGGGGCAGAAAAGCCGGAGAGGTGAACCACCTGGGACCTGTCCCGAAGGAAGGACGTGAGCCAAGAAAAGGCCGCGCCCCGAATGCCCGCTGCGCTGACACGGTCGAGAAGGATGGAGTGGTCAACGGTGTCAAACGCAGCGGACAGATCGAGAAGGACCAGGGCTTGGGGGAGGTTAGAGTTGGCCTTCCCCTTGAGTTCGTCCAAGACTGCAAGGACCACCGCCTCCGTGGAGTGGCCCGGGCGGAAGCTCGCCTGATGGGATGCCAAAAGGCCATTCTCCTCGATGTAAGTGGAGAGGCAGGAGGTAACATGGGCTTCAAGGATCTTGCCAAGATAGGGAAGAAGGGAAATGGGTCAAAAATTAGAAGGGAGAGAGGGATCCAGACCAGTTTTTTTTAGGATAGGGAGGACTGTAGCGGATTTAAAAGAAGAGGGGACGGAACCAAGAGCCAGAGAGGAATTAAGAAGAGCAAGAGGGGGGGCGGGACAGTTGGTGAAGAGAGTTTTAAGAATGCGTGCCGGCGCGCAGTCCGCGGGAGAGCCAGACTTGACTTTGACCAGAAGTTTTAGAAATAAATCAGGGGAGATAGGGGGAAGAGAGCGAAGGAGGAAGGGGAAGGAGGAAGGAGACAAGTGAAATGGGGTTGAGGCACAGTGGGGATGTTGGCTTTAATCTTCACAATCTTGTCGATGAAGAAATCGTTAAGTGAGGAACAGAGGGACTGTGAGGGGACCAGACTAGGGGTGGAGCGATCAGAGGTATCTAACTAGAGTGATGATAATCTGTCAAATATTTTGTCAAAACAGTTCCCGAATGTTTTTAAAGAAGATTTGGGAAGTTTGCGTGGTTACAAACATCACATTAAGTTGAAAGATAATGCTCTTCCTGTAGTAGCAAAAGTTAGGAGAATTCCTCTTATGGAGCAGGTAAAGGTTCAAGAAGAGTTAGATAAACTTGTAAAAAATAACATTATCGAACCAGTTGAAGCAACTGAATGGCTTGCCCCCGTTGTTATTGCAAAAAAACCAACAGGAGAAATTCGTATATGCATAGATTTAAGATCACTAAATAAAGAAGTTGTGGTGGATAGGTTTCCCCTTCCCAACATAGATGAGATGGTTGGCACTTTGGAAGGTGCAAAATACTTCACTACTCTTGACTTAGCTTCCGCTTACCATCAGGTGGAGCTAGACAATTCCTCGCAGGATCTGACTGCATTCATTACACCTATGGGTACCTTTAAATTTAAAAGAATGCCTTTTGGTCTTGTTTCTGCGGCCTCAGTATTTCAACGTGTCATGTGAAAGATTTTAAGAGGGTTGATTGGCGTTAAGTGTTATCAGGATGATTTATTGATTTACGGTAATAACCTTCTCGAACATGATAGTCGTGTGTGTGCTGTTTTGAAACGTTTAGATGGGGCGGGAATGTCTCTAAAAAGGTCTAAATGCAAATTCAGGATACAGGAAGTTAACTATTTGCTTCACTGTATCACTGGTAATGGTGTTTTTCCAAAGAAAGACTTGGTAGAGTCTATTGACAAAGTGAAGGAACCTAATAGTAAAGAGGAACTTCTCTCGTTTCTGGGGATGGTTGAGTTTTATGGCAAATGTATTGCAAACTTTGCAGACAAGACTCATAATCTAAGGAGGTTGACTGCAAAGAATGTTGTTTTCGATTGGTCGACAGAGTGCAGGAGTGAATTTATACATATTAAGAAAGAATTAAATAAAGCTCCTTCTCTTCATGCATTTGTACAAGGCCTTCCCACTGTCTTATTTACGGATGCGAGTGACAAAGGTCTAGAAGCTGTGCTTGCTCAGAAGAGAAATGGGAAAGATTCTCTGATTTGTTGTTCTTCTCGTTGTCTTAAAGGATCGGAGTGTAATTACTCTGTAATAGAGAAGGAGTCTCTTGCAATTTACTGGGCTTTGAGGAAGTTTAAAAATCTGATTTGGGGTACGAAGGTTTGTATTCTGTCTGATCACAAGCCTTTAAGAGAGGTTTTTTCTAAAAAAAGGTCTAGACGCTATATCTTCGAGAATCAGAAAATGGATTGTTTCCTTACAGGAATATGAGTATGAAGTTCAATATATTCCAGGGGTAGCTAATAAGTCAGCTGATTGTTTTGTCTAGGTTGGTTGATACTGAAAATTTTGAAACGGATGATTTCTGTGAGTCGGATGAATACACAAATGTGTGTGAGGTGACTGATGGTGCAATAGATGGATCTGAATGGAGGATGGAGTTAGAGAAAGATGAGGAGATCTGCAAAGTTATTCTTTCCTTAAAGGAAAATACTCGTTTGGGTAAGCCGTGGTTATTAGTCTCGGATGAACTTTCTGTGAGTGAAGGTTTATTAACTCGGGGTACCAAAATTGTTCCTCCCAGTAGTCTAAGGAAAAAATTGTTGTCTTATGCCCATTGCGGTCACTTAGGCATTGTGAAAACAAAAGCGATCCTATGTATGCAATGCTGGTGGCCTGGCATGGACTTAGAAATAGAGAGGATGGTCAGGGATTGTGCTGAATGCTGTTCTAGTGACAAGATTTTAAAGACAAAACAAATGCCTATGGTTAAGAGGGTTTTGCCCAGTCATCCCTGGGATGAAGTTGCAATTGACATTTTGGGTCCTTTGTCTGGAGTTTCTGATACTCCTTACCTTATTGTTCTAATTGATCTTTACTCTAGATGGATTTAAGTTTGTGCGGTCAGGGAAATTACCTCTGATTCCATCATTAAGTTTTTAGAGGGTTTGTTTAATAAGGAAAGTTTTCCTAATAGCTGATTATATGACAATGGACCACAATTCTGTTCCTCTATGTTTGCTGTATTTTTAAAAAAATGTGGTGTGGTTCATAAAAGGTGTTCCCTATATCTTCCGGAAACCAATGGTGCTGTTGAAAGAGTCAACAAGACTCTAAAAGAGTCAATTCAGCTAGCTCGGTCTTCTGGTTTGAATTGGAAGACAACTCTTCAGGACAGGATTAATACCTATCGTTTTACCCCTCATTCTTCCACTGGGAGGTCTACATTTGAGATGTTCAAAGGGAGGGTTCCAAATACCTTGTGGTGCCCTGGATGGATGTGTTTGAATAAAGGTTTGGTTCGTAATGACATTGGGGAATGGAGAACCAGAGAGTTAGTTAAACAAACCGCTCATAAGGAATACTTTGATAAAAAAAAATGTGTGGGATATCAGGAGGTCAAAGTGGGTGATTTTGTAAAAATAAAGACTCCGGTAGGACGCAAACCGTGGTCGAAATACACTGATATTAGAACTGTTGTTAAGATTTTTAAGAATGCTATTAAGACAGAAGATGGGAGAATCTGGAATAAGAGTCGTGTGGTTGTTGTTAATCCCAAATTGTCTCTTTCAGATGACTCTGTCTACAATGATGGCTCGTGTGCCAACTTTCATCTTGCTTCTAACAGTTCTCTTGACAGGTCCTTGCCTTCTTACAAAGCGAGTCAAAGAACTCGCAGAGCTCCTTGCTATTTGAAAGGCTATGTTTGAATATTTTCCAGTTGTCATCTCACATGGAGTTCATAGTGCTTCTGATCTTTTTGTATTGCTTTTGACCGTATTTATTCATTGCTATTTTGTTGTTGCTTTGCATGAACTTTTCTGCCTATTCCTAGGATTTTGTTATTTGTTTTACTGAAGTTTCATTTTATGAAAATTGTTCTTTCTTTCTTTTACTTGTTATAATGTAAGGAAGGGAGATGGTGATATTCTCTTTCCTTCCCCTTTAAGACCTGTGTGTCTTTACCAATGTTCTTAGCTCTCAGAACCCTGTACATGGATTCCTAATAAGAATCCTTGTCTTTGTCAGTTACTCTTGGCTGTTCGTTGATGAGGTTTATTAAACCCACCTTATCTCTTATCAACGTTTATTACCTTTATTTAATGTGATAATAACAACATTTTACAGCCCTCTTCTTCTAGACCTCTCTCTCAGATGACGTGTATGCATGGTAGGGATTGTGGAGAGATACTGGCCTCCCCGCTGAAACCTCTCTCTCAGATGATGAATGTGCATAGTAGGGTGTGTGGATAGACGGGCCTTTCCTTTCAGAGCTTTGTCACAGAGGACAGGTGTGCACAGTAGTGTGTGGAGAATAACAGGCCTGTCCTTTCACACTTCTCTCTCAATTGACAGGTGTGTGTAGTAGTGTGTGGGGAGGAAATATCCTCCCCTGTCAGACCTCTCTCTCCGAAGACAGATGTGCATAAAGGATGTGGGGAGGGACTGACTTCTCCTTTCAGACCTCTCTCTCAGAAAACAAGTGTGCATGGTAAGATGTGAGGAGATAGACTGGCCTCTCTGCTGAGACTCCTCTCTTCAATGGTGGATGTGCATAGTAATGTGTGTGTATGCACTGGTATCTCCTTTCAGACCTCTGTCTCAGATGAAGGGTGTTCATGGTAGTATGTTGAGAATTACTGGCCCGTTATTTTACACCTCTCTCTCAGGTGACACGTGTACATACTAATGTGTGGGGAAGGTCTGCTTGGCCGGTTTTTACTTAGTTATTCTGATATTAAAACAAACATGCAGCATGCTCAAATCCATACTGTCCCAAATCTTACAAGACATTTATACAGCATGTATTTACAAGTTCAAAATTACCTCAATTTGCAAATATAGGTCACTTATTTAGCAATATAATTCACTAATAAGTGCTCATTTATATTTTGGTGCATATGCCCATTTTCTGTCCCAATTCAACTTTGACAAATCCAAACATTATAATTCCTATCAGTGGCAACTGTTAGCTGTACTTTGAAGAAACTAGATTTTTCGAGCTAACTGACCCAAAATAAATCAATGATATAGAGAATACATAAAGATAGTAATTTATCATATTGCTCGATATTGCATTCGCAGGTTCTGGTGACATTTACATATGACTTCACCAGAACCCCCCACCAATTACTCATAACATACATTAATTATTCTCATTTTCAATAAGCCTAATTTTACAGTGCACAAATATGGTCTGTACCAATTCATACATCTTAGTTCAAGACTTACATTTTGATCCAAATGTCGACATTGCGTAATCTATCATGCTCTTCACATAACCCGTTTCCCTTCTGCACACTTCGGCACATTCCGCCAACTTTGAAAGTTTTAGAACAAAAGTAATGATCCCCTGTCCTCGAACCTTTTTTTTTTTTAAAAAAAACGACTGCGATGTTAGTTTCACACAAAACAAAACTGATGAGGCGTCTTAATATATCTCCTCGCAAATAAACCTGCATATTTTATGCACATTCTTATCTAAATGCAGCATGAACTGTTATAACCTTCCTTAGCAACAACCCTTAGAATTGCCACTAATTGGCATAGCTGTTAGCAGTCACAGCCAAGGTCGGTGATTAAATGCATATGTAAGACGAGCTACTCTGGCACTGACTTGAACTGGTCTCTCCAGAGTGGGGTGCCGACAGTGGAGGCAAACCTGTTTTACTGCAGCCCTTCTGTTACATTTTTGTGCATAAATAGGCCACTGACATTACAGTTAATTTAATGGGCGCAAACTGACAGAATGAAAAGAAGGACACCAAAAATATACAGCCTACTAAATACTTCACAGGCTGTACTATTGTGGCTAATAAAGTGAAGATACGTTTCCATGCTACTAACAAAATATTTTTTATTATTGAAAACAACTTAGATTACTGCATATCATGATACAAAAATGACACTATATGCTCAGATCTTAATTTACATCACTGTGCCATGAGCAAAAGCATAAAGAAGAGGTGGCAGAAATGTTAGCATGGTTTCTAGTTCTCGCTAGTTAGTCGTAATAATAATTTATTCAGCTTTCGCCATTTGATTTTGAACAAGATAAAAAAAATATGAGTGTAACAGGGAGATCCATAATACAATAATGCAAACGCCAAAGCATAATGGTAAATTGTAGCTTAAAAGTACAGGTGACACATTACACAAAGGCACATGCTCAAATTGTTTGCTAACAAACATTTCTTAGGCTTGTGCCTGCAGAAATACAGGTTTCAAAAGCTTGCAAGCTTGATAGAATTTCTGCAGGAATTTTTGCATAAAGCATAAGCAACAGCGGAGAATTTAAGGTGGCTCGGTCAGGGCAGTGACGTGGGCAGGGAGCGAATTTCATTGTGTGCATTGCATCCCCAAATGCGATGCAGTGCGTGCAACGAAATTTGTTTTATTTATTTATATGTTTACTCACCTGTTAAGCTCCGTAATCCATACATTGCTACCCCCCACCCTTCCCTTCCCCCACCCCACGTCACTGCCCTGCAGGTACTCCCACTACCAACCGCGGCTGGTTAAAGGAAAACTAAAATGATAATACCTAACGTTATCATTTTAGTTTTGCGTTTCCTCGTGCGGGGCAAGGCTACTCTGCTGACAGAGCAGGGACCAGAAGGGGAGTGGTTAGCCTATTCAAAGTGCACATGAATGTTTGGCCGGACGTCTCAGGCCATCCACACAAAGAGGAACGAAGAGGTGCAGTGGCTGGCCATAGCCAGGCAAGTGTTTTTTTTTTCTTTTTCATTACTCTCCACCACCCACATCCGGTAGGAGCAGCTCCTGTTCAGTCTTTGCTTGATTATTGGGGTATTCACTTAGGTTCCTTCTACAGGACTCCAACATAGCACGTTCAGGGACATTTCAGCAGGAGGACATCCTTTCTTTCAAAACTCTGTAAATAGGACATTTATAATATGAACATTTTAGCTTGAATGAGGAGGATGGAATTACTTTCGCCACATTCTGCTAGATGACAGCTGTGCCATCAAGATGCAAACGTTTTACAAGTTTCTTTGATAAGTTACTTACCTTAGCAGGTGATGATTTACGTGTCATAACATACTGGTATACTAATATGAATTACATTGTTGGCGATGAAGTGATTGGTGTTAATTATTTTCTGTGGAATACATTTCACTAATCTGATAAACCCATCTAAAATTAAAACTCTACATTGCTAGATTTCATAGATGCTAAGAAAAGAGTAGACACTAGGACACGCCCTATTGAAAACAGTTTACCCAAATATAATGTTGTCTGATATCTTAGCATGGAAGGCACATTATACAAGAGGGTAGGTAAATACGGGACCAGTTACCTGTGGGTGTATTGGTTAAAAGATGAAAATATCACATTGTTTAGCATGGCAAATTATATGGTATCATGCATCAAGCAACAACCCCCTAAGTTTGAAAATGTTAAAAGGTCGTACAACTAATAAAGGTAGAGATGTGCTTAATATAGACATTGACGTGGTTTATCCGTGGTGGGAGTCATGACAGAGCAGAAAACATGTTATTATCAAAGTTGAAGACTTGCCAAAATATACTTCTTTCTTGGTGGGTATAGAATATTAAAATCTGAAAAAAGGACAATGGGAGAAAACACCCAACATGCATCTGCTGCATAACATTTGAGAAGGTTATGATTTAAAAAGTTTGATTAACAATAAACAAAGGCTTCACACACTCCCCCATCTCAATCTCAGCAACAAAGCAGATGGTGATCAACAGCTCTCCAATTGCAAATTTACCTCGAGTAACCACCAGCCCCAAGCCATCCAATGAATCCGTTGATTCCATGAAACCACTAGAAATATTATGGCCTACAAATGTTGAATATTTTCTCTTTTTTCTAGCTTCTTTTTAATTTGAAACGAGTGGTCTTGTACAACATACCATGTAGGACAAAGAGAACGTGAGTATCCAATAGATCCACACACAATTTTCTTCCTTTTGCTTTCTATTTTGTGTTGATTGGGATTTCCTTTATAATGATACTGATTTATAGTGCAGTAATGCTCAGTGCCCAGCCTGGTACTAATATCTGAGCAGCTGCATAAGTTAAAAAAAGCCTACCTTCTATCTTGAGTTTTATAATGGCCCGTAGGGGCCTATTTATGTAGGTTTTGTATCGCGCTTGAACCACGCAAGGGTGTTGCAAAACCTAAGAAGGATTTGTCAAGCCATGCAAGGCCACCTTGCGTAGCCCTGAGTGACTTTATAAACTCAAGGTAACACAAAGCAGCAAAAATTACTGCATTGCATAACTCTGCCCTCGGAAGGCGTTCCAAGGGTGGAGCGTGGGTGTTCCCACGCATTCACATATGGATTTTAAAACATACCCAGGTTTACCAATACTGGTAGATTAGAGAATGCATCAGAATGCTGCACCTTCCCAGGTGAGGCTTTACAAGAAGGAATTTCTGTATTTCTCCTCGTTACTTCCTCTTTCTATGTGTGCTGCATTCTGCACCACACATAAAAAGAGGAAAATGCCTAAGGGGATTGTTTTTGCGTAGGAAGTTGTCCATTCTGCACAAAAAGAATATTGCTTACAAATTGGGCACCCTTGCACCGCAAGGGTGCCTGCGTCGGTGCTAGGAAGTACATTATATGCCAGTGCTTAGAAATGACAGGAATGCAACTTATATTGTTAAGTACTGGGCCTTGCCTATCACGCTGCGCATCAAGGTGACATGCTGTGGTGAGCTGCATGAAATCTTAGTAAATATGCCCCTCAAGAAGACCAAGAAAAAGGGCCTAAAGTGCGTGCCTGTCCCTCCAAGCATTCCTATATTGTGAGATAAGTATATAAACACATTCCTTTCCTTCAAGCTGGTGGCAAATACATTTGTAACCCCTTGGGGCGGCCGCAATTCTGTGACTGCGCGGCACATTCCCATCGCGGGTGCGGTCATGACGGCCAGGAGCCATCATCAGCACACGAGCACTGTCTGCCATGACGGCTCCCGGCCTTAATCAGCATGGAAGGGGTTAAATACTTGCACTGTATATCTTTCTTTGAACTATACTGTAGTAAGAACCAGAAAAAACTGTTGGATGTGTCATGATAGATGCACTGTTTTTTGACACATTAAATAAAGGTTGCATACTAGTTGTTCAGGAATTGAATTTTGCACACCGGATTCTTGATACCTGTATGTGGTGTCTTCAAACATGTATCTCCATAGCTGTGGCCAAAGTGAAATGCTGAAGTATCCCAAATGTATTAACTCCATGCTGGGCAAACCTCGAGAGTAATCCACGATGTATCAGCCTGTGCCTGTTACTAGGATTCCCTACTTAAGAAGATGTGGGCAACTTTCTGTGATGTATCTATGCCTTATGGTCAGAATCCCTTTCCCTGATTTCTATACCTTAACGGTTCCTGTATATAAAACTGGTGCATGCTGCAATTGTGTTGCCATGGAAGTATTACTTTAATTTTTGAGAATTTACAGGGGCCAGTTCCAGCACTATATAAAAATATTTTGAGACATTGTCTCTCATTCACTTGTTGTTTTCAAGACAACCTGTCACAGTAAGGCCTCATCATGAGTAGAAACCAGATGTAAGTTTTAACAGTTGTGCAGTCTTCCCATCTCAGCTGTGAACTGCTTTTCAAAGTTTCCCAGTAATGCATTGATTTCTGCCAGGAGAGAACCAGTAAAATCATGGTCAGCATCTCAATTAAAAATGACATATCTGTGCATTGCCTGCTTACATGGCTGGATGATGAATATGGAAAAGATGTCACCTGTGAAAAATATCCCTCATTTTGCTCCTAAGTACGTAAAATAAAGACCATGCAGCCCACCCCGCAGTTTGCGAAATTACATGAAATTGTCTCAGTCCCAGCGATCTTACAAATCACCAGTACTCAGTAGAGGCTGATAGTTTGTCCCTGTCAAAAGTATTTTACCTTTCTACCTTCAAACATTTCTGGAAGTAAAATAACTTAATTAAAACAAGGATGCTGGCTGTTTCTGGAATGGTTTCTACTAGGTCTGATGCATTTGTTGAGTGACCATTCTTTAGCCTTGAAATGATCAGTAGAGGCTCGCACAGGCAGGGATGGGTGGGTGGTGGTGGTGGAAGTCGATAGACCACAGGTTAAATAATATTAAACAAACAAAACCCATTCCTTTGTGCTCGCCGCATCGCCGACTCGGGGATGCAGCAAGCGCAAAGTAAGTAGTTGTTCTTACGTATTATTGCTTATCCTGTCATCTGTCGACTTCCACCACCCCCACCCCACCCCACTCCACTGCTCTTACCTGTGCGAGCCGCTACTGGAATAGGTAACAAACCTGCACCAAGATAGAAAACTGCTAAGATAAAGCAACAAAGATTGTGATGTTTTCTCTAGGTTTGGAGCCTTGTTTTAATCTCTACTTTTAATAAATGTCCAAAAATGTTGATTCCTTGATCTACAAACGTCCCCATGTTTTCAAAGCAGGTTTGTTGAACTCCAGTTAATTAACTTCAATTAAATGTGTACTCTCCACAACATCCTGGCCCGCTCTGCTGAGCTTTGGATTTGGATTGTGGTAACAAATACGTCCAGTACCCACCACAACGCCAGGAGGAGACTGCAGTTGGGAGGTATTCAAACTACCTTCTTGGGCGACATGGATTTCTGTGCCGGCCCCTGCGATGGATTTCTGCCGGAAGGGTTGCAGCGGTTACAGGGGGGAACTGAGGAGGCACCGGACTAGTGGACTGTTCCACTTCCTACATTACTTTTGATGCTGTGCCTGTCCTCGATTCCTGCTTCTCATGTGTCACCCCGCTAAGCATCTCCGGTTCTGAAGGCACCATATTGCGGCATTCTGGAAAATGCAGTCTGTCTATGAGGGATTACACAGGAGAGCTCAATTACAACAGGGGGCGGAGCAAGGTGTCTACATCTACAGCGAGGCAGGACTGCCTACGCCGCAGCAGAGGAAGCACACTGAGAGGGGCGCTGACGAAGACTGACACGCCAAAATGCATTCGCCTGGGACTTTCCTTCATTAAAGTGCTTCCTTATCTTCCCCTTTGGGTCACTGCTCTTTCTTTGTGGAGGAGGTTGTGTTCATATTTTATGCGCCAAGCCAGGGCGCATTTCAGTGTACCCCCGTCACACAAGTGGTCTGGACGTCCTGGCCCGCTCTGCCGAGCATTGGATTTGGATGGGGTAACTAATACGTTCAGTACCCACCACAACACCAGGAGGAGACTGCGGTTGGGAGGTATTCCAACCTCCTTCTTGGGC
This sequence comes from Lissotriton vulgaris, assembly GCF_964263255.1. Taxonomy (NCBI): domain Eukaryota; kingdom Metazoa; phylum Chordata; class Amphibia; order Caudata; family Salamandridae; genus Lissotriton; species Lissotriton vulgaris. The sequence continues at coordinate 1,452,127,645 of NC_141685.1, forward strand.
GACATGGATTTCTGTGCCGGCCCCCGCGATGGATTTCTGGCGGAAGGGTTGCGGCGGTTACAGGGGGGAATTGAGGAGGCACCGGACTGATGGACTGGTCCACCTCCTACATTACTTCTGATGCTGTGCCTGTCCTCGATTCCTGCTTCTCATGAGTCACCCCGCTAAGCATCTCCAGTTCTGAATGCACCATATTGCGGCATTCTGGGGCATGCAGTCCGTCTACGAGGGATTACACAGGAGAGCTCAATTACAACAGGGGGCGGAGCAAGGTGTCTACATCTACAGCGAGGCAGGACTGCCTACGCCGCAGCAGAGGAAGCACACTGAGAGGGGCGCTGACGAAGACTGACACGCCAAAATGCATTCGCCTGAGACTTTCCTTCATTAAAGTGCTTCCTTATCTTCCCCTCTGGGTCACTGCTCTTTTTTGTGGAAGAGGTTGTGTTCATATGTTATGCGCCAAGCCAGGGCGCATTTCAGTGTACCCCCATCGCACAAGTGGTCTGGACGTCCTGGCCCTCTCTGCCGAGCATTGGATTTGGATTGTGGTAACAAATACATCCAATACCCACCACAACGCCAGGAGGAGACTGCGGTTGGGAGGTATTCAAACCACCTTCTTGGGCGACATGGATTTCAGCGCCGGCCCCCGCGATGGATTTCCGCTGGAAGGGTTGCGGCGGTTACAGGGGGGAACTGAGGAGGCACCGGACTGTTGGACTGTTCCACTTCCTACATTACTTTTGATGCTGTGCCTGTCCTCGATTCCTGCTTCTCATGTGTCACCCCGCTAAGCATCTCCGGTTCTGAAGGAACCATATTGCGGCATTCTGGAACATGCAGTCCGTCTATGAGGGATTACACAGGAGAGCTCAATTACAACAGGGGGCGAAGCAAGGTGTCTACATCTACACCGGGGCAGGACTGCCTACGCCGCAGCAGAGGAAGCACACTGAGAGGGGCGCTGATGAAGACTGACACGCCAAAATGCATTCGCCTGGGACTTTCCTTCATTAAAGTGCTTCCTTATCTTCCCCTTTGGGTCACTGCTCTTTCTTTGTGGAGGAGGTTGTGTTCATATTTTATGCGCCAAGTCAGGGCGCATTTCAGTGTACCCCCGTCACACAAGTGGTCTGGACGTCCTGGCCCGCTCTGCCGAGCATTGGATTTGGATGGGGTAACTAATACGTTCAGTACCCACCACAACGCCAGGAGGAGACTGCGGTTGGGAGGTATTCCAACCTCCTTCTTGGGCGACATGGATTTCTGTGCCGGCCCCCGCGATGGATTTCTGGCGGAAGGGTTGCGGCGGTTACAGGGGGGAATTGAGGAGGCACCGGGCTGATGGACTGGTCCACCTCCTACATTACTTCTGATGCTGTGCCTGTCCTCGATTCCTGCTTCTCATGAGTCACCCCGCTAAGCATCTCCAGTTCTGAATGCACCATATTGCGGCATTCTGGGACATGCAGTCCGTCTACGAGGGATTGCACAGGAGATCTCAATTACAACAGGGGGCGGAGCAAGGTGTCTACATCTACAGCGAGGCAGGACTGCCTACGCCGCAGCAGAGGAAGCACACTGAGAGGGGGGCTGACGAAGGCTGACACGCCGAAATGGATTCACCTGGGACTTTCCTTCATTAAAGTGCTTCCTTATCTTCCCCTTTGGGTCACTTCTCTTTCCTTGTGGAGAAGGTTGTGTTTATATATTCATATATATATATATATATATATATTTATGTGTGTTGCTGAGTATTTTTTTGTTTATTTTCACTTGTTTTTGCATAAAAAAGGTTATACCATTCTAAAGGTTACCTTTCCTAAATATTAATTAAAAATACAACTTCACCGTTGTATTGTGCTTTTAATAAATATTAAAAATAGTGGTTGAGGTATATTTTCTAGCAGAATGAAAATTTTACTCTGTGCTCTTGTTTTCCTTATAGGACAGCCAGAACCTTCTATAATGAAAATAGCTTTTTGGACCTTGTCGGTATAAGAACTTGGTAACAATACATCTCTAAAGCCCCCACTTTTGTATACCATGCATCCTATCTAATCAGCCACAACACCTGCCTATGGTGACTTATTATTCTTTAGTTTTTTTTTTCTATTCCATCAGATCAATAATTCATCAGTAATAAAAAACAGTCATAAAATACAGTTTTTTACATAACAAATTTCAAGATACATCCATTCAAGAATTTAATTACATTATAGTTGATTGAGAATCTTCTCTCTGGTGTACCATGCTTTGTCCAAAAACTAGGAAACTGCAAGTACTATCTGTGGGCTTGTGTCTGATTTAAATATACTATGGACTCTTTCACATTGTTCAAACTACAGCAGCATACAAAGTGGTGTAATCCACTTGCCATTTCGTTTAAAATATCCTCTACAAAAAACACACATGCTCCTCACTCATGCTCCCTGGGTTCCACAAGAGACAAGCTGATTCTTCACAATTGGGTTCGGCCATTTTCCAATAAAAGCGGCTAGGGGTGAAGAACCCAATCTACATTTGATGTAAAGTCCTCTTGTGATAGACTTGTAACATATCCAAGAAATAATCGAATTTTAATTCACAATTAAGTTCTAGTAAATTATTGGTTAGACTACCAGCGATCACGTTTGGCCACAAGCCAAAACTAGCTTGCCAATATCTAGTTTTGACTATCTGTTAGGCATTTGTGGGTATCATTGTCTGGTAGTTCTAATAATCCATAAACTCCAATGCTTCCATTCAAGATCGTAGATTAGAAAGCCAAAACAACTCTGAGGCATTGAGTGTATAAATTACATCTAGCAGAGCCTCTCTATAAGGGTTTAATTCCTTGCTCACCAGATAAACATCCAAGAAAGCAATAGCTTTAAGTACATATTGTGTGAAATTGGGTCGAGTGACTCCATAGCAGAATCGTAAGGACACTCTGGGGAACCTTCAAAAGCGATTCTATAAGTACATTTTACCTTATATGTAGCATCTCAGATTTGCAATGATCCCAGAATTCAGCCCTGTAGAAGGCTGCACTCACTACTGTTGCCCTATATGTTTCTAATAATAGGGATTTCTTGTAGGCGATAAACTACTTTGCAGTTTTAAAAAGAGTAGTCATTCTATATTCAATAATTAGTTAGCTTTTGTGAATTTGAGGTAGTCAGTTACTGGATTCCGACAAGCTCATACACAAGTAGTTGAACTTGTGACTCTCTCAAGAGTAGTAATATTTAACAAACTAATTGTGAGGATTAACTACCATACATTGAAACTTAGTAAAGTTAATTTCCAGTCCATAGATGGAGCAAAATAGGCTCTCATGTTTAACCCAAATCCCTATGAGGGTTTTAGACAGCAACAAAGTGTTGTCTGAAAATAAAAGGGTAAGCTTTTTTTGACTAGATGTACTTGGGAAATGAGTAATGCAATCTAACAAAAAGGGGTTACCGTCATTTATATACGACAAGAATGTGCCGTTGCCTAACCCTTTTTCAGATGGGAATTTTCTCAGTTAGTTCACTATTTGTACTCCAGCGTTCCTGTGCAACGTTTTCTAAGTGTGGCCAAATTAATATTGACAACAGACAAGGGGAGCTATCTTTTCCAGTATTCCTCCTTAGGATTTTTCTGCGTGACAAGGTCCAAATCAATGAAGGCTACATAGAGATGTCCAGAAGAGAAGTCAAAAATCTTCCATCTAAGCATAAGAAAACAGAGGACTTGGTTGATGGTGCTGACTGCTTGCAAATGGGAAAGTATTTCGTTGTAATATGTTATTTTATGTGTATTTGTAAAGCGCTCTATCATCTCAAGGGTATCCTGGCACTGAGCAGTTGTGTGTGCCTAGCCCTGCTCATGGTAGGTTGATAAATTGAAAAGCCAGGTCTTCAGTTTCTTGTGGAATTCAAGAAGAGAGAAGGAAGCTTGAATGTGGGGTGGGAGGCTGCTGCATGATTTAAGAGCGATGTGAGAAAACATGCGTCCTCCTGGCCTGGATTTGTATATGTGTGGGATTTGTGCAAGCAGGAGCTCTGCACAGTCGAGGTTTCTGAGTGGCTGCGGGAAGGAAATTTGACTGTTCAGGTAAGTAGAGCCTAAGTTGTTTAGTGCCTTTAAGAGTGTGTTTGTGTATCAAGAGCCAGTAGAACACCCTGAAGTGTGGTGTGATTTGAGTTCTGTGTGGGAGGTTGAGGATGAGTCTGGCTGCAGATTTCTGGATGGTTTGCAGTTATCAAGTGAGTTGCTTGGAGATCCACGCATAGAAGGTGTTCCCAGTGTCCAACTTGCTGGTGACTACAGCATGAGTGACAGTTTTTCAGGTATGGTTTGGTTTCCATTTGATAAACATCTTCAGCATCTTCAGGGTGTGAAAGCAGGATGAGTTGACTTGAGGGAACATGTTCAGTTTGCTGTCAATGACAATTTGGCGGTTCTTGGTGTGGGTGTTGGTCCGAGTTGGCCGGCCCCCAGTGGAAATTCCATTGTGAGATATTCTTGACAAATATCACTACTTCTGTTTTCAGCTATCCACTGGTTTAACTTGTCCAACACCTGGCTGCATAATATCTCCTGTAAGTTATTAAATATGTCTATTGATCGACAGGTCCCTGGGCAGGTCTAGGAGCCCTTTTTAGGGTTCGGTGTCTTTCTGGCCCATTAGACTTTTCAGACTTAGGGTAGTTTTCCCCAAGACGTTTTGCCTTCTCCCCTCCTGTTTTGCTGAATTCATTTGGCCTTAAGATTCTGTGCACTTAACCACTACTGACCAGTGCTAAAGTGCTGGTGCTCACTCCTTAAAACATGATAAAATACACCTGATTGGCATATTTAATTTACTTTTAAATCCTTGGTATAGTGGTATACCATATACCCACATGGATTTGGCTGGCAACCAGTAAAAATCTTCACGGCAACTTCGTCCAACAGCTCCTCAACTACAACGCCTACTCCTTGGACACCACCAGCAGCCTTGCCCTGCTAAACTTCACCTTTTCAGACATGTTTCTTCAAAATTACTTGTAAGTCTGAAGGTAAGCAGAGACAGGATTCAAACCGCGGACATTGCCCTTTTGTTGCATGAGTAGATGTCTGAGGTTGGCGCTTTGCTCTTTTAGGCACTATTTTTCAATTTAAGCTTAAAAATCATAACTCTGGTTCTACTAAATGAATTTTTGACCCTGTACGTGTCCTGCATGCCATTGCAGTTGGCCTGAACTTATGACTTTCACTTGGTCATGCATGACCAGATAACTATGAGTGCCGCTTTTAGGCAGAAAGCATACCTTAAAATGTTATAATTGCATATCTCTTGTTCTACTGATTGGATTTTTAATCTTTTTTGGGTGTCAAATAATTTATCAAAAATTACTTTATTCCTTTTAACTGGTATGGGAATTTTCTTAGGCTGTGTATTCACTTTATTTCTGTTTAAGAACGGTATAAATACTTTAAACATTGCCTTTAAGTTAAGCCTGATATATTTTGCTCCAAGCTACAGAGGATTAAGCACAGGTTAATTAAGTGACTTTTGTGGATCAACCTGACAAGGACTGTGGATGTTGCTTGAGTGAAGTTTCACCCCCCTCGAACAACAACCCATTATCTCACCTGGCCTCACACCAACAAATGGGGAATTATATTCTTGATGCTGTCATGTTAGATAATTTGTTGATATAAACACCCTAGATGGGGGGCTCTCAATGAAATAAGTTCTAGTGAATTTTATTTAGCCTAGGAGCCCTGTCTACTTTCTAGGCTTTTTATAGCATTCAACGAATTTTTAAGGCAAATTAAACTAGTAAAATAGTATTCCATTTGGGTACATTTAAGACAACTTTAGAAGGAAGTGTGCAGGAAGAGGCTGGACATTTAGTGGGAGTGGCATTGAATAAGTTGGTAAAATGGGAAACTCATTCACACAGTTGAATATGAACGTAATGGCCTGTTCCACATGTGCAATAATATGGAAGAGGGTCATTTGACATACAGATTTTTTGCCGTTCATCCCACAACTTGGACTTCCAAAATTTATTAGACAACCTTTGTGTCCTATTGTAATTACATTATTGCCTTATTATCTATGTTAGCTGGAACATATAAGGATAGGACAGGAACACGCACTTCCTAAATTTGATGTGTAATAGCCGATGAAGAAATAATATCAATCTACTTTACATTTGTGCTATGATTTGCAACTGTGATTAAATCAGCGTGTTGGTGCACTCCTGCTCCCAGATGCGTAATCATATCCTTTTTTAATGTTTTGCGAGTCATGCTCTTTCTGTGTCCTTGGCTGTACAACCACATCCACCAATGTGTGCCAAATGTAGAGGTCTAACAATATATAGACAGCATGATCCTTCTTAGGCCCCACTTAAAAGTGCGTTGCGCTGTGAGTTTGCTTGACATTTGCAAGCAAGAACACCATATAACAGTGACAGTGATACAATTAGAAGTCCTGCTCTTGACTGACTATACATTGCAAGTTAAGATAGGGGAGGAACTCCCCAATAGTTACCTTCATCTGTAGTAAGCCCAGAAACTGACCTGATATGTTCAGAAGAGGTGTTTACATCCCCTGCGATGATTATATAACAATCCTTGTCGAGTGATAGCAAAATAGTGGCCAATTTGAGTACAGTAATGCTCTTAGTCCCAGAGGGTGTGCCTCTAAGATAAATATTAACTAAGGTGATGGAATTACCATTTACTATACTAATAACCAATTGAGGTATCCTGTAAGCATGTAATAATATGACATGATAAAACTAAGGGATGCTCTTACCCAGGTAATCAGGCCTCCTGACGGCCCTTCTATTTTGGGACAAGGGCCTTGATGATAAAGTTCTAAATCCCATGTTGTGGAGGGGTAAAACGCTCAATAAAAGTACTGTACCCATAATTCAGTATTTTAATCCTAATGCCTGCTAGGCAACACCATACTGAATGACAGAGGTAAAAATTCGATGTACAATATTGTCAGCAGTGGAAGAATGAGGCATCATCATTTCAGGCTCTGACACTTGAGAGTTAAATGCGGCCATGTTATCTTCCTCTGTTAAGCTATAATTATCTATTCTGGCAGGTAAATGGGGATTAACCAATGTGTCTCTGCTTGAATATTTAGAGTGAAGTTCATATGTTTGTTGTTGTTAACGTTGAGGTCAATGGGCCTTCTGAGGTTCCGTGACAATTGTAAGTGGTGTTTTCGACTCGCACAAATATGGTCGAGTCTGGTATCTACGAACCGCAAATGACGAGTTTAGTAAGTGTGCGCAGTTTCGCTGTGCTAACTTAAACCGTTCGTTTGTTATGTGGGTTTTTCATCTGTACCCACGGGTTCCATCTTAGATACGGCATCCATTTTGTCTCTTGCCCTCAAGTAGCCAGCGAACGGACGCTGTCCGCTTCGCGACCCTGGGACTCCCAAGATATTTGCGGAAGACACATGTTCTTTGTAAGTGTCTTTATGACGAGGGGGTTGCTGCTGTAAGGCAGGTGGCGCCGCTCGAGGCTCATCTTGCCGCACGGGCTTATTGTCTCAGCCGTGCATCTCATTAGGCGCGTCCCTTTGATGCCTGTATCTCGAGTTCCTCGATACCTCCCCCTTTTACACCCTTTCCGATCTCCCCACTGTCTCCGTCTTCCTCTGCACCTGTCTTCGTTCCTATTCTCGATCTATTTTACTGCTGATTGGAATTTGCTAATGGTGGGAAGATGGTTTTTACAGTTGGGAACCGCCAAATGTTTCCGCACTTATGTTCCGGACCTCATGTATTTCAAAGTGACCAAGGCGACCCCTCTGGGGGCTAATTGTGGGAACCGGGTTGTAAACTTTTGTGTGCAATGTTATCCTATGGGTAAAAACTGTATAAAAGGAGCGATCCACAGAACCAATTTGAAGCAGTCTCCCCGAACTACACTTGATGTACTTCCTGTGACTTCTGTGTTCCCTGCAGCAAATAAACCTTGAATCTTTGACGCCGAAGGAAGTGTCCCGTGTCTCTGTGATTTGTACGCCGGAGCAGGTTACCCACGAAGGTTTCAGGTGTTGTGCCCTGGCACCGCTGGGTCCAAAAGAACCCAGTCCTTCAGTTGGCGCCCAACGTGGGGCTGCATCAGTGGTACCGGTCCAAGCCCGACGATCGTGAGGAACTTCGTGTGAAATCTACGAGGGAAGGTGCACTCCGCTTCATCGATCCTGTTGTCGAAATAAGTGGCCCGAAGACTTTTCCCGCGAAGATTCCCGCCTCCTGACGGCTGCGACGGACTGCTGCCCTGACTGTAGACCTGTTTTGGCGCCTGGCGTAGACCTTGGTATAGCGAGACGATTGACGGGCCTTCCTGAGGACGCCATCGATCTTTGAGTTAAGTATTTGTGGGTCGCTCCCAGAGTTCTTGGTTGTTGACACTTTAGCGAGTGTCTTTGTTGTTCACGCTGTGTGAGTGTTTTTGTCGGTGACACTTTGCTAGCGTACTTTGTTGTTGTATTATTTGACGACTGCAGCCGCCAAAAACCAAGGGTTTTGTTCTTTGCTGGGACTTGGTAAATCCCGTAACCCTTGAAGTTTGTGAAACTCGGCTAGTGTGCAAGATGCCTGGTCGTAGTACTTTGTTTAGTTGTTTCAGACCTTGTGATGCGGATTCCCTGCTGGAGGACTCGTGTCCGATACCTCCGGTTGGAACTCCTACTTATGATTTATATAGCAAACATGGGCTAGGCCCGATTGCTTTTAACGATTATTGGATTAAATATACAAAGAAAGACGGCGACCTTCGTTGGCCACCTCACGGTAGCTTCGAGGCGTCGATCTTAGATAATTTGGAAATAAAGTTGTTCGAACGTAAATCTAGGCCGGCCATGTTTGATGCCTTTCGGTTGTGGCGCAAAGAAGCCCGACAGAAAGAAATCAGACAGACTAAACGTAGTCAGCGAGATAATGTTGCTACTATAGTGAAGAAAGCTGAGCAGTTTCAGCGTGATAAGGAGGATAAGGATAAGGAAGTGTTTGAGAGGCTACAACGTATGGCTATAGATAAATGCTATCCTGCTTTGCCTACGGAGTCGGATAAGAAGGAAGAGACAGTTGAGGATCCTTTAATGTCCTATCTTATGAAGTCACCACCTCCGTACGTACAGGGTACCGCAGCTCCTGTGGTCCCTGCCGTACCTGTTCTTCCACCCATTGTTCTTCCACCAGTTCCTCAACCTGCACCCGCTCTTCCGACTGTTCCTGCTCCTTTGTCTGTTTCTATTCCTACTGCTCCTCCGCTTCCACATACTCCTGCTCCCGCTACTGCTCCTGTGTTGATAACCCCTGTTGTTGCTACTGTCTCTACCCCTCCTCTTGTTAGTCCTGTGTCTTACTCTTCTCCCTCTACTCGTAATCGTAATTCTCCCCTTGCGACAAACTTCTTTCAGTCGCTCGGACCTGTTTTTGGGTCTGCTGGATCTGATGGTCCTCAGAGACGTAGTCAGCTTCCTGGTAATAGAGAACGTGTTGCACTATATAATATGGCGATGGGTTGGATGGTAAACCCTCTTAGAAATCCACCCCGTGTTGTCCTCGAAACGTTTACTCAATTCAACATACCAACTCAGAGATATGTGTTTGACGAAATGTGCAAGTTCCTTCATGATCAGATAGCGGCCAATGCGCCTGACGAGGTGCTGACCGCCCTGTCTGAACTTCGGCTTCAGTTCGCAACTGGACTGATAGTAGATACTAACGTTCGACGTGCTATTGAGCGGTTATTATCCTTCCGTCCCGCTCCAATACCTCATGCATTGTTCGTTGAGGATATTGAACAACAAGACGAGTCTGGCCAATATCCTATGCGTGAAGTTCCGCCGGTTTGGATACCAGCTGATCCTAATGCTCAACCTCATCCGATAGTGGCACATTTTGAGAGAGTGTGGATACACCTCCCATGGAAACGATCGGAAGTGCTTCAGGTGAAACAATCTTTGCCCGATCCTCGTAAAAATCCTACTGGGTATTATAAGGAATTATCGCAGCTCGTAGATGCTACGGTAATGAATCTTGCCGATATCGACATGTTGTTTGGCAACGTCGTACCGCAACCGGTATGGGCTAAGATTCGTCACCAAGATCACGCAAATGAATTAGGTGGTGATTGGGCTGCCATTACAGCGGCAGATGCTGGACAAGTGGCTGCTACTAAACCCGATCAATTGATTGCTGCTCTTCCTCAACGAATAATAACATTAATGAAAACGCTTATGCCAGCTATGAGGGTAAATTGGGACAAGCTGTCCGCTTGCAAACAAAAGAAAGATGAGAGTGTTTCCGATTTCTTTACGAGGTTTGAGGAAGCATTCATTGATCATAGTGGACAGGATATGGGTACTGAGGGTGGACAGAGGTTGTTTGTGGATAAATTCGTGTCGAACTTGTTGCCCGATCTGAGCAATAAATTAAAGAATTCGGAAAGTGCATGGGCCGTTTCTACCTCAGCTCAGATATTGGCTACGGCACAATATTACGAAAATAGAGAGAAAGAGGAAAATGACCGTGCCGATAAAAAGACGAAAGAGCTAAAAACTAAAGTATTGTTGCAACAAGCGTATCCGCCGCGTTCTAATCAGAATGCGCCCCAACAGAATAGATCGCAGTCGCAATCAAATCGATCGCAGTCGCGTAATGATTCCTCTTTCCAAAGATCTTCGTTAGGGTACAATCAATGTGCTTATTGTAGACAGGAAGGACACATTAAATTCAATTGTCCTGCTCTAAATGAACGTGGTAGTGGTAACTCGTCTAAAGGAGGTCGTGATGGTTCACAGCACGCATCACGTGGTAGAGGTCGTGGTGCTCAGAATGATCGCTCTGACAATTCATCTAATTCTAATAACTGTTTCGATCAACGTGGATCATCGCAAGGACGATCTGCGCAGTACAATGTAGACGATTATTACGTCGATCAGGGGACTAACGATAGTAATTACTAGGACAGCCGAAGACAAGGAGAGGGAGTGGTATCAGTTCCGGTTGATCAGAGAGGGCCTTACGTCGCAGTTGCTACATCGGGCGTCGTTGAGCCTTTTCTGTTGGACACTGGTGCAGCGAAAAGTTCTATCATGCATTCGAAACTCCCTGGCGCACCTTTGTCTGGCTTAACAAATGTATCCGTTGGATTCTCTGGCGCCCCCGTTAGCAATCCAGTTTCACGCCCTTTGCCCCTTCAAATTGGGCCACGTGAGCTCGAAGCTCCGTTGATTTTGACTACTGGTTGTGGTGAAAATCTTTTGGGTTTGGATTTGCTAAAACGTTTGTATGCAACTTTGTATTGTTCTCCTGCAGGTGTAAGGCTTACGTTAGGAGAAAGAGTAGTCTCTCCCATGTATTTGTCCCTCGATAAGCTTCCACCGGAATTGAGTTCTCTTCCTGCGTCTTTGTGGGCGACGGGTCCAAATGATGTGGGCCTCCTTGATATCTCCCCTTATGTTGTTCAGTTGAAATCGAATGTACGATTGCCACGTATTCCCCAGTATCGTATCTCCCTTGATGGTGAACGAGCACTGTTAGCGATCATCTATGACCTGATCGAGAAAGATGTTATTGAGGAGACTCGGGGAAACGTGTGCAATAGCCCTGTACTGCCCATTCTTAAACGTACAGATCCTACGAAACCGCCTGTTTATCGCTTTGTTATCGATTTACGGGAGGTAAATAAAATTGTGGTTCCTCAATTCCCTGTTGTGCCTGACATCACGGCGCTACTGACTCTGATTCCAGCTACTGCTTCGTGGTTTTCGGTGATTGATTTGAAAAATGCGTTTTTCAGCATCCCGATTGCCGAAGAGAGCAGGGACCTTTTCGGTTTCTCTCTTGGTGGACGTAGCTTCCGGTTCAAACGCGCTCCTCAGGGCTACTGTGAAAGTCCATCGATTTAAAGTCAAGCTTTGAAGGGTCAACTGGATGCGTTTCGGTTGCCGGTTGGTGCGGCTTTAATCCAATACGTCGATGACTTATTGGTGGCTGCTGATACTCAGGACATTTGCAAAATTGCTACAGTGTCATTGCTGCAACATCTCTGTGAGTTAAATCACAAGGTGTCACCTTCTAAACTCCAATATTGTTGTCAAGAAGTAACCTATCTAGGTCACTTATTGTCAAAGGAGGGAAGGAGATTGACCCCAGAGAGAATTGCAGCGATTGCGCGAATGGCTGTGCCACAAACCCAAAGAGATGTGCGTGCCTTTCTAGGTATCACGTCGTACTGCAGGCAGTGGATTCCTAATTTTTCATTGCTAGCGAAACCATTGGTGGCTCTTACGTGCAAGGATGTTTCAACTCCTTTACCATGGACGGAAGAATGTCAGAAAAGTTTTTCTGAATTACGTGATTCATTGTGTTCGGCTCCTGTGTTAGGTACCCCTGATTACAGCAAGCCGTTCACGTTATATGTTCACGAGAGGGAAGGTTGTGCTTTGAGTGTTCTAACGCAACCTTTTGGTGGTAAGCAACGTCCATGTGCATATTTTTCCTCGACCCTAGACCCAGTAGCTAGAGCATTGCCGAGTTGTTTGAGAGCAACTGCGGCAGCTGCGGTCTCCATCCGACAATCAGCCGGATTGGTCATGGATAATATGCTTACGGTGATGGTTCCGCATGCAGTCGATACTCTTTTAAATAGAACGAAAACTCAGCACTTGACGAGTGCGAGGTTGTCTGGGTACGAATTGACGTTACTGGCAAGCCATATTCGGATAAAACGTTGTAATGTCCTAAACCCGGCAACGTTGTTACCACTTAGCACAGAGTCAGATGAAGTAGCAGAACATGACTGTTACTTGCGGACAGAAGAGGAAACAAAAGGTCGAGTGGACCTTAAAAACACTCCATTGGAAGATCCGGATGGCATTCTGTATGTGGATGGGTCATGTTTTAAGTTGCCGAATGGCGATGTGACTACTGCCTATGCTGTTGTGACATTGAATACTGTTGTCGAGACTGCAAGATTGAATCAGAATTCTGCCCAAGCTGCAGAGCTGATCGCTCTTACTAGAGCATGCGTGTTAGCAAAAGGGAAACGTGTGAATGTGTACACCGATAGCCAGTACGCTTTCGGTGTAGCGCATAGTTTTGGACGGTTGTGGCGAGAGCGTGGTTTCTTGACGTCGCATGGTACGAAGATACAGCATGGCCAGCTTGTGAACGATCTTTTGGATGCATTGACTTTGCCTAAGCAAGTTGCAATTGTTAAGTGTAGTGCGCATCGTAAAGTGACGGATGATGTTGGTCGTGGTAATGCGTTTGCAGATGAGATTGCTAAGGAGACTGCCCGGAACCTTAGCACTCGAATGTATGTGACGAGTTCGGTTAGGTGGCCTGCAGAATCAAGTATGTGTGAAGATACTGTTGAGAGCGTGAAAACAATTCAGAATGAGGCCACCGACACTGAAAAGATGAAGTGGAAAGAAAGTACGGGAAAGTTGGATGCGAATGGTTGCTGGATTGATTTGTCGGATCAGAAAAGATGGATGTTGCCTGATGCGTATGTGCTGGCCGTTGTGACAATGGCACATGGGTTAGCACATATTAGCGCGAAAGGCATTTGCAAGTTGCTGGCTGCTGTGTGGAAGAATGATGGAATTATGAAATGTGCTGAACGTCTGGTGAAGAATTGTATGGTGTGTATAATGTACAATCCTGGCAAAGGAACCCCAACTCCCCCTGGCAGTTTTGCTCCTCCTTCGTATCCCTTTGAGGTGATTCAATTGGACTTCATCCATATGGAGCGATGCAATAACCTGAAATACGTTTTGGTTGTGGTTTGCGCATTCTCCCGATGGATCGAGGCCTATCCCCTCAAAGACAATACTGCTTTGTCGACTGCGAAAATCCTACTGAAGGAATACTTTCCTCGGTATGGAATGCCTAGAGTCGTGTGGTCAGATAACGGAAGTGAGTTTGTTGGAAGTGTGATGAAGAGTGTGTGTAAGGGCCTTGGGATTAATCAAAAATTCCATAGCGCCAATCATCCCCAGTCAGCTGGATTGGTTGAGGGGTACAATGGCACCCTTAAACTAAAGCTAGCGAAGATTCAGGCTACGACTGGACTTTCGTGGCCTGATGCTTTGCCCCTAGCATTACTGTCAACTAGGGCGACTGTACACTCCCGAATAGGGCTTAGTCCCTATGAGATAGTGTTCGGCCGTCCTGCGAATGTGTGGGGGGTTCCTAGGCCAGGAATATTCTCTGATCTTGAGTATCCGATGTTGATTGACTACTTACATGACTTGACTGCTAAACTGAGGTTAATTCACCAACAGGTTTACGACGCCTTGCCGACGCAGACGGAGGGTCCAGGCCACCAGCTCCAGCCCGGGGACTGGGTGGTTACTCGCAACTTTTCACGCAAGAACAATCTGGACCCCCGATTTACTGGACCTTACCAGGTACTCCTGGCCACGAGGACTGCCGTTCGTCTTGAGGGGCGGAAAAATTGGGTACATGCTACCCATTGTAAGCGAGTCCCTATTCCTTTGCCGGCAGACCCGTGGGTAAGGAAAGGCATTGCGTCAACAGAAACAGAAACATTGCCGGCGTTTGTACCTTTTAGCGACGCACAGCTTGTTGGAGAACACTCAGCGCAGCAGAAAGCCACTGTTGAACACTTGTCAGCAAAAGACTCAAGACCAAATCAACCAACTGATCAGCAGGACGCTGTCTCTTCAACGGATCCTTTGTTCGACGAGCAGACACGTCCCGGGAAACATCGATATTCTTTGCGATCTCGCATTAAGGACAAATAAAATTTTCTTGCTTTGCTGAAAATTGACAACTGCAATATCCTCGATTTCCCGTGATCAGTTTTGAACATTCGTATCATTGTGATTTGTATATATATATATATTGAGTTTCCTTCCTTGTATCTTTTTCCTTCCACAGCTGAGAGACATTGTGCTTATATATATACATATTGTGTATTGAAGACCGTAGGGCCGCGCGCGTACTTCCTTCTGGACAGTAGGTCTTGACGCTAGGTTAAAGGCCGTCGGTTCCTAGGAACTCCTGGGGATTGACTATTGCTGCACGGAACGAAGTGCGTCAAGAAACGTTGCGGACGGTCATAGGGAATGGCATTCTCGAAGCTGAATGATTTGGAGGGAGCTCAAGTCTATAGATTCAAGCTGCAGCAACTCAGTCGTTCCAAATGTTTTGTATTCCAACTGTTTCTATTGTTTTTAACTGCTTCTGCATTATTGACGGGTGGGGTGTATTACACTATGTCTTACTTCTTACTTGCTACACCTACTCCTACTCCTTACCCTAACCTTACTTCTACTGCTTCTCCTCATTCCTTTCATATGTTACCGGAACACGAGCAGGCTAGACGTGTAGAATTCCGCAACAATTCCTTTATTCAGCTCCTCCATCAGCATCAGTTAGTGGTTAACACTACTAATTGTTGGGTGTGTGGGTTGATGCCACATACTACGGGTAAGGGAATTCCATATCTGGTGTTACCGTATAGTTCCCAAGGGTCAGCTCGAGCATTCCAAACAATGTTTCGAAGCACACTGGGTTTCCACCCCATTCAAGGACAACGTTCCCCCTATTCTGGTCCTACCTCGTATCAGAAATCTTTATCGATGGCAATAGAGGATATGGAAGATGAGATCCATGACCCTTTTCTTATCCCTGAAGAAGAGGTACAAGCCTATAGGGTCCTAAGTAGAGGGGAATATAGTATGTTCACTAGTGAAAAGCAGCTTAAAAGCTCGCCTCCAATATGGGTCGTACCCCACACTGGTAATCTTTGTCTTGTGGGTCGTGGTTCGCAAGCCCTACTTGGAGCAAGTGCTTGCACTGAAAGTTACATTCTGCCAATGTTCTCGTCCCCTGTGTTTCTGGCTGCCAAGGGTACCTACTTTATCTGTTATGATCGTGCCTACACGTGGTTGCCCGCAGACTTCATGGGCTCATGTTTCATTGCAAATTTGTTGCCTCCGACGTTCACTGTAGATGCCGATTATCATAAGACTAGAGTTGTACGAGGCGTAGTTAGCGAAGAGGATACTGCCGGTCAAGAGGTAGGAGACTTTTTCAAGGGTTTCCTCCCGTTTTGGGGACCTATGGTTAATAGTAGGAACCTGAGACAGTTGACTCGAGTGGTAGAATCGACAGCTAATATTACTGCCAGTGCCCTTGGTAATATCACCACAGAACTTCAGGCGGAGAGACTTATGACGTTACAAAACCGAATGGTTTTAGATGTCATCTTAGCAGATCGCGGTGGGGTATGTAAGGTGATCCATTCGAGCTGCTGCATTTTCATTCCAGATAATGCTCCTACTGTCTATCAAGCCATCTCGAAGTTGCATAAGATCTCCGAATCCATACACGTGGATGTAGGGGATTGGACGCTACTTGGATGGTTTTGGGGCCTGATGTCGACTTGGGGTTGGAAGATTCTGATGATTATCGGGGTTGTGGTAGTGTTCCTGTTCACGTGTTGCCTTTGCGTGCAGTGTGGTCCTGCCTTATGTGGCCTCTGTGCTACAACGTGTATAAGACAACCATCTGTTACCAAGGGGACTCGGTTGGACAGAGCTATGCTACAACAACATCTCGATGGTCTGATGAATATCGAGTATGATTCCGACTAGTGCTTGCCTACATGAGGGCAAAAGGAGCGTCTGAGGTTCCGTGACAATTGTAAGTGGTGTTTTCGACTCGCACGAATATGGTCGAGTCTGGTATCTACGAACCGCAAATGACGAGTTTAGTAAGTGTGCGCAGTTTCGCTGTGCTAACTTAAACCGTTCGTTTGTTATGTGGGTTTTTCATCTGTACCCACGGGTTCCATCTTAGATACGGCATCCATTTTGTCTCTTGCCCTCAAGTAGCCAGCGAACGGACGCTGTCCGCTTCGCGACCCTGGGACTCCCAAGATATTTGCGGAAGACACATGTTCTTTGTAAGTGTCTTTATGACGAGGGGGTTGCTGCTGTAAGGCAGGTGGCGCCGCTCGAGGCTCATCTTGCCGCACGGGCTTATTGTCTCAGCCGTGCATCTCATTAGGCGCGTCCCTTTGATGCCTGTATCTCGAGTTCCTCGATACCTCCCCCTTTTACACCCTTTCCGATCTCCCCACTGTCTCCGTCTTCCTCTGCACCTGTCTTCGTTCCTATTCTCGATCTATTTTACTGCTGATTGGAATTTGCTAATGGTGGGAAGATGGTTTTTACAGTTGGGAACCGCCAAATGTTTCCGCACTTATGTTCCGGACCTCATGTATTTCAAAGTGACCAAGGCGACCCCTCTGGGGGCTAATTGTGGGAACCGGGTTGTAAACTTTTGTGTGCAATGTTATCCTATGGGTAAAAACTGTATAAAAGGAGCGATCCACAGAACCAATTTGAAGCAGTCTCCCCGAACTACACTTGATGTACTTCCTGTGACTTCTGTGTTCCCTGCAGCAAATAAACCTTGAATCTTTGACGCCGAAGGAAGTGTCCCGTGTCTCTGTGATTTGTACGCCGGAGCAGGTTACCCACGAAGGTTTCAGGTGTTGTGCCCTGGCACCGCTGGGTCCAAAAGAACCCAGTCCTTCACTTCAAGTTTTTTTTTAAATGTGGTCCTGTTGAGACCTAGTAATATCTTGGCCCCTAGTTGTGTTCAAAGACTGTATAAGATAAGGCAACTTCTGTTTAACTGGATAGGAGAGTCTCCAGTTAGAGGGAATCTTGTTTCCAATTGAATCAATCACTGCATGAGGCTAAAATCTGCAAATGTTATTTCAATCAAGTTTCACTGTTATGTTGGTATGGAAAAATTATTTACATATGTGAAATCTGACTGAACAATGGAGTAGCAACTATGACTACCTTGAATCTAGTGAATGATTTTGTTTATAAAAGATTCCTGATTTTGATATATGTTACGCTGTGATTTCAGGATGTGCATCAAATAAAAAACACTATTGTTGAGGGAACTCTTATGATGACTCCTTAGATAACTGGCAGAGTGACCATGAGAAGTAACTATGGGAATGGTATTAAGAGTTTCCCCTACATCTTGGATACTCACTTACTGCCCAGGGGCCGCATGTGGCCCTCTTGACCTTTAATTGTGGCCCCCTAGTAAACAGTAGGCATGGGTGGAGTTGCGTAGCTGTGCTTTCGCAACTCCAGTTCCCCGAACATGATGATTTGCTTGTTCTGCATGCTCGTGAGACATTTCTGATGTTCGACATTGAGGATTGCGTGTTTGTGGGGAAATATCACGCAAACTTGACCACACAGTGGCACATAGATGCGGGTTTTCTATACCACTCCATGTAACGTAGTTACAAGTGTCCAAGTCTAATTCTTGATAGTGTATATCCTATATGGGAAAACGACTGGACACGTATTCCTCCTCTCTAATTTTGATAGACATTATTAACATAGATGTGGCCATCTTGTTTTTCGTGTCTGGTTATGGTTCTGAGCCCTGTTTGTCAATCCTCCCTAAATCTTTCCAATCGTTTGTCCCTGAAACATTTTCTGATCTTTGGTATTTAATATCTATCCCTCTCTCTTCCCAAGTGTATATTGTGCTTTTTTTCTACTTGTATTGTGTTTTTCTATTACTTGCTTTTCTTTTTTTACTTCCCTTCTTTTTCATGTGACTTAATTATTTACCTCTACATTTTCTTTATCTCCCCTGCCCCCAGAACCATGGCCAAGAAGACTATGAAGAGTGCTTCCCCTTCCTCCAGGAAGGCGGCACCTGGAAGGGGTGCAGCCCCCAACCTGATTCTCTGAGGTTAACCCTGGCAGCAGACAGAAGGCCTTGTTCTAGGCACAGGATTCAGGAGCGTCACCCATAACCAACTGGTGCACCAGTGGTCTGACATCCTGGAGCAGGACCTGCTAGATTTTGAGCTAAGGGGGCTTGGTGAGCAGCTCATTATATTACTATTGTGTGTTCTGTTCTGTGCTATTGCGCATATTATTTTTTTCCCAAATAGCAAGAATGCTGCTGCTGCTTACATGCAGGTAAGTTACATTTAAAAATCTTATATTATGTTATTGTTATTCTTCTAGACAGGTGCTCAAAGCTACTAATCTTAAGTGTTTGGGCTGATTATGTAATAAAGGTTAGATAGCTTAAGTTAGGTAAGGCAGACTAGAGAGACTCCTGTCTAAGCATGGGCGAATTTTGCGAATTCGCGATCCGCGAATTTGCGGATTTGCGAATTCGCGATCCGCAAAGTTCGCGAATTTGTTCGAATTTGCAGATTTTTGTTTTTTTGCGTGTTCGCGGGGTTTTTGCGTGTTTGCTGGGTTTTTTGCGTGTTGGCGGGGCTCTTTGCGTCTTCGCGAGCCGCTTGCATAGCGAAGTTACCCATGCAGTCGTTTATGGGAGAGGGAGAGAGAGAAAGATAGATAGATAGATAGATAGATTGATAGATAGATAGATGGATAGATAGATAGATAGATAGATAGATAGATAGATAGATAGATAGATAGATAGATAGATAGATAGATAGATAGAGAGAAAAAGAGGGAAAGAGAGAGGGAGAGAGAGAATGAGAGAAAGAAAGAGAGGCCGGATCTCTGAAGGGCCATATTCCTGAGTTGCCCCTACAGAACATACAGCTTTTTATTTTTAGCAAAATGCATATGAAAATTGTGCTGTAAAGGTCTCTTTTAGTTTAACCCCTCCTGACAACTCAAAATGGGTGTATTTGCCATCCTCTCCCTTCTTCCTGTTTTTTATATCTGTAAGTGCTTCCTGATGAGGTTTAATTCCTCGGACAGGTGCCTCGTTGCCTACTTGTAACTATTCTCTGATCCTGCTTCAAGGGTCAGAGAAGGGTCAGAGAATAGTTGCAAGTAGGCAACGAGGCGCCAGGAAGCAATTAGCAGCAGGTGTCCAAGTTGAAGTTAATTTGTTTGTAACCCTTTTGTAAAAGGTTACAAAGAAATTAGGTTCAACTTTTGCACCTGCTGCTGTAACCCTTGCTTGGCTGAAAATGCGTCCCCGCTGATTCGCGGATTTTACCGCGATTTCGCGAGATTCGCGGATCGCGAAATCGCGGAAAATCCGCAAATTCGCCCACGAAACGGATTTTACGCCCACCCTTACTCCTGTCCTGTCACTAAGATATTGGTAGGTAGTTAGTTTCTTAGGGGTCTATTAGAATGTCGGGCGGATTGCCACCGCCCGCATGACGGTGGCGATCCGCCTGACATTCTCCTCCGACCGCATTTCATTTCCCCCACCATATTATATTAGTATGGTGGGGGGTACCCCGGCAGACGGAAAGACCGTTTGCCGGTCTTCATCCGGTCACACAGGTGAATATTAATATATATTTCCCTAACTTTATCACACCTTATTTTTTTCGAACTATTATTTCCGGTTCTTAATTCTATTTTTTACCAAATCTTCTTTGAGCTATCTTTTTCTAAATTCTTGTTATTTCTGCATTACCTACCAACTATGGGGCTCATTATGATGGTGGGCGGAGGCACCTCTGTGGTGCGGGCAGAAAATGTAATTTACCACACACCAAATCAGAATACATTTGCAGGAATTTTCAAAATAGTGAAAATGCAATAGATTAACACGCAATGTTATTTAATCACATTGATGGAAGTCCAAGTGTACAAATCTCATTTTTGAAGGGAGACCATATAGTAGAGGGGGATGGGTAGTGCGAGGTAGTTAGTGAAGGGTAGGATAGTTGAAAGTTAGTGACAGTAAATCACAAGCAGTTCAGGTATACAGATGTTTATATACCAAATAGCCAACATCCAAACATTAGAGGCATAATGCCATACAACACAGTCACAGTTTTTGAATCACTGTTTAACGGTTATTGGCAGGTATTCAAAAGTCAACGTTTCGACCCCTTGACCGTAGGTGTCTTTGACCTTACTGCTGGGGTCTTCATCAGGACTATTGTGGTGTGAGAGAGAAGTAGGGCACCTGAGGAAAAAGGAGGGTGTTTTAAAACCCGGACTTAAAGTGGAATATTAAAATATTAAAAGGAATCCCAGTAAACTGGGCAATGTTACTTGTTTTTATCATGAATGTAGCGGCGGGAAGGGGGGTAACTCTCACAGTCCAACTGTTGGGAGAACATGGGGCTCCAGGTCTCTTCAAGATAAAGTAGCAGAAAGGTGACGTCACCTACATAATAAAGGTGACCATTAGGCGAACAAACGGCACATAGTATGATAGGAAAATTTATTATAAGGCCCTTAGAGAATTCTTGATTCGGATTCTTGGCAAAAACGATAACTCATCTACTCCTTCCCTGTATTAGGCTTAGGTTAGGTAAACAGGGGTAGGCGTATCTTAGAAACACCAGTTGAGTACGTTTAGTCATTATTTTATCATTGTATGTATTTTATCCATTTTAAGTATCTTATGGCTTAGAAACCATATAAATGCTTTCACAGTATTATTTCATAATAACCATTTTACTGTACGCACTTTACTTTATGACAAGTATTGCAATTGTGGCAATTCACTTCTCTTGCATGAGAAAGAATACTGCTCAATAAATAACCACTATTATTGAAAACACCCGTCTCTCTATTTCTCTGCACTCTTGATTAAACTAAACATGCACGATTAACTGAGTGAAATAGCTATCTATTGTTTCCGTGACTCTGGAGATATACTCCTTATTCTGGGGGAGCAAAGTTGTCATGTTTATGCGGTTGTCAGAAACTAATCCCTTCTTGTCTATTCAAGAAAGTTAGCACCTTCTTGTTTACTCGAAAAAGTTTCTAGTGACCTCTGAGCTAGCTGGCATTTCATAATTAAGTCTAACATATTCAATAGAGACCTAGTCGACCTCAGTCCTACGTCTTCACTGTCGTTTATGTTATTCCAATGCGCAGAGCCTATTGGGAATAGAGGAATTACACTACATGGCGCCCAACATTTGGTAAGACGATAATTTAACGCTAGATAATAGAGTAACTCAGTCAGTGCTTTTTCACACAGACCCCTTTTTCCCGTAAAAACTCCAATAGACGTCTGGAGTGGGTAAAAGGTTAATATCCGCCAAAACTTAGTAGGAAGAGATTCCTATGTAAAAGTTTTTGGTTAAGTCAACGTTGAAGGATACAGTGTTCCAACATATTGTGCACCTAATCTTTATTTCCTTGAATCTTGCTCTGCAAACTTTCTGTCAGCAAAATGACAGAAAGTGACGACGAAAGAGAGAGAGCTAGAATAGCAACTGAACTATTAGCAGAGGACACAAGTCTTCAGCAAAACAACCCGGATGCAGTAATCATCCCGTTAAATGTAAGAAAGAGTGTAACTTACAAACTAATAAATAGTGGTGTATCATCAAGAGGTGGTACAGTCATATTTGTGGTAGAGGCACATGAATATCGGCAGACAGAGGTATTCTATTCATGGATAAATTTTCCAGCAGCCAATGCTATAACACACAAGTTCCACTACTACAAAGCAGAGGAAACTCCAGCGGAATACGTTCCTATCGAGGACATCAAAATTCCACTAACTTACCACATGGCCGGTTCAAGCCAGCTATACACCACATCCTGACATTGAAGAAATGTCAGACAAAGAACTGTTAGTTCAACTAAAACAATTAACAAAGGCATATAGACAATTAGTTCAATTGACAATTGACGGTACAATCTGCGGCCAAAAATTGAAAGAAACAGATATAGCAGAACAACCTTTTGAACTTGCCAGAATAATTGAAAAATCCTATGAAGAATTAGGTAGAGACAGTTTGGGTGGAAAACCACTAAAACCACAACGAACTGAAAATCCTGAAAAAACATTTATTAAGAATAATCTCATTCCTCAAAAGAAGAAGTGGGATTGTAATAAGCAAACCACTCCCAGAGAAAAACAGTTTCAGACCAGAGGAAGGTCTCCCCAAAGGAGAGATAGATCTACAGAACGGGGGGGCAAGTCTCCACAACGGGAGCCCTCTGAAAAAAGATATAACCTTGGAAATAGGGAAAATCTGAGAAAACCTGACACATATCAAGATATTGATACACGTCCCTCTCGATCTTTTCAGACTTCCTCACAGAAATCGGAAAGAAGAGGACGGTCAGAACATAAAGAAGAGCGCGTCAAGTCCAAAGACAAAGAACCCGCTCATCAAAGTGAAATATTACAGTTTCCCGGTATGCAACGGTTACCACACATTTTTTACAACGCGGTACCGTTAGCACGCTACTTTTACCACGCAGGTCGTTACAACGAAATGCGCTGGGGGGCGCTCCAGGATAGTAAATACTTTAATTTACTATCCAACTCCTTTCCCTAGAGTCCACGGGGACTGGAGTTGGAATAGTAAATTAAATATTTTACTATCCAGCGCCCCTCCACGCAAGTCGTTGTAACGACTTGAGTGGTAAAAGTAGCGTGGTAACGGTACGCGTTGTAAAAGTACGCGTGGTACCGTCATACATCCCAGTTTCCCAAATAGAAGGTAGCCAGTATTAAAGTAAAACATGCCGAGGATTCTGAGGGCACAACTCAAGAACGGAGAATGGGCCCAGACAATGCTAGACAGCGCAGCAGAAGTGACCATAACTCGCAAGATCCTGATGAATCTTCTGGAGACAGTGGACACGAATGAATACATTCAAGTGGAAACTGCAGACAAGGCATGGGCAAATTTTGCGAATTTGCAATTCGCGAATTTGCGGATTTGCGAATTCGCTATCAGCAAAATCCGCAAATTTGCGGATTTGCGGATTTTGCGGATTGTGTGGGTAAAGGCCGGGCGGGAAAACGGTGCACATCGCTAGTGTGAGGGGCAGGGCCAAACGAGCGAGGCTTATATGCGAGTTCACATGCCTCTTGTGTGTATAAAAGGACAGGCACGGATCAGAGAAGCTCGTGGTCACAGGAACTGCACAGGGATTGAGCTCGTGAAAGTCAATAATGCAAAGGCCTCCATCAAGCATCATAGCTAATTTTCGACGATAGATATGGGGAGAACGCACACCTGCCCAGCCTCGACAAAGCCTGTCCTTTTATGCACACAAGAGGCATGTGAACTCGCATATAAGGCTCGCCCGTTTGGCCCTTCCCCTCACACTAGCGATGTGCACCGTTTTCCAGCCCTTTACCCACTATGGAGGACAGCTCACTCGAGGGACTCCGGTGCTCTTCGGTGTGATGGCAAAGTTAATCAGCCCCCCCAAAAATGTGAGTTTTACCCACACAATCTGCAAAATCCGCGAATCCGCAAATTCGCAAATTCGCAAATTGCGAATTCGCAAAATTTGCCCATGATTAGTCAGGACTGCAATAGAGATCGCAGTTATGAACCGGACCAGATATCAGACTCTAGCACAGTAAGACCCGCCCAGACACCTCTATTAGACAGCATTAGACTATCTACAAGCAGGCGTCAAACCAGACAAATGCGATCCCATAAATATTAAGACGAGATTCATTTGGATGTGGCCCCAGTGCTCGGCTGATGCCAGAACTGTTATAAAAGATTTGCGAGTCTTTATTGGCACATATGCGATTGGCATGCTACATTCTGACCAGGGTCCTGCGTTTAGCTCTCGAGCTTACAAGTAGGCCATGACCATCTTGGGCATTGCATTGCGGTACTCTAGTCCATTCCACCCTGAGGGAAATGCGGTAGTGGAGAGAAAAACCTGTGACATAAAGCAATCTACAACAGAGAGGGTATTAGGTTCGGGTGATGGGTGGGTCAAACATCTAATAAGTTTCCAACGTAGTCTTAATATTCTGCCAAGAAATTCTCTGGGTGTAATCACTCCGTATGAACTTTTGTTTGGTACAAGAATGATAATCGAAGATCTCGATTGTCAGACTTCAGTGGTGGAACAAAAAGCGTTTGATATCAAAGATCGTTTGGCTGTTTTACAGGACTTGAATGAAACAAGAAGAAGTCTAAGTAACACAAAGCTAAAGCCAACGGCCACTGAAGAAAAACCTCCTGTCCCAGCAAGACCTGTCTGGATTCCAAAGATTGGGGATCTGGTCAGAGAAAAAATCGCGGTAAAAAAGGAATTTGGGCCTTCTTACAGAAAAGCAGTACCTGTCTTAGCTATCAGAGGAACAAGATCAGTAGTACTACCGCCCCTTGATGGTAAAAAGGAAAACAGAGTTGTATCAATCGACCTGGTAAAACCACAACCATGTGGCCAATAATAAGTAGTAGGCCCAGTGGACTCCCAAGAAGTAGCCGAAGACCAAACCTTGCTACAATCCAAGAGGTTCAAACTGAGAGACTAATCACATTTGATAAACCTGCAGTGAATAAAAAAGGACTATGCAACAAAGCCATGGAACTTGTGCCTCTTGAAACCCAAATTGCAACAGCTCGTCAAGAAACACCTGTCTACAATGATGTAGCCTCTGACTATACTAACATGACAAAGGAAGAAGCAACTACAAAGATTAATAACAATCCTGATGCCATTCAAACAGAACTGCATCTGGCTACTTCATCAATTTCGATGACTTTTCTGATGATCCAAGTTAACATGAAGACAAGCCAGCAAACAAAACTTTCAAAGTCAAAATTACAGAACTATTTCACCAACTTGGGGAAACATATCTGATTTCACCGTGGATTGAATTGTGGATTGTGTTAGGTGTACTTTTCCTCCTGCTCTGGCTCATTTTAGTTTTAAGCTTGGGAAGAATGATTGATGGAAAATACAGTACAATGGACACAGCAAGTCAGAACATCAACTTGGTTCTAAAACCTCACAGATCCTCTCACATTGAAAAAAGAGAACTATCATCAGTGAACATCACAGCCATTTCTATACCTGGTGGTGTAGCATGGGACACTACTGATTACGAAATCTATGGCCCAGTTGAACTCTTGAAATATCCACATCAGTTCAAGGTTTCTTTAAGTGACTTTGTATCCCCTAGTACTTTCTCTGATGATTGGGACTTTGAAAATATTAACAATATGATGTCAGATTTAGAAATGTCAGCTAAATATGCAGAACATGATTATTTACAAGGTTCATCAAATTATGAAGAAATGTATTGTTTTAATCATTATGGGCATTACTATTTGCATAAATAGGCTAATCTTAGAAATGTTTTTATTTATAATCAATGGGAACACTGTCCAACACTGCCAAAAGGCCGCTCAAATTTTTTTTAGGACAAATTACCATACTTCTCAGGGTTTAATATCATTGATCCAGAAACGTTTTATTTCAAAATTATGAATAAGACAGGAATGAAAAACATGTTAACAAATACTAAACTGATTAATTCTGAAAAAATTTATGAAAAAATGTCTACGTTTGGTTTTGAATTTTGGAAAAACAACATTGAGACAAAAACTTTCTGGGGTACAAAAGACTGGCAGGTACAAGGTTTAGAATCATTATTCGGAGCCTGCATGATCCCAGAACAAATAATGTTCCTGAAGGACACTATTCAACAAACGACCTGCCTTGGCCTAGCCAGGATAAAGGACTTAAACAAACCGTCTATACCAAAACCCATACCTGATAGTAATAGCACTACAGAAGTGGAGATAGACGTATCCCATATTTTAAAACAAAACAAACACTTCTTAATTGGAACAAATGGTTGATCTGGCCCACAGACACTAATATCTGTCAAGATAGATTCCTGAACAAAATACAGGGGTTCAAACAGAATAGGCCAGACCCAAGATATTCCCAGAGACAACATCCAGGGATAATAACAACCTATAGTGTAGGAAAACTATGCCTCGAATGGCTACAGAAATCCACACTACCTGAAATTAAGCAACACTTGACTTTACCTATAGAAGGTGCTGACTTGCGAGATTTCTTACTGGGACCTCACAAACAGCGTCAAAAAATGTTTCATATACGCCAGTATATACGCAGCTTACAATGAAGCTTGGAAAGTAACACAAATTGAAACTGCAGAAAAAAATACGAGAAATTGATCGTATTAATTTGGAAAAATCACTGTCTGTAGTGGACAATGAGTTAACGACTCTGTTCTCCAGAATTTATTCACTGGACAGCATTCTATCATCTGCTATTGATATAATAGAACAGGATATGCTAATGTTACAACATGGCCAGTCCCAATTACGTTCTATTGTACAGTTAGTCTGGACGTTACAAAATCTGCGTTCAGGCTACGTGCCATGGCGTCTGATAAACACAACATCATTATTTTCTATCTTTAACCTTACTGATAAACAAATCTCTTTGGCAAAAAGAGGGGCAGACTATACGGTGCTGAGCTTTGAAAAACGAGAAAGATTGCCATTGACAGTCTCCGAAAAACCTGTCATTGAATGGATAATACATGGCCCCATTACAATTCCGATAACGACTTTTCAGTTTCAATATTGCCAAAAGTATATACCAGCAGGCCTGTATAAAAGGTTGGGTAAAGGGTACATCAAGTCAACCTGGAATTTACCTTACACACATAGATGTTGGAGTGGGGGCAAGAAAGAGGTATTCCTTAGTGGTAACAACTGTAAAAATTCACTAAGCAGTACACTTCTGTGTCAAAGAATTAACTTACACGGAGCCTGAAAAAGGTTCATCAAATACCCTTTCATGCCACCTGCACGGCACCCCTGCTACACAGATAGAGCCTTTTTTCAGACAGCTTTCCAACGGCAGCTACGTTATAATAAGGGACCACAGCTGTTGGGGCATGGTGCCAGGAACGGCCTATCTCGTGAGCGTTACTTCCAGGGTCACTTGTTGTATGCAGGTATTGTATCCAAACAACAAGCCAGACATGGAGGCAGCAATATGGCCTTCTTTGAATATCTCTTCTATTCGAATTGATACTTAAAGCAGAATGGAGAAGTGTGGCTCACTGGTTAGAGGAGGCAGACCTGGAAGCAGAGGTCAGCCCGGGACCAGGGTTCAATTCCCGGCTCGGCGGGTCTTGAGTCCGAAAATGTCCACAGACTCGACAACTCTCGCTCTGGTGCCTACTCGATTCATGGGTTCACACTCTGCGACTCTGGGCAATAGCTTGCTTAATCTCCACAACGCCCCTCGCGGTGGGATGCCTTGCTTTCACCTTGTGGATACCCTGCCGGGGTTTCTCACAGGGGAATACCAGGACGGGTTCCCTAAGCAAGCGCTTAGATACCGGGTCGGTGATTTGCGCTATATAAATACATGTACATTTACATTTAATGAAGTCTATTCTTTTACAAACAACTGTGCCTTTAACCTCGTCTAGAGAAATGTATGATCTGCAAGTTGCAAAGACAGCAGCAGAGATACATACATTATTATCGACAAATTGCCCTGTACATTTCATAGAAATGTTAAGCCAAATCTTAAACATGTCTGATACCAGTGGCATCGCACATGTATTTAAGACAACTTTTTCAGGACTGTTAGCCCCCTTTGAAGCAGTCCTGAGCACCTTTCTGAATTTCGTGCACTCTGTGTTCGGCGGCCTGCCTCTCATCTTGGGACTCGTAGCAGGAATCTTATTTTTGTTTCTTCTGCTCCGAAATGGCAAGTCAAGTCACAGACAAAACTCAGGCTACAATGGAAGACACGATCCTAGCAATGCAATACAGAGAGCGGATTACTTAAGTCCTCGGCTTGGCTCGGCTAAGAGATCTGAATACTATCTGGTTTCTTTCATTCAGACCAATCAGGCAAGATTGCATCTTACCTGTTCTACGATACCTGCTCTGTGGAGAAGAATGCGTGTTCGACGTTTGTCTCACACTTCCATCAGCAGTACCTATGGATATCGATACTTTGCTTGGTTCGGTAACGGCTCATGCAACGTGTTGTCCCCAGCGGCTACCCATTCTGATGATGCATTCGTTGAGACCTCACCTTTACGATTAGGTGGCGGTGAGGTACGAGATGAAAGTGGCACACAGGTACAACCGTCTGTGAAAATTGCTGATCCAGATAACGCTGACGGTAATGCATCTCACATATGCACTATTTCCACTTTTTCGGAAATGGCCCAACTTTCACCTACTGTTGTAGACAAATTTTTTGCCAGCCTATCTGAATTGATGTTCTCTCCTAACAACGAGAGTAACTGTTGAAAAAGCAAGCACACAGCGTTCCCTAAAATCTGAATTCGGCCTTCAGTTTTGGTAAACAGAACCTAAAAAACTTTGGAACTATTTTTTTTCCCAAGAGAGCAAAATTGATTTTTTCCAGTTCCCAAAATATTTACCTTTTTGGCACATGATACTCTGCTTAAAGTAGAACTATTCTTAGAGAACAAGATTTCTATTTTTAGAAACTCTAGAGACAATATTAGTCTCCAGCACATGTACAGTCTTGTATAACTATGTGATGAAATGGTCTCGACCTTCTCTTCTGTATTAAGAGCCATTTCATAAATGTAAATTTCGTGATTCATTCAGTCAACATTTTAAATGTACAATATATGCATTATCTGGGGGCAAACGGGGGGAAAACATGGCGGGCGGCTAGGTAGCAGGTCGCGGATGTCGGTAGTCGTGGCGGTGCTTGAGTGGAGTGCTAGGCAGTAACTGACCACAGCGCGAGCATATTGAAAGAAGAAACTGCTCACCAAAGGCATTGGGTTTCGGTTTTCAAATTTTTTGTGAATATCGCTGGAGATGATTGAAGCTGTCTGTTCAGCGGCGTATGGCGGAGGCTGAGGAAGAGAGCTCCGTACGGCTGTGAGCAGAGGTGGAGGAGGTGGAGCTGCGTCTGCCTGTCGACTTGCCGAGCAAGAGCTGGGAAAGGGCGGCGCTGGAACTTGGTAGAGGATGCCGTGCGGTAGCAAGGATCGGCTTGAGAGCTATCGGAGGTCGGGGAGAGGAGAGGAGCCTCTGGCATGGGCGTTGGAGGTGAAAGGTGGAAAGGGTGTTGTAGAGAGACCCCAAATAATAACTCCACTAGGTACTGGCTTGGTGGATATACAGCTAGGGAGTAGGGGAGGAATCAATAAGGTGGACAGTAGAAAATTGGTGGCAGGGCGCCCCAGGTACTCGCTAAGGAGTACAAAGACAGACATAAGTGAATCTGCTTTGGGTAAGCCG
Source organism: Lissotriton vulgaris (assembly GCF_964263255.1). Lineage (NCBI taxonomy): Eukaryota > Metazoa > Chordata > Amphibia > Caudata > Salamandridae > Lissotriton > Lissotriton vulgaris. The sequence goes on from NC_141685.1 coordinate 1,452,157,666, forward strand.
AAAACCCTGCAAAAGATCTTCGGAAAGTGTTCAATTAAAGAAGACAAAAGTGCTAAGGCAGGGGAGCTGGACTTAAGAAAAGATACAAAAAAGGGAAAGCAAAAGGGGCTCGAGTATAAGGTAGTTACGACCCCATCACTCAATTCATACTTTAAACCAATTCCTAAAGTACTGATTTTGAAGTCGCATCCTACTCAGTTAGTTCAGGACCCCGACTCTGATAAAGACAGAGAGTTAGTACAGGGTGTATCAAAGGGTACAGAAGAGCAGGATTGGACTCGGCACTTAACTCCCAACCCTTATCAAGCTCTGGTGATTGAGATGGAAGAAGAGGGAGAGATTGCGCAAGATATCGCTGGTATGGCTAATGCAGAGACCCCGCCGCAGCTGAATACAGCATTAGTAGCTGAAGGTGTGCTGGAAAGTATGCTGGAGGTTGAGGAATTGGGGGGGCCCTGATGATAATAGATAACTCGTTGACAAAGCATGAAGGTCTGGAAAAGGTGTGGATAGCTCTTGAGCCAGATAACTCAGACTCTTCAGACTCTTCAGTTGTGGCGCTTCTCAGAAAATTAGAGAAGGATATACATTTGGGCTTTGAGGCCTCCAATAAAAACCAGGAGCATATAAGAGTCTCATATAGTTTACTGGATGCCAAACTTGATAAATTAAGTGCCCGCACAGAAATGCTTGAGACAGAAATGAAAGTGATGAGGGAGAGAGTTCTAGATAATCGCAAGGAGATTGAGATTATAAAATTCAAAGAGCGAGAGAATGATGAGAGAGTTGAGAGACTGGAAAACCTGAAAAGACGAAATAATCTAAAAATGTTAAAGTTACCAGAAGGAAAGGAGGGGTCAGATATAAAAAGCTATGTAGTACAACTGTTAAAAACTGAGCTACAGCTAGAGGAAACCGTAGAGGTATTGTTACGCGATATTCAGAGGATGCATTGAGATCCTTTCCGGTTGAACCCAAACCGCTCTAAACCAAGAAAGATACTAGTTAACTTCTTGACTTACAATTTGAAAGAAAGGATTTTGACATCTGCCCTTAAGAAAAAGAGTATAATGGGGGACGGAATTGCTTTGGACAGAAGGTCAGATTTATCACCTGCTACAGCAAGTAGACAATGGGAGTTAGGAAAGCGTATGGTGCCACTCAGAGCATTGGGGGCGACAGTCCAATTGAAATTTCCTGCTTTCCTAAAAGTAATGTGGCAGAACAAAATGTATACGTTTCGAGGGTTTGAAGAGGTGGAGGCCTTTTTAGAACAATGTCAAGGAGAATAGTGACTATGTTAGGGGAAGGTGAGCAAGTTAAGGAAGATCAGATTACTGCCTGGCACCCACATATTAGTGTATAGCGAGAAATAGATATGTGGTGCACCGCCACTTGGACATCCACAAGGCCTAGGCTATGGGTGTTTTGGTTGGGTTTTCCAGGGAGGGGGGAGAGTGGTGGGTGGAGGCATGGGGGTTGTGGGGTAGGGAGGAGGTGATAGGGGGGGAAGGGGAGCGGGAGAAAAGAAAAATATCCTCAGGAGCGTCTTTGCCACCGAAAGGTGGGAAATGTGGGCAAGCTGCTATGAGTGGGGCTAAGGTCAAGGGACTAAGTTTCCTTACATGGAATGTTAATGGCTTATGAGTGAAGTCTAGGAGACAATTAATATTGAAATATCTAGAGGATTCCCTTGCACACGTGATTATTTTGCAGGAGACGCATCTAACTGAAAGGGAAAGTAAGGAGATCTTTTCTGCTCAAAAATGGATAGTTAGTGCTTTTGCTACACCCCAAGAAATAGTTACAAAGGGGGTGGCAATTTTGATCAGAAAAGGGGTTAACATTGTTATGGAAGTTAAGAGAGCAGATAAAAGAGGTAGATGGGCGATTGTTAAAATAAGAGTGGCAGGGGAAGTATTGGTAGTAGTCGGCTATTATGGGCCAAATGTGGATGATGAAACTATCTTGGGTGAGCTGGCGGTGGAATTACTAGATTTTCCAGGTAAAATAATTATGGCTGGAGATTTTAATATGGTTTTGGATTGCAAGTTAGATAGGACGGGAAATAGCAGAGCTGTTGTAAATGGTAAGATGTCGTCTAGGTTAAAGTTGATTATGGCACAGCAAGGTTTATGTGATATTTGGAGATCAAAAGCAGGTCAGCTGCTAGGATTTACTTTTTATAATAAAAAATATAATCATAGATCCCGTATAGATTTCTTTTTGATTGTTGTTAGGTTGAAGGATTGGGGAACGAAGGTGATTCACTTAGAGGCACATATTTCAGACCACTCAGCTGTTGGATTGAATTTAGAGTCGGGGACGGAGGGTTTGACTTCAACCTGGAGACTAAATCGTACAATCCTCTTAGATAGGGACTATTTAGAAGTCCTCAGTGATGAGGTACAAGTGTTTTTAGCTAGAAAATGAAGGGTTGACCAAACAAGAAATAGTATGGGATACGTGCAAAGCGTTTTTGAGAGGGAGACTGGGAGCTCAGGGCGCTAAGAAGAGGAGATTGTATCATAGAAAAGTGCTGGATTTAGAGAAAGAAATACGTTCTTGGGAAGCTACTGAAACAGGACTAGGGGGTGATATAACGAATGAGGAAGTAAAAAATAAGCTCTTCGAATTAAAAATAGAACTAACAGCAGTACTGTCACAAAGAGTTAAGGAAAAGTGGGAAGCTAGTCAGTTGGCTCACTTTTCCTATGGAGAAGGTTGTGGCAAATTGTTAGCGTGGACAGTTAAAAAAGATCTGACACGTAATCAAATAAAAGAAATTAAAAAGATAGATTCAGGAGAAATTATAACAGATAGTAAAGGAATTGCAGAAGCTTTCCATGAGTTCTTTGTAGGAGCTTACAGGGAAGACCTTTGCCCAAGACAATCTGAAATGGATGAGTGGCTACAGCATTTGGATCCTCTTTCTGGGGACCTGGTGGGGGTGTTAAACAGGGAAATATCTCAAGATGAGGTGGTTAGGGTGATCAAAGAAAGTAAAAGGGGAAGGGCACCAAGCCTGGATGGCCTCCCGGCTGAAGTATATAAAGTACTAGTAGATATGATTGCTCCCACATTGTGTCAACTGTTTAACCGAATCTTTACGGGTGGAGCAACCATACCCAGCTCTTGGAATGAGGCAACAATCTCTCTGATACCTAAACCAGGAAAGTCACCTAGTAGTATGGATTCATACAGACCTATATCACTTTTGAATTGTGATTATAAGTTCTTTTCCAAAATATTGGCAGACAGACTTAGCAGGATTATCCATAAATTGATTCATGAGGACCAGAAAGGTTTTGTTAAGGGGCGATACTTGAAAGAACTAACTTTCACTCTTATTGGAATTATAGAAATGGCTTCCACGCATGAACTTCCCTTGGCGGTAATTGCTTTAGATGCCGCCAAGGCTTTTGATCGAGTTAATTTTGCTTATTTAAAAGCACTCTTGCAGCATCTTAAGCTAGGATTTTTTTTTGCTGAATCCCTCCTTTCCTTGTACTGCTCCCCGACTTCATGTGTTTTGGTTAATGGTATACTAACCCAGTCCGTTAAAGTAATGCGTGGGACAAGACAAGGGTGTCCTTTATCACCCTTGCTGTTTAATTTATACATAGAGCCATTAGCCTATAGAATCAGAAGCTCTGAGAAGATACCCCCTTTTGTAGTTGGTGACTGGTCGAAAAAAATGGGTCTGTATGCAGATGATATTATCATCTATTCTTCTAATCTGCATCAGTCCTTGGAAGACCTGGTGAAAATAACTAAGGAATTTGGAACAGTTTCAGGCTACCAGATAAATCAGGATAAAACTGAGATAATGGCTTGGAACTTAAACACGGAAGGGTTAATCAGTAAAATAGAAATGAAACATCTGGGGGTTAGGATTACTCAAAGTATCGGGGATCTTACTAAAGTTAATTTTTTTAAGATAAAGAAAGACGTTTCAGCCACTCTTAAAGGATGGATGAATCTTCCGTTGTCATTATATGGCCGGACTAATCTAGTGAAGATGGTGATCTTGCCGAAAGTCACATTTCTGTTTAAGACTATCCCCCTTGGGTTCAGAAAGGATTGGATGGCTAAACTACAGAGCGAGATAGTTTCATTTATTTGGGCATCAAAGGGGTCACGCTGATAGAGCGCGCAGTTCTCCCGGGTCACCTGAGTTACCAATTCTTTACACGCACTGGGCCCTTGGCGTGCAAAACCTTTACTACCACACTAATTGATTTGGGTGATCCGGGTGAGGATTTCTCCTCCTGCACGCTGCTATGAGCAATTAAGGTTTGGTTTCACCTCTGCATACCATGTACCTGACTTACCACAGGCACAATTCTTACGACGGACCTGGAGCTATAAGGGAAAATAGTAGACAGGCCTAACATCAGATACTCTTTATAATCAGTAAATACTTTCCACAATTTCGTAAAATGACCACAGACACCTGAGGATGTTTAAAACTTTATATAAGTTCTTTAGAGAGAAGATGACAAAGCAATAAGTGATAGGCAGAATAATGCATCTAACATCAAAATCAAAACCATAAAGTAGCTATAGATAAGTGCTAAGACCATTTGAGTATATGGGAAAACTAGAGGTAGGATTTTAGAACAAACTAGTCACTGCAACTTTATACTAGAAACAATAGGACATGGATGGGACCTAGAACATGTACTTAACCTATGTGTACTAGGCTATTCCTGCTAAGATCACTGCAATCGGCTAAAGGGAAGGGAAAAATTGGAACATACTAATACAATATAACAATTGGCGATTCTCTAAAGGTAGGGAGAGAAGTGGAACAATTCTAATAAACAATAGCATATAACTTGTTCTCAATGTGATAGAGCAATATCTCGGCAAGAGAGCTTTATTTAGAAAGTAGAGAGAGAAGACGAGAAAGAGGGAGAGAGACGCAAACCCACGGACTGATAATTACCTAGTTCAGAATGAAGACTAACCCTGGCCACGGGTCAGTTGGAAGGACGGGGACAAGGACCCTCAGGAAGGAATGCCAGAATGCGAGCAGGTACAGCTCACGGACAGTAAGGACAGGATACCCCTCAGAATTTGGGATCAGGACTGGGCTCACCAAGGTACGACCAACACCCACAGCTTCAGAAGCAACGCCAGAGTTACCCCTCTCTGCAAGTAATCCGCCAGTAACCCCGATTTGGGTTTTCGAATTTCCCAGCAAAGTGCTTCGCCAGCACTTAGGATTATTTCCACCCCTTAGGAGTTTGTGGAAAGTATGGACAGAGTGCTCCGCAGCACTTTCAGATTGAGCACCTATAGAGTTCGTAGGGTCAGTGACAGGTCTGCTACTCGGACAAGTCGGACAATTTTCCTAAGCTAAACTAGGGCAGTTATACTGTTTTGGGGTCCCTCAGACCACCCACTAATGTTGCAAGTGACAGTTTCCCACATTGTGATTGGTCAGGAGAGGTGGTGCGGTCATTACCACCTCCTAGAATTCAGTTTTCTCATACTTAATATTCAATTTTGCACACCCGCCCCCCGGGTTCACGTTCCCATGCATGGAATACAGCAGTATAGGACAGTTCACAATAGGTAGCAACAGTATTGCTTTTTCCAAGGTAAGACTCCGTATTCCCAGCGATGTTCCCAGGCGCATTGTGCTTCAGGAGCCAGCTGGCTAGATTTAGCTTCTGCGCAGTTAGAACTTTCCCTGGTCACCTGACAGGGTTCAGAGGAGCCTCAGCATGGCGTCGCTCATGTATGCCCCAGCCCACAAAGACGCGGTACATGAAAAGTAAGCGAGAACAAATTAAAATCACATATAAAATGATCACACTGTATACCATGATAATATTCTAACCAACCCTTACTTTATAATGACTATAGCATTATGGTTTAGTGCGAAAAGATAGATAGGCTAAAGCAGCAGTAGCAAGCGGAGAGCGAGGTGAGAGACAAGCGGCCATGTTTGCAACAGTGCGCATGAGCACAGAATCCCTCCAGAATGCGAGTGCGTCACATCCCATGGGTATGACCGACGCATGCGCAGACTGAATTTCGGCGAAGCAGCCATTTTTAGTGCAAGCTTCGTTTAGTACGAGAAAAGACAAACAAGCAAGCATCCTGGGGACACCCGCGTGTTGGGAAAACACTTTATAAATGACGAAAAACGAGGTTAATATTATTATGCAGTTTAGACAAGGGTTTTGCATACGAGCAGGGCGCTTTACATGCGAATCCCAGCTCCATCAATCCCCTCTTTGATGATATTTACTATCATCACCACATAGAAGGAAACAGATGCCAACTTTTCTCATTCATCCACATCGTTCATTTCAATTTCAATAAACTTATTGTTTAGTTTTCTTTCAGCTTCCCTATGGGAGTGGTGATTTTTCGCCTTTTTGTAAATTGCACTCTTTAGCTCTTCTAGTTCTAATTCATCAATGTTTCTTTTCACCCCCCTCTGACTTACTGTATATTTCTTTTTGCACCTTTGGCATTTGCAGCAGATAAAAATGATCAATACAATTACACCTATTACAACTATTGGCATCAGTATTTTCCACAGAAGATTTCTACCTAGGTTAGTAAACCAATTACCTATAGAGGAGAGACCTCCAGTCAGTCTCGTCCAGGCACTGTCAACCTCCAATGGTTTGAGTTCTTTTTCCAAATTAGTTATGTTTTTCACATATTGTTTTAGTTCGATACTTTTATCAGGAATGTAAGTGCAACAATGTTGCACTTTCAGCATTCTACAGACTCCGCCCTCTTTTGCTAATAGGGTGTCAAGGGCAAGACGGTTTTGTAAAACCATTGATCTGATCGCAACCATTTCAGTATTGACCAGCAGGAATCCAGCAGAAGTGTCAGTAGATAACCGATCCACTACTGTAGACAATTTGCAGATTCTATGGGTGTTCAGAACTACCCCCATTCCAGGTATCAGTGCACTAAAAATATCACCTATAATTTCACCTACACTTTCACGTTTACTACGCACTAAGCCATTAGTCTCTTCATCGCTTCCAGCTGCATTATTCACATGGTATATTTTCGGGAAAACAATGCCAAAGTAGCAGCTTCCATACCAGTGATCTGGCAATTTGAAATAAGCCTTGTTCCCACATATATAATATATTCCGGGGAACACAGGTTCTGACCCATTTTTGAAACCCCAACCTCCAATTACCTTGTAATTATGTTCACACTCGCTGGAACCGATGAATACATTGTTATAGTACTCTGTCTTTTCCCTGTGGATACAAAGTTTCCCCTTTCGTTCAAAATCCAGCAACAAGGCAGGACTAGCTTCGCCTTCCGAGGTGTTATCCATGTGCTCAGCCCACCTAGGGACTCTATCCTTTTCGTCATTTGCCTTCTTCTGAAACTTTTCTCTCCTTCTGTCTGCCATCTTTATAAACATCTTTTCCTGCTCTTGCAGTGAGCAGGTCAGATTATCTTCTCTTGCTTTATCTAAATCTATGTTACCTATAGTCAGGAAATATTCTCCCATATAGCGGGTCACGTCACTTGTAGTATGTACACGGTTCAAGTGTCCTCTAATAGGAAGTTCAGAAAATACTACGTCATCATTTGAATAATAGTACTGCAAGGTGCTTCTATAGAACAAGCTAGCTAATATACTACAGGAGATTCCATAGGTCAAAGGTAGATGGTGGTATGTCACACCTTCAGCCACTGAAGTTGGCAGCTTCATGCAAACATAACAGTCCTCTATTTCCATAGCTACTACATAATGCACTAACAAGTTAGCAAAAACATTTAGATGCGTCCTGTTTCTCATTTTGTGAAAATGTAGTCCATCCTCATCTGGTGTTTCTAAATTAGGTCGTGTGTGTGTCAGTCCTACTCTTTTGTCGCGTCTTTCTAGGCTTCGTGGTGTTTCTGCAGTCTGTACAACCCCTACGTCTACTGCTTCGGGTTCAGTAGGGGACAAGTTAGGATTTTTACTTATCATAAAAGGTAGAAAAACTGTTAGTCCTATCCACATTACTATTAACATGGCTACACTACACAGGCATATTTTACAACAGGTTTTAAGACACCCACACCGGGATCTCCCAGAGACATTCGGATCAGACATATTTAGCTTACAGGTGGCTTTTGCTACCCCTCTTCGTTTCTTTGCACCAAAGGCTCACTTCGGGGCTCTCTCAAGGAGGGTCTTCGTCCGAACTCCGATCAGCAATGGACTCGTCGTCACTGTTGCCACTGTGGTGTGGCTCGTCAATTTCCTCCAACACCAAGTATGTCCACTCAGGTCTCCGATACAGTCGGTTCTGTCTCTTTATTCTGTCACTCTTTCTTAGTGATTTACCTTGGGCTGCATTTCTTTCACTTTGAGCCCTTTTTCTGTCTTTCAGGTTTTCTTCGACTGTCTTTAGTCTGAGCCTCAGTCTCTTGACGTATCGGGGTGCACTTCTGCCTCCGTGCCTCCCAGTTGTTGAGGAAACTTGGCCTTCTTCGTGCACTCTTTTTACTTTTTGATGTGGCACCTCTGTCTCCCTGCCTGTCTGACTTGTTCCAGGTCTTTCGTCTATTTCTTCTGCCTGGTCCCTAGTCTGTCCCTGCTCAGATTCAAATCGTACTCGCTTTTTGTTTTTCGTTATCGTTGTTTCCGTTGTCTGAGCACTTTGATCTAGTTCTATCTGTTCCTGTTCATGCTCTTCGATCTCTTCGTTTTCTTCTGCATGAACGTCAGCTCTAACTTCTAACTGTCCCTTTCCCACTTCTGGAGTTTCAGGTGAAGTTTCGATGTCTTGATCTGTCCCTACTTGGCCTACGTCCTGATCAGGTGTGTTGTGACTTTCGTTGACCTGACCTTCTTCCTCTATTTCTAACTCACCTGGACTATCCCACTCACTGTCTAAGTAGGAATATTTCCGGGTTCGTATTGGATCATGAACCGGGTCGTCGGCGGGGTACCACTCAACGTCTCGACTTGTGCTCGGCAGTTCAATGTCAGCTAGCTCCGGACTCTCCTCCTCGGAAGCTTCTTCAGCTGCGCTGCCTTCAGCTCCAGTCGCGTTTTCTCCAGATACCCGCTTTGTGTGGCTGGCGTGGATCCACTTCGGTACACCAGCACACTTTACAGCAGTAGTAGTGACGAGGATCACTTGTCGTGGCTTTCCCCACCTTGGCTTCAGGCAACTGCTCCGGGTGTGTTTCTTTAACGCCACCCAATCTCCTGGTTGCAGTTTATGCGCTGGAGTCTTTGGCCATTCGTCTTCTGTCTCTCCAATCTGCTGAGAGAGAGAACGCACTTGGTCACCCAACTGCTTGCAGTACTCTAATACCATATCATCAGAAATGCTTAGCAGTTTGTGTCCGGGTACCCATGCCTGTCGCATCACTCTTCCCATCAACACTTCATGGGGACTCAGGCCAGTTTTTCTGTTCGGGATACTTCTCAAACTCATCAGCACAAGGGGTAAAGCCTCTATCCAGTTCATCTTTGTGGAATCACACATTTTTCCCAATCTGGATTTCAGGGTGCCATTTATTTGTTCCACTACCCCAGAAGCCTCTGGATGGTAGGCACAGTGCAATCTTTGCTTCATTTTGAATGCTTTACAGAGTTCTTCTAAGACATCGTTGGCAAAATGCCCACCTTGGTCCGTTTCGATTGTCTCTGGGATTCCGTACCTAGGTATCAACTCCCTGAGCAATAACTTGGCTGTGGTGAGAGCATCATTTTTCTTAGCTGGATATGCTTCCACCCACCTGGAGAATAGACAAACTATGACCAAGATATATCTATATCCTTTGCATTTGGGCATGGTTATGAAGTCTGCCTGCATTCTAACGAAGGGACCTACTGCCTTTCCAATAGTACTCTGCTCCACTACAGTCCTCTTTCCTGCATTGAATTGCTGACACACTAGGCACCTCTGGCAAAGCCTTTCCGCCTGGTTCCTGAATTTTGAATTACAGAACACTTTGTCAAACACCCGACACATCGCGTCTCTTCCCATATGTGTTGGCTCATGTATCATTCTGATCATGGGGTCGACCAAGCTATCAGGCAGTACAGGCAACCCAGTCGAGTTTATCACCACACCATCATCTCTCATTTTGCATCCATTTTCTGCCCACCTTCCTTTTTCTTTCCTGTCTGTGGCTTGTTGCAACTCTTTTAATTCTTCCCACGTTGACACATTCTCAAACAACATAAGTTGGCAGCTGGTTCCATCCCACAGTGCAATTTGTAGGGACATATGGTGACGGGCACAAAACTGTGCAATTTGGTCAGCGTACCTATTACCGGCAGTCACATCATCATTTCCAGATTTGTGAGCCGCACACTTGACCACAGCCAATTCTTTGGGTAATTGGATAGCTTCCAGTAAGTCATGCACCACCTTTCCATTTCTGATAGGTGTGCCTGAGGAAGTCATGAATTCTCTTTGTAGCCACAACTGGCCGAAGTCATGAACGACCCCGAAACAATACTGGCTGTCTGTGTAAACAGTTATTCTCTTGTTCTTACCCCTCTTACAAGCTCTGGTTAACGCGATGAGCTCCGCCACTTGTGCAGATTTCACCTCGCGCATGTAAGATGCTTCGATAGTTCCTGTCAGTGTAACCACAGCATAGGCAGCACTCAGACTCCCACTCTCATGTCTCAAACACGAGCCATCCACGAACATTGTTTTATCCCCGTCAAGTAGCGCTATTTCACGGATGTCTGGACGGGGTTTTGTGCTAAATTCAGTTAGATCGATGCAATTATGTTCCCCTTCCTCTTCAGCTTCTACATCCAGAGGGATAGGTAACAGTGTCGCAGGGTTTAGGACATTGCACCGGGAAATAGTTACATTTTCAGCACCAATCAAAATTCTCTCATACTTAGTCAGCCGACTAGGTGTGAGGTACTGGGTCTTAGTTCTAGTCAGTAGGATGACAACAGAGTGAGGAACATATACAGTGACGGGATGTCCCATGACAATGTTCTCACTCTGTTCCAGATTGACGCAAGTAGCAGCAACGGCTTTCAAGCATCCAGGTAATCCAGCAGCCACCGGATCTAGGGTGGCCGAAAAATAGGCTACTGGTCTTCTAACTAATCCGTGCTCCTGGGTCAGGACTGAAAGAGCACAATTCTCTCTCGTGTCACAGAACAGCTCAAAGGGCTTAGTGTACTCAGGCATACCCAATGCAGGAGCGGTACACAGACAGTTTCTCAAAGTTACCCAAGCATTCATGCTTTCACTGTCCCAATGGACGGGGTCTTCTACTCCTTTCTTCGTCATATTTATCAGGGGTCTGGCTAGAGCCGCAAATCCTACAATCCATTGTCTGCAGTAACCGACAACTCCCAAGAACATTCTCACCTCTTTCTGAGTTCTGGGCAGTTCCATTGCTTTAATTATTTTGATTCTTTCGGTAGTAACTTTCCTGATTCCCTTTTCTATCTGGTGCCCCAGATACTTCACGGAGTTTTTACAAAATTGCAACTTGTCAGGTGACACTTTATGTCCTCCTTTTCCTAAGTGATTCAGCAAGGCAATGGTGTCAGTGACACAGTCAGTCTGGGTTTTAGATGCCACTAACAGGTCATCTATGTACTGTACCAAAACAGACTCTCTTGGCAGCACTAGGGATTCAAGGCACTTTTTCAGTATCTGGTTGAAAATCGATGGGCTTTCGGTGTACCCCTGGGGGACACGATTCCAGACATAGATATGGCTGTCAAATTCAAAACTGAAAAGGAATTTGCTTTCTGGATGTAATGGGATGGAAAAGAATGCGTGGCACAGGTCAATGACAGTGAACCATTCTGCATTCCAGGGAATCTGATATAGAATCACTGCAGGGTTGGGCACAATAGGACAGCAAGGCACAACAATTTGGTTTACCTTGCGCAAATCTTGCACCACCCGGTACTTTCCACTAGGCTTTTTGATCCCAATGATTGGCGAATTACAGGGACTGCTCAGCACTTCCTCTATTATTTCGGCTTCGAGCAGCCTGGTAATCTCAGTCGCTACTCCTGCTTTTACCTCTGCACTCATTTTGTACTGCCTGGTTTTTGGGTACATTGCATTAGTTTTTATTGCTATTTTAACTGGGTCCACATTTGCCATCAAGCCTACATCTTTTCCTGTGAAATCCCATACTTCTGGAACTACTCTTTCTTGGAGCTCTTCAGGTAAATCCTCAATCGTCAAAGGCTTAATATCAGAATCTTGTCTGACTAACATCAGTTTGTACAAACCATCTTCATCTGGGGTCTGAACTTCGACGCCCTTTGGTGTGCAATAAATGGTACAATTCATCTTGCACAACAAATCACGTCCTAGCAGGTTCACAGGACTGGAATCACAGACCACAAATCTGTGCATTTCTTTAAATTTTCCTATAGAAATTTCCATTGGTTCAGTTACTGGAGTACTTATTATCTGATTGGAGACACCCACTACTTGGATCGCTTCTCCCGAGAGGGGTAGGTTAGGAACATCCACTGTTCTTACAGTAGATCTGGTAGCACCAGTGTCCAACAGAAAGGTGACGTCTTTTCCCTCAACCTTTCCTTCAATGTATGGTCCAGTCTGGTCTACCGGTAAGGAGGCGCCAAGCACGCACTCCTCATCCTCCCCTCTCAGGCCCCGTCAATCTTGATCTTCACAGAGGAAGGTATCATTTAGCAAGTACTGTGGAATGATTGCGTTTCTTTCACTCTCAACCTCCCATACTTCCGCCCTCTCATTCTGCTGACCCTGACTCTTAAAGTTCTGTCTAGGAGCGCGAGGTACTGGAGGTAATTTTACCTGTTGCTGGGTTTTTCTTGTCCCCTCTTTCGGCACCTGTGGATTTAAACCATTTACAGGGGCATTACCGGCCTGCAGGTGTGGACACTCGTCTCGCCAATGCCCTATCTGGCCACACCCATGGCACGGAAACTTTTTCATGGCTTCTTCACGACTCATTTTAGGTCTGGGCTTTCCTCCCCCCCAGTAGTGGCTTTCTGAATATCATTATCAGAAGTCAATTTACTTAACTGTTTTTCTTGCTGTTCAGCTAATTTCACCTGTGCCCACATGACTTTCTCCTTGAGGGCTTTCTTTTTATTTTCGATTTCATCTTCGCAGTATTTAGCATATTTCAGGACATCATCTATGGGCTTTCCCTGCCAACTGATTTTGTTGTCTCGAATCCATTGTGAGATTTCAGGCCTTAATCCTAGCACAAACCTATAACTGAAATGGGTCATGTCCTTCATGTCTACATTATCGATCCCACTGTAAGTTTTAAATACCTGCAGTAACCTTTCATAAAATGAATGCACCGTTTCATCACGTTCCTGGGTGGTTCTATCTATTCGGGTCCAATCTGTCTCCTTTGCTGGCACCTTTTTCTTAAGGTACTGTATGACCTGGTCATATTTCCTCATTACATCAGGTGAAGGGGCTCCCGTTTTCTCATCTCTGGGATATTCATCATTAGGCCAATCAATTTCTATTTTACATTCAGTCCATAGGTCTACAGGGACAACGATGTCGAAAAACCCATCCAGGTCTTTCAAGAGGCATTTCTGAACTTTTATGAAGCGTTCTACCTGCCTGTACCAGTCAACTGGCTTCTCACGTAATTTCGGGAAGTCGTTTGTAAATGACACAATGTCCTGTCTGGACCAAGGGACATGGACATATTTTCCTCCCGGGACCTCTCTCATGGGGCACAATTTTTCTGTTGGTGTTACTTCCTTTAATACGAATTCTGAAGTCATTGACCCAGCCCTGCTGCTTTCCTTTTTCTTTGCCCACCTGGTTCTCCATTTCCCCACTTCGCCCCATTTCTGCAGGAGTTTCAACAATTCTTTTACTTGGATCTGTTTTCCCATCACATTCAGGCTTTCTAAATCCTTGTCTGAAAAATCCACTCTGTAGGGTTTCTGAAGAATTTTGGAGCGACTAACATCAATTCCCATTTCTGTGGCTGTATCCATTATCTTTTCATGGAGCACCCTAGCACTCCGGGTAAGATTTTTACTGATAAACAGTAACTCTTCTTCATTATACGAGCTTAGGCGCTCAACTCCTACGTTCCCAGCCATCATTTCTTCTATTTCTATTCTTAATTTATATATTTCCAATGCTTTAGGTTGGGGAGTGGTCTCCTTCTCTAGCTCCTTTGTCCATCTGTCCAAATCTTCTGGGGAAACTAAGGTGGCACTCCTAGCCCCAGTTGCACTTTCAATCAACACCTCTTTTGTTCTAGGCTGACTTCTTGCCCCTGCTATACTAGTCCTAGATTCTCTAATGGGCAGATCCATCAGAACCACAGATTCACACTCACTTTCCTGATCCTCATCTATGAATACTTCCTTTCTCGGGGTCGGGATGCTAGGAGTAGGCAGTATTGGGGTGATAACAGGAGGATGGGGACTAGTCAGGTCATTTCTATACAGTGGAATAGCTGGACCAATAGTTACTGGAATAGTCAGGGAATCAGGATGGGGATGCATCTGGGCAATGGTTCGAACTAAATCCTCTCGCTGTTTAGTCAGGGCCTCTCTCTCTTTTTCCCCTAATACCTTTCCGGCAGAATTGTCATGCAATACCTGAGGTACTAAGGACGGATAAATATTCGGAGCAGTCGGAGTGACCAATCGAGGTGGACTTTCTCCGAATGGCTGATAATTCGGGACTGTGGATTTAGGTCTGCAAAACCCATCCCTTTCACTAGTTTTACTGCCTGTACCTGTTCCGTCTGTATCACTGTCCCTCCTACATCTGGGATAATTTGTAAAGGGATTTTGAGAATGCACAGGTTCTAATTCTGCAACATAGGGAGGTGGATTTTTCATTAACAAATCTTCCAGGTGCTCATCTTCTACGTCCCCCATAGGTGCTAGGTGATGGGTTTTTTCTTTACATTTTCCTCTCTTTTCTTCTGATACCCCCATCATAGGAAACAATCCTTCAGTCAACATAGATTGCCTCCACTGTTTCATTTTCTGCTCTTTGGTCGGCGTTTGAAGCCTCGGATACCATTTACTCACTCCCTTATCCATCCGGGGTTTGTCTCGCTCTGCAGCCTCAATCTCCCATTCCTCCAGAGCTTCGTACTGGGTCAACCTAGGTCTAGGGTGTAATTCATTCATGCGGGTCCTTAAGTTAAACAGGATCCGACCATTAAATGTACCTTCCACAGGGAATGCTAGGACTCCGTCATCTACAGTATACTTTGCCCAATTTTCTAACCAGACACAAGTGTGATACCCTTTATCAAACAACATGAAAGAAGCAGGGGTATTTGGCGGGGGAATGAGTACGCCTTCCCTCGTTCTAATGGGCTTGTCAGTTTTAAAAAAATTCTTTACTTTATCGGAGAATGACAGTTTTCTCTTTACTCCATACATCATGTGCGGTCTACCTCGTCTAAGCTGATCCGTATGAAATCCTAGGTACTTTGGATTCGGTATGAAATCTGGATACCACATACAACTCTCCAGACTCGCTTCTAACTCGGCTGGATTAATTTTGTTTACCTTTGTGCTTCCAATGCTAGCGCGACTTATTTTTCGCACCACCCAATCAGGTCAGGAAATACAAATACTGTTAACCAATGGGTGCGCGGCCTTTTCGCAAGACAGAGTCTCACGCTTCGGCACTCACCCCTCCTTTACAAATTCAGCTCCACTACCCACCCGCTGTTTTGACCAATACCAGCGCGGCACGGAGTGACGTCAGAGCAGCTCTCCGACTGACTCCCTCCTTTACAAGGTAACGGAAACTTTTTACTCTCTCTAAAGTGCGAGTGCAAGTTTTAGTCAATAACACACAACGTTTGCCACTATGTCTGAGTGTTCTAAAGAGAGAAAAGACTTTTCTTTCGCTACTAGTAAACCACTTCTGTCTACTTTTCATTCACTCTGGATAGACTTCTTTGCCTGTCCCTTCACACTAGTAACATAGAACCCGTTATTCTTCTGACTCATCCACCCTAGTCGGGGATATGTACTGAGCCAGGATTTCACCAGCGAACTATTTTACTTACCAGACAAGCCTCAGAGACCCTACTACTCCTTCCGTATGCGACCCTTACTAGGTGATATCGCAATGAAAGTTTTATAAAGGACTCGTAGCTATCATTCACTCTAAAAACAAAAGGTCCTAATTAGTGCTTCCAGTTATTCTTAACCCTGCACTAATGCCTCAAACTTAGTGACTTCAACAGCTAACCGGATTCTACTCACCGTTAGCTAAAATACTTCCCCGGGGATTCGGACTACACTGAACATTCACAAACACTGGTTAATATAACATTTATAGCAGCAATGCAAAAATCATATACATTTACATATAAGTCTTTTTAAAACATTTCAAAAATTTTGACAAAATACAGTAGAAAATCAGTAGCACATTTAATTTTCACGGTTTGTTTATGACCTATCCTGTCTACCTAATCTAACTAGTCCAAACCATCCTCTGGCTGCCAGAAAATTACTGATAGAGCGCGCAGTTCTCCCGGGTCACCTGAGTTACCAATTCTTTACACGCACTGGGCCCTTGGCGTGCAAAACCTTTACTACCACACTAATTGATTTGGGTGATCCGGGTGAGGATTTCTCCTCCTGCACGCTGCTATGAGCAATTAAGGTTTGGTTTCACCTCTGCATACCATGTACCTGACTTACCACAGGCACAATTCTTACGACGGACCTGGAGCTATAAGGGAAAATAGTAGACAGGCCTAACATCAGATACTCTTTATAATCAGTAAATACTTTTCCACAATTTCGTAAAATGACCACAGACACCTGAGGATGTTTAAAACTTTATATAAGTTCTTTAGAGAGAAGATGACAAAGCAATAAGTGATAGGCAGAATAATGCATCTAACATCAAAATCAAAACCATAAAGTAGCTATAGATAAGTGCTAAGACCATTTGAGTATATGGGAAAACTAGAGGTAGGATTTTAGAACAAACTAGTCACTGCAACTTTATACTAGAAACAATAGGACATGGATGGGACCTAGAACATGTACTTAACCTATGCGTACTAGGCTATTCCTGCTAAGATCACTGCAATCGGCTAAAGGGAAGGGAAAAATTGGAACATACTAATACAATATAACAATTGGCGATTCTCTAAAGGTAGGGAGAGAAGTGGAACAATTCTAATAAACAATAGCATATAACTTGTTCTCAATGTGATAGAGCAATATCTCGGCAAGAGAGCTTTATTTAGAAAGTAGAGAGAGAAGACGAGAAAGAGGGAGAGAGACGCAAACCCACGGACTGATAATTACCTAGTTCAGAATGAAGACTAACCCTGGCCACGGGTCAGTTGGAAGGACGGGGACAAGGACCCTCAGGAAGGAATGCCAGAATGCGAGCAGGTACAGCTCACGGACAGTAAGGACAGGATACCCCTCAGGATTTGGGATCAGGATTGGGCTCACCAAGGTACGACCAACACCCACAGCTTCAGAAGCAAAGCCAGCGTTACCCCTCTCTGCAAGTAATCCGCCAGTAACCCCGATTTGGGTTTTCGAATTTCCCAGCAAAGTGCTTCGCCAGCACTTAGGATTATTTCCACCCCTTAGGAGTTTGTGGAAAGTATGGACAGAGTGCTCCGCAGCACTTTCAGATTGAGCACCTATAGAGTTCGTAGGGTCAGTGACAGGTCTGCTACTCGGACAAGTCGGACAATTTTCCTAAGCTAAACTAGGGCAGTTATACTGTTTTGGGGTCCCTCAGACCACCCACTAATGTTGCAAGTGACAGTTTCCCACATTGTGATTGGTCAGGAGAGGTGGTGCGGTCATTACCACCTCCTAGAATTCAGTTTTCTCATACTTAATATTCAATTTTGCACACCCGCCCCCCGGGTTCACGTTCCCATGCATGGAATACAGCAGTATAGGACAGTTCACAATAGGTAGCAACAGTATTGCTTTTTCCAAGGTAAGACTCCGTATTCCCAGCGATGTTCCCAGGCGCATTGTGCTTCAGGAGCCAGCTGGCTAGATTTAGCTTCTGCGCAGTTAGAACTTTCCCTGGTCACCTGACAGGGTTCAGAGGAGCCTCAGCATGGCGTCGCTCATGTATGCCCCAGCCCACAAAGACGCGGTACATGAAAAGTAAGCGAGAACAAATTAAAATCACATATAAAATGATCACACTGTATACCATGATAATATTCTAACCAACCCTTACTTTATAATGACTATAGCATTATGGTTTAGTGCGAAAAGATAGATAGGCTAAAGCAGCAGTAGCAAGCGGAGAGCGAGGTGAGAGACAAGCGGCCATGTTTGCAACAGTGCGCATGAGCACAGAATCCCTCCAGAATGCGAGTGCGTCACATCACATGGGTATGACCGACGCATGCGCAGACTGAATTTCGGCGAAGCAGCCATTTTTAGTGCAAGCTTCGTTTAGTACGAGAAAAGACAAACAAGCAAGCATCCTGGGGACACCCGCGTGTTGGGAAAACACTTTATAAATGACGAAAAACGAGGTTAATATTATTATGCAGTTTAGACAAGGGTTTTGCATACGAGCAGGGCGCTTTACATGCGAATCCCAGCTCCATCAACGCCTCTCATGGAAAAAGCTAAGGAGGAGAGTTAACAAAGGTGGTTTGGCGGCTCCGGATTTGCAAATGTATGCATGGGCTTTTTGTTTAAAAAACTGTAGGGTGCTGCTGGGTACTCTGACTATATCAACGATTGGAGAAATATTTGGTGTGATGCTGAAAAGCTGTGACTATAATGATTTTGGATTTTTGTATAAGTTTGCAGACCCTAAATTTTTCAAGAAGGTTAGGCTTAAGGTCCTTCGGGATTTGGCGGAGGTTTGGTATAAAATAAGAAGACTATTAAAATTACCGTATTTTAGCTATATGGCCCCACTATGGGGTTTTCCTGGATCTCCGTCTTGGACAAAGGATGCTTTGGCTCTTCCGCTAAAAAGAGTGGGTTCATTGCAGAGATGGAAGGATTTGTTTCAGGAGGGCAAATTGGTGACTTGGGGTCAATGTCAGATTCAGAGTTGGGAAAACGATTCAGGAAACATAATTGGGAGACAAAATGACTTTGAGTTAAAGCTTGGAACAGAGGGGGTCTTCAAGAAAGAGGTGGCCATGTGGTATTGGATGATATTGGAATTGGAAGATGGGCCTTTCCTGCTTCTGTGGAAAGAATGCTTACCGAAGATCGCGACAGAGAACCAATGGCAAGTAAGAATGGCTATGCTTTACAGTATTGTTAAACCTGCAAATTTAAGGCAAAATCTTTTGTTTACGATCCATAGGGCATATTGGTCCCCTCGCAGATTGTCAAAATTCAAAGTTGGTGGCGTAGTGGAGTGTCCGAAATGCAAGACCCCCAATGTGGACGACTTACACATGTTTGTCTTTTGCCCGAATATAAGGCAATTCTGGCTGGATGTAAGTAATTGTCTGTCCCAAGTCCTGAATCTGCGAATTGAGGTAAGCCCCGAATTAGTAATAACGGGAAGATTTGATTTAGAGAAAAAATGCATGAATGACAATGGGAAACTTATTTTCTACGCTATTTTATTAGCTCGTAGAGAGCTATGCAAGTTGTGGGTCTCACCAATTAGTCCTAAAATAATGGACTGGATATTGGCCATGAGGTACACGGCTAAGCTTGACATTTCAGATCACACTAAGAGAAACAAGGGTTTTGGGTACCCTTTCTTTTATGTTTTGGGTACAGTACACCAGGGGAGGAGGAGATATAATATGAATAAAGATGCTGTCTGATGATTAAGCCTCCGCCTATCTCGCTGGTAGTTATTATGTGTTATCTCTGGTCAAATACAGAGGAGAAGGTGGACACACCGGTTAAGTCAGATGGCCTAGAAGAACCGATTGTTTGGAGGCCAGACTCAAAAATAGGTGAGGTTTATGCCTCTTTTCTCTAACCAGCTTATGAGATAAAAAGCCCAGTGGTGGACTAGTTAGTAGGAATGAGTCGGCGAATGAGGATAAAAAAAAAATATATATATATATATATATATGCATTATCTGAATGACACCACTGCTTACAAAAAACATACAGTATAATACTCATTTTCGTGTATATACCATTTCAAATGCATTTTATGTATTTTGGGGTAGGATGGAAAACACATGCTTAGATATGCTTAAACATTGCTTAGTATATAGTAATGATGGACAATATACGTGGAGTGGGTGTTGTAGATGATTCTAGGACTCTAGTAAATATTCCCAATTTCATGCCCTTATGTGGTTATATCAAATCATACCCTTATATAGGCATAAGAATCATACCCATATTAAGACATAGCCAATGCAGTCCAAATACGGCAAGGCTACTTCCATAGACTCCAAGAAAGCACAACGCGTTCTTAAACAAACCAAGCCTCCAGCAGCCCGGGAATTCCCCCTGCTTCTGTATTGATTTTTCCTAGAACTCCTGGAGTACTGAAAGAACTGCGAGTTCTTAGTGACGTCTTATGTCCAACCTTACGTCAAGCTCGACACCTTCCAGGTATAAATATACCAGCATCTGCCTTAAGCAACACACAGTGGTTTGGAGCAGATCGGCTATCTACTTGCCCGACGCCTTGCTGATGCGAGTGCCGAAGGAAGCCGACCCTCCCACTGATGCACTGAGAGAGACGAAGTCTTTTCTCCTGCCGAGAAATCCAGCTCCAGTGTTTCCCTGTCACCCTTGCGGGTTGCTGGGAGATCGAGTCCTGAGAAAGAGATACAAGACCTCCTTCATTCTATAACCAAGGTACGGAGCTGATTAGACCCTAAGAGAATTCTTGATTCAGATTCTTGGCAAAAACGATAACTCATCTACTCCTTCCCTGTGCTAGGCTTAGGTTAGGTACACCAGGGTAGGCGTATCTTAGAAACACCAGTTGAGTACGTTTAGTCATTATTTTTTCATTGTATGTATTTTATCCATTTTAAGTATCTTATGACTTGAAACCATATAGATGCTTTTACAGTATTATTTCATAATACTCATTTTACTGTACACACTTTACTAAATGACAAGTATTGCAATTGTGGCAATTCACTTCTCTTGCATGAGAAAGAAGACTGCTCAATAAATAACCACTTTTATTGAAAGCGCCAGTCTCTCTATTTCTCTGAGCTCCTGGTGAAACTAAGCATGCACGATTAACTGAGTGAAATAGCTATCTATTGTTTCCGCGACTCTGGAGACATACTCCTTATTCTGGGGGAGCAAAGTTGTCATGTTTATGCGGTTGTCAGAAACTAATCCCTTCTTGTCTATTCAAGAAAGTTAGCACCTTCTTGTTTACTCGAGAAAGTTTCTAGTGACCTCTGAGCTAACTGGCATTTCATAATTAAGTCTAACATATTCAATAGAGACCTAGTCGACCTCAGTCCTACGTCTACACTGTCGTTTATGTTATTCCAATGCACCAAGCCTATTGGGAATATAGGAACTACACTACAATATTGTCTCCCTGCAAAAATGAGATTTGTACACTTGGACTTCCACCAATGTGATCAAATAACATTGCGTGTTAATCTATTGCGTTCTCGCTTTTTTGAAAATTGCTGCAAATGTTTTATGATTTAGTTTTCTTTTTTTCCCTGTTCATGTAATTATTTCTATACACTGGGACCCTTTTCTTGCATACCAGTTAGTACCCAGGTCCCAGTGATTCCGGGTTTACCCTTTTTTGTAACCATTTACCACACACCAGCAGTGGTCCCCACACCCGCCATATTACAATGGGCAAACATGGCCCATTTCCCGACTGCCCGGTGCGACATGAACTGTCATAAAAATGCACCCGTCACCATGGCTTTGTGAGCCAATAGAGACTCACAACTGAGAAACCACCCAACCGAAGTTGGCGGAAGTACAAGAGCAGAGCACCAAACCAGTCTCCTGGTCCCCTCCACCCGGTCCCAACCGCAATAGATCCAGCTTTAAACACCTTTCCGATGCTGTACCTGATCTACTACCAGCAAGTAATCTACCATTGCAGACAACACCGCAGGTACACAATCATGCAACTCCGCACACAACCACAACACACAACTCCTGGGCTGATATATGGTTCCTGTCGACACCAGAATCTTTGGTGGGGACAGGAACACATCCACAAGTGTACCCACAATTGTTCTACCTGTCACAAAATCACCTCTCCGCATCCGGGTCACCCATCAACTGCAAAATCATTGCAATCTCCTGGTCAAGTCACTGCAGCAATGAAGAAACCTGAAATCAATGTAGTAGCATGGCCAGCACCAGGCAAGAGCAGTCCACAGAGATCAGAGGGCCACACCTCTACCCTTCACACACTAGGCCCCACACTCATTAGCGGACATGCTGTGTGCCCCTCCTGTGCCCCTTGCACAATTACCCAGCCAGGTGTACCCAGACCCCGTACCACACACACTAAACAACCAGGGAACCTGTTGCAGAAGATGGGAATGAAGAGGAACACCCTGCACAGAAGCTTAGGGGCAGGGCAACCCTCCTCCACACACCTACCCTCCACTCATGTCAAGCAAACTGATTCTAATCACAAAATGAGCACTCACACTGAATATAAACAACCACTTAGCTGCACACACTGCTTGTCAAGTCACCCAGACACACACCACACTGACACACAGCCACATACACATACCAGATGTCAGCAGCAATGGAGGACAAGAAATGAGCTAGCCAAAATTGAGATGGACAGTGCTGGAAAGCCATGGAGCAAGCCACAAAGCATGTTTACATCAGATGCAATAGAAGGAACATGTCACAACACCCTTGGTCCATCAAATCAGACATGGCTGGCACAGTGAGTGCAATTAAACCACAGTGAGCTCTGTGCAACAACTCAGGGAGATAGCAAGGCAAGCCATGCATAGGCACAAGGAATATAGGAAGTGTCTGAAGTCAAACAGTGATCATCCACACATCTGTCTCAACTTACTTGACATGTGTATGTCATAAGCATAACACACATGGCTCATTGTCATACTCCCTGACTGTCAAACACAAGTTGGATCTTTCAAACATACCCCTTCTACACCCACCTCACACCTGCAACACACAACACCAGTGTGAAACACACAGAATTGTGCAAATAATGTTCTGTGAGTAGACTGACAAACAATCACACTCCCTGGGGTGGATCTACAAACATCACACACACACTCAGGGATGCCTGAATCAATGCTGGCACAAAACAGTAGCCAAACACAAACCTCAAAAACAACATACACAGAAGTACAACAAGCCCACATTTGGCAAGCCAAACAGTGGAAAGGCAATGGGAACCCAGAAAGAACAGGAGCACACAACATTGTCACTCAAGTCCAATGCACAGACACCATACCCCAACACAAACAAAAAGTGCATCATCTCAAAACAATCATGGACACAATCTGGGATCAATGGGATAATAAGCTAACACAGACAGCCATACCACACGACCCATCAAGTCAACATAGTGTCATAGTGTGCCACATGCATGCACATGCACAATCCTGACAAGTGACAGGTCAAAAATAGGAGGACAGACCACTAATTTGCACTCAAAACAAGCTCAGGAACAAGAATCCACCTTGCTGCATGTGACAGACACACAAGTAATGCACACTACACCTGCAACACACATCTGATTGTATCACAATGCACAAACAACTCACACACAATGTCGTGTGAATAGAACATCACACACAGAGCATCTGTCAGCTGAAATAGCCAACACAGGCAAAACACTGCATACATCCACCACAAAAACACAACAGATGCACATGCCAATCCATCACATTGAAAACTCAGTTGGACATCAGGAGATGCACACCAGGCAAGTACGAGGCAAACTACACTCACAGCACTGCATGCACAACAAGCAGTGTGTGCACAACAACCAAATCAGTAGCACACACATCTCAGTGCCACAACATTTCCTCCCAAAGCACAACTCAGAACAGCACAGCGCACAGACAATATCACACTCTTGAAGGGTAGCAGTACCTCAGCAAACACACATACAGCTAACCCAACACCCACAGATGCTCAACTCAGGGACACCCAGGTGCAAACAACTTGACCAGAGGACTGTGCAGCACAAAGAGTTGCAGTGCACATGAGCAATCATGAATGAAAAACAGTACAAGAAAATCACACATTACTAATTAGGAAACTGTCATGCATGGCACATTGGTCCTGTGCACAGATTAGCACCACAAATGAAGTGGTGGGGAGGCACACTCACTGCCAATCCAAGGGGTTAGGTGACAAGAGAGTAAAGTGGTGTGTACGTCAGTAGTGGACAGGTCAGGAGTGTACTATACAAAAACAAAGGGAGGAGTCACTCACAATCAGTATGCATCAGAAGCAAAGTTAGGGGATGGCATAACTCCACATCGGACTCTAACACACTCCAGAAGAGAGTGGGAAACATCACTTTCCACCACTCTCCTCTAGGATACCGTTTTTCACTAAAGCAGTGGCCCTCCTGAATAAAATTGACTCTGGTACCACTAGCTTTATTTTACTTCACATAGCAACGTCTACCCTGAATCCTGGCCCCATACCCGCACTTCATCTATACGGCAGTTGGAAAAAGATCTCCACCAAAGAGCCCCTCTATGAGGTGTTGCCCGTTGGGCATTGCACCGCCGACCCAACGAGGAGCAGGCCCAAATGATGAAGCATGACACCTGAAAGGGTGTGTGAGGGCATTAAATCCAACAAAATGGATTCCCAGGGTGACCACCAGGTTACCCTGTTCTAATCCGCTTGCATTACAGACTGCACCAACTCCTTTCTTTGTCATTAGGAACAACACGACAACTTTGGCATTTCGTGTAATTTGGGCACGTCGTGTGTGGACCTTCTGCTCCGGTTTGAGCAGTAATAGCCCAAGACTCCTCTCTTTTGATATTAATAACTCCACATCCCACATACCATTCTGGAGCCAAAGATGGCTCAAGTGAAAGCAATGCATGGGAAAATTTACCCACAATGTCAGTGTGGCTGAGCAGGTCTGCACAGTGAGGACAAACAGTAACAAGACACATGGCTGATCAACAAAGCACAACACAGACGTGGCTGTCACACACTCTCCATACTCACAACTGGCAGCAACAACAAAGTAGGTGTCCCCCAGGAGTGCAAGTAAACACCAACACACTGCACAGTGCACAACCTACAACTATCACATGTGCACACAATCACAAGCACAGCGATGACAAATCAACCTAACAGGCACTCAGCTCCTGGGTGACACATGTGTGCAGTTGCCATTGCAGGGGCACACTCACATCAACCCCACTGACAAAGTCACTCCTTCACGCTGCACATTTCATGACTACTCAAGTGCACATAATTCAAATATACCCATGTGACTAGGAAGACAGGCCATCACAAGATGACCAAACACCAACACTGCTGTTCACACATCAAGAAAGATCACACAGATATGATGGACGCTGGCCAGCCTGCCTGCAATCCTGTGGATAGAACCCCCCTCTGAGCTGGCAGTGCATCCAAACATGACATGTGTACAATTTAGCAAACCTGACAATAGAATGATTAGGATGACAGTACGTCATCACAAACAACCATTATTCCCCCCTAAAGCCTCGTAGTCAAGAAGAACTGAAGTGTCTGTCACCTCTGACAAACTCTGAAAAAGTGAAAAAAGCCATTGGCAATGTTAAAGCAGGCATACATAGCATGTATCCCATTAAACCATACAAATACAGCAAACCATGTATTTAGCAAGGACACTGACAAAGCAGACAACGGGAGTAACTGGGCCCGATTCACATAATGAACTTAAGACTCAATCCTGAACTTACTACTTTTGGTATTCACAGAATGAACTTACTACTTTTGGTATTCACAGAAGTTAGGATTTTGTCTTAAGTCTGTCTTAAGTCTGTCTTAAGTTTGTCTTAAGTCTGTCTTAAGTCTGTCTTAAGACAAACGTAAGACAAAATCCTAACTTCTGTGAATGCCAAAAGTAGCAAGTGCATTGCGTGAATGCCAAAAGTAGTAAGTGCATTCTGTGAATACCAAAATAGTAGTAAGTTTAGTATTGAGTCTTAAGTTCATTCTGTGAATCGGGCCCACTGTCTTTATTACATATTACACAGATAGGCATCAGAAGTAGACAGGAGCAAGGCCAGTGGCCAGTCCACAGTTCAAAGTAGGCACACGTGTGCATGAGAAGCTGCACATGGAATGGGCATCAACAGTGATGAACACCAAAACCACTGGCCAGTACAAAGTGCAAAGTAGGTACATGAGAACCTACACAGAGAAAGGGCATCAACAGTGATGAACAGCAAGCTATTGGCCAGTACAAAATACAAAGCAGGTACATGGGTACCTGCACAGGGAATGGGCATCAACACTGATGAACAGCAAGGCCATTGTCCAGTGCAAAGTAGGCACATGAGAACCTGCACAGGGAACGGGCATCAATAGTGATGAACAGCAAGCCCATTGGCCAGTATAAAGCGCAAAGTAGGTACATGAGAACCTGCCCAGGGAATGGGCATCAACAGTGATGAACAGCAAGGCCAGTGGCCAGTCCACAGTTCCAAGTAGGCACATGTATGTATGATAAGCTGCACAGGGAATGGGCGTCAACAGTGATGAACAGCAAGGCCAGTGGCCAGTCCACAGTTCCAAGTAGGTACATGTGTGAATGAGAGTCTGCACAGGGAGTGGGCATCAACAGTGATGAACAGCAAGGCCACTTGCCAGTCCACAGTTCAAAGTAATTACAAAAAGAGATAAACACAAAAAGTCACTGGGACCTGGGCATGAAATAGTACAATAGAACAATGGTCCCAGTAGAAGCATATTTAACCGACAAATATCATGAGAGACATAATGAACAAAACTTAAACCAATACATTAGTCCAATGTTATTTAATCACATTGAACAATACATATGTTTAGTGCATCTATAAATTAAATTTAAAAGTGTTCCAAAAATCAATGCCCAAGGGGAAGGAGAAAGGGGAAAAAAGGAAATAGTGTGCTTTAAGAGAGGGTTGAAGCAGTGTATAGGAAGGGTAGTGACATTATTAACATCACACAATTATTTGTATTAAGGGATGGCTTGTCCTTAAGCCTGATTAGTGAAAAGGTATACACAAATCTATAGCCATGATTGAGAATTACAAATCACATTGAATCATCACTGTTGATCAAACTGGCAAGTTGTTGGATTGTCGATGTTCCGATCCCCAAAATGCTGTAGGTTATTTAATCCTTTACGGAGGGGTATTCATCAGAACTGTGAAGTAGGGAGAGGGGGGCACCTGGGGAATTAATAAAAAAGGTCTTAAACCATGAATACTCAGAAAATGTAAACATATAGGAAAAGGACAGAGGTTCAATTCATTACTGTGAAACACTCCGACTAAGAATGGTATTCAAGGTGAGGAGGAGCTACGACACCAACCAAGATGGCCGCATAGTCTCCCGGCTCTGCTGACCCCCGTCCTCCACTCGCTTATCCTGTCGAATATCCTGATCTCCTGCCCCGGATCCGTGTGGGTGAACTAGTCTGCATCCCGATGGTGTGATCGCAGAATTTTTCTGATGTTCTGGTGTGAAGTAACATCGAAAATGTTTTGAGGCCTAACCCAGACTGGAAGCCGGGGTCTCGATTTCTGGTCTACCCGGGTCCAAAGTGAACAACAACGGACTGCCGAGGGTGGTTGGGTCCGGTCCCTGGAACTTTCCAAAATTTCTCTGAACTACTTTGCAACCTTCTGCTGCCTGGTGCTGTACCTGAGGTGAGGCGACGGGTGGTGCGCGGTACTGCGTCGCGGGGGGCCCCGGCCCGGAGGCCCTGCACTAGCACCGCTGGTGCCCCGGGGTAGGGGTCCCGCCGCGCGTTGTTGCATGTTGCTGGCCCGTCCCTCACGGCCTGTTTCTGCTCCGGCATATCCTGCCCCGGAGAGGGAACCTCTCCGTGGGGATCGTTATGCCTGCGGCCGAATGGAACCCGGCGGAAAGGACTCAATGTGGCCCTTCCTTGCGGATGGTAATGGCAGAAGTTGCGGCGCTTCACGCGATGGTGAGGGCCCAGGTCAATCATTGGCTGTCGGCGACAGATGGAATCATAGGACCGGGAACGAGCCCTGACTTGCTCTTTGAGACCCGGCAGCCGACTTGCCCCCTGTTGGAAGCCCTACTGGTGTGTTTGGACCCGGTGCTGGAAGCTGCGCCTGCCCCCGAAGAAACGGAATTCATCGTGTGTGCTGAGATTGGTGACTCTCTTAAGTTCTCGTAAACATCGGTCCTACAGTTATCGGAGCATCTCACTGCTTCCCCTATCCTGGACACTGTTGGCCCACACTTTGATCTGTGTCGGAACGAGTCGCACCCCCTCCCCAATCGGTCTCCCAATATGGCGGATGGAACGATGCTTGGCTTCGGGGACAGGGAGGGACATCGTTGGTGCAAGCTGTGTGCGTTGGGACCTGCTATTCCTCTCCTAATTGCTGACTCAAGCTCTGGCTGCTTCTGTGTGAACTTTGACTTTCCGGGGATGTGGCTTTTCTTATCCGAGGGACACACCAACTTTGTTAGATGGGGCCAAGGCTGAGATTGTGGGTTGAATCGTTTACAATGGATCTATTGGTAACGGGACTGCTTCATCAACAAACGGATTCCGGGGCGGTAGGTTTGTGGTTCCCCCCGGGGTATTTTTGTATGGTGGACAACTTTACTTGTGTTGGCTTAGGGGGGCCCCTTTGATAGGGCGGGGGGGAGAGACCGGGAGCGCATAGACTATCGCCCTCCACCGCTTCCCCGTTAGGTGGGGTTTCCTTTCTTTCTCTTTTTTCTCTTCTTCTTCTATATTTCGGGTTTGGTCCTCGGGCGACAGGCACACTGCTGGGGGGGGGCGTAGTCATCTGCAGGGGTGCAGGGTGGGGGGTTGGGGGAGGGGATCTTTCGTTTTTATTTTTGTTTCTATGGCCTTTTTTCTCTTCTCTTATCTTTCTTTGTCTTTTTCTTTTCTGAGGCAGTGCAGTTGGTTTCATTTGGTATCAATCCCTGCTTTTTCACCTGTACCTCAATTCTCGTGGTGTTTTTTGGGTCTTAGGGCAGGTAACTGCAGGCGCGAATTGACCGTAATATTCCTTCACATCCTGACCTCTTGTTTCAGCGCCATTGATTTGATCGATTACTGTTTATTGTCGATACGTTTATTATTCAGCCTGCCATTTTCGCTGCTGGGAAATTGTTCGGCACCTGATCCTTCCATCTTATATTATAAAATGAAAACCTTTTATATCCTGTTTTTCTAATTGTGCTGTTCAGTGGCCAAGAGTACGCTAGCATGGAGATTCTGCTCCCCGGGGTGCTGCATGTGATTAAAATTGCTCTCTCTTAATCTAACTGCTTAGCGGCCGGCCCCTGGGGTTGTAGGCCCATACTTGTATTTGGTTTAAATGTCAATAAAGGTTTTCAAAAAAAAAAAAAAAAAAGAATGGTATTCAAAAGAATGGGCGTGCAGGCTCCTAGAAGCAGAGAGCGGGAAAGCAGGCAACTGGAAAACAGGTTGCAGAATATCAAATGTACAACGCAAGGTCTACATCATAGATATGGTTACCAAGCGGTAAAGAAAATTTACCTAAAATCACTAGGAAATTATTTGTCCCTTCCGATCTGAAACACCAATATTGCTAAAAGACACACCAAATAGTCAAACACGTGAGAACTCGGTATAAATACCTCATATTTAGGGTGATACGCTACCGAGGCCCACAGGGTATTTAAATCTGGGAAAACAAGTAAAGAAACCGACTTTGAAAGTATAATGGTGACTGTCTAAGAAAAATGCTCGTGTGAAGTCACAATGCAAAGGAATTAATACATCCGATTATCAAGCCTTGAAATTCTGGTGGGTTTGTTCCATGCAGCACCCCGGTATTTAGTCTTTTTTCCATGACAGCACGTCAACGACTTGTCAGAATTGACAAGCATTGAATGTCTGCCATGACGCGGCTCGCGCGTACATGCGACAGCCGAGCCCCTGCTCCTTAAGAAACAGATGCGTCAGTGCTCCGTTTCCTTTCCAGCAAGACGAAGGCAGCTTTCACACTGGAGGTAAGCATTTCAAGTGTGGAAAACATTCCACAGCTTGTATTTAAATCTTTAGGGAGACTTAGTTTTCTAAGCGTTAAAGTTGGTCTTTGTGTCTTTTTCTCAGATTGAAGCTCCTTGCTGGCACAGTAAGCGTGACGCTTGCACACAGAGGTATTTATTAATTTACATCGTGGCTTCACACAAGCATTTTTCTTAGACAGTGAACATTATAGTTTCAAAGTTGGTTTATTTACCTGTCATCCCTAAGATTCAAATACCCTGTGGAGAGGACTGGACTTGGAACCAAAACTGACCCTGGAAAAGAGCTCGGCCGGCCCACCTAGGAGCGGTCGAGCTTTTTGCCAGGGCCGGTTTTGACCGATTTTGTTATAGGTGCCGATTTTGCAGCTATGCTGCAAAAACAGCCCTGTAACAGAATCGGCCCCCGGGGGCCCAAAATCGGCCCGACCCTAATGGCCCACCGGTAAAAATGCCCGGTGCACCCTATGGCCAGTCCGGCCCTGCTTGTGTGTCTCGTAGGCGTGGCGCTCTAAATCAGAGGTATTTATACTGAGTTCTCACATGTTTGACTATTTGGTGTGGCTTTTAGCAATATTGGTGTTTCATAATAAAGGCTTTATTTCCCCCCTGTCCGTTTAATTTCAGATGTGCCCTCGAGTGATAGTACGGAAACTCAGGGTCCAGTAATTTAATTGATTCCACAATTGTTTGGTCTTTTTGACCAATCAGAAGGGACAAATACTTTCATAGTGATTTTAAGTAAGTTTTGTTTACCACTTGGTATCGATATCCATGATGCAGTCCTTGGGTTGTACATTTGACATTCTGCACCCTGTTTATCAAGTGCCTGCTTTCCTGCTCTCTGCTTCTAGGAGCCTGCTCGCCCATTCTTTCGAAAACCACTTTTAGTCGGAGTGTTTCATGGTAAATAATTGAACCTCTGTCTTTTTCCTATATGTTATGATGTGTGGTGAAGAGGAGGCAGATTTCCCACTCCCTGTGCCCGCCAACATAGAGGAGTCACCGCTGGCATCAATATGACGTTGAGGTTAGTGTCTCTGGCTGTAATTCCTCAAGCAAACTCCTGTCCCCCTCCGAGGCGCTGGTCACATCAGTGTCAGTGTGCTCATGTATAGCAGTTTTGCCTGATGCCTCTCCACTGGTGTCCGTCCCCTGTCCTTCTGTGCACTTGGCAGTTGTTGCAAGAGACAGAGACGTAGGTTCAGTTTCGTGCCATTCACAACAACATCATATGCAAGCAAAGCACAGAACAAGATGATGATACCTCCATGTTGTACACCACCCTGTGCAGTCACATTGTGCAACCTTATTTCCATAGTCAAAAATTGCATGGTATCATGCAAACTGGGCATAATTGACCCATGTGATATTCACACAGCCAAACAGCTTGCCTGTGCCTCCGTATAACCAGACATACAGATCCCTGTGAGCATACCTAGGAATCTGTGGCTAAAACGTTGTACCTCCCAACATGTTGCTCCAGTCACATATGGAGTCACCATAAGGGGACAATTCAGATACAGACTCCTAAATAACAGTTTGCAATGGCCATGAGCTCATGCCATCCACCATGTTGTACTTTGGGGCACAACTACGGTTGCACATTGGTGTCAGATGTGTAGTTCTCACAATTTTTTACGGTCAGGCACTGCACAGATCAATTAAAGCACTCTCAGATGAGGCACACTGCCATTCACTGCCACAGGATGTCCCTGACTCCCCCAATGCAGCCGATGCCATAAGGCCACAACTAAGAATGCAATGTCAAGGGCCATTACATCAATGACATGAAAAAGTACATGTAGCGAAAACGCATGACAGCTGCACCCAACACAGAGGCCACTTACAAGCCATTGCATCACAGTAGCAACATCACACACCTCAGCACTGGCTTAGGCTTAGAATACATGCAGTAACTCGCAACCAAAGTCACCCTTCCCAGAATACTCACCCCCAGCTTGCTGATGATGGTCCTTCAAACGTGCATCCAGCTCTGACTGTGTCATTGCCAAGATTCGGACCATTAGTGGTGTCATGCTCCGGTGTGCCAACCACCCATTACGAGGGAGCAGCCCCAGCGTCATCTCTGCCACGTTTTGCTCAGCTGGCGGATGTCAACCCACCTCTTGTGACAGTGTGTGTGCCATCGGTTAGAGACACCCAGAGCCCGCACCTTGCGTGCAATGGCCCTCCATACGGCCTTCTGCTGGTGGACTTTAAACTGCAGGCATGGGAGACACGAGGAGGAAATGCCAGTGATACTGGGTTATGTACCACTTTGTCTCAGTACAGGAGCATGCACAAACACAGTACTACTTCACAGATATGTTTAGGAAAGACAATACAGCATGATACAAAGTACATAAGAATGGGATAATAATACCAAAATGCATGCAGGTATGAGGATGGACACAGCACCTGCCCATCCCATACACATGCAGAATGCCAGCACAGAAAGCAATGTGAAGTAGGCCCACATCTGCTATCCAGTTTGTGGGTGAGCAAGACATATATTACATTGGAAATGATTTGTCGGGACAGACTCGCTGTGTCCAACACTGCACACCCCTCAATGTCCTTGCCCTGTGAATGGCTCACTGTGTCATGGAGGTCCTACTTAGGGACATGATCTTACAATCTTACACCCTTCAAACAAGGTCTGTCTTGTGCAATCCACAGGCCCGAGATAGCTCTTTGATGGATAGTGTAGCAGACAACTCATATGTCTCTCTCTTTTTATTCAGTGAGATGTCCTTGTCAAATTTGGCAGTGACTGTGCAGGCCAGGTGGATTCACACTGAGGTTTAACATGGGGCATCAGAAATGTCACATGCAGGAACAATATGAGAGGGCAAACATTGCCTACACATGCGAGTCAGTACACATAATGATGAACATGGAAGGGGGACGTTTCAAAAGTACAACAATCTGCTGTGTCTTAGGTAAATTTCCACCAAGAGTATCACTCTCTGGCATTTCACTCTTGTGCTTAATGCTGAGATATCCATGGTGGCAATATTAAGGCAGACACACTTCCATCAGTACCCTCTGGATGTAAACTCTTGGTAATGTCACAGATGAGCCTGTGAGGAACCTCATGGACCCATACATCTATTAGTACAGGCAATTTCTGTCCTGACTCCAGCCAACCAAACTCATGTCCCTCCCATCCCGATATGCAGCCAGGGAAATGTGTAGAATAGGCTACAAACCCCTTTCCCCTGAAGTCAGCATGCTAGGCAGTGTATCACACAAAGCCACGCTCTCAGGCACATACTGCAGCAGATCAACTTCATGTGTGCACTCCCTGCACTCTCACTTCCACTATGAAACACTTATCATGACATCAGGAGAACCATATAGCCTCCCATACTGTGTGAACACCTCATCCACCAGGACCTCCAGCTCCTCTGTGGTGAAGGGACGAGCCCTGATGTTCTCAGTCCTCGCCATCACTGGGTCCATGAGACAGAAGCAGCAGCAGTCGGTGGTGAGGAGTGTCTGGCAGCAGTGTCTGGGTCTTGGAGACAAGAGCAGCAGGAGTTGGTGGTGAGGAGTGTCAGGCAGCAGTGTCTGGGTCAAGGAGACAGGAGCAACAGCAGTTGGTGGTGAGGAGTGTCAGGCAACAGTGTCTGGGTCTAGGAGACAGTAGCAGCAGCAGCAGCAGTTAGTGGTGAAGAGTGTCAGGCAACAGTGTCTGGAAGCAGTGAAAATGTGAGGCTCTCTCCCACACATATATAGGCCCCTGGGGTAGTTTCAGTGGTTCAAAGCTCCTGCAATTGGTGTTCCAGGTCTGCTTTTTTCAAATACATCCAATGACTGGCCCGCTGTGGCGGAGCACGGCTACTGCAATTTTCCAAATTGCATAAGGCTACTGTGCTTACGTTTCCCATTGGCAGTAAGGGCTTGGGCATTGGCGGTGACACACCGCAGAGGCCAGGTCATCGCTACGGCAATCGTACATCTGTCAATTGCATCCAATGACGGGCCCGTGGTGGCGGAGCACGCCTATTGCGATTTTAAAAATTCCATTAGACTCCCGTGATTGCGGTTCACATTGGCTGTAAGGGCTTGGGCATTGGCGGTGACACACCGCAGGGGCCAGGTGGTCGCTACCGTGATCCTGCATCTTTCAATTGCATCCAATGACCGGCCCCGCAGTGACCGAGCACGCCTACCGCAATTTTCAAAATTGCATTAGGCTACAGTGATTGTGGTTCCCGTTGGCTGTAAGGGCCTTGGCATTGGCTGTGACACACCTCAGGGGCCATGCGGTCGCTACGGCGATCATGCATCATTCAATTGAATCCAATGACGGGCCCGTGGTGGCGGAGCATGCCTACTGATATTTTCAAAATTGCATTAGACTACTGCGAATGTGGTCCCCATTGACTCTAACGGCTTGGGCATTGGAGGTGACACACCACAGGGGCCAGGCAGTCGCTACCGCGATTGTGCATCTTTCAGTTGCATCCAATGACCGGCCCCATGATGGCAGAGCACGCCTAACTCAATTTTCAAAGTTGCATTAGGCTACCGTAATTGCGGTTCCCATTGGCTGTAAGGGCTTGGGCATTGGCGGTCACACATCGCAGGGGTCATGCGGTCGCTACCGTGATATGGCTGCTATCCATTGGTGCCAATGACCATGATTTGGGTGGCGGAGCATGCCAACCGCCATTTCCCAATGTGTGAATCACTACCGTGATTGCGGTTCCCATGGGCTGTAAGGGCATGGGCATTGATGGTGACACATCGCAGGGGCCAGGCGGCGCTACCGCGAAATGGCTGCTATCCGTTTGTGCCAATGACCGGGATTTGGGTGGTGGACCACCATTTCCCAATGTGTGAATCACTACCATGATTCAGTTCCAATGGACTGTAAGGGCATGGGCATTGGTGGTGACACATTGCATTGTTCAGGCGGTCACTACCGCAATAAGGCTGCTATCCATTGTTGCCAATGACCGTGATTTGGGAGGTGGAGCATGCCAACCGCCATTTCCCTATGTGTGAATCACTACCATGATTGTGATTACCATGGGCTGTAAGGGCATGGGCATTGGTGGTGACACACTGCAGGGGCCAGGCTGTCACTATGGCGATATGGCTGCTATACATTGGTGCCAATGACCGTGATTTGGGTGGAGGAGCATGCCAACTGCCATTTCCCAATGTGTGAATCACTACCACAAATTCAGTTTCCATGAGCTGTAAGGGAATGGGCATTGGCGTTGACACACCGCAGGGGCCAGGCGGTCTCTACCACGATATGGCTGCTATCCATTGGTGCCAATGACCGTGATTTGAGTGGCGGAGCTTGTTGACAGCATCTATGGACACATCATGCTGTGTCAATGGCAATGGCCAGTTCTCAACAGTGCACAGTAGACACCCGATTCATGGCACAAGCTAGTGCACACAATGCCAAAGTAACATTTAACCCACTGCTGACTACATATGCCATGTTGGTGCACATGATTGAAAACATTGGTATGTACTCCCTCTCACATGTCACTTGTGAAATTGCTGGGTATGTACACAGATCAGTGTTGATGGACTCTCCATTATGTACACATGCCAATGTGTGATATGGCTAAGCAACACACAGAGATGAATTTCTGACTACACACTGTGCATTTTTCACTGTGTAGTTTGCTTTGCTCATGTACATAATTGATCTCAATGCACAGACTGTGCTCATTGTGTTGTTGATGTGTGCCCTGTTCGACTTACGCAAGAAGGTGTAGCAGGTACAGCAGCTAGGTAGGAGACAGTAGTGTTGCTCTATCACACATATGCTGTACGAACTACTGTCAGGGCTGGATATGCAAGATGTGGACATATACCTTTGGGCATTCACATAGTCAGATTTTGTTTTGGTGGTACTCACTGTGTGAAAAGTGGACAAGTGTACAACTAGTGTAGCTGAAGGTGTCCCTACATGTAAGTTGTGCTGTAAGCTGAACTGTGATGCCAGTCATTGTTGGCATTTTGGAAGTCAAAAGATGTTGGGCACATCTCATGGTGGATTGCAATGACATCTGTAACATTTCATCTCACCTAGGAGGTGACCAAATGTGCTTCGTCCCTTAACAGTGCTGGCGGACATGGAAGATAAGGACATCATACGGAAATTCTGTCTGGATCGACCCACCCTTCAAGACCTATGTGCTCTGTTGGAGCCCCACCTGCGGTCTCGCCGAATGCATGCGACTGCTTTCACACCAACATCTAAGGTGATGGCGGCCCTGCATTTTTTTGCTATGGGATCATTCCAGTACACGGTATCCATTGCAGGTGGGATGTCGCAACCTATGTTCAACATGGTGCTACGTGATGTCCTGTCTGCTATGATGACCTACAAGGACAGATACATCGATTTCCCCAGGAGGTATGAATTGGCTGCTGTGAAGGGTGATATTTATGCCCTTGGGCACATCCCTAATGTTGTTGGTGCCATTGATGGCACACATATTGGCCTGGTTCCACCACAGGCGCATGAGCACATCTACTGGATTAGGAAACATTTCCATTCCATCAATGTGCAAGTGGTGTGCCAGGCGGATATGATTATCTCATATGTCTGTGCCAAATTTCCCAGGTCTGCCCATGACTCGTACATCCTGCGTAACAGCATTGTGCCACAGCTGATGGCAAATCTGATTCCGGAGCATGCACAGATTGTGGGTGAGTACGCAGATTCAAGTAGTGTTCTGTATGTGTGACATGCTGTCCTCTGCCACAGTTATATCACAAAATTGGTATGTGTATCTCACAACTAGGTGACTCTGCATATCCCAACCGGCCTTGGTTGCTGAGCCTACTGCGGAATCCGAGGACCCTGGGTCAAATCAGCTACAATGATGACCATTGAGGGACACGTTGTGTGGTGGAGGGAACTTTTGGTCTCCTGAAGTCACGTTCTCGCTGCCTGTAAAAGACCGGAGGTGCACTAATGTACTTGCTGTGAGAAGTTGGCCTGGTATATGCTGTCCACTAATTAAAGTGGGCACCTTGCACCAGTCCAAACGACCCTTATTGATGATTAGGTCAAAGACAACCTTTAAAGAAAGCTATCCTAGTGGTAGCTGTGGAGAGCAGCCTGAAGGCTAAGTCTCAAAGTAAGGTAAAGCAGCTTTTTTTTTACCAGCTTAGAACCTCCTGAATAATCAAATGAAAAGAGAACCACACAACAGATATATACAATATATGTATTTATTACTAAACACTCTCTTCTAACCTCAATATGAGATTAGAGCACAAGGCACACACTTATTAATCATTAGTACCATACACAGCGGGCTCCAGAGGGAGACGAACCATATACTAAAAAAGTGGTATAACAACAATGACTTGACTAAACACAGTGCATAGAGCACTTAGAATCGCTGGGACCCCAAGGAACAACCCAAAGTAGTGACACTGGGGACCAAAGGAGGACAGGTGCAGCGTGAGAACACAGACGCGAGCTCCGAACAACTCTATGGGAAAGTCGCGGTTTGAAAATTACAGTTTAAGGACACTTCCAAGAGGACTTCAAGCAAACCCTTTGGAACTTAGAAGGCTCTAAGGCCAGCACCCTTGTGAGCGAAGTATCTGTGTTACCTATCCCAGGGGAGCCGGGTGCATAGGTGTCAAGTGATGTCGGAAACCTTTGTCATTTTCAATGGCGTGACTCAAGGAAGTGCTGCTACAGGGAAGATGAAAAGTGTCTTGTGTAATCCAAGCCTGGATCCAAGGTGAGAATAACCTGAAAGTAAAGGGAACCTAGTTTGGGTCACTTCAGGGTAACCAGGGGCTCAGTAGACGAATGCCACCGATGTGGGGTGCTCCAGTTGTGATGACGGGATGCTTGACTCTGCTGCCACGGGGAACAGGAGACATGGACGACAACCAAAGTCCATAGGTGATCTGTCCCACAAAGGATGTTGAGTGCTGAGGGTTCAGTGTACGGATTGAACACCAACAAGCCTTGGCAAATGCAACCCACGCAGGCAGAGGAAACCAGTCACGGTGAGGACCAGCAAGGTCCAGGAGATACTCCAAGCTATGGAGAGTCAGGGCATGTCTGAAGCAACCAGGAAAGCCCAATAGAAATCAAAATTACCTTCACAGGGACCCACAGGCCAACAGACCAGGGATCACAAGGGGACCTTGAGCTGAATGAAATACCAGCCCACAGAACACCCATGGAGTGTAAGCCGGAAATCTTCAGTGAAAATACTGTTCGGGGTCATGACTACACATAGCCTAAAGCACAGCCTCAGGGATTGCCAACAAGCATAAGCTGCTGCAAAAGCACACAGTGCACATGGGTTCTGGTTGCACAGTCCCCACGAGGGATACTGGTCTCAGAATTGCTGAGAGGGCAGATCGGCCTCAGGAATGCTCAGGAACCCACCTCCAGTATTGCAGAAATCTTCAGAGTCCTCAGGAGCTCAGGAGATGCAAACCGGTCAGATGCGTTAAAGGTGTCTGCCTTGCAGGGGAGTAACTCCTTTACCCCAAGGGAGATTCTTCAGTCATTCAGCATAGTGTAGATCATTGAAGTACTTGGTTTCTGTTTGCAGAGTTTAGTAAGGGTAAAATCTAAAGTCCTGTGGTCAGGGTTCCTACTTTATACCTAAGGAAGGAGTTAAACAAACTCTGGGGACCCACCTATGTGAGGGTCAGGATAGAGAGGTGGTTACACCCATGTCCTTTGTCCAGTTTCACACCAAAGGAGGAGAAAACTCCTCCTGATTTGAACTGGACTATGCACAGGGACACCAAATGTGCTCCCAGTGCAGATTTTCAGGCACTTTCAGAGTGCACCCAACCACACCTCCCTGTGGCAGGAAACCTATTGCCCAGCCTCCCCTGCTCAAGCTCAGCTCAGCAGCAGGAGGGCAGACACATATCTGTGGCTGGCAGCATTCATTTTGTGATGCCCAGGTCGAGAAAAGCTGGTACCGGGTAGCCCGGTGACCCACAGTAGTGAATCTACAAGGGAGTAATCATACCACCCACACCAGTTACTGGTGTGGAGGTATGATTCCAAGGTGTTTGACACCAAACACGGCATGTTTCCAAGCTGCTGTTTTAAAGTTAGCATTTACCGCAAGGTTACAATGCACTGAAATATATATGGTTGGCTGCATCACAAACCCCCCGTAAAATAGGTTCTCAAGGCTGCAGAGGGACTCTGCTCATGCAGGAGCACCCTCTCACTTAAAACCCAGCACGCTGCCGTCAGGATTGATTATGCCTGCCACAGGGGTGACTGATAAGTGTATATGTGCTGTGATGTAGAATAGATATAAAGTATTTAAAGAACCTATATCTAAGTAAGGGGTGCATGCACCACCTTGCACAGGCTGCAGTAGCAGACCTGTGGTGTCAGTTTGAATGGTCTCTCAGGGGTGGCATAATACATGCTGCAGCCCCTGGGAGACCTCAGGGATACCTATGCCCTGGGTACAGGGTGTACCATAAAATAGGGACTGATAAGTGTATCCCAGTCTCCAATATGGAGTGTACCTAAAGTACATGGAATCAATTTAGAGGAGAAAGCAGGTTGACTGGGATCCTAGATAGCAGGATCCCAGTCAGTGATACATCAGCAAAAAGTGGTGGTAACTATATGAAACAGATCCTACACTCGCCTACAAAGGTGTGCCAGATTATAGTTGCATGCTTGCGCAAGGAGATCCCGCTGCTCCCAGACGCTGATGAGCAGCCGAGGGTCCCGCCTGCAAACCCACACATGTCCAGTGATGAGGGTGGTAGAGAGGAGGAAGGTGTCAACCTGAGTCAACAGCTCATCAACCGCTACTTCCCATGAAGATGATTGAAAATGTTTGACGGGGCCATTGTCTGCTGATGTTGTTGGTGAAAAGGCCTAGGAGAGCTTTGTGACTGCTGCCTGCTGTTAGCTCTGTGCTGGATGCAAATTTTCTGGGACAGGGTAGTTATGCACAGATACAGGATGTCTATGTCGGTATTGTTGCTCATTGTAATGTGTGCAGATTGAAGTGACATGATGACAAGTGTTGTGTAATGGCTGTGATGCTACCGCCTGACAAGTGAATATTGTTCTCTTGTCTTTTCCTAGGTCCTTTCAGCCTCTCATTGCCTACAAACAATCTGTGCTCCTGGTACATTGTAAATAATCATGGTCATCATTGTTCATCCAGTGATAAACATGGAGCAGACACAAAAACATGAGTGTGTAAGGAGTGTTTAATTACAATGGGTATATGTGACATGGAAGTGAATATTTACAAAAATTTAAATAGGGAATCAATGAGTTGTCAGTGATGGAAGATGAGACACTCGAGTAGTCACAACATTGATGTGGTGACCCAGTCCAACAGAGGGATGCCATTGACCTGGCAATGAGGGGAAGGACAATCAACAAAGTCAATACAATAGTGAGGAGGGGTGCCATCATGGCTGGCTCCTTGACTGGTGTTTGGCTGGTGCTTTACCACGGGATCCTCCCTGGGACTTCTTTGGGGGGACCCATGATCGTTTGGCAGGGGGGTCTCTGCTGCGGGCTCAGTGGGGTCTGAGCACTCCATCCCCTCTCTGTGGCCACAGGAGAGTTTGGGGCACTGTCATCATGTGGGCCACTGGAGGGAGCTGTTGTTTGGGCTGCAAGCCTGTCTCTCAGAACCACCACAAGCTGGCGCAAGAGGTCCACGATGTGGCCCATGCGAGTGTCTATGGACCTCAGCAGCAGGCAGAGCTCACATGAATCTTCCAGAGCATGTCCCATGTGTCCCTGGGCTCGTTCATAGGCCCCAAGGGCTCTGGCAATGTTGGCCAGAGCTTTGGTCCCAGTGTCCGTTTCTGTTTGACTCCCACTTGCCCTCCCACCTGCCCTGCTGTCATGGACCTGTGGCGTCACCACTCTATGCACCCGCCTACTCTACCTGCCCTCCTCAGTTGGTGGGGTGGGGTGGGGTGGTCATCCTCTGAGGCAGGGCGAGTGTTGCAGGCAGCACTGGTGGTAGTGGTGGTGGCCGCACAGGTCATTATAGCAGGGGTCAGCGTAGTTGTTGATGTGGTAGAGGGGGGACACTGGGGTCCTGGGACCTGTTGCGCCCTTGCATGCCTGACGGGCCAGCTGCTTGCTCCGCATCCTCAAAATCCAGGGACTCATTATCAGAGAGTCCATGTTCCAGGGGTGGAGACTGGCTCTGCAGGTTAGTGTCATCATCTTCTGCTATCAGTTCTTGGTCACCTGTAGGACAGGGGGGAAATGGTCATTGATGTGCACCACTCAGGGGCGTGGCTTGGATGCCGAGGAGGTAGGCAGCGTGAGCTCGGAGCTCCGTGCCCGATCCCGGATAATATCCTGAAAATTCATTTGAACCCCGAGATAAAGGACACTATCCGGTACTAGACGGTACTGTGGAGGGTCCGGGACCCACGGAGGACGACGCCGAGCCTTCCCACAGCAGTATCTCGACTTTGAAAACTAAACTCGGCCGAGAAGTCGCGGACCCCAAAATGGCGGCGAGGGCATGAGATAGCTTGTGACGGAGACATCTGCCCGGAGACCCACTGAGGATCATTCCCGGACACGCTAGAGGTGCTGGTAGCTGCGTCGCGCCTCTCCCCAGGTGCCGGATGGACTTTTGGCGCGCCCTTGGGCGGTGGTTGAGGACCGTCTCCTGATTGGGGCAACAACGGTGCGACAGTGACCCGGAGACGAGGACCCCGGACCTCTGGCGCAACTGGCGCTGGCCGGGCCACGACCGCTCGGTGCTTCCTGCTTCTTGGTGACATTTCTGGGCCTGAGAACCCGGCCGGAGGACGGTGCCCGGCGACGCTCGGAGGGCGACCAAGTACACACTTGAAGACCACCGCCCATCCCGGCCCAAATGGGGAAGCCGAAAGGGAAAGGAGATGGCGCGACTGACACTGAGGCGGCGGAAGGAGCGGAGAGAGACCAAGCGGCGTTACAGCGGATGCAGGATCGTATCCTGGAAGCCATCGCCACCACAAAGGATGCCCTGCAGCAAGATATAGCTCAGGTGGCAACGGGCTTGGGCCTCCTGAAGGCCGACCACGACAAACTCAAGGACAGGGTGAAATCCGTGGAGTCCACGGTTAAGGACTTAGCCCCGGCCCAGGCAACGGTGAAGGCCCAGATGGCCGACGTGATGGACCGTCTGAAGGTGCTGGAAAGGAGGGCCGAGGATGCAGAAAACAGGAACAGGCGCAACAACGTACGCCTAGTGGGCCTGCCGGAGAAAATTGAAGGCGACGACATGGTGGGCTATTTGGATAACTGGCTGCGAACGGAGGTGGCACCA
Source organism: Lissotriton vulgaris (assembly GCF_964263255.1). Taxonomy (NCBI): domain Eukaryota; kingdom Metazoa; phylum Chordata; class Amphibia; order Caudata; family Salamandridae; genus Lissotriton; species Lissotriton vulgaris. The sequence continues at coordinate 1,452,200,101 of NC_141685.1, forward strand.
GAAGGTCTGTCCCCCTTCTTCTCCCTGGAGCGGGCACATAGAGTTCCGGCGCGTCCGCCAGCCTTGGGCCTTCCTCCTCGCCCGGTGGTGTTCAAGTTGCTCCATTACCGGGACAGAGACTGGCTTCTGCAGAGGGCGAGAGAGGCAGGGCCCTTTCAAGTGGAAAACAATAGAGTCACCATGTTCCCGGACTACACGTTTGAGACTCAGCGACTCCGGGCAAACTTCCTGTCCCTCAAGCGGGAGCTCCGCCAGGAAGGCATCAAGTACTCCCTGTTGTTTCCTGCCAAGCTAAGAGTGGTGGTGGATGAGAAGTCTTTATTCTTCACGACTTCCGCGGACGCATGGGACTGGTGGGACACTTATAAGGCAGGAACGGACGGTGCTAAGGCCAGGGAGGAAGAGGCTAAGGTGGAAAAGCCGATCAGGCAGTCCCAACGGATCAGAAGGAACCGCAAGAGGACCGGGAAACCATCGATGTCGCAGACGGAGGCGGAGAGGCAGGCGGCCCTACAGGCGGTGGTGGACTTATCTAGAGCCGCCAGGACTCAGTCTGGGAAGGGTACGGATTCGGAGGCCCCGGGCACGGGCTCAGAGACAGGACAATCGGAATTTGGTGGAGCCCGGGGCCCTATTGTGACGCCGCAGACCTCGGGAGAGATACTGGAGGCGTGCTGAACTGGTTTGGCGGAATGGACTCGCTGGTTGGACACCGGGGCGATGGACCCGCAGCGGATGTTGATTGAGGTTTTGGGGAGCTGTAATGTGGGGATTGTGGGGTGGAGCGCGCGGGGCTGATTTGTTGGAGGTCTTATAGCATTGAGCCGCGCCTTACTGGCCCCTAAGGTCATCGCAGTGGGGACTGCGAATATTACCGCCTTTCCTTGAGGGGTGGTCGGGAGTGTTGGTTTGGATGGGGGTACTTCCAGTTGCGGGGGGGCCTGTCCTGGGGGGGTGGGAGTTGCGAGCAGTTGGGGTTGCTCAGGGGGTTGTAGTTGTTGGAGGGGTTTGGCTTCCTGTTTGGAGAGGGTGGGGGGGGGGCCCGTGGTCGCGGGACTTATACGAACACTGTTCTTTGCTGTCTGGTCCGGTTGTGTAGGGGGGAATGGCTAGTACTGGAGCGTTGAAATGTGTGACCTGGAATGTGCGGGGTATGCAGTCCATGACGCGCAGACATAAGGTTCAGGCGTACCTCAAGCGTAGGGGGGTTCACATAGCGTTTTTGCAGGAGACGCACCTAAATAAGCAGGAAGGGGCGGCTCTACAAAGGCGCTGGAGGGGGCAGTTATTCTATACGACATTTTCGGCATTTGCGAGGGGGACATTGATTTGGATACGGGCGGGGGTCCCCTTCCAGGTCTCGAAGTCGTCGATAGACCCAGAGGGCAGGTATGTGGCGGTGGAGGGAAGGCTGAGAGGCAGGATGATTTCTCTTTGTAATGTGTATGCTCCTAATGTGGACCTGCCCGCTTTCTTGTCTAACATCTCGGGCAAATTGGCGGGTTATTTGGCAGGGCCGGTCCTCTTGGGGGGGGACTTCAACTCAGTTGAGGATGTGCTACTAGATAGGTCCCATCCCCCGCTGCGCGCGTCCCCAGCACATAGGATCGCCAAGCGTAGATTGGAATGGCAGGAGAGCTGGGCCCTCACGGATGCATGGAGGGCGTTGCACCCCACCACTAGGGACTACTCCTTTCACTCGCACTTGCATGATTTACATGTGAGGCTGGATGCGTTTCTTTGTTCGGAATGTGTGCTCCCCGCGGTGGGAGGGGCGGAATACTTGGCCAGGACGATATCAGACCACAACCCCTTGTTGATGTCTCTGGAATGGATGGTGACTGTTAACTGTGTGCCAACATGGCGCCTGCAACCTGACACCCTGGACGACTTGTTGTTCAGGGAGGCCCTGAGTGAACGTATTGAGAGGTATTTTGAGGAGAACAGTGGCTCGGCTTCCACGAGGGCGGTTGAATGGGATGCTTTCAAGGTGGTGGTGCGGGGACACTGTATTGGGCACACGGCAGGGGCGCGGAAGACTTTGTTGGATGATTTAGACAAGGCTGAGACACGGCTGAGGGATCTTGAGAAGAGGCGCCCGAATCACCCTGAACTGCAGGAGGGGCTTAGCGGGGCGCGGGAGGGGCTGGCGGTGGAGCTGGAGCGGCTGCGTAGCTTTGACCACAAGGCGTACGTGACGAGGGCGCATGCGGAAGGTGATAAGGCGGGGGCGATGTTGGCTTGGCTTGCTAACCCTATCCGGGGGGGAGGGCCGATCATGAGGATCCAGGAGCCAGGGGAGGAGCCTTGCCACTCCCAACCCGGGATCCTGAACAAGTTCCGAGCTTATTATGAAGGGCTCTATCTGAGTGGTGACACGGGAGGGACGGAGGAGCTTGAGGGGTTCTTGGACGGGCTAGAGTTGCCGCGAGTGGAGGACTCGGAGGCAGAAGAGTTAGGGCGGCCCATCTCCCTCGGAGAAATAGGTTGTGCTGTAAAGCAGATGGCTAGAAACAAGACCCCGGGCCTAGACGGTCTACCGATCGAATTTTATGGCAAATACCTAGAACATCTTGCTCCGCGGCTGCGCGAGGTATATAATGAGGCGCAGGAGAAGGGCCGACTCCCGGGCTCTATGTGCGAGGCCCTTATGATCCCACTTTTGAAGCCGGGCAGAGAGGGTGCGGCGCTGTCCTCGTATCGTCCGTTGTCTATGTTGACGACGGACTACAAGATCCTCAGTAAAATTCTGGCCAACAGATTACTAGTGCACATGACGGGCCTGGTTCATGGTGACCAGTGCGGATTCATACCGACACGCAATACCACTCATAACATCCGTAGACTCACGAGACTGATGGGTGCGGATTGGCCGGACACCGTCTCCCCATTTGTCCTGTCCATCGACATTGAGAAGGCATTTGACAGCCTCGAATGGGGATACCTGTATGAGGTGATGCGTCGCTTTGGGTTGGGTGACGGATATATACAGTGGACCAAGGTCCTCTACACTGAGGCGGTAGCAAGGGTCCGGGTGGGTGCACTGATCTCAAGACAATACCCGATTAGGCGTGGCACTAGACAGGGTTGTTCCCTATCCCCGCTGCTGTTTGCGTTGGCAATGGAACCCTTCGCTGCGGTAGCCAGACTGGGCCGCCACTACGCAGGTTTATCTTTTAGGGGGAGGCCACACCTCATTTCCCTATATGCGGATGACTTGTTGATGTTTTTGGCCGACGCCGGCGCCGACCTTCAGGGGGCGCGAAGGCTACTGGAGCAGTTCGGTAGGTTATCGGGCCTGAGGGTCAACTGGCCCAAATCCTGTCTGTTTCCCCTGAGGCCGGGAGAGCCGTGCCCACTCACTGCTCAGGAACTCCGGTGGGAGCCGCGCTGCCTACATTACCTAGGGGTTTATGTTTACCACGCCCCCTCCGACCTGCTGGATGGCAACATAATTCGCTGTATTAACGCCCTGCGTGGATCTATGGACTTCTGGGCGACTCTGCCGCTCTCCCTGGCTGGTAGAATTTCCCTGCTTAAAATGATAGCCCTGCCCAGGCTTCTGTATTATTTTAGGACACTGCCGGTATGGATCCCGAGTTCGGTTTTCAAACGCCTGAGGTCACTGATTATAGCGTTCCTGTGGGGCACGGGTAGGAGACGCATAGCGCTCGGCACGCTGTTACGCCCCAAAGATGAGGGAGGTATGGCAGTGCCAGACTTCGAAGGATATTACCTCGCCGCGCAGCTGCAGACTTTTACTCAGGAGGTGGCAAGAGTTTATAGAGGTCCCGAAGACGCGAGAGCCGAAGGCACCCCGCGACACGTTCTGGCTTATATTACGCTGCACCAGAAACTCCGAGTGGGAGACCTGACGGTCGAGGAGCAGACTTTCCGGCTATGTTGGGACCGGGCCCGTAAGCGGGCGGGTGTCCGCCTTATGTATGCCCCCGAAATACCGCTGGGAATGGTCACTGCCCTCCCACATGGAGGTGATTGGTCACGCTTGCTAGGGTGGGAGGAGGCGGGAGTGCACGTGCTGGGTGACCTCTACGAAGATGGGGTGTTGCTGCCATTTCGGGACCTGCAGGAGAGATTTGACCTACCGAGGGGTGACTACCTGCTGCACGCGGCAATCACGGGCGCCATGCGAGCCCACTGGGGGGAAGGGCTGCAGGAACCAGGCACCTCGATGGCTTGCCAGTACGCCATGATGGCGGCGGGAACCTTTAAGGCCGTCACGTGCCTGTACTCGAGGATGCAGCGGGAGGCCCTGCAACCTTTGGCAGCCCTGAAGACCAAGTGGGAGCTGGACCTCCAGGTGGAGATACCAGACACGACCTGGGGCCAACTGCTGAGGAGGGCGCGGAAGAGCTCGAGGAATGCAAGGTTCCAATTGATCCACTTTTATGTTATCCACAGGGCATACCTCACGCCCGGGAAAATCCACCAGTACTTTGGGGCGACCGACGCTGCTTGCCCCAGATGTAATACAGCGGGAGCGGATCTATGTCATATGCTGTGGGACTGCCCCACTTTAGGCGACTATTGGCAGGAAGTTGGGCGGGCCCTTAATGGCGCGACGGACAGGGATATCCAGTATACTAAAGCAGTTGGCATCCTTCACTGGTTCCCACACACACCTAGAAATACGATGTCAAGTAAATTTATAGATTTAGGGCTTATCTTGGCCAAGCGGGAGATCACACGAAATTGGAAGTCCAGAGTGGGGCCCACGTATAAAAGATGGTATGGGGAGTGTCTGAGATGGGCCGCGTGTGATAGTACCTTACGGTACCAGATGGCTTGGAGGTCGAATGACGAGAAAGCACTGGAAAGGGCGACTGCATGGGAGGTGATGGTGCAGGCGCTCAGGGATGTGGACGATGAGGGGCAGGAAGGCGAGAGCGAACTAGCTGGAGCAGACCCTAACACTATACAGGAGAACACACCTTAGCGATTGTTTGCTTCCTCCTACAACACACCGGGCACTAATACATGATTACCCAAGCGCGGCGCGACCACGGGGGAGGGCGGGTAGGAAGCTGGATTGGAGGGGTGTTGGGGTACCGAAATTGGGGGAGGGGGAGGGGCGTAAATCACAAAAGCATTCCAGGGTTCTGTGCAAAATGAAGCGGTCAGACAATGTAAGCAGTACGAGACCAGAACGGAAATGAAGCCACCCGCGTCAAGAGCGGGATGATCCCCCCAGATGAAGAGCGAACATCTTCAATTGCATTGGTTCATGTCATGTTATATTTGCTGAATATCTTGTCTGTACATTTATATTGGTGATGCAATAAAAAGGATGTTAAAAAAAAAATTGATGTGCACCACTCAAGCTTGGTGTTAGATGTATCTTATGTACAGATTATGCACCACACAGTTTACTAGTTATCACATTGTATGTCTGCACAGTACTGTGCATCATGACATGATGTGGAGGTACATGCATTACTTGTCCATGGTGTGACATGTCAATAGATACCATGCGCCACGTGCAGATTTTGTGATTACAAGGACATGTTGTCATCTAACGACTAGAGGCAAAACAACTTTATGTAAAGTATCTTCATTGATTACTCTGCCTGGCAGGCGTTACTTCTGAGCATGAACTAGCCATTGTTATCTCATGCATATATTTGTCATGTCATGTGCATTGCTTTATTTGTACTACAGACAATGCTTGCTTTGTTTTCATATTGTCCTTCAAGCTCTGCCCCATGGCACTTACAGATAGCATTCAGTGCTTTGCATGATTGTGTCCTGAATTTCTTCAACAGATGATTTGGTGAGTCACACTTTGGTAGCTGTGACAGTAACATAGGCTTAGCTGTCTGCACACTGTAAGTGGCTATTGGATCTGTGTCAATTTTGGTGGGATGTGATGACTGGTGTTGTCATATGGCTCCATGCTTTTTGAGAGAAATGGTGGGGTGCCTGTACTGTCTACTTACCGGTTCTGTTGTCACAATTGGGTGGAAGTTCTTACCCATTTCTCTGAGTTTGTGGTGGATTGCTACATCCTGCTCAGGGTTAGGACAGGGGGGCCTAGTGGGAGTTGTAGTACAGGCCTCCCACCCCCAAACACCCCTCCCTGGGAAGATGGCTACCTACCTGTAAGTTTGGTTGTTATAAAACAATGGCTGCCACATGATTCTGGGTGGGGGGTACTCCATTTTGCAGAGCTGTGGAACAAGGGTGCCTGGCGGGAGTTGTTTTGCATGCCTCCTACCCCCAAACACCCCTCCCTGGGATAATTACTACCTACCTGTTAGGTGAAGGTGAACAGTACCTTGGCTGCCACATGCTTCTGGGTGGGGTGGAGTGCTACATCCTGCTCAGGGTTGGGACAGGGGGGGCCTGGTTGGAGTAGTAGTGATGGCTTCCTGTACACATTCCCCCATGGTAATGTTGCTAGCTATCTTTGGGGTGAATCAGAGGGAGTGAATGTTAAATCTGTGGGCCATATTGGGGAGAGTGTGGTATATTGGTGAGAATGGAATTGGGCCTAGGAGGTGTAGCTTTGTAGTTGTGCAACACAGTACATAGCAGTGTGATGGTAGATATTTGTTTGTACTTACAGCCTCCACTGCCCCGGGTCCTCTGTGAGACTCTCTGGATGCAGTACGGCAAGTCCCTTCTCCTCCCATGCAGTGAATGTTCTTGGTGGAATAAGAGGGCCACCTTCAGTCATCTGAGTCTGCTGACGGTTCTTTTAGTTCTTCTGTTTCATCAGCCTCTTCAGGTCATGTCACCGCTTTATGATTTCCTTCTTGGTGCGCAGGGTGGTCCCTACTGCATTGACCCTGTCCACTATCCTTAACCACATTTCTGCTCTGGTGGCTAATGGTGTCTGTTGGACCAGGTGACCAAACAATTGTGGTTCTACTCTGATTATCTCATCTGCCATGACTGACAACTCACTGTCACTGAATTTGGCCATTTTCTTTTGTGCCATGGTGTGTGATGTGCAAATGGTTTAAGGTGTAGTTGTGAGGGTGGTGGGGTAGTGTAGGTGGTGTGTGTGTGGGGGGGGGTTGGTAGGCTGGTGAGATGTGTGGTGTTTTGCCTATCCAATGTGCTGCAGGGTTTGGATCCTTTGGCGCTGGAGTAGTGCAAAGGATTCTGGTCAGGGAATGGGCTGGATTTATACTCAGCTATGTGGGTGTGTCAAAATGAAGTATTGCTGTCAAGTGTGTTGTGTGGGTTGTCCTGGGCTTTGTATTTTTAAAGGGGGTGTGTCATTGGGGTGTGGTAGGTGTTTTTGGGGGCTGAGCTAGTGTGATGTGTGCACTTGATGGCCTTGTTGTGTGTTTTCTTTTTGACCGCCATATTTGTCACGGAGCATCCGCGGCAGTGGCTATGCAACATCCCTTCTGCCAGCTCTCCAATTCATCACTGTTTGCCATTGCAGCGGACGGAAACAGCGGATCGTCCCACTGTCACCTCAATAGAATCTTAATTTTAAGTGCGGTCACTCCACTGGCCTAGCCGCAGTTTTGTGTGTTTCCGCTCAAAATCCTACTGCTGCGGACAGGTTTTCACCAGTTCTGCCTGCTACCGGCGGTCTTTCATGGCATCGTTCCAACACGGTTGGAATTTTGCGACGGTTGATCCTAATCGGACTGCCGGTTTTGCTGTTGTACCAGCTGATGGTTTATTTCCGCTACCATGGCAGTCAGGATAATTTTTAGACAGCCATCCTAATAGACCCCTTAGTCATTTATATTTCTAGTGTCTGGTTCTTATCTTTTTGAACATCAAATCTAACTGCCTCTGACTCTGTACTATTAGTCTGTCTGTAGCATGCTTTATCCTGTTTTTTCAGTCAGCTTTCACCCACCCACTCCTCTGGCCACATGCTCGACCCAGTCTTTTCCTCAACCTGTATGTCTCCATCAGCCACACCACCAAACTCCTCTGGACCGACCACCGCTGCATCCACTTTTTCTTCCAGAAACCCACCACACATCACCGCACCCAACAGATCCCCTGCCGCTGCTGGAGAAAAATCACTGAAGACCAAGTACATGCAAACCTTGCTCTCAGCCTACCCACCGAACCCTCCAACACCGACAACGCTGCCCACAGCCTCAGACGCTGGATCCCAGACTGCTCCAACACCCTCCCCCTGCTGAATAAGCCCCCCCACAGACACACCAGCAAGAGAGCCAGCTGGGTCACCCCAGAACTTTTACCCTCCCAGCAAGCCTGTCGGAAACTAGAGAAGAAATGGCACAGTGAACAAACTTGCGGACAGCCTCGCAGCACACAAGAATGCCATCCGCAACCACCACCACCTCATCAGGGTGGCCAAGAGGACCTCCTTCAAAGACTGCCTTGACAACAATGCACACAATAGCAAGGAGCTCTTCAACATCATGAAGAAACTCTCCAACCTCAGCTCCAACACCAATGACATCCCATCATCACAAGCCCTGTGTGACTCCCTCGCCACCTTCTTACACCGCAAGATAGCAGACATCCACACCAGCTTCAACACCCAGACAGCTCCACCAGACAGCAACACAACAGACCCTCCGTACACCATCGACCATGACCCCCTGCTTGCCTGGGCCAGTGTGAGCATCAATGACACCGTCAAGACCATGCGCTCAATCCACTCCGGCTCTCCTCTGACCCATTCCCGCCCCCCGTCTTCAACAGAGCAAGCAGCACCATCGCACCCCACCTGCGCAACGTCCTCAGTCTCTCCCTCAAGACTGCAACCTTCCCAGGGATCTGGAAACATGCCGAGATCAACGCCCTACTCGAAAAACCTAAGACAGACTCAAGAGACTGCAAGAACTTTCGTCCCATCACTTTTCTCCCCTTTCCGGCCAAGGTCATCCCGTCAACAGACAGCTAACCCGATACCTCAAAGAAAACAGAATCCTGGACCCTTCCCGGTCAGGGTTCCGCAGCAACCACAGCACCAAGACTGCCCTCATCGCCGCCACTGACGACATCAGGACCCTGCTGGACAACGGCAAGACGGCAGCACTCATCCTTCTAGACCTCTCTGCTGCCTTCAACACCGTCTGCCACCGCACACTGCGCACACGTCTCCACGCCTCAGGGATCCGAGACAAGGCTCTGGATTGGCCCACCTCCTTCCTCTCCGGCAGAACCCAGAGCATCCGCCTCCCCCATTCCACTCCAAAGCCTTCGAGATCATCTGCGGCGTACCCCAGGGATCCTCCCTCAGCCCGACGCTGTTCGACATTTACATAGCCCCGCTCGCACATGGAGCCCGACAGCACGACTTCAACATAATCTTCTACACCTACGACACTCAGCTGAACCTATCTCTCACCAAGGACCCTATCACAGCCAAAGCCAACCTCCATGAAGGAATGAAGGACGTTGCCGACTGGCTGAAAACCAGCCGTCCTCATCCTCGGCTCCAACCCTTCAGCCTGGGACAACTCCTGGTGGCCGACGGCACTGAGGGCAGCCCCGACACCCACCGACCACGCACGCAACCTGGGAATCATCCTCGACTCAACGCTCTCAATGACCAAGCAAGTGAACATCGTCTCCTCCTCCTGCTTCAACATCCTCTGCATGCTCCGCAAGATCTACAGATGGATCCCGACAGATATAGGAAAGACATTCAACCCAGCCCTCATCAGCAGCAGACTCAACTGCGGAAATGCCCTCTACGCGGGAGTCCCGACCAAGCTCATCAAACAACTACAACTCATTCAAAACTCTTCGGCACGACTGATCCTCAATGTGCCACGCCACGGCCACATTACCCCCCACCTGAGAAACCTTCACTGGCTCCCTGCCAACAAGAGGATATCCTTCAAGCTCCTCACCCACGCACTCAAGGCACTCCACAAGACTGGACAAGCCTACCTCAACAGACGGCTCTCCTTCTACATCCCCATCCGCCAGCTACTCTCCGCCGACCTCTTACTCGCCACCGTCCCGCACATCCGAAGAACGACCACCAGTGGAAGAACCCAGTTTCACCTATCCAGAAGTGGCCAAGACATGGAACACCCTCTCACTGAGCCTACGACAGACCCAAGATCTGCTGACCTTCAGGAGGATACTCAAGGCCTGGCAGTTCAATCAGTATATGCCCCCCCCCAGCGCCTTAAGACCCTTGTGGGTATGTAGTGCGCTTTACAAATGATTGATTGATTGATTGATTGAGCTTTCCCTCTCTCCTTACATTTTGTGGACTGCTTAGTGGCAGTACTACTGTAAGACTCAGAGAACACATTGGTCCTTTCCTTGCTACAACTAGTACTACTACTCTGCACTTGCAGATTACATGCCAAATAAAGGCATTATATGCATGTTTGTAGAGATGAGAAGACTTACTTTGACTTTCTTTCTCATGCTCAATCAGTAAATAAAATGATGGTCACATTGACAACCCTAAAGCAGTGTATTTTATTTTTTCTCATCTAAGCCTAGTACTATTTTTATCAACAGCAGTTGATGGTGAACAACTGATTACCGTGCACCAATTGTCCACCCAGTTGGCCACTCTTTTTCTTTTCAAGAACCTAGACTCACCAATAGCTTTAGCCACTGAGTCCAGTCTTTTGGGTTGTCTTCTTCTTGAGAGGCTTTTCAAAAATCGTCACCAACAAAAATGCCCAACAGATATTTTATTATTTTAGATTAGGACTACTCTACTCTAATAACAGAATTGTACTAGTGATGTGCGTGGTATACATATGTATTGTATTTTCTGGTTAAAACAAATGACAAATGTCTGTTGGTCGTGAAAGGTTTGTTGAGATTAAGAACAATGATATCCATGTTTACTTTAAATGGATGGATGCATGGATGGTAATCAATCATAGCCTAGGTGGAGAGTGTTTTTATTAAGGTTTTTGATTCAAGGTTGTATTTCAGAATACTGCCTTGACTCACAGTAGTTTGCAAGCACAACATTTTGTGTATAGATGTACCCAACCATTATAAATCTCCTCCCTATGACTCCGAAGCCCACTCCTGCTCACTACCTATGTCATTTCAACTGTGTCAGCCATGGGTGGCCGGCCTATCGGCTGCATGGTTACACAATCAAACAATAGTAGTACCTCGCACCGTCCTTTAAATCATCATTCATATTAGTAATCAGATATCATCCGCCTTGCTGTAGTAGTAGTCAGGGTGAAAGTGAAATTGAGCAGTTGCCATTGATTTACAGAGTATGGCCATAATAGAAAAATAGATAATTCTGTAGTACAGCTGCTCCACCTGCAGACAGTAGTAAAATGATGTAAGTCTGCAACTGCAATATGAGTATGTCTGTCTAAGGCGCAAGCTGACTAATATGGCATGCCTACAATATTAATTGAGCTAAACAAGAGAGAGAAGAAGAAGACGTCTTGTCTATTCCATAGTCCCTAGTAATGGCTGAAACTCAAACAAATGTTAGGGGCCAAAGAAGTTAGACAACACCACAAATGTTATGTACTGTGCTTGCTAGTGCTACTGTGCCACTATAATTTTATGTATTTAATTTTGTGTTACTATTTTCCTAACAGTATTGGTTACAATTGTCTTTTTTCTTTCTTGGTATAGCTACTTATACCCAAACGCAACAATCCACCAGGCAGGCGTTAACAGCCAGGGCCCGGCAACAGAAGCTGAAGGCCATCCGAAATGAATATCAGTGGCTGGTGGTTCTGGCAGAGGAAGAGGCGGCAACAGCTGCGGCCTCCTCCAAAGCCCCTGGCCCAAAACACACCCTCAGTGCCTTTGGTGATACTTGGTCTGGGAGCAGCCCGCCGCACTTTAAACACTTCTGCCCACCCTTGTTGTTCATGCAAAACATTTCAGCACTGCATGCCCCCCCAGATAGCACACCTAAAGGCCAGGATGAGGAGTGGTCAGACACCCTAAAGAGTAAGATCCGGTGTACCCGCTGCTTAACATCTGTCTTGACTTTTCCCCTCTTTTAATCTTTTTTTTGGTGGGTGGGAACTGGGCCTTTGGGAAAACTTGTTTTTTTATGGACATTTTGATTTTTTAATTTATGGACCTTGGACATTTGGACTTACTGCTGGACATTGGTTGGCGTTAGGGAGAGGGGTGGGTCAGGTTTTGTGGTATTTTTCCCTTCTAGTTTATTTGTCAGGGGAATTATTTATTGTTTACATATGAAATAAATCTTTGTGGGGGGTTACTCTTTTATTTCACACTGTTTCATTTGCTGCAGAAACACAGTAAGTTTTTGATTTAAATCTGCAGATAATGTAACACCCCCTTCAGATAGATGTGGTACCCTCACTTGTCCTACTAGTACTGTCAGTCTCTCCTCCTAGTCTATGTAGTCTTATTTATTATTTTAATTGATTTATAAAGCGCACTGCCATCAAGAAGGCATCCTGGCGCTGACAGCTCAGATTAAAGAAAGGAAAAAGAGTGCTCCAGTACTGACATCCAACTATGTTTTAGGAAACAGCCAGGTTTTAAGTCTCCTTCTAAAGACAGGAAGATCACTAACTTGTCTAAGCTCCAATGGGAGCTGATTTCAAAGTTTGGCAGTAGCAATCCCACCTGCCCTAACTTTCCTGAATCTGGGAATATTTACAAGTCTTACCAAAGAAGAGCAAAGGCTTCTCACAGGAGCATACCACTCAAACTTTCTTTGCTTAGACACAGGCCCCAACCTATGCAAGGATTTAAACACTATGCAAAGAGACTTGAACTGGACTCTCTGTCTCAGCGGAAGCCAATTCAGTTCTGCCAAGGCCGACAAAGAAGCGGGCCTTCTATGCCACCCCAGGGCCAACTTGGCAGAAGTTGACTGAATCCTCTGCAGTCTGTCAAGCAAAAATTTAGGAGACCCGAGAAGCAAAGCATTGCAATAATCAAGTCTACTAAAAATAGTGCTGCGTACTATTAATGCACATGCATGAGATGGTAGCAGAGGCAGGATCTTCCACAATGATCTAATAATGGCCAGACAACAAGTCACAGTTTTCACAACCTGAGCTTCCATGGTGAGTTTATAGTCAAACATGATGCCCAGGTTGCGGACCTTCTTCACTGGTTGAACCACGGGCGAGGTAGCGGTGGGCCAGAAGTTACTGGGCAAGACAGAGGGAATCCTATCCCTAGGACAATAAAGCACCTCTGTCTTTTCCGCATGAAATTGCAGTGAGTTCTCCTTCAGCCAGAGCGCCGTATCATGCAGGCAATTATGAAACACTTCTAATGGGGTTGACTGGTCTCCCTCAAGGGAGAAAATCAACCGCGTGTCATCCGCATAATTACTGATGTTAATGTTGTGCTCTTTGATGACAGCATTCAGGGGTTTTATATAGATGTTAAATAAACTGGGGCTGATAGCCGAGACCTGTGGTACGCCATGCTAGATATTGGTATAGGCAGATTGAAAAGGGGGAAGGGATACCGCTTGCTGACTGTCCAGTAAAAATGACTGGAACCACCTCAAGACAGATCCCGTCACCCCCACCTCTCTCAGTCTTCTCATCAGAGCCCCATGGCTGACCATATCGAAGGTGGCAGACAGGTCAAGCTTGCCGCCTGTCTGCCCGCATCCGAAGTTCGTCCATCACGGTCACCAGAGCCGTTTCAGTGCCATGGGCCGGCCGAAAACCGAACTGAACCTCCTCCAGCAAACTATGTTGTTCCAAAAACTTAGACAGAGTGCTACTCACCACTCGCTCCACAATTTTAGCTGGAAAAGGGAGGAGAGAGATAGACCTATAGTTCTTAGGACACTCCGGGTCAAGAGAGGGCTTCTTTAGCCTGGGTGTCACCAATGCTTGTTTCCGCCAGTCCCGGACCACACCACTAGACAGAGACTGGTTTCAGATCAGCCAAAGAGTGGAAAACTACTCTGCCTTAAATTCTATCAAAATGTTGTGGGGCACAGGATCAAGAGGAGACCCAGAGGGGACACCACATACCAACATATTAAAGTCCTCCACGCCCAGAGGTGCAAACTCAGAAAGGCGGTTAACGACCTTTCCTTCTACAGTAGCACCAGAAACCTCAAATCCAATTACCACGTATCGTCACTACCCATAGTCCCAGTACTTACCGTCCCCTTTAGTTGTTGACCTCCTCCCAGATCCTCAATAATGGTTTTGATTTTAACATGGAAGAACCTAGCTAGGTCCTCACAGAGTTCTTAAGAGGAGGAGGGTATCACGTTCTTAGAACATTCGGGGCTGGTCAAGCTATTCAAGATATTAAAAATACTTCTTGAACTGTTGGGGGCCTTAAGTATCGAGGAGGAAAAATAGTCCGCCTTGGCCATGTTAATCACCTTCTTATAGCCCGCAATCTTGGACTTCCGTATAGACTTGTCATCGTCCTTATAGTCACGTCTCCACCTCCTCTCAGCGTGCTTACATTCCAGTTTCAGGTTTTTAAGATTTTCATTAAACCAAGCAGCCGAGGGTTTACCCCTGTTTCGATGATTTTTTAAGGGAGCTAGTAAATCCAAGGTTGAGGTGATCTCCATACAGAAGGAAGCATAGTTCTCGTCAACTTGCCCATCCGAGGGGAAACAATCCTCTACCTTGAATAACAGGACATTGCCCTTCATACATTTGTTGCCCGAGAATTTTTAGTAGCAACTTCCACAAAAGATTTGATCAAAAAATGATCAGTCCAGTCCATTGGCAAAATTTCCCCAATAAAAAGGTGATTAGTCTCTGCAAAAATTAAATCAAGCATGTGCCCTCCTTTATGAGTAACCTTGGACACCTGCTGGAAAAGGCCAAGGCCTTCACAGAATTGGAGAACATTGGATTTGGCAGAATCAAGCGACCCATTAGACCAAAGATTAGTCTATGTAGTCTGCAACTAAAACCCCTAAGGACTCGGAAGGGTGTGGGTGTGTGAGTTAATTAAATTCCATAGTATATACATTATGCTTCCCCGACTATTCTTCTCTTACCTGTGATTGATGCTTATACTTAGGCGAAGCGATGGCTGCCTGGTGATGGTTTTGTTTCCCAAGGTGCCATGGTGGAGGTAGTAGTAGTAGACACTGACAGTAGCATTTGCAAAAAAGAAAATGAGACAGTCAGTCACCTGAGGGAGACTAGGGATCGAGTGATAGAAGTACAGTACACAGGAAGACTGTCAAACAAGAAACCATGATGGTAAGCAATGCAAATAAAACCGAATGGAGGGCTAGCCTAGTACAAGCTACAAACTGAAGTCGACTCGAGCTATGAAGTGAACAGGCGGCTGGTTAACCTTTAGTGCTGGAACTAGGATGATTGATGACTCAATGCTGGCAATTATATTATGATGGATTATGTGCCTCCTGGAAAAAGATGAACATCTAATACTGTGCATGGGTGGGCAATCTAATCTCTACATTTTGCCAGTGTGGGCTATGGTACATATACTTAGAGCAGAAGAAGATCCTTGTTCTGCCTTGAGTTAGTGTTGCTTTCACCACATCTACCCCAGCAAGTGTGTAATCAATAATTGTTGTCAATTTAATTTAGTCACACCTCAAAAAAAATTACTCAGCACGGGAGAAGAGGGTTAGGATTTGATGAATGGTTAGGAAGGGACATTTGAGGGAAAGGTTTGTCAAAGAGAAACACTACACATGGACAACACACATTCATCTTGGCAGCTGATCATCATAAATCTGTTAAGGAAGAAAAAGGAAATGAATGCATGATGATCACTTGAGTAGTACTAGACTAGTACATGGTAGTGTATTAATTAATTATACAATTGCCTTGCCTGTCTGCTCCCAGAGAGATCCAAGTTACATACATGTTATGTTCTGTTGTACCGGGCTACCTTTGAAAGATAGCAAATAAAATTAAAAACTATCTGTCGGAGTCAAATATAAAAAACATAAGCAACACACAAAAAATAATCAAATGAAATAATACTATAATTATTGCCAAATTGGGAGTTGTATCTCTGCATTCCTCTTGGTCCTTCCTTGGACTATCTGTCCATCAATCTTGGGTGCCTGGCGGACACGATTTGGTAAGGTAATTGTGAGTAGTTTTTCCTAGTATAGCGCAGGGTAAAGGCCGGCCTGTAGATGGAAAAACAAAAAGGATATTGAAAAATCAAGGAGAAAAGTTAAAATGCATAATTAAGGAGGAGTGCATCAAGAAGAATTTCAGAGGTGGCTTGGCTAAATCATGTCTGTTTCCAGTAGTTACCTCCAACAGCAGGAGCAGGCCCCCCACCCAACCTCCACTTAGCTTCAAATTTGAGACAGACAACACTGGACACACATACACACACAGCAACATAGCATTTTCCAAATTAAAAACAAAATCAACGCACTGTTGTCAGTCACACAACCAAACTTGCATCTACCACTACACAGTCTTGTAGGTCTGGTGTTGTTGTTTACCTTTTAGGCCACTTCACACCGAGTTATTCCATCAATCGTCTTCAATCCTACTGACTCTGACTGAGAGTATAGTATGGTCATGGTGTCTAACTCTGTACCAAAAGTGTGCCGCGTGAGTCCATACTCGTCCAGACTCAAAATGCAATGGATCAGCCTGCAGTAGTACAATTTTGTTATTGAACAACAAGAAGAGAAAGATTGACTTGAGTCCTTATTTTGTGTGAATACTAGTAGACATCATGCACAACAAACACCAATCACTCAGCGTGCAATGTATGCCATCATTTGCCTGTTCTTCTGGGGCACTCCCTCAAGGCTTTGAAAGTATAGATATATAGTCAGGTTTGGACTCGAGGCAGGCACACAGTTCACATTTATTGCATATATTCTCCATCAAATGTCTAGCTTGAGGGAAATGGATTTAAGGCAAGTCAGAAGAAGTGAATTTACTTTTTCACTGACTTCACACAGTTGCAACTCCAATCCGGCAATAAAAGAGTAAGACGGTGGTGGTAGATTTGTTGTGATTTGAACCAGAAAGACAGTAGCACACACAAAAAATAAAGTAAATAACATTCCTTAACTGTAGCTTTTTGGGGGGCTTTTTTGGGGTGTGAAGTAACTTGAAAGCCTCGTTGTCACAGGAAGTAGAGCTTGTCCTCAAACTCTGGTGGTTCACCCAGAAGTAGGTCACCTAACACACTACTTCCATGACCTGGGGCGCTGTCAATATCATCCTGCTGTGCTACTTCAGGTATGGTGTAATCCAGTGTTATAAAGTGCTGATTCATTTTGATAATGGTTAACCTCTCTACATTTTGGGGTGGTCCTTCTCAGGGTCAGAATGGTACCAGCAGCACTGAAAACATACTCAGCAGAGACACTTGTGACAGGACAAGCCAGATAGTTCATCACCAGCTTGCTGAGCACTGGCCATTTCCACCTTTAACCATACCTATACAGCAATGGGTTTTGATCAAAGTAGACCTCTGTTGGGTCATTCAGATACTCCTGGACCATCCACTCAATGCTCATGGGTACTCCGCTTTGCTCAGCATCTTTTGCCTTTGCCTCAGCACTGGACTTAAGCCCTGCCTGTAGAAACAATTCCTGTGCTGATTTTGGGGCTGATGTTCCTGTTCTTGTTGTTGTTGATGTTGTTCTTGGTGTTGTTGGTGGTTTTGGCTGCTGTGAACCAACCGCACTGCCCTCAGGCTCTGAAGTTGAACTTGAAGGCTGACCTGCAATACTTGTTGTGCCCTGGAGGAGCAGAACTCTATTTCCTGGCTGTTCTTTTTCTATCTGACTGGCTTGCACAGCTATCTAAGGGGTGTAGTTGTCAACATCCCGGTCTGGAAAATTAACGAAAGTGTGCAGTGATAGTTTGTACCGTGGCTCAATAATTGTGGCACAAATGTAATGGTTGTATGACACAATGCCTCTTTGCAACAATGTATTTTCAGATAAACGGCTTCTTTTTTTCCTCCACACCTGTGTACATTGCACACACCCCCTTCAGCTGTTCCTGTAGCATGTGCAACAATGGGATAGCTTGGCCCATAGTACAGTCCTCCTTGCTGACTTCAGGTGTGAAGACCTAGAAAGGAAGTAGCATCTCAGTCAGGCATTTAACTGGGCCCAATTGGTCCATCTAAAGGATCATGTCTTTCACAGTAGCATCACATCTTTGCATTACATATTCGTTGATTGGTCTGTACTGCTCAGACGTTCAAGCATGTAATAAGTTGAGTTTCAACATGTTGGCACTTCTGGAACTAGTGTTTTAACTGGCATTCTATTATCACGTTAAATGAGCCACAGCTGCTTCTGGGCTTTAAAATAATGGCCGAAATGTGTGCAGATTTTTCTGCAGGTGGTCAGTAAGTTGTTGACTCATTCCTCTTTTTCAGAAAGTCTTGAACGATGATGTAAATTCAGTGCGCCAAACACAGGACCATGAAATAGCCACCATTGGCCCTGGGCTTAACTTTCTTACTGCCATTGTCCATGGCAACAACACCAATGTTAAGCCCTCTTGGTCACAGCCTTTCAAAGACCTTGTTGTCAAAGTCTTCCAAAATGTTTGCAGCAGTATGAGATTTCTCCATAGCGAACATGTCTAGAGTTGTATGATTCTGTGTCAACACCTGCAGATATCTTTCTCTAAACCCACACAAAAGACATCCAGTGTGCAGTGATGCACATGTAAACACATGTAAACAGTGGCTGGGCAACAGGTCCACATGTCAAAAAAATGACGAAGTTTGAGTTTCCTCGTGAAACTCAAACTTCGTCATTTTTTTGACAACGTCTTGCCACCGATCACCACACCCAAAACAGATGAACTACATGGATTACGACCTACCAGCACATTTCAAGCACCCTGCAGTCACAAAAGCATAGATCTATTTGAGAACCTTGTTCGTAACGATCTGTCCAAATTGAACTTCACCAAAAAAGTCAAACATCAGAATCTTACCATCAAAGACCGGGATACCCTTAAATCCCTAGCAAATAATACACAAATTAAATGCATCAAAGCAGACAAGGGAGGCGCCCTCGTCATCCTTGACACCTCAATGTACACCCAACGACTTCAAGAACATGTACAAGATGGCTCCATCTACATGCAACTTGATACCAATCCCACAAGGGAATTTTTCAACATCCTGCAGGAAATAGTAGTTAGAGCACATCGCAATGGAATCATCGAAGATCGCACTAAGAACTTCCTTCTGACTGAATTTCCTAGGAGTCCAACCATTCAAATGAGTCCTAAAATTCACAAAGATCTTCACAACCCACCTTTTAGACCGATCGTATCAACCAGAGGATCAATGCACGAGCCCACAGGCAAATTTATCGATAAATATCTCCAGCCACTTGTCACCAAATCCATCAGTCACATTAAAGACACCACGGATTTCTTACTCAAACTTTCAAAAATTCAAATCCAAGATCAAGAGTCATACATTCTATGTACAGCCGATGTTAGTTCACTATATACCTCAATACCCCACCAAGGAGGCATAGAGGCCATCGAAGCAGCCCTTCTCAACAGTAACATCGATCCTAACATGCAATCACTTATCATGGAACTAATGGCATTTACACTTTACCATAGCTACTTTCAGAATGACAACCAATGGTACTTACAGTTATCCGGAATGGCGATGGGAAACTGCGCAGCTCCCACATATGCTAATATTTATATGGAGAACTTTGAAAAGCTATACATCTATGCCAACTCCACCTTTCAAGACAACATAAGAATGTACGTCCGGTACATTGATGACCTTTTTTTCGTTTGGAGCAACACCAAACAATCATTGAACGATGCCCTATTGGATCTCAACACAAAGGATGAACGTATTCAACTATCATGGCAAATTAGCGACACAGCAATATCATTCCTTGATGTGAATGTGATCATCACACCTCAAGGTTTCAGCACTGACCTGTACAGGAAACCCACCGATCGCAACAACACTCTTCATTTTTCAAGCTTCCATCAGGGATCTCTCAAAAAACACATGCCGTATTCACAGATGCTACGCGTTAAACGCATAGTCTCAGATGAACAAACTGCTAACCTTCGCATCAAAGAAACGCATGCACGTTTTTTAAGTCGAGGATATCCTGAAACTACCCTCATTGAGGCACAAACCAGAGTGGCGAAAATTTCAAGACCAGAAACCCTAACCAAAAAGCCCAAACAAGAAGACCAACGGATGGTTCTTGTTTCTAAATTTTCTACATCAAGCACTATGTACAAGAAAATAATCCTTAAACATTGGCCTATCCTTCAAATGGACCCAGACTTTCGGGACATTTTTCATCAACCACCTTTATTTGCATACTCTAGGAGTAAGAACATCCAAGAAATTCTATCCAAACCCACTCCCAAACCCATTCAACATAAGGGCACACAACCATGTCTGAATTGCAGCCATTGTAACTCCATCATGAAAGGGAACATCATCAGACATCCAATGAAAGGCAATCCCATCAGACTCCAAGTCAACGCCACATGTGATACCTCGAATCTCATTTACGCACTCAAATGCCCATGTGGCAAACTATACGTCGGCAAGACCGAACGAAAAATTAAAACACGCTTAAATGAGCACAAGTCAAACATCCGTTTGAAATATGAGAAGTCTAATGTTGCCATGCACTTTGTTGAAGCCAGACATTCCATTGCTCAACTCCAATTTATCGTTCTAGAAACTGTTTCCAAGAAAGAAGGCACTGACATGCGCAAATTCCTTCTTCAGAGAGAATTGGAATGGATATACCGTCTTCATACGCTTAAGCCTCACGGTCTTAATGACCGCATCGAATTTAGTTGCTATCTCTAATTATCTTTTTTTGTGTCATATTATGTACTATACTGCATTTTACTTAACATGCATTGTTCTTGCTTGCTTCCCCGAGTCCCCCACACCTTTCCAAGATGGCCCCCACGCTAGATCTCGATCCTTGCATTTTCACCCCTAGTCCCTCTTCCACCTCCATGTCCATTCGTTTCTTAAACTTTCCCGCGTCCTCACACAGTTTAGGCGTCCCGCCCGGACTTACACGGAAGTATACGAGGTTCACCACCCACGTAATGAAGTAAGTGTTCAACCGCACCGCTTGTGCCGGTAGCATTGCGACCCACTCCCTCACGATCCTCTACCCTCGTCACGCGCTGACGCTACCCGTTTCACTCACTTCCCTCACCATCCCATACTTTATTTAGTCCTCACAATTGATCGGCACGGATAATATTTATTGGTCACACTTCATGTCAGACCCCTGCCCTCACGGCATTCTTTGTCTCCCTTTCAGCGCTCCTTGATAAAGGGCAACCAGCCCGAAATGCATCGGAGGCGTTTCCCTCTCGTTACTACTCGTTTCTAAATCCAGATTTGATATGAATATAATATCTATGGATTAAACTTCACTACTCAAGATTAAACATCTTTAACCTGACATCAACTTTTTCTGAATCATTGTTTGAACTTTATCGTAGTGCCTCCATTGGGTATGTACTAGCATCACGATGCTTACACCACTCATCATTGATTAAACGTGCTTCGACGGAAACACGACCCACGAGTGCACACGGATCCACATTACCTTGTTCTCATTTTCCTTAAATCATAGCACTCCAAACTGTTGTGCCCCTCCAAACCTATATCTTTGTGACGTTTTACTCTCTGCCATATCTACGCCTACTGAGGAAGTTGTTGTGGTGGATGTAGGTCGCTGATGTGACTTAAAAATGGCAGCTGTAGGTGGTGTTGGCGGTATCTGTGTAGGTGGTATCCGTACCACATCCCTCGTAGCAATTTGGGATGGGGTAATATGGGTCTCCACTGGCACAGAGCTAATGTCCATGATGGCTGGCTCATCATCATCATCCTGCTCTTCTACATCTACCTTCATAACTCTAAGGTTTTCTGGAATCTTCCTTTTCCCTAGCCTCGCCTTGTGTGTCTCACTCTCCAACTGTGGTGGCTTCCAAGTGGCGTCTAGATCATCAGAAGGGGGTTTGCAGAAGATGCTGATGGACTAACCCTCCTTTTCCTTGCTGGGGATCTGGAAGACAATGGATCATTTGAAAGAGGTGCTTGCTCTTCTTCTTCCTCTGCAGGAAACTTGATCTCCTGAACTGCTCCTACTTCAGGAGGAACAACTAATATTGGAGGTGGTTGCAGCGGTTGTTGCCCACGTACCTGAGTTTCCTGCATTGATTGGATACTACTTTGTAGTAATGATAAGTCAATTTCAACATCACAGCTCATTGGCGTTGGACTCGTGATTAGACTGGCTGCCTCTGCGACAGACTTGGGCATGGGCCTAGGTTTGTGGGGTGGGTCCACTGATATGGGGCATTGCTCCCAGCTTGCTCACTGAACACCGCTGCTGCAGGTTACATTTTTGGTTTGCCAAAAAAGGTCTTGGGCGGCATACTGGTCTTTGTAAGTGGCAGAGCCTTCTTCTCACTGGCAATGTTCTTGGTACTGGACCTGGTAACTTTCTTTTGGGCCATCTTGAAGATGTCTGTGGTCACATGTCACGTGACGTAGGGTGCAGGCCTTATGTCTGACAGTACATTGGGTGATGTTGTCTCCTCTTCTTTTGTGCACTTAAAGCAAAGAAGCAAGAAGAACATCAATGACATGTGGCATCTATTGTTGTGGTTCAATTACTACTAGTACAAACAAATATAATATAATTTAGTGTGTGGTCACACTTGTTAGTATTATTAATATTATTAAATGTATTACCTCAGTTACTAAAACAATTAGCAATAAAAGGTAGCCATGTGTGAGACTTTGACTGCAACAAGGGTTTTCATGGTGTACTGTACAGTCCACTTAGGAAGGATAGGAAAGAAGAAGAACAACAACAAAAATACAAATGTAATGGTTTGCCATTGTGTATCACGTGGGATGCAGCATTCAAGGAGCTGCAGCTGACAAATGACAATGGATGGAAGCAATAAGCCAAGAGGAACAAAGGAAAGACATTCAGGCCTATGGCAAAAGCACACTAAAAGCCTCCACAAAATGGCCACCAGCCTCATGGTCACAAGTCACAACAACAACAACAACAACAAGCAGGGGGTCAGGGAAAACAATGAACTCGAACAGGCCTGTATGGACACAAACTTTACAAAATGGCCCCATACCATATGGGGAGGCTCAGCTGGGGAAAATGCTGGGCCACTATTACAAACAAACACACTCTGACCAGACAAAGGAGGCATGCTAACAACACATCTTTAATACAACAATGCCAACAACGAAAATCCATAAGACTAAAAAAAATTGCAAGTTATTGCAACCACACCCATCCAACAAAGGCACATGTAAAAAAAAGTGAAATACCCCAAAAAAAACATTTTGTATTTGAATCCAAAGCCATCCATGCCCTAAATGATGTTTGAATTCATGCATCTATGAGTAGCTCTTGTCCTACTAGCTGAAAGGCCTATTGCCAGACTACTGGGATACATAGTGAATTAAATAAATATTGCAAATTGATTTCAAAAGTTGGAGGAAATTTAGTTAACTGTGCAAAATATTTCCTTTATAAAAGAAGAAAAATTACTTTCAAAGAATCAACTAGGTCCACCCACCACAATAAATAAAAAAAAAAACGATGAAAAGTACAAAATTGTAGGTGCATGGCCCAAATCAAACAAACTGAAAAAAATAGAAAGGGAGGTCTCCTCACAGATCCAATGTAGGGACGAGGAGAAAGGAGAAACAGGAAATCAGAGCTGTCCCTATTATTAACTATAAAATGGGAATACTATTATCCCAACTATACCACCATAGCTCAAGAGATCTTTGCATTTATATCCACTCAGAACAGTTGTACATAATAGGCAAACAATAAAAGTCAGAGTTATACACAATTTATTTTAAAATATACAAAAAAAAGTATCAAATACAGTGCCACAGTGCAAAATATTAAAAACAAATGTTTATGGTTTTTGTCAGCACCCTACCGATAGTTCAATGGTGCACACATGATTAATACACGAAATTACAGTTAAAAGAAGCAAATAGCTATTAAAAACAAGTTGTCGACGCAGCGTTTCGGTTTCTATGATGACACCTTCATCAGGACAGGATACTATACAGTAGAGAAACACAGTATTAAACACAATAATTTTCTAAAAGACACAGCTGTATCTTCACTCTTTTTGCAATTTACCTATTGTTCTTTTATAAATTTCTCCAGTTTTTTCACATACATTTCACAGTTAAGCAGCAATTCTAATCGGTGTGTTTTACTGCAGCATAGTATTCAAAAAGAAACATTTTTATCAAAAGAGAGTTTATTTTGCATGGAGTGCTGGGGCACATAGGACAGTGGCAGCGGGATCTCTTGAGCTAAGGAGAGTTAAAGCGTTATGAGCTTCTAGGTGACATGTATCTAAAATCGCAATACACCTATAGGAGTAGTCTAAGACTATTCCAGTTTACATTATTTCTAAAGATGGACAGTTTATACTTACTTTCACAAAGCGTACTCTTATGAATTAAGAGACGTCTTCCTCTTTAATCAATTCGAGGTAGTAGTCCTTAGTTCGTCATAGGACATCGTATACACAAATAGTAGTGGACGATCATAATATCTTTTAGTGTCTGAAATCATAAACACCATCTTTTAGATTCATATTATAGTTGGTATGAGAGATATCAGAATACTCATGCTAAAGGGTCTATTAATTACCTTCACCATACACTGGATTTTCTTTTTAAATGAGGAAAAAGGAGCCACCGATATGAGGGACCTTTGTATGGAGTTCCTTAAAGAATATAGAATAAGGAATATGTCAATTTAAATTCCAACTGGGGTAGTAGCTGATTATTATTCGCATTTGCATTTATATATCACTTACCCTGTGATACAGGGGGTCAGTCCGAAGTGTAACACGTGACTGGATGTCTTCCGGTTTTTTTATATATTTAAAACCAAGTTGCAGATTCGTTTGTTCACTCCACTCGGCGTTTTTTTTTTTTAATTGATTACCACCTTAGGGAAAACATATATATATATATCAATAGTGGTTTAATCAATTCCTAATTCATTTGCACGTATAGTTACATCCTTAGGTGAACTGGGCATATTACATTATGTAACAAAGCCTTATGTTATGCTTGCCGGTCTGTTTATCCGACACGGTCAGTTGTAATTAAAATTGACACGTGCGGAGTTCTAGCCGTTTGTTATAAAGTGCTACGTGCATTTCACACAGTTTACATTCTATACGGGGTTCTTTTCACGCCAAACCCGTATTCAAAAACGCCACCTCCACATATTAAGTTGCCGTTTTACTAAAGGTTTACCCTTTTTCCGTCTCGGCTCGTCTTTTGAATGGCTTGATCGAGACAGGACTGTTCAAATCGGCTATTCTATGGTATTAAAACTGGAGCCGCTCGGTCCCAGTGTCTACGGTTAACATCTGCCGTCAATTTAACTCGTGCGCAAAGGGTCGAAAATACCCCGTTTCTTTAGGTGTTGCTTCGCTTACCTTCTATCTTGTATTCGGCCTCCCTGCTCCTTTTTCACTCGTGTTCATCCGTTTTGTTGATACACCCTTCTTGTGTTTTGATGGAATTTAACCTTTTCCGGTTCGCCCGTTTTCGACGGAAACTCGCGAGACCGTGCATACGTATTATTATATGCGACTCAAGAAAAGAACTACTGCAGTAGTTTTTACATAGTTTTCATAAGATGCAAGGAAGTTTTAAGGTTTTATCGGAGCTTTACTCATTTGTTTAGTTGAAGTACACACTCGAAGTTGAGCATTTAACAGGAAATATTAATTTGTGCATTTATAAAAATACCGTACCAAGTTTATAAAAAATCGGTATTAATGCTGATATTAGTATTGTTATTCGTATTGCACATATTAAAAGGGAATAATAAGGTGCAGGAAATTTTAGGGAAGTATATTCACTGTCGAGGTGTTTAATCATTATTTATAAAATACGTTCCCAGTCTTCTTTATTATTCAGCCCATTTCTAACAGTGTTAAAGCGGGACATGAAACATTGTTCTCGTTTTTTTCTTTTAAGATCAATATCTCCTCCTCTTAGATTCATTTGAATACTCTCAACTCCACACCAAGATATATCTTTAACTGTGTGGTTGGCCTCTTGCCAATGGTCAGTTAGGGGAGCTACTCTTTTTTTTGTCCTGATTGCAGATTTGTGTTCTGTAATTCTAAGGCGAATTTCTCGACCTGTCTCTCCTATATACATTAAATTGCATGGGCATCTTATCAAATATATCAAGTTCTTGGATCGACAATTCATGAATGAATTGTTTTTATTTTTCACCTTGTCTTGTTCAATGTGATCACCTTTCATAATGTTCTCACAATTGCAGCAATTTCCACATGGAAAAGTTCCAGTGGGAAGGGGAGCATTATTGATACTTGGTTGTGTGATGTTGGGGATTTCTCTGTATGTGTGTACCAAGCTACTTTTCAATGTATGGTTGCGTCTAAACGCAAACATCGGTTTAGACACTTTCTCTTTATTATGTTTGGTGACTAAATTCCAATTGCGATTTATTATATTTTTGATTTTATTGCTGATACAGCTATAGTTGGTAACAAATATTAGACGTTTTTCCTTGTCTACATCCTCTTTTTTTGAGAAAAGATTGTCTCTGTTAAAATATTTAGCTCTTTTGTATGCATGTTTAATCATGCGCTTTGGGTAACCTCTTTCTGTAAATTTATTAGTTAACACCAAAGCATGTTTCTCAAAGTCCCTCATTTTAGTGCAGTTACGTTTCAACCTTAAAAATTGACCGAACGGTATGTTGTCCTTCTGGCATGGCAGATGATAACTTGAGTAGTGGAGCATCGTATTCCTATCCGTCTTTTTAGTAAAGAGCTCTACTTGGAGTTTGTTATCCTCATGTTTGATCACAATATCCAGAAATTCACATTGGTTAGTATCATATTGTGCTGTGAATCTCAAGTTACTGTCTCCCAGGTTCAGCCATGAGATAAATTCTTTTAGGGTGTCCAGAGGTCCTGACCAAATAAAAAAAAACATCATCAATATATCTGGACCACACAGATATATTCTCAAAAAAAGGAGCTAATGGATTAAAAATATGAATATTTTCAAATTGGGCTACATAAAGACATGCCAGGCTGGGAGCACATGTGGCTCCCATGCTGGTCCCCTTT
The DNA here is from genome assembly GCF_964263255.1 of Lissotriton vulgaris. Classification (NCBI taxonomy): domain Eukaryota; kingdom Metazoa; phylum Chordata; class Amphibia; order Caudata; family Salamandridae; genus Lissotriton; species Lissotriton vulgaris. Next base: position 1,452,227,175 of record NC_141685.1, read on the forward strand.
ATTTGTTTATAATATTCTTTATTAAAGATAAAAATATTATTTTTAAGAACAAGACTAACACAGTCAATAACAAATGTTTCTTGCTGATTAAAGTCTCTATCTACTGGGCAGAGTAATTGTTTAATCATATTAATGGTACTGTCCTGTGGTATATTTGTATACAGTGCCTCGATGTCGAGGGTCACTAAATACTGGGTTTCAGGATTGAAGGGTAGGGATTCTATTTTCTGAATTATGGCTCCTGTATCTTTAATATAGGCTGGTTGTTTTATGACATAGAGTTGTAAGAAAATGTCAGCATATTTACTGAGTGGCTCGGTTAATGAACCAATGCTTGCTACAATGGGCCTCATAGGTGGGTCATGGATATCTTTATGGACTTTTGGGAGACCATAGAGAGCAGGTATAGTGGGATTGTTGTTCCACAAAAATCTATATTCTTCTTCACAGATTGCGCAGTCTTCCTTTGCTAGGTCTAATGTTCTTTTAATTACATTTTTCAATTCAGTCCAATCATTCCTAGTTACTTTTTGGTAGTGATCTTTGTTCTCTAACATGCAGGTCATTTTAGCATTGTATTGGGCGGTGTTCATGATTACAATGCTACCGCCCTTGTCTGCAGGCTTGATAGTTAGTGTCTGGCAGTTTTCCAGATGTTTTAGAGCGTTTTTCTCATCCTTATTCAAATTGAATTGAGTCCAGTTTTTCTGATCTAAAAGTTCCAAGACACTTTTTTCTACAATCCTTTCAAACGCTTCTATGTCCTTATTAATTTGGCCAATTTGCGGGGTCCAATTGGACTTAGGTTTTAGACCTGATTTGTTCGAGGACGGGACCCTGTCTTTCCCTTCAAAAAATGTTAGTAATCGAACTTTTCTAAAAAAGTTTTGCAAATCTCTTTCAAGGTTAAATCTGTCTATAGGACATGCTACAGCGAAACCTAGGCCCTTTTCTAGAAGTTTAGTTTCTATTTCACTAAGAGCAGTGTCTGATAGATTAATGACAGGGGCTTTTTTTACTTGTTCCATGTTTTCTGGCTCCTGGTATAAGGTCTTTGATACGGCTGAGGTTGAAGGGCATAATTCCCTCTCCCTCTGCCTCTCCCTCTCTGCTGCCCATAGGGTTGGCGTTGTGCTAAAAAAGGAAGTGAGTCTTTGGTAGTTCCTAATGCGCCTTCCCTATCTTTATTAGAAGTCCTGTTATCCTCTTGATTTTCTGTTTCAGAGTCTGTACTAGAGTAAGAAGTGTCAAAGAACCTTACTTTTTTCTTCTGGAAATTTTGATTCTGGTTAGGTTGCCACGGTCTACGATTGGGGAAAGACTCTCTCGGGCGTTCATAATAATCTTTCTGAAGATAAGGGTACCCATGTTTTAATATTTTGCACTGTGGCACTGTATTTGATACTTGTTTTTGTATATTTTAAAATAAATTGTGTATAACTCTGACTTTTATTGTTTGCCTATTATGTACAACTGTTCTGAGTGGATATAAATGCAAAGATCTCTTGAGCTATGGTGGTATAGTTGGGATAATAGTATTCCCATTTTATAGTTAATAATAGGGACAGCTCTGATTTCCAAATCAAACAAACAACACCAATTTTCCAACTTACTTGTGGAATCTTAATTTCAAAAGTCCTCTAATCCAATGATATATGATGCAGAAGACACAAAGAGTAAATGTAAATGTAAATGTATAGGCATTTATATAGCGCACTACTTACCCGTAGGGTCCCAAGGCGCTTCGACCGCTGCGAAACCCTTCCTGGCTTCCCTGAGAGATGGTCCCTTAATGGGTATCTCCAGGGTGAGACCAGGCATCCCCGGCGGTCTGGTGGGGCCGTTAGTGAAGATGAGGCAAGCTAATGCCCAGAGTTGCCGAGTGTGATCGCTGATCAGAGTGGGCACCGAGGCGAGAGAATTATCGAGTCCGCTGACCCTGGTCCAGAAACCTGCCGCGCCGGGAATCGAACCCTGGTCCCGGGCCGTCCTCTGCTCTCGGGTCTGCCGCCTCCTACAAGCACCAAATCCAAATGAAAAGTGAACAGGAGATGGACAAAGCACTGGGAGGAGCCTGCTGGACAGTAATAGGAAGTTGGAGACACCGGGGCATTTCCTTCCTCTTAAAGAAAAAGTAGAAAAAGAAAAAGGACTGCTTGCACAAAAAATGAACAGCCAAATTTCAATTTGAGGAGTTTTTTTAGTCCAAATTGTCCTTTGGAGAAGGTTTTGATGCTGCTCAGGAGAGAACGTTCTCTAGATTGTTGTTGCAGTAGATTCTGCGTTTAATGATTGCATTCTTAACAGAACTTCAGCTAAAATTCCGATGGCGCATTCGAATGACGTGTTCGCGATGGCAAGCTCTCGCCGGACCATGCGGCTGACCAGCAAATCTTGTGGCACTCGAGAACGGCTCAGGAAATCTTGTCAGCGGTCACAGGCACCCGGTAGGTCACTCATGCGCACGCAAAAAAGCATTTCAGGCACACAAACAAAAAAAACCTCTGCTCCGTTGCGGAGTGGCGAGTTTTTTGGCAACTCTGTGCTCCATGTGGGTTGCGAAAACTCTGCAAACTCTGCAAGCGGAGCAGAGTTTAACGCTCAGGGTTAGTAAACAGCTGCACTGGACTGCTGTTTACTTGATAGAGAAGGTACGTTCAGAAAGTTGTGAAACAAACAGGCATACTTTATTCACATATTAACTAAAGTAACTGTAAAGATGAAAATAAGGTGTCCTATACAACTTATCTTTACCAACACATTTAGTTTTAAAGACATCTTGCACTAAACTTGTAAACTTCAAAAAAGTGTATTTTATTAACATGCATGAGCATTTTACCTTAATAGATCAGATTATATCACTGCATTGAGAGGCATTCATTACCAGGTATAGTTTTCACACATAGTCTTAGAAACATTCATGCCACACCATTCTGAAAACAATGCCATTAGTGAACCAACAGGTAATTCATTTGTCAGGTGAACCATGTGTGTAGCTTTGGTTGTTATATAAGTGGAACGACATTATAGTTCATTTAATAAAATACAAGAGAAGGTTTTGTACAGCACACTTCCTGAACTTGTACATTTTAAGGGCCTCTCTTATGTGATAATGAAGAAATAGGAAGCAAATTGAAATTAACAAATTGCCTAGGATCACACAATGTCATCAAGTGGGAAAGCCAGGACTGATACCATGTTTTCTGGTTTCACATTTTGCAACTCAGTCACCAGATGAGTATCTCTTTCCATCTCGTGTTTTACAGTAGAAGTTAATGCTTTGACTTTAATTCTTGGTGCTTGAGAATAGAGCATTGGTAGCAGACAGTAGTCATGTGAAGGCTTGGTTTGCTGTCCACATTATGCATCTGCTTACCCATACGCCTACATTTCATCATCCCGACCTTCGCAGTGCTAGCATTGGTGCTGCCTTTGGGCATGCCACAGATAGTACTTTCTAGCCTCTAGGGAAATGTTTGCGAGTACCTATGCCCTTGATGCTCTATTTGGTAGCAAATACATCCTTGTTTCAGGAGCCAGGGCAGCCATTTTTGAGGATCTCCATTGTGGGTGCTTCACCCAATGTTTCACCCTTTTTTTTGCACCGCTGTTGTCCAGTCATGTTTGTCTCTTGGTTTCCAGTTGCCGTCACTCCACCAGAAACCAACTGTCTCTCCCAACTGTATTTTGTTCCACCAGGGACTAGCCACAGCATTCCTCAACTACAACAAGTTTATTCTACAGGACATATGATTGTTCAACATGAATAGTATGAAATGGGTCGACAACATTATTAACTGCTAATGGGTGATAACTCACTTTCAGTCTTAATGTCTCTACATATTTGAGAACATCATTTGGAAACTGTAAAGGATAATTGCTTTGGGCAGTAGTGGGCTTAAGTCGGTGTGAGATTTTATTGTTGTTGGATTAATCTGGGTATTTCCTAATTCAACCTCTTTAGGAGGTTAAACACTACAAACTGTTTCTGTTAGGTTTTGAAAAATCTGGGTTTCTTTTTGATTCTTGTCCCAGGTGCCATTTACAGGTGCCTTATCCATTACCAACGATTCATTTTCTTCAATCCGTGATTCTACCTCATTAATAATACAATTATGAGCAGCATGTTTTCTTTGTTTCTTTGTTCCCCTGGTGGCCCGCTAGACTGCCCATCGTATTTCTTTTACTCATCTCAGGAGCAGATATTAATTGATCGAAAGTCAAATGAATAACGTAAGCACATTAGGCAAAAAATATGTAGAATTGAAAAGTGAAATACACTATACAGTACAAAAACACAAATAAAACAGCCAGTGATCTGCTAAAATAATAATATTGAGGCTTATTATTTATCTTTATCAAATTAGGTCCTCTATCAGATATTATCCCAATCCAGGACACTCATCAACCTACAAGCAAAGTCAATGACCTTGGGAAAGGAAAAAAACGAAATGCTTGAAAGAATGTCCGTAGAAGATCATTAGGACATTCTTAAAAATAAAAAAAGTACCTGCCACTAGCTGGAATCTAGCTGGTGAGCGAAAGGAATCAAAAAAGTTGAATCCGAGGGGAATGGTCCTACCCTGCCTTATCCTGGTTTGACAGGTGAGGACAGACCAAGCCAAGGTCCTCGAGCATCATGCATAGTCTGACCAGTATTGGCCCTTTATAGGGCTAGTCATAGCAATAAGAGGGGATCCTCCTACTGCCCTTTCTTCCCCTACCAGGGATTCTGGGACAGGTAGTCCCTTGCTGCAATGAGCTGCAACCTTCTTGCTACCGTGCAGTGGGACCAGTAGAGGCACTTTATAGCACTTGTCCGGAGCTGGAGGGGGGGGTCCTCCTACTCCCCTTCCTTACTCCACCAGGACTCCTGGGACAGCAAGGAGTGACAATAGTTTTTCTTCCATACAGCGGAATCAGTGGTGGAGCTTATTAGTGCTAGTCCTAGTCCTCCTCCCTTTCCTTTCACAACCAGGGATTCCGGGACAGGATGTCCTCTGCAGCAAGGAATGGTGTTCTTCTTTCTCCTGCACTGCACAACCATTATTGGCACTTTATAGCACTAGTCCCAGTAGCAGGAGGAGCTTCTCCCCTTCCTTATTATATCAGAGATTCTGTGGCAGGTATTCCCTTACAGCAAGGAGTGACAATCTTCTTGAAAAGTAAGATTTTTCTCTATAAAAAAAGGGTGATTTTGATAGGTCGGATTGCAGGTGTACACTGCAGGAGTCATGCTACAATGGGAGACCTGAAGTCATATTTTTCTGTAGACACTAGTGGATAGCAAAATAAGTTCTGATGTCCACAGGTGAAAATTAACTTTAAATTCCATGGGCATAATTTCCGCATAATATACCCACTGCCTGTTTGGCCCAGCTGATCTCCCCTTACCAGTATGTAGCCAAGTCATGAAACCCAGCTATATAGGAAAACTGTCCTGACTGACAGCTTCAGGACACTTCTGAAAGCTTTCAGGTCTCAAGGATACAGCTGTGCTCCTGTTTGTATGCCATTTCAAATGATTTCAATGTCTAAATGTATTGCATTTAACTAAATATTCCTCTGAGATAGCCCATCGGCTGCAGAAAGGACAGCTCAGATGCAGAGAATGGCAAACACTGCTCTTGCTAAGCTGCCCTATCACAGATACATTCTGAATAAAATATAAGTGCTTGAGACAGTGTAATCTCATATAATCTCATACAAAACAGATGCACAGGTGTGTCCTACATGAGCAAATGTGTCATAATCTGATTGTAAGTGTCTCATGTTTCACTAAGCAGCCTTCCAACCTCACCTATGCCATCTCTCTGATTACAACCCTAGACCAGTAATGCAGCCCAGCTCTTTTAAATTGAGGTGGAACACTGTGCTGGCAGTCCATGACTTTCATGGTCGATGCATAGCCCAAATCCTTTGTGGCCAGACACTAAGGGGAATATGTACAAGAATTGCCCCTAACTAACGCTATCGCTAGTTAGCGGCAATTTTGTTACCAAGACATACCGCTGAAAACAATCGCCATGGTACCAACATATTTACAATATGTTGCTACATGGCAATAGTTTCTCCTCGCAGCAGGAATTGTCACTGTTAATACCTGCATTACGGTGATAAACATGAAAAAAGTGACAGCAGGCCAGTTAGTGGGCAGAAAATGTCTGTTAATCAAGGTGACACCACTTTTTCACATTTCACGGGAAGAATAAACTACAAAAAAACGGAAAGGACCCAAAAACAAACAAGCCCTGAAGAAACGCAGCGCAAGCTGGAACAAGTAATGCAGGAGAGAACAACTCTTCGAACAGCCAGGATTAAACCAACCAGAGACTGTGAGGAAGAGGAAATCCAGATTCAGCTAGCAGGAAAATTAGATCCTGATTGCAGAGGTGACAGACAAGCAAAACCAACTCTTTGGCAGCTCCACTGTGTCATTGGGAACCAAAAATGCAATATGACAGTCCATTGTAGCCAAGGTGAATGCTGTATCAGAGGTCAAGAGGACAGTGACCTACAGCAAGAAAGGCTGGCATGATGCTAAGCGCAAGACCAAGCTGAAACTGCCCAACAATCATCAGGAAGCATTGCAGACCAGAGGTGGGAGTCCACCACCGCAGGAGGTGCTGAATGCCTTGGAGGAACAGGTGTCCGCTGTCATCTGTGTGTCGAGTACCTGAAATCCAGAATCTGAGCTTCCGCTGGAACCAATGCTTATTCCTCTAACCCTCAACCTAGATACCCAAGTCACAAGGACTCCTGCTTCCAAGAGGGGGGAAAGGGGATTGGGAGTGAGAGAGAAACACACCACGTCTGTTTCGTTCTTCTCTTGGCTGCGCCTTTTTCTTTCTTCTCTATTGCTTTCTAGAAGGAAACAATTACGCTAAACAACTTTTCCTTACAGTCTAATATTAACCAATGACCTTATACCTTTATATGTACCCGTGTGTGCAGTGTGGCTAGCTGTTTCTCTTTTTCGGATTTGACGCTATCACCAGGTTTGGAATTTCTATAAAAATACAAACAAATTACTGTGTGTTCTAGTTAGTTCTAAGGATAGACCTATCCTTCATTGGAATTTTAATTACCTTCTACTCTTTCTTTAAATCTTCAAGGAAAACCCAAAGGAACCACGGAAGATGATATGAGGACGTCTTCTCTAAAGGTGGTAAGTATATTATATATATATAATCACACATACATGTAGAAATTGACTGAATCCTCTTGAACGCTTCAGAAATGTCTTGATTGTTTGGTATTCTTGAGCTTCAGAATATTGTACGATATTACTTCAGATCATTACTATTGTCTCTAAACTCAAATGTCTCTTTTCTTCCTTCTCAACAGTTCCCAAAAAAAACTTCTCAATCTCTCTAGGAAGGTTCAGCCAAGTTCGTTATCTTTTTCTGAATATTTCCACTGGAACTCAAAACCTTCTCAAGAAAATCTGCCAAAAAATAACTTACCGCAGAGCGGCTAAGGAGTGCGCAGGACTTCGTTATACTCACTACAAGATTCAGAAGTTCGAAGTCGAAATGCGCTCAGGAATTGGAACACAGGCGAGAAATGTGACCGTTTCAAGCAAAATCGTCAGTTGAAGTGCGTAGTTCAATAGGATTAGAACCACAAACTCAGGTGAGGAAGGTCGCGCGGCCAGAACAACTAGACCGCTAATCGCCATAACCAGGCGGCCATGTTGGATACCGCCCGCACTAAATCTGAGGTCATAACCTAAGCTAACTAAGGGTAGATCTACCTTTGTAATCTGTTGAAACCTACAGGGTCTTGAAACTAAAAATTAATGTACCTGAACTAAACTAATGAGCCAATGGACCCGGTCCTGACAGTACCCCCCCAAAACTCCTCCTTGCCTCTCACTTAACATGCCGGGATGTCTCTTATGAAATTCCCTTATTAATCTAGGGGCTGTCACATTCGTCTTTGGTTCCCGATTTCTATCTTCAGGACCGAAACCTTTCCAATCAACGAGATAGTAAAGCTACCCATTCCTGAATTTAGAATCAATTATTCTCTTCACCTCAAATTCCTCTTCAGACTGAATGATCACTGGCTTGGGAACCCCTTTCTTCCGCAAATTTGGTGGGTTTCCCCTAACCAAGGAAACATGAAAGACTGGATGCACCTTAAAAGTCTTAGGAAGTTGGAGTTGCACACTAACTGGATTTATCATCTTTTCCACCAAAAAGGGGCCAATGTATCTTGGTAGAAATCTTCGACTTCCTTTCATTCTTAAGTTTCGTGTGGACAACCAAACCTTTTCTCCAGAATCATAAACGGGACTTGGACGCCTTCTCTTATCTGCCTGTTTCTTAAAAGAAGCCTTAGCCTTGATCACATTCTCTGTGGCCTTCTTATACAACTTCTTGAGGTTTTGGAAAACTTCCTCCACAGCTGGTACATCATTTCCCAGTCTGCCTACATAGGTATTGGGATGTCTACCAGAGTTCAAATAAAAAGGGGTGAAACCTGTACTCGAGTGTGTAGCATTATTATAGGCAAACTCAGCTGCCCAAATTATGTCTGGCCACTCTCCTTTATTATCCATCAAGAATAACCGCAGAAACTGCTCTAATTCTGGATTCACTCGTTCCGTTTGGCCGTCAGTCTCGGGGTGAAAACTGGAGGACAAACGAGGGTCAATATCCAATCTTTTTTTAAAAGGACCTCCAGAAAAAGAGAAACGAATTGGGGACCCCGATCAGAGATGACCACTTTAGGAACTCCATGCATGCGTACTACATGTTGTGTGAACAATGAAGCCAGTTGCAAAGCATTTGGAATGGACTTTAACTGGACAAAATGACTCATTTTAGTAAAATGGTCCACGACTACCCAAATAACAGAATACCCTTGGCTGGAGGGTAAATCCACGATGAAATCCATTGACACAGTATGCCAAGGATAAGGAGCTGGGGGTAAGGGGTGAAGTAAGCCTTCTGGTGCCATTCTGACGGACTTCCCTTTGAAACACTGTTCACATATTGTTCCACCTGAGTTTCCATGGACGGCCACCAAAAATCTCATTGTACTAGTTCCAAGGTCTTTTTCACACCCTTGTGTCCTGCCAACAGGTCATCATGAGAATGTTTTATGATCATAGTTTGAATCTCTTCATTAGGAATAAAGAGTTTCCCTCGAAAGTACAGGCGACCATTCCTTACTTCCTTTTCTTCGTCTTGTAGAACCCATTCTTCCAGATTAAATGAAGCCAACACCTGATCCAGTCTTTCTTCTACTTCCGGGAATGAAATTACACAAATTATCTTTTCTTTAGGAATTATCAATTCTTCAGCCGACACTGGGAATTCTTCTCTCGTTACCAAACGTGATAAGGCATCTGCTTTACCGTTGGCGGAACCAGGCTTATAAGTCAGAACAAAATTGTAGTCTGCAAAAAATAAGGACCAACGCAATTGTCTTGGGGACAATGTTCAAGCTGACTTTAGGAATTGAAGATTTCGATGATCTGTGAACACTGTAACTTCATGTCGAGCACCCAACAGATAATGTCTCCATTCTCGAAAAGCGTCCTTCACTGCCAATAACTCTTTATCGGCTATAGAGTAATTCACTTCTGCTGGTGTTAACTTACGGGAGCGATATGCCACTGGGTGAAGTTGTCCATTAGTCTTGTCCCTTTGAGACAGAATTCCCCCTATAGCTACATTAGAAGCATCCGCTTCCACATAGAAAGGTTCCCCTGGATCTGGATGCATCAACACTGGAGCGGTGGAAAAGGCTTCCTTTAATTCACTAAAGGCTCTTTCTGCATCCTCGGACCAATCAAACTTGACTCCTTTCTTCAGTAATTGTGTCAAAGGGGCCACCTTCTGAGAGAAGTTTTCAATGAAGCGTCGATAAAAATTGGCGAACCCAATAAAACTTTGAACTTGTTTCACACTCTTTAAAGAGGGCCAATCCCTTATCGTCTTCACCTTGGAATCATCCGTGGAAACTCCTTTGGAAGAGAGCACAAATCCCAAAAATTACACTAATTCCGAGTTAAACACACACTTCTCCAGCTTGACAAATATTTGATGTTCCAAAAGTTTTTTCAGTATTGTTCGAACATTGTAACGGGGTCCCCCAGGGTGGCCCCGCAACAGGGCGCGAACTAACCCGATGTGACCCCCCCCTCTTATTTCCACAGCCCACGCAGTATTCGGAGTGGTACAGCCCCGACTCCTACAGTTGCGACGAAGAGGACGTATGGCCCTTTAACGAGCCCGGAGGTCCAGAAGGGGAGGAGTCACACAGGTGGTTAAAAGAGGAGAACGCCCAACCTCAGGTGTGTCTATACACCGGAGGAGAGGTCAGAGTGAAGAGGAGCGGAGTGGCGGGAAGCAGCGTTGAGGAACAGAGAGAAGAAGGACGAGAGAGAAGAGCGGAGCGGCGGAGCGGAGAAAGTGGAGAGAGCGAGGATCGGCGGAGCACCATCACTGGGAGTATCGACGAGTCCGCGATCCAGTGGGGAGAATCGGCGGATCAAGAGAGGTCCTGGGAGGTTGTACCCGAGAGCAGCGAGAACCGAGCCTGGCAGGAGGAAAGAGACATCGAGACACCCACGGAAGAACAGGGAAAGCCTGGAGGCCAACACCACGCGTCGCCCAGCCGTACGCCAGGAGGGGTACGGCTCACGGAGGTACGTGAACGATTCCTGGGGTGGTTTTCGGATAAAGCCTGACGATTAAAGGGCCGAGGGGGGAGGAACCTGAGGGAGGTCCCCAGGGGGGAAAGCACGAGCACTCGCCCTCCTCCTTGATCGTAAACCCCGAGCACAGTTGCACTTATCTAAAAACTTTCCCTCACAACCCCTTCCCTGTGTTCACAGCAGTAACAACGGCACCTTACTGATACCTGCCTCTCATTTCCTTTCTCCCCTTCGGCCTCGGCGTGGGCGGCCAGCACGGAGCCTCCAGATCCCCCTGAGCGACGGAGTCCTGTCAAGCGGAAAGACGAGGGAACCCGAAGGAAACCACACCGAGAGAGAAGCCGATCTCCCCGGAGGCCCATTGCCAGAAAGACCTGTACTGATGCGCTGTATGAACAATTAAAAGCCAGAGTAACTAAAACACGTCTCCTGCCCATTTCTGGTCCCGCCGTTACAGTGGTGGAGAATGCGGGCAATATAGCCATCTGCGACCAGAAGATGGAGAGTGTGGTGCAAGCCTTGGTGCAAGGGCAGGAGAGACTAGAGAGGTTGGCCGAGCAACAGCTCAGGGCGGCCGAAGCAGATCGAGAACTGATAAAAACAGCCGTGACGGCCCGGGCTCTAGACCCCCCTCTCACGTCCGGCCCGGTGTCGGTCAGTAACGTACCCCACACCATAGGAGGGGTCTCTCTACAAAAATATCAACCGGGAGAGGACCCCGATGCCTTCTTGTTAAACTTTGAACGGGCGGCCAGGGCCTGTGGTTGGCCTGGAGCTAAATGGCCGTTTTTCTTGGCCCCCCTGCTGGTTGGCGAGGCACAAGCCGCCTACCAGGTAGCCAACCCACGAGGAGATACCCCTTACACTGACATCAAACGGATTATCCTAGACCATCTTGGATTGGACAGGGAAGCATACCGGCTGAGGTTCCGGCGAGAAAGAGGGGTAACCGGGGAAACGCCAAAAACCCTCTTTGTCCGACTGAAGATGGCTGCTGACAAGTGGCTTAGCCCGATGGAAAGTACAAAAGAGGAAATAATGGACCGGATTTATCTGGAACAATTTGTAGAGGCGCTACCCTTTGCCACCCAGAGGTGGTTAAAACAACATCCTGATCTGACGACGGCCCAAGCAGTGGAAATGGCCAATACTTATTCCAGAGTACAACAGAGACCCCTACCGGCCCTGGAGACCGACAAGGGGAAGACGTCCTTCAGATCCGAGAAAAAACCCCTGAGGGCTCCAGAACCACCCAGGCCACGTCCCTGGAAAAACGAACCCCTCCCCCACACAGGTCCACAGTGTTTTGAGTGCGGGACCTGGGGTCATATAGCTCGGAATTGCCCAAGGAGAAGAACAGCAGACGAACCGATGGAAGTTGGATACCTGCCTCGCACCGTCCTCTACTCGGCGGAGATGGGACACGCTTACCGAGTAAGTATGAGGATAAACGGTAACCCGGTGCAGGCACTCCTGGATTCTGGCTGCCGTCAGTCAGTAGTGCAGGCCCACCACGTAAGACCTCACCAGCTTATACCCCACGAGCAAGTATACATCCGATGTGTCCACGGGGATGTGAAACCCTATCCCGTCGCTCTAATGTCCCTAGTCCCCCAGGAAGGATCTGCCGTTCAGGTTAGGGTTGGGGTATTGTCAACGCTCCCTGAGGATCTGATAATAGGGACGGACAACCCGGCCTTTCTGTCTATGTTCAAGCGGAGCCTGGCCCAGCCCCAGACGACACGGGTACCCAGAAGAACATCAGAAGCGGTGACGGCCTTGGCTTCCTCGGATCCCTGGACACTGGACCGCAGTTTTCAATTCGCCCAGGCAAATGACTCCACCCTGATCAACGCCTGGGAGAAGGCGCATCACACCCAAGATGAGGACCCACGGAGATATCCGAGACTGTTTATCAAAAACGGACTGCTGTATCGTCAAGGGGGGAAAGAGGACCCCGAGCAGTTGCTGGTACCGGGGTCCTTCCGCGAACAGGTCCTGTTCTTTTCACATTCACATCTAGTTGCAGGTCACACAGGAGCTGAGAAAACCACCCAGAACCTCCTGAAATGTTTTTACTGGCCAGGGATTTACAAAGACGCGTTGACATACTGCCAACAATGTGACATTTGTCAAACCCGAAACATGACAAGGCCCCCTGCCGTACCATTACAACCCCTCCCCATTATCGGAGTTCCCTTTGAACGTATCGGTATGGACATTATTGGTCCCCTCCCGAAAACAAAGAAGGGATATTCTTATGTCCTGGTCATCGTCGATTATGCCACACGGTTCCCAGAAGCCTTCCCCCTAACGTCCACCACCTCCAAGAACGTGGCGGACAAAATGCTGGAGCTATTCACAAGGGTCGGGTTCCCAAAAGAAATACTAACCGACCAAGGGACTCCTTTCGTGTCACGCCTCATGGGGGACGTTTGCAAAGTACTTCATATACACCAAATCAGGACCGCGGTATACCACCCGCAAACCGACGGCTTGGTAGAGAGATACAACCGCACCCTAAAAACCACATTACGAAAAATGTTGGAAGTCAACAGTAACGAATGGGACCAGGTGCTTCCCATTGCTTTGTATGTAATACGAGGTCAAACCCAAAGCAGTTTAGGGGTCTCGGCCTTTGAGATGTTGTACGGGAGAAAGCCCAGAACCTTATTGGACATGACAAAGGAAGCGTGGGAAAATGAAACCCCAGAAGAAACTGCCAACACGCTAGAATACGCTCGAAACCTGCGTTCCAAGCTAGGGAAACTAAGGGACCTGGCGTTCGCCAATCTGGAGAAACAGCAGAACAAACAGAAAACCCTTTATGATAAAGGAAAGAAGTGGAGAAGCCTGGAAAAGGGTGATTGGGCGCTGGTGTTGTTACCCTCATCCACACAGAAATTCAAGGCGGAATGGAGTGGACCGTACCAAGTTGTGGAGAAGATCGGTAAGACCAGTTACCGGCTACAAGTGACCGCCCGGAAAAAACAAGTCTACCACATAAACTTGCTAAAAAAATGGCTAGGACCACCACCCCGCCCGGTCCACCTTGCTGAGCCGGATGTAGACAACGACCTCTCCACGATACCCCTACTCGTGATTAACGATGATTTGAGACAGGAGGAGAAACAAGAACTGATGGACGTCCTGCGGAAACAGGAACAGGTGTTTTCAGACCTCCCGGGGAAAACCACGATGGCAGAACACCACATTGACACAGAGCCAGGAAAGACGGTAAAGATCAGACCGTATCGGATCCCAGAAGCCCGGAGACAAGACATACGTCGCGAGGTAGCCGACATGCTACAACTAGGGGTCATCCGCCCCTCCCACAGCAATTGGTCGAGCCCCATCGTGCTCATACCCAAACCGGACGGATCCCGTAGGTTCTGTATGGACTTTAGGGCCCTGAATGCCATCTCAAAGTTCGATGCCTATCCCATTCCCAGGATTGACGAACTCATAGAAAAGCTGGGAGAGGCACAGTACATAAGTACGATAGACCTCACAAAAGGGTACTGGCAGGTGCCATTGAGGGAGGAGGACCGGCATAAAACTGCCTTTTCGACCACGGAAGGACATTACGAGTTCACGGTCCTACCGTTTGGCCTTCACGGAGCCCCCGCCACCTTCCAGAGACTTATGAATAACGTACTACAAAGCCTATCATCCTTCACCTCAGCGTACTTAGACGACATTGTGGTGTTCAGCCCCGATTGGAAGACCCATTTGAGACACCTGTCGCAAGTCTTGGATACCCTGAACCAGGCAGGACTAAAAATCAATGCAAAGAAATCCCGTCTCGCCTTTCACAAGGTGAGGTACCTAGGATACGTCTTGGGACATGGCATGATCGAGCCACAAACGGAAAAAGTTCGTGCCATATCGGAGACCCCGTTTCCCACCACAAAAAAAGAGCTGAGGGCGTTTTTGGGGCTAATCGGGTACTATCGGAGATTTATACCGAATTTCGCCCAGGTGGCCGCCCCCCTCACGGATGCCCTGCAGTCCTCAGTCAAACAGGCCACGCTGGCAAAACCCACGGTGTGCATGTTGGACTCCTTCAATGACTTGAAGAAAAGGATTACTTCCACCCCCGTCTTGAATTCCCCGGATTTTACGCGACCCTTCTCCTTACACACCGACGCGTCCGAGTTTGGGATAGGCGCGGTGCTGTCCCAGGAAGGTCGGGACGGATTGGACCACCCGATCCTATTCGTTAGCCGGAAACTGTTCCCAAGGGAACTGAAGTATGCTACAGTGGAGAAGGAGTGCCTGGCTATCCGATGGGCTGTCGACAAGCTGGCCTATTACCTCGAGGGCCGGCCTTTCTCTCTATATACGGACCACGCGCCCCTTACGTGGATGGCGCGGAACAAATCCTCGAACGCCAGGATCATGAGGTGGTTCCTGGCCCTGCAGCCATACTCCTTCAGAGTGTGCCACAAACGTGGCGTGGACAATGTTGGGGCTGACTTCTTGTCCCGACATCCGCTTCCCGAGCGGAAGCGTCCAGGGGGGGAGGTGTGTAACGGGGTCCCCCAGGGTGGCCCCGCAACAGGGCGCGAACTAACCCGATGTGACCCCCCCCTCTTATTTCCACAGCCCACGCAGTATTCGGAGTGGTACAGCCCCGACTCCTACAGTTGCGACGAAGAGGACGTATGGCCCTTTAACGAGCCCGGAGGTCCAGAAGGGGAGGAGTCACACAGGTGGTTAAAAGAGGAGAACGCCCAACCTCAGGTGTGTCTATACACCGGAGGAGAGGTCAGAGTGAAGAGGAGCGGAGTGGCGGGAAGCAGCGTTGAGGAACAGAGAGAAGAAGGACGAGAGAGAAGAGCGGAGCGGCGGAGCGGAGAAAGTGGAGAGAGCGAGGATCGGCGGAGCACCATCACTGGGAGTATCGACGAGTCCGCGATCCAGTGGGGAGAATCGGCGGATCAAGAGAGGTCCTGGGAGGTTGTACCCGAGAGCAGCGAGAACCGAGCCTGGCAGGAGGAAAGAGACATCGAGACACCCACGGAAGAACAGGGAAAGCCTGGAGGCCAACACCACGCGTCGCCCAGCCGTACGCCAGGAGGGGTACGGCTCACGGAGGTACGTGAACGATTCCTGGGGTGGTTTTCGGATAAAGCCTGACGATTAAAGGGCCGAGGGGGGAGGAACCTGAGGGAGGTCCCCAGGGGGGAAAGCACGAGCACTCGCCCTCCTCCTTGATCGTAAACCCCGAGCACAGTTGCACTTATCTAAAAACTTTCCCTCACAACCCCTTCCCTGTGTTCACAGCAGTAACAACGGCACCTTACTGATACCTGCCTCTCATTTCCTTTCTCCCCTTCGGCCTCGGCGTGGGCGGCCAGCACGGAGCCTCCAGATCCCCCTGAGCGACGGAGTCCTGTCAAGCGGAAAGACGAGGGAACCCGAAGGAAACCACACCGAGAGAGAAGCCGATCTCCCCGGAGGCCCATTGCCAGAAAGACCTGTACTGATGCGCTGTATGAACAATTAAAAGCCAGAGTAACTAAAACACGTCTCCTGCCCATTTCTGGTCCCGCCGTTACAAACATGTTGAATATGCTCCTGCATGGTTTCCGAAAAGATGAGGATGTCATCAATGTAGACAACTGCATAACGGTCCAAACTCTCTCGCAGGACGTCATTCACAAAATGCTGAAAAGCTGCTGGAGCATTACAGAGTCCGAATGGCATTACTTGATATTCAAAAAGACCCATCCTGGTCCGAAAAGCAGTCTTCCATTCGTCTCCTTCCGCCATCCGTACTAGATGATAAGCTCCCCTCAAATCCAACTTGGTATAAACTTTTGCTCCCTTCACTTGATCCAATAGTTCAGATATGAGTGGCAAAGGATATCTATTCTTTTTGGTAACTGAATTCAGTGCCCTATAATCAATACATGTTCTTAAACTTCCATCCTTCTTAGGAATAAAAAAAGTGGGGATGAGACTGGTGACTGAGAAGGGCGGATGAAGCCATTTGCCAAATATTGATCAAGATAATCCTTGAAATGTTGATTTTCTTTTTCCGAAAGAGCATAAATACGACTACAGGGTAATGAAGCACCTGGCTCCAATTCAATCCTGCAATCGTATTCACGATGAGGTGGTAGTTTGTTTGCTTCCTTCTCATCAAACACTGCTGCCAAATCAGTATATTCTCCTGGAACTTCTTATGTCGCCAAAACACAAATTGACTTAGCTTGACTGGCTAATTCATCTTAATAGTTCTCTTTGACCAATCGATGAGTGGATTATGTTCCGTGAGCCAGGGTAAACCTAAAATTAATTGAAATTGAGGAGCATCGATGAGACTAAATCTCAAAATGCTAACATGTTCTCCAGGACCAGTCAGTCTTATCGTTTCAGAGTCATGAACAACAGGACCTGAAGACAAGTTGGTTCCATCAACTGCTCTCACCGCTTCAGGTCTTTCCTTCCTGATGAACTTAATTCCCAGTGATTTGGCAAAACCAATATCACAAAAATTACCCGTGGCTCCTGAGTCGATCATTATTGAGATTCCGTCAAAATGAGTGGAACCAAATTCGATTACTCCATTAACTATCAAATGCGGAGCCGCAGATTGTAATGTATTAGCCACAGACTGTAGATTCGGAGTTGGCTCTTCTTCAGCTCCCACCAGGGCAACTTCCTTTACTGGTGGAACCTGTCTTTTACTTGCATCTGTTGTTTAGGCTTCTTGGAACAATCCTTCAAATAATGCCCCGAATCACCGCAATACATACACAATTTGCCATTACGCCTTCGCTCTCCCTCTTCTTTGGTTAACGGACCTCTCACTGAGCCGATCTGCATAGGTTCTTCATCAGATGGGGTCTCCTTAGTTCTAGAACTTTCTGACTTAAAACGATCATACCGTGGAGGGTAGGGCTTGAAGTCCTTTCTTCGTTCACATCTTCTCTCATTCAACCGCTGATCTATCTGTTAGACCAAATCTATTAATTCAGAAACCTCAGTTGGTCGCTTAGGAATTTGGGCCAGGCCATCCTTAAGTTCATCCTTGAGGCCTTGATCAAAAATAGCCGCTTGTTTCGCTTCTGGCCAGTTGGTCTGCACGACTAGCTTGTTGAATTGAGATAGGTATGCCACCAAATCTCTGTTACTCTGTCGTAGGTCCAATAATTTATTGCCTGTAATCTGAGATATGGTTCTTCGATCAAAAATTCTCAAAAATTATTTCTTAAACTCTCCAAAATCATAGAGTATCGGTTGTTATTATTCACTACTGGTAACGACCAGGCTGCCGCATCTCCACTCAGGTAGGACAACAAAAAGGCCACCTTGGCTTGATCCTCTATCAAAATTATAGGTTTACAAAGATAATGTAAGGAACATTGTGTGAGGAAGGTCTGAGTCTTTTGCGAATCCCCGCTAAACCTCTCGGGAGCCGCTAAAGGAATAGTTGGGGACATAGCATGAATTACCTGAGTGGTCATCTCTGAAGTGGAAGGAGCAGGAGTAAAGGATTGAGACTTAGCTTCCTTACTACCTACTAAATTTGCCACTTTATAAATCATCTAACCTTTTTCTAAGAAACTGAGGGGCATATTATCAAGGGGGTTTATCTCCGCTTTTTTGGCTTTAAAAGCCAAGAAAGCGGAGATAAAATTATCTCCCTATTACCTAGCTGTCGCTAACACCAGTTAGCGACAGCTAGTAGGAGATAGCGACCATCTTGGGCCCCACTTTGCATGTCAGTGATATTTATCACTAATGACATGCAAAGTGGGCGTGCCAAGATGTTAGCGACTAAAAACAGTCGCTAACATCGCTATCTCCTATTACCAACATTTGGAGATATTCGCGCTAAGCGCGAATATCTCCAAAAGCTAACACCTGCCCTGAGCAGTTCTTAGCCATGTTATCCAATGGGAGGTGGATAACATGGCTAAGAGCATTAGCTCGGTAATGCATGAATATTGCTGACTTTTCAGCGATATTCATGCATTGCGGGGATTTTTATCGCATTTGCAATAAACCTTGGTAATACCAAGGTTTATTTGAGGTAAAAATCGCCGCAGCTCAGCGGTAAATTTTTGTCTCTAACCAAGCAATAGCGATAATTATCGCTATTGCTTGGTAATATGCCCCTGAGTCTCCTGACTTGACCTCCTTACTTCTTCTCTGAGTGTCTTATTATCTGACAGGGCTTCACATAACTGTGACTGGATCCCATCTAACACTGAAGCTAGGGTCGTAAAATCTATTCCCTCAGCCATCCTGTTCGAGCGGAATTCTTGGTATTTGCGGGCACTTCAATCTGTTGAGTACCTGAAATCCAGAATCTGAGCTTCCGCTGGAACCGATGCTTATTCCTCTAACCGCCAACCTAGATCCCAATTCACAAGGACTCCTGCATCCAAGAGGGGGGAAAGGGGATTGGGAGTAAGAGAGAAACACACCACGTCTGCTTCGTTCTTCTCTTGGCTGTGTCTTTTTCTTTCTTCTCAATTGCTTTCTAGAAGGAAAAAATCACACTAAACAACTTTTCCTTACAGTCTAATATTAACCAATGACCTTATACCTTTATATGTACCTGTGTGTGCAGGGTGGCTAGCTGTTTCTCTTTTTCGGATGCGTTGGATTTGACGCTATCACCAGGTTTAGAATTTCTATAAAAATACAATCAAACTACTGTGTGTTCTAGTGAGTTCTAATGATAGACCTATCCTTCATTGGAATTCTAATTACCTTTTACTCTTTCTTTATATCTTCAAGGAAAACCCAAAGGAACCACTAAGCTGATATGAGTATGTCTTCTCTAAAGGTGGTAAGTATATTATATATATATAATCACACATACATGTAGAAATTGACTGAATCCTCTTGAACGCTTCAGAAATGTCTTGATTGTTTCGTATTCTTGAGCTTCAGAATATTGTACGATATTAAGTCATATCATTACTATTGTCTCTAAACTCAAATGTATCTTTTCTTCCTTCTCTACAGTTCCTAAAAAAACCTTCTCAATCTCTCTAGGAAGGTTCAGCCAAGTTCGTTATCTTTTTCTGAATATTTCCACTGGAACTCAAAACCTTCTCCAGAAAATATGCCAAAAAATAACTTACCGCAGAGCGCCTAAGGAGTGCGCAGGACTTCGTTATACTCACTACAAGATTCAGAAGTTCGAAGTCGAAATGCGCTCAGGAATTGGAACACAGGCGAGAAATGTGACCATTTCAAGCAAAATCGTCAGTTGAAGTACGTAGTTCAATAGGATTAGAACCACAAACTCAGGTGAGGAAGGTCGCGCGGCCAGAACAACTAGACCGCTAATCGCCATAACCAGGCGGCCATGTTGGATACCGCCCGCACTAAATCTGAGGTCATAACCTAAGCTAACTAAGGGTAGATCTACCTTTGTAATCTGTTGAAACCTACAGGGTCTTGAAATTAAAAATGTATGTACCTGAACTAAACTAATGAGCCAATGGACCTGGTCCTGACACTGTGAGGAGTCGGTGGTTGGAGTCCAGGGACACAATAGTGCTGAACATGACAAGCTACATCAGCAACAGGCTAAGTAACAACCAGGGACTGTGGGAGTAGGGGGTGGGGACTAATGTAACTCATGTCCAAACAAATATCCCTTGGTGCTCACCCACACTGTCTGCAGATCTTTTTCAAGATACACAGGTCCCTGGGGGTATAGACACATGCCACCTTAGCTGTTGAATACATAAAAAGACACATAATAGTGGTGTCACTGATTTGTAATGCTGTACTTCAAAATATTGTAATATAGAGCAAATATAACATACATTAGTGTACAAAATAGGGGCAACATGAAAAGCAAAGGGGCACATTGACTGGAGAGGTGGCAGAGTGTTGCATTGGCCTCTTTGGCTCAACACCAGGCAGAGCCAAATTGGCAACACCTGGCTGCATCTCACTGCCAACAATATGATGCAGCCCTGTGAACCACCCTACTCTGGGGCAAAAGTTAGCAGGCCACCACTGATGCTGGCACACATGCACCATTGTGAAGGGGTGCCTGTGTTGTGTGGAAGAATGTGTATGTGCAAGTAAGGTCCCTTTTCATGCACACGCACAATCTTCAACTCGACTCGGACACCCTTGCACTAAGGATCTATGATATTTGCATAGCAGCATGCAATGCACAGCTATGACTGCACATTCACATTGGATTATATGAATAGGTGGAGGCACAGAGGGGTACATTGATGACAGTCTGTGCTAAGGCCCTCATGGCTTCATTTTCACAAGACATGTCTATGCATTTCATTCTTTGCTATGCATGACAATGTCTATGACTGGTGTGCAATTACCATCTCCATTGTCAACATTACAAAAAATTCTTAACAAGGCGTTCCATGGTTTAAGTATGTTCTTGTGCAAGCAACATCACAAGATAAGTCTAGCATGTTAGCAATGAGCAAGTATTTGCTGGTATGGAAAATTATGTTATGGCTGGACAGATACCATTTTAAGTTATTTTGGTAGTGTATCTTCACATATTATTAATAACCTCTGGGCTACATGATCTTACAGGGGCAGCTCGGATAATGCATAGTTAAATGTATGTGACAGATAGCAGAATTAATGAATGAATGAATTTTATTTTTATTGCACAGTTACTTAAAACCATTTGTAATATGACTTACATACATTTTTTAAAAATGAGGCTCACAATTGTTTAAAAACAATCATACATAATGAGTTCACGTATGGCATTATGTTAACCAAATAAAACAAAATATATTATACACATTTGAGAGATTACCAGTTCAACCTTATTGCAAATTTGATATATCTACTAAGGTTGGCACTTAAAAAGGCATCATCACAAACTAATTGCTGGAGACTGATTGTTTGACAGACAAGATGACCTTTTATTTTGCCTGACGCCTCTTCTTTAATAAGTCTAAGATGCAGGTCGGCCATGTATCTCCCAAATCTGGCCAAGTCTGACAGTAAGGTACAGGAAAAAAGAATCAAAGCTGCTTCATTCACTGTCTGGACCACGTTATGGAGCCATATTTTAAAAAAAAAGATTCTGACGGGGCTCTAGCATGCTGGGACCACAACAATTCATGTGTAACAGAGATTCAGCTTTAAAGTTGCAAATTCTACATCCGATTTTGTGCTCAAGGGATTTCCACCCTGCGTTTAATTATTTAATTGGGAGGGGCACTAATCTGGCCAATAAAATATTTTTTAGTTCTTTCCTTCCCAGTGCTTGGCTAAGATAGGGCTGAGTTGTATGCCCTGCATATGATGTTATCAGCCCAGGTTGACCTCTTCCTGTTATATAGTCTGCTAGGTCATTTTTATGTGACAGTTGGTAGCATTGTTTATTACTTGAGTTTGTAATGGCCAGATAGTTTATTGCTCCGTGATCCCAGTTTTGAATTGCTAAACCCAACTTTTCCACTGCCTCCTCCATATAACATATAAGGGTTAGTTGAGCCCCCATAGATTGGCTTCCGCATGCTCTTTAAGCTTCCAGCTGGTGCCGTAAATACTTAATAGTAGTAGTTCGCATGCATTCCCAAAATTCTTTGTTTTGTTGCCTCTGTCCAAATTCCAAGCGAATTAGGCTGTCGCAAGTGTATTTTGGCAATTTAAAAATGTGTTTATAGGCCTGGCATTGTGCTTTGTCTAACATTGATTCCATTTTACCCGAGAATGCCTGCAGTTGCCCTGATTTTGGCTTGTATTACTTTTCTGATGGGAACTGTCGGTGGACTTTGCATTAGCTCATGTAGTTTGCACAGGGCATAGGTGTTGACTGTGCTTTGGCCTTCATTTTATGCAGATGTAGCTTTGTTTTGCCCATTTCACTTAGCCAGCACCCAAGTTATTTGTAGGATGCTTTTTTGGGAAAATTACCGAAAATGACTACTTTGGTCTTTTGAGCGTTTAATATTAGTTTGTTTCTTTCGTTGTAATAGTTGAGGGCGTGTAGGCCCCTTTGTAGCCTGATTTTCGTGTGGTCCATTATCACTAAGTCATCTGCGTATTGTAATATTTAAAGTTTGTTTGTTCCGATTTTGGGGGTTACACGACAGGCATTATAAATCTTCTTCCCCAGATCAGCGGTATATAAGTTAAACAATATAGGGGCAAGTACACATCCCTGTTTTAATCCATGGTTTGTCAAGCAGTTCTTCATTGTGGTGTTGTCTACTAGCTTTACTTTGATCCAGGTGTTACTGTACTAAAAGATAATGGCGTTGAGAAGACCTGCTGGGATATGCAAGTTGCGCAGTTTAGCCCAGAGCTTATATCGGGGAACCCCATCAAAGGCAGCTGAGTGGTCTATGAAGCATGCAAAAGCTGGTTTATTGTTTTTTACCATTTGCTTGCTGGCTTAGATACGACATGGCCACGATGTTGTTAATTGTAGAGCAGCCTTTACGAAATCCAGTTTGATAGGGGGGAAGGATTTTGTTCTCTTTGATCCATCTATTTAATTCATTCAATGAGGTGCTTGCATAGGCTTTCCTTCAATGTCCAAGAGGGCAATTAATCTATAATTGTTTGGAACTGTAGAATCTCCTCTCTTGGAAATTGGATGTAAAAAAGACCCTCACCATGAATCGGTCTCCTTTGCTTGCAGTCGACATTCGATAAACAGATTGGATATGATTTTTCCCCAATATGCGGGATCTCCTCTAAAGATTGCTCCTGGAAGACCGTTGGGCCCTGGTGCCCCGTCTTTTCTTATCTTTTTTCTTATCTTTTCAACTGCAGTGCAATCTGGTTCTTTGCCCATATCTTCCATTGAGACCTCCTCGTCTGTGTTTGAGCTCGCCGTTGGGCGAACCCTGGTGCTTCCAATGTCAATACAGCCTCCCTTTTCAATATAAGTTGTGGCCACGTGTCTCAGCCATGCACCTGCATGTACAGTGTTGCGCCTATCTACTTTACCTTTCTCCAGGCTGGCTATAAATTGCCAAAGCTGACGTTGTTTGTGAGGTTTTGAGAGCTTGTGTATTGTTGTCCAGTCTTTCTCTATTTTTTTTTGTTTAGGAGACCATAGCAGATGACTGCGCATTTTGGATAGATCTTTACACTTTTTCCTTGTTTCTTGGGTTCCTGCAAGCCATTGCACTCTTTTAGCCCTCTTAGGAGGTTATGTATTATTGTATTTAATTTTGTGTTGTTATCTAAGTTGTAAGGTGTACGTCTTCATTCCGTGTGGGCTGACTTTGTTGTTGTTGATAAGTGTAGTTTTTAGAGCACCACCTTGTCTAGTTATCCACACGATGTTGGTTTCCAGGATGCTTACCTTAACACTCTTCTTTTTCTTTCCACGCATTAAATGAGGTGGCCTGGTGTTTGTTCCATTTTTACCTGCTAACTAATGTGTGTTCAATAATCCCTGTTGAATGGGATACTAAAGCCTCTTGTTCCCTCTGTGTGATACTAATATTTAATTCAACCTGCAGCAATGTGTGGTCACTGGTTTCATGTGATTTTACTTCAGTGGCTGGGCAACAGGTCCACATGTCCGTTTTCAGGTGGATAGTGTGAACAGCACTCTGCTGAAAAGCTTGTCCAAACAATTCCAGCACGTCATGATGTACTGCTGGAATAGCAACTTTGATGAAATAGGACCCGCTGGGAACCTTCCATTTTGGACAGATGGCTGCCACACATTCAAGAAAACTCACCCCTTCAACAAATGAAAAAGGGTGGAGGTCCAGCGCTAACATTTTAGCCAGCTTTGCTTTGTACACACGTGCTGTTGTGTAGTTTCATTCGTACTACCCCTCCAACCTAAACATGCTGTGAATGGTAGCCTGAATTTTTTTCTTTTCTGGTGCCACTAATGCAGGTGACTTCTTGATACCAGATATTAGGCTCAATGCTCGTTTTTCCATCGATGTACTCTATTGGCTTGGACCCCTTGGTGTCCCAGCCTGACTCTTGTGCCATTACGATGTTGCTGATGATGCTGTGGGCAGAACCACTGCACTACTAGGGACTGAGCTGCTTTGTGTAACAGAGAAAATGTCTCCCTCTTGTTCACTTTCCATGGTGATTGGATCTTCTTCATCCCCTCCACCAACACTTTGGCCGCTAAGGTGCACCTCCCACTGGATCAAGTAGTGTTGCTTGGCCTCTGGTACCATAGTTTGTACCAAGCTTATTCTGACTAACACTTGCTCAAGAAATAGAGCATATAGTAAAGTTTCCCTCCATCTGGCTAACCGAAAGAAGTCCGAAACATGGGAGGTCATCTTTCTGATGCCGCTGGTGCCACTTACAATGTCGGATGAGCTGGTGAGTGGGTGTGACGTTTTACTCTCTGCCATATCTACTTCTACTGAGGGAGTTGTTGTGGTAGATGTAGGTCGCTGACTTGACTTAAAAATGGCAGCTGTAGGTGGTGTTGGTGGTATTTGTGTAGATGGTATCCATACCACATCCCTCGTAGCAATTTGGGATGGGGTAATATGGGTCTCCACTGGCACAGAGCTAATGTCCATGATGACTGGCTTATCATCATTATCCTCCTCTTCTACATCTACTTTCATAACTCTAAGGTTTTCTGGAATCTTCCTTTTCCCTAGCCTCGCCTTGTGTGTCTCACTCTCCAACTGTGGTGGCTTCCAAGTGGTGTCTAGATCATCAGAAGGGGTTTGCAGAAGTTGCTGATGGACTAACCCTCCTTTTCCTTGCTGGGCATCTGTAAGACAATGGATCATCTGAAAGAGTGGCTTGCTCTTCTTCTTCCTCTGCAAGAAACTTGATCTCCTGAACTGCTCCTACTTCAGGAGGAAAAACTAATACTGGAGGTGGTTGCAGCGGTTGTTGCCCACGTACCTGAGTTTCCTGCATTGATTGGGTACTACTTTGTAGTAATGTTAAGTCAATTTCAACATCACAGCTCATTGGTTTGGACTCGTGATTAGACTGGCTGCCTCTGCGACAGACATGGGCATGGACTTAGGTTTGTGGGGTGGGTCCACTGATATGGGGTATTGCTCCCAGCTTGCTCACTGAACACCGCTGCTGCAGGTTCAATTTTTGGTTTGCCAAAAATGGTCTTGGGAGGCATACTGGTCTTGGTAAGTGGCAGAGCCTTCTTCTCACTGGCAACGTTCTTGGTACTGGACCTGGTACTTTTCTTTTGGGCCATCTTGAAGATGTCAGCAAGCAGTGACACAAGTTGAAGAGATGTCTGTGGTCACATGTCACATGTCACGTGACGTAGGGTGCAGGCTTATGTCTGACAGTACATTGGGTGATGTTGTCTCCTCTTCTTTTGTGCACTTAAAGCAAAGAAGCAAGAAGAACATCAATGACATGTGGCATCTATTGTTGTGGTTCAATTACTACTAGTACAAACAAATATAATATAACTTAGTGTGTGGTCACACTTGTTAGTATTATTAATATTATTAAATGTATTACTTCAGTTACTAAAACAATTAGCAATAAAAGGTAGCCATGTGTGAGAGTTTGACTGCAACAAGGGTTTTCATGGTGTACTGTACAGTCCACTTAGGAAGGATAGGAAAGAAGAACAACAACAACAAAAATACAAATGTAATGGTTTGACATTGTGTATCACGTGGGATGCAGCATTCAAGGAGCTGCAGCTGACAAATGACAATGGATGGAAGCAATAAGCCAAGAGGAACAAAGGAAAGACATTCAGGCCTCTGGCAAAAGCACACTAAAAGCCTCCACAAAATGGCCACCAGCCTCATGGTCACAAGTCACAACAACAACAAGCAGAAGGTCTGGTAAAACAATGACCTCAAACAGGCCTGTATGGACACAAACTTTACAAAATGGCCCCTGACCATAGGGAGGCTCAGCCGGGGCAAATGCTGGGCCACTATTACAAACAAACACACTCTGACCAGACAAAGGAGGCATGCTAACAACACATCTTTAATACAACAATGCCAACAACGAAAATCCATAAGGCACATGTAAAAAAAGTGAAATACCAAAAGAAAAACATTTAGTATTTTAATCCAAAGCCATCCATGCCCTAAATGATGTTTGAATTCTTGCATCTATGAGTAGCTCTTGTCCTACTGGCTGAAAGGCCTATTGCCAGACTACGGGGACACATGGTGAATTAAATAAATATTGCAAATTGATTTCAAAAGTTGGACGAAATTTAGTTAACTGTGCAAAATATTTCCTTTATAAAAGAAGAAAAATTACTTACAAAGAAACAACTAGGTCCACCCACCACAATAAATAAAAAAAAACGATGAAAAGTACAAAATTGTAGGTGCATGGCCCAAATCAAACAAACAACATCAATTTTCCAACTTACTTGGGAATCTTAAATTCAAAAGTCCTCTAATCCAATGATATATGATGCAGAAGACACAAAGAGTGATCCTTCAAGCACCAAATCCAAATGAAAAGTGAACAGGAGATGGACAAAGCACAGGGAGGAGCCTGCTGGACAGGAATAGGAAGTTGAAGACTCCGGGGCATTTCCTTCCTCTTAAAGAAAAAGTAGAAAAAGAAAAAGGACTTCTTGCACAAAAAATGAACGGCCAAATTTCAATTTGAGGAGTTTTTTTGGTCCAAATTGTCCTTTTGAGAAGGTTTTGATGCTGCTCAGGAGAGAACGTTCTCTAGATTGTTGTTGCAGTAGTTTCTGCGTTTAATGAGTGCATTCTTAACAAAACTTCCGCAAAAATTCCGATGGCGCATTCGAATGACGTGTTCGCTATGGCAAGCTCTCGCCGGACCATGCGGCTGACCAGCAAATCTTGTGGCACTCGAGAACGGCTCAGGAAATCTTGTCAGCGATCACATGCACCCCGTAGGTCACTCCTGCACACGCAAAAAAGCATTTCAGGCACACAAACAAAAAAAACCTCTGCTCCGTTGCGGAGTGGAGAGTTTTTTGGCAACTCTGTGTTCCATGTGGGTTGCGAAAACTCTGCAAACTCTGCAAACTCTGCGAGCGGACCAGAGTTTTACGCTCAGGGTTAGTAAACAGCTGCACTGGACTGCTGTTCACTTGACAGAGAAGGTATGTTCAGAAAGCTGTGAAACAAACAGGCATACTTTATTCACATATTAACTAAAGTAACTGTAAAGATGAAAATAAGGTGTCCTAGACAACTTATCTTTACCAACACATTTAGTTTTAAAGACATCTTGCACTAATCTTGTAAACTTCAAAAAAGTGTATTTTATTAACATGCATGAGCATTTTACCTTAAAAGATTAGATCATATCACTGCATTGAGAGGCATTCATTAGCAATTATAGTTTTCACACATAGTCTTAGAAACATTCATGCCACACCATTCTGAAAACAATGCCATTAGTGAACCAACAGGTAATTCATTTGTCAGGTGAACCATGTGTGTAGCTTTGGTTGTTATATATGTGGAACAACATTATAGTTCATTTAATAAAATACTAGAGAAGGTTTTGTACAGCACACTTCCTGAACTTGTACATTTTAAGGGCCTCACTTATGTGATAATGAAGAAATAGGAAGCAAATTGAAATTAACAAATTGCCTAGGATCACACAATGTCATCAAGTGGGAAAGCCAGGACTGATACCATGTTTTCCAGTTTCACATTTTGCAACTCAGTCACCAGATGAGTATCTCTTTCCATCTCGTGTTTTACAGTAGAAGTTAATGCTTTGACTTTAATTCTTGGTGCTTGAGAATAGAGCATTGGTAGCAGACAGAAGACATGTGAAGGCTTGGTTTGTTGTCCACATTATGCATCTGCTTCCCCATACGCCTACATTTCATCATCCCGACCTTCGCAGTGCTAGCATTGGTGCTGCCCTCGGGCATGCCACAGATAGTACTTTGGAGCCTCTGGGGAAATGTTTGCGAGTACCTATGCCCTTGGTGCTCTATTTGGTAGCAAATACATCTTTGCTCCAGGAGCCAGGGCAGCCATTTTTGAGGATCTTCATTGTGGGTGCTTCACCCAATGTTTCACCCTTTTTTTCACACCGCTGTTGTCCAGTCATGTTTGTCTCTTGGTTTCCAGTTGCCATCACTCCACCAGAAACCAACTGTCTCTCCCAACTGTATTTTGTTCAACCAGGGAGTAGCCACAGCATTCGTCAACTACAACTAGTTTATTCTACAGAACATATGATTGTTCAACCAACCTGAATAGTATGAAATGGGTCGACAACATTATTAACTGCTAATCGGTGATAACTCACCTTCAGTCTTAATGTCTCTATATATTTGAGTAAACAAAGAGTTTTCCCTATGGGAGATCCAGTTTTCTCAGATCCAAACCGGATTCAGAGTTCTATCATACTCAATCCACAACATTCACTCAACTTTCAGTCTGTTGGCTTGGGAGACACTTACTAGAAGGAGCAAACAATGTGTATGTAAAAATATATACAATTTATTACAATAAAAAACATAAGAATTCTTATGCATTTGTAATTAAAAACATATAGTGAGACAAGTTAAAACCACCTAATGTGGAAATGGAGAAAAGATGGGGAAAGACACTAGTATCTGTCTTAATCTAGTCACTTCGGGCCCTAGTTTGACAACAATGGGAGGTATAGTTTTTCCTTATGACCAAAAAAGTTTGTTGGCAACTCCGAATGTGACTCTTTTTAAATGCGTCGACGCGTTTCGGCAACCTTAGATGATAGTGGCCCCCTTCTTCAGGACAGTCTCTATTTGTTTTCTCCAATACACTGTGTGTCACCTAATACATGAATAAAACATAGCTTTAGTTCCTAGTATATGCCTACTAACAATAAAATACAATATTAATACTGACTCATCGTTTACAAGTGCTACCATTACATTTTTGAGCTTGTCATTACGATGGAATCTCGCTTATAAATGTTTCAACTGTTATCGTATACTTGCGACGGAGTTTCCTCTCTTTCTTAATACCAGGGCAACCCATAAGTACGGTTATATAGTGCCTCTTTGTAAGTTTCCACCACTTAATAAAACCATCACAATTTTTTCATATGTAATCCTTTCCTAAAACTTTTACAGGTCCAATTCACGTAGTTTATGGCAATCTATGAATCGTTTTTTACACACCTATTTCAAATTCTAGCGCATTTCTAGAAAAACGTATATCTTTTCACTTGCTAACCTGTTATTCATACAATGTCTAATCAATGTTTTCTTATACATCACTTCATTTTATTACCCATTGTTCAGTTAATTTTCTGTCTAGTCAGTTAAAACCCAGCCTTTCAAGCGTTCTGTCAAACCATTCATGCAGCATGTATACATATCGTTTTATTACTGACCGATGCAACGGCATCTTGGTGAGTCTTGTATATTATTTATTCTTTGTTGTTTCTGGGTTCGTTCTCACTTTAACGGTTTCCCACGCTCCTATCTTTTATAAAGGAGGACACTAGATTAATGAAATGTAGTTTTGTTATAGGTGAATACAACCTATATAAAGGTCCTTACATAGTTACCTCAGTATAAAAGGGAAGGAACCGATTTAAGTTTTCACTGGTATCTCTTCGGTTCTCTCTTCAGGTTCCTATTATCATAAAGCAACCTGTTGACATAAAGTGCTTTTATTAAACTCTTATATTACATTGGCACTATTACTAGCGCTCGAGATAACTAATGTTTATCTCCGAGGTTTCCTTTGTTCTTTATTCCACGTTCAGACGGATATGCGTTCTGACGATGGTTCTATAAAGTATACATATATATTTTTCGAAATATCTTCCCTTTTCAAAGTACTGAACTAGAATTCTATATTATTCTGGGTGCTTACCTGTTTGTGAATAAATGCTCTCTTTTAGATGGTTTCTTTGGCGCACCCGGGTAGTAAAAGCTCGTGGCTGTATGAAAAAACATGTGTTTTTTCATACAGCCACGTGGAATAAAGAACAAAGGAAACCGAAAGGAAGCAAAAAAGTGGAATCCAAGGGGAATGGTCCTACCCTGTCTTATCCTGGTTTGACAGGTGAGGACTGCCCCAGCCAAGGTCCTCGAGCATAATGCATAGTCTGACCAGTATTGGCCCTTTATAGGGCTAATCATAGCAATAAGAGGGGATTCTCCTACTGCCCTTTCTTTCGCTACCAGGGATTCTGGGACAGGTAGTCCCTTGCTGCAATGAGCTGCAACCTTCTTGCTACCGTGCAGTGGGACCAGTAGAGATACTTTATAGCACTAGTCCGGAGCTGGAGGGGGGGGAGTCCTCCTACTCCCCTTCCTTACTCCACCAGGACTGCTGGGACAGCAAGGAGTGACAATCTTTTTTCATCCATACAGCGGAATCAGTGGTGGAGCTTATTAGTGCTAGTCCTAGTCCTCCTCCCTTTCCTTTCACAACCAGGGATTCCAGGACAGAACGTCCTCTGCAGCAAGGAATGGTGTTCTTCTTTCTCCTGCACTGCACAACCAATATTGGCACTTTATAGCACTAGTCCCAGTAGCAGGAGGAGCTCCTCCTTGCAGAATTCAATTCAATTCAATTTTATTGAGTATATGATTTGGAACTCCTTAGAGATCCACATATAACAAAGTAACAAAAGAGCAGTATAAGAATAAAACGACTTATTAAACCAGCTTATTATTGACATGGTATTACAAATTGTCATGCAAATGATTTAATACAATTCAAAAAAGCATTAAAAAAAATTAAAAATTCTATTGCAAAAAATTTCATTGGGAGGACAGAAAATAGCATCAATGAGAGACCTTGCCGATAAGATGCCCAATTGTATGCATACTGGTCTCACCCACAAACGACGATAAGCCATTAGGGCAGGACAAACTAACAAAAAATGTGCAGTATCTTGGACCGAATTATTACAGAAACTGCATATGTTGGTTATACCGTACCATTTGGCCAACAACTTATTCAAAGGAAGGAGATCCTGCCTTAAAAGTAGCCAAAAACGGCACAAACCATGGGGCATGTTCCAAGAGGCATAAGGTTGTAATTGTCTAAATAGATATGAATTAACGACTTGAGTGACCCCCTTCTTTAAAATAGTAGAGTTGCGATCCCTTTCGAAGCTTAACTTCCATGTTGCCTGCTTTAATGTAGTTTTTAGCTGTTGCACAGAAAGGTCAAAAAGGGTTGCTTCCTCCAGATCCAAGAGTGTAATAGCCTTCCTAAAGTTCTTTATGAGTAACGAATACTCTTTTAGGGGGCCCATTAACTCTTTTTTAATGAGAGATCTTAATGTGGCTGGATTTCCTTTAATCAAACAGGCGACCCAGCGAATAACTCCTGCCAAACCCTGTGCCCAGCTACTTCTTAAGCCGAATTCTAATCGAAGGGATGCTGCAGTGCAACTGTTATTGACAGAAGTTAAATTTCTCAAGAGGGAACCCTCAATAGTGTCCAAAAAACCCCATTCACCTAAATCGATGAGTTCTATACCGTAGAGCAAAGTTGCAGGGATTTTTGCCCGGAATGCCTCTAAAAGATGCACAAAGTGTCTTTTACCGGTTGATTTATATAAGGCTCTCAGCCCATTTCCCTGCGACTTTGCTTTGCGGGAACTGTTATCTATATGGGGTTTATTACTTAAGTTGCTACTAACTATTTTACCTAAAAATACATATGATTGTACACTTTCCAATTTTTGAACTCCCAGCTCCCAACTAATGTGACTCAATTTCTGTTTTTTCCTCCCCTCCATACACATTACCTTGCTCTTAGAAATATTTATTTTCAGATAGTGAGCTTCGGAGAATACGTGTAGGGTATGCAGACGGTTATTAAGGCCTTTCGGGGTAAGGTCTAAAACTAGTATGTCATCTGCATACATTAAACAAGAAATATATGTGTCTCCCAAGCGCGGAGCAATTCCTTCACAGAGGGATATAGTGCGGGGAAGGTCACTAACATAAAGGGAAAACAAAAGGGGAGCTAATAGACAGCCCTGTTTGAGACCATTGGCAGAGGGGATGGGCTGGGATAGACCCCTTTCTCCCCCCAATAGTACTCTACACCAAGTATTGTCATGCAAGTCCTGTACCAAGTCTAGAAGCCTGGGTGGCATTCCAAGAGCAGATAGTTTTTTCCACAGCAGTTGTCGGTCGACCTTATCGAAGGCTGTGGAAAAATCTATAAATGCCACATAGACTCTCCCTTTTCTGGCTCTAATATATTTATCGGTTATTACCTGGAGGGCTGTTAAATTATCCATAGTACCATGGTTCTTCCTAAAACCGGTCTGCTCGAGTGGGAGTATGTTTGAATGATCCACCCAGTCATTTATTCGCTTCAGCAAACATCTTGTAAAGACCTTGCCGATTGCATCCAACAATGCAATCTGGAGATAGTTTTGAGGGGACAAGCGATCACCCTTTTTAAACAGTGGAACCAGGATGCTTCCCTTCCAGGAAGGTAGAACCTTGCCTCTCAATAGGCAAATATTAAATACAGGACAGAGTAATTTACTCCATTTGGCCCCACTTTGCTTTAGTATAGAAATGATTTACAAAAAGGGGGGTGGTGATGAACAGATTGTCTGAGTTAAACAGACCACTCTTACCCAGTCCAAAGATCAGGGCTTGATCCATCACCGTTATTTATCTCACTGCCCCATCCCAGCTCAGAACCTGGCTATATGCAAATCAGTCTGTCCCTGGCCCTGTGCATCATGGGAACAGGGCAGACTAAACTACCAAGCCAATTCTTCACCAGAAAGGAGACAAGCTACCGGGGACCGGTTTCTGGCATTTCAGCCTTCTTCGGCCCGGCTTGCTTGAATCCTGATGGAGCAGTGGGTGAGAGCTTTCTGCTTAATTCAGAGACTCTGTCCCTCACCACCCCTTGTTGTAACTATTTTTGTCCACCCTAAGCGTGGAAGGGTATTCTCAGATGTGAGACCCTTGCTCATTGCACCATCAGGATTCAAGCAAACCGGGCCGAAGACGGCTGTAATGCCAGAAACCGGTCCCCGGGAGCTTGTTTCCTTCCCAGTGTAAGAATTGGCTTTTGTAGTTTGGTTTGCCCTGTTCCCATCATGCACTGGGACAGGAACAGACTAATTTGCATACAGCCAGGTTCTGAAACTGGGATGGTGCAGTGAGCTAAAAAACGGTGTTGGATCTAGCCCTGATCTCTTGACTGGGTGAGAGCTTTCTGCTTAATTCAGAGACTCTGTCCCTCACCACCCCTTGTTGTAACTATTAGTATAGAAATGGGCAATTCATCGGGGCCCATTGCCCCAGAGCGCCGCATTTCTCTGATGGCTAGATCTATGTCTTTTTCTGAGAATGGTACCAAGGGCAGACTAATCTCCTTTGGCCATGCTTGTGGGGCCGCAGAGCTATTACTTGCAAAAAGGTTAGAAACAAAGTCCACCCATATTTGTTCCTCAATTGGGATGGGTAAAGGTCTTGTTCTCAATCCACACCCCTCGCCTATAAGGGACAAAAACTGCCTAATTTCCCCGTTAATAGAGGCTTCTCTTATTTTTATCCAGATGGCATCCTCTTTTTCTTTACGTATTGTGGACGATAACCTTCTCCTTTTCCTTTTTAGCAATGATATTTTTCGTGCTGTATCAACCGACCTAACTAAATATTGAGCCCATACTAATTTGTTGATTTCTATATTAAGCAATCTCAGGGGGCTTGGAAGTATTCTAGCAGACTTTTTCTTATTGGAGTTTTTAGCCACCGCTATTACTGCCTTCATAAACAAAGAAAAGTTTTCAATTTCCAAACCGTACCAGGAAGGGAGATCATTTATTGCTACATCGAGCATTCCCTCCAAATTTCACATTCACTATTTAAAGACCACTGGCCACATTTAGGGGGCTTTACATTCACAAAGATAAAAAGTATTTTGTGGTCACTGAATGGCGTATCAATAATACTGAGATCCTTCAGTAGCTCAAATGAGTGAGTCCCCACTATTACATAGTGCAAAATCGATTCACCCTGATAGGATTTATGCGTGAAGTTGGCCGGGGAATCCGAGGGGAGTCTCCCATTTGCAATAATCCCATCCATATCTGCCAGCTCATTTAGAAGTAACTTCCCTCGTTTATTTGTTTTGATATTTTCAGGGAATAATGCCCGAGGAATATGGAGAGTTTCTTCTTTGAATTTATCGCGAAATAAATTCATACTTAGATTGGAAATTTTGCAATTTAAGTCCCCTACTAGGATTATGGCAATCGTGGGGTCTTTCTCCCTGATACTCTGAACGTAAGAAAAAACCTTTTTCAAAGTTACATTAAAGCCAGCTTCCGGTGGAATGTAGGCATTGATCAAAACTAAGGGTTTAAAAACTTCAATGTTGCCACACCTGAATAGAGTTACTGCTTGAAAAAGATTGCAGGCGTCCATATAGTGGGCATAATTCCAATTTAGTTGATTCGATAAAAGACAAGCTATCCCCCCACTGGCATGTCCTCTCTTGTTAATGGTGGCGCTGCCTTCCAATACAAAATAATCTTTCCCAACCTGAATTTTATCTGGGCACCATGTCTCCTGGAGGCATATTATATTTGCCTCCAGAGACAAGAGGAATTGCATTTTTTCCGGGCTATTTTTTAAACCAGCTGCGTTCCAAGATATTATAGACATCTTGTCGCTAAAGATGCGGATTAGACGTTTGGTTGTTTAGGGGTTTTCCTGCAAGAACTCCAGGTAGCCAGTTCCATTGATGGCTTTCATCTCCGGAATCGGGTTGGCGAGATAGCAAAGGCGGATTAACATAGGACACTAAACGGAGGTCCTTAGACTTGCATATTTTTAAATCCGCAAGATCACCTGCCTGTTTTGTGCTACCTGTTGCTGCTTGCAACAATGAGAAGGGGGACCTTGAAGGGATTAAAGGTTTAGAGATTCTATTTTGTCCAGTGTACCCTAGCAAGGGGATTACGTCTATCCCTCTGCTCTGAAGATCTTCAGAACGTTGCAAGATTAAATTTGCTACTAGCTTAGACTGGAACTTCACCCTAGTTATCATCCCTATCTCGGACTTTAATATTAATACCCTGTCTAAATCAGCAGATTGTATTAGTGTCAAATTAGCCGATTCTTGGAAGTATTTAAGTAAAAGATATCTATTCAAAGTGCATTCAGCATCAAAAAGGGGGGAGAATTCTAACCACATGGTGTCAATGCTTTTCTCCTTAATTTCTTTTAACAGGATGCCTCGTGAGACTGCTCCCGCAAAGGATGTTGCTAAGGGATTGAGAATTGGAATTACATGTCCGGGGGGGTTGTGCTCCTGTCCCAGAGGTATCGAGCTAATAGTTCCAATTGTATCCCTATTAACATCAACTGGTTGGAAAAGGCTATTTGTGACAGTTGTTATGGGAAGGGAGGGAAAGGGAGTAACTGTTGAAGGTGCGGCCGAGGGCGGGGAAATTATATTTTCCATTATGTTCTTATTTTCAGAATTGTTATCATTTTCAACTGCCGCCTGGGGTGTTTGGCGTACCTCTTTGTTCGTAGAGGAATTAAGGTGTTTTCCAAAAAGGATTTTCCTCTGCCTATTTTTCTCTATCCGTCTTATTAATTTCCTCTTATTCCTCCCATTCTTTTTAGGTTTCTCTAGATTCCCTTTATTACTATTCTCCTCTAAAACAACTGCCTCCCTATCTCCCTCTCCTTGTTGCCTCTTAAAGATCGGAAAGAGATCATTCCCAGTTTTTGGGGGGGACTCCCCCAAAAACTTTATTTCAGAATCAGTATCTATTGAGCAGTTTAAGGTAGGAGTTGGATGAATAGAACTTGAGTTGGCTTCCTCTTTTACCATTTTTGGATCATCTTTGGCTATGGGAAACAGATCCTTTATTACTACCTCATCTCGTGCCGTAGGGGCCTGCTCCTTTAGGACTACGTCCTGGACAATGCCCTTCTCATGTCGATTGCCCAACAAAACTTTCAGGATTTGGGTCACTGTATCTAATACACAATCGGAGCCCCCCACAAATTTTCCTAGTAATTGCAAAATGGACGACAATAGGTGTTCTAATGCGGAGAGAGAATCAGAAATAGGTTTGTCCATCCCGTGGGGTTGAAGTGCGTTTATCCCAGTTAGATTTAGGTTGGGACTCATTGAAAAATTTGAGTGTGAGGTCTTAGAGGGGGTACTACTACAAAGATGGAGGCCTGCATGGGTTGATGTTGCCGGAGTTTTTAGGTCAATCTGAACCTTGTCTAGATCAGTATCTATGTATCTTCGACATAATTCCTTATCTAGGACCATAGGAGACAGGCCATTATTGAAAGAGCCTCTTAATGGTGAGGCATTCAATGAGGGGTGGTTATCATCATGGGGCATTTTCACATTGTGCAAAAGATCTTGTTCTATCTCTTTCCTTGTTTTTAGAATAACTTCTGGAACTAGATCAATATTTTTTTTCTTTGTGGAGAACAGAGGAGGCGAAAAACTATGCTCAGGGGGTGTAGGTTCTGCTCTTACTGCGACAGAACAATTATCCACGTTTACCTTTCTGTTTATAGACACCACTCCCTTTGTATTAGATAGCATATCTGAATGATTTGCTTCAGAAGCCTTGATATCCTCAGATATGGTATCCACCATTATGGCTTTATTCTTACCCCTTTCCCAAAGGTTGAAAAGCTGACAGGTGCCTTTCAAATGGGCAGCCTGGCTAGTCTTATTTCGAAGGGGGTTAGATTTGGTTTTTGAGCATGTCCTTCCTACTAATATTCTCCCAGACCTTAATTTTTTTGCCATCATCTCACTCAATGGAAACAATTAAAGAATAATTAAGGAAACGTACTGTTCAACATACATAAAATACAATACTACCCCTTTGATCGTATAGATTAAAATGAAAACAGAAAAAAGAAAAACAATCAAACTATATCAACACAACACCTATAGGGATCGTGATCCCCCTTATTCTTTGCCCATAGAGGGCATAGGAGTCGAAAACAGAGGGCCCCTTCCCAACGTCCATAGAAACCAAATTCAGGAACGACCCTAATTCCCCTCCAAAACCTTTATTGGGTGATGCAACAGTATTAAAACCCCCTCAGAGTCACTACTCCCTTCCCAGGGACCTGGGCGCTTCAGCGGCGGCTCGTGTACCACCACCAGCTAACCCCCGTCTGGATACCGGGAAAGGGGAGGGGCAGGGGGGCTGTGGACAAATAATTTATAAGTACCGTGTGACCCGCTATGCGAGATGGATATGTTGTGTTGGGATGTTAGGGGACTGGCCTAGCCTGGTCTTCTCGGGCCTCAGAGGGCCCGCCCTTGTCCCGGGCTTCTCCCGGGACGCTCCCGCGCGCACCCACGCTGCAGAGAGACGTACTACGTTTATACGGGAGTAGAGGGAGGTGGGCGTGGCGACCAGGGAGAGCGTCCCAGGCGACTCGGGTGAGCAGCAGGGACTCCTGGGAACCGGAGTCCGTGCACCGCCTTGCTCGCAGCCCTGCTTCAGCCAACGCCCGCAGCAACAGTGTCCAAAGCACTACACTCCTCAAACCCACAGGGAGCAAGCGCCGCGAAGCGGGACCCGTGAAGCGGGTCCGGCGAGATGTAGTGCTGTGCAAGAGAGAAGGCGCTCAAAGTTCCAAATTAGCCACGTCAGCAGCAAAGGTCCAGGTCCGGCAGGTAGGCGCTGAGAAGAAGAGAATACGCCGAGAGATTACAAATCGGTGATTTTAGCTGTCAATAGGGGGGCGTGGCGACCAGGGAGAGCGTCCCAGGTGACTCGGGTGAGCAGCAGGGACTCCTGGGAACCGGAGTCCGTGCACCGCCTTGCTCGCAGCCCTGCTTCAGCCAACGCCCGCAGCAACAGTGTCCGAAGCACTACACTCCTCAAACCCACAGGGAGCAAGCGCCGCAAAGCGGGACCCGCGAAGTGGGTCCGGCGAGATGTAGCGCTGTGCAAGAGAGAAGGCGCTCAAAGTTCCAAATTAGCCACGCCAGCAGCAAAGGTCCAGGTCCGGCAGGTAGGCGCTGAGAAGAAGAGAATACGCCGAGAGATTACAAATCGGTGATTTTAGCTGTCAATATCCTTGTTATATCAGAGATTCTGTGGCAGGTATTCCCTTGCAGCAAGGAGTGACAATCTTCTTGTAAAGTGAGATTTTTCTCTATAAAAAAGGGTGATTTTGATAGGTCGGATTGCAGGTGTAAACTGCAGGAGTCATGCTACAATGGGAGACCTGAAGTTATATTTTTCTGTAGACACTAGTGGATAGCATAATAAGTTCTGCTGTCCACAGGTGACAATTAACTTTAAATTCCATGGGCATAATTTCTGCATAATATACCCACTGCCTGTTTGGCCCAGCTGATCTCCCCTTACCAGTATCTAGCCAAGTCATGAAACCTAGCTATATTGGAAAACTGTCCTGACTGACAGCTTCAGGACACTTCTGAAAGCTTTCAGGTCTCAAGGACACAGCTGTGCTCCTGTTTGTATGCCATTTCAAATGATTTCACTGTCTAAATTGATTGCATTTAACTAAATATTCCTCTAAGATAGCCCATCGGCTGCAGATAGGACAGCTCAGATGCAGAGAATGGCAAACACTGCTCTTGCTAAGCTGCCCTATAACAGAGACATTCTGAATAAAATATATGTGCTTGAGACTGTATAATCTCATACAAAACAGATGCACAGGTGTGTCCTACATTAGCAAATGTGTCATAATCTGATCGTAAGTGTCTCATGTTTCACTAAGCAGCCTTCCAACCTCACCTATGCCATCTCTCTGGTTACAACCCTAGACCAGTAATCCAGCCCAGCTCTTTTAAATTGAGGTTGAACACTGTGCTGGCAGTCCATGACTTTCATGGTTGATGCATAGCCCAAATCCTTTGTGGCCAGACACTAAGGGGAATATGTACAAGAATTGCCCCTAACTAACGCTAACGTTAGTTAGCGGCAATTTTGTTACCACGGCATACCGCTGAAAACAATCGACATGGTACCAACATATTTACAATATGTTACTACATGGCAATAGTTTCTCCTCGCAGCAGGAATTGTCACTGTTAATACCTGCATTACGGTGATAAAACTCTTGCCGCTAACAAGAAAAAAGTGACAGCAGGCCAGTTAGTGGGCAGAAAATGCCTGTTAATCAGGGTGACACCACTTTTTCACGTTTCACGGGAAGAATAAACTACAAAAAGCCTGAAAGAACCCAAAAACAAACAAGCCCTGAAGAAACATAGAGCAAGCTGGAACAAGTAATGCAGGAGAGAACAACTCTTCGAACAGCCAGGAGTAAACCAGCCAGAGACCGTGAGGAAGAGGAAAACAGATTCAGCTAGCAGGAAAATTAGATACTGATTGCAGAGGTGACAGACAAGCAAAGCCAACTCTTTGGCAGCTCCACTGTGTCATTGGGAACAAAAAATGCAATATGACAGTCCATTGTAGCCAAGGTGAATGCTGTAGCAGAGGTCAAGAGGACAGTGACCGACAGCAAGAAGGGCTGGCATGATGTTAAGCGCAAGACCAAGCAGAAACTGTCCAACAATCGTCAGGAAGCATTGCAGACCAGAGGTGGGAGTCCACCGCCGCAGGAGGTGCTGAATGCCTTGGAGTAACAGGTGTCCGCTGTCATCTGTGAGGAGTCGGTGGTTGGAGTCAAGGGACAGAATAGTGCTGAACATGACAAGCTACATCAGCAACAGGTTAAGTAACAACCATGGACTGTGGGAGTAGGGGGTGGGGACTAATGGAACTCATGTCCAAACAAATATCCCTTGGTGCACACCCACACTGTGTGCAGATCTATTTCAAGATACACAGGTCCACGGCGGTATAGACACATGCCACCTTAGCTGTCGAATACATAAAAAGACACATAATGGTGGTGTCACTGATTTGTAATGCTGTACTTCAAAATATTGTAATATAGAGCAAATATAACATACATTAGTGTACAAAATAGGGGCAACATGAAAAGCAAAGGGGCACATTGACTGGAGAGGTGGCAGAGTGTTGCATTGGCCTCTTTGGCTCAACACCAGGCTCAGCCAAATTGGCAACACCTGGCTGCATCTCACTGCCAACAATATGATGCAGCCCTGTGAACCACCCAACTCTGGGGCAATAGTTAGCAGGCCACCACTGATGCTGGCACACATGCACCATTCTGAATGGGTGCCTGTGTTGGCTGGAAGAATGTGTATGTGCAATTAAGGTCCCTTTTCATGCACATGCACAATCTTCAACTCGACTCAGACACCCTTAATTCAAGTGTAACAGAGATTCAGCTTTAAAGTTGCAAATTCTACATCCGATTTTGAGCTCAAGGGACTTCCACCCTGGGTTTAATTCTTTAATTGGGAGGGGCACTAATCTGGCTTATAAAATATTTTTTAGTTCTTTCCTTCCCAGTGCTTGGCTAAGATAGGGCTGAGTTGTATGCCCTGCATATGATGTTATCAGCCCCGGTTGACCTCTTCCTGTTATATAGTCTGCTAGGTCATTTTTATGTGACAGTTGGTAGCATTGTTTATTACTTGAGTTTTTAATGCCCAGATAGTTTATTGCTCCTTGATCCCAGTTTTGAATTGCTAAACCCAACTTTTCCACTGCCTCCTCCATATAACATATAAGGGTTAGTTGAGCCCCCATAGATTGGCTTCAGCATGCTCTTTAAGCTTCCAGCTGGTGCTGTAAATACTAAATTGTAGTAGTTCGCATGCATTCCCATAATTCTTTGTTTTGTTGCCTCTGTCCAAATTCCAAGTGAATTAGGCTGTCGCGAGTGTATTTTGGCAATTTAAAACGCGTTTATAGGCCTGGCATTGTGCTTTGTGTAACATTGATTCCATTTTACCCGAGAATGCCTGCTGTGCATACCCTGCAGTTGCCCTGATTTTGGCTTGTATTATTTTTCTGATGGGAACTGTCGGTGGACTTTGCATTAGCTCATGTAGTTTGCACAGGGCATAGGTGTTGACTGTGCTTTGGCCTTCATTTTATGCAGAGGTAGCGTTGTTTTGCCCATTTCACTTAGCCAGCACCCAAGTTATTTGTAGGATGCTTTTTTTGGAAAATGACCGAAAATTACTACTTCGGTCTTTTGAGAGTTTATTATTAGTTTGTTTCTTTCATTGTAATAGTTGAGGGCGTGTAGGCCCCTTTGTAGCCTGATTTTCGTGTGGTCCATTATCACTAAGTCATCTGCGTATTGTAATATTTAAAGTTTGTTCGTTCCGATTTTGGGGGTTACACGACTGGCATTATGAATCTTCTTCCCCAGATCAGCGGTATATAAGTTAAACAATATAGGGGCAAGTGCACATCCCTGTTTTAATCCACGGTTTGTCAAGCACTTCTTCATTGTGGTGTTGTCTACTAGCTTTACTTTGATCCAGGTATTACTGTACAACAAGATAATGGCGGTGAGAAGACCTGCTAGGATATGCGAGTTGCGCAGTTTAGCCCAGAGCTTATGTCGGGGAACCCCATCAAAGGCAGCTGAGTGGTCTATGAAGCATGCAAAAACTGGTTTATTGTTTTTACCATTTGCTTGCTGGCTTAGATTCGACATGGCCACGATGTTGTTAATTGTAGAGCAGCCTTTACGAAATCTAGTTTGATAGGGGGGAAGGATTTTGTTCTCTTTGATCCATATATTTTATTCTTTCAATGAGGTGCTTGCATAGGCTTTCCTTCAATGTCCAAGAGGGTAATTAATCTATAATTGTTTGGATCTGTATTATCTCCTCTCTTGAAAATTGGATGTAAAAAAGACCCTCACCATGAATCGGTCTCTTTTGCTTGCAGTCGATATTCGATAAACAGATTGGATATGATTTTTCCCCAATATGCGGGATCTTCTCTAAAGATTGTTCCTGGAAGACCGTTGGGCCCTGGTGCCCCGTCTTTTCTTATCTTTTTTCTTATCTTTT
Source organism: Lissotriton vulgaris (assembly GCF_964263255.1). Taxonomy (NCBI): domain Eukaryota; kingdom Metazoa; phylum Chordata; class Amphibia; order Caudata; family Salamandridae; genus Lissotriton; species Lissotriton vulgaris. The sequence continues at coordinate 1,452,269,682 of NC_141685.1, forward strand.
CAACTGCAGTGCAATCTGGTTCTTTGCCCATATCTTCCATTGAGACCTCCTCGTCTGTGTTTGAGCTTGCTGTTGGGCTAACCCCGGTGCTTCCAAGGTCAATACAGCCTCCCTTTTCAATATAAATTGTGGACACGTGTCTCAGCCATGCACCTCTATGTACAGTGTTGCGCCTATCTACTTTACCTTTCTCCAGGCTGGCTATAAATTGCCAAAGCTGACGTTGTTTGTGAGGATTTGAGAGCTTGTGTATTGTTGTCCAGTCTTTCTCTATTTTTTTTGTTTAAGAGACCATAGCAGAAGACTGCGCATTTTGAATAGATCTTTACACTTTTCCCTTGTTTCTTGGGTTCCTGCAAGCCATTGCACTCTTTTAGCCCTCTTAGGTTACGTATTAATGTACTTAAATTTGTGTTGTTATCTAAGTTGTAAGTTGTACGTCTTCTTTCCGTGTGGGCTGACTTTGTTGTTGTTGATAAGTGTAGTTTTTAGTGCACAAATCCACCTTGTCCAGTTATCCACACTAGGTTGGTTTCCAGGACGCTTACCTTAACACTCTTCTTTTTCTTTCCACGCATTAAATGAGGTGGCCTGGTGTTTGTTCCATTTTAACCTGCTAACTAATGTGTGTTCATTAATCCCTGTTGAATGGGCTACTATAGTCGCTTGTTCCCTCTGTGTGATACTAATATTTAGTTCAACCTGCAGCAACGTGTGGTCACTGGTTTCATGTGATTTTACTTCAATGTTAACTGTTTTCTGAGTAAGAAGGTTGCGTAGAAAGATGTAGTCAATTGTGGAACATTCTTAAATGTGGCCATTCCCGAGTGTTTGGGATCCAAACTTTTCCAAGTTTCATTGGTGGACTTTAGATAATAATTTTGCAAGAAGAAATTAAAAGTTCTTTCAGAGCTAGCTGTACACAACCTGTCACTCATATTTGTTCCCAGAAGGTGCAGATTGAAGTCTCCTACAATCACGTTCACTGGTAGCAAATGAGTGTGTAAGATTTCCTGTTTTGAAGTTATAAGTTTTTTTGTAAATTCCAATTTTAACGGACCATGTCCGTTTAAATTTACATTTATAACTAGAATTGAGGAACTATCATCTCTGTCCCCTTTTTCCTCGATTACGAGTGGCTGTAACATGTCTGACTCAGTTTTTACCTTTTTTACTGTCAACTGGTTTAGATGTTTTACGTAAATCAAGATTCCGCCTGATGGTCTGTGATACCGATTATGTTTAATTGCTAGTTTATGAACACAGGGGTAGCCTTCAAAGTGTACATGGCCTGTGGCCCAGGACTTTTGTAGGCATATGATGTCTCCTGCCTGCAATATATTTGTTGCCTTTACATGTTTAAGAGCTTTGTGTTTGCCTGCCACGTTCCAAGAAACGATTTTAAGATTGGAAAATGATTTTTGGTTAAGGCAGGATGTACCAGACTTTTCTGGTACTACGGGGTTTGCGGTAGACCACACTTGTTGATTCCATGAAATATCGACAATGACCACTTGATCATCAGGAATAAAGAGTGCTACGTTGTAACTCTCTGCTTATCCTACTGAATTGATCATTCCTTTGAGTTTTCTGTAGTCCATCATCTTTTACTGTCCTACTTTTGGACATGTCCTCCTGTCTCTTTAATGATATGGTAAGTTTCAATCAATCAAACAATCAAATAATCTTTATTCGGATACGCTATATCCATGAAAGCACAGGTATGGTAAGTTTCTTATAGTTTTGAACTGGATGTATTTTCGATGTGCCTCTCAATTATAGACATATAGCAGCATAACAGAATGGAGCGGAAACTTCAAAATTATGCATAGCTCAACAGGCCCCACTCAGCTACGTACACGCATGTTGAAGACCCAGATTCGTATGTGAACATGTCATTGTTATTTTGGAATTGCAAAGCTGCTCTTTGCATGTCACAATCCTTGCAATAGCAAAACTAACGATGCCTGTAAGCACAGGCAGTCCGCATGGCTTGGAGATCATGCTGGGAGTGATTGTGTTGAGGGTAGCTGAGAGCGAAAATCCTTGTTTGAACTCATTGTGGGCTCTTTACATCCAGCTTGCCCCCAAGGTGGGTCAGTGTCTAAGTGACAATAGCACTAATAGGACTACCTGGTGCATTTGACTTACTGGGACATGCAAAGATAACATAGACATGCATTGATGTCCTTGTGCATGAGTTGACTTTGACTCTGCATGTATGCATGTTGGGGTAATACCCATCAATATTGCCATGTGAGTGTCTGTTCCCAATCAACACAGATTATAATTTTGGATGTTGTGCATCTGATTGCTACAACTCACCAGTGGAGTCTTATGGATGCACAACATGTGATGAGAATGTGAATTGGATTGTTTGTATGCTCTTCCTATGCATACTCCATACTACACAGGCTGATGATTAATCAACTTTGGTGATTATTTGTGTGCAGTTGATGCTCCCTTCAAGCAGCACTACTTGCAACCCCATGATGCAGTTACACCCGCTGTATGGTGCTTAGCTCACTATGGGCCAGATGTAGGTAAATCCGATTTACCGACTTTTAAATACCGAGTCATACCGATTCGGTATTTAAAAGTCGGTAAATTGGAAGGAGGCAGATGTAGGTAAAAAATTACCGAATCTGTAAGAGTCGGTATTTACAGATTCTGTAAATACCGAATCTGTATTTCCCATTGATTCCTATGGGTCTTGAAGCCCATAGGAATCAATGTGAAATACAGATTCGGTATTTACAGAATCTGTAAACACCGAATCCTGCAAGGGTGCAGGGGGTGTCACTTTGACACCCTCTAGCACCCCAATTCTGGACTTGTGTGCAATGTGGTACACAGACATGCCCTAAGGGCATGTCTGTGTGTCACATTGCACAGGTGTGAATGCACAGATGTGCATGCACACCTGAATTCGGTATTTTACCACCCAATAGGATTGGGTGGTAAAATACCGATTTTAAAGGGCCTGTGGCACTCTTAGGAGTGCCACCTACATGTGGTTTTTCCGATTCGATAAACATACCGATTCGGTATTTTACCGATTCTGTAAATTTACAGATTCGGTAACTTTACAGAATCGGTAAAATATAGGCCCCCTACATCTGGAAACCCTAATACCAGTCGGTAACGGCCGAATTCGGCCGTTACCGACCGGTATTAGGGCTCCTACATCTGGCCCTATGTTTTTACATGTCGGCTAATTGTGCACCATCCCATTTGAACGCAGGGTGATCTGTCATCTTGTTGAACATATGGCACATGTGTTTATTTTAAGATGTATGCAGCACAGCAGGATCATATGTTCTGTGTCATGTGCTGCATTGATTATTTAACATTTTTGTCTCAGGAGTTCTGCAAAATCTATATTCCAAGGGTGCCATAGTGATTTGTGTGAGATTTTCTAGGCTACTCACCTGTTGGGCTGTTTAACATATATCTTGATTAATTTGCAGTGTATGCTTGTGTATATTGTTTGGACCTGTTCCAAGTTATGTCGTATTAAACTTGCTACATGTGCATTCTCACATATTTGAGCTACATGCTTGTGTAATTGAGTTGTGTTATGTGTTCAGTTCATACTTACCAACAAGCAATCCATTTCTATATGTGCCATTCTCAAACCACTGGTTGATGATCGATTGGCGAATGATGTAGGATTCATACACACTCCCGGGAAACTTTGCAACAACATTGATGAACAGGCCCATGTGGTCCACAATTGCCTGAACATTGATTGAGTGTGGGTGCTTCCTGTTCCTGTAGAAATGTGCAGTGTCTGCAGGAGGCACAAGTAGAACATTGATGCAGTCAATTGCCCCAACACACGCGGAAAGCCAGCAATGTCATAGAAGCCTTGCTTGTTGTCAAGTTGTTACTGTGCAGTGTTAGGGAAGCGTAGGTACTGCAGCTATAGGCTGATAATGGCATCCAAGACATTTGGGAGGAACCTGGAGAAGGCTGACTGTGAGACTCCACCCACTTAGGCAGTGGTTGGTTGGAAGGTACCAGGGGCCAATATGTGCAGCACAGCAATTAGCTTTGTCTGCAGAGGGATGTTTGTGCAGTGCTGCCATGGTACCTGCAGACTTGGTGCTATCTGGGGGAGTATGCATATGATGGATGCCCTTTTTTTCCTGTAGTGGCTACCACATCCTCTGGCTGGAGGTCTGTCAGGGTGATGCGTTGACGGTAGACCCTCTCTCCTCTGAGGGGCTGCCTCTGTGGTGATACTGGTGGTGGTGGCAGTGGTGGTGGGGGTTGTGGTCTTCTTGGAGCTCCAAGCTGCAAGAGTAGTACCTCCATTGTGTCATTAGGTAAGCAAATGTGGGTCTGGGTTAGTCTCCTTTATGTACAGGTGTGTTTGCACCATTTTTTAGACCAGCTTTTTTTCTGGTCTTAAAATCCAGCCGCTAACAGGCCTTTATTGGCAGTTTTTTTTAATTATCCCCGGACCTAAAATTCATTGTAAATATCATGAAGTTGGGTTTGCAGGAATTTTTCTACAGGAACCCCCACCTTGCATCTCATTTTCATTAAGTCCCGATAACAGAAGTTGTGATCCTAAAAATGCACGTTTACACTGGAAAACAGCTGCTATCTGCAGTTAAGGGCAACTTGTAAATGCTGTGATAAAAAAAGCTGCCGTAACATCAATAAAATAACACCACAGTGGCATGAACTCCTTATACATATGCCCCTAAATCTCTGTCATGCAAGGATCTATATGGTCTATATATTCTCTCCCTTGACAAGGAAAGAGAACAGACTACACTTTCATGTTAGAAATGGCCACTACAGCTCAGTTCAACAGCCTCTCCTACCAAAGAAGGCAATTCTTAGTCCACTGCCTCACCAGCACATATTGTACTTGCCTTCTATTGCTTACTCTATCCTTATGTTTCCGAACACTAACCACTTGATCATTACCTTTAAAATACGTCTGACCAGTGACCTTGGTGCTCATACTTATGAATTTCAATTCAGAACATTGCACTGATTTTAATGATGAACTGGGACAGATAATCATTGCGCTCTATGCAATGTACCCGACTCAAGGATACCCAAAGTCTGCTTAGGGTTGTGAACAATGGCTATCCTGCAAAATTGACTAGGTAGATATTGCACTCAGGGTACAAACCTTTCCAGTCCCATTGCACATGTATTCTGTATTGAGATTACAACGCCCATCTACTAAGGCCTTCTGAGTTCTGAGTCCTCGGTGTTTGCAGACACCCTGAATTGATATCAGTGGCCCACTACATTGCACAGTCCAAGGCACAGGATAGGGAGGAAAATACTTACGAAGCGGTGTTGATCCAACCACTTTTGTACTCTGCCTCTGGCATAGTACAGGTGAAGGTGGTTACTCTGCTGCTACTGCCCGGTCCTCAGCACAGGACTGGGCTGAAGCCTTATGGGGTGGTGGCAAGTGGCATTCACATTAGCACATGTGGTAGTAACTTCAAGGTGAGCAGTTTTCTGCTATTGTTGAGGAGATGTCATATTGTATAAGACATGCAAATCTTGCCCAACACAAATGCCAGTCGAGCAGGCAATTCTTGAGCGTTTTGCTTACTTCACATGTTTTGACAGTGGAGCCTTGCTCACACAATGTTGACATCATTGTAAATTATGTGAATGTGTGCCAAACTGACAAATCTGAGTAGATTAGTCAGTGTGCGTGGGAATGTGTATGAACCAGGAGAGAAATGATGTGCTTTAAAATGTTTATACCAGTAAAATTCCAAGTCATGCCAAATGTAATGCGCATAGTCCATCGAGTCAATCTTGTATCGGGCTCACCCAAATAAGCCAATGTCTGAAGAGTGCTGAACCAAAGCCCTTTCTAAATCTATTGAGTGTGTTGTGTGCGTGTTGTGCGCTGTGCAAGTTGTGTAGAGAAAATACGTCCTACTATTCAGCTAAATACAGACCTTAAACTTTGGTTTTGGGAGTATAACTTTTCATCATCACATTTGATCCTTACTAATTTAATTTTGTGGTTGTTCGTTTTATTTCTGCTGTCCTATCCGGACTTTCTGCAGGAAAGCCTTGGTAGACTCAAGGAGCACTAATTATCCATTTGCTTTGAGTATTTAAAACTGATTTGTCAAGAGTTCGGCTTCAATTAGACTCCAATTCCAAATCTTTATAAGTTCTCCCGGTAAATAGAGGTTTAAAAGAAAACACCGGGGCATATTATCAAGACAGGCGATAAAATTATCGCTGTTTTAGCGGCAGAAAACTGCTTCTAAAACGGCGATAATGGGCTTGATAATATGCTATATGGAATTCCTATTGAAGCCCATGTTAGATGTGAAGGACATCTAACATGGGCTTCAATTGGAATTCCATATAGCATATTATCAAGCCCATTATCGCCGTTTTAGCGGAAGTTTTCTGTTGTTAAAACGGTGATAACTTTATCGCCTGTCTTGATAATATGCTCCCCTGTTTGTAAATTGTAAATTGTTGTGTCTTATAAAGCGCACTGCTACCCGGAGGCCTCGTAGCGCTATAGACCGCTGGGGAACCCGTCCTGGCTTTCCCTGTGAGATAGTCCCTCCTGGGGGTCTCCAAGGTGAAACCAGGCATCCCCGGCGTTTGTGTGGGGCCGTTGTGGAGATGAGGCAAGCTAATGCCCAGAGTTGCCGAGTGTGCTCCCTGGTCGGAGTAGGCACCGATGCGAGAATTATCAGTCCGCTGATCCTGGTCCAAGACCCTGCCGCATCGGGAATCGAACCCTGGTCCCGGGCCGTTCTCTGCACTCGGGTCTGCCGCCTCTAACCAGTGAGCCACACCTCTCCACAGAGTGAGTCATAGATGGAAAAATGATAGGTATAGACAGGCACTTTTTCAAAAAATGGAGGGCCATATTATCAAGAAAGGGCGATACATTATCTCTGCTTTTATCGGCAGGAAACTGCCGCTAAAGCGGCGATAATGGGCTTGATAATATGCTCTTGTGAATTCCCATAGAAGCCCAGGTTCTGGTGTTAACCTGGGCTTCTATGGGAATTCACAAGGGCATATTATCAAACCCATTATCGCCGCTTTAGCGGCAGTTTCCTGCCGACAAAAGCGGCGATAATGTATCGCCCTTGCTTGATAATATGGGCCGTAAGGTTTCATTTAAATATACAATACATTTTGAATCAATAAATGAGGCAATGTTGGCTTTAGCACGACAGATCGTGAAGATTATATTTTAGTATATTAATACTAATGCTTAGCTTAGAAAACGAATATAATGCATGATGCTTTCCCCAAAACACTGGCTCATTATTTTCTTAGCACCATCCTTTTACTGATGGTTATTGCCTGAAACGCACCACTCCAATGTGTTCCAAGAATAAAAAAAAGTAAGAGCACTATTTTACTTTCTCTAACTGTGACTTTAAAATGCAAACTTTAAGCACGTTGTAATATGCTTCGATTTCCGCTTTGACAGAACTCAAGGTATGCATTTTTCAGAGAGCAAATGCCACTCGGCAGTGATTACTACTTGTAATTGTGGCCGATATCGCAGACTTTTTGTACATGAAGAACTGCATTGTAACTAGAGGCAAGTGCCACCCGTCTTTCAGATGCAAATCGCACAATTCATGCGCTGCCTGTGAGCTCGAGGTCCCTGTCAGTGTGGCTTGTTTCAGGGTTTGTAAAGTGTCACAGACTGTTAAATAATTTACCAAGTAGAACTGCTTCAAAATGATCCATATTAACTTCCAAAAAGTGCATTTGCTTTAAGAGGATGTTCTGCCTTTTGAAACATGTTGAACTAAAAGTAGTTACGGCTGTATTTTTTCCTTTCATGTGAAAATGCGGCAATCTTACACCGAGGAGAAAATTATACTGGCAGATGAAAAAAAACCACAAAGTACAACAACCACTTTAAGAGCTGGTTGGCAAATACAACCTACTTTCTATATCTCATCATTGGCACACAAAGCAAGTACCTGCAGTTTTACATATGGATGCCAGAGACACAGACGGCAATATACTAAGGGGCTTATTTAGAAGCCTCTTGAGCCGTTTTTGCGTAATTTGTAAAATTGGAAAATTGACGCAAAAGTGACGCAAGAGGCTTGTAAATAAGCCCCTTAGTATATTTCTGTCTAGGAAACTGCTCGAACACTAACCCACAGTTAGCAGCTTCCAATGACCCCAAACTAGGAAGTGGTATTGGTAAAGCCAACTTTTTGGAAACAGATTTCTTAGTGCCCTTTCTGTCCAAGAACACCTCTCTTTCGGTGTTTTCCCCTTACAATTGGTCAAGTAACCAACCTATTTGATCAAATCAGGGTCGCTGTTGGACCCTTGCCCCCCTAGAGCTTTACAACTAGCCCCTGCTATAGTCCCTGGACACCTCTTAGTGATCTTTAACCAAATGCTCCACCTTGGCTACTTCCCCAAAAGTTGGAAAATTGCATCAATTATTCCTCTTTTGAAAAAAACAAACCTGGATGCAGACAACCCCCACAATAATAGGCCAATCTCCTGACTTCCCTTTCCAACCAAGCTGATAGAAAGGCCATAAACACTGAGCTTTCGCTATTCATACAGGGCCATTATCTACTGGATTCCTCCCAGTTTGGATTCAGAAGCCAATACAGCACCGAGATAGCCTTGATCACTGCTGTGGAATACATCAGAACAACCTTAGATAAAGGAATGAACGCTGCCCTAACATTGTTAGATCTCTCAGCAGTGTTCAGTACTGTCAGTCATAAACTTCTTATCAAATGCCTGTTTGCGATAGGAGTTAGAGGGACCACTCTCAAGCTCCTCAGATCCTTTCTCACTGAGAGATCGCAGTTCATAGAATGTAAAAGTCACAAATTCACCTCTTTCACTCTTCCCTGTGGGGTACCACAAGGGTCGGCATTGAGTCCCACCCTTTTTAATCTGTATTTTACCCTGTTAGCCTCTCTGATCAAGGGTCTTCAGTTCTCAGGTGTGTCCTATGCTGATGATACTCAAATTGTAGTGTCAGTCACAGAAAACCCTGACAGCAGAGCAGAACGTTTCCACAACTGCATGTCACAGATTGGCTGTTGGATTTCCAACAATTGTCTGAAGCTAAATTCAGATAAAACTGAATTGCTGCTGTTTGGGAATCAGCCATCATTTTGGTCCCCTAACTGGTGGCCTCAATAAATGGGTGTGCTCCCAGCTCTAAGGTGAAAAATCTGAGTTCAATTTGATGAAAAACTCTCTTTTGCGGGACACGCCAAAGCCATCACCTCCACATGTTTCTTTATTTTTATATCACTTGGGAAGAGTTTTCCTTTCATTCCTCAAAACCTACATATAGCCGTTATAACTGCTCTGGTCATATCAAAATAGTCTACTGCAAAGGGCTTTTTCTGACTGCCCATAAGAACGCTCTAGACAAGCTCAAACTGGTCCAAAACGCAGTGCCCAGATTGCTTTTAGGAATACCGAAATATCAATCGGTCTCCAATGCTCTCTCTGCACTCCACTGGCTCCCGGTCAGAAAGCGGGTGATATTCAAATCTCTATGCATAGCCCTTAAGGCTCTTCATCTTGTGGGTCCTGAATCGATCAAACAACTCTTTCAACAATGCATCCCCTCTAGGACTTTAAGATCCTCCTCCCAGGCCAATCTGGTTGTACCTAAATTCAGGAGAGCCACCTGGGGAGGCAAGAGCTTTGCAGTAGCCACTGCCAAGCTCTGGAATTCAATGCCTCTGACGCTAAAGACCACTAAAAATATGCTTAGCTTTCGTAAGGCCCTTAAATCCTGGCTGTTTAAGAACTAGCTCAGTACTATCACTTACCTGCACCATGCACTCCATTGTCTGGTGCTCGCCTTACATTGGTCTACCCCCTGTAATCAGCGCCTAGACACCTACGGGTAGTAGTGCGCTGGAGAAATCCTAATTTCATTTAATTTCTTATCTTTTTTCTTTTCCCAATAAGCTGCGAAGTGAGTCGCTGTACCCTTCTAATGGTGTATACATGGTCCCTAAATATAAGTACCTTACACCAAATCACATAAACAGCATGACAAACCTTAACCATCTTCATTTAGACTGAGCTTGTAGTGGCATAAATATATGATATTTATATTACCATATATTTTCGCACAAACCTACAGGCCCAGATTTACGAAGCCCCTGTGTTGCGATTGTACCACCAAGGCAAAGAAAGGTAAAGCATGGGTTTCAGTGAGACTTACTAAGCTATGCAAAGCCACCTTGCGTGACTCTGTATGGTTTACAAGTAATGAAAGGCAGCACAAGTCACTGCTTTGCCTTACTCTACCCTGAAAATGTGATTGTTTAGACATTCTCAGATTTCCTAACACTAGTAAACTTGGGAATGTGTCAAAATACTATGCCTTCTCAGGCGAGCCGTAAGGAGGAAAAATATGTTTATTTCTCCTAGCTGTTTTCTCTTACTACCTTTGCTGCATCCAGCAGTACACATGGAAAGCGGGGAAAAGCCTCAGATGATTGTTTTTTTGCAGGAAGGAGTCCCTTTCTGGACAAAAGCAATCCTGCCTGTAACAAAGGCACCCTTGCACTTTGGTACCTGCTTTAGCGCTAGGCTAGCGCAGGGAGAGGGCAGAAATGTATCTTTTCTTAGTAGATATGGTGCATTCCTGCTCTCTTCCCGTCACTCAACGCAGTGTAGCAAGTTGTATTACTGCGTAGCGTTGTGTGACTTGTTAGTAAATATGCCCAGAGTGTGCAGTAAAGTGTCCATAACAGATTACTTACTGGAAACATTGTAAATAGTTAGAAGCATGGTTGAAAATAAATCAACTTCTGATTTAAAACACATGTAGTAACATCAGGTCAGAGATGTATCTTCATACTGATCTAAGAACTGTTTGCAGTTTTTGACCAGTTTTTTTGTGACCATTAATGAATTTTGCACCCAAACTATGTATACATAGGTTGGTTTATAACATTCAAAATAAGAGTTGTTCAAAGTCCCAAAAATATTTTAAAGTAGCTCAATTTTATAAAGAAAATGGGGCTACATTATTTTTTTTCTCAGAGAGATTGCTTTGGTCCGCAGATCCACCGCCCATTCGCTTTGAACTATTTTCAATAATTCACAAATTAGAAAGCGTCTAACGATGACCCCTTCCTTTTTCAAAATGAGATTCTACCCAAACTTGGGTGTTTGTAACTTTTCAACGGTTTACAAGTGGAATTCTGGTTTCAAACCATTTATTCAAACGGTACAGATTTGGGGGCTTTTTTACAATCCCCTTGCACTGCTGGTGCTTCACTTTTAACCCCTACACTGCGATGGCTATTCCGCCGCAGTGCTAAGGGGGCGGGGGGGCCGTGCGGCGCACCCATGCTGGTGACGGAACCGCTCCGTCACCAGCCGCGGTTGCGCTGTGCTCGTGACGGAGCAGTTCCGTCATGGCCCCGCCCGCTCAATAGAACGCTCAGCGCAGGCGCGGAATCCGTGCCGCGCAGGCGCGGAATCCGCGCCACGCAGGCGCGCCGAGTGGGCCGTGACGGAACCGCTCCGTCATCAGCACAGTGCGACCGCGGCTGATGACGGAGTGGTTCCGTCACCAGCAGGGGAGGGGTTAATATGGGATAAAGTGACTTACAGGCAGCGCACGGGTCTTATAAATAACCCCCTTTGTATTTAGAAGGGGCGCCCAATTCACACAACCTTTCAAATGGAGAATGTATTTCTAGTCACAATCCATTTTAGGAATTTGTAAAAAATCACATACAACTGAAATGGGATTGATAAATAGCAAATTCATGTTATGCTCTTGCAAGTTCCCATTCTGAGTGGTTGGTTGCGATTATAACAAGGGTTCAAAGATACTACAGGTTATTTCGATCTAATTCCCAATAATACTAAGGGCCAGATGTCTGACCAGTGTAATTTGCGACTCGCATTTTGCGCTTGATTGCGAGTCGCAAATGGCGAGTCCTAATTTACAATGTAAAACAGTGTCAGAGACCCTGATTGCGATTCCCAATCGGGTCGCAAAATGCGAGGCTCATGAATATTATTCATCCACTCGCAATTTGCCACCCCAGTGGGAATGGCTGGCCCTCCCATAGATGGTGGCCTGCTTGGCTCAGCAGACCTCCATATCTGGGACTGCTTTTAAATAAAGCATTTTCTTTTAAAATGCAGCCTGTGTTCCTTAAAGGGAAACAGGATGCAAAAAAGAAAAATATTTTGTTTCATTTTTTAAGGGCAGGTAGTGGTCCCTGGCACCACTGCCTGCACCTAAAAAATATTTTCCCCTTCCCAGTTGCATTACCACCCTCTTGAAGAGGACAGTAAATTGCAAGCGTTTTTGCGACCTCAATTGCGGCCGCAAAACATTCACACATAGGGCTGCAAGTCGCAATTAGGAAGGGAGGCCCTTGGAACTCCCCTTTCTAATTGCGAGTCGCTAACACTATTTTGTGAGTCGCCAAAAATAGTGTTAGCATATGGCTCACCGTGATTTTGCGTGTGCAAATGGCTCTCAAACCCGTTTGAGCATACAAAATCACGTAGTACATCTGGCCCTAAATCTGTAGTTAATACCTTGTGAGAATACTACCTCTAAATTTAGAATGGACATCAAACTAAGGGCTATGCATAACAAAGAATTACATAAAATAACAGAGCAATGAATAAAAAGAACCATCGGCAAAACACTTACCTAATTAATGAGTTGCGTTATTGCTTGCTGGCTAAAATTCAGCTAACAACTAACCCCAAAGAGCCGGAAATGCACACACACTTATTCAAGCACCCACACGTGTGCCTCATATATCTCAAATTTGTTTTAAACGCCCAGCAAACTTTCAACTATTTATCGCTACTCGTAATATAGAAATCAATGAAGCAATATGTTTCAAATCAATGAGGCGTCGCAGTATGCAACTCTCTTCTTCTCAAATCAATGCAGGACAAAGGTCAATTGATGGCGACCCCCTTCCACACAAGCCTGTGCCTGTGTTAAGAGAGCGACCTGTCACCACATGAACCACGGAAAGTATTCCTCGGAAACCAAAGCCTGGAGACAATCGATGCTTGGAATTTTCTCCCAAGCAATTTAACTGAGTGTCGGCTCTCATCTATAGATAATCTAGTCCATTTGCTTTGTGTACACGCCAATGGAGGTTAATCACAATCCGTTTACCTGGTATTAGAGGAGTGGTGCTTTGTACATTTTATAGAACGATAAAGCATTCACTGCATTCATTTAGGTATCCGTATGAATATAAATATTTGTATAAACGCAGAGTTCTGATTTTCACTTTAAAAATATTGGTTAGGCCAATACGCTAAGGAAGAACGGTTCACTTGCCCCAGCCACCTTCTATAAGCGCCGAGTAAAGCTAAACCTTACTAAAAAGACATATATAGACTCGGGGAACACAACCGGAAACGATCGGGCCTCATTTATGAAAAGTGACGCATTGCTGTATGAAAACAGTGATGCGTCACTTTTCACTGCGCACTCCTTGCGACACCAATGATGCGTCATATTTAATGTATGACGCATCATGTCGCAAGGACTTACAGATACGTCAGTATTTCTGACGCATCTGTAAGCGCAAAAGTGACGCAACTCCAGCAATGCGTCCTTTCACACGGGGAAAGCCCCATGTGAATGGGCTTGCGTCAGTCTTACGCCTGCTGTGAGGCAGGCGCAAGATTTTGACGCAACAGCATCCTAAAAGTGACGCAGTGAAATCGAATAGATTTCACTGCGTCACTATTACGAGGCTTTTTGCGGGGGAACGCCCCCTCTGCATACATTATACCTGACGCAGGTATAATGTGGCGCAGGGATTTAAAAAGTGACGCATCTACCTAGATGCGTCACTTTTTAAATATGGCGCAACAAGGCGCATTTTGTACGCCGCTGGTGCGTCACAAAAAGTGACGCACCGGCGGCGCAAAACTGACGCAAGGCCTCATAAATAAGGGCCGATGTGTCCCTTCGTAAAAGTAGAGCGCACAGCAAGATAGGCAGCATATTTCTCGGAAGTAGTATTATTTTTATTTTTATTATTTGTGGCTTGTTATTGCGTCAGCATGGGCCAAGCGTGGCAAAAGCGCTTTACAGTTGAAAAACAGAGGTACATGAGAGCAATGAAAAGGCAGTAGTGTGTATATACATAATATTATATTGCAAATGTAGTAAAACAAATAAGGGGCTATTGTCTCCAAGTTCTGCCTGGCCCGTGCATCATTTCCTGAGCGCAGTTGAACCTTTCCTCTCTGCTTGGGAAACGATGTATGGAAGTAAGACAGGTGTGGGCTAGAAAAGTGCACGCTGTGGAGGCATAAAGTTACATTAGAGTTCTGATCCTCTGTAAATGTGTGATAACGAGCCTCGTTTTATTACCTGCACACCTTCTGGTAGCAAAGAGACTGCAAGACCGTCTGGAGGCAGCATTAAAGTGCTAATTATTTTGTAAGAAGAAAACAACAATTGAGGAAAAAGGTGAAAAGTGGGGATGCAGCAGAAGGAGCTTTTTTAATCTGTTTTTACATCTGCTGTGGTGACATGCAAAGAAATTATCAAAAACCCAAATGAAGCGAATAAATCAACAATATATTATAGATAAATATGTATTGCGCTCAAAAGAGAACTAATCATTTAAGAGAAAAGCTATTACTTTAACTTTAACATTAGGGCTAAAGGCTGAACCCGCGCCATCACTATTGCCAATTTTTACATATTACCTAGTTTGCAAAGTTTTTGAGTTTTCAAGACTCAGGAAACCTTGCTTGTGCACGAGTTTTTTGTGCATAAGCTATGTTTTGGCAAGACTTAAAAAAAACTATTTAATAATTTATTGTTCTCTCTTTTCGAATTTGAAGAGAATATATTTCTACACGTGAATACTTAAATCCAAAATTGTTCACTGTTGTGTCACTGATTAGTTGGCAAGGTTTTCTCTTTTCAAAATTTCTGGGGAGAATGCAACAGCCTGGATGCAAAGATCTGCAAACGGCTCTCACTCCATGTAGAAACCCCTAACGCCACGTTCCAGTGGCGATAGGGGCCTTGCCTTATGTACAAGGCAGCATTAAGCCACTTAACGTGGCTTAACGCTGCCTGATACATAAGGCACCCTGTCACGCTATGTTTAGCATGAAAGGGGCGTGCAGTGGTTGTTGTGGGGGGCGTTCCACCGCGTCACCCATTGAAATACCAGTATTTGTAAAGCGTACTGCTACCTTCGAAGTAGTGTCTTAGCGCTGGGGGGAGCTTGGGAAGATTCAGATGGTGCTGGGCTAACCTGCCGCCGGCACCAGGATTCGAACCGTGAACCCTGTGGTCCGGAATCAGGCACCTGGCTGCTGCGTCACACCTCTTCCACCATTGTATTTGACTTACCCCTATGTACAAGGCTGGCGTACATAGGAGGCAGTGCCAAGGAAAATCCTGGTCTTAAGGTGGCTAAACAAAGAAAAATGCATTATTTCTTCTCGTTTTTTGTTTTTCAAGTGTGCTGCCTTGAGCAGCACACATGGAGAAAGCAGAATGCCATTGTTTGTTTATGTACAGGAAGGTGCCCCTTACTGTTCATAAACAAACCTTTAAAAAAACTTTCATGTGTGCAAGAAAGTTACAAAATGGCATGTTAGGATTGTTTATGTGCAGGAAGGAGGACCTTCCTACACATAACCAATTCTCCCCTGCACACAAACACCCTTGCACTCTGGTGCAAGGGTGCCAGCATTGGCGCTAAGAGCGCAGGAAGTAATGCAAGGCTGCGCCACATTCTTGTAAATATGGTGCAGCCTTGCGTTTCTGAAGTGGCGGAGCGTGTCGTTAAGCCCAGGAGGCTAACGCCACTTGATTGTACATATTCCCCACAGAATCTTCACAGATCTAACAACGCGAGCTACGGCAAGACGCTTTCTTGAGCAAATCTCTAAAACGTGATAATATTAAGAAGTAGAATTATCAAAATCCGTGTAATTAAATTATCACAGTACACTTTCATTTACTTACAGTGCTCCCTGAAACAAGATTAACTACATCTATAGTTTAGTCTATATTTTTGTTTTATGAAGGATAAAAAGAGATTGAACAATTATCTTTTCGATATTTGCCACAAGTTTGAAAAGCAGAAAATCTAATGTGAGTTTGAGGCCCATAAAAGCTGCAAATAGCGAGCAAATCCAGCAAAATACTTTTCATAAGCAACATGGGCTGGAGAAGCAAAGAATAGCAACAAAAAAGAGAAGGGAGCAGGCATAGCGCAGACACATTACGAAAAAAATTAAGACAGAGAAGTAGTATCATTTAAAGGCATGGGCACGACACATATTAAATAAAGGGAACATAATGAAAATACATTATTCCTCCTCCCACAAAATAGAGTTGAGAATTCGAAAATTAAAACTAATTGTTTGTGTTTTTAAGTCTTTTTACGTTTTTTGACCAGGACTTATTCTATCCATCCTGCAGTAGTTCTGCTGGCCCACAAGTAAGGACACACTGCACCCTAAAAAACATCCTGGCCACAGAACCAAATGCCTGTCTTTGCTGCTTGCAGCCAGACACGCACCCTGGCCAGCATTTTTTACGTGGCACGCAAATGACACTAATGTGTGACATCACATCATTGTCACCCTCATTTTGCCATTGCCTGACAAATAGCATGCCACAAACTGGGGATGGCACTTTACACAAAATGTATGTTAAACATCTCTTTATTCTTTTTTAGCTTGACAAATCAGCCTGCCTTTACTCTAATTAATTGTTTCTCCATGCATCTTTAGACAAGAAAGACAACATGAACACGGACAGGAACGAGGATATTAAGACATAAAAAGTTTACACTGATGTTTTACAGACACAGTGAAACAAGAGAATTTTTGAAGTTACATTTCCGGAAGCAACTTATCAGAGCCTTTGACTCTTAGCAATCGTAAGTGAAATTTGGCACCTGCACATTTTTATAACAAATTATGCACTGCAGAGAACACAGACTTCCTCACATATTTTTCTCATCTGCACCACAATTTTGCAGTTGTGGAGTCACTTTGCCAGTACTTTGGGAACATTGAGGGATGTGTACAATGAAGTGGTGGAGCGTTTTGTTAGCCTCTTGAGCTTAACGACACGCTCCGCCACTTCGGAAACACAAGGCTGCACCATATTTACAAGAATGTGGTGCAGCCTTGCATTTCCCCCTGCGTTGGCACTAAGTTGAACAACTTAGGGGTATATTCACAAGAACCTGTGATAACTACCGCACGAGTAGCGTAACTCAACTTTCAACATCGCAGCCCATTGCGGGATAATAACTTAGTGTTAACTTGGAATTCACAACAAGGTGGTAGCAGGCGATAGACAGCAGACAACGCGGCAAATGTCCGTGTGAAAATCTACGCCACTCTCCAAAAATGCGATACTCGAATGGAAAGAAACATGCAAAGAGGACAACTGCTGTATAAAAAGTAATGAAACCGGCCACAGGCCTGCCAGTCACACGCGTCTGGCGATACAATGCATCATTAAAACCTCAGTAACAATACACCAGAGACAAGCCAAAGTATGTAGCAACATGGATGCACCCTGACTCAGGGCAGAGCCCAACTCGAACCCCACAACCCCCACATACTACCAGCAAGGAACAAACGGGTCGGTAGGCCAAAGAGAAGAGGTAGTGGAAGACAGGGTGCAGACTGCAGGAGAACAAGACCAGCGCCACAGAGGTGACAGAACACTACCAGCAACTGACCCACAAGCAGAGGAATTTAGCACCCCCCAAACAGACACAATATACACCGCCATACAGTCTGCATTTAAACTAGCACAATGCGCCAACATATATGCCAACACAAAGGCAACACGCACCTCCCCTTCACATCGCAGAGGGGCACACAACACCTGCAGCATAGTACGCAATAAAATACATCAGTGATGCCGGAGAGGACCACCACACCATCGACACCAATGCCCTACAACAGCCCATGGATATCACACGCAACCCCCCACCAGGACCCGGACAGCAAGGATACCCAGAGGAGAACATCAAGCCTGAAACAGACCACACAGCAGGAAGCACCTAAAGGCACAGCTGGCTCACAACACTTCACCCAACTACACATGGCACCCCAATGGCATGTGTCAGCATGCCAAAAGGAGGTGGACCCACGGGTGATGGAGGGGACCAAACACATGGAATGTGAACCAGGACACATACGTAGGGGTCTATAACCCTACAGGGCCCACCCACACCCCACTAAGGAGACCCATTGTGCCATAGAGACACATGCAAAACAACAGTTGATGGACAGAATGCAGAACAATGTCATACATTCACCCCCAGTACAGAGATCTGGGCCTAAATCCATCATTTTTGTTGCACTCCACCCCACCCCAGTTCAGACATGGCCATATGCAAATCAGCCTTGACCCTGTGCCTCATGGGAACAGTCCAGCCCGAACTGTCAAGCCATGTCTTTCCTGGACCGGAATCAAGCATCCTAGGACCGGTTTCTGGCTATCAGCCGTCTTCAGCCAGGATAGCTTGAATCCAGTGGTGTGGAGAGCATGGGACTCACGTCTGAGCATACCCATCCCACTCTGGGTGACAAATGCAAAACGACAGTTGATGGACAGAATGCAGAACAATGTCATACATTCACCCCAGTACAGAGATCTGGGCCTAAATCCATTGTTTTTTTGCACTCCACACCACCCCAGTTCAGACATGGCCATATTCAATTTAGCCTTGAACCTGTCCCTCCAAACCATTCCCAGGATGCTTGTTTCCAGTCCAGGGAAGACATGTCTTGGCAGTTCGGGCTGGATGGTTCCCATGAGGCACAGGGTCAGACTGATTTGCATATGGCCATGTCTGAACTGGGGTGGCTGAGTGAGCTAAAGAATGGTGATGGATTAAACCCAGATCAGTTGACTGGGGGTGAGTGTTTGAATTGCTCAAACCCTCCGTCCATCATCCCCTTTTGTATTGCCATAGAGACACTTGCAGATGCAGATGCACAGCACAGAGTCACATCTAGGGGCACGCAATTAGTAGTCACATACCCATGTTGGCTGTGCGTACGATGGCCCTGGCCACTCCCCTCATGTATGGAGTGGGTGACGACAAAGCTACATGCCCAATCCTCAACCCCCTACCTCCAGTGACATGTTTGCATCCGTGGTACACCGCACAATTCAAAGTTGTAGGGCCCAGGGACCATATGCATATTAAAAGACCACAGGGACACACGCAGAGATCATGTAGATCTGGATACAGGCATGTGCGCCCGGCCCCTTTATTGGCAGGGCCACATGTACAGTGACACCTGTGCTTGATGTGTGTGGGGTGAGTGTAAGCCATTCTGCACGGAATATCTGGTGTTGGCAACCACTTGGACATTGGACACTAGTGCAATGCAAACAGAAAACATATGCAATACAGAGTCAACTCATGAGCAACATAGGGTGATCCGGATAAAGTCCAGAGGACAGCCAAGATGCAAACAGAAGTGTCCATGGGTAGCAGTGCACTGGGCTTTGGACACTTGAGGTGAGCGCACTCATGTGCAGAAAAAGTCTCCGATTGCGTCCCTACGATTCATTCCTGATGCAGATGCGGTGGGGTGAGTCAGACCTGAATCGTCTTCACCATCAATGTCTCAGGGCCCCCACACTATTTGAGGTGACATACCTGCAGAACCACTCCACAGCACAAAACACAATCAGCTACGGACAATGGCCTGCGGTGCATAGAGTCACTGGCACCTGGAGTACTGAGCAGGGTAACAATCCAATAATGGCAGCCACAACAGGCCTGAGCAACCACAAAGTCTGTCAGGACCCCCGCTTCAACTCTGGCAGATGGTGGCTGGAGGTGGTCCTTGCGGTGGTGGCGTGTGCCTCCTGTGGTGATGCGTCGCCCTCGCCGGTCTGGACTCGCTTGGGTGTATGAGCCCTGGTGGGGTGCATTTGGGCGTGGAGGCTGCGTACAGCGCAATCCCACAGAGTCATGGCGTTGATGAGCCGAAGGCCCACGCCTCAGGGGCCAACCTATGTCTCTGGAGAAAGGGTCCCAGACTTGACCAGCACAGAGTTAGTGGCCCCCGATACACTACGGCCGGCAAAGGCACCCAGCCACGGGACGGTAACTTGTGGTGCAGTCAGATGGCCACGCAGTCTGAGTGGGTAAGCATCATTGCCCGAGGTGTATGTTTTGGAGAGTTTCGGGTGACAGTGGAAGGTGGACTCCTGGGCAAGACGCCAAAAGGTTTGATTTTATCAGGAAGCAGCAAATGGAGGAGTGGATATGACAGCCCCTTGCCACCACCAATTCAGTATTACCTATATGGGTGTGAGAACTACCCCCTAGTCCACAGGCTCAGACGCCACCACTGTTCGACCAGAGAGTGTCCATGAATGTCAGGGAACAAACTTAGTGGCACCGGGGCTGTGTGGGGATGCAGACTGCAATGATGCCGGTACACTGACATGGACTCCGCCATTGCTGATCATGAATCTGTGACCTACTCGACCGCAGTGTAGGCCGTAGGCAGCAATCAGCAATGGCCCACATCCACTTGTCTTTGGCTCGCGATGCACAGCGCTAGTGACACCAGGGCAGTTGTCTGTAGTGTACGAACACCTCCGTAACGATGAACCTTTCCTCACCGCCAAGTTGCAAGGCGACATCCTCTTAGGCCTCCCCTTGCATGCAATGATGTGTAATAAGCCATTGCATACTCGAAGTTCTATTCCAAATCTGTGGCCTACTTGAGCACAGACTAGGCCAAGAGCAGTGTAGGCCGGAGGCAGCGGACAGCAAGGGCCATTCACCGAGATTCGCTGGCATAGGTTGGTGGACCCACCGGCCTGCGTAGTTCAAGTTCAGTGGCACAACGTGTCTGGTCACCTCCGTGACTGTGACCTGGCGTTTGTCCGGTCTGGGATGCATCTTCTTCTTATTCCTTTCCATGCGTCCATTGGTGTGGACTCAGCCAATCGTGATTCTTGACTAGATGCTGGATGTGAGACCTACTAGTCTGCAGGGTTGTCCTGGTCCCTCATCCACGGTTCACCAGATGGCGTTGGACAGGGTTTGTGGCAGCACAGTTTACAGGATGGCGTTGGACAGGGTTTGTGGTAGGATGTGTGTCGCAAGAAGCGCATATGGTCCTATGCTTCACTGATTTAAGGGAGTCTCGGGCTTGGAGCTTACACTGGCAAACGGAGGACCCATGACACATGCCGGTGTTGGATGCTGATCAGTTTAGCCTTACTGCGTAGGGTTGGGCCTGACAGGAATGTGGTCCAGCGGGCCGGGGTATGTCAGGCGCACGGGATCTCAGGCAACTCCTCTAACGAGGATGGCGTCAGCCTAATGGCGGGGTGGGAGGCACTGCCCTGGCAGAGACGTTGGGCTTTCCAGAAGAGGACAGCGCCTAGGGCTACGTGCTCTGTATTCACACCCCTACGCTGGCCTGGTGTACGCCGGCCCATCCCACTTTGCTCACGCTTACGGGTGGGGCGTAGCAGGCAACATTTCCGCAAGGGCCCCCACAGGCTGGAATGTCATGGTTGCGTCTACTGTCCACTACACTCCATTCACCAGAGGTGTATGTCGCTGTGGATATGCGTGTGTTCTGCATACTGCAGTTAGTTCAGTACTTCGCCGTCACTCTTGGCATTGTGTACTCTCCCAATCATGGTTCTACTGGATCCTTCACACATGCTTGGTTGACACCTCTCCCCACATTCGGCTTTTGAGTGGCTGTGGTGCCTAGCTGTTGATGGCTCTTGTTCACGGCTTGCCCAGATTGCCATTGTGAGTTGTTCTGTCGTGTCTGGTGGGTGGGCATGTTGTTGTGCATGTTGGTTGTGATTTTGTGATGTGTGCTTTGTCAGAGTTGTGGATTGCATGGTTGTGGATTTGAGGTGAGTGGGGTGTTAATTGTGAAGTTGCCAAGGAGTTGTGCATTTCCCTTTGTGCGATCTTGGGACGGCTGGTTGCTGTTGGACTGCCGGAGAGTGAAGGGATCATATACACTGGCTGTGTATTTGGAGGCGACATTGGTGAGGGTCGCATGGTGTTCGGATGTTGCCTGCAGATTGATGTGTGAGGTGTGCTTCCTGTTGCACTGATTGTGTTCTGTGTCACCAGGGGGCACAGGTGAGACATGTGTGCGGTGGATTGCCCCCTACTTGTGTGTGCATCCGGCGATGGCGTATGGTCCTTGCTTGGTCATCAGCGGTTCCTGTGCATTGTGTTGGCTGTACTGGGACTGGGGTGCCAGGATGATGTGGATGTCCAGGAAAGGCGTGGGGGTCTTGAATGTGGCTGGCTGTGAGACTCTGCCATCCCTGGTGGGTGTTGTTTGGGGTGTGCCAGGGGCCAACAGGTGGTGCACGGCCAGCAGCTTGGTGTGGGGTGGGATGTCGGTTGTCCGCTGTGTTGGTGCCATAGGCTTGTTAGGTGATGATGGCCAGGATGCGTGGGATGGTTGTCTCTTTCAGCCTGTGGTGGACAGTGAGATTGTCAGATGTTGTGCCCGTGAGGCAGGTGTGTTTCCTTGGGGGCCACTGTGATTGTCTGCACTGCCCCTGTGGTGGTCCGGGGGTGCCGGTGGGTGTTTTGGCCGTCTTGGGTGTCTGTGTTGCATGTTCAGTTGCTCCATGGCATCTGTTGCCCTTCCGATGACACCCTGGGCAGGGCTCTCTATTGTGGTGCGGGCTGCCATCCGACTTTACACCAGGTCAGAGCAGGTGTAAAATTCCTACCGCTAACATGCCTTATCACGTGTTTTTTGTTCTTATCGCGGATCTGTCTGGTTGTGAATGTCGAGGTGTGGTGTTGTCGCCGCTTTTGTCACGGGAACGCATGCTCTACATCTCATTAGCGATAGTTGCGGAGGAACTCTGTGGCTTTGTTTTTTGCGTCTGCTATCGCGGGAAAAGTGGTGCTGTGGGCTGTTAGCAGCAGCTTTTGAATGGTCGGGTACATTCATCACGACTTTGGCTGCGATAAATTACAGTTAATTCCGCGATGGCTCCTTGTGAATATGCCCCTTAGCGCCCCAACGCAGGCACCCTTGCACCAGAGTGCAAGGGTGTCTGCGTGCAAGGGAGGATTAGTTATGTGTAGGAAGGTGTCCCTTCCTGCACATAAACAATCCTAAAATGCCATTTTGTAACTTTCATGTGTGCTGCTTCATGCAGCACACATGAAAGTTACAAAATGGAATTTTTTAAAATCTTTGTTTATGTACAGGAAGGGGTACCTTCCTGTTTGTAAACAAACCATGGCATTTTGCACAAGGCAGCACACATGGAAAAGCAAAAACGAGGAGAAATAATGCATATCTCCACATTTTGCCAACTTAAGACCAGGATTTTCCTGGTATTAATGTTGGCGCTGCCTCCTATGTACGCCACACTTGTACATAGGGGGCTGAGTGTTGCGGTAGAACACCCACCACAATGCCCACTGCAACCCCCTTTCACGTTAAACATAGCATGAAAGGATGCCTTTTGTATGAGGCAGCGTTAGACTCCGTTAAGTGGCCCATCGCTGCCTTGCACAAAAGGCAGGGCCCCTATCGCCAAGTGACATTCCCATGGCGATAGAGGCTTGTACATATGCCCCATTATCTTTTAATGTTAGGGAGTTTAGAGCCATTTTTGAAACGACATGTGTCTTACCCAAGGCAAAATGTTATTTTTGCAGTGACGAAAATGTGGAATTTTCATTTTTGCACTAGGGCATGGGTCAAACATATAATCAATAATGGGTCACAGTGGTGCAAAATTGCTAAAGTACAATGCAATGTAGGTGATTAGACCGTGCAGCCTGACCTGTCTGATACGCTCCCTTAAAGCTGAGCTCATTCTTAGCTTACCTCACTTTGAACACCTGTTTTTAAAATGTTACATCTCACATGTAATACTGAAAGTACTATGGAACATTCTATGGACCAGTGGTTAGCTGACAGTAAAACGAGGATAGTTAACTTTATTAACAGAATGAGGCAGCGCTTATACAGAATAAACAATTCTAGCAATCCAGAAAATGCTGGCACATCCCATTACTGTTACCAGGCAACAACACTGCGATTTGGTTAAAAAATAAAAAAATAACAAAAAAAGTAATGATGTTCCTGCGCAACATGGCATTCTAACTGTTTTCTGTGATATTGTGTACTTTAATTAACACGACTTGCACTATAATTAAACTCAAAAGGGAGGAAATTAGACAAAAGGTGCACATATTTATAGCTGTTCTTTGGTACATGTTGTCCTTTTTGCTAAATACACATTCCATTCGAACATAATGGCGAAACGGGTGTCTAATTAGCGCGCAGTTTGAACGCTTACAACTACATTGGAAGCAGCAGCGTGGATTTGAGAGACAGATTTAAACAGGTAAAAGTAGTGTTTGAAGGCAGGTTTTAACGTGATTGCTGTGGAACGTATCACTGTTTTTCAGATCCAGGTGTAAGGGCCGTGAGCACCGATTCTATGGTACTGGCGTCATGCTCGGTGCGCTGTGCGATTAGAAGAGGCACTGTGACCTCGTCTGGAAGCGACGCCTTCCCTGCAAGGTATTCAGTGCTGAATTTGAAATAACACATTTTGACACCACTGCTCTCGGTGCGGTATTCTTGGATCCTCGATACAGCCTAGGGATGAACAGAAATGTTTAAGCACAACTTTCTCAACCTTCTAATTTCAAATGCTGATGGCAGAGTTCTCTCCTTACTCTAAAACGTAGGAATAAAGGTCCTAATTTGTAAACATTAATATATCATAATCATATTTTCCCACTTGCAGGAACTCACTCTAATAATTACACCTAAGACCTCTTAACTTATCCACCATGAGAAACTGGAGGAAATGCTTCAGTTTCCTCAGAGCACAAGACTAACCCAATAGCCATTACAATAAAACTCAGCAGCAGTAGGAGACAGCAGCAGGACAGTGGCACACAATATTACAAATTAAGCTGGGGTGCAGAAAAAAGTATATAGGAGAATGGTATGTGTGGTGGCAATGCAAGGCAAAACAGCATTTTGTTAAGATGGAAGAAACAGTTTTAATGTGTTTGCCTAAGAATAAAAGCATATGATGCTGCTCCACAATACATCTTTGTTGAAAGGGCGAATGATGCTTTATGCAACCTGCGATACTAAGGACCAGAACGACCACACACTCAGGGGCAGATTCTCAAGGACTTATCGCTGATTTATCGCCACTTTAGCACTGCAAATGTGGCAATAGATTTATCACCCTATTCTCAAGCCGGTGCAAACTGCCGATATCGCCAGTTTTCCAGCAATAGCTGCCACAAAAAACATTGCCACCGATGAGAGTGACAACTAACGCTAATGATATGCAGAGAAGGGGTTCCAGTGCAAGAACACACAAAAACACCACTTTGCGATATTCTTAACGACCAACCAGATCCGTGATGTGATCCAAAAACAGGCAATAAGGCGCGTTAGCAGCAGGGATTTAACACCTGCCTTTCATAGGGATTTAGCAGGCCGACAACATGCAGCGCGTGAAAGGGAGCCCAGCCCAGAGCCACATCTGAAGACCAACACATGTCATGGAGCTACTGATCATGCTTCTCTTAGACCCAAGAGGGCCACAACACCCACCGCTACCACCCCGAGGCCCCACTGTACTACCTATGAGGCAGGGCAGAACAAGAGAGCTGACCTTCCGAAAATGGCATGGCCCCTCAGCCACACAATTGCAGAAAGTGGGGAGAGGTGGGAATCAAGTATGTGTGAAGAAGGCAAGTCACCCATGAATAAGAATGTACACAATGCCAAGTCTGGTGGTGATGTGCTGGACAGACTACAGTATGAAGAGCACAGACATGTCCATGTGGACATATAATGCTGATTTTTGTGGTGTTGTGGACAGTGGACACAACCATGTTACCTCAGGCAATGGGGAAGATCTCGGTCATGTAGCTTTGTCGTCCCCCTGTAAGCAAAAGCAGAGTGGGCTGGTCCTCAGTGGGGCTTGTGGGGCTCTGGTTGTCCTCTGTACTTGCTCCGGCTACCTCCAAGGTGCTTTGCAGTTGTTTGTGTTTTTTGTTGCGGCATTTATAGTGATTTTTCCCACCTGACTTGTGGGACTTGCAGGCCTGGCACTGCTTATCGCTAAATTTTTTATCGCAGTTGGGCCCATACCAACCTTTTTCACGTACAGGTTTAGATTTTTATCGCTGTCCCGGTAATTTTATTACGGACATTTGACACATTATCAGGAAATTATCGTGTGTTACCGCTGTGTTGTGAATACGACGTTAACACAGTTATTTTCCTGGTGTAGACAGAAATATGGAAAATTGTGTTAACCTAGTTTGGTGATGATTATCGCACGTTCTTGAGAATATCCCCCACAGTGTACAGAATATTTTCTTCTACAAAGGTGAAACTTCTGATGAGTACAGGCCTCAGCAAGGCCTGCGAGTGCAAAGGGTTCGCCCTTCTGTGCACGAAGTCCTCAGACTACACAAAGAATTTGGCACGGAAACTGGAAATACAAAAACATAGTTTAATAAACCTTTAAAGGTGGTCCTACAGCCCACACAACACGCTACAGCATTGTACAGGGTAGCACAAAGAACTCGAGTACACAGTCCCCTTTTATATACAAAGAAGGGGCTCATAAGTAGGCGGGTACAACTCAGAACATGATTTACAACCATATATGGACATTTCTGAGCATGATCAATACATGGGTGGAGTTAAAGGTTTTTGAGGCCCGCGAAAATGCACATTCCTATCTACGCTAATCAGAGACAGATGTGACTTCTACTGAGCATGCGCTAGACGCACAAAGGGCTATTTATAGACTGTTGCTGTGCAGATTCTAAGGGCTACTAGCGAAGAGGTAGGACTCATCACATGGCGAGCACATGGCAATATGTAGCAAACAAAATGGAGGACAGAAAACAAAATGGAGTCTAACCGAATAGAGAGTTTGAGCGGGAAATCGCAACAAGCAAATCATGATATCATGTCTTTAGCTAATGCTTAACATTATTGCTGTTTTATTTACAACAGACAACCCTTTCAGCATTAGCTGAAGACATTCGGTTTTCTAGGATAATCTAGATACTCATCGGTAATATCGATGCTCATCATTTCAGCTACCTCTCTAATTATACTTTTCTGGTGGGTAGCCTCAGCAATAGCTCTTTTATTAGGTACACAAAATGAAACACATAGGGAACATATCATTGGACTACATTGAATACATACACAACATGTAAAAATAATTGCAATAATTATACAGAGACCAATAAGAACTTTCCAACCCCATGTGGAGATCAGAGTCCGGAACCAACTGGAAAATGTCCAAGTTCCATTTTCGACATATATATCACCAGCAATCTTATGTAATTTATTAATTGCTTTGTACACAGAAGGAGTGTGATCGGGGATAAATACACAACAGCTACTTCCAATAATTCTACAAGCACCACCTCTATCAGCTAGCATCACGTCCAGAACCATTCGGTTCTGTAACGCAACAATTCTAGTAATTTGCAGCTCTTCGGTGAGATTGCCAAGAGCTGCAGCAGTTTGATTCGTTATGGCTTCTACTACTCTCGTTAATCGCCTTATCTTTCTACTATTCAGAGCAGCTCTGACAAAGAAAAATAATCCTAAATTGAAATCTATATACTGTTGTAGACTAGTGTCAGTTTGGTCTACATCATCAATAGACAAAGTCCGTTTGTATCTGTTTACAGTTACATTATTCAATAATTTCAAATCTTTATGATATGATGCAGGTGCTAGGTATACAGGTGGTAGTAAAAATGCTACATAACATACTCCAGACCATCCGGCTGGTAATCGGTAATAACCTCTATTACCGCATACGAGGTAAGTGTTATGAGAAGCAAGGAATTAGCTATTATTCAGACCATCAATATTCAACATGATAATACAATCACTAACACCTACAGGGATATAACCTACACTCTGTACACATAAATCGGCTTGTGCTTGGGCCACCGAAATCACAAACTTCTCATTGCCAACTTTGTCTCTAGTGTTCGTAAAAATATAGGGCGTTGAATCATTGTCCGGTCGATATTCTTCCCACTCCCATATAGTTCAGTTGGCTTGTGGATAGCCTTCTTTGTCCTGATGGCATTCTTTGTTCAATCTGAAAAGCAGTCTACCCACTGTAGGCTTTCTCGTAGCAAAAAGCAAAATGTACCATGCTCGACAAGAGCCATTATGAGAGAAAGGGAGAGGTATGAATGGCGTTCCCCCCTTCTTCTGATGTGCTGGCATCATCCCACATATCCAACAGTTTGTGGCATTAGTAGCTACGTGGGTATGGTGCAGCATCTGAATGAAAGTATTATTCAAATACGACTGTCGATGCTTCAACTCTTGATATGGAAGTGTATAAAAGAAATGCTCATCTGGAACTGGAGAGGAAACAACATACAACTCACGGGCAGGAATTGCATCCTCAACAAACCATGTGATTGTAGCAACAACTGCTACAGCAGCAATGAACCCTACAGCACAGAAAATCTTCTTCTTATCCATTCGAACAAATTTACAAACAGTATCTTCCTAAAACTAAAAATGTTGTCAGAACTCTTCCCCCTAGGCAGCCGTTGTTTTCTTCACCAGCGGGCCAAGACGGGTGTCACTACACTAATGCAGGGCTGATCCCCCCCCCTTACCTCATCGGCTCTCCGTTTCACTGACCACAACGTACATTGGAGTGGAGTCAGGCTGCATCGCAGTTTCACGTGCTACTCGATCTACAAAAGCATTTCCTTCTCCCACTCTATCTGTCACTTTCTTGTGTGCACTGCATTTCACTATAGCTATCGTCTTTGGATAAGTTAATGCAGTCAAGAGGTTATGCACTAATTCTCCGTTCATTATCTGTGCTCCATGTGATGTCAAAAAGCCCCTTTCCTTCCAGAGCAGGCCTAAATCGTGCGCTACTCCAAAAGCATAGCGGCTATCGTGTAGACATTCACGCATAATCCTGCACTAAGCTCACATGTTCGTGTCAACGCTATCAGTTCTGCTGCTTGAGTTGATTTCTGCGGTATGCGTGCTGTCTCCACTATTGTGTGTAGCGAAGTAATTGCATATGCTGCTGAGGTAGTACCATCTGGCAGCTTCAGGCAAGACCCATCCACCCACAGTTCTCCATCCACATCTGTAGAGGCCGTGTCCTGCAAATCAATACGACCCTTTGTCTGTTCCTCAGTTACAAAAACACAGTCATGTGCTTCTTGCGCCTCAGGCTGAGTCGCCGGAAATGGCAGCAACGTGGCTGGATTTAGTGTTGCACATCTCTTTAGTGTAATATGAGGAGCCAACAGCGTCAGCTCATATCCTGTTAGACGAGCACTAGTTAAGTGCTGCGTCTTCGTCTGATTCAAAAGGGCATCCACAGCATGGGGGACCAATACCAGCAGCTTATGAGATAACGCAATCCCCTCACTCTGACGTATTGACACAGCTGTCGCTGCAACCGAGCGAAAACAACCAGGTAACCCTTGAGCAACAGGGTCAAGCACCGCAGAGAAGTATGCGCAAGGGCGTTGTTTATCACAGTGCATCTGCACTAATACTGATAATGCGCATCCATTTCTCTCATGTACATACAATGTAAAAGGCTTAGTGTAATCAGGGGTGCCTAGCACTGTTGCTGAACAAAGGGCCTGTCGTAGTTGCTGGAAAGCATTTTCACACTCATTTGTCCAGGGAAGGGGAACTGGAATATCCTTTGTCAAAAGCACTAACAGTGGCGCTAACTATCCACTGTCTGCAAAAGGAAGTGAGACCCAAGAATGCTCGAACATCTTTCTGCGTAGAGGGTGCTGGTGTGTCCAAAATTGCTTGAATACGATCTGGTGTAAGTGCACGCCCCTCCTTAGACAAAAGGTGACCTAAGTAGGTCACCTTTGGTCTACAATATTGCAATTTCTTCTTCGATACTTTGTGAATATGTGATGCCAGAAAGGCAAGCAAAGACGGTGTACACTTCTCACATTGTTCAGGGGTATCGGCCGCCAACAAGATGTCATCGACATATTATATAAGTGCCACACCTTTAGGTAGAAAAAAAGAATCCAATTGTCGTTTCAAAGCTTGGCTATAAATGCTAGGACTCTCAGTATAGTCTTGAGGAACTCTACAAAATCTATACGATCGATTATTCAAAGTGAAGCCGAAAAGATATCGGCTATCAGGATGAATAGGGATCGAAAATAAAGCGTTCTTCAAGTCTATAACGGAGAACGTGGTTGCAGTTGGTGGAACCAGAGTAAGAAGTGTTGTAATGTCAGAAACCACTGGATATTGAGGTATCACTATCTTATTCACCTCCCGGAGATCGATGATAAATCAATAAATCCTAGTATTGGTGTCTTTCTTCAAAATCGGTTGGATAGGATTGTTACACACATTGTATGGAACCTCTTCTACTATCCCCACTATAATGAGATTCTGCACGATCTGTATAAGCACCTCCTCCCCCTCCTTAGAAATACGATACTGAGGTAGGCATGGCAACACAGCTCCCTCCTTTACACTGATGTGCACCGGAGGAATGACCATCTGTCCCACATCAGTATCTGAAATAGCCCACAAGGTACGAGGTAAAGAGGCCAATGCAGTATCTTCTTTAATCGTACACACCCTCTTCATTGTCGGATATTTGTCGTTCCAAATAACATGCACTCCTTCAGGGGAGCAACGTATTATAGCTCTAAAATGCTTGAGCATAGCAAAACCCACAATGTTATCCGGCGTGTTTGGGGAGAGCAAGAATGGACATGGTGCAACAAACTTATCTACATGAAGCGCAAGAGGTTGTGACAGTGGGCTAAGAGAAGGTGTTCCATCGAACCCTATTGATGTAATTGTTAAGCCAGACAGGGGAGCCCTCGGAACCAATTGTTTAGATAAGGCGCTATGAGTAGTTCCTGTATCAACCAGAAACCTATCAGTAGAACCCAAAACTTATGCTATAACATAAGGACCCCTCTGATCTACTGGAACTTCAACTGATTCCTTACCCCATCCTTCGCAATCCTATGCATACTGTGAATCATGACATTCAGGTCATTCGTAATCAGATATTTGGCATTGATTCCGTCGATCAAAAACATTAGACCCCTCTTGTGGACGCATATTAGAATCAAACCTAGCACGATCAATCGTGTTACCTCTAGGGCCTGGAAAGCACCCTCAATTTCTCATCGGTCCTTGACCACGCTCTTGGCTCTGTGCGTGCAACAATGGACACTCCCTAGCCCAATGGCCCATCTGCTTGCAATACGCACATTGATCCCTAGCTAAATCCGAATGAGTAAAAGAAGAACCATAAGACCCTCGACCACCCCTGTTGGTACCTCTATGGCGCGGTCTGTACACTTGTGCTAACATAACTTTCGTTTTCAAATCTTTAGACTTCTTCTCTTCAGTACCCTTCGCTTCTAATTCCTGACGCTCATAATGCTGAGCCATCGTCAGGAGGGATGCCGGAGATGAAGTCGTCCAAGAGCTTTCACTCACTTTTAACCGAGCTGGCAATAAATTCGAAACATAGTTATCAACGAAAAGATGTCGGCCTGTGTCGTCCGTAAGCGACTGGCCACTAAAATCATGGAAAGTTTCCTCAAATCGCGTAAAGAAATCTGAAACTGACTCATCTACTTTTTGCTTACACGACGCTAACATAGTCCAATCAATTTTCTTAGGGGGAATAATCGTTTTTAGTTTAGCCAAAATAGCAGCAGGAAGGTCTAAAATCGACTGGGGTGGCTTCTACGCAGGTTTCCTGTCTCTATCCTCATCCTCGAGATCCGCCCACCTATCTTTAAAAGCAACAAGATCATCTACTTTCCGCACAGAACTCCACATATCAGGGGGTAATATGAGCCCAAAAAATAAATCAATATCAGCTAATGTCATAATGCAAGAGTTTAGAGCCCCCTCAACTTCCTCATAAAAGGCGGCAGGATTCTTTCGTGGATCAGGTAATGCAGCTTTTAATGCCATCACATCCGCTCTATTCCAAGGGGTATAAACCCAATTATAAATGAAATACCCTCTAGCATCAGGAGAAGTTTTATCCGAACTAGTAATCGCTCCTTTAGGAGGAAAATACAAAGGCGCTGCCTCTCGCAAAGGCTCAACATGCACTGGCTCGATCTTATCTGAATGAAAGATAGGTGACTGCTTCCCGCCGCCGCTCGGATTCGTTTTCTCCTCCTCCGCTTTCTTTTTCCGCGCTTCGTCCCATAGCTGAAACATCTCGTCCCGCAACAGCTGTCAAACCGCGTTGGGCACCTGGGAAGGAGGAAAAAGACCTTTACGCAATTCTTTAAGAATCAGATATCACATCATAAGGTTCAAGAACATTGGAATATTTCCGTAAAGATGCAATCACTTCATCAGAAAGAGATCCAGTAAAATATATTTTCTCCCTATCCTGCCATTCTTCAAGAGATGGCAGTAACTCAGAAAGAGAAACCGTAGCCTTGAGTACTCGATGAACGATCTTTCAAAGTTCAGCCATACGATCGTTCGATAACATAGACCGCGTGTCTGCCTTCTCTGGGGGTGATCCAGAATCCTCACCTCCCCCTCTCTGAGCGGACGTACCAGCGTACCGAGGCGGAGAGCGATCTAATAACAGAAAATCATCATCAGGTTTATTAAGGACAGGATAAAGAGGCTGTCGAACAGCATACTGGCCAGATATCTGCAATCTGAGCTCCTTTTCCTGCTTTTCTTCTAATTCCTTCGCTTCACACTTTCTCAACTCTTGCGCTCTCTCACGCTCACTCTTTCGCTTTTCCTTTCTCAATCAGCGCTTTCTCATGTTTCTCACACTCACGCACTTCTTTCACCCGGATACGCGCACATTCAAACATATCTTGCCTCGCTCGTCGCTTACACATACACTGTTCCACATACTCAATTTTACGCAAATCAAACAAACCATACAAAGGCCAACGCAACTCAGGATCCTTTTTCGTGTATTTCCTTCAAAATGTGCTGTACATTATAGCGGAAAGACCAAACTTCACATACATGTCCCTATTAGGCGCCCCCTCGGGAAGAGCTGGCTGTGATTCCCCAAGTCTTAACCGGTCACTTCCAAAACAGCAGCACCACTTACAGAGTGCGCTAAAAACAGGCATGTCAAAAAATAGAGCAAAATATGCAATATTATAATTAAAAATGGCACTTAACACGTTGCGCCGCTCAAATCCAAAGTTCAGGAGAAATATCTCCACATTGCCTGCCTATATGTGTAGCAACGCATATATCCCAAATCCAAAACCAGATATGACTAGTCCCACAATAGCCACAGCAAGCGTATCCTAAAACTGCCTTGCCAACCCAGGCTTCCAAAAGCTCGCAGCAAGTACCGTAGAACGGTTCTTACCAATCCAGAGCGTCCAGATTCCAACTGCCAAGTTCAAAATTCGCCCAAACCGCCACTGCACGGCAAACCGACAGAAGAGGTCTCAGTTGAGGACCGGCGCCACCCAGATGGTCAGATTGAAAGGGAAGGAAGAAAACCTCAGGATGCCAGGAATAAAAACGCTGCTGGCAGTGATCACGTCCCCGGCAAGGTTCCAATCCTTCGTTACGACCAGTCCTTCGAGCATCCGAGTCGCCGATGAGCCCCACGTGTCGGGCGCCAATTGATGAGTACAGACCTCAGCAAGGCCTGCGAGTGCAAAGGGTTCACCCTTCAGTGCACGAAGTCCTCAGACTACACAAAGAATTTGGCACGGAAACTGGAAATACAAAAACATAGTTTAATAAACCTTTAAAGGTGGTCCGACAGCCTACACAACACTCTACAGCATTGTACAGGGTAGGACAAAGAACTTGAGTACACAGTCCCCTTTTATACACAAAGAAGGGGGTCATAAGTAGGCGGGTACAACTCAGAACATGATTTACGGCCATATATGGACATTTCTGAGCATGATCAATACATGGGTGGAGTTAACGGTCTTGAGGCCCATGAAAATGCACATTCCTATCTACGCTAATCAGAGACAGATGTGACTTCTACTGAGCATGCGCTAGACGCACATAGGGCTATTTATAGACTGTTGCTGGGCAGATCCTAAGGGCGACTAGCGAAGAGGTAGGACTCATCACATGGCGAGCACATGGGAATATGTAGCAAACAAAATGGAGGACAGAAAACAAAATGGAGTCTTACCGTATCGAGAGTTTGAGCGGGAAAACGCAACAAGCGAATCATGATATCATGTCTTTAGCTAATGCTTAACATTATCGCTGTTTTATTTACAACACTTCTGTAGAAAGGCATCGCTGTAATGATTGTATCAGCTTCATCAATGCCAATGCCATGGCATGACGTATTTGCAAGGCACAGATGTTGAGAACGAATAGCAGCACATAATTGTTCCCAATCAATTGTTTCAGCTCTGTTCAAAACACAAGGCAGAAGGACAGCTTCAATAATTCCCACAAAAATCTTCTGTTATGGTGGTCTCCGTTGGGCCCATTTATCTGCAAACTATGGCAATAACATGAACAATACAAACAAGTAAGAATTGAGCTCTGTATCTGAAAAAAAGCACAAGTGAAAAAAGAGAAATTCCAGATAGAGAGACATCAGAGATCAATCAATGCCAAATCATTGTCTATCATCAGATCGGATGGCATCAATTAAATATTGACAAAGCCATTATTTAGGAGGGCAGAGGTAAAGATGGCACATTAGAGTAGCTGGTGATAAAACATCCTTTCTAGACCAATTTTATTCAGAAGTGCATTCAATGCAATCATGTATGTGGGAGCCAGTCTCCATGTTTGGTTGTATGACAGAGGTACACATGCCTAAACCATGAGTTCCTCCACAACACAGCCCAAATAACGAATGTGTGTGAACAGCGCAATCCCTTAACACACATTTTTTTGCCATGCATGCCTTTAACACACAATTTCTTGGTAAAGGGATGTGTGTTAAAGATCACACCTTGTAGCGGGAAGTTCATTCTCCTTCAGAACTGTGCATAGAGACCTGGAACCTCGGTGAATTAGGATGGTCCAAAACTCACCTCAGTACCCAAAATCCCCTTACCGAGCTAGCTACAGTGTCTCATTGGTCATAACAAACTCCCAATGTTTAGACAAACTAGAACATGAACTTAGATTACCTCAAGTATCGTGGAACACATGAACACTCTTTCGCTATATAATCATTTCAAACCAGAACGTGGAGTAAATGAGGACACGTGCATATTTGAAATATTTATTTACTAATGCAGGGTTCTCAATTGCAGTATCTTATACAATACTAGCAAACATATTATAAGCAACAAAGTTATCAGCATAGTTACTAGTCCATAAAAGGTGAATGGTGACAGGATACTAAGATGCTGAAATGAATAGGAATTAACAACACCTAATTCTCACCCACCCTATTTAGCATAGTATTTTATATCTATGAAGGTCTCATTTGGGTTTTAGCAGGGTGGGCCCATACCTCAAAATCTCAGTGGCTGAGGATCACATCATCTTCCTCCAGCTCTCTGCATGAGAAGCACCATCAAGTGTGTTACATGTGTGTTCAGCACAACAATATAAAACCCGCCTAGAGCCAGATTTTGGCAGCAGCATGTGTGTTATGTCTATGGAGGTGCGAAGATCAGACCTCACAACAACACTGTGTCGAGTTATCCTTGGAGCCTTCAGCCCTCACTGTGCAGACAGTGTACCGAGCAAAACTGATATCAGAGCAATAACATAATATTTCTCAGGTAAATCACGAAGCTCTTCTGGGTTGAAAGCTAAAACAGCAATTATGTGTGGTGTGCAAAATGAAGCAAAAAGGAAAAATGGCGTTTAAAGATTTAATAAGCTCATGCTAACTTAACACAGTATTTAGAAAAGAATTAGCTATATGACACCCCCCCCCCCCAATGATCCGAGCACGGTCAAATATCAACGTAAGGTAAGACAAGAACAGGGGCATAACATGAAAGCAGAGTTCAATAATAATGAGATAAGCTAATTTCCAAAAGCATATATGATGGCCTACAGTGGCCAAATGAAATGGTCTAAACTTTTCAATAACAGGCACCTTTAGTTTAAGTCAATAGGCCTGAGGCGTATAAAAAGAATTGTTTGTAAGAAAAAGGCACCCTCCAAAAATACAAACAGGTACGTGCCTAAATAATAAAAGTCTCCAACGCATCTCAGGATAGGACTGAATATGCAAAATATGCAGCAACAGCCTCCAACATGAAATCACTGTCATCATCCGAAAACAGTTCAGCCATCCAATTAAGTAGTGGCAAAGAACATACGTGTTCCTCCAGCACTGGATCCTCTAGCATCATCAGAGGACAACACGGTGGGTTCTCAAGAAAGCTCTGTGCCAAGAACTCATGCGCCGCTGCGAGTATGTCCCAATGACCCATTAGTCCATGCATCGCTGCCAAGGCCATAATCCTTTCGCCAGTACAAACCAACTCGTTAGCAACTACGGGGCTCATCAGATGATTAAAATTGACGTCAGGAGACACCGTCAAGCAGAGACACAAATCAAGGCCCAGTCGAAATCGCAGCTCAGGCAATGAAACACAGGCTGGACACACATGAAATAGGAAAATCGAAACGATAATCCAAATGCCATGCTTAAAGTCGCCAGCGGCAGGGTGCCATAGTAATCAAGCATCCGGTTGCGAAACAGTGGCAGGAGGGGCTCTGCGGCTTCTAACACAGGATGGGCATCTATGTTTAATCACACAATATATCACCAAAACGCCCGCAGCTAATGCCAGCAAAACAGGGAAGCCACCAAACAGACTTGAAAATATAGAAGGCAGGGATGACTCCAAATATTTTCTCGAATGAAGTCACGAGAATACTGCTAACTATTTTAAAAAAGTGAGCAAGGCCAGAAGTGGAGGAGGCATTAAAGATTTGATGAACCAGCTCGCTGAAATGTAATGGCAAATCAGTATTTAAAAGCGCCTGCACCTCTGTGCGCGTGTTAGCTATGTGAAGGACGAATGTTTCTCGGGCCGAACTCAGGGCCACCTCTTTTTGAGACAAAAGGCATCTTATTCTACTCATACCATTGAACTCCGCTTTCAAGGTTGGGATGCGCGGCCAGATGGAAACATCTGAATTCCCATGCGTAGGGGGATACAGAACGTTTTTGCAACAGACAACACGCTCTGATACAGTTACCACATAAGCGATACCTTTAATTAACCCACAACACTCTTCGTTATTCAACAGTAAATAATTTCCATTCGCCAGTAATGTGAAAGTGGGAATGATAGCGGGAACCGGAGTGCCTTTCAAAATACATGCTAAATTAGGCCGGTCCTGATTACAGGAACCATGTAATTGGATGTGCCTGCATATCAATGAATGGTCAGAAGACTCTGTGCATTCTTCCCCATTAAGATACACTTCTTTCTCATCTTTCAGGCACCTATATGTGAATGGAAGAGACCAAGCCTCGTGGAGGAATGAGCTCCCTAATGGTTCATATCTCCCTATCGCAATATATCGCATACAATTAGTAAACTTGTATAAGGCAAATGGTAATGTTATTAATCCGTGGATAAGCCACGTAGCAGCAGTGGCCTCAGCTACAGAGAACGGTAAAGATTCCAACCTCTCAATGTGTAACATGGAAAAGGATGCGTCACGCATAGAAAGCATGCGCTGTTTGTCAGTCAAATTAAATGAGGCAAAGAGGGAGGACAGGTTCATGTAATTCCAGGGCACTCTACCTGCTTTAAGTGTCTGCAGGGTCCTTGCAAATTGCATTACAGAACACAATTGATTTTGACCATGGTATAACACAGACACTTCATCATTTACAATATCAACCACAGAGGATACAATATTATTCAACGTGTAGATGCGGGAAGAAAGCATGTTAATACTGGTATCGACAACTGCAAGCACCTTTTCCAAATTAGCTTGATAAATAGCTCTTAGGCGCTTAGCAGCCTCAATTTGTGAAAGTTTCCAGACTTCATTGTAAACTGCATAAATCCACCGTTTAGATCTACCACTAGCCGGGCCCTTTATGAATCATTTAAATCGACATTATCATTTAACTGGGATAGATGTAATTTAACTGCAGTTAATGTAGAATGTTGTAGCCAATTCTTACATAATTTGCCCACTGAGTAAGTGGTGACAGTATGATCAGTATCAAAACGGGGATCAGGCCTGACTTGTGTAAAACCTTCAGTTAAACTCAAAAAGCGACGTTGGCAAGAATCAGAACTTCTGTGCCACATCAGCCAACCTTTCGGATCCAAGCCGGATACATTAAAGGATGAATTGTGCAATAATGTTTGCAATTCTCGAATGGAAAACTGTGTAAAATTATTCCAACCGGAGTATTCTTCCAAATCAGGAATAGTAGGGGTATTCAATTTTTTTGAAGTAGCCAATCCAAAGCATGTTGTCTGGAAAATAGTAGAATTTAAAAACAACATATGATTTGGGATGAGACATGCACGATGCAAAGTCTCAGTGCCTTGTACCTGCAATTTTTTAGAACCCCATACCGATTTGAGGTCAATGGTTTCCTTCCATAGCTCGTAGCCATCAACAGCTAATTTGTCTAGAAAGGACTTCGAATACAACAATTTAGTATGGGTAAGTCTAAATTTGGACATGGACTTCTGTGTCCTTTAAAAATAAAAGGACTCAGGACTTGATTGATTAAAGTCGGTAAAATAAGTGTACTTTTTCAAAAATGTACTGGAGCTGCCTTGTAATGGTGCTGGGCAATGTTCCCACTGTGTGTAATTTACAGTACCCCTTCTGGAACTCGTTTTATGCAGAAAATGGTTACCAAAATGTTGAAAGCAAAATAAATCACCATAATTAGCAGATTCTAAATACAAATCTTCAGCATCAAAGGCAGCATAATATTTCAAATCAGAGAATAATGATTCTACGGCCTGAACATCCCAATCATCAGAACGTATGTTTTGTTTCACCACATCCCCCATGTTCACTCTGAGTACATTAGGGACATTAACCACTTCAGTAGGGCCATGGATTTGAAATTTAACTGCATCCCACACAATCTCATCAAGAACCGGCCAAGCAGTGATGTTAACAAAATTCAAGTCTCTTTTCAGTCTGTGTGCTGAATGTGATGAGGAAAAGGGGGCCAAAGTTCCATTAAGATGTCGAATGCATGTTCTCTCCTCGACATAGTGTCCATCGATGAGACGGAAAAAATAAAACACAACACCAATTGACATAAAAAGGTAAATTGAAAAAAGTACCAGCCAAATATATGTCCAAGGGGGAATCAAAAAATGTTTTTTAAATAAAGAGGCATAAATTGCACAACGTGAGGGTTTATCCGCAGTCACTGAAACAGAGTCAAAGGAGAATTTGGATTCTGTGGCCAAACGTGTTTGTAAATCAGGCATCGACAAATCAGCAAGATAGGCATAATCTAGGTTATCAATGTTATTAACGGGATAAGTATTCAATAAAGGATTGGAAACAGCAGGCATCTCGAGGGCCACTCCTGGCTCAGCATTAGAAGTAGTGGCCAAAACAGAATTTCTCACAATCGAAGGACAGGAGACTGCCGGTGTCATACTATGAAGAATCGGCCACCCTGTGTATCTTGACATTGTCAATAGAGATAAACCTGTTTTCCTTATGACCTGGAAGTGGTGGTAAAATGACTGTTCTTGTGCCCTTCACTCCAAGAACGGGAACCGGTGCTCGATAGGAAGGACCAAATTCTTTCTTGTTTTCGATCTTCTCTCGAACCAGTTCTCCAACTTTGGGTAGATAGCCAACTACCGGGATCTGCAACGCATCATCCGATGTGGAGGGCAAATGTTCCTTTGCAAGACTGTCTCTGGTCTTTTGTCGATCCTGTAAAACATTGCAATGTTCATCTACGTCAAAGGCTGTGGCTTGGGCCACGCAGTCTAGACCGTCAAGGTCAGGGACATACATCTTGATACCAAAGAGCATTTCGTACGGGGTCCGCCCACCCAGAGACCTTCTAGGGAGATTATTTAGAGCACGCTGCACGCCATTGAGATGGGCCAGCCAGTTTCTGCCAGTGCCAATAAATCGTGCTGTCAAAGATTGCTTTAAGTCACGGTTCATTCTCTCCACTACACTATTACCCTCAGGTCTGTACGGAGACGAAAACTTGACTTGGACCCCCAACTAAATCATAGCATCCTTATACGCCTTAGAGGCGAAAGCCGGACCCTGATCCGAATGGAAGCTACCACATGCAAAAATCCCTACAAAGACACACAAATCTCTTATGACAGTCCATGAATCAGCGCTGCAATGGAGCCATACCCACACAAAGCGTATGCATGAATCAACTGCTACTAAGATGTACTTATACGCAGTATAAGAAGAAAAAGAACTGCAGTGATCTAAAAAAACGCAACCCAGTGGTTTATTAGAAATGTACAACTGTGTCTGTGGCAGGCGCGCAGCAGTTGAAGGCTTAATCTGCTGGCAAATGTCACATTGAAGGACATAATCGCGCGTCTTTTTGTACAGTCCCCGCCACCAGAACCATTTTTGTAGCTGAGTTACAGTGGCCTAGACGCCTGCATGCGCAGACGCCACTCCTTCATGCGCCGCTGTAAATAATGTAGCCCTGCAATCCAAGTTGGGAATCAATTGTTCTCCAACATCAGGAATTTTCACATAAGGAACCTTATCGGGACTTAAGTGGTATGTGTAATGAGGTAATATAAATTTTATGGTCATGTTGTGTTCCCTAGCGAGTACCCCACCGACTCCATGTACGAGTTAAAAGTGCATGTAACTTCCCTCCTGTATCAGCTATGAAGACGCAAATACATTTGCGTCCAACGTTAACTTGTCCTCTTTCAGACCCACCATGAATGGGTTTGATGGTCCGTTCCTAAGTATGCTATGCCAACGTCTTTTTGAAGTGTACTCCTACGTTTTTCAGCCTGGCTGAAAGTAGGCCCTGAATCTCTGCCACCGAGCCTCTTTTCTGGCTTCTGACTGCGAGGGCCTCTGCCCAAGCAGCCCCCGTACCCGTGAACTCTGACTTACTTCTAGCGCGGCCCTCCGTGCTCAGCTCAGCCTGCTGCCTGCCAAGATTGACTATAACCTTCGAGTTATCTGTTTTCCTCCCCGAAGATACATTCCGGCCTGCTAGCTTCAGTAAACATCCTTCCTCAGCTACAGGGCTAAAGGGCCGACCTGTCTTTATGCAAGTAATTCATAGCCTCTGTTGCCATGCTTCCATGGAAGGCCCCATGCCCCCACGCTTCTCATACAGACATTCAGGCGCTTATACACGCACTCACAGCAAGTATAGAATAGCTTCTGCTCTAGAGACCTTTCTGCCCAGATAGCTTAGTTCCTAAACATCAGATATCGGATATGATAGAAGCACAAGTTGATCTGACATGCCAGACTTCTGTCTCTTTCCGCCAGTGTAAATGTCAAGTCCCCTGCACCCCGTCTATCACACGTCATGCAGCTGCGCGCGCATCCAAGCTTCCGATTTCCGCTGACATTGCAACATTCTGTTAGCACCACCCCTTGGTGCCACCCACTTGCGTCACCTATCAGTGACGTTTCTAGCACACACGCCTAGTTTACGCCTCTTGATGATGTACTAGCACCACGTGTATACTGTTATCTTGTCTTCTCTCAGCTGTTACGCCTCTTACATTGAACATTATGATGTAAATCAAGTATATAAGCTATGTATTGTCAATAAACGACGGCGCGCTCATCTATCCCTTCTGACATCCTGTGTGGTGGTCAGAACATGATATCCTGATTCCTTTATGAGGAATAAAACCCTTAGAAACTCTTACACCACGGACTCTGTTTTCCTTCATTTCGATTGAGTTATTATTGATTAAGTACTTACCTGCATAGAAATTAAGAGAGTAAATTAATTATTTACATCATTTTGGCGCCCGAACAGGGACCCCTCCCCCACCTCACGCGCCGGAAGGTGCGTTGCAATCCGTGTCCCCTGCCATCAGTTAGACGGACAACACGTGTACTGGCAGGATTTCCTGCATCCCCCTCTGACACACGGAGGTGACGAAGACTGCGATCAGTGCCCAGACGAGGCGGTGAGGAGTGCGGAGGATCCCGACCAGAGCCCAGCCGAAGGAAGCAAGGTCCGAGGTGTGAAGAGGCCCACCAGTTTTCCGAAGTTTTCCGAAGTTTTCCGAAGTTTTCCGAAGTTCCGAGTCGAGTCCAGTCGAGTTTTCCGAGGCCTTCTGTTTTCCGTGCTTCCCGGTGAGTACCATTGCTGGGTCGTATCTAGACGGGTTTGGGTACGCAAGTCCGGTCTGCACTGTTTTTAGGCAGTGTATCTGTACTGTTTAGCAGTATATAAAGTATTCCGAATTTCTGCACTGTTACAGCAGTGTATCTGTATCGTTGAGCGGTACATTCAGAGTAGGGGGAAGTTACATGCACAGTTAGCTATGTCTTTAAATGTTTCATGTGATTAATGTCGTGGTATGAATGTGATTGTTCTTGTGTATTATTGTGTTTTTTTGTTTAAATAGTTACAGGCGAAATTAAGTATTAAGGATCAAGCATTCCAGTATCAAGTAGGCACAATGCCGTTTTTTAACAAATTAAAGCAGATAGGAACTAGGAAAGGGATGTTAGAGGAAGAGATTCCAATCCCCCCTAGGGACACTCCAGGTAATTTCATGTATAATAAGCATGGCATAGACGCCATCTTGTATCTAGAGTTATGGACAGATTATACCAAGCACCTAGAGGAAAGATACCGATGGCCAGTTAACGGAACATGGGATGCCGAGTGCATCATAAAGGTAGAAGAAATATTACGGAAAAAGAAAGCTAGACAATCTCAGAAAGACGCCATAGAATTTTGGCGTAAGGAATCACGTAAGCGTGCTGATAGAGCACTCCGTAGAGAAGACAGGCTTAAAGAATCAGAAAAGGCCCAAGAAAACGAATTAGTTACTGAGGGAATTCGAGTAAAAGTAGAACAAATAGATCGTATCCTAAATGGCAAAGTGAACAACATGTATCTTTTGGCCGATGGTACCCCTGACGCCATTTCAGAAATACCGAAAAATTTGCCGTCACCATTAGTTCCAACTAAAGTAATGCATAAGACTACTAAAGACATATTCCTAAATTCATATCTCGAAGATGTAGCGCCAGCTTACACCAATCTGCCTGTTCGTGCCCTGCCTACTGACAGGGCCGGGGGTGGTACTGCCCCCCAAGATCACTCTCAGCCGACACCGAAAAAGACTAGTTCCGTTCCGCCAGCTCCGCCACTTCCCTCACCTAAAACTGATCTGCCGAAACCACTTCAATCAGATCCTACTAAAAGACAAATTCAGATACTGACTACACACAGAGATAATGCCCAAGTTTCCGCTTCAGGAGGTGCGACCGCGGGTCTCCAGACCCCGCCACCGACTCACAGATTAAATCTCAGAGGTCTGCAGAGTCCTCTTACGTACAGATCCCCCCGTTCTTCTAATTCATCCCGTCTTGATGCACTAAAAGAAAATATGTCAGTTTGTAGATACGACCCAGAACCTGGACAGGACGACTTAATGGTATTAGCGTCTTTACGGTTAAGATCTGCTACTGATAGTTTGTTATGTTATGCAGGAATGAAGGAGCACCTAGATAGAATATATGAGTTCGTTCAAACGGGAAAGGACCCCGACAGTATTAAGGATGCCCTGGAGAAACAGAAAGT
Organism: Lissotriton vulgaris; assembly: GCF_964263255.1. Lineage (NCBI taxonomy): Eukaryota > Metazoa > Chordata > Amphibia > Caudata > Salamandridae > Lissotriton > Lissotriton vulgaris. The sequence continues at coordinate 1,452,313,480 of NC_141685.1, forward strand.
TAACATGCAAGCACTGATACTACGATTTTTCATAAATTGTCTAATAAGAGAACGAGACAGGCCCGGAACAGAGCAGAGTGAATTGGATGCATTGAACAAGTGGGGTCAAAATATAGCCGATGGAAAACATGACAGACAAAATTGCATAGAGGCCATGTATAAAAAGATTAAGAAAGCAGTGATAGCAGTACACGAGAAAGAGAAAGAAAAGGCTCCCTCCGAGGAGGAAGAAGAATCTGAAGAACTAGAACCGACTACAAGCACTATAGCATATGTAGGTAAGGGAACTTATCTTAGGAAGGGTATCCGTCCAGAAAGCAAGAGAGTTTTCTTCTCTGCCTTAACGAATCCGAATTCTGCTGAACATCAGTTCCAGGAAACTGATAAACGGCTTCGAGATCGAGTTGGGTACCATGTACTCAATTCTATGGATGAACAAGAACTAGCCCGATCAGCGGTATCATGGGCCGAAAATGCAGACATATATAATGATGACACCGTAGCACAGACATTTCTGAACCTCTCCCCCGACGAACAGAAATTAGCAGGTATATATATGATTCAGCACCTTCTCATTAAGTACAGAAAACATTATTCCGATCCAGGTCCCTTACATGAGACACTAGAAGCACTACTGATGGATAGATGGAGAGGCCTAAGCACTAAATTAGTTCAAATAATTCTAGAACAACGACGCAGATATGATACTTTTGTAAGTCCTGAATATGTCCCCGCCCCACCTCCAGAAAGGAAAATGTACCATATGCAGTGCGGGAGTGGTATTGAAAGTCAGAACCCCTTACGGGAAGTGCACCCTGTTATGGGTGAGGATAAAATTTTGAAACGCGTGTATGTACACACGCCTCTAACTAAATTAGAACTGTTAGAAATGAAGAAATTAGTACCGTGCCATGATAAAGACCCTGCAGGTTTTCATAGAGAGCTCAAAGACATGTTACTGATGGGGGACTACACATATGATGATATCATGAAAATGTTGAAAGTATTATTGCCTACGGGTATATTCGAGAAATTAAAGGAAAAGGACTGGGAGGTGGGAGACGCAAAGATTGCCTGGGCAGAAATAGAGGATGAAGAAAAGAAACGGGTTCCAGGGTTAGGCCTTGGGGACAAAACTAAAGCATTACCAGGTTTAATAGTACAGGTCCTGCCCAGATTACTGACAACTAGAAAGGAGGATTGGGATGCAATCTCGTCCTGTAAACAGAAACATGATGAAGATACTAGCGACTTTTATTCAAGATTCGAGAAATGTTTTATTATCAATAGTGGCCTCCAGCCAAGTAGCGAGTCGTACCCACATCTTTTTGTATCAAAGTTAGTCGAGAATTCCCTACCGTTAGTTAAAAATAGAGTGTATAAAGTCGAGAGTACATGGCAAGCAAATACGCCATCCCAGATGTTACAAATGTTACAATATCACCAGAATAGAATTAGGGAAGAACAAGATCAGGAACAGAAGCGCATGAAAGACACGAAAATGAAAATGTTAGTAGCCCAGACGGTCCCATCCGACAGTCACAGGAAAGGTACGACCCAGACAAGTCACGCTGCAGCTCCTGTTAAAGGGACATGCAATTATTGCAAGCAGCCAGGTCACTACGTACACGAATGTACAGTTCTGAAACATAACATAGCGACAGGTAAAACTAAAGAGAGACCGCATCCGCCTAGACAAGACCATAACCAGCATCAGTCTACACAGAATACACAGCCCATGCATGCATCCGCACAGACAGCACAGACCGTAGCAGTACCACAGCCACAGCCCATTGCTGCAACCCAGCAAGTCTCACAACAGATGTACCAGTATGCCCAGTCTGCTTACCCCGAATATTCCCGATATACATGAAACAGCCTAGAGAGGGAAGGTGGCTTGCCTCTTATCGAGATTCCTGTAGATCAAGAAGGTCCTTATGTACACAGTCAAGTATTGGGGAAAGATAGAAAATTTTTAATTGACACAGGGGCAAGTCGCACTACAATAAGTCATGACGAAGTTCCAGGGGCACCCCTCTCAGGCTCACAAAATGTTTCCCTTGGTTTTTCAGGACAACCTATTGTAAATGAAGTCTCAGAACCAGTTCCCCTGGCTGTGGGTCCATTATCACGCGTTACAGACCTGTTACTAACAAAATCATGTCCGGAAAATCTGTTAGGAATTAAAACACTGAAGGCTCTAGGGGCTATAATATGCTGCTCCCCGGAGGGAGTTAGACTCTTTCTGCGGGATTTCAAGGGTCATTACGTCCTTCGTGAGTTTGACGTCAGATTGAAAAATGTACCTGATTACTTGTGGGCAAAAGGCCCAACTGATGTAGGATGTATGCACATTACACCATACCGCGTTACCCTCAAGGCAGGTGTTGTATTACCCAGAATCAGACAATACAAGTTACCACCCGATGCTGTAGCGGCTTTACTGAAAATCATTGAAGAGCTCATTGCCCAAGGAGTGGTCGTCGAGACCGACTCCAATATCTGTAACTCACCCATCATTCCGATTCTTAAACGTACTGATCCCAATGCACCGCCAGTATATCGGCTGGTGATTGATCTTCGAGAATTGAATAAATGCATTATCCCACAGTATCCTGTGGTCCCCGATATATCATCTCTCTTGACTGCTATTGATTCAGAAGCAACGTTCTTTACTGTAATTGATCTCAAGAACGCCTTCTTCAGCGTGCCTATTGATCCAGAGAGCCAATATCTCTTCGGATTCTGTTTAAATGGACGCAGTTTCAAATTTTCGCGCGCACCTCAAGGATTCACAGAAAGCCCCAGCATCTATAGTCAAGCACTGAAAAGACAACTAGATTGTATTCAAATGCCAGTTAACACCGCTTTACTACAATACGTCGATGATCTGCTGATCACCGCACGAAGTGAGCCCGAATGTGAAAAAGCATCACTGACAGTTTTACATTTCCTGGCCGACAAGGGACACAAGGTGTCTCCTTCGAAGCTACAATTCTGTGTTCAGCAAGTTGTGTACTTGGGTCACTTGCTGTCCAAAGTGGGGAGACAGCTCACTCCCGATCGCATTCAGTTAATTGTGAACATGCCGCAACCCAAGACACAAAAGGAAGTGCGGGCCTTCATAGGCCTCACCTCGTACTGCAGACAATGGATTCCCCAGTATGCATTTCTAGCTAAACCACTCATCCAGTTAACGACACAGGAGGCAGCGACTTCGACTGTCCTCCCTTGGACTCAGGAACACACACAAGCTTTTGAAGAATTAAAGAAAGTTTTATGCCAAGCACCAGTTTTAGCGACACCATGTTACAGCAAACCGTTTACACTTTTTGTTACAGAACGTGATGGCACAGCGTTGTCTGTCCTCACTCAAGACCAAGCAGGTTCACATAAGCCTTGTGCTTATTTTTCTAGTACATTGGATTCAGTAGCTCAAGCACTCCCTGCGTGCTTAAAGTCAGTAGCAGCAACAGCGTTAGCAATAAGACAAAGTGATTCAATTGTTTTAGGTCATCAGTTAACAGTTCAAGTACCACATTCTGTAGAGGTTTTGTTAAACAGAACCCAGACTCAACACTTAACTATAGCACGACTGACAGGTTATGAATTAACACTATTCCAGCCACACATAGAAATCAGACGTTGCAGCATCCTGAACCCCGCAACACTGTTACCTACAGTTATGACAGATCCAGCTCCGCATGATTGTATAGAAATAATTAATGCAGTAACTAAGCCTAGACGAGACTTAACAGATGTCCCATTGACAAATCCAGACCTGACACTTTATGTGGACGGTTCATGCATGAGAACAAGTACAGGAGAATTAGTGGCCGCGTACGCCGTGACCACTGAAACTGAAATTAAAGAAACACATCGTATTGACACCCTGTCTGCTCAAGCAGCAGAGCTCATCGCTCTGACTCGAGCCTGTATTCTAGCCAAGAACAGAAATGTTAACATATACACAGATTCCCGCTATGCCTTCGGAGTTGTACACGACTTCGGAGTCCTCTGGCAAGAACGAGGTTTTCTGACTTCCCATGGGGCCAAGATACAACATGGCCCCCTCATTCAAGCACTGTTAGAAGCAATACATTTGCCCTCGGGCATATCAGTCATGAAGTGTAAGGCACATACTAAAGTCACAGATTCTGTTTCCCAGGGTAACGACCTGGCAGACCAGACAGCAAAACATACAGCATTGACTTACACCCAGACTACACTGCTCCGACCACTGCCAGACAGTTGGTTCGTGAATTCTTCCCACGGTACGGTTTGCCCCGTGTCGTGTATTCAGACAACGGACAGCCGTTCTCGTCCGAGCTGATGAGACAAGTTTCCCTCTTGCTAGGATATCAGTGGAGGTTCCACTGTGTCCGACATCCTGAAGCAGCTGGCCTTGTAGAAAGGCATAATCAGACACTAAAAATCCGTCTTGCCAAGATCTGTCAGGAAAAAGGGGTCGACTGGATAGTCGCCCTGCCCGTGGCACTATTCTACATGAGAATGGTCGCCCACTCGAGATCAGGGCTATCCCCGTACGAAGTGGTCTTTGGCAGACCGCCGAATATGTGGGGGACGCCCGTTCCGAAAAAGATCACTGATATTGATTGTAACATGTTGACAGATTACCTTGCCTCCTTGATGTCTGCACTCCAATCATGTCGTTCACAGGTTGCCGCAGCCTTCCCTGACAACACCGATGTAAAGGCGCATGAGGTCCGCCCAGGTGACTTGGTAGTCGTCCGGAATTTCGACCGGAAAAGTCCGCTGGAGCCCCGCTGGAAGTCTCCAAAGACCGTTCTGCTTACCACCAGGACCGCCGTGAAAATCGAGGGGAGAAAGGGGTGGGTCCACACGAGTCACATCAAACTATGCAATGAACTAAAAAACGGACTGAAACAGGACTCTGACTCGTCCACCCCCACCAAAGACTGTGTTGAAGCACAAGACGTTACTGTGCCTAAAAGAGAAAAGACTCCTCAAGAACTTTACCGAATGAAGCTTCGATCTAGCAAGTCAGACAGTTTAATTGTTTAAGTCCTCCCTTAGGTGAATCGGTTAAATAGTTTCTGACATGTATCCCCTAGATCGAGTTAGAGAGAGAGAGGAAAAGAGAAGAACATATTGCAAATCACTTCGTAGTCACTGCATAGTGACACTAATAATCATGTTTATTCTGAGTATTCTAATTATTATTGCCAGCATTCTGCTTCCTATGTACTGGCCTATTTTCAGGCGTGAACAATCTGCTTACAATGTCTCTGCTGAACACACTTTTAGTGAACTTCCTGCACATGAACTCTCTTACAGACTTGCGCTGCGCAACAATACATTCATTAGTATGTTACACCATTCCCATCAGACAAATAATGCTACAGACTGTTGGATATGTGGCCGACTCCCTCCCTACCAGAATTACAAGGGAGCCCTGCCCCTCTTTCCGTACCCATTCACTCACAATGGCTCCTGTGGAGCATGGTTTAAAATAATTAATTCTTTAGATCCTGATATTGCTGTTTTCGATGGGGGCTGGGTTTGGGGAAACTTGAACTTAGTCCTGCTCAACGTCTGTTATCCTGATCAAGAAGGACTTCCCACTCGAATAGGAACTGATCTAGAAAATGAAGTATATGGATTAGGTAATTACACAATTAGCCTTATGATCCTCACTGTTGAATCTGAAACTGCTCCAGTTCTGCCCCATATGTTAGTACTACCAGTCACAGGTGAATTATGTGTTAGCAAGAAAGGTTCAGTACACGTAGGTCATAGTAAATGCACTACTGTGGTCGAGTTCAGTGACCATGGTAAATCGTCCTTTAAAGCTATCAGTCATTCCTACTTTGTTTGTGGTCATACCGCATACATACGTTTGCCCCCAGATTGGGATGGTACCTGTTACATTGCATTCCTTCTGCCACCTGTTTTCCTAGCTCCTCCTGATTACCATAGAAATACGAATCTAGCACCGAATAGACCCAAAAGAGATATTCCCCTTGTCGACTACACAGAAACGGCATGGGAACAGTACACTGATTTCAATAAAGGATTCTTTTTCTTCCTAGGACCTGTCCAAAACAGTAAATTAATACGCAGATTAACGAGAACACTTGAAGCAGTAGTGAACGAAACTGCCTCCGCTCTAGGTAACTTAACAGAGGAGCAGTCTGCTATACGGACTGTTGTCCTTCAAAATCGTCTTGTGATTGACGTCATCTTGGCAGATAGAGGTGGAGCTTGTAAGGTCATCGGGTCAAGTTGCTGTGTTTTCATTCCACAAAACGCACCATCTGTCTATCAAGCTATCACCCGTTTACATAAAATTGCAAATCAGATACATCAGAATCCAGGCACCTGGACTTGGTCCGGTTGGTTCTGGACTACGTTGACAGCTTGGGGATGGAAGATCTTATCGTTCCTAGGCATTGGCCTTGTTATAGTATTCAGTTGTTGCCTGTGCCTGCAGTGTGGGCCAGCGATATGTGGACTGTGTGCCACATCCTGCATTGAGCATTCCAGTTGCCTCTCAAACAGTCAAAGAAAGAAAGACGAACATATAATGTTACAAGAACAAACTGATCGATTTATGAGGATCGATATATCATGAAGGGTCCGTAGGGAACAAGGAGGGAATGAGGTAATATAAATTTTATGGTCATGTTGTGTTCCCTAGCGAGTACCCCACCGACTCCATGTACGAGTTAAAAGTGCATGTAACTTCCCTCCTGTATCAGCTATGAAGACGCAAATACATTTGCGTCCAACGTTAACTTGTCCTCTTTCAGACCCACCATGAATGGGTTTGATGGTCCGTTCCTAAGTATGCTATGCCAACGTCTTTTTGAAGTGTACTCCTACGTTTTTCAGCCTGGCTGAAAGTAGGCCCTGAATCTCTGCCACCGAGCCTCTTTTCTGGCTTCTGACTGCGAGGGCCTCTGCCCAAGCAGCCCCCGTACCCGTGAACTCTGACTTACTTCTAGCGCGGCCCTCCGTGCTCAGCTCAGCCTGCTGCCTGCCAAGATTGACTATAACCTTCGAGTTATCTGTTTTCCTCCCCGAAGATACATTCCGGCCTGCTAGCTTCAGTAAACATCCTTCCTCAGCTACAGGGCTAAAGGGCCGACCTGTCTTTATGCAAGTAATTCATAGCCTCTGTTGCCATGCTTCCATGGAAGGCCCCATGCCCCCACGCTTCTCATACAGACATTCAGGCGCTTATACACGCACTCACAGCAAGTATAGAATAGCTTCTGCTCTAGAGACCTTTCTGCCCAGATAGCTTAGTTCCTAAACATCAGATATCGGATATGATAGAAGCACAAGTTGATCTGACATGCCAGACTTCTGTCTCTTTCCGCCAGTGTAAATGTCAAGTCCCCTGCACCCCGTCTATCACACGTCATGCAGCTGCGCGCGCATCCAAGCTTCCGATTTCCGCTGACATTGCAACATTCTGTTAGCACCACCCCTTGGTGCCACCCACTTGCGTCACCTATCAGTGACGTTTCTAGCACACACGCCTAGTTTACGCCTCTTGATGATGTACTAGCACCACGTGTATACTGTTATCTTGTCTTCTCTCAGCTGTTACGCCTCTTACATTGAACATTATGATGTAAATCAAGTATATAAGCTATGTATTGTCAATAAACGACGGCGCGCTCATCTATCCCTTCTGACATCCTGTGTGGTGGTCAGAACATGATATCCTGATTCCTTTATGAGGAATAAAACCCTTAGAAACTCTTACACCACGGACTCTGTTTTCCTTCATTTCGATTGAGTTATTATTGATTAAGTACTTACCTGCATAGAAATTAAGAGAGTAAATTAATTATTTACATCAGTACTTCGAAGGGAACCCCGCAGGATATTTACCTCCCTTCTCAGTGGCAGCTACAGCCGCCAAGATGTCATTGTCTATTTTACTTTTGGACCGTGTAACTGCTGCAACTAAATATTTTGATACTGCAGATGTGGCTGCTTCATCAGCAAGCGAGTTACCGACAGCGTGAACTCCAACACGCTGATGGCCTAGAGTATGAATCACAAACACAAGTGGCAACTGCTCTTTAAGCTCAGCCACTCGGACCCAGATCATCTTATGTTTTACTGTGTTACCCTTGGAATCACAAAAGTCATTCTGAATCCAAAAGAACAAGTTCTCATTGTAAGACTGGACACAGTAGTAAGAATCACTTACGATAAGAGTCGTCACACTAGGATCTGCGTACTCCAATGCAAGCATCAGAGCACGAAGTTCTGCTAATTGTGCGGTGCAGTCCCCTAGTGTCTGCGTGTGCACGACACTGGACTTGAACTCATCGTTCACCATGGCACCGACCACAATGGCGCATGCGGAAACGTAGGCATGTTTAGAGCCATGCGCAACCTGCGCCGAACCATCAGTGTAAATGATGCAATGGAAATACTCCAAGGGCCGCATTGCTAAAGGAGCCAGATGAACGAATTCATACTGTAAGTACTCCTGTGACCGTAATGAGGCGTCAAAAATAAACGTGACATCCTGGGATGTCAAGGATGCAGCCCATTGTATCCACCGAGGGTGCAAAGCTTTGGAATTTGGTACACTGCCTTTTGTGACTGCCTCCAAGGCAGGACACGAGGTAACAACCAACATGCGCTTTCCCTGTGACAGGGCACGTTCCTTAAGAATTGCCATCTGCACACCCGTCAAAACTTTCTCCACAGTGGAAAAGCGCAATTTAGTCGAAGTGTACAAGTGTGACTTGTAAGCAATAGGTACTGTGTCTCCTTCATTAAAAGTCAGGTACATGAAACCCACCGTCCCAGGGATCATTCTTATCACCAGGTTGGTCTGGTTATCACGAGTCAGTAAGAAATTAGAAGCGAGCAGATCAGCTTGCAAGGATTGCAGAATAGCTGAATGCTCAGGCAGCCAGCATGATTTGGAAAAAGATGGTTGTATCAAAGCATGCAAAGGCTTGATACGCTGGGCATATTCCGGAATGTATGTTCTCCCGAAATTCAAGAAGCCCAGTAAAGATTGTAATTTTTTCAATGTTGTTGTAGCGCGCAGTTGTGCGCACTTCTCCAGGAAGTGAGGAGCCAATCCTTTTCCCTCATTGTTGGGCTCGTAGCCCAGAAACACCACTGTGTACTCCTCAATGTGCGATTTTACAAAGTTGAATTTGTAACCCAAGTTTGCAAAGGTACAAATAAACCCGTTTACTCGACTTAGATGCTCCCAAAGTTCGTCGTCTTTGAGATATATGTCATTCACATACGAACAAGCATCCGGGTCGATTCTCTCCAAAAAAAGAGACTATGCGGGCAGTAAAAATCCCAGGACTATTCTTATAGCCCATAAGCAAACGCCAAAATTGTTATGAACACCATCGCAAGTAAAGGAGGTCCATTGGGTATTTAGACCATCCAATATATGGGCATAAAAACCATTGGAAATGTCAAGCGTGGTTTTAAACCGCTTATGCACAAGACTATTCACTAGGGTAGAGCTGTGAGTATTCTGTACTGCACAGTTACGGCAATGCAAGTTTAAATGCCGGTAATCCAATACCAAACGATACGAACCGTCCGGTTTGTTTACAGTAAAACGAGGGTTATTCATCAGTGACACACATGTTTCAATTACACCTTGATATTCCAATTGTTCAAGGATAGCTGCGATGGAAGCCTTTGCTTCACGCCGTATGGGATATTGAGGTTGAGGTTGTGGCTGAGACCGTAAAGGAATTTCGTGGCATTGGGACAATTTATCCCAACCACATTGATTGCGGTACACAGCCAGTGCTAGAGCCAGAGCCCACTCTTCTGCAAAATGCAGCGCATCCTCTTTCGAGACTGTGTTCGCGAAACTGGGGAGGATTACCTCCTCCCCTCGCGGAGCTGCGAGAACAAAAGGTGGGGGCCAGTCAGCCTCCGAAAGCAAAATGTCATATGTAGACGAAAGATTTTCCCAAAATACCCCTTTAATGGTTCGCTGTATGTCACCCTCGATTAACAGGACAATTTCGAAAAGTCTATCAGGGGGAGCAACTCTTGTATCAGCTGTTTCAATCACAACATAAGTATCAGTCGCTGTCACCTTCAGTAGTGGACGCAGGCCTCTCTCACTATGGTAATCTCCACTGCGCTGTCCAGCAAGGTCAGAGCCCACGTCAGATTCCGAAGCCGCGTTCTCACTATCTGTGGCTTATCGATACGCTGTTAAGGCTGCGACTTTCTTCTTGGCAAACTGCGGTCTCTTCAGTGTCGAGCCTTCCTGCACCGTTTTTTAGGCGGGGCTGGTCATGTCCTTGCTGGCCACCCCGACCCCTGCCGCCCCCTCCACCACCGGTAGTTGGGGCCTATGAGTCCTGAAAAGAACAAGGAGAGCGTTGGTCAGAAGCCTGAAATCGATCAGGAGATTTAATCATCGCGCGATCGCGCAAGTCATAAACACGTTCCGACTGCGCAGGCAACGGAGACGCAGGATGAGAAACCTGTGTTTGTTGTTGTTGCTGTTGCTTTCCCTGTTTCTGTTTTTTAGGCCAATTTTGTTTTTTGGACTTGGGCGTTTCCGAAGCTTGTCCCTGGGGCTGCTTTTTCTCTATAACAGAAAAAGGCTTAAGACCCATACTATTGCGACCCACAGTTTTATAAGCCGCCACAATGATTTTCGCTAACTGGCCGGGTTTCTCGGCATCGGGAAGTGCCGCCAAAGCGTTTGCAACCTGAAAGTTCACTGCATCCCCCTTGACATTAGCAAATATGAGATTGCAAACCACATCAAAGGTGCCACACAGGCGCATACCCAACTCAACTGCAGACTCCGGTCCGTGATCATCTTGAACACGTTTAAGGACCGTAGACAGCACTGACATAGACGGGGTGCCGTAGCACCTTGCACATACCGCTGCAAAAGTCTTACCCCAGGTCTCACAGTCAACGAGTTCAGGGGCCAAATCTTTCAGCAAACTAAGCGTAAGAATCCGGTGTTTTTCACCAGGAGTCGTATTAGAAAATACAGCTTCCAGCTGGTCAAATTTCTCGGCAAGCCAGAAAGGAAAATCATCCTTATCCTGGGGCTTCTTGCCCATTACGGCATTGATCATGACGGGACTGAGTTTCAAACCACCCTGTCCGGCCGGAAGCTCCGCACCCCCCGGGGCTCCACCGGGAAGATTACGGCCCATGTAATGCACTAAGGCTCTAATCACGGCAATTGCGACTACATGTAGTCGTCGTAGTTCAGCCACGTTACAATTGCCGTGTAGAGGATGAGGAGTAAATCCAGCTAAAACAGGCCAACTAGCGCCTGGAATGGACAAAGGACCTAACCTCGGAGCGTTCAAAGTATGGGGTAGGGCGCCACCAAACCAAACTCGATGCTGCCAAACGTCAATAGGAACTTCCTGTGCCCTGTACGGAGTATACTCATTAGGTACAGCCGTGGGAGTGTATGTGTGGAGCACGCGAGTATTAGCGTCCACCTCCGGAAATGTCACCCACGAATAAAACAGTTCATAAGGGTAAGCAGCATCCACACTCACCACCATTATCACAGCCAAGCCTTCCAAAGGGACATTGTAATTCCGCAAATGATCTCGCACCGCAATGCGACTATGCTGCGGTATGTCCACCACTTGGGCCATGACCGCACAGGAATGTTGAAAAACAAAGGAAACTTTGTAGCACAACTGGGTAGTAATTCAAGGAAACCGTTTTAGTAAGAATCAAGCTTGAAAAGACCTATTTCAAAAATAGGTAGGTTTTTCCGACACCACCATTTTCCGGAAACGACAGTGAAGGGGTTAAGGATTGAATGATATACTACTCGAGTGTCATTATATAAGGCCAACAACGTATGGGAGCCATGTAGCAGGAATTCCGTTCTCCTACAGAACTGTGCATAGAGACCTGGAACCTCGGTGAATTAGGATGGCCCAAAACTCACCTCAGTACCCAAAATCCCTTTACCGAGCTAGCTACAGTGTCTCATTGGTCATAACAAACTCCCAATGTTTAGACAAACCAGAACATGAACTTAGATTACCTCAGGTATCGTGGAACACATGAACACTCTTTCGCTATATAATCATTTCAAACCAGAACGTGGAGTAAATGAGGACACGAGCATATTTGAAATATTTATTTACTAAATGCAGGGTTCTCAAACGCAGTATCTTATACAATACTAGCAAACATATTATAAGCAACAAAGTTATCAGCATAGTTACTAGTCCATAAAAGGCGAATGGTGACAGCATACTAAGATGCTGAAATGAATAGGAATTAACAACACCCAATTCTCACCCTCCCTATTTAGCATAGTATTTTATATCTATTAAGGTCTCATTTGGGTTTTAGCAGGGTGGGCCCATACCTCAAAATCTCAGTGGCAGAGGATCACATCATCTTCCACCAGCTCTCTGCATGCGAAGCACCATCAAGTGTGTTACGTGTGTGTTCAGCACAACAATATAAAACCCGCCTAGAGCCAGATTTTGGCAGCAGCATGTGTGTTATGTCTATGGAGGTGCGAAGATCAGACCTCACAACAATACTGTGTCGAGTTATCCTTGGAGCCTTCAGCACTCACTGTGCAGACCATGTACCGAGCAAAACTGATATCAAAACAATAACATATTATTTCTCAAGTAAATCACGAAGCTCTTCTGGGTTGAAAGCTAAAACAACAATTATGTGTTGTGTGCAAAATGAAGTAAAAAGGAAAAATGGCATTTAAACATTTAATAAGCTCATGCTAACTTAACACAGTATATAGAAAAGAATTAGCTATATGACAAACTCAGCCCCTCCACCCGGAGTTGTTAAACCCTGGTCCCTGTCCTATAAACAACACGACACCCCAGAGCCCTAAAAACTACCCCACCCCTAAAACCTAAAACTACTCGATGCCCCTGCCCTGAGCCCTAAAACCCTGCCCTATAAACAACCTGATCTCCTAAGCCCTAAAAACAACCCTATCCATAAAACTTAAAACTACCTTGAACCGCGCCCAAAAACCCTGGCCGCTGCCCTGTAAACAACCCAACCAGAGCTCTAAAAATGACCCCATCTCAAAAACCTAACACTACCCTGACCCCCCCTGCCATGAACCCTTAAACTCAGCCCCCTACCATATGAAGAACCCCAACACATTTAGCGATAAAAAGTACCCCCACCCCTAAGACTACCCCCTCTTACCTGTCCACGTCGAACTTTCTGTATTGACGCTTCCTAATCCTGTTCTTACCCATCCAGACATCTAGACCATGTCCTGCTTCAACAACACATATGAGTGGTTAAGGCAAGCATGGTTGCCTTAACCAGGGAAAGGACATGCATGGCTCTGCCCATATTGTAAAGGTTGTTTCCCTTCATCTTTCCTTTTTGGAAAGGATTTTTTCTTGTTGCTGATGGTGAGTAAACTTCCTTGTTCAAAGAAATGCAATCCTTTACTAAGGCCCCCACAAATATGAAAAGATCCTAACATGTCATTATTCTTAATGTCAGAATTGTTGTGAGCATTGGGGATATTCTGGGATCATTAGACGTGAGTGAATGGCATTATGGTTGGTGTTGTGATGTCAGCAGGCAGCAGCACATTGCTGGACCTTCAAGCATTTTTCATAAATAATAGAGTGTGCATACATATGGGAACATTTGTATTCTTGGTGTTTGGAAGAGCTTGGATGATACCTGAACGGCATCTGAAGGGATAACGTTTTCCAACTAATTCGAAAATGTAGGAATTTATGTATATTATCAACTGTGCATCTTTAGGAACATATTGTCAAAGAAGTGCAGGGGATGGATAAATAACAGGAGTTTTTAATTATAGATAGAACGCCCAAAATGTTGATAAAATCTATACCTTTGCACGTGTTTCAGTCATTCTCCCCTCTCCCCTTGAAACCTGTCATGGTGTACAAGGGTCTAATATTGTGCTCTTCTAAATGTATCTGGAATGCATATCAGTTACAATATCCTTATTAAATAAAGAACCTTCTATATATTGAATAGAAATTCAGTACCCCTTTCCTTAGAAGGTGTATCAGCTAGCATATGCTATTAACTAAGAACCTTCTGTAGGATAAATAGAAATTCAGTACCTATCATTAGTGCTTGTATGGCTCTACATAGTTATGGTCTGCAGCAGATTAACTAATGGAGGTGGACAAAAATAGAGAGTGGGCACAATTGTTTAGCGGACGCAATTGCTAAGAAAGAAGTGGAATGCATCATCATCCCATCTCAAAAAAGGTCCAGGAGATATCTGGCAAACCTCTCAACTACCACAGTGACAACTACATGGGTGTGGCATGGTCTAATAAGAAAGGTGTGTCTAGAAGTGTCATTACATACTAACATATTATATTTTCCAAAAATGTATTAAACTCAGATTTATTAACAAAACTGTCATTTGGATCAATCAATCAATCAATCAATCAATCAATCAATCAATCAATCAATCAGACACTTGTAAAGCGCACTACTCATCTGTGAGGGTCTCAAGGCGCTTGTGGGGGGGGGAGCTACTGATTGAACATCCAGGTTTTGAGGAGTTTCCTAAAGGTCAGCAGATCCTGGGTCTGTCGTAGATGGATGAGGAGGGTGTTCCATGTCTTGGCGACAAGGTGGGAGAAGGCTCTTTCGCTGGTGGTTGTTCAGTGGATGCTTGGGATGGTGGCGAGGGCTAGGTCAGCGGAGCTGGCAGTTGGGGGTGTAGAAGGTCAGTCGCTTGTTGAGGTAAGCTGGTTGGATGGGAAAGTGACACCCCAATGAAGATTATTTCTTTGAGGGTGGGGGTTCATCTAGATTGCAAAGGACTGAAAGTAAAGTATGGGTTCCCATTGTGACTATATATGACATATATAAAAATATGTTCATCATGACAGAGAAAATTGTCAATGATATTAAATCAGCCTCTATAATATATTGTATTAGGGGCTTGGTGGATGTTTAGGCCCTGATTAAGAGTTTGGTGATCCAATAACTGGACCACCGTTGTGCCAGTTGAGAGAACACTATCAATCCGGTAGAATCCCGACTGCTGCTTTATGACCCTACTGCCTGGCTGGTGAAGTTTCAGTGGCGGAGCCATGGCAGCGGCATTCTTCACTTCATAGACAGCGCCTGAATGGCATGCCACCACAGTGCAGCTCTACTTGCATGCCGGGTGCACTGTGTACCAGGCACCATATTGTGCATGGCACACAGTGCACGTACAACAGTGCAGGCAGAAGGGGGCACAACATGTGCCCCCATACACAGTCCCCAATGGGCAATACAGCCCTGGGGCCCTCTTTGGGGCTCCTTCCCAGCCTTTCTACTGACCTTTTCTTGGCGGTATCCCTGCCATAAAAAGGTCAGGCGAAAGGCAGGTCATAATTAAAACAGTGATGCTGGCATTGGCACCACCTCCATGGCCCACTGCTTTCCCACCGCTGCGGGATCCAAGATCCTGGTGGTAGCGGCGGTCTCATGGTGGTCCGACCACCATCCTCATAATAGGGCAGTCAGACCACTGGGGAGGCGGCAGTCCAACCACCAGTGACAGTATGGCATTCTTGGGACTGCCATACTCATAATCAGGCCCTTAGTATCTTCTGTAAGAGAATTGTAACCTTCTACATAACTGGGGCATGTTTCTTATGAGTACCATATCCAGAATGTGCAAGGAATTTGCTCGAAAAACCGGGATTGAGACGTATGAAATATAGAGATGCATAAAACTCAACCTGCTCTTTCTCAATCTTTCTGTTACATTTGACACTGTGTCCAATGCAATTTTAATAACTCCGCGGCATGTGTCAGGTTTTGGTGTCAACATTTTAGGTTTGACCTCCTCTTTTCGGTCCTAATGTAGCTAACTTGAATAATCACACCTTCTTATCAGTCTAGTTTGTACCAGGTGGCAAATGCTCACCCATTAGTGGTAACATAGTTCCAGACTTCTATTTTAATATCTGGGCATGCCAGACTTTTGAGATGATATGGTGAGTAATTGCTACTGCATAACCTACTGATTTGCCCCGAAAACTGTCACTGTATCTTCATAAAAATAAACATCCTGTCAGATTCCAGTCATTGACTACACTATTATGGAAGAGTATACTGGCAAAATCATAGCAGTGTGGATCTTGTTAGGTTGGCCTTAGTCAAACCCATATTGTTTAAGTCAGGAGTTCCAGGGCCTTTCAAGGCTGGGAAAAGAGGAGAAATATATTTTATTTTGCATAGCTGGGAGTCAGAAATACTTTACATACCTGATCTGGAAAAGTAAACAGACAGATTGATGGCCTTGTTTTTGTCTTTGCTTCTTTTTTCAAGGTGTCCTAAGGATTTAGCTATTGACTCAACTGTCAGGGTCGCATGCACTTATGTATAAAATGCCCTGTTTTGGAAATTACCCTTTCCAGGGTGCTTTCCCTCAACTTTTTGCTTTTCTCCTTGCCAGCTTTCTGCTGCTCTGGATGCAAGCCTTAGGACTCAAGTGCGTTTGTCACTGATCTGCAGTGCCAAAGTACTATGCTTGTCATATTAATACTGTGGAGCATTGTATATATTATGGACTTATTTGAGTAAGCTGTAAGTTTTTGGTCATGGGATAAGAACTACGGGGCATATTACCAACAACTAGCGATAATTTTTGTCTCTAACTTGTTTAGAGACAAAAATTATCGCCGCACATCGGCGATTTTTATCGCAGATAAACCTTGCTATTAACAAGGTTTATCGCAAATGCGATAAAAAACGGCCGAAATGCATGAATATCGCTGAAAAGTCAGCGATATTCATGCATTATCGAGCAAATGCTCTTAGCCATGTTATCCACCTCCCATTGGATAACATGGCTAAGAACTGCTCAGGGCAGGTGTTAGCTTTTGGAGATATTCCCGCTTAGCGCGAATATCTCCAAAAGTTGGTAATAGGAGATAGCGATGTTAGCGACTGTTTTCAGTCTCTAACATCTTGGCACGCCCACTTTGCATATCATTAGTGATAAATATCACTGACATGCAAAGTGGGGCCCAAGATGGTCGCTATCTCCTACTAGCTGTCGCTAACTGGTGTTAGCGACAGCTTGGTAATAGGGAGATAATTTTATCTCCGCTTTCTTGGCTTTTAAAGCCAAAAAAGCGGAGATAAACCCCCTTGATAATATGCCCCTATGTTATTGTTTTATGTTAAATTATTTGTAAAGCGCATGATTGCCCCAACAACGGGAGAGGAATCACCATGTGGTTAATGTGTGCTACACATAGAGGGCCAAAGGCGGACTCCAAATGCTGCACTGACCTCTATCTATTACCCAATGGTTGCTTTGCGTGTACGTAGTTATATGGTGTGCACAGACAGCTCCTGTACCCGCTGTTGAAGGGTACAGCCCTTGGCCGGGAAACAAAACTGCAGAAATGATGGAGCGGTGCACTACCAGAGTATTAGCAATAATAATGAAGCTTAATCAGTTCCTTCATGGTAAAAGTCTTTATTTAGGTAAATCCAAATGCATGGACTTAAACATCAGCCAACGCGTTTCGTTCTTGAAAGAAGAACATAAATAACATACATAAGTGCTAATGCATGTGCATTAGAGAAAACCCACAATCCGTCACTAACAAATGAGACATTTATAAACATTCGACAAAGGGTGCTGAGTAAATAAGAACGGAAAACCCAAAGAGTTTTTCACAAGTGTACAACATCAGTTAAAAAACACACCATGAAAAATAACACACTTTAAAAACAATTTATGACAGTAACCTTAGAGGGAGTAATGACCCCAGGTGCCAATTTAAAAAACAGCGGATAAGAAAAAATCACAAAGGTTGCAGAGAATGCATGGACATGTAGTGGCCTTGAGTGTTTGTGTATAGTGGGAAGGAGTCCACTAATAGTAAATACCTCGTCCAAACATTAATTGCATCTAGATTGTCTGTTGGTGTAGAAGGAATATTAACAAAACTACCTGCAGTGTGTGCAAGTCACGTTGTTGCGAGGTCAAGAGTTGTGTCCTCTGGCTCACGATGGGTAAACATAACACATGTGAGAGTAAAACCAACTCAGCAGGATGCTGGTAACTATATAAAGTGCAGACATATGAATTATAACAGGCTCAATCAGCAGTAACCATTTTGCCCGTATCGCCCCAAGGACTACTAAAGGTATGTTGCCATCAGCCACATCCTATGCTAGTAGCGTTGAAGTATATGTGTTAAGAGTAAAAAGAAACCCCTCATCTAAAACTAAAAATGCGAGGTACACAGAGCTGATCCTGGGCATAATCATGCGGGAGCAACGTATTCCTAGTAATGTAAGGAAAAAATAGGGTGGGTCAAAAAAGGAGAAGAAATATGGATGGACGTCTGAATTAAAATCTGGATAATGAACCCCTGGCTGGGCAGAGAATAAACCCGCCTCAGCCCTACTAGATGTACACTGACCAAGTGGCCCCTAGACATCAAAGAAAGAGATAACACAATAACCGGGAAGCTTTTTTAATGGGTACATACTATGAATGTGTCGATGGGTGGTATCGTTGGTTGGTTTGTTCCGAAGATTCTAAGGTGACTTCGCTCAGTAAGGTCACCAGAGTGATGTAAAGGCCACCATGATAAGGGCCCGCAAAGGAGAGCTGTGAGGCATAATAGAATGAAATACATGAGAGGGAGAATTGAGGGCTATGGCGCAAAGATAAAACCAAAATACTTTAGAGACCACAAGATGAGTGGAGCCCTAGGTGCCCACAGGTATCAATCCGAAGCCTTGAGATAATACCACTGGGCGATGAATGAGGGAATGGTCCGGGAGAAATCTGTAGAGGGCTGCGTAAAGAATGGCACGGATGATAAAGATACCTGCCGGGTACGCACCAAGTAAGGCGCAAGAGGAGCGCGAGCGCTGCGTTGGTGGTCGATGGATAAGAGGGCAGACCTAGGAGCAGCGGATGAACAAGGGAAGCAGGACATAAAGCATGAGAGATGAGGAATGACAGTGCTGGAAGTGACAGCCGTATCAGTGTAGAAACACCATGTAGCGGAATTACGCCAAAGGTGGCGTGGAAAATTACAAACACGAAAATCCTATCAGTAGTGACATGGAGTAGGAGGGCAGTCCTGAGCGCCACAGGGGAGTGCAAGGCAAGGAGGGCATTAAGAAAGGGAGGTGAGGGTTTAAGGCGCTGTGTGCCACAACCGCAGTAGTTTAAAAACACTATATGGCAGAATTTTTACATGGGCTGTGCTTATCGAGAGTGACACGAAAAAAGTGTAGCACGATACCCAAAAGGGATCGGGTGCTGCTTAGGTAAACGCATAGGAATGTGAAGGGCAACAAACAGGGGAGGGAAGCTACCCCAAACAGCCTGGGTTGGTTCAAACAAGAGGGAAACGCTGGGGGAGTTTCTCGAGGTTACCTAAAAATTAGTTGTTGCGTGAAAAGGGGGGATAATGTAGGTAAGCTCAAGAAACTCCCCTAAGGCCCCTACCTTAGCACTTATGTATGTTATTTACGTTCTTCTTTCAAACCCTGATGAAGTTCTTTTCAAGAACGAAACGCGTTGGCTGATGTTTATGTCTATGCATTTGGATTTACCTAAATAAAGGCTTTTTCAACGAAGGAACTGATCAAGCTTCAATATTATTGCTAATACTCTGGTGGTGCACTGCTCCATCATTTTTGCACCATGTTGTTAATGGTTGGGGAAAAGCCAAGTCTTTACCAACCGTCTGAAGATCTGGTGGTCAGGGGTGCTACGGATAGGCAGGGGTAGGCAATTACACAGAGTGGGGACCCTCACTTTAAAAGAACGTCCACCCGCTCTAGCCCTCCTTATCCAGGGGACTATGGCAAAGTGCTGATCTGCAGAACACAGAGCATATGTGAGGACATAGTGGGAACAAAGATCGCTCAAGATTCCTCAGTCAGTGCCCAGAAGTATCTTATGAACGGTGCAAAGGGCCGTTAAGTGTATTCTCTGTTCCACAGGCAGCCAGCGAAGCTGTTGGAGGAGGTTGGGCACATGACAGACACTCGGGAGAGAAAACAGAGTGTGGGCGGCCACGTTCTGGATACATTGAAGCCTCTTGGTCACGTACTTGTTGGTTCCCAGGAGTAGCAATTTGCAGTATACAATATGCCAGGGGCATGTATCTTGTATGCGGCTCCGAGGACCTGCCACACTGGTTGTGCAATCCACAACGGTAGCTCATCAATGGTCCCACAGGTTTTCTCTGGTGGGGCCTATGTGCATGGGTTACTGTTACTTAGTCTAGGGTTTAGAAAGCTAAGTGCCAAGGTTCTGCATGTCCCCTGCTATATCGGAGCTCTCCCTGTATACTGGGTGCAGTGTTGGGAAGACATTTCAGTGTGTGCATTACACGCAAGAGTTGTGATTGGCACAAGGTGGCGTGTTCGGTACAACAGGTCCTACTTCTTGCATTGCATTAGCATGAGGAGGTGAAGGGAAAGGCTGCTGAGCATTATTTTCCACGGGCAGAATAGTCACAGTATAGTGCTTGGTATTGATGACTTATCAGTGGTGAATCCTCTCCGGCAGTACAGATGGGTTCGGTAATGGAAATGTTACTTTAGAAAAGTGGGAATATCGATGTGCATGGTTTGTTTGCCTAGCTGCCTGTCTCCTAATTCACAACGGATGCTAGGGGAACATCCATATTTGTGCATTCCTGATAGAGGGCCATAAACTAGGGGTTTGCGGGGAACTGAAGATCTCTGACTTTGAGGGGCCTTTCTGGGATGGGTATGTGGGAGTAGAATTGGCACCTACAGTCAAAGGGGCAGGGTCTTGGCCCATCTAAATATTGTGATCAAACCTCCTGGGGAATCCTGACAGACAGATAAACATTTAGAGAAGGCCTGTTCATTTCAAAGGGTGCCTCTTCAACTGATCACCTCTTCATCACGGTGGGTATAACTACTGGGACTCGAAGTCCAAAAGTAGAAACACTTTTGAATTTGAAACCATTCTATGTTGGTTCGATGCTAGGAAATTGAGAGTGAGGCTAAAAATCACTTGGGTACTGAAACTGGAGTATTAGAAGACTTGTGGAGGCTTGGAGATTGTTGTGCTCCAGGAAGGGGACTCTCACTTGGAGGATTTTTCCTGGGTGTTGCTTGTCTATAGCTATTGCCAACTGTCATGGCCTGGTCCTTGAAGTACTCTCCAAGACCAGTGAGCTGGCCTCCTGTCCACGAGATCTCAGAAACACAACAGATCTCACGGTCTCTACAAGATTATAAGGACTTCACTGGGTACGGCAGACATAAGTGGAAGTGATTGTGGTTGGGACAAGGACCATCCTGACATTCACATCATCTCACTGTGCAACAGGAGTGTGTGGGCAAAGATCAGCAGCCATCTGAGGTGCCAGGACATGAGTTCAAGAAGTGTGAGGGAAGCCTGCAGAGTCCAAGGGACAAGTGCTTGAACAAAGGGGACCTGTACTTGCTTGAGCTCCAGAACTTGTGGTGTCTGAGGGGTGTTGGGGGAACCTGAGCTGGGAGCTGAGACTATCTTTCGCCTCCACATCAGGAGAATATGAATGTGCCTGACATCATGGCCTCTGAGGTCATTGTCTCCCTCTTCTTGGACCCATGCCACAGGGTGCTATGTTTTGGAAAACATAGAGACGAGACCCAAGGGGTTTTGTGTGCCTTGTGGGCATTCACAGCCGACTGTCAAGGGTCTACGGAAGGTCGTACCTTCGCTTGAGGAGAAACATTTCTCTAGACAGAAAAGCATGCCACCTTCCCCAGTCACAACCTTTTGTCTAGGGGAGAGGACAATCTCGTACCTGTGCAGGTGCTGTCAGATGCCTAGAGGTCTAATCTGGATGGACAAAAGTAAGTAACAGGTTCCTTCCATATTAGGTGGCTTAGATTGGATAGTCTACTGGGCGCCAGCCAGCGCATCGTGTATCATTAGCTGGTTAAGTTGAGAGACTGAGGGGCTGTCCCGAGGCATAGTCAGAGACTAGAGACTGACTTTACTGCAATGGGAACGTCCAGCTGTAGCATATAACTCTTACATGTATATCCAATGTGTCTATCATTTTAATTTCAATAGAGAAGTTTGACACTTTCATATAATTGTAGAGTATATACAATGTGGATCTCATTTTGATTTCAGTATTTGTAATTTAAAGACAAGTGTTTTTTATCCATAAGGTATGGACTATTTTTGAGGCAAACGCAGTGTGCTGAGAGGGGGGAGTTGTGCCAATACATTACACTAGCGCCCTAGGGAAAAGCTTGACTGCTGAGTGAAAAGCTACCAGCGGTTGAGCACAAATTATCTGACAAGTGTATCATACTCGTCCTATTTAGAACAGTGAATTCTAACTGGATATGATGATCTTGAGCCAGCCCGAAACTGCTGGTTCTAACACCCTGATTCCAATTAATTGCTTCAGATGACAGAATTGATTAGCCCTGTGTTTGAAACTCAGATTACTGGTGGTAGTATGTCCATATGGATGATCTGAGGAAAAGAGGAACGTCTCTTTCAAAAGAGATCAGTACACGTATGTTCAACGAATGCAACTTTATTCAATTCAAACATCTAATCATCAAACCTAAAAGATAATTATGATATCATTATTCAAATAATATTTAACGAATGACACAAACAACACCTGCCTCGCAACACAGTCTCTTCTTCAGGGCTCTTAGTTAAACCTAAACAAACTTTATTATGATATATTCACACATATAATGAAGAAACCAAAAGTAAAAGACATTCTATTATCTGTAAGGATCACAATTGACCATATCAACAGTAAACTCATAACCAGAATGACACCAGCAACCTCATTACATGCTATGAGAACATAATATTCGCTAATTTAAAATTTGCTTGAACATGATTCACATTCAATCCACAAGATTGAGCATCTGAACAGTAAAATCAGAATCAGAAGGACACTGCCAACCAATATACATGCTGCAAGAAAATAATATTAAAGATTTGTGTTACCATGATTCAAATTAGCATGGCAAACAATACAAATATAATGGATATTTTAAAATAGATTTTTTTAGAAAAGTGGATTTTCTGAACATGTGAAATTAGGCAATGTGGACCATGAAATATAGACCTAAAAGTTTTGATCCATGAGAAAATAGATCCAATCTCTCAAACATCCCCCCTTCCTGGGCTGAGTTTAAAAGAAAATGTGACAGTCATAAAAGATACTGTTACAACATGAGACACACTGATGAAAAACTCAAAAAGACCCATTTGCCAAAAGGAATATAATACAATTCTCAGATTTCCAGGACCCAGTCTGCCTTTATGCAGTAACCTTTCTCAAAAACGTTGTTATTCCTGAATTTAAGTAATATTAATTTGCAACCCACCTGATATTTTCTAATAAATATATATCCACTTCTGCTCAATCATTGGTTCAAAATTCCCTCTCCATGTATCTGTGATAAAAAATATACCACAAATAAATCTATGTCCAAAACGTGATTTCTCAGTAGAATCCTCTTGCTCAGACCACTCCCAAATAACCTGAAGTCCTTCCATAATGATGACAAGTAATTATCATGGGTGAATATAGCAAGATGACATTTTCAATATCAAACACCCTGTGCAGTCATTGACTGAGCCCAATTAACCATGTGCCCAGCTCACAGTACGTGAAGTACCTCAACCCCATTTGCAATAAAAGTGAATGAAATAATTACCCCTAAATGTCCTAAACTTGGCACCCCTGCTATAAAATGTATCCGATCACCTTATAAAAAATCTCACAAATGATCATCCCTCGCACAAAATTCAATCCATTGACCCCACGTATAGGGACACTAAAGAAAGTAAAATAAACATTATTCATCCTGAGTGCATGGCCCCACAAATATTACATTTAACTGTGATTACATCAAGTAAACCAACACATTTCATACTTTTTACCTTAACATGTCTAAACAACAAGGTTCCTATCTGATAATTACATAGTAAATAGAGCAGTCTTTTTACATTTTGTTTTGAGATTTCCAAACAAAACATTCTCCAAGTGATCTAACCCAGGAAATTAATAAGAGACTCTTTCCAGTTGATTTTCATCACCGGTTATTCCTATTTGCAACTTTTGTCACAAAAATCGTTCTTGTAAAAATATCACACCCATGAAGATCATCACATGATATATATTTATTTTGAAGCACAAACAAGATCCATTCCATAAAAAAATACATTGTGTTCAAACTCTATCTTTTAAATCCATAATGTTAGCGGTGCTGCTCTCCTCATGCTACGCATTCATGAATGTTCAATCCTTTTAGAAACAATGAAAATATCCCCCTCCATGTAATTCTTCTGAATTAAAATTGCAATGAAAGGAAATTAAAAAGAAAACGAAAGAGACTCCGGGACATAATTGAATACAATCTGACAACATTCTAATAAGAAAAACTTGTTTTTTTATTTTAAATAAAAGGAACATAACATTAACAATGAAATCTAAGTAAACATCAGAGTGAATACACTATGTGTTCTGTACTCAACTCTCAGTGTTTCATAGCCCAATAGTATCATTCTATTTCCTGGCACGGCTTCTAATAATTTGTGCCTAATTTCCATCCCAAGCCTACAAGGGTTGATTGGGTCTTCCCCTGACAAAAATACTAATTTCCATCATGGCATCATACTGATCATAAAGACTTGTCTTTCCTTTAGAAAAGGGATGTAATAATCAAATATAATTAAACTTCAAAGTAAATGTAAATAGAATCGGTGCTCTATACTCAAACTCCATCAGACGGATGTTATAAATAACCACAAAACACTTCTAATTTTTCCATGCTTATTCTCCAAAACATAAAACAATGATAAATTAAAACGCAAGTTACAAAAGGCCGACAATTGATTTCATTAAGTATTAAAATACCTTTTAAAGTATGGTATACAATTCTCTATACAAGTTGAGTCCAGATTGCACTGTTTTCAATGTATTGATCCAGAAGGTCTCCTTGCTCTGACTCTTGTCACCACATTCCCACACAACTATGTGTTCAATGGACAAAAAATGAATCTTATATATTTCCAACACAGATTGCTCCTTCTTAAAATGTACTGCCATAGGATATTTCAAATCATTGTTTTAATCGCTCTACTGTGTTCTTTTGATCTCTCCTTAATTTTCCATATTAGCTATTACAGCTAAACAATTCAAAGTGTTACAAAATATCAAATGAATATTAAGTAAGCTTCTCTTCTCAACTTATACATATTTTCAACAGGTGCAGTTTCTGCACTTATATCAACCCCTCGGTTTCTCAGGTTACCATCTTTGTGCATCAAAAGAAGTTTTCAATTATTTCTTATACTTAATAGTATATCAAGGACTTAATAGGGTATTCAGTGTAGGTGTGTTTGTAAGAGTGACCCAATGTCTGGGTCAAGGAAGAGAACCTCCCAGTGCTTTAGAAGACTTCCATAGACTATTCCGTTCAAATTTCTATGTGTTGAGATAAACCTGATGTCATCTATTTCATTTGTTGATCCTTTCACTTTTTCTTTCAAAAAATGATCTGTTCTCATATTATTCACTCACTCTCCAGCTAAATTGAAAACCCTATAATCATAACCTCTCTAGAAAAATGTCTGAGTAAATTCCTGTGCATAGTTCTCATTTCCATGCTGTAAACTGCATTTCCTCTTGACTCAAAAAAATTCTCCATGAGCAATATTGTTAATCTGTTTGTTTAAGTGACCCAACCTAAAATGTAAAATAGCACTTGTTGATGTTTGCTTTTTAAATAATCTACATACAAGTCTTCCTTTATCGATGTACAACTCCAAATATAGAAAGCAAATATTGGTTTTACTGCATCTGTCATTATTAAAGAATTTATGAAACATTTTTAAATATTCAACAGTGCCTTTCCAAATCCTTTTTATTTTTTTAAAATTTTTAGTGGATACCAGAAAAACAGCAAAAATCAATGTGACATACATTCACATATACAGAAAACAGAATACCATATCTGTTGGCCAGATTTTATATTTTTACCATACCCGCCCACCACCCATGGTGGATCCCCACAAGGAAAGAAAAAAGAAAGAAAACACCAAAATATATGATAACCAACTTGGAAGTATTAATATTATATAAGCAATTAATCCTTGTTCAACCACCTAGTTAGGGATTCCCATATCATTTCACCTTTGGCCCTTGACCTGCTCCCCCTTCTTCTGAACCCAGATATCTCCCAATTATATATAAATAATAATTTGCTAAACCATACATTTATTCACGGGAGGATTTGGATCGAGCCAGACCGTAGCCAGACAGAACCGATATACCGCCATAGTTATATACACCATTTTACGCTCTGCTTCCTCCATCTCCTGATTAGAAATTCCTAGCATAATAGCCTGCGGAGTCAGTGATAAAGGGTATCCCAGTTTGGATTCTAGCCGTTGTTCTATTTGACCCTGCAAATGAGAAAGACCAGAGCAAGTGGCAAACATATAGGTGCTATCCGCGGCCAGCAACCCACACAGAGGGCACTTTATCGTCAAAACCCCCCCAACGGTGGATGCGCGCCGGAGTAATGTATACGTTACACCAAGTCTTAAAACATTGTACTTGCAAATTAGCAGAGGTGCATGTTGTTTGGCTAAACAAGAGTGAGTCTTCACATTCACCTTGCCCAGCAGATACACTTGCTTACCATCTCTCAAAATGCTTGGTCAAATCATCCCCCATTTTTTCATTAATAACCCTATATGAAGACGATGTTGTAGCTTGGCCGCTCTTAATTATATCTAATAGAGGGATTCGATCCTGATTGCTAAGTCTCTTGGCGACAAAATCCCTTATCTGGAGGTATTTAAAAAAATATTTATTCTCGATCCCAAATTTATCTTTGATAACCTCAAAAGTAAGCATTTCGGCATTCAGAATAAAATCCCCTATACACTGAACATCTTTCTCAACCCAATTTTTTAAATATATATCATGAAAGATGTCCAGAAGTACACAGTTATTGGGTAATGGGGAGTATAGATGTATCCGCCCAATCCCAAACTTTTATCTGACTGCAATCCAGACCCTATATACCCCAAGTAGAACCTTAAAGTTGACCCTCTTAAAATAAGCAAAACTTATCTGACGCAGAAGAAGCCCTCTGGCTTCTGTCCCTAGGATTAAATGGTACATTGAGATCTCTGAGCATCCCAAATTCCCACCATTTAGCAACTCCCCCATCTGTTGCAACATAATTACCCAATAGTAAATTTGAAAGTTAGGGACGGACCAGCCTCCCCTATCTCTAGATAGATTCATGAATCTAAGTGCTCTCTTAGGGCGCTGTCCAGCCCATAGAAATCTTGTAACTAGCTGATCGACCTTCTGGAACCAAACTTTGGGTATATCTAAGGGAATTGCTCTAAAACAGTATAACATTTTGGTCAGAAAAATCATTTTTAAAACATTGTTCCTCCCAATTAGAGTTAGATGTAAATTGTTCATTCTTCGAGAATCAGACGTAATTTTCTGAAGAAGCGGTTTTAAGTTGATATCTACAATATCTTCAAGTTTGGAGCTTATCTGTATACCTAGATATCTGGCATTTGGTACTATCCACTGAACAGCTAGTGTAACCTTATTGTTGATGACGATTTCTGTTTTATTATCGTTCAGCTGGTAGCCAGATATCTTACGAATTTTGATGTCAAAATCGTTATTTCCTCCAGTGCCTGCCGGGGGGCAGCGGTTATTATTGCTAAATCATCTCCGTAACCCAAAATGTTTGCGTCTCCCCCTCTAGCACAGATAGGTTGAATTATTTGATTCTCCTGGATCTTCCTAATTAGTGGATCAATATAGATGGCAAATAGCAAGGGTGAGCACGGACATCCTTGCCTTGTTCCACGCATTATATTAATCTCCCCAGACTGTGCCCCCCATCAAAGCCATCTTAGCAATTGGATCTTTATACATACTTTGTATTGATTTTAGGAAACCATCCCCGATCACATAGTGTTTCAAGACGGCCTATAAAAAGGCCAGAAGACCCTATCAAATGCCTTTTCCGCATCTATAAGAATTAAGGCCATAGGGTCTCCTGTAACCTTGGTGTAGTCAAACAATGTTATTGCCCATCGTATGTGATCTATAGTTTCACGCCCAGGGACAAAATCGTATTGTTGTGGAGAAACCATTTTTTTAATAACCTGTGCCAATCTATTTGCGAAAACCTTGGAGTGAAACTTAATATCGCTATCTATTAAGGTGATAGATCGGCATGGCCCTGGATTGGTCGCCACTTTCCCTTTTTTAAGAAATACCACAATCTTAGCATTTCGCCAAGACTCCGGAGGTATATCTCCACTCTGAACAATACAAAACATCTCAAGCATTATTGACGAAAGCTGAGTCTGGAAGGTCTTAAAAAGTTTGCCTGGGAGATAATCAGGACCAACAGCTTTACCTGGTAATAGTGAATCTATTGCCCGGATTATTTCTCCTAGACTGATCGGGGCATCTAAGAAATCCCTGTCTGCCGGGGACAGTTGCCAATTCTGATCTCTTCAAAATATCTCTTGATTTCAGCCTGTAGATTACAGGTATCTCTTATATCTTCCGGGCATAGTGTCTGGTAAAATTCCTGAAATGAAGAAAGAATTTCCCCTGAGTCAGTAACTAAGCAGATATCAGGATCTAAAATACCTACAATCCGATTTTGTGCTTCTTTTTCCCTAATCAGCACAGCTGGCATATGGCTTACCCTCTCGTTACATTCGTAGAGCTTGGAGTGCCAGGCTACATATCTACCCGCAGATTTAGCAATTGAGATTTCCGTTATAGCAGATTTAGCTATTGAAATCCCAGTTTGAGCCATTTCAACAATTTCATCCCGCCCTTCTGTCAAAAACTTCGCCAGATGACTCTCAGCTTTAGTGACTGTTTCATGCATCGCCTTGGTCTTATTTCTCTCTTTTTTCTGAAGCTCCCACCCGATCCCAGCTTTTAAAGTGTCCCAAACATTTTTAATACCTGTGCTTCCAATGTTTTCATTAGGAAATCTAGTAATCCATGTATCCATATGTTCTATATAGGCCTTGTCGCTTAGAAGCGCCCTATTAAATGTCCAGCTAGCAGCTTGTTTCTGGCATTTAATATTCACTTCCAATACTAAAGGGTTATGATCAGACATAACTCTGGGAAATTTTATAATTTTACTACCTTGGACCAGACATCAAGAAATAAAAAAGTAATCTAATCTTGCATGTGACCTATGTGGTGCAGAGAAGTAAGTAAATCCTGGATCATTCCCTTCGGTTAAAGACCACATGTCATGGAGATCTTTCAGTTGACTGAGAGATCTAAAAACTTTCAGTTTCTGCCCTTAATAAATTATTTCAGGGTGATTAGATATCACGCACCCCATATTAATATTAAATTCACCACAAAGTATGATCGGAGATGGCCAACCCACCAGCTCCAGACCAAGCCAATTGTACATTTCAGGGTCATCCAGTACTGGTCCATAAATAGAACATAATGTAAACATACTGCTACCAATAGTGCATTGCGTCATAGCCCACCTTCCATATTTATCAGAGGTAGCGCGGGTGAAATTTGCCATACCGCGCCATGCAAATATAGCCACACCCTTTGTCCTGACCTCCTGTTTAGTCCACAAAATCAATTGAAACCTATCCAGCTCCAAAACTTTATTTCTACTATGTATCTGCCTTCAAGATTTGCATATCTTCTCTTATCCTAGGTCGTTTAGCAGTGTAATTTAATCCACAGATATTAACGGAAGCAATCCTAATACACCCCATTAGGTATGCTGAGCAGAACCAGATACAATGTGACCTTAAACATTATTAAAAAAATGAAAAAACTTATCCTGACACATAAAAACCTTTACCCCCCAGAGTCCCCTCTGTTCAAAATAGGATCCACCACCCTAACCCCCCTCTTCCCTCCCCACACCCTTAACTAGAGCACAAAAGGTCCTCAGACCCTTGTGATGCCTCCTGCGTTGATGTGCACCCAGAGTGTTTCTCCCGAACCCGCAGCAAAACAAAGAAGAAAAAAACAACACACTCCATCCCAGTACACCAAACAAGCCACCCAGTTTCAATTGGATCATCAGGATTCGCTACAATCAATGTATCATTCCATATTAATTGCGCATTAAACATTCTACATCATACAATCCATCAAAACCAAACCTTTAAATTAGACAGATACCCTCCATGAGCACAAAAAAGATTTAATGTAATTGCGCCCCAGAGGCCCAGAACCCGATCCGACATCAGTTAACTCCTTTAGATAGTTTTCCGCCTGAATCTCCGAAGTAAATACCCTAACCCGCCCCTGGCAGATAACTTTCAGCCTAGTGGGATTCAACAAATACACTTCACATCCATGTTTTTGGAAGGGGCTAATCAGCTGCCGGAGATGCCACCTTCTTTCAACAGTAGTGTGGCAGAAGTCGGTCGTACAAAAAAAGTCTGCCCTTCTGCTGATTTTTTAGCGTCTGGTCTGCTTTTTCAAATATTGCTTGATGCAATAAAAAAGTTCCCAAAGAATATCAAAATTGCTGGGGGTTTAGGGTTGGGGCCAGGATTACTTTTAACCATGAGGGGAAACCTGTGAACATGCTGGATCTCCGCCTCCCAGTTCCAGTGAGAATGATCTGGAAATGCCAATTGAAGAGCTTTAGCACAAACCCCCGTATATCACTCCCCTCTGCTTTTTCTTCAATGCCCAGCAAGCGTAGATTGTTCCTTCACTGCCTATTTTCGGATTCTTCCAATTTCCAAAGGATGTCCATCATTCTAGCATCATTAGCAGATGTTTTTTTCTCCGGGCTTTCCAGGCTGGCCTCTAGTCCCACTACACGTTCTTCTAGGGCAGTGGTTCTTACCGTCACTTCTTAGCAGGCTTTAGTTGTTTTACGAATAGCCCCCTGGATTTTTTTGGTTGCCAATTGTGCCCTTTTGTGCTCCTGCCAAGCCTAGGATTGCATTGCCTTTAGAGTTGTGTACATTAAGCTGATTGAGGGAGCAGGCTCCACTTTTTTGCCAGAGGTACTACGGATTTCCTCCTGGAACCCTGGGCATACCCCTGGTCTCCCTTCTGCCGCTAGATTCGTAGTGGAATAATCCCATTGCAGATGTTCCATGGTGTCAGAGTGAGAGCTTTCATGCAAGGAGCCCTCATCATTTTTTTCCTAGGACGATTAGCTGCCCTTCTTAGTGTATCTGCCGTTGTAGGTGGGCTGTCGCTATCATCCCCTGAAGCGTCTATGTCCATGTTATCAGGATCGCTCACATAATTTAAACCCGATTCCTCTGGCAATGAAAACAAATTCTTCCCATCTGGGGTGCCCAGCACTATATCGCCAAACTCATGAAACTCAGGAGCAGTAGCACCCACAATAAGTTTAATCCTCGCACCAGCTATTCCCTCCTGTTCATTGCTGTGGGGTGTACCTTCTAGACCTGCTATTTGAACAACTAGAGCATCCCCGGCGTCCTGGACGCTACACACTTTGCTAATTGCAGGGGGATCCTCTGTGCCCAACCCCTCAAGAGCAGCTGCAATGTCGTGGGTACTGGTTTTAACAGTAGGGGAAGCCATTAGAGATCTGGGGCCAATGTTAGTGTTAGCATTTTTCCCCAATAAACAAGTAAGCTGCTTCTGTTGTCTAGCACTTACCAGTTTGCTGGAAAACATTCCTGGGACAATGGGGGTCTTTTTCCACGCACCCTCCTCCAGCGGATACCGTTCTATGTCAGGAGTCCCTTTCCTGCTCCCTGCTTTTTTCACATTGCCCTGAGGGGGAGTAGCAATTGCCTCAGATTCCCTTGCAGCAGGCAGCTTCTTGGGAGGCACAGCTCACTTTGTACCGGTGGCTCCCTCCTTCGGCACAGCTCTCCATGTCCACCAGTCCACGTCCTCTCCGTGTTTGCCGGCCAGCCAAGTCCGCCACGCAACCAGGTACGTTCTGCGGAGTATAGTGCGGAAGCGGAATTCCACCATGCTTAGTCTGAAAAGGCTTAGTCCTGCAAAGCTGACCATCTGGAGCAAAGGGGCAATTACATTATTGTATCCCGTTTCCCCTGCAGTTCTTTAAGGCACAGCTGAGATCCTTGAGGTACAGCGGAAATCTAACTACTCGTTTGGCTGCTCATTAGCAGCGACGGTCCAGAACAACATCCACACAGCTCACGCAGCTGCCATCTTGTCCCCAATTGCCTGTCAAGGATTTTTTAAACACCTTTCCAAATCCTAAAGAATATTCCCAAAGTTCAGTCCAGGAATGCTGTCTCTCATAAAGCCCCATGCAAAGGTTTGTATAAGAGGAAGTTAATCTGGAAACCATAACCTTTCCTTTTTTTGTATTGGTGCAATTGATTCTTATAGAAGAAAAATCTGTTATGTAACACAATACATAATAGATCCATACCTCAATGGCTTAGCAAATAGAAAAACACTTTATTGCTTCCATCCCAATTTTAAGCTCAAAGCTTGAGTGCAGGGTATTTACATCCATAAGTACCTGAAGACAATCTGAATCCCTAACAATGTCTCTTACTGGTATGGTAAATTATTTTGTTTCTTTGGTATATGAGCATAATGTACTAAAGAAAGAAGCCAGATGGATATATTCAGATAAAATTATCGGTGTGCTCCCTATCTCTGATATGATTGGTCTTCCAAGGGGTATCCTTCTTCCTTTATGTATTTTGGTTAAAAAATAATCAATAGCAATTAAAGGGTCTTCAACATTCAAATAATTTCTCCTCTGCCTCCAATAACAGTTTGTCAAGATATACTTTCAATTTGGATTTGTGTAACTTCCCCAGTACATCAA
This sequence comes from Lissotriton vulgaris, assembly GCF_964263255.1. Lineage (NCBI taxonomy): Eukaryota > Metazoa > Chordata > Amphibia > Caudata > Salamandridae > Lissotriton > Lissotriton vulgaris. The sequence continues at coordinate 1,452,346,354 of NC_141685.1, forward strand.
GAGCAGAATGTTTGGCCTTCAGTGAATTAGAACAATCCCTCTTTTGGTGAGTAGCCTAAAAATTGTCATCTTTAAAATTCAGGATAGCCACATTTCCTCCCTTTTCTGCTTGCCTTATAACAATGGAGCAGTGAGACTTCAATTCAGGTAATGCTTTCAAATCATCTTTATTTAAATTATACCCAATACCATCATATACTTGTGTTTCAAAATCCCTCAGCATCTAACTTTGAAAAATGTCTATTACATTGTCTGTTTGCCTCAATGAAACACACCTCAAATTTGGTCTTGAACACTTCCTTTAGTGGTTTCAGAGTCTATGTTCAATTGGTGTGTAAGATCTTGTATAATACAATTATCATAATACTCTAAACTCATCAATAGTGATATATCCATCAACTGTTTAATAGTAAGACAGCTCCCATCTTTCTGAGTAGCTACATCTTTTTTCATTATGGGTTTACTAGCAAAATAGTTATTCCGTTTTAATTTGCTTGTAAATCTAATCAGATTTACTTTAGCTGATATATATCCATCTATGTGTGGTTGCACAACTCACATCCCTATTTAAAACATTTATTTATATTGTGATCCCCAAGTGAATCGTGGATTCAGCTCTTACCCTTTGCGTTGCTTACTTATGCATGCCAATGGTAAACACAATAAAGAACTGAATTAAGCTTTCAAAAAATGTATTGATACAATCATAGTCTTGAATAGAAAGAATGAGATGTGATTACTAGGCAGACAAATCAAAGCAATGTAACCATCATGATAAACATGGTGAAAAGAATAAACAGTCCAACCTTGGCAGTCTGATTTATATATATTTCTACCTATCAGTACACTGGCCTTCAGGGGGCAGAGGAGCACTCCAGTCATGATTGTCCGGGAACAAAGGCTATGTTCGTCATGCAGCTTTGCTGACTCTTATCTACAGAGAAGTATTGCCAATCCCACTTTAGGTTGATTCCCTGTCCGAGTTATCCCGGTATGGGGGCTCAGGCTAACCTAAGAGATCAGGCAGATAGTACACCCACTATGTTCTCACAGTAGGGGTACAATTTCTATAATAAAACCAATGTACTGGAGGCACAGCTCTGATGCAGTGATTAGTCTAGATGTTAGAAGCTGTCTCCAAACGGGTGACGCAAGCACTAGGATATCTTGTTCGGTGTTCTTAGCCTTGAACAGTGTACTGACTACATAGCAAGAAAGGGTTTCTAAAAACAAGCAAAATGTACAGTGTCTTCTCAAAATAAATGCTGCAAGCAAAATATGTAAAAATTACATTGCATAAATGATGTCTGCTAAAACATGTTAAATATATAACTAAAATGGCGAACCAAAGTGGCCCTAAGAATGCCAAGTGACACCCTCCTCTTGGCCGTTGAAGTACACAGCTTCTATCTAAATTATACTAAAAAGCGACAAACCCTGTACTAAGAAATGGTCATGTTCACAGCTAAGCAAGCAGAAGTCATCTAAAAATATGCCCTTTAAATTATGCTATAAAAAGAAAAAATGTGAAAAACTATTTATAAAAGCAAGGGCCATATTAAAATTCAAAGGACGCTCCCAAGACATTGACTATTTTCTCAGTGTCACAGGATCCAAGATAAATATTTCCACAATAGCCTTGTGGACGAGTCCCAAAGAAAAAAGATATTCAGCACCCTCAACCAATGCTTGTGGTGTGCCATTCTACCTGCATTAGAAGAGGCAGAATCCAAAAACTCAGGAGCTGAAGCAACCAGATCCAAGGAGAAGAATGGCTCATGGAAAGCCTTCTGAAGCAATCGCAGTCTCATGGTACAACTCTGAAAATGGGTCCTCATCCAATGCATCTGCAAGTCCATGTCCCTAGATTGTACCAATAGCATTGCAAGTTAAATGTTGAGCGCACATTTGAAAGGCTAGTGTAATGGAACACAGGCTGCATACAGGTAAACCACATAGGTTGAAAGGACAGGAACATCTCACTGTTCAGTTATTGAAGCAGAGACACTCCAAAAACCTGTTTCAAGCATTTCCAACACAGTTGGACGAGCAGTAGATCCATCACCATTTGGCCTCAAAATGGAACATCCCATTGCAGAGCAGCAAAAATGGGACCAAAATACCACAAATGAGAAACAGCACAAGTAGTATGCCCCGAATAGCACTAGAAAGCAAGCTTATGAAGGCTGATATCACTCTAAAAATGGTCTGACACATGCTGACAAAGCCAACACGAACACTTTAAAAAAGTGTACTACACTTGCGGTCTTGTAAGCATCAAATATGCGATGCACAAGTTCACCAAAACGTCGGAGGATGACTTTGCTACTTGGAGGTCAAAAGCCTCACAGGAAGATGTAAGTGCCACGTCCTTTTGAAAACAATACAGCTTTTAGTCTGCTCAGTTTGTCAAAGTTAACTTTGAAAGTTGGAATGAAAGGCCATAAGCTAACTTCTGTAAGCATGTGCGTTGATGGAAATAGCACAAAATTGCAATATGTTACTATCTGAGAGACCTAAGCCACATATGGGTCACCTGCTATTATCTCACTGCAACCTTTATTGTTCAACATCAAATAACTTCCATTTGAAAGTAATCTAATGACTGGATAATTTGAAGAAGCTGGTAATCCCTTCAAATAACAGACCAGATTGGCCATCAAAGCATTACAAGTCCAATTTAGTGTTATTTTCTCACAATTAGTGAGTGGCCAAGCAAAGATTCACATTTGTTTCCACGAAGGAACACTTCCCATTCCCAACATGCTCATTTGTAATCGTAGGCGAATGAACACAATTTGTGGATGAAACTCTCCCCTAAAGACTCATATCTGCAGACTAGAAAATGTTTCAAGCAAGATGTGAAAAGAAAAGTTGAAATTGTGATTGAGATTTCCCCGTCTATTAAACATACTGCTGATGGTGTTTCAGTTTTCTAACTTCATCAATGTTTAACATTGTATATGTAGAGCCCTTACTTGTTTCTATATGTTAAATTAAAAAAGTGGAACAATTCTGTTGTGTTTAAGTATCTCCATGGCATGCAGAGAGATTTTAAAACTTGTAATGTCCAATTTAAGTACATAATCGCCTTTACTCTAACTCTGCCCTTGATATAATAATGACTTGTCAATTTATATAATGTTAATTGCAGAGGATACAATGTAACACAACTGTAAAATATGAGTTGACAATGTATTTATGCCATTATCAAAAAGAGCAAGTCCTTTTTTTAAAATAAATTAGCTTGATCTATTTGCCTTAATCATGCAACAGCTTCCATAAGTGACAGTTTGCAAATTTCATTATTGACAGCATAAATATATCTCTTAGCACATTGAGACCTAAGACCTAACAAGGAATCTTGCAAATCCATGTCATCCAAAAGGAGAGCTAGATTTTTTTTTACCCCAGACAAAGTGGAATGTTGCAACCATTGCTGACATACCTTTTCCGTGGAATAGGTGGTAATAACACAAAGTGTTGAGACTGAATGTGATGAGGGTTCGGTCTGCTAGCTTTAAAACCCAGTGTAGAGTTGAAAAAATGCTCATGATAATCATTTGTGTCCACTGGCCACAATAACCACCCATTAGGACCTGAGAGTGTAGAATTGTATGTACCATTTTGCACCATACTATTGAGATGCTTACTAAATGTTGCCAGTTATTAAAACAGGTACTTGAGGGAATACTGGGCACATTCATTTATTTATTTCTTGCCAGACCCAAACAAGTAGTCTGCTTCACCACTCTATTTAACAAAACATATGTGTTGGAATCAAACCAGCTCTAAATAAAGTTTCTGTTCCCTGCGCTTGCCAGTGTCTAGTTCCCCAAACTGAATTGAAATCAATAGTGTCTTTCCAATAGTCATAGTTTATTAGGTCGTAAGATTATTTAGTGGTCTCTGGATGCCATACAATTGATGGATCCAACTACGACCTGAACGGAGTACTCTAGTCATTAAGGATTGCTTTTGTTTTTAAAAGATACTTTATTTATTGTCACATATTACCATTACATTCCAACATTTTGAAGTCTTTGTACATTTATATTTCCAAGTTGACATTGAGTACATTACATTCATGACCTCTTGCCTGTTCTATTGTGCAGAAATACAGCATGTATCTAGGTCCAATATAACCGAGTGCAGTGTAACCAATAAGTATGTACAATATTCACTAACTTTGAACTTGTAACCCCTTCCTACCCATTCCTCCCCCGCCCACCTAGGCTCTGGCATTCGCTTTCGCATCATACACTTCTATTACGTCCCAGCTTTGTGTTGTTATTCCTTTACTTTGAGTTCTCATCTATTATATAAGAGCCATATACACTTCCTCAGTGCCAGTGCCTACTGTGTGTTGGAGGTATTAGAAATGTCATCCGGGTTAGTGCCTTTAAGGGCTTCTATCAGTGTGTCCCTGTCCAATGATATTGGATTGTTCCTTAGCCCATGGGCCTCCTCTGTGCAAGGTAGTGGTTTCTGATCCGCCCATTTTATTAGTTCACTGTGCCATGTGTAAGTTCCAGGGGTTTAGCTGATTTCAAGTGCATGGTGATAGATCTCTTGGCCACTATAATTGCCAAACTCAAGAGCAGAGCTGGACCTTCTGTGACTTTCTACACTCTCAGAGGCCCAACAAACAGTCCAGCACTGAGCCATCTTCTGAAAGATGTGTAGCCTCTTTCATTATTAGTTTAACCCCTCCCCAGAACTCTCCAATACATGGGCATGCCCACAGCATATGTATTAGATCCGCCTCTATCATTTTGCGCCTGGGACATTGATGCGTCGTGTTTGAGTTCTTCTTCTGTAAACAAAGTGGTATTAGATAAGCTCTTTGCAGGACCATATATTGTTTGAACTTAAACTGGCATTACAAAATAACTTCCGTGGGTGCTCCAAACTATCTGTCCATTCCCTATCTGAGTGGTCCCTTCCCACATCTGCCACCCATTGAGCACAAATGGCATCCAGGGGCAGTTTAACGTGCGCCTGGATGCTCAAATATAGCCATTTGATAAGGTGGCTTCCCTGCCCCATATAATAGAGTGATTTAACTAATTTGTGCATCTTGGGTTCTTCCTGTGGAGGAGACCAGTGTTTCTTAACATATCGTAGCAACGCAGCGTGTACCATATCTAGAGTGCTTGGTACCCCCTTTTCTCGTACGAAATTATGATGATCTGTTAGAACTTCCCAGCTGAAGAGGGCCCCTGTTGTTCCCACTCCTGTATCCAGCCATGGTCTGAGTTTGTGTTTCCTGAGTCTACCACTCAATAGTGGGATCCTCACTAACGGGATGTTACCCGCAAAGGGGCTGCAGCTAGACGTGTATTTCAGAACCTTCTTCCAGCATGTCAGTGCAGCTTGCATTAAAGGCGGTACTATCAAGGTGAGTTTACATTGCGGCAGTAACAGTGCGTCCAGCAGTCCCTGTTCAATATTTATGATAGTGAAGCCGATCTCTTGTAAGTTACATCCCATCGTCCAGAGGGACAGCCACTGTAATTGACTTGCATAGTAGTAGGCTCGAAAATCTGGTGCGCCCAGGCCTCCTCACTTTGTGTCTATTTGTAATTTCTTAAGGCTCACTCTACGATGACCCGTTCCCCAAATAAGATCCAATAGTATGGTGTTAAGTGTGTTAAAAATAATTGGGCGTACTATAATTGGTAAATTAGTAAAATAATAAAGGAGCCCTGGAAGCACCACCATCTTAGACAATGCCACTCGACCAATTGCCGAGAGAGGCAACGTGGTCCAAAAAAGCTACTTGTGAGCATATTGTCCTGTTGACCTTATTGAGGTTACCCTCTAACATGTCTGCATGGGAGCGATATATGTTGATACCCAAATATTTAAACATGTGTCGCACAACTGCTAGGGAGAGCAACCCAAGATTAATTCTGTCATGGCGTGGTTAGTCTTGGGAAAAAAAGACTTTTGATTTTGATTCATTTATGTCTAAGCCAGAGGTCCATCAGAAACTCGCAAAAATTCCCGGTATCGGGTCTAGGCCTCCCAGAAGTTCCCTCGCATAAATAATTATGTCATCGGCGTACGTGGAGATCAAATGCACAATTTTGCCTATTGGTATTCCACATTGAATAGTTTCCTGTCTTAGTTGTAGAGCCAATGGCTCTAGCGCCAGTGCGAACAATAGTGGGGACAGGGGGCAGCCTTGTCTCGTGCCCATGTGTACTCGGTATTCCCGAGAGATGTGTTTACAAGTCCTAACCCTCAGCGTCGAGGTTTCGTAGAGTAAGTGTATACATCTAAAATAGTTGTGGGGCAACCCAAATTGTGCAACAGCTTTAAACATATAATCCCAGGATAACGTGTCGAACGTCTTTCTCAGGTCCAGTGCAATACAACCAGCATGTTGGAATCGTTCTAGGTCTGTTGCCATTATATGATGTAACCTCCTTATATTTAATGATGTGCTATGTGCCACTATAAATCTACATTGGTCATTGTGTATTAACCTGCTTGAATAGGGTTGTAGTCTATTTGCCAAAATTTTACTCAATATTTTGTACTCTGTTGCTAATAACTGTAATGGATGGTAACCTGACATGTCCTTCCCTGGTTTTAGCAGCGATGCTGCTAACGCTTGCGAAGTAGTGCTGGGTAGGTGGCCTAGTTCAAGCTACTTGTTGTATAGTACCTCCAGTTGAGACAGTAATATCTCTGAGTACGTTTTGAAGAATTCCTCCGGTAAACCATCCAGACCAGGCGGTTAATTATGCGGGAGCCCGTTAATAGCTGCCTTTATTTCTGCCCAGGTGATGGGGCCTGCCAAGTATTCCTCCATGCCCGCCGGGGCTTGTGGGTAAGGTACATTTGCAAGGAATGTTTCTATTAGGGCATCATCCAGTGTCGGCGGCTTACTATACAGTGTTTCATAGTATGAGCTGAAGGCCTCATTAATATCATTTTGCGTGCATACCACGTTACCCCTGGTGTGTTGATTTGGCTGATGACAGTGGCCGGTGGATCATCTCTAAGAATCTTAGCTAACAGTATCCCCAATTTGTCTGCTTCAGAGTGTTTTATCTGGGTGAAGACCCTGTAAAAGATTATTCTAAGGGTTTCTAGTAGCTCCGCATGTTGGATGCGTGCCTCCCACAATGGAGCCTGTTTAGTGGGATCTTTCATTGCTTCTTGCTAAAGCCCCCCCATAGTATCCTCCACTGTTTTGAGGTTCTTATGTACCTCTTGCCTTGCGCTGATTGCTGTTCTTCTAATTGCTGCCTTTAAAACATCCCATTCAACCAGCATTGTGGATGCAGTATTTCTTTTTTCAGAGAAATAATGAGTGAGTGTTGTTGACAGCTTACTGTGAAACACTGTGTCCTCCAGTAATTGGGGCCAACACTTCTATGTGGGCACTGGGGTCGGTATTCTCCCCAGTTAAAGGGAGAACTCCAGTGGTTTATGATCCAAATATTTCCTGGTTAAATTAGTTGTGTGGATAACCTGATTTGCTATGGGAGAGAACATAGGATTTTGTCTATTCTGATATGCAACTGGTACCGGGGAGTAAAAGGAATATTCTTTTTTAACTGATTCTTTTGTCTCCATACATCGCGTAGGGATGACCAATTCACCCAACTGCAGTGCGCCTCTGCCTGTTTACTTGCTACCATGCCATGGAGGGGCGGGTGTGATTGGTCAAGCCCAATGCTCATGACCACATTGCAATCTCCCCCCAATATCCATGGGTATGCCTCCCAACCTGCCAGTATCATGTTTAGCTCCAAGAAATATTTGTTCTGATCAAAAGTTGGAGTGTATATGGTCCCCAGCACAACAGGAACTCCATTCAGTGTGCCAAGTAAAAATATGTACCTGCCCTGCACATCTATCCTCTTATCTAGTACTACAAACGGAATGCTGTATCATACCCAGATTGTCACACCCCTAGAGAATGCTGAGTAAATAGTAGTAAATATCTGACCCCTCCATTTCTTTCGCTACTTTGCGGCTTCTGTTCCATCAAGTGTGACTCCTGTATAAAGACAATTTGCACCTGCCGCCGCAGAAATTGCAAATACACTCTCTCTACTGAGTCCAAGCCCCGGACATTCCATGTAATTAAGTTATACTTTTCTAGCTTGTGCATTGTGTGTTAACTGCAGTATGTGCGTCCAGGTCGGGGGATAGTGAATACAAAGGATTGCTTGAACATCACAGTTTTTCCTCTCCACCATCGAATATTCCTCAGGTTCCCATAGTATTCCTGCAAGGCTTAGAGGCAAAAGAGAGGCACGGTCCAAGTGGAATGCAGGCTGCAGCTACTGTATATGTTCCAATAAACACATGCAAAACTGCAATCACAGTGTGAGAATCAGTTGATCATTGTGGTCGAACCCATAGGAAATTTGATCAAAACTCTACAGCAAGTAAAAAGAATTTAAATTCAACATCCACATTTAAAGGACACAATGATCAAGGTATAAGCATTAGAGCAGTTTATTTGAAACTAAGAAGGGTGTCTGCGGCGGGAATATAGTGGTGGAGCTTTTAATTTGTTGGCAAATGTCACAACTAAGAACTTACTGTTTTGTCTGTTGCACAGACTATGCCACCAGTAGTGCTTCTGTAGTAAAGAAACTATGGCTGCCAGACCAGCACGGCAGGTGCTACACCGTCATTGGCAGAAATGATTATTCTAGCCTACTGTCTTAGATGGGAATGACACGATCACCCACCCACTGATGGTAGCAAAAGGAATATTTTGGGCACTTAGGTGAAAGGGATAGATTGCTGAATATATTTTAGGTAATGGGGTGCAATTGCATGAAGAATTAACAGCAACTATGATGTCATCATTCACACTAGTGTGAGAAAGAGTAATCACAGCTATGGTAGCAGTCTTACCTAAGGATTTGGCTGCTTCATCAGTCGATGAATTAACTGCAACCTGTATTCCAAAATGCTGATGACTCAATGTGTGTATCACATGAGCCCGTGGCAAACCATCTGTAAGTTGTGCCACCTTGCCCCAAACCAGCTTCTGCTTTATAGTATTCCCTTTTAAATCTCTGAATCCCTTCAAGTGCCAGTAATGTAGATTTTTCTTAACAGACTGGAAACAATAATATGATTCACACACTATGATTGTGTGGAATTCTGGATCTGAATTATCTTTTGTCAGAGTCAAGGCTTTTAATTCAGTCAGTGGTGAAGTACAATCCCTTAAGGACTGTGTACACATTTTTTAGAGGATGACATTTCCCATCCATCATGATACTGTGAACTGTGGCCTCTGAGTATTGCTGTTTAATGCCAATAGCATGTTGGGCTGAACCATCAGTACACATTAAGTGTTTGTACTGATAAAGAGGCAAGATGTTACTGGGCATTGGTAGTAATGTTCATATTGGAGTTATTCTTGAGTTTGTAAAGTAAAGTCAAAGAGATAGGACTTGATTATGAGTTTGGTCATGTAGGAGTGGACCATCAAACCTGACCGCCAGATTAGTAGTTTTCTCCTGGTCTGGCAGGCAGTGCTTTGGTGGGTTCACAGTGGTGCCTTTCAAAGACTCATAGCGGACCCATAGAAGGATTGCCAAAGCATGTACCTGCACCGCATGGACTCTGAAATCCATGCCTTGCAGGAACTGGGTGTACATCCACACAGGGGGCACATGCATCCCCTGAGGCAACAGGGGGCCCTCAAGGGCCCCTTTAATTTCTCACTGTCACCCTTTGGTGGGCTGATCACCATGAAAAGAGTGGAAACTCATAACATTCTTTGCAGTGCTGCAGCAGCACAGCCAGCATATTGCAGCCTCACACTGCTGCAACACCACAGAGGGATCACGGATCCCTCATGTTTGCTGCGGTCCTTTGGCAGGCTGACCACCAAACTACTAAGGGGGCAGTCATACCACTAATGCCTTGGTGAGCGTATGCCACCGTGGGTTTAGCAGGCCATTGGACCACCACAATCATAATTAGGCCCTTAGTCTGCATCAGTAGCATCAGTGAAGTGGCCCATTGAATCCTTCTAAGGTCTAAGGCTTTCACGTGAGGAACAGAGTCCTTTGATACAGCCTCTAAGGCTGGGAAGGGATAAATGAAAATTATGCATAGCTCCAGAGCCAGTGGTTTTTCCTTTATGACAGTTGTCTGAACTGCAGTCAGTATTTTTTGAGAGCGTGCCAAGTGCATTTCGTGAATTAGACTACAGATGCTATTTATATGCAATCAGCACCGTGTCACCTTCATTGAATGTGACATATGTGAGGCCAGTGGCACTCGCAATTATATTCATGACCAAGTTTTGTTTTTTTGACACATGTATGTAAATGCCTTAATGCAAGCATGTCAGTCTGTAATGATCTGAGTATTTGTGTATGTTCTGAAGTCCAATGTGCCCTGGATCAATTGGGACAAATTAAATTCAATAAAAGTTTTATGCCTTGTGCATAATGCAATATGTATGTTCTGTCTAAATTGAAGAATCTTGACAAGGTTTACATTTTTTAAATTTTGTTTGGTGTTTGTAAAAGCGCACTTTTCTCTAGGAATTGTGACACCAGACTCTTGCCAGTAAGTGAAATAGATGAGCAATTCCTGAGGGGGAAGGGGTAGTGTACAGGTATCTTATGGATTGCCCACCCACACCCCGAACGATGTCATGCTTCATCATTGGGCTGTGCTCCTCATCGGGCCGGCACTGCAATGTCCAACGGACACCCGCGAAGGGGCTCTTCATCGGATATCTTTTAAGAGACAGCCGTTGGGTGTGTGAGGGTATGTGGTCTGGATAGTGAATTGAGTGTGAATTGTGGATTAAAATTGGTTTAGTACTGCCCTGTATGGAACACATTTTTATTCTGGAGGATTACTAACCTAACTAAAAATGTGTGAGCCCTGTCTGGAGCCAATGGTCCTACAGGGTCTAGTTAGTGTAAATAGTCAACATGTTTCTAGTCTGCTGCCCCTAATGAGTCAATCGGCAATTCTTCAGGACCAGTGTCTGAAAAGAAGTCTGATTATCCTAACTCCAACACTAACGCAAAGCCGGTGCTGAATACCATATTGTCACCAGAGTTGTTTTATGTGTACCAGGACTAAGGGCCTAGACTTGTTGAGACCTGAAAAAGATAAGGTGAAATCAAAACTATTACAGTTACCACACTTCCAGAACTAGGTCTGGATAGCAACATAGTCCACCAATAGTGCAGTGATTTAATGTGGTTACTTATTGATTCCTGAGGAGGCTAATGGTGGGTTAAATAAACTGTTGGATTGTTAAAAACAATTGTGACTCAGTACACATCACATAGTTTTGCAGGTGGCTTGGATAGCCCATACCCAGACTAGACGAAAATTGTATGGAAGGATACATATGTTTGGTAATGTGACCATATGAGATATTGTGATAATGTCACAAGTTCATAACTTGTTCCTGTAAGGTCCTTGTCAAAGGAACTTTTACCAAGGGCTCATGGTATCGTTATTATCTCTAAAAACATGAGGCACCTCCCTTTTGAATAACTTACCCCCTCAGGAACTGCACATCCATTTAACTTATTTACCTGTTTATGAGCATTGTTATGTTATGTTATGTTATTGTTATTTGTTGTGCGCACAGCTACTCCAGCTAAGGAGCATCCTGGCGCATTGACAAGGTAGAACATAACATAACAGGAACTAAACAGAAAACTTAAGGGGGCTAGCTAAAACAGAAAGGTTTTTATGGCTTTCCGGAAAGCCGTGAGGTCCTCCAGCAGGCGAATTTCAACCGGAAGAGAGTTCCAAGTTGTTGCAGCTTTGACGCTGAAGGAACGTCCCCCCACACGGCAAAGCCTATATCTAGGAACCACAGCAAAGGCCTGGCCTTGGGAGCGGAGGGTGCGCGTAGGGACATAGAAAGAAAGAAAGCTGCACATAATTTCAGGGCCTATACCTCTCAAAATCTTAAAGGTCAAACAAAGGACCTTGAAGAGGATACGCTTCCTCACTGGAAGCCAGTGCAAGGAGCGAAGGACACTTGACACCGAGCAAAATCTGGGCAGGCCGACAATCGCTCTGGCCGCAGCATTTTGTACCTGTTGCAAGCGGGTAAGCTCAGCCTGATTGGCCCCGACCAGGAGGGAGCTAGCGTAATCCAGGCGAGAGATGACAGTGGCCTGGATTACCAGCTGCCTGGTTGGGGCGTCAAAGTATTTGAGGACAGGTCGTAAGCCTCTCAGCAGGCCAAAACAACAGGCAGCTGTTTTTTTGGTGTGTCCTACGAAGGTAAGACCAGCATCCAGCCAGACTCCCAGGTTTTTCAGCTCCGACACCGGAGTCGGAGTTGGTCCCAACTCTGGCGGCCACCATTGGTCACCCCATAGTTCCACTCCCCTTCCGACAATCATAACCTCTGTCTTAGTGGCATTGAGCTGGAGACAGTTCCCCGTCAACCAGCTGGCCACCACCTTCATTGTGCAGGACCTACTCAAAAGCTCCTGGTTCCTCCTTTTTGGAAACTAACCAGACTCTTGCCATCATTTTATAAATGGTATCATAAAAATAGGACACTGTGCAAATCAATCTTTATTTTGTTTTAATTTAGTTTATAGCCTACTTCAGCAAATCCAAATACAATGCGATCTACTCTGGCTAAGTATGTGTTTAAGTCAACATCTGTTAGCTATATATCACCAACATAGGTCAATGCTTCTAGGTCAGCAAACAATCCAGGACTGTTCTTAAACCCCAGAGGGAGCAGTCAGAAGAGCCTTGTGCGGAGAATGCTGTCAAATCTCTGCTTTCAGTTGATATGTTTGAAAGAAAAAACCATTGGAAATTACCAAAGTTGGTTTGTATTTTTGACGGACAATATTGTTCATTAAAACCGTATTGTGTGAGTTTTTGAATTGCAAATGTGCTTCTATGACTTTTTAAGTGACTGTAGTTAAAGACTATGTGATAGGAATAATCTAGTATAGCAACAGAAAATAAGGAATTATTCATGGGAGATGCACAGGGCTGAACTATTCCCTGATACTCTAGCGGTGAGAGAATTTCTATCACAGGAGCTTTCCCTTCATGTTTAATTCGGTATTGTGGCTGCACTTATGGGATGAACCTTCTGGGTTTAACATGATAAGACGAGTCCTTATCTTAGCGTATATGGTTGCGTAAATATTCCAGGGTTTGAACAAGAGCCCATTCTGTGGCATATGCTTGTTTCCCCTTTTCGTGGACAAGCACAGTGAAAGATGGTGAAATTCCCTCCTCTCCTTGTCTGACTGTTTTCCCAAACTCCAGTGGCCAACCTCCACTAAGAGAATGTCATAACTAAGTATATCCATTTTCCCACGATATTACCCTAATGATCTGCATTATGCCACCCCCAATCTCTATGTTTAAGTTATAAAATCTGTTGGGAGAGCTGATGCGCTAGTCTGAGGTTTCAACTTCAATGAAGTCGTTAGTAGCTTTCACATCCAGAAACCCTTGAAGATTCTGGTGAACTATCATGACCTCTGCCACGCTGTCTAGCAAAGTCGCTGCCCACATCTTGTTCTGAAAAAGAGTTCTCAGTATGTATGGCATATTTAGCCAAAATTTCAGTAACCTTCTTTTTTTTATTGCAGTTTTTGTTGGGGACGTTTCTCTTCCTTCTTTATGATGATGTTACGCAAACACTGTGAGTCCTTTTTCGGTTTCACAGGGTCTTCTTTTCCCTACTCTCATCACCCCCTCTCTCACATTGTTTGTCCGATGTGTCCTGAAAGGAACTAAAAGGACGTGTATCAGTGTACATATACCTGTCTGTCTGATTTCTTGTATCGTGGGTACATAAATTATAACATCTGTCTGAGGTCTCTGATTGCGGAGAACCACCCTGTGATTTTGCTTATTCTTTATATTTTGTTTGCCCCAGAGATTTTTTTAGAAAACTTAGGTGCTTGTTTGGTATTGTCCTTTTAGGAACTATCTTTAAGGTGTAGCTTATTGTGTCTGGCTTCCAAATTATCTTGACCAATAGACGTATAGTTGTCTGCAAATTATTTTGGTAACTTGCGTTTCTCATTTACAACTGTAACTTGTGCACGGATTTGGTGTATTGCTTCCCCTTTGATATTGCTTAATACTATTAAGGATGCCTTAGCAAAATTGCGACTTAATTTCATCATCAAATTAAGGGTAGGTGCAGCTATGTCTTCATTTTGAATCTGTTTTAGCACTTGAGGTAAAACAAGTGATGGTATACCATGAATCATGGTTAGGGATCAGCAGAGTTTTCTATATGGAATTCTGCGGCTTTACATAAAAACTCTGTGTGATTCTGTAGAGATCTGTGAATGGGTGGAATTTGACACATCATGCTGCTCCTGCTGATTTTTAACACTAGTAGGTTGTTCTTTGCTGTAAAATCAGCATAAACGTCTCCACGTGACACAAAACTTATTTATGATGCTTGGGTCGATTTTCCACTTGAGTGCCAGCTTTCTCAACCTGAATGGTCAAGACCTGTTGTGAACGTCTGCATTTTGAGAATCTTGCCGGGGGTCACAGTCATAAAGTGGGGAATAATCCCCAGTGGCAAGCACATAGAGAGAATAGTGAGAAGACTATGGGGTCCCATATAGAGAAACACTGCTTCAAGCGGATTTGTTTTTTGTGCAATCCAAACATAATATGCTCCTGTCTGGTGATAATCTTGCCCATAATAGCATTGATAGTTACTTGGCTAATGGCAGGTATAGCTAACTGTGGCTAGACAGCTCGTACAGCCAATGTTGGGGTAGTTGTTACTGTGTGCATAAAACACTGTGTTAAACATCTTATTAGTCTGTAAGACTTGGCATCCCTGGCATGGTTTCCCATGAAAGTTTGCCATCTGACCTCCTGTGTTTGAGTGCTTTGATAACTTTATTATTGCTGGTTTTAGAAATCGGAGCATTGTATTACGTTTTAACTAGTGCTAAAGTGCATGTGCTCTTTACTTAAAATATGGTAGCATTGGTTCATGCAAAATGGGCATATTTGATTTACTTATAAGTTCCTAGTAAAATGCAGTACATATGTGGCCAGGGCCTGTAAATCTAATGCTACTAGTGGGTGTGCAGCACCGATTGTACTACCTACTTTAGTAGCTCTTTAAACATGTCTCAGGCCTACCACTGTTGAACCTGTGTGTGCAGTTTTAAACTGCCATGTTGACATGGCATGTTAACCTACTTGCCAGGCCGAAACCTTCCTTTTTATCATATATAGGTTACCCCTAAGGAAGGCCCTGCGCAGCCCATGAACAGGGTGCAATGTTAAAATGTAAGACATGTACGATTAAGTTTTACATATACTGGTAGTGAAATACTCTGTCTCATTGGATAACAATGGAATCACCTTATTACATTTTATATGTGTAATTTCCAATTAGGAAAATATGTGATCCCCAAAGTTGGTGTCTCTAGAATCACAATTTTAAACACAACTTATGGTGAAGTTGGTTTTTAAAATATTGCCATTTTTAGAAAGTTTCCATGGGGTACTTGGTCAAGACTGATTTGCATATGGTTGGGTCAAAACTGGCTCAAGGGTTAGAGGCGGCAGACCCGGAAGCTGAGATTGGTCCTGGACCAGGGTTCAATTCCCCTCCTCGGCGGGTCTTGGGCTAAAAATTCCACGGACTCGATAATTCTCGCTCCGGTGCCTTCTCGACTCACGGGTTCACACTCTGCGACTCTGGGCAATAGCTTGCTTAATCTCCACAACGGCCCCTCGCGGCGGGATGCCTGACTTTCACCTTGTGGATACCTGCTGGGGCTATCACACAGGGGAATATCAGGACGGGTCCCCTAAGCAAGCGCCGGGACACCCACTGTGGGTAGCTGTGCGCTATATAAGCTCAATTACATTTACATTTACATTTACAAACTGAGGTGGCATAGTGGGCAAAAGAAAAATGGATTTAACCCAGGTCTTTTGACTGGGGGAGAATGTTTGCATTGTCAGCATTCCTTTCATCATTTGTTTGCTATGACATTTTAACCCAGATTTTTGATTGGAATAGAATGTTTTGCATTGTCAGCATTCTGTCCATCATTTGTTCGCTGTAACACTTTTAGCCCTAAGTGGGATGGGTATACCCAGACATGGGTCCCTTGCTCACTGTGCCACTGGATTCAAGCTAGCCGGGCTGAAGAAGGGTGACATACCCTGAAAAAGGTCCCAGGATGCTTGTTTCCAGTCCAGGCAGGACCTGGCCTGGCAGTTCGGTCTGGACTGTTCTCATGGGGCTCAGTGTCAAGACTGATTTGCATATGGCTGGGTCCAAACTGGGATGGCGTAGTGGGCAAAAGAACGGTGGATTTAACCCAGATTGTTTGACTGGGGAGAATGTTTGCATTGTCAGCATTCCATCCATCATTTGTTTGCTATAAAATGTTAACCCAGATCTTTGACTGGGGAGAATGTTTGCATTGTCAGCATTCTGTCCATCATTTGTTTGCTGTAACTCTTTTCGCCCATAGTGGGATGGGTATGAACAACCATGGGTCCTTTGTTCACTCTGCCACTGGATTCAAGGTAGCCTCGCTGAAGAAGGCTGACATACCCTGAAACCGGTCCCAGGATGCTTGTTTCTGGTCCAGGGAGGTCCTAGCCTGGCAGTTCCGTCTGGACTGTTCCAATGGGGCACAGTGTCAAGACTGATTTGCATATGATTGGGTCCAAACTTGGGTGGCATAGAGGGCAAAAGAACAATGGATTTAACCCAGATATTTTGACTGGGGAAAATGTTTGCATTGTCAGCATTCCGTCCATCATTTGTTTGCTGTAACACTTTTTGCCCTAAGTGGGATGGGTATGCCCAAGCGTGGGTCCCTTGCTCACTGTGCCACTGGATTCAAGCTAGCCTGACTGAAAAAGGGTGACATACCCCAAAGCCGGTCCCAGGATGCTTGTTTCCGATCCAGGGAGGACCTGGCCTGGCAGTTGGGTCTGGACTGTTCCCATGGGGCACAAGTTCAAGACTGATTTGCATATGACTAGGTACAAACTGGGGTAGCTTAGTGGGCAAAAGAACAATTGATTTAGCCCAGATCTTTTGATTGGGGGAGAATGTTTGCATTGTCAGCATTCCATCCATCATCTGTTTGCTGTAACACTTTTCGCCCTAAGTGGGATGGGTATGCCCAGACTTGGGTTCCTTGCTCGCTGTGCCTCTGAATTCAAGCGAGCCTGGCTGCAGAGGGGTGACATACCCTAAAACCGGTCCCAGGATGCTTTTTTCCAGTCCAGGGAGGACCTGGCTTGTCAGTTTGGTTTGGACTGTTCCCATGTAGCACAGGGTCAAGACTGATTTGCATATGGCTGTGTCCAAACTGGGGTGCCGTAGTGGGCAAAAGAACAATGTATTTAACCCAGATCTTTTGACTGGGGGAGAATGTTTGCATTGTCAGCATTCCATCAATCATTCATTCAAAAACATATTTTTTCGATTCATAGAATCATAAAAGAACAAACAATACTATACTATAATTACATTGTTTCAATCCAGCACAATGATCATTAGAAATATTGGTTGCAAGTTTTTAGGAAACATTACATTTGTGCAAATACGCGGTTCCAGAATAAAGTGTAATCAGTACGAACAGTGCAAATAACAGGACCATTAAGTTCTCGGTACAATAGGCAGTTAGAGTAGTAAAGTACAGTGCATATATATCGTAATAGTATTCCCCGGAGGTACTTGTGCCCCTTATCTTTTAGTCACAGTATCAAATAAAATAATGAAAACTACTGAGAGCAAAATTCATTGTAAAATATTAAATACTATACACAATAAAAAGATTTGACGACATTGTCCTGCAATACAAAAATAGTGCACCTTTATCCTCTGTTACAGGATCCTAATTAAAATTTCAAACCCTTCTTCATTGTTATATAGTTGATAGCCAGTAAGAATCTGGAAATTCCGAAAACAATAAGCTGGGTGTTACATGTTTTAAAATGCGTAATATCATTGTATCTCCTAACACACAGCTTCCTGCCCGATGGTACAATCCATTTCCGTCTAGCTCTCAGATAAGTGGGGCAGAATAACAGAACGTGTGCTATATTTTCCTGCGTACCCAGCTGGCACATTTTACACTCACTATCTTTCACCCCGCTGCTGGATTTTTCCCATTTGGATGTAAAGGACTTAACACGAAGAGTCCCATACCTACATTTCAAATACAATAATTCCGTCAATCATTTGTTTGCTGTAACATTTTTAGAAAGTTGGCATTTTTTTAATGTTACCATTTTGGTGGCTGCTGCCTGTCTCTGGAATACTTGTCTGGGAAAGGTAACAACTCGCTACCCTCATTCCCTCTAGACAGCCTAACAAAAAGTAAGGGTAGGTATGACTTAGTTACCATCTGCATGTTTATAGGGCATCCTAAGCAGGATGGGAGGAAGGTGCTGACACTTTATACCTGAAAGGGTTGTGTCCTCTCCCCACACAAACGGTTGCATAATCCCCTGTAGTGAGTCTGCAGCCAGTGGAGGAGAGACAGGGTATTGTGTGCTTCAAAGGCATGTTTTTCAAGTCTCACCTCTTCAAAGGCCCAACTAGGTGTAAGTACTGGACCTCTAACACACCTACTTAGAACACTTCTGGAATGGAAGACATTCTGCCAGGAAAAAGGGATGCTGTGTTGTAAGAGGAAATGCCAATTTGTTCAACTGCTTTGCTGTGGTGGCCTGCTGTCCGTTGCTTTTTTCTGGGAGTGAGATGGACTGAAACTGCATCTCTACATCCCAGAACCTAAACATCTCCAAGGGCCTCTTGGCTTCACTCCTGCTTATGAAGTATCAGGGAATCAAATACTTGACTAAATTCTTCAACCCAGCACTTGAACATTGCTTGCTGCAACCGTTACTCTGCCAAATGGTGCCAATCCAGCCCAGGGCCCTTGGACTTGAGTGACAAAATGCTTTAACTGCAAGAACCTGTGCATTGATGCTGCTGCGTCGATTGGAACCAGAACATTTCCTGCTACGAGGTTAAGATCGACACAACACCGCTGCTGCAGGGACCAGACCACCGCATCACATTCAGAACTGTCACATCGCCTCCGGAACTACCACTTTGTAGCCAACACATTGCAGCCACTGCATATAGAAAATCACTGCATCACCCCTCCAGAGTGCATTAACCCGGTGCATCACATTTGTAACCGCTGCACTCAAAACCGGTGCTTCGCTCAATGAATTAACGCCTCACCACAGCTGTGTAGAGAAATGGGGCCAACAGCATGCTGACTACTGACGCATGTCTCTGCTGCACCCTGCAACTCGTGCTGCGACAAGGATTACGTTACTTGTGCTTAGCGGCTCTGCGTGAGTACTGTAGCCGGTCTGCACTATATCACATGACGCCTGAACTCTTGACTTTGTATGAGTCCAGAGCAACCATTTGAACCCTTTGAGCGCTATTTGTTTCTAAGCGCTATTTTTACCTTTAATATTTGAAATTTCATAAATATACTTCTGCTTATTGGATTTGTTTTGGTTTGGTCTTGTTTTATTTATAAAGTTGAATCCTATGTATTTAAACTGGTGTTGAGACTCTTTTATGATGTTTTCACTGTTTTACTGTTTGATATATTGCACAAATATTTGACACATTGCCTCTTGAGTTAAACCTGACAGCTCTGTGCCAAGCTACCAGAAGGTGTGAACACTGAACTGGTTTGTTTCTGCTGTGTATCTGAACTATCCTGTCAAGGATTATGATTCCTGCTTGGACAATGTCCATACCTCTGCCAACTAGAAGCTTAATTTCTGACATTGATGTTCAGCTGTAAGGATGAGGCCATAAAGTGATTGGTGTATACTACTATCTATATCAATTTTCCCATATTGCGTAATTTTTTCCTAAATTCATGTCTCTGACGGGAGGAGTTGTATCTACACCTCAAAAAATGGACTTTGAGCTGGTCAAACTTGAGAGTTAAACTGTGGCCCAGCTTAAAGATTTCCACAAGGGGGTAAAGCTTTCCAAAAAGGGCTTCATAAGGAAGGCAGAGCTAAAAAAGCAATCAGGGCCTTGGCAGAAGATTGTGATGCAACACCTGTAACTCCAGAGTAGGATGAGGAACTAAATGATAATGAGGAGCTGGAAAAGGATTTACTGTAGAATCTGGGACTGACTGTGGGACATGGGACCAACATCCTGCCAGGAGCAGAGGTTCCCACCAGGGCAGGGAGTAGAGTATAATCCAGACACCGGTCCCCATCGGACCTGGAGGACAGGAGAGAGCTAAGCTCAGAACGGAGGAGAAAATTACTGTGGAGCACTTGGCTCATGAGAGGAGCATTAAAGAGCTGGACATTAAGGCCAGGATAGCTGAGTCCAGCTAGTATGATGACAGCATTTCTTCGGTGTCCTCTGACAGGAGAATTCACATACCTAAGGGCCTGGTGCCTGAATATGAAGCATGAGATTATACGGACAGATGTTTTGAGGCAAATGAGATTGCTTGCCTAAGGGGTATTGGGGGGCTAGTCTGTGAAAGCATATCCCGTCTGAGGGGAATGATACCCTAGTGGCCCTATATGGCAGTGACAGGATGAGCTGTCCCTCCATAAAGGAAGTCCTAATCTGGAAATATGGTTTGACCCCACAGAAGTACAGGCCACCATTCAGGGACAGTCTGAAACTATTCAAACTGACCTGGGTGGTAGTTTCTTTTTTCAAGGCACTTGATGGTTGGGTGCAGGGCAGGGTTGTTAGGGATTATCAGAGGCTGTGCATCTTGATTGCAAAAGAGCACATGTTTAGTCTTTGTTTTTCAGATCAGCGTCAGCAAAGTTGCATGTCAAATACAGCCTTTGTTACAGGACAGTCATGAATGGAGTGTTCCTATGTCCCCTGAAGACCAGTGTACCATTTATATAATAAAAAACACTGGGTTAGAGGTACAGCTCTGATGCAATGATGTGTCTAGATGTAAGAATCTGTTTCTGAACGGGCAACACAAGCACTAGGATATCTTGTTCTGTGTTCCTAGCCAGAACAGAGTGCATTGATTACATAGCGAGAAAGGTTTTCAAGCAACATGTGCAGCATCTTCTCAGAATAATATTAAACAAGCAAAATATGTAAAAATAACATTGCTAAAATGAAGTCTGCAAAAACATGTTAAATGTGAAACTAAAATGTAGTACCAAAGTGGGCACGACAGCCTCACAACAACTTAACTTTCTATTTATTAATTTCCTTGATTCTCTGTGCTCCCTTTTGTCTGCTTACTCTCAACCACGTATTATGACCTTCACTGTGTTTGTAGCATTCTTACTCTTTTTAATTCCTTTAAAAAAGAGGAAGATCACATCTGTTATTAATTTAGAAGCAGATGAATGTGTCTAAATTTGACTCACTGCATCTGACCCCTAGAGATCCCACTTAAGCTTGTCCTCTCCTTCATAATTTATTTTTTGATACAGATCCCTCTTCAAGGTACCATCAAATGTCTTAGCATGAGAAAATATTCTGAATTTGTAATGTCTTTTATCTCTAAGAAATGTAGCCCTTTTCTTGTCTTGTAATTAATCCTGATATGTTTCCAATATGCTCTCCAGAATGCCATAGTTTTTCAGAGTATTACCTGGACAGTTCAGGGACTCAGTTTCTTTTTTAGTATTCTCAATCTGTTTTAATAGGGTCTGCCTATGTGCCTATGAAATTGGGTCTCTAGTTTGCAGAGATATTCACCTTGTCCAATAAGGGACCACTTTACTAGTCTGGGTAAAGCTAGATACACACTAAAGATAATCTGTTCTCACTTTACGGTAGCTTGGCACAAAGCAGGCAATGTGTAAAGTATTTGTGCAACACATACAGTCACACAATGAAAGCAGCACAAAAAGACTCCACACAGGTTTAAAAATATAAACAATAATGTTATGAGTAAACTAAGACCAAAACGACAAAACTCCAACAAGTAGAACCAGAGTTATGAATTAAAAAAAAAATCAAAAAGTAGTAGTTAGACATCCATAGTGCTAAGGGGTTTCTTGAGGTTACGCTGATTGGGCAAATCCAAAGTTCATGTCAACTACAATGGAGGGGAGGCTGGCTACAGGACTCATGCAGGTCCTGCTGAGAAAGTACCTTGGATGGAGCAAGCGTCAACGTTGAAGACTCAATGGAGGAGTCAAGGTGGTACTGCATCGTTGTCGATTCAGTGGATGGGGGAAAGCATTGGCACTAATCTGTACTGTCGATGAAGGCTTCTTTGAACAAACCTTTTATGATGAAGGTGCTGCATTGTCATTGGACTGTGCTGTCCATCATCATCGAGCTGCCCAGTGCTTCAAGGCGATGTCATCAATTGGCTCCTGTGTTGGCATTGAAGGACAATTTGTCAGTTCTAATTTACGCAAAGTCATCACTGGGTCCATTGTCATGGTTCTTGACAGCAGTAATCCCCTTTCAAGGCCAAAGACTGGATTGGAACCACTTGCCGGGACAGGACTCACAGTTGACAGAGTCCAGGTGCTGTTGCAGATTTGAAAGAAGGTTTAAATGGTACAGAATACTAGGGGGAAAGTAAGCCCTTGGGGCCACTCTGGGTTCAAGTGAGATAGGTCCAGTGCTTGTCCACAGCAGGTCAGCAGGCAGCTGGGAAGCTAAGCAAAGAAGAAATCAGCTTCTTCAGAGCAGCAGTCAGACAAAGTTGCAATCCTTGCAGCACAGCAGTCCTGACTCTTGGAAGAGTTCACCACAGGTCCAGTAGTGTCCTCTCATGGTAGAGTCAGAGTCCCAGTACTTATGCCCAAATGTGACTGTCAAGTGGGATTGACTTCTAAGCAAACCTCTGAAGTGCACAGGTCCCCTTTTAGTGTCAGCACTGTCTGTCAGGATAATTGTGGTGATAAGCGGCCCTTTGTCTGGGACACAGGAAACTGCCTGTTCAGACTTATGTATCATCTCCCCCTCTTCTGTCACTACCACCCTTCCAATGTTTGTGGCTGTCTAGAGGAAATGCACAAAGTGTAGCTGTCAACCATCCTAGGCACGTATTGGAGACCATGTGCAAGGCACACAGAGCAGTAAGATCAGAGAAATGTCCACTTCCTAAAAGTGGCATTTCTAAAACAGTAAGGTTAAATCCAACTTTACCATTAAAGGGAATTTGTCATTACAATTCTAAAGAAATGAAACATGATGCAGCTACTCCTCCTAATTAGGAATTACAGATCTCAGAGTAGTGAAAAATGAAATTAGTTGTTTGTCACTACCAGGACATGTAAAACTTAAAAGGACTTTTCCTACTTTTTAGTTGCACAGCACCCTGCCCTTAGGGATACCCAGGGCCTATCTTAGCGGTGACTTATGTGTACCTAAAGAGGATTTCAAGGCTTGGGAAGTGCTTTTAAATGCAAATTCGAAGTGGCAGTACATTTTAGACACAGGCCTTGCAATGGCAGGCCTGAAACAGGTTAAAAAGACTACTTGTGTTGGTGGCACAACCAGTGCTGTAGGGACACTAGTACCATTTACATTACAAGCCCTAGGTATATCTTATACTATTTTAGAAGAAAAGACTTATAAGTAAACTTAATATGCCAATCAGGTATACATCAATGTCACCATGTTTATGGGAGAAGCACACGTATGTGAGCACTGGTTAGCAGTGGTAAAGAGCTCAGAGTCCTGAGGCCAACAAAAAGATATAGTAAAAAAGGAGGCAAGCAGGCAAAAAGATATTAGGGAAGGCCACCCTAAGGATGAGAGGTCTAACACATGTCCCCCCAGCTTAAAGTGGGGATATCTACCCAACCTCAAGGAAGTTCTCATCACTAAGACCCAAGAACCTAGATAGACCATCTGCATTGGTGTGGTCTACCCCAGGTCTGTGTTCCACCCTGTAGGAAATGGACCACCTCAACAATTTTGGATTCTCACCCCTCATTTACATGAGCCACCTAAGTGGCCTGTAGTCAGGCTGAATAAGGAAATGAGTGCCAAACAGCTATGGTGTCAACTTTTTCAGTGCGCAGACAACAACAAATGTTTTTCTCTCTATAGAATTTCACCTCTCTTCCCTGGGGAGTTACCTCCTGGAGATGAAGGCTTCTGGTTGGTCCAGGCCGTCTTCATTTAGCTATGACAACACTGCCCTTATGCCATATTCTGAGGCATCTGTTTGGAGAAGTCAATGACTCTGCGTACAGGGACTGTGCACATGGTCTGCTTCAGGAAGTCAAATGCAGTTTGGAAAGCCTCTGTTCAAATAATATTTCTGGGCTGCCCTTTCTGGCACTTTCTGGCCTTGATAGTCAGGCCTGCCTATTTTATGGCCAGAAGCACTTTCTGGAGATGAAAGAGATGGTCCTTTCAAATGCTACTGAGGACAGCTATGACATCCAGGTAGGCAGCTGAGAAGTCCCTAATAAGAGTAAGGACCTGGTTCACCAACCTCTGGAAGGTGGCTTGAGAATTCTTGAGCCTGAAAGGTATCACACGAAATTGGGAGAGATCCTCTGGAGTGAGAAATCTGACCTCTCCTTGGCACCTTCTGTTAGGGCAATCTGTCAGTAACCTGATGTAGGATCAAAGGTCCTTCATTACTGGGAAACCGCTAACCAGTAAATCAGCTCACCATTCCAGTGGATTGGATGAACATATGTCTTTTTGTTTAGTTCTACCTATAATCCACACAAAAGCTCAGTTCAGGTGTGGTAGCCTGTAGGGCAGCTTTTGGTACCAGAACCACATGAGTGGGCCAGGGGCTACTGGAGGGATCTACCACCCCCATTTCCAGCATTTTAGAGACTTTACTATTAATGCTGGCCCAAACCAAATCCATCAACTTGAAAGATTTATTCTTAGCAGGGAAGTTGTTCCCTGAGTCCACATCATGGGTCCACAGGTGGGTAGCCACAGGAATAAGGGAGAAAAGAGACGACTACTGTTCCAACACTTGGTGGCAGTATTTCTGCTGTTCAGGAGTTAGGTTCGGGAAATGATTTACTCCTTTCACAGACCTATCTTTCTCCTTTGAGTCTAAGAGGTCAGATAGAGATTCACCCTCCTCCTCCTCTTTTCCATCTGTCACCAACAGCATGGTGATCTCGGACCTCTCAAAGTGGGGTTTGGAGCAATTGATATGAAGCACCCTGTGGGGTTGGCTTGGGGTCTTATTCCCCTCATAGGGCCCAGTTCCATGGTCCTGGAGGGCCCTGGCTTCCACAGGTTCCATAACCCACACTTACTGACCAGGCTGCAATTCCACAGTGGTAGATGTTTGGTCAAACCACTCTTTAATTATAGACTGACTGGCTTTAAAGCTTTACAGTGCTTGGTGATCTAAATACACCCCTAGATGAGCTTGGTGATTCCCATTCTTTTCCATTTACGATACAAAATGTACGCTTGGAAGATGATTGAAATAGTGTAAAAACGTACGTATTGTGAAGGTCATCTTCTCGACCTTATTTTTTCCAACGTTCATGTTGCAGTGAGTGCGATCCTGAGTAATGTTTGGTCGGACCACTCAACAGTGTACTTCTGCTGGTTGTTGGAGCAGGGGTATAGTGAGAGTTGGAATAAATCTCTCTCTCCCTTATCCCAATTGGGCAAAGTTTAAGACAGAGGAAAAAGCTTTGATTCTTAGAGACAGTCTTCCGGAGTTTTCCGGTAGTGTTGAGGATGATGATGCGTTGGCACTTAATTCCTGGCTCACCACATGGCCGACCAAATAGCACCATATGGCGTAGGCTCTGGAGTGTGGGTAAGACCATCATCTCTCTGGTTTAATGATGAACTTAAAGGTAGTAGACAAAAGTGCAAAAGGTTTGAAAGAACTTGGCAAAAATATTACCAACCAGGGGATAAGGAACATTATAAAAAAGAGCTTTCATTCTATCACAGAGCATTAAAAAATAGCACAAGATGATTATTAATATTATAAATCTTTATTTGGTAAATACAATCATCATAAAAGAATACAAATGAAAGACAATAATATCAGATTAATGGATAATAGGTACAGACAGTATAGGTATTCATACAACTGTGATCATTAAAACAGTTAATCATGTCTTCTTCTCCTGGACACCCAGGCTCTTTGTAAAAAGGATAAAATTGTAAAAATCACATACTCAGTGGTAAGCGTCTGAAGATACATCAAAGCAGGCCTAACTTGTTTCAGATTCAAAGATTTCAACAAGGGGATTAAAAAACGCTCCTTCAGACAGCTGAAATAAGAACAGAACATTGTAAAATGCAACATGTCCTTCGGAGACAAATTGTTGCAGCCATTGGGTGCCCTTGCTTCAGGCTGTATCCACCCACATGGATTTGCTATTGAATGATGCAATTGAGTGAACCTAAACATGACCAGTAAAAACCTTTCATGCTGTGAGCGAGTCATAACAAGATAAGGCTCCATCCCCTGCACAGTTTTTAACAACATGTGACCTCAAACGAATGGCTTCCGAAGTGCTAAGCATTCTCTCTCCAGTTGAGTGGATTCCAAAAACAATCTTTTAACACTCCCCAGCTCACACACGGAGAGAGAGGTAGTGTCCACAAAAATATCAGACCTACCTGTAAAGGAAAAAGCTGCCTTAACAAAGGCTATCTATGGTATACTATTTACCCGATCCAGGGGCAAACAGTCTGCAAGGATCAACCTGCTTACCTTCAATACTGTTCTGCTCCAAATATGAATCCAGCACAGGAGCAGGCGTAAGGATATCAGGTCCATAACTTGTTCAAAACCAAGCGCTGCATGCACGGAAAAAGCGGAGGTAGACTGAGGGATCTGAACCATATTGCGTAAATAATGATTCTCCACCGTTTGGATCCGATTCAACTTGGCACACCCCCAGACCCACAGACATCACTGCCATATTGGAGCTCTGCGATGCACTTCCCCTGATACATTTTGAAGGGATCCCTTGGTACACTGGAGATAACCCTGTGCACAAAACTTAAAACTGACCCGTTGTTTTTACAAACTCTGATCTTTTTGTCTCAACAAAAGGTTTCCAGCAAGTATTAACATCAAATAAAACACCCAAGTAAGGGAACGCCTTAACTTTGCCCAGGGTAAAATGAGATACCTTAAAAGTCCTGCTGCTTGTCGATTTGGGGTCCACTACCATTAATTTTGACTTCAAAAAGTTAACCGACGAGTCAGGGTTCCCCATAAAAGTAATATACCGAGCCAGCAGTAAACCCAACCCTTGTGCGTTCCAACCCAGAAGGACCTCAGCATCTGCATATAGTAAAACAGGGAAAAATCTATCACCAACATTATGGCAATCAGCCAAAACTGATAAAAGAACAGACTCAAATCTGTTCACATACAAGGTGAACAATCGGGGGCAAGTATGCACTTCTGACAAACCCCAAAAGCTCGTTGGAAATTAATGAGTACCGGCTAAGCCCTGAGAAAAATGCCCCGAGCCTGAAGTCTTTGAGTGGAGATCAGCTAAAAGGGCCACAATTCTAGGATCAACCCACATCTCACTGAGTAAGGCCCAGAGTTTCACTTGGTTCACCCCATTGAATGTGGACATCAATCTAATTATTTAGCCAGTTAAATTTTGAGGTAAACAAATCAGCCTAGAGAGGTTTTCAAAATTGCAAATAAATTTCACTAATCCCTCTACTCTTTCTCTGACATTAGAAGCTAAATCTAAGCTCTGCACTCAATTATCTGATTTGTTCTAGAAGATTAGTAACATTGTGGATTCATTGGGCGGTTTGAGCTTAGGAAACATAACCCATGTTCCAGGACATGAGGTTGTTACTGAGATTAACAAGAAAATATTTAATTGGTCAGACAGCAACCATACAACATCTAGTGGAACAGAAGTTAATTTCCCAACAATTTAACCCCTGCCGAGATATTTGCTGGTGAAGTTTTCCTCTTTCTCCTTTGAAGACTCAATGCATGCTCTTGGAGCCTGTATATTGGGTTCTCATATGGATCCACGCCCTCCTAAGAATCTAGCTACTAATGCGGAGGCCATTAACCTGGCTTTAAATTCATTATTAAATGAATCTATATGACAGGCTATTATTCCAATGTGCTGCAAGATGACTAAATTGAAGAAATTGCCAGTGGATAAATCCATCTTTGTCTTTTATAGGCCAATCTTTTTGCTACTGGCTTTTTCAAATTTTCCTGAGAAACTAGTTAATTCTCGGCTCTCACAGTAGCTGGTGGCAAATAAACTGCTTTATCCTTCAAAATCCAATTTTTGCCCAGGTTTTAGAACAAAATCAACTCTAGTTGAAGTTTCTGATGTTATTAAACTCCAGTGGATAGTTGAAAGAAGGTGGCCTTATTGCTGCTTGACCTTTCAACAGCATTCAATATGGTTGTGCACCCTATTCTGCTGCAACGTTTGCGGGATATTGGGATAGGTGGGACCACTTTGCGGTGGATACACTCTTTAATTTCTGAAAGATCTCAAGTGGTGCGGATCCCACCGTTTACTTCTAAACACAAGCCATTGAAGTACGGAGTTCCACAGGGCTCAGTTTTAAGTCCATTATTATTGCATATATATCTTCCTCCACTGGCATCTCTGGTTGAGTTTTTGGGGTGTAGATTATTTCCTATGCTGATGACACACAGTTGATGCTAACATGGGAGGTGGACATGTCAACTGCCCAGTTTAAATTCAAATCTTGCCTTTTTGAAGGTTTTAATTAGACATGTCAGAACAATCTCCAATGTAACACTAGCAAGACATGAGTGATGCTTTTTGGTTCTCCACCTCCTCGGAGGGGAGGGGAGATCTGGCCCAACTCATCCCCTTCCCGACGACTCCTTCCGCTGTGGTGTGTAATTTAGGAATACAATTTCTCACCTTCAAATCCCAAGTTGAGAGCATGGTTGGGACATGTTTTGGCCTCCTCATGATGCTGAGGAAGTTCTAGTATCTGCTCCCCACTTTCCATCTAATGTTGTTGAGCCATTCTTTGATAACGTACTAGCTGGATTATATGCAAACTCTCCACAGTGGTCTCCCAAAGTAGTTGTTAAAATGATTGCAGGTGGTGCAGAATTATGCTCCTTGGCTTATACTCAAGATTCCTAGGAGTAGCACAGTGCATGCCCATCTCAAAGATTTACATTGGTTGCTGTTCAAGGCAAGAGTAAAAATAAAGGGACAAAGCTTTCTATAGACTGGGCCCCAGCTGTCTGTCCAAGAGGTAACTGCACTATCAGCCTTCAAGAACACTGTACTCTATGGATGCTTTACTGTCAGTGGTGTCCAAGACTAAGAAGAAACAATGGGGAGATTCTTCATTTTCTACCATGGCTACAAGAGGCAGGAATTCGTTGCCCTAGTCTCTCTGAGCCATCACGGATTGAAAGTCTTTTAGACGTCAGTTGAAGACTTAACCCCTTCGCTGCTCATGACGAGCTCAGCTCGTCATGCAGTACACTGGTCGTGTGCTCATGACGAGCTGAGCTCGTCATGAACAATGGGAATGCTGGAGTAACAGCACTGCAGGGGAATTCCCTTAGCACTGATGTGGTTACTGAGGTGTTTTGGTTCCTCACTCATGGACTCTCCCACTTTTCTGCCCTGTTAGCGGTGGGATACTCTTGAGTAGCTGTGTGCTTTATACATATTTTTAATTTGATTTGATTTAAGCTGTCAGATGCCTGTTTCCACCACTCCTTTTGGCTTCTGAAAGCCAGCATGTAGCTCACTACATCCTGGGAAGTCTTACTGGAAGCTTGCTGCCACCATTCCTTCACCAAACTCAGAGGTACTCCAATAGTGTTCCCAAAAAAGAAGCTCAAAGGGGCTGAAACCAACTCCCTTCTGTTGTACCTGGCGGAAGGCAAGCACCAGGAATGGTAAAAATAAGTCCCACTTATTTATCAGGGCCCCAGGTAGGACATTAATCATGACATTCAGGGTCTTGAGGAATCTCTCAACAAGCCCAATTGTTTGTGCATGGTAAAGGGTAGAGATCTTGTAGGTTACCCAACATGCCTTCCACATTGACTGCATGTATGCCAATATGAACATTGTGCTTTTGTCAGACACAACGACCTTGGGGAAACCGACTCAGGTAAACATCCCCATTGGGTCTTTCCTACTGCAGGTGCAGCCATGCTCCTTAGAGAGATTGCCTCAGGGTAACTGGTGTTGTTATTCAACAGAACCAGGATAAACCTATTGCCTGATGAAGTCTAGGAATCCATAGGCCCAACAAATTTGATGCTCACCCTCTTAAAGGGTGTGCCAACAACAGGCAAGGAATTAAGTGGGCTTTCAGCCTTTTGCCCTTTTTCCCCACTGGCCTGGCAGTTTGCACAAGTCCTACAGAATGCATTTGACACATTCTTGATCCTGGGACAAGTAAGGTGGAGGACAAGCCTTGCAAAAGTCTTGTATTGGCCCAGGTGTCATGCCAGGAGAATTTTGTGAGCCAGCTCCAATACGAAGGGTTGACAGCATTGGAGGACCACCAGGGACCTTTCTGTCCCATTCACAAGAGCCTTAGGTACACTGTAAAGGAGGGTGTCATCCCAGTAAATGTTGTAACTCCCAGAGACATCACCTGCTGCTTGGGCTTCAGTCTGTTGCCTCAAGTCATCAATGGTTGGACACTTCCTTTGTGTCCTACAAAACTCCTCCTTGGTGGGTCCTCCTTCTACATGTCATCCAGCAAGTGTAGGCAAGTCACCAAGGGAAGCAGTGCCCCCCTCTGTGGGCTCTGGGGTGGCCACCACCTCACTGGGAAGACACTCAGGGGTTGTTTTTCCATGCCCTCTGCCTTTCCACCTCTTAACAGCTGGCTGGGCCATTGTTTCCAGGCTCCAGCCCTTTTTGAGTCCCATCCTGGGCAACCATGGATCTTGTTGTTCCGATCAGGTAACCCCAACATCTCCACAGGAGCCTTGAGCTCCACTTTGTTCCAAATATAGTGCTTAAGGTCATGACTGAGCAAACAGTCCACAGGAATGGCAGTGCTCACAGCAACCTTTAGAAGACCTGTAAACTCCCACTCAAGTGGAACAAGGGCCGCTGTGTAGTGACCTTCTCTGTTGTCAGCCACCACAACTTGTTGGAATGCATTGGGAATCACCTGCTCCTGGGACACCAGCTGACTCCTTTCCATAGTCATACTAGCACCTGTATCCCTCAGAGCCTCAACCCCTTGCCCACTCATTGTGATCCATTGCCTATAATCAGCAGTAATTGAGGGAACATGGATCCTAGGAACCATCCCACTGTCACCCAGGGACAAAAGTGTTACCTCACTAAACTCTCCCCCATTACCTGGGACAAGCTCCTCCCACAGCACTACCCTAGCCACCCCTGGAGTCTTTTCTCCAGTGGGAAGTGGTGATCTTTTTGTACCCCCTGTGCAGTGTCCATACTCGTAGCATTCCTATCACTGATGGACTTGGTCTTCTAACTCTATTCAGGGCTGGTTTTCTTCTGGTGGCCAAATTGAGAATGATAATCAGACCTTCCCCCAGTAAGCTGTTTTAAGGGCCTTTAGAGCACTCTGTCTTTTTAACTCCCCCTTCCTTTTTCTGGTGGGAAACCTGACCACCCTTTCAGGAGTTCCCCCAGAAGCCTTCTTTGACACTTTGGTGCTCACCCAGATGTCTGCCTCTGCAGCAAGCTTCCTGGGGTCAGTATGCTTGCTATGAACTAGGTGTTGGTGCAGCTCTGGTATACAAATATCAAGCATGTGCTTCTTTAAAATCAAGTTGTAAAGCCTTAAATGATCATCAACCTTGCTGCCCATCTTTCATCCTTTCAGTGCCTTGCTGGCAACATCTGAGAAATCACCCCATGTTTGAGATGAGTTTTTGTGGCTGCCCCTAAACTCTGTGCCTATACCTTTTTCAAGGGCCAGTCCAAAAGTACTAACTAGGAGGTCCTTCATAGCAGTGTAGAATTTCTGATCGGCTACCTCTATTTTAAGGAGTGTGTCTCTCCCCACCTTGAGCATATACTATCATAAACATCCACCCCAGAACTTCTTTGGGACATTGAGCACCCTTAGAGCCACTTCAAAGGCTGCAAACCATGTGTCTATGTCATCCCCCACCACATACGTGGGAACCAAATCCTTGGGTATCCAGACTCTGGACTCACCAGTGGATACTGCCGGTGTGCTGCCACCATTGCTGGACCACACTTGTAGAGCTCTTTTTTCCAGCTCTCTGAGACTGAGATCATGGTACATCTTCCTCTCCTCCATGGCTTGTCTCCTCCCCTCTCATCTAGAGCCTGCAGCCAAAGCAAGTTTCTGAGCCTGCTCCATCTTGGCAAGCTCTGATTCCTTCTGTCTGTTAGTTTCTCTGGGGACAGGGTCCTTGTAGAGACACTGTTTCCTGAGAACCAGTACTTTCCCTGGCAAGCCATGGGCCCCTTCTACAGGCAGTTCTAAATCCACATTGTAATCCAGGCAAGGTCCTGCTCCCCCTTCCCTGAATTGTCATCATTTGCTGTGTGGATCTCCATCCAGTCTCCCAAACACTTCTGTAGTTCCACCTTTGCTGTGAAGTCCCTTGTAGATTTTTGAAAGTCCTTACAGAAATCTTTAGCTGGAGCACAGTGTAAGACTCTAACATGACCACTTCAAAATCAATTTCTGTGGATGCAGGTGTTGCTTCTCCAGATTGAGACCTGGTTTTAGAAAAATCAAAAAGCAAATTATGGAGAATTGAAATTGGCTCAAATTGGTCTTAGTATAGAGATGTAGTGAACAATGGTACATGGTATTGCACAATCACAACCTCGATACTCACAGCTGATCACCAATGTTAGAAATTGAGTCTCTAGTTGAAAGAGGTATGCACCCTGTCCAAGTAGGGACTGTAAACCTAGTCAGAGGATGCTTATATTTGTGCTGGGGATCAGGTCTGTTCTTACCTCTGCTTTATATGTGAGTGGTAAAAAAAAAGAGTATTGTGAACATAAGTATTTTTGAGTTTTTACTTTTGATTGGCTCATTCTATTACTATTTGCATGGATACTTATTGCCACCTCAAGCTGGTGGTAATTGCCTGTGCAAAAATAGGAGGCTTCACAGTTTGCAGTCATCCCCCAATTGGTGCTACATTAGAATGTGTGGAACAAAAATGTTCACTTCTTCACATTTCAGTGCCCATGTTGTACCCACTGCACTAATAAAGGCTGAATACAAACACTAAAGCAATTTATTTGGAATGGTTATTTTTTTCGACTATATTAAAGACTAAGGGCCATATGTAGGTGGACAAATACCGGTCGGTAACGGCCGATTTCGGCCGTTACCGACCGGTATTTGTATTTTCATATGTAGGGGGCCTGAAAATTACCGATTCTGTATATTTACCGAATCGGTAAATTTACCGAATCGGTAAATTACCGAATCGGTAAATGTGCAGAATCGGTAATTTGGGATGTAGGTGGCACTGGAATCAGTGCCACAGGCCCTTAGAAATTCGTTATTTATCATGAAATACAATGGCATGGTAAATAACTAATTTCTGTGTACATGCACATCTGTGCATGTACACCTGTGCCATGTGACACACATACATGCCCTTAGGGCATGTATGTGTGCCACATGGCACACAAGCCAGAATCTGGGGTGCAACAGGGTGTCAAAGTGACACCCTGTCCCCCTTGACAAATCGGTATATTTACTGAATCGGTATTTACCGATTCGGTAATTGCCATTGATTCCTATGGGCCTCAGGACCCATAGGAATCAATGGCAATTACCGAATGGGTAAATACCGATTCGGTAATTACCGAATATTACCGATTCGGTATTTGTTAAAGAATGTTTACCTACATGGCATTTACCGAATTGTAAATACTGAATCGGTAAAATTCGGTATTTACGATTCAGTAAATGCCATTTACCTACATATGGCCCTAGGAGCGACATGATGAACTTGTTGGTGTTTCCTCTGCTTCTAAAATTGACCAAATGGAGTGGGGTAACCTGGGAAAATAACAAGATTCTACAGTTTGGAAGGTGGCATTAGAACCAGGAAACTACCTGAAATGGCTATCCTTACAAACTACAATGTTCACTAAACGATCTGCGTACGCTAGCACAGATTGAAATTTGTAAAAGCCTGCAAGAATGCAATTCACTAATGCATTTGGTTTCGCGTACCAGCTGCCTTGTATCCTCAAGAGCACAGAGAGTTTCATATTTTCACATTCTAGATACGTATATGGTGACTGATGTGGAGAAAATGTCACCGGCGAGACAATTTGTGCTGTGATTAGTTTCTTGTGAAGCAATCTCTTCTTGCGCAGAATAAAATTACAGCAATACAAAATTCACCAATTTCATGCATTTTTCAGGTGTAGTGATATTTTCCCCAACCCAGTTTATAATTTATTCCTGATTGAGAGAGAAAGGGCTACATATATGCTTCACATGTAATACTTGCACTTCACCAGATCAAGCACATATCAAATAGGAGTCCGGAAACAGTGGGCCCGATTTACAGAATGAACTTAAGACTCAATCCTAAACTTACTACTATTTTGGTATTCACAGAATGCACTTACTACTTTTGGCATTCACAGAATGAACTTAAGACTCAATCCTAAACTTACTACTATTTTGGTATTCACAGAATGCATTTACTACTTTTGGTATTCACAGAAGTTAGGATTTTGTCTTAAGTTTGTCTTAAGTCTGTCTTAAGTTTGTCTTAAGACAAACTTAAGACAAAATCCTAACTTCTGTGAATACCAAAAGTAGTAAGTTCATTCTGTGAATGCCAAAAGTAGTAAGTGCATTCTGTGAATACCAAAATAGTAGTAAGTTTAGGACATTCTGTGAATCGGGCCCTCAATCTTAAGTGTCCACGTTTACTTTTGCCCCTTGCAAATGTTGCCTATCCCTTTGACTAAAACACATAAGTCTGCTGCCATCTTTTGGTATCCTGTTCATTATATTGAACGATGCACTTGAGCTCAGGGAACGGAAAGAGACAGTTATTTTCCTAGCCTGTACCTATTAATTAGAGTTCTCATAGTCTCACATTGTTCTATGTCAATGTATGAAGTGGGCGGGAATGGAAGGGCACGGCGTGCCCCTACTTTTAAAAATGATCTTAGTCCGTTCCCCTACTTCTTGGTTTTGAAAAAGCGTACCGGGACTGAAGGAATAGCCGTACTTTTAAATGACACTTTTATTTTTTCGTATGTGTGGTGCAACGTGCATATTGAGGAAGGCCTCTGCAGTGCGCTTGACCTCCTCCCCTTCCCCGCTGTGTCTAGGGGCCTGCAAAGTAAGACTGAAAGGGCCATCAGTGTCGGCTATCTCTGATGGACCTGCTGATGGTCCTCTGATGGACCTGCTGCTGCCGCCGTGAGCGGTGATTCACACCTCATTTGTGAGGACGCTGCCTGCCTGCCCCCCACTGTGACCTGTGACAATGGTCACATGAGGAGGCTTTGGTGTCAAGCAGCCTGACAGACGCCACCTATCTGCTGTATTTTTGTTATTTTTTTCCAATGTGTAGTGCCCTACTCAGAGGTCAGTGCAGTTGGCGGCACCACCCATGCCTGGCTCACTGCGGGCACTTAAAATCCATACATGTCAAACCTTTGGTTACAAATAAACAATAGAGGTGCCCTTCAACAATTTCATGAAACGGAAGAATCAAATGGCAAATAAAATACAGTGACAAGGAGCTGACAGAAAGAAGTATCGTGACACCCTTGAACATATATTTGAATATTGTGGTTTTTTTGTTGACCTGTAAGAGCAATGATAGAGAGCAGCGCAATCTAAAACAATCTGAGAAAAAGAAAGATTGCATTCTTCTTACATGCGCTAAAAAGCAGTTTATCAATCATTCTATCTCAAACATGCAATATTCAGTTATAAGTAGGTGGGCATGTGTGCCCGTACTGACACCCTTGCAGACATGTATGTGAAACTGCAGCAGTTTGGATTCCAGCAGGTTGATCATCCATTTTATCAGTCTCAGAAGGATGAAAGTGTGCCACTGAGTTGATTTCAGTAACCTGGCATTTATAGTCCAAAAACCACAGGTTCATCTTTTGTAGCAAGCACTTCCTGCACTACAAAATGTTGAATAAAAACAGAAAGGTTTTATTTAAGGTAAGACTCCAATTGCCATTTACTAAAACACCTAACAGAAAGCCTCTAAAGTACCAAATACGCATCAGTCAAACTTGTTAAAGTGCTTTCATTTAAACAAAAAAATCATAGTACTAGAAAAGAACAATGCACAATTGGTTTGTTTAGATAGTAGTAATCTACACTCGGAGGTTTACAAGAATTTGCCAAATTTAGATACGGTTTCGTCTGTAAAGGGATTTAAGTGGCAGAGAACTACCCACCAGTAGCTCTCAGGATGTCGTGTAGGAGCTTGCCCGTCAGTGGAGTTCAGGAGTATTTTTTTTTCAAACTCTCTCTCCCTCTCTCCACCTACATCCGGTTATGGGAATCCTCCAAAAGGTACAGAGCAGAAGCAGCATACCCTCTTGTTAAATGAAAAGTATCTAGCTGCCGCCTGGTAAGAAGCCTGAAAACAAGCAAATGCTTCCTAGCACACACACTGATGTGTTTTTCTATTCTTTATTTGCCTGAGTTTTTCATTCTTTCTTCATCTCCTCCTTCCTTTCTGTCCCTTTCTATTTGCTTTCTTTTTTCAGTTTCTTTTTCATTCATTTCCTTTGTTTCTTTCATCCTACTTATTTTATGGTCTCCTTTCTGCCTATTCCGCTCCTGTCCTTGTTTGTTTCTATGGTTCTTTCTTTCATTGTCTACTTCAATCGTTCTCTTTTTTCTTTCTCTTTGTTACTTTTTTTGATTCCTTTGCTTCATTCTCACTTTCAGTTTTTTATTGCTTCTTTTTCTTTCTTTCCTTTCCACATTTGTTCTGTTTCTTCACTTTGCATTTTACTACTTTCAGTTTTTTTTTATTTCTTTATTCTCCTTTTGTCCCTGCCTCTCCTTTAATTCCTGCACTCCACTCATCCCTCCTTTAGTGCATCTGTCATTAAGATCAATCCCTCAGAATCTATGACATTTAATGGTCCTAATTAAAAATGTAATGTATATGTTAGAAAAATTGTGCTTTATTTGCGAGTGTACAGTGGAGTATTTGGGTATGCATTTTACCCGTGGACCAATAAAAACCCGAGCTTTTTGATCCTATAATGTCCTTGCCACCATTAATTCATAATCCGGAGTCATTAAGGCTAGATGTGTTTCTGGTCAACAAACAATGTACTTCAGTGTGATTAGCTAGATGAGTGGGGTCTTTTGGGTCCTAGTTTACTTAATCCAAGCAGTGTCATCCAATGTATTGCATGAGATAGGCCACAAACAAGAACAAAGGGACAAAACTGTTTTACCCACAGGTCAGGTTTCCAGAGAGCTGGTGTGGCAAGGTGCCCTGTGACAATTACATCAGAACTGGAAACTAAAACATCAGCATTTAAGTTGTGTGTCCTTTACGTACCCATATCTCATCCATATTAGGGTGTAGCTCAGAATGCTTTTCATTTATCAGAAGTAGCTCTCACCGGAGAAATGTTTGGAGACCTTTATACTACACTATCCCACCGTCTGGATGCAGGAATACTGCTAGAGGCATATCTTGTCTCAGAATCAGGGCTTGGTAGTGGCATCGTGAGATGTACAGATGACACCTCAACATACACCCGCCTCTTGCGCCCAAATCTCATCTGTATTGTGGGGCCATGCATCTATGTCAGCACCATCTGCTATTCCACTCGCAGCAGATAATTACTCTGTACCTGTTTGGCAACCCAGGGGCAGCACCTTATCAGACTGTGTACCATCTTTTGTAGGGTCCCTGCGGCAACCTGTTTGCTGATACCAAGATTCTATTAACCTAATTTTAATTATCTTCCTTTGTTTCTGGAATTGTACCTGAGACACTAGAGTTTTTTTGGAGTTCAATATGATAGAGAGTTCCTGAGTGTTTTTATAATGGGGCAGAATTGGGTTGTAGCTGAAGACAGTGCGAGTTTCTTTCAGTGGGGCAGAAGGGTGTTCAGTCGGGATAGGATGTGGCACTATGGCCAGAGCCACCGAATTTGGAACTGGGGGACCTGGTTCAGCCTTCATGCCTAGTCCATCAGACCACTTCTGAGGGAGCACATTCCCAAGATAGACCTTAGAAGAACTGGTCTCTTGGCACCAGCAGGTGAACCCTACCGGTGCCCAGTGTTGGTTAACCTTGAAGCCCTGTCCACCACAATCCATACTGATGTTCACCTCCAGTCTTGCGGGCAGGCCTACAAAGCAGCACACCCTAGAGCAGCAGTGACTTTGCCACAGAGGTCACAGACCCTTGAGGCCAGTCCACCTCACCCATTGGTGCCTCCATTGGCCTTGTTCCAGTAGTACTAATGCAACTCACCAGGGATTTGCAATACAGGATTTGCATGCACACCAGACAAAGGAGCATGTTTTCAACACATACTAACAGTCTCTGGAAAGCTTTCACCTCATTAATCCGAGTGTAACATGCAAATGCAGCGCTGAGAAAGGTGATCAGAAATGTTAGAAAAAGGGAGGAGAAGTGCCAATGAAAGAAACTGCATGGCTCGGAGACAAATGGCTTATGATTCCACTTATAAGCGTATTTGGAATATTCTGTGATTGGAAACATGTCCCACATTGTAAATGAATTAAATATAAACAACTTATATATTAAACCTAAAATAAACATGTTTATCGATTGTTTAAATTAAATAACATTATAAGCTGTAACTGGTCAGTGAAATGCCAAATGCACTAAAAATTGGTATGTTTTGCTATTTCTAGCCACACCTCTGACTCCGCCCACTAATCCAATCCTCTGCTTATTCCCGACCCCTGAGTCTCGGCCCACAGTTCCCCTACTTTTTTGTCCCCACTTCGACCACTGTTCTATGTAGATATCTAAGCTTAGAGCTATGAGTAATAACTTTACAGAGAATAGCCACATTTTATGGTTGCTGAATGCACAGTGTCATTGAGAGTTACGGGTTCCTGAAAAGTGTGGAGAGGCCTTCTAACTGCGTGGTCGATGAAAATTTACAAGTGTGACGTCACCTCACAAAGGACATGTGTAACAAACACTGGCACAATACGCATATCCTCTCTGAAATCCGCGAAGTGCCTTTATTTAGTATGTAGATCCCATCAGTATGAATATTTCATGTGTAGATTTCATCCGTGCAATGTAACTGGTCGTATAGGGTCAGATTTTTCAAGGGTTTCCAGAGCTCCAAAGTGAGACAAATCAGTGCAAAGCCATGATAAAGTATTTTGTAGTAGTTTTATTTAAGAGAACAATGTGGTGCAACAACCACCATTCTCCTGCTATGGTGCACAGTCTGCTTAACGCCACACACTCAACTTTGTAATATAATGCAAAGGTGTGTGTTTGATGTATAGCATAGTTTTTGTACTCGAAGAATAGAAGATCCAAAGCGTAGATACATTTTAAAACATTCCACAGATTAGATGCGTGCCGTACAGTGAAACACACAGGTAATGTGTGAATTGATAGAATAAATAAATTGCATTTCTCCTGCATAACCCCTGTCTCAAAGTGGAGACATTTATTACATTAAGCCAGGTATGGCAATTTTTGTAGAGCTTGCTTTGCATCAGTATTTAAAGCTGCTAGCATGAAACCCCCACATGTACCACCCATGGAAAGCACCCTTGACACAATGCAGAACAAAGCAGTGCAACGCAGGTCAAAGTGATGTTTCACACTATTTGAAAGACAACTTTCCAGGGCAGCACAAAACTTTGATACATTCCCCTCTTACGTTCCAGTAGAAATCGTATTTAGTAAACATGTCTGTGCACTGCTATCTCTCGTCCCAGGCAACTTTGGCTGCTGCACTCCATTGCTCTACTTTTTAACAAAGCTACGCTTATGCATCTACATTTCTTTAGCCTTCAGGGCATTTTTAATAATGCGGGTAGAGAAATCTATTCAAATAAGTTTAATTATGTTGGAGCTATTTAAAGATCAGTTAACTTGAGAATAAATTATTCAGTCACGATGGATACAAAAGGGGACTCAACAGATGTTTCACATTCCAGACCATTTGCTCTATGCATGGAAGAACTATTTAGTGGTCTAAGTTTAAAAGCAGCATTTGACAACAGATGAGGTAAGAACACTGTACTCTGACATTATTTTGCATATAATTTGCATAATTCTTCAACCAGCAATTTAAAACCCAATGTCAGCATTAATAGGGTACTTAGTCACAAAGTGATTATATTCTCTTGTAGACGCAAGCTGAAAAAGTTGTTGAAAAACTAAATGTTTTTTCAACTTGAATCTACACGAAGCTGTATCTTTGCACCAGAACCTATTGGTGGTTGATCATATTAAGTTTATTGTCCAAACGGACACAAATTAGCATCTATAAACAAAAAAATGAGGTATGCACTTTTAAGGGTTTTTTCATTATAAAATTACTATAAATAGAGCAGCAAGTTTTGACTGGGCTATAAAAGAGAAATATATTGTATCACGTTTCTGTTCCATCTGCACAATATAAAAAAAACAATGGGGAGATGTATGGTAGCCCCCTCCTCCCAGTATCTGGGCCAGATGTATTGGATGCATCACTGGAATAAGAGTTATATTTGGCACTAATCTAACCTCATTGTGGGCATTTACAGTCATCACGACATCGTCTTTCACTTAGTTGTGATAATATTCAAAAGACTAGACAATTACCACAAGCGTCTGCACAATGAAAGAACATTTAAACTAAAAATAAATCCAGAAATGAGCATTAGAAAAGATATCATATTGAAGTAAATTCTATGAGCTTTGAATGCAGAAAATTGAGAAAAGTAAGTGGATTTACTTCTGGAATTCATTGACTGGCAAAGACATCCAGAAACGTCCATACTGCAGATGCTATATCTTTTCGTTTTAATGAAATAAAGTTAAGCATCTCTTTTCTACCTGAATCCCCACCCAGCTTTGTTTTTTCTTTCTCTTCATTCCTATGAACAATTAAAGTCAGTTCCCGAATGAACCTTTCTAATTTCACTCCCCTCAATATTAACTCCTAGCTTGTTCAGAATTTAGAACCCTCCATTTTAGTAACTCGTGTCATCCTGTCCTTCTCAACGTCCCTGCTGCATTTAATAAAGAGAACCATGTTACGTCATTGAAACTCTCAGTAAGTGGACAAGCACTGATGGTACAGTCCCTAAATAATTGGTATGCTTTTTACTTGATGAATCATTCTCAGGGGATCAAAATTGACTACTCTTTTTATGATTCATCTACCTTGCCTCATGCGGACCTACAGGGCTTTGTTCTGGTCTCAACACTTGCGTGTATATTGAGCCACTTCTCTTCATACTTACGAATTCTTGTATCATTTAGATGGACACAAGATTATCTCAAAATTTCCTCTCCCAAAGATGTCCAACATCTTGCCCAAGATTTAAAATCTTTTGAAGATAGATGATCCCCCAGTATTTAAAAGTAATTCCTAATAAGAGTAAATCTCTCCTTTCATCATTTTATTCATCCCTTCTGGTTAAATCCCGGATTGATTCATGTGGTATACTTGACTTCACACTTGCCATCACTGGGGCCCGATTCACAGAACAAACTTAAGACAAAATCCTAAACTTACTGCCATTTTGGTATTCACAGAAGGCACTTACTAATTTTGGTATTTACGGAAGGCACTTACTAATTTTGGTATTCACAGAAGGCACTTACTCATTTTGGTATTCACAGAAGGCATTTACTCATCAATGAGTAAGTGCAGTCTGTGAATTCAACAATGAGTAAGTTACTTCAAATGAGTGCATTACTCATTTTGGTATTCACAGAAGGCACTTACTTATTAATGAGTGAGAGCCTTCTGTGAATACCAAAATGAGTAAGTGCCTTCTGTAAATACCAAAATGAGTACGTACCTTCTGTGAATACCAAAATGAGTAAGTGCCTTCTGTGAATACCAAAATGAGTAAGTACCTTCTGTGAATACCAAAATGAGTAAGTGCCTTCTGTGAATCCGGCCCCATATTTCCAGTTACAAACCAACTCTAGGTGAAGAATGCCTATTGTCAACAACAAGTGTTATGGAGAATTAAGCAACAAACCACTGAAGGAAATCTCAGATCCCTTCCCAGGAGGGAATCTTGCCTTATAGAAAGCAGTTTTACATACTGCAGTCTCATTTTTGTCAGGACCAAAAGACATGCCCACATTACTCCTGGGTTAATAATCTTCTAATGACTTCCAACTAAAACAAGAGCCTTATAGAAGACTGATTGCATCACTAAAATGGCTGTACACACCTCCAGGCCGCAATAAATGTCATCAAAGGTGAAATCTCTGGTTTACTCAGAGTTTCCTTCAATGATGCTGTTTCACTGATTTTGCACCACCAGCTCTTGAAAGGAAACTCACAATGGCACGATTACTTTCAGGGAGTTCTACTACAATTTGGTACCCTCTAACCTAAGATTTACATAACTCTACCTTGCAGTTTACAGTCAAAACTGATCTGAAAATCCTTCTTTTTCCATGTAAATCTGGCTCCAGGTCATGGGCTACATATAGTCTGTATGCTTTAATGGATTCAGTTTCAAATGCTATTAAGGATTGACTTCTTTGCCATCTCATGTTTATTTTTCCTCTCGTTGATACTTTTCTTGCCTCCTTCCACACTACATTTCGGTTTTGCTTCCTTAACTACTTGAATATTAATACCTTCATATGACCTTCAACATTCCATGGTCACTGATCCTGTGTTAATATTCTTTTTTTATAACAATTTCCTGTGACTTCTTAGCGGTAATGATGAATGTTATGCACTGTGTGTTGTTCACTAATTTATTTTCACCCTCCTCATCAGCATCTTCAGCTCATTGCCGTTATCACTGTTATCACTATTGTCTAGTAATTTTGTCATGTAGGTATTATTTCTTATGTATAGTGTTCTAACACCTTCAAGCTACTCAGTGATGTTATCATTGTACTACATTGGTCTGTGTATGACTCTCACGAAACTCATTATTTCTTATAGATTGTGCTCCAATGTTTTTGGATATTGTCATGATATATAAATCTCTATATATAATCAGAATTGATGTCACCATTGCCTACAGTAAATGTTCCCCTGGTTCCTTAATGTTCTGTCTTTCTGAGAAGAGGACACATTTAACGATTCACTCCAATATTATTAATAGGAGTATATGAAATGTATGAAAGATGAAGGCCCAAGCCTTGTGAAGAATACTTATAAAGTTACAAAGATAAACATTACAGATCAACGAGCTGTTATATAGACACCATGCCTCTCCGCTGTGTTGTCATCCTGCACCATTCAATGTTTAAGTAAAGGGTGCTAGTTTAATTTCATAGTAACACTAGACATTCTTAATTAGAATATGATCACTGTATTGCTGGTGCAGCCTTGGGGCCAGCGCTAACTCCAGCAGATACAATCTGCAGGTGCCATTCCAGCTGCAGTTGTAAATGATCAACTGGTAGCTCAGGAAAAATGACTCCTGTAGCCTTTGATGTCTTTGTAGTCACAGAGGAGGTCATACAGCAGACACTAGCAGGCCACCTTTTGGTCCTGGGTACAAGTGGGGCAAGAAGGCACAGGTTCAGCCCGCTAGTAACAACATATCCAGTTCTCCTCTGTTCTTCCCAAGGTTCAGGTGTGTTCTGAAGAGCTAGGGGTGAGGTGCCACTTTTGAAGAATCACATCCCCAGTGGATGAGGTTTATGACTGGACACTCCCTGGCCTACAGGTATAATGTTCTACAGGGCAAACCCTTTAATGTTTTCAGCACATCCTGTTTACCAATATACCAACTACTCCTTTGTGAAGTCCAACATGGCAGAACCCTTATACTGCTGGAAGAATTGTGTGACACAGCCATCCATGTGTATGGAGAGATGAACAGTCCCCCACCTCACTAACCACACCGGACAAGGTTTTGGGCCAGCTCCACCTCCCACCGGGATGGTGCCAGGATGGCTACACCGTGCCTTCGGATCAAAAGGCCACTCTTCCCTCGATCTCACTTTACATTTAATTATGAAGAGGCAGCTCTGACCCTGGTCCCTTTCAATTTAGTTAAGTTCCTGACCTCTCCTCTAGTGCTCCACCTAAGAGAAGATGAATCACATTCCTCACACCCAGGTGTTCCTGCCAAAGAACCAAGCCATTGTTTCTGCTCTGGAAAAAGATTTCACTCCTCTTCAAGGGGAAAGAACTGACCTACTAGCAGTTGCTTACAGGCTAATGCGTATTAGCCTTTCTGAGCTTTAGACAGGCAAA
Source organism: Lissotriton vulgaris (assembly GCF_964263255.1). Taxonomy (NCBI): domain Eukaryota; kingdom Metazoa; phylum Chordata; class Amphibia; order Caudata; family Salamandridae; genus Lissotriton; species Lissotriton vulgaris. The sequence goes on from NC_141685.1 coordinate 1,452,390,679, forward strand.
GTCTAAATTTCTAAATGTTAATTTTCCTGTATATTTACCAAACCTTCATTTTTACGATTGAATTAGGCTCTAATACATATGTTTTTTAAATAGCAGCTGATTGGCTACCACAGAACTTTCCAAAGCAAAGTAGGCAAACATAGGGTACTATTACGATGTGGCCAGTAAAGGCTCCGACCACTGGTCGGTGCCTACAGGGTCGCATCATAATGGGCTACGCAGTTTACTTTCCGGTCGGTCGGTCGTTCGGTCATTCCGGCTGGCTACAGGCAGGCTCAGAGAGCCCGTTGGCCAGTTGGAAGTCAGTCAGTAATCTCAAGGATGGGCCTTTCTGCCCTTGAGATTACTGTGAGAAGGTGGCCTGATATGCAGTGCTCACTATTCTAGTGAACACTATGTATCAGTCCAGCAACCCTTATTGATGATTGGTTGTAAGTCAACCTTATAGACCAGCTATCCTAGTAGCGTGGATACGAGCAGTCTAAGGCTAAAGACTCGAGAGGGCGCGTTAAGCCAGCTGTTTACCACACATATACCCCTTGAATACCAAGTGAAAGGACACCCCACAAGTGTTATGAAAATAAACAGTTATTTATTTAAAGATCACAACAGCCCTGTACTCTTTATGAGGACAGGGTACTAAGCACAAACCAAAACTCTTACAAAAATACTTAAGTTAGCACAGTATATACAAATGCCCGAGGGGCACGGAAAACCATATACTCTGAAAGTGGAATGCGAAATTCCTAGCAGGTAAGTACAGTACTAATAGCTTTTGGAATCGCTAGGACTTGACTAGGGAATCGTTAGATTATGTCTAGGAGGCCTAGGGGACTCGGGTGCAGTGTGTGCACTCTCACGCGAGATGCGGGACAAAAGTCTATGGTAGCTAGGAATTAGAAAGTTAGTGTTCTCGGGCGAACCCGACCTGGTAGGGAGAAAACGAAAGTAGATTCTGACCCTTGGATAGTGAGGCTATGCTGGGGCACCGAAATGCCGAAGTTACCTAGCCCAGGGGCTGCAGCTGCATAGGTCTGAAAAGACGTCGGGAATCCTCGTAGACGGACCAGGAGCCGGAAGAAAAGATGCTGGCCGGTGACCAGTGAAGAAAGTTCAGTCGGATCCAAGCCTGGATCTTGAAGATAGATGACACCTGAAAGCAGAGGGGACCAAGTTCGAGACTACTAGCCAGTAGTCAGTGGGCACCAGGAGGGCACCGGATGGTAGCCACCTCGACTAGGTGAGTGGGTGACGCTTGACTCGAAGATCTCACGGACCAGGAGGCATTGTCGGCGACCAGGATGGAGGATCGAGCTGTCCCACGAAGATAGAAGCTGTCGGCGTCGCTGGACCCAGGATTGGGCAACAAAGCCTTGGCAAATTCAAGCCCACGCGGTGGACCTAAAATGGCGTCTGGAGTCGACCAGGAGGGTCCGGGGTGCCTCTCTTGAAGAAGGAAGCAAAGGCCAGCCTGGAGCAACCAGACCAGCAGTCGTGAAGTCGTTGGGCGTCGTTCAGAGGGCCACAAGCCAGCCGGCTAGTAGCCAAACAACGCGGTGCACAGCAAACAGCAGAAGGGCCCCACGCAGATCGTGGAGATGCAGGGGGGCTGATCTTGGGTGCTGGAGCTGCGCAGGGTCGGGGCTTCTCGGACCCCAAAGCACTCACCAGTGGAGGACACGGTGGGCTTGCAGTAAAGATGTCGTGCAGTCTTGGCGATCGTCGGTCCCTTGAGGTCTCGTCGCACTCACGGTTCTCAGCTGGGCTGTAGAGGTGAGTAGAGGTCAGAGGTGCCAGGGAAGCCGGGTCTCGTCGAGCTGGGTCGTCGGATTCGTGATGAAGGACTTGCAGCAGACCGCAGTGTTCTTTAGGATGGTGCCTGCGGATGCAGGGTGACTACTCCTTAGCCACAAGGGAGAATCTTGAAGAAGAAATCGTGAAGTCCTTTTGAAGAAAGTGGTATCTTGATTCCAAAGATGATCTAATTTTAACAGGGGGCCCGCTCCCATCTTTATACTAAAAAAGGGGGCTGACCCGGTGACTAGGTCCTGCCTATGGGTGGGACTAGGTGGGGGGTGGTTACACCCCTCAGCCATGCCGGACTTCCCCAGGCCAGGGGCTGGTGTGCCCCTGGAACTGGTTCAGACCGGCCTATGCGTAGTGAGCACCGGGGTGCCACTCAGCAGTCACCTTCCTGTAAAGCCCTGCCTACCCAGGATACACAAAACCATGTCTGGGACGGTGCTAGCACCGCCCCTGACAGGAAACCCTTTGTCCAGGCTCCCCTCGCTGGAAGGACTCCCAGCTGCAGGGGGTCAGACTCGTGTCTGTGGTGGCAGCATCCATTTTGTGGAGCTGAGGCTTCAGTTAACTTTAACCGGGGTTCACAGTTACATACATGTCGTGTCCCTCTAGAAGGGCGGAATGCTAACCCCGTCGCCAGAATTGGCGAGGGGTTAGTATTCCAATTCGTATGACACCTTACTCGACATGTTTTGATAAAGCAATACCAAAGATAGCATTTAACCGCGAGGATTATAATGCACTTAAGAGTATATGGTATGCGATATCATGGAACAGCTATTAGGACTTGATTCCGCAAGCTGCAGACAGGCTCAGCTCATGCCAGAGCACCATCTCACACGATTCCAAGCACTCTGCCTTCAGGATTGTCAAGGCCTGCCATAGGAGTGACTGATAGGAATCTGTGTGTCCATTTTAGGGTTAGGTATAGGTATACTACACCTACAGCAAAGGGTGATTACACGACTTTGCCCCAGCTGTCATGCAGCCAGTTGTGTCAAATTTAGGAGGCCAGCCAGGGGTGGCACAATACGTGCTGCAGCCCCTGGCAGCCCTGGGTACACCTATGCCCTGAGTTACAGGGTCTGATAAGGTGGCCCAGTACCAATTGGTAGATGCACCTAGGGTACATGAGGTAATTTAGAAAGAGAACAGCCAGGCTGTGGGTCTGATTGGCAGGCCCACAGCCAGAGAAAGTCGTAAACCAGTGAAACAAAAGCAAAAAATCTGGGTGATCATAGGATTGCAGACCCTACTCTCCTACATGACCCCCCCCCAAACTTTGGGACAATAAGCTAACCTTGACCAGGTGAGTCTTCTTGTTCTAAGTGGAAATATCTGGAGAGCCCATCGGCATTGCCATGATCAGTACCAGGTCTATGTTCCACTGTAAAGTCCATCCCCTGTAGGGAAATGGACCACCTAAGCAGTTTGGGGTTTTCACCCTTCATCTGATTTAGCCACAAGAGGGGCTTATGGTCGGTCTGAATCTTGAAGTGAGTGCCAAACAAGTATGGCCTCAGCTTCTTCAGGGCCCAAACCACAGCAAAGGCCTCCCTCTCAATAGCTGACCAATTCTTCTCTCTGGGGGTCAGCCTTCTGCTTATAAAAGCAATGGGCTGATCCTGACCATCAAAATTCAGTTGAGAAAGAACAGCTCCCACACCCAACTCAGAAGCATCTGTTTGGACAATGAATGGTTTGGAGTAGTCTGGACTCTTAAGGATAGGTGCTGTGCACATGGCCTGCTTTAGGTCATCGAATGCTTTTTGACAGCCTGCTGTCCACTGAACCTTTTTTGGCATCTTTTTACTTGTCAGTTCATTTAATGGTGTCACAATGGAACCATAGTTCCTGACAAATTTTCTGTAGTATCCAGTCAGGCCCAAGAAAGCTCGAACCTGAGTCTGGGTGGTTGGAGGAGCCCAGTCCCTGATTGACTGTATTTTGCTCTCCAGTGGCTGAACCTGGCCTCCACCTACAAGGTGGCCCAGGTATACAACCTGTGTCTGCCCTATCTGGCACTTGGTGGCCTTGATAGTGAGGCCTGCTGCTTGCAGAGCCTCTAACACTTTCCTCAGGTGGACCAGGTGATCCTCCCAGGTGGAGCTAAAGACAGCAATATCATCTAGATATGCTGCACAGAAGTCATCCAGCCCAGTAAGGACTTGATTCACCAACCTTTGGAAGGTGGCAGGTGCATTTTTCAGACCAAAGGGCATTACCACAAATTGATAATGCCCACCAGGGGTTGAAAATGCTGTTTTGGGCTTGGCATCCTCAGCTAACCTGATTTGCCAATACCCAGCTGTTAAGTCAAATGTACTTAAGTAGTTGGCAGAAGCCAATCTATCTATAAGTTCATCTGCCCTTGGTATTGGATGGGCATCAGTCTTAGTGACTGCATTGAGACCCCTGTAGTCTACGCAAAACCTCATCTCTCTCTTACCATCTTGGGTGTGAGGCTTTGGCACTAGAACTACTGGACTAGCCCAAGGGCTATCTGAGGGTTCAATGACTCCCAATTCCAACATTTTCTGCACTTCAGTTTTTATGCAGTCTCTAACATGATCAGGCTGCCTGTAGATTTTACTCTTGACTGGCAGGCTGTCACCAGTGTCAACCTCATGGGTGCACCAATTGGTCTGACTGGGTGTCAGAGAGAACATACGTCTGAAAGACTGAAGAACCTGTTTACAGTCTTTCTGCTGATGTTCAGAGAGGCTGCCACAAAAGACAACACCATCTACTGACCCATCATCAGGATTCTGAGTGAGCAGGTCTGGGAGAGGGTCACTCTCTTCCTCCTGTCCCTCATCTATGGCCATGAGCAAGCTCATGTCCTTCCTGTCGACATATGCTTTGAGCCTGTTGACATGGAGTACCCTATGGGGACTCCTGGGAGTTCCAAGGTCCACCAGGTAGGTGACCTCTCCCTTTTGCTCAAGGATTGTGTGGGGCCCAGACCATTTGTCTTTGAGTGCTGCTGGGGCCACTGGCTCCAGCACCCACACCTTCTGTCCAGGCTGATAAACAGTCAGGACAGCCTTTTGGTCATGCCAAGCTTTTTGAAGTTCTTGACTGGCCTTAAGGTTTTCTGATGCCTTCTCCATATACTCAGCCATCCTGGAGCGGAGACCAAGTACATAGTCCATTATGTTGGTTGCAGGCTTTTTGAGAGGTCTCTCCCATCCTTCCTTCACCAAACACAAGGGGCCTCTCACAGGATGCCCATACAAAAGTTCAAAAGGGCTGTAGCCAACCCCCTTTTGTGGGACCTCTCTGTAAGCAAACAGAAGGCAGGGCATCAGGACATCCCATCTACGCCTGAGTGTTTCAGGTAGTCCATGAATCATCCCTTTTAGGGTCCTGTTGAACCTTTCAACAAGCCCATTGCATTGTGGGTGATAGGGTGTAGTGAATTTGTAATTGACACCACACTCCTTCCACATAGCAGTTAAATAGCTTGACATGAAGTTTGCACCTCTGTCAGAGACAACCTCCTTAGGGAAGCCCACTCTGGAGAACACTCCAACTAGGGCCCTTGCCACCACAGGGGCTGTGGTGGTCCTAAGTGGAATAGCTTCAGGATACCTGGTGGCATGATCCACTACCACCAGTATAAACTTGTGCCCTGATGCTGTCTGGGGTTCCATTGGACCAACAATGTCAATCCCCACTCTTTCAAAGGGCACCCCCACCACAGGCATTGGTATAAGGGGGGCCTTTGTTGTGCCACCTGACTTACCACTGGCTTGGCAAGTGACACAGGAGCGACAAAACTCCTTGGTATCCTCATTCATGTGAGGCCAGTGAAAGTGTGAGACAAGCCTGTCCCAAGTCTTTGTCTGGCCTAAGTGTCCTGCTAAGGGAATCTCATGGGCCAAGGTAAGTAGGAAACCTCTCTGAGACAAGGGTACAACCAGCCTCCTGGTCATGCCAGGCTTGGGGTCTCTTGACTCAGTGTACAGGAGTCCATCTTCCCAGTATACCTTGTGGGTACCTGTGGCGTTCCCAGCAGCCTCAGCAGCAGCCTGCTGTCTGAGGGGTTCAAGAGAAGGGCAGCCTAACTGGTCCTTCCCCAGGTCTTCCCTTGAGGGTCCCCCTGAACCCAAGAATTCAACTTGATCAAGTTCAAACTCTCTAGGCTCAGTTTCCCTCAATTCCTGCAGGTCAGCCTCCTCTGAGACTTGATCCACAACCTGGGGCAAGGGGGAAGGCACAGCCTTAACCCTACTGCTCTTTTTCTTGGAAGGTGTCTGGTCCATTGTTCCAGGATCCAGCACCTGTTCAGTGGGGCATCTTCTGGCCTGTGACCTAGTCACAGCAAACACATGTGCTGGCAAACCTAACATTTCCAGATGAGTCCTCTGCTCCACTTCTGACCACTGTGATGACTCCAAATCATTGCCCAACAAACAATCCACTGGGAGGTCTGAACTAACTACAACCTTCTTTTGGCCAGTTACCCCTCCCCAGGAGAAAGCTACAATTGCCATACTATGATTGGTAGTGACATTGCTTGCATTGGTCACCAGGAATTCTGTACCTGGCATGATCTGTCCAGGGTCCACAAAGCTAGGTGTCACCATTGTGACACTGGCACAAGTGTCCCTATAGGCCTGAGCCATCTTTCCATTAATGAAAGGTGTCTGTCTGTATTTGCCCAAAGTATTGGGACTTATATCAGGGGACATATCCACATCCCCTGTACAAACAAGGACAGCCTGAGTGAGTGTACCAACTAAGTTGTCACACCCCTCAGAACCCAGGGTTAACCCTACTAAACCCTTGGGAGGTGCACTACCACTGCTGGCTGTACTAGGGGGCACAGGTGCCTTAGGGGCTGCAGTGGCAGGAGTCTGCCCTCCTCCTTTCTTGGTGCACTCACTAAACCAGTGAGTTTTACTTTTGCAGTATTGGCACCACCTTTTAGATTGGCCTTCTTTCTTCTTTTGGGGAGCCTGACCCCCACCCTCTTTGGGTTGTTGGGGACCTGTCGAAGACTTCTGGTCATTTTGTTCCCCCTTAGAATCTTTACCCTTCTGGTCTGCTTTCTTCTGACCACCTTGATTCTGGCCCTGGTTCTGTTTAACTCTTGTTCTAACCCATCTGTCTGCCTTCTTTCCCAATTCTTGGGGAGAGGTCAGATCTGAGTCAACAAGATGCTGATGCAACAACTGGTTCTGACAATTGTTTAAAATTTGCTCTCTCATCATCAAATTGTACAATCCTTTATAATCAGTAACCTTACTGCCCAGCAACCAGCCCTCAAAAGCCTTAGTGGCACAATCTACAAAGTCAGCCCAATCTTGAGACTGAGTTTTCTGGGTATCCCTGAACAGCACCCTGTACTGCTCAGTGGTTAGGCCAAACCCATCAACCAGTGCATTTTTCAAGACTTGGTAATCATTAGCATCCTCCACCCTTGTGGTGAGGAGCTTGTCTCTTCCTTTACCCTCAAAGGAGAGCCACAAGATAGCTGCCCACTGACTTGGGGGAACACCTTGCACAGTGCAGGCCCTCTCCAAAGCAGTAATCCATTTGTGGATGTCATCCCCTTGTTTAAAGGGGGGCACTATCTTACCAAGGTGTTTTGTATCAAAACTCCTCTCCCTATTGCTAGGTACAATGCTGCCACCAGTGGGGACTGTCCCACTCAATTGTTGCTCTCTAGCAAAGGCAAGCCTCTCTTTGGCCAGGGCAAGTTCTTCCCTTTCAATCCTCAGATTGGCTGCCTTTTCCTTAGCTTCATACATTCTCCTCTGGGGAGATGTCATTCCCCTTTGAGAGGAACGTTGAGAGCCATTGGTATGAAGGGATCTGATAGAGCCTCTTGATAGAGATCTATCTCGTCCATTCCCAATGTTAAGCTGACCTGAGAGTGGCCCCAAGGGTCCCCTAGTGCCCATCTCATGTCTGCTTAAGTTGGACCTGGTTAGTCTGCTGACTTCTACCTGTTCCTTTTCTGCCTCATCCCCTGATACCAAATCATCATCCTCATCATCAGCATCATCTGCTTCCTGAAGAGGATGGTCCTGGGCATCAAAGGGACCCTGTAAGGAGGGCATGTTGCCATCTGAATTAGAAGGGTCTGGGTTACCAGCCCTCCTTGCATCATGAGTCTCTAAGAGACCAATCAGAAAGGCAGTTGTGGGGTTAGACCCCTGCTTAATCTTCCTAGAGGTACACACTTGTCGTAACTCATGGAAGCTAAGCGCAGTATATCTTGAAGGGATGACCTGTGGAGGGTCAACTGACACAAGGGGAACCTCAGTGTTTCCTCCTTTGTCCGACATACTGTTTCTAGTGTGGTGTAAGTGATGCACCTACCTACACTATGTGTTTACCTACTGATCCCTTGCTAAGAGTTGCAGCCAAGGTGTGCTAAGCCTTGAGGAGCTACAACAGCTGGTTCAGTAGAACTCAGAGTATTCTAAGCTTTAGTTATGTGTACCTAACAGTACTTATGTGATCTTTCAACAAGATATTCTTAGGATACGTGTGGTAAAACAACAGCAAGCTCAAATCCCAACCGCTGCTCACCAATGTGAGAAGGTGGCCTGATATGCAGTGCTCACTATTCTAGTGAACACTATGTATCAGTCCAGCAACCCTTATTGATGATTGGTTGTAAGTCAACCTTATAGACCAGCTATCCTAGTAGCGTGGATACGAGCAGTCTAAGGCTAAAGACTCGAGAGGGCGCGTTAAGCCAGCTGTTTACCACACATATACCCCTTGAATACCAAGTGAAAGGACACCCCACAAGTGTTATGAAAATAAACAGTTATTTATTTAAAGATCACAACAGCCCTGTACTCTTTATGAGGACAGGGTACTAAGCACAAACCAAAACTCTTACAAAAATACTTAAGTTAGCACAGTATATACAAATGCCCGAGGGGCACGGAAAACCATATACTCTGAAAGTGGAATGCGAAATTCCTAGCAGGTAAGTACAGTACTAATAGCTTTTGGAATCGCTAGGACTTGACTAGGGAATCGTTAGATTATGTCTAGGAGGCCTAGGGGACTCGGGTGCAGTGTGTGCACTCTCACGCGAGATGCGGGACAAAAGTCTATGGTAGCTAGGAATTAGAAAGTTAGTGTTCTCGGGCGAACCCGACCTGGTAGGGAGAAAACGAAAGTAGATTCTGACCCTTGGATAGTGAGGCTATGCTGGGGCACCGAAATGCCGAAGTTACCTAGCCCAGGGGCTGCAGCTGCATAGGTCTGAAAAGACGTCGGGAATCCTCGTAGACGGACCAGGAGCCGGAAGAAAAGATGCTGGCCGGTGACCAGTGAAGAAAGTTCAGTCGGATCCAAGCCTGGATCTTGAAGATAGATGACACCTGAAAGCAGAGGGGACCAAGTTCGAGACTACTAGCCAGTAGTCAGTGGGCACCAGGAGGGCACCGGATGGTAGCCACCTCGACTAGGTGAGTGGGTGACGCTTGACTCGAAGATCTCACGGACCAGGAGGCATTGTCGGCGACCAGGATGGAGGATCGAGCTGTCCCACGAAGATAGAAGCTGTCGGCGTCGCTGGACCCAGGATTGGGCAACAAAGCCTTGGCAAATTCAAGCCCACGCGGTGGACCTAAAATGGCGTCTGGAGTGGACCAGGAGGGTCCGGGGTGCCTCTCTTGAAGAAGGAAGCAAAGGCCAGCCTGGAGCAACCAGACCAGCAGTCGTGAAGTCGTTGGGCGTCGTTCAGAGGGCCACAAGCCAGCCGGCTAGTAGCCAAACAACGCGGTGCACAGCAAACAGCAGAAGGGCCCCACGCAGATCGTGGAGATGCAGGGGGGCTGATCTTGGGTGCTGGAGCTGCGCAGGGTCGGGGCTTCTCGGACCCCAAAGCACTCACCAGTGGAGGACACGGTGGGCTTGCAGTAAAGATGTCGTGCAGTCTTGGCGATCGTCGGTCCCTTGAGGTCTCGTCGCACTCACGGTTCTCAGCTGGGCTGTAGAGGTGAGTAGAGGTCAGAGGTGCCAGGGAAGCCGGGTCTCGTCGAGCTGGGTCGTCGGATTCGTGATGAAGGACTTGCAGCAGACCGCAGTGTTCTTTAGGATGGTGCCTGCGGATGCAGGGTGACTACTCCTTAGCCACAAGGGAGAATCTTGAAGAAGAAATCGTGAAGTCCTTTTGAAGAAAGTGGTATCTTGATTCCAAAGATGATCTAATTTTAACAGGGGGCCCGCTCCCATCTTTATACTAAAAAAGGGGGCTGACCCGGTGACTAGGTCCTGCCTATGGGTGGGACTAGGTGGGGGGTGGTTACACCCCTCAGCCATGCCGGACTTCCCCAGGCCAGGGGCTGGTGTGCCCCTGGAACTGGTTCAGACCGGCCTATGCGTAGTGAGCACCGGGGTGCCACTCAGCAGTCACCTTCCTGTAAAGCCCTGCCTACCCAGGATACACAAAACCATGTCTGGGACGGTGCTAGCACCGCCCCTGACAGGAAACCCTTTGTCCAGGCTCCCCTCGCTGGAAGGACTCCCAGCTGCAGGGGGTCAGACTCGTGTCTGTGGTGGCAGCATCCATTTTGTGGAGCTGAGGCTTCAGTTAACTTTAACCGGGGTTCACAGTTACATACATGTCGTGTCCCTCTAGAAGGGCGGAATGCTAACCCCGTCGCCAGAATTGGCGAGGGGTTAGTATTCCAATTCGTATGACACCTTACTCGACATGTTTTGATAAAGCAATACCAAAGATAGCATTTAACCGCGAGGATTATAATGCACTTAAGAGTATATGGTATGCGATATCATGGAACAGCTATTAGGACTTGATTCCGCAAGCTGCAGACAGGCTCAGCTCATGCCAGAGCACCATCTCACACGATTCCAAGCACTCTGCCTTCAGGATTGTCAAGGCCTGCCATAGGAGTGACTGATAGGAATCTGTGTGTCCATTTTAGGGTTAGGTATAGGTATACTACACCTACAGCAAAGGGTGATTACACGACTTTGCCCCAGCTGTCATGCAGCCAGTTGTGTCAAATTTAGGAGGCCAGCCAGGGGTGGCACAATACGTGCTGCAGCCCCTGGCAGCCCTGGGTACACCTATGCCCTGAGTTACAGGGTCTGATAAGGTGGCCCAGTACCAATTGGTAGATGCACCTAGGGTACATGAGGTAATTTAGAAAGAGAACAGCCAGGCTGTGGGTCTGATTGGCAGGCCCACAGCCAGAGAAAGTCGTAAACCAGTGAAACAAAAGCAAAAAATCTGGGTGATCATAGGATTGCAGACCCTACTCTCCTACAATTACGATGCAAGTTTTCCAACATAGTTTCCATGCTGGCCTGTCCGACATGGAAACCATGTTGGAAAGAGAATTTGGGGGGCCTCAACAGGGCCCACTTTGGTGTGTAGCCTATGGTTGGAGGCCGAGGGAGCACCTACACTGGCCCCCTGTTGATCCCTGCACCTTGTGCCAGGCACCTTGAGGTGCCTGCTACGGGGTGTTGAGATTAACTGCACCTCCCTTTTCACAATGGCCACAACACGAGCTACCATTGAGTAAAGGGAGCATACAACCGAAAAATATTTCGGTAGCATTGTAAAGGGCAGGTCGTGATCACCGACTGGGTGTTGATCAGTCTCAGGACTGAGTCGGTGTTGGGGGGAAGCAATTCCGCCTGGCATCGAAATCAGCCCCTTAGTCTTTTTAGTGAAAAACAATATACAATCAAACAGCTCTTGAGGGCTAGCTACAGAACGAATATGCCAACATGAAATTCTTACATAGTACACATTCAAATATTAGACTTCTTATGTTAGGCCTAAATATTGGTGACCTCCTTAATATTTAAAAGCAGGTACCTTCCTTTTACAATGGTTATTTTGGCAAGTTTGACTGCAGCTTTAAGAGCTGTAGCAGTCAGTGCACATATTGGCCTGACGCCACAATTTCCTTGTGAGCCTAGTGGATGGCAAAATGTTGTGCAGTCCACAGGTGATGTTCAACTTTCCATACCTTTGATACATTTTCCTGAAGCATATTCTATAGCCTTCCTGGAGAGTTCAATATATCTTTTGAGGGTTTGCCAGTTTTAACATGTTTCTAGGGGTCATGGTGAATTCACTTGGGACTGGACTGCAGCACCCCATTGGGCAGAGTTAAAAAATAGCAATATCAGTCAGCACAAAATTAGTGTAACCATACATAAAAGAGAGGAATTTCCTCACCAAAAGTGAAAGAGCTCGATAACAGACATGAAGGATGAGGTAATTAAATGCAGTTTTGTTCGAAAGAAAGTGCTTATGAAAACATATGAAGTTGTTTCTTTCTGAAGAGCACCGCTCACCTCATACCCCTTTAATGGCATGAGAATGTAATTTGGGCACCTTGCACAGACTGGTGCAGCAAAGACTATTCCCCCTTGTGCATTTTCATTCACATTTGTTCTGGAATACATTCATAAATGATTAGTGTTTATATGGCATTTCATACCACGCTTATGAAATTTCTCAGCATTATCACTGATGCCCAATTTAGTTGCCCTCTGGACCCCCTGGTCCTTCCGAAACATTTCTGAAAGCCCTGGATGATGCATTGTTCTCCGTGCTCTTCGCTTCTCATGTTACCTCTTCTTGGGCAATTTCAACATCCATTAAGATTGCCCGGAGGATCCTGATTCCAGAGAATTAATGGATTTGTTTAACCTGGCACAACTGACTCAGTGGATCAAGTCTCCCTCCCACAAGGGAGGACATACGCTCGATCTAGTGTGTTCCAACTTTGCCAGGTCCGTTACTGACCCCTCTTCAGGTCACTTGGTCTGATCACTAGCTGATCCGATTCTCCTGGACTATTGGGAAACTTCCTGGCCCGCCAGCCATGGCCCAAAGTAAGCCGGTTCGGAAGATTGATATTCCAGCCCTCTATATGGAATTTCATACCATGCTTATGAAATTTCTCAGCATTACCACTGATGCCCAATTTAGTTGCCTGTGGGCCCCCTGGTCCTTCCGGAACATTTCTGAAAGCCCTGGATGATGTAATTGTTCCCCATGCTCTTCGCTTCTCATGTTACCTCCTCTTGGGCGATTTCAACATCTATTTAGATTGCCCGGAGGCTCCTGATTCCAGAGAATTAATGGATGTGTTTGACCTGGCACAACTGACTCAGTGGATCAAGTCTCCCTCCCACAAGGGAGGACATACGCTCGATCTAGTGTGTTACAACTCTGCCATGTCCGTTACTGACCCCCTTCAGGTCACTTGGTCTGATCACTATCTGATCCGGTTCTCCTGAACTATTGGGAAACCCCCTGGCCCGCTAACCGTGGCCCAAAGTAAGCCGGTTCGGAAGATTGATATTCCAGCCCTCTCTAAGGCCCTCTTACTCTTGCGCCCGCTGGCAGCCTATGGTCTTTAAGGTGTGGTAGAGAGTTTTACCACCTGGATTAGCCAAGGGGCTGGCCTCAAACTCTGGCCAAATAAACAATTGGGACTATTTCCACCTAAACCCTGGTACTCTTACTCTCTTAGAGTGCTCAGGTTAGGCTGTAAAAAATGTGAACAAAGCCACTCTTTGCAAAGCCTAGAGCAACTACTATGCAGCCATTAGGGAGGCGAAGACTGTTTTTACGTGGAGCGGATTGCTAAGGCCAACAACAATAGCAAGGAGATTTTCTCCATTGTTAGAAGCTTTTCGACTCCTTGTGCTGAACAATCAGCCCTTCCTGCCTCAACGCAATGGTGTGAGGAGCTGTCTTCTTTTTTTATTGAAAAAATACTGACTATTCAAGACAGCTTGGGGACGGGCACCCGGGAGTTAAGGGATCTTCCTCTTCGGCCCTCCTTAGTCCTCACCCGCTCAGCGCCTCCATTTATAATGTTCACGCCCATAGTTGGGTCTGATTCATTGGCCATTCTCAAATCTTTCAAGTTGGGCTCTCTGGCCGACCCTTGCCTTGCTAGAGTTCTGGCTGGGGTTGCTGAGGTGGTTTATCCTGAGGTTACCATGATTATTAATATATCCCTACAGAATGCTACTGTACCGTCGACTTGGAAACAGGCTAAGTTTCTGCCACTTTTAAAAAACCCTCCTTGGATCCGCTTAAACTTTCCAGCTATTGTACCATCTCCCTCCTCCCGGCACTGTCTAAGGTTTGTTAAAAGGTGTTTTTTTTGTCAGCTTAAGGCCTATGTGGAAGAATCTGGTGTTCTCCACCAAGCGCAATCTGGCTTTAGGGCGTCATATAGCACCGAGACTGTATTGGTGGAAATGGCTGAGACGATTAGGGAATGTCTGGACGCAGGCGGCAGAGCAGCTCTGGTGTTACTTGATATCTCTGCCGCCTTTGATACGGTGCACCACCAACTACTGCTTACCTGACTCTCAGACATTCGCATTGTTGGCCCGCTTGGGATTGGCTTTAATCTTTTCTTGAAGAACGCACCCAGCAGGTCTGGATGCCCCCATTCTTATTGGCTGCCAGGAAAATATCCACGGGAGTCCCACAGGGATCTACTCTGAGCCCTTTGCTTTTTAATATCTACTTGACTCCGCTGATATTTGTGGCAGAAGAGCTGGGAGCAAAAATACTAGCGTATGCTGAGAACATCCAGGTCCTATTTACCTGGAAAGATTCTGACCAGTCGACCGAATCTGCCCAGAAATGTCTTGCGTCGGTGTTTCACTTGCCCAACTGAAGTGCAACAAGGATCCTTCTGTTCGGTCAGTTCCCGCCTGCCTTTAGAGAATATCTGTGGCCACCTGACTTCCCTCAACCCAACTCTGAGGGTGCCCCAGCAAAGAACTTGGGGGTATGGTTTGGAGAAGACCTTTGGTTTTCAATGCAAATCAAGAAACTCACCGGAGTGTTCTTCGGCACTCTTAAATCTCTAAGTAGATTCTTCCCCCTGCTTCCTAGGTCAGCTAAGGAAATGGATGCCGGGCTCTTATTCTTTCTCGCATTGATTATGCCAATGCCCTGTACATTGGGCTATCTGGTACACAAATTGCAGACCATTCAGAATGCCACAGCTAGACTTCTGTTCGACATCGCCAGATGATCAAGCATGAGACAGCATCTTCGAGATCTACACTGGCTTCCTGTGGACCTCAGAGTGCAATTCAAAGCTCTCACTCTGGCCCACAGAGGCCTGCATGGTTTTTGGGTGACTGAGCACAGAGACCTACTGGGAACATAGAAAGCAAAGCGCTTCCTAAGGTACTTAGGAAGCGCTTTGCTTTCTATGCTTCCAGTAGGTCTCTGCGCTCAGTCACCCAACGCCGGATGTTGATTCCCAGATTCCATAGGATGCGGCTTGGAGGCCAGTCTCTCTCTGTGAGAACAGCCACAGCATGGAACTCCCTCCCCTTGGATTTACAATATATTCAGTACTCTAGATTGTTTAAAAAACAACTTAAAACTTTCCTCTATTACCAGCTGGTTTAATCTCCTGCTCCTCAGGTCACAGTAACTCTGCGCGCCAGGATACTCACGAGTAATTGTGCTCTATATAAAACTACTATAGTCAAGTCAAGTCAAATAATTTATATAGCGCGCTACATACCCAGAGGGTCTCAAGGCGCTTGGGGAGAAGTGGGGAATTACTTGTCAAATATCCACGTTTTAAGTTGCTTTCTGAATGCTAGGTGGTTCTGGGTAAGGCGAAGGTAAGTGGGAAGTGAGTTCCAGGTTTTAGCTGCCAGGTAGGAGAAGGATCTGCCTCCCATGGTGGTTTTGTTGATGCGAGGTACAGTGGCAAGGGCTTGGTTGGATGATCGTAGCTGGTGGGAGGGGGTGTAGAAGGACAGTTGTGTGTTGAGGCATTCTGGTCCGATTTCGTAGAGTGCTTTGTGTGCGTGGGTTAGGAGCCGGAAAGTGATCCTCTTGTTGACGGGAAGCCAGTGGAGGTTTTTCAGGTGACCAGAGATATGTTCTTTACGTGGGATGTCTAATATAACATAACATAACATACCGACCTCTAAAATGGGTCTCAGCCTTCTTGGTCATCCAACCTGAAACTAGGTGATCACCATAATTGCCTCATTACCTACACCCCATCATCTCTATGGCCATCATCGAGTCGTCACAGTTTACAGCAGATTGGTCTACCTAGAGTTTGTCTTAATAAATCTTTCCTTAATATTCATGATACAATCTTTATGAGCTCTCACTCAAATCCTTAGACTGTCTCAGTATTTAATTTGTCCAGAGATCATCTCTGATGTCTATTATTGCTAAATTGCAATAATAAATTTCATTCTGATTTGCTAAATTCAAGTTTTACTGCAGGAATAACGAGGAAAGAACATCCTTTCTGATCAAACTGGACACCCTCCATGGCACTAGCACACCAGCTCGCAAAGACATAATGACGACTTACAACAAAAAGCTACAGTAAGCAGATTGTTTGCAACATATTATCATCAGATATATAATTTAAAACTCAGTTCATAAAGTAATACATTTCTGAAAAATAAGTGGGGTAAATCTAAAATGAATGCAGAGGCTATATATTTGGGTCTGACACTGCATGTTTACATTTTTATAAAAAAAAAATACCATTCAAATTCATTACAGTGTTACATTCTCTTTTCTTTTTTTCAGCTCAGCTCCTTCTGCTGCATGTACCAAGTAATTTCTTAGTAGAGAACAGCTATAATCCGCTAGCATGGTTTCCTTAAATAAAATGCACTAAAGAAAATCTTAGCTAATAACAATAAATAGGTTAATAGTTGCCTAACTCCTCAAAAATATCGCTTCTTCCTGAAAATAGAGAGTATGCTACAAAACGAAAATGTTCTCGTCAGGTATTTAGATACATTCTCATTGGTAAAATGATACCAAAAATGTTGTTCATCTCGCGGAATTACATATTTCAGAAAACAGTTTATTGATAGTTAGACAGCCAGTAGGGCATATTTTTAACTATACATCTATTGCGTTGCTGCAGTGTTGACGCTGTCCCTGAGATGCACACAGCGGGGAGTCTGGCTGCATTGCAACAGCTTGTAATGTAAGCAAGAACGGGTGATCATCCGTCTCGTAAGACACCTGATTCCACAGTCTCACTTTAAGAGCAGTTATCAAGCAGGATTTTCTAAAGCAGCCAATACCAGAAACATCATCTTGCACTCTTATACGTTATTGATAACAGTGAGACTAATGATTTAGGAGGACTCTTCTTTCAGACCTTGGCAGGAACATACTCGTCAAACGGGATAATGGAAGGATAATTACGCTTAAAAGACGCACAAACAAATTAAACAATGAACAACGTTTTGGAACAGAATGTCTCTTATCATACGGCCTGATTATACTCTATTTTTTTTTATCTCAACATTGTTAGCTCATTCTTATTTCTATCTTTTTTTTAATGAAAATTCATTGGGATTTATCTTCATGTTTTACAAAACACAGATGACAGAAATTTTTTGCAGCCTGGGAACATATTTACAAAGGCATTGTGCCAATGGAACTTCACTTTTTCCGAAGATCTTGTGGTGCAATGTCCCACTACATATTTACAAAGCGGCATTAAGCTACTTTGTATAATAGCTTAAAGATGCTTTGTAAATATCTTCCCCATTCATGCAGGTCTTTGTGTGAAAGGGGCGTGCAATGGGTGTTGCTAAGGACGTTCCACCGTAAAACGCATTGTTTTTTTTACACTGTCCCAGATTGACAAGGATCTTTTAATCTGAGGCAGAGGCAAAAACTAATGCCACTGAATAACAGGCTAGAGTTGGAGGAATGGAAGCTAGTCAAAAGCCTGACAGACATGTTTCGTCCTTTTGAGGTCTTCACACGTGAAGTCAGCATGGAGGACTGTACTTTGGGCAAAGCTATCTCATTGTTGCGCATGCTAGAGCACCAACTGAAGGCGGTCTTCAACGTTCAAAGATGATACTGACAAGCAAGACGCATATCAGTTGGCGGAGATCTTATTAAGCCGCCTAGTTGGCAATCAAACTCGGAGAAAAACAACCATCGGCAAGGGGCTGAGAGGCAGGAGCGTCCCCGGGCCCCTGGGGGCCCCTGGGGGCCCCAGCGGGCGGGCCCCGGGACTGCCTTCCCCCTCTCAGCATGGCCGGACCTCACAGAGGTCTGCCTGAGCAAACTCAGAGAAAAAGGACCATTGGCAAGGGGCTGAGAGGCAGGAGCATCCCTGGGCCCCTGGGGGCACTGGTTGGCGGGTCCCAGGGCTGCCTTCCCCCTCTCAGCATGGCCAGACCTCACGGAGTACTGCCTTTGAAAACTCAGAGAAAAACAACCATCGGCAAAGGCTGAGAGGCAGGAGCGTCCCCGGGCCCCTGGGGGACCCGGCAGGCAGGCCCTGGGGCTGCCTTCCTCCTCTCAGCATGGCCAGATCTCACGGATGACTGCCTGAGAAAACTCGGAGAAAAACGACCATCGACAAAGGGCTGAGAGGCAGGAGCGTCCCCGGGCCCTTGGGGGCCCCGACAGGCGGGCCCCGGGGCTGCCTTCCCCCTCTCAGCATGGCCGGACCTCACAGAGGTCTGCCTGAGCAAACTCGGAGAAAAACGACCATCGGCAAGGGGCTGAGAGGCAGGAGCATCCCCGGGCCCCTAGGGGCCCCGGCGGGCTGGTCCCCGTGGCTGCCTTCCCCCTGTCAGCATGGCCAACCTCACAGAGGACTGCCTGAGAAAACTCGGAGAAAAACGACCATCAGCCAGGGGCTGAGAGGCAGGAGCATCCCCGGGCCCCTGGGGGCCCCGGCGGGCTGGTCCCCGTGGCTGCCTTCCCCCTCTCAGCATGGCCAACCTCACAGAGGACTGCCTGAGAAAACTCAGAGAAAAACGACCATCAGCCAGGGGCTGAGAGGCAGGAGCATCCCCGGGCCCCTGGGGGCCCCGGCGGGCTGGTCCCCGTGGCTGCCTTCCCCCTCTCAGCATGGCCGGACCTCACGTAGGTCTGCCTGAGCAAACTCAGAGAAAAAAGACCATCGGCAAGGGGATGAGAGGCAGGAGCGTCCCCGGGCCCCTGGGGGCCCCGGCGGGTGGGCCCCGGGGCTGCCTTCCCCCTCTCAGCATGGCACGACCTCACGGAGGTCTGCCTGAGCAAACTCAGAGAAAAAAGACCATCGGCAAGTGGCTAAGAGGCAGGAGCGTACCCGGGCCCCTGGGGGCCCCGGCGGGCGGGCCCCGGGGCTGCCTTCCCCCTCTCAGCATGGCACGACCTCACGGAGGTCTGCCTGAGCAAACTCAGAGAAAAAGGACCATCGGCAAGGGGCTGAGAGGCAGGTGCGTCCCCGGGCCCCTGGGGCCCCGGCGGGCGGGCCTGGGTCCTGCCTTTCCCTGATTCAGCATCGCCAGACCTCACAAAGGTCTGACTAACCTTCTCCCTAGTAATCCGGTGGAAAATTACCCCACTTTCTTGTAATCCGTGCACATAAGGTGACAGAGGGGACCTAAGGCGCGCATGTACCCGACCTCCTGAAGCCCTCGCTGGGAACCGGGAGACAAATGGCACCTCTTCAGGACTTACAGGGAAGTCCGGCCATCTGGTCGCCCCATAGGAAAGCATTGCGGGCGACCAGATGGCCGAGGGGATCCGGGCGACCAGAGGGCCGAGGGGATCTGGGCGACCAGATGGCCGGGCACTAAAGGGAAGCCGTCTGGACACCCTGTGCCCCAACCAAGGAGTGACCGGGCGCCGGGGCATGGCGGACCAGAGGCCCAAGGCCCCAGCTGGGCCCCAGACATGGAGGCTGCCAGGGGGCCCTGACAGGCCCTCCAACCCGGGGTCCCGGACACCTTGAGGAGCAGGGGAGGCCTGCGCAACAGAACCCGACCCGGCCCTTGGCAGTGCAGCGGGCCTGGGGGACAGGGCCCAGGACCCAGGGCCCGAGCACCCGACCCGGGGACGGGCTGGGCCTTAGGACCCAGCGGGGGCTCCCAGGGCCAGAGGTGCAGGGAAAGCCTACCCTGGGCCCTCCGGACCCCATCCCAGGCACCCTGCTTCCGCTGCAGGACCCAGGACGGAGCCCCGGGTGGGGAGGCCACCCTTCCCGGGGCCCCTCAGGGGCCCTGGACGGAGCGTCTGAACCCAGCCGAGCAAGGGGAGGCTCCCCGGGCACCATGGAACCCCGTCCCGGGCTTCTGCAGTACGGGAGGCCGGGGGACGGGGCCAGCCGGGAGCCCGGAGGCTCAGGGGACGCCTCCCCAGGCCCTCTCAGACCCCATCCAGGGCTTCCTGCCACGCGGCAGGCCCAGGGATAGACCCTGGGCTGGGGCAGCATCCTGGCCCGTCCAGCTGCCGGCTGAGGACCGCTAGGCCTAGAGGGGTCCCAGGGAAGTCCGGCCATCTGGTCGCCTCATAGGAAAGCATTGCGGGCGACCAGATGGCCGGGTACGAAAGGGATGCCGCCTGGACCCTCCGGGCACCGTCCCGGGCACCTGCCAAATGGCTGGACCCAGGACGGAGCCCCGGGTGGGGAGGCCACCCTCCCCGGGGCCCCTGAAGCTAGCCGAGCAAGGGGAGGCTCCCCGGGCACCACAGAACCCCCGTTCTGGGCCTTTGGCAGTGCGGCAGGCTGGGGGGACAGGGCCCTGGGCCCGAGCACCCGACCTGGGGCCCAGCGGGGCCCCTGGACCCAGCCAGGGCTCCCAGGCCTGGAGGCGCAGGGGAAGCGTACCCCGGGCCCCACGGACCCCGTCCCAGGCACCCAGCCACGCGACAGGACCCAGGACGGAGCCCCGGGTGGAGAGGCCGCCCTCCCCGGGGCCCCTCAGGGGCCCTGGACGGAGCTCCTGAACCCAGCCGAGCAAGGAGAGGCTCCCCGGGCACCACGGAACCCCGTCCCGGGCCTTTGGCAGTGCGGCAGGCCAGGGGACGGGGCCCAGAGCCGGGGCACCCGACCCGGGACCCGGCCGGGTCCTTGGCCCCAGCCAGTTGCCCGGAGGCACAGGGGACACCTCCCCAAGCCCTCCCGGACCCCATCCAGGGCTTCCTACCACGCGGCAGGCACAGGGACGGACCCGGGGCTGGGGCGGCATCCTGGCCCAACCAGCTGCCGGCTGAGGACTGCTAGGCCGTGAGGGGTCCCAGAGTACCTTGTCCCTAGTAATCTGAAGGAAAGCTACCCGTCTTTCTGGGAACAAGTACGCACCGCGAGGCTCAGGGGACCCAAGGCACGAAAGTACCCGACCTCCTGGAGCCCTCGCTGGGATCCGGGAGGCGAATGGCACCTCATCGGGACTTCCAGAGAAGTCCGGCCATCAGGTCGCCCCCTAGGAAAGCATTGTGGGGGACCAGATGGCCCATGGGATCCAGGCAACCAGATGGCCGAGGGGATCTGGGCAATCAGATGGCTGGGCACGAAAGGGAAGCCGCCTGGACACTCCGGACCCCGTCCCGGGCACGCTGCCGCGTGGCAGGACCAAGGACGGAACCCGGGGTGGGGAGGCTCCTGAAGCCAGCCCAGCAAGGGGAGGCTCCCCGGGCACC
The DNA here is from genome assembly GCF_964263255.1 of Lissotriton vulgaris. NCBI lineage: Eukaryota > Metazoa > Chordata > Amphibia > Caudata > Salamandridae > Lissotriton > Lissotriton vulgaris. The sequence continues at coordinate 1,452,411,920 of NC_141685.1, forward strand.
ACGGAACCCCCGTCCCGGGCCTTTGGCAGTGCGGCAGGCCGGGGGGACAGAGCCCTGGGCCTGAGCATGCAACCCGGGGCCTGGCGGGGCCCCTAGACCCAGCCAGGGCTCCCAGGCCCGGAGGCGCAGGGGAAGCCCACCCCGGGCCTTCCGGACCCCGTCTCAGGCACCCTGCAACGTGGCAGGACCCAGGACAGACGCCCGGGTGGGGAGGCCACCCTCCCAGGGGCCCTCAGGGGCCCCAAACGGAGCCCCTGAACCCAGCCAAGCGGGGGGAGGTGCCCCGGGCACCACTGAACCCCGTCCCAGGCCTTTGGCAGTGCGGCAGGCCGGGGGACAGGGCACTAGGCCGGGGGACAGGGCTGCAGGGCCCCGGGGCTCCGGAGCTCCGGGGCTCCAGGGTTGCAGGGCCCGGGACCCATGGAGCCCGTCCTGGGTACTTTGCCACGCTGCGGGCTGGGGGAGGGAGCCCCGGACGCCTGGGAGGTGTTGCCCGGGAACACAGCCCATCTGGTCCCCGACAGGGAACCACCAGCCCCAGGAGGTTGTCCGGGCATACCCTTGCCCCTAGTAATCCAGAGGAAAATTACCCCCCTTTCTTGTAATCGGTGCACTCGAGTTGACAGAGGGGACCCAGGGCGCAAACGTGCCCAACCTCCTGGAGCTCTGCCTGGGATCCGGGAGGTGAATGGCACCTCATCGGGACTTCCAGGGAAGCCCGGCCATCTGGTCACCCCATTGGGAAGCATTGGGTGCAACCAGATGTCCGAGTGGAAAGATGCGACCAGATGGCCGGGACCGACATGACGCCAATCTGCCTGCCCCGAGCCTCCGCGGGAGTTCTCCTGCCTGCCCTTCCAGGGCTCCGGGGCTCCAGGGCTCCAGGGCTGCAGGGCTGCGGGGCTCCGGGGCTGCAGGGCTCTGGGACTCCAGGGCTCCAGGGCTTGGGGGCTGCAGGGCTCCAGGGGCTGCAGGGCTCCGGGGCTCCGGGGCTGCAGGGCTGCAGGGCTCCGGGGCTGCAGGGCTCGGGGACTGCGGTGCTCCAGGGCTCCTGGGCTCCTGGGCTCGGGGACTGCAGGGCTCCGGGGCTGAAGGGCTGCGGGGCTCCGGGGTTGCAGGGCCTGGGACCCATGGAGCCCGTCCCGGGTACTTTGCCATGCCGCAGGCCGGAGGACGGAGCCCCGGATGCCTGGGAGGTGTTGCCTGGGAACACAGCCCATCTGGTCCCCAGCAGGGAACCGCCCACCCAGGAGGGTGTCCGGACATACCCTTTCCCCTAGTAATCCGGAGGAAAATTACCCCCCTTTCTTGTAATCCGTGCACTCAAGGTGACAGAGGGGACCCGGGGCACAAACGTGCCCGACCTCCTGGAGCCCTGCCTGGGATCCGGGAGGTGAATGGCACCTCATCGGGACTTCTAGGCAGGCCCGGCCATCTGGTCGCCCCATAGGAAACCATTGGGCGCGACCAGATGGCCGAGGCGAGAGGGGCGACCAGATGGCCGGGACCGAAATGACGCCAATTTGCTTGCCTTGAGCCTCCCCGGGAGGGCTCCTGCCTGCCCTTGCCGGGCTCTGGGGCTGCAGTGCTCCGGGGTCCGGGGCTCGGGGACTGCAGGGCTCCGGGGCTGCAGGGCTCTGGGGGCTCCAGGGCTCAGGGACTGCAGGGCTCAGGGACTGCAGGGCTCCCGGGCTGCAGGTCTCCGGGGGCTGCAGGGCTCTGGGGGCTGCAGGGCTCCAGGGCTCCAGGGCTCGGGACTGCAGGGCTCAGGGGCTGCAGGGCTGCAGGGCTCCAGGGCTCGGGGACTGCAGGGCTCCGGGGATGCAGGGCTCTGGGGGCTGCAAGGCTCGGGGGCTCCAGGGCTCGGGGACTGCAGGGCTCCGGGGCTCCGGGGCTGCAGGGCTCCGGGGCTGCAGGCCTCCCGGGCTCCAACCGGCCCAGGGAGATCAGGGAGTCTGCCCAGGCATGAGGGACCCCTGTCCCGGGCACATGGACCCTCAGGACATGCCCCCATTTTCCACTTTTTTTTCCAAAATTCTGCGTAGTGTGCGTAGTTGCACTACGCCCAGCCCTAGTTCTGGTGTTAGCCTGGGCTTCTATTTGAATTCACAAGGGCATATTATCAAGCCCATTATCGATGCTTTAGCGGCAGTTTCCTGCCGATAAAAGCGGCGATAATGTATCGCCCTTTCTTGATAATATGGCCCTTTATTCCATTCAATTTCAATTTATAAAGCTTTATTCGACATTTGTCATAAAAGCATCCTTCCTATCCCTAATACAATAAATACTAAATTTAAAAATAATTTTAAAACACATATTAAACATTTTGACAGCCGAATGTTACATAATAGATACTATACAGTTAAAATTCAAAAAGTTTCTAAAAAAGACAATTCATACAATGCAATAGGATAATTTGTAAGCAACACTAGTTCATAATATATTCACATTTGTCTTTAAAGTGCGTGTGCGTATTGACCATGCCCAGGCAAGAAATTTAGCTACGGCAACTACAAAAAGTGTGGAGCAGTCTGTTTCAAGTATTCTCAAGGCTGTTGATTGACTACGTGTGCCAATATTTTGGCACACTGGTTTCAGCCATTTACGTCTAGGGGTAGCATATTGTGGACAACAAAACAGCAGGTGGGAAATATGTTCAATTTGGTCCTTACAAAAATAACAATGATCATCCCACATGGGGGACCAATGTTTTTTAAAAGCATTTACTGGTAAGGTCCCAATGCGGAATTGGAAATACAATTTCCTGTCGTAAGGGCGTTCTATGATGTCCCAATATATTTCACATGACGGATACATTTTAATGTCCCAGAAGCGGGTTGTCAGTGCTGAATTGGAACCTTTACAGAACATTACTGTGTACACCATTTCCCAGTACAGTTCTTTCAATTTTGCTTTCGATGGGAAGCTAGCCACATCGTAATTTCCCCATAGATGATCCAATTTTAACAATACAAGAAGCCCCTTGAGTTCTTTTAACCATTTGATACAGTGAAATCGGTCAACCTCAATGACATCCTTCAGAGCTTCAGCATAATGGCCCAGCTCTGGGGTCACCATCAAGCGCCTCCAATATAAGAGTGGCCGTAGTCTAGCTATATCCTCAATATTTTTCTTGCCAAGGTCCAATTTCAGAGTGAGCATGGGTGTGCTTTGTGGGACCATGACTAGCCCTCGCAAAAACCTGTTTTCTGCACAACTCAATTCTCTCAGATTTGAGAACCCCCACAGTTCAGACCCATACAAGCAGGCACCTAGCACTTTCATATTGTATATCTCTAGAGCAGATTTAACCGGCTTTGTTAGTGAATTGCGATGTTTCAGTGCTACTGCACCAGCAAGCTGGTTAAACTTTAATAGAGTATTATCAATATGCGATTGCCACTTCATGTTTCCTTGCATGGTGATGCCTAGATAGGTAAAGGCGTCCACTTTCTCTAGAGGGATGCCTTTATATTTAATTACTCCTTTGAAAGAGGACTGATAGTTTAGGCACATGAATTTAGTTTTAGTGGTGTTTAATTCAAGTCCTCTACTATCACAAAATTCCCCAAAGGCATCAACCACTTTCTGGAGACCGCTCGGAGTGCGTGAGAGTAGGAGCGTATCGTCCGCGAACATAAGAACTGGGACGTGGCGACCTGCTATAATTGGGGCGTCGCTTGGGGATTTCATTAGGTGGTCAACAATTCCGTTAATATAAATTGAAAATAGTGTTGGAGCTAGCACACAGCCTTGTCTGACTCCTCGTTCTACTAGGAAGGAATCTGTGGTTTCTCCTTGCTTGCCCCATCTAATTTTGGCAAAGTTATTGTCATGGAGGCGGACAAGGAGGGTAATGAGTTCCTGGCTTAGACCTACATCAGCCAGGGTCTGCCACAATTTTTCTCTGGGGACTAGGTCGAAGGCTGCTTTTAGGTCTACAAAGACAGCGTACAACGATCCCTTTTTGAGTGTGACATTTCTCCAGTAAATTGTTAGAAAATAGAGAACTTGGTCAACACTGCTAGTCAGTGGGCGGAACCCTGCCTGATAAGGGGATAGTATATTTTTGTCGTCAATCCAGTGTTGTAATTTATTCTGAACTAGGCGACCCATCACTTTTTGCGCTGTGTCTATGAGACTTATTGGTCTATAGTTTTGGGCTAGTGTTTTATCTCCTTTTTTAAAAATGGGGATTATTTCTGCTCCCTTCCATGAGTGGGGCACTTCCCCACCCATTGCCACAGCATTAGCCAGCATTTTAAAATATGAGCACCACGCATTCCGGTCCGACAAAAATACGTCGGCCGGGATGCCATCCATGCCTGGCGCTTTTCCTCCTGCTATGCCATCCAATGCTTTGGTTACATCATTCTCATCAAATATTTGATTTTTGAAAAACATAGATGGCGGTGGTAGGATAGGAGCATGGACCAGATTGCGGGCGTACTGTGGTCTAAAAAACTCAGTCCATTTGTTAATAGGGACATTATTTTGTGGCTGGGCAGCTATTCCTCCCCTCTCCCATTTTACAATAGCCCAAAAGCGCTTTGAGTCCTTAGCAGCACAAGCTTCCTTCAATTCCTGCCACCCTTCTTCATCCCAGCGTTTCTTGGCCTTTTTTTGGGCTTGTCTGTATGCATCTCTTGCTCTCCTAATTCCTATTGCATTGCCAGTTTTTAGTTCTAAACTCAAGTTAAGTCGAGCCAATCTGCAACTTTTATCGTACCAGCCTTGTCTCTGTTGGGTTTTACCCTCTTTACTAGGGTCTACTCTTTTGATAATAAAACTTTGTAATTCAGAAAAAAGTTTTTCATGGGCCTCCATCATATAATCTTGGAAGCTTGACATCCCTTGTTTAGACTTAATATTGTTTACTTCATTTACCACTAACACTTTAAGTGCCTCTAATTTTGTATTATCTTTTATCATCATTCCCCATTTGAGGTGGCGCTGGTTGTTAGAACATACTACATCCTGCGTCACCATTCCATTGTCATTAGGGTGCGATGAAGGCTTGCAGTGGGAAAAAAAGGTTAGTTTTAGGGGATTGTGATCGCTTTCTAGTCTAGGTTCTACAACCATGTCTAGCATTTTGCTCCAAAATTTTACATCTATTAATATATAGTCGATTCTGCTAGATGAGCGCCCATTGTCGAACGTATTTTTGCCTAGTAGATCGGAAGGCGTGCGCCCATTTGCCGCTCTCAGGCCTCTGGCTAAGCAGAGACTTTTTAACTGTATTGCCACATTACTCCATTTTTTGATGACAGGCAAATCCAACTGGGGAATTCCCCACTTGGCATCCTCTTCCTCGGACAAAATCCTGTCCTCTTCACCCAGGGGCTCATAGGTTACATTGAAGTCTCCACCTACTATTAGTGGGTTTCGTGGTGGTAGTAATTCTATGTTCTGCTCTAAAACTACTAAGGTGTTAGAAGATTGTCCCCTAGACACTCCCCTAGCATAAACGTTAAAGATGCTGAGCTCTTGGCCATTATCCCATCTGACAGTAAGGGCCATAATGTCATTTGATGGTATTGATAGTTGTTTTATAATGACATTTAGAGATTGTCGTACCCAGATTAGCAAGCCTCCGGAAGGGCGTCCGAGGCGGTTTTTAATTGCCGGGATGTGATAATTTAAATATCCCACTTTGAATGTTGGGGTAAGTGACCAGGTTTCTTGCAGCATAATAATATCGTGCTGATTGATGTATTCAGCCCATTCCAGAGTGTTTATCTTGCTTGCTATGCCTGCAATATTCCATGATACAAGGGATAGTATATTAGTTTTACATTGATTTAGTGGCTGATCTTCTTTCTGATCGCTTGCATTGAATGGCACTTCTAATAAAGACGTTTTTCCATCCCTTGGACTAATCTCGGTCTCTCTAACCCCAGCAGCACATATGTAAACTTCAGTTGCTATCTTTAGCCCTTTTAGAGCGGAGTTGTTACATGTCAAGTGCGATAATTTATTTTCCTCTGTAATCGGATTACCCAGATTAGTGCTATTTGTATTTCCTTCTCCTACATGTTTTTGCTGCACCGGCCCAATGTGAGAGGCTAGATCGTGGCTTTCGAGTCAATCGCATTCGTTTAGATCAGATAGAGCCGAAAAGCAGTTTTCCAAATTTAACCCCCAATCACCGCTAGTACCACCCCTATCCCTTCTAGATCCAACCACTGACCACTTGGTTCTAAGGATAGTTGGTTTTGCTAATAGACCTCTTCTACTATAGAAGAAGTCTAGCGTTAGCGGGACTATTTCTGCCGTTCTTCGTTGGGGTGGAAGAATGTTTTGTAGGATGTCTGGCAATACATCTGGACCCTTCAAATTTAATACCACACAATCCCCGGCAAATTTCTTGGGTTTAGACCCTATCCACTTAACTCTTCTTGCTGATAATAAATCCTCGGTCAACTTTTCTTTACCCCAAGGAGTTGCTTGGATATTATTACCTAGCCACTGCAATGATTTATTTAGGAGGGAGTCTGGGGTCTCAATCTGATCTTTTCTCAATATTGGGACATTGGCAAGTACTAACACTAGAGGTGACGCTTCCACTATCAACTCGACAGGATTTGAATCAAGGTGGGAATCAGATATAAAACCATTCTCTACTGTTGGTGGGGGAACTACAACAATAGGGTTGGTAAGGTCACTTGTGGTACTAAGAGCACCAGTCTGCACTGATGCAAATGTAGCTTTTACGTTCTCAATCATATTTTCCTGATGCTCATCTATTTTATTTATGATTGAGTTAGGGATTTCCCCCAAGTTCTCGTTTGCTGTTTTTAGTAAGGACTCTAATTTATATACTTTATCGGACAAGTGATCTATTTTGGATATAAGTGGTTTAGCCGAGCAAGGGGAGGCTCCCCGGGCACCACAGAACCCCCGTTCTGGGCCTTTGGCAGTGCGGCAGGCTGGGGGGACAGGGCCCTGGGCCCGAGCACCCGACCTGGGGCCCAGCGGGGCCCCTGGACCCAGCCAGGGCTCCCAGGCCTGGAGGCGCAGGGGAAGCGTACCCCGGGCCCCACGGACCCCGTCCCAGGCACCCAGCCACGCGACAGGACCCAGGACGGAGCCCCGGGTGGAGAGGCCGCCCTCCCCGGGGCCCCTCAGGGGCCCTGGACGGAGCTCCTGAACCCAGCCGAGCAAGGAGAGGCTCCCCGGGCACCACGGAACCCCGTCCCGGGCCTTTGGCAGTGCGGCAGGCCAGGGGACGGGGCCCAGAGCCGGGGCACCCGACCCGGGACCCGGCCGGGTCCTTGGCCCCAGCCAGTTGCCCGGAGGCACAGGGGACACCTCCCCAAGCCCTCCCGGACCCCATCCAGGGCTTCCTACCACGCGGCAGGCACAGGGACGGACCCGGGGCTGGGGCGGCATCCTGGCCCAACCAGCTGCCGGCTGAGGACTGCTAGGCCGTGAGGGGTCCCAGAGTACCTTGTCCCTAGTAATCTGAAGGAAAGCTACCCGTCTTTCTGGGAACAAGTACGCACCGCGAGGCTCAGGGGACCCAAGGCACGAAAGTACCCGACCTCCTGGAGCCCTCGCTGGGATCCGGGAGGCGAATGGCACCTCATCGGGACTTCCAGAGAAGTCCGGCCATCAGGTCGCCCCCTAGGAAAGCATTGTGGGAGACCAGATGGCCCATGGGATCCGGGCAACCAGATGGCCGAGGGGATCTGGGCAATCAGATGGCTGGGCATGAAAGGGAAGCCGCCTGGACACTCCGGACCCCGTCCCGGGCACGCTGCCGCGTGGCAGGACCAAGGACGGAACCCGGGGTGGGGAGGCTCCTGAAGCCAGCCAAGCAAGGGGAGGCTCCCCGGGCACCACGGAACCCCCGTCCCGGGCCTTTGGCAGTGCGGCAGGCCGGGGGGACAGAGCCCTGGGCCTGAGCATGCAACCCGGGGCCTGGCGGGGCCCCTAGACCCAGCCAGGGCTCCCAGGCCCGGAGGCGCAGGGGAAGCCCACCCCGGGCCTTCCGGACCCCGTCTCAGGCACCCTGCAACGTGGCAGGACCCAGGACAGACGCCCGGGTGGAGAGGCCACCCTCCCAGGGGCCCTCAGGGGCCCCAAACGGAGCCCCTGAACCCAGCCAAGCGGGGGGAGGTGCCCCGGGCACCACTGAACCCCGTCCCAGGCCTTTGGCAGTGCGGCAGGCCGGGGGACAGGGCACTAGGCCGGGGGACAGGGCTGCAGGGCCCCGGGGCTCCGGAGCTCCGGGGCTCCAGGGTTGCAGGGCCCGGGACCCATGGAGCCCGTCCTGGGTACTTTGCCACGCTGCGGGCTGGGGGAGGGAGCCCCGGACGCCTGGGAGGTGTTGCCCGGGAACACAGCCCATCTGGTCCCCGACAGGGAACCACCAGCCCCAGGAGGTTGTCCGGGCATACCCTTGCCCCTAGTAATCCAGAGGAAAATTACCCCCCTTTCTTGTAATCGGTGCACTCGAGTTGACAGAGGGGACCCAGGGCGCAAACGTGCCCAACCTCCTGGAGCTCTGCCTGGGATCCGGGAGGTGAATGGCACCTCATCGGGACTTCCAGGGAAGCCCGGCCATCTGGTCACCCCATTGGGAAGCATTGGGTGCAACCAGATGTCCGAGTGGAAAGATGCGACCAGATGGCCGGGACCGACATGACGCCAATCTGCCTGCCCCGAGCCTCCGCGGGAGTTCTCCTGCCTGCCCTTCCAGGGCTCCGGGGCTCCAGGGCTCCAGGGCTGCAGGGCTGCGGGGCTCCGGGGCTGCAGGGCTCTGGGACTCCAGGGCTCCAGGGCTTGGGGGCTGCAGGGCTCCAGGGGCTGCAGGGCTCCGGGGCTCCGGGGCTGCAGGGCTGCAGGGCTCCGGGGCTGCAGGGCTCGGGGACTGCGGTGCTCCAGGGCTCCTGGGCTCCTGGGCTCGGGGACTGCAGGGCTCCGGGGCTGAAGGGCTGCGGGGCTCCAGGGTTGCAGGGCCTGGGACCCATGGAGCCCGTCCCGGGTACTTTGCCATGCCGCAGGCCGGAGGACGGAGCCCCGGATGCCTGGGAGGTGTTGCCTGGGAACACAGCCCATCTGGTCCCCAGCAGGGAACCGCCCACCCAGGAGGGTGTCCGGACATACCCTTTCCCCTAGTAATCCAGAGGAAAATTACCCCCCTTTCTTGTAATCCGTGCACTCAAGGTGACAGAGGGGACCCGGGGCACAAACGTGCCCGACCTCCTGGAGCCCTGCCTGGGATCCGGGAGGTGAATGGCACCTCATCGGGACTTCTAGGCAGGCCCGGCCATCTTGTCGCCCCATAGGAAACCATTGGGCGCGACCAGATGGCCGAGGCGAGAGGGGCGACCAGATGGCCGGGACCGAAATGACGCCAATTTGCTTGCCTTGAGCCTCCCCGGGAGGGCTCCTGCCTGCCCTTGCCGGGCTCTGGGGCTGCAGTGCTCCGGGGTCCGGGGCTCGGGGACTGCAGGGCTCCGGGGCTGCAGGGCTCTGGGGGCTCCAGGGCTCAGGGACTGCAGGGCTCAGGGACTGCAGGGCTCCCGGGCTGCAGGTCTCCGGGGGCTGCAGGGCTCTGGGGGCTGCAGGGCTCCAGGGCTCCTGGGCTCGGGACTGCAGGGCTCAGGGGCTGCAGGGCTGCAGGGCTCCAGGGCTCGGGGACTGCAGGGCTCCGGGGATGCAGGGCTCTGGGGGCTTCAAGGCTCGGGGGCTCCAGGGCTCGGGGACTGCAGGGCTCCGGGGCTCCGGGGCTGCAGGGCTCCGGGGCTGCAGGCCTCCCGGGCTCCAACCGGCCCAGGGAGATCAGGGAGTCTGCCCAGGCATGAGGGACCCCTGTCCCGGGCACATGGACCCTCAGGACATGCCCCCATTTTCCACTTTTTTTTCCAAAATTCTGCGTAGTGTGCGTAGTTGCACTACGCCCAGCCCTAGTTCTGGTGTTAGCCTGGGCTTCTATTTGAATTCACAAGGGCATATTATCAAGCCCATTATCGATGCTTTAGCGGCAGTTTCCTGCCGATAAAAGCGGCGATAATGTATCGCCCTTTCTTGATAATATGGCCCTTTATTCCATTCATGATCATGAAATGTTTTTTGGGCCTTATTACAAATACAACGGTCTTTTGACTACCGTACCATGGGTGGCAGTACAACCACCGCCTTCTAGTCAGTCCGACTGCCCGATTACGAGGTGGGTGGTTGGACTGCCACAACACCACCGCAACCCCCAGGATCTTGGACCCTGCATTGATAGGGAAAGCAGTGACCAGCACTTCTGCCTTCCCATTTCAGGTCAGGGACACGCTATGAAATGATTGTCAGAAAGGCAGGGAAGGGACTCCAAACAGTGGTCCAGGCAATTTTGCCTATTAAGCATTGTGGTGAAGGGAACATGTTTTGCTCCCTGATGCCTGGACTGTTGTGTGCACATTGTGTGCCATGCACAACATGGTGCATGGCAACAGTGCACGCACAACAGTGCAGGCGCAGCAGTGCAGGTGCTGCATTGCAGCGACTTCGCCTTCAGGCTCTCTCTGTGGGTCGAAGCAAGCCAGTCCCCCAAGTAAGTATGGGTGAATTTTGCGAATCTCGCGTTCGCGAATTTTGCGGATTTGCGAACTCGCAATCCGCAAAATACGCAAATTCTCGCGAATTTGCGGATTCTTTTTTTTTGTGTTCGCAAGGATTTCTGCCAGTTCGCGAGGGTTTCGTACCAGTTTGCAATTGCGAACTTACATTTCGGCTCGCAACGGTCGCGATTATGTTGTTTCTACGTCTGGTTCATCATCACAGGTTCCCAGCACCCTCTGTTTCACCACTGCCACCCTCTGGTTCATCATCACTGTAGATTATGGGGGGGAAAAGCAAGCACACCAGCCCTGCTTCAACTGACATGAATTAATTTGGGGTTAGTTTATTAATGTGTCACTGTTTTAAAATTCCAGTCTGGCACCTGCTTCCTTATCTGTAATTTGCTTTCTGTTGCAGTGCATTTTTTTTTTCCAGGACCTTTGTGGCCTACTTGTAGCTATTCTATGAGCCTGCTGTGAGGGTCAGAGCAGGGTCATACAATTGTTGCAACTAGCAACTGAATTCTGGAGGGGCCCCAGTCAGGAAGCACTACAGGGAATTGTTACTAATGATGAGTTTGAACTCTTGCACCTGCCGAGTGCTTTCAGTTTTGCAAAACTCGTTTTACTGCAATTTCGCGGGATTTGCGGGGCGCGAACACTCGCGAGATCGGATTCGGAAGCGGCGAATTCGTGCGAATATGCAATTTGTTTTTTTTGCGGCGTGTTAGTTCGCAAGGTTTTGTGCGTTTTTGCGAGCCGCTCGTAGCGCAAGGCGCAAAGTTACCCTCGCGGTCGTTCAAGGGCGCGGCCATCTTGTTTGCCTGACGTATTTCCGTTTCCGGGCGCGAAGTGTAATCTCGCAAAGTGTACGGCTCGCCAGTACAGTTTTGCGAGTGTTCGCAAGGAAAATCTCGCGCGAACTTACCCGCGCGGTCGTGAACGGGCGCGGCCATCTTGTTTCTCATTCATTGCTATGGTTCTGGGCATGGTCTTTGTATCCTCTCTAAATCTCTGCCATCCTTTGCTTGTTTGAAGTTTTTTTTAATCTATTTTACTTATTATCTATCCCTCTATTTTTCTAGCCCTATATTTTTGTGTTTACTGCTACTTTTGGTTAATTTTAAACTACTTTTTTTAACTCTTTTCTTTTCTTCTCTTCCCTATTCTATTTTCTTTATTCCTTTCCACCCAGACCATGGTGAAGGGAGCCGGGAAGCATCCAGAGAAGGGGAAGGGTCCCGCACCCCGTGTCCGGCTCCAGTGCGGGCGTTTGAGGGGGGAGGAGGTCATACCCAGGGAGATCTTTACCCCGGAGGAGGTGGGCCAACTCATTTTTTATGTTCAGCGCCGCCTCCCCAGGACCATCATGGGAGGCGGCAAGATCAGTGCCGGGTACGGGGTCCGGGAGCGCCGGAAGCGGTGGGAGAAGGTGTGCCAGGCCATTTACCACCACTCTCGGGTCTGGCGCACCTACAACCAGGCCACCCACCGCTGGACGGATGTCCTGACCCGTGAGCGAGATCTGCTCGACCTCCTTGGCCTTGAGATCCCCGGGCTTGGTGAGTAGTAGTAGCTATTTCTTTACTACTATGTTTTCTCCTGCTGTGTTATTATATTGCACATTTTTGTTTTTTACCAAGAGCAATAATGCTGCTCATTACATTGTAGGTAAATTATATTTCAAAATCTTCTGTGCATTTCAGGTACACTGCTCTCCTTCTTCTCAGTAGTGTTGCTACTATGCTTATTTGTTTTAGATTTTGTGTTCATTTCATTGGCCTGTGAAATTATGTATGAGTGTAGTTTAAAGAACTGCGTAATGCTACACACTAAGGTTCAGATTTTTAATTACCGGCGCATCCCTGCAAAGTAGCAGGGATGCGCCAGTAATTGTGCGTCACGCCACCATCACCCATGGTACGCCGTATTTACAATGCGGCGCACCATGGGCCCAAAACGTCACCAAAGCGTTACGCATCTGTGCCGTAAAGGCGGCGCATTGCTGGAGTTGCGTCGCAACGATGGTGCAGCTCCATCAATGCTCTGGGGTGCCCTATCTCCCCAATGCTGCGTCAAGCCGTACGTCTGCTTCAAGCAGGCGCAGGGTTTGAGTCACGCATCATTGTCCTCAAAGTGACTGATTGAAATCTTGTAGATTTCCCTCAGCCACTTTTAGGATGCGTTCCTGAGCAGGAACGCCCTCCCTTGCGCCGGAACGCCCCCTATTGGCGCAGGGCTTTACAACGTGATGCATCTCCCATATGCGTCACGTTGTTAATATACACCGCACCATTGCGCCTCTTTTGTGCTGCCGCTGCGTCACAAAAGTCACGCAACAATGGAGCAAAAGAGCCGCAAGGGGCTTCTAAATCAGCCCCTACAGACTCAAGTCCAGTCCTTCCTTTGTACACATGGCGATAAGAAGAAATAGTGGTGGTGGATTGATAGTTTGAGTATTTTAATGACTGGTTAATGTAGTAGGAAACTTTAGTGTTGTCGCTGATCTTCATAGTATTTGGACAAAATTACAACTTCTTTTCCTTGCCTTTGCTACACTGGAACGGACGTGCGGGTGCGGTGTTACATGCTCTTCAAAGTAACACTTAGTTCATCCAGTGACCGTCTACTCTCTCTAGATACACATATGCTATCTAAGAGTCAGATAGTACCATGAATGATCCAGGCATCCATCCATTCAAAGTATATGCACACATACAGTTTCTGTTTCACCCACCCAGGCTGTTCTCCTTACACCCATCCTTGCTTCACGATGGACTTTGGCTGTCACTTCGCGTGCTGCGGACTGCTGCCTGCCAATCCTAGGCAAACCTTTTTAGTACTTTGTTTAGTGAGTTACATAAGGTAATTTCCAATTCGACGGTCCGCAAATCAAGCAATACTAAAGTAATAACGTAGTCGACCACATGAGATTGGTCAATAATATATCCCGTGGAGTAGTTGTCTATTTGCTATTTCGCAAAAATATTTTGTTACTTCTTTTGAAATGTTTGATTTGGTTGACAAATATCATCCATGTTTTCTGTTTTTCTTTCTTTCATGTTGTACATCAGCTTCCCCCAGGGGCAAGAGGAGGACACAGGAGGAGGAGGAGGGTGCTGTTGACGATGCAGGCCAGGACCGGGCAGGTGAGGGCTCCTTTGCTGGCCCCAGTAAGTTTTAATTTTAATATAGAGTACTTATTTTTTCCTAGCGTTCCTCATTCGATTTTTTCTAAATCGTCTTTGATCTTCTTGTAGACAGGATCTAAATTCTTATCCTGCCTCGACTATGACTCCGTGTGGTATTACTAGATTATTCTTATTAGTCTGTCTGTGTAGCTAACTAAGATTGCACATTTGGCATTTCCATTGGACTCCCATTCTAGTCAGCAATAGCTCTATGCACTGAGTGCAGTCTTCTGGGATTGTCCATAATGTCTTTTCAAGTCTTCTAAATGTTTATGCTTTGACAATTGCCAACAATAAAAAGGTGAATGACCACCAAGAAAGAATAAGATACTACTTTACTTTTGGTTTAGATAGGAGGACAATCCATTCTACTAATGTTGCAGGGACAAATCTGCACAAACAGAACTATGGACACTAAATAATGCATTGCTTAGCTTATCAATTATAATAGGTGCTGTTAGACTTTCCACATACCTCAGTGATAACAGACTTTGTAGTTGAACCCCCAATCTCCTTACTGACTAGATAGTGTGGCAGAGTCATTTAGCTCCCAAAGTCACCGATGGCAGAGGCACGGACTTATGCTTGCAAAAATTCCAAAACCTTTAGCTCATCCACTCTAGTCTGGAGGACCAAAAACCACAGAGTATATTTGAGTTTAAAAGCTTTATTAAAAGTAAACACATTTATTGAAATCAAGTTTGTCATAAAAGTAAACGTTTAACTGGAAATGGAAAAGTGCTTAGTGCTGACGATTAATTGGACACATGTCTTGTGGTCGAGCCGAGCTCTCACCTGGTTTGAACTTGGTCCTGCTCGTGTTCTTAGAAGTCAAGCTTCTGTCTGTTAGGAGAAAAAGTGGTGCGTGTTAAAAATAAAAAGCAAGCATTCATCAGTTGTGCCAAAAAGTGCAGCAAGACAACAGCCTTCCCTGGAAAAAGGGACATTTTTACTTTACAGTAGACAGTCACAAATTATTAAATTGTATACTGTTTTTTTCACATTTCTTTCTTCCTCCTAGACCAAATATTATATAGTAGTGAGTGGTGTATTCTAACATTATTAAATGTACTTTGTAGGTGGAACATCTGGAGGTGGGGCCAGCGTCGAGGTGGTGGTGGCATTGGACGAGGACAACTCTGGGGAGGAGGCGGTGGAAGTGCCGGACACATCTGTGGGAGATGACACGGTGGTGGCGGGCAGAGGTAAGCTATACATTCCTTACTCATTTGAGATTGAAGACTGCAGAGTGTGCTTTCTGCACGGGTGTATTATAAATAAACCAGGTAGTAGCCTCCTCTAAATGTACTTCGACTTAGCTGTGAAGTTTTTGGCGAGAAGAATCCCAATCAGATCTGAGGTGAACTTGATGGAAGGGATGAACGAAAAGCGAAAGAAGGGTGTAAGTAAGTGTGGAAGGACGAGAAATGTAATGATGACTGGCAAAGAAGAATGATATGTGTTTGCTTGGTCCCCGAGGTGGCTGGGAAGGAAAGAATATGGTATGGTGCATGGCTGGGTGAATGATGAAGCAAGGATGGGTGTAAGGAGAACAGCCTGGGTGGGTGAAACAGAAACTGTATGTGTGCATATACTTTGAATGGATGGATGCCTGGATCATTCATGGTACTATCTGACTCTTAGATAGCATATGTGTATCTAGAGAGAGTAGACGGTCACTGGATGAACTAAGTGTTACTTTGAAGAGCATGTAACACCGCACCCCCACGTCCGTTCCAGTGTAGGAAAGGCAAGGAAAAGAAGTTGTAATTTTGTCCAAATACTACCATGAATAGTAGCAGTAGTTTGTATTGCAACTGCAAGCACAGCATATATCCGGTTATTACGGTGGACACTCCCTACCTCTCTTAATAACTTTAGTTTAGTAGTAGTACGTCATTCATGTGTGGGGGTATCACTGTTCACTCAATAATAAGCAAAGCACCTAAAGTCATCCCATATGTTATCAAATACATCCCATGTGAAGTGATAGATAATCAGATTATTTAGCTTCTTTATTTTCCTTTTCTAATACTCATTTGCACTGTAGGGTGAAAGCTAAATTAATTAAGCAGTAGCCCTTTTAACAGAGTATTCTCAGTGCCACCCTTAATAGAAAAGTAAGAGCTTCACCACCTGCATGTACTGGACCGGTACAGTAACGCAAGTCTGTCTCACTCACCATGGTGTGCGTCTGTTTTTCTCGGGTGCAAGTTCACTGCGCTGGCATTATGCCGGCTTGCATAAGATAACGTACCAATTTTCCTAAACAAGAGAGAAGAAGAAGAATAAGACTGGTGTACTGTCATAGTCGACTGCAATGGAAGTCCATAGTGCTTGTAGAATTTGTTCCTTAAACTCCCACTAATGTTAGAGCAAGGATGAAGAAGTCGGAGGTTACATAGATACTGTCCTCAATAGTTATGTACTGTGCTTTCAATTTGCTACTTGTACTGTGACAACTTTCTGCTCAATCATTTTGTGTTAATCTTAAGGAGCATTGGTTACAGACTATGTCTTTCTTTCTTCATGTAGTTGCTCCTTCCAAATCCAAGACACCATCAAGGAGGAAGGAGCTGGCTCGAATGGCCCGGCAACGGAGGCTGGATGCCACTGTCGCTGAATATCGGCGGCTGGTGGCCCTGGAGGAGGAGGAGACGCAGTCTGGTACAACAACAACGTTCACGGGGACAGCTGCATCCTCCTCCGTGCGGGCTGCCAGCCAGCGCAGTGCTCCAGCGGTATGGAGCCGGGCTACCAAAGCCAAACGCCAACGCCGAGCAGCAAAGACAGCAGCTGCCCCCCACAGGATTTGCAAGGCACACCGGCGCCGCTTATCCCTCAGACTGTCCTACCTGGAGCAGGAGGTCCTGAACTATAAGAACTTGGTGGAGGGCCTCCGCTTCGAACTTGCCACCCTCCGCAAAGAGCATGATGCCCTGGCTGCTAAAGCCAACAGCACCCTGCCATAGTGTCCCTTGCCCCTTTTTTAGAGACTTTTGGGGGGTGGGAATTAGGAGTTGGGTTTTTTGGGTACTTTTGAAGAACAATCGTTGGGGTTAGGGAGGGTCTTGCGGGAGATTATTTTGTTAGGGCTATAAAAATATACTTTTTGAAACTTTATCTGACCATACCTGTTTTTTACTGCTTTTGAGTCTGGTGGGTGCGGGTTTAACAGTAAGTTTGTTTTCCTGAATAGTCCAAGGACTTTAGTAGTACTACCGTCAATCTCTCGTCTCTCCTAATACTCCATTATACTACCTCCAACCAAACGCCTATCTGACCTGTAATTTCAATTTGCAAGTAGGGCTAGGCCCAGGGCTGGCTCCACGGGAAACAGCGAATAAGGTTGGCAATCCTGGGCGGATAAAATTTCCTCATAGCGGTGGTACTAGTGGTGTGACACAGTGGCAGTTGCATGCCTATGAAAAAAAAGAAAATGAAATCTGGTTTGTCCTCCTGAGCAATACAACGGTACAATAGAGAATATAGCAGGTGACAGTACACTAGAACAGTGCCACATTGTAGCCTAACAAATGGTAAAGTATAACTACTAATTCGGTTGAAGTTCTTTGACATTAGCCATGGGTCTTTGTCAAGCAGAGTAAGAATATATCCTCGGATTTCTTCACCAGCCTGTTGGTATCACCTTATCCTCCCCAGCAAGTGTGTGGATTTATTGCTGTAATTTAGTCACACATCAATCAAAACCACACAGCCCGGGGGAAGAGGGTTAGGGTTTGAAAAATGGATGGGTACGGGGGTTTTTGGGAAAGGTTTTGTGAGACAAGAAAAAATAGCACAGCATGGACAAACAATTGTGAACATAAACACATCTTTGGGTACAAACCTATCCATCAATCTTTGAAAGTGCATGCACTACTGCATGCATGTCAGTGAAAAGTAAGTAGTACTTTCGACAACTGTGGAAGAAAGAATGCGACAGTACAGGGCGTGTGTGGAAATATTGATAACTATATTCAAGATAAGGTCTCTGTTGCCAGATACCTGAGAGCCTTGCAGGTCACTATAAATCCATTCACAACACTCAATGGGGTTGGTCTGGAAGGTATAGTAGATAGAAAAGGAGAAATTGCTCTTTTTCTAGGTGTCCCCTCACTCACCAGGGTTGCCCCTTGGTGACATGCTTCATCATTGGGGCCATCCCAGTCCTCTACTGGCTGGGGCGTGCTGCGACTTGCGAATTACGTAGGAGCACTTACAAATGACTATGTGTGATGCAGAGGTGATAGTGGAGTGGACTAAGTGATGTGTTAAGGGATCAATTTAGAAGCAGAGAGAGATCCAAGAAATGCAGTCACAGTCAAAGAAAAACACAATGGATACTGTATCTGTATGTTGTTGTAGTTGTCCTGTTGAATTTGGTAAGTAAGTTGCATGCAGAAAAAAATTCCTCTTATTAGCGGCACTCCTCCATTGCAGCTGACGCTTCGTCCATCGATGTTGGTCACCACCAGAAGACACCCTGTAAAAAAAGCACAGCATGGACAAACAATTGAACATAAACAAATCTTTGGGTACAAACCTATCCATCAATCTTTGAAAGTGCATGCACTACTGCATGCATGTCAGTGAAAAGCAAGTAGTACTTTCGACAACTGTGGAAGAAAGAATGCGACAGTACAGGGCGTGTGTGGAATTATTGATAACTATATTCAAGATAAGGTCTCTGTTGCCAGATACCTGAGAGCCTTGCTGGTCACTATAAATCCATTCACAACACTCAATGGGGTTGGTCTGGAAGGTGTAGTAGATAGAAAAGGAGAAATTGCTCTTTTTTCTAGGTGTCCCCTCACTCACCAGGGTTGCCCCTTGGTGACATGCTTCATCATTGGGGGCATCCCAGTCCTCTACGGGCTGGGGCGTGCTGCGACTTGCGAATTACGTAGGAGCACTTACAAATGACTATGTGTGGTGCAGATGTGATAGTGGAGTGGACTAAGTGATGTGTTAAGGGATAAATTTAGAAGCAGAGAGAGAACCAAGAAATGCAGTCACAGTCATAGAAAAACACAATGGATACTGTATATGTATGTTGTTGTAGTTGTCCTGTTGAATTTGGTAAGTAAGTTGCATGCAGAAAAAAATTCCTCTTATTAGCGGCACTCCTCCATTCCATCTGACGCTTCGTCCATCAATGTTGGTGACCAGAAGACACCCTGTCCACTGCCTGCCTGGCGGATGCTGAATTGCGGCTCGCTAATGTGAAGCCTGACTCCATCCTTTTTTCCCCATTGCACAGACTGAAACCCGGCCTGTAATTATTCAACGAAAAACAGGAAGTGATATAATATTACAACACCACTGATAAATAAATATAAGGTATGTAGGCTGTGGAGTGCAAAAAGTCACACTTTGATTTTCCTAGTAGACAGTACAATATTTTTGACAGTGCGTACTCTGTCTGAGTCACCTTTTGAAGGATAATAAAGTATGGGCAAATTAATGTAGCGGATCTTTCCCCTCAAGCTAGGTGTACTGTAAACTGTGTTTTAGAACAAAATTAGATCTTCCCAGCAGTGCTCCCACCCAGACCCTTACTAAAGCCAGTCGCAAAAATGTAGAAGACCCCCAATCAAATCGCAAAAAACGAGGCCTAGCAGAAAACTGGTGACAAAACGTACTTTGAAAGTAAAAGTAGGCCCAAATACCCCCTTACCCACCGTGGATTGCATCCAAACTTTTTGCAAGCAACCAAGCAAAAGTATCCATAGCCAGCATCCCTCCAAGACTCGAAAACCCCCCCACCCAAACACATGCAATAGAAATACTGCTAACCCTAACGAACCCTAAGTTAAGAATAGTGGCAAAGGCTTTCTTTAACTATGCCAAATCCCCCCTTTCCCACCATGGATTTTCTTCAAATGACTTGCAACCAAAATTACACATTCTCACGAGTGCTCTAAGACCCCCGAACTCAGTTGCAAAAATCTAGAACACCCCGAAACACATGCAATCCTGCTGCTAGGGCTAACCCTAACGAACCCTAAGTTACAAAAAGTGCCAAAAGGCTTTTCGGCGTGGATTTTGTCCCAACCACTTCTACCCGGTATTAGACCTTCCCAGAAATGGCCCAAGACCCGCCAACCCACCCTCCAAAAAGCATAACACCCCCAAACAGGCCAAAAGCAACATCTCCTACTTACAATATTTCTCGGCCTTCGGTCCAAACGCGCTGCGTAGCTAGGCCATAAGTCCGGTTTGCCACCACGGATTTCCTGAAAAGCAAATGCAATCAAGATTAGAGTGTCCCAGCAGTGCTCACAGACCCCGAAACTCACCCACAAACAGACGGAACCCCCCCTAAGAGCACCTCAAAGGCAAGCAAGTCATCAAAAACACACAAAAATATCCGCCTGGGATTTGGTCCAAACCACTTTTATCCGGTATTAGAGCTTCCCAGCAATGGCCCCAGAGCCGTCAACCCAGGAGAAAACGAGTAGAAGACCCCCAAACAGCCAAAGAGCAAAAGTACAAAAATGGGGACTTAGTCATTTTTTTCCAAATTTCCCAAATCACTCCGCGCGCGCTCTGCAGCTAGGCCCTAACTCCCCTCTGCCACCATGGATTTGCTTCAAACCTCTTGCAAAGTAAAGTATCCATAGCCAGCAGTGCTCCCAGACCCCAAATCCCACCCACAAACACCAGGAAGCCCCCCAAACAGGCCCCCGAAAACGCTACATTGAGCAAAATGTCAGAAATAGCAAAAAAAAACGGCGTGGATTTTGTCCCAACGACTTCTACCCGGTATTAGACCTTCCCAGGAATGGCCCAAGACCCGCCAACCCACCCGCCAAAAAGCATAACACCCCCAAACAGGCCAAAAGCAACATCTCCTACTTACAATATTTCTCGGCCTTCGGTCCAAACGGGCTGCGTAGCTAGGCCATAAGTCCGGTTTGCCAACACGGATTTCCTGAAAAGCAAATGCAATCAAGATTAGAGTGTCCCAGCAGTGCTCATAGACCCCGAAACTCACCCACAAACAGACGGAACCCCCCCTAAGAGCACCTCAAAGGCAAGCAAGTCATCAAAAACACAAAAAAAATTCCGCCTGGGATTTGGTCCAAACCACTTTTATCCGGTATTAGAGCTTCCCAGCAATGGCCCCAGAGCCGTCAACCGAGGAGAAAACGAGTAGAAGACCCCCAAACAGCCAAAGAGCAAAAGTACAAAAATGGGGACTTAGTCATTTTTTCCCAAATTTCCCAAATCACTCCGCGCGCGCTCTGCAGCTAGGCCCTAACTCCCCTCTGCCACCATGGATTTGCTTCAAACCTCTTGCAAAGTAAAGTATCTATAGCCAGCAGTGCTCCCAGACCCCGAAACCCACCCACAAACACCAGGAAGCCCCCCAAACAGGCCCCCGAAAACGCTACATTGAGCAAAATGTCAGAAATAGCACACAAAAAAATCGGCGTGGATTTTGTCCCAACCACTTCTACCCTGTATTAGACCTTCCCAGGAATGGCCCAAGACCCGCCAACCCACCCGCCAAAAAGCATAACACCCCCAAACAGGCCAAAAGCAACATCTCCTACTTACAATATTTCTCGGCCTTCGGTCCAAACGCGCTGCGTAGCTAGGCCATAAGTCCGGTTTGCCACCACGGATTTCCTGAAAAGCAAATGCAATCAAGATTAGAGTGTCCCAGCAGTGCTCACAGACCCCGAAACTCACCCACAAACAGACGGAACCCCCCCTAAGAGCACCTCAAAGGCAAGCAAGTCATCAAAAACACACAAAAAATTCCGCCTGGGATTTGGTCCAAACCACTTTTATCCGGTATTAGAGCTTCCCAGCAATGGCCCCAGAGCCGTCAACCCAGGAGAAAACGAGTAGAAGACCCCCAAACAGCCAAAGAGCAAAAGTACAAAAATGGGGACTTAGTCATTTTTTTCCAAATTTCCCAAATCACTCCGCGCGTGCTCTGCAGCTAGGCCCTAACTCCCCTCTGCCACCATGGATTTGCTTCAAACCTCTTGCAAAGTAAAGTATCTATAGCCAGCAGTGCTCCCAGACCCCGAAACCCACCCACAAACACCAGGAAGCCCCCCAAACAGGCCCCCGAAAATGCTACATTGAGCAAAATGTCAGAAATAGCAACAACAAAAAATTGGCGTGGATTTTGTCCCAACCACTTCTACCCGGTATTAAACCTTCCCAGGAATGGCCCAAGACCCGCCAACCCACCCGCCAAAAAGCATAACACCCCCAAACAGGCCAAAAGCAACATCTCCTACTTACAATATTTCTCGGCCTTCGGTCCAAACGCGCTGCGTAGCTAGGCCATAAGTCCGGTTTGCCACCACAGATTTCCTGAAAAGCAAATGCAATCAAGATTAGAGTGTCCCAGCAGTGCTCACAGACCCCGAAACTCACCCACAAACAGACGGAACCCCCCCTAAGAGCACCTCAAAGGCAAGCAAGTCATCAAAAACACACAAAAATATCCGCCTGGGATTTGGTCCAAACCACTTTTATCCGGTATTAGAGCTTCCCAGCAATGGCCCCAGAGCCGTCAACTCACCTGCAAAGAGGTAGAACAACACCCCCACAAGTGCTGAGTCTTTCTTCATTGGGCGTAAACCAGCCCTGTGCTTTGATGGAAATAGGAGTCTGGAGGAGGAGGATAGAGGAGCATGTTCTTCTGAACTTGTGAACCTGAGGAATGCAGACTGCGGCACCTTCAAATCAATTAGCAAACAAGTGAAGACAGTTCTGCTGATGGGCTTGTTTTTGTGATTATCTGATTAAAGTTTGAATTATTTTAACTGTGCACAACAAAGAAAGACAGACACACAGGAATAAAAGTGAATAAGGACGAAAAAGAAAGTTATTGATTCGTTGTCTCATTTTCAGGGCTCGGTATCACGGTCCGTGAATCATACTCTGCGAATTCAGGCAGGGTGAGGTCAGTGTCACCTGACAGAGTAGAAATTCCCTCATCTATGTTGCTGTCCTCCTCGTCTTCATCCGGCGCGCTTTCTCGTACTCTGAAATCTGGTGGTATGAGGTGCTGATTCATCTTGATCATTGTTAACCTCTCCACATTTTTGGGCGAGAGGCGGCTCCGTTTGGAAGTTACAATGCCACCAGCAGCACTGAAAACACGTTCAGAAGACACGCTTGCGAGTGGGCAAGACAAGTAGTTTAAAGCCAGGTTGGTGAGCTGTGGCCACAATTCTTTTTTCCCATGCCAATACGCCAATGGGTCAGCATTAACATAGACCTCTGTTGAGTCATTCAGATAGTCCTTGACCATCGAATCAAGGTTCTCCTCCAAGGTTCCTCCACTTTGCTTAGCTGTTTCTGTGACCTTTTGAGAACCAAACCCAAGCCGAGCTAGCCAATCCTCTTCAGCCTCCAATGTTACTGTTATGTCTGGTGGTGCAGATGATCCGGTTGCCGGTCTCTTTAACGGCTGAGAGGTCACTTGTGCCGCAGCCACAGGTGCAGAAGAGGATTGTTGTGACTGGGGATGGCCTGCTGATGCTGATGTACTGCCTTTTCCTTCAATTTGCTGCCGTTCTCTTTCAAACCTCTTGGCTGAGGAGGCTATCCACTGTTTGTACTTTGTAACATCTTCATCAGCAAAAGGAAAGAATGCTTGGCCTGCCAGCGCCTTTTTGTAGCGTGGATCCAGAATAGTAGCACAAATGTAATGCTGGTTTGAGTGGATCATTTTAAGACGTTCATCACCTTGTAGGTGCTCTAATAATTTCTCAGCCAGAACAAAAGGGTCTTGGTTTTTTTCATCTTTTTCAAACACAGAACACACCTCCTTCAGTTGGTGCTCCAGCATGTACAACAATGGTATAGCTTTTCCCAAATTACAGTCCTCCTTGCTGACTGCACGCGTGAAGAACTCAAAAGGACGAAGCATGCGTGTCAGGCTTTTAACTATGTTCCATTGCGCCGCACCCATCCTCAGGTCCTCCTTCTGAGCTGTACCCTGTGTTAAGAAATAGTGATCGAGTACCGTATACTGCTCATACAGACGCTCAAGCATGTAGAAGGTTGAGTTCCAACGTGTTACCACCTCCTGGATGAGTGCTTTCACTGGCATTTGACGTTCATATAGCAGGCTCCTCAGATGCTTCCGGGCCTTAAAAGAATGGCTGAAATGTTTGCACATTTTTCGGCAGGTCTCCACTACTCTGTACGCTGCACTGTCTTTATCACCCAAGAATTTTTTGACAACCAGGTTTATACAGTGCGCCAAACACGGCACTCTGAAATAGTCACCCAGCTGCATGGCCTTAACTATATTGGAGCCATTGTCCGTGGAAACATAACCAACCTGGCGTTTTTTTGGGGACAGCCAGTCAAGGACCTTTGTGTTGAAGACATCCAAAATGTTTTCTGCTGTGTGACGTTTCTCCAAACCAAACATGGCTAGTGTTGCATGTTTCCGAGCAGCTTTAAAAACAATGTCCGAGTCAACACCTGCGTTTAGCTTTGCTTTAGCCCCTGAAAAAGAGACCCAGTGTGCAGTGATGCACATGTAATCAGCGCCTGCGCCACTGGTCCACATGTCTGTTGTCAGATGTATAGTGTGAACAGCACTCTTCTGTAAAGCTGCCCCAATCACCTTCAGAACATCTTCATGTAGTGCTGGAACCGCAACTCGGGCAAAATAGAACCGGCTAGGAACCTTCCATTTAGGGCAGAGCGCTGCCACTAATTCTAGAAAACCAACCCCTTCTACAAAAGAAAAAGGGAGAAGGTCCAGAGCTAGCATTTTAGCCAGCTTAGTGTTATACAGACGCGTCAGTGGGTGGTTGCGTTCATATTGCGCTTCTGTAAACAACATCTTCTTAATGTTGCCCTGGACCAAGGATTTACGGGATGATGATGATGATATCTTCGACCCAGTTACGCTCGCTAATGAACTTTTTCACATTGGTGTCTCACTCTCTCCCACACTCTTAGTGTGGCTCACATGTGGTGTGCTGCTGACAGGGGTACTGGGTGTAAGTGAAGTGTTTGACACGTCTTCTTCCTCCTTGTCATCATCAGATGAAACATCAACGTTTTCATTTCGTGCAATTTGGGCTTCCTTGATCGCCTGTAGGTGCGCAAACCATTGGACAGCGTGCTGTCTCTCAAGATGACCTCTCTGGCCTCCCTTACCGTAGTTGGTACCAAACTTACCACGACTAACTCGAAGCTTACAAATGCTACAAATGGCTACGTTTTCCTTTTTTGGGCAAACACTAAAGAAGTCCCAAACTGCAGACTTGAAATGTCTTTGGGGGCCAGAGGAGGCGGCGATACTGGTGGTGGTGGTCCTGCTGCTAATGCCAGATGAAGTGGAGGATGTGGATTGCCGAACTTCAGTACGTTTTGCACTTTCACCACCACTAATTGAGGTCGAGGTGGATGGAGGTCCCTTCTTGCGAGAAAGAAATATGGAAGCGGTAGGTGTTGGTGTACTAGTTAACTCCAAATCTAATGATTGTTGTGTTTCCATTTCCATTGCCTCCTCGTTGACATCATCATCACGCTCAGCAGCTTCTCGGGATAGGGTCAAAATGTCTCTTTGCTGCATGCCCGCTGGGGCTGCAGTGACCTTTATGATGACTGGCTCGTCGTCATCGTGAGAGGCTTCATCAGCAGCAGTATCCCTCACTTCTTGTTGAGCCTCATCACACTCCATAGCTATGAGTTTTTCGACGACCTTACTTTTACGCTTAGGTACCTTTGTCAGATCATGGTGTGCCTCACTCTCAGACGGCAGTGGAGCTGGTTCCCTATTGGGATCCGTTTCATCAGAAGGAGGTGGGCTTGAAGAAGATGTAGACAACAACCTTGATCTTTTCCTTGCTAGGGATGTGGAAGACAATGAATGATCATCAGGAGGAGTGGCTTCCAATGATACCTCGGCTTGATTGTCGATTTCCTAATGTGCCCCTACTTCGGGAGGAACAACTATTGTGGGCACTTGTGACCCTCTATGCACCTCTGCTTGCGCATCTCCTTGCGCTGCCTCTCCTTCCACATGTACTTGGGCTTGTACTTGCACATGGTGTTGTTGTTGCGGCTGTGGTTGTTCAACACATGTCAGATGAGTTACAACAACCTGTGTTGATTCAGGGACATTGCTGCTACTTTCTTGCGATGAGCCAACATCACTGGTCGATGGTGATTGGAGAAGTACACTGACTGCCTCTGAAGCACTCAAGGGCTTTGACTTAAGTTGGCGTGGTGGTGGAGGCACTGAACCCAATGGAGCGGGGGTGCTGCTCCCAGCTTGGTCCCCAGCAGATCCTGCTGCTGCTGCAGGCGTACTTTTTTTTTTGCTCCCAAAAAACGCGGCGGCCGGCACACCAGCCTCCTTGGTGACTTGCTTCTTCTGCTCCTTACTAGCAACGTTCTTGCTAGAGGAGCTACGGAGACCTTTTTTTGGGGCCATCTTCTTCAGATCAGGTCAGACAGCAGGCCGCAGTTGCACGAATTGTAGAGTTGTCTGAGGTCAGACGTGACGTCGCGTGACGTTATGCTGCACACACACACCGCTGCAGGACTTCTTCCTGGCACTGGTGGTTCTCTTGAGTCTTGTGCACCTAAAAGCAATGGAAGACAGAGGAACATCAGTTCAGTTATACACCCCAAAAAAATCGAAAAAAAACAGAAAAATCAGCACAATCCCATTCCATCCATGCCCTCCATGATGTTTAAGTTCAAGACACCCCACAGAAAGACTAGGCCCATGCAAGACTCAATACCCCTGGTGAAAAGGCCACAAGTACAGCCCCAAAAAACGAAAATCACTGAAAAATCAGCACAATCCCATTCCATCCATGCCCTCCATGATGTTTAAATTCAAGACACCCCACAGAAAGACTAGGCCCATGCAAGACTCACTACCCCTGGGCATAAAGGTTGAAAAGTAGGCAAAATGGTTGCAGGCCTAACAACAATGCCTGCATTCAAAATGGCCACTTGCCTCCCAGCACATGGCCAGGGCCTGTAGCAGCACTCAAAATGGCCCCCAGCCACAAGGCCTGTCCCTCCCCATGAACACCCCCAAAAATCGAAAAACACCGAAAAATCAGCACAATCCCATTCCATCCATGCCCTCCATGATGTTTAAGTTCAAGACACCCCACAGAAAGACTAGGCCCATGCAAGACTCACTACCCCTGGGCATAAAGGTTGAAAAGTAGGCAAAATGGTTGCAGGCCTAACAACAATGCCTGCATTCAAAATGGCCACTTGCCTCCCAGCACATGGCCAGGGCCTGTTGCAGCACTCAAAATGGCCCCCAGCCACATGGCCTGTCCCTCCCCATGAACACCACCAAAAATTCGAAAAACACCAGAAAATCAGCACAATCCCATTCCATCCATGCCCTCCATGATGTTTAAGTTCAAGACACCCACAGAAAGACTAGGCCCATGCAAGACTCAATACCCCTGGTGAAAAGGCCACAAGTACGGCCCAAAAAAACGAAAATCACTGAAAAATCAGCACAATCCCATTCCATCCATGCCCTCCATGATGTTTAAATTCAAGACACCCCACAGAAAGACTAGGCCCATGCAAGACTCACTACCCCTGGGCATAAAGGTTGAAAAGTAGGCAAAATGGTTGCAGGCCTAACAACAATGCCTGCATTCAAAATGTCCACTTGCCTCCCAGCACATGGCCAGAGCCTGTAGCAGCACTCAAAATGGCCCCCAGCCACATGGCCTGTCCCTCCCCATGAACACCCCCAAAAATCGAAAAACACCGAAAAATCAGCACAATGCCATTCCATCCATGCCCTCCATGATGTTTAAGTTCAAGACACCCCACAGAAAGACTAGGCCCATGCAAGACTCAATACCCCTGGTGAAAAGGCCACAAGTACAGCCCCAAAAAACAAAAATCACTGAAAAATCAGCACAATCCCATTCCATCCATGCCCTCCATGATGTTTAAATTCAAGACACCCCACAGAAAGACTAGGCCCATGCAAGACTCACTACCCCTGGGCATAAAGGTTGTAAAGTAGGCAAAATGGTTGCAGGCCTAACAACAATGCCTGCATTCAAAATGGCCACTTGCCTCCCAGCACATGGCCAGGGCCTGTAGCAGCACTCAAAATGGCCCCCAGCCACATGGCCTGTCCCTCCCCATGAACACCCCCAAAAATCGAAAAACACCGAAAAATCAACACAATCCCATTCCATCCATGCCCTCCATGATGTTTAAGTTCAAGACACCCCACAGAAAGACTAGGCCCATGCAAGACTCAATACCCCTGGTGAAAGGCCACAAGTACAGCCCCAAAAAACGAAAATCACTGAAAAATCAGCACAATCCCATTCCATCCATGCCCTCCATGATGTTTAAATTTAAGACACCCCACAGAAAGACTAGGCCCATGCAAGACTCACTACCCCTGGGCATAAAGGTTGAAAAGTAGGCAAAATGGTTGCAGGCCTAACAACACTGCCTGCATTCAAAATGGCCACTTGCCTCCCAGCACATGGCCAGGGCCTGTAGCAGCACTCAAAATGGCCCCCACCCACATGGCCTGTCCCCATGAACACCCACAAAAATCGAAAAACACAGAAAAATCAGCACAATCCCCTTCCATCCATGCCCTCCATGATGTTCAAGTTCAAGACACCCCACAGAAAGACTAGGCCCATGCAAGACTCAATACCCCTGGTGAAAAGGCCACAAGTACAGCCCCAAAAAACGAAAATCACTGAAAAATCAGCACAATCCCATTCCATCCATGCCCTCCATGATGTTTAAGTTCAAGACACCCCACAGAAAGACTAGGCCCATGCAAGACTCAATACCCCTGGTGAAAAGGCCACAAGTACAGCCCCAAAAAACGAAAATCACTGAAAAATCAGCACAATCCCATTCCATCCATGCACTCCATGATTTTAAAGTTCAAGACACCCCACAGAAAGACTAGGCCCATGCAATACTCAATACCCCTGGTGAAAAGGCCACAAGTACAGCCCCAAAAAACAAAAATCACTGAAAAATCAGCACAATCCCATTCCATCCATGCCCTCCATGATGTTTAAATTCAAGACACCCCACAGAAAGACTAGGCCCATGCAAGACTCACTACCCCTGGACATAAAGGTTGAAAAGTAGGCAAAATGGTTGCAGGCCTAACAACACTGCCTGCATTCAAAATGGCCACTTGCCTCCCAGCACATGGCCAGGGCCTGTAGCAGCACTCAAAATGGCCCCCACCCACATGGCCTGTCCCCATGAACACCCCCAAAAATCGAAAAACACAGAAAAATCAGCACAATCCCATTCCATCCATGCCCTCCATGATGTTTAAGTTCAAGACACCCCACAGAAAGACTAGGCCCATGCAAGACTCAATACCCCTGGTGAAAAGGCCACAAGTACAGCCCCAAAAAACGAAAATCACTGAAAAATCAGCACAATCCCATTCCATCCATGCCCTCCATGATGTTTAAATTCCAGACACCCCACAGAAAGACTCAGTCCACCCACCACTGAGTACCCCTGGGCAAAAGGCCCCAAAACAGCCCAAAAATCGAAAATTCCCAAATTGTAGTTGCAGCAACTGTAATGCCCCAAACAAACTTACTTGTGAAATTTCTAATCCAAAAGTGATCCAAAGAAAGTCAAAAAGGCCTCAAATCCAAATATCCAGCAGCATCCACAAAAAGTAATCCTTCCAGCTCCAGATCCAAATGAAAAGTGACCAGGAGATGGACAAAGCACTGGGAGGAGCCTGCTGGACAGGAACAGGAAGTTGAAGACTGTGGGGCACTTCCTTCCTCCCACCCCCCCCCCCTCCCCAAATTGGACTCCTCGCAAAAATAGTGCAGGAAAATGTCAACCTGAGGAGTTATTCAGATAAAAATCATCATTTCCAGAAGGTTTATGCTGCTTGCTGGTGGATTTCTTGTGCAGAATTGCAAATTTTATATTTTCGCGAGTGCGAGATTGTTGCTGCTCGCCGCATCTCCAAGCTCGCAATTGCGAAATCCCGCGATACGTGATCACGCCGTACTCGCGTTGACAAACTCTCGCTGTGCAAGTTGGCAAGCCGCGATTACGTAATCGCGCTCGCCAAATTCTCGCGGGATCTCGCAGCAAGATCCAAAATGGCGCAGCACTTGCAAAATATCGAGAAAAACAACTCGGCAAACGCTGAATGACGGTAAGTGAACGCCGCGCGACGCAAAAATTGTATCACCCAGAAAAAAAATCCGCTGCGTGCGAATTTAGCGGATTTTGCGGGAAATCCGCGAATCTCGCGGTTTGCGAATTTCCCGAAAATCCGCAAAATCCGCGAGCGGAGCGGATTTTACGCCCATACTTACCCCCAAGACCACTGCTGGCAAACTGCCAGCCCAGCTCTAAAGTGTGGCAGCCAGGATGCTGTCTGCTTAGCGACGTTCTCCCAGCCGCTGATGCTGCGGCCTGATTGTCCGACCGCCAATGTCATAATCAGGAGTCTATGTGTACTGCTATATTTGCAAGAATGAACATTTGTTATGTTATTTTGGAACTCCCTTCTTTCATTATTATGATGCCACTCCTCGATGAATCAATACATTCATTAAGAGAAATACTAGTTTGCCTTATAAATTAAATTTGCATTTTTTAAGTGTTCAAATTAATTTTAGACTACTAATACACTCCCCACCTTCCCCCCATAGAATGTACACCCCATATCTGAAATATTATTATTTAAATGTTAATACAGATACTCACCAATAAACAAATTGAAGGATACCAATACAAATATTTACCAATACTTAAAATGTTGGATAGATGCATACCATGTGAAGGTAACTGTGGAATGAAATCTGTGGGGACAAGGCAGAAGTGGTTAAACACTCTAGGGTAAAATGAACATACCATCTGAGCGTGTTGGCAGACAGATTGGGGGCAGCAGTGGAAGGTACTGCCAGAAGTCACTCTCTTTGCCAATGACTGCAATCAGATTCTGCAACGCAGGCTCCATGGCAGGTGGTGTTTTTATTGATTGAACCGCAGTAAGCTGACTGGCTTCTGAAACACGATCCAAGCCGTCTTTAGTGGTATTACTATTTATCTATATATACAAGTTTTGTGGTTAAGGTTGATTAACATTTTATTGTCTTATTTAACATATAGTTTAATATGAAATAGTTTATTGTAACAATGTTTGGTTATCTCTCCTTACATTTAATGTTACTTTTCATGGAGAACTACACAGAAGATTTTGCTATCATGTAGTTGTGGGACCACTCTATGCAACATGTTTAGCTAATCTCACGGATGTCTTCCATTTAGCTTTCTAGAAAGATTTCAAATCTAGGGGCATATTTAAAAGCCCCTATCACCACCACAATGTCAAATTTTTGGTTGTTGTGGTGGAGATAGGGACTTCTCCTTATTTACAAAGCAGGGTTAAGCCACTTGCAAATAAGACACCCTTTGAAGCTATAGTTAGCATGAAAGGGGAATGCAATGGACCATTGATTTTGATGCTGCCTCGTATTTACAAGGATGGCGTAAATATGGGGCAGCGCCAAACTTAAGACCAGGGAAACCCTGGTCTTTACCTGGCAAAATGAGGAGAAATGTTTAATTTCTCTTAGTTTTTGCTGTTTTCATGTAGGCTGCATTGTGCAGCACACATGAAAACATCAAAACTCCATTGAATGTTTATGTGAAGAAATTGTTTGAAAGTATATATTCTTGTTATATTTTAAGATGACATTTGTTGCATGATTCACAAGATCAGTCTTTCGATAGCTTTTGCTCTCACTGCTTTGCCAGGCACCTTACTCAGCTCCAGCTTCCTTCTTCCTATAGTTGTGGCTGACTGCCCAACTCCATGACTTTCTCTTAGGGTGTGGTTAGGTAGGGAGTATTGGATACTCTTTTCCTCTGCATGTTTCCGGAACTTTATCTGACTTTGAGTAATTTCTTTGTATGCATTTTCAGTAATAATGACTATTTGTATTACACACAAAAATAACAGTTTTTTAATCTTAATATGTGCCAAATACTATTCAACTCAATCGCATACAATTTCAAAAATTTAGATGAGTAAAAGATTAATTAAAAATCTGCATTTATTAATGTTTGCTTCATACCATCCTGCCTATTGAGTATGTAATGCATGTAGAAACATATTTTAAGCTCTGAGAAAATGGATGAGACATATCAAATTTTTACTAATGATATTTCAGCAGTTTGTCTTGGAAACTATGCAGCAAAAGCATTGATTGTGGACCAACTTTCGTTCTTTGGTAAAACTACACGTGGGGCCTAATTACGAGTTTGGGGGTCCCATTGACCGATATACCAGTAGTGGT
This sequence comes from Lissotriton vulgaris, assembly GCF_964263255.1. NCBI lineage: Eukaryota > Metazoa > Chordata > Amphibia > Caudata > Salamandridae > Lissotriton > Lissotriton vulgaris. Next base: position 1,452,444,008 of record NC_141685.1, read on the forward strand.
GGTTCGAGCACAGTGAGCTCAGCGGTCCAACCACCATATTACAGGTTGGGAGGATTGGCTTTCTGAATCTCACAGCCGAACCACGATACTGCCAGGCAACTCTGAGTGTGGCGGCCGTGGAGCGGGCCAATGAGGCTGTGGAAGACTCAGACCACCACTGAAACCTCCCGCCCAATTACAAGTTGCTTTACAGCTAGTGTGTCCTTGGTGGTCCAACCACCGTATCTAAGACGCCGGAAAGGAAGGCATATAAGGCCAAAACTCACCTTTACATGTCTTCTAGTGGCATGGAGCCCATCATGCAGGCCTGCATTTTCTCTACCTCTTCAACTACTGTAAAAACCCTGTCCGTTGTGGTCAAAATATGCAGTTAGTCCTATAACTACCCAATACCATTGACCCCTCTGCAAAACAATGCACTGCTATGGACAAGGCAAGGGAGGTGGGGTAATCAAGTAATAAACACATATACAGGGACCCTGTCTGGGATTTTTTCGTATAATCAATCACAAATGCATCTGTAGGATGCCCTCCTCCGCCAAAACACTGGTATTGCCTAGAAATACTGTACACAAATGGGCATGTGTTTACACATTCTGAACACTGATAGTGATGAAGCGTACATGATTTTGTGTCCCACAACACCACCTCTTCTACAATATCACACCTATTAATCTCTGTCACCTATAACCTTTGCCCTTTCTCACTTGTCTTCCATGCCACTACTGATCTTCACTTATAATGCAGGGTACCCCTACTCAAATATTTGTAAAGTCATATTGAAGTGGCTACAACTACCATGAGGCCTTGTCACCCCAACACTGACTAAGAGTCTATACTCCTTTTTTCCCTTCTCACTTGTCTCCCATTTCACTACTGGAGTTCACAAGTAATGTAGCTTACTGGGACTCAAATATTGCTAAGGTGACATTGAACTGACTACAAAAATCGTGAGGCCTTGTAACCTCAACACTAACCAAGATGCTACACTCCTAAACAAGTTTACTTTATTTCGGTCATTATGACCATAAAAGTGCAAATGCCTACAGTACATGCAAAATAAAAGCAAACATACAAGGTTCAGTAACCGTAGGTTTACAGAGACCAAGTTGGATGGTATTCCTAGGCAGCAATGTAACGGCCATCAAGGGGCAGATGCATATAGAGAGCTAAGTGGCTACATGATGTAAAAGACCAAACTAAGGGGCCGATTAGTATTGCGGACGGAAAGCGTCCTGACCGCCAGTCCCGCGGCAATTGACCGTCTAACCTCCCCATGGTGAAACCGGCGGTGCAATTATGATTCCCCTCCAGCAAAACCCGACCGCGGAGGACGGATGACATCAAAGTGGCCACGGTAACATGCTCAACCACCGACAGTGCAGCGGAATGACCGGCCGCGCTATTAGGATTACACCGCCAGGGCAAAGTAAAGAATCCCCCTCCACGACCGTCGCGGAAAATAACATGGGCAAATGTAAGTAACAGCCAATCCCCCACGGCAGTCTGACCGCAAACCAAATGGCGGCAGCAAGGCACTATGCAATCCATCAAATCAGGACACAAATCTACCAAGAAAACACCCCTCCCCCAATAACTCACATCAAACACACAGCCCCATGGTGGAACACTTGACAGGCAAGGGTCCACACCCACAACATACCTGTCTGCAAGATCCCATTGGGACACAGCCACAAAGACAAAAATAAAAGGAGCCCCTCCCATCCCCACAATCCTTTGCATCACAGCAGAATCTAGAAAAAGAGGCTCACAGCAGAATTTAGAGGAAGAGGCACACAGCAGAGCACAACACTACATACAAAGCAGAGCACAGCACCACAAACACCAATAGCCAGACAACAACCTGCACATCAACACACACACCTCACCATCCACCACAACACCATCACAACAAACCACACACCTGCACCCCCAACACCCTGCACAGCACACACCATGGCCCACAAGAAACAGCTAAAATTCACAGAGAGTGAGCTGAAAGTCATGGTGGATGAGATCATCTGCGTAGAACCCAACCTGTTTGGAAACCTTGTACAACAGACCAGACAGGCCAACAAAACCAAAATGTGGGAAAGGATAGTCACCAGAGTGAACGCATCAGGGACCGCACCATGCAACAAAAGTGAAATCCAGAGGTGGTGGCACGACCTCATGGCAAAGGTGAAGTCAATGAGAGCCAAGAACCGCGAGCGGGCCGACCGTACTGGCGCAGGAAGTCCCATCCAGCCAATACCATACACTGAATGGGAGGAAAAGGTGCTTGGAATACTGCACCCGGAGAGCCTGGAAGGAATAGCTGAGGGAATGGAGGCTGGTAAGTACAACCTAATGACCACAATCACAATGTCAAGTACTGCCGTGCACAACAGCTAAGGTACTCCGCCTAGGCCCCACACCATGCATGTTGAGCACACATACATCCAAATGTGTGAATGTCAGGGCCAAAATACATCCACCATGACCACCCACACACAGAGCAACCACCATTTCCTGGGTCACATTTGGCTAAGCAGCCAGCACTACAACTCCCAACAGGCCCCCTTCACCCACAGCCCAGCAAGATGGAGTCCCCCACCATGTGCTAGCCTCACCAAAGTAACAGGTAGGTAGCCATCTTCACAGGGAGGGGGGTACCTGGTTGAGGGGCCATGACTACAACTCCCAACAGGCCCCCTCCACCCACAGCCCAGCAAGATGCAGTCCCCCACCATGTGCAAGCCTCACCAAAGTAACAGGTAGGTAGCCATCTTCACAGGGAGGGGTGTACTTGGTTGAGGGGCCAGCACTACAATTCCCAACAGGTCCCCTTCACCCACTGCCCAGCAAGATGGAGTCCCCCACCATGTGCTATCAATGCAATCCCTCTCACCAAAGTAACAGGTAGGTAACCATCTTCACAGGGAGGGGTGTACTTGATTGAGGGGCCAGCACTATAACTCCCAACAGGCCCCCTTCACCCACAGCCCAGCAAGATGGAGTCCCTCACCATGTGCTAGCCTCAGCAAAGTACCAGGTAGGTAGCCATCTTCACAGGGAGGGGTATACTTGGTTGATGGGCCAGCACTACAACTCCCAAAAGGCCCCCTTCACCTACAGCCCAGCAAGATGGAGTCCCTCACCATGTGCTAGCCTCACCAAAGTAACAGGTAGGTAGCCATCTTCACAGGGAGGGGTGTACTTGGTTGAGGGGCCAGCACTACAACTCCCAACAGGCCCCCTTCACCCACAGCCCAGCAAGATGGAGTCCCCCACCATGTGCTAGCCTCACCAAAGTAACAGGTAGGTAGCCATCTTCACAGGGAGGGGGGTCCTTGGTTGAGGGGCCCAGCACTCCAACTCCCAACAGGCCCTCTTCACCCCAGCCCAGCAAGATGGAGTCCCCCACCATGTGCTAGCAATGCAAACCCTCTCACCGGAGTAACAGGTAGGGTGCCATCTTCACAGGGAGGGGTGTACTTGGTTGAGGGGCCAGCACTACAACTCCTAACAGGCCCCCTTCACCCACAGCCCAGCAAGATGGAGTCCCTCACCATGTGCTAGCCTCACCAAAGTAACAGGTAGGTAGCCATCTTCACAGGGAGGGGTGTACTTGGTTGAGGGGCCAGAACTACAACTCCCAACAGGCCCCCTTCATCCACAGCCCAGCAAGATGTAGTCCCTCACCATGTGCTAGCCTCAGCAAAGTACCAGGTAGGCAGCCATCTTCACAGGGAGGGGTATACTTGGTTGATGGGCCAGCACTACAACTCCCAAAAGGCCCCCTTCACCTACAGCCCAGCAAGATGGAGTCCCTCACCATGTGCTAGCCTCACCAAAGTAACAGGTAGGTAGCCATCTTCACAGGGAGGGGTGTACTTGGTTGAGGGGCCAGAACTACAACTCCCAACAGGCCCCCTTCACCTACAGCCCAGCAAGATGGAGTCCCTCACCATGTGCTAGCCTCACCAAAGTACCAGGTAGGTAGCCATCTTCACAGGGAGGGGTATACTTGGTTGAGGGGCCAGCACTACAACTCCCAACAGGCCCCCTTCATCCACAGCCCAGCAAGATAGAGTCCCCCACCAAGTGCTAGCCGCACCAAAGTAACAGGTAGGTAGCCATCTTCACAGCGAGAGGTGTACTTGGTTGAGGGGCCAGCACTACAACTCCCAACAGGCCCCCTTCACCCACAGCCCAGCAAGATGGAGTCTCCCCCCATGTGCTAGCCTCGCTAAAGTAACAGGTAGGTAGCAATCTTCACAGGGAGGGGTGTACTTGGTTGAGGGGGCAGCACTACAACTCCCAACAGGCCCCCTTCACCCACAGCCCAGCAAGATGGAGTCCCCCACCATGTGCTAGCCTCACCAAAGTAACAGGTAGGTAGCCATCTTCACAGGAAGAGGGTCCTTGGTTGAGGGGCCCAGCACTCCAACTCCCAACAGGCCCTCTTCACCCCAGCCCAGCAAGATGGAGTCCCCCACCATGTGCTAGCAATGCAAACCCTCTCACCGGAGTAACAGGTAGGGTGCCATCTTCACAGGGAGGGGTGTACTTGGTTGAGGGGCCAGCACTACAACTCCCAACAGGCCCCCTTCACCCACAGCCCAGCAAGATGGAGTCCCTCACCATGTGCTAGCCTCACCAAAGTAACAGGTAGGTAGCCATCTTCACAGGGAGGGGTGTACTTGGTTGAGGGGCCAGAACTACAACTCCCAACAGGCCCCCTTCATCCACAGCCCAGCAAGATGTAGTCCCTCACCAGGTGCTAGCCTCACCAAAGTAACAGGTAGGTAGCCATCTTCACAGGGAGGGTTGTACTTGGTTGAGGGGCCAGCACTACAACTCCCAACAGGCCCCCTTCACCCACAGCCCAGCAAGATGGAGTCCCTCACCATGGGCTAGCCTCACCTAAGTAACAGGTAGGTAGCCATCTTCACAGGGAGGGTTGTACTTGGTTGAGGGGCCAGCACTACAACTCCCAACAGGCCCCCTTCACCCACAGCCCGGCAAGATATAGTCCCTCACCATGTGCTAGCCTCACCTAAGTAACAGGTAGGTAGCCATCGTAACAGGGAGGGGTGTACTTGGTTGAGAGGCTAGCAATGCAACTCCCAACAGGCCCCCTTCACCCACAGCCCAGCAAGATGGAGTCCCCCACCATGTGCTAGCCTCACCAACGTAACAGGTAGGTAGCCATATTTACAGGGAGGGGTGTACTTGGTTGAGGGGCCAGCCCTACAACTCCAAACAGGCCCCCTTCACCCACAGCCCAGCAAGATGGAGTCCCCCACCATGTGCTGGCCTCACCAAAGTAACAGGCAGGTAGCCATCTTCACAGGGAGGGGTGTACTTGGTTGAGGGGCCAGCACTACAAATCCCAACAGGCCCCCTTCACCCACAGCCCAGCAATATTGAGTCCCCCACCATGTGCTAGCAATGCAACCCCTCCCACCAAAGTAACAGGTAGGTAGCCATCTTCACAGGGATGGGTGTACTTGGTTGAGGGGCCAGCACTACAATTCAAAACAGGCCCCCTTCACCCACAGCCCAGCAAGATGGAGTCCCTCACCATGTGCTAGCCTCACCAAAGTAACAGGTAGGTAGCCATCTTCACAGGGATGAGTGTACTTGGTTGAGGGGCCAGAACTACAATTCCAAATAGGTCCCTTCACCCACAGCCCAGCAAGATGGAGTCCCTCACCATGTGCTAGCCTCACCAAAGTAACAGGTAGGTGGCCATCTTCACAGGGAGGGGTGTACTTGGTTGAGGGGCCAGCACTACTACTCCCAACAGACCCCTTTCACCACAGCCCAGCAAGATATAGTCCCTCACCATGTGCTAGCCTCACCTAAGTAACAGGTAGGTAGCCATCTTCACAGGGAGGGGTGTACTTGGTTGAGAGGCTAGCACTACAACTCCCAACAGGCCCCCTTCACCCACAGCCCAGCAAGATGAATTCCCCCACCATGTGCCAGCCTCACCAAATTAACAGGTAGGTAGCCATCTTCACAGGGAGGGGTGCACCTGGTTGAGCGGCCAGCACAGTCTGACACCTAGCCAAGTGGTATATGCCACCCAAACCCGTCATGGTGCCCAGTACTGTGTACCACAACAATGTGATGCTTACGTCAATCTTATGCTGCATGACATGACATCTCGATTGTCACAACAACCAACCTGTGCAGTACACATCAATGACTCACTATCATTTGTACAACAGGTGATCGTGAACTGGCGGAAATGTCAGCAACCCGCAACACCAGGAACCCCCCTCAGACCATGGACTCTCTGGAGCTGAAGACCTCGAGGCCTCGGATGCCGTGGAAGTGGCCAGTACACCAGTGTCGCCAGTTCCTCCATGGTCCAAGGACATTGCTGTCACCACTACCTTGACCACAACACCAACAGTGGCCCCTGCCGTCGGGACCTGTACTGCCACTACCACCACCACCACCACCATTGCAACAAGTCTACCCTGTCCCACCCTCCCTGACCCATTGGACAATGAAACACCCACCACATCCCAGGAGAACAGGGAGAGTCTCCGGTCTAGGACCAAGGTCAGGCAACAGGTACCAGACAGGAGGGCAGGTGACCAGCAACATCCACCCAATTGTGGTGCCGAGGTCCTGGATGCCATCAACAGGGTTGTGGACGTACCTGAATTACAAGAACAAGAACTCATCTTTACTATATTGTGACAATTGGTGGAAACACTGGCATATATAGCAATATTGTAATCCAGGTGTGCTAAGGAGTATTGCAGGACATCATGGGTCAGCAAGCAGCGTCTCAGAGGGAGCAGCCTGCAGCCCATATACCAACTCCCCCACCCCGAGTGGCCTGCAGAATGTCATTACACAAACATCCCCGGAGGCCACAGAGAGGGATGTGGCCCCAGAGCATGCTGTCCCCATAGCAATCCCCCTCCGGCCAAAATACAGAGGGGACGTCAGAGGAAACAGCCAGCTGAAACCAGTGGCAAAGCACCAGCCAGCTACCAGACGAGGAGCCAGCGCTGACTTCATCATTCCCTGAGCCTGCGCTTCACTCTGCTGACTATCCTCCCCCACAACGCCAGGCCATCGCTTTTATGTGTTGTACTGGGTTTCCACGACGATGTTCTCATCTACCATGACTTTCAACTTGATGATCCCCACTCACCCATCTTGTAAATATGCACTCCACCAACACTGCCACCATTGTAAATAACACCCTTGAAACACTCATGTCTGTGTGTACTCCATGTTTAAGTCACAGGGTGTACAATTATGTAAATGTTACCATGTCCAAGGAGCAATACTTGTCTGTACTCATGTTGAAAAAGAAGCGACCTAGGGAGAACAAGAGCACAACATACACATGTCAGGAAACTGCATCACAGCCTTCACACCACACCGCATTTCACGGCTGTGCTAGCTATCCACTCCACAATTTTCACCAGTCACAACATACCCATTCGTTTGCTGTGCATAACTACCAAGTCCCACACACATTTGCCAGCACCACAGAGCCAACCACAGGCAGCAGTCACAACAAACATCCAGACATCATCACCAACCACCCCTCCCGCATAACACTGTACGTTGACACCCACCTACAAGGGAAGTAGCGCTCAATGAGCTGGCGTCTCTGGTCCACACCTTCCTCCTCTCCACTATCATCATCACTGGACACGGGCGGGATAGCATGCGGAGCCACTTGTTGGTCTGCAGGGTCCAGGATCAGGGGAATGTCCTTGCGCAGGGCCAGGTTGTGGAGCATGCTGCAGGCGACCACGATTTTGCAGACCTTTGCGTGTAAGGCAGGGCCCCTCTGGTCTTGTCCAGGCAACGGAACCTTGACTTCAGCAGCCCGAATGTGCGCTCCACCACCCGACGTGTCTTGCCATGTGCCACATTGTATCGCTGTTCGCCAGGGGTAGTGGGATTCCGTACTGGGCTCAACAACCATGGGCGGTTTGGATACGCAGAGTCACCTATGGGAGAGGTGGACAGGCACATACAACATTACCACTGTGGTTGGGGTCAGCAGGGCACACATACAACACAGTATTTGACACTTACAACTCACCAACAAGCCATCCACGTTCCGGATGCATATTCGCCATTAATCGGAGCACAATTTTGCTCCGCAGGACGTGGGAGTCATGTGCAGAGCCTGGAAATCTGGCACACACATGCGAGATTATCTGATTGGCCTGGCACACCACTTGGACGTTGATGGAGTGGTAATGCTTCCTATTACGATAAATGTATTCACGAGCATGTGGTGGAATCAGACAAATATGTGTGCCATCAATGGCACCCACCACATGTGGAATCCGACCCAGAGCATATAAATCAGCCTTCACAGCTGGCAATTCCACTGCCACAGGAAAATGGATATATTCATTCTTAAACAGCATCATGGCTACCAGGACATCACACAGTACGGTGGTGTGGTCTGTGGAATGACGTGACGTGACAGTGCGCCGTTTCTGCTGTTCACTCCCCCACTTGCGTTGCCACTCTCACCACAGTCACTTTTTGTAGAGCACCAAGTTTTTCTATGGTTGTCACCTAATTGAGTTTATGCAGTGCTGCTTATAACTGTATAATCCGACCATGAATTTACATTATAAAACAAGATGATTTACTACCTTGTCTGAAATTCAAAGAGTGTTCTCCTTTTTCCTTGCTAGCAATGCGATGGGCATGCATATTTAATTGACTGTTTATTATTACCTATTGGGACACTGTTTTTTGACTGCATCTTCCTTACCCAGTCCTGATTAGGTATATGGGTCACACTCCTGTATTTTGTACTACACCTGTGTACTTGCCACACATTGACATCCCCACAATGACGTCACAGACATCTGTATGCCCAAAGGCACGTTCCCACATGTAGCACAGACAGCCTTGATTGTGCAACATACACCTCATGTGTAGATCTACATTCACACAGGCTCCAATCTTTGTGCTGCACCATGCCAATAGATAAATACACAGTCCATGAGGTCATGCACCTCTGACTATACTTGCATAGGCTGGACAAGGACACATGAGAGGGCAATCTATCAGGCAAACATCACACAGCAGCAAATTCATAGTGCATCCATCTCATCGTCACATATAGTTTCACATACCATGCACAGACACACATGTAACACAATCTGCAGGTCCATAGTAACAATAATCTGTGTCAATGTAAACCAACAACCCATGTCACATGTGAGCCACCACATCACTACATTGTCACAGATGTGCACTGGCCTGGCATGTGCACTCAGCACTGGTCTGGATGTGTAACATGCAATGTTAGCACTGCCCTGTTGCATGATCATGGTGGCCAATGGACACCCTTGGACAGCGCCTGCGACACAGCATGAAGTGTTTGCAGGTACCATGTACCTGCTCAGCTACCTATGTCCAATTGTCAACACGGAATGTGTGCCTGACCATGCAGTAATTGGCCTCGCGCTGGCAGTACATGCCTGCCGCAATTTCAAAACTTGCATTCAGCCTCCACGGATGCTTCTCCCATTGGCTGTTGAATAGGGTGCAATGGGGGGGACACATCGGCTCGGTCATGCGTGCGCTGCCACTAGGGTGCATCTTACAAATGCATACAGTTCCTGGCACCGAAATGGAGGTTCACGCATGCCGCGTGGGCGGGGCGGGCTTTCCACAACAGTCAATTCTGCATTGTGAAATGGCAGTTGGTATGTCCCTCCATGCAGATAGCGGTACCCACCACCGTTCCCCCGCAGTGACTCACCGCCCATGCGGTGGGTAACCGCCCATGCCCATTCAGTAGAGTGGTGAGTAGAGCGGTGAGTCACCGCCGGGGTACAGTGGTGGGTACCGCTATCTGCATGGCGGGCCCCTGGACTGAATGGACATGGGCGGTTACCCACAGCATGGGCGGTAAATCACTGCCGGGGAACGGCGGTGGGTACCGCTATCTGCATGGCGGGCCCCTGGACTGAATGGGCATGGGCGGTTACCCACCGCATGGGCGGTGATTCACTGGTACCGCTATCTGCATGGCGGGCGGCGGTGGGTTCTGCTATGTGACTCAATGGGGGGATAACAACTGGCATTGCCACTTGCACATTCATATGTATCTGTTAGCCTGCCCCACCCCCGCGGAATGTGTGCTCCGCCATTGCGATACCAGCAAGTGATGTATTTCAAAAGATGCACCATCGCGGTAGCGCGCACATGCGGTTGGCGGTGTTTGACCGTGATGGTCCTCGCAATTGCAGCCAATGGTAACAGGTACCGCGGGACACGTACGCGATTTTCCAAAATGCGGAAGCCGTGCACCGCCACAGCGGGCCAGTCATTGGATAATTTCGAATGAGGCAGTCCGGGAACACCAATTGCTGCTGACGTGTGCCACTGATATCAGCTCAGGCCCCTATAAATGTGTGAGTCTGAGCACCACACATCCACTGCTTCCAGCGACTGCTGCCTGCACCCATCACCTCAACCTGTTGCTGCTGCCCACACCACCAACTGGTGCCTGCACCCATCACCTCAACCTGCTGCTGCTACCCACTTCACCAACTGCTGCCTGCACCCATCACCTCGACCTGCTGCTGCTGCCCACTCCACCAACTGCTGCCTGCACCCATCACCTCGACCTGCTGCTGCTGCCCACTCCACCAACTGCTGCCAGCACCCATCACCTCGACCTGCTGCTGCTGCCCACTCCACCAACTGCTGCCTGCACCCATCAACTCGACCTGCTGCTGCTGCCCACTCCACCAACTGCTGCTGTTGTGCCAGCGTCCTGGACCTTGCCATGCCGGGAGTTGGACAGATCCGGTCCTGTCCCGTCAGTGCAGAGGAGCTGGAGGTCCTTGTGGACGGTGTGCTCAGCCACTATGAACGTCTCTACGGTGCCCCAGGACAGGCGGTAAGTGCAGTGGGGGACATGTTGGTGTGCATGAGCTGGTCCCTGACTCCTGGTGTCTGCAATCTAGGCGGTGTTCTGTGGGAGGCAGTGTTGGTATGCCCCAGCAGGCCAGGAACGCTGTGATGTGTTCCTGGTTATGTCACTGACTGATTGACCTCTATGCTGCGCAGTGTTATCTTTGAGGGGTAACAAACATGACATGTGTAGTCTTGTGGCTGTGCTGTGTTACGACCGATCACAGCTATCTTGTGTGTGTGTGCCTCACCTGCTATCCATGAAGGAATAAAGGCATATTGTCCTGTCAGTCACATATGTTGTACTGTGCATGGCTGATGACAGATACCTGTACCTTCGATCTGTGTGAAGGGCCAACTGTTCACTGACTTGCCCCCTCTTGTCGTCTCCCATTACGGTAGGTCAAGCTGCACCATCGCAAGGCCGTGTGGAGGGCCATAGCACGTGATGTACGGGCAGTGGGGGTGCGCAACAGGTGACACAAACACTGCCACAAGCGGTGGGACATCTCCAGGCTCAGCAAGACTGTGGCGGGGATGACACTGGGGCAGATTCCAAGATCAGGCCGGCTTGCACGACGTACCATGACCCCTCTAATGCTACGTATCATCGCTGTGACACATCCTGACCTGGCCGCACAGCTGAGAGGGGAGGAGCAGAAGCAAACTAGCGGGGAGCACACTGACATGGGTTTGTGACTTGGGAGTGCATGCATGTATTGCTGGTCAGACACAGTAGTGACATCCATGGTGTATATGGTGTGCTGCTATTGCATGTTGTTGGATTTTTGGAGTGAGAGTCAGCATCCATGTCAGCCAGCTGGACATACCAGTTGCATTGTAGTGCAGGGGCCCAGGACATGTCATTCATGTCTGTGGTCCCATGGCATCACATGTGTGGTGGTCTGCAAGCACTTGCCCAGTTTGTTTCATGTACATGTGTCACAGGGCCCACTCATTCGTTGATGTGAGGATGTCTGGGAGGGATGGTTCATGTGCAGGATGGGTTCGACATGTTGTCCAGCAGTCAAGGAAGCTTTAATTTTGTAATTTGCAGTTAGTGAGTGTGGCACTTAGGTATACCTCTGATCTCTCTCTTTCAGCTTTGGACGAAGGCACTGACAGACAAACGACGGAGGGAAGTGGTGGCAATGCATCCGGATCAGAGACCACACAAACACAGACTGACATGGAACAGAGCAGCCCCGGAGAGGGGGACAGAACTACCCCTGAGGACTCACATGTGGAGACACCATCGTCATCATCTTCAGACAGCAATGGTTAGTCTGCACTGTTGGTAGACACAGGGAGTGGACAATCTACACCTTCAGTCGGTACACAGCACACTGGGCCCACACTGCCACCAACTGCAAAAAGTACTGCTCGTGCTCGCAAGAGTAGGGGGAGCAGAGTGGCCTTTGGTGCAGGCACCACTGCCCCTGCCCCTGTGACACAAACTGCCCTTAGTGCTGAGGCAGTTGATCTGCTGCGACAGCTGTGTGTAGGGCAAACAAACATGATAAATGTATTCCTGGACCATGATAGGAAGTTGGGGCAGGTGGTAGCATTCATGGAGGGGATGCATGGTGATGTTGCTGGACTCCACAGGACAGTGCAGTCCTTATCCAACACAGTGTCTGCAGCCATTCAACAGTCACATGGACAAGGTTCTACTTCAGTTCCCCCATCCACACCACTTAGTGTCTGAGGGCAGAGTGACACTTCAGAACATGCATCATTTTCAGGGTATTGCACTAGAAGCAGCCACAGGCAGCAGGGCAGGCAACGGAGGCCAGAGACACCATCCCCTGGAAAAGGGAAATCTTTCACAGAACAAAACATCAGCTACCCTAGAGATGACACACAGGACCCTCAAGGGGTGATGGGGGGCACAGATTCACAGGACACACAGGCATCCCCCTCAAAAGGTACTCACAAGGAGCAGGCCCCTCCCAAGGACCAGGCCCCTACAAAGGACAGTGCACCTCCCAAAGACAGGGCACCTCCCAAGGACAGGGCACCTCCCAAGGACAGGGTACCTCCCAAGGACAGGACACCTCCCAAGGACCAGGCCCCTACAAAGGACAGGGCACCTCCCAAGGACAGGGCACCTCTCATGGACAGGGCACTTCCCAAGGACAGGGCACCTCCCAAGGACAGGGCAACTCCCAAGGATAGGGCACCTCCCAAGGACATGGCACCTCCCAGGGACAGAGCACCGCCCACAGATAAGGCACATTCCAAAGACAGGACACCTCCTAAGGCCAATGCGTCTCCCACAGCCAAGGCTACTCCAAGTGAGCAGGTACCTCCCAAGGCCAAGGCGTCTCCCATGGACAGGACATCCACCAAGGACAGATATCCATCACTCAGGCGTCCCCTGAATCTGGTGTTGGTGAAGGAACGTAAAGCACATGTGTCAGAGGTGGAGGCCCCCATACCTCTACTCCCATCCACACCCCGGTGAAGCGGAGGAAGGAGTATACTGTTGTTGCATCCCCCATTACACATGATGCAGAGGGCAGGAGGCAGGGCCAGAGCAAGCGTCAAGCAGGTTCCAGCATGTCCCCAGAGAGCAGACCCGCACATGCACATGATCCAACCTTGATGGGTGATGTTTCAGATGAGGCCGCACCACTTACCAGTCCAGTCATGTCCAGGGTGCCCTTCCGAATCCCCAAGAAAAGGAAACACACACCGGTAACACCTGACCGCACAACTACAGCTGTCCCCAGCTCCCAGTGCCACCCAGCCTCCTGGCCCATACAGCCCTGTAGCTCATCATTTCAGTGGTCTTAGTGGGTCAGCTGCAGTTCACTCTCATGTGTCTGATAGTGGCACTGCGTCTGTTGTTCGCTGTCATGCCTCATGTAGTAGCACTGTGTCAGTTGTGCCCTCTCCTGTTTCAGGTACTGCCACTGTGGGTGTCCGCCAATCTCAGGTCTCAGATGCTGGCATGGTATTTGTTGGTCAGTGTCCAGGGACAGGTCCTGGCAGTGTGTCAGGGTCTTTCGCTCATGTGTCAGTCACTTCAGCTGTGGCTGATTCCCACACTCCTGTATCAGGTCCTGGCAGTGTGTCAGGGTCAGTCGCTCATGTGTCAGTCACTAGAGCTGTGGCTGTTTCCCACACTCCTGTATCAGGTCCCAGCAGTGTGCCAGGGTCTGTTGCTCATGTGTCAGTCACTAGAGCTGTGGCTGTTACTCACACTCCTGTATCAGGTCCTGCCACTGTGTCTGAAGCTACGAGGTCCCACAGTCCACCTGATTCTGTGCTGTGAGGTGCAGTTCCCATCACTCAAATCTTATTGTACTTGATGTCTGGACTGTTCATTGTAACCACCCTTGCAATATTCTTGTCCATGGGACTGTCCGTATGACACACGTCCTTGTGCTGCCTCTGATGTACCTACTCTGTTCTGGCCACTGGTCCTGTTAGCAATGTAATGCAGTTTGCCCCTCATTTATGCTGCCTCAGATGTACCTACTCTGTTCTGGCCACTGGCCCTGTTAGCAATGTGATGCACTGTGCCCCTCACTTGTGCTGCCTCAGATGTACCTGCTCTGTTCTGGCCACTGACCCTGTTAGCAATGTAATAGAGTTTGCCCCTCACTTGTGCTGCCTCAGATGTACCTGCTCTGTTCTGTACCATGGGCTGTTGATGCACTGTGCCCCTCACTTGTGCTGCCTCAGATGTACCTGCTCTGTTCTGGCCACTGGCCCTGTTAGCAATGTAATGCAGTTTGCCCCTCACTTGTGCTGCCTCAGATGTACCTGCTCTGTTCTGTACCATGGACTGTTGATGCACTGTGCCCCTCACTTGTGCTGCTTCAGATGTACCTGCTCGGTTCTGGCCACTGGCCCTGTTAGCAATGTGATGCACTGTGCCCCTCACTTGTGCTGCCTCAGATGTAATGCTCTGTTCTATACCATGGACTGTTGATGCAGTTTGCCCCTCACTTGTGCTGCCTCTGATGTACCTGCTCTGTTCTGGCCACTGGCCCTGTTAGTAATGTAATGCAGTTTGCCCCTCACGTGTGCTGCCTCAGATGTACCTGCTCTGTTCTGTACCATGGACTGTTGATGCACTGTGTCCCTCACTTGTGCTGCCTCAGATGTACCTGCTCTGTTCTGGCCACTGGCCCTGTTAGCAATGTGATGCACTGTGCCCCTCACTTGTGCTGACTCAGATGTACCTGCTCTGTTCTGGCCACTGGCCCTGTTAGCAATGTGATGCACTGTGCCCCTCACTTGTGCTGCCTCAGATGTACCTGCTCTGTTCTGGCCACTGGCCCTGTTTGCAATGTGATGCAGTTTGCCCCTCACTTGTGCTGCCTCAGATGTACCTGCTCTGTTCTGTACCATGGACTGTTGATGCACTGTGCCCCTCACTTGTGCTGCCTCAGATGTACCTGCTCTATTCTGGCCACTCGCCCTGTTAGCAATGTGATGCACTGTGCCCCTCACTTGTGCTGCCTCAGATGTACCTGCTCTGTTCTGTACCATGGACTGTTGGTGCAGTTTGCCCATCCCTTGTGCTGCCTCTGATGTACCTGCTCTGTTCTGGCCACTGGCCCTGTTAGCAATGTAATGCAGTTTGCCCCTCACTTGTGTTGCCTCAGATGTACCTGCTCTGTTCTGTACCATGGACTGTTGATGCACTGTGCCCCTCACTTGTGCTGCCTCAGATGTACCTGCTCTGTTCTGGCCACTGGCCCTGTTAGCAATGTAATGCAGTGTGTTCTCACTTGTGCTGCCTCATATGTACCTGCTCTGTTCTGGCCACTGGCCCTGTTAGCAATTCCATGCACTGTGCCCCTCACTTGTGCTGCCTCAGGTGTACCTGCTCTGTTCTGGCCACTGGTCCTGTTAGCAATGTAATGCAGTTTGCCCCTCACTTGTGATGCCTCAGATGTACATGCTCTGTTCTGACCATGGCCCTGTTAGCAATGTGATGCACTGTGCCCCTCACTTGTGCTGCCTCAGATGTACCTGCTCTGTTCTGGCCACTGGCCCTGTTAGCAAGGTAATGCAGTTTGTCCCTCACTTGTGCTGACTCAGATGTACCTGCTCTGTTCTGGCCACTGGCCCTGTTAGCAATGTGATGCACTGTGCCCCTCACTTGTGCTGCCTCAGATGTACCTGCTCTGTTCTGGCCACTGCCCCTGTTAGCAATGTAATGCAGTTTGCCCCTCACTTGTGCTGCCTCAGATGTACCTGCTCTGTTCTGTACCATGGACTGTCGATGCACCGTGCCCCTCACTTGTGCTGCCTCAGATGTACCTGCTCTGTTCTGGCCACTGGCCCTGTTAGCAATGTAATGCAGTTTGCCCCTCACTTGTGCTGCCTCAGATGTACCTGCTCTGTTCTGGCCACTGGCCCTGTTAGCAACATAATGCAGTTTGCCCCTCACTGGTGCTGCCTCAGATGTACCTGCTCTGTTCTGGCCACTGGCCCTGTTAGCAATGTGATGCACTGTGCCCCTCACTTGTGCTGCCTCAGGTGTACCTGCTCTGTTCTGGCCACTGATCCTGTTAGAAATGTAATGCAGTTTGCTCCTCACTTGTGCTGCCTCAGATGTACCTGCTCTGTTCTGACCACTGGCCCTGTTAGCAATGTGATGCACTGTGCCCCTTACTTGTGCTGCCTCAGATGTACCTGCTCTGTTCTGGCCACTGGCCCTGTTAGCAATGTAATGCAGTTTGCCCCTCACTTGTGCTGCCTCAGATGTACCTGCTCTGTTCTGTACCATGGACTGTTGATGCACTGTGCCCCTCACTTGTGCTGCCTCAGATGTACCCGCTCTGTTCTGGCCACTGGCCCTGTTAGCAATGTGATGCACTGTGCCCCTCACTTGTGCTGCCTCAGATGTACCAGCTCTGTTCTGGCCACTGGCCCTGTTAGCAATGTGATGCACTGTGCCCCTCACTTGTGCTGCCTTAGGTGTACCTGCTCTCTATCTGTGCGATGTTTAACCCCTTGTCTGCTGGGGTAATTTTCCTGCTGTGCTGGGGGGCGGGGGGCTGCGCACAGCGCCCCGGTTCTCATGACGAGCTGAGCTCGTCATGAGCTACAGTGCTCCTGTGCTCATGACGAGCTGAGCTCGTCACCGCCACACCCATTTCAATAGAACGTTCAGCACTGCAGGGGAGTTATCCCAGCGTGCGAGTGTTCTAATGGCCATGACGAGCTCAGCTCGTCATGAGCACCGGAGCACTGTAGCTCATGACGAGCTCAGCTCGTCATGAGCATGCAAGGGGTTAATAACTGCAGTTACTCATGTTGTGCACTTTGTCAGTGTCTGTGCTTGTTGTGTATTTGCATTGTGGATTTCTTGTGTTAACGACATGCCCTGTCTACCACAGATTAGTTCACAATGGTGACGCACCAGACAACTAGTGATGCGAGTTTTGATCATGTCCCCTGCACCGCTCAATATACATATATTACTGGTCCAGCCCAGCAAGAGTAAGGGAGTGACACCTCTGCCATTGATGGAAGGGTGGCAATGAACGCATATTTACTTACAGGAAGGCCTCTCAGGCATACAGGGCCGCTGGCGGGCATGTATATATGCAGGGACTGCCCAGATCGGTCCACCACGGCTGCCCACAACAGTAGCCCTCAGCTGGGACTGGACACCGGCCCCTCGGCCAGTACCCTAGTGCCCTCGTTGCTAATCCTACGCTGCTGGTGTGAATAGGTATGTTGTGGTGTGGTATGTGTGTATTGGCTACTTGCTTATCTGCGGCGGCGTCCACGATGGTGCATGACTTGCTAGAAGTGATGTACGAACAGGGCCGGGAGGGCGTGTAGGGCTGGGTCCATGGTGGCCGGCTCCGTGCGGTGGGTCTCGAGGCACTGCTTTCCCTCTCCGTTGTGGTGCTTCCGCCGTCTATGAGATGATGGTTTTTCCGCTGCGTTGGTCTGTTTTGTTTGCGACTACGTAATATGGTGTCCGGTCAGGACTTCATTCCGCATAGCGGTGAGGCTGGATTGGCTCCGTCCGCCGTGGTGTCTGGTTTGTTCCCGCGGCGGTTCACGTTTTTCCACGGCAGACGGGAAATATGCCCAGTTCGCCTTCCTAATATGGCGGATGGATGGCCCGCTGCTGGCAGACAGTGAGATGCATTTTCCGCCGCCTCCAGCACTGCGGTCAAGCATCCATCCGCCATCCTAATGGACCTCTAAGTTATAAGTTTAAACAATGGTATAACAACCCCAAAAAGTGCAAATGCATACAATACATAGGAGATAGAGCTAAGCATTCAAAATATAGTAGCTAGAGGCTCTCACATTCCATATTAAGTATTGATCCTAAATAATGATATAAGGGCCAAACAAGTGCTAATGCCTGCAATAAAAAAAGAGGTGAATGTAAATATACAAAGAGCAGTAGATCCAGATCATCAATGACCATCTTGGCAAGATTAATGAGCAATATTAAAACTGTTAAAAAGGCTTGCAGGGCAATTAAGAGCAATGTCCGCATAAGTCTTATGCTGTAGACTCTAAACAACAGGATCCGACATGCGGGCATAACGCTTGAAATAACGCTTGATCCAAGCTAAAAATACCTGTATACCTAAAAACACTTTAAAGGAATTATTTGAAAAGGAATGACATCAACTGAATTTTCATTACAGACCTCCTAATGATCCACATTTTACCAAGGAATTTGGTGACTTCACAGGCAATTAAAAGACTTGAATCATATTTTAAAATGCTGCAAGCTTCACTGTGGCAACGGGTACCAAACCCCCTGCACACAGGAGCTAACCACTTAATTCTCAGAAAATGGTATTTCGGGCCAGCGAAGAAAAAATGGCTGATTGACTCAGCAGCGAGGGGACAGCCTGGACATAGTTGTGATACAGAATGTGGCTGGCACCAAGAGGCAGTGAAAGTGTTCACAGGAAGATTAACTAAATCTAAATTGCATGTATAGCTTCCTATCCTGCGGAACTGTAATAACTTCCAAGTATTGTTCAAAGAAACCTGCCAATTTAAGTCCATAAAATCAAGTGTCAGATGGTCCCAAGATGGATAATAAATAGAAGACTGTGCCACCCAGTCCCAATATTGCTTCTTTATCAGGGCTTTACTAGATAGGGATGCTGAATTTTTGGCTTCCCATTCCCCTTCCAACCCTATGGAAGTGATCAGAGACTTCACCTTCGTCAACCAACCAATTTTCCTAAAGCGGTCAAGCATTAGAGGAAAGAAGTTGGCCTAATGGCTAGGGCGATCAACCTCATATCCGGGGAAACCGGATTCGAGTCTCACCAATAACGCTGAACATCCTATGATTCTTGACAAATTACTTAGAGCCATATGTAGGTAAAAATTATTTGCGTTTCTGAAATAGCGATTTTCTGAGAATCGCATTTTGAGAATGGTAAATTCCGATGTAGGTAAAATATCTAAAAAAAATAGCGACTCCCAAAAATTCACAGAATTTCATAGTGATTACTCAAATTGCGATTCCTTAATTGCGAGAACGCAATTAAGGAATCGCAATTCCAGGAATCTGCAAGTCAGGTGCAGAATGATAACAACACAACTAAGAAGTGTGACTGCCCCTGGTGCATCTAATTGCCAGAAGCTGAGTGAGAGCCAGAAGCTGAGTCAGAACCTGTGAGGAGGGTTGGAGATTTGTGCTCAGCAACTGAAAGCAGGAGAAATGGAGTACCAGGGGACTGAGAAGCAACAGGAACAAAATCCCAGAAAGAGGAAACAAAAATGTAGTGAAAGGGAGCTGGAGGTCCTCACCCAGGAAATAGTCAGCAGTCATGACCTCCTACTTGGAAAAAGTTTACTACGTGTGCCAGAGGCAAGAAAAAAAAAATATGGACTGACATCCAGGAAAAAGTAAATGCAATTGGCGTCACATACCGCTCAGTCGAAGACCTCAGAAAAAGGTGGTACGACATGTGGCAAAGGTCAAACGAGAGGGTGGCTTCAAGATTGGCTGAGGCCACCAGACCGGTGGTGGGAGGTCAACAGCACCAGACCCAACGCCCCTGGAGGAGCTGGTGGAGGGCACCCTTCAGCCTGAAAGTGTGAGAGGCATGGATGACCTGGACAGTTCCGAACACTCAAACACCAGACAAGGTAAGATGCATGCCAAAACCCCCTGATACATTCCCAACCCACTCACACCCCCAGACACCCAACCTGAGTGCAACTCCAGTTCATGTCCATAAGCACACCCAGAAATGCATTATGGGAGATTTAGTCACATGCACTGATACCTGGACCAGTGAGAGATAGCAAGGTGTAATAGGGATGAGTAATTCAGGAAATGAAGAAAACAGAGAGATAGTACTCATGTGAACTGACAATTGTAAACTTTAATGCATAACAAATGCGAGACAGTACACAGAATTAAATTTAAATTCACAGCACCACCAACAACACAGGAAACCATGGCAAAAGGGGTGGACACACCAGAAAATGAGGACGAGGCAGGGCAGGAGGAGCAGGGCGCAGCGAGATCAGCAAACCCTACGCAAGGCAGATGGTGCAACATAGTGGCACCACTACCACTGCTGGAGGCAGAGGCAACAGACACTGCAGGAGAGGCACAGCCAATCTAGAGGCAGCGTTCAGGACAGCAGACAACACAGTCCTCTGTACAATACAGAGAAGGGAGTGGTTCAAGATGCAGGGCACGACCCTCCGCCAGCACTGCTCCTGTCGACGAAGACACAGTGTTCTCTGGCCTTGAAGGCAGCATGCTGAAAGCACAGCGCCTGCAAGTGAAAGTATTAAGGTCAATACAGCGCCAATTGGCTGCATACAATCATTACATGACAGAGTTGCGGCTTGGTGTAATGGCCATGACAGGTGCATGGGTAGGACTGTGCAGGGAGATAAGGAGAGACAGAGCAGCCAGGTGCAGGGAGAAACATCGTCATCACACCCGGCTGGACTTGCACACAGAGCTATCAACCGCCAGTTCACCACCAAATCCTTGCTGGCCCGAAGATGTGTCAGTATGCAGCATGAGATGGCCCACTGCTGCCAGGACGTGGTCAGGGGCCTGGTGCGGGTTACACATGCTGTGGACAATATGCGCGCAGCTGCCACAGGTGGCATAGGGACACTTAGCACAATAGAAACAGACGGACAGTCCAGCAGGAGCAGCATCACTCCACCACTTCCAGCAGACAGACACCGGAATGCGCGCCAGGGGAGAGTAGATGCCGGCTCCAGGGAGGTCAGTGGGCAGCCTGAGCGAGGGGCAATAGGGCATGCACTTAGGAGGTGAAGAAACATCAGAGACTCATGGCAATATGTGAAGCAACACATTTCATATGGACTTATTGACTGATGGAAATACTTGCACTGTGGCACAAACATGTGCAAGCAATTACAATAAAGTTACGCTGTGTGACAGATATTTCCTGCAGCAAAGGAAATAAACATCACAGTTAAGCACCGTTCTGTGGCATTGTGTCCTCATTACTCACTTAGAAGTTGTTCTGTGTGATCTCATCTCATCTCAGGCACACAACAGCCGCTCTGGCACCACCTGCTGGTCTGCTATGTGAAGCTGGTTCCTCATCATCTGATGTGTCTAAATCTGTCAGGTCCACTGGGGTGCCCTTCTTGGTTGCGAAGTTGTATAGCATTGCACAGGCAACCACGATTTTCCAACATGTCTAAGGGCTCTACTGTAACGCACCTCCACTCTTATGGAGGCAGCAGAAATGGCTCTTAAGGATTCCGAAGGTCCTCTCAATGGCACAGAGAGTGGGTCTGTGGGTGCTGTTGTACCTCCGTTCTGCTGCTGTGGCTGGATTCAGGTACAGTGTGAGGATGTAGTCACATGCAGCATATGCACTGTCACCTGCAGAGTATAAGTAGATTTATGTTCAATACTGGCCTACCAGTTCAAACCTTTACTAGTTGTGTGGTTGTGAGCCATGCATTTACGTAGCAGGTAGCCGTCTCCAAACTCGCCATTGATGAGTCTGCGATTTAATCCACAGTGGCGAAACATGAATGAGTCGTGTGTTCTACCTGGGTATTTTGTCAAAATGACAGTGATTATATGTTTGTTGTTGCACACTACCTGGATGTTCAGGGAATGATATGACTTTCTGTTCTTAAACAGATACTAATTCTGTGATGGGGTGAGAGTGCGACATGGGTCCCATCTATGCAGCCAATGATGTGGGGAAATTGGGCAATTTGGTAGAATTCCTGCTTGGTCTGATCTAGTGCCTGTTGTGTGCTGGGAAATTGGATGTGCTGATGCAGCCTCTGGACCATCACATCAAGGAAACTGTGGAAGAAGCACTAAAGTGCACTCTGAGAGACCCCTCCTGCTGTGGCTATCACCCCCTGAAAACTCCCTGTTGCCAGGAGGTGCAGTGAGCACAGAACCTGGACACGGGTGGGAATGGTGTGTGCCCTGTGTGTGGGGTGTTCAATTATGGGTGTCAGCTCCTCGATCCAGGATGCTGTGTGGGTGCAGCCTGTAGTTCACATGGATGTCCTCCTTGGTCAGCTGGAAGAAGGTAATCTGTAGATCCTTTCCTGGCGTCTCCTTCTCTGTGCAGCATCTCTGATTTGCAGCCTCCTGGCTATCACATACAGGCCAGCCATAGTGGGAAGTCCCGGTGGCATTGTGGGCCTGTTTAAATAGGTAGCATCTGGTTACCTCCTGCTCAGAGTTGGTGGTAATTGAAAAGTGCAAAATTGCGAATTTCGTAAAATCGCTATTTACGACTTTTTGATACACCTCAATTTGCGAATTTGCATTTAGCGGGAACGGTATTAGCGATTATCACAAATGCTGTGCTGCAGATTACAATTTCGCAAGATAATTCGCAGAATCATTGGAACGCAAAAATGGTAATCGCTAAATTAGTGATTTCCATTTTTGCACACTGGAAACCTTTCCTACATAGGAAGTCTGTTTTGCAATCGCATACACCCTGATTTTTGTGAATAGCAGCGTTTGCGATTGCAAAACTGCTTCCTACATATGGCCCTAAATCTCCCTGTGCCTAACAAAAAAAAAATGAATGTGTCCTCATGTAACACAACTGGTGCTATGTAAAGCGTTCTGATACTCAATACCTTCGCGCTAAGCGTGAATATCTCCAAAAGCTAACACCTGCCCTGAGCAGTTCTTAGCCATGTTATCCAATGGGAGGTGGATAACATGGCTAAGAGCATTAGCTCGGTAATGCATGAATATCGCTGACTTTTCAGCGATATTCATGCATTGTGGGGATTTTTTATCGCATTTGCGATAAACCTTGGTAATACCAAGGTTTATTTCCGGTAAAAATCGCCACAGCTCAGCGGTAAATTTTTGTCTCTAACCAAGCAATATATTGCTTGGTAATATGCCCCCTAGTTCTTCCCATGTCTAATATCACCGGATGCAGGGAAGTACTCTGCGGTAGTGAACATAGTGATCTTAAAAATGTATTTTCAGTCGCAAGTAATGCAATGCAATGTAATATTGGCTTGATCAATAAAGACCTATGCTCTTTGATCAAGGCCCCTGTAATCCACCTGTGCTGGAGGTTTTACCTCTTGACATGATGTTTCCATGGCAAGTCTTCAGAGAGAGTGGCAGCCAAATAGTCAAGGTGCTTATTCTATCAAGAAGGATCCCATCCAGAAAAAGCTTTCCCTTAAAGGATCTATGGGGATTTAGCATTAAAAGTTTGGTCTTTGAGGTATTACCTTCAAGGTCTCTGTTGCGCAAAAGGACTCAAAGCATTTTAAAAGATGTTGCAGGCCACTGAGCGACTTAGATACTATCAAGGTATCATCAGCAAAGAGTAAAGTTGTCACCTTATGCCCCCCCCCAGGGTCGGCGTGTCAGCTGGGCTCTCAGCAAGGTGTTGTACAAATCTATTTATGAAAAGTGAAAAGAGAGTAGGAGCCTATACACATTCCTGGTGCACCCCCCTATCCACCCTGATTGTGTCGGTCAATTGGCCTTGGCTACCCCAGCAGACCCTTGTGTAGTTGTTCTCGTGGAGACGAACAGCCAATGCTAGTATCTCGCAGGGGAGGCCCGTCTTCTTCAGGACACACCAGAGTTTGTGTCTAGGGATTAGGTTGATTTCAGACCATAAACCAATTAATGCTACATATAAGCTTCCCTGGCCATTAGTGACAGTCTTCCAGGTCAATGATAGGAAGAGAAAAACTTGATCGATAGTGCTCACTTTCAGTCTAAACCCTGTTTAGAAAGGAGACAAGATGTTATTGTTGCATATCCAGTTTTTTATTTTTGTAAGAAGTGCACGGGAAAAGACCATTTGGGCACTATGAATCAAGCTAATAGGTCTGCAACTTGATGGCAATGAGAGGTCACCTTTCTTGTACATCAGGATTACCTCTGCTTCCCTCCAAGAAAATGTGATTGTGGTGCCTGCTGCAATTCCATTAGCCAAAGCCAGAATATAAGTTGATCAGTTTACAATGTTACTAAGAAAGACATCGCCAAGAATGGCATCCGACCCAGGGGCTTTAGATCTAACAATTGAGTTAATGCTGGACCTTATTTCAGCTAGGATGAAAAAGCTGTCAATTTGAGGAGGAGGTATATACAGGGGCTTCATTAGCATGATCACGCACTCTAGTGTATAATGAGGAAAAATGGTGGTGCCAAGTGTCAATAGCAATATTATTATTAGGTGGCTCAGGCCTTTCTGCATCTCCCCTGGTTACCAAGAGCCAAAATCATTATGTGTCGTTCCTATGACATGCGTCAGTGATCAACAGCAAATTATCTATTTCCAATTCCATTTTGGCTTTGTTTAAAGCTCCCTTATAGGTCCTCCTGGTTTGTCTCAACTCCGTCACAATGTTTGATTGAATTGCAGTAGCCAACATGGATCTAAGGTTCCTACATTCTTGATTAAACGAAGCAAATTGTGGTCTGTAACTCTTCGAGCACCCTGATTGTATTGTGGTATTCTAAAATATGTGGCAGCTGGGTGAAAAAATTGTTGTGGCAGTCAGCAATCATGGCCAAGAGCTACACATGCCCATTTAGGTCTCCTATTATCATTGGTAGGGCTTAACTCCCTAGTTATAAGTATAGTATTTGGGTGATGTGAGTGTTTGCCCCAAAGTGAGATCATAGTGAGCTCGAGGGGATTATGGTCACTGTCCATAGTATTCCATACTACCATATCGATTCCTTTGGGCCACAGCCTCATGTCCAGCAAAAATAATCAATACGACTCATATTGATAGTTCGGTTGTCGTGTTTGCCACAGACTTGTCGGATTTGGTACAACCATTTGTAGCCCACAAGCCAAACTCAAGGGTTAATGCATAAAATTGCAATCCTGTTTGGAACCATTTTTCGATGGGGACTACGTCTAAAGGAGGGACTAGTCACAGCTCATCCTCCTCCCCACTTTTGCATAGGTCTTCCTTCCCCAAAAGATCAACAGTGACATTAAAATCGCCAATAAATATTAGAGGGGACTGAGTATCCCTAACATCAAGAAGGTCCTCCAGCTCATGGAGGGTGAACGATGTACATTCAGCCTTTCTGCCTCGGGCATAGACATTTGAAAGATCCAACCTAGCGCGTCTACCCCCTCAATCTTTTTAAGTAAGCCCCCAGCTGGTCAACCAAATTTATTAGGGATTGCTGGGCGATAAAATGTAATATACTCAAAAATGATGGTGGGGGTGGGAGACCACGTTACTTGGAGGATGCAAATATTGAATCGTTCTATATATTGGATCCAATGGGCAAGGGTTGCCTTTGACCTCACCCCAGCCACATTTAAAGATAATAAGGTGAGTTTTATAGGCTGAGCTCAATCATCTGAATAGAGTGGATGCTCCCCATCTCCCATTAGCCCAACTTGTGCCCCTAACCGGGGTCCTGTGGGCAAACTCCCTCATTACAGCTATAGGCAGTGACCAAATCCTGTTCATTATTCATTGGGCAGATAGACCGGGCTGATGGTAGGGTTGCGACATCAGAGGGACTGGTCCAAGGTAAGAGAATATTTGGTTTTGATAGGTGTGGTGTGGAGCCTATGGTGGAAGTTTGGAGGACAAGTCAATCATTATTATAAAGGAGCGAGTTAGAGCCCTGGTGAGAGGCAGGATGTTGAGCCACTAACAACAGTGGTTGTGTTACAGGTTGATATTTCAATTGTACACCAGTGAGGGTTGGTGGGCTTGTCCTGGCCTCCAGTGCTATTAAATTATGGAACAAATTCTCATCAGCTAGGTGCAGTTCTATGCAGTCCAACTGGGAATTGGATTGATTTAGTCTTTTTTCCCATAGAATATCCTCCCTGGTCACTGAACTGCACCCCCTCACATAACGAATCCAGTGTATTCATTTATTGATTAAGGAATCTTCATTTTCATACCTTACATAAGTAGAAGGTAAGGGGTCATCTTATGTATAGAATTCTCAACCTATGCTGACATAGAGGGGGTTGTTCTGCAAGAGTTGGTAGCTAGATCAGTGGATTTTTTAGATGTATGCTTGGCTGGAGGACCTTCAGAGTCTCCTCTATTTAGTAAGAGTTCAATTTGCTCCGTGAGGGCCCCTTTTTTTTTTGAGTCTATCTCAGTCCTCAAGTCTATTATAATCCTAGAGGTATCCTTACTCTTCGATTCATGGTCATTTGCGAAGTGCTCACCCATGTGGGTAACTAGGGGTCCTACACCAACCTCCATTTCTAACCCCCTTTTAGCAAGATTATGAGACTCACCTGTACTTTCTGACCCTTCTACTACAAGTATATGAGGCATGTGCTGGAGTAGGAGGAACCTATTAGATAAATGAAGGTCAGTAGCTAAGTTTAAATCGCCTGCGTCATTACCTACATCCCTTATAGGAAGGGTAGAAAGTCCTGCCTCCTCTTCAGCACTGGAGGTTGCTCTTCGGGACACTATTGGAAGACTGGGGGAAAGATTTTTTGCACTACATGTCTTGGGTTGACTAAACATTGTTGGAAAGAGCTTCGGCTGGGTGATCTTTGAGCTATTGGGAGAGGTATGTGTTCGAGACAAGCTGGAAAAACAGGGGGTCATGGGTAAAACATTCAGTGGTACTAGAATTTCCTTGCACTCCACAAGGAGACCATCACTGTGGTCAAGAACGCAGTTACCTCCTGCAGACCTACGAACTTGCGTTTCTTTGTTTGACTGTGGCCGAGCCCCTCAATCCCCACCTTCAGAATCGTTAAATTTCTTTTTCCCCATAATAGTACAGCGGCCTTGTTTTGAATAAGGTAGAAATACAATTGGATTCACAACCCCCCTACCCTTCCCCGCAAAGATTTATAAGTTGCTCACACAAGAAAGGACTTGGGCTCAACAAAAGTTTTTCAGCAGTAGTACTCAGCACAATAGCCTAATAATATGGCCTAAATGTGCATCCACTTAAAGAGGAATCAACCCTATAAGGGCTCAATACAAGTCAGAAGAGTGGGTATTGTGTACAGCAACATAGCCAATACAACTAGCTGGCAGTCAAAAAAGTCATAGTCAGAGTACTTAGTGCAACTCACAGTTATGGTGCTATTTCCAGAACCAAGGGGGACATCCCTGCCCTGCCTCTTCTTGGCAAGCAGAGGCAAGGATGGGCAGGGCCCTTTGCCTGGGCTTTGAGTACTAGGGTGACCCTCCCGCCTGAGAGCATTGACTTCTTGGGCTTACAGTCCCCAAGCAGCAAGGCAGCATTAACAGCGGTGTCGGCATCACACAATTCCATTAGATCTGGGCAACCATCTGGGTGATCTGGGTGTTTAGCCCTTGGATGGAATTTGGCAATGCAGACTGACACAGCAAGCTACTGTTCAGGGTTTTAATACCCTCTTCACTCAGGGCAGCTGGGCTAACCGGGTCAGAGGCTGATGTGGCTGCAACGAAGGAGTGCCCTCCCCTCTTAATGGACTGGGAAAAGCCAACTTGTAGGAAGAAAATAGGAAGGGTAGCGATAAAACTGGGGGTAGTGGACATGGACCAAGGGGGAACAGATCATGTTGGGGTTTGCCACCACACCGATGTGTCCACTTGAGGATGACTCAGAAGATAATAAGATTTTGAAGTTGTCCTCCGGCGAACTCTTCACACCCTCCTAGTCACTGGGGCCCTCCATGTCTGATGTCTCATGCACAGAACTGCCACAGCCAGCTGTGTCCCCACTGACGTTGGCCCCTTCTCCTCTGCTTGCCCTGGATATCTCTGAAAATACATAAAACATGGGTGTATGGCAAATTATTTTCCAAACCTGACCAACAAAAATCCACAGAAAATATTGAAGAAACCCACATATCACAGCACCTTCATGGTACACTCTATAGACTTCCAGGTTAGCATGAGCACATGCATGCATGCTACATGACCTGCAAACAGTTGGGTCCGTTTATGTCAGTACCCAAGACTGACCTAAAAGCATGAATGAAATTCTCTACACACCATCCTTATGTTCACACTATGATAGATGACAAACTTGTATACTTTGGCCCTTGGTGCATACCATTGTAAAACGATACAACCAAATTGGATGGATATCATTTTGAGATTAACATAATGCTCTCACAAGGCCCGGAGTAAAAAAATATCCACCTAGACCTTGAAACACATCATGTCCCAAAGGTCAAGTTGAACACCAATGTGCCATCAATTTCTGTTCTGGCAGACATAAAGTCACATGCAAATTCTCATTGCACACTGATGACACTTTGTACTCTAAATTACATCATGTGACCACTATCAGAAAATTCTATAGAAATTGCAAAACATGTAGTTTAGCTATTTATTACATTTCACAGATAAAGTCCCATGAAAGGTCTAAAAATTTGAGACAGTTATACTCTGAATCCACACAGCACATTTCATATAGTCATATGAACATTCCCAATCCTGCTTGGTATAGGTGATGATGCCAGTCACAAATTATATATATCCACAAGTCAATATACCTTCAAAGGTATTAGGTGTCCCTAAACATCCATGACATGAAGATGTTGGATCACTAGAGTCACAATGGGCAGGCAAGTCACGCCACTCTTTGGTATTGCATACTCAGATTGGCATAGAAGGATCAGTGTAGACACTCACATAGGCTCCCCACAGTTCTACTTCTCACTCACTCATGTATGTCACCAGGCAGTGAATGAGTGTTTAGTACCACTATTGCAGATTAACCTTCAACTAGCAAATACACACTAGCTAACATGTAGGAACTGAGCCTGGGTGGAAGTTGTGCAGTTGTGTCCGTTCGTGTGACGTTTCCGTTGTATGTCAATGTAGATTGCATGTTTGGATAGAAATATTGCAAGAACTGCACCACATAGCTTGTGCATTGGTGCAGCCATCTTGTTTCTTACTCTGTTTATGATGCTGGAGCCTACTTTTTCATCCTTCCTTAATTGCTCAATCTTTGGCTTTAAAAAAATGTTTCACTTCTTTTTTACTTAGTATCTCACCCTCTTTCTTCCAAAGTGTGTATTTAGCAATTGTTTCTATTTTTTGTGTATTTGCATTAGTTTTGTACTTTTTCATTTTTTAGCCTTACTATTTCCTTATTACCCTCCTTCCTTCTTTTTCCCTATTTCTTTTTTTTCTCTTTTCCCCCCAGCACTATGGCAGATAAGGGCGCACAAAGGCATGCAAGTAGCAGCTGTTTTGTTTGCAGAAGGCGCCTCCAGGCAGGGGCGCTGCCCAGTGCCCTATTTTCGAGTTGGTGGTGGCAGTGCTGGTTTTTATATCCAGCGCCACCTCCCCTCCACCCTGGCAGCAGGCCTGGTTCTTGGTACGGGATGCAGGAGCACCAGAATCATCGGGCGAGGGTATGTCGGGCAGCGTAAGTAAGTAAGTAGGACGTTTATAAAGCTTGCACATGCCGAAGCGTATTGCCGCTAAGTAGTGTGACAAGTGCTGTTTGGCAAAACCATGGGGCTTATTTGGGAGGAAATAGCCAAGTGTTTATAATTTTCCTAAACTGGAGCCTATTTGGATGCAGCCTGATGGGGGTCGGCAGCCTATTCCATAGTCTGGTGGCTAGATGTGATAGGCTCCTGCCTCCCCATCTTGCTTTCCGAATTTTAGGAACCCGGACCAGACCAGTGTTGGCTGATCTTAGATTCTGTATTGGGGAGTTCCATAAAAATAGACTCTACATGGCCGAGGCTTCCCCACCTTACAATGTCTTGTGTACCAGGCAAATAGCCTTAAAATCTTTGTGTTGCTGTGTCGGGAGCCAGTGGAGTAACCTGATGCCAGCAGAAGTAGAGTGATACTTAGCGATGCTGAGTAGCAGCTGTGCAGCGGCATTTTGCACTGACTGCAGTTTGGCCAACTGAAACTTGTCAGTGCCCCAGAGAATTGCCGTAATCTATTTTTGAGAGGATTAGAGAATAATTTCTTTTTTTCTAAGCTCCAGAGAGATAAAATGCAGGAGATTGCATAGAGTCTTTAGTAGAAAGAAGCAGGAGGATGTCACGCTATTGATCTGCCCTGCAAAGTTTAGTTGGTTATCAACAATCACTCCCAAGTTCCTCGCCTTGGAAGATAAAAAAGGCAGCTACCTGCCTTAATTGGCCACCATGCTGGATTCCATTAGGGTGGACCCTTCCCAAACTCCATGACCTCAGTTTTATCCTTATTGAGCTTGAGGAAGTTTTGGTACATCCAGCTCATGATATTCTTCAGCCAGTTGTAGAAGCTAACAAATGTGATTTCAGCCCTCTGTTCTATAGATATAACTATCTGGGTATTGTCAGCGTATGATATTAATGTGAAACCATGCTGTCTGATTAGCTTGGCTAAAGGGGTGACGTACATGTTGAACAAGGTCAGTGATGAAGCCGATCTTTATGGCACCCCACATGGGATATGGAATTTCCCTGAAATTAGATTGTCCCAACACACCTTCTGCTCTCTGGCTTCTAGAAACGAGGAGAGTAGGGTTACAGCCACCTTTTTAATACCTATTACCTTGAGCCGCCGCACTAACACCGCATGATTAACGGTGTCAAATGCTGCTGATAGATCAAGTAGGATAAGGATGGCCCTTCGCCACCCCCCCATCTATTTGTCTATGAATCTCCTCTGTGGCCATAATCAGGGCAAACTCCATGGAGTGGCATGGTCTAAAGCCATGTTGGGTGTGGTCCAGGAGGTTAATTGAGTCGAGGTAGTGGACAAGCTCAGTGTTTACCGATTTTTTAAGATTTTGCCTGTTATTGGTAAACATGATATTGGTTGGATAATTCTTTACCTCAGTGGGGTCCAAGGTGGGTTTCCTCAAAATAGGCCTGATGCATGCCTTTTTCCAGGGCAGATGGAAGGTCCCTGAATTAATTACCTCATTTAAGAGTGGGCTACCTGCGCACTGATCGTGTCTTAGACCAGATGTAAAGTGACAGGCGGACATGGATCAATTGGAGAGCCAGACTTGGTCAGAAGTAACAAATTATTCAAGCTCTCTGTAGTTAGTGTTCCGGACCTAGTCAATTTGCTGGGGGGGTCGGCTCTCATCAATAGTTAGATGACTGTTTAGAGTCTGGTTGGACGCTGTTTTGAGGAGATCATCGTAAATTGATTTAACTTTAGTTTGAAAGAAGTTCGCAATCTTATTGCAAACATTTTGATCCGGAGAAAAGAGGTTGTCCTGCTGCCATTTAGATAATACCTTGGCAGTCTTGAAAAGCTCTTTAGAGGAATTTTTTGTTGAACCGATTTTAGCTGTGAAGTCAGTTTTTGCAGTATTTGTTGCTTCCTTGTATTCCTGTAGGACTAGGTTGTAGGCCTTTTGTGATTCCTGCTGTAGTCGACCCTCCATAAATGCTCAGCTTGTCTACATTTAGACTTAATGTTGTTCAGATCGGTGCTATACCAAGGAGCAGACGCCTGGCTTCTTTTCAGTTTTGTGGTTTCTCCGGGACCAACTGATTTACTGCTGGTCTAATACATTCATGGAATCTGTTTGCAGCCTGGTTACTATCTAAGGCCTGAGTGGGTGGGTGTCTATCAAGAGCCTGTTCTAGCTATATTTTCTGAATTCTCCCCATCTCCCATTAGCCCAACTTGTGCCCCTAACCTCGGTCCTGTGGGCAAACTCCCTCATTACAGCTATAGGCAGTGACCAAATCCTGTTCATTATTCATTGGGCAGATACACCGGGCTGATGGTAGGGTTGCGACATCAGAGGGACTGGTCCGCTGCTCCAACATCCTGGACCGAGAGCAAGACCTGTTAGACCTGCTAGGGGTGAGGTTGTGGGGTTAGATAAGTAGCTAAGTAATTATAAAACGTATTATTTTTATTATTACTTGTTTGTTCTAAGCTTTACATCGTATTTTTCCAAAATAGCAAGCATGTTGTTTACATGCAGGTAAGTTGAGTTTTCAAATATTATGTGATAGTTATTCTAGACAGGTGCTTAGCTTACTTGGTGCAACCTAACCCAGTTATCATACTTGTTGGCGCTCGCTTGGGCTGATGTGATTCGTTATGATTATGTAAGAAGTTCTGTAATTAGTTATTTGTAATTTGAAACTGCATGGTGCAAGCCACATGGACGGTGCAGGGATGTTTGTGAACAACAGCCACTGTTCAATGGAAGCTTGTGCTGCTGGCCTTTTCCACCGGCTGCACAAACTTCCATTGATAAATGGAGGGTTGTGACCGCCGAATGGCATATGAGCGATCGCATCTATTCATAATAGTGTGGTTGTGACCGCTGACCTAAGGTCAGGTAGTTCCAGATCTGCAACAGCATCCGCCTGAAATTGTCATGATAATTATTAAGGCCCTTAGGCCGGTCAAAGGGGTTTGAGAGATTACAAGCGAGATTTGAAAAGAAGCAAACATCATTTGTTGCTATTTATTATTGATAATTCCAAAATGTAGTTTATTAAATTGGTTAGGTAGGTAGATTTTGGAAATTTGGAATAGGATAGGACAGTCCATGATATACTACTACTAGTCGATGTGATTTAGAAAGTTCAAAGTTATCTGCGATTGCCTTTGCCTGTCAATAAATATTTGGGGGAGATATTCGTTTACCATCAATCTTTTTTTGTTCCTATGTCTTACATCAGCATCCAGGGGCAAGAAGAGGGCTGAGGCAGGTGAGGGTCCAGGAGTTGGAGGCAGGGCCGACTCTTGGGCTGTGCAATCAGTGTCTCTGCAGCGGGCGCTGACTTAGGGTGGGGGCATCATTTTTGCTAATATATGGTCATTTTAAAAGCACCTGCTGCCATATTCCTGGCCTCCAGCAATTCCAGGCCCCAAATAAAATGTCAAGATAACTCCAGGGATTGATCGTCTTCCTAGAAAGAGACCTGAGGTTTGTCTATTGGAAGTTTTGACTCATCCTCAGGTAGCACAGAGGGTTAAAACGCCTGCTGCTAAGAATGTATACAATGCAGATAACAAAGTGCATATAATGTAAATAGGCCAATAGGTTACTGCTTCTGTAAGAAAGC
Organism: Lissotriton vulgaris; assembly: GCF_964263255.1. Classification (NCBI taxonomy): domain Eukaryota; kingdom Metazoa; phylum Chordata; class Amphibia; order Caudata; family Salamandridae; genus Lissotriton; species Lissotriton vulgaris. The sequence continues at coordinate 1,452,477,391 of NC_141685.1, forward strand.
TCCTTTTGTTACTTGTCATTTATAAGTAAAAATCCTAATATAGCACAGTAAGCTATTAACTGTCATCAAAGAGCTGCATGCAAACTGCAATGTATATGTTGGAGCTATATGTTTTTTGCCAAGACTTTCAAAAACCTAATCTTTCTAAAGGGTTCATTTGGGAAGAAAACAATTTTTATTATTAAAGAGAACCCCTAACAATGATGTTATATTTTAAATTCGGAATTGTGCTTTTCCTGAATAAGGACACTGAAACTATATTGCCTAACGGTATCGATGACATGTCACTCCTACACTACACCTTGTAGTCCTGTCTGATGTAACATTTCCTATACACTGATTTTCACACATGTGATTGTCTCTGTGCAATATGTGTGTGATGTAAAGGGCCCTGACACCTTACACTGATATGATTGGTGCTATAAAACTAAATTAATCTGAGAGACAGTGGTTATGGACACTTGAGGAACACTGTTAAAGGGTGCTTGTGAGAGAATTAGTGGCAGAGGTGGTTATTAGGGGGCGCCACCAGTGTTAAAGGCGGCCCTGGCTGGAGGTGTCTTCCAGACTTTTCTCTGCAAATGGCTCTGCTGGACCCAGTCCTCCTGGTGTTAACATTAACATTCGTATTTTTACTCCCCTAACTTTTACCTCTCCTTTTTTAATTATATCTTCCTGTTTCACATTTTTTTTCCAAATCTTCTTTGGTCTATCCATTTCTAAATTCTTGTTGTCTCTGCATTATCCTATTTACTCATTTTCTATATTTCAATTTTCAGTACTTTACTTCAAACTGTCTCTAGTCTTGTTACTAAGTATGGGCATAAAATCTGTTTCACGGGCGAATATGTGGATTTTTGACGATTTTGCGATCCGCGAATCGCGCAAATTTACCCAATAATCCGCAAATTCACAAGTTATGAATTATTTTGCTTAGTTGCGCTTGAAAAATACAATATCGCCGCACGGCGTTGACTTACCGTGATTCTGAGTCCGCCGAGTTGTTTTTCTCCAGGTTTTGCGCGTGCTGCGCCATTTTCGATCTTGCTGCGTGATCGCGCGAGAGTTGTTCGAACGCAATTACGTTATTGCGTGCAGGGCGACGGCGCGCAGCTGACTTCCGGCGGGAGATTTGAACAGCTCGCGTTCCCGAAATTGCAGCAATTGCAATTCTGCACAAGAAATCCACCGCAGGAAGCATAAACCTTGTGAAAATTATGATTTTGATCAGAATAACTCCTCAAATTGACATGTGGCTGCACTTTTTGGTGCAGGAGTCCATTTTTTGGAGTGGGGTGGGAGGAAGCAAGGGCCTCAGAGTCTCCAACTTCCTGTTCCTGTCCAGCAGGCTCCTCCCAGTGCATTGTGCATGTACTGGTCACTTTTCATCTGGCTGTGTAGCTGGAAAGATTACTTTCTGTGACTGCTGCTGGATTTGTATTTGAGGACGTTTTGGACTTTGGAGTTTGGATCACTTTTGGACTTGAGATTTTACAAGTAAGTTGGTGTTGTTTGTTTGGGGCATTGCAGTTGAAGCAACTACAGTTCTAAAACTTTTTTCACAACATTAGCAAAATATATATTGTGGTGGGTAGCCACAGTATCCAGTAGGCCCAGGGTTAGTCATGGGTGCATGATACAACTGTTTCTGTGATTTGTTTTTTAACTTAATTCTCATTTATGTCATGGAATTTTTGCTCACTGTTATATGTTAATTTTATTTTTTTGGGGTGCCTGTAAAGCCTCACTAGCCAGTAGGCCCAGGTCTAGTGAGTGGTGCATGGGCCTAGTCTTTCTGTGGGGTGTCTTGAATTTAAACATCATTGAGGGCATGGATGGCATGGGATTGTGGTGATTTTTTAGTGTTTTTCGACTTTTTGGGTTGTTGTTGGGGCCTGGCCATGTGGGTGGGGGCCATTTTGAGGCCTGGGACAGGCAGGGCCTGACCATGTGGTGGGGGTCAAGGGGCCATTTTGAAGTCAGGCAGTGTGCTCAGGCCTGCACCCAGTTTGACTTGCTTTCAACCATTATGCCCAGGGGTACTCAGCGGTGCATGGGCCTAGTCTTTCTCTGGGGTGTCTTGAATTTAAACATCATTGAGGGCGTGGATGGCATGGGATTGTGGTGATTTCTGAGTGTTTTTCAACTTTTTGGGGTGTTGTTGGGGCCAGGCCATGTGGGTGGGGCCATTTTGAGGCCTGGTACAGGCAGGGCCTGGACATGTGCTGGGGGTCAAGGGGCCATTTTTAAGCCAGGCAGTGTGCTCAGGCCTGCACCCAGTTTGCCTTGATTTCAACCATTATGCCCAGGGGTACTCAGTGGTGCATGGGCCTAGTCTTTCTCTAGGGTGTCTTGAATTTAAACATCATTGAGGGCATAGATGGCATGGGATTGTGGTGATTTTTGAGTGTTCTTCGACTTTTTGGGGTGTTGGTGGTGCCTGGCCATGTGGGTGGGGGACATTTCGAGGCCTGGTAAAGGCAGGGCCTGGCAATGTGGTGGGTGTCAAGGGGCCATCTTGAAGCCAGGCAGTGTGCTCAGGCCTGCACCCAGTTTGCCTTGCTTTCAACCATTATGCCCAGTGGTTCTCAGTGGTGCATGGGCCTAGTCTTTCTCTGGGGTGTCTTGAATTAAAACATCGTTGAGGGCATGGATGGCATTGGATTGTGTTGATTTTTGAGTTTTTTTCGAGTTTTTGGGGTGGTGTTGGGGCCTGGCCATGTGGGTGGGGGCCATTTTGAGGCCTGGGACAGGCAGGGCCTGGCCATGTGGTGGGGGTCAAGGGGCCATTTTGAAGCCAGGCAGTGTGCTCAGGTCTGCACCCAGTTTGCCTTGCTTTCAACCATTATGCCCAGGGGTACTCAGTGGTGCATGGGCCTAGTCTTTCTCTGGGATGTCTTGAATTAAAACATCATTGAGGGCATGGATGGCATGGGATAGTGGTGTTTTGTGAGTGTTTTTTGACTTTTTGGGGTGTTGTTGGGGCCTGGCCATGTGGGTGGGGGCCATTTTGAGGCCTGGTACAGGCAGGGCCTGGCCATGTGGTGGGGGTCAAGGGGCCATTTTGAAGCCAGGCTGTGTGCTCAGGCCTGCACCCAGTTTGCCTTGCTTTCAACCATTATGCCCAGGGGTTCTCAGTGGTGCATGGGCCTAGTCTTTCTCCGGGGTGTCTTGAATTAAAACATCATTGAGGGCATGGATGGCATTGGATTGTGGTGATTTTTGAGTGTTTTTCGAGTTTTTGGGGTGGTGTTGGGGCCTGGCCATGTGGGTGGGGGCCATTTTGAGGCCTGGGACAGGCAGGGCCTGGCTATGTGGTGGGGGTCAAGGGGCAATTTTGAAGCCAGGCAGTGTGCTCAGGTCTGCACCCAGTTTGCCTTGCTTTCAACCAGTATGCCCAGGGGTAATCAGTGGTGCGTGGGCCTAGTCTTTCTCTGGGGTGTCTTGAATTTAAACATAATTGAGGGCATGGATGGCATGGGATTGTGGTGATTTTTGAGTGTTTTCCACTTTTTGGGGTGTTGTTGGGGCCTGGCCATGTGGGTGGGGGCCATTTTGAGGCCTGGGACAGGCAGGGCCTGGCCATGTGGTGGAGGTCAAGGGGCCATTTTTAAGCCAGGCGGTGTGCTCAGGCCTGCACCCAGTTTGCCTTGCTTTCAACCATTATGCCCATGGGTACTCAGTGGTGCATGGGCCTAGTCTTTCTCTGGGGTGTCTTGAATTTAAACATCATTGAGGGCATGGATGACATGGGATTGTGGTGATTTTTGAGTGTTTTTCAACTTTTTGGGTTGGTGTTGGGGCCTGGCCATGTGGGTAGGGGCCATTTTGAAGCCTGGTATAGGCAGGGCCTGGCCATGTGGTGGGGGTCAAGGGGCCATTTTGAAGCCAGGCAGTGTGCTCAGGCCTGCACCCAGTTTGCCTTGCTTTCAACCATTATGCCCAGGGGTACTTAGTGGTGCATGGGCCCAGTCTTTCTTTTGTGTGTCTTGAATTTAAACATCATTGAGGGCAAGAATGGTATGGGATTGTGGTGATTTTTGAGTGTTTTTCGACTTTTTGGGGTGTTGTTGGGGCCTGGCCATGTGGGTGGGGGCCATTTTGAGGCCTGGGACAGGCAGGGCCTGGCCATGTGGTGGGGGTCAAAGGGCCATTTTGCAGCCAGGCAGTGTGCTCAGGCCTGCACCAAGTTTGCCTTGCTTTCAATCATTATGCCCAGTGGTACTCAGTGGTGCATGGGCCTAGTCTTTCTCTGGGGTGTCTTGAATTTAAACATCATTGTAGGCATTGATGGCATGGGATTGTGGTGATTTTTGAGTGTTTTTCAACTTTTTGGGGTGTATAACTGATGTTCCTCTGGCTTCCATTGCTTTTAGGTGCACAAGAGAACCACCAATGCCAGGAAGAAGGCCTGCAGCGGTGTGTGCAGCTCAACGTCACGTGTGGCCACAGACACGACAACTCTGCAACTCGTGCAACTGCGGCCTGCTGTTCTGACATCTCAAGAAGATGGCCCTTGTTAGAACCGGCTGTCTCTAGTTGGCAGAGGTATACACTTCTGACAAATAGGGACACACCTTTTCTAGTCGGGGCAAGGGGATCACACCCTTTGATAACCCCTGCTCACCCCCTTGGTAGCTTGGCAGAGCAGATAGGCTTATCTCGGAGGCTGTGCGTTAAGCATTTATGACCACATACAGTAATAAAGTGAATACACTACAAATGGACACGACACAGTAGGATTAAAAAAATAGGTATTTTTATATAAGGCTTAGGTGCCCTAAACAAAGCCTCTGTTTGCAAGCCGTTACCTGTGTCCCGTCCGTCAGGCTGCTGCCGGCTTTCACTTTTGGACATTGTCACCACCAGGAGCCGTACTGGGAGTGTTTGTAGGGGTGTTCCTGGCTCAATACTACCCCAAGGAGCTTGGCGCTGTGTCCCTGTTCCTCCCCGCCGCCGCAGTTGGAACATCAAGCGGCCGCCGAGCGGGAGGAACGGGACCTGGACTACATCGCCCAGAATTACCTGGTGGGTTCCGCCCACACACAGCCACTTCCGCGCCCGGAGGCGCTAAAACTAACAGGGCTTCCTCTGCGTCGCGGGACGCGAGCGGGACGCCCGGGGCTAAGCCCGGGCAAAGGGCGGGCCCTCTACGGCCCTCATCGGCCAGAAGAGGCTAGGCTGGGCCAGAGGTCCTGGTTTTTGACTTCCGTAAGTTGTGATTTCTTATTCTACTCAGTCCGCCTATAATTTCCGCTGCATGATGGCCACAGCTGCTACCAGCCCTGCTATTGCTGGACTAGATAAAAATGGGGGCACGTTAAATCGAACCTTGGACGATTATTTCCTTAAATCTGTACCTGAGGGTACCAAGGAGCTGTTGTTAGCAGAGAGGAGGACAGAACGCCGTCGTTCAATTGAACGTATCAAAAATAGAACTTTTTCCGAACCTATAACGTCTGTCACTTTGGAAGATGATCTGAACTCCACATTAGCAGACAACATATCACTAACTTCTAGTGTACCTCTACTCCTTAAAGAATGTCTAGCTCCTGCTGTGTCACCCACGCTAACTCAACAAGAGCTACCAACTGTGACTAATGCCTTCAATAGCACAGCCAAAACCTCTATGACTCTGATTTCACCTACAATCAGGCTTGGCAAGGTTGTGAGAGGTAAAAGTTTGAGGCCATTGCCACATAAAATACATGGGCCTCCACCACCCAAAAGGAGACGGAAAACAACAACCACAAATAAGTCAAAACTAAGTCATACTGAGTTTGGAAAAAAGGCGAACACTGCTACTACAATGACTATGGGAGATCCTGTTACCAAGCAAGCAATAGCACCTGTCTCTAATATCCCAACATCTGTGACACCGTCACCCCAAGTAGTCATAGAGCCAGACATTATCCATATCCCAATGGAAGAAGACCTACAACCAGCTTCCCCCAAGTCTCTTCTGGACAATATAGAATTGATTGTACGTAGTTACATGCTTGCATTAGCAGAAAGATTCAAGGGAATGGAATTAAGGTTGGGCAAAATAGAGGGGGATCTGACAACACTGGGGGATTTTGTAAGGTCACAAGGGCCACAAAAAGTGCTACACCCACAAAAAGTTGTAATAACAAAGCACACCCTCTCAAAAGATGCCGTGGTTTCTACACCCTCTACATCCTCTACTGGTAACAATCAGGCAGCAGCAACTTCTGCTGCCTCTAACAAGTTGCATGTGGGTGTGTCAACATCTGATGGCAAAACTTCTGATAAATCTAAGCCAATAGAGCCAACAGCAGCTTTGGGTAGACCAACCACAACATCAAATAGTAACATTGCCATTCCAGTTAACACCCTGACTAGAGAACCAAGTATCCCCCCAAATAGACCCCCAAGACCTGAAGGGAATGAGACCATTCGGGGGAGAGGGGGAGAGACTAGGAGACCGCCTGTGGAACTCCCACCAGAAGCACTACCGTATGTGGTTGTACTTACCGGAGTTCCTGAATTGTCAAATGGTAAACGAGAGGGATATTTTCAATTAAAAAATAAGATAATGCACTGGCTCTCTCTGTATAGACCCAAACCCAACCAGGTAAATGGAGAAATAGTCCATGTTCGCCGCCTGTCCTGGTTGGGGGGAAGAGCGAAGGATATAGGGGGTGATATTGTCGTTATAAACTTCAGGGACAGAAAAGCAGTTCAACACATTTTGAATTGGCCTTTCGGAAATGAAAACAATTGCATTGTACCACGTCCCTTGACGTATTTTTATCCAAGATCCACAGTTTTTCCCCCACAACATTTGACTAACAATACCCATTTCACCACTCAGTTTTTCAACATGGAGTCTGCCTTGAATCCTGTATATATGCATCAACTAGCTCCAACCCCTGCGATGCAAGGGTGGAGCACTATACCGTTAAGCCACAAAACAGGAGAAAACGGTAATATGACTCATTTGATACCATTTACTCCCCTAGAGCTATCCAATAGGTACGAGGCATTTAGTGGCTTGGAGGAATGCGATTGATGCTCAAGGTGCACAGAGGGTGTTGGGGGGATTGAAAATGTCTTATGCATTACAAGGTTATATGAAGAAAATCTGCATGCACCGTGTCACGGAAACTGATGATAGTAGGTGATTTTAATGTTCACCCTTGTGGCAACCCAGGATCTACTCCAATGGGCTCTCTGGGATGTAACAATGTTGAAGGGTTCCATTTCGCCCATACTAGGGGAGGTAAAAACTTAAATGATTTAGTCAATGAAAATAATTTAATTGCAGCTATGTCTATGGTTCCTGACACAAAAACTTTTGATGTTCCAACCTTTAAAGGACATGGGCAGGGATCCTTTATAGATCACATATTAGTATCTACAGATCTTGTAAATTGGGTCTCGAATTTCACTATCCTTCTGAGTGTTTATAGTGATCATAATCCCCTAGCAATCAGTATGGGTGGGTCTCTATTTACAAAACGAACGTCTCGCAATGACCAGGGCACGTTGAGCTGTATAAATGGCAGACGCCGCATTAAATGGACACTGATAAATCAAGACACTCTATATACCCAAATAAACAGTGCATGTGAAGAGGAGCTGTTGGCATGTTCATCCTTTGACCTATCCCCTGTGAGCATTTTGACCGGGTTTGCGGGGTTAGTTTCAAAAATTGGCATCATGTTAACAGCTCCAACAAAAGGTCAAAGCGGAAAAAATTCTAAATGGTTTGACCACAATTGCTTAAAAGCAAGTAGAGATCTGAAGAATGCCCTAAAAATTAAACCAAGAGACTCTGATCTGATAAAAAATCTTCGTCTGATCTACAAGAAGGCACTAGCCGAAAGGAAAAAGGAAATCAAGGCCATTACCATAGAATCCCTCCTTGATCCTTCAGTGCTGGGGAACAGCAGTAGGTTTTGGCAAATTATCAACAAACCTTTGTTTGATAACCCTAATGATATAGCCCTTGGTACAAACATTTCAGAGGGGGAGTGGGTGACTCACTTCAGTACAATTTTTAAGAGTAATGAGCACCGGGCAGAAAATGCTTTTTTAACCCCATCCGCAATCCCATTATGCTTTTCAGTTAATGAGGTTGTAAGGGGTATTCAGGGTCTAACTAGCAATAAGGCCCCGGGCCCGGATGGTTTACCTCCGGACCTTTTTAAGTCTAGTATTTCCTTTTGGGCTCCCGTTCTCACGGCGGTAGTGAAAGCAGCAGTGATCACAGGGTGCCCAAACGCGTGGGGGCTATCGACTATAGTCCCTGTTTTTAAAAAGGGCGACCTCAGCAGCCCATTATGTTACAGGCCGATATCTTTAATAAATTCAGTAGCTAAAGTGGTAGGGGGGGTAATTCTAAACAGGCTATCTACATGGGCCAAAGATAATAATATTCTTTCATCTATACAGTATGGATTCAGACCTGGCCACTCGACAATTACACAGTGTCTGAATTTATACCTGATCTTAAGTAAATATACCCTGGCTAGACAAGGAACTGTTTACATGGCATTTATGGACTTGTCGTCCGCTTTTGATTGTGTGGACAGAGGCATACTATGGGCTACCTTGTTGAAAATGGGCGTAGAGAGGAATCTTGTCAACTTTTTAGCCGATCTGCATTCGGATACAAGAGCTAACGTCCGATACACCCAAGATCTTAAAGTAACGGACGAATTCCGAATAAATCGGGGAGTACGACAAGGATGCATTTTGGCCCCATTCCTCTTTAATCTGTATATCAATGAATTAGAGGAATTTCTCTTAAATAGTGAAGCAGACTACCCCTTTGTTGAGCGCAAAGGGGTTCCTGTGCTGCTTTACGCAGACGATGCTGTTCTTATATCTAGAACAGCAGTTGGCCTTAAGAAATTATTAAATTCCTTTTTTAAATTCATGGAGTCCCGTGGCCTAAGCATTAACAATTCTAAGTCCTATGTCATGAAAATAGGAAAGGGTACACGGAAAATTAATTCCTTTAGTATAAATGGGGAGAAAATCCCTACTACCAATACCTTTTCATACCTTGGGGTCCTCTTAGATCATAAACTATCCTGGGGCCCCGCAGTTTCCAAAAAGAAGGGCAAAGCAACACGGGTAAATGCGGCCAAACTTGGCTTTGCAAAAAAAAACGGGAACTGCCCAACGGCCGCTTTGCTCAAACTATATCAGGCAAAAAGTGTTGCTGTCGCCTGCTATGGAAGCGAGCTCTGGGGCTACTGCAAGATAAAGGACCTAGAGGTTACAGAAAATAACGTTCTGAAAAAGATACTGAGGCTGCCAAGGGGTATCGGGAATTTTTCTGTACATGAGGAGTTGGGGGTCCCCCACTTAAGTGATAGAATAGCAGTAAACCCGGTTCTGTGCTGGCTGAACTGTTGGCTCAATACCGATATTCCGCTCACTCATGCTTTATTGAAAGAAGCCTTAACGCAAGATGGGAGGTTTAAAGTCCCGTGGTTGAAGTATATAAAGGACTGTTTGACGGCAATTGGCCGACCTGATTTGTTTTTTGCTCCCAACTTGATCACAAAACCCGACGTTATCTTTGTAAAAAATGCTATATTATTACTAAGATGTACAGACAGAGAAGAGGTTGAGATACAGAAGGACAGTGTCAGGAAACACCTACTACTTAAAACCTGCCCACAAATGGAACCTTATCTGTCATGGCCTATGACTAGCTATGAACGTTTTCTGCTAATAAGGTTCAGTTTTGACCTATTTCATCTCTTACTGGCGGTTCCAAGTGGGGCTCAACGAGGTGAAGTGTTGCCAGCTTGTGGCTGCGACGGGAAGTCTCCTCAAGATCTGGCACACTTTCTTTTCATTTGCCCTTATTACACTATACCACGGAAACTATATCTTACACCGTGCCTCAAAAAATTGAATTTTGCACAAATCAAACCTGCACTTTACTACCTCCAATTACTGAACTGTGACTGCACTTTATTTGTCTGTAACTTTTTAAAGAAAGCCATCTCCTTCAGGAAAAGTATGGATGGTTAGTTATGCTGTGAATATTTTAGGTATTTTTTAATCAATATAGTAATTTATGTTTTTAATACACATTTAATATTGCTCATGCTCATAGTGCCCGTTGCTCTCTTTTTTCTACCTTGTACTGTATGTTGTGTCTCTTGTTTTTAACTGTTTACTTATGAATTGTACTTTTATGATTGTAAAATTTACAATCGAATAAAGATTTTGAATTGAATTGAATATAAGGCTTAGCACAAGACCAAATAACGACAAAAATATACACAATCTTAATAAATACTCTTGGAAGGGAAAAATAGTTCAAAGGTAGTTTCTTCTTTAGCACAAAGTCTTTCGTAACAAAGCAACTCTTCTTCCTGGAAACAAAGTTCTTAGCAACAAGGTAACCCACACGGGAGCTACACAACGTCGAGGCAAAGTTAATCCAAAGGTTCGGCGTCGACCGCGAGGAGCGCTACATCGAGCCTGGAGTCACACGGACCCCCAACAACACAGTACCTTGGAAAATGAAGCACACGATGATCAGCGGCGTCGAGCAATCCGGCGTCGCGCCTTCGGTGTTGATCAGGCCTCAGTAGTCGTCGATGTCGATGATGATGTTGATGTTGCAAAGAGTGAGCAGCACTCACGGCGTCGAGAGGGCACGAGGGCGATGCGATCAGCAGCGGTGCAAACACGAGGTCCCTTGGAGCTGGAGCCGAACTCACTACTCACTGGCGTTGCTGCTGGCGTCGATCGGGCCCGGCGGCCGGCGTCGAGGAAGCGGGACACTGGAGCCGTTACTCACTATGTCGAGCTGGATTCGGCGACGTCCGTCGGCGTCGAGATTGCTGGTTCTCTCAGAGGTGCTGGATTCACAGGTTCCAGCAAATAGCACTTTTAAGCAGTTGAAGTCCTTTAGCCCTGTGACTTCAGCAGGAGACTGGCACTCTTCCAGTCCTTGGAGATTTTCTTAGCAAGCGTGAGAGTACACACACAGTTCCTCTCTCCTGGTTCCTTGGCAAAAATAAAGAAGCACTGCAGGATTCCCCCCAGCAAACAGCACACTGGCAGAAGGGGTAGGCAAGTCCTTAGATCAGCAGGCCTCTTGTCCTTGGTTACAGGGTTCCTTGTCAGAAGTGATCTGATTTCATGGTTCAGGGGTCCTTCTCTTATACCCCTTTTCGGCTTTGATCCCTTTGTCCATGCAGGGGAATTTCCCAACATCCTGGGTCTGTTGTGAGTGGAGCCAGGCAGAAGCACCTGGCTTATTCACTGAGCAGGGCTGGGTCCTCAGACGCCCAGCAGGAGGTGGAGCCAGCATTGTCACTGGCAGGAGCAGAGCTATCGGCCTCCTGGTAGGAGGTGGGGCTAGGATCGTCCACGGCAGGCACAGAGCCATCAGCCGCTTGGCAGGAGGTGGAGCCAGTATTGTATCAGGCAGGGCAGGCTATCAGCAACTACTCTCCCCCTACTCTCAACGCAAATGTCCCACTCATCCCACACTGACTCACTCAGACCTCTGGAGCCACCCAGCTCCTGTCACACACACGCAAGACCAGCAGAAACCAGAAATGGTTAGACAAGAAAATAGACACTTTCTAAAAGTGCTATTTTCAAACCCAGAGTCCAAAAACCACCAACGGATGCGTAATTAAACCCCGAGTTCAGGGATACCAAACTCGACATTGCACCATGCTCCCCGAGTCAGCTAGGATCATAGCATTAATAATCCCGGCGGCCCATTCTAACTAATAGAGAGCAGGCTACCTCGCAATAGTGAAGAACGAAGATGGCTGTAATTCACTATTAGGACATGCCAACTTGGTCAGGCGAGTCCTACCTTATACTTACAATGCACCCTGCCCGTGGGCCTACCGTAGGGGTGACTAATATGAAGTCAAGGGAAGGTTGGAGGGGCTAATTTGGACACGACCTCTCCACTTAGTATAAGCAAGCCCACGAGCGGCATTTGTATTTACAAGCCCCGGCACTCCTGGTGCACTAGACTAGGGACTGACAGTAAACCAAATAAGCCAAACATGGATACAATCGATACATCAATTTAGCATAGGGAGCACTTGCGCTGTGGCACTGATCAGCAGCCGCACAGCGCCCAAAGCATATACCAGCAAAACATCGAAAAACAGTGGAGGCAAACAGAAAAAATGGAGGAGAGACTCAAGCCAATGATGTCAGGTCTAACACGTGTCCCCTCCAGCTGAAATGTGGGGAGAACTACCCTTGACCTAGGGAGTCCTCATCACTAAGGCGGAAAAATCTGGACAGACCATCAGCATTGGCGTGATCGGTACCAGGGCGGTGTTCCACCGTAAAGTCCATCCCCTGTAGGGAAATGGACCACCTCAACAGTTTCGGATTCTCACCCCTCATCTGCATCAACCATCTGAGGGGCCTGTGGTCTGTATGAACCCAGAAGTGAGTCCCAAACAGGTAGGGTCTTAGCTTCTTCAGCGCCCAGACCACAGCAAATGCTTCTCTCTCTATCGCACTCCACCTCGTTTCCCTGGGAAGTAACCTCCGACTGATGAAGGCTACAGGCAAGTCTCGGCCCTCTTCATTTACCTGAGCTAGAACAGCCCCCACGCCATGCTCTGAAGCGTCCGTCTGGACAATAAATTCTTTCGAAAAGTCGGGTGCCTGGAGTATAGGTGCTGTGCACATTGCAGTTTTCAGGGTGTCGAGGGCCGTTTGACAGGCATCCATCCAGATCACGTTTCGTGGCTGCTTCCTGGAAGTCAGCGAAGTCAAGGGGTGCACAATGTTACCGTAATCCTTGACGAACCTCCTGTAATAACCCGTGAGTCCTAAGAAAGCTCTCACCTGAGTTTGGGTTTTGGGCGGCGCCCAAGCCAGGATGGTATCAATCTTGGGTTGCAGGGGGGCAACCTTGCCGCTCCCTACTTGGTGCCCCAAGTACACCACAGAACCCTGCCCAATCTGGCACTTACTGGCTTTGTTTGTGAGGCCTGCTCTGCGCAGGGCCAACAACACTTCCTGGAGGTGGCGCAAGTGTTCCTCCCAGCTGGCGCTGAACACTGCGATGTCGTCCAGGTAGGCGGCACTGAAATCCTCCAGTCCAGCCAAGACCTGGTTGACCAACCTCTGGAAGGTGGCAGGGGCATTCTTCATCCCAAAGGGCATTACCCGGAACTGGTATAGCCCATCTGGTGTGGAGAATGCGGACCTCTCCTTTGCCCCATCAGTCAAGGCGATCTGCCAGTACCCAGACGTTAGATCAAACGTACTAAGGTACCGGGCAGCCCCCAACCGATCGATGAGCTCATCAGCTCTGGGGATGGGGTGCGCATCAGTCTTCGTGACCGAATTGAGTCCTCGGTAATCCACACAGAACTGGAGTTCCGGTGAAGCACCAGGCGCTGCAGCCTTCGGGACCAAGACCACTGGGCTGGCCCAAGGACTGCTAGAGGACTCAACCACCCCTAACGCAAACATCTTGGAGACCTCCTCCTTAATGTATGCTTGAACCTTGTCCGTTACCCTGTAAGCCTTGTGCTTCACAGGAGGGCTGTCTCCGGTGTCAACGTCATGGACACACCAATGAGTGACACCCGGAACCAAGGAAAACAGATCCGGGAATTGTCCCAGCAGGTGGCGACAATCCTGTTTCTGCTCAAGGGTCAGTGTGTCAGAGAGGACCACACCATCCACTGGCCCGTCTTGCTCTTTAGCACACAGGAGGTCAGGAAGAGGCTCACTCTCCTCCTCCATTCCAGCATCTGTAGCTAGGAGCATGCCCACTTCGGACCTTTCTAAGTGGGGCTTCAAACGGTTGACATGCAGGACCCGCAAGGGGTTCCTGGGAGATTTCAAGTCCACCAAGTAGGTGACATCGCTCTTCTTCTCCACAACCTTAAACGGTCCAGTCCACCTGTCCTTGAGGGCACAAGATTCCACAGGGGACATGACCCACACTTCTTGACTAGGCTGAAGCTCTACCAGAGTGGCATTCCGGTCGTACCAATGCTTCATCTCCTCCTGGCTGGCCTCCAGATTTGCCTGAGCAAGTTCTCTGAAGCGCCGAGTCTGGTTCCGAAAGGCCAGCATGTAACTGTATACATCCTGGGGAGGTTTCCTGGGAGATTGCTCCCAGCCTTCCTTGACCAGACTCAAAGGCCCTCTTACCGGGTGACCGTACAAAAGCTCAAAGGGGCTGAACCCTAGAGACTTCTGCGGCACCTCATGGTAAGCAAACAACAGGCATGGCAAGAGGACGTCCCATTTCCGCCTCATTAGTTCTTCAAGACCCATGATCATGCCTTTAAGGGTCCGGTTGAATCGTTCAACTAGCCCATTTCCTTGAGGGTGGTAAGGAGTGGTGAACTTGTAGGTTACCCCACACTCCTTCCACAGAGACTTCATATAGTTCGAAATGAAGTTGGTGCCCCGGTCCGACACCACCTCTCGGGGAAACCCCATCCGGGAGAAAACACCCATCAGTGCCCGTCCCACCACGGGGGCCGTCACTGTTCGGAGAGGGATGGCTTCAGGGTACCGTGTGGCATGGTCCACCAAGACCAGGATGAACCTGTTGCCCAGGGCTGTCTTGGGGTCCAGGGGCCCAACAATGTCAATACCCACCCGGTCAAAGGGGGTACTGACCACTGGAAAAGGTTGGAGGGGAGCCTTCTGCTTCCTTCCACTTTTCCCACTTGCCTGGCAAGTGTGACAAGTCTTACAATGGATGTCTACATCCCTCCGCATCTGAGGCCAATAAAAATGGGTGACAAGCCTGTCATAGGTCTTGTCCTGCCCCAGATGTCCAGATAACGGAACGTCATGAGCCAAACCCAGTAGGAAGTTTCTGAAGCGCTGGGGTACCACCAGCACACGGGCTGACCCAGGCTCAGCAGCCTTAGGCTCGCTATACAGGAGGTCGTTCTCCCAGTACACGAAATGTGACCCTGACTGATCACCTGAGGATTGGGCTGAGGCCTGCTGCCTCATACCCACAAGAGAAGGGCACACTTTCTGTTCGGCACAGAATTCCTCCCTGGAGGGACCACCATCCTGCTGCCAATGGGTCAGCTCGGGCAGGTCTCCCAGTTCGGCAATTTGTTCCGCTGTGGGCTCCAGGGCATCCCCCTCAGGGCCTACCTCCTCCTGGACCACGGGAACTATGGGGGCCGGTTTCCCGCGCCTCCTGCCTCTTCTCTTCACAGCTGGGTCCTGGGCCGTGCTTTCAGGCTCCGGGACCCCATCAACACCCTTACTCGCTGTCATCGATCGATTGGTTGCACACACCCACTCTGGCACGCTCAACATTCTCAAATGTGTCTCCCTCTCCTCCTTAGCCCAAGGGGAGTCTTCTAAAACATTGCCCAGGAGACAATCGACAGGCATGGCGGGCCTCACAGCAACTTGAAGAGTACCTGAAACTCCCCCCCATTCAAAGGAAACCTGAGCTACCTCACACTCTTTCTGGGAGTTGTCAGCAGCTATCACAGGGTAGAATGCGTGGGGAACCACCTGCTCTCTGGACACCAAGTGACACTTGACAGCTGTCACACTCGCTGAGGTGTCTCTGAGAGCTTCCACTCTATGGCCATTAATGGTCACCCACTGCCTATATTTGCTAATGTTGCTAGGCAGAGGGGGTGGAGGGACCATTTGCATGTCTCCTAGCGAGACCAGGGACATTTCTGCGGGACCCCCCCCCACCAGGGACAACCATCTCCTCCCCTCCCAGGGCTACACTCGCCAACTGACGGGGGTGCACGCGGCGGTGCATTCGACTTCTTCATGGGACACTGGGGGTCATAATACCGGTGTCCCACCTGCCCGCAAACGTAGCAGGTTAGGGGGCCCCTATGAACAGGTTTACCCGTCGGGGCCCCTGGCTTCTTCTCAGGGGGAGGCTGGGAACCTTTCCCTTGGTTCCCTTGGGGATTACTTTGGGGCCCTTTCTGAGACTCCTTCTGTTTACCCTTGTCCCCCCCACTCTTCTGCTGGGGACCCTGCCCACCTTTGGCTGAGTCTCCCACTGGACCCTTGTGGACCCTGGTACTGACCCAGCGGTCCGCCTCCTCAGCAAGTTTTCTAGGGTTAGATATCTTGCTATCAATCAGGTGCTGGCGAAGCTCTGGAAAACAGTTATTAGACAAATGCTCCCAAGCAAACAAATCATAAAGAGCTTCGTAACTTTCCACTTTGCTGCCCTTCACCCAACCATCCATGGCTCTTCAAAAATAAGACACATATTCAACCCACGTCGTACCAGGCAACTTCTTACATTCTCTAAAAGCTTGTCTGTACTTCTCGGGGGTTAGGCCATACCGCAACATTAAAGCATCTTTCATATGAGCATACAACATCCTATCCTCAACAGGCATGTCTAACAGGGTATCTCTCCCCTCATTCACAAAGCGACCCCACAACCCCGCTCCCCAATTCTTCTCAGGGACCTGGTGGGCCAACAATGCTAACTCATATGCTTTAAACCACTGACCAATATCTTCGTTCCTATGATAATCTTTTATCACATCTTTGGGAAAATAAAACCTACTTTCCGCAGGCCCAGATGGGATGCTGCCACTAGAGGGATTCAATTCTAACTTCTTAGCTTGGATGTCCAACTCCCTCAACTTGGTATCACGCTCCAAAGCTAACTTCTCTCTTTCAAAATCTAACCTTTTGGTCTCCAAATCAGCTTCTCTTCTACCTCTTGCATTTTGTAACTCCAACTGCCCATTCATCTTTAGCCTTGCCATTTCCATGTTGTATGCACGCTCCTTCGCCCTTTCTTCTCGTTCTTCGGGGGAAAGACCTTTGGAGGAAACACTGCTTCCGGGAGAGGACTCAGGCCCATTCACTGGCGCCTCCTCTTCCCCTTCCACTGGCGGTACCACCACCGGATCAGTGGGATCTCTGGCCTCCAACCAGGCCTGCAATGCTTTGAGATATGTTTTCTTAGCCTTGAGACCTTTGGTAGGAACTTTAAATTTCTTGCAAAAGGATGTCAGCTCCTCCAATCTGTAGACGTTTATCTTCGCTCTATCAAATTCCTCCTCAACAACAACAGGGGTAGTGACTCCGTTGTCTCTCATGGTCAAAACTGGCAGTGTTTAAAAAATCAAGCTTCAGAAAAGCGGAGAACCAAAAATAGGATCCTTCCAAATTAGATTGTGGCTGCGCTATGGTCTGCTTTCACTATGTAGCGCACACTAATCACTGCACATGGGTCATAAATGCAAAGTTCAAATCCTCACCGCTGACCCACCAATGTTAGAACCGGCTGTCTCTAGTTGGCAGAGGTATACACTTCTGACAAATAGGGACACACCTTTTCTAGTCAGGGCAAGGGGATCACACCCTTTGATAACCCCTGCTCACCCCCTTGGTAGCTTGGCAGAGCAGATAGGCTTATCTCGGAGGCTGTGCGTTAAGCATTTATGACCACATACAGTAATAAAGTGAATACACTACAAATGGACACGACACAGTAGTATTATAAAAATAAGTATTTTTATATAAGGCTTAGCACAAGACCAAATAATGACAAAAATATACACAATCTTAATAAATACTCCTGGAAGGGAAAAATAGTTCAAAGGTAGTTTCTTCTTTAGCACAAAGTCTTTCGTAACAAAGCAACTCTTCTTCCTGGAAACAAAGTTCTTAGCAACAAGGTAAACCACACGGGAGCTACACGACGTCGAGGCAAAGTTAATCCAAAGGTTCGGCGTCGACCGCGAGGAGCGCTACGTCGAGCCCAGAGTCACACGGACCCCCAACAACACAGTACCTTGGAAAATGAAGCACACGATGATCAGCGGCGTCGAGCAATCCGGCGTCGCGACTTCGGTGTCGATCAGGCCTCAGTAGTCGTCGATGTCGATGATGATGTTGATGTTGCAAAGAGTGAGCAGCACTCACGGCGTCGAGAGGGCACGAGGGCGATGCGATCAGCAGCAGTGCAGACACGAGGTCCCTTGGAGCTGGAGCGGAACTCACTACTCACTGGCGTTGCTGCTGGCGTCGATCGGGCCCGGCGGCCGGCGTCGAGGAAGCAGGACAGTGGAGCCGTTACTCACTATGTCGAGCTGGATTCGGCGACGTCCGTCGGCGTCGAGATTGCTGGTTTTCTCAGAGGTGCTGGATTCACAGGTTCCAGCAAATAGCACTTTTAAGCAGATAAAGTCCTTTAGCCCTGTGACTTCAGCAGGAGACTGGCACTCTTCCAGTCCTTGGAGATTTTCTTAGCAAGCGTGAGAGTACACACACAGTTCCTCTCTCCTGGTTCCTTGGCAAAAATAAAGAAGCACTGCAGGATTCCCCCCAGCAAACAGCACACTGGCAGAAGGGGTAGGCAAGTCCTTAGATCAGCAGGCCTCTTGTCCTTGGTTACAGGGTTCCTTGTCAGAAGTGATCTGATGTCATGGTGCAGGGGTCCTTCTCTTATACCCCTTTTTGGCTTTGATCCCTTTGTCCATGCAGGGGAATTTCCCAACATCCTGGGTCTGTTGTGGGTGGAGCCAGGCAGAAGCACCTGGCTTATTCACTGAGCAGGGCTGGGTCCTCAGACGCCCAGCAGGAGGTGGAGCCAGCATTGTCACGGGCAGGAGCAGAGCTATCGGCCTCCTGGTAGGAGGTGGGGCTAGGATCGTCCATGGCAGGCACAGAGCCATCAGCCGCTTGGCAGGAGGTGGAGCCAGTATTGTATCAGGCAGGGCAGGCTATCAGCAACTACTCTCCCCCTACTCTCAACGCAAATGTCCCACTCATCCCACACTGACTCACTCAGACCTCTGGAGCCACCCAGCTCCTGTCACACACACGCAAGACCAGCAGAAACCAGAAATGGTTAGACAAGAAAATAGACACTTTCTAAAAGTGCTATTTTCAAACCCAGAGTCCAAAAACCATCCACACCAATGGATGCGTAATTAAACCCCGAGTTCAGGGATACCAAACTCGACATTGCACCATGCTCCCCGAATCAGCTAGGATCATAGCATTAATAATCCCGGCGGCCCATTCTAACTAATGGAGAGCAGGCTACCTCGCAATAGTGAAGAACGAAGATGGCTGTAATTCACTATTAGGACATGCCAACTTGGTCAGGCGTGTCCTACCTTATACTTACAATGCACCCTGCCCGTGGGCCTACCGTAGGGGTGACTAATATGAAGTCAAGGGAAGGTTGGAGGGGCTGGCAAGTAGGTATACTTGCGCAGCCCGCTTGACAGCCCTAGGCTGCATGTGGGTCTCGCAATGACCGACCCGTAGACATTCTTTTACGAGGCCGCTCTGGTGGGTGGCACAACATGTGCTGCAAGCCCACGAGCGGCATTTGTATTTACAAGCCCCGGCACTCCTGGTGCACTAGACTAGGGGCTGACAGTAAACCAAATAAGCCAAACATGGATACAATCGATACATCAATTTAACATAGGGAGCACTTGTGCTGTGGCACTGATCAGCAGCGGCACAGCGCCAAAAGCATATACCAGCAAAACATCGAAAAACAGTGGAGGCAAACAGAAAAAATGGAGGAGAGACTCAAGCCAATGATGTCAGGTCTAACAGCCCTAAAGAAAGTTGGCTGTAGCGCCTCAGCGAAAAAAGTCGATAGTGCCACTGCCAGTAAGAAGGAGTAGAAGAAGCAAGTGGCAACACCTACCAAAGAGACTGGTGTGCCCACTGACACCTTTTTTGGGAAAAAAAATACTACGCCTGCAGCAGCAGCGGTGTCCGCCGGGGACCAAGCTGGAAGCAGCACCTCCGCTTCATTGGGCTCAGTGCCACCACGCCAACTTAGGTCTAAGACCACCATGAGTGCTGCTGCGGCAGCCACTTTGGTTGTTGAATCACCATCGACCAGTGATCTTGGCTTATCACAAGAAAGTACCATCCAATCAACGCCTGGTATAACTCAGCTGACGAGTGTTCGACAACTACAGCCACAAACACAGGTGCAACTAGTACAAGCGCAAGTACATGGGCAAGGAGAGGCACAAGTACAGCTGCAAGGAGAGGCGCAAGTAGAGGCGCAAGTACAGCCGCAAGGAGAGCCGCAAGGAGAGGCGCACGTAGAGTCGCAAGGAGAGGCGCATGGACAGGTGCATGGAGAGGTGCGACTAGTGGTTCATGGAGAGGCACAACTGCTTACAACGCTTGTTCCTCCAGAAGTAGGGGCATATCAGGAAATTGCTTTTCAAGAGGAGGTATCATCCGAGGAAGCCACTCCTCCTGATGATGATCCATTGCCTTCCAGATCCCCAGCAAGAAAAAGGTCAAGGAGGGCTACCAAAAGTTCTTCTTCAAGCCCCCCTCCTTCTGATGAACATGATGTTGATTGGAACCCACCAATGCACTCCTTTAAAATTATGGGGTAAGTGATACTGGCTAGGATTGATGAGTGGGCTGCTAATAACAATATTTTATCTAACGCCCAATATGGGTTTCGAAGGGGAAGAGGGACTGAGGATCAGTGCCTCAACCTACATCTGATCCTAGGCAAATATACAGTGGCATCCAGTGGATCAATTTTTCATGGGTTTATGGATTTGTCCACAGCCTTCGACCTGGTGAACAGGTCCAGGCTGTGGGAAATCCTCTTGGACCTGGGGATGGACCATTCTTTGGTTTATTTTCTGGCTGAAGCACATCGGGACCTGGAAGCCTCTATTAGGATGTCACAGGAGGGAGCTTGCACTGCTGGTTTCAAGTCCACTAGAGGGGTGCGACAGGGGTGTATCCTCGCCCCAATGTTATTCACACTATATATAAACCATCTTGAATCCACATTGGATCTGGCAACGTTAGACGTCCCGCGTTTTGGAGGACTGTCCACCCCGGTCCTCCTTTACGCGAATGATGCCGTGCTTGTGGCACGTATTCCCCTTGGGCTACAAAGGTTACTGGCGGCCTTTGACGCCTTCATGACCTCCCTTGATTTAAAAATCAATACAGACAAATCACACGTTATGTTAGTGGGCTGGAGAAAGAATAATAACTTGAAGTCCTTTTTTTGTGCCAATACACCAATTTCCAGTGTAAAAACTTTTACCTATTTGGGGGTGGTTTACGACGACATTGGCACCTGGGCACCCCAAATAACGGTTAAAGTCAACGCCATGAATAGGTCTGCAGCTGCTATCGCCGGTTTTGCGAAACGACTGGGCGACAAACCTACGGAAGCAATGCTAGCACTTTATAGAGCTAAATTTGTTGCAGTAGCAAGGTACGGGGCTTCCATTTGGGGCTACACCAACAACGCAGAAGCGATCCAGGTAGAAGAAAACAGATTTCTACGTATGCTTTTAGGGTTGCCACAATCCACGGCTACCTTCTCCGTTCATACGGAATTAGGCCAGGGGTACATAAGTGACATCATCAAACAGTCCCCAATTCTCATGTGGTTAAGAACGTGGCTGAACTCTAACTTAACCCTGAACCATACAATCTTAAGGGACTGTTTACGCTTGGAAAATATGAAAAATATCCCGTGGCTTGCATACATTAAAAATACCCTAAGCTCCCTGGTCCACCCTGATTTATTCTGCAAACCGGAATGTATTGTTAAAGATGACCTGGAATGGTTCAAAATGACTTTTATCGAACTGAGAGAAACAGAGCGGGAGAGCAGCGAGCTTGTGAAACCCACTGTGAGGGAGCACTATATTTCCAAGACTACCATGGCCATTGAACCTTATTTAACGGTTGTGTCAATCCCGCTACACCGCTGGTTACTAACCAAACTAAGACTTAACCAGATCCATCTCCTGCTAAATGATTCTAAGGTGTGGGCTAAGCCCGAGAATTTACCCGTCTGCAAATGTGACAGTTATTCTTTGCAGGACACTGTACATTTTATGTTTTTTTGCACTATTTACGCCTTGCCTAGGAAAAAATATATCATTCCGTTGCTTAAAAACAAGGGGTTTGTCCAAGCCAAACCAGCTCTACTTTACTTAAAAAGGCTAGACTCCCCACTAATAATGTTTAGTGTCGCAAATTTCTTGGTAGCTGCTTTTCGCCTTAAAAAACGTACCGGAAACAGACAACATAACATCACTGGCGATAACTTATGAAATTATTGAAAAACTGTTTCACTTTTTAAACTTGTAAATATTTTAACTGCTCAATTTTAATAGTGACATCTATTCTATGTAACTGTATTCCCCTGATAATGTATTTGTGTCTGTGTGCTTTTTATGATTTGTTATGAATCGAAATAAAGCTGTTTGAACACTCTGAGAGTAAGTCACGCCATGAGTCGACAAAGGTAGCTAAGCCTAAAAGGAAGGCTCCACCAAAGCTTCGACCTATGGCTGATGACGACGAACAAGAAGTGGTGTCTTCTGCTGCTGATGAACAGTCTGAGGATGACTCCGTCACCACAGTCATCACTCCAGCCCCAGCAGGCATGCAGCAGACAGACATTTTCACCCTAGCTCGAATGGCTGCTGAGCGGGATATGGGTGGCGTGGCACTGGACCCACCACCGTTAACTACAACACCAACACGACCTACAGCTTCCATCTTTTTTAGTCAGAAGGGCCAGCATGGACCTCCATCCAGCTCGACCTCAAGTAGTGGTGCTGTAAGTGAACAACAGAAACTAATTCAGCCACGCCCATCCTCCACTTCATCTGGCATTGAAAGTCAAAGTAGCACCTCCACCTTCAGCAGACATCACCAGTCCCCAGTTTGGGACTTCTTTACTGTTAGCGCAAAGAGGGAAAACATGGTTGTTTGTTCGATTTGTAAAGTATCCGTTAGTCGAGGTAAGCTTGGTACCAACTATGGTACATGAGGCCAGAGAGGTCATCTCAAGCAACATCACACTATCATTTGGGAAGCACACATGAGGAAGATCGAGAAAGGCAAAATAAAAACAAATCCAAATGTATCCCTTGATATTGCATCTGATGATGATGAGAATCTGATTGTGCAGGGGGGAAGTGAAGTAGCGACAGACATTTTTTTGGGTACACCCAGTTCTGCTGGCAGCAGCACTGCAATGGTATCACCCACACCCTCTACCCCTGCAACATCTATGAGGCACACTAAGAGTGTTGGGGAGACACCAATGCGAAAAACGACATCAATGGGACTAACTGGTTTGAAGGCGTCATCATCATCATCATCACGTAAAATGATCCAGCCCACCATTCGCGGAATGTTCTGGTCGGAGGTGCCATTTGAACTCAACCACCCAACGATACGTCTGTATAACGCGAAGCTGGCTAAAATGCTAGAGCTGGACCTTCTCCCTTTTTCTTATGTGGAAGGGGTGGGTTCTTCTAGAATTAGTGGCAACAGTCTGCCCTAAATGGAAGGTTCCTAGCCGGTCCTAATTTGCCAGAGTTGCGGTTCCAGCACTACATCAAGATGTGCTGGAGGTGATTGGGGCAGCTTTGCAGAAGCGTGCTGTTCACACTATCCACTTGACAACAGACATGTGGACCAGTTGCCAAGCCCTTGATTACATGTGCATCACTGCACACTGGGTCTCTTTTGCAGGGTCTTTTGCAGGGGTTAGAGACAAGTCAAGTGCAGTTGTTGACCTGGACACAGTTTTGAAGCTACTAGGAAACATGCAACATTAGCCATGTTTGCCATGGAGAAAACTCATACTGCAAAAAACATTTTGGATGAGTTTAACAGTAAGGTCTCTGAATGGCTGCAACCAAGAATTTGCATAGTTGGTTATGTTTCCACGGATAATGGCAGTAATATAGTTAAGGCCATGCAGGACGGTGAATATTTCAGACTGCCGTGTTTGGCGCACTGTATAAAAGAAGGCAATACCTCTGTGCGGACCTATATTTCTTTTAACATGGAATATATCCAGACAATTTTTAGAAAGATGCCAGCGAGAAACTGTAAAGTATTATTCAAACATGGTATATTTATTTAACTATTTTTTCATTTTCAACATTTTTCAACATTTATAAAAAGACATTTGTGCAAAGGTACATTACAATATCATTATGAAAAAACACATTATTACATACAAATTTTAGAAATGGTCATTCTATCATTCAAAAAGACGCCCTCTAAAAAGACGCCCTCTAATAGCAGTTAATCCTAGTGATCATACAACACAGACTCATAGATCAATCATACTATTTCTAAAGAATAAAAGATACAGATCTAACAGACTAAGCACATAAACATAAGGGTACAAAACATTGGACCAACACAAATGCTGGCTCAGAGGTGTATTTAGTGTGGAACGCATGGGAACCTAGATGGTATGGTTCTACTGGTAGTGGTGGAATTAACCAGATCGTATCCTGGACAGTAGATGGTAGGCCGACGTACGTTTCGGTGAGTGTCACCTTCCTCAGGGCCGAAGACAGCAAACAGACAAATATCTAATATACTATAGTTAAAATATGAGGGCTTGGTGCAAAATTCTATGATAAGAAGGATCTGAGCGTATCACAGAAAAGAGGCTTGTTGGTTTTTATAAGCATTAGCTCAGTGTTCGAGGCGAGCTCATGTTAGTTGTCTTTAGGATGTGAGCCACCTAGGGGACTTTTGTATGGTAGTTATATCTGATCAGACCCTCCAGCATTTCGCGATTTCGCGATTTGCAAAATAATCGCGAAATTGGCTGAAGAGCGCGATGACCGCGATATTGACCTTTTTGGCCGCGAAAAAGGTCTCCAGCAGGCTGCAGAAATGATGGTGACATCTTATTGGCTGTACGCGCACACGTCACTAGGTGGTGCCGTACAGCCATAATACGTTTTGGAAGAAGAGTCTCGCAAAAAGCCAGGCAGTGTGAGTGCAGGGCTCGGGACACGGGACACGTTAGCTTTCAAATAGGCAGAATAATGTTTCTGCAAAATGACAAAGCTTCCTCCTCCTGGAAGCTGAAATACTTAAAAGTTCTGGGAGGTGCGGGGGCTTCACCCACCCACCCGGCATTGAGCTCCCTTTCCCGTCGTCCCAACTTGCTGAAGGAAACCATGACTTCAGCAAGAGGTTCTTACCTTCTCTTGCCTCTCCTTCATCCGTTCCCACAATAAATCGATCCGAAATAGGAAAGGAACATTTTGTTGGAAACGTCTTCTTTCTCGGGTCATTTCTGTTCCAACTGCAGCCTAGTGACGGAAAGCGGGGGTGGGGGAGGGCTGGGGGGGGGGGGAGGAGGGGTCGGGGGTCAACCCTAAGTGCTCCCTCGTCCAAGCTTGCTGAAGGAAAACAGTGACTTCAGCAAGCGGTTCTTGCCTCTCTTTCCTTTCTTTCATTCGTTCGCATGTGAAATGGATCCAAAAACGAAATAAACATTTTGTTGGAAATGTCTTTCTCTGGCATTTTATGTTCGAGCTGCAGCCTCAGGATGGAAGCGGTGAATAAATAAATAAAAAATTATATGGAAAGTAACTACAAGCAACTAGACATAGTGGTTGCAAAGTGACCAGAGTGTTTTCTGTCACACGCAAACACATTAGCGCCACTTTACAGAGTGGGCCAGTAGTGCTTTCAACTCTTTCCTTCAACAGCATTGTTGTTGGAACAGAGGGTGAGGAGATGACGTCTCCATGGTCTGGGGTATCTGACGTCTTCATGGTCAGTGGGGTCTCTGACGTCTCCAAGGTGAAGGGTGTCTCTGGGGTCTCCCTGTGCTATTGTGCTTGACTGAGCCTATGCTCCAGAATGTTATCACAAAGAAGGATATAGCAACAAAAACTCCCTTGGACTGTTTATAAAGCCTATTTCAAAGTTAAATACTCTACTAAGTCAGTTTACAATGATTTAAGGCTGAAAATAAATGATTACAAGTAAAATAAAGTGCCGCAAAAATGCCGCTAAATTTCCATATTTGTGCCGCTAAATTTCCATATTTGTGCCGCTAAATTTGCTAATCTATGCCGCTATATCCTGGGGGGTCTGTCTGATGATTAGTATTCCGTACAGCAAAGAAGGTACCTCCCAGGAGTGTAGCTCTACGTTAGAAATGGTTATGTTGTAAATGAATGCAGCCTCGTTTACTCAAGTGCTGATAACGTATCCGGGGGTTCTGGACAGAAGTTCCTGGCGCACTGTATAAACCTGGTTGTTCAAGATTTCTTGAAAACTGAAAACCAAGTCAAGAAGTTACTGTCTACCTGCCGAAGAATCTACACACATTTCAGCCATTCTTTTAAGGCCCGGAAGCAGCTGAGGAGCATTCAACATGTACGTAAAGTGCCAGTCAAAGAATTCATCCAGAAGGTGGCAACACGTTGGAACTCAACCTTTTACATGCTTGAGCGTCTGTTTTAGCAGTGCATGGTAATCAATGACTATATCTTTACAGTAGGTTCTGCTATTAATGACATGAGGCTAGAGTTGGAGGAATGGCAGCTAGTTAAAAGCCTGACAGACATGCTTCGTCCTTTTGAGGTCTTCACGCGTGAAGTCAGCAGGGAGGACTGTTCTTTGAGCAAAGCTATCCCATTGTTGCGCATGATAGAGCACCAACTGAAGGCGGTGTCTTCAACGTTGAGAGATGATGGTGGAAAGCAAGCTGCATATCTGTTGGCGGAGAACTTATTAAGCCGCCTAGTTGCCAATGAAAGGCTTCAAAAGATACATACAGAACAACATTACATTTGTGGCACTATTCTGGATCCACTGTAAAAAAAGGCAGTGGCCAGCAAAGCATTCATTCCTTTGGATGAGGCAGATGTTTCAAAGTACAAACATTGGATAGCTGTGTCAGCCAGTCGGTTCAAAAAAGATCGGCAGAAAATTCTAGGAGCCGTCAGAAGTCTAACTAAATCAGCAGGCGATCCAGCGTCAAGTTCCACTTCTGAATCTGTGGGGGGAGGGAGTAACTTTCCCTCACAGCCGTTAACGACGCCAGCAGCAACCCTATCATCATCCTCACCTGCACAAGGCCCACCCATAATATTGTCGGAAGCGGATTGGCTAACTCATCAAGGGTTTGTTTGTTCCAGTGCTGAGAAGGCCACAGATGGTAAGCAAAGTGGAGCAACCGTGGAGAACCTTGAGTTGATGGTGCAGGCCTATCTGGATGAGCCAACACAGGTCTTTGTTAATACGAACCCATTGCTGTATTGGTACAGGAAAATGGCTCTATGGCCACTGATCACCAACCTGGCTATAAATTATTTGTCTTGCCCACTCGCAAGTGTGTCTTCTGAACGTGTTTTCAGTGCTGCTGGTGCCATTGTAACTTTAAAAAGGACCCGCCTCTCTGCAAAAATGTGGAGAGGTTAACACTGATCAAGATGAATCAGCACTTGATACCACCAGATTACAAAGTACTTGAATGCACGCAGGAAGAAGAGGACACCGACTTAGTTGACGGAAGTTCTTCTCTGTCACCTGACCTACTCCCGTCTCAATTCATGGAGTTGGAGGACGAGCTCTACTTCCCTGACACCGAGCCCTGAAAATGACTTCCTTTTTTTTGTCCTTATTCACTTTTATTCCTGTGTGTCTTATTTTGTTTTGCAACTTTTACCACAACAAAACTCTAATCACCTAATCACAACAAATCCATCAGTAGCACTGTCTTCATCTTATATTCCTTATTGATTTGAAGGTGCCGCAGTCTGCATTCCTGAGGTTCACAAGTTCACAACTCAATCATGCTCCTTTATACTCCTCCTCCAGACTCCCCCTATCTATTTCCCTCAAGGCAGATGGATGGATTACGACGAGTGCCCTCAAGTGGGTCTTTAATTACTGACTGACTACATGCTTGCTGATTGCTGACAGAGTTACTTTTGATATTGACAGGAGAGGCTGCCCTGTGGGCCCTCACTTTCCGAAGAAGATGCGGACAAAAATTATAACAGGTAATGAATAATTAAAAGATGGCATGCACTGGACAGCAATGGCTGTCTGGCTCTGATGAAACCAATTACTGTTTGTTTTTTGTGCATGAAATGATGATTCATATGTCTTGTCATAGTTATTTTTTAATCTTTCACACAGTAATTGTAACTCATGTCAACTACCTTTTTTTTTACCTTGTTTAGTTAAAATTGTACTTCAAATTCAGGGGCCACTATATTGCATTTCACAAAATATGCAAAATGTCCTTGGAACTGACTCACTCGCCCATATACCATCATGATTGATTAAATAATATATATTTTTTCTTTACAGTCACTCACTGGGATGGATGGATCATCAGCGTCGATTTACGGAAGAACTGTGGCCAATTTGTGAGTGGCAAACAGGTAAACCAGTCTACAACAACTACTACAGCAGGACTAAATGTCTGTCTATTCGTAGTATGTATTGGTCGAGGGCGAGGCAGTGTACTGTTGTTGTTATGCCAGGCAGAGTCCACTCCAGACAGCAGTTCATGTAAAATTGGGGCTATGTGGCTAGCTGCATACAATTAGATATGCTTTGTCTGTCTGACAAAGAGCCTAGGTATGCTACATCAGGTTGCTTCACTCAGTGGTGCCTGCCTTGACCCTCTGCATGGCACTGCCTCATGCTTGGGCAAAACATCCATTATGTTTGCAAAATTTGCTGTTTTTCGGTATTTCGCAAATCTCGCGAAAGTACCGAAAAATCGCAAATACTTGTGCGGAACAGATTTTTGGCCCATGCTTGCGGCAGGGCCATGCAGACGGTCAAGGCAGGCACCACTGAGTGAAGCATCCTCCTGATGTAGCATACCTAGGCTCTTTGACACAGACAGACAAAGCATATCTACGGTTTAGGGTTCAGTGTGATTTACTAAGATTTTTGGGTTTAAGTTGGTATGGTTCACGCTGATTCTAGGGCTCGGGCCCGATGCAGGCTCGTTCATAATGCTGTTGGCAATGTTTTAGGGGGGTTTGGTGTTCTTTGGTCCAGAATTGGCAGAATTTTGCCCTTTTTGGGTGTTTTGTGGGCGCGTGTGTTTGGGTGAAAACTAAATGAAAACTAGTCGTAGACCTTTTTCTTCTTCTTCAAAGAGTGCAGTGGTTCGATTTTGTTCTGCCTTGCTGAGATTCTTGTGAATCGCTGGAACAAGTGACTGTCCAGGTGAGTTTCAAGAGGATCAAAGTAGTGGAAGTGCTGAAAACAGCAATGTTTTGTGAACAGCGCAATTTGCCATGTTTTGAATATACCAGCATTGCATGTTTTTGGGGGGCTGTTTGGGGGTGTTCTAGATTTGTGAAGAGGGTGTGGGGGTCTGGGAGCACTGGTGGGATAGCATAATTTTTATTGGAAGTGATTTGAAGAAAATCCATGCTGGGAAAGAGGAGTTAGGGCCTAGCTGCAGAGCGCGTTTGGACCGATGTTGACTGTTTGGCTGAAAACTTTCTAAGTATGAGATTTTGCATTTTTGCTTTTTGCCTGTTTGGGGGTGTTCTGCTTTTTGGCGGGTGGATGCAGGGGTCTGGGGGCATAGCTCGGAAGGTCAAATATCGGAATCAAGTGTTTTGGACCAAATCCATGGTGAAAAAGTTTTTGCGTTTTTTTGCTCACTTGCCTGTCTTTGGGGTGCTGTTTGGGGGGCTTCTAGGTTTTTTTGGGGGGGGTTTGGGGTCTGGGAGGACTGCTGGCACAGTCTAATGTTGATTGCATTTGTTTTTCAGGAAATCCATGGTGGAAAAGGGGAGTTAGGGCCTAGCTGCACAGCGCATTTGGACTGAATTCCGGGTAGGCCCGAAATTTGTCTCACTTTTTGCGGTTTTTCTTTTTGGCTGTTTGGAGGGGGGTTAAACTTGTATCCGCCTGGGTTGACGGGTCTGGGGGCATTGCTGTGAAGGTCTAATACTGGATAAAAGTGGTTTGGAGAAAATCGGAGGTGAAAAAGTTTTTCCATTTTCAGGCATTTCGCTCACTTTAGCGTTTTCAGGGGGCTGTTTGGGGGGGTTCCTGGTGTTTGTGGGTGGGTTTTGGGGTCTTGGAGCAACGCTGGGTATGGATACTTTTGATTGCAAGAGGTTTGAAGAAAATCCATGGTGGCAAAGGGGAGTTAGGGCCTAGTTGAAGAAAGCGCTTGACACTATTTTAAGCTTAGGGCTCGTTAGGGTTAGCAGTATTGAATGTGTTTGGGGGTGTTCGAGATTTTGGCAACTGGGTTCTGGGGTCTACTTTTAGAGCACTTGTCGAGAAATGTCTGATTTTGGTTGCAATTGGTTTGAAGAAAATCCATGGTGGGAAAGGGGGATTTGGGCCTACTTTACTTTCAAAGTACGTTTTGTCACCATTTTCCACTAGGCCTCAGACAGGTACAGTATTGCATGTTTTTTGTGGTCTGATTGGTAGTATTCTACATTTTAGCATCTGTGTTTAAGGGGCTGGGAGCACTGCTGGGAAGGTCTATATTTGTTCTAAAATCGTAGTTTACACTACACCTAGCTTGAGGGGAAAGACCTGCCAAACTCGCCCATACTAATTTATCCTTCAAAAGGAAACTCAGAGTACGCCCTTTCGAAACTATTGTACTGTCGATTCTGAAACTGAAAGTGTGACTTTTTGCACTACACAGCGTACGTACCTTATATTTTTTTCTCAGTGGTGTTTTAATATCACTTCCTGTTTTTGCATCAACATTTACAGGGCAGCTTTCACCCTGTGCAATGGAAAAAGGATGAAGTCAGGCTTCACATTAGCGACCCGCAATTCAGCATCCACCAGGCAGACAGTGGACAGGGTGTCTTCCGGTCACCAACATTGATCGACGGAGCGTCAGATAGAATGGAGGAGTACCGCAAATAAGAGGAATGGCTTGATGCATGCAACTTCCCAAATTCAACAGGACAAGTACAACAACATACAGTAACAGTATCCATTCATTTCTACTTATCTTTTAAGTAATGTTATTGCTGTGAACTTCTATGAGTGTGACTCTGCATTTCTTTGCTCTCTGATTCTAAATTCATCCCTAAAGCCATTGTATAGTTTTACTTTGCTATTTTTCAAACTAATTTAATGAACAAAGTGTTTCTCTGAGTGCTGAAATAGGCAAAAACGCAAAATTACTGCAGCCCTGTACTGTCGCATTCTTCAACTTCATGCCTACAGAAGTGCATGCACTTCCTTTATGTCCCTTAAAATATTTATGGATATCTTTGTATCCAAAGATTTGTTTATCCTCATTTGTTGTTTGTCCATGCTGTTTTTTTTCCTCTCTCAACAAAACTTTCCCAAAAAAAACCATTCCCATCCAATTTCCAAACCCTAACCCTCTTCCCCCGGGCTGTGTGGTTTTCATTGATGTGTGAGTAAATGACAGCAATAATTCCAAAAACTTGCTGGGGAGGATAAGGTCATAGCAACTGAAAATGAATTACATTTCAAGGCTGGTGAAGGAATCAAAGGTTATATTCTTACTCAGCTTAGCACAGACCCATGACTATTGGCAAATCAAAGCAGATTTTCATGGGCGCCATCAACTGGATTGATCATGAAGAACATCCTCCTCCTACATGTGGCAAATTATTACGCTGCAGTGTCCTTCACCTTCAGTACTATTTCTTGTAGAAGTAGCCAATGTCATATTACACGCAAGTAGTAGTTATACTTTCAATACTTTAGCATTTGTAAGGCTACATTTTGGCACTGTTCTAGTGTACTGTCACCTGCTATAGTTTCTACCATACCGTTCTAATGCTCCGCTCACGCCAATCAAGGTTTCAATTTCTTTTTTTTTATATGCTGCAACTGCCACTGTGTACCACCACTAGTACCCCCGCAATGATGCCATTTCAACCGCCCAGGATTGCCATCCTTAATCTCCATTTGCCATGCAGCCAGCCCTGTGCCTAGCCCTATTTTCAAACACGAATTACAGGTAAGATAAGCGTTTGGGGGGAGGAAGAATAATGGAAAAGTATGAGAGACGAGAGACTGGCGGTAGTACTAGTAAAGTCCTAGGACAATTGAATTCACTAACTCTGTGAGAGGCACTTACTTTTGTAAACATTTAGGCAATTACTTACACAATTTGAATCAAGAAGCCACTTAAGTTTCAGGAAAACAAACTTACAGTTAACCCCCACCCCCCTCCAGCCTCAACTGCAGTAAAAACACGTATGCTAACTTTAGTTGAAAGTAATAATTATTTATATCCCTAACAAAAATAAACTATCCCACAAGACCCGACCCACCCCCCTACCTAATCCCAACGAATGTCCGTGAAATAAAAAGTCCCCAAAGTCCAAAAAACCCAACTCCCAATTCCCACCCCCCAAAAGACTTTAAAAAAGGGGCAAGGGACAGTCTCTCCTTCTCTAATGCCGCCGGCGGCGTACTTTTTGGGCCAGGTGGTCATGCTCCTTGCGGAGGTTCTTGAGCAGGATTCTCAGTTTCTTCTTCTCCTGCTCAAGGTAGGACACCCTGAGGCTTAGGCGGTGCACGTGTGCCTTGCACCTGCTGTGGGGGGCAGCTGATTTTTTGGCTGCTTGGTGGTGGCGGGTGGCTGCGGTACCACGGCTCCGTACCGCTGGAGGCCTGCGCTGACTGGCTGACCCAGGGTGCGCGGAGGAGGATGCAGCTGTCCCTGTGGATGTTGTGGTCGACTGCGTGTCCTCCTCCTTCTGGGCCACCAGCCGCCGATATTCGGCGACAGTCGCCTTCAGTTTCCGTTGCCGGGCCCGTCTAGCCAGCTCCTTCCGTGACAGTTTGGAAGGAGCATCTATATGAAGAAAGAAAACATAGTCTGTAATCAATGCTCTTTAAGATTAACACAAAATAATTCAGCAGAAAGTTGTGTCACAGTAGAACTAGCAACTTGCAAGCACAGTACATAACATTTGTGGCCTGTATCTATCTAACCTCCCACTTCTTCAGCCTTGCTCTAACATTAGTGGGAGTTTCAGGAATCAATTCTATGAGCACTATGGACTCACTCCATTAGAGTCGACTATGACAGTACACCAGTCTTATTCTTCTTCTTCTCTCTAGTTTATCAAAATTGGTACGTAAACTTCTGGAAGCCGGCATAATGCCAGTGCAGTCAACTTGCACGCCATGATGACACAGGCTTGCGTTACTGTACCAGTCCAGTACATGCAGGTGGTGAAGCTCTTACTTTTCTATTACGGGTCTCACTGAGAATACTCTGTTACAAGGGCTACTGCTTAATTAATTTAACATTCACCCTACAGTCCCAATGACTACTAGAAAAGGAAAATGAAGAAGGTAAATAATATGATTATCTATCTCTTCACAGGATATGTATTTGATTACATATGGGATGACTTTAGGTGCTTTGTATTTTATTGAGTGAACACGATTAGGCCACACATGAATGACAGAGTTGTACTAAAATTATTAACAGAGGTAGTGAGTGGCCCCCGTAATCGCCAGATATATGCTGTGCTTGCAATACAAAGTAATGCTACTATTCATGGTAGTATTCAGAAAACCTACAACTTCTTTTCCTTTCCTTTCCTACACTGGAACAGACGTGCGGGTGTGGTGTTACATGCTCTTCAAAGTAACACTTAGTTCATCCAGTGACCGTCTACTCTCTCTACATACACATATGCTACCTATGAGTCAGATAGTACCATGATCCAGGCATCCATCCATTCAAAGTAAATGTCAATCATTCTTCTTAATGTCTCAAGTGGACGGTAAACATCGTTTACCACGATGTTTTTACAACGCGGTACCTTTACCACGCGGCCGTGACAACGCAAGTCGTTACCACGACTTGCGCTGGAGGGCGCTAAAGGATTACAAATAGTTAATTTACTATCCCAACACATTCCCTAGGGTCCACGGGGACTGGTGTTAGAATAGTAAATTATACTATTGGAAACCGCGCCCCCAACGCAAGTCGTGGTAACGACTTGCGTTGTCACGGCCGCGTGGTAAAGGTATGCGTTGTGACGGTACGCGTTGTACCGTCATACATCCCAAGTGGACAAACCTTACTTTTTCTGACGGGAAAAGAACATTTTCATTTTATTTTGGAAACCGAAAGCCATGCATCCGTGCTTGACTTGCATTTGAATTTCAACCAAAGGATATATTGCGCACACATACAGTTTCTGTTTCACCCACCCAGGCAGTCCTCTTTCCTTTCTCCTTCCACCCATCCTTGCTTCATCCTTCAACCGGACATGCATCATATTCCCAGCCACTTAGGGCAGCATTCAAAAACACGTATCATTCTTTGACAGTTATCATTACTTTTAACTCACTCGTTCTTCCACACTTACTTACACCCTTCTTTCCCTTTTCGTTCATCCCATCCATTAAGTTAATCTGTGATCTGATTTGGATTCTCGAAAAAACTTTCACAGCTGAGTTGAAGTCAATTTAGAGGAGGCTACTACCAGGTTAATAAAAACTTAGTTCTAAATTTGTAAGTCTTCTTAACAGTATAGTATACTTGTACTGCACAACATATACTACACCCGTACAGAGAGCACACTCTGCAGTCTGCTATCTCAATAAGTAAGGAATATAATAGCTTACCACTGTCTGCTACTACTATGGCATCCCCCACAGCAGCTTCCGCTGGCTGTTGCACCGCCTCCGACCCAGGAGTGCCCACCTCCGCGCTGGCCCCAGCACAGGTGGATGGTTGTGCCGATGTTCCACCTAAAAAATAAATTTCAGATTCTTAGATGCCATATACACCACTCCCTAGTATTTTGTCTAGGAATGAAAAAATGTCACTACAACTACACAAACAAATGTAATAATTTGTGACTGTCTAGTCAAAACTAAAAATTGCACTTTTTTTCAGGGAAGGGTGTTGTCTTGCTACACTTTTTGGCACAACTGATGAATGCTTGCTTTTTAACATGCACGGTTTTTCTCATAACAGACAGAAGCTTCCCTTCTAAGAACAAGAGCAACATCAGATCATCATCAGTAGGATGGAGTCAGCAACGATTCAGCACCACAAAGAAGATTTGAAGTTCCAACCAGGTGAGGGCTCCCCCACAATTAATGTGTGAGATCACTAAGCACTTTTCTATTTTCAATCCACCGTTTATGTTGTATGATGAACTTGATTTTAATAAATGTTTTTACTTTTAATAAAGCTTTTAAACTTACAAAGACTCTGTGGTTTTTAGTCATGAGTGAGTGAGCGAAAGGGTTTGCAATTTGCAAGCATGAGTCCGTTGCTCTGACAGTTCTGGACTCTGACTCCGTAGTCTTATGTCCTGGGTTGGGTAATCATCATTGGGGATCAATCAACGATGAATTAGGGAGCTAAATGACTGTGTCACACTAGCTAGTCAGTAAGGAGATTGGGGGTTCAAATTCTGTTATGACTGAGGTATGTGGAAAGTCTAACTGCGCCTATTTTAATTGATAAACAATGCACTCTTTAGTGTCCATAGTTCTGTTTGTGCAGAATTGTCCCTGCAACAATAGTTCCAATCCAATCAAAAAGTAAACTAGTATCTTATTCTTTCTTGGTGGTCATTGACAGTTTATTGTTGGGAATTGTCAAAGCATAAACATTTAGAAGACTTCAAAAAACATTACTGACAACCCAGAGGACTGCAATCAGTGCATAGAGCTAATGCTGAATACAATGGGAGTTTCGTTTAACACCTTTTGCCAACTGTGCAAGCTTAGTTAGCTACACAGACAGACTAATATTAATAATCTAGTAGTACCACAGGGAGTCATAGTTATCGGCAGGATAAGAATTTAGAAACAGTCTACAAAAAGATCAAAGACGATGTAGGAAAAATCGAATGTGGAACGTTAGTAAAAAATAGGTACTCTAAAAGATAGGGAAGTATAATTATTAATATTAACATGAAAACTTACTGGGGCCAGCAGAGGAGCCCTCGCCTGACCGATCCTGGCCTTCCGAGTCCTCGTCCGCCGGCGCCGCTACCTCCTCCGCTGTCCTCTTGCCCCTGGGGGGAGCTGATGTACAACATGAAAGAAAGACCCAAACATGGATGATTGTTGTCAACCAAATCAAACATTTCAAAAGAACAATAACAAATTATTTCGAGGAAATTGCAAATAGACAACAATTGCACTACATTTATCGACCTATCTGATGTGGTCTACTAGGATATTAGTATTGCTGGATTGGCGGACCGTCGACTTGTAAAGTTATTTAACTCACTAAACAAACGACAAAAAGGTTCGACAAGGACTGGCAGGCAGCACTACGCAGCACGCGAAATGACAGACAAAGTCCATTGTGATTGCAGTCCAGTGAGAACACTAAAAAGTAAGTTTCCTACTAGATAACCAGTCATTAAAATGCTCAAACTATCAATCCACCACCACTATCTCTTCTTAGTGGCATGTGTACAAAGGAAGAACTGGACTTGAGTCTCTAAGGGCAGATTTACAAGTCCCTTGCGGATCTTTTGCTCCATCGTTGCGTGACTTTTGTGACGCAGCGGCAGCACTAAAGAGGCGCCATGGTGTGGGGTATACTAACAACGTGACGCATCTGGGAGATGCATCACGTTGTAAAGCCCTGCACCATCACGGGGTGTTCTGGCGCAAGGGAGTGCGTTCCTGCGCAGGAACGCATTCTAAAAGTGGCTGAGTGAAATCTACAAGATATCACTCAGTCACTTTTAGGCCAATGCTGCCTCACTCAGTCAAAACCCTGCGCCTGTTTGAATCAGACGTACGGCTTGACGCAGCTTTGGGGAGATAGGGCACCCCGGAGCATTGCTGGAACTGCTTCGTGGGTGCGACGCAACTCCAGCAATGCGCTGCGTTTAGGGCACAGATGTGTGACGCTTCTGTGTCGTTTTTGCCCCATGGTGCGCTGCATTGTAAATGCGGCGCACCATGGGTGGTGGAGGGGTGGCGCACAATTACTGGTGCATCCCTGCTAATTTGCAGGGATGTGCCAGTAATTATAAATCTTCCGCTTAGTGTCTAGCTTTACGCAGTTCTGTAAAGTACACTCATACATAATTACTCAGGCCAATGAAATGAGCAAAAAAAATCGAAAACAAATAAGCATGAGTAGCACCGCCACTGAGAAGGAGAGCAGTGCACCTGAAATGCAATCACAGAACATTTTGAAACATAATTTACCTACAATCTAATCGGCAGCATTATTGCTCTTCGGAAAAAACTAAAATTTGCAATATGATAACACATAGAGCAGGAGAAAACAGAGTTGTGATTAAATACCTACTACTACTCACCAAGTCCGGGGATCTCGACGCCTAGCAGGTCGAGCAGGTCGCGTTCACCGTCCAGGATGTCGGACCACCGGTGCGTTGCCTGGTTGTAGGTGCGCCGGACCCGAGAGTGTTGATACATGGCCCTGCACACCTTCTCCCACCGCTTCCGACGCTCCCAGAGCCCGTACCCGCTAGCGATCCTGCCGCCTGCCGCAATGGTCTTGGGGAGGCGGCACTGCACATAGTAAACCAGGGCAGCCACCTCCTCCGCGCTGAAGATCTCCCGGGCTGTGACTAGCTCCCCCCGCAATCGCCCGCATGGGAGCCGGGTAAGGGTGCAGGACCCTTCCCCTTCTCCTTCCCGGCTCCCTTTGCCATGGTCCTGTACAGCAGAAAGAAAAAAAAGGAAAGAATAGAGAAAAAGTAAAGTAAAAAAAAAAGTTTAAAAAAGTAGCTTTAAAAGTAACGAAAAGTTGAAAAAAACACAAAACATAGATCTGGAAAAAAAGAGGGATAGATATAGAGTAGAAAAGAAAAAAGTCCAAAGAAACAAAGGATTGCACAGATGAAAGGAGAATTAGAAAGCATGCACAGAACCATAGCAATGAATGAAAAGCAAGATGGCTGCGCCCATTGAGGATTGCGTGGGTAAGTTTGCGTGATTTTTCCCCCGCGAGTACGCAAAAACACGTGCAAACTTGTAATAGCGCGTCGCACACAAAGCGACATTGTCAATAGCGCCTCAAAACGGAAATACGCATCGCGCACAAGATGGCCGCTCCCATGTACGACCGCATGGGCAACCTCGCGGTCGGTGCGCTGCAAGCGGTCCGCAAATAAGCAAAAAACCGGGCGAACGCGCAAAAAAAAGAACTCCGCAAATTCGCACAAATTCACGGATTGCAAGTTCGATTTCGAGTGAATTCGCGCCCCGCGAATCTTGCGAAATTGCAGAAAAACGAATTTTGCAAAACTGAAGGCACTTAGCAGGTGCAAAAGTTCGAGCTAATTTGTAACCATTCCATGTAGTGCTTCTTGAGGGGCCCCTCCAGAGTTCAGTTGCTACTTGCAACTATTCTCTGACCCTGCTCAGGGTCAGAGAATAGTTACAAGTATGGCACAATGATCCTGTAAAAAAAATTAAACTGCAACAGAAAGCACTTACTAAGCATGGGCGAATTTTGCGAATCTGGCGTTCGCGAATTTGCGTATTTGCGAACTTGCAATCCGCAAAATCCGCGAACTCTCGCGAATTTGTGGATTTTTATTTTTTTGTGTTCGCAAGGGTTTCTGCCAGTTCGCGAGGGTTTTGTACCAGTTCACAATTGCGAACTTACTTGTCGGCTCGCAACAGTCGCAACTTTGTTGTTTCTATGTCTGGTTCATCATCACAGGTTCACAGCACCCTCTGTTTCACCACTGCCACCCTCTGAATAACCCATGCCACCCTCTGGTACATCACTGCCACCCTCTGATTCATCACTGTAGATTATGGGGGGGAAAAGCAAGCACACCTGCCCTGCTTCAACTGACATGAATTAATTTGGGGTTGATTAAAGTGTCACAGAATTTAAACTTCCTGTCTGGCACCTGCTTCCTTATCTGTAATTCGCTTTCTGTTGCAGTGCAATTTTTTTTCCCAGGACCTTTGTGGCCTACTTGTAGCTATTCTATGAGCCTGCTGTGAGGGTCAGAGCAGGGTCATAGAATAGTTGCAAGTAGGCAACTGAACTCTGGAGGGGCCCCTCAGGAAGCACTACAGGGAATGGTTACTAATGATGAGTTTGAACTTTTGCACCTGCTGAGTGCTGTCAGTTTTGCAAAACTCGTTTTTCTGCAGAACAGCAACTGTACGTAGGCAACTGAACTCTGGAGGGGCCCCTCAGGAAGCACTACAGGGAATGGTTACTAATGATGAGTGAACTTTTGCACCTGCTGAGTGCTTTCAGTTTTGCAAAACTCGTTTTTCTGCAGAACAGCAACTGTAATGCCCCAAACAAACTTACTTGTGAAATTTGATTTCTAATCCAAAAGTGATCCAAAGAAAGTCAAAAAGGCCTCAAATCCAAAAAAGTGCTGGTAAATGTCAACCTGAGGAGTTATTCTGATAAAAATCATAATTTTCAGAAGGTTTATGCTGCTTGCTGGTGGATTTCTTGTACAGAATTGCAAATTTTGTAATTTCGTGAGTGCGAGATTGTTGCTGCCCGCCGCATCTACATGTTTGCAATTGCGAACTCTCGCGATGCGTTGCCAAACTCCCGCGGGATCCCGCAGCAAGATCCAAAATGGCGCAGCACTCGCAAAATATTGAGAAAAACAACTCGGCAAACGCTGAATGACGGTAAGTGAACGCCGCACGCCGCAAGCCGCAATATTGTATCACCAAGCAAAAAAATCCGCTGCGTGCGAATTTGCAGATGTTCGGTAAATTCGCGAGAGTTCGCGGATTGCGAATTTACCGATAATAATCCAAACGGCGAGCGAAATGGATTTTCCGCCCATGCTTAGCACTTACAGCTAAGGAAGCAGGTGCCAGACTTAAAGCTCAAATTTAGTGACACATTAACCAGCCCCAAATGAATTCATCTCAGTTGAGGCTGGGAAGGTGTGCTTTGCTTTCCCCTTATAATCTACAGTGGTGAACAAGAGGGTGGTAGTGGTGAACCAGAGGGTGCTGTGATAAACCAGAGGGTGGCAGTGGCAAACCAGAGGGTGGCAGTGATGAACCAGAGGGTGGCAGTGATGAACCAGAGGGTGGCAGTTGTGAACCAGAGGGTGGCAGGGATGAACCAGAGGATGCCAGGGATCAACCAGAGGGTGGCAGTGATGAACCCGAGGGTGGCAATGATGAACCAGAGGGT
Source organism: Lissotriton vulgaris (assembly GCF_964263255.1). NCBI lineage: Eukaryota > Metazoa > Chordata > Amphibia > Caudata > Salamandridae > Lissotriton > Lissotriton vulgaris. The sequence continues at coordinate 1,452,517,298 of NC_141685.1, forward strand.
GGCAGTGGTGAGCCAGAGGGTGGCAGTGATGATCCAGAGGGTGGCAGTGGCAAACCATAGGGTGGCAGTGATGAACCAGAGGATGGCAGTGATGATCCAGAGGGTGGCAGTGGTGAACCAGAGGTTCGCAATATTGAACCAGAGGGTGGCAGTGATGAACCAGAGGGTGGCAGTGGTGAACCACAAGGTGATGAACCAGAGGATAGCAGTGATGAACCAGAGGGTGGCAGTGGTGAACCAGAGGGTGGCAGTGATGACCCAGATGGTGTCAGTGTCAAACCAGAGGGTGGCATTGATGAACCAGAGGGTGGCAGTGGCGATCCAAAGGGTGGCAGTGGTGAACCAGAGGGTGGCAGTGATGATCCAGATGGTGTCAGTGTCAAACCAGGGGGTGGCATTGATGAACCAGAGGGTGGCAGTGGCGATCCAAAGGGTGGCTGTGATGAACCAGAGGGTGGCAGTGATGAACCAGAGGGTGGCAATGGTGAACCACAAGGTGATGAACCAGAGGATAGCAGTGATGAACCAGAGGGTGGCAGTGGTGACCCAGAGGGTGGCAGTGGTTACCCAGAGGGTGGCAGTAATTAAACAGAGGATGGCAGTGATGATCCAGAGGGTGGCAGTGGCGAACCAGAGGGTGGCAGTAATGAACCACAGGGTGGCCGTGATGAACCAGAGGGTGGCAGGGATGAACCAGAGGAGGCCAGTGATCAACCAGAGGGTGGCAGCCTTGAACCAGAGGGTGGCAGTGATGATCCAGAGGGTGGCAGTGTGGAACCAGAGGGTGGCAGTAATGAACCAGAGGGTGGCAGTGGCAAACCAGAGGGTGGCAGTGATGAACCAGAGGGTGGCAGTGGCAAACCAGAGGGTGGCAGTGAAGAACCAGAGGTTGGCAGTGATGATCCAGAGGGTGGCAGTGACGAACCAGACGGTGGCAGTAATGAACCAGAGGGTGGTAGTGATGATCCAGAGGGTGGCAGGGGTGATTCAGAGGGTGGTAGTGGTGAACGAGAGGGTGCAGTGATGAACCAGAGAGTGGCAGTGGTGAACCAGAGGGTGGTAGTGGTGCACCAGAGGGTGACAGTGGTGAACCAGAGGGTGACAGTGGTGAACCAGAGAGTGGCAGTGGTGAACCAGAGGGTGCTGTGATGAACCAGAGGGTGGCAGTGGTGAACCATAGGGTGATAGTGATGAACCAGAGGGTGGCATTGGTGAACCAGAGGGTGGCAGTGATGAACCAGAGGGCGGCCGCGATGAACCACATGGTCGCAAACAGGCAGGACACATAGAAACAACATTGTCGCGACCGTTGCGACCACACAAGTAAGTTTGCATTCCCGAACTTGTAAAAAACCCTCGCAAACTGGCAAAAACCCTTGCGAACACGCAAAAAAAAGAAATTCGCAAATTTGCACAAATTCGCAGATTTTGCTGATTGCGAGTTCGCTTTTGCACAAATTTGCGGATCGCGAATTCGCAAATTTCGCCCATACTTACTTGTTACTAGTCTGTCTGTAGCTTCCTTTCTTCTGCTTTGTAAGTCAGCTTTCCTACCTCCCAATATGTTGTAGACTGCCTAGAGGGGGTGCTCTTAGCCTCAGAGAACCCATTGGTCATATACTGCTCCTACGTGCAGATTGCAAGCCCATTGCCCAAGTAAGGTATTCTACGCATGTTTGTTGAGATAAGAAGGCTCAACCTCTAAAACAAGAGAGTGACCATAGTCACATTCACACCCCAAAGTTGTGAGTTCCTAGCTAGGTCTAGTATAATTGGCGGCAGTTGCTGAACTGATGACTGTGCACCATGGCTGGGAGGAAGTACAAGGAGGACAGCCCCAATGCATTTGCCAACCAAGGCTATATGCTATTTTTTCTCAAAATATCAGATACATCAATAGCTCCAGCCACTCCTTAACAGCTTGTCTTGAGTCTTTTTAAAAACATTGCCCCCAACAAAATGGTTGATCCAATATTTTTGATAGAAGATACTGTAATGTATCCAATTTGTAGTGACTGATGTGCCTGGTGTATTTTGCTATAAAAAATTATCATATCTGGCATCTAAGAAATGGCATCTAAGAATTGTGCAATCTTTTTTTCTAGCCTTTCCAACCACCAGAACAGGGGCCAGCAGTGATGCGGCCAGCCAGTCTGCAAATGTGGGAGCAGAAGGGGATGAGCCATTGGCAGGGACAGGCAGTGGTATGTCATATTGTTTGCTTATTGACACTTAGTTATTAACTCACTATAAAGGTGTAGTGCTGCCTTGTGAACAACAGGTGAACACAGCAGGATTGAGCTAAGTATCAAATGACCACTACTATCTTCAACTCAGCAGAGAAAGTTTTGTGAACAAGACCTTTAACTACGGGTTGACAGAAAAGGGAAAGAAAGATGGAAGGAGAAAGGATGGGTGAAATGTAATATGACAGGAGAAGAAGTATGCATGGGTAAAAGAAGATGCATATACTATATGTGGCTGTTAGGATGCATGGGTGGGTAAAGGATGGATAAAAGATATACGTGGGGAAGTCTGCCTGGGTGGGTGAAAGTGTGTGTGTGAAAGGATGTCTTCCTGGGAGGGTGATTTGAATCCTGTGGTGGTTTCTTCTAATCAAAAGAAACATAAGGATGCATGTGTGGGTAAAAGACAAAAGTTAGTTGCTGAAATGTTTGTTGAGACTAGTGAGACAGAGAACTATGTTTGGATGGATGGCTGTTTCGAGAGCTGCATCATGCCGAGGCTGGAGAATATTGAATCCAAGCAGGAAAGGATGGAAAGGCACCTGAAGAAGTTTACTATCTCTCCATTAGTGCCCGCATCAACCCCTTTTTTAATCTTTTTCTGGGTGAGAGTTGGGGATGTATTGTAGTTCCTATATTGCCAATAGGCTCTGCGCATTGGAATTATATATTCAGCAGGGTAGACGTAGGACTGAGGTCAACTAGGTCTCTACTGACTATATTAGACTTAAGGTTTGCCAGCTAGCTCAGTGGTCACTAGAAACTTTCTCGAATAAATGAGGAGTAGTTGAACCTCCCTGGATAGACAAGAAGGGATTAGCTTCCGACAACCATATAACATGACAACTTTGCTTCCTCAGAATAAGAGTAAATCTCTAGAGTCATGTGAAAACAATAGACAGATATTTCAATCAGTCAATTGTGCGTTCTTAGTTTCACCAGAGTGCAGAGAAGAGAGAGACGGGCGTTTTCAAAAAAAGGTATTATTTATTGAGCAGTCTTCCTTCTCATGCAAGAGAAATGAATTGCCACAATTGCAATACTTAATACAAAGTAAAGTACGTTCAGTAAAAGGAGTATTATGAAATAATACTGTAAAAGCATTGATATGGTTTCTTAGCCATAGGAAACTTTAAAATGGATAAAATATATACATACATATATACATTGGCGAACGTGCTCAACTCGTGCTTCTAAAGTACGCCTACCCCGGTGTACCTGACTTAAGCCTAATACGTGGGAAGGAGTGAGTAAGTAGCAGTTTAAGTTAAGTTGGTTTTGCCAAGAATCTGATTCAAAAATTCTCTTTAAGGGTTTAGTCAGCACTGTACCTTGGGAATAGAATGTAGGAGGTCTGGTATCTCTTTCCTCAGGACTTGATATCCCAGCAACCCGCAAGGGTAGGCTGGAAACGCCGGAGCTGGATTTTCTCAGCAGGAGATAAGACAGCGTCTTTCTCAGCGCGTCAAAGAGGAGGGGCAGCATCCGTGGGCTCTCGCATCAGCTGGGTTCTTGGGCAAGTAGATAGCTGCTCTGCTCCAAAACCACCACTGTGTGTTTGCTTAAGGCAACGTTGGTATATTTATACCTGAAAGGTGCAGAGTTTGACGTAAGGTTTGGACATAAGACGTCAATAAAGATGTCACTAAGAACTGGCCTTTCTTACAGTGCTCGCAGGAGTTCTATTACAAATCAAAACAAAGCAAATGGGGATTTCCCAGGTTGCTGGAGGTTTGGTGTGTCGAATGAACTCGTTGTGCTTTCTAGGAATCCAAGGAAGTAGCTTTTGCCGTGCCTTGGACTGCAAGGGCTATTTGCTTAATATGGATCTGATTCTTATGCCATTATAGCGATATTATTGATTATAGCCATACAAGGCCATAAAATAGCAATATTGATTCAGGTTCCTAGATAAAAACACAATAGGGCATTGTTGGTTTTTTTTTTATTTATGGACAATTTAGTTTTTGAACTACTCTTGGGCACTACTTGGACAGTGGCTGGGATTAGGGAGAAGGGTGGGCCAGTTGTGGGCTTGGTAGGTTAGATTTATTCAGGGAATAAAGTGTTAATACTTTTACATTATGAATGATTTTTAAAAAAGTGTAGGGTTATTGATTTACTTCGCACTGCTGCCTTTATTGCAGCCAGTGAAAACAATCTGCTGATAGTATAAACAACAAAATAGTTATGCGGTACCCTCCCTCATCTTACTTCTCTCTACTCCTAGTCTCTGCCATCTACTCTGCTACTATATTTTATCATTAACGCTTCAGGACACGGAGATGGTGGGTGTGAATTTCCATTGTATGGAATGCTTGCCGTTCAACAATTAATCAATCAACCACAGTTCACCTATCTTACCTGATTAGATGAAGCGAGGGCTGCATGGATCCCAAGTTGCCATGGTGGTGGTAGTAGTAATAGCAGCATGCATTACTAGAGTTTTAACATTGAAGGCAAAGTCATCAGAACTGACTCAGTCTCCCGCTTCCTCTGAGTCCCAGGCGAACTCAAACTTTAGAATAAGGAGACTATTCATTGCAGGGAAGTTAACAAATTGAAATAAAAACTAGGTTAATGCTGTTATCATATGCAAGCTTCGAAAACAAATGACAGTCACCAGAGACTAGACTACCAGAACAGACTTAGACACAAGAAGAGTGACAATAGAAATATGAATCATGCTAAGCATCGAATATTGTAATTAATCAGAACAATGTTGAGCTAGTAAAAGTTACAAAATGAAGTCAACTTGATCTACTACGAACTGCACAAATTGGACATGCTTAACCTTAGAAACAAATAATACAGTGCCTGCATGATAATGCTGCCACTGAGATGTTCATCTGTTAAAAATATCATACACATTGCAGGGGTAGCTAATATAATAAATTGCCAGTGTGGGCTGATGAATAAGATCCTCCTCACCCTGCACTGAGTTGGTGTTGCTTTCCCACATCTGCCCCACCAAGTGGGGATTAATTAATGGTGTTAAATTGTTAAGTCACACCTCAATAAATCACACAGCTACGGTGGAAAATTGTTAGGGGTTTGATGACTAGACGGGAAGGGGGATTTGGGGAAAGGTTAACACAGAAAAACACTATGTAAGGACAACATTCTTCTTGGCAATGAGCAGCTGACCATCAGAAATCTGTTATTGGAGGTAAAGGAAATGAAGGAACAAATGAGTTCAGCTAAACTAAACCAAATTGTCTGTTGACCCCCAGAGAAAGCAAGTTACATTATTATGATCTGTCCTACAGAGTTTTGAAAGATCTTGAATATATCACAAAATAAACTTATTGTAGGATTCAAGTAAACAACACAAACACATGCAGTTCAAATGATAACTAAAAGAAAAAAATTATACTGTACTATCAAATTGGGACTGGGAGTTGCATCTGTATTGATTCCTCTTGTACGATCCGTCAATCTTTGGTGCCTGACAGATGTGGTCCAGTAAGGTAAGCGTTGGATTTCCATTTTAGTGCTGGATAACAGGGGCTATAGATTGGAAAACAAAAATAATATTGAAGAATCAAGGACTAGAAGGAAGAAAAAAGTTAAACTTAATACTATGAGTTCACCGGGAATACTCAGAGGAAGCACAAGAGGAGAAAAGAGTAGTCCTTTAGCTTTTGCATCAATTCATTTTATGCTTGGTGTGTACACAAATGGGTGAGGCCAATTTGACAACAACCAGCGAAAAATTTGTGTAGGCTAGATTTGCGTTTGCAAACATTGCATTATCTAAGGGACTGTTGGGTATAAGTTTTGAGGTATATAAAGCATAAAAAACAAAAAAACAAAGCAGTGTGGACTGTGTGGAGTGTACACTGTGAAGGAATCGTGCTATCATATCTCTGAAAGGGGAAGGAAAAAAAATAACCTTCAGGGGCAAATGATTGATCAGCCGTTGGTACTTGGGCAACCAACATTGTGAATATCAAATCTAATTGATCACTAATACATGAAGCGTTACAGTCAGTTACTGCCTGCCACCACATGAATCATCTTTTCTTAATATCAACACACATATTGATGACATATCATTACAACAAGTTCACATCAGACCCGGATTTCCCAACATAGAAGTCGAATCTGTTGCAAAGTACTCACAGCACCAATGGTGCAACCTTTTTTGCTGAAAGGCCATTCAGAAACAGATTTCACATGGCAGGTGATAGATAGCCTATTACCAAGCACAAAGGGTGGCAACCAACAGTCTATACTAAATCGCCTCGAATGTAAATGTATCTACAACTGCAAGACAATTGAAAGAGGCATGAACACTCTTGATGAGTGGAACACATGTTTCTAATACAGACCCTGTGCCGTAAATCTATGCCAACCCACGGAATAATGGATATTCCGAAGAAACAATGGCTATACGCATATCCCCAAAGTGTTTACAGTTGTCATACTCAAATGTGACCATCCTTGCATATGAATGACAGCCTTTAAACAGGGCCCATGTGCCCTTCATCACAGCTTCTCACATTTAATTTTTTTTATGTGTGTTGTCCTTTCATTGATAGCAATACTTATATGAAAAATAATAATTTACTGACTACACCCATATATCCTATGTGACTATCCATGCATATGAATATCAGACTTGTAATAGAGCCCATGTGTCCTTCATTATTGTAACTTGCAAATCGTTCTCAATTGTTCTGTTCTTGCATTTATAAGCAATACTAATTTAAATAAGTTTTTGACACATTAATTTTAATGTATATGCCATGATATCAATCGCTATATTTTACTTTCGTTCACATATGTCAAATGCTTAATAATGTAGTCAAGCGGTCTCCAAAACACTGCCCGTATGTCATTCTCCATCTGGAGCCGCTTTCCCTTTGGTAACACACAGGCGCGTAATCATTGACTCCATGCCTTTATTACACATGCGCACGGCCCAACACACTAATCCTGGAAGCTTAAATACTTTAAATCCCGGCATGCCCCGCGCCTGCAGCTTCAGCAGTCACGGCAGCCGCAAGGACGATTGAACTTTAAACCACTACCAGCAGGAATTCTCTGTAAGTGCCCGGCTCAAAGCCGCATTGGTTCCACATTTAATACCGCCCTAATCAAAATCCTGGTGGAACCTCCAGCGGTTGACACGCTCGCAATTATCTATTTCAGAACCTGATCAGAGGCCACATCTCAACGAAGGTAACTATATGCACCCCTGCGCTAGCCGCCCACAGGTTATTTAACTTAGCCGTGCTCATCCTGCCTTAACCCACGTGTTTTGCCTGTCTATAAAATTTCAGATATAGAGGCCCCCCGAAGCACTGTCATTGAATTACTTTGGCTTCCTGCAATTTAGTTAACTATGTAAGCATCCTTACGCTCAGCTCTCCTTAGAGTTACCGTGTTTGCAAATAGTGTCTCTCTAGGCAAAATATATATATTTTTACTCCTTCCAGGCAAAGCATTCACATACAATGTCGCCATCCACTATGGCTTACTACTTGGGACTAGTTTAATTACTCCAGTAATGAGATCATTTTACCTTTTGACAAGTAAGACACTGACACATTTATTTAATTATTGATTAAATTAGTAGGAACATAGCCAAGTGCATTTACACTCGTGTTCTGTCTAACTACAGATCTCCTCCACTCAGAATATGAATGCTTCCCCTCCAAACTGTACTAAGATACGGATGACTGTCTACTTTCCATAAATTAGTAAGTAGAGGCATTAGCACCCTGGAAATCCCCAGCCCTTGCTATTCATGAAATTACAGTTGCATGTGATATACTGATAATTGCTGTCCTTGAATAGGCACACTAAGCACTGTGGCACTAAGCTGGAATCTAGTAACAAAACACAGCTAAACACGACTGCTGAACTCGGCCTGCGTTTATGCATAAGCCCCCGCGCATCTCCCATTGAGCTACATGAGATGCCCAGTCCTAAGTTCATGGGTAATTGTCCCAGCACCGGGAGCACAATGGCACAGTATTAAAGCATTTAACTGCTCATTAGGGCTCAGCGCTAAAACATTTTCTTTTAATTCAGTTTCAGAACGCTCACCCAGTCCTGCTGATGATCTAAAGTATCCAAAGGTCGAAACGTTGTCGTCCCCCTGTTGAAAATCCCCCCACTTGTACATATCGTTCTGGATTTCTATGTCTATTTATGTGATATTTTGTGTAGTGTCACCTCCACTTAGTCACGTTACGCACCCTTGTCACTTATGTGAGCACCTGAATGTATCTATGTAAATATCAATCTGCATAGTATGATTAAATGACTATTCGTTGCCCTATGAAGCGTGCTCCCTTAGCGATTTCTTCATTAGACCAAATAATACTTAACCTTGTGTTACTGGACCTTATTAGGCCTACCTTGAACCATTGTCCTCATTATAAATTTTAAACCCCAGGTTTCGCTTATCGGGGTACCCTTGTTTCCCAAACATAACCTGAGTGGACATCATATCTCAAAACAGGATGTTTTGTATACTGAACCTTATATAAGTTATTTAGGCCTTTGTGCTTTCACGTAATACAAACATTTATGGAGATACTAGTCAAATTTGATATATTGACATCTTCAGAACATCGTTCAATATTAGACATTACCTTTGAATCTAACTCTCATTTAGTTTTGTTGACTTTACCACTCAGACAAGGTTTGGGGTATTATCTTCTTAATTCCCTACTTATTATATATCACTCATTATTATATAATATACATCTGGCTAGTTGGTTTTTAGTATAATATAAGGTTATTATCGTAATTGACATCTATAAAACCAAGCAGTTTGATATATCTTCGAAATCTTGTCGGACAGAACAATAAAGTTTCTATGTTTTTCAATATAGTCTGTTCTCTTTGACCATCATCATTTCAGTCTGTTTTCTCTGACCATCATCACTTCGGTCACATGACACTTTTTAGAATCACATGACTATCATGTGACCAACCATAGAGCATATAATGTGTAGAATGGCACCAACACATTTGATACTCTTTTTCCGAAGGCATCACCGGCAGCCATCCTTAGCCTGGTCCTACCTGGAGCCTCCTTTTATCAGGTACATATTAGTTTGCAGTTATAGGGACCTCGCTTCACTCTGAAGCTGCAGTTTAACACGCTCATAGATATATTTTGTTACATTCTTTTTTAGATAAGTCCTTTACTGTGCATGCCTACTCAGCTACATATTTGGAACACTATCGCCTATCTAGCGCTTGTTCCAGTTTCTTCGTTGAATCTCTTCCATCGCAAGGTAACTACGGGTTCACTGTTACTCTGATTATTAATGTATACGTCCTTTTTTCTCTTATTAAGGTCTCCGTTTTGACAATAGATTGTGTATTGTTTTTTCAAAGGCTTTCCAGAATATCACATTACTGATATTAACATTTAGCGGGACCAGGTCGCTTTTCTAATATACCTACACAAGGCTTGTTTGATAACCAGGTATTGGTCTTAACAATTCTCTTTAGATCATAAGGTCATGGAAACTCACAGTTATATCTATGTTAGGGATATTTTTATCTCTTTTTAATCAATTTACTTAAAAAAATAGTTGTCTCTTATTCTTTTTTGTAGACATCCCACCTTTTCATGATATCTTTTATTTTAAAATTAATAAGACATCGCTGCACATTCGGTGCACCGCATTTTTATCAGGTAAATCCTCTTTGTCATTGTGGTTTATCAGTTTTCAATGAACATGTATAATACCACTGAATCAACATCTATTGGGATAGATTAATGTTAGCTACTTTGATTTTTATAACCAGTCTAAGTTTATCGGTCCGCTAATATCAGCTGAAATTTTGGAGCATGATGATTGCTCACACTGTTACCGAACAGTCTCTTTATGATCTTATTGAAATATTAACGTTGACTTATTGCTTTCAATTGCATAATTGACGAGTCAAAATCTCAATATTTTTTGTTTAAATGGAACTATATAGATAGCTTATACAAACAGCAGCTACTGTGTACATTAATGATGATTAGACCTCATTATATAGGTCCATAATAATGGTGATACATACATTTTTTTCAGCCATCAGAATCAAGAACATCCACCAACTAGTTGCAGGTTTTATTCACTAGGAACTAATCACATTGAAACAGGATCTGTGAGTGATTGGCTACTTATTCTCTATCTTATTGTTTCTTGACTATATAATGTTACAGGCTTTTACATCTAATAGGCCTCTTTCATTAAGGTTCATTTTTGAGCACACAGATATAGCACCATAGATGTGTGATACATAGGAAGACGTCAGATTATGTATGTAGATTGTTGCTACTGATACACATTGTGTTTTTTAAGATATATGTAAAAAGAGATACAAATTGTTTAAATAGATGTTTTTCTTGAGAAAATATGTCAAGATACGGTTAACCATTTGTGAAATCTGAGTATGTCCTCTTTTTTATTTTTTTTTTATTTTTAGATAATTGTGTGGCTTTCCTGAAGAAAGCGTTGTATACGCCGAAACGCACGTCGAGTTAATAAAGATATTGCCACTTTTCAACCCTTTATTTATACATATTGATTAAATGTGATGTGTTACATATTGTGTTTCATTTTTTAAATGTTGTGTATAAATATAATTTGTTTAGATAATATGAGAAGAAATTATTAAAATGGTAACAACTTTGAATATATTTTTTATGTCTTCCTTGGTTTTCTTAATGTTATAGATACTGTGTAAATTTGCTTTATTGACATTGCCTAGGAGTTTTTGTCACTACCACTTACCTATATTACTGCCATTGTCTTTAGCAACAAAGCCAATCTGAAGCCCTCTTATTTTCAGCCATTCAAAGACCTTGATGATATAGTCTCCCAAAATGTTTCCAGCTGTATGGGATTTCTGCATTGTGAACATCGCTACTGTCGCATGCTTTCAAGCAACATTAAACATCTCTTGCACCTACAAAAAAAATCCAGTGTGCAGTGATGCACTTGTAATCAGTCACTTGGCAACTTGTCCTCATGTCTGTTGTCAGGTGGGTACTGTGGACAGCACTCTGTTGCAAAGCTTATCCAAGCAATTCAAGCACATCTCAATATAGCGCTGGAATAGCAACTCTGGCAAAATAGGACTGGCTGGGAACCTTTCATTTTGGGCAGATGGCTGCCACAAATTCAAGAAAACCCACCCCTTCAACTAACGAAAAAGGAAGGCGGTCAAGCACTAACATTTTAGCCAGCTTCCCTTTGTACAAACACGCCAATGGGTGGTTGAGTTCAAACTGCTTCTCTGTCCTAAACATGGCAAAAATAGTAGCCTGATTTTTCTTCTTTTCTGATGCCTCTGATGCCGGTGACTTCTTCATAGCTGATGGTGGTAGGCACAAGTGCTTTTCAGTGGGGCAGTCACTTCCCTTGTTGCCTTGGTGTCTAGATCTTGTGCCTTTGTGATGTTGCTGATGTTGAAGTTGCTGATGTGAGCAATTCTACTGCACTGCTTGAAAGAGGGATGCTTTGCTTAATGAAAATACTGTGATTCAATCGGATTCGGATTTCCTGCTCAGCTGGCTCTCACCCCCTTCACCAACAACACTTGCAGTTTTTTGGCTGCTAAGCAGTGCCTCAGAATGGATCAAAGGATGCTTTCTCAAATGGATTGCTTGGTCCTTGGTACGATAGTTTGTACCAAGCTTACCCCAACTAACACTTGCTCTGCAAAGGAAGCAAATGGTAATGTTCTCCTCCTTCTGGCAAACCGAAAAGAAATCCCAAACTGGGGTGCTCAACTTTTTGATGCTGGAGCCACTGCCATTGTCAGGTGAAGTGGAGGTAGGTGGGCATTTTGACATTTGACACTCTGCAGTACCTACTTCTTTGGAAATGGTTGTGGATGTAGGTTGCTGCCGGGAGTTTGCAAATATGGCCCCTGGCAGTAGTTACATTTGTGGTATCAATATCGCATGCCCCCAGGAAGTTGGGATGGGGTAACATCGGTCTCCACTGGGGCTGGGCTAACATCCATGATGACTGGCTTGTTGTCATCCTACTTTTCTACATCTGCCTCTATAACTCCAAGCCTTTCTGAAACCTTCCATTTCCCTAGCCTCGTCTGAGTCGTCTTGTGGCATATCTCACTCCCAGACTGAGGAGGGATCCAAATGGCATCTAGATCATCAGAAGGGTGGCTTGAAGTAGACAATGAGGCACCACTTATCCTCCTTTTTCTAGCTGTAGATCTGGAAGACGATTGATCTTCTGGAGCAGAATACTCTACTTCTTCAGCATGAAGCTCAATCTCTTGAAATCCTCCTACCTCGAGAGGAACTACTTTTGGCAGTTGTGGCTGTTGTTCTTGTCCACTTCTCTGAGTTACCTGCAATGATTAGGTACTACTTGTGATAGAGATAGGTCAACATAAACATCAGCATTGCCATAATTAGACTGGCTGCCTCAGTGACAGAAATGGGCTTGGGCCTTGATTGGGGTAGGTCCACTGATTTGGGGGTGCTGCTCCCAGCTTGCTCTCCAGATGCCGGTGCAGCAGGCACAGTTTTTTGTTTCCATACGAGTGGTGGTTGTGGTCAGCTCATTCTTCTCACTGGCTACTTTCATGGTAGATGTTTTAGGCTTAGCTCATTTCTTTGGGGCCATCTTGAAGCTGTCAGTTAACTGTGGCACTTAGCTTCACAAGTTGAAGAGATGTCTGATGTGTTGGTCACTCATGCGTCACGCTCAAGCTGTGCACAGGCATTCTTTCTAGCAGAACTGTGAGTGTTGTGTTGTTGTCTCTTGTTGTTGTCTTCTTGTTGTGCGCCTAAAAGAAAAGAAGCAAGAAGGACACTGGTGAAACGTGGCATTGTTGCTGTTCAATTAGTGGCACAAATAAAAAAGTATAATTTAGTGTGGTCACTGTTGTTACTCCCTTAATTAACAATACAGAGTATATATATATACTCATTGTTACAACGGAAAACCACACCAACATATGCTTCCATGGTGACTGACCATTAAGGAATAAAAGGAGAACACAAAAACAACAACGTACATATGAAACTGTTTGCTTGATGTGCGCCATGTGACGTCACGTCACTCACAACTTGTGATATGGCACTGAGGGAGGTACACCTGACAAATGACAATTAATTCTGTTTTGCACCTATAGCAGACATGGGGGTGATTTGATTGATGCAAGTTGTAGTTGGAAATGGTATATTCCCCCGAAAATATATGCAAAATAATTTTAAAAAATGGAAAAAATAATGTACAAATACTTTACAAAATTGAAAACTTTAAATAATTAAACATAAGTGAAGTTGTCGTCAAAGATATAATAATAGGTTATTAATAAACTGCTATCTCATTGCTCAACCATTCAAGCAGCCTATGGGAAAAAGGGCTGAATTTGGTTGGACGCACAAAATGGCTGCGAACCAGTGGCACATTATCATCAACAAAAACACTGAACAGGAAGGACCTAATTGGTAGCAAGGAGAAGACATGCAGGCCTTTTGAGAAAGCACAGTCGAAATATGGCTGCCACTCTCATGGTTGCAACAAGAGACAGGTGGCTTAGAACAAAGACCGCATGCAGGCCTATGACAAAAGCACACTGGCTGCCTATACAAAATGGCCACCAGCCACATGGTCACAGCAAGAAGCTGGAGGCCACGAACTAAGGACGCATGCAGGTCAATGGGAAAAGCATTACACCAAAAAGTACCCAGGAGTCACAGACATATTCCACTCATAGACAACCAGCTGCATGACAAAAGAAAAGATTGTGGAACAAAAGTGATTAAACACATAAAGTCATTTCAACCAAATTACGTGCAACACACAACCAAGGTGAGAATATTTCCCATCAGTTGTCTCTCTGTACCGCCACTATTTCATCATTTGGGTTCTCCTTACCCAGGAGTTTGTGTGCACACAGTCTCACAAGTTGTAAAAGAAAGACTGTGCGAGTAAGAAGACTCAACAATTATTTTTTACACAAAGTGGTGTCAGTTTGATGTTACAACTGAAAAAGCAGTGCAAGTGAAGATAGTGAAGTGAGTAAAATTAAGTGAGACTGAGTAGAGTGAATGATTTTAATGTTCTCTCTCAGTTCCCTAAGCTTAAAAACAATTTTGCAAAGTGAAAGAAAGACAGCAGATTTAACATAATCTCTGTTCAGCGGGTGGTCGACATGTTTCTGCATATGAGGAAGTAATCCTCTGCATTCATCAGGACCTAGATGTTGCTACTGCTGTAAAATTATGTGAAAAATGATAAAAAGAAATTATATCACCAGTTTGTCAGGTGCAGATTCTCCTCCACAATCCAATTTCTGTGGGGATAGCGCCCCACCTCACCTGGCTGCAGCTCAGGTAAATAAGGAGCACCGCTCTTTCCGCCAGTGTCTCCAGGCGTTCCTCTGTGCTATACTGGGGAGGCCATGACTTTATGTGTTTAATCACTTTTGTTCCACAATCTTTTCTTTTGTCATGCAGCTGGTTGTCTATGAGTGGAATATGTCTGTGACTCCTGGGTACTTTTTGGTGTAATGGATCTTCTGTGAGGGGCATGTATCCAGTGTAGAGCCATTAAAATAGCCCTTGGACCCCCTTCTAAGTAGTGTGTGTTACAATGGGAAAAGCATACTGACTGCATATACAAAATGACCATCAGCCACATGGTCACAACAAGAATCTGGAGGCCTAGAACAGACAACTCATGCAGGCTCATGGCAAAAGCACATTGGCTGCATACACAAATGGCCACATGGTCACCCACTAGCCACAACAATAAGAGGCCTCTAAAACAAACAGCACATGCAGGCCTAGGGACAGTTCAGTGACTATACGAAATGGCCCCTGTCCAGTGGCCACATGGCATCTTGAACAAAGGCAAACATTGGCCTATGGCAAACACACAAAGGGCAGTAGGACAGTCCGTGGTCTGCAGTGAGTTACAGGAGAGAAGCGAGAGAGAAGCAGAGTGATAGAAGCAGAGGTAATCAGCAAACAGCACAAGGCACTAAAGAGAGGATTCCAGAGGAAGGCAGAGGGTAAGCATGCTCAGTTGCGTGAGCAGCGAGATTACTTCCATCGACATCAATTCTGGCCCAGCCTCCAGCCTCTTGCTACTATTACCCAGCCTGCAGTCCTGCTGGCACCCTGACCTGCCTTGCTGCGTGCCCTGTGTGCTCTGAGCCCTGAACCTGCCCCTGCCCTGCCCCTGCCCCCTGGCCCTCAATGCAGAGAGCCGCAGTGGTTCAGGGGTCCAATTCTTGCTTCTGCTCCCATTTCTGTATTCAGCGTCTGAAAACGTTGCACCCGAACCTTTTCCTGAACCACAGACCTTGAGAGCATCAGAGCATCGGCGGCTCGGAATCGGGGGGGGGGGGGTCAGTAATCATATCCAGCTACCCAAATTCTACAAATAAACAAGCAGCAAGCAACCAGGAAAAAACTATAACAAACAAAGCAAATAAAAAACAACAAACAACAACCACCAAACAAGTAATAAAACAAACCAATCAAACAGTAACCAACTGCCAAAGCAAAAGACAAAACAAAAAAGGGGGGAAATTGAACACGAATCTCCAAAAAGGTCAGAAAAGGACATAAACGGTCAGGAAAGGTCAGGAAAAAAAAACCCTCAAAAAAGGGATCAAAACGCAAAAAGCAAAAACTCGAGATTTAGAGGAGTTACCAAAAAGAACTTTAAGGATCCGAGGAAAAACAGAATAACAGAAACCACAAAATTATGGGACCAACACGGGCACAAGGGTTATGGACAGGATGAGATCAGGCAGGGAGCGAACTGCCACATCCACACAGAATAAACGGAAACAAATGAATAAAGGAACAATTGACTCATCCAGCAAAAAGAACTCACTGGTGGAGGAAATCTCTAGCTACATCCTGGTAGACATTGCAGGGTCCGAACTAAATACAAAATCCACAACAACAAAAAGTTATCAGCCAAAAATGTACACAAAATCCGCATATCTGAGAGACCCGGGGGCCGCCCTCTGCATGAATAACGAAAGCTCTCACAGCCTCCCCCCTCCCCTATACCCGGAGAAAATGGACCATCAATGTCCTAAGGCAACCACTTCTGACCAAGGCAGCAAAGGTACAGAAGAGAAAAGGGGGTACTTCACTTTCACAAGCACCCCAAATAGGAATAGACAGCAAGGGGAGCTAGTGCCCCCCAAATAACCAGCGTCCCCACAAAGAGGAAACACATAGGATCTGTCCAACCACAAATATTGGAAAAGTCATTTGAGGCAAACCAGGCAACAAGAACAACATCACTTTCTACTGGAATCAAGCCTGGTATGGGCATGCCCCTAGAACCAATTATTCAAATCTTCTCGGGGAGAACAAATTTTGAGGACAGTGCTCAACAAAATACTGAAATAGCACCAATATTTGCCCCTACAACATCCCCATTAGCCTCATCCTACAACAAGGCACCTAAAGAGTTAATAGAAAGCACCGCCTGTGGTTCCATGCCAACACAAATCGACCTCAATAACATCAATGCAGACACCAACACCAACTCTCCAGTGCCACAGCGGCAGAAACCCATAGGGCCCAAGGACTCAAATCAAATCAGTCCAGAGATAGGCAGGGAAGTAAGGCACACCAAGACCAGCCCCAGCAGAGCAACACGTTCAGGGAGAAAGGGCAAAGGAACATCAACAGGGGACAACTCATTCGTCACTAACTGCAGCAGTACTGACAGCAACTCCCAGCTCAACCCCCAGTTTAACTTACAACTTAAAAATCCTTCTAGTAATTCGGATGAACAATTTAGGGACAGGGAACCTAGGATCACAGAGGCCAAAAAAAGCACAACAGATGGCAATACAGCCCAAACAACTTACAACCAAGATGAGCAAGAGATTTTTCATTACTCCACAGACGGGCAGGCACACGCCACCACTCTCCAGCAAATTAACGGCAAAGGACTAAACCAACTGCCCCCAAACAAGCTCTGGGAATCCTTACTAGACACTATGCAGCTTTCAGTGAAGTCACCGCAATATCACTCAGACAAGATAGACGTCCAACTATCGATCCTCAATTCAGTAGCCATCCACATCTCAAACATCGATAGCAGATTAATCGACATGAACAACCTGATAAAAAGGGCCCAGGCAAACATGCAGTTACTTCCAACACACTGCACCTACTTTTCTATAGTTGACAAATTATCCACCCTCCCAGAGGCAATGGGGGATATCCTGGCAGAAATCAGGACAATGCCAAATAAAAACAGCACACTACCCAAAAGGGCCCCAACAGTATGGCCCTCAATAAACCCATCCTGTAGACAGGACGCTACATCAAAAATCGAAGGGGCAAAAGGCGCCCCAAAGGACACCAGCAAGGAGACAAGTTCAGCTCAGGACCCAAGCATCAAATAAGTCAGTACCTCCGTAGAGCCAGCAAAGGAAAGAAATGAGGAGCTCAACTGTTCCAATAGACCAGCACACTTATGGGTCCCAGAACATAGCCATAACTTTCATCTGGCAGACCCAACACAAACAAAGTGCTAATAAGAACCTTCAGGAAAGACCCCCGCTGGGGGGAAAGGGGACCAAGTACACAGCAGCAAGCAAAAAAGGAAGGGTAGAAAGAAGAAAAAGAACATAGCGGATTACTTCCAATCAGGCATACTCGATCTGGGACAAAAGGACAAGACACTAGCAAATTATTGGAACTATTGCCCCAAGAAAGAGATAACAAATAGAGCCACGTTAACACTTCAGAATTAGGGGAACCAGAAACAAAGCAGGATACGACAGAGGACGAACCATCAAGGCCATTGAACAAAGCAGTAGATGGAAGCAAAACAAACCTTGTAAGCAGAGATTCCGCATTTTTCAAGAAAAAAATATCTTTAGAGGTGGATACCTCTGGGAGTACAGAAGGAGTCAAAAAAACAAGCTCTTTGATCATTTCATCACTAGTGGATTCAAATATTAAACTGGTCAAGATTGAGGACGACTCAATAGAGCCATCCACAACCAGATCGGATCAAACTAGCAAACAAGAAAATACGAGGGCTCCAGAAGGATCCATCAAGAAAAATCCTGGCGAGCTAACTACCTCAAGGAATGTAATTACCGCCACCAGTGAAAATTTCAGACTTCGAATGGAGCTCTCAAACCCTCCACTCAAAGAGGAACTGCGAAAACTGGCACAACCTTCGACTGCCAGCCAATCACAACCCAAAAACATCTCAAGATAGTAATCCCCACCACCAGTGAAAATTGAAGACTTCGAATGGATCACTCAAACCCTCTAATCAAAGAGGAAGTGTAGAAACTGGCAAAACTTCCAACTGCTAGTCAATCCCAACTTAAAAACAACTTGATTCTATTCATTCATGAATATAACTCCAGAGGTTGTGGTGACATCCTCAACAGAGGGAATATTCTACATCTAATTCAAGCAATTAGAAGCTTGGAGGACATAAGAACACATGATCTGGAAAGAATCACATTCACAAACATCAAAGAAATCTCTGATAGAGAAATAACAAAGACAACCTGGTCTTCAGAAGAAACAGTGAAGAGAATCCTGGATGAGAAACTCCAACTAAAAGTATGGGGAATAAAAATACATCTCTATCAAGGGCCCAGCTGCCCAGAGCCACTGACTCTAAACAAAAGTAAAGACGAAAATACTGCCACCTCATCAGCAGGTTTGCAACCACCTCAGTCCTGAAAGAAATACGAAGCATTGACGCTTTGACACCAGGAAGGAAAGATTAATGTTCAGCAATCAGATCGGAAGATTGGTCATGGCTAGTGAGGACAATAAACCGTCAAGAGGAGAGCACGTGACGCAAGATAAAAAAAACACCTGCACGCAACCATCTCCTACGAATTTGCTCCTGGAATATAAACGGCTTGGCCAACAAAACATCGGATAAAGACCTCCTGTAATATTTTCAATATTGATCTTATCCTACTTCAAGAAACTTGGTACTATTTCATCTGTTTGGTTTCAGAACTCACCAAACTCCAGCAGTGAAAGGCTCAAAATTTGGAGATCCAAAAGGAGGTCTAACTATCTACACATCAATAAAAACAGTAACTGCGACTGAAGACGTCGATACCTTAACTTCTTCCATCAATGCAACTAAAGCACTAAGAGTGAGCCTACGGGATGGGAACTATACAACAAATAACACTCTTAAACTGCTATATACATCCCGCGACAAAACAAAAGGGGCCAAAATGGTGGAGACAGAAATGATCAGGCTCCTCTCGGAAGAATCAACTGCACAGCTACTGCTGACAGGCGATTTCAACATGCACCTAATGGGACCACAGTCGAGGGACGACCTACTTGAGGAACAACACTCAACCTGGAATATCCCTTACCAGAAGCCGAGCACTAAGAGGCAATATTCAGCTCTCGCCAGGATCTTCGTAAAAGATCTGGAACATCTAAGCTTTGTGGCCCTAAATGGGCATTTCCAGGATATCAACCCCCGGTGTTAACATTCCACACCCCAACCTCAAGCATGCTAATAGGTTACACTTTTGTATCTCTATCTTTTTTAGTTGGATCACAGGCTTCCGGGTAGGGATCCAAGATCAAAGCGACCACCTACCACAAGAAATTTCCGCAAGGATAACTGGTTCACTACCTGACCAACCTTCTGAGGACCCCCAGTCTATCTATATGGACAATTTTAGAAGAATCAAATTCAAAACTAACCAACTGCAGGATTTACTGGCCTCAGCGAAGTTAATTAGGGAACAAAGGGAGGAGGCCGCCAGAGATGAGATAACGCACTTGGAAGAATTTGCCAAAACACTTGGAGCAAAGCACGCAGCTCTTGCTCCTCCAGCTCCAATGACAGACCATCAAGACAAACACCTATACATGATAAAAACTCCACATCTGCAGAACCTTAAAAAAGCAATAAACAAAACTTTGCGGGAGATTAAGCGCACGGGTCACGACCACAGTTTAGGGAGGGAGTTAGCTAAACTCAAAACGAAAAAGAAAAAAAAATTCTGGCAGGCAAAAAGGGTTTGGATGAAAACCTGTGGGCTAAACTGTTACATGACTCAAAATCAAACAACAGCATGAGATTCTGGCGCACAACAAACAGTCTAGCTAACCCGAACGCCTTAAGAATCAACTCACATGTAACAGAGGATGCTTGGGCCACACATTTGCTTCAGCTCTTTAACTCTGATCAGAATCAGCGCACATGCCAATTTTTCAGAGGGAACTCCAATCAATCTCACAGTTATCCCAGGAAACAAGCGTTCTTCATTTACTATCGACCAGGTAAAGGCCAGGATAGCCAAAGGAAAACGTGAGGGCCCACGGGGTCCAAACCGGATTCCGGCTATTCTTTTTTAAAAAGATCCGCAGTACTGGGCTTTTAAACTGTCACCGCTGTTTGCACAAATGGCTGGAGGAAACATCATCCCAGACCTCTGGAGGGGGTCAATCATATTCCCAATATATAAGAAAGGGGATAAGAACTCAGCAAACAACTACAGGCTGGTGGCTCTAATCGATATTGAAGCAAAATATTATGCTGGTCTAATTCTGGAAGACCTTACCACCTGGACAGAGGCTAAATCCATCATTCCCATCAATCAAACAGGCTTTTGTAAGGGCATGGGCACAATCACAAACATTCTAGCCCTGTCCCTATTGCTAGATAGGATGAAACTAGCAAAACAACCTTTATTCATATGTTTCATCGATTATTTGTTATCATTCGACAAAATTGACAGTAGTAAACTCTGGCATAAGCTAATGATAAAAAAAACAATACCATCTGCTCTCCTAAACCAGCTAATACTCCTCCACACAAAAACGTGGGTTCAAGTCAAACTGGGAGATGGCAGGTTCGTGTCCCGGAAAATACCAATGACTATGGGGCTCAAACAGGAGTTTTGTACTGGCGCCAACACTTTTTAAAGTGTTCATGTCCAATTTGATGTCGGAACTAGACACATGTAATTCGCATGCACCAAAAATAGGCGGGCTGCCACTTTCTAATCTCCTGTATGCAGATGACCTAGTGCTGCTGAGCCGGACTCCCATTGGCCTCCAACATCTATTAGATACTACCAGCAGTTATTCAGGAAAGAATGGTCTATCTATCAACTGTGATAAAACAAAGGTAATGAGGATTCGTCCAATAAAGGACACCTCCAAGTTCCGCTGGCATCTGGCCAATTTGAAATCCCTGTGGTAGACCAATACAAATACTTAGGAGTAATTTTAGATAATAAAGGTACATTCAACGCACAAAAAGATGACATCAAAAGAAGAGGCAACTCCATCTCCTTAGCAATAAAATCCATTAAGCATACAATAACCGGTCCAAACCCTACTCCACTCCTACAAGTTTGGCGAGCAAAGCTCTTTCCGGCAATCACTTATGGAAGCGAGGGGATGAGGGGAAAAAATTTCGCAAAGTTGCGGAACGAAGAGTTTTGGGCAATTTTGCGTTCTCCGCGGAACGGAAAATTACCCACATTTTGCAAATTCCACGAACGGAACGGAATTTACCGCCCAGGCCTAAGTATCCTCCACCACTGCATCATTCTTCAGTTTTGCTTTCTCCTTAAACAAGATACACTCATATTGCCCCTCTTTCGGACAACTAATGCTCCAGCATGACTGTTAAGTGCAAATTACTTCTACCACAGGCAGCAAGCAATTGGTATATTGTATAACCACTCCTCTAATCGAACTGCGGATGTGTTTTATTATAACTTTTATTATTTAGTCTTATTTCTCTCATAAAAATGTTTGGATCTGAAAATCCGCCAAGAAACAGAACGACTAAATCTCTTATCAATGTTCTGTAACTAACACTACTGTGGACATTTGTATTAAAGATGTAAATACAATGCACTGATGTTTTATGAATTGACATTATTGAGAAGTTTTAAATCATGAACCTTGTTGCTGTAATTTTTGCCAGGTATTAATTGATGGTTAAGGCTTTCAATTTGTTTCTACCCTGGGTGTGCAACACAAAAGTGACGCAAACATCAACAAAATGATTCTAAACTTAAATTTACAACCCAGCCTGAAACTTGTTTTGTGCTGGAAAGATGCCTGGAAGTAACATAAAGCAACACAAAGCACTGCTTTGCATTACCCTGTATCACGGAGGCATTCCATGATGGGTAAATGGGCGTTCCTATGCACCACCCAAGGTTTCTGACAAAAAACGTATCTACTAACAATAGAAGGCAGGGTTTTGCATACAAAATAATGTCACCTGAAAGCAGGCATTTAAAAATGAGAAATAATGGAAGAGAAATGTTTACAGGTCTCCATACCTGCTAAGCATTGCATGTGCATTGCTTAAAACAGCACACATGCAAAGTGGGAAAAGCATTAAAACATATTTTTTGTACTGGAAAGCTTCTTTCCAGTACAAATGCAATGCTTGTCAGAAAACACACCCTTGCACCATGGTGAAAGAGTAAATGAATTGGTGTATGGCAGCCTAAAGTGTGTCAACACTGGGAGATTAAAAAAAACATTGCCACAGCATAGAACATATGGTTCAGTTTTTCACTCTACCTTTGAGGTAGCCAAAGTGCTGTTCTGCATTGAGTAACAGTTTCATACATTTACCTTCTGATTTTATGTATTATCACAAATTTAGAAATATTTAAATCTATCTAAATTTGTCAAGCATATGCATCATTACTCATACAGTTGAAGCATTATACTTGATGTTTTGTATGCTTTCTAAGACTCCTTGTAAAAAGCATATGACTTTAAAAAAAATCTAAAATATTGTGTTTATGAATTTAGCACAACTTTCCTGACCGCTTGCCTCTCCCCCATTTGCTTTGACCACCCTGAGATTACCCAACAACAAGCTTGTTGTTACTCTGTATGAACACAGTGATAAATAATGTAGTTGTTTGATGTGTGGATATACCATTTTATATAGAATAAGATAACAAAGAGAAAAAATTTTGCAGATGTGGGGGGAAAACAGGGTTTTGAACCAAGTATTATCATTTTTTGGTATAAATCATAGAGATGGGTATTAAATGTTGAATTATTTCAGATAATGTCAATGGAGTTTTAAACAAACAAAAATATTGAGGGCTAATAAGACAGTTGGCTTCCAGTGCACCACAAGTTATTTTTCTCCAGGAAATGCATTTGAAAACAAATTCACCAAAACTCTTTATCCCAAGAGCATTTTGGAAATAATTGTTTGCATCAGCAGACCTGGCAATGAGAGAAGTAGCTATATATTTTTGTAGGGGTCTGGACTGGGAGCTTGTTCAAGTGCAGCGGTATCCTTATGGACAATGGCTATGGGTAATGGTGAATTTAAATGGGATCCCGTTAAATTTAGTTAACTATTATTGTCCAATTATTGACGATCCTTCATCTGTGATGAAGATCACCGAATTACTTAAAGGAGCTTCAGGAACAATTATTTTTGGAGGTGGTTTTCAATACATACAAAACCAGATGAAGGGTAGCTCGTTTAGTGAACTTGAATGGATCAGTAGTTAATTTTTTTCTGGATAAAATAGTGCAGGAGACTGGCTCACAGACGACAATATTTTTTAAAACAGCAAAACTCTAATACTAGATTCAAGACTTTTCAGGAATATTCTTATAGACTACAGAACTTCTTTAAGCAAGCAGGAGCTACAGGGTTTTACTACTTAAAATTAGGTGAATATAAGTCTGGGTATTCAAATTCAGAGTAGCCATTTAAGATGCTGCAATAACTGTGGTCTGAAAGAGCTGGGGCATTTTCTAGTAGGAAATAGTGTGATTACTTGGGAAGATGTCCAAAACCGATGTGGCGACCGGAGCAAGCCTGTTGTAAATCAATGGCGATTAAGTTAAGCATTAGCAGAAGACATGCTGTATTTGACATTTATCGTAGCAAATGAAACAACTCAATTTTGTATTCGCAGTGGCCATTTTGTATGCCATACATTGCCATGTGCTCATCATGTGCTTTGTCCTACATCCTTGTTAACTGCGCCTGACGTCTGCCCGGCAACAGGCTATATTTAGCATCCCCCACTTCCAGCCTGCCCAGACATGCCCAGTAGGGTCTGCGGCTGTTATTAATTAGTTCCAGATAGGAATGTGTTTACTAGTTTCTGAAGACTGTTAACTCCGCCCACTTATCGATTGTGCTTTTCAATATGCCCTTATATGGTCATAAAACTGCTCTTGTATTCTGTACCACCTTCTTTTGAGCCCCCTCATTGTGTATAAAAGGGGCCATGTGCTTTAGTTCGGTGTGCTACTCTATACAATACTGAAGGGTGTTGCGTGGACTGTAGTACCACCTTTAAAGGTTTAATAAACTTTGCTTTTGTATTTTCCAGTTTCCGTGCCAACTTCTTCCTATGGTCTGAGGACTCTGTGCATAGAAGGGCGAACCCCTTGCATTGGTAGGCCTAGCTGATGCTTGCTTACATCAAGCCGTGCTTCTGTGAACATTTACAGATTGTATATTTTTTAAATAGTTACAATCTTCCTTCAAGTGCTGGTCCAACTAAGCTTGTGACTGCTCTACTGGGAGCAAAAGTTAATAGGGCCAGAAAACTGGTACCATCCGTCTTTCATGCTCCCAGGGGGAATCAATACTGGTCAAGAAATTCCTAGAAAAAGGCACCCAGGAGACAAAATGTACACTCTTGAATCGGTATTTGTTAGGCCATATCAAAGTTAGGTAGTAAGGCCCTAAGATCTGCCAACTTTAAAAGAATGGCCTTTCTGTCTCGATGGATGGCATATTACACACCTAAAGCATTCCTTAAAATATGCCCTAAATTGAAGAGAATAGATGTTTCTGTTGCCAGGCAGAAGAAGAGAGAGATTGGCTATATAATGTTTTTACTTGTCCAAGGCTAGGGCAATATTGGGTAAGGATTTTCTCAGCCTTAAGACAGGGGATCAAGAAAATATCAGATCCCGAGGCAGATGTAGGTCTCTTCGGTATTACCAGTCAAGGGGTAAACCTGGCAATGACAAGACGTGAGGAGACAGTTATAGCAATTGCCTCCTTTGTAGCACGCTCGCTGATACTTCACAAATGGAGGTCTTCGTAAATGCCTACTTATGTGGGATGGCTAAATAAGATGAAATGAACAAGGACATTTGAAGAAGCGTATGCAAAGAGAGTGGGTGCTACTAAAATGTTCACTGCTGTTTGAAAATACTTGGTGAAGCTAGAAATTACGCTGGAAGAAGAAGACCATATTGCTATGCAACGTCTCATCTAGAGTGAAAGGGGGTTGTTATCTAAAAGGAAATGTACTTTAACACTGCACCTTAGTATGAGTTGCCTAGGAAGATTAAGGAACATTTGCATGGGATGCACTGGATGCACTTTAGTAATGCACTGTAGTATTATGTAGGAATATTAACCACTCTATTTTATAAGATTTGTATTTGGCTGGGATATTGCTGGTATATGCCATACTGCACTTTATAGTATCTGCTTTATCCAAATGTTTTTATCTGTATAAGAATGAATATTGGGCAAATGATTTTTTAAAATACCCTGTTTTTATCTATGGCTGTTTTTCTCTTCATGCATCTACTCTTTAAATATGAGGATACCATCTACCTCCAGACCTTAGGGACCAGTTGGGCAGTATTTTTGCTCCAAGATTGGCGAATCTCTATGTTCACAACTTTGAACAGGAGACAGTACTTAGAGTGAACAACCCTTTTCTTTTGTCAATACTATGGTGGAAGCGTTATATTGACGATATTCTAGTGGTGTGGCGAGGTGAAAAAGAGTCTATCTTTCTGTTCCACCAGTGGCTAAATACTCAAAATAGTTATTTACGCTTCACGGTCGAGATCAGTAATGAGAGACTCGCTTTACTTGACTTATTGATTTTTGTTACCCCGTCTGGTCTTGAAAGTGAGTTATTCCGCAAACCTATGACGAGAAACTCACTACTACTGTATGAGAGTCAGCATCCCAAGGCACTTCGGGATAATTTGGACTATAGGCAGTTCCTCCGTGTCCGGCGGAATTGCTCTATATCTGATACCTTCAACAAAATTGAGGTCGACCTCTCTAATCAACTTCGAGCTAGACACTATCCAAAGAAGCTTGTTAAACACTCTTTGAAGCGTGCAGAAAATAACCACCTCGAGGCTCTTTTGGCGCCCTCTATAGAGAAGCAACCACTTGATCGACTCATATTTGTCAGTACTTTCAATACTAAGTCTAACTGCATTCAACGTATTGTAAGACGACACTGGCGTATTTTGAACTGTAGCAATGATAAAATCAACTTCCCATTGTTTGCTTTTAAGCGAACTAGTAGCCTGCGAGACCGTTTAATATACACTCGCCCTAAAGAGAACCCCAAAAGAAAGATTGGGACTTTATGGGACTCACCAGCTGTTACGGGACACCACCCTTGTGGTGGATGCTCAGTTTGCCCGCAAACCTGTAATGTTTCCCATATAGACATTGGCACTGATCGCCCCTGGGAATTGAAACAGTTCACGAACTGTAACACTACACACGTTATTTATCAGCTTACTTGTCCCTGTAATTAGAGATATATTGGGATGACGACCTGTAAGGTCCGCACACGCATGCTGGAGCATAAGAGCTCCTTCAAATGTAAAAAGAATGTTTCAAAACTGACCAAATACTTTTTGGATAACAACCGCAATGAATCAGATTTTAAGTGGACTGTCTTAGAAAAGCCATTCATCCCTTCCCATGTTGGGGATATATCCACATTTTTATTCACCAAAGAACAAAAATGGATATATAAATTATCCACTGACAGTCGGGGGCTTAATGATGAAATATCATGGACCAGCCTGGGACACAGCTAGACACATGTGCAGTGAGATGGCCTTTAGAACACAGCCATAGATGAAGAGTATTATTGATAGGCTGATAGAAAGCTACAGGCCTCCTGTGGAGAATCGCTAACTGTAATATCTATTGGCCTTATGCCTTCTGTCGAAATACTACATCTCCCATTGGGGTGTTTAGAGATAGGTTCTTTTTGGACTTTTATTCCGATACGGAGTGTATTCACATCTATATATAGTTCTTCTGACTGTACTCCAATATCAGGTTTGAGGGACTTTAATAACACAGTTGGGTTATCCCCTACGACATTCTGGCCTTTTTGATTCTGGTTTGGTTGTGCATACATGTGACAATCATTTTGTCTGAGACGTGACACCCTTAGATAGGCATCGAGTGACATCGGGTAATTTAATAATAAAGTTTGTTGAAGACTTTTTGCTCTGTATTTGCCTGTCTGGCCGTTAGACGAATCAATATAAAGTTGATTGACAGTTTTTTTCTCCCATTCCAACAATGCGATTTTTTCATATGACATTGTTCACATTGAACTTATTGTAATATGTTCTTAGTGTGGACATAGTAAATAATATTACTTTTCGCGTAAGCCAAACGGACTAATACATCAGTACCGAGTTTATGTGTAATTGAAACTACTCCTTTTGGGCGCCCGACGTCATTGTGTAGTCCGCGAACTCTCGCGAGACTACGCGAGAAAGATCGGGACTGTTTGTAGTTCGTTCCACTACGGGGATGGTTCGGAAGCCGAAGCAAAGGTTTTTACCTCTTTTCTTTACCCCTTCCTTTGCCAGTAAAATAAACCCCTTTACCTTTTCAACTTGGAACAGGCAAGTCCCTCGATTGGCCGCACACTTCGGCATATCCATTACAAATAACCACTCCCTAAACCGTTCGTTGCCTCCCCCTGACTCAGGATGTGCCAGAGGCAACGACGGACAGGTAAGGTTGTTGTTTGTTTGTTTGTTTGATTTATTGAACTTCTGGGAGTTTTTTAAAGTCTCTGAAACTCCGATCTACAAGGTCCAAGTTCGAGTAGCTCTCTTATCTCAAACCGCGAGAAATATATAAAAATGACGCTTTTTTAAGTTTGTTATACTCTATTCTTATTTTTAATTTATAAAGCCATAGATTGAGTATCGTTTTGGAATAAGACTGTTAAACACACGGAAATTAGTCTTTCTCGACTCATTAGTCTTTGGGGTGTCCCTATTGAGGGTTGAGCCGGTTTTTGCATTACAAGCTAGGAGAATGGATACTTTTGGAAGTAGGGAAATAAATGTGGGCACAGGTAACAATGAGTCAGAGAGGATGTGAATATACTCCGTCTGCTTATATTAGGCTCATGATTCCTTACCTCCACAGAGCGGGGCCTCATATATACCTGAGCTTGGTCCAGGAGAGGTGAGGTCCAGTCCCCGGTCAATCTGGGTGAGTGAATAAATTAACCTCTATGTTGATTATAATGTCTATGCATTCAGAGTAGCATGCTTAATTCAGAACATGGTGTCCAACATGTGTTGTTTATTATGTTTATCTTAGATGAGAAACACATCGTTTGACACAGAGGAATAAGGAACCTAGTTCCGGTTAAATATATCCTTTATGAAATTGAGTTTGTCACAGTTTTGTTTTTTGATAGCACTTGCAGTAGCAATAACAATTTCCTTTGAACAGAGGCACTGAAGATGGCCTGGGACCACTATCCCTATAGGCTGAAACATGTTGGCCCGTAAGCGGTTATTTGTTCCAAACTGTGTTTTTTGCAACTGTTCTTGTTTTTAATTAGGAAAAGGGCAAGCTTAATAAAAATTCCTTTTCTATTTGAACCTGTATCCTATTTTAACTCACCACTTAGTATATATATTTTTTGCACTGCACTTGGTCCCATCTTTATCTTGATCACATGGTCCAAGAGTGACTGAGGGTTGGAACCCAACTCTACCTATGGGTAAGGCAAATTTGTCTCAATGATCTAGAGGGACAGCCTCCCTGTTGGATAACCAAGTGATAATATTGATCATATCAAGAGTTTGATAGGAATCCAAGAGACACCTTTGGGCTTTCAATCACTTTCACTGTTGGCCCTGTGTTCTGTGTTATTTGGTCTACTCTGATAAAGTAATTACTCTCTTCTTAGACTTTCTAGGCACCTAGGGAGGCTTGTTAGTTCTCCATTTTGAGGTTTCATGATATCCTCCATTTTAGACCCCTGGGTTTCTTTGTTATAAATACTGTTATTAGGGGATTGTAACCTGGGCAGGTCTTAAAATATTCCTTGGACCCTCACTACATTGTATGTTGTTTTGATTCATCACAGACAAACATTGTACTATGGTGCAAAGGTGTTTGCATGGACTTGGGCAGCCTGTTTAAACACCAGCGCTGGAGAAGAAAACAACAGCTCCATGTCTTAGGAAATGTGGGTTGAAGTAGGAGTGACTCATTCAGCGATTAACGATCATCATGTTCAGCATGCAACTGACTCTCACCACTTAAACCCTTTCAAACTAACACCCCTCTTCTTCATACCACTCGATCAATATTGACACAAAAGCATCATGCATTTCATCTACAAGGTACTAAAGTCCATACCACAATACAGCCCTGGGATGCTCTCTCCCCGTTGCGCAATGCAATGCAGCAATTTTATTTGCTGTGCTGCTTTGCACTGCTTTTTATTAAATCTGACCCTAGAAGTCTAAAAGGTCCCACAGTTCTGCAACATAACATATCTGAGATGAAATATAATGCTTGATTCTTTTTCCCTAGCTGTTTGCAATCCATCCCATTTTCATATCGTAAACTACACATGAAATCACATCATCTAAGTGTGTTGTTCCACTATGTGTAAATAAATAGAAAATAGGTGCAAATAGACTTCAATGAATCCAGCGAGTATAGATTCCTGAGTGGACGGTTTGACAAAATAGATTTTAAAGTTTTAATTTGTTAAAGTTTCGGTGTTATTTGATCAAATGCTAATACCCCCACCAAATGGTATAATTGGCTTACTAATTAAAATAATCTTATTTTATGATATTCAAGGAAACTGATATCCATTTTTGTTATGAACAGTTTCCTTTTGGCAGCAAGGAGGCTTTGATTAGAATTTATCTAAGATTTTTGGGATTATGTGTCTGCAAATGTAAAGTATTCATGCAGTTAAGATTCATGAGCTGCATTTGTGTGCCATTATTATTGTATTATCATGGAATTATGGTTTTAGTCAGTCATAATCATATTCATAATTATTCGATTAATCACTATGGGTCCTCCCAGAAGTTTTTGTTATAGGAGTTATTACCTTTCATACATTTTTTATCTCACATTCATATTTTCTATTTTTTTTCGTGTTTGATTTGAAACAATATTCATAAAATTAGTGGAAACATCTCCGACTGAAAAATCACCAATCTCAAACAATTGCTTAATAACTACCTCAACTGAATGAGAATGTGAAGCTATTAAAGCAAGTAGCAATTTCATAGTTTGGAATTACATATAAAATTATACTACGTTAGTTACTGCTGCCACAAGTGCTTCACAAAAAAGATATCAAATTATTGGTTTTCCATAAATAATTCCACCTTAAAGAGAGAATGAAAAGTGATGTTTTAAAAAAACTTATTTTCTTCATTGGTTCACTGAAGCCAGAGTTAGATATGTATTTGGGTATAGTAATCTTTGTATTCAAAGATTTATTATTGTATTACATGAAAATAACACATTCAAGGGAAGATTTACAAAATCTCCATTAAACACAGCATAGCCCTCCGCGAGGGTGCGTTGCCGAGAGGAAGGGAGCAGGAGAGTGCCATATCTTCACAAATGTGACTCATTCCTCCCCTTTACCTTGTGCCAGAACCGATTACAGTTGCTTTGGGCCACATCCACACCTTAGCACCATAGTGCTAGGGTGTGTGTGTGTGAGTCGAGCTTAGAGTTTGTACAGGAAGCCTACCCTAATCAGGGCCGGACTGGCTACCAGGCGTTTTGGTGTGCTGTCAAGCTGGGGGCTGATTTCGTTGAGGGGGACCTGCGTGTCCTTCTACATAAACAAAGCAAAACTAATGTTTTCAAGCACACGCTGGTCCCCATCAACTAAATCAGCCCCCAGCTTGGCAGCACACCAAAACGCCCGGTAGCCAGTCCGGCCCTGCCCTTACTGTTCAAATTACCATGCCTAGACAAGAAGAAAAGCTTTCCTCACTTTTTGTGCATGCTACATAGTGCTGCATGCAAACAAAGTTGTAAAAGGAAGGAGAAATGAAAGCATTTCTCCTTCCTTGTGCCTACTTTAAAAAGGCACAGTTCTCTCACACTAAACCCAATCTGGTTTATTTAGTAAATTGGGTTTAGCGTTGGAAACCTTGGATGGTTGCATGGGAAGGCCCATGCTCCACCCTTGGTATGACCCCATGGAGCTAAGTAATGTTACTTTTTCCATTATTTCCAGTGCTAAACAAGTTAAGCGCTGGAAAGTAAATTGGAAACAAAAGATTTTGCGCTGATTTGCATTACTTTTGTGATGCACTCACAGCTCAAAATCTTTGTAAATTTCCCCCTCAGTGTGTGTAAACATATTATTTAGGGCGAAGCATACGAAAGGCCCAATTAATCCTAGGTTGGGAGTTGGGAGTTTTAGCAGATGAAACAGTGCAGTATGTATGATAAGATTCCAGTCCGAAAGCTTGGTGCTGTGCAAGGTAGCTGTCATAAATTAACACCTTGGCTGCTACTTGAATTTTTCCCCTGTGCTGGACATTCCAGAACAGGGTGTGGTTGTGACGGAACCATTCCGTCATCAGCACAGCTCAGCCGTGACTGATGACGGAATGGTTCAGTCACAAGCATCGAAGGGGTTAATAAATAGAATAAACGCTTTTTCTAATATTCAAATCAGTCATGTCCGAATCAACATATCTGAGAGGATTCCTAGATGCTTTTGACTTGGTGGACATTTGGAGGGAATATCACCCGCTAGCAAGGCAATATTCTTTTTAGTCACGGCCACACCAGTCTTTTTTGTGCATAGACTACATTCTTACAAAATGCCAGTACCCGGCGACAAGTATTTCGGCAAACAGGGGCAGATTAGGATGTAGGGAAGGGTCGAGGCTGGATGTCTGGTTCCTAAATGACAAGGAACTAATGTAGAAAGTAAAAGAGGGCACTCATTTATATTTACAGGAAAACGTTACACCCTTGCACACCCAAGTAACAGCCTGGAAAGCATCTATAACAGTCATTAGGGGACAGGTGATATTGCTGGTAGCATCGAAAACACAAAAATAGAAAAGAGGTAGGTGACCTGGAGAAAACGTTTTCGAAGTTAGGGACCTAGCGGAAGGAGACTAACCCACTGGGCACTTACCCAAGTTAAAGCACCAAGACTACAACAGTATTGCCACAGAGACTGCCCCAAACAATTGCCTATCCCTTCACCAAAGGCTATACGATACTGGCAACAAGCTGGGGAAGCTGCTGGCCTGGCTTGGAAAATGAGATCAGGGGCAAAGACCGGTTCGAAGCTTAAAAGGGAAAATTTGCATATGGCCGGGATGCCCGCCACCCCCTCCCAACACCAATTCCCAATGGGAGAAGACAGACACAGGTTTGAACTTTTGGAAGGCGGGGGGGAGTTACCCCCCCGGCCGTATTTATTAAAATATGAAACAAAATTTAAAACATTAAATAAAAGTTTCATTAATTATGTACAATTTTACATTTATTACATTTCGATGACGACATGTTCTTTGGCTAACCTTAACAGATCTCTAATACAAAGGTTTCCTAGCCGAGTCTAGCATCCTGAAAATGCATACATTCTAAATTAAAATTGTACATCCTAGCATTAAGGGCCAACGGCAAGGTCTTAACCGGTGTCAGATCCCTACTACCAAAATCCCGCCCTCACGGTGTGAGTGGCGCATGCGCAGAGGACTTTACCCTCATTGCCAACTGTAACTTCCCTTGTCGTGGGGGCCCCCTTTTCACTCGACGCCATCTTAAAGGTCGTCCGAGTTCCCGTGTGAGGTATCTGTAGGAAGGACAGCGTGGACTCCCCCCCATCCCCACACTCTCTATCCGCTGTCGCGGATATCCGGCCCCCGGGAAATTCGTAGGAGGGGCATCTAGCCGCCTCCCCCCTGGGAGGGGCCTATGGCCGTCTCCCCCTAGGCGCCCCATCCTTAGTGGGTGCCGCCTACCCGTGGAAGGGGCCAATGGCCGCCTCACCCCGGGCGCTCCCATCCATTCTGGGTGGCGCCCCCCTCTAGGGACCTTGAAATTACTGCTCACAGATCATGACCTTACCGCCCGACCAAAAAATAAATACGACAGTTGTTTTACCTACTAAGGGAAGAAAAAATTCTGACATAGCCTTGATGAGTCATCAACTTCACTTTCCTACAAAGGGAAACATTATCCTAAAAGCAGAAGCTACATCATTATATGAAACATTCCCTTACTTCTCTACAAAGGAAAAAAGGCCTATACATTTCTATCTAATCAAACTTTATTTAAACAAACATTGCCATAAGGGGCTGGTGGGTGGGTCAAAATTGCCGCGTGTTCCGTCGAGGGCTCACAAGCAACGAGTTGGTGCAGCCTTCAGAGCACAGGAACAAGAGGACGCTTCTTCGGATTCCCGCTCTATTTATCCATCTGCGGGAGGGCGGGGACCCTCCTCCGGTACGCCTACTGGGCGTGGTCTTCCGTGCGGGTGTCTAGGACAACCCCTCCTGGGCGGGAGAGGGCGCACCCCGGCTACGCCACTTCGGGCATACCAGCCGAGCCACGCCACCCGCCCAAAATGGTTTCCCGGGGGGATCGGGGCACCCAACCATACGTTCGGGGGGACCGAGTGGTCGCCCCTTTCCATTCTGTTCAGGGGGATTACTCCATGGCAGAGGCCTTTGCCACCTTCTATCACGATATCTGCAAAACAAAGACCTGACTGGAGCCACAGGAAACAAAAGAATTCCTATGAGATATTACCCCTCCCAAAACTATCTGAAGAGGATGTTGGAGAAGTTGAGGCAGTTCTCAATAATTAGCACAAAAAAAATAAAATAAGAGGTATCTCGTTGGTCAAGGCACGATGAGGTAACAGCTTTCTGATATAGCTATACAAGCCAAGGTCGAGCCATGACCTTTGCACAGTGGCAATAGTGGTGATACATAAGCAAGGGGAGTCAAAAGATGATTTTAATGCTTACATGCCGATATCAATGATTAATGTTGAAGCAAAAAAATAGCATGGGCACAACTGCTCTACAGCACCCCTCTGTCCAGGGTGATGTTTAATGGGGGACTAGCAAGAACATTTCCTTTGGAGAAAACAACATTGTCACCACTCCCTAGTGTTATTTGCCTTGGCTTTAGAACCATTAGTGTGCTGGGTGAAAAAGATACACTGGTCAAAAGTTTCCTCTGGGAAGAGATATGGGAGAAGCACATCGCATTACACGTGGATGATATCCTGCTCTATGTGGTAGACCCAGAGGTGAGAATAGAATGACTGTTGCAAATATTAACATGCATTTAGTATTTCAGATACACTATCAGTTGGGGGAAGTTAGTGTTATACCCACTGATGAAATGGCGGTCAGATAGAACACTCCAGGCCCTATTCACCACACTAGGAGAGGGATTACATACCTAAAATTTAACTTATCCAGGAATCTGAAAGCATTTATGTCACAAATGTACTTGAGGTATTAGAAAAAATTAAAGAGGATAACTTTCATGTCTTTATGTTATCACTCTTGGGTCATGCGGATATGTTCATGATCTTTGTTCTATCAAAATTCACAAAGGTCCTTCAAAACAAGCCATATTGTAATCATAATAGTGTTTTCACAACCTAGAGGCAGAGCTGTGATCACTCCTCAGGGCTGGACATCTGCAATAAATATCCCTTACTGGAAGAGGCATTGCCTAATATGACGTACAGAAATATTATTGGGACTCACAGATAGTATTTATAAATGAGTCTGCCCTTCTGGCCACTAAATGAAACATCTTTAAGGATAACCAGAAATACAATGGTGCACAACGACTATGAGGTAGCCTTCTACATTTGAAAGAACATACAATCATTGCAAGATCACACTGTGTAGGCTTTGAGGTCCTGGGCGGTAACTACTAGAGGTCTTAAATGGGATCAGATCGCTACAGAATAATTTCTCCCATGCAACAGTAAAATATTACTCCAGGGTTACCAAAAATAGGATGTGATTGAGATCAGAACACTGGGAGATGTCGGGGGGAGGGAGTGAGAGAGAGATGGTCTTTGTAGAAAATCTCAGTAAAGACTACCAGGCTCTCAAACACGTACATAAATCCAGTTGAAACGCCCTCGTAGCCCATTTAACTAGCAGTACTCAAATTGCAGATTCAGATCCTCTGAGTCCTGACAGAACTTCTTCATTAAAAAGTTATATCACTCATATATATAATCCCTCATATAAATAAACAAGAAATAATAAATAACCATATCCCCTAGTCAGGACAGATTTGAACTGAGAAACCAAAACAGAACCTTTTTTGGAGGGAGAGGTGGAGGAGTCACTTAGCGCCCGCAGGGAGGATTGAATCAGAGCAGCATTTAGACTGGGGAAGATAAAGTTCCTCCATAGTGCTTATCTTACTAAGGATCAACTGGTTCACATTAAGGGCCATGAACTGGGAGAATGTTCTCTGGGTGTGAATTAATAGGTAGCTTTATCCACATATCTGTGTGTGTCAGTCACTAGTGCCCTTTTAGGAGTTGTTGGGAACATTTTATTTCTTGTAAGAAATAGTGAGAGGTACCCCTTAACAAGGATCAAGGGAAGTAGGGTTAACCAACCAGAAAACAGGAAAAATTCCCTTGAGTAAAGTATAAAATTTATAAACTTAGTGCACAAAACCAATAACACAATTCATATATAAAGTAAAAAGCCACAATTTATTAGTCACACAATGTTTTAAAAAAAGTGGACAATTGCACCACTTAACACAAGTAAAAACAATTAAGATAATGAGAAAATTAAGTTAAAACACATAGGATTCAATGTTGACCAGCAAAATTGATACAAAAAGACAGACAACAGTAAGACATGGAATTGTACAATACTAGGCGTATATTCAAACTCTATCTGACACCCATGTTCTGTGCACAATAATATAATGTATCAACACAGGTATCCGAGTTTAAGAATTATACTTGAGAATGCGTCGACGCGTTTCGGTGGTTGGTTTGAATTCTATTCACCTTTGTCAAGACAACACGTTCTATCTGTCGTAATTCTGGGGTCAATAAAATCACCCTAAAGAGTGAATATACAAGAAATTAGAATAAATATATCATGTTTTCCAAATTATTTGCAGTGATTTAAGATTTTCTACAACCTATAACAGTTTTTATAACCATACAAACATAATTTGCAAAGGCATTTGCATTAAACAGGAGTCTGCCCTATACAGTTTTATAAGACTCTCTTATAGATACATTGATAATAGAAGTGCAAAATAAGTAAATGAACAAATAAACATTTACATGGAAAAAGGTCCTCCTAATACCTAACAAAGTATCTTCTTTAGCTTATTATAGTAGCTTATAACAATCTAAGCAAAGTGCAGTCTGCCTCTTTGGTATTTATACTGCGTCGTATTCATGCATGTTTTGTTATGGCACTAATTTCAATTCTAGAAGATTTGGGAGGATTTAAAAGGGTTGGAAAGCGTGTGGCCACCTGATCTAATAGTTACAGTTTGTATATTCCTTTTGACCAGCTTGGGATTGCCTTTGATGCGACATACACTTTGTCATGTTTTTTAATCGTTATAAAGGAGTTTTATACAAATAGGAACCAATGCATTTCATTCCTAATTAATCTCCCTTTTATTACCAGGGACAGATACCCGTAACTTGTTTCAATAATTCTGCTTTTGATTGTACCGTAGCATGCTATGGCTGTTAAACTTGGGGGCAAGGCCATGGTTGTATAGTCTATTTGCAAGATTTGAAGTCTAAATAACCCGCTGAGAAGATGTTTAAAACTACTCAAAATAAGTTGAAAAAATCACTTGTTTAAATACCTTTGAGATCTCCTTTGGATATCATCGAGTTTATTTCTGTTGTAACGGTATATGATCTGGGCTTAGAGTGTTGGCATCGTCTTTCCTTAATGTGTTTACGTCTCCAGGTAGGACCATCGGTTAGAGATCCTAATGATTACAATGATATAGGCAGTTAATGAAGGGCCTGATATTAAACTGTTTTCGCTGATTTTTTAAGCACACTGGCGTACCTGAAATGGAAGCGCTGGGCCTTAGCACTGTTTCACTTTTAAGCCTCATCGAGTATTTTATTGTTACTTAAAAAAGGCCAACCAGGGGCGCTTGCGTCATGTCCTCCCGGTAGAAACGATCGTTTCACTAAAGATCAAGATAAAGATATGGACCGGGCTTTTAATAATTAAGCATATTAATTTCAGAGGGTTTTAAAGTTTCCTATGCCAGCAAAACGCTTACCTATTAAGCCGCGGAGGACTGCGTGCTTCGCTGGTTCCGTGCCGTTCACCGTAAACCGAAAGGCGCCTAGTTTAAATGCTATTTCTGTCGCATCATTGGTCCCGGGTAGAACCAATCAACAAGTTGTACTTCTATCTAAAGGATTTGCATACCTGGGCTTGGAGTACCCGAATGCCATTGGACCATACCCAAGGTTCGTGATAGGTCTGTTTTTTAATGGTGTTTGCTGTTCTGTAGATGTGGCCGTGTTGTTGCTAAAGAGATTGCGCGTACCGGATGGAAAGTGTAATTTACAAATGCTGGCATAACGTTAACTGGTCCTATCGGTGTAAGGGCAAAACGTCGATTTCGCTAAAAACTTTTTGGGAACCGCTAATGATTAACTGGAGAACAAGGAATGGCTAATAAGAGTTGGATTTTTAAGAAGTGAAATAGGGTGCTGTTTGTGGCATGTAATAAAAAAGGATCTGCCTATATCGTGCAAGTTTACATAGCTTTATCTCCTACAATGGCGAGTGTTGAGTTCCCTGCTGGTTTCCCCCACATAACTGAGGTTGCAGGGGCATACACACAGGTAAACTACATTTTGGCTCCTCATGTTTTATGGTTATAAAAACTGTTATAGGTTGTAGAAAATCTTAAATCACTGCAATAATTTGGAAAACATGATATATTTATTCTAATTTCTTGTATATTCAGTCAGTCAAAATACTCTTTATTCGATTTTTGTTAAAATCATAAAAGGACAATACACAAATACAATTTAAAACATCAATTGATTTGATTACTACATTTCAACATGTTAATTTCATTTCACCAAAAAAGTTACAAAAGTTAAAAATATTACAATTGTTAAAAATTCTCCGTTTAAAACCAAGTTTGGATTAAAATAAGGCTTTCTAGGGTAATCTTTTCTTCCTAGATCTGAATGCAGCTGTTAGATAACATGCAACACTGAACATAGTGTGGGTATCTGCCATCATTTGAAGGAAAAGTAAAGCTGGCCTTATTTGAGTAAAACCAACGGCCTTTAAGACAGGAAGTAAATATTTTGCCCTCTCCCTACTATAGAACCCACAGAAAAATATGAAGTGGAGGGTGTCTTGTACTGAGAGTTGATCACAGCCACAGGGTGGTCCATCTTCGGGTTTTGACCACACGGGGAAGTTTCCTAATGAATAATGAATTAAGTTCATCCTGAATTTTGTGAGTAGGAGTCTGTGGAGTGGATTAGTCACTATTTTTAAATACGGTTCCAAGGAGGGAGTGGTCGTTAAAACTATGTGCGCCCTAACCATAGGTTTCCTCAGTTCCAACTCCTCTCTTGCCATGCATGCCCTCTCCAGGAATGCCTGCTTGACCCATCCAATATCCTCCCTTCTGATGTTAATTGGGTCATTAAAGAGTTCCGGTCTCCCCAGCATATAAAAAGTAGCTTTAATATATTTCAGCCAGGGGATTTTCATGGCATTTTCCCTTGAGATAACATCTTTAAGAATGGCATGATTTAGCGTTAGCTCGGGGTTCAGCCAAGTTTTAGTCCAAAAAAGAAGCGGGGCTAGTTTTAATTTGTCAACGACGTGAGGCAGGCCCATTTCTTCATGGATCGAGAAGGTGGGTGTGGAGTTTGGAACAGATAAGATATTCCTAATGATACCATTTTCCACCCTCTGTATTTTTACCAAGTCTGCATATCCCCATATGGTGGACCCGTACATAGCGATTGGGACGCACTTGCTGTTATATATTTTAATCACTGCCTCCATTGGTTTAGCTCCTAATCTTTTTGTGAAGGCCAATAGAGCTGAGGATGAGCGTGCTAGGCTAAGACTCTTTGCTTTAATTTGGGGAACCCAGGACCCTCTTTGGTCAAAGAGGACCCCCAAATATGGAAAAACTGGTACCCTGGAAAGAATCTCACCCTTACAGATAAAGGATTTTTTATGCAACATGTTTACTTTACGTCCTATGATCATGGTATGGGACTTAGAGACATTCATTTTCAAATCTAAGTTCTCCATAAAGGAGCCAAATCGGTCCAGAAGGGCCTGTAGGCCGATACCGGTTCGTGCAATTAGAACGGCGTCGTCCGCGTATAGGAGGGCTGGTATCTGTTCTCCTCCTACACGCGGTACGTCAGCCATTCCTGCTTCAAGGTATTTCCCCAGCCCATTTATATAGATGGCAAAGAGAAGGGGGGCCAGGATGCAACCCTGGCGCACCCCCCTCTCGGATTTAAAGCTGTCCGTGCACCTTCCGTCCCTAGTGGCTCTTATTTTGGCGTTAAGGTCCTGATGTAACTTAGCAATAAAAGCTACCAGGCATTCCTCTATACCCATCTCAAGAAGGAGAGTCCATAGCTTACTCCTGTTCACCAGGTCGAAGGCCGAGGAGAGGTCCATAAAAGCCAAATATACTGACCCCTCCCCGGCCACCGTATACCTGGAAACCAGGAGGTGAAGATTTGAACATTGTTCCAGCGTCCCTCTGTTTTCACGAAACCCATATTGAATGTTTGACAACCCCCCATGCTGTTCTAAATTTTCCCTTAGTTTAACCAATAAAACTCTACCCAAGATTTTAAAGGTGGAGTCAATAAGAGAAATCGGGCGGTAACACCCTGGGTCCTTCCGGTTTCCCTTCTTAAAAATGGGTACAATAATAGATGTTGCCCATGTTTCAGGGAGAGTTCCTTCCTTTGCTACTCTGAACACTCTGGCCAGTCCAAAGTGTCGGGCAATATTTAAAAAAGTCCGCCGGCACTCCGTCCGGACCAGGTGCCTTGTTTTTTGTGGATTCCATTATGGCTTTATAAACCTCCTCTTCCGTAAACTCTACTGTGGTTAACCGGTGGTCCACCTCAGTAATACCAGTGGATTCAGATCGGTTGTCTCCATATATATTGCTAAAATGCTGTACCCATTTCTCGTCAGGAATTACACAATCTGTAACCAGATTGTTTTCCCCCGAAAAGAAAGAGTGATTAATGATGTCCCAAAATTGTTTGCTGTTTTTAAGGACGTCTATATTAAGAAGATCATTCCAAGCATTATTTTTAATCTCGTTTTTCCTTGCCTTTACGTTTGCCTTATAGGCCCGCCTCAAGTTTGAAATTAATTCTTTATCTCTGTCCTTAGCCTTAAGGGCCAGTTTCAGATCTCTATGGGACCTTGAACATTTGTAATCAAACCATTTATGAGGCTTTGTAGGGTACTGTGGTAAAGGTTTTGTGAGATCCCTGGAGGTTTGTGCACAGATGAAGTTAAAAGCTGTAATAATTTGGTGATTCGAAGTAGTTTGATCCAAACAAATTTCTAGTGGTCCCTCAATTTTGGGGAGTAAAGTGTCCATAAACTTTTCCTCCACAACCATGCCCCATTTGAGCCGTCTGCCCTGATCACTGGGCACCGCCATGGTACAAACCCGGGATTGGCCCACTTGTTTGCGCCATAAGTCACTCCAGTGTATCTCAATTGACAGAGGGTTATGATCGCTATGGGGTGAGACAGTTACTTTATAGTCTCTCACCTTTGCGGTAAGGCCTAGGGAAATGAATATATAGTCAATTATCGACCCATTAATTGAGCCTTTGAAAGTCGGTACCAACTCGTTTGTTACAGATTTATATGGTTCATACATATTGAAACTAGCAAGCAATAAATCAAGTGCCTCCCCTGTTTTGGTGTGTTCAAAATGAGGGATGTCAGCTCCATTTGGGGCCTCTGCATCACCTGAGTGGCACGGTAATTTACATTTATGACTGTTGAAGTCGCCCATTAAAAAAATTTCAAAAGGAATATGTGTATTTTGACTGTAGTTGTTTATAAAATTCTCCAAATAATCCACCTGGTCAGTTTCAGTTTGTCCTCCCCAGGCATTGTAGAAATTAATTACAAGTATAATGCAACCTGGTGAAACTGTCCATTCTATGACCAAGATATTTGGGGAACCTGAGTTCAGCTGGTTAAAAGTCCCTATTAAGTCTAGGGAAAAAAGTATAATAAGCCCCCCTTTCGCTCTCCCAGCATTACTAGAGCTTGCTGGTGTTATGAAGCTTAAAAAACCATCTGAAAAGAAGGTTGGTGAGGTGTCCCAAGTTTCTTGAAGAGCTATCACCTTGTGTTCAGAGATATATTTTACCCATGTTGGGTCTGTTTTTTTTGCTCTCGTTCCTGCAACATTCCAGGTCAGGAATGTACATGGGGGTGGAGCCACCATCTCAGAGTTTACTTTTATTGGTGTCTCTGAAGGGGCTGATAGTCAGTCATTTGTATTCAGGTCAGTTAAGGGGTTGAAGCGGTTTACCAGGGCCATAGTTGGGCCTGTATGATAATGTGTGGGTGTACTTAGTCTCGCTTTCCTGATTACTGTTTGCCACCCCTTTCCCGCTGGCTCTATGCTGGTGGGAGCATTCATATATGAGTTGAAACGGGTCTGGGGGGGATAGAAGAATCCTAAGGGAACCGCCCTAAGACTATCATTCTCCCTTATATCCGAACCATCCCAAAACAAACTAGTCGGGCAATGAGCGTTATTAAAATTTATCACCACACAATCGCCTTTCACATTTTTGGCTCGCTTTCCCACCCACCCCACCCTTCTTGCCACAATAATACTGGAAGATGTATTAGAATCACCGCTACTAGATTCATCGCACCATTTTTTTGCTTTTCCTATGAGTGTGGCAGTGGATTCCACCTCGCCTTTCCTTAACGGGGGCACCCCTATAAAAACGGCCACAAAAGGTACTACCGCTGGGGGCAAATTTAGATGGATCTTACTTTCTAAATAGATAGGCTCCCGTGTAATGGGGGGACCTCCTGTGGGGTGGTAGATATAAGAGGCTGGGGTTCTTGTGGCCCTGCACTATCTAATGCAATGGACTCATTAGTAGACATTAATAATGGCGATGGTGTCTGCTGTTTACTTTGGCATTCTGGGCCCATTTTATAACCCTTGGACATACTATCAAATTTTCTCACTAAATCGTCTATCAGGACACATTTTTTTAGCAAGCCTTCGAGGCATGTGTTCATAGTGTCAACTATGTCCTTCGCAATGCCCACTAAAAGGGGTTCAATTCGTTCCTCGAAGAGAGCCTCAAGATGGTCCTTCAAAGTCTCCTCCATCCCATTTCTGACTTGTGGGTATCCCTCGCCCTTCTTTCTCTTTTTTGATGATGGTTTTGAATTACCAGGTGAGTCCAAAGGCACTATAGGTAGCAAAGTTTGGGATGCACAGGCTTGTGGTAAGGTAGAAACAGTAGCAGTAGTGGGTTTCATAATGATGACATCAGGCTCTAGGGGGATAGCTTGCACTGGGGTTAGTGCCGTTGTGGAGGGAGACTTAGCTAATAAGCCCAGTTCGTGCTGTACTGTGGCAATTTCTTTAGTTAAAGCCCCAACCGCAGAGGTAAGATAAGACATGATGGAGTCAGATTGTTTTGCAACTTTTGCCTTCTTCCCCCCATCATCTGTAGTGGTTCCATTTTTACGCTTACCCATTTTAGCAGGAAATGAACGGTGGGTGGCCCAGCCCTGCCTGGTCCTGCCGTGGACTGCCGTAGACTGTCCCGCCCTTGTCCCGGGCTTCTCCCGGCGCCGCGCGCGCACGCCCCGCGTGGCGGGGTAAGCGCCGTTGTTTAGTAGCGCCTCCGGGCGCTGTTGTGCGCGTCACAAGTGCGCCGCCGGGGCACCTGGGGCTTGTGGTCCGCTAGCCGTTGCCCTCAGGGCGTGGTGGCGGCCCCTCCCGCAAGATGGCCTGGCGATGGTCCCTGCAGCGCTGGTGTTGGACCCTGCAGCACTTGGAGCCGTTTCCCTCACGGCTGTGTTTCCCCTTGTATATTCACTCTTTAGGGTGATTTTATTGACCCCAGTATTACGACAGATAGAACCTGTTGTCTTGACAAAGGTGGATAGAATTCAAACCAACCACCGAAACGCGTCGACGCATTCTCAAGTATAATTCTTAAACTCGGATGCCTACCTGTGTTGATACATTATATTATTGTGCACAGAACATGGGTGTCAGATAGAGTTTGAATATACGCCTAGTATTGTACAATTCCATGTCTTACTGTTGTCTGTCTTTTTGTATCAATTTTGCTGGTCAACATTGAATCCTATGTGTTTTAACTTAATTTTCTCATTATCTTAATTGTTTTTACTTGTGTTAAGTGGTGCTATTGACCACTTTTTTTAAAACATTGTGTGAATAATAAATTGTGGCTTTTTACTTTAAATATGAATTGTGTTATTGGTTTTGTGCACTAAGTTTATAAATGTTATACTTTACTCAAGGGAATTTTTCCTGTTTTCAAAATTTCTTTCTTACCTGACTGCCTGGAGATGCCACTTCATCCTAAACTATTTCTACTGGATATATGGGGAGATACGAAACTGCAGAACCGCGCAAAGCTCTTTCTCAATTTAGGACTTGTGGTGGAAAGGAGAAATGTGGCCAGACAATGGAGAGCGGTAGAGGAGCAGGACATTGAAAGGTGGAAAAAAGATGTGGACTGCGGCATTTTTGCTGAAATATATGTGTTTGAGGGGAGAGTTTGTTGAAGAAAGTGGGAAAACATATGGGCCCAGTGAAAATCCTATAGAAGAATTGTATTGAAGTATTGATTCTGGATAATAGAGGCGAGACTGTGCTATACACTGATGGATGTGTTGAGAAATGTACCTTGTGACTAAAAGGACAACTTGTGTTTCTCAAAACTATGTAACTCATGAATAATAATAATGTATGACACTTTTGGTGCCAAGACGACTACTATTTTTTCCATTATGTAGGTTCAAAAATGATGAGAAAGTTTTTCAGAAAATATCTTGATCTGCTGATGTCATTGAAGTTTTGGAGGATAGCTTAGAATGTGTAGTTAAACCTGACAGATCCAGCATTGATTTTGGATATATCAGGATCTCCACAAATTTTCAACATTTATTCCCACATTGCGATCTGCAAGACTTCTTTACTAATGAGGGCAAGGCTTTGATTCTGTACACTTTATGTGAAATTTTGAGAGTATCTCTGAAAGCAACTTGAAACACGACAGTTGTCTTGACCACAAATTTGCTTTAAAATAATTTTTCCAGGGCAGAATTGGGCAAGAAGTAAAACATTAGGCAACTTTGTGAACTGCAAAATAACGAAACTCCATTTACAAGTAGAAAAACACTGGCCACCCATAGTAATGTCTTGTCTTTGTGCACACATTGTGTAAGAAATTGAGCTATTTGTTG
The DNA here is from genome assembly GCF_964263255.1 of Lissotriton vulgaris. Lineage (NCBI taxonomy): Eukaryota > Metazoa > Chordata > Amphibia > Caudata > Salamandridae > Lissotriton > Lissotriton vulgaris. The sequence continues at coordinate 1,452,562,151 of NC_141685.1, forward strand.
AGAGGGGGGGTGGAAGCCCCACTGAGGCAACAATGACAGTCATTGTCAAAATGAAACACAGAATAAACTAAATGAACCTCTGCTTAACCCTCTGGTGGATTCGCCCAAAGCAGTCAGGCTTAACTTTTTATGCAGCACACAAATCGTAATGAAGTGAAAACACAATGCATAAGAAATCCAACACCAATTCAGAAAACATAGTAAATGTAAAGAAATTAAATGATACAAGACCAGCAAAAATGAAAAACAGTAGAGCCAGAGTAATTGAATTGTAAATTTCTGTTTGAAAATAGCACCGAGAAGCACAAAAAATCAACTGTGGTTTTCAGGTCGCATCAGAGGGGGCAAAGTCAGAAGCTCAATCTGACCATGATGGAGCACTGGCTAGATTCTGGGAACATGTTAGTCCCACTGGGAGTTGTAGCTCATGTACCTAATGCAAGACTTCGTGTCACTCTGTGTTGATTCTAATCAGGAGCTGCAAAGCGAAGTTATGTGCTGAGTTGCATCACATTACATTGTGTCTGATCTGCAGCTGAATAGGCTGCAATATGAGGTCCTGTGTCGAGTTGCGTTGTGCTGCATCAATTCTGATGAGGAGCTGTGGGGGGAGCGATGTGAGATCCTGCACCCAGTGGCATCTCACTGTGTGGGCTCTGATGAGGCCACCAATCAGGAGCTGAAAGGTGCTGCGATGCAGGGTCCTGAATCAGGTTGCATCATGCTACATTACATTTGATGGAACCCACAGTTAGGCAATGAGGAATAGCTAGTGCCAGCCAAAGATCCAGGATCCTGGGGTCACCACTTTTGGATCAGGACTCACTCCAGGCAGAGGCCAGAAACACAGCTCAGACAGATCCAGTTGCAGGTACTGGTAGGTCCAATGCAGCAGGCCAAATAGGCAGATAGAGTGAGACCCATAAAGCTTATCGTGACCCTGTATCTTGTTGTGTCTCTGTATATCAACAGACGTTTGCAGCCACTCTGGTTAGCCTGGGAAGAAGGCAATCACAACCCACAGCTGGGTCTGGAAAGTCCTTCCACTTCCCCTGTTAAGGCTCCAGACTGAGGAGAGAAAAGATGGGGCAGGCCTGGTGGCAGATTCCTTTGTGTCTGCAGCAGGAGGTGCCCTTTGAAATGCAAGTGGAGCTGGGCACAGCCCCTCTATATCATCCTGTCAGGATGGAGCACAATGTCCACACCTAAACTCATTTTGTTTTACTGTCTGGAAGGAATATACAAACTCCAAAAGCAGAAGAGTGCACAGTCATATGACCAAGGCCCCTGGGAGAAGGCACAAATTGTCAGTACAAGAAAATTACAACTTTTTAAAACGGTTGTTTCATAATTGTGACTTAAAGTATGACTTTATCAACAAATATGAGTTTAAATTACAATTAATTTAAATGTAAAAAGTATATCTCTTTCTGCTCTCAAATCAAAGTTTCACATATTAAATATAATAAGGTAATCTAGTGTTAGTTTATGGGAGAGATAGGCCTTACAATAATGAAAATTGACTTTAGGAGTCTTTCACTGCGTGGAAATATAAAAAACTAAAGCAAACATATCCTACATTTTAAATACCATGCACCCTGCCCAATGAGGCTTTAGTACCTACCTCAGAGGTGACATATGGATTAAAAAGGAAGGTTTAGGTCTGGCAAAGGATGTATTTTAGATAGATGAGTCATAAATCACTCATATACGGTAACTCAGGAAAGCCCTGGCTTCCATAGAAATAAATCAATCGGCTCTCGCCCTGAACCATATCTCCTACTCTGCATGGAAAGCACGAATAAACAAACAAGTCCACTAGTCTCATTTCAGAAAGACCGGGCAACACTTCAGCTTTACTCATCCCGCTGAATGACTCAGTCAGTCAGTCAAAATACTTTATTGCGATAACTTAATATCATACAAAGACAATGGCAAATATATAATACATTGATACAAACAACACATACATTGAGAGCAATTATAAACAATTAAGGTTAACAAGTTAAAAATCATCATACATCATGTTACAATTTTATATCAGCATGAGTGATACAAAGTGCAAAGTGCTAAAGTGCAAAGTGCTAAAGTGCAAAGAGAACTTAAAAAGGCTTAAAAATACTAAGGAGGTCCCCAGCAAAATATTCAAACTAGCAACTACTGACCCTGTTACAATGCTTTCTACGGATACTGAACCAAAAGATCACAAACAAACAGACTAACTAGAGTGCTGATCTATACTACAAAGGGAGGTAGACACATTTTTAAATCTAATGTTCCTGCTTCTAATAGCTCTCACCAGGAAGATAGCCACATGAAACATAATCCTGGGAGTTTGTAACAGTTGTAAATAGATAAGAGCAGGTCTAACTAAAGTGAATCCTGCTTCCTTGAGTATAGGTACGAGAAACAATCTCCGAGCTTCATTGTAATGACTACAAAACATTATAAAATGCATGGTACTTTGCTCAGAGAAATGGTCGCAAGAACAGGGCGGTGCCTTTTCTGGGGTACTCCATACAGGATAAAAGCCCAAATTAAAATGAATCAAATTAAAACGGAAACGAGTTAAAATAAACCTGTGGTAGGGATGGGTCACCACGTTAAGGTAACTGTCAGGACCATTAGGGATAGCCAACAATAAACTGGCCCTGACACAGGGTTTTTTCAGCTCAGTTTCTTCCCTCTCCAGGGATAGGAGCTCCTTCAAAGCAAGTTTGGTGTAAACAATATCTTTAGATGTTATAGAGTCAATATCAGTATAAAGCTCAGGCCTCCCCAACCTCAAAAAACTTTCCTTAATATACATCAACCACCTAATCCTGTTCACATTATCTAGGGTCAGACAGTCCCTCATTATGATATGATTTAGGGGAATTTCTGTGTTAAGCCACATCCTCAGCCAAGCAACTAAAGGTGCTATTCTGATCAGGTCTGAGATGTAGCCTTCCCCCAATTCCATATGGACGGTGTAGGACGGGGTTGACTGAGGGACGCCCAGAACAGATCTAAAAAATTTGTTTTCCACTGTATGGGTTCCACTCCCCTATATCCCCACAATGAGCCACCATATGATGCAACAGAAATACATTTAGCCTTATATATTTTACTAACAGCTGCAAATGGCCTACCCCCCAGTTTTTTAGAAAACCCATGGAGGGCTGCAGATGTCCTAGCCAACGTGGTTGCTCTGCTATTAACGTGAGGACCCCAGCTACCTTTCTCGTCAAAGGTGATCCCCAGGTAGGGAAAGGAGGAGACGCGAGCAATCTTTTCCTGCCCACAGAGAAAAATTTTATGAAAAGGTCTCCTAGAGGCCCTGCCCATAAGCATAACCTGAGATTTTTTCGCGTTTATTTTCAGGTCAAGTGAGCCCATAAAGGATTCAAAGGCATCCAGGAGTCATTGAAGCCCCACCCCAGTACGTGCAAGAAGAACCGCGTCATCAGCGTAAAGGAGAACTGGTATCCCCTGTTCCCCTGCACGCGGGATGTCGCTTGTGACACCCCTAAGGGCAGGCTCCAAAGCGTTCACATATAACGTGAACAACAGTGGTGCCAATATACATCCCTGTCTGACTCCCTTTTCAGAAGCAAAGACATCTGTACACCTTCCATTCGAGGAAACTCTAATTTTAGCAGTAAGGCCAGAGTGTAGGTCAGCCAATAAATTAACTATGGACCTGTCTAGGCCCATGTCAAGTAATTTTAACCAGAGCTTAGTTCTGTTGACCATATCAAACGCAGAGGAGAGGTCCATGAAACCAAGGTACATGGACCCATCCTTGGCCCTGGTGTATTTCTCGATCAGCAAGTGGAGATTAAGGCATTGATCCAGGGTACTTCTTTTAGGTCTAAACCCATATTGCACGTTAGTCAAGATATTATTCTCTGTAGCCCATTCGTTCAATTTGACTAATATGACTCTCCCTAGAATCTTGACTGAAGAATCTATCAGTGAGATTGGTCTATAGCATGCAGGATCCTGCCTATTTCCTTTTTTAAAAACAGGAATAATTATAGATGTTTTCCATGACTTGGGGATATTATCATGGTTTAAGGCATTAAAGACCCTGCAAAGCAATCTTGACCAGAAGTTAGGGAAGCATTTAAAGGCATCAGCGGGAACACCGTCTGGTCCCGGTGCCTTTTTTTTCAGGGTACAATCTATTGCAGATAGTACTTCCTTGACTTCAAAGTGCAAATGGTTCCCTATTGGAATAATATTCGCATCCTGTTCCCTAGTTTGAGCGATATTATGGTCTGAATAGATGTCTCTGAAGTGTTTGATCCAACCCTCGTCAGGGATGTTAGTTTCTAGGGGGGAATTATCCTCCCCAGTGAGTAGGGGTTGGTTGACAATCCTCCAGAATTCTCCACTATTTTTTAGTATGGCTGGATCAGTGAGTTGTGTCCAGGCTTCATTTTTAAGCTGTTTTTTCCTTTCTGCAATGGCCTTTTTGTATAGTGCTCTACTATTACTGATGAGATCACGATCTTTCGGTACGGTTTTTAAAGCATTGAGCAATGCAGTATGTGCTTTTGAGCAACTGTGATCAAACCATCTTTTAAAAGGTTTCAACTTGGGTTTGCTAGTCACAGAAAGCCTGCCATTTATCTTACTACATATGCTACTAAATGCAAGGATCACCTCCACATCATTAGATACACTGGATAAACACACTCCGACCTCCTCCTCAGCCTCAGAAAGAACCTCTTGTACAAAGGGTTCTGGGATTATGCTATCCCATTTCAGTCTCCGTCCCTGATCCTTAACTTTGATCTTTATATCCTCAAAACAAGGACCATAATTACGCCCTAAAAGCTCAGAGGCTACTAGGTCCAGGGAAACGGGGTTATGATCACTGAAAGCGGAGACCACAGTTCTATACATTAAAACCTTACGTAAAAAACATGCAGAAATGAAAATGTAATCAATAATAGAGCCATTGTCTGTTCCCTTAAAAGTAGGGGCCCTGGCCCCCCCCTCCCCACAACTGGATTCATATAAGTTCCATCTTGCAAGGAAGTTCTCTAGACAACCCCCCTGTTTGTTATGTTCAAGATGGACCAGTGCACAATTAGGAGGGGATTCTGAGTCATCGCAAACACACATAAGTGAACAAGGGTGAATATTAAAATCACCCAAAAAGATGATTTCAAATGCATTAACATCTTCACTATAGACTGACAGAAAGTAATCCAATCTACCTAGACTATATGATGTACAGTCGACAGCGTTGGAATTATAAAAATTTATAAACAAAATATTGGGAGATTCCACACAGGACAATTCAACAATAAGACAATGCTCAGATCCTGAGTCACATTTCTTGAGGCTGCCTTTGATGTCTAGTTTAAAGAGGCTTAACAGTCCTCCCTTCGCTCTTCCTGCTGTGCTAGCCACGGCAGGAATACAAAAATAACTGTAGCCATCAAGAGAGAAACTATTATTTGTGTCCCAGGTTTCCTGCAAAGCAATGATGTCATACTTGGTTATAAAATTAGTCCATGTTGCGTTACCTACTTTAGTCCTAATACCTGCTATGATCCAAGTAAGCATGCTGAGTGCTTGCACACCATTCTCTGTTTGTTTAGGATGTTCTGACAAAAGTCAGTCATTATGGTCCAAAAAGGAAAGAGGTGCAAATCGATTGGACAATAAGAGGGGTTGAGCAAAAGGATTCTGATATACTAGGGGAGCGGATTGATTTACAATATTCCGGTGTTGTTCACGGCCCCATCTATTGTTTAGATCAGAGTTACTATCCCATCCAAAAGCTGGTGTCTTAGGGTAGGTGACGTTCTGCTGCTCTCCATAAAAGAACTTCAAAGTTAATGGTACAACAGAACCCTGCCTACGTTGGGGTGGGAGTAAATTAATGAGGATGTTTGGCAACACACCAGGATGTGAGAAGCTTACTGCCACACAATCCCCCTTAAATTTTTTGGGGCGGTTTCCTAGCCATGAAACCCTTTTAGCGGTTTTAATCTCTTGAGCCAGCTTTTGACCCCCCCCTGGGGCTAACCTCATATTAGTTGTAAGCCACTGCAAGGCTTTATTAGACAGAGAGGAAGGGGATTCTTCAGTACCGGCTTCTAAGGGTGGTACATTTGCCAGTACTAAGACAACAGGTGAGGCTTCGACTATAAATTGAAGAGGGTCAGTTGGCTGAGCTTGTGCAGTGGGTATCTCAACCGTTAGAGGACCGTCCCCTCTATTATTATTGGTTCCATTAGTTTTTGGGTCTGGAAACTGAGGTGGCAGATTATGTAAAACTTCATCTGTATTCTCCCCCTCCTGATCATCTACTTCTCCAATATTGTTGTCCAGGTTTGTTACCAACATCGTGACATTGTCAACACCCTCTGTTAGTTTATTCAACTGCCCTCCCAGCTTTTTGACCTCGGATTGTAATTTATCAATTTTGGTGAGTAATGGTTTAACAATGGATTTGATTTTACTATCTATTAAGTCAGCAATTCTATCAAACAAATCCTCCTCATGACTGACATTAGACTTAACACTTCCCCCTCCAGCTTCCTTCAGGTTAACTTTTGGAGTGTTTACCCTCTTCCTTCTGGTCCCAGATCTTAGTCCTCCCCGTTTCGGCGGGTTTTTGGTTTTCACAGTGTCTAACCGGGAAGTTTGTTCAGAGATAGAAATATCTTCATCTGTAGGGTCAACATGATTTTCCTGATCCAAATCACTGTCCGAATTATTTCCAAGCTCCACAATAAGAACCTCAGGTCCAGACAACATATTATCATTTAAGGTGCCTGATTCCTGCGTGGTGGGGCAATTTGAACAGGCATCAGGAAGAGTCTGCTGGGGAACTAAGTCATCAGGTGAGGGGGTTAGAGAAGGGGACAAACAGTGTAGGTCCGGTGACTGACTCAGACCCAGGGATTCTCTCCTCTGTAAGTTAATTTTTTTCACTGTTTGCACCGTGTAATTTTCCATTGTGTTAGCTGGTGGTGCAGATCCCTTTTTAGACATACTGATGATTGTAACGAAGAGCAAAAGACTCCTCAAACACACAGGAAATTATGTATCACAAACAATACAGTCTTACTTGGACAGTAGGATGCCTCGTGAGCCTTATGCAGGGTTTCTGGCCCAGCCCCTGCCTCCTCCTGCCGATGAGGGCTGTAGAGGGCCCGCCCTTTGCCCGGGCTTCGCCCCGGGCATCCTGCTCGCGTCCCGCGACGCGGAGGTGTGCCCTGCTTTAATGGGCCCTCGGCGCTGCCGGCGCTGTTTGGTAGCGTCACACAACGCGCCGCCGCGAGGCCTGCCGGGTATTGTAGTACCCGGAGCGCGGGGCGCGGGTCTCAAGTGCCGGTTGACTCTTGGCGGTGTCGGCTTCTCCTTGTGCGGGACAGCTGCGTGTCAAATAGCAGGTACGTTGTCTCCTGGTGCTTTGTTAGCGGTCTCCCCCGCTCTGCCGAGGTGTGCCCTGCTTTAATGGGCCCTCGGCGCTGCCGGCGCTGTTTGGTAGCGTCACACAACGCGCCGCCGCGAGGCCTGCCGGGTATTGTAGTACCCGGAGCGGCGGCGCGGGTCTCAAGTGCCGGTTGACTCTTGGCGGTGTCGGCTTCTCCTTGTGCGGGACAGCTGTGTGTCAAATAGCAGGTACGTTGTCTCCTGGTGCTTTGTTAGCGGTCTCCCCCGCTCTGCCGAGGTGTGCCCTGCTTTAATGGGCCCTCGGCGCTGCCGGCGCTGTTTGGTAGCGTCACACAACGCGCCGCCGCGAGGCCTGCCGGGTATTGTAGTACCCGGAGCGGCGGCGCGGGTCTCAAGTGCCGGTTGACTCTTGGCGGTGTCGGCTTCTCCTTGTGCGGGACAGCTGCGTGTCAAATAGCAGGTACGTTGTCTCCTGGTGCTTTGTTAGCGGTCTCATATATGGTAAAGAACCGCAGGTTTATCTTGCCGCCGCACTGAACCCCAAAGTCAGAAGAAAGATCATGTACAAGTGTTTGCTGGCATTGCCAATCACGAACTTTGGCCAAGCTTGGTCATACCAAAGCACATAGGGGCATGCCGTCAGTGCAACTGCAAGCAAGAGTCTTGGGTACACCTATTGTACTGCTACCCCACCCTAGCAATCGAAAGGAGGATACTCCTAAGACAATGAATCCTAAGTGAAAAGCAAACGTTTGCCTCAAGGCCTCTGCCATATGCTTCTCACAAAGAGAACCCAACATTTTGGCTTGGTGTGGAAGATTTGCACAAACAATTAGGAAAGCCTTATACCCCCGCCCTGCAACTGCACCTTGCCCTTGAACGGTCCAAACGCTGATCCTGGATTGCTTCAAACAAAGGTCCTTGAAAGAGAATGGACCAAGCCCAGGAAGGAGCAATCGAGTCTTAAGCTTCCTCTCACCTTACTGGTGGCACTCTCTGGTCAATTGCAACTACAAGGCCATGGTCTGCGGCCCTTTGTTGCCTCTTACAGGTCATATGTGATCATACACAAATCTGGCTTACCAGGTCATGAATTTGTAATGTAACATAACTATGCACAAGAAATACTTCAAAACAAGAGGTTCGGCATTAAAAGCAGCCCTGGAGACCCAAACTTTCTGGGTGGCCATAATCTCCCATGGGAGGGACCACAGTACTTCGTTGTAATCCAAATTCGAACACAAGATCCGGGACTATTGCTAGCACTAAAGTACCGTATTTTCTCAACTCTTTTATTTTATATGAAAATGTTTTTTCCTTTCCTTATTTAATCTGTATTGCAATGGTTTTAGTTAACTTATGCAAATAAGTGTATCAGTGTATCATTTATTCATATATGGTATACTTGTCATCAAATCATGAACATATATAAACATGAGACAAATTATAAACAATGTTTAGCATGCTGCGATGATGCAACCTCTGATAGTTGCTTTTGTATTCATTAATTAATAGCTGGACGACAGCAGTGGATCAGATTCAAAGCGCACAGCTGCGTGGTTCTCTGGCTGCCAATATTACCAGTCTCAAATCCCATTGTTAATGTAGAGCAATCTCTTCATGAAAGATACAACTGAAGATACACAATAGTTTGAGCAAATTATTATAAGTTGATGATGTCAATTCCCTCTGTTTGTACACAAATGTTACTCCACAATTGTGCAATCTACTGCTGACCATACATCATTGCAATCATCTTCTTATGTGCATGCTTAATTCAGAAAAACCCAATATAATTCTAAAAAAAAAACCTTCTTCAGTGGTGACTATAAATAAAACAGAAAACACAAAGGTCTGTTTAGAACAGTTGATGGGGAGTAAGAGAGTATGAAGAAGAGTGACAACATGTAAAAAATGCAAAGTGCAAAGGAAATGTTCCTCAAGTAAAAAACAGTGCCCATCCATATCTCCCATACCTTAATAACAGACAGACGATGTATCATGAAAAACCATCTGTGTATTGTGGTATGATTTACCGTTTGTAACCCAGTTGCAGAAAACCTATGTGGACCACACAACTCCTCCCAAATAAGCATAAGGATAAAGAGCCCGTCACCTCATGAACGTAAACAAACAAGAGATAAATGTAAACATGCTGATTCAAATCTGAGAGTTACCTCACTACAAATGGAGCTACATTGACCAGCGTTTGTGCAAAATACATGATTCATGACTAAGAGAATCTCTGAGTCCTAGCATGCCCCACCGTGGAAAATGTAACATGTTGTTACTCACTAGCAATGGTGTTTTGCACGTCTACATTTTGTGGCCTTAGTTATAACAATCCGACTGATGACATGGCCCTAAGCCACTAAAGAATGTGCTGTGAGAACAATATGAACATTTGTCACAGAATGAATAGATCTCCATCAGTACACCCAGGCATATAATAAACTCTTAAATACATTTCCAAGCAGTAGCATGCTTGAAGCAGAACTGTGCAATGTGACCAAGGTTCAGTCCTTCATAACACTTATGCTGCTTACAGTAATAGTGCACAACGCCTATCCTAACTAGAAAGAAAAGCATCAAAAAGTGCTTATTAAGTTAAACGCTCAAATATAATCCAATAAATGATTGCGGGCTCTATTACCTTGTGAAGACAGTGTGCTCCTTATTCTAACATGCCGCCATAAGCTACGCTGAAAATCCATCAACACTCACCCAGGTGCCTTTTCCTTTTAACCATACGGTGGCATAGATTAGATGGCAGTATGACTAGTTCATAGATATAGAAAGCACAAAAAGATGGTGTACAAAAATGTGAAGTTATAAACCAAATTGAGTGGTGCATAGAGAAGAAAAACAGACTGACGTAATATGAGAATGCACAAGACATGGGATACTCAAGACGCATATAGCAAGAATGATATAATGATATAATATATAGTATAAAAACAGCAACAAAAATTGGAAATTAGTGCCTAAGCTCTGTTTAAATCTTTCTTTTTTTTGGCCAGTCTGTAAATGAAAGTGCGGCAACTATGCTTTGAGTGCGCATTACGCACAGTTTCACAGTTTCATGCTATTTCTGAGAAGAAAGTAACAACTGTACAACAAGCATGATTATAAAAAAATAATGTTCATGTAGTACTAAAACCTAATAAGCCTTGTGGCATGTGAACAAAGTCAAGCAAACAATGAGAACTTGCCATATTTATTGTCGTGAATAAGCGCCGCAGATCTTTTTTGACTACAAGGGGTGTGACACATGTTGATCAGAGTTTCACCCTATCATGGGTAACAAACCATACTACAAGGGTACATCATAAACCCTTCAGTAGCACTAACCTATGAGTTTTGTTTTTTATCTGGAGGGGGAATTCATCTATTAAAGGTTTCAATGATATCCCCTAATCAGTTTTAACTCACGTCACAACACAGTCAACACCACCCAAGTAATACACCACTTGTATTCATCAAACAACAAAAAGCGAAAGACCTCTGCTAAAGTGAGCTTTTGGGGGACCCGTAGGGCATCGCGCGCTGGCTCAATGAGGAACAACTGCCCTATGAGGAAGCATGACATCCCTCGGGATGTGTGGGGCCAACATGAAACAGTCTTGTTGACTATCCTTTATGATCTGTCCAACTCTTAGAAACTTCTTCTTTCCTTCCTCTTTAGGAGGAGTGACCCCTACCTTTGCATTTATTTCTACTCCAGGACCACGGGCACTGGAAATTTTTAGCTCCCAGTCTCCCCTCACATTTTTTGAAAGATGTGTATTTTTGGTAACATGTATAGCCGAAGTCTGCTTGCAAACTCAGTAGTCAAAAAAAGTTTTGTTTGTTTGTTCTCTGATCCAGTCATAGGATAATGCTTTTTCCAAAAGGTCGGCAATAGTGGCAATAATTTCTGTAGTCCATTCATAGTCTAAATGATGTATATGCAACTATCTGAAAAATATGATATTACCTTGACTTTATAGTAAGCTAGATTCATCACCACCAAGATTCTTCATTTGTCTGCTGGCTGAAAATCCAAATCGTTATTCAATGACAAACACTTCAAGATGCCTTGCTTTCTTGCTGTGATATTCTTTTTCTCAGATGCTTGAAAATGTTGTTGTCTGAGATCTTTCCTAATCATAGCTTCCAACATGTCTAATGTCTAAGGTGTTTTGTAAGGAGGGTGCCTTAATAAACTCTTGGGTTTGAATTCTTGATATAATGGTTACTCTTGTGTTTGTCATTATTTGATGTCAAGTTCTCAAAAAAATAAACCTCTCATGAATCTAAAGAGGGCTGTCTCACTCTCAAGAAGATTAGTGCTACAAATAGGAATGAAAGATGTCCCTGCATTTGAAATGGTAACTGTTGTGGTGTGAGAACTGTGGAGGAAATGTTGATCACTAAGATTTGTTCTGGCTCCTCAGATTCATTATCCACTCATTCTCTGTTGTCTCCTGGTTTTTCTGACCCAACATTGACTCAGCTGGTTGTGAGATCTGGTGAGGGGTTTACTGCTGGACTGGGGATAAAAAAGACATCTTAGATCATGCTGCACCAGAGGTTACTGCTGACTGTTTTTCAATCAAGAGTGACACAGTGTCCACTGGTAAACACACATGTAATGTGTCATCCTTGGTTGCTATGCTCTCCTCAGATGAAACCTTGTTTGGTTTCCTTAAGCTATGTTCCTGTGTATAAACTTGTACCAATGTGTATACCTCATTCAGTTTATAATTGATGGTGTCCCTCTGGAATTTCCTTGGTTTCCTATAATGAATTTCTTTCCTGTAGTCGTTCAACTTCATTGTAATCTTATATAAAGTGGTGTACCATGTCTCTATTTCCAAGGTGAACTATGCTCTATTTTGATATTAAATAGTTCCTTGATCACTAGCGATAGTTCCTCTATGATGAGAAGTATTAAATATAGTGGCCTCCTGTTAAGCAGTGTTTACCACCACTCCATGAAATTCTTTTTAAATGTAAATGGCATGGGTGTAATAGCTATTCTTAGATCACATGGAATATGCTTACCTTAGTAATCCTGCACCAATGTGGTTGCATGTAAGCGTTGGTACATTCTTTATTAATTAAATCCTCTAAATATTGCAATTGTTGTGTAACAGACCCTCCTTGTGTCCCAAATTCCTTGGATTCCGGTATCAAAGAATATATTTTGAAGGCTTGCTCTGATGTGTTAGCCTCTGAATCTGCTTTATCTGTGATGCGTGCAATTTCCTTGAATGACATATTGAAAAAGTGCAACATAACAGTTAGGAAGAACAAACAACTCACTTTGTAATGAGGTAGCTCTCAGATTTGAAACAGCATGTTTATTTTATTCTCACTTTTGTTTGAGTTCAAAACGTGAGGGGCTTACCTTACCACAGTGCGTGGACGTTTGTTCAAAATAATTGTCTGTCTCTTATAAAAGTATGGGACATATGGATGTGCATTGTTTTTTATTATGAGGAATATTTCCCTTGCATTTTGTGCATTTTACATGTTGTCACTTTGCTTCATACTCTCCTACTCGCCATCGACTGTTCTAAACAGGCCTTTTTGTTTTCCACTTCATTTATCGTTTCAGCTGAAGTAGGGATATTTTCCTGAAATGCATTGGTTTTTTGGGAATTCCCCATGTATATAAGAAGATGGTTACCAAGATGTATGGTCATCAATAGATTGCCCAAATGTGGAGTAACAATTGTGTTAGAACAGAGAGAATAAAAATCATCAACTAAAAATAAGTTGCTCAAAATGTTATATATCTTCAGTTTTATCTTTCATGAAGAGATTACTCTACATCAACAAATAGTGCATTTTGCTAGGTCGAAATGGCAGTGTAAAAGGGCACACTAGCTGCGGTGGCAGGACTAAGACAGATTTTAAAAGTATACTCTAGTGGGTGGCACAAAGGACGCCGCAGGTCGATTAGCAGCATTCAATGTACACGTAGTACCATTTGCTGGGAAATTAAAAGTTATTTAAATGTTCCAATTACGTGTAAAACAATTTTACAAGTTTGAACGAGAGAGCACAAACACTTGTTAGCAGTGGCAAAGTGCACAGAGTCCTAAAGCCAACAAAAATAAATTCCCCAAACAGACAGCAAAATCTTGTATATTACATCTTTGGAGGCATCTCGAGATCCCACCATACACTGAATGGCTGATATAGCTCTATATGATTTTCCTACATGAAAATATTACATACATTGTCATTAACAATCTAGCAGCCTATACTGTTATAGGGGAATATTCCTTGAAGACATGGAAAATGAGTCTCAGGAAATGCTCTACCTTTGAAGGAAAATAATAGGGTTGTCTTTTTCGTTCAGGCCCAAATAGGCCATATTTATTTTCTTGAACACAGCGTTAATCCTACAACCTCTTGTTGAGGCCGGCCGCGTTTGCAATAGTTCTTGAGCTTGCGTATCAACTGGAGCCGGCTCAGAGCCTTAACACAGCGCCATGCCTACAACTCTCTCGAGAGAGCCGGCCGCGTGGCTTATGGGGGAGTATTCCAGAAGCTCGTCTCACGCAAGCATACGCCCGCTGTGTATGGTAGGTAGGTGGCAGGCAACTAGGCCAACTGTAATAAACAGCCCAACAGGGCATAACCGTCTCAGAGCGAGACGAAGGCCAGAGAGGCAAGTAGGAAGAGAGGAGGTAGTCGGAGCAAAAGAATCTGAGAGCAGGGAGAAGAGAGGGGAGAGGGGATGGTGGCTGCAGGTGGCGTGTCAGGGGGCAGAGTGAGGGGGCGTACGCGGTAGCGCAGGACACTGTAATGTGTATAACACTCAAGGACACAGTCTGGCAGGATCCGCAGGGAGAATGGCGTCCTCAATGAGGCGTAACGTGCGGAGCCTAGGGGGTATGTATCGCGCATATTGTACAGAGCAAATGTATCGCACTAGGGGTTTCCAAACTGCTGTAAAGCGTGTGTCTCTTGCCTGTAGCCTGGCCGTGAGCAGTTCCAGCGCCAGTACCTGCCAAAGGCGTACAAACCAAGATGCTATGGGCGGCGCTTCTGTTCGTTTCCAGTATAAGGCTATAAGTTGTTTAGCCGCACCTAGCATTTGGAGTGTGAGTATCCAATCGCTGCTGGTAAGTGCTTTGAGTGTGCTAGGGTGAGTGCCGAGTAGTATCGTGGACACTTCTTCAGGTATGGGGAAACCCAGCACCCCTTTGATATGACTAAGTACCTCCTTCCAAAAGATTGCCAGAGTTGGGCACGCCCACCATATATGCACAAAGTCACCAGTCGCAGAGCCACTTCTCCAGCACATCGGCGAGACCTTAGGGAACATTTTGCTAAAGCACAGCGGGGTGTAGTACCATTGGGTGAGTAATTTATAGGCGTTTTCCTGTTGCAGGACACTGCGGTATATTTTGGGTATATCGGGCCACAGCCTGTCCCACTGGGAGGGGTCGATATCTACGCCTGCCGCCAGTTGCCATTGCTTCTGGTATGGGTGTGCAGGAATTGACTCAGGGTGCAGTAGTATGTGATATATCTGCGAGATTAGCCTCTTCAGCCCCCCGAGAGAACGCGCCAGCTTTTCAAAGGGCGTGTAGGCACTAGTGGCCGCCTGGTATATATCGTCACCCGCGGTCCAGTGACGTAGCTGGGCGTGCTGGAAACCAGCCGACAGTGGGAGTCTGAACTCCTCTTTGCAGTCCTCCCAGGTCTTGGGTGAGCCCCCGAGGAAAAGGTCCCCGATGACTCTGCAGTCTCCCTGTGTCCACCTATCAAACGCACGGGTTAGGTGGGCCGGAGGAAATTGTGGGTTATCCGCTATCGGCGTATGTGGGAACGGGAATGTTGTGAGGCCCCTAGACACAGCAACCTTGTCCCAGATGTCCAGGACCGTTTCTGTAGGGACTGCTATATACGCACTCCTGGAGCGCGCTTCCCGCGGTAGCCACGGTAGATCCCATATGGTGCGTCCCGTGACCGCCCGGTCCATGTGGAACCAGTGCTTGTCGCTTGCACATGCACCCCACTCCACTACGAAGCGTAGGTGCGCCGCCCAATAGTAATAAACCAAGTTGGGGCGTGCCAGGCCGCCCCTGTCTCTGGGCTCCATAAGGATCTTCTGCAAGAACCGGGGGCGTTTTCCGCCCCAGATGAAAGAAGTGATCTCTCGCTGGAGGCTCCGGATGCAGTGGAGCGGAATCGGGGTGGGCAGACATTGAAAAACGTACAAAATTTTGGGCAGGATCGACATTTTGACCGCGTTGAGGCGCCCCAGCCATGAGATCATCATAGGCTTCCACCTCTGGAGGTCCTCCAGCACCACTTTGCGACACTCCGTCCAGTTGACCGAGGACCAGGATTCCAAGCGGGGGGTTAGTGTGAGGCCCAGGTATTTGATTTGGCTCTCCGCCCACTGGTAGGGCACCGCCTCCTTCAGGGGCGGGATCTCATCCGGGGGTATAGTGAGGTTGAGCGCCCAAGACTTGGTGTGGTTTATTTTAAGGCCCGACGCCTGCTCATACACACAAAGAACCTCGTGAAGCGTCGGCAGGGATTCACTGGGGTATGTGAGAGTGAGGATCAAGTCGTCAGCAAATAGCGCCACTTTGTTGTCCCTCCCCCCATGGGCTATGCCATGTATTCTGTGGTCACGCCGTATCGTTGCCGCTAGTGGTTCCACCGCAAGGGCGAACAGGAGTGGCGAGAGTGGACACCCCTGCCTCGTACCCCTATGTATCTGCAGCGGCGGTGTTAATTGGCCGTTTACTCTGACCCTGGCTTGCGGCCCAAGGTACGGGGCCATAATGCTAGCTATCATTCTAGGACCTAGACCAAGCTTCTGAAGCACTTCCCTCAAGAAGGTCCGATCCACCCGGTCGAAGGCCTTCTCCGCTTCAAGCGAGAGAAGGCAAGCCGGGATGTCCCAGTGCCGTGCCTTGCCTACCAGGTGCGCCAGTCGGCATACATTATCAGCCCCTTGTCGGTCCCTAATGAAACCCACCTGATCCGGGTCCACAAGCCCCGGCATGTAAGGGTCCAATCGCTTGGCCAGTATCTTAGTATAGATCTTCATATCAGTATTCAAGAGGGCGATAGGCCTGTAGGAGGCACAAAGCGCAGGGTCTTTTCCAGGCTTTGGGATCAACGCAATCTCCGCCAGGGTTGTCTTTTATGTTGTTGTTGCTCTGACACCTGCAGAGCGAATGTCTACTGATCCTTGATATCATTATTATGGGGATTTTGTGTTTTCTTACGAATGATTATAGTATATTGTACCTATCCTTTCCCATTGTACCTCTCTTTCCTTCCCTTCCCCCACTTTCTTGATTGCCCTTAACCTCTATCTTCATCTTGGCCTCTTTTCAATAGGATTTTGAGACGTCATTACACACAACTTTTGTTATAGAGCAGAATATGTTAACAATGTTGTCTGATTCCAGAATGGTTGTTTCCCAAATGATTTATTGGATACTAGTCAATGTATACCGTGTTGCTCTATGATAAGAATAAATAAATAAAGAAATAAAAATAATTTAGAATATTGGAGGATTGAAGGCTAAATGTATTGGGAATACCACTAAATGACTGTGAGGTCTAATACTGTATAAATTAAAAAATGCAAAATCACTATCATTCAGTGTTTTAAAGGTGTAAGGCATCGCGGACTGAAGATGACATTTTATGTGACGTTGAAGTTCTGAACTGGTAGAAGAAAGGAAATCAGGATTTTTGTAAGTCGCTTGATAAAATGTTAAATTAATTTGAAGCATTTCATAGTATTGAGGTGCTCAAACTTTACTTAAATTTTTTATTTTTTATTTAAATTTGACACCTCTGATTGATTAAGAAATAAGCTCAACTTTGCTATACCTGCACTCTTTAGACTCTGAGGTAGACACTCTCTGCTCATTAAATCTGCCATTTCGTTGCATTTAATTTACAGCCCTGGGTATATGGTATACCACTCTACAAGTTACTTACAAGTATATTAAATCTGTCAATCAGGTATACACCAATTCCACACGTTTAGGGGATAAGAACAAGCACTTTAGCTCTTATTAGCAGTGATAAAGTCCTCAAAGTCCTAAAGCCATCAAAAGCAAGGTCAGAAAAAGAGGCAGAGAAAGGCAAAACATTTTGGGTAACCATGCAAAAAAGGCCATTTGCTACAATTACCATTGACTTTCGTTATGTGTAGGCATGTACCCACTTGACATTTTATATATGGCCTAGATAGTATGTGTAGTAATTCTGGAAGAGAGAATATTCATGCGCATACACACAAAAATCCATGTTATAGGCCCGAGTCTCATTCTTTATCCCCATGCTGATTAAACTTGGTGACATTACTGATACTACTCTGGCATCAAAATATTGCACTTCAGTGTGATGATGGCACTCAAATATATCTTAGAGTATTAGCCAATAACATCCATATGCTTAAATGTTTTGGGGATCTTATTTAAACAGTGATGTCTGCTGTGTTCTTCCTCATCAATGGTGGCATACCCAAAACTGAAGTTCAAGACTGGTTCAAGGATATGAACTTAAAAGGCTTTTCCTCTGTCTCATACCTTGTACCGAGTCCCAATGCTTTCAAGGTCTGAGGCCTGTCCTTAACTGTAACTCAGTATTTGGCACATCTCTCCCTGTTGCTATGTTCAGTTTTCTGATGTGTGTAGGAAATACACACATTCACATTCACTACAGAAAATCCAAATAGAAGCGTGGTAAATACATTCTTCATTTTATGAGTCCCAAATTAATACAATTTCATCAACTTTCACTGAAAGCAAGGTTATTATATCCAATCATTTGCCTTTTCAGCAAATTCGGTTTTTTTATGTCTTGGCTTTTTGCTTATAAAATACTTGCTTATATTTATAAAAAATTTTAACATTAAGACAGCATGGTACAAACATTTTGATGAGTAAGGACTCCTGTTTCATTGCCAGATAACACTGTGATTTATTTTTCGATGAAGCAAAAAGAAAAAAGCCTGTTTATTTAACTGGCATAAGGTTCGGGGATCTCCCTTGGTGTGGATCACTTTGTTTTTGGAGAACAGTCAGCAGGCAGTCCAGCTGGCAGGTTTCTCTGCTGCCCCGCGCTTCATCACCTGCGGTGTCCCCCAAGGGTCGTCTCTCTCTCTCCTCTTCTTTTCAATCTCTATATCTTTCCTCTTATCTCTGCCCTGCAGAAACTAGATGTCCTAGTGTTTAATTACGCCGATGACCTTCAACTCATCTTCAATATCTCTCCTCTCCCCTCTTCTGTTCTTAACTTCCAATCAACCATGACCTTCATCAGCAACTGGATGAATTTTAACCACCTTAAGCTTAACCCTGATAACACCCAGTTGGTGCTTACTGGTGGTTTCTCCAGTCCCTAGTCTTCTGTCTTTTGGCCCTTGTCCCTGGGTTCCCCTCCTTCTCCCTCTGCTTATGTCAAAACCCTTGGTGTCAGAGTCAGCAGTGATCTTTCCATGCACTCTCAAATTAGTGTGGTGGTGTCATCCTGCGTTCTTAAGTTACGTATTATACATAAAGTTTCCCGTTTTTTCTCTACTGCAGCATTGAAACTTATCCTACTAGCCATGGTCATATCTTGTCTGGACTACCTAAATGCTCTGTATGTCGGTATTCCTGCATACGAGCTCCGCCGTCTCCAACGAATCCAGAACCAGGCTGCCAGGCTAGTCTTTACACTTCCCAAGCACTCCCATGTCACCCCATAGTTAAAAACATTACATTGGCTCCCGCTCTCTGAACGCTCCCTTTTCAAATTGGGATGCTTGATTTTCAAGGCCCTTGCTGGTACAGCGCCTGCCTTTATTACTTCTAAACTTAAAGCCTACGTCCCTCATCGAGACCTCCGGTCCTCCTTTAAGCACCTTCTGTGCATTCCCCGTTTCAGAAGGAAAAAACACAGTGGCATGAGTTTTTCTTTTCTGGCCCCCTCTTTTTGGAACACTCTCCCCCTCAGTATTAGGACAACTGCACCTTATATGGACTTCCGCAGGGCCTTGAAGACTCAGCTCTTCTCACGAGCATTTGCCTAATAAGCGCCACCCCTGCCCCCCCCCAATACTTCCACCCTCAGCGCCAAGAAAACTCTTGGTCTACGAGTGCTTTATAAAACTTTTAACTTTAACTTTAAGGTATAATGACATTAAAATTAATTCATGCATTCTGGCAAGTTGCACTGCATTGCTCACCCAAGGGGAATCAAGTACCACTCTCTCTTCACTCCCAGTATCTGGTCTTTTGGAAGGCTACTAAGGTAAAATGGTATGTATGAGGCAAGAGAGTTCCACAATGTAGGAAAGTGCCTCTTTTGACATGGTTTGCTCCCACATTTTGTTTGATGTCTGATGGAATTTCAAACTCCAGGTTCACTGGATCCTTTTTGAACAGGTTCCTGGGGCCAGATCTCTTTCCCAAAACCTGTACCATAATTGGCACCACTTCAGTTACCCTTGTAAATAAGTCCCCAATAAATGATAGCCCATGGGCCTGGAAATGGGTCCTGAAGAGAGTACTCTGGGCGGCAGCACTGGTTTTACCAAGTCTGGATATCTGGGTCCCGTGCAATCACTTTTTATTCCTGGAGCAATAAGACTCTCTCTAAAGTTTGATGTATACCTGTAGCTGCCCATCTCAGCATTATGCTCATTACATCCCACTCTACCACTCTATGTAGCATACTGTCCCAGTTCAGTGCAAAGTAGTCCATTATGGTGTCTGCTAGTATCCCCTCAAAGAAGTGAGTGATCCGACAAATATCTTGCCAAATAAATCATGTCAGTCTCTCTCTATGCAGCATATGCTTGTATCAGAAAATTAGACAGCCTCCTATAGGTTTCAGTCGCTGGAGTATAACAGGAGTACATAAGTGTCTGTGGATTCTGGACATCCCATATATCTACTAGCCCTATGCCTGTCATCACCTGTTTAAGGGCTTCTGTCATATTCGGCTTAATTCCTAGTCTGGTGGTGACCTATATGCATCTCCGTCCATGACACAGTTAAAGTGTCCAGCCAATATAACCTCTGTCTTCATCTGATCCTGCACCACCGACAACACAATCTCAAAGTAATAAGCACAGTCCACATTAGGTGCATAAACATTGGTAAGGCCTATTTAGTGGGCCTCCAGGGTGCCTATCCAAAAAACATACATTCACTAAGGATCTACACAAACATGTGCATTTCAAAAAGGGACTCCGGAGGCTATCCATTTAAGGACACCTCATGCAAATTCAGAATATGAAGTTGTGTACATTTGACCACTTCATTTTTTCCTCAGGCAATCAATACATTCACTTCATACATGCATTTTAGCAGGATTGGAAACCCGGAGAAGTCCTTGCACCCTTCTCCTGCCAAATTATGATAGCAAGTTGACTAGTTATGTATGCTGATCCGGGGCAAATCCCAAATAGCACAGTTTAGAGACCCTCTATCCCTCAGCATTCAATATCAAACAGTCCCTGTAGCTCAGAGGCCCCTGCCTCAGCTTTTTGCCTTTTTACACTTTGGGCGCACAGTGGCAGTTCAGCTCTGGCAGCAGTCACCACCTTCATCCAACAGGCTGCAACAGGAGCGCAAGGCCCCCACCACAACATTCCATCATCTATTGGTCCCGCAGCCCCAGCCTGGCACCTGTAACATATATTGCTCACAATGCGTGACAGAGGATCAGCTAATACTCATGTCCTCCAAGTAGGGCAGATGGGAGGCTCCAGTGTTCCAGTGCTGTCGTCCGAAGCAGGTCAAGGCCACAGGGTATCCACCTGCTCCCCTTCTTCCACAGCCCAGGTGCAGCCACAGCCAAGTGGGGGACCCTTAAGCCCCACCAGGGGGGGCGTCGGGCAACCTCCTGGCATAGTCACAGTCAGAGCTCCAAGTTCCCCCTCTCTTCTCAAGGGCATACCTCTTCTCGGGGCACAGCAAAAGTGGCAGCGGGCCACTGGCTCACTATGGGTTTGCCGCCTGTGTACTCATCCGCCGCATTGCACAGGAGTCCTTATTCACTATTGTCCCAAAAGTAGGCCTGGCTGGAGCTCGCAGAGTTTCACTTCCAGGAATTCTGCTGAGTTACCAAATACCACAGAGTTCTGGGAGTGGGTGGAGTATTGCTCGTAATTTTAAGTAGTGGTGGTTGGAACAGACTAACCAAACTCTTCTGAATCCATAATCAACTGCATGATTAAGCAGAAAAATATTTGAAACAAATTACTCACAACATGTTTAGTATCTGTATGCTGGCAGTCCTTCCAGTCTGAACCAATAGTACAACCACTAATGGTAAATTCAAATAACATGGACACCAGAATAAAAGACCCCATCTCATCTCTTCCTGACAGGAACTGGTGGCTAAGGGACTGCTGCGGGACAGAAACACTGCAAAGCACATGATCCTTCTCTTTTATATACTGCACTATGAGTGAAATTGCCAGGTCAACCCAAGTCGTTGACGGTTGTTTGTTGCCACAGTTGAATCAGAGCAAATATGCCCCCGGGCACACAGCTAATCCGTGATAACCTATAGGTCGGATCCCGAAGCATCCAGTGGACTCTTAGGGGCAGATTTACAAGCCCCTTGCATAATTTTTGCGCCGCCATTGCGTCACTTTTTATGACTTAGCAGCAGAATACAAATGTAGCCCATTTACAACTTGACGCATCCAGGGAGATGCGTCACGTTGTAAAGCCCTGCATCACATTATACCTGCGTCAGGTATAATGTATGCAGGGGGGACATTCCAATGCAAAAAGCCTCGTAGAAGTGACTCAGTAAAATCTACAAGATTTCACTGCACCACTTCTAGGACGCCACTGCGTCAAATTCTTATGCCTGCTTGAAGCAGGCGTAAGGAGTGAAGCAGCATATTGAGGTTAGGCCTCCCCCTGCATTGCTGGAGTTGTGTCGTGCTTGCGACACAACTCCAGCAATGCATGACTTTTCTGTCAACAGATTCGCCTTGCACCATGGTGCGCCGTATTGTACATACGGCGCATCCATGGCGATGCAAGGGTTTTGCATCGTGGTGCAGGGAAAGTCACTTTCTTGTAAATCTGCCCTTTAGTATTTTGGAAGCAAAATGAATTGGGTGACCTCACGCTGAACTCCTGCTAATACAGAGAGAGAAAATGATGACAAAACATTTTACTATTTCGAGCTCGAGACGGCATCTTGGAAGAGGTTTTGGTTGATGCGCTGAGGTACACCCCAAGCTAGGAATGAAATTGCATTAATTTCTTTTGCTGCTTTTCATTAATAAATGTTCAAAACTGTAAGAAATGCAAAGGAAATGTTTTATATGCATATTGTTTTCGAAAAGATCGGAGTAAAGTTCAAATGGAATCGATACCACATTTAACAAATCATGTATGTCTTTTTGTTGTTGTTGTTCCAGTGCATACTTTATGTAATCAATAAACACGTATTCACGAAGATTACCTCAACATGGATTTTACACCTGTTTATGATCACACATGGTATAATGTTTTAACCCTTCTAATCTCCGAGCTAAAAGATGAGCTGAGGTTGGCAGACTTCCACCTACTTCTAGATTTCTTCAGTTTAGATTGTATGTGATCCAATAACATTGATTGTTATATACAGTCTTCCCTGTACACTTGTCACTTTGTTCAGTGCGACTCAGTGATTTTTTTCAACACCACTCCCTGCTCTACTTGAGGTTATTTTTCAAAACACGGAACATTCACAGAATATTGAAAACAATATCTTGAAGGCAAATATAGAGGACCAAAATATTGAGACAATAAGTGCACAGAAGATAACTCCACATCTACGTACCTTGAAGATACATAAATCATCAAGGTACATTTATGAGGAGGTATATATAGTAAAACTTTACTTCCATATAGAAACTTACCTTCACAATATTTTTATCCGCGATATTTTTGACACACTATTTTGTCTCACAATAATTGTGTTTTTAATATTGTCTAAATATCCAAAAAACCATAACCAAACCAAAAGAAAGACCTAACTGTTTTATTCCTCTTTTCCTCTGTGAATTTCACCTCAGTTTTTCCTTTCCGCCTTTGCCTACTTTTGTAAAACAGTAACACTAGGATTGGCAAACTTTGAAACTTTTCTCATTCGGTTATTTCCATTATTAAAAATAAAGTAAAATGTATGGATGCATTACGTTTTTCTTTGCACACCGCAGCTTTACAAGTATTTATTCTTTTTGCGGGAGAGTGGGAGGTGGCTCCTCTACTTTAAAGATCTACATTTGGAAATGTCATTAAATTTAACCATTAACTAAGAAAACAGACATCACATTTCAGCATAAACGGAATTATTATTCCATAAATTTTTGGTTGGTATAGAACAATCGCATTCAGATGTCTTTCCAGAGAATTAACATGACCCATGCAATCAAAACAGCTCTAAATCTTTTGAACAATTTACAAATGTTTCCATGTGAGCAAGATTCCTTCACCAGAGAACACATCAACTTTTCTAATGCCAGGTAATTAAAGTGTGCTCTGTAGGGTGGGAGATATGGAGGAAAGGATGGATACCTCTTGGCATGTTTGACTGGATGGATGCTCAAGTTGATTGAATTGAAGACACAGCAGAGTTAGGATTTATCTCATGGGAATTGTTCTAAATATGAGACAGACATCACCTGCTTGAGATGGTTACATGCTGCAGTCTTTTTTGCATATCCAGGGCTAGCCTGCTGTACATGACTGCTTATTCTTTGACACAGAGTGAGACAGCTGTTTTGGTTGGTACCAGTCAACTGGGTTGTTGAACCCCGTGCTCCAAGCAGAGTGTGGAGTGACAAACTCCACAAACTCTACCGACAGAGCAGAGTTTACGGCACACGTCTACACAAAAGTCTGGGAAGGACACCCATCTTTCTTCATGTAGGGGACAGGAGCGCACGGCAGGATCACAGCAGTGTGGCTTGTTACCACTCTCAAGCACTCACATTTATTGTGGGGCCCAGGCTGCCACTCTTAGCTGATGCCAATAGCCCCCTGATTCCAGACATTGCAGTCAACAATCCCTGGGGTCAGCGATAATAGCCACAAATAGGCACGCCAGCACCATCTACACCTTCGACCTTACCTCCAGTTTCATTTAGGCTCACCACTCTGACTCAGCTCATCACCCTAGGTCGAGTTACTGCGTGGCTAACAACTCACTCGCCAGGCCCCTCCTGTGATGCTCCTCCAGGCCCCAGGCATGGACAAAATTTCCAGAGGGGGTTGGTGGCTCAAACCACCTCTTAGGGCCTGCTCACCGATGGAGGACCCCCAAATTCCCACAAAGCACAGCAGCATGTCCAGCGTGGCCTCCCAGAGCTGTACAGGCCAGGGCCATGTCAGTCACCATAGATGTAGGCTCCTCTAGGGTCTAGGGCAACAATGGCACAGCTGCAAGGACTGTTAAAGATTAAATATCATAGGATGCCTCAGAATTTTGGACTCCACACTTGGAACAACTGGGAGACACATCTTTGTGGCCATCTTGCCAGACCATGCCCACTTACACATTTCAGACTTTAGGCACGATTACGAGTTCTGCGGTCCTACCTCCACATTTACGTTGGTATCAGATGCACTACTGCCGACTAAGAAATCCTCCGACTATATTATAATGTTTTCGGATGGCTGTTAAAAAGATGGCCAGAGCACCACCGGCACCAACAGCAATTTGCCGACCACCGTGGCATTGGTTGGGGGAAAGAAGCTATCATAGGGCAGTACAGAAAAGTTGCTCCGATGTCTGAATTACAAGTTGGCTTTCTGACTTGCAGACCATAGCGGTGGGACCTCTTGCTTCAAGTCTTCGGGTCTTCGGAGACAAAGGATTTGACATGCACACTCACACATAAGCGTCGGTAAACTCCCCACTTCATATTTCTTCCCTTCAGTCTCCAATGTGGATCCCTCCCTCCAGGTCCCTCCTTCACTGCAGCATCTTGACCAAGAAGAAAATTACTCTTTTGTTACCGAAATCCAGGTAAGTTCGTTTTGTACCATTTACCCATTGACTAGACTGGGCACATATGCTCCAGACTCTAGCAATGGGTAGTAATTGGTTTTCACACATGTGTCCTGCATATGTGTACATCCGACATTTTTGCAGACAAAACATACCCACATCCGTTCCCAATGATGAAAAAACATTCACCACCATAAAATAAAACCACTGCCGGTCCATCGGGAACATTGAAATACTACGGGCGGGAGACCACTGCAGCCGTGGTCTTCTTCTGTCCTCCGCCACAGCTTTATGGTGGTCGGACCCCTGAACTTGTAATCAGAACCTTTGTCTATTTTGATTTTGCCTATTATTCTGCATTGTTCTATTTATTGAGAGCCTTCATGATAATTTATGCTGCTGTAGCATTTACTTTTTCTGTATTGTACTTCTGAATTTTGTAATAAACCTTCATTGTTTTCCTAAATTTTGCTTTGGAACTCACTTTTTGAGTCAGTCCTTTTCTTTTTTTTTAATATACATTTTTATTGAGCAGAGCTTTCAGAGAAAACATTCCATGTTGACATATTACAAACAATTCCAAATTAGAGTATCCCATTTCACAGCATATACAAAATAGAATTCAAGAAATATTTACAGCCTTAATAGATAGTCAAGAAACTGAACAACATTTTTATTGAACATCAATTTAACGTTACAAGAAATTTCCAAGTACTAAAACATTTTTTAGTTGCCCCTGTTCGTTTAGCATATGCTTCTTCAAATATTTTTCTATGAATCATTTTAATAAACCATTTCTCAAACACCGGTACTTCCTGTGAACTCCAATTTTGTAAAATTAGAGCATGAAAAAACCAACATTGAAGAAGCAGTAAATAGCCTTTAAGCTTTCGACAATGAAACCTCCCTGCTAGTTATACCGAACATGGCTGCTTCTGCTATTGGATCAAGTTGCTTTTGAATCGCCTGACTGACATACACAAATATTTTCTCCCTTAAGACATGAGAAAAAAATATGCCTCTAACCCCCTTCCGATCTAGCACAACATCGAAAACATCTATTTCCGACCTCTGGATACATTTTATTTAAAGTCTTAGGAGCATAATAGGCCATCCAATGTGAAAGAAAAGCCATTCTTTTATAATTAGCAGCACTAAGAGTCTTATTTGCTATAGTTGATATTTTATGCCATTCTTGTTGGGAAAAAACACAAAGGGGCATATTAGCAAGAACCTCGCTAAAATTATCGCTGTTTTAGCGTCAGGCAACTGCAGCTGAAACGGCAATAATGGGCTTGCCAATATGCGTTATAGAATTCCAATAGAACCCCAGGTTAGATGTCCTGCACATCTAACCTGGGCTTCTATTGGAATTCTATAATGGCATATTAGCAAGCCCATTATCGCCATTCTAGCGGCAGTTTCTTGCCGCTAAAATGGCGATAATTTTATTGAGGTTCTTGCTAATATGCCCCAAAGTGTTTCTGAAGCGACTTTCTCCGAAAACTTGGAAACCAAAGGAGATTTGTCTTGTGTCAGAATTAAATGACACCAATTACCTATCCCACTCATATTAGAAGTAAATAAAGCAATAGCCACCTTCAAAGGGGAACTATTAGACAGAAAATAATATTTCTTAAAAACATAAACTATTTCAATATATTCAAAAAATGTGGCTTTATTGCGACCAAAGCATCTGGCCTGAACTTACTCCCAAGAAATAATTCTCCCCTGAATAATGAACTAATTAACTACCCCAAGACCGGCATCATACCAATTTCTCAACTGAGCTGAATATAAATGGAGGCCCAGTTCTCTGCAATCAGTTAGAGGCGAATCTGTTAAAAAACATTACGAAGTCTATTTGAGATGTTCAAAAGCATTTTATACCTTGTTTTTTTTGGAAGTTTAGCTGTTTTACGAAATGTAGGGATTTGAGTTCCAGCTTCTTGGATCATCTTAGATATAAAAAATTGTCTATCCTTTTAGATTCAGATATTAAACTAGCTGTGAAGTCCAGAAATGCAGATTCATAATATAAACAAATATTCGGCAAGGCTAAACCACCCAATTGAGTATCTAACTGTAGAACTGGGAATTTGACTCTGACGACCTTTTTGTTCCGTATGAAGGATCTGTACATAGAATTAATTCCTTTAAAATAACTGAGATTCATCTTAATAGGATTATTAGAAAAAAGAAATTTCAATAAAGGTAGTATAGACATCTTCATAAGTGCGACTTGGCCTATCAAGTTTAGAGGGAGGCAGGTACATTTTTCAAGTAGTGTCTGAATTTTAAAACTAGTGGCCTCATACCTCAATTTTGCCAACTGGCCATAATGTGCTGTGACGAAAATCCCCAAATAACGTATGGGATCAGTTTTTAAAGCCCGCAGTTTCAAATTATCAGGCAAAAACTCAGCCCCTGTGTTTAAAATTAAAATTTTAGTTTTAGTAGGGTTAATTTTATATCCCCCAATTGATTCGTATTTTTTAAATTCCATCGAAATCATTCTATGTTAGATTTTTCGGGAGATAAATACAGGATGGCATCGTCAGCAAAGATTTTAATTTTGCCATACCAGCAATTGGAGGTTCAATACCACAATTTGCACATATTTTATTAGCTAATGGTTCTATAAAGAAAGTAAATAAAAGGGGTGAATGCGGACAGCCTTGCCTGGTCCCTCAATTAATATCAACAGACCCTATTTGGTCGCCATTGATTGCTAACTGCGCCTGAGCCCCTAGATAAATGTTTTGGAGCATTGAAATTACTGGAGCTGGGATCCCAAACCTTAGAAACCCAAAAAATAAAGTGTCCCAATCAACTAAATCAAAGGCTTTTTCAGCATCAACCATCAAAATGCAGGCTGGTGTCTTTTTATGTTAAAATAATCTAAAGCCTTTATCAAATTACCTGCCCGGCTACAAACCCTGTTTGATCAGTATGAATGTCTTCCTTGTTAGAGGGGTAAAGCGCTGTGCCCAAATCTTCATCATGATTTTATGGTTGGCATTCAAGAGGCTAATTGGTCTGAAAGAATTCACATTATTTGGTGGTTTCCCCTTTTTTATAAAGCTGACTAGGATCGCCGTCTTAAACTCCAACGGAACAGCCCCACCAGCCTTAATATAAGTAAAAGGTTTTGGAAGAAAAGGGGTCAACTCTTTTAGAAAAATATGTAGAATTCAATAGGAATTCCATCTTTCCCACAGGCTTTAGCCCCTGCCATTGATTTTACTACCGCCCTAATCTCCAGTCCAGTAATTTCATTTAGTAGCTGAGTAGCTGCATTTTGCTAAATTTTTGGTAATTGAACTTTGGTGAAATATTCATGGATCTCATCTATGCAGGTCGAATATTTTGTAGTATATAATTGTACATAATGCTCAACAAAGACCCAGGCAATGTCAGCCCTCTCAGTTTCCATAAGATTCATTTTTGGATCTATTATTTCCGGACTACAAGCTGATTCCTGTCGCACCTTGGTTGACAAGAACAGCATTTTCTCCACCATTTAACTTTCTTCCTAGACCTTTTGTAAATACGTCTGGTAGCTGTTGATTTCTTCTAAAATGAAATAATCTCTCAATGCCTTCTTGGCCTCCTCCCACTGACCTCGTGATGAGGAGGATAACAATTTGGAAGCACTTTCAAGAGAGCGCTGAAGTTCTACAAATTTGCCTAGTTTTTCCCTAGATTTACCCGCTTATACAACATATCATCTGACCTCGGGCCGCAACCTTAAAAGCAGCCTAAACGGAAAACATATGAACAGTTCCTTCATTAAGTATTATAAAATCCACTTCCTGGACAGTTCAAGTCACAGGGGATCCTGAAGAAGAAAATGGTCTATTTGCCACATAGGCCGACTCCTCTTCTGGACCCCTATTTCAATGTTGACCTGAACATAAGAGTGATCAGAAAAAGTGTTTGCGCCTATTGCTGCAGTTCTGAGGACCAAGGAATGTGAAACAAAAAAAAAGTCTATTCGTGAAGTTGTCTGATATTGGCTAAAGTGGGAAAGTGTATTTCGGACCGTTCAGATTTAGTACTCGCCATTGATCAATAACCTGTAGATCCTCTATCACAGCGTCTAACACTTTTTCTGTCTTAGGTTTCAGTTGTTTCTTATTCCTGTTCGATGTATTGGTTTTTAAATTTTGTATAAAATTAAAATCGCCCCAAGCACGATTTGGCCAGGGGCCCCTATCAGAAGCTTATAGATAGACTGTAGTGTAGATACCTCATCTGTTATGGGTCCATAGTAGTTGCTAAAATTAAAAACCTACTTGTTAATCTTAGTCTGGACACATATCCACCTCCTTTAAGGATCCCGTTGATGCTTGTAAAAATTCCTAGTGTAATTTGTGTGAAAAATAAACCCCTCTTACTGTCGAGGCAAAAAAAAGTTTTGGAAAACATGCTCAGTATAAAACATTTTGGTAAATTAGTTTTTAAATGGATTTCTTGAATAATAAGAACTTGCAATTTTAACGTAATGAGCCATCTGATTAATCCACCATATTTCTGTCTATTCAATATCCTGTTAACATTTAATGAGATTTTCCAACAAGTTCTCTTTATACTCATTTTGCCGATGTAGAAGCATCATTTTTAAACTCCAAATTTCTGGTCGTTGCTTGATTCCTCTTTTCGCTATTGCTCTTTTTTATTCGCACCATCGCCAAACGTCCCTCTTCCCTAGAAGTGCCTGGCCAAAGTTAAAGCTCACAGCAGCTGCTGCAAAAACGGACGCCGCAAGCACAGGAAAAGTTAAAAAACGTTCAGCCAAAGCCAAATTGAATAAGGCCTCAGTAAGAGGTGGCATTAAGTTGAATCATGATGAGTCTTCTAGTACTTTAAGTTCAGAGATTGATGAGTCGATATTGAATGAGATCAACCTGAGGGAGGCCGCTGAGGCCGTGGATCTTACTGGGAAGGACAAAATTATGGCTATATCACCAGGAGCTCTGGTAGCTGGGAAAAAGCAAGTGCTTAAGAGCTCCAGAGACTTTCCTCTTTTTGGTAAGAAGAATTTACTACCTTTAACCACGCCAGTGCTTGAAAAACCTAGACAAGACTTGGCAGAGCATTCTACATTCATGCCAACAGGCGACACATCTGCGTTTTTTACCACACAATCTTTATCCTCTGTAGTGGTTTCACCTCTTATGTCTGCACCTCCCCTCCTCACTGAAATCTCTTTTCTGGCAGTTCTAGTAGAAGAGTTGCTGTCAGCTCCGGCGGTGCAAGTAGAAGAGCTGCTCTCAGAACAACTTTCTCCTGTTCATCTTCAATCAGCTGCTTTGGCCATGGCAGTGGCAACTCCGCTTTCTCATTCTCCTACCAGCAAGAAGGAACTACAACTTCAGTCTGACATAATCGGGAGATTTCAGCAAATGCCATCAGCACTGTCAAAGGCTCAATCACAAGAGCAGGCTTGCCCTAAGATATTTGCGTCCTTGGCATCAAAGACAACTATGAGTCCTTGTCAAGTGCTCCCTAATTTGACCACGTAATTCAAAATGAGACGGCCACTATGCACCAGATTGATATTAAAACAATGTTGAATTTAATACTCAAAGAAATTCAGGACAAGAAATTACAACAAATCGAAACTGTGGCGCTACATCTCGGATTGGAAAAATAGAAGAGGCAGTTGAAAGTTGACATTCTCCAACAAGTAAAAACAATGTATCGGGACAAACTAACTATGGAAGACAAAAAAAAGAACTTGAAAATTTCTCACAACATGCAAGTTTGCGGATAGTGGGAGTTCCGGAGAGGTCCGAAGGGCCAAACAAACTGCAATGGGTGGGGTAATTCCCGTAAGAAAGTGGTGATTCCTGAATTTTCTGGTGACTTAACACCAATCAGGGCTCATCGGGTTCAAACTCATCTTACTCCTAATATTGAGTTCCCCCGCACTATTCTAGTCAACTTTGCGGACTATCGAATAAAGGAAAAAATGTTGTCAAAGGCAATTCAGATGAAACAATTCAACATTAATCATGGAGCTAAATGTAGAATTTTCTCTGATATGTCCATAGCCGCTGCAAGAAGGCGGAAAGAGTTTGTAAAGCTCCTGTACATTTTTAAAGCTCAAGGGGCACAAGCCTCCATTGCGCAACAATCGAAATTGTGCAGGTGAAGTTTCATTTGTTTATGAGTATTGAAGATGCTTAAGCCAATCTCAGCTGCTAAATAATCCGATTAAGTTGCTTTTTGTATTTTCAGGAATAGTGTGTCTTCTTTGTTCAATGGTTTAAATGGTTTGTTTCATCTTAAGGGGGAGAGGGGCAGGTCACCTATGGTGCAACACCTGGGCACCAGTAGTCTAAAGGGGGGTGTAATGTGCTAGCGGGAAAGGTCAAATTTTTTGGGGGTGGGCATGGAGTCAGTCATTTTCTTATTAGCAATATTTTGAAACGCTGTTTGAACCTTGTCACTGAGGCACATTTTTTTTATTATTTGAGGTGAACACCAACCAGGTGCCCTCAGTATCTGAACACGCTATTGAATTATAGATTTCTAGGTATCTGCAAAGTATAATAGTTCGACATTCATAATAAGGATACCATCTACAAGTTCTAGATTTTATGTAGCTGTTGTTTGATTAAGACAGTTGAAGAAGTAAAGGACAATGCTATACAAAAATGTGGGTGTGGCTGTTATCTCATTAGGATTTCAAGAGCAGGCGTCAATTATACTGGACAAGAATATATTGCATTTTGGAGTTCATTATGATCTGTGTTTGATGTGACAGACTTGGGCAGTAGTCCTCAAAATATTTTACCCTCACCCCTTCTGTTTTCTGAACAAGTTTCCTCTTATCTTTTAGGGTACAGTGCACTTTACCACAGTTAACCAGTGCTAAATTGCTCGTGGTCTACCCGTAAAAATTGTAAAATTGTTTTAAACCAAATTTTCACATTTCATGTACCTCTAAGTTGCTAGTAAAGTGTTACTATATATACCCAGGGCCTGTAAATTAAATGCTGCTCGCGGTCTTATAGGACTTTTTACACCAACCATTTAAGTAGCCATTTAAACATGTCTCAGGTCTGCCATTAAAGCCTGTCTGTAGTTTTGGACTGATATTTCTATTTGGCAAAATAATCCTTTTACCAGGCCTAAACCTTCCTTTTTAATACATATAAGTCACACATACTGTATGCCCTAAAGGTCCAAAGGACAGGGTGCATTGTATTTCAAATGTTGGACATGTACTTTTATCTTTTACATGTCCTGGTAGTGAAACATTTGTTTTTCACAGCTGTGAGACCTACCTCTCTCATTGGATACTACTGGAAATACCTTATTACATTTAATGAGTGATAAAGTTTGTTTAATAACAAGCAGAAAGATCAGACTTAGTATCTAGAGCAATGTAATTTAAAATCATCTGTAATGATAAATTCAAATCTTAAGGTACACCACTGAAAATGTCACTTATAGAAACTTTTAGAATTCATTTATTGTCCTAACCTTTTTGTGCCTACAGCTTGTTCCTTGGTCTCATAATTAGGTGTACTTAGCAGTTGACCTTTGTGTATTCTTCCCAGACAGTATCACAAAAGATGAGATACTGTTGGCAGGATGAGCCATCCCAATATGAATTTGAATTTGAATTTACAGGAATTTATATAGCGCACGTACACCCGGCGGTTTCATGGCGCTAGAGGATGCTTAGCCCAGAGGCTTAGAGAAAAGGAATTACTGGGATGGGAAGGCTTGTAAAGAAAGGAAAGTCTTAAGGGCCCTGCGGAATTCTAGATAGGAAGGAACAGATCTAATGTGCAGGGGGAGAGAGTTCCACAAGGTCGGGGCTAGAACAGCGAATTTCAGACCCCCTGATCTGCTTTTTTTAAATCGGGGTACAGAAAGGAAAATTTTTGCAGAGGAGCGAAGTTCTCTATTGGGACGGTAAACCTTGATTGCAGATGAAATGAACGCTGGAGCAGTCCCTGCAATGGCCTGGAAGGTAGTGCAGCCCAACTTGAAGAGGGCCCGTTCTTTGATTGGCAACCAATGTAATGATACCATCTGATGCAATATGATGGGAGGGGCGGAGCTGCAAACTGTTAAATATGCACTTCAAAGAAACTACATCAGCACACACACACACAACTTAACACTAGCCTTTTGTGAATCCAGACATCCTGAGGCCAGAGCATGGAGGCAGGAAATGTCAGAAACTTCTGTGAGTAAGGGGGTGGTCTCCGAGCATCTTCTTTCACTTCAAATCTAGCATCAAGTATAAAATTAGGACTCACAAACCCACTCATCTGTACACTCTTGGACCTATGAACACTAAAGAATAAGGCCTGCCCTGCTGCCAGGGGACTGCCCTTCTGCTTGAGCTTTGCCTTAGTATCTGAGAAAGAAGACTGGACCTGCTCCCTTCATCCACGCTACTGGATTGACTACAAGGGCTAGTTAGCTGGCCTCCTGTCTCAAGGAACAGAACAAGCTCCAGAGGCCTCTCTGCAACTGCCCAGCTAAATTGCTGCTGTGGATTTGCCTGGACCTGCAGTTGGACCTGTCCGAGCCTGCTGGCCTCTATTGGTGTGATTTCCTCATCCCCCAGACGTACCTCTATGTCCAGGACTCTTGGTGTGGCATCAGTTAATCTCCTGTGGAAAGAAAGTGGGATATCCTGACATTTTGAGATCTTCGCAATCACGAACAAGCCAGTTTGTCCCAAGATCTTGCCAACTGCCCCAAACGCTAACCCAAAGCTTCGGTGAACCCACATTTTCATGCTAAAGCTACCACAAACAACAACTTATAAAGTAAGAGCTTCCCTTTGATCCGCAGCACGGACTGCCCACACTGAATGCCAATGACAAGCTCCAGCATCGACCATACGCCATGCCTAACAGAATCTTCACACATGGGCCCTCCATCATGGTCAGCCTGAACTTGTGACTTTCACCTAGTTTTGCATAACCAGATAATCACAAGTGAAGTGTTGCTTGAATATGAATTTACCTTTAGAAACTGGAGACAAGAGGCATTTGGCAAAACAGGAAAAGTTGATTTGATTAAACACAGCGGCTGGGCGAGCAGGCAGCAGAGTCAGTGTCTGAAGACTGTGTCAAAGCACATTAGTTTCATCCGTCTTTTATACATTATATGAAGCATCATAAATCAATTGTACATTCCTTTGGAGACAGAAAACTGGGTTGAGTCACAGGGCCATCATTCAGGTCATTTAATAAGAAGCATAGGTGAGTGTCGACCTTGAGTGGACACAATGTTGGGTCAGTGAGTATGTTTACAGATGCCCGGCATGAGGAGTATGTGATCATTGCATGTAGTGTGCATGCTGTGTTTGGATTGGCTGAGTGTTCTGATCGTAGTGAGGCATCAGACTTTATGTTTTTTTGGGAATGCATGCCCCTCCTGTCAAACGTGTTTTAGGTGGTTCAATCTACTAGGACCATTGTCGTGTTGTTGCCTGTCTGTAGGATTAACCTGGGTTTTCCTGTTTGCACGTTTGTCTAATGGTTACGTGTCCCCCACCTGTGATCTGACAATCAGTTGCTTCAGGGCTAGGATGTTGGGCCTGCCTGACCACGTATTTCAGACTCTGGGTTAATGGGATGATCATATTGGGTGGATTTCACAACAGCGATGTGAGTTCATTGTTATACATACATATATCAGGGCGTACAGTGACACCATATTTATCAATATTAACAGAAGCTTTGTACTTTTATGTGCTAAACCTACCATTAGTCATTGAAATTGGATATCTCCCGTTACATTGAATAGATATATGTTATTTTGATTTTGTTTCAATTATAAGAAAGTTATCTATGTTTCTAGATTAGTGTGAGATTATTCTTGTGTAGTGTTTGCACCTCAGTACTGTTGTTACATATTGCCTCTAAGTTAAGCATGTCTGCTTTTGTTCCACGCAATTAGAGGGTTAAGCACAGGGTAGTTTGGTAACACATTTCCCTAGACTGACTGAGAAACCTAAATGTCCTGATGCCCTGATGCTCCTCAATTTTTAGAAAACGTTTGAACTGATATTGGTGTTTCCTTCATAGTGTACAACAGTGAATGGGATTTGTAACACTACTACATGGTCTATGCCCTGGTCCAAAAGCAGGTAAAAGTAAATGGTATACTTCAGCCTATTTCCTATGGGCGCCAGCAGGGTTGCCTCTTGTCAGCTTAATGGTGTGCTCCTGAAAAATTGAGCCACTTGCTGCATGGGTTAGGTGTGATGCCCAGATATGGGGATTTGACTGGGGAGGATGAATGAATAACTTGTTTCTTTGAATGTCCCACTCTCTTTTTATGGGTTACCAGCTCGTACAGATGCTGGGCATGTAGAACATATCTGGGGTCGCAAGTTCATTGGGCCAAGTCCCTACTCGTTTCACTTGGGGAAGATGGGGAGTGATTTGATTGGCAATCTTGCCTCCCAATCTGTAAATTAACAACTTGTTTCCTGGGATTTCACATTGCCCTGGAACCATTTCCCTGAACCTGGCCTTACATGCACTCTCAATTTGGCACCACTAGCTATGAAGACTGATCTTGACAGGTGGTCTAAACTGCTGCTCAACATCCTTGGTATAGGAGCACTGTTTAGTAATGATGGTTTTGCTGATATTTTTGTATGTCTAACAAACCTTTGTATTGTTGCCCAATCAAGTTTGTTTAGCGATTTAGGGCCTGATTACGATGTCAGTCGGACAGGCCCCGAATGGTTATTCAGATTTTCCTAACCCATGTCGCAACCAATGTTTCTGGCCAACTCTGAAACATTTCAGACCAACCAATTACGATAAAAGTTAACTGTTCTATCTTTCTGACTTGGTTTGACCGGCATTCGGAGACTCCGAGTCGGTCAGAGCCGAATCGTACAGCTCTAAGGACTGCATTTCAGAGCAACGTATTATAATGTCGGATTCTGAAAGCCTTTCCAAATTAGTCTGTCCAACAGGGAATGCTGTCCGGAACTGAGTTTGGGGGCCCGTAGTAGACCCTCCTTCACTCGGAGGCCTCCGGGTGGGGCCCGTGGGGGTACCCATTGGACCCCTCTTTATAACCATGCACACTGTGGCAGGCACCATGGGGTGCCTGCAACAGTGTGCAAGGATTTCTGCAAACACACCTTTCTTCAATGGGACCCTGTGTTGTCGTTCAGAACACAGGCTTCCATTGAAGTCAATGGGAGTTTGACCGAATGGTGTTCGGAAACATCGTAATCGGTCGGTCGGACTCGCCGAACCCGAGTCGGTCGGACCAATTCCAGCAAGAAGTCGGTTGGAATCTTTTACGACCAACATCATAATGAAGCCCTTAGTGACTTTTGGAAAGCCTTCAGAAATCCCCCGGGCTGCTCTTTCTGCCCGAGGGATTACAAAGGCAGAATCCAACAGCCTTTCTGTGATGGCCTTTCCAGCACAGAAAGGCTGTGGGAATCTGACTTTGGGGACCCCCAGCAGGGCCCCCATGGGTGCAAGCCCTCCAGATGGTGGCCTTTTGATCCCTTCACCCGGTGGCAGGCACCTTGAGGTGCCTGCCATGGGTTGCAGGGATAAACTGCAACTCAGCTCTTTACGATGAGAGAATGCACTCTGGTCTGCATGCTCCCATTGTTAAGAATAGGAATGTGACTGTGTCTAAAGAGAATGTGCCAAAACTATCTGGTCAGTGAGAAATAAAATAAATTCACTGAGAGCTTTTACTGCCCAAAGCAAAATCATCACTGATACCTCTTCCAAGCCAATCTGCCATCATGAAGCCCTTTTAGATACAGTCTATTGCCTTGCACCTCTGAAGGACTTTGAATTTCAGAAGTACAAATGTAAAACCTCCAAACCGGTCGAACTGTTTTGTGTATCTGATCCACTCTTCATTGCATTTAGTAACAAACTATGCCTAAGTCCTGTTCTATACTGACCGTTGACTATCAATAGTACTTTGCGCTTCTTGGTGCTATTTCTACTTAAAAGTTTAACATTCATATCTCTAGTTTGCCTTGCTGTATTTTTATTGCATTGGTGTGAATTTGTTCATTACATTATTCCCTATTTTTATAACTATTCTAGGTTTTCTATTTTGCAGTACTTGCAACTTGTTAACTGTCTTGGTACTGTGAATTGCTTTACACTCTTTCTTAGGTTAAGTTTGTTTGTTCTGAGGCAGGCCTACCAGCGGTTCGGTTCAGGATTATATTACTGAAACCTTTACTTGACCTAACAAAATAGTGACATTATGGATCCTCATTCAACAATAATTTACTTTCTCATGCAGAGCAAGATCTGTCAAAAATGTTCAGAGTGGTGCTTTTTTTGCCAAAAAAGCTACAAATTTTGCATATATTTTTTTGAGGGGATTGAAGAAATAATTCAGAATGCCAGAGTATTACTGAAGCTGACCTTCCCTAATGATTATGGGCCTGCCTACATGTTTGGCTGTCCAATTGCCAGAGAACTACTTCCACTTCTTCCATGCTACCACTAATAATAATAATCCACATTTGTAAAGCGCACAATCACCTGTAAGGGTCTCTTGGCGCTGGGGGCCGTCAGGAAGATTAAGCAATCTATTGCCCAGAGTCACATGGTGCTGGGCCAATCTGCCGCCGGTGCCGGGGGTCGAACCGGGATCCCCAGATTCCAGAGTCAGTTGCCTTGGCCACGGCGCCACACCTCTTCCCTCTTACCACTGGGCCGACTAGCTACCCCCGCAGTATTATGAGTTGTGCTGTCTAAAATGCCTACCACTGCAGTCTACTCAGCGGGATCGCCGCTATCTGTAATGAGGGTGGTGTGTCCTGCAATGCTACCAGAACCGCTATCCATCCGCAGAGAGTATTACAAATAACACTGCAGTACTCATGGTCTCACAGCGGTGCTCATCAAACAGCAGTTACCCAACAGCGATTGACCACCATGGTACACAACAAAAACAAAAGACTGACAATTGCGTGGATTAAAAACCACACACCTGATGTGCTTTGGCAAGTTAACACATCAGCAAATCACTCTATGTATCATTCCCCATACCTGCACAGCATCCTTAGCTACACCACTGCAGCACAGCAAGGCAGACAGCTATTTTCTATGCTGCACATTTTCATCTTCCCATTTAGCACTGTCCACCACCTGTAACTTTTTACTTTTTGTACACTATTTTACCTCCATTAGTTGTTTGTTTTCAATTCACATACTCACTGACATTTTTGTATTGTTTACCATGCCTCCTAAATAAAACCCAGCTTCACTAAGGAAGAGTTGATGAAATCATTGGAGTAGAGCCACACATTTTGGGTCCCAAGTCCAGCATAC
Source organism: Lissotriton vulgaris (assembly GCF_964263255.1). Classification (NCBI taxonomy): domain Eukaryota; kingdom Metazoa; phylum Chordata; class Amphibia; order Caudata; family Salamandridae; genus Lissotriton; species Lissotriton vulgaris. The sequence goes on from NC_141685.1 coordinate 1,452,600,874, forward strand.
TCCTCACAGTACAAAGGTAGGAATGTGGTATAGAATAGCCACAGCCTGGATGTGGTTGGTAACACCCTGCACACACAGGGAGAAATTAGGAAGAGTTGCAATGACCTCAGGCTGCAGGTACGGGCTAAGTACAACAACCCGCAACTGTAGGCTCAGAGGAATAGTGGTGGCTCCCCCAGCACACCACAATAATACTTACCCTGAGAGGAGAAAGTCTTGGCCACCCTGCACACTGTGGGCTTGTCAGGAATTGAGCAGGGGGTGGACTCTGGTAAGTTACACTTCACTAACTGTCCACTTTGTTTTAAAATTTGCTGTTCCTATCTACTTTCCTAACATGTAATATTCATAGTACCTGATTTGTTGGTTTGTCTTTGGCAATGTGTATTGTTGCATAGTAGAGCAGTTTTATCCACATGCTACATGTTGCAACACTGTCTATAACTGTATTACCAACACAATATCTATACAGGACCCATCAAATGTGTGAAAATGTAAATGTATGGTCCATCCCAAATGCATGTTACCAACAACAATTGAACAGTAATCATTTGTAAAGTGTTGCTAAAGTGAGTACAAGCGACTACAACTATCATGATGCCCTGTCCTTCCAACTCTAACCAAGCTGATATACTCCTTTTGCCCTTCTCATTTGTCTGCCATGTCACTACTGAAGTTCACTTATCATAGGGGTTACCAATACTCAGGTGTTGGTAAAAGTGAGATAGAAGTTATTACAACTACCACGAGGCCCCGTCACTCCAACTCTAACCAAACTGATACCCTCCTTTTGCCCTTCTCACTTGCCATGTCACTAATGAAGTTCAATCATCATGCAGGTTACCAATTTAAAAAAGTGTTGGTAAAATGACCTTGAACTGACTACAACTACCATGCGGCCCTGTCACTCCAAGTCTAATCAAGCTGATATACTCCTATTGCCCCCTCTCACTTGATTGCCTTGTCACTACTGATGTTCGCTCATCATGGACTGTACAATGTACAGACGCTGCTCTACTCAGATATCCATATGAATACTTTGCCTGATGATGTTTTGGACCCAACAACTCATATTAATCATTGCACCCGTGACACGAGACAAAGGTGTGCCCCTGAAATATATCACCCATGAATAAAATTCAGCTGATTAGCAGAACCAGGTGACCCCTGATTCTGCACTTCTGACATGAGGAACAATACTAAATATATAACTGACCTGGGTGTTTTCCTGTATTAGACAGAAACGTGCCTTGTAATGGACAAGTTCACAAGTTAGGACCAACGTGTGTTTTTAGCAGAGCTTTGGAGCTGTCACGTCTAACCCTAAAGATAAAATGCTACATATCTGCACAGCTAATGAGCTGAGGAAATATACTACATCTAATGAATGTCTACAAATGTCTAGTAATAATTTTCAACTCCACGCAAATAGATAACAGTACAAATCTCCTTCTATTTTGTTCAATTCTAAGTCCCCATCCACCTTAACGCAAACAACGTGAATGGGAGGAAAGTCCTTCTCCTATCTCTCATCCATGGCCTGGAATGAGCTCCGTCTCCACCTCCGGAAAGCTCCCACACTGCTCCAGTTCAGGAAGGACTTCAAGACCTGGCTCTGCAGATGATCCAAGCACTCAACGGAGCCACCCCCCAGCACCTTGAGACCCTCACAGGTGAGTAGTTGCACTTCACAAACCCCTGATTGATTGATTGATTGATAAAGATACATCGCTTTCAATATTAACAATTTTCTCTATCTCTCAACAGGTGGATCCACCACTGCACTTGCACAGAGTTTGGAAACAGAACAGAGTTCCTCCCTACCACAGGACAAAGCCTTAAGTGATGACAACATGCCTGATGAGGTGGACGTCGATGATGTTCTTGGATCATCAGGTCTGCATGGGCAGACACCAACAATGGGACTCACTGTGCTCACCACAATACCTCCCACTACTGTTGAGACATCACATTGAATCACTACACCCCCAAGCTGTGCACCTAGTACAGTTGGTACCATCCTGTGCACCCCAGTCCTGGAATCTTTGATGGGTGACCCCCCACTCACAGAGGAACCAGGACCCAGACGGAGGGTGCAATCTGCGCCAAGGGCATAGGGACATGAGGGGAAGCATAGTGCGAGGATAACTGTGGGCCAACAGAGTAAGCCCACTGAGGGCCTGGCCAACCAGGCTGCCTTCACTGAAGTCCTGTCAGTCTACCAGGACTCTCAAAGTGTTATGGGCCAGGTATTATTTAAGAAATTTGGGAAATGAAGGAGCTGCATAGGGACACACACGGGGAGCTTGTTGACATCCACACTGAGGTGGCTGACATCCGCACTGTAGTCATCATGTGCAGATTTTGGGACCTGGGCACAGATGTTTGAGATGGTCAGAAACTGCTTTGGCTATAAGATCAACCTGCATAAGAGGCAAGTCTTATCTAACATCATTCTTCCTGGCTGTTACAAGAGATGGGTAGAGTCGTCGTTTATTTAGGTGTTAACCTTTCACTTCAGAGGTGCGACATTCTGGAGGAAAATTATGAGAAGCTGTACCAACATGTGGCTAATATTTTTGTGTAATGGAATCATCTTCATTTAGGGTTGATGGGTCGCAGGTATTTTATAAAAATCGATAGCAGCCCGCCCCGACGTTGTCCGGGGGCAATCAGGCTTCGCGCAGGCAGTCTGCCAAACTTTACCGCTCCTCCCCGCGCTCCAAACGGCCTGCTCCAGACCGCCAAAGTTTACCAATCCTCCCCTTGCTTGACCCTCCGGGGGCAATCAGGCATCGCGCAGGCAGTCTGCCAAACTTTACCGCTCCTCCCCGCGCTCCAAACGGCCCACTCCAGTCCGCCAAAGTTTACCGCTCCTCCCCTTGCTTGACCCTCCGGGGGCCATCAGGCATCGTGCAGGCAGTCCGCCAAAGTTTACCGCTGCAAAGTTTACCGCTCCTCGCCTTGCCTGACCCTCTGGGGGCAATCAGGCATCGCGCAGGCAGTCCACCAAAGTTTACCGCTCCTGCCCGCGCTTCTAAGTTAACCGCTCCTCCCCTTACTTGACCTACCTCAGCCCGCTCCAGTCCGCCAAAGTTCACCGCTCCTCCCCGCGCTCCTGTCCGCCTCTCCTCCAAGCGCTCCTGATGATGTCAGCATGCACGTCGTTAGCGCACACGGCCGGCGCTACTTCCAAGGGACTACTTTTTTTTGGAACGTATATTTTTTAAGGAACGTATTTTTTTTGTGGTATATAGCCTATGTCACTCTGCAGACCATGACAATTCCAATGATGTATTGGGTGTTTGGATTGGCGCTGTGGTTCCAGAGTCTACTTGCCTCAAAGGTTCACAGTTCTCGCTTTATAATAGTAGTATAGATTATTCTCCCGAGATATTTTCTATATTTTTTTTGCTGTATTCCTATTTTTTTGCCATGCATCGTATTTAGTAGGGTGGAGGCTCTTTGGCAGAGGTTTATCTGGAGGCACTTTATATCATGTTTCAAGATTCAGTTTCTTTAACAGCCCAAGCGGAAGGTGGGATTTCTCTCCCAGTACTAAGTCTTTACTTTTTTGACTTTTTATACCTAGCCTCTACAACACTGAGATGAATCTGCTGCACATAATGAAGAAGACCCCAGTAAAAATACATATTACTTTAGTTTATAAACTAATTTATCAGTATGCCCAGAATCAGAAAGAGGATCCACTCCAGAACAGGGCCATGAATTGGAGCCGAGCCCTTAACACAGAAATTACTATGGCTGAGATCAGACGTAGAAACATGCTGGCACAAACGATTCTTAATGTCTCTTGGGTTAAAGTGCACCATTTTGGACTTGTTAATGATTTTTATTAGATCCCAGATTGTCCTTTTTGCTATGAAGTTTCAGGCGGATGACTGATGTTTCCAGGTGGGTGCAGAACCTGTCCATATTTTTGCTTCTTACGCTTTTATTGGGATTTTGTTTTTGGTAAAATCATTATTTTTTTTTTTACTAAACCCCACATTGTCATTATGATATGAAGCTTCAGGCGGATGACTGTTGCATTCACTGTGGATGGGAGGGTACGGAAATCATTCATAATTTTGTTTCGTGTGCTTTTATTGGTTTTTTTGGGGGTAAAATCAATAGTAATTTAAACTTCTGTATTTTGGCTGAGCCGAAATTGATTATTCTCGGACACTTATTGGATGCCCCTTCTCATCTTTTGGGTCTTTTTTTGCAATTTCTCTTGCTAGGATGGTGGTGGGATGGTTATGTGTGTCCAGCGACTTGGTGGTGGGAATTGTTTGGAATATCAGAGTGGTGGAAATGACTATAGATAAGAATGCACTACATTGGTCGAGGCAGGGGAGGGATTGGGATCCAATGCGTGTCTAGATGACTGACTTCCTTACTGGCCAGGACACTTTAGTTCTGGCTGAGAATTTGGTTAATCACCATGCTGCTCCCTCTCCCAGTGTATAATGTACTAATGCTTAGATGAAAAAGAATTCCATTTGCGTATTTTCTTGGGGTTTTATTTGCCTGCTTTGACATTTTTCCTCCCCGATGCTGGGGTTCATATGTGCCTTTTTTGATTCATGAATAAAAAAATAAAAAAAGGCTAGTTGGTAAGCATCCAGATCTGAAGCCTCAGGGACCTAACAGGCTTCCAGACCCTGAATCTGGACTCTTCTACCTTTGAGTCAACTCTGCCAAGTGGTTTCACCCCTGTCACAGACCCTTAGAAGTGGGCCTATGGGGTTGCCAGCAGATCCAATGCATCTTCTCTGCTGAGCGATGCATCCCTGAGCAGAAGCAAAGCATGTCTTCAGCTGAGCAGCACATCCCCAAGCTGGAACGATTGCTTCACCACCGCTGCATGAATTAGACCTATTGCAAAAGACTACGATTGCTGCCGCCTCCCACATCTTGGGAACGATGCATTGCATTCAGAGTCATCACTGTGTGATGCATTTCCCAGCGCAAACTCCTCGCATCCCTCATTGATGCCAACCTCGACGACAATGGCAAAACTCTGCATTGCAGCCTCACCGTTTATTGGAAACGATGCATCACCTTGGCTGCTGCTCGCATCCTTGACACCAGACATCACATCTCAAGGCCCATCAACAGGATCCTCAACTTTAATGCAGCAGGTCCTTGCACTATAGCTTCTCCAGATCTCAAAGCCAACGTATTGCTTTGGCTGCATGATGCATCTTTGACATGGATCCATGCAACACTAATCAACCAGGTCTTAAGGTTCTGTGTTTAGCGGGTCTAACTAGGTTCCTGTAGCTGGCCAATGCTCTATCATGGTCAGCCTGAACTTGGGACGTTGTCCTGGTCTGGCTTGACCATATAGCCCCAAAAGCGATTTATGCTTTTGGCACAATTTTTGCACTATAAACTTTAACAATCAATATTATTGATTGTTGTAATTGGATTTTTATCAAACTTGTCCTGTTTTATTTATTAAGGCTAGATCTATTTTTCTAGCTTGGTGTGACATCTTTTTGCATGCAGTTTCACTGTTTTGCTGTTAGAAGTATTGAACAAATACTTTACATTAAGCCTAACTGCTCCGTGCCAAGCTACCAGAGGGTGAACACAGGTTTATTTAGGGTTAATTCAGGCTTTGCCTACCTCTTACCCTGATTAGGATTGTGGTTGCTGCTTGACCAGGGTGCATACTCCAGTCAACCACCATCCCAATTTCTAATAGTGCCTGTAGCCTGTACTTGGTTCACATGAATGTGTGCAGTTGGGCTTTGTGTATTCCTCCTAGGCAGCCACACACAATAAGGAGCTTTAGTGTGCCTGAATGTGTATTATAGGCTAAAATGTCCCTAAAAGGGAACTTAGGGAGATTCTGGATGTTTATTATAGGCTAAAATGTTCACTTCCTGGTGTGCATGGAGAGACCATCACTGTAAACCTGGGTGGGGTTCGTACGGAACTCCACAAAGTGACAAAAAAACTCCGGAAAGCTATGCGGAGTTCCATGAGCTGTAGAGAGGGTTATCTTGCTGTTTGCACTGCTTTTTAGTGATGGATGTCCTGTGCTGTAAAATCAGTGTGACTGGCATCTCATACAGGGCAAGAGGGTGCTGTTTCTTTCTGCCACTCGAGTAGAAATTCTACTTGAGCGGCAGCTTCCTCAATGAGAACAGAAGGTTTTTCAACGTGAGCAGTAGCAACTATCTGTGACCGCCCGCATTGAGAAATCTCGCAGGGAAGAGGGAGACCATTGGATTTTCCTTGTTTAAGCTAGCCAACTTACTGTTGGTGAGCACAAGCTAGGAAAAAATCTCCAGATTTTCAGAACTCCGCAAGCTCCACAGAGCATGGACTGCGAGAACTCTACAAACTCTGTGAACGGAGCAGAGTTCACAGCCCAGGCGCAATCATTGGCAAGATGGAAGGGAGGAGCTTGGCACAGCCTAGCTTACATTGAAATTAGCTCTGTTCTTCCCATGGGCGTCCGCAGAAATTTTTCCAGGGGGGGCAAAATGTTAACATCATCACCATCCTCTGACATGATGTGTGCCAGATGGGGCACAAGAAGCACTGGGGCGCAGGAGGAGCTATGGGGGGGCAGGAAGCAGGCCGCATATGATCTCATACACCATAGGGTTCTTGTGCCACAGCCATCTCTTTCTTTTGTGGCACCCCAAAATCCACACCTGCCCTGGTCCCTAAAATTACCCCTTAGCACCCCAAAACCCATACCCACCCTGAACCCTAAAATTACCCCACCCCCCCAAAACTCATACCCTCCCTGAACCCTAAAATTACGCCCCTGGCACCCCAAAACCCATACCCACCCTGAACTCTAAAATGACCCCCTAGCACCCCAAAACCCATACCCATACCCACCTTGAACCCTAAAATTACCCCTGCCCCCTAAAACTCATACCTGCCCTGAACCCTAAAAAATCCCCACCTGGCACCCATAACCTATACCCACCCTTACCCCTAAAATTGTCCCCCTGGCACCCCAAAATCCATACCCACCCTGAACCCTAAAATTACGCCCCTGGCACCCCAAAACCCATACCAACCCTGAACACTAAAATTTCCCCCCTTGCACCCCAAAACCTGTACCCCGCTCTGAACCCTAAAATTACTCCCCTGGTATCCCAAAACTCATAACCACCCTGAACTCTAAAATTATCCCCCTGGCACCCCAATCCCTAACCCACCGTGAACCTTAATATTACTCCCTGGCACCTTAAAACCCACACCCACCCTGAACCCTAAAGTTACTGCCTGGCACCCCAAAAGCTGAACACTACATTCTGATTGTGTATTGCACCGTCTCCCTCAGCTCAGGGAGGGTCTGCTGGTCCGGTTCTGCTCGCCCTTCTCTGGAACTGTTCTGCCTGCCCTGTCCCTCTTCCATACCCACCGAGCCTGCCTCCATGCACACTGCTTGTACCTACTCTGTCTGGCCTGGTTCTTCCTCCTTTGGACCTGCTGTCTTCACTGGCGGAGTTAGGACGCAGGTCTCACTTCTCCTAAGCTGTTCTCCCTCACCCAGACCCCCCACTCCCTCCTCCACTTGCTCTCTCGTCTTCCTTCCTCCCTACTTCTCAGTCTCTCTTTCCCCACTGCTTCTCTCTCTCTTTCTCGCCCCTCCTTGCCCCCCAGCGGACGCCCATCGCATGAAGTAGACACAAGACCATTCAGCATTTATATTCAGATACCCTGGCAGTTACAATAGCAGGCTACTAAAATAAATATAGCACCCCTGTACTTGATATTGTCTTTCATTATTTTATTTTAAACAATTAAGCATTGCCAGAGGAGCGAAATGATCTGAACCTAAAACTGGATCTCATTTTCAAAGAATGAGAAAGTGCCATTGAGGTAAGCATTATTAGTGACAGTATATGATCAGAAGATCAACTGAGGAGTATATTCCATAATAACTGGAGACTTGTCAGCAAGGTTACAACCGCCGTTCAATAAATCTTTCTCAATCTAGCCAGCGATTTAATGGCTTGACCTACTGGTCAATCAGGATATGTACTTGTCTGGGCTGGGAGTGTTTGCCAGGTTGACAAAGTACGGACACCTCACTGTCATCCTTAAGCTGGGTTAGACTTGAATAATATTTGAGACTGGATGTTTGTACCCGATACACACAAATATGGATCCCTGTCCATTCTGGGTCTAGCTTGCATACTAGAAAGCCTGTCAGGTCTCAGTTTGTAAGCAGAAGAAAAACAGATTAAAATGATCTGCTGAAGCCGATGGCAATTTCGGCCTGCGTTTAGAGTTTAAAAAAATGTCTAGTGAGGCATACTGAGAAAATAGAAATAATAGATACAGAATATAAATTGTAATGCAATAGAAGGTAAACAGGCTAGGAAAGGGCAGGTGAGTTTTTAAATTCATTATAGGAGCACCCTATTCAGAGATTCACACTAATTAGCAGCGATCTGGAACAGAGAATTGATATACTTATATTCTCTAATATTAATGCGCAGCAAGCACAGCACGGACACGACTAGAGTTTCCTGCAGGGAGGAAAACAGAAGGCAGCACCCCTCACCATCTTTCAGATTCAGAAAATGCTCCAAAGGCCCGTAAACAGCAGGTCCGACTGAAGGGCTTTACTCATCTTGCTCACATAGATGAAACAGCAACAACTGCAATTAGACATGGGGTCCTCGCTTTCAACATCATGAGTATTGATTGTGGCCATGTGACAAGTTTATTTTTTGTTTAAACAATTGTATTTGGTTTTCTCAGTTAACAAAACATACAGCACCTTCTTACACACTCCTCACCTCAACCTAGTACAGCGCAAAGCAATCCTTACAGCTCTCTTAGTGATCCCATCCATCCCATTAGCCCAAGTTCATAGTATTATTCCATTCATTTACCCCAGATCTTCGCATGCTTATTTGGGGGGTAACTTTTGTCAATGTAGATGGGTAACTGTTGAACTTAAACACGGTGCTGATCGAGCACCAGAATGGCCCGCAAATGACACAGGGGCCTCACAACAGACACATCAGCTTCGCGGCCACCAGTCCGAAGGGAGAGGGAGGTGAGCAGACCAGTCCACAGGGTTCAAAAACGTCAGGTCGGACTCGTCGTCCCCTCGCTGCAAAATCAGCTATTATAGCTCGCAACTTGCAAGGAAAACATGCTAGGATGCTATGATGACTCACCTACTTTCAACTCCTGGGAGCAGGCAAGCCCGGGCCTTCAATCGCTGTAAATCTTGCCGGTCAGGCGTCAGCCCAGCAGCCATTTCCCAAATTCCTGAGTCACATCCCTGGAAACAATACCACTGCACTGTGGGGGTGGGGGCTGTGTGACCTTATGCGCGGGCGTGGGCGCGGTACTTTGCAGCGTAGGATAGGTGGCGCAGCACTCTCCGTCTGCCGCCATGATGTCATAGGGATTTGGTGCTGCTGCCTGCTGCTGGCCTAAAATTATACAAAAAAGAGGCCTGCCTGGGTTGCATGCTCATAAAATTAAAAGTTCCGATCGACGATCATCATTCTATTATATAACAATGCTGCATGGAAAAAAAAAAGGAAAATAAAAATTCCACTGACTCAGCACCAGACATTGCAGGCCGGGTGATCCAGGGGGGGGCAAGTTCCCCCCCTGCGGACGCCCATGCTCACAAAATTAAAAGTTCCGATCGACAATCATCATTCTATTATATAACAATGCTGCATGGAAAAAAAAAGGAAAATAAAAATGCCACTGACTCAGCACCAGACATTGCAGGCCGGGTGATCCAGGGGGAGGCAAGTGCCCCCCCTTGCCCCCCCCTGCGGACGCCCATGGTTCTTCCTCCACAGAAAGGGCTGCATACCCCTGTAGTTAGTCTAAAGCCAGGGCACTTGAGGCAGAATGCCAGGGACTTCAAAGGGAAACTTCTAGAAGCTTCTCTCCCACTTCAAAGGCACAATTGATTATATAAAGTGGACCTCAGACACCACTTCAGTACCTGTGGATAGTCTGCCAGAAAGTAGGACTGCTGTGCTGCTGAATTATCTGCCACTCTTGTGGACTGGTTCTCTGAAGGACTGCTGCCCTACTGATCTGCTGTCTACTGCCTTCATGCGTGAGTGATAAGGACTGGACCTGCATCCCTTTCACCAAGAGCCCCAGTGTGAATCCAAGGGCAACGTTGCTGTCCTCTGACTAGAGCCTCAGGGACAGAAGGCTCCACCCACTTTGACCCAGCACCTGGACTCTGACATCTGGGAGATTACCCTGACAACTGTTGCCACCCAAGTCCTGGACCCTTGGCACTGGGCCTAAGGTGCTTTGCCAGCCTCTGTGGATCCAGAGGAAAATCATCTCTTCTGCTGTACTGGAGAACCTCGATCAGCATCAACGCATCACTGATGCTGTGTGGATCAGAACCACCTCAAAGACCTGCATTGCATTGCAGTCCGTTACCCCATTAAAACTGAGTCTGCAGGATGCATCCTTGGCGCAGGCCCTCACATCTGTCATAAAAGGCAGCCTCCACGTTGGACCCCAAATTTCAGCCTTGCAGCTCTTCAACAACGCAATACATCCTTGATGCCGGAGTTCACATAACAAGCCCTCGTCGGTGGGTTCCTCGACGATGCCACAGGACCTCACACCACAGCCTCGCTACATCTTTGAACCGATGTATCTCATCATCGGCTGACACATCTTTGACATGGAACCTCGCAAAGCTCCGTAAACCAGGATTTGAGGTGCTTTATCTGTGGACTTAACTGGGTCACTGTAGCCAATGCTCCTTAGTGGTCGCCTAAACTTTTATCTCTGTCCTGGCCCAGCGTGATCAGATATTCACAGTTGGCACTTTTTGTCGTATGGTGCTATTTCTACATTTTATTGGATTTTTATCATTTTAGTCATGTGGGATTTTTTTGTGGTGATTTTTCACTCGGTTACTGTTTGAATTGTTGCACAAATACTTTACATATTGCCTCTGAGTTAAGCCTGACTGCTCTGTGCCAAGCTACCTGCGGGGTGAGCACAAATTAATTTAGGGTTTGCTTGTGGCTTTCACCCTGAGAAAAATTGTGGTTGCTGCTTAAGAAGGGTCCCTCCTCAATCAGTAACCCAAATTATTACAGCAGGCATGAAATCAGAGGCAATCAATCTGAAGGGGGAATGTTTTTATAGTAATTTGAGACATTGTGTATTTTTAAAGGACCTAAAAATATTTAAAGAGAGAAATGTTTGCAGAAACTGAGCATCCCTTTTCCAAATATGTTTAACAGCTCACTAATTAATATATAGTAACATTTCATAGCTAGATATCTATATCTATCTCTTTTTATATGTATACAAAACAAAGCTTATAGCAACATTATGTTCAGGTGTAATAATGCAGAAACTCATATTCAAAAACTAGAAAACATTGAAATTCACTAGCTGCAGTTTAATGATCTAACTTTAACTTGTTTTCTAGGTGTTTTCTGCTTATGACCTCACATGTTACATCACTCATGACATATTAAATGAGATCACAAATGACATCACTCATAACATGTGCAATTATATCTGGGGCCATATGCCTAACACCCTACATGCAGCTAATTTCTCCACCGTGCATAGCCTTTGACCCTCTGTAATGTTTGGTTGGCTGAAGGGCCTGGCATTTGGGCGACCCTTGCACCCCACACCCGGTGGGTGCTCAACCCGCCTGATGCACATAGCCTTCAGCCATGAACATTGTGGGGTTGGACCACATGCCTGGACTACACTCAACGCCCCTTGATCAGACAGCCCACTGCTGTGCATGGCCTTCAGCCATGAACTGGGTTAGGTTGACTACAGGGTCTGGCCCATGGCAAGGCACTGTGCCTACCCCAATGGGTGGACAACCATACACTGAAATGCAAACTCGCACAGATACCCGCATGTTTTTCTTGCTTTTTTTTGTGGCATCCCAGCTCAAGCATTATATTCTGTACCACAAGAAGGTTCACTTGCTGTAGTTTTTGTGGTCTCGCTGTACCACAGCTCTCACGGGAGTCTTGCAGTAGTTATATTGGTACCTAATTATAATGTTATTTTAACCTTTTCATTTGTAAATTTCTTGCATTTCTAACTATAATGACTGTACCTCACTGTAGTGTCACTTTAATCTTTGGTATTTTCAATGAATTTCTGTTTTCTGTAATGGAAGATATAATTACCGTACCTAACTATAACATCATCTTAACCTTTATTTGATTCAGAGAGTTCTATCATTATTTCATCAAATTCAGATATTTCCTCTGCTTCACCTGACCTTTGGCCTTGTAGAGTGGGTCTATGTGTACAATGCCTAACCTCTGGCCCCTACCTGCACTCAATTCCTCTGCAAATGGCCAAACCACTAGCTGGGCATGTTCTTTAGCTCTATACTGCATGAACAGTGAGTTTTTGGGCCTCAGGTATTAGGTACGTCCAAATCTACCATGGTGGCCAACCCCCTGCACTGCATGACCAATGCTGTGCACAGTGGGGGATTGGCTGCAGTGCCTGACCTCTTTCCAAGCCCTGCACCCAACCCCCCTGAGAAGCTAACCCCCACTGTGCATAGCCAGTCATGGTATGGTGTTAGCTGTGGGCCTGCTTTCTGACTCCCCTTCAGCCTGCTAACCTACCACTGAAGTTATGTGCAGGTGTTTGGGCAAAGGGCCTCGCCTCCAGATGGAGCCTGCAGCCAACCCCACTAAAGGTGTCCAAATCCAACCTGTGCTTGGTTGTAGGCAAGGTCTATTGTCAACCCATCTGAAGACACACATTCAACCACAGACATCCAACCCACAATATGTTTTTAATTTTGTTATTTTCTTGCAGGTACCATAAAGCTCCTGTGGTAACCTCTGCTCAAAATTACCCCTCCCCCCCTAGTACTTTAGTAGCTGCAAAACATTTTCTTCTGAGTTGCTGCCAACCAATCAGATCGCTCGGAACAGCTATGATTGCAAAAGTGTCAATGGGAGAAGAATTCTTTAGGTCAACCAAAGGGGTCCCATTGTTTAAACTTTTTAGTCCTGTGGGGCTGTTGTGGGACCAACCATCCAACTATAAATAACTTTCTAACCCCCTCAAGAACAACACAAGCGCCTCCTTAAATGTGAATTTCTGGAAATTTGCTGAACGGCATGCACCATATCACAAACATCACACTTTCCAAGAAAAGGTCTAACGTTTTGCCAAACTTGATGTCATTCTGATTCTGGTGTCTTTTCTGTATCCGAGGGCCACGTTTCCTACTAGAATAAACATGGAAAATCATAATTTTTGGGTCTATCCTTGTTCTTTTTCTTCCCTTGACAGATCAGTGTGAAGTTTTTCACGAAGGATCCCAAAGTAGATGAACTTTTTTTTAAAGTTTTGTGTACATTTATCAACCAGCACAACGTACTTAGTAGTACAAAAAATCACTCTTCCTGTGAAACCTCTAACCTTACTCTAACAATACAGTAGTGACTTGACTATCAGTCAATGACACTGCAATCGCAGGATAAAGGCCTGTGTGGTAAAGCCTTGTGAGTTATTACAATGTGTTGTAAATGTCAACATGTTGTAATACTGTTTGGGTAAATGCATACGTGGTATTGACTGATATTCCCTGAGCAATCCACTCTTGCACTGAACTGTAATGTTCATGCTTTGTTACTTACCTAAGTCTCTTGCAGAAGCTAGAAAGGATCCCCAGTTAGCCTGCATGCATGAGGTGGGAACAGTTAACTTCGGATTGGCCCAGATATATCTCTCAGAGAGATCATCCCAAATCCCCTAAAGAAATAGTTTTTGGGTTTGGTTGGGTTGGGTTGGTTGATAATTCAAAAATGTTCATGCATTTACATAGGCCAAGAAAAAAACATGTTTTCCTCACATGTTTCACATGCAGCACCAGGGACTGGCCAGTGATCTCGCAGGTTTGGAGTCCTATGCCAATGTATTGTGACACATAAATTGTGCCCCCCCTTCTGCACCATATGCAAGTTGCATGATTGTTTTGATACAGCTTTGTTTGATTGACTCTATTTTATACTGGAAGATTTTAAAAATAAGTGCTTCACTGGGAAACTTACACATTCTCATTACACAATGACTGGCTTATTTAGAAGCTCATCGCGCTGCCTGTGAGTCACTTTTTTTGATACAACGGTTGCGCAGTGTGCCAACTCACATTTACATGACCACGTAATGCCACCCTGTGTGGCTTTTCATGGCCTTGTAAATATGGCCCCCTTTCACGCATTACTGTACATGAACGGGGAGTTTCATGGGTGTTGCTGTGGGTGTTCCCATGCAAAATCCATTCTGCAGCACACATAAAAAAGGGAAAACATCCCTCATTATCATTTTTCTGCAGGAGGGTGCCCTACCTGCCCTGTGCCAAAACCTTGCAAATGAAGCCCTGGGTTCTGGCTTTCTGGGGATATAACCATGATTAATGCTCATCGGAAGCCCAGTATCTATTGTGTCAAAAGGGCCCTGATCACTTATTATTCTGCCTGCATTGAGCCAACTACCAATGATGTTTCCTTTTTTAGTAAGGCATGTGCCTTAGGTAAAAGCAGCCCTATCACATGCCTGTCATCCCCAACTGCTGAATTAATGTTATGGGGTTGGCATACCCAGGTTGAAAATCACCAAGGCTAACAGTAGGAGGAATAACCTGACTGTCTCCACAAGACTCGCCAGAGTACAAGTGTCAAAGGAAATCTGAACATTCCCTAACGAAGGGATTCTGCCCATCCCCATAGAGAGGGAACATGAGACCCCTCCTGGGACTCAGGGATTGCAGTAGATAGCCCACTATGCATTGTGTCCTAGTGGATGTACATGGTGTGGGTGGGATCATAGTTGAATCAAGTGATTGCAAGCAAGAAGAGAGGCGTTGCTCAGTGTAACTCCACTCTGTCCCTGCATTATTGATCAGTGGTATGAAAAACATTGTCATCAGGCGTGATAATATTTGTTATCGTGAGGGGCAAACTGTAAACATAAGCTTAATGAAAATAGGAATGGTAAAAGTAACAGCATAGTCTTTTTAACAAACTGATGGAACACATTCCACGAAAATTAGTTTGTCAGTCTCAATATTAACGGGTCATATAGAATTTTGTGGAATAAAATATCTTATGCTAAATTCAGCGTTTTTTCTTTCCATCATGCTGGTTTGGAATCTTCAAATAAAGGTATTTAGGGGCTAATTATGAGGTCTACAAATGTAGGCCTATTAAAATCCACCCTGTCCACAGAGGTAATGAGGATAACAGTTGGTAAACTGATGCCCCCAGTGAAATTAGAAATGACTAGTAGAATTGGTAATTAATTGCCTCATGCTCCCACAATTCATTAATTTTGCCCAGACGTTAACCGGGAGATATCAGCTTCCTACTGCTGCTGAAGTCTCAGAGTGAAAATAACAGATCTGTGGTGGTTCTGTGGGTCTCATGATTCAGAGGAGGTCTCTGGCCCCATAGCAATTCAAAGGGACTTCTGAATTAGGTCTATAGAGATAGGTTAACTGCTGAGGTTCCAATGGTGGAGGCTCAGATGGCTCCATAGCTAGAAATATTTGAAGTGGGCATGTCCACCACAAAACAGTCTTCAGGTGCATACTTATCCTACCCGTAACCTTTTCGTGAGGATTGGTGATCTACTCAGATAAAATCAACATTGGCTCCATCTGCAGGGAGAAAACTTCCACGTGTTTCAGTGACTATGTCTTTTTTTTGTTTTACAACACTCAAAACGATGAAGTTTCTTCTGTAGAATACTGCCCCAAATATGGAGCCTGCCTAACATTACAATGTTGACAATATTGCTCACTCTGAGTAAGAGGAGGACCTTTTCTCAAAAAATCATTGCCTGAGTGGCAGGTTCAGGAGGGAATGTGAAGGTGAGGCCGATACCACCAGGTAAGTTTGGCAGCAGCACACACCGTACACAAGTCTGCCTCAAGTCCTTGTTCTATTAAAAATGTGAGTTTTGTATTTACCATAAGATTCTTAATAGTTTCATAAATGACGTCAGAGGAAAAAGAGAATTATATTAATACATAAAAAGCAATCTGCTCGGCAGAATATCATTCTTTGTATCGAATAGGGACACCATGCATCAGAATTATTCCAAAACAGCAAAAAAACTAAGAAAACAGAAGAAGAAATGACATTACATATGTAATACATGCTAGGTAAATTCACTGAATGCTGTTTATATCAATAGCTTCAAAATACGTGTTTGAAAGAAAATTTTAATTGTAAAAGAGGTGGCTGAAACGGTGATAATATGTGCGCAGGCTGAACATCAAAGTGAAAATAAATTGCTTAAGAGATGAGCTTCTTTGAAGTAAAATAAAAAAAATATGCTCCCGCTCTATGCGATTAATATATGTCAGAGTTAGACATACAAAGGAGTTGTTCTGTCCCAAATATCACTATCTTGAGCACATTTGTACCGGTGTGAAGCAAACTACAATAGACTGCAATAAAACATGAACTCTTTGAACAACCACAACTGTACCGCAGGGGATAAATTGTAGAAAAAGTTACACGGAGTACATCTTAATGAACCCCTAGTCTACCTATTTTAACAGAAGTTTTTATAGTGACCTTTGGGAATTAAGGGGATGTAATTTTCAGTTACTTTAGATTTCTATTATAGTTTCTAGAGGGAGGTGACAGACTTTTAATCTCATTAGTACGGTTTTTAAAGATTTGTAAACTAAATTTAGTGAGTGTTAGAATTTTGGGGATGACTGGGGATTTTTAAACTAATTTTAATGTGGTTTGGAATCATGGGTTTCTTCCCCCTCTCCTTGTTACAGCGGGAACAGTATTTTGTCTGCGGGCTATTCAATTCAGAGCATAATGTTTGAGCAGGTGCTGAGATGTCATTTTGACCTATCTGGGCTGCGTGCAATTTTGAGGAGAGCGGGATGCTTAATTTTTGGTGTAAGTTTCTGTTTAAACTTGCGTACCCCTTGCGTCTTGTACATGTCGTGCAAAAAGATTTTTCTCGTTATGCCAAATGTCCAGATCCTGCCCTTCTTCTGAAAGGGTAAAAAATCTCGGGGCTCTATTGTGTGTGTCCCGATGGACGGTTTCCCGGATCTTGGGAATGGCCATTTCTAAAAGGGATACCAGAGGTGTTGGAGACTTACATAGCCCTCCCAAAGTTGCCTTTGGGTGAGTGGTCCTGGGTTCCTGTTGTTGTGCACCAGTGGGAGCCATCTTGCTCCCTTGGCAGTCTATCTACTATCCCAGGGGCGAGGTCAGCCGAACTTGCCTTGGGGAAACAGCAGCAGACAGGGCTCTGGGCACCCTGTGCTAATTAGGATGGCAAACTCTAGTGGGTATTCCGGATCGACCTAGCATGATTGTCCGGAAGACTGGCTATTGGGGCAGGTAAGGGAGTCAAAACTAGGAGTGCTATTAAGCGGGTGAGACATGAATTGGCCAACTGAATCATGGGACCTAATTAATCAGAACTATTCACAAAACTATTTATATTTATATACAACTGCAGTTTATCATCATCATGTTATAAAATAATGTCATTTAATTAAGCCACCTAGGCAATGGATTCACTAATGGTAACTAGACTCAAAATAATCAAGACCAGCTTGTCATTTAAAAATCTACTTTATTAACTTTTATGATCAAAAAAAGAGCTTTTTCAAATAATAAATCTTTATTGGCATTTAATACGCATCATTTTATTAAATAAGGCACATTAGACTGTCAGCTTCAAAACAAAATCAGCATGAAAAGTATTATAACAGAAAGAATCTCATTCCCTAAACCCTAACTCCCTGACCAAACTAATGAAACCTAAAGGGAAAAGCATGAGTTCAGATTTCTCTTACGTGAGTCAAAAGTCCGTCAGCATCTCACGCTCTGGAGGATTCAGGAACGAGCCAGCCAAGCTCCTCCCAAGGGGCCAAGTTTTATACCTTTTCTCTATCTAAAACTAGCTAAAAGAATACTTTTAAAAAGGCATCCTGCGAATTGATTGGCTGACAGCCGTCAGGCCACATTAAGTCATTGCCTCTTCATTCCAAAATCACGATCTTCTACAATGCCATTGTCCTTTTTCTACAAGTGACATTAGCTTCCGAGGACCTTCGCAACATTTTATTGAATAACAGTTCGTTGCTTCCTCAGCTTTGGCCTTTCTGCCATATCCCGTCCTTGGAAATGTTATACAACGCGGAGCACATCCTGCACAGTTCCTCGTGAAAAAGTCTTGAGAAAAATAAAAGTGAAACGAAAGAAGCAGCAGATGCACACAGGATTCCGTCCCCACAGTACAAACCAGGAAATTTAATTTGGCTTTCAACTAAAAACATCCAAATCACTGGACCCAAAAAATTAAAACCGAGATTCATTGGGCCATTTCCAATTGACAAAATTATAAATCCTGTTTCTATAAAAATGAGTCTTCCTCAGGCCTATGCTATTCATCCAGTTTTTCATGTCTCATTGTTGAAACCTTATGATCCTAAAACGCGGCCAGATAATCCCCCACCTCCTGTTGTTGTAGGAGATCATATAGAGTATGAGGTTAAAAAGATACTGGATGCCAAAAGAGTGAGAGGTCGTTTGTTTTACCTGATCGACTGGAAGGGTTACGATTCATCAGAAAGATCTTGGGAACCTGAAAATAATGTCCATGCACCACGACTTATCAGATCTTTTTATGCACTTAACCCGAACAAACCACGACCTGTAAGACGGCCTTTGGGGGGGGGGGGAGAACTGTCATGGGTCCCTTGGCAATCGCTAGTTAATCCCCTGTAATGGTTAATCTCTTGTATTGAGCTAATCCCCTGTAATGGTAAATCAAAGAACTGTGTTAAAACCATAGGATTCATTTGTTGCTAGCAATGCTTATTGAGTATTGTAGTAAAACACACATCATGATTCTTGTTGGTACCAATGGTTGTTTTCCGAAGGGTTCGCAGGGTTTTGGATGTGTTACGCTCTTAAAGAACCTTCTCGCTCTCACGTTTGAACTGCCGATTCTCTACATGTGAGCAGATGAGCATACGCCCTAGACCCAGGCTATAAATACAAGCGCGGCAATCTCAGAGACACTTCGCTTCCTCGATTTCTTCACTGCGAGAGCGTTCCTGAGCCCAGCTGTCTTCAAGAAGCCTTCTCTTCAGTCAGCCTCGATTCCGATTGTCTTCCTTCGTTACCCACAGCCCAGTACCCCTCCCGATTTCCCTCTCCTTACCTGCACCTTCTGGACTCCGTCTTTTTCCTCGCTCCCCGGACAGCCTCGGCAGCATCGACATTCCCCAGAGTTTCCGGTGCAGTCCAGCAGCCAAGTTCTTCCCCGCACATCCGGTGGAGTCTCCGAGCATCGTTCCGACTTCCTGAAAAAGCAAGTAAGAGATATCTGGTAACCAGGCAACAAAAGGACAACAAAGCACTGGTAAATGCAATTTGTAATTTTTTCAGTTTTTCAAGAAAGGACTTGAGAAAGACAATCGTACGAACTAACTTTTAAATCTTCAAAGAAAGCAGAACTCAGGAGAGTGTTTAATTCACAGCTCAAAAAAGCATTGGCAAGGACAAATAACCCAATAGACCAAAACGAGTTGTGATTGTATTATGATGATACTTATGTTACAATTAATATTGAAAGTGAATTGCTGTTCTAAATATTGAATCCACATTCTTAACTTTAGTGGTCTAGAACCCAAAAGTCTGCCAGAGAATCTTGTTGTTTTCTTTTCCATTTCATTGTTTTTCAGAACCCTTTTTGAGGAAACCAGCGAGTATTTGCCAGGTAGGCAAGTTGTTGTGCAAGTTGTTGTGTGACTAAAACACCACTCACTAACCTCATTAACTAATATAAAGAGTTTAGTCCTGTAATGTTAATGTTCTAAGCTTTGACAAATTGAATTCATGAAAGAAAATTACTTTGGTATTGCATTTTAAGGTTTGAACTGAGATCAGGTCAACCCCGGCAAAAGGAGTGTAGGAAAGGACTTCTATAATATTGGTATGTACTAAAAATGATATCTATTCAAGGATTTCACAGAAGGTTGTTAATGTGAAAACTAACAGGTTATGGTAACTGTTATTTGAAAGATGCTACAAAAGAAGTCCTGAACACTCAAAGAGAAGCAGATGTGGGCACAGACACTTAAGGAAGATTCCCAGTGTTTCTTTTTCTTGTCTTGTTTCTCAATCCACTTCCCCTTTCCCTTGTGGGTTAATCAGCCATGCAAGAGTTTCTTTCCTTGCAGACTGGTTGAGTCATAGGGGAGTTGGGAGCGTGCAACGCCAAGAAAGAAACATCAGGAGCCTCGTGTGTGAACGTGTGTATGCTCTAAATAAAACCAAGACTCAGATAATACTGAATGATAAAATCACATGGTTGGATAGTCGAGTTACCCCTAAAGCAAAATATCTGGGTGTGACTATGAAGGCAAACATAAACCTAATAGTAGAAGAAAATCTGATCCCGCTATCTCTGGATACCAAGAAGGCACTTAGAAAAATCGATAACTTGCATCTAACCATTATTGGACGGTGCAATGTAGTCAAGATGACATATTTCCCGAAGCTTCTATATTTCTTCAGGACGATCCCTCTGGAATTTAACAACAAAATCCTCCATCTATTTGAGCAAATCTTCAGCCAGTTTATATGGTCATACTCAAATACGAGAAGATCATACAAACTGCTCTCTCTACCCAAGGAGAGAGGAGGATGGGAGCTGCCGAACCTTAAGTTATATTGCTGGGCAACTTTGTTGCAGTATAGTTCGTATTTATTCCAGGATGATGTAGAAGATGAGTTGCTAGGTTTACCATCTCCCTATAAAGTTCTATTGGGGGAAGACTGCAGGGGGTGCCTTTGAAGGCAACTTGAATTTGGCTATTACAAGCGTGCCAGGTTTAAGACCCTAAATAATGCATATCGAGTATTTTTAAATATTCAGAAACTTTTCGGCCTAGGTAGACTGAACTACTATACACTTATTAAAAATAACCCAATGCTTCCTTCACTATTTAGCAACTCGTATTTTCAGAATTGGTATAACGCAGGTGTGACTAAACTTGGGGACTTGGTCACTTCAAGTGGGATTCGGTCCTTCTCGGATCTTAGTACCCAATTTTTGTTTGACGAAAGTCAGTTCTTTCATTATATAGCAGTAAGGAACTTCTTGAGCCTTAAGACAGGTTGATAAAATTGGTTTGGTTGATAAAATTCAGGGGAATAGATCTTTGCAGATCAGGGTAATATATACTATCCTGAATGAGAAGATGCCGGATGACCTGGGGAAAATAGATACCAAATGGCAATCTAAGCTAAATTCTACCCAGAATCTCTTTAGGAGGGCTCTGAAACTAGCCCACAAATATCTACTGTCCACCAAATTACAGGCCAGGTTCTAAAAAACTGGGTTCTTTCTCTATATCACCCCGGATAAAATAGCGAAGTGGGGAACCGTCAGCGCCACTTTTTGCCCCAGAAGCCAGGAATTCTCGGCGGACCAGGCCCATATGTTTGCCACATGCCCAAATCTAGCTCCACTGTTACAACAAATTCAGATATTTATGGGAATAGTACTGGGTCAGAATATACAATTAACTCCACCACTAGTTTTACTGGGGCTGGATAACACCTCACATGTTGGTAAGCCTCTGATTTTTGTGGCCATGACTATTTACAGGATTTGTATTGCTGCACATTGGAAGGATGCTAATCCCCCGTCATTTGCACAATGGCAGGCAAGATTATTGGCGACGTGTAAATTAGAATTTGCCATTTATTCCAAAAAAAGCAAACGAGGTAAAAAAACTGGACTACAAGTCTGGGATCTCTTGGGCAAATGGATCAACGGTGTGTATCCTGTATGAAACTTACTGATTAGTCTACCTGCCTCTCCTTGCTGGGTCTTCCTTCTTTGTAATTCTAAACATACGTAGAATCTTGTCTTATTCCTTCCTTTTTCTCTCATCTAAATCCTTGCTCTGGCATACCTCTTTGCGATCTTTTTTATTTTCCCTTTTCCCTTGCCCGTTTTGCTTTTTCTTTTATTTAAAATCCTAGCGTTCAATACAGCATAAGCACTTTGGGATGCTCGGTTGACTATCTTTTCAGGGTCATTTATTCTAAAAGTTCATGCCTGTCCATTTAATAAAATACAGAGGGGAATGTAATTGTGGTGCCCTGGGGTGGGAGGGGGGGTCATTTAAAAAAAAAATAATTTGGCCAAATGTGATGTTAACTTTGTATTTTGGTTTTTCTGGCAAAAAAAAGGAATACAAAGCAAAAGGTGCTCCTCATATATACATGTTGTTGAGAATTAAATATGCATCAAAATTGGAAACAGACACAGAGTGGTCTGTACTTTCTTTCATACAGTAGTATGTCAAATGTACCTTCCCAAAAGACAATGCCAAAAATGACCTAAAACAGCAAGTTCAACATTATCAAACACCTAGATGTGGTATGTACTATCAGTGGAACTACAGGGCAAAAGGAAAATCTTACAATAAGGTGCCGATTACAATGCAGGAGGGAAAGGCTTCGACCAATGGTTGGAGCCTTTCCGGGCCCGATCTTGATTTACTTTCTGACCGCCACATTAGAATGCAGGTGGTCAGAAACGAAACTGGACATTCATTCCGGCTGGCATCCGATGGGCTCAAGGAGCCCGTCGGGCAGTCGGAGGCTGGCCCGCAATCCCAAAGGGCGGGCTTTTTGCCCTTGGAATTATGATACTCGGTCTCAGGCAGGCTTTCCATGTAAGGCTCTCTGACATGGAACGCCTTTCAGAGAGTGAGTATACAGGGTGCATGGTTTAACAGGACGTCCCATTCCCCAATGGGGAATTGTGCTACGGCCTTTTTATGGCTGTAATACATGCTCCCATAGGGAATTGTCAGAATGTGACCAACAGTGTTCTGTCACATCCTAATCAGGAGGTAGGGACCATTGGCCGGAGGCCGGTCGGTCCCAGTTGCGAGATGGTGTCGGGCTGACATTAGTCTGCCTGACAATGTAATAGCCCCCCATAGTTCACTTTGGATTTGATTTCCAAAGCCTGTTATTTCCAAAGGAATAGTCAATAGTTTTTTGTCTGTAGTCAGGCATACGATTACTCACAAATCACTGAAAAATACCTAAACCATAAAGAGAAGAGACGGTTCAAACATTATCAACTACTAAAAAACGGTCAATCTCAAATTGTGGAATGCGAATGTAGATATTCCCAAGCCTTTGCTCGATATGTTCCTTCGTACATAACAGAAGCTGAAAAGATGGAGATGAAGGGGATGTTGAAAGAGATTTCTGCTGAAAAGTCTTTGACAAAAAAACTCTACAGCTTCAGCTTGAAAATGCATCCACATAGCGAGATGCCATCCTATGAATGCTGTGCCTGGTTGAGTTTAGTTAGTTTGTACTCTAAGTCCAAAGGGACTGTTTGGGTGAGTCTAGGCCTAGCATGCACGTGAAATAGAGTTTTTAAATCTTTTCTAAAATTCAGTATCTTGCAGAATTTAGCCCGGAAAGTACAAATATTGTCAATGCAAACATGTTAGACACCTGCTACCCAGAAAATGTCAACATCTTGAAAATGTATAGAGAAGATGTCCACATCTTGAAAATGTATGGAGAAGTGTGGCTCACCGGTTAGAGGAGGCAGTCCCGGACGCAGAGGTCAGACCCGGGGTTCAATCCCCAACACGGCAGGGTCTTGAGCTCAAAATGTCCACGGACTCGACAATTCTTGCCTCGGTGCCTACTCGAATCATGGGTTCACACTCTGCAACTCTGGGCAATAGCTTGCTTAATCAACACTACGGCCCCACCATGATGGGATGCCTGGCTTTCACCTTGGTGATGCCTAGTATGGGTTATCTTGCAGGGAAAAGCCAGGATGGGTTCCCAAAGCAAGCGCCTTGAGACCTTACGGTGAAAGGCGCTATATAAGAACGTTTGATTTTCGATTTACGATTTATGAAATACTCAAAAACTACACATTTAGAAACAATGTCACAGAAGATAAAGATGAATGTAACTTTGCAGTAGTTGGTTGCAACGGTTGCTTCGTACAAAATAGCAAAGGCAGTGTAATTAACCATAGAAAACTGAGTTGCCATAGCTGATGAAAAAAGAGAGTTTATCTCTTTGGCACTTTTGTAGCTGTTTAAGGCTTGGTGTTCTCAATCAGAATTACTAGGAGTGTTTGAATGCTATGAAGAGTCTTTCAATACAGCAAAGGATACCAATGAGTGTTTGATATTTCCAATCTATTTGAAATTGTTACATGATAAGAATGATCAGGAAGAAACAATTGCTGCAGAGAAATCTAAGAAAAGTTCATAAAGCAGCCAAAGTTCAGGTCTTCTAGGTCCAGATCCTCTTCGACAGGCAATTATTGAAAATCAAGTGGCCTTTGCAATGAATAAAGAGGAGACTTCAATGTAGCAAGCTTGACAGGGAAATGTGGTTTTGGAACAGTTAGTTGAAAAACCAAAAGACTAGCAAAAATAAATATATTTGGGCGTGAAAAACCAAGTTGAGCATGGTTTCCTTTTTGAGAGGAAACAGTGTACATGCATATCATTTACGCCAATAGTGTTGTATGTCAGCCATGAATCTGGTACAGGTAAAAGCTTTTTATTACAAGTTCTCACTGCTTTCCTGCAGAAAGACTAAAGAGTATAATTTGTTGTGTGTAGTAACAGCACCGACTGGATTAGCTGCACATAACATTAAAGGAGTTAATCTAGATCGAACTCTCTTGCTGCTTGTGGAACATGATAAGAAACTGGAGCACCAAAAGTTTTCTGGTGAAGCTTGTCAAGATGATTCAAGTACACAAGAAGTTAAAACTATTGGTCATTGATGAGGTGAGCATGGTCTCAAATGTAATGATTGCGTTTGTACACTTAAAAATGCATCAGATTCTTAGGACAGAATATGATATTCTATTTGGAGGAAAACACTTGTGTTTGGTGAACTGCTACAACTTAGAGCAGTCAAGGACAGCCTGTGTTTAAAACACTACTCCGTGATAAAATTTGAAATCTTAGGGAAGCATTGTAAACTTAAACATTTGGTTAAAATTTCAATACAAAGAATTACTTAAAAATATGTGACAAGCATCTGACATTGAATATGAAAATATACTCAAGGATATTAGAGTAGGTGTTCTCTTAAAAGAGGGGAAACATCACTTAGAGAGTTAACTTGTTAAGACTTTTTCCTATGCAAAAAAACAGCTGCAGAGCTAAAGTTTATTTTTATTCAAGAAAGAAAATCTATAGTGTGCCTAATGCCTACACTTCAGCAATATGTCTTTTTCAATAAAAAAAATTGCTAAAATTGGACAAAGAAGATATTTTTACACTTACAGCAATAAACAAAATATACACCGGGGTTTTACCGTGCTCCTACATGAGAAACTACAAGCAAAACTGTATGCATTGGAATACTCTGTATCCAAAACTGTGGAATTAGAGAAAACTTTAAGTGTTTGCAAGACCTTTAGAGTAATTTTGCGTAGAAATTCAAGGTTGAGGAAGGATTAGTAAATGCTGCTATGGGTAAAGCGATTTATTCTTTAACTTTTCAAATAGCAATGAGATTGAACACTTAGCAATAACATTTGATCAAGTTGATAGTGTAAAGCAGATTGGAAGGTCTATTGAACATTTTTTGCTTGTAAGATTTTTACGTTTGGCAGAAGCAATTTACAGTTTCTCTAGCATACACTGTGACTATTTTTAAATCTCAAGATTTCATTTTAGACACAGCTTGTATTAATATTGGTAGTACTGTGCTTATGGAAGGTATGTCATATGTAGCATTATCTCGAATTATAAAATTGTCCAGTTTGTATTTGGTTGCATTTGATAATAGCAAAGTAAGTGCTGATCTAAGTTGTATTAAAGAATACAATTGGTTAAGATGTTTATATGCTCCTCCTTTAGGATACTATCCCATTTGTAATAAAACATGCCATCTGTGCAAAATGAAAACCTACAAAGGTATATAGTGAAGTTGATCAAAAGAAAGAAAAGGAGGTGAACAAGGAAGCTATTAAGAAGCAAAACATTGACAATCAGGGAGATATTGTGGGTTACCAGTTGCCAGACCATTCTGGTTTCAACTTGTGGTCAAATGTTGTTTTCAATGTACTCTTTGAATTACCTCAGGTTGTTTATGCTATTGAACAGAAACCACTGAACAGATTTGTGTTCTGCACTTTGTGGTTTGTTGCAATGTTTATGTGTTGATAGGACTGTAAAACATTCTGCTTCACAAATTTGAGACATTGTAGAAATATATTGTGGATCAGTACAATTTACTCAATACACTCAACAGGATGCACAGGAGTCATCCTGGGAGTTTTAGAATAAGAAGAAATATGTATTAATGATTACCCGTGGAACCATGAGTGTGAAGATTGTTCTTTAACATCAGATACACAAATAGATTTGGAGCGATTTCTTTATTTAAAGTACCAGATTGCAAAACTGTGCCTTTGGGGATGTCTATGGCACTAGCAGGAGCTAGAATACTATAAAAAGGGTTAGGATCAAGACTCTTGAATGCTTTCCAAACCTGGGCCCTTCGACGATTGTTAGGGTTGAAAAAAGTAAATTTGTATACGCTACTACAGGGTAATGAGAATTTTCCTGGGATTTTTAATAACTATTGTATGACAAACTGGTGGCAGAGGGGGTTTGATCAAATAGGCTGTTTTACACACCCCTGTGTGTTATGCCTTTCAAAGAGCTTAAAGGGAAGTGTAACCTCCTTCATGGAGAGTTTTTTAAGCTTCTCCAAATAAGTGATTTCCTTTTGAAAAACAGGAAAGGGAGAGGCAGAGTGACCGAGAATGAGTTAATAGAAAAATTAATGCAGGAAACTCTTCCCCATATTAGTACTGTATACAATCTTTTAAATATATTGAAGACAGATCTATCCAAAATACAGGAAAATGGGAAGTCAAACTACATGCCCAGTTTTATAAAATGTGCTTTTTCTTATATGACACACCATACCAATCGTAAAGTGGGGAACAGGGAATGGGACCCAATTCCCACGCTGCTCTCTATATAAGACTCATGTGGTTAATGTATTTGCAACATGTAATGCCCTTACTGGGGTAATCAGACAGATTGAAGAATTTATAAGGGACAAAATGAAGCTAGAATAAACCATGACTCCAGCTCTAATCCTACTGTGAATCCAAGAGAGTGGTAGGTGGGAAAAAAGAAGGCGATTGATGATTATTGCCATGACCCATCTTTAGATTATGCATTTCATCAACATTGCTGTTGGACTTGGTCCTTTTTGCAGGGTCATCCCCAAACCTTTTGCCTTCCTCCTGTATTTTTGTATGACCTGTTGTTGGTGCTTTCATGACTTTGGGCACTTTACCACTGCTGATCAGTGCTAAAGTGCATATGCTCTTTATTGTAAACTGTTGTTATGGATTAGTGACTCCATGATTGGCTTATTTACTTATCAGACCCTAGTACAGTGCAACATATGTGTCAACAGCCTGTAAATCAAATGCTGCTGGTGGGCTTGCAGCACTGGTTGTGCCACACAAAAAGCAGCTTGTACAATGTGACTCAGGCCTGCCATTGCAGAGCCTGTGTGCAGCCTGGGGCTGCCATGTTGACTTGGCAAGTGCAGCCACTTGCCAGTCCCTAAACCTTCTCTTTTCTACATATTAGTCACCCCTAAGGTAGGCCCAAGGGTAGGGTGCATTTTATGTGAAAGGTAGGACATGCCCTGATGTGTGTGGCATGGCTGATATTGAATTACAGCCATTTTCTTTTTTCACTATTGCAAGGTTACCTGTTCACATTAGACAGAATGGGCAATTTGATTATAACATCTTCTAATCCTTACTGACTCAGGGAAGTCAGTAGAAATTCAAGTTTAGTATGCCTAAACTCAGAATGATAAAAATACACCTTTTATTGAAGTTGGTTTTAACACTCTGTGTTTGAAAATACCACTTTTAGAAAATAGGTGTATTCTTGCCTAACCATCCAAGCCTGCCTCTGATAGGTTGTGTATCCATGTCTGGTTTGTGAGTGACAGAGGCTTGGGTGGCTCCAGGAGAACAGGGTGAGTCAGCACAAGGCAGAATAGACATATCTGCTTTGGGAGTGGTGAGAGGAGTAGCACCTGGGCCTGAATAGGGCTGTACCTGCCTTCCACAATGCTGGCTCCATCTCCTGTGGTGTGTCTGATGACTCATACTGACATGGCCCATACTGACAATAGAAGAACTTGTGCACTGGCAGAATGCACCCAGAACTAGTTTGGACTAGGTACAAGCACTCTATGCCTTTAGAGACAAAGGGTTTGTGTGTATAAAAAGGGGGACCCAGACCTCAGAACTTTAGTTCACTTCTGGGGATCACCCTTTGCCAAGGAGAAGAACCAAGGAAGCTGAAGGAGGAGACTGCCCCTGTACTGTGCTGTTGGGATTGGCCTTAGTGTGTACTTTTGCAATCTTGAAGAAGAATCTCCAAGGGCTTGAACTGTGCTTGCCTCCTGTCTGAAGTCTCAGGGATACAAGACTTCACCACCAGTTCCCCTGAATTCCCTTGCCTAGGAATTCTGCCTTCAGAGAGGTGCTGGGAGCGGGAAGCACAACGCAACATGGAGAAGTGTGTCGTTGCTGCATCTGTTGCCGTCGCATCGGCGAAGAAGCATGCCGACGTTGTAGCCGTTTGTCGTTGCATCATTGACAAAGCGTTTTTCATCACCGGAGAAGTGTGTCAATGCCGCAGAGGTCTCCATCACATCACCAGAGAAGCGTGTTGCTGGGCCTGTTATGGCTCAGAAGTTACCACGTTCGCCACACAGCCGTCGAGCGTGATCACATCACATCCAACGTTGTTGCATCGCATCAAGGCGCCATTTTGTCACATCGCACCGGATCGTCGCATCGCATTGAGGCACCAACTTGTCGCATCGTAACCGGAGCCCAGAAAGAAACCGAGGCATCACCTTTAGTCTGGTAAGGAACCGACTCATCACCTCCCCTGCGCTGCAGTAAGGAACTAACGCATTACCTCTCCGGAAGCAAGGAACCAACACATCACCCTTCCTGTGACTCTTTTGTTTGTATTGCGTGACGCATCCAAGGTACTTTGAGAGTAAAGTGTTTCATTTACCATCTACATTTAACTAAGCTATTTCTACCAGTTTAAAGTCTATTTTTATTTACAGTATTGTGGATTTTTGTTGTTTGGTTTTGTGTTAAGTGTAGTAAAGATTACTAATTTTTCTAAATTGTTGTGGTGTCCATTTGTAGTGTTTTCACTGTATTACTGTATGTGAGATAAGCCTAGGGGGTGAGCAGGGGTTATTTTAGAAGTGTAGCCCCTTACCCTGACTACAAGTAAGGGTCCCTATTTTGTCAAAGGTACCTACCTCTGCCAACTAGAGACCCCATTACTAACAATGGCTAGACCCTAATCCCCCCTCCTTCCAGAAGTGGCTGGCTCGACTGCTAGCAGCCTATAATCTAGAAAAATGTATATATCCACACACACGGCACAAGGCAAAACAAAAGGTGTAAAAATCTGGAAGGCCCTCGCTACTTGAGTGGAAGAAAATGAAGGGTAAATAGGTACATACACTTCATCTGTTTGAATTATCTAACTGAATTACAAGAAGCTTCTATAAGCAAATGTTGATAGATATTGGTGTAATTATAGTATTTAGTTAACCATTTCTTTTTTTACATAAGAAGAGAACCAGAAGATTGAATGCGTACCGTGTTTAAGCGATGTTTATAACCCATAGTAAGATATTGAGACATTTGTAAAAAAATAAGAATTCTCTGTTTTACTCCAAGCTCTTCACTGTTTTCATATTCTATTTTATTATGCTTCTGTAGGTGGTTGGGTGGTGGGGTGGGGGGGGTGCTGGAGGAGGGATTAAAATTGTAAAAAATGTAATAAAGATATTTTTTAAAAACTGTTTTTAAATGAGTATTATAATGTTAGATGCATACAACAAATATCTTCAAATACAATAATAAATAAAAGAAAAATTAATTTCCGTACAAATGAATATTTTTAATTAGAAAATATTTAAAAACAAAAGCATGAATTATTACATAAATGTATCATTTTTTATTTCCTACCCTATAACACCACAAAACTTACAACCCACGTCTAAATAAAAAAAATGTACTTCCCCAACTAAACATATTAAAACTCATCAAAATGATTTAACTTCCCACACTTTACCCCTATAATCCCCACAACCCACTACTAAAATTGAACTGTAAACAAATGAGTTAAACAATTAAAACTTATTTTCGATAAAAAAACTAATAGTATTTACCAACTAATTATCAAGTAAGTCAAATTAGTCTACTCACAATAAAACCCACACACAAAAAATATTTAAAAAAACCTAATTAATAATAATAAAGATCAACTCATTTTCAATTAAATAAACAAAAATTATTTCCCACCCTTTACCCCTATAAACCCCACAACCTACACCTTAAATTATTTACACAAATGCCAAATCTAATTTTTAATTAGTTAGTTATTATTAATTAAGAATGAACTATGAATTAATTAAACATCAATTACTTCCCACCTTTTACCCCATAAACCCTACAGCCCACACCTAAACAAAAACATTCAATTACCATAGTTAATTATCAAATAATTAGTTAAAATAAATTAATCAACAAATTATTAATTAATCAACTAAACATATATTACTTCCCACCCGTTACCCCTATAAACCCCGCAACCTGCACTTAAAATTAATTACACTATTTCCATCATTCACTTTCGATCAAAAATGATTAATAATTATGAACTAATTAATAATTAATCAAAAATAAATTACTTTGCACCCTTTACCCCATAAACCCCACAATCCACACCTAAAAAAATCACACAATTACCATAATTAAATATCAATTGATTAGTTAATATAAAGTAACAACTAATTATTATTTAATTAACCATGCATGACTTCCCACCCTCTACCCCTTTAAACCGCACAACCCAAACCTAAAATTAATAACACAATTTCCATGATTAATTTTCAATCAATTAAATAATATAAATTAAGAACTAATTGTGAATTCATCAAAAATAAATTACTTCCCACCCTGTTTCCTTTTAAACCCCACAACCTGCACCTACAAAAAATTACACAAATACCATAATTAATTATCAATTAATTAATTCACATGAATAACAACCAATTATAAGTAATTACAAATAAATAACTTCTCAGAATTAATGCTTTAAAATCTAAATTAAAAAAATTAAAAATAATCATTAATTTATTATCATTAAATGACTTCCCACCCTTCTCCCCTATAAACCCACAACCCGCTACGGAACTAAACAATGTAATACATATATTAATTTTATTAAAGAACATAAATAATACTTTTGAAATATAAACTAAAATACATACAACTAATTGAAAAATCGATATTTTAAACATCTAAACAATATTTATGACTTATAGGGGGTTGTGGCTAGCCAGCCAAGATGGCGGACTGACACTAGCGAGGCTCCGTCTTTTGGCCCGTGAATCTGCATTTATCCGACACAAGGAAGCACCATCTGCTCGTTGATCTCGGCCAGCTGGGTTTGCGGTGCCGGTGTGGGCATACACAGTGAGTTTGGCATACCGGGAAGCTGCCCTGCCTGAGAAACAGCGCGGTACAAAAGGGGGTGGTGATGGACGGAGCATCTGAACCAATCAAACACTCACACCCAGTCAACATATCTGGGTTTTATCCATCACCGATCTTTAGCCCACTCTGCCACCCCAGTTCACACATGCCATATGCAAATCAGTCCGACCGTGTGCCTCATGGGAACAGTCCAGCCCGAACTGCCCAGCCATACCTTCCCTGGACCGGAAACAAGCTTCCTAGGACCGGTTTCTGGCAATACAGCCGTCTTAAGCCAGGCTTGCTTGAATCCAGTGGCAAAGTGAGCAAGGGACTCACGTCTGAGCATACCCTGCCAACTTATGGCGAACAAAGTGGTACAAAAGGGGGTGGAGGCCTGCTTGAATGGTGAATGTATGACATTGTTCGGCATTCTGTCCATCAACTGTTGTTTTTGTATTTGACACCCCGAGTGGGACGGGTATGCTCAGACGTGAGTTCCGTGCTCTCCACACCACTGGAGTCATGCTATCCTGGCTGATGATGGCTGATGGCCAGAAACCGCTCCTAGGATGCTTGATTCCAGTCCAGGGAAGACATGGCTGGGCAGTTCGGGCTGGACTGTTCTCATGAGGGACAGGGTCAAGGCTGATTTGCATATGGCCATGTCTGAACTGGGGTGGTGTGGAGTTAAAAAAAAGATGGATTTAGGCCCAGATCTCTGTACTGGGGTGAATGTATGACATTGTTCTGCATTCTGTCCATCAACTGTTGTTTTTGAAGCTGCCTGAGAAACAGTCATATTCGCCACACAGCCAATGGGCGGCCACGTCT
Source organism: Lissotriton vulgaris (assembly GCF_964263255.1). Taxonomy (NCBI): domain Eukaryota; kingdom Metazoa; phylum Chordata; class Amphibia; order Caudata; family Salamandridae; genus Lissotriton; species Lissotriton vulgaris. Next base: position 1,452,633,364 of record NC_141685.1, read on the forward strand.
GAGGCCAAGCCTTGCTGGTACGCTGCGACCGTTGGCACTACAACCGAGAGGAGCCGTGTGAGCTGAGGACTCAGTGGCCTGTTGCTGAACGAAGTGGCTCGGATTGACCCTGCGCCATGTGGTCACATGACAAGGCTGAACCGGCTGAGCAGCACAAAAAGCACCTGAGGAAATTTGAAGGGTCCTGGAGTGGCAGAGGGAGGACAAAAAGCCTGGCTGTGAATCTCCTCAGCTGTGCAAGTTGCGTACAGTGGGAATTTGCTGCTGATTTGCAGCAGGAGGAACGAGCGGCAAAGCAATCCTGACTCACTTCCCCCGGTTGTTCCTGGAAGTAGCCTTCGCAAAGATCATCCGTTGCACACTAGCGAGATGGGCAAATCACGGACAGGTACGGGCGTTCCATGCACGAGATCGATTTCGGACCCGGCCCACTCTGATCAAGAGTCTGAAATATCAGATACCCATATGCGCTGCAGCCTGGAATTCAAAATAGACTCTGTGTTACAGGCAGTGATGCAAGTTTTTGAAGCACTGACTCAAACCCACACCTCCTTGGAAGGCCGCATCAATAAGGTCACGTTTGAGTTCACGCTCCTGCATGCTGACCACTGTAAACTGATAGGTAGGGTCATTGATTTAAAGAAAGAAGTAAAAAGATCACCCCAGTAACCAAGGAGATGACTGCAGAAATCCGCTCCCTCACAACTCAACTTTATTCATTACAACTCAGGATGGACGACTCAGAAAGCCGTTCATGACGGAACAGTGTACACGTAGTGGGTCTACCAGAGGGATAAGAAGGCGGCGGTGATGGAGTGACCTATACTGAAAACTGGTTGCAAACTCTGTTACCGGTGGGTGTTCTTTCTAATTTCTTTGCAGTGGAAAGGGCACATAGAGTGCCATTGAGTTGCTCATCGCCAGGTGCTGGACCACAACCTTTCCTGTTTTGTCTCATGAACTTTAAAGACAGACACACAGTACTCTGGGAAGTCAGAAAATTGGGATTGGTCAAAGTGGACAAACCGCAGGTCCTTTTCTGTCCAGACTACGCCCTAGGAGTGCAGAGGCATTGGAGTGCCTTCCTCACAGTCAAACGCCAGCTGAGAGACTTGAACCTGAAGTATTCCCTCATTTTCCCGGCCCGGCTGCGAGTAGTTGCGGACGGCTCTACCCACTTCTTCAACAAAGGGAAGGATGTATGGGACTGGCTTGAAGCTAAGGGTCACCATACCTCGCCGGGCAACTGACAAAGTAATGTGGGACAGCTAACAGACACCTGAGGGGGCCACCGTGCCAGACGTCAGAGCCGAGCTACAACATCACAAATGCAATCAGCAGCCGCCTCCAATCGCGAGCAAGTAAAGCAGGAACCGCGAAATGCATTGCGGGCAGTGACAGACATGGAGGAATGGGGAAACAATGGAGATGCAGATGCCTCTTCCAAACAATCAATGAGTGACGATAATTCGCAAACTGTGTAGCCGAATCCTGAAGACTCACAGTCACTTCCAATTGTGACACCTCAAACCGAGGACGATCTAATGTAGCAGTACAGTGTAAACCATGGACAAGCAAGTATAAGTTTATTGCCATTCCTTGTCCTTTTCTCTTCTCTTATTTTTGTGATGCATGTGGCCCTCCACACAGTCCGGGTTTGCGCTGTTCTAGTGTGCTGCTTGGAGCATGGTCTGCAGCCAGGACAGTGCAGAAAAGTGAGCACCCAAACTACACCACACTGATACAAACCGCAAACCTTCACACGCACACAGCGGGCCTGAGCCCGCCTATTCCATTCACTGTAGCATCTAACCCGCCCCACCGCTTAGAAAGTCCAACACGATCATGAGTTGCTATACGGCACAGTTGTTTGTTTGGGCAGACGCATGTTTTTGCTCCGCTCTCTCCCAGTTGAGCCTTCAGAAGCTCATTTCCTTAAACCCCTTTCGAGTTAAGACACCTGTGCACTCACTGATATCACAGATGCACCTGGTAATCATCAAAACTCCAATGTTCACTTCTATAGCTAAAATTAACATGCTCCCGCATCAGAAGATTTCTTTTTCATGCTCTGCAGCTACACAGCATACGAAGCGTTATCAGCTTATGCTTCAATTGACAAGTTGGCCGCATGATTGTCACCTTCACAACACGCCACATGCCGCACACTAACGCAATTACCTGGAATGTCGGGGCATCCAACACCAGCACATAGATATGTGAAATATTCATGTTTGAAGAGTAACGCCGTCCATGTAGCGTTTCTGCAGGAAACACACATTTCCCAGCTGGAAATTCGTAAGATACATCAGAGATGGAGGGGCCAAATACTTGCCACAGTGTACTCAGCTTACTCAAGAGGGGCTTTGATATGGGTGCGACCCGGAACCCACTTTGAGTCCGAAGAGACGATAATAGATGCATGCAGTAGGTATGTGTTCGCTAGGGGCCTTCTCAATGGTCAGGGTGTGGTACTTGGCTCCATATACGCCCTAAAGACGGAGCAATCCCCCTCTTGGCACACACGCAGAGGTCTGTTGTCCCACTGGTGCGATGTCCTTTGGTTATTTAGAGGTAACTCTGTTCTCGACACAACACACCACAGATCTTTTCTACCTATACCACAACCTGCAGCAACATCTAATTCTAGGCATCTAGGGGACTGTCTACATAATTGGGACCTGGCAGATGTGTGGAGAACCCTTAATCCACAGGCGCGACTATACTCATATTATTCACATACACATGGGCTACAAATCCGTCTCAACCGTTTTGTTGCAAGCGCCACGCTCATTGCGAAATGCACTATAACGGATTATTTAGGAAAAACACTACAATCCCCACATCATGACACTACAGGGAGAGGACAAGGACCAGATATGCTGCATCGGTCACAGACGTAGGGGTCCTGTGGGACGCCTGGAAGGCAGTGGTCAGGGGACAGTTCATGGGGCTGAGTTGGAGCCTTCAGAAGCAACTAGACGGTGATGTTAAACATATACAAGATGACCTAACCCGGCTCAAAGCCGAACTAGCGGAGGGCAAGGCGGTACAACCAGCCATAGAGGCTACGGTGTTGGAACACCTGCGATGTCTCAATTACACGTCCCATGCTGCATGTACCCATGCCACAGCGGACAAGGTGGGTAGACTGCTGGCACGCATGATCTGACAGAAGCATGCACATAGACCAATTTTGCGACAGGGCTCTGCATCTGGATTTCCATTTGCCACGCAGTGTGCCATCCACAATGAATTTACTGTACATTACAGTCTCGTAGGTTTCACTTCTGACCACTGAGTACTGATCCAGTCCAGATCTTGCGGGAGTTTGGAGTTTGGAGGCCAGAGTGAGTGAGCAGTAGCTGTGGCGGCGGTGACGCGTTAGCGGAGCAGCGGGAACGCCAGCAGAACCAGGAATCGGGAACCGCGAAACTGTGTGAGCCACGAGCTCCAAGCTCTGAACCGAATCAGAGCCGCATCAGGAACAGCATCAGGAACCGCTGCGAAAGTTGCAAACACAAGCAAGAATCATAAGAACTGCAGAGGGTGCGGCATTTGAGTCGAGACACTGCAGTTGTGCTGTGGGAAGCCGAGAGTTGCGGCATACGAGATACACAGCGGGATTGAAGCTTAAATGCAGCAGGAGTCACTTAGAGGTTGCGGTAGAACAGGCAGACCTGCGTGGAGTCACGGAAGACTTCGGGGGGGGCGTCGCAGCGGTCCCAGTCCGGTTCCTAGTCCCAGTTCCTGCCGGGAGAGTGGAGTCTGCAGAAACTGGGGGGGCGTGCTAATGTGAGCTGCAGCTTGTGACCGATTTTGGTGTGGTCCGTTTGGAGGGGGGTGGCAGCACTTTTCAGGGTGTTACCTCCTGCAACTCCCACTGTCACAGTCACTCTTGACCACTCTCGAGGGCAGGAGCTGCAGTAGAGGTAGCAGCTACGGCAGAGGCGGAAGGAGCCCATGAGTGCCCCTGAACCATGAAGATACTGGTACTGGTGATATAGTGCTGCAGCGTAATCCAAGGCAAGGCGGTGCCTAGGAGTCTAGGAGACCGGGGAATCGAGAACTGCATACAGCAAACCGCATTGGCGACAACGAGCATCAGCTTTTCAGCTTAATCAAGCAGGGGTGGTGGGAAACCCATGGTGGCGGTAGAGGGAACCCTGGAGAGCTGAGGAATACTGTGAATTCTGTGATCTGGGAGCCCTGTGACCCACTCTGGTGACTGTGGTGACTCTGCGATTCAGTGGTATAGGCTGTTCAGGCGAAACATAAGGCGGCGGTAGAGGTGGAAGGTGGAAACCTTAAGGCGGCAGCAGTGGTGAAGCAATTATGGTTCACGGAGTTCAGTAGGCCAGAAGAACCGCAGAGCCGAGACTACCACAGTTCATAGTAGGAGGATTTGGTGTTGGCCTGCATTAGCGATGCGGTAAGCAAGTTGTAAAGAGAATCGTAGGTGGAATCGTAGTAGGTATGCCAATCAGGACCACATAGTGCCATTCAGGGGCTGTATACTCAGCCTTCAGAGAGGAATAGGGGAGCTGCAGGAGTTGTAAGAGCCAGATGCTGGAGCTAGCGAGGGGGGTATATCAGCCAGGCCTCACTTCATTTCACTTGTTACTTGTCACCTGAAAATGGACACCTGAAATCAGTTGTACCTGTGAGGGAAATAAATACCAGTCTGGAAATGGTGAGAGCGTACGCCGTGTTGGGGGCACCGTGTGTGGGATCCAACATATGGTGAGGATTCATGAAGGAGGTTTGAAGGAGGCTCGTTTTTGACTGTTTGGCAAGAGGGAGGTAGTGTGAGTGGTGGAGGACCTTCTTTTTCTTTGACTCGGAGCTTCTTCCAGAAGTGTTGGAAGTGAGGGGAGTGGGCCAAAGCTACAGTCACAGGCCCAGTGTGTCCCTGATAACGCCCTGATAATTCGGAGAACACAGATATTGTCGGATGCTCTGAGTTTTATTTGGAAACAAGAATAGTCTGGGATAACCTCGAAGCCCATTAAACGCATGCACATCTCTCAAACCACTAAAGGTGCTGATAAACTCGAGGAGTATCTCCAGGCACGAGCTACTTTGGGCGGAACATATCGAGTGTGTTGAGCTGAGCAGGGTCCTATCAAGTAGGGTCCCACGGAAAACCTCAGAGAGGTGGATATTACTTTTAGACCTTGTAAACGTTCCCAAGAATGCATTCAGTAAGGGAGAGGGCATTCGGCCCTCCGATACGACGGTCACGGAAAAATCAATCAGAGAGAGTATTTAAGAAAGTCAAAGCTCAACCAAAAGATCTGAATCAGACGCTAATATCACCAATAGTGAGGATGTTCGAAAAATCCTTAAAAGTCCCTCATAAATTTGATTTTTTGAAAGACCCGACGGGGGTTATGATGCCAATACAAAGCGAACCAGAAATAAGAAATTTACAGGCACCTATCAAGCCTATTAGTAACCTGATTGTAAAAACCCAACAAATTGGGCAAAAGCAAGAACTTGACCAGAAAACACAGAATGTGAACGTAGAGTCCAATACGCCAGTGAAGTCAATAGATGAAACATCCCCTCAAATCAGCAACCCTGAATTATTATGCATAACATCACTTTGCCAAATGGATCTAAACTGAGGGAATATTGTTGAGCCAACAAAAAGTGAGATCTTATTTGAAGAAATGATTGTGAAACCTGGAAAAATATTAACGCCATCTAGGTTAACAACCGTATATCTTTCACTTGACGAACCTTCTGAAGTGTGGAAAAAGTTCCCATCAAGGGAGCCCATTCATGATAAGCAGGGAAATGACTGTGTGGAAAAAAGGGCCAGGGAGGTCACCCAAAGAGGAACACAAATAAAGGGTGACCAAACAATGAGTTCGTTAAACTCCCCAAAAAAATAATTCGGTAGTTAAAATGGATGCAGGACTATCAAATAATGCTATCGCGGCACAAAGATCATTTTAGGGAGATGTTAATATAGATCTAAACACAAATTTGAACTCAATACAACTACCAAGCCATCATGCTTTCTCAAGTTGGATACAACCGAATAAAAAAGATAACCATAAATCAGGGAAACAAACAGATGAAATAGATCTAATAGAGGACACAAACCAACCAATAAAACTGGACCATCTAGTTCCATTCCGTTTCCATTTAAGAAGTCTTTATTCGATTGTTTCATCATAAAAGACATACATACAGTATATACATCATAAAAGAGAATATATAATTTTGATAAAAACATCTATAACCATATTAAATCAATTAAACAGATTTTCTTATAAATGAGTACAAGAATTTAGGAAAACACAATAAATACCAGGGAGACCAGAAAAATGCAATAAACTAATCACATATGAATAAGCATAAATCATTAAAAGGGACTAGTTATTTGCTTTTGGTGAACCTGATTCTGAGCGTCCACGCCCATCCTAGGTATTTTGCCACACCTACTACAATTAATGGGGATAGGTTAGTTCTTAGAATTCTGCTGGCCTCAATAGCTGAGCGAGTACCCAGGCTTCTGCAGACCGGGCTAAGCCATTTGGACCTAGGGGCGGCATACAAAGGGCATACAAACAAAAAGTGATTTAAAGTTTCACCCTGGCCATGACAGTTTGGACAGAACCCTGACCCGCCAGAGCCCCATTTTTTGGTGAACTCCCTTAATGGAAGCGAACCACATCTAAGTTGGTGGAACAATTTGCGATCCACTGGTTTAGTAATCAACCCCAATATTTTTCAAGCTTGGGGGCATCTTTAAAGTCAATAAATGAGCTAGTAAGATTGCTTGAGGGCAGTCTCAGGTGTCTGTTAGAGGTCACCCAATCCCAATAGAGCACTTTTAAGGTTTTCTTTGAGGGAAAAGTTGCAGATTCGGGAGCTAACCACAGTTTGCTGTACCCTAGAGCATAGAGGGATGATCTTAAATCCCTAAACCAGCCAATGTTCGAAGAGCCAGGAAGGTCTCTGACATCTAAACATGCCCTAGCATAAAGGTTGAGTTCCGGCGTCGTCCATAGGCGTCTCCAAAATGTCAATGGGCGAAATCTTGCCTGGTCCTCCACCGGTAGACACCCTAGATCATACATAAGCGGGATCCGTGGGGTAGACTGCGGCAAACCCGTAGCCACCCTGAGGAATTTATTTTGGGCTATTCTCAACGGGTCCAATTTACTAAAGCCCCATAGTTCCGCCCCGTATAAAACTGGACCATCTAGTTATAGTAAGATGTGGTAAGAACAAACGAGTTATAAATATAGTCCAGCAAGAATCGGATAACTGCACTGAAAGGAAACTGTCAGTTCAAAGGATGGAACAACTAATTTTCAAACCAGTATATGAGTCCCGAGGGCAGCAAGACATGTTGAACAGAGGCAATCTTCTATGCCTTTTCAAATCAGTTCCATCATTAGCTAATGGGTCAACTAATGACATCGAATGCGTTGGCTTCTTACAAAACCCCGAAGGTTCACTGCCATTAGCAGGTATAATAGTAACATCTCCATCTGCAGTGGAACAAAATATGAAGGGATAAGAAACTTTTTGTAGTTGGGGAATAATGATTAACAAAGTTGCGCCAAAAGAATACCCCACGCCACTGATAAAAGCAGAAAAAATGCTAACATATGAAAAAGAAAAAAAGGGGGTACCAGCCTTCTCTGTACTAAAAAATCTGTTATGGAAAATAGACATAGACGTCACAAATCCATCGGTCGACAAAAAGATAGAAAAGCATAAGGGATAAACGAGAAATGGATAACAATGGCCTTACATGGGAATGATAACCAATGACAAAATAACCAGCAAAGCATATCTAAAAATCGAAGTATTGACAGTGAAATAGTAGGTAAAAAGCTAGATTACATAACCCAAATATTTAAGACCTATCAGATCATATTACTGCAAGAGACCTGGGCAACGGATCCCTTTATTATGCATGGATATAAAGAATACTTTGTACCTGCGATTAGGCAAAACAATTATGGATGCCGTTGTGGCGGCTTAGCAATATTCATATCAATTGATCTAAAAGCAGAACATAAGCAATTGGTTACGAACAACTGTAATGTTCAAACGGTAATGTTACGATACAAAACGCATGATCAAGAAAAATCTTTAAAGCTGGTTAATATATATATTCCCCCTACACTTAATTCAAGGAAGACTATGTGTGCTACTCTTTCCAGTTACCTACTGGAGCAAATGGTAAACAATCCCTTCATGGACTTTATAGTCTCAGGTGACTATAATTTAAGTTTGTTAGTGCATTTTACAAAAGATGACATAACACAGTCACAAGATCAACAATGGCTTATTCCTGCACAAGCAATGGAAACAACATATAAGTCCAGGCAAAATAAAACAGGCCTAAACTTTGTGAAGGACATGGAAGCTTTTGAATTACGAATACTCAATTGTAGATTCCCAACTGATTCTCCTCCAGCATGGTCTTTTTATACCCAAAATGCGAAATCAAGAATTGATTACACAATGGCATCACTGAACATCTTTACTAACTTTACCTCGTATTATCTAAGGAAGCTCCCCGAGAGCGATCACAGCCAGCAAATAATGACTACAACATTTACGAAAACAAAACATCAACTATATAAGTCAATGCAAGGTCAAGTTGGAGCCATTAACTATAGGAAACTAATTTGGAAATCAAATAACAAAGATCATACCAGCGAATTAGCACAAAAACTTGTTATTGAATGCTTTCAAGAAAAAACTTCTACATCTGTAATTGATCAATGGGTAAGCTTCATATGCAATTTAGTTAATCAACATGACCAACGCATTGAAGCTAAGAAGAGATACGTAACGCGGACAGAAAAAAAGGAAACAAAAATCAACCTTACATATACGGTACGGAAAATAAAACGGACTTGAAATAAACTCAGGAAAGAGCTGATAAAGCTTCCCAATAAAGAAGAAACAAAAGCCAACATAAAGGCTTTGAATCAAAACCTGAGGAAACTATTCTGGGATGAAAAAAACAAAGCTAAGAATGATCTTTGGAATAAACTTTTTTATGCCAGTAATCAAGTAAATTCAAGGGAGTTCTGGAAAATGATAAACAGCCTAATAAGACCAGATAAAGCTGTAGTAACATCAGTATTGACTGAGACTGAATGGGTGAATTTTCTGGCGCACCACCTGAACCCAGAATGCAGCACAACTAAAAGCGTGATCAACCATACAAGGAAGGAAACATCTAACCCTGAACAATACAATGAACTTGAAATAACTCAACAACAAGTATTCAAGCTAATAAAAAAACAAAAAGACAGGGCTCCAGGCCCAAATGGTATCCCTTTTGCCCTGTATAAGGAGGATCCAGTTATATGGGTAGAATATCTTACGTTAAGGTTTCCAATTAAGTAGTTTGGATAAGGGTAATACCTGAATCCTGGAGAGGGTCCCTAATATCCCCCATCTGCAAAAAGGGAAATTACTACAGAACTACTGTCTAATATTCTTACAGGATACTGATGCAAAACTGTTTGCAAGGGATAATCACATTCTACTGCCTAACCAAACCGGTTTTATTAAAGGCCTAGGAACAGCTACTAACATCTTAGCCCTATCAGTATTAATTGACAAAGCAATTTAAATAAAACAACCTCTGTACTTATGCTTTGTTGATTTTAGGTCAGCTTTTGACTGCATGGATAGAGAACGATTGTGGGAAAAGTTACAAATTCAAGGGATTCCACCCCTATTGTTACACCTGATTCGTCTCCTGCATATATCCTGCATATATACACTTGGGTCAGAGTGCGCATCGGGGAGGGTCGGTCACTTACTAATGAAATACCAACAACAGGTGGATTAAAGCAAGGGTGCGTATTGGCCCCTTTATTATTTAACCTGTTCTTAGCAGATTTGACGGAGGCCTTGAACGATATAAACGCTCATCCACCTAAGCTTGCAGATAAACACATATCAAATCTACTATTTGCAGACAATGTCATTCTTCTAAGTAATGCAAAGGTGGGCTTGCAACGTTTAATATTGCGCACATTGGAGTATGCAATAGAAAATAGGATGGTAATACATGAAACAAAATCCGAAATTATGGTCGTTACAAAAAACTTAAGACGGAATTACAAATCCAAATGGTTTTTGGGAAAGCAGCAATTAGAACAAGTTGAAACCTATAGATATCTGGGTGTCATATTCAATGATAATAGAAATTTCATCCCTCAGAAACTCGATATCAGTAGGAAAGCAAGTGCTTTAACAGCTGCATTTAGGATTATCCAAAAATCAACTTGTGACTTAACCTACCGACCGTTTCTAAAGGTGATATCTGCCAAATTGCTATCCACTCTAACATACTGCAGTGAGGACCTAAATGGAAAAGATACAGTTATTATCAACAATGCTACTTCACAAACTTTCAAAACTCTTTTTCATCTCCCTAATAACGCATTGCAAGCTCAAGTTAGGCTGGAATTCTGTCTGAATAATCAGTTGTACGCACGAAAGGGTCATGCAATCATGCAATCAAAGTTTGGAACAGAATAAAAAACGACAAAGAAAGTGTAATGTCCCAGTTACTGTGGAAAGAAGTTAAAGGAAATAGCAAATCATCTGCCTGGAAATATCTGGATACGGCTTTGGACGAATTTGAGGTTAGGATGGAGATCCACAGGCTAAAGGAACTGTAGGGGAAATGGAGGAGTATCGTCGAGGAAACTCCTCTATGCTCTATGTTTTCCCAAACACTCGAACATCTAAGGCTAATGGACCTCCTGTTATAGCTGTGACTAGAGCCCAAGCAGACTTGTGCGTGAACAGTGTTGGAAGATTTCCCGTGGGGAAAAGCGACTGTACCTTGGTATTGAATATTACTGGGGTAAACAACAGCAGTTTTATGTCCTCACTTAAAACCTATTTTATCTGCGGAAATAAAGGATACTACTATCTGCCCATTGGATGGTCAGAAACTTGCTGTGTTTCCTTTTTGTTGCCACCTTTGATTTTGGCTCCTGCATTCTACCAAAAAGACTATAAACTGTAGAATGACATTTCCAAGAACCAATATAAGAGGATAATAAATCATGATGAAGTGGATCAGACTGACACTGCACTGCAGCAATATGTTGACTTTAATTTGGGATTGTTCTTCTTTGTTAGTGCCTCTTTGAACATCAGGAAAATCAGACGCTCAACACGTGTTGTAGAGGCTGTGACCAACCAGACAGCTAGGGCACTTGGAAACATCACAGAAGAAATTCAAATTGAGAGGATTGTGGATCTCCAAAATCAAATGGTTCTTGATGTTGTGTTGGCTAATCGAGGTGGTGCCTGTTGCATCATCGGGAACAGTTGTGTTTACATCCCTGATCACGCCCTTTGGTTTTGATGCAATCTCTAAACTGCAGAAAATCGCTGCTGAGATTCACCCTGATACTGGAACATGTATTTTAGCATTTGGCTGTAGACACTATTTGTTACTTGGGGCTGGAAACTGTTGACAGTATTATTTATATTCTTTGCGATTCTACTACTATGTTGTCTATGTCTACAATGTGGTCCAATGCTTTGTTCCCTTTGTATCACTGTTTGCATGCCTACCAAATGCAACTTTAAGAATGTAAATGCCCAATATATATTGGATCAAGAAGTTAAATCAAAGGATGCACATTGATATACAAGATGTTTTCTTTGTTCCTTCCAAATCATAGATGTCCTCAGCTAATACTAAACGGGTCATTTGTGGAAACTGGCAGGGATCGCTGTTAGCATGAGTCGAAGCCATTTTGTTTGTGGCAGCCGTTTTCTTTAGCCATGTGCTCTCCAGGTGCTCTTTCAGCACTGAGCCAGAGCCTTGCACATGCTCAGAAAGACTTGTAACATTTAGAATGCACCTGTTACAAAGTTAACTGTCAGGCTATTTTAACTGAGGTTAGCAGCTGTGTAGCTCCTCTCACTTTGACGACTAATCGGTTCTCATGTACCCTTATATGTGCAGGTGACTATTTGTGTTAACACTTGTACCGCCTCTTTCTGAGCTTCAATGGTTACTCTGCAACTATCACAGTATGTAAGCACCATGATTTCTTTACTCCTTGTGCTACCTCTTACATTGCCTGAGGGTTGTGTAGCGATGTAGGTCCACTCATGAGGTTTTAATAAACTATCTGTTTAATATTACAGCTTCTGTGCCAATTTCTATTATGTCAGTCTAAAGGACCAGTGCCAAAAGAAGGGTGAACACCTGCACCGGTGGGCTCGGTAAGGGCCACCCCATACCTGGATCACCACCCTGACCATCTGGCCCACCATCACTACTCAAGAATCCACCACAAACATGCTGTCCCTACACCTCAAAATTCCATCCGACCCCTACCTTCACTATGTCTACATCAAATTAATAAACTGCATCTGTTCAGCCTGCACCCCTCTCCTTAATGATTCAATCATCACAGCCACCTATCTGGGTGTCAGGAAACATGCAACAGTACTCCTCGTCCTCAAGAAGCCCTCAGAAGACCTGAAGGTGCTAGCCAACTACTGGTCTTTCGCTCTGATGCCTTACCCAGTACAAGTCATGGAAAAAATGATATACAAATGCCTAGTCAAGCACCTCATTGAAATCATTGCCAACATTCGCCCCACGGACCGCAGCAATCGCGTAAACGTCCTCAAACCTACCTGGCACCTCTGCTGAGCTAGACTCCTAGTTGCATTCCCCGTCTGCATGAGCAGAACCAGATCCAAGTCTGGAAAGAACTTCCCCAGCACATCAGATCCTCCTTTTCAGTTCTTGAATTCAAGAAGACATTAAAGCACTGGCTCTTCATCTAGCCATTATCCTTGCTCAGCCATACAGCTCTTGCTTCAGACACAGGATACCATCCCCAGTGAGTTGAGCACATTAGACAAAGATAACATACCATAATATAACATAGCATAACATAACAGGGCATGGCACAACACCACATAACATAATATAGTATAACATAACATAACATAACATGAAACAAGATAACATACCATTACTGCTAGAACAAAACAGGAAAGGCACTAGGTTTTTTCTTTATCACATTGTACAAAGGGTAAAGGTATTATTTGTCCACTTCTCTAATATTAAGTCGATCCTATTGTGAGGATCATGTCTGCGCTATATCAGGATATCCAGTTATAAGGAGGTGACTTGCTCTGTACCTAGAAATAGTATTTATTTGTGCTTCTCAAAATTTACACTGGCAGTTCATTATACATCAATATCGGTAACAGAACACAAGCCTATCTACCTCCACTTTCTACCTCACAGCAAATCAGTTTAATTGAAATCAAAGAGGCAACTATAATCTGGCTTTCGCTTTTTGCTTGCATTTTGATATAGGTGTAGATACCTCTTTGCCACTCCTCACTTCACTTATTATTTGCTTTTTATGGTAATGCATTATTTATATATTCCCAAAAAGAAATTTTAAATGGTTGATTTTGCATTCTTTAAATAGTCCAAAGGATTGCCTATTTTGCTATGTCTTTCATTCATTTATGCTAATATCATTCAACATCTCCAAGTCTTGGGCTAGCAAAATATGCTGCCATGTGTTCAAATGAGAGCATTATTATTTTTGAAGTTTGAGTTGTACTCAGGAAATCGATAATAATTCTCTATTTTTTACTTTCATCTGAGATCCTAAGGAATGCCATGACTGCTGTCCCTTTGAGAGCCTGCTGTTTTCTTTCACTCTTTGACTTACTGAATATATTTACAAACAACTAACCCATATGATACCTTAGGTGAGCCAAGACTCCTGAGATTATTGGTTATCATCCTGTATTTTTGATTGCTTAATTAAATGTATATTTATTTAGACAATTACCTTTCAAATAATGCAACGAACAAAGCAGTCTTACAGGCCCCTCATCCCCACGGCACCAAACGGCTGTTGGAAAAAAGATCTCTGCTAAAGTGCTAAAGTGCCCCTACTTTAGGGAGCCCGTCGGGTATTGCATCGCCGACCTGACGAGGAGAAGCCCGGTGATGAAGCATGACACTTGAAAGGGTCTGTGTGGCATTATAATCCAATGCAATGAATTCCCAACTTTGAACCACTTTGGTCCAGTCGGTTTATATTCCTTTTATCTGACTCCTACGCTGTAGGAACCTCTTAACACTTTTCTCTTGAGAAAATACATGCCTGTGATCCATCGTGGATGGCACGTTTTCATTGACATATAGGTCGTTACGTGAATAGATGTGCGTATGGAGGGCAGAGTTGCGTGCCTGATTTTACATCATGATTGCACTAAGGTAGTGCATGAGAAGCAAACATTTGAGCAGTGGTTGGCACTCACTGTTTCCGAGCTGTCTGTCTGCAGCTCCACTACATATTTTGGTTAAAGTCATGGGCTCTAGACAGTGTATTGCAAAAAACTTGTAGCGGCTGTGTTTAGTGGAGGGTACACGTTCAGGATAGGGCCCCAAAAGCAAAGCTCCCTTTTAGGCACTGTGGCGCTCTGTTTGAGGTACTCACTCTTGCTTCTGGAAAAATGTCCACATGGATAGAAGATCGCTCCATCTAAGCTTCTGAAAACTCACATGTAACTCTGAGCCAGTCATAATAATGGAACAACTGCTGATTTTCTAATGGTTTGAGCTGAGTTGGCCCTTGAGCAGTAACTCATTTGGAACATAACCATCCCAGTTACATTAAAATTAAACCAGATAAAAGAGACAGCAGCTAGACACTCTTTCAATTTATTAACATACTTATTTGGTTCTGATATCTTGCTTAAGTCAGTTTTGTGTTCTACAGTAAATGTATGCATGCCTCGCTGTTTGTGTATGCATTCGGGGATGTAAATTCACTTGACATTTTCAGGGGGTGGAGAGTATGTGTGGTTTGCAGATGATTAAGAGAAAGTCTTTCATTTTTCTCCATGTGCAATACAGGATGTTACAGTTACCACTTGACTCCAGGTTACCAGGCACCTTCTTCTTTTCTTGGCTTCCATTAAAAAAAAAATAATAATAATAAAAAAAAAAACGAATGAATTACGGATTGTAATCCTGATGTAAATAATTCGTATAATTTGCACCCGTTAATTGCAAGCCACCTTTTTGCGCATCTGCCTCGTGATCAACGATGTTTGTAGAAGGAAAAACTAGCCTCGAATACAGTTTATAAATGTTACATGGCAACCTTAAGGATGCAGTATAAAACTATATTTTCTAAGCAATTTTCACTTCTGGAGTTGTACATTTAGTGTACTCTCTATGTACTTTTCCAAATCTATTTTTTATTGAGAACAAGTTATAATCTTTCGATCTTTGTCGCAGCACAATATTGTCAGCCGCACACAAATATGTAATATTATAAAAACAATTTTGCTTTCAAAAATATAAAATGTTTCCGAACTTTAAGAGAATCACATAAAACACAAAATCTTAAACTGGATGAGCTCCAACAAAATTAAAGTGATAACCGGTCTTTACTATGATAATTTTTCATTTTGAAACTGTGTCTGTTTGCGTGATTTCAAAGTGGAATACTGTATTAGGCAAAATGTTTAACTTTTTTTTTCTTTTCTTTTGTTGGTTCATTGTTGCCGAGACAAAAAAGTCTATTCTCCAATTTGAAGTGCATTCACTATCAGCAGTTTCTAATTCAAATAGGGATATCAGTATTCTACACGTTGGTAAAAAGTCTGGACAGTTTAATGAAGGCTATGTAATGCATTAAAGTGCTAATAGGAATCTAGAGTATTTAATGCTGAAAAGGTTTAGCACTGCTCTCCTAGGATGTACACAAGGGCATGAGTTAAAGGGACGCCATCAATCACCGGTTACAAGGAATGTACAGGGGTTTAGCATACTGTTAGCTAGCAGTATATCCAATTACAGTTGGTGTGTGTGGTCCATATATTATGCAGATTCCTGCACCTTGGAGTCACACCTGAATCTCTTCTTTTAGGAAAATATGCAAATATGATGCCTAGATCTTAATTGCTGTTGTCGGCTTTCTGATAACAGATTTATTGTTCATGGATCCAGAAGCTTTCACCAACAGATGGAAAAATAGACCAGTACTTCCAACTCTTAAAGCAACACATTTGGAATGTTGAAAATTCGTAGGTTTGTCCGGCGGTGAATTATTTTATTTATCAAGCTGAAGCGCTTCAAATTACATACACATATGTATATACATGAAGTACATTCAAATATTAAGAATGCCTTCATTTTGTACAGACAATCAAGGCTTTGTAACTTGAGTTTAATTGTTTTTTGTCGGCCTGTGTTAGCCAATGCTTTTGTTTGTTTTAAGTAATACATACAAAAATATGCAGCAGGGCTTCGGTCTGGCCTATTCATCTTTTGGTGTATTGCAGTGCCTTTACATGTTGCTTCTTTCCACCCTGGTATACAGCAGGGGGCCATAGATCAGCCCAATTTAACCATTCTTTGGGGCTTATTTACAAGCCCCTTGTACCACTTTTGCATCCCTTTTCCCATGTTAAAAATGACGCAAAAGTGGCGCAAGTACCTTGTAAATCTCTCCCTCTGTTTTTAGAGTCAGTGACAGCATTTTGCCATTGTTTAGGTGTACTTAAGGCTAAACAAAAATCCATTAGAGCCCCGGGGCTGTGGGCTAATGCCATCTTAATTTAACTTTCTAAACACCTACCACACTCTGTTTATTAACGCTAGCAGCTTCCCCACTGGACACTGGGTGGGCTCGCCAGGCCGGGGAGGAGGGCATCGCTGTGGATCTGTCTTTGGATCAATGGCAATACTGCTACATTCAGCCGGAGCGACTCTCCCCGAACTACAGATTGCAGCTAATTCACTTCAGATACTTACACAGGCTATACCATACCCCGAAGGCCCTCCATAATATGAGCTTAGCTACTGCTGCAAGATGCCTGCTTTCTCTGCGCTGGAAGCCAAGTTCTAACATCTAGCCTGGACATGTCTGCGTGTGGCGCGATACTGGCTGGCAGTCTCTGAGACCTTAAGTGCTATCACATCAGATCCTATAACACCAACCTAGCCCATGTGCCCTACTGGGATATGTCAAGGAACTCCTCGGCGCAAACAGACAATTGATAGCGACATTCTTGCTGCTGGCTAAGCGCAGGGTGGCAAATCACTGGGTCGCAGACCAGCTCCGACGGTTAAAGCTTGGCTCGCTGATGCGGCCCACTGTCAGGTGCACTTGACCACATATTGCAGCCTTATGCCCCCAGTGGGCCGTCCACATGACATTTCGGACCCACTAGTAACATACCTACCTAGACGATGCTGACCCAAGCCCCCGCCCACTAGGTCGAACTCACAACAAGATGCAAAATGAGAATTTGAAGGAATGTAAAATAGTACTGTGGCGGTGCTACACCGATTGACATTCTCACACGCTCCATCCCCCAGTCCTATCTCCGAATCAAACACATGGGTCACTGTGTAATCTGCTGTTATGCAATTCAGCTCAATTACTATTGAAAGCGTATGCTGCCAAGCTCCCTGCACCGGAAATATAACTAAATGTATGCCTCTCTTGAAAGTTGCATAAAGTTATAAAATACATTAAAAAAATACCTTTCTGAACACCTGCAGTTTTTTTTACTTACTCTTTTGAGGACCTGGAAGCTTCACAGACAAATCAGATAGCTCCTCGCGCACTTGCAGTCTCGAACACTGCTATCATAGCCATTTCAAAATGGGCTCCCATGCTTAATGAAGTATTTGATAAACATTCCAAATTAGCCACGCATAAGGATGCGTGTGTGAAGGCATATCAGCACACCACCATGTTTGAAATCTATTGTATACTTTATGTCAAAAAGCATTCCAAGGTTGCTTCCTTGGGATATGCATGCTTCTTGAGGATATGCATGCATGCACATGCATGCTCTCACAAGGCCGCCCTTCTCTGAAGGCTTTTTTAATCTTTGCAGCAAAATGCATTCTATAAAATAGGCTCCTCTGTGGACATGTTTATAGCCCCTTTTGAATGTTTTGTCGTGTAGTGTAACAAAAGCCATTTCAAGAGGCAAACACTTGCTTTTTGTCTGCATTTGCACACAAGGGTGTGGGTCTTGGAATGTTTTATCACACTGTATCATTCGTTACCATTTCAAGATAACTGGTGTGTTACTCTCAAATTAATTGGCCATCTTTAGATGGTAAAAACCTTTAAAAAAATCTATAGCAAATGAGGAAATGAAGCAAGCAAATGTCAAAGACCATAGCGTCCAAAGTCAATGGCAGACATGTTGACTTTTTCAATGCTTGCTAATACAATACAATATAAGTTAGACAAGCAAAATGTTTTAAACAAACAACAAGAAGTCACAGTAACATTTTCATTAAACATAACACAAGCTCAAATTAGTATCTTCAAATCTCCTTAAAAAGCTAAAAGTAGGGTGATAAGGGCAACCTTCGTCCCCATTACACAATTAATGCTCAAGGGTCATTATGGGTAACTAAATCTTTGGCCATTTAAACTCTCCAATGTTTTTGTCATTCAGCATCAATGTTCACTACTGTGGCCACTCAGAGCACTTACTGATTGAACTCTTTGATATGCAGCGTGATATTGTAGCAATGAATGTGGTTAGTTAAGTAACCAATCACAAAATTGCATCTAATGACTTAAGCATTTAGCACTCCAAATATTTGCCATATTTGTTCTTTGTAAGTGCAGAACACAACAAAAGTAGACCCAGCTATTAAAGCTCACCATATCCACTTGCCCTTCTGAAGTACTGAAAGATAGCCTGTTTTTCACACATCATGGGATGTAAAGCAGGCAGCCCATGGGTAAAACGAGTTAGTTAGTTCACCTTCACCACCACATCATACCATCATTATCCTTTGGGGTATCATTTCAAAATTACAACACCGCACTACACACCTATAATATCAGTAAAATTAGCTGACTAATTTATGCACTTGGATAGAATCAAATAAACAAAATAATTAAATGTAAATGTTCAGCACACTAAACCCAAACTGTAATCCGTCAGCTCTATAAAATGAGAAATAATTAATACAAGATGACACAAAATCAGCAAGCCAAGAAACCTAGGTAGGGAATCAACCATATCACATGCTTTAAGTAAATAAGAGTACCTACCCAGAAATAGAATTGCACAATTATTAGTTGCATCTGTCTACCAATTCAACACTTTAATAATGCATTCATGTAATCAATTCAACACATTAATAACGCAATCATTTAGTCACTTCAACTAAAAATGTGCTTGATAAACAATAATTTTCACACCATTGTTAAAATAAAGGTAGAGACAGACGCACCATGAATCCTAGTATGTTATGTAACCCATGACACTGGCTCCAGGCATCAAATGGCTAGGCCAAGAAAATGGCAAATTTCTAAAAGTGTGTAAACAATGTGGACTGGCCCACTATGTGAGAGTAATTTATTTAGTCACTGTTTTTTGTGGCCTGAAATAGGACACTTTAGGTGCTATTAAAAGACCCCTCACACACCAACCTGGTTGGTGTCATGCTTCATCATCGGGGTCCCAACCAGGCGGCCGAATGCCACCTGGTTGTGCTGCGATGCCTGATTACAGCGGAGCGGGTGTGGGTGCAACAATGTGATGTGATGTGAATGTACAATAGTTAAAAAATACCTCTGGGAATCCTTGCCTTTGTATTTTAATGTTGGCGGCCCAGGGTATTGATTAAAATATGTGTGGTGCAACTCCTACAGGAATAATTTTCCTATGAGTTGGCTTATGTGTAGCGGTCTATATGTTTCAGCCCCCTTTGTATGATTGCTGGGGGGTTCTTCAAGACCAGAACAGTGAAAAGTGAGTGGCGAAAGGTGAAATTTGCCATGTGAAAAAAAACAGTGTAATCCCTACACACTCGCTAAGGTGTGTGGAAAAGAAAAAGGTTGGCGTACTCACTGGCAATTTGGAGTATCAAAAAATTCAATGCTACAAGGTATTAAGCAGAAATCGGGGCTCGGGGGAGAGGCACATCCAGAGTCCAATTTCGGAATAATGTGTCCTCTTCAGAAAACCTAACTGTGGTCCTCCGTGGTCCTGTCTGGTCACCAGCCGGGACCACAGTTAGGTGCCACGTTCTGGTCCTAAAGAAAACCCCAGCAATCATACAAAGGGGGCTGAAACATGTAGACCACTACACATAAGCCAACTCATAGGAAAATTACTCCTGTAGGAGTTGCACCACACATATTTTAATCGATACCCTGGGCCGCCAACATTAAAATACAAAGGCAAGGATTTCCAGAGGTATTTTTAACTATCATACATTCACATCACATCACATTGTAGCACCTACACCCGCTCCGCTGTAATCAGGTGTCGCAGCACAACCATGTGGCATTTGGCCGCCTGGTTGGGTCCCCGATGAAGAAGCATGACACCAACCAGGTTGGTGTGTGAGGAGTCTTTTAATAACACCTAGTGGGTCCTATTTCAGGCCACAAAAAACAGTGACTAAATAAATTACTCTCACATAGTGGGCCAGTCCACATTGTTTACACATATTACGTACCCGAGGAACAGGACACGCCCCTCATACCCTTGCTCTCTCATTGATTCATTACATTTCTAAAAGTGGCATCTTCACAATTGTGCCTTAAAATCCGACTTCATCATTAAAGAGAGGTTGAAATGAAAATTTCTCTGACACCACTATGTCTTTACCTGTTTCCAAACATAAAATAGCACTGTTTAAATGTAATAAAGTAACACACAGCTATCATATGTGAGAGGTAGGGCTTGGTAATAGATTTGAAAGTTTTTCACCACCAGGACATGTAAAACTCAAAAATACATGTCCACATTTATTTTTAAATACAATGCACCCTGCCCTATAGGGGGTTTGGGGTCAATTCTAGGTGTGACTTATAGATATTAAACAGAGGGGTTTGGGTATGGAAAAGCATTATTTTTCCAGGTTAAAATTGCCATTTAAAACTGCACACACAGGCTGCAACTGCAAATCTTAGACAAGTTTTAAAAGGCCACCGAAGCAGGTGGAACAATAAGTGCTCAGGCCCCCTAGTAGCATTTAATTTACAGGCTTTGGTTATGTGTAGCAGCACTTGACTAGGGAGGTACATGCAAATTAAATGTGCCAATTGGTTGTGAGCCAATTTGACCATGTTTTATGGAGAGAGCTCAAGCATGTTAGCACTGGTTAGCAGTAGTAAAAGGTGCAAGTCCTAACACCAGCAAAAACTATGCCAGCAAAACAGGAGGGGTGAAGGCAAACAAGTTAAGGGATCACCCTGCAGACAGAACCAAGTCCAACAGGGAGACAAACTATGACTTGGAAGTACAAAACAAGTCAGGTTCAATCAATCAATCAATGACACTTGTAAAGCGCGCTACATACCCGTAGGGTCTCAAGGCGCTGGGGGGGGGGGGGTAGGTGCCGCTACTGCTCGAACAGCCAGGTCTTCAGCTTCTTCCTGAAGGAGAGGTGGTCTTGGGTCAGGCGCAGGTCGGTCGGAAGGGAGTTCCAGGTCTTGGCGGCCAGGTAGGAGAAGGACCTTCCTCCTGTAGTCGCTCTTCGGATGCGGGGGACGGCGGCGAGGGCGTGGTTGGCTGATCGGAGGTGGCGTTTGGGAGCGTAGAAGTTGACTCGGCTGTTGAGGTAGCTCGGGCCTTGGTCGTGTAGGGCTTTGTGTGCGTGGGTGAGGAGGCGGAAGGTGATTCTTTTGTTGACGGGGAGCCAGTGAAGGTCTCTCAGATGTCCGGAGATGTGGCTGGTTCGTGGGATGTCGAGGATGAGTCTGGCTGAGGCGTTCTGGATCCGCTGGAGTCTCTTCTGGAGCTTGGCGGTGGTACCGGCGTAGAGGGCGTTGCCGTAGTCCAGTCGGCTGGTGACGAGGGCCTGGGTGACGGTCTTCCTGGTCTCGGTGGGGATCCACCAGAAGATCTTCCGTAGCATGCGTAGGGTGTTGAAGCACGCCGAGGAGACGTTGTTGACTTGCCTGGTCATGGAGAGGGAGGAGTCCAGGATGAAGCCCAGGTTGCGTGCATGGTCTGTCGGTTTGGGTGCGGTGCCCAGGGCGGGAGGCCACCAGGAGTCGTCCCAGGCGGAGGGTGAGGGGCCCAGGATGAGGACCTCCGTCTTGTCCGAGTTCAGTTTCAGGCGGCTGGTCGTCATCCACTCGGCTACCTCTTTCATCCCTTCGTGCAGGTTGGCTCTGGCGGCGGTGGGGTCGTTGGTCAGGGAGAGGATCAGCTGGGTGTCGTCGGCGTAGGAGATTATGCTGAGGTTGTGTTTGCGTACGATGGCCGCGAGGGGGCTCATGTAGACGTTGAAGAGGGTGGGGCTCAGAGATGATCCTTGAGGGACGCCGCAGATGACTTCGGAGGCCTCTGACTTGTCCGGTGGTAGGCGGACTCTCTGAGTTCTTCCGTCGAGGAAGGAGATGATCCATTCCAGCGCCTTGTCCTGGATTCCGATGTTGCTGAGGCGCCGTACTAGGGTGCGGTGGCAGACCGTGTCGAATGCCGCGGAGAGGTCTAGGAGGATGAGGGCCGCTGTTTCTCCATTGTCCATCAGGGCTCGGATGTCATCGGTGGCGGCGATGAGGGCGGTCTCGGTGCTGTGATTGGCTCGGAAGCCGGACTGTGAGGGGTCGAGGGATCCGTTCGTCTCGAGGAAGGCGGCCATCTGCTTGTTGACGGTCTTCTCGATGACTTTGGCTGGAAACGGGAGGAGCGAAATGGGGCGGTAGTTCTTGAGGTCGGTGGGGTCCGCTGTTGGTTTCTTGAGTAGAGCGCTGAGTTCGGCGTGTTTCCAGCTCTCAGGGAAGATGGTGGTGTCGAAGGATGTGTTGATGATGTCTCGCAGGTGGGGTGCGATGACAGCGTCGGCCTTGTTGAAGACGTGGTGAGGGCAGGGGTCGGTCGGTGATCCGGAGTGGATGGAGTTCATCGTGCGGATGGTGTCTTCGGTGCTGATCGGGGTCCAGGCGTGGAGGGTGGTGGTGGGGTGTGGTTGTTCGGTCATGGTGTGCGTTGGTTGGTTGTAGAAGCTGTTGTGTATGTCCGCGATCTTGTTGTGGAAGTATGAAGCGAGGGAGTTGCAGAGGTCTTGCGATGGGGTGATGTCGTTGTTTCCTGCGCTGGGATTGGAAAGCTCTTTCACGATGTTGAAGAGTTCCTTGCAGTTGTGTGCGTTGTTGTCCAACCGGTCCTTGAATGCTGTTTTCTTGGCGGCGCGGATCAGCTGGTGGTGTTTCCGGGTGGCAAGTTTGAAGGAGGTCCTGTTGTCCGGTGTCGGACGGTTCAGAATAAAATAGGAAGTCCAATTTGAGATTACCATGATAAAGGAAAAGGAACTACATCTGAATAGTATAATAATGGCATACTTTAAATGCACAATGGATTTTTGAGAATGTATCCCAACTACTCTTTGTCAACTGGGCAGCAGAATGGCCACTCCTGAAACACCAAAAAAGTCCCTGTGGTGTAACAAAAGAAAAGCAAATCAAACTTCAGCTATGTGGACTCCTGGGATTCCAAATTTTGTATGAACATCAAAAGAATGTTGTTGAGGCGGGACCAGGAATGATAAGAGCTGTGGCATGTAAGGGTGGCACTAACAGTCATCAGCAGTTATGAGAAATATGGAGAGTAAGTCTGGATTCACAAGCAGCACCCCTGCTTCGCAAAACACCTAGGGACATATTCACAAGGAGCTATTGCGGAACCAACTGCACTTTATTGCAGCCAAAGTCGAGATAATTTACTCCACCATTCACAAGCAGGTGCTAACAGCCCACAGCATAATTTTTCCCGAGATTGTAGCAGCAAAAAAACTCACCACAGAGGACCCCCACAACTATCGCCAATGAGATGCAGAGTAGACATTCCCATGCAAAAACCAGCAATAACACTACACGCCTCAACATTCACAACGACCAGACAGATCGGCGATAATAACACTTGCGCTGACCTGTTGTAAAGTCGGACGGCAGTCTGCACCAGAAAAGGGAGCCCTGCCCAGGGCGTAATTGGAAGGGCAACAGATGACATGGAGCAACTGAACATGCAGCACGGACATCCAAGAGGGCAACAACACCCACCAACACCACACCCAGGACCACCCCTCCCTGGCACCACCACAAGGGCAGTGCAGACAATGACAGCGGCCCCCAGGAAATGCACCTGCCTCACAGGCACAACTTCTGAGGATGTCACTGTCCACTACAGCCTGAAAGGGACAACCATCCTAGCATCCTGGCCATCATCACCTAACAGGTCTACGGCACAAACACAGTGGACAACCAACATCCCACCCCACACCAAGCCACTGGCTGTGCACCATCTGTTGCCCCCCTGGCACATCCCGAACAACACCAGCCAGAGTCGGCAAAGTCTCACAGCCAACCACATCAAAGTCCCCCACACCTGTCCTGGACATCACCATCATTCTGGCACCCCAGTCCCCATATGGCCAACACAATGCGCAGGATGTGCTGGTGACCAAGAAAGGACCATATGCGATAGCCGGATGCACACATGTGTAGGGGGCAATCCCCTGCACACATGTCCCACCTGTGCCCCCTGGTGACACAGCACACAATAAGCGCGACAGGAAGCACACATCAATGTGCAGACAACATCCGAACACCATTGGACCCTTACCAATGTCTCCTCCAAATACACAGCCAGTGTGGATGATCCCTTCACCATCCGACAGTCCAACAGCAACCAGCCCTCCCAAGATCACACAAAGGGAAATGCACAGCCCCTTGTCAACTTACCAATTAACACCCCACTCACCTCAACTCCACAACCATGCAATCCTCAACACTGGCAATGCACACGTCACAAAATCACAACCAACATGCACAACAACATGCCCACACACCAGAAACGACAGAACAACTCACAATCGTAAACTGGGCAAGCCGTGAACATGAGCCATCAATGGCATGGCACCTCAGCCACACAATAGCCGAATGTGGGGAGAGGTGTCAACCAGGTATGTGTTAAGAATGCAGTCGAAACATGATTGTGGGAGTACACAATGCCAAGAGTGGCGGTGAAGTACTGAACAAACCGCAGTATGCAGAACACACCCAGATCAACAGTGACATACACCTCTGGTGAATGTAGTATAGTGGACACAACCATGTCTCCCCAGCCAGTGGGGGTCCTTGCAGAAATGTTGCCTTTTACACCCCACCCATAGGTGTGAGCAGAGTGGGATAGGCCATCGTATGGCAGGCCAGCGTAAGGGTGTGAACAAAAATAACGTAGCCCCGGGCATTTTCCTCTTCTGGAAAGCCCAACATCTCTACCAGGGTGGCGGCTCCTACCCCGCCACAAGTCTGACACCGTCCTCGAAAGCGGAGTTGCCTGAGATCCCGTGTGCATGACATACTACGGCTCGCTGGACCACGGAGCCGCCAGGCCCAACCCTACGCAGCCAAGCCACTCTGATCACATCCAACACTGGTGTGTGTCATGGAGGGCCCACAATATGCCAGTGTAAGCTCCAAGCCCGAGACTCCCTTCGATCAGTGAGGAATAGTGCCATATGCGTTTCTTGCAACACAACCTTCCACAAACTCTGTCCAACGCCATTCGGTGAGCCGTGCTGCCACAAACCCTGTCCAGCACCATCCAGCGAGCCGTGCTGCCACAAACCCTGTCTAACGCCATCTGGTGAACAGTGGATGAGGGACCAGGAAAACCCTGCGGATCAGTAGGTCTCACATCATGCACCTAGTCGCGAATCAAAACTGTCCCCCGTGGATGCATGAATTGGAGTAAGAGGAAGATGCGGTCCATTCCGGATGAAAGCCGGGTCACAGACATGGAGGTGACCGAACATGTGGTGCCACTGAACCTGAACTACGCATGCCGGTGGGGCCACCAACCTATGCCAGCAACACTCGGTGAATGACCCATGATGTCCTCTGCTTCCGTCCTACACTGCTCTCAGCCTAGGCTGTGCTTGAGTAGGCCACAGATTTGGAACTGAACTTCGAGTGCGCTAAGGCTGATTACACATCATTGCATTCAAGGGGAGGCTTAAGGGGATGTTGCTTGGCATCTTGGCGGAGAGAAAAGGATCATTGTTACGGAGGTGTTAGTACACTACCGACAACTGACCTGGTGTCACTAGCGCTGTGCATCGCGAGGCAAAGACACAAGGTTGTGGGCCACTGCTGACCACTGCCTACGGCTTACACTGCGGTCCAGTAGCTCACAGAGTCATGATTGAGCAATAGCAGAGTACATATCAGTGTACCGGCATCATCTCAGTCTGTATGCCCACTCAGACCCGGTGCCACTAAGTCTGTTCCCTGACATTCAAGGACACTCTCTGGTTGAAAAGTGGTGGCGTCTGAGCCTACGGACTAGGAGGCAGTTTTCACTCCCATGTAGCTGATACGGAATTGGTGGTGGCATTTGCTGCTTACGGATAAAATCAAACCTTTTGGCGTCTTGACCTGGAGGACATCTTCCACTGTCCCCTGAAACACTCTGAAGCATACACTTCGGACAATCATGGTTACCCGCTCAGGTCGCAAGACCCATCTGACTGCATCGCAAGTCACCGTCCCGTGGCTGGGTGCCTGTGCCTGCCACAGTGGATCCGGTGCCACTAACTCTGTGCTGGTCAAGTCCGGGACCCCTTCTCCAGAGACATAGGCTGGACCCTGAGGCGTGGGCCTTGGGCTCATCAACGCCATGACTCTGTGGCCTTATGCTGTGACATTGCTTTTCATGCTGACATTTGCCATGTTGTCTGGTGTGTATCGCATGCTACTGCCGTGTTGTGAATTTTACGTTGCCACTGGGTTATTTTCCCGTGATGGGCTGCGATGTTGAAAGTTGCGTTATGCTACTCTTGTGGTAGTTATCACACATTCTTGTGAATATACCCCGTAGTGTAAACATAGTGTAAAGGGAAATGGTAGGACAGCTCATTGGGAAGTCTGATACATATTAACACCTGTGTAGACCACAATTTTCAAGAAAATCTCTTGATGTTTGCTTTTTCCAGAGTCTTAAAAATTAGAGCAAGAAGTTCCTGTTTAGGGACACTGCATTTATTTTTACATGTATGAAATTCAAAACCATGTCATAATTTTATAAAATCCGTGTTCCCCACTGAATGTTTAACGTGCTAACATATGATTGATTAGCATGTTCTACCAATAAATACTCTAATATATGCCTATATTGGGTCCAGTAAAAGTCAAAGGGATTAACATGTTAGAATGGCATTAGTCCGACTATTTGAAAACGAAAACAAAAACCCTCTGGCCATGAAATATGCCATAACATCTCGCTTGAATATCTGCAAACTCAAGCGGTATAGGCATTGTAATATTTAGTAAGATCTTCAGCGTTTAAGTTTTCTAAATGCATTGCATTAATTTGGTATCCTGCCTTGGGGTAGCATTCTCTCCTGTCTTCCGGCATAATACATTTTCTTTAGTAAAATTAGCCTTAAATGTAACACACATACCACTTTTAGCTAATTTTCATTACTTTGCATCATTAGGGCACCCCTATTGAAATTGGTATACATGACTTTCTACCAAAGCCTCCTCGAAGCAGGGTCCAACAAAGAGAAATGTTTTACTTCTACTTACGTTTCACACATTTCATGTGCGCTGAACTGTACAGCACATATACAAAGTGAGAAAGTTTTATAGCGTGTTTGAGCTTAGCTTTTTTTACTGCAAGTGTACCCTTCCAATATCAAAATAAATGCTAGATATTACGCACACACGTTTGCACAAAAGAATAGTGGGGCATATTACCAACAACTAGCGATAATTATCGCTATGTTGGTTTAGCGGCAATATGTTTATCGCCGAGCTGCGGCGATTTTTATCGCTTAGGAACCTTGATAATATCAAGGTTTATCTCCTAAGCGATAAAAATCGGCCGAAATGCATGAATATCGCTGAAAAGTCAGCGATATTCATGCATTACCGAGCTAATGCTCTTAGCCATGTTATCCACCTACCATTGGATAACATGGCTAAGAACTGCTATGGGTCAGGTGTTAGCTTTTGGAGATATTCCCGCTTAGCGCGAATATCTCCAAAAGTTGGTAATAGGAGATAGCGATGTTAGCGACTGTTTCCAGTCGCTAACATCTTGGCACGCCCACATTGCATGTCATTAGTGATAAATATCACTGACATGCAAAGTGGGGCCCAAGATGGTCGCTATCTCCTGCTAGCTGTCGCTAACTGTTGTTAGTGACAGCTAGGTAATAGGGAGATAATTCTATCTCCGCTTTCTTGGCTTTTAAAGCCAAAAAAGCGGAGATAACCCCCTTGATAATATGCCCCAGTACATCTACCCCATAACATTCTTGTTCATACATAGGCTAAGTCAGACAGTTAAATTGTTATTGGACTTTTGGTATTTCATGTCACTTATGAGGCAGGTTCTAGGGTTTCTACTAGCACTCACATAGATATTTTGATTGTAGGTCATTCAATAAGATCCTGGAAAATTGCACATTTCTAGAAAATGTCAAACTTTTTAAACTGAAATTCTTAGCGCTTTGGGTCTCGTAAGGGATAATATAGCACTATGCAAATGCTAATATATAGTACAATGTCTATTCTTATATATTCATAGTTAGAGGGAAACTGCCAAAATCCATCTACTTCATTCAGTAAATTAATCCTATAATACAACGTTAGGAAAATTGGCGTCACAGGGTGGTTATAAAATGCAGAGGACATGACCTTTAGAATGTGATCAGTCTTAAATATGGCTACTACCATAATCTTATATCTATTAAAAAAATTATTTTTTCATATGTAAATTCTCATGAATCTTGAAACTTTTTTTAAATCAGCACTTACTCTATGAAAGTATTTCTAGTAAACATTATTAAATCATGAGAGAATTCTCACATATTATATAAATAACAAACAAATACACTCGTTTTTCTGTGCATATATATAAACATTACCGGATTTTAAATGTTTGCAGGTGCAAAGTAAAATCTAATTTTGAAAAATTATGAAAACAATTTAATCATTTGTTAAATTTATAAACAAATGCAATAATTTAGTCAAATGTCAAATTCTTAGAGTGACATTCTGGTCAACTTGTCTTCTTACAATATTTTTGTTTTTCCCAGGAAGCTTGGATCTCCAACAACATATTTTTTGATTCGTTTTTTATCTGTTTTTATTGCAGAGTGCTGAAATTAAGCGTGACCCGTTTACCTGCTCAGCTGTTACAGTAAGTTTCAGCTACACAGGGTCGAACTACCAAGGGACGCAAACACGGGCCTCTTGCCACATTGCTTCACATCATATACGTCGAACACAGCGCCCTGCTTATAGCCCCAAGGAAGCTTGGAGTGTACCGTAGGCGTACAGCACACTATTCAGAAGCAGCCGTTCATTTGACATAACAAGCAGGGTGATCTATTATGCAACAAGGTGCTATGCCTCTGCTCGCTTGCTTCCCTACGCCATGCACGTCCAAAAGTTGCCTCTGTGCACCTAATTAGTACAATTTAAATCGAGTTCGGTCCACAAGAGATACGTATAAATATGCAATATTTCCTACATACTAGCACAAGAAATGCGGGAATCCAAGTCCTGTTTTCATGATGCAATTACGCTGTCCTCACTGACGTCAAGCCAAGGGTTCCATTAAAGAAAGAAAATAGAAAGGCCTCAGCCGAGTCCCTGAACATAGAAGGTAAATTGTATCCCATTATACATGACACCATCTTTGAGTCCTGACCTTCAAGCTATAATTTACTACTTTGAAAGTGACTTGGTTTTAATCTATTTGCTTTCGATTGTTGCCTTCAAATCTTTGCTCTAAGCCGCACATTACTAGGTCTGATTGGGTAGCATGCGTGGTGCATCAGTGATTGATTCTCCTGGATGCAATCTGAGCAGCTTTGTAACTTTTACTTTTTGTATACAAATAAGCAAAGGTCAAGCTGTGTTCGTACACAATCATTCCAAGCATGCTACTTAGTTCAATGTCTTGCTACTCTAATATATCTGAGCCATCTGCCATTCGAGTGTGTCGTATGGTGCTTTTTTCGAGTCAACCAAAATGTGCTACCCTCAAAGATATAACTGCTGTAAACTAAATGGAATACTGGAAGGAGAAGGATGCCATGCGCAGTAGAACAACCAATTTCCCGTTTACTGATTTTCTGCCCACTCTGTGATACACTCCGAAGTACGTGGTGAAAGCAATTATTGCAAACGAAAGAGCCAGTAGTTTTAAAAGTAATTGTTGTCTCTCAAAGCAGGTAAGATAGTTCTTAGAGTAAATAACCCCGCTAGAAAGAGGACATGGATTGGGCGGTGTGCGTATGCATGTACCTATGTACCTATGTGAGCGTGTGTATGATGTCGGTGTGTCTGCGCGTTTGCATGTGGCCCCAATGGCTCACAGGTATTAGTCACATGAAGGACACCGCAACCTTTGAGTACGATAAAATGAGTATACGGTTGAGGTGGTTCTGGACAATAACCTCTCTAAGGGCCAGATGTACGAATGATTTGCGACTCGCAAATATGTTCGCAAACCTATTTGTGACTAAGGGCCATATGTATCAAGGAACCAATTTGCGATTCTGTAACAGCGATTTTTAAGAAATCGCTATTTCAGGATCGCAAAATGGTATGTATCAAGAAAAACACATTTTTTTAGCGATTTCTTGATAATCCTTAATTGCGAAATCGCAAATTGCGAATTCGCAATTAAGGAATACTTTCCCATTCATTTCTATGGGCCATGAGGCCCATGGGAAGGAATGGGAATTTTTTCTAAATTTGGGAATTCGCAATTTGCTAATGGCAAATTGAGAATAATTTCAAGGGTGCAGGGATGTCCAAAGGGCACACTGTTGCACCCCTGAAATAAGCATAGGTGCACATGTGGTGCACATACATGCCCTAAGGGCATGTATGTGCGTCACATGGCACTTTGAAAAATGCAAAAATGTGCATTTTTCAAGGAATTCGCAACTTACCACCAACTAGAAGTTGGTGGTAATTTGCAATTCCTTGAGGCCATTTAGCACATTTTTTTGCCTTCTTACATTGCATTTAAGGAATCGCAAAATGGGCTATTCCTTAAATGCAATCGCAAAATAAGGAATCGCAAATTTTGCGATTCCTTATTTTGCATTGGATTTTTTTCATATATATCATTTTGCGAATTCCCATTTGCAAAGGCCGAAATTCTGCGAATTTCGGCCTTTGCGAATGCGAATTTCAATTGTACATATGGCCCTAAAAAAGTGGTGTTTCGGTATGTGAGAAAACCATTTGGTATCCAAAAACAGCAATGCAACCAATTTGTGAGTAGGTATTGTTAATGACTGTTGCAACTCACAAATATGTAGTCGGTATTTGCGAGTCACATACCGTATGTTCAAGGATGTTGCAATTTGCGACTAGTTGCTATAACGTCCATGGGCACATGCAATATTGCACTGATTCCATTCAGGTGGTTACTGTGTGCAAACTATAAAAGCTGGCCCTGAAAGCATAAGGGGTTTCCGCAATGACTGCACTTTACGTGAAGGATGTGAGGAGGCGATTCCTGGCAGCCCAGCAAAGGAGGAGGAGGAGAAGGAGACAGGAGAGGAGCTTCAGAACCAGGGTTACCATATTTCAACAGACAGAGGAGGAAATCTATCAGATGTACATGCTGAGTAGCACTGTGGTATTAGATTTGATAGATATGCTTAAACTACATCTAGAAAGCAGCACCCTGCACAGCTGTTCCATACCCACACGTGCAAGTTGTGTGCTCACTGCACTTTGTGTCCTAGGGTAGATACCAGGAGGTGATTATAGTCACTGGTATGGTGTCCCAAATTGCACAGCGACATTTCTGTAAGAGGTTCCTAGATGCCATGTTCATACACATGAACAATTACATATAATGTTCCAGGAATGCAGAGGAGATACACAATAACAAATTAGATTGTTACAGGCTTGCCAACTTCCCCCATTTATTAGGGTGTGTAGATGGGACAAATCTCCTATTTGTCCTCCAGCACATATTGAAAATGTGTTCAGAAATAGGAAATATACCCATTCCTCAACATCCAGGTGGTATGTGATGTACAACAGCGCCTAGAATGTGGGGAGGTTGATGATGGCTATTTATAAGGTGATGTGATGCTGTAAAATAAAGGACATATATGTGTCTGTATAATATCAGGTCCTGCCATGCTCACACAGTGCTTTCTTTTGCTACGTGTCAGTGCATATGCGTTATGACCTTGGATTCTGACAGCATACCTAGCCCCTGATGACCAAAATGAGAGGCGTTATAACATTGCCCATCACATCCGGGGATAGCCTGCATAATTTGGGGGAACCTGTGCCATTTTACACATCATAGCAGCCAGGCGCAGGCTATACCGCAATTTGGAGAACACAGATTCGAAAGATAAAGAGCAAGAAGCCGCTCTACAGCAGCCTGGAGACTAGAGTATAGCAGTGGAGGGGAGAAGCTGACTGGTCCACATAACAACACATCACTTAGCAACATAAGTTATGAGTAACACCGCTCTCAATGAAATGGTGTATGCGTAGACAATATTGCAAACGAAAGAAACCTTTAATGTCAGGCTACTATTTAATTTAGTCTAATATTTTAAACTGTATGATTACCAAGTGACAAGAATAATAAAAAAAAATGTTGGTTTCATCACCATAGAAATTATCGTCAGGTGAAAATGCCAAGCTAGGACTATATGTCAATCAATGTATTTTGCAGCCACATCCAACATGCCCTGTACCTGCTTAGTCCCCAAACGTGGCACAGCTGCTAGTGTGCAGCAGAGCACAGGCATCTGTGACCGATAAGCTGATCACACTTTAAATCTCCTCACTCCTGAGGAGCATCTTCAGCCCTCTTGCTCTCTGTGTGGTCTGTAGCAGACATGATCTGCCATTGACGGTTCAGTGACATATTATCGACATACTAATATCGGGGAAACAGCCTTTACTGCAAAGTCTTTACCACAACATATCTATACAATGAAGTCTTTACCACACAGGAGGAATTACCACGCACGCCAGTAAAATGATTATGTGCTTAATCACGAGTCTGGTTGTCCACTGACTGACATCCTCATGGGGGAACGGCAATGGTGTTCTCCTGACTGCCCTATTGTGATTAAGAGGGTCAGACCGCAATATGCCCTGCTGCAGCTGCGTCAATGAGCTTGGCTGGGCAGCTGCTGTCCCATCAAGCATATTAGGAGTTTCTTCTCCACCGTGGTTTTCATGGCGGTTTCTTCGCCATGAAAACCCTGGCGGAGTGGAAACAACGGTGGCGCTAAAAGGTCTCATTATGCCTCTGAAACCTGGGATGCATGCAGGGGGGACAACATGTGCCCCGCTGTGTACATACACTGCAGTTAATGCAGAGCATGGACTTTTTGGGGTTCCCATGGGGGGATGCATTTTTAGAGGCACCACAGTGAGAATGCCCCCAAAAAATGCCTGCCAGATAGGAGGAAACTCCTAATCCACTGGGCAGCCCGACCATGGCTTTGACAATGTGGCAGCAGGGTGGACCTGGCACAGCACTGCCAAAGTTGTAATCAGGCCCTATGTCTTTACAACAAACATCTCTACCTCTCACGCCTTTACCATGCACTTATGTGTAGTATATATGTAAGTAGGGTGGTAAAAAATATTATATATATATATATATATATATATTCACTGAAAAAACCATAGGTTATAGACCATATATAGTTAGGAATTAGCATTTACAAAACCTTATTTTACTCACACAAAACCATTGAAATTTGATATATAGTTAGTTGCACTAACTATATATCGCGCACCCGCAATCCACTGCTGATCATGTCACATATTACATCATTCATGACATGGTCAGTGACATCACTGATGACATCACTGATGACATCACTGATGACATCTCAAATGACATCACTGATGACATCACTGATTACATCTCATTTGCCATTACTGATCACATCACTGATAACATCATTCATGTGATAATACGGTGAACCTCTTCAGACTCTAATATAATCTTAGATACACTCAGAGTAAATAGACGCTCACAGACTGTCACTCATCCATGGAGTTACTCACACACCTAGTCAGTCATGCAAAGAATCAATTACACCTCCATTCCCTCAACTATACAGTTATACACACCTTACTTATTCAAACATATACTAACACATATTTACTCTCTTATACAATGCCTGATACAAGTTCTCAATGATCCATACAGCCACTCACACATTCACTGGCTCTTATGCACAGTTATTTATATATGTCAACTCTCACATGTACTGTGTTTTATATATATACTTACTTTGACATGTAGCACTCAGATATCCATTCACTCACCAATACGCTCATGCACACAGTCAACTGCCCATACAGATGTTTCCACATGCACTTTTGAACCCATACATCTAGTGAATCAACTGCTCACACATCTATGCACAGAGTCACACACCTCACAGCAACAAACACACACACACTCACTCTCTCATACAAATACTTGGGCAACCTATCATTAACCAATATACTTAATCATAAAGCTACTGATCAACATAAGCAGCAGTTTACAGAACAACAGATATAATGATGCACAAATTAAGACAGTTTAGTCACTAACCCATGCACTCAGTGAGACACATTTAATCACTCACTCATACAGTCAGTCATGGACCTACTAAATCCTTCATCCAGAGACTTATACATCCACTCATTCTTCAATATGTAAAGCATATTTTGACTTTTCAGAAACATACAGTCACTGGATGTTGTCATTAGTGATGTCATCAGTGATGTCATTTGAGATGTCATCAGTGATGTCATCAGTGATGTCATCAGTGATGTCACTGACCATGTCATGAATGATGTAATATGTGACATGATAAGCAGTGGATTGCGGGTGCGCGATATATAGTTAGTGCAACTAACTATATATGAAATTTCAATGGTTTTGTGTGAGTAAAATAAGGTTTTGTAAATGCTAATTCCTAACTATATATGGTCTATAACCTATGGTTTTTTCAGTGAATTTTCAAGGTTTTGTAAATGCAAATTCCTAACTATATATGGTCTATAACCTATGGTTTTTTCAGTGCATTTCATTGGTTTTTTAAAAGCTAATATCTGTAGCTGTAAAATGTATTTTTCTTTAAATCCCAAAATATATTTTATATGTTTATGATTAATTTAAAAAAAAAAAAAAAAAATCGCTCCCGGTTCGCGAACCGGGAAGCTTTCCGTTAGCTCAATTTGATGCCGCGACCCGGTCCGCTAACCGGTAAACGTTCCGTTTGCGTAACTGCCGCGTTAGAAATCAACATCGTGACGCATCGCGGAAGCGCGACATATCACGTTGCCGCATGATGCGTCTTATGATGCGTCGCGTTAGCGCACCCGGAAGTGCTCCGGACCACGAACAGAGGCGCGAAACGCAGCTTTCCGGAAGCGATCCAGAGCGCAGCGTGCAGCGCGTAACGTAAGCGGAACAGGTCATGTGACTTGTTAATAAAACTTTTCATTGGTTCATTTCACTTTTGGTTTCCTAATGATGTAAGACTAGGTCAGGTAACCTTACAATAACACTTTTCATTGGTTTAGAACTATTTTTTTTTCCCAAATGATGAAAGCCCCCACCTTTTTTCTCACTCTGACTTTCAACTTTGTGAAAGGAAGACCTATTTTGCACAGTGGAAAATGGCTTCACTAGTAGCTTCAGCTGGTGGACTCCCACCACCACCACCACCACCTCCTCATAGGAAGAGAGGACCACCTCCACAGTTCCTTGCAAACCCAGAGGAGGAAGAGGATCAAGAAGAGGAAGAAGAAGAACAGGCACCACAATTTTTAGAAGAGTTGCCCCGGGTTTCTCATTATAAAAACAGTTTTATTTGGCAGTTTTTTTCATTTCCTGCAGGAGAGAAAAAAGTTAATGCTCGCTATGTGACATGCCTAATATGCAAGCAGAACTTATCTAGAGGCACAGATAAAAAGTATAGTTATGGCAACTATACTATGCACAGACACATGCAGAGGTGGCATCCTCTAAATTATAGCCGGGCAGAGATGCGTGACTTGCAAGACAACCCTCCAACTTCTGTGGCCAGGACATCAGCAGAGATATCTCTGTCAGGGCCAGAGGCATGGGAAACAGTGCCAAACATCCAGGAAAACTTTGTGCACATGAAGATTGTTTGTTTATATTGTGGTACCTTACTTTCATGTGCCAACATGAGCATTAAATTAGTAAATAGAGCATTTGAAAGTCACAAGTGCTCTAAACGCCCCAAAAAAGAATTTTTTTTTGCTCCTGTTGAGCCCTTTTCAATGCCTGTTTTTTGTTTTTTCCCTTCCAAAAAAACAAAAAAAAACATAAAATTGTTTAAAAAAAACAAAAAAAAACAAATAATGTTCAGAAAAGTAAAAAAAAATATAAAACAACAAAAACAAAAAAAAAGAGTTCTTTTCAGAACTACCTCCCCTTTAATCAAAAATTTGCTAGAATGTTTAGCACTCTGGCAAGCTCTATTTCTTTTAGTTAGCTTTCCGGTTCGCTCGCCAATACGCGAACCGGGAGCTAACCCCCCCCAATTTTTTTTTTAAAAAAGGAGTAAGTACAAGGGAAGTAAACAGAGAGTAATGTTAAAAGAAAGACAGCTATAAGGACTAAACCAGAGATGCTGTTTAATAGATTTATTTATCGAAGAAAAGATGGAAGAGGACATAATTGTGAAAAACAAAATAGATAAGGAAGTGAAAGAATCAAGCATTGAAAATGCAATAGGTCTCGCAATAGAAGAGTTTGACCTTTTGGTTTTGCAAATGGATGAGTGGTGTTGCGTGGATGAGTGGCGTTGCGTGGATGAGTGGCGTTGCGTGGATGAGTGGCGTTGCGTGGATGAGTGGCATTGCGTGGATGAGTGGCGTTGCATGGATTAGTGGCGTTGCGTGGATGAGTTGCGTGTGTGAGTGGCGTTGTGTGTGTGAGTGGCGTTGTGTGTGTGAGTGGCATTGCGTGTGTGAGTGGCGTTGCGTGTGTGAGTGGCGTTGCGTGTGTGAGTGGCGTTACGTGTGTGAGTGGCGTTGCGTGTGTGATGTAATTGAAAAATGTGGAGTTTCTTTTCCTCATTGCACAATCACATCACCTGTGTTTCCTCAGTGACTTAAAATGCCCTAAGACACATGAAAGTGTCTTTTTAAAGCCTTTGCACCATTTTTGGATCACTTTTTACATGGCTATGTAAGTCAAATAATCAAAATCTAAATTTGCCAAGCACAGATGGAAGCATATTTACAAGGAACGTGCACCACGGGGAAAGGTCTTAAATTAAAATGGAAAAATAACATCAGAGACACTTAAATGCCTTATAAATATGCCCCAAACAACCTATGAAGCTCTAGCAGTACATATCCAGAAATGTAATTGATTTGAAAAAAACGTTTTTAAACACAACATATAAATCAATTGTATACCTACATTCAAGAGGAAATGACTTAAAATGTCCTTAAGACACATGAAAGGGGTTTTTGATTGCCCTTGCACCATTTTTTGGGTCACTTTTAACATGGCTATGTTACTCAAAGAATCAAAATCTAAATTTGCCAAGCACAGGTGGGAGCATATTTACAAGGAACAAACCCCACGGCGAAAGCTCTTAAATTAAAATGGGAAAAATAACATCAGAGACACTCAAATGCCTTATAAAGAAACAGACATCATTATTTCCTTGTGATAAATTTTAAAAGCATTTCTTTTCCTCAAAAACGATTTTCAAGTAATAATTTGAAAACACTGCACAGCTCCTATGTACAAAAACACCCTGTCAGTACTAATACTTCACATTATCTCCAATTACAATTTCTCAAAGAAACAAAATCTATTTGTAAAACACTTTAGACAAAGCAACATTTTAAAAACACAGATTTCTTCATAATTTTCTCCTTAAAGCATACTATTGTCTATCTAAATTAAATAAATCTTTTCTCACCTTTGCAAATACTTTATGAGTTTCAAAACAGTCTCAGAAATACACCAAATTGTCTTCAGCAGAACAAAGAGTATGCACTCCAGAGGCTGCAGCTATAGAAAGCACAGAAATGCTGACATTCATCACACATATCTCTCATGTTAGCCAATCAAAACTCTTCCCTCACTTTTTTCAAATCAAAACCCTTCCCCCCTCTGCCCTCTCTGCCTTTTTTGCATAGCAACCACCTCCTGAAAGACCTCTGATGTTTGCAAGTTCACACAACAATGTTTCAATTGAACTCTGAACTCTCAGTGCACCTGCGTATCCAGTGCAATCTTTCATTAAATGATTTTTTCTTGACCATTCAAATTACATCTTTTAAAGAACACATCCATGCACCCTAGCTTTCTGTTTTCAGAACTGGAAATCCACCAATCACTGCTAGTGAATCATTAGCACTGAAACTCCACAGTTTGTTTTCTTTACAAACTCCTACTGTTTCATCTGCCATTTCATTACCACACTTCATCTGACTGCAGCAGAAACTTCTCTCACCATGTTTACTGTCTGGATTGTTGGACATAGTTACATCTACTGGGCTCAAAGGTATGCTGAGAACAGAAATTTACCTAACCTCAATTTACAAGATGTGGAAATTAAGTGGTTTGGCCACAGAGGATTAAAATGTCACCAATTGATACAATTGGTGAAAACCTTTATGCATTTGCCAAAACCTGACCTGTTAATTGTGCACTGTGGAGGTAATGATTTGGGCACTTTGACTGGGGTAGGTCTGGAAATGCTTTTAAAGGACACCTTTGAGCAATTAATGGCCTTTTTTCCTCAAACTGGCTTGGTATATTCAAATATATGCCAAAGACAGAAATGGAGATGGTCGAACCAATTTTGTCCACAAATTGAGAAGTCGAGGAAGCATGTAAACAAATCTGTTTCAGCTTATATGAGAGACCATGGAATGGGCCCCATGTACAACAATAACTTGCGTTTTTGCATGCAAGATATCTACAGAGGAGATGGAGTTCACTTCTCAGATGAGGGCAACAGAATTTTCATTTTGAATTTAAGACTGTGCATTGGTACCTACTTATAAGTACATAAATGTACCATAAACCCAAAAGCTCTTCTCAGAGCTACCCTACATCTAATCACTCACAATTATTATTTTTCACTAACTTTTTCCACTAATTTTCAACAAACTACGCTCCCCAGAGCGCTACCTGGTACGCGAACCGGAAGCTAACCACGCAAAATTTCTTAAAAAAATGTTTTTTTCCCCCGCACATATGGGCCTCCTCAACCACCCTCAGAAAACCTAGGGGGTCAAGATACATCTACCGTGCCCCTTTCTACCCATTCTGAACATTATTTGCCCTCCATCTTGTATCTTAATTCGACTGAAACACAAAATGGTGGACTCCCGTAACGCTGCTGGTTCGCGTACCGGGGCGCTACCCGGGAAGCGCTCCAATAAAAAAGGTGGGAAAGTAATTTACAGAAAAACGACTAGAAACACTTTCACCAAATATAGATTAGCTCATACTACATACCAATCCCTACCATTTTCATAAATTTGTTTGGAATTCCATTTAGCCATTTAGTCTGTAGACCTCTCTAAATACCCTGAGGTAAATTACTTCACAAAACACATCTGAAGTGTTGGAATTGACAACCAATGAAAATGTTACTTTCATTTTCAATTTTTTTTACCTGACATTTGATTGGTTATGTACCTGAATGTATATAAAGGAAGAGAAGGAAACACAGCCATTTTGACTACTACTTCCTGGTGTACATTTCAATAGGATTTTCACTGATAACTTCAACTTCTTTTTAAAGGTAAGATGTTATTTTATAAATTTGAAAGGGGAACTATGTTATGCACTTTAAATTAATTTGGGAAAACATTTTCAGATAGTTATATACTGTCCCTCTGAAACAGTTACACATTGAGAAAGGCTTGTTTATTATAATTATGGATTGATTTAGGTTTCTATGATATAATTATGAATTTACTTAGGCTTCTTCACAGGCACTTTTTAATAGTACTACTTCACGCCTGAAACCATACAGTGCCCAAATATAACTTCTCTGTTATAAACTCACAAGTACCTCTCTGAACTTAAACCCAACAGTGCCCTATCTCAACTGATATATATTTTTTTAATGCAATTTACAGCAAGAAAATGGAAGCACAACAGAATAAAATTTCATTTCAAATTAAGATTGAAAACAATCCTAACGAAGAAAAAGAAGAAACAGACTTTTTGGATGACACTGTAGACGAAGAATTAATTAAATGTGTTGAAGAATGTGAATCATGGAATGAAAATGACGACATACCAGATGAATTAATGTTACAAATTCTTTTAGATTTTGAAAAATCAGAACAATAAATTTAAATTTTATAAGTTAAAATTGTTTGAGACATTATTCTTTTTTATTTTTAAAATGCTGAAAAAGTACCCAAAAGATATAATATAAAATGAGACTTAAAATATACTGTGCAACCTTTTTGTGTTAGATAGTAAATAAAAAAATCAACAAAACAAACAATCAAGATAGTAAATAAAAAAAAATCAACAAAACAAACAATCAATTAACATACAATATTTGAAAAGTCTATCATTCTTTTTTCCTCATAGTACGCTCCCCGTGCCGCTTCCCGGTTCGCGAACCGGAAACTTTCCACGCAAAAAAAAAATATATTTTTTTTTACCCCGCGGCGCCCTTTTAAAACCTCCACATCAAACCTAGGGGGTCAGGGAGGATCTACTATGCCCCCTTATGGTCATTTCCCCCTTTGTTTTGGCCTCCTCTTGTCTCTCGATCCTACCGAGAGACAAGATGGCGGCCGCTCCGGACTGTTTAGAATGTTGACAGACACCGGAGAGCCAATCAGCTTCGCTTCGCAAAGTTCCGTTAACCGTCAAGTACGCGAACCGGAGCGCTGCCCGGAGCGCTGTTACAGATATATATCTTTTTTTGAACGTTAATTTCTCAAAATCCACTGGATTTGCACGAAACTTGGCAAAATTGTAGGGACTGTTAGCCTGATGTGCCTTTGCTGGGTCTCAATATATATGCTCCAGTGGATTTTGAGAAATTAACATTTTAAAAAACAGATATATCTGTGACAGCGTCCGGGTAGCGATCCGGTTCGCGTACTTTTCGCGTTACGGAACTTTCCGAAGTGAAGCTCTCCGGTGTCTGTCAACATTCTAAACAGTCCGGAACGGCCTCCATCTTGTCTCTCGATAGGATCGAGAGACAAGAGGAGGAGAAAAATGAAGGGGGAATTTAATGAAAGGGGGCAAGGTAGACCCCTCTTGACCCCCTAGGAATGATGTTGGAGTTATTAAAGGGTCCCGTGGGGCAAATAAAAAAAAAATTATTTTTCGCGGTAGAAGCGCTCTCCGGTTCGCGAACCGGTAGCGAAACGGGAATTCACCATTTTGTGTTTCGTTTTAATTAAATTACAAGATGGAGGAAAAATTATGTGAGAAATGGGTATAAGGGGGTACGGGAGACGTATCCTGACCCCCTATGTTTTCTGAGGGTGGCTGAGGATGCTCATATATGTAGATACATGTCTTCCAGCGGCTGCGCGTGAGCGGATTTTTAATTTTTTGCTGCGTGACGTCTGTTAACGTTCGATTCGAAGGAAATCAGGAAGTGTTGACCGCCATTTTGTCACTGCGAGTAAATATATTGTTAAAAATAATTGTTATAAATTAATCCGTATTGATAAACATTGTCTGCGCCATCTTGCCTTTTTTCCAATGCCACACTTTTGTCGTGCACGGCAGCCATTTTTGATGCCTTGACCAGACCCACTCTCTGCACGCCGCCGATCCTCAGCATGGCTCCCCACCCTCGCAAGCATCTCCCCCCACGCACTGGTCACCCCCGCTCTCTCTCTCATACATGGGCCATAAACCTCCCCCCATCTGCGCTGCTCTTCCCTGAGAATCACACCCCGTGCCCGCCCAACACCTCCCTTTCACCCTATTCACTACCGCACCCTCTGACACTCCTCTTCCTCTGTGTCCGATTGTCCAGGCCGGTCCAAGGCTATCACTTAGCCCTGCGATGTAGTTTATGGCCCCAACTGTAAAAAATCACCCCTCTTCAAAGGAGTTACAGTAGATCAAGGCCCCCACCCCATGAGATCCGTCACACCACACACGTTCCTACTATCTGATAACGATCCTGTATTGTGATTGGGGAGGGGATTCTCACTGTGAGGGTGTGTGGGACCGATCCTGACGCGGAAGATTCCAGGGATGCCTTTTTGTACATCAAAGTCTTCACAATTATGTGTCACATTAAAAATATATAGCACTCCAACAAAGTAGTAGCATTATAACACTTTAATAACTTATAAATATATACAACGCTCCAACAAAGTAAACATGTTAAAAAAAAACATTTTAAACAAAGCAACAATGGGCTGCTGTGAGGTAGCGTCAGTAGCGGTCCTTTGTGCGAATAGTCTGAAGGCAGCACAACGCGCTGAGATCTGGACAGCACCCAGGTGATGTCCTTTACTTGCCGCACTGGTCTTGGCATCCTACAATGCTGCGCCGAAAAACGGCGTGGGGCGCCCCGGGGGGGGGGGGGGGGTGGGAGGCGGCGTGAACGGGCCTCCCCAGGTGGAGGCTCCTCTGCTGCAATGGGGCGCCCCTTTAGCGTTTCATTCGCCATTCAGCGGTTTTCCGCCCGCTTTTGCTGCACTGTGCCTCATCCGCCATTCAGCTGTTTACCGCCCGCTCTTGCGGCTACAGCGTCTCGCCCACCATCCAGTTGAGTTGCGCCCGCTCTTGCGGCTACAGCGTCTCGCCCACCATCTAGTTGAATTGCGCCCACTCTTGCGGTGCAGCGATAGGCGGCTGCCACAGGACTCTTAAAATGGCGGCTGGCTCTTCGGATTTGGGCCTGGTCCACTAAAATGGCCCTGGGACACATTTGAACTCGGACATTTGCCTGCTAGGGCTTGGGCCCCATTCTCGAAAGCGTCCCCTCAGCCTTGAAGATTCT
This sequence comes from Lissotriton vulgaris, assembly GCF_964263255.1. Classification (NCBI taxonomy): domain Eukaryota; kingdom Metazoa; phylum Chordata; class Amphibia; order Caudata; family Salamandridae; genus Lissotriton; species Lissotriton vulgaris. The sequence goes on from NC_141685.1 coordinate 1,452,676,424, forward strand.
ACAAAAGTCATCGGGGCCCCCGACTCCCGCAGGCTTCCGGTGGGGAGCGGCTGCCATGATTGCTTGCGGAATGGCCACGACAGAGCTACGAGATGGTGGTGCTCTCATGCTGACGCCAGCTTCAGTCTGAAACATCCAGAAACACTGTAGACTATCAATTCGATGACTTCCGGTGGAGCCCCAACGTGACCCGGTAGGGAAGAACTTGCCCTCCCTTCTTTTGACTGATGGTTCTTGTTGCCTGTCCCCTCTGTTGTCATATAATGGAACCTTTTTGGATTGCCGAGTGAGAAAAAAAAAGGTGGGGCTTTCATCGTTTGGGGAAAAAAAATGTTTCAATCCAATGAAAAGTGTTATTTTTAGGCCATATGATCAAGCATTTCATCATTAGGAAACCAAAAGTAAAATGAACCAATGAAAAGTTTTATAAACAAGTCATATGACCTGTTATGCGGCTTTGGGCTATAAAAAGCCTACAAAATCCGTTGGCCTGTGAGGCGGCATCAGTAGCGGACCGATGTGCGAATAGGCCGAAGGCAGCACAACGCGCCGAGATCCGGATGGCGCCGAGGTGGTGTCCAGCAAGTTGCCGCACTGGTGTGGCCATCCTACAATGCTGCGCCGAAAGACGGCGTGGGGTGCCCGGGGGGGGGAGGCGGTGTAAACCGGCCTCTCCCGCCTCCCCAGGTGGAGGCACCTCATCTGCAGTGGGGCGCCTCTTAGCGTTTCACTCGCCTTCTAGCTAAGTTCCGCCCGCTCTTGCGGCACAGTGCCTCACCCTCAGTCCAGCTAAGTTTCGCCCGCTCTTGCGGTACAGCGTCTCGCCCGCCATCCAGCTGAGTTTCGCCCACTCTTGCGGTACAGTGACTCACCCGCCATCCAGCTGAATTTCGCCCACTCTTGTGGTACAGTGACCCGAACGCGCCGAGATCCGGATGGCACCGAGGTGGTGTCCAGCAAGTTTCACTGGTGTGGCCATCCTACAATGCTGCGCTGAAAGACGGCGTGGGGTGCCCGGGGGGGGGGAGGCGGCGCAAACGGGCCTCTTGTGCCTCCCCAGGTGGAGGCACCTCATCTGCAGTGGGGTGCCTCTTAGCGTTTCACTTGCCTTCCAGCTGAGTTCCGCCCGCTCTTGCGGCACAGTGCCTCACCCTCCATCCAGCTGAGTTTCTCCCGCTCTTGCGGCTACAGCGTCTCGCCCACCATCCAGCTGAATTGCGCTTACTCTTGCGGTGCAACGAAAGGCGGCTGCAACAAGACTCTCAAAATGGCGGCCAGCTCTTTGGATTTGGGCCTGGTCCACTAAAATGGCCCTGGGACACCGTGGAACTCGGACCCTTGCCTGCTGGGGCATGGGCCCCATTCACGAAAGCGTCCCCTCTTTTGACTGATTGTTCTTGTTGCCTATCTCTTCTGTTGTCATTTAACGGAACCTTTTTGGACTGCCAAAAGGGGTTCTGGTCTGACCGCTCGTTGGTGGAGACATTTTGACTATATCCTGGACCTGCCCGGCCTTACCCAAAATGGCGCCGGTATAAATGGGACTCGTAACTCCTTGTTGTGTACTGGTTGCCCAACTTTGATATCACGAGATACGTATGCAGTTTTGAAGCACATGGCGGGCGGGCACGAGTACTGATTGAACATTTGGACATCCCTATTGATATTAGGTTCTGATGTGTTATTGATTACTGTACTATTGAAAGATCGAATTAACGTCACTCATGGTACTTGCCGGCAAATGTATATCTAGATAATTTTTTTGTAACTGGCCCTGTCGTACTTTAATTATAAAATGTACGTCCACCGATTCCGCAACTGTTAGACACCTTAGTTCTTGCAACCTAATGGCCCGCCCGTTACGTTCTTCTACAGTGTAAATGTCCCCTCATCATATACGATTCCAGTTTGCTCCGTGGCCGGCCCGCGTGGTTATAGGCCCGTATTTGTATACTGACATTTTCACAATAAAGGTTTTTAAAACAAAACATGGTAGTAGTACCTTTTTTGGTAAAGTTTTGAATAATAGCCACTGTTTTCGAATTAGTTTAAGGCAAGTGAAAGAAAGCAGCCCGATTACATGACGGTTAAAAGGTATAATACGCAGGAACGCAGTAAAGATAAATGGTCAAGGGCTGTTGTGTTTTCGACTCCTGCAACATAAAGTGATCGATAAGAATCCGATATTCATGCCTATCAGCGACTAAGACAGCAGGCCGAGCCTCTTTTGCTCAACGGCTCCCTCATGGGACGAAGAAACGCCCTTTTTCTCGAAATAGGAATACTTTACTTGCAGGACAGTTGTAAATTTCCCGGGACAATACATTAGCCTGGAACATTGTTAGTGATAAACTGTAAATGCATCTGGGTCCTTTGCTTTACAAGTCAAAGTGAGAAAAAAAAAGGTGGGGCTTTCATCATTTGGGAAAAAAAAATGTCCGAAAGCAATGAAAAGTGTTATTTTTAGGTCATATGACCAAGCCTTTCATCATTAGAATAACAAAAGTAAAATGAACCAATGAAAAGTTTTATTAACAAGTCACATGACCTGTTATGCTTACGTTGCGCGCTGCGCGCCGCGCTCTGGATCGTTTCCGGGAAGCAGCGCCTCGCGCACCGGAGCACTTCTGGGTGCGCTAACGCGGCGCGTCATATGACGCATTACGTGACAACGCAGGTCCAGAATATAGTCAAAATGTCTCCACCAACCAGCGGTCGGAACACAACCCCTTTCAGCAGTCCAAAAAGTTCTGTTAAATGACAAGAGAAGGGACAGGCAACAAGAACCATCAGTCAAAGAGGGGAGGGCAAGTTCTTCTCTACCGGGTCACGTTGGGGCTCCACCGGAACTGATCGAATTGGTAGTCTACAGTGTTTATGGATGTTTCAGACTGAAGCTGGCGTCAGCATGAGAGCACCACCATCTCGTGGCTACGTCGTGGCCATTCCGCGAGCAATCATGGCAGTCGCTCCCCACCGGAAGTCTACTGGAGTCGGGGGTCTCAGTGACTGTTGTAGAATCTTCAAGGCTGAGGGGACTCTTTTGGGAATGGGGCCCATGCCCTAGCAGTCAAGCGTCCGAGTTCCACGGTTGCCCAGAGCCATCTTTGGAAGCCAGGCCCAAGTCTGTGGAGCCGACCGCCATTTCGTGAGCTCCGTACCAGCCGCCTGTCGCTGTACCGCAAGATTGGGTGCAATTCCGTTGGATGGCGGGTGAGACGTTGTAATAGCAAGAGCAGGCGCAATTCAGCTGGCCGAGCGAGGCACTGTGTCGCAAGAGCGGGCGCAAGTCAGCTGGTCGAGTGAAGCGCTGGGGTGTAGCTGAGAAACCTCCACCTGGGGAGGTGGGGGAGGCTCATTCGCGCTGCCTCTCCCTTCTAGTGCACCCCACGCCATCTCCTGGCGCAGGTATATGTGATGGTCGGACCAGGGCACCGCAGGACGTGTCTTCAGGTCAAACGGATTGTGGGACAAGGTGTCGAGCAGGCGCTATTATCTTTGGGGCCTCCGTCAAGTGGTTCAGGGAGTCACCGCATCACATTGTTTTCCAATGCAGTCAGGTCCACAAACAGCCCCCATTTACTTTGAGAATAGTGAAGCTGCGGCAGGTGCAAATAAGCTTCAAACAGTGTTACAAGCGTTGCTCGGAACCCTTAACTATGGCACCCAACATCCAGGACTTATGCCGTTTGTGCAAGGCAGTGACATCGAAGCATCTCAGGGACCAAGCAACATACTATATCCAGAGTCCTTCCCACAACCTCTGCTTTTCTTCTTACCTAGTTATTGTTCTTTCACTCCCACTCCAGGCTTTTAGTCTGTGGATGGAAAACCATGAACCTACACTCACCTATGAAAATCTTACTATTGATGGTTTATTTTGAGCCCAAAATACAAAGGCTTGTTTGGATCGATGTTGCAGCAGGCTGCCATGTAAATAGTTATTTAATAAAACGTTTTACCCTGTTACTTTGCTGGTGTGTTGTATATATTTATAATATTTGCATAGTGTTTGTCGTTATTTTGGGTGGGGTGGGCAGTGGAGCCGAGCTGTCTTGCAGCCATCATGGTGTCGAGCTCAGTTCCTCTCACAAGTTTCGTATTTGTCATGAGGGGTTGTTCATAATGTTTCTATTTTAGCGAGGTCAAAAAGAGATCCCATTAGTGGCCTACTGATTTTGCTTGATTCCTTTTGTTTTTTTAACGATTTTTCACTATCTGCAAAGACTAAACAGAGTATTGCGACTCTGTGCTTGTTTGTAAATAGAGAATGAACCAAAGAGAACCAATTCAAAAACAATAAATGCTAGGATAACAATCAATCAAATGGAGAGGGAAGCAGGCACGACGGATTACAACGGGGGCAAAGGCCTGTGTTACCTACCCTTCACTATCTGCAAAGAGAGAATACTCCTAAAAGAAAAGAGGAGGGGGGGGCAGCGTTCAAAGCACATCAGTGTGCATAAATACGAAAATGTTTTTACCTACCACGTACTTGACATTTTACAGCTTTTGATATTTGCTATTAAAAAACCATTGAAAGTCACTGAAAAAAACATAGGTTATAGACCATATATAGTTAGGAATTAGCATTTACAAAACCTTGAAAATTCACTGAAAAAACCATAGGTTATAGACCATATATAGTTAGGGATTAGCATTTACAAAACATTATTTTACTCGCACAAAACCATTGAAATTCGCATATATAGTTAGTTGCACTAACTATATATCGCGCACCTGCAATCCACTGCTGATGATGTCACATATTACATCATTCATGACATGGTCAGTGACATCACTGATGACATCACTGATGACATCTCAAATGACATCACTGATGACATCACTGAAGACATCTCAAATGACATCACTGATGACATCTCATTTGACATTACTTATCACATCACTGATGACAACACCCAGTGACTGTATGTTTCTGTAAAGTTAAAATATGTCTTATATATTGAAGAATGAGTGGATGTATAAGTGTCTGGATGAAGGATTTAGTAGGTGCATGACTGACTGTATGAGTGAGTGTTTTAATGTGTCTCACTGAGTGCATGGGTTAGTGACTAAACTGTCTTAATTTGTGCATCATTATGTCTGTTGTTCTGTAAACTGCTGCATGTGTTGATCAGTAGCTATATGAGTAACTATATGGGTTATTGATTGGTTGCCCAAGTATTTGTATGGGAGACTGAGTGTGTGTGTGGGTGGCTGGGAGGTGTGTGACTCTGTGCATAGATGTGTGAGTAGTTGATTCACTATATGTATGGGTTCAAAAGTGCATGTGGAAACAGCTGTATGGGCGGTTGACTGTGCATGAGTGTATTGGTGATTGAATGGATTTCTCACTGCTACATGTCAAAGTAAGTACATATGTAAAACACAGTACATGTGAGAGTTGACATATATAAATAACTGTGCTTAAGAGCCAGTGAATGTGTGAGTGGCTGTATGCATCATTGTGAATTTGTATCAGGGATTGTATTAGAGAGTAAATATGTGTTAGTATATGTTTGAATAAGTAAGGTGTGTATAACTGTATAGTTGAGGAAATGGAGGTGTGATTGATTCTTTGCATGACTGACTAGGTGTGTGAGTAACTCCATGGATGAGTGACAGTCTGTGAGTGTCTGTTTACACTGATTGTATCTAAGGTTATATTAGAGTCTGAAGAGGTTCATCGTATTGTCACATGAATGATATCATCAGTGATGTGATCAGTAATGTCAAATGAGATGTTATCAGTGATGTCATCAGTGATGTCATTTGAGATGTCATCAGTGATGTCATCAGTGATGTCACTGACCATGTCATGAATGATGTAATATGTGACATCATCAGCAGTGGATTGCGGGTGCGCGATATATAGTTAGTGCAACTAACTATATATGCGAATTTCAATGGTTTTGTGCGAGTAAAGTAAGGTTTTGTAAATGCTAATCCCTAACTATATATGGTCTATAACCTATGGTTTTTTCAGTGAATATATATATATATAATATTTTTTACCACCCTACTTACATATATACTACACATAAGTGCATGGTAAAGGCAAGGTCACCGTGGAGTGACCGAAACGCGTCATGCTGGCGATTGCGTGATAATAAACCACCTTTGAAATAACCTCTTGCGCTGTGGAGTGGTCTGTACCTGTGGGTTCCATTGGTTACTTATGGAATTCTTGTCCATTTAGGAGTAAACGGAGCAGGACTGTGAATCGTATATATATATATATATATATATATATATATATATATATATATATATATATATATATATATATATATATATATATATACATTACCTACTGGCGCCTAGTTTCCATAGGAAATCCACAACATTCTATTTGGAATAACTTTAGCGCCGGTGGACGAATCTTCGCAAATTTCTCAAAGAAAATGACCTGCTCAGTTCTGCTCTTTCCCTGAAAGTTTGGGGGTGATTCGTCAGGTGGGGGCTGAGAAAAAAGGGGGGTCCCAAAACATGTTTTCCCCATGCAATTTTCCATAGGGACCTTTAGCCAGGGCTACAGCCCGAACGGCTGAACGGAATTACACACAATTTGGCAGAGAGGTAGAGTTCTGTTCGCAGATTGTGCTTTTTGTTAAATTTGTGTAAATCCGTTCAGTAGTTTCTGAGAAAATTGCAAGTAAAATCATAGCAATATCTAGAGACGGAGTTCAGCACGCGTACTGAAATCTGTTCAATTACGAGCGCGAGCTGCATGCTGATTGGCTGTGAACTGTCTGTCAACACTCGAAACCAGGATGTGTTGACGGCCATCTTGACACTCGCTAGAACCGAGTCACAAGAAAACAGTAAAACAAAGTTGAGGAATAAGGGAAGGGGGAAGGCTAGAGGCATTCTGACCCTCTAGGCTTGCTCAGGGGGTCGTACATGGATGTTTAGGCTTGATTTTTTAATTTAATTTTTTAAAGAAAAATCGCGGCGTCAGTGTATGGAAATGCGTACAATTACGAGCAGGAGCTGCATGCTGATCGGCTGTCAATACTCCAAAGCAAGAAGTGTTGGCCGCCATGTTGTTTGTCGGGAGAGGAGAGTCACAAGAAAACAGTAAAACAAAGTTGAGAAATAAGGAAACGGGACAGGGTGGAAAGATTCTGACCCTATAGTCTTGGTCAGGGGGTGGTACATGGATTTTTAGGCTCTATTTTTATTTTTTTTTTAAATAAAAAATGGCTGAGTACTTGTAGTACTTGTACGCGGTGGAAAAGGTGAAAAAAAGTAGAAGTCTGTTTAATTCATTAGGTCCCGGGGGCAAATTACAGGGGCAATTTTTCTGCATAATGGGGGTATGTAAGGTGCCCCGAGCACTGGGGAACAGCACTCCTCTGGTTTTATTTTGAAGTATGCGGGCGTGGTTATGGTCCTACTTCCTGCAGTCTCCGTGAACAGTACCCCTGGGTTTTTTAAAGAAAAAAATATGTTTTGAGCTCTATCTCTCTCTCTCCCCGTACACGTCGCGGGTAACGCCACATTTCTGGGGCAGTTATATGTAAAATGACCTTCAAGCTCCGGGTACCTGCATTGTCTGGAGTTTTTTATTAATGTTGGGAGGGTGGGCTTGATAATACATCCTTGTAAATTCCCATAGAAGCCTATGTTCTGGTGTTAACATGAGCTTCTGGGGGAAATAACAAGGCCGTATTATAAAGCTCACTATCGCCATTTTATCAGCAGTTTCCTGCCAATAAAACTGCGATAATTTTAACACCGGTCCTTGATAATATGCACCTAAGTTTACTGGTCGAAAAAAAAGAGCAATGGGCCATATAATCAACAAAAGGCGATACATTATCGTCGCCTTTATTGGCAGGAAACTGCCAATAAAGCGGCGATAATGGGCTTGATAATATGCCCTTGTGAATACCCATAGCAGCCTAGTTTAACATCAGAACTTGGGCTGTTATGGGAATTTACAAGGGCCTATGGTTTTTTAATTATGCTGGGAGGGTGGGCTTGATATTACGTCCTTGTTAATTGCCATAGAATCCTATGATCTGGTGTTAACATGGGCTTCTATGGGAAATAACAAGGCCATATTATCATGGTCATTATCGCCGTTTTATCGGCAGTTTCTTGCCAATAAAACAGCGATAATTGTAATACTGGTCTTTTTGAGCTCTCTCTGTCTTTCTCCCCGTACACGTAGCGGGGAACGCCACATTTCTGGGGCAGTGATATGTAAAAAGGCCTTCCAGCTCCGGGTACCTGCATTGTCTGGAGTTTTTTATTAATGTTGGGAGGGTGGGCTTGATAATACATCCTTGTAAATTCCCATAGAAGCCTATGTTCTGGTGTTAACATGAGCTTCTGGGGGAAATAACAAGGCCGTATTATAAAGCTCACTATCGCCATTTTATCAGCAGTTTCCTGCCAATAAAACTGCGATAATTTTAACACCGGTCCTTGATAATATGCACCTAAGTTTACTGGTCGAAAAAAAAGAGCAATGGGCCATATAATCAACAAAAGGCGATACATTATCGTCGCCTTTATTGGCAGGAAACTGCCAATAAAGCGGCGATAATGGGCTTGATAATATGCCCTTGTGAATACCCATAGCAGCCTAGTTTAACATCAGAACTTGGGCTGTTATGGGAATTTACAAGGGCCTATGGTTTTTTAATTATGCTGGGAGGGTGGGCTTGATATTACGTCCTTGTTAATTGCCATAGAATCCTATGATCTGGTGTTAACATGGGCTTCTATGGGAAATAACAAGGCCATATTATCATGGTCATTATCGCCGTTTTATCGGCAGTTTCTTGCCAATAAAACAGCGATAATTGTAATACTGGTCTTTTTGAGCTCTCTCTGTCTTTCTCCCCGTACACGTAGCGGGGAACGCCACATTTCTGGGGCAGTGATATGTAAAAAGGCCTTCCAGCTCCGGGTACCTGCATTGTCTGGAGTTTTTTATTAATGTTGGGAGGGTGGGCTTGATAATACGTCCTTGTAAATTCCCATAGAAGCCTATGTTCTGGTGGTAACATGGGCTTCTATGAGAAATAACAAGGCCATATTATGAAGCTCATTATCGCCGTTTTATCGGCAGTTACCTGCCAATAAAATGCGATAATTTTAACACCGGTCCTTGAAAATATGCACCTAAGTTTACTGGTAAAAAAAAGAGCAATGGGCCATATTATCAACAAAAGGCGATACATTATCGTCGTTTTTATCAGCAGGAAACTGCCGATAAAGCGGCGATAATGGACTTGATAATATGCCCTTGTAAATAACAATAGAAGCCCAGGTTAAGATCAGAACTTGGGCTGCTATGGGAATTTAGAAGAGCCTATGGTTCTTTTATTAATGTTGGGAGGGTGGGCTTGATATTACGTCCTTGTAAATTGCCATAGAAGCCTATGTTCTGGTGATAACATGGTCTTCTATGGGAAATAACAAGGCCGTATTAGGATGGTAATTATCGCCATTTTAATGTCAGTTTCTTGCCAATAAAACAGCGATAACTGTAACACCGGTCTTTGATAATATGCACCTAAGTTTACTGGTAAAAAAAAGAGCAATGAGTCATATTATCCACTAAAGGCAATACATTATCGTCGTTTTTATCGGCAGGAAACTGCCGATAAAGCATCGATAATGGGGTTGATAATATTCCCTTGCGAATAACCATAGGAGCCCAGGTTAATACCAGAACCTGGGCTGGTATGGGAAGTTACAAGGGCCTATGCTCAGCGTTGTTTCGAAGCCCATGTTTTCTTTTTCTTCAAGTTCAACAAGCAAACCTTTCTTTGTATCAGTTAGTAAAACTGTTGCTTTCTTTTCCTGGTTCGTGTGTGTCATCTGCTGCTGTACTTTTGTACAGTATTAATAGTCATATTTTTTATATATTTATTTGAAAGGTAGTGCCGAGGCGGCAAACGTTGATTACGTACTCTGTCCATCGCCATTTTCGTAGTTTCTCACCATTGTTTTTATTATATCTGTTAGTTAGAACTCAGTAGTTTTCAATCCTAGTCTTGAATATTTTACTATAGTATTTCAACATTATTTTTATTGTGGGCCATCATACCCCTCCCCCACAAAATAAAAGAAATAAGTAGTTTCTTTAATTAAATTTTATTAAACAATAAATATAAACAAAACTCAATTATAAGTATATTAGAACTGGAAAAATAACTTGAACAATGTTATAAACAAATTGTGAAATGGATTCCAAAAGGTTTCCGATTGGTAATCTGCAAAAGAAAAAAGAAAATGAGAGTTTAGAATTATGTAGATGTGAGTAAATGAGCTGAAGCATTACGGGGCTTAATATCAAGAAAGGCGATAAAATTATTGCTGTTTCAGCGGCAGGAAACTGCAACTAAAGGGGCGATAATGGGCTTGATAATATGCTGCTGTGAATTCCCATAGCAGTGCAGGTTCTGGTGTTAACTTGGGCTACTATGGGAATTTACAAGTGCATATTATCAAGCCCATTATCGCCGCTTTAGCGGCAGTTTCTTGCCGCTGAAACGGCGATAATTTTATTGCCGTTCTTGATACTATGCCCCTACAAGTTTTGGTAACTCTACGGTTTTACGTGTGCAGTGTGACTCATACATTCCAGTTCTGTTATAGTGCTGCATTCAAGTGGTGTCTATATGGAAGTGACTAGTGCGTTACTGTCGCCCATTATGGCAACTTATTTCTAATGCATTCCTGTGAAGGCTTTGTAGATCTAGGCTGCTTTGCTTACCTTCTATAAAGAGTGCGGCCACCGGAGTTCACCACTCCACTTGAACTCTGCTTCTATACGTCAAAGTATATTCAATAAGTTGCAGAGAATTCCATTGCTGTTGCTCGATAGGGCGTGGTTGCTTCTGAATGATGTTTGCTGAAGGAAACAAAAGGACATTTTGATTAGTCATCGTAAACTGAGTTGCCTAACAACTATCAAAAGTGAATTTTAATGTTGGTTCCTAATATTCCGTAGTTAAGACTGTTGCAGCTCCAGCAAACAAAGGAAGATCAATAAGTTAATAGAGGCCTGGGACGGCCTCATGATGCAGAAAAAAAAATACTATCTTGGACGCCCAATTAATAATAATAAGGGTCTAAGCACGTGGTGTAGTACAAAAATACGACACAGAAATGAATGCACGCACAATTTTTAAGATTAAAGGTGTATAGGACCTTGTGACTTATAAAGAAATATTTCAATTATGTAAGTACAATTTAAAATCATTGAGGGGTAGGAAAGCCATATGAAGGATAAAAAAATAGTAATATGCATATACAATTTACAGTGGAGGCTGATGTTGTGACGTCTTCTCTTACCTTTGTTTTTGTCGTCTTTTGTCGTGTCTTGAAAGGCTGTGGTTTCGCTGAGTCTGGGGTGTTTTCGACAGTCTGTGTGTCATTGCAGCAGAGGCAGGCAAAAGAGGGCGTGCTCACGTCAGTGCCCGCATTATATGGGAAACGCGGGGCTGACCAAACCAAGCCCTGGGCCGTTATTGGTAGTGTTTTTTCGGTCTGCAAGAATGATGGCCCTGGGGGACATCCCATTGGCTAATGTATTAGTTTCCAGGCTAAATGATAGCAAGCATGCTTGGTGGCAGCATGTGTGTAGTCTGGGCGGGCGTGCACCGCGCATGTGCAAGTATGAGTATGTGCACTAACAATTAACAACAGAGAGAGATGGGGGCGGTGTTATAATGTACGCAGAGGCAGGCCCAGAATCGGATCTGCAATGAGTCAGCACTTCTAATCATTCTCCTTAGCGCGCCCTGAGCTCTGATTTGTCACTGAAAGGTGATCGCACCATAGTTTGTACTGCTTATCATACTCAGCGTGTACCCGCGCATACAGTACGAATATGCTTTGACGTTACGCGTCACATTTAAGCTTTGGTGTGACGTCATGTACAGCGTTGTGTCAGAGATGTCATTTAAGATGTCATCAGTGATGTCATGACTGATGTCACTGACCATGTCATGAGTGATGTAATATGTGACGTCATCAGCAGTGCATTGCGGGCACGCAAGTTATAGTTAGCTGAGCTAACTATAACAAAGGAATTTCAAAGGTTTTGTATGAGAGAAATGTTCAACTAACTATAACAATGAATTTGCAAGGTTTTTTAAATGCTAATTCCTAACTATAACATGTGTGAAACCAATGTTTTTTTCAGTGAATTTCATAGTTTTTTTCAGTGAATATATATATATACATATATAGGATGAGCGCCGAGAGGCAGCTACGGAGATGTTCCGAGGCAAAAGTAAACTTACGCAAAGGAATGGAGAGCACAATGGAGGGACCCGCAATGTCAGCTCTGGGCTAGCTCTGCTGAAGGAGCAGTTCGTGAAACTCGAAAGACTTTACGAGCGCGAGACCCGTAAATGGTGGGAGTCAACATCCCTCCAAAACTACATAGAGGTTCAACGGGTGCCGCGGGGACTAAGAATCAATACGGTCCCCGCGTATGAAAATCCTAACCTGCGCCTGTTAGAAGAATGGGCAGAACACACCGCAGCATCATCGAAAGGGATGCTTCACATTTTAATAAAATTTTCATGGTGTGACAGTGAACAAGCACTTAAGGATATAGTGGAGCTAGAGCAACTGATTAAGGATAACACTGACGAACAAAATAAAGAGGCTTTACGGGAGGCAATGAAAAAACGCTTGAAGTCATATGAACAAAAAATTAAACAACGTAAACAGGACAAATTCGAGAGGGATGAGAGAGATTATCAGAAGGGGCGTGTTCTGACCTTTGCCAAAAGGTATGACCAGCTAAGAAAGCGGCTGCTAAGTAATAAAAACAAGTTATCAGCTGAACGCAAAGAATGCCCTGAGACATCAGAATCTGAAGTCACAGATGTTGAACATAGAGAAGAAGAAAGAGATGGAGGTGCATCGGGCAGAGTACAATCTGAAACCATCACATTGGGTCCTTTTTTAGACAAATTTCAGGTGATCAGCGAGACGTGGGGAAAAGGAGGGAAAACAAAGTACCAGAAAAAAACCCCGTCCAGAGAAAAATGAAAGTAAACGCCGGACAAGGAGGGGCGGGAGGAGCAAGTGACAACACCGCCTCACCGAGGGTAACTCGGAGGAAGAAACAATGGACCAAGAGGCAGTGAATGAAAGTAAAGTCCTCACAGTCGTGAACCTAACCCCAAGGATATTTAAATCTGTGGAAGAAGAATCTCTACGACTGGGACTTAATTTCTGCCCAACAAAGCGATCTGAATACACCCAAACTCGGATTGACCTATTTAAATTCGGAAGGAAGTTAAAGTTACTTAGATTCTTCAAAGGTAAGGACACACATCAGACAACATTGAGCACTATGGATCCCATATCCATAGAATACTTAAGTGCAGGTGACACTGAAACTCTAGCAGTCATGAAAGATCTAGCAGAGGAAGGTAATCCGGCTACACTGATGCCATCATCAGCATTGGAAATAAGGACAGCTGGAATCACACAAATTAACCCAGGAAGTCCTTTTAAACCAAAATCAAAATTTTGTCCAATGATGCCGGCGAACTGCATTGATGATTTCACTGATGCAACGATAAAGGAACTCTTAAAATTAAGGAATGGAAGGAACAGATCTCGAGTGAGATCCAACATCATGGAGGACCACAGGAAAGCGATCTCTGATCTTAAACAGGATCAAACCATTGTGTGCAAACCATTGGACAAGGGTGGTAATGTGGTGTTGTTGACCAAAGAATACTACATTAAGGAAGCCCTAATGCAGCTAGGAGATGCAACTAGTTACATATAAGTGACTAAGAAAACATTCGATGAGAGTGTGCATGGTTATAGAGTGATCCTGAACAAATGGTACTATAGAGGCATGTTAAATAAACAGGAATATGTGTATTTGGAATGCAAATATCCTCGTATACCAACTTTCTACCACCTGCCAAAATTACACAAACACGCAACAAGTCCACCAGGCAATCCTATAATTTTGTCAGTGGGGAGCCTCACAGAAAATATGTCCAGGTTTGTGGACTTCTTCTTTTACAGTTTTGTAATTAAGTTGAAATCATACATTAAGGACACAAAACTTTTTGCTGAAAATTGAGACATTGAAGTGGGAGTCGGACATGATAATGATAACATTTGATATCTCCAGCCTGTATACGAGTATTGATCATATGCAGGGTATGGAGGCAGTGAAATGCTTCCTTGATTCTAATCCCATCAATCGGGTGGTACACAATGCAATGCTGCTGGAGTTCGTCAAAATCTATTTGGGTAATAACACTTTCCTCTTTCAGGAACAACTCTTTAACGAATCAACATTTACTGATTCGGAATTTACCGAATCGGTAAATAAGATGTAGGAAGCACTTAAAAGAGTGCTTCTGGTCTTTAAGTATTCGTTATTTACCACCAACTATTAGTTGGTGGTTAATAAGGAATTCCTATGTAAATGCATACATGTGCATTTACACCTGTGGCTTGTGACAGTTATACATGCCCTTAGGGCATGTATGTATGCCACATGTGCACACCAACACTAATCGGGGGTGCAACAGGGTGTCAAAGTGACACCCTGCCACCCTTGACTAATTAACAATTTTACAGAATCAGTAATTACCAATTTGGTAATTGACATTCATTCCTATGGGCCTCCAGGCCCATAAGAATCAATGGCAAATACCGAATCGGTAAATACCGATTCGGTAAATACCGAATCCTACAGATTCGGTATTTGTTACCGAAGTTTTATCTACATTGCAATTACTGATTTGAAAATACCGAATCGGTAAAATTCGGTATTTTCGAATTGGTAATTGGAAATTACCCACATCTAGCCCTTAATTCCCATTTAATCTATCAGCAGTTTTAGCTGTTCATGATATATATCGATGGATTATACATTTTTTGATTAAACACCACATGTAAATAATTCTTAGTTTTCACACAAGGTCATTGTAACACTTACAAGCCTCTTTTACCGTTTATGTTTTACCTCCCTATATTTATATTGGAAATTATATGTAAGCAGGACATTGCGTATCTTGCACATCATATTTCCGTATCTGCACACTTCAATAACTACAGCACTTTATGTTGGAAATGTATTATTGTACAGTTTTTTGGAATTTATTGTAAAATTTTAAAACTGAAAGGTCTATTGCGAATTTGCACATACATCTATTGTCTGCCTAGGGTGAATCTGATCTCCTGTTAGTGTGGAATGCCTGGGCATCAAACGGATAATAGATATCGATGTATGATAACTAATGAGGCCCTAATCTTGTATGCAAGGTCAAATACACTGTACACCTTATTATGGGGAAGTAAAAAAAGCACCGAAGACAAACGTTCGGATCCCCAGTTCAAAAATACTCATAAATGCAAAGTGCAAATGTTAAAAAAAACATGGACACCTAATACAATTATTGCAGATAGTTTTACAGATCCTCACCGATGTTGAGACCCAATTGGGCCTTAGTATCAAGTTGCTGATGTATATTGATTCTAGCTGCCTTAGTGATTTCTCTCGGTTACAACCTCTGCTGTGTGCCTGAACAGCATCGATTACAAAATATTCAATGCAGCTCAGGTCATTGCCATGAACAGCTTCAAAATGGCGCTCTACCGGATATGAAGGGTCAATAATCACTATTGCTCGTAAATGCTGAAAAATTCTTATATACAATTGCAGCTTGGTGCTCCCTACGTAGCGTAATCCACATTTACATTGGAGCACATACACAGCATGATCCGTTCTGCATGTGTAGTGACCGGTAAGATTTATCCTATCTTGAGAGAAAGCTGTGTTATAAAAGGTGGTATTGACCCCGAATTTACATGCTTGGCATGTGTTACACTTATGGAATCCCTTCTTAGGTGTGAGCCAACTAGTGTTCTTGCTAGTTTCAGGGCTAGTTTTGACTAGATAGTTATGCGTGGAAAATGCCTTACGAAACGCATACGTAGATTTGACAGGAAGCACTTGTTTGAGTGTAGTATCGGTGACGATAATGGGCCATTGATGGTTTATAATTGCCCTTATCGTAGTGACCTGTCTACTGTATGTGGTCACTAGTCTAATGCATGCCCTTTTCCTCTCAGATGTAGTTGTACTAGGGAAAGATTGCACTATATCGTTCTCCTTAATAGAGTTGAGCAGCCTGTTCCTATCTTTACTATTGGCTTTCTTTGGGGGAATACCTAGTTGCCTCTTTCAATGAACCTCTGTTTAGCTTAAGCCTGATAATGGACTAGGTCTTTCTCTGTGCTGCATGCTCTATGTATACGTAGGAATTCTCCATACAGAATACTGGCAATGGTGTGCTGTGGGTGAAAACTGTGTGCATGCAACACCAAGTTCCCAGCCATCAGCTTCGCAAAGAGACATGTCTCTATTCTACCATGTTTCGCAAATATCATAACATCAAGAAAATTGGTGGTTTTCGCATCGATGTTAGCTGTAAATCGAAGATTTAAATTATTGATGTTAATGTTGTCAACAAATTGCTTGGCCTGTGTTGCACTCCCCTTTCCTATAACAAACACATAGTTGATGTATCTCCACCACTTGACTACATGTAGTGACCAGTCATCGATGTGTGTGTCCATGAGGACATGCTCCTCCCACCATCCAACATGCAAGCATGCATAGCTAGGGGAAAAGCATTCCCCCATGGCCAAACCCCTCAACTGTTGAAATACTGTGTTATCAAATAACAAGACATTATTTTGTAGGCACCAGTGTATCATAATTTATATTTATATATACATATATATATATATTACCTACTGGTGGTCGCCAGTAGGTAGTTATAGTTAGGACCTAGTTACGAGAGGAAATGTTTTTGCTGATATCAGCTCCTATGTTGAAAGTTTAAGAGTGATTCGTCAAGGGGGGGCCGAGAAAAAAGGGGAAGTCCCAAAACGTATTTTCTCCAAGTTAAGTTCCATGGGAAACTTTAGACAAGACTACAGGTCGAACGGGTGAACGGAATTACCCTAAATTTGGCAGGGAGAAGGGTCTTGGTATAGAAAGCACGCTTTTGTTTATTTGGTGTAAATACATTCAGTAGTTTTAGAGAATTATCGAAATTTACAGATATTTGGGAATTCTGCCATCTGATTGGCTAAAGCGTTGCGAGCATGAGCATGCTGCTGATTGGCTGCGAGCGGTTGCAAGTAGGAAGTGCTGGCTTCCATTTTGTGATTCAGACAAAGGGGAAAAAAGGGCAAAAAAAGTGGGAAAGTGAAGGGTAGGAGCACTGTAACCTCTGTGGGGTGTTTAGGGTGTGCTATAGAGGGTGCGCAAAGTGAAGTATTCACTCTTTCCGATGCAAAAATGGTAGGCTACAGAAATTAAGTGAGGTATTGCCTAGAATCTGATGCTGCTAAGGTGAGCTGGTACGGTACTCGGGGATCAAAGCGTGAGCCCAAATTGTGTGTCTTATGCTGTGAAGTCATGTGCCATGGCCGCTGCACTACACTTGTGGATGTACTGTCAGCATGCGTTTATAACTACTAGGATGAGCTACTGAACCGTACTGGTCCGAAAGTCCTGGAGTACGGAAAATATGTGAGGTGCTGTCTAGAGTCTCATGCTGCTAAGCTGAGCTGCTGCCGGACTCGGGGATGAAAGCATGAGTCCAAACTGTGTGTGATATGCTGTGAAGCCATGTGCTCTGGCCGCTGTGCCACATCTGTCCAAGTAGTGTCAGCATGTAGTTTTAGCTACTTGGATGAACTTTTGTTTTGAACATTGTAGCTTGTGTATGGTACTTAGGTGGTGTTATAAAGGGAGTGTGAATGTAAATTTGCGCGTATCAAATCAAATCGTTATTTGTGAAGTACTAACTACTCACTCCTACGGGTCTAATGGTGCTGGGGGCGTAAGCTGAGATGCTGATGGACTAGAGGTAAAGCTGTTGAACTACTGACCCCTACCGGTCTGAAAGTGCTGGGTATGGGAATAAAGTGAGGTATTGCCTAGAGTGTCATGCTGGTAAATTGAGCTGCTGCTGGACTCAGGGATGAAACCGTGAGCCTAAACTGTGTGTGCTACGCTGTGAAGTCATGTGCTCTGGGTGCTGTGCCACACGTGTTCAACTTGTATATGGTGCTTAGGTGGTGTTGTATAGGGAGTGCGAAGGTAAATCAATATGGTATTTGTAAAGTGCAAACTACTCACCCTTATGTTTGAGTAGAGCCGGGGATCAAAGTGAGAGGTCTGTGCTGCAAAGTGAGATGGTCTGGCCGCTGCGCCACAGCTGTATGGAGAATACATTTTGGTGAGGGTCCGTGAGCTGCTATTATCTGACCCTAAAATAGCGAGCCTAAGTTGTAAGTTATAGGGTGGCTCTAAAAATAGCCCTTCTGTTCATTAGTTGGAGCTACTTGTAAGGGTTTCCCTGGTCTGTCAAATGTACTCCATCACTACTGTATATATCCGCCATATCAAAACGTATGTTCTTGTTGTAGATGGAGCCCATTTTGTGGTCTGTGAGGTATGCAGACACAGCTTTGTTGACTTTCTTCTGAGATTTTTCTATCTGAGGACAAAATTGTTTGGACCATTTCCACTTCTGTCTGTTTTAGAAAGTGTGTTGACAGAATACGTTGCATTTCTGACTTCTATGTGTACTTGAATATTAATAAAATTGGTTATATGGAAAATTAGAAAGACAGTTATAGAGAGAAGTTTTGAAAGCTAAAAGAATCAAGGAACTATTCTAATTTGCTCCATAGGAAGAGCATTTTGTGTTTTGCTTATAACTTTGGCGTCATTTGATGAATCTTCATGACATTTTGAAAATGAATTCTTTCTTCACATCAGCTCCT
Source organism: Lissotriton vulgaris (assembly GCF_964263255.1). NCBI lineage: Eukaryota > Metazoa > Chordata > Amphibia > Caudata > Salamandridae > Lissotriton > Lissotriton vulgaris. The sequence continues at coordinate 1,452,695,252 of NC_141685.1, forward strand.
ATGTTGAAAGTTTGAAGTGATTCGTCAAGGGGGGGGCAGAGAGAATAGGGGGTCCCAAAATGTGTTTTCTCCATGTTAAGTTCCATGGGAAAGTTTAGACAAGGCTACGGGTTAACAGAATTACCCCAAATTTGGCAGGGAGAAGGGTCTTAGTGTAGAAAGCATGCGTTTTTTTTATTTGGTTTGAATCTGTTCAGTAGTTTATAAGAATATATTAAATTTACAGATATCGATATTTGGGAATTCTGATTGGCTAAGGCGTTACGAGCAAGACCTTGCTGCTTATTGGCTGTGATGGTGTTGCAACTAGGAAGTGTTGGCCGCCATTTTGTGATTCCGTTAAAGCAAGTAAGGGTAAAAAAGGGCAAAGAAAATTAGCAAAGGAGGTTAGGAGCACTGTAAGCTTTGTGGGGGAGTGCAAAAATAAGTAGTAACTGTTACCGGTCTGAAAGTGTGGTGTTGCTCAGAGTGACACGGTGCTGATATGATATGGTGCTACACTCGGGTATGAAACCGAGAGTCTACACCGTGATGTAGCATATGTGTGCAAGTAGTGTTAGTAGGTGTTTATACCATGCATGGAGAGGGAAGCAAACTACTGACCGCTACTGTGTGTTGATAGTGTACCGGAAGCGGGAAGCAAAATAGTTACGCCTACTGGTGTGAAGACTTGGGGATGAAACCGAGGTGGGTGCTGTACAAGGATGGGCTCTGGTTGCTGTAGTATATGTGTGCAAGTAGTGTTAGTAGGCGTTTATACCTTACAGGGAGTGCGATGCGAACCACAGACCGGTACCGTGTGTTAATACTACACAGGAAGTCGGATGCAAAGAACTCACGCCTACCAGTGTGAAGACTTGGGGATCAAACCGAGCTGATTGCTGTAAGGTGATGGGCTCTGGGCACTGTAGGATATTAGCCGCTGTAGTATAAGTGTGTAAGTAGTGTTAGTATGCGTTTATAGTATATAGGGAGTGGGAAGCAAACTACTCACTTCTACTGGTGTGAAGACTCAGGGATTATACTGTGAGCCTAAATTGTGAGCTCATTGCTGTAAAGTGATGTGCTCTTGGTGATGTACCATACCTGTGGAAGTAGTGTTAGTTTGCGTTTATACAATATAGGGAGTGGGAAGAGAAAAACTTACCCCACCGGTGTCAAGGCTCGTGAATGAAACCATGAGCTCAGTGCTGTAAAGTCATGTGCTCTATGTAGTATTCCAATGTAAGTCATAGTAGAATGTTAGTATGCAATTATACTAGAATCTAAGTATGTAATGTTAGAATGTAGGGATGTCATAAGGGGAACCTTGCAGAGTTTGTACACGGTGCTGGAGAAGACGGTTGCCTTGCTGTCTGCACCTGTTGGCGGCTGTTTCAGGTGTCTTGTTTTTCTGTAATAAATCAACTTATTGGATTCACTGCTGTCTGCCTCTTCACTACTTAATTTGTCGACGAGCAGGAGAAGGTAAAAAGAAAGCACCACTCACAATATTTCAAAATTGCTTGCTTTGTGCTGAAGACCTGTCTTCTTCATGTAGCTCTTTCTACTCATGCCAGGGTTGTCGGCTCATTGAACTGTCATCTGACTTCGGGTAGGATTAACATTTTTAAATTTTGCGCTTCCTCTGCTTCTTCACTACATTCTGGTCGCTGTACTACACGTGTGTAAGTAGTGTTAGTATGCATATATACTAACAAATGCATCATGTTTCCTAGGGAGAGCGGAATGTCAGGCGGTGCTCATACAATGTCCTAGGGTGTGCATTTGTAGGGCATTTGTGTTTGCTATTAGAGGGCTGGGGTTTGGCTTCCACCCTCTGATATCAAATACTTGTTTGACTTCTTGAAGCAAGAGGAGGAAAACCTTGTATCGCTTTAATAGAGGGGATGCGGATGCGGATGGTAAAAATGGAGAGAAAAAAAGAAACAAAAAAAAGCGGGGTCTCACCCGTTCTTTTAAATGAGGCCCCTGGTTGGTAATGTTCTGTGGCCAATCCAATTATTATATTGCAGGGTCTCTGTAGGACTGGGGATCTTAATGTCATATGTAAATTTGGCGCGGAAGGGCACAGAGACATTTTGCAGCTTAGGGGACCACCGCCTTCCCGGGTATTGTTTACTAATTGTTTGGGGGGTTTGAGGCCAACTGAAGTCCAGGGATCGCCACACTCTGGGGCTTTATTTAACTATGCAGGATGGGCCTTGGTAGTCCCTGAAGCGTCAGTGGTCCTAGGCAGTGCCTTATTTGTTTGGTAATCACATGGGCAGTACTTATGGTGTTATAAAGTGATACACTCATAGAACTCTTGCAGTTGTAGATTTACCCAGGCTCAGTTAGATTATGTTTGGTAGGTGCACGGTAATATTAGAAAAGTTTGTCCTTAAAATCTCCTATTAACAGATGATTTTCACAAAAAATAAAAAAACAAGTGTTGTCAGAAAAAGAAGACGTATACATTCAGTTATTTATTTGAAAAAAAGTACCCTTTATTAAAACATAAATAAATCGAAACAAAAGTTTAATGGAACAAACAGTATAATATAAAAATCGTGGGTTGGACTTCAGTGGAAGCAGTGTAGAAAACCTGCAAGCCAAAAATGAAACATACGTATGTGTGCTATGTGGAAGAGGTGAAGAAAGGTAGTCCAAATGAAAGGACAATAGTGAGAACGGAAGGGAGTGGGAGTGGGTGGAAGGGAGAAGGGGAGGGAGAGTCAAAAGAAGATAGGGAGGAGGAGACAGAGCATCAGCCTACTGTACCCAGCCCTTAGTGTTTACTCTCCCGTCACCTGTTAGTCTAGGACGCCTGGATCCGCGAGAAAGAGTGTAGTTCAGCAAGTCCTTCAAAATGAAACACATGAGGCCAGAGATTAGGGGCCATATTATCAAGGAACGGCAATACCATTATCGCCGCTTTAGCGGCAGAAAACTGCTGCTAAAGTGGCAATAAGGGGTTGATAATATGCCCTTGTGAATTCCCATAGAAGCCCAGGTTCTGGTGTGAAGTTTCCTGCAGCTAAAGCGGCGATAATGTTATCGCCGTTCTTTGATAATATAGTCCTACATTATTAGCTATTGGAAAATCGCTTGCATGCACCTGTGCACCCAGGGTGCACACCCCAGCCCCTTCCCCCGCACTGTGCTCAATTGTAGGTCTTGCACACCGAGGCTTCATTGCTCACTTGCCACTACCGGTGTATCCCACGACATGTTGGTGCAAGCTCCGAGTCCGGGGTACGTTTGTACAGTAGACCAGGTCTTCGGTCGGGACGGTGTCTTGATACCATGATGGAAGGTGTCAGAATGCCCAGGGCATCATTGCGGCTTCAGCTCCCGCTCTGCCCTTCTTGAGGCAATCAATTGAATGTCTGAAAAGGGAGAAATAATGTAATGGTGGAAACGTCTGGAGGTAAATGAAGGTTTATTTCAAGCTTGATAGAAAACAGGAGTTGATCCATCCTTCGTTTTTGAAGTACGATCTACCAACTGTTAGTGGTAATCTTGGTTCAAAGAGGAGTTAGAAAGCTCAAGAATTCACACAGTTAAATAATAATACGTTATACGAAGGTTTATATAGAAAGGAACAGAGCGCATGCTAGAAGCATAATGTGCACGTGTAATGCAATGGCGGAAGCCTGTGTACATGTACACTTAGTAACGAGCTCACTACAGTGCCCTAAAAGCCAACGCTACGCGTCTGTAGGGCATGATGCACAGCAACATCGCTTTTTTGCACGTGCGCACTCAGGGTGATGCACCCCACCCCTCCCGCAGCATCGCGCTCAACAGGTGTTTGTAAGGCAGTGCTGCCTGCAGGCTCAGGCCTACAGTATGGTACAGCAGGTCCTTAAAATGAGCCAGAGATGTGACTGAATGAGGTCAGAGATCACATCATTACACACAGCAACATCGCTTATTTGCACATGCGCACTCAGGCTGATGTATCCTACCCCTCCCGCAGCACAGCGCTCAAGAGGTGTCTGTAGGGCAGCGCTGCCCGCTGACTCAAGCCTACAGTACGGTCCAGCAGGTCTTTAAAATGAGACAGAAATGAGACTGAATCCGGTCAGAGATCACATCATTATGCACGGCAACATCGTTTGTTCCCACCATCTCAGCCAGGGTGATGCACCCCACTCATCCCGCCACACCGCTCTCAATCGGAGGCCCTGTGCACCCAGGCTGCTCTGCTTACCTGCTTTCATTGTTGTGTGAGCAAACACTACGGGCAGCAGTGCTCACAATTCAGATGCAGTGATGATTGCAGGATGGTGTACATCTCATGGATCACTTTCGTAGACGACAGGCTGTAGTGCTCATAATTTAGAGCCCGTGTTGATGGCCAGGTTGTTGTACACCTCTTGGATCCCTTTTTTGTTGTTGCGCATTGTGATATGCGAGGTGGATGCAGCCATATCACCTGAGGCAGTGTGGAAGAAGAGGGACTTGGATTGTCATGGTTATCCTATTTATACAGACGCAAAGTGGGCTGGGCTTGCATACGCCAGGCCAGTGAATAATTATTCCTGGGGCCTGGGCGTTGTTCAGTTAATGTCTGACTGAAATTATGTGTGCTTCTTTTGTAGTTTTGACCTCCCAGAGTGTTCAATTTAGATCAGTGTAGACTGTGTCGGGAGGGTGGAAACTATTGTTAATGTTTGAAAAGATTGAATGGTGAACATTATATGTCGCTGTCAAGGTTGTGGCTTTGCGCAGACAAGCATGTCAATGGTGTGCTGTATGATTAAAAGTGTTGCTATCGTGAAGCGTATACATGTGAATGTGGTCAGATGGAGGGAGGATCAGCAGTGAGGCTATGTCATACACAGTGATAACACTCATTACACTCAAGGAATACTTGTCAAATGTGAATCTGAAGGTCTCACATATAACACATTAGTATATTGGTAAAGCCTGACAAAAGAGCGTACAGCAAAAGAAATCTATACATTGTTGTTTATTGTTTGTCACATGTGATCTAGGATGTACACTCCGCCTGTTGGTCCTGATACTTCTTAGATCCGCGAATACCCAGGCCGAAAGGGAGCACAACAATGTGCACACACACACACACACACCAGGGGCATCGTGTAACACATTTTTTTTTTAATGGAACATTTGAGATGCATGGCAATCACACATGGAAGGCTACTGTACAGATCATGAATATTGATCAAGATGATTGTTGCATGTTGTGTGTAGTATAAGATATGTGTATACAGCAAAAAAACTTTTCAAAAAACCTCTCTAAGCAGAAGATTTGTCTCTCATCAAACGCTGTAGAGAGAATGAGTAAAATGGGTGGGGTCGTCCAACTGTTACAATGGGAAATGTTATGAAGCAATCAAATGCTTTTTTTTAAGGTCACTTGTCAATCGCGCACCAAGAGCGCAAGGAGGCTGCACCCGACCCGAGTTTGCCAAAATATATTTATCATAATATAAGTTTATTACAGTTAGAAATTTATAAAGGTTTGAAATATTTTAGATTATTGCTTGCTCGCATATACAGTTTAAAGTTATTTAGATATACTTTTGAGACCAACAAAAAGAGGGAATGGCGTACCTGGCGCGACACCATTCATCTGTAACACAGGGCCTGGCAGCGTGTACATGTCGCATACGCAACTACCAGCGGGCGCGACCCCATACGTACATGACGCAACGCGTGGCTTGGTACTGTGTACCCGCCGGATACCAAAATAGCAGCTGGGGTGACTTCATGCTTATATGATGTTACGCGGGATGTGGTGCCACAAAGTCATCGGATATGAAATGTGCATCATTTACGAGTTTTGCAATTTGGCGGATAGTATTCGCGTGGTGATGGAGCTTAGTACGCTATTGGTATGGAGTGCAGTTTTCTCCATAAATATTTTTGGGGGAAGATATAAAACATGACGCTGTTGAGGCCTGGGAACACCCAGGTCTGGGAAACACACTGTCTTGTCTCTAAGGTTTCAACTTTTTCGTATCAATTTGAACAGATATGTGAAGAATAAAGAATGTAATTCCTACCAAACGACACATGATCCTTTAAACAAGAGAGTTATATTTAAAGCACTTCTTGTGATAGGTATAATTGAAGCAAAAGTAAAACGTTGGCAGCATACAATTACCAAGACATTCTTTTACGTGAAAACAATGTGAGCATAATACTTGAAGTATTCAGCTTAACAAAAAATCCCAATGCATTTCGGGTTCTATAAAAACCCTTCTTTAGGGGTATAATTCAAGTAAATATTTAACAAGAAGATGGTGTGTGGTTTAGTTCCTTCAGGCGGACTCTACAACTTAAACAAGAGAAAACAGTACAATGACGTTTACTATTTGAAAGGTACGTATGAAATACATGTCAAGAATAGGATTTGCACATGAAGAGAAGTGAAAGCCCCAGTGTAGAAGATTGGAAAGGTCAAGCTGAAAAAAGGGGTGCTCCCTTACGTTTTGGAAAATGTAAACCAAATAGTCTTAAGTTCACAGACCTGAAAACATGACAACCATTTTGTGAATGCAGGGAAATATTTTTTGAACAAGAGCCCCTTAAAGTTCGCAATGCATAACATCATGTTGTTGGAACTTACTGAATTTTGTCTGTTTAACAATATCTTTATTTTCCAGGGAGAATTGTTCAGGCAGGTTTCGGGCACCACAATGGGTACCTGCTTTGCCCCCAGCAACGCAAACTTGTTCGTGGGCTGGTGGGTGGAGCAGGTGGCCTGGTCCTCTAGTAACGAGCAATGGACAGAAAAATAGTGTTGTGGTATAGATACATAGACAAATTGTTTATGGTGTGTAGGGACACTGTCAGTGAGGCACAAGAGTACATTGCACTATTAAATAACAATGATGTCAATTTACAATTTACTGGCAAAATTAGTTTGGTGGCAGCAAACTACTTGGACCTTAGTCTAGAAACAATAGACGGCAAGCTCACCACTGCCCTGTTCAGAAAACTAACTGTGGGCAACAGTACGCTTCATGCATCAAGTGGACATCCAAGGAAACTAGTCAACAGTATCCCTTATGTGGGGTTCCTTAGGCACAGACGGAACTGCTCAAAAGATTGTGATTTTGACTCAGCAGTACATGGCAGCTTCACACGATTCCTGGCTGTGGGTTATGATGCTGAACTTCTAAGGAGCTCTCTGACTAAAGTGAAAACACAATCTAGATATGATTTACTGAAACAGAATCGACCTACAAAGACAAATGGTCAATTTAGAATGATTACCACATACTCAGAAGACACAGAAACACTCAGAAACATCATGAGAAAGAACTGGCATGTCTTAAAAACGGATAACATCATTGGGGCCGATATTCCAGCAGGTCCATTAATAACTTATAGGAAGGCACGTTCTTTAAAATATAGCCTTGTACATAGCCGCTTGGAAGCTTTACCATCAAGACAAGGAAAGCTAATGGATATGAGGGGATTTTATCCTTGTGGTAAATGTAAGGCTTGTGCCTTCAGCAAGAGGGTCCTCTCATATAAGATCAGTGGACAGAAAGAGAATAAGAAAATCAACAAATCTATGACACGTCTAACCACACATGCAGTTTATTTCTTGATTTGTCCCTGTGGACTTCGGTACATAGGGAGTACAATACACAGCGTTAAACCTAGAATACTGGGGCACATGCGGGCTATTACAAAGAAGGACTTAAGTTACCCCGTAGCACGCCATTTTGCTATCAAACACAGCAGTAACAGGGACATGTTACAATACTTCAGTATAGACTGTGTGCCATTAAATGCAAGGGGTGGTGACAGAGTTCTGAAATTGAGAAGACTGGAGTTGTGTTATATAATAGATTTGCAGACTAAATGGGTTGAATGGTGAGGAGGAACTGACTGTTCATTTAAGAAACTGATATATTTTTCACTGTATTTTTTACTGTTCATCAATTTTGCAGAGAAAGTTTGACATCGATGATTGTATTCTTATTCAGCCCCTTTTTGTCCTTCCTTTTTTTTTGCTTTAGGAACATCACTACTTTAGCCGATATACGGCGAAATTTATGGAAATAGAGGGCTCACTGTGCAGCCTTAACAATAGGCTGCAATTGCAGATCCAGGGCAAGATTTTCGCTATATCATGGTTAAACTTACATGTTTCATGTGAATGGATGAATTATTCAAAATGTCAGGCGTATTTACCGTTTTTTACACATAGAATGATTTGAAGCATGTTATATACTCGTAACGATAGAGATACACTCTTAAAGATGATGCACTCTTCACGTGATAGTGCCTTGTTGATTTCCATGCATCTGCATTGAGCACTTTAAAATTGGTGGCTGTTAGCGTTTTATGTAAATCACACTGACAAAGGAAATTACTCCGAAATGCGTCTGAAATAAAAAAAACATTGCTGCTATCTGAAGCCCTGCGAGTGTTGTTTCTTTTTCTATGTACTAGAAAGGATTTGGAGCGTGAATATATATATATATATATATATATATATATATATATATATATATATATATATATATATATATATATATATATATATATATTCAATGAAAAAACCATTGGTTTTAGGCCATATATAGTTAGGGATTTGCATTTACAAAACCTTATTTTACTCGCATAAAACCATTGAAATTCCATATATAGTTATAAGCGCTAACTATACATCGCGCACCCGCAATCCACTGCTGATGATGTCACATATTACATCATTCATGACATGGTTAGTGACATCACTGATGACATCACTGATGACATCTCAAATGACATCACTGATGGCATCACTGATGACAACATGCAGTGACTGTATGTTTCTGTAAAGTTAAAATATCTCTTACATATTGAAGAATGAGTGGATATATAAGTGTCTGGATGAAGGATTTAGTAGGTGCATGACTGACTGTATGAGTGAGTGATTAAATGTGTCTCACTGAGTGCATGGGTTAGTGACTAAACTGTCTTAATTTGTGCATCATTATGTCTGTTGTTCTGTAAACTGTTGCATGTGTTGATAAGTAGCTATATGAGTAACTATATGGGTTATTGATTGGTTGCCCAAGTATTTGTATGGGATACTGAGTGTGTGTGTAGGTGGCTGGGAGGTGTATGACTCTGTGCATAGATGTGTGAGCAGTTGATTCACTAGATGTATGGTTTCAAAAGTGCATGTGGAAACAGCTGTATGGGCGGTTGACTGTGTGCATGAGTGCATTGGTGAGTGAATGGATATCTCAGTGCTACATGTCAAAGTAAGTACATATGTAAAACACAGTACATGTGAGAGTTGACATATATAAATAACTGTGCATAAGAGCCAGTGAATGTGTGAGTGGCTGTATGGATCATTGTGAACTTGTATCAGGGATTGTATAATAGAGTAAATATGTGTTAGTATATGTTTGAATAAGTAAAGTTTGTATAACTGTATAGTTGAGGAAATGGAGGTGTGATTGATTCTTTGCATGACTGACTAGGTGTGTGAGTAACTCCATGGATGAGTGACAGTCTGTGAGTGTCTGTTTACACTGATTGTATCTAAGGTTATATTAGAGTCTGAAGAGGTTCATCGTATTATCACATGAATGATATCATCAGTGATGTTATCAGTCATGTCAAATGAGATGTTTTCAGTGATGTCATCAGTGATGTCATTTGAGATGTCATCAGTGATGTCATCAGTGATGTCACTAACCATGTCATGAATGATGTAATATGTGACATCATCAGCAGTGGATTGCGGGTGCGCGATATATAGTTAGCGCTTATAACTATATATGGAATTTCAATGGTTTTATGCGAGTAAAATAAGGTTTTGTAAATGCAAATCCCTAACTATATATGGCCTAAAACTAATGGTTTTTTCATTGAATTTTCAAGGTTTTGTAAATGCAAATTCCTAACTATATATCCACTATAACCTATGGTTTTTTCTGTGAATTTCATTGGTTTTTTAATAGCAAATATGAAAAGCTTTAAAATGTCAAGTACGTGATAGATAAAAACATTTTCGTATTTATGCACGCTGATGTGCTTTGAACGCTGCACCCCCCCCTCCCCTCTTTTGTCTTAGTAGTACTCTCTCTTTGCAGATAGTGAACGGTAGTTAACACAAGCCTTTGCCCCCGTTGTAATCCATCGTGCCTGCTTGTCTCTCCATTTGATTGATTGTTGTCCAAGCATTTACTGTTTTAGAATTGGTTCTCTTTGGATCATTCTCTATTTACAAACAAGCACAAAGTCGCAATACTCTGTTTAGTCTTTGCAGATAGTGAAAAATCGTGTAAAAAAAATAAAAGTAATCGAGCAAAATCAGTAGGCCACTAATTGGATCTCTTTTTGACCTCGCTAAAATAGAAATATTAGGAACAACCCTTCATGAGAAATACGAAAATAGTGAGATGAACTGAGCTCCACACCATGAGGGCTGTAAGACAGCTCGGCTCCATCACCCATCCCGCACAAAATAACGACAAACCCTATGCAAATATTAAAAATATAGACAACACACCAGCAAAGAAACAGGGTAAAACATTTTATTAAAAAACTATTTACATAACGTTGGTTTATAAGATGATGTCAGTAGTGGACCGATGTGTGAATAGATCGAAAGCAGCACAAGGCTCCAAGATCCGGATGGCAAGCTCCTGGATGTTGGGTGCCATAGTTTAGAGTTCTGAATTTGAGCCTTTTTCAATGCCTGTGCTTTGTTGAATCAAAATGGCGGCTTGACACAAAGCTGACTCAAGCGTTGCTACTGATGCTATGCAGACCAAAACTGGTTTTCAGTTTGTACATTTTTCTAGATTTTTCAATCCAAGTTTGGTTGACTTTGTAGAACGATGGCTTCAAATTTTCAACATACGGTGTGGTGGCGCTGACTGGGAGGGGGCGCTTCGCTCCTGCCCCCTCCCCAAGTAAGATTTTCATACGTGAAAGTACGTTAATGGTTTTGGTCCCTGAGATGCTTCGATGTCACTGCCATTCTCAAATGGCATAAGTTCTGGATGTTGGGTGCCATAGTTAAGAGTTCTGAGCAGTGCTTGTAACACTGTCTGAAGCTTATTTCCACCTACTGCAGCTTCACTATTCTCAAAGTAAGTGAGTGTCGTTTGTGGATCTGACTGCATTAGAAAACAATGTGATATGTTAGCTTCCTAAACAGCTTGACGGAGGCCCCTGAGGGGCGGTGTGATGGCCATGGACTCGGAGAAGACGCTTGGCTCCGACACCCTCCCCAAGTCTTATAGCACTGGTGTAGCCTGAGATCGCCCCCGACATAGGCGGCCGGCTCCCGGGGTCCGGCAGAACTTTTTGCCTTTTGATGACTCTTCAATTCTGGACCTTGTCCCACAATCCGTTTGACCTGAAGACAAGCTGTAGTGGGGCGCCCCTTTACCGTTTTAGTTGCCATTCCGCCCGCTTTTGCTACACTGTGCCTCTTCCGCCATTCAGCTGTTTACCGCCCGCTCTTGCGACTACAGCGTCTCGCTCATCATGTAGTTGAGTTGCTCCCGCTCTTGCGGTGCAGCGATAGGCGGCTGCCACAGGACTCTCAAAATGGCGGCCGGCTCTTCGGTTTTGGGCCTGGTCCACTAAAATGGCCCTGGGACACCTTGGAACTCGGACGCTTCCCTGATAGGGCTTGGGTCCCATTCTCGAAAAGCGTCCCCTCAGCCGTGAAGATTCTACAAACGTCTTGGGGGCCTCCGACTCCCGCAGGCTTCTGGTGGGGAGCAGCTGCCATGATTGCTCGTGGAATGGCCACGACGGAGCTACGAGATGGTAGTGGTCTCATGCTGACGCCAGCTTTTGTCTGAAACATCCAGAAACACTGTAGACTACCAATTTGATCAGTTCCGGTAGCGCCCCAACATGACCCGGAAGAGAAGAACTTGCCCTCCCCTCTTTGACTGATGGTTCTTGTTGCCTGTCCCCTCTGTTGTCATTTAACATAACTTTTTGGACTACTGAAAGGGGTTGTGTTCTGAACGCTGGTTGGTGGAGACATTTTGACTATATTCTTGACCTACGTTGTCGCGTAATGCGTTGTATGACACGCCGCGTTAGCGCACCCGGAAGTGATCCGAGGCGCGGCGCGCAGCGCGTAACGTAAGCATAACAAGTCATGTGACTTGTTAATAAAACTTTTCATTGGTTCATTTTACTTTTGTTAATTTAATGATGAAGAGCTTGGTCATATGACCTAAAAATTACGCTTTTTATTGTTTTCGAACAATATTTTTTTTCAAACATATGTTATAATATTCCAGGCTAATGTACTTTCCCGGAAAATTTACAACTGTCTTGCAAGTAAAATATATTCCTTTTTCGAGAAAAAGGGCGTTTCTTCCTTCCATGACGGAGCCGTTGAGTAAAAGAGATTCGGCCTGCTGTCTTAGTCGCCGATACGCCTGATTATCAGATTCTTATCGATCACTTTATGTTGCAGACATGAAAAACACAACTGCCCTTGACCATTTATCTTTACTGCATTCCTACATATTATACCTTTTATCCGTCATGTAATTGGACTGCTTTATTTCACTTGCCTTTTACTGATTCGAAAACAGTGACTAAAAGTAAAAACTTTACCAATGTAAATACTACTACCGTGTTTTGTTTTAAAAACCTTTATTGTGAAAATGTCAGTATACAAATACAGGCCTATAACCACGTGGGCCGGCCACGGAGCAAACTGAAATCGTATATGATGAGGAGACATTTACACTGTAGAGGAACGTAACGAGCGGGCCATTAGGTTGCAAGAACTAAGGTGTCTAACAGTTGCGGAATCGGTGGACATACATTTTGTAATTAAAATAGGACAGGGCCACTTACAATAACATTTTCTAGATATACATTTGCGGGCAAGGAGTTACGAGTCCCATTTATACCGGCGCCATTTTGGGCGAGGCCGGGCAGGTCCAAGATATAGTCAAAATGTCTCCACCAACCATCAGCCAGACCAGAACCCCTTTCGGCCCTTTATGCTACAAGATGGTGTCTTCCATTCAGAAAATATTGTTGGCAGCATTTTGAAAGGAAACAGAAACAGCCGTTCTCCTAGTGAGTTTCACATTGTTACATTTAGGAAGAATGTTGAAGAGTAGTATGTGGAAAATCTGAAGCCATTTTTCTACAAACTCTCAATCAGACTTGGATGGAAAAAAAAAACCTGAAGAATGTACAAACTGAAAACCAATTTTTGTCTGTATAGCATCAACAGTAACGCTTGAGTCAGCTTTGTGTCAAGCCGCCATTTTCATTCAATCAATAGCGTCCCCCTGCACACATTCAGGGACCTGGTCGTGTCTTCAGATGAAACGGATTGTAGGAAAAGAAGCAGAAAGGAAAAGGAAAAAAGTTCCGCCGGACCTAGTGAAGCTGCAGCAGGTGCAAATAAGCTCAGAACTCTCAACTGAGGCACTCAACATCCAGGACTTGCCATTCGGATCTTGGCGCCTTGTGCTGGTTCCGACCTATTCACACATCGGTCCACTACTGACATCACCTCATAAGCCAACGGGGCACCCCACGCCGACTTTCGGCGCAGCATTGTAGGATGGCCACACCAGTGCGGCAACTTGCTGGACACAACATCGGGGCCATCCAGATCTCGGCGCGTTCGACTCACTGTACCGCAACAGTGACCGCAATTCAGCTGGACACGCCGTCTTTCGGCGCAGCATTGTAGGATGGCCACACCAGTGCGGCAATTTGCTGGACACCACCTCGGTGCCATCCGGATCTCGGCGCGTTCGAGTCACTGTACCGCAACAGTGACCGCAACTCAGCTGGACACGCCGTCTTTCGGCGCAGCATTGTAGGATGGCCACACCAGTCCGGCAATTTGCTGGACACCACCTCGGTGCCATCCGGATCTCGGCGCGTTCGACTCACTGTACCGCAACAGTGACCGCAACTCAGCTGGACACGCCGTCTTTCGGCGCAGCATTGTAGGATGGCCACACCAGTGCGGCAATTTGCTGGACACCACCTCGGTACCATCCGGATCTCGGCCCGTTGTGCTGCCTTCGGCCTATTCGCACATCGGTCCGCTACTGACGCCGCCTCACGTGCCAACGGATTTTCTACGCTTTTTGTAGCCCTATGCCGCATAACAGGTCATGTGACTTGTTTATAAAATTTTTCATTGGTTCATTTTACTTTTGGTTTCCTAAAGATGGAAGGCTTGGTCATATGACCTAAAAATAATACTTTTCATTGGTTTAGAACATTTTTTTTTCCCAAACGATGAAAGCCCCACCTTGTTTCTGGATCATTCAGACTGAAGCTGGCGTCAGCATGAGAGCACCACCATCTCGTGGCTCCGTCGTGGTCATTCCGCGAGCAATCATGGCAGCCGCTCCCCACCGGAAGCCTGCGGGAGTCGGGGCCCCCAAGACTTTTGTAGAATCTTCACGGCTGAGGGGACGCTTTTCGAGAATGGAGCCCAAGCCCTAGCAGGCAAGCGTCCGAGTTCCAAAGTGTCCCAGGGCCATTTCACTGGACCAGGCCCAAAACCGAGGAGCCGTCCGCCATTTTAAGAGCCATGTGGCAGCCGCCTATCGCTGCACTGCAAGAGTGGGAGCAACTCAACAACATGGTGAGCGAGACGCTGTAGCCGCAAGAGCGGGCGCAACTCAGCTAGATGGCCGCCACCTGGGGAGGCCCGTTCACGCCGCCTCCCCCACCCCCGGGCCGCCGCACGCCAATTTTCGGAGCAGCATTGTAGGATACCAAAACCAGTGCGGCAGTTTACTGGACATCACCTGGGTGCCTGTCGTACATGTTGTGTCAGCCATGTGACACTGGACACAGACCGCTACTGACGAGGCCTCCCCCCGCACCACCCGGGACGCCCCACGCTGTTTTTCTGTGCTGCATTGTAGGATCCCTAAACCAGTGCGGCACCCAGGCGACATCACCTGGGTGCCGTCCAGAACTCTGCACGTTGTGCTGCCTTGGGACTATTCGCACAAAAGACAGCTTCTAACCATTGTTGCTTTTTGTGTTGAAAAATGTTTAAATGTTTTTAGTTTTTGTTCCGTTCGTTAAAGTTAATAGTTAATAAAGTTTTATAATCTTACTTTGTTGGAGTGTTATCTATTTTTTTAAAAACGGGTGAATGGGGCCTTGAATCGGGTTATTGTCAAGTGTGGGCTTTGGAAGTGTGCTGCTGCAGGATCGGACATTTCAAACTCAAATGCACGTTCTTTTTCTTACCTTTCCGAAGCATGGAGCGCAATAGCAGGCAGAGAAAGGGTGATGCACGTGTTGAACACTACCTGACCTGGCAAGTTGCTGGCAGTGCCCCCCCGCCCGCTCCTGAAAGAGGGCACACACACACACCGCCGCTCCGAGTACTTCACAAATCTTTAAAAGACCATGCGCTTGTTCATGAGGCTTAAATGGTTTATCACCTCTTCTAGAACCCCTGCATCGACCCTCTGACGTTTCCTGGAAAAATTACCATGTAACACAATACCAAGCCCTGTCAGCTAAAACCCCCAAGGAATCGTGGGGCATATTATCAAGGGGGTTTATCTCCGCTTTTTTGGCTTTAAAAGCCATGAAAGCGGAGATAAAATTATCTCCCTATTACCAAGCTGTCGCTAACACCAGTTAGTGACAGCTAAAAGGAGATAGCGACCATCTTGGGCCCCGCTTTGCATGTCAGTGATACTTATCACTAATGACATGCAAAGTGGCGTGCCAAGATGTTAGCGACTGGAAACAGTCCCTAACATCGCTATCTTCTATTACCAACTTTTGGAGATATTCGCGCTAAGCGCGAATATCTCCAAAATCTAACACCTGCCCTGAGCAGTTCTTAGCCATGTTATCCAATGGGAGGTGGATAACATGGCTAAGAGCATTTGCTCGATAATACATGAATATCACTGACTTTTCTGCGATAATAGCAAGGTTTATCTGCGATAAAAATCGCCGATGTGCGGCGATAATTTTTGTCTCTAAACAAGTTAGAGACAAAAATTATCGCTAGTTGTTCGTAATATGCCCCCGGGTTTTTGCTTGCAGAAATCGGGAGGCGGGAGACTAGCACTGAAATCAGTAGTCACACGCCTGAATCGGGAGGATTGGCATGTCTGAATTCTCTACAGCTGGGGCCATAAACTACATCCGCAGGGGTAGGTGATAGCCTGGGACCAGCCTGGCATCTAAAATGGCTGCCGTGCACGACAAAATTGTGGCATTGGAAAAAAGGCAAGATGGCGCAGCCGCTGGAAGAGATGTATCAACATATATCAGCCTCCTCAGCCACCCTCAGGAAACATAGGGGATTAGGATACGTCTCCCGCACCCCCTTATACCTAGTACTTTAATTAACGAAGCACAAAATGGCGAATTCCCGTTTCGCTACCAGTTTGCGGCCCAGTTCGCGGCCCGTGAAGCGCTTCTACCGTGAAAAATCATTTTTTTTTCTTTTCCCCACGGGACCCTTTAATAACCCCAACAACATTCCTAGGGGGTCAAGAGGGGGATACCTTGCCCCCTTTCATTAAATTCCCCCTTAGTTTTTCACCTCTTCTTCTCTCTCGATCCTACCGAGAGACAAGATGGCGGCCGCTCCGGACTGTCACGCAGCAAAAAAAAAAAAGCTCACGCACAGCCGCTGGAAGAGATGTATCAACATATATCAGCCTCCTCAGCCACCCTCAGGAAACATAGGGGATTAGGATACGTCTCCCGCACCCCCTTATACCTAGTAATTTAATTAACGAAGCACAAAATGGCGAATTCCCGTTTCGCTACCAGTTTGCGGCCCAGAGCGCGGCCCGTGAAGCGCTTCTACCGTGAAAAATCATTTTTTTTTCTTTTCCCCACGGGACCCTTTAATAACCCCAACAACATTCCTAGGGGGTCAAGAGGGGGATACCTTGCCCCCTTTCATTAAATTCCCCTTTCGTTTTTCACCTCTTCTTCTCTCTCGATCCTACCGAGAGATAAGATGGCGGCCGCTCCGGACTGTTTAGAATGTTGACAGACACCGGAGAGCCAATCAGCTTTCTGCGCGCAAAGTTCCGAAACGCGAAAAGTAAGCGGACCGGATCGCTGCCCGGAGCGCTGTTACAGATATATATCTTGATTTAAACGTTAATTTCTCAAAATCCACTGAAGCACATATATTGAGACCTAGCAAAGGCACATCGGGCTAACAGTCCCTACAATTTTGCCAAGTTTCGTGCAAATCCATTCAGCCGTTCGAGCTAAAAGTGAGTCCAACCGCCCTATGGAAAACTCAATGCAAAAAACGCGTTTTGGGACCCCCCTTTTTTCTCAGCCCCCCCTTGACGAAACCCCACCAAATTTTCAGGGGCTGCTCAGAAACAAAATGTGCCATTTTCCTGAAAATTTCAGCCGATTCCGTGCACAAACGCCAAAGTTATTAGACATAGAAATTTCAGAAATCCCATAGACAAATAATCCTAACTATATATACCTACTGGCGATAGCGTCAAGGTGTATTGAAGAATAAGTGAGTGTATGAGTGTCTGAATGGATGATTTAGTGGGAGCATGACTGACTGTAGAAGTGAGTGATTTAACATATCTTAGTGAATGCATGGGTGGATGACTAATCTGTGTGAATTTCTATATCAGTCTGTCAGTTGCTATGTAAGGGGCTGCTTGTGTTGATAAGTAGTTACATGAGTGTTATATGGGTTAATAATTGGTTGTCTGAGTACCTGTATGGGTGCCTGAATGTCTGTGTGGGTGGTGGTGTGGGGTTGTGACTCTCTCCATGGATGTGTGAGTAGGTGATTCACTGGGTGTATGAGTTCATAAGTGTGTGCACAAGGGGCTGTATGGGTGAGTGAGTATGAGTGTGGCTGTGTTGGTGAGTGAATGGAAATCTCAGTGGTATATGTGTGGCTAACTACATATTTGAAAGGAAGTATATGTGAGTGTTGGAGTATATAAGTGACTATATGTGAGAGTGAGTGATTGTGAAATTGGCTGTATGGATGAGTGTGTGTTTGTGTAAGTGGAGGATAAGTATCTGTTAGTACCTATATGAATAAGTGAGTTGGTTTGTGTATAACTATATAGTTGAATAAATGGCAGTGTGATTGATTATTTGGGTGACTGACTAGGTGAATGATGTATGGTGTGTGAATGTCTGTATGGGTACATGAGTGCATGTACCAGTTGCTGTATTGATGAGAAACTACATGAATGAGTGACTGTACAGGTGAGTGAGTGGATGTGTGTATAGATGTATGGATCAGTGAGTGGGTATGTACTGACTGTTGTTGGTGTGTCTATGGTTTCGAGAATGGTAGGCTGTATTTTAGAGTGGGTGTATGAAAGGTTATATAAGGGTATGAGGAGGTGCTTCAGATATTAAGCGGTTAATGTCAACCGTGATTTCATTTGAGCTGTCATCATTGATGTCACTGACCATGTCATGACTGATGTAATATTTGACATCATCAGCAGTGCATTGCAGGGGCATGAGTTATAGTTAGCTCAGCTAATTATAAAGACTGAATCTCCCTGGTTTAGTAAGAATGAAATATCAGCCCAACTATAATGTCCCTGAAATCTGGGGTTTTTCCAGTGAATATGTAAGGTTTTCTAAATGGTAATTACTAACTATAATGTCCCTGAAACCTTTGTTTCTTTCAGTGAATTTCTAAGGTTTTTTAAATGCGAATTTCTAACTATGCCTACATAGGTAGGACATGTGCAGACAGAGGGTGAAAGGCTCAGAAAGAAGCAAGAGAAGTTTAGAATGAATTTCCCTGGTTTAGTAAGAATGAAATATCAGCCCAACTATAATGTCCCTGAAATCTGGGGTTATTCCAGTGAATATCTAAGGTTTTCTAAATGGTAATTACTAACTATAATGTCCCTGAAACCTTTGTTTCTTTCAGTGAATTTCTAAGGTTTTTTAAATGCTAATTTCTAACTATGCCTACATAGGTAGGACATGTGCAGAAAGAGGGTGAAAGGCTCAGAAAGAAGCAAGAGAAGTTTAGAATGATGCAAGAGAGCTTAGAAAGGGGAATAAATGTGCAGAAAGAAGCACGAGAAATGTAGAAAGTGGCACCACAAGTCCAGAAAGAGGAAGAAAGGTACAGAAAGAAGACAGAGACATCCAGAAAGATCCAACAAAGGTGCAAAAAGAGTCTTAGTTCGGCTGTACCTTTCCACAGATTAATACAAAGTAGCATAATCACAAATTCTTCTCCCAAGATGTCTTAAAGCTCACTTTTCTCCTGAGGGATCACTATTCATGGACTGCTCAGAATGTTAGGCCTACCAATTTTAAAACTGCAATCCTAACCAAATCACTGTTATAAGTCGCACTAAGTTTGTGAAAGTGTTTTTGCTTTCACTTAGTGACATGTTACATAAAAATAAACATAGAATTAATCGAACACAAAGAAGCAACAGAGGTGCAGAAGGCAACAAGAGATGTACAGAAAGAAGCAAGCGAGGTGCAGAAAGAAGAAAGGCAGATGCAGAAAGAAGCAAAAGAAAAGCAACAGATGTGCAGAAAGAGACAAGACAACTTCAGAAAGAGGCAAGATAGGTGCAGAAAGAGGAAAGAGGGAAGCAGAAAGAGGCAAGAGGGGTGCAGAAAAAGGAAGAGGGATGCAGAAATAGAAAAGAGGGGTGCAGACAGAAACAAGAGAGGTACAGAACGAAGCAATAGAAGTGCAGAAAGAAGCAACAAAGGTACAGGAGGCAAGAAACTACAGAAAGAGGAAAGAAAGTTGCAGAAAAAAGCAAAAGGGGTACAGAAAGAGGGAACAGGTGTGCAGACAGAGGTGAGACAGGTGTAGAAAGAGGGAAGAGTGGTACAGAAAGAGGCAAGTGGGAAGCAAAGGTTTGCAACAGAGGTGCAGAAAGAAGCAAGAGCAGTGCTGAAAGAACCAACAGAGGTGCAGAAGGAGTCAAGAGGGGTACAGAAAGAGGCCAAGGAAGAGCAGAAAAAAGCAACACAGACGCACAAGGAGGAAAGAAAAGTACAGAAAGAAGGAGCAGAAATGCATAAAGATGGTACATAAGTGAAGAAAGAAGCAACAGAAGTGCAGGAAGAAGCAATTGAGGTACAGAAAGAGGCAAGAGAAGTGCCAAAAGAGGTGAGAGAGGTACGGAAACAGACATGAAAACACGAAAAGTGCAGAAAGAGAGAACAAGTGTTGCATAAAAAGGTAAGAGGTACAGAATGAAGGAAGAGGAGTGTAGAAAGAGGCAAGACCGGTGCAGAAAGAGGGAACAGATGCGCAGAAAGAGATTCGAAAAGGGCAGACACAGGTGAGAGAGGTGCAGAAACAAGCAAGGGAGGTACAGAAATAGGCAAGACTGGTGCAGAAAGAGGGAAGAGGGGTACAGAAAGAGGCAAGAGGGGTGCAGAAAGAGGGAAGAGGGGTTCAGAAAGAAGCAAGAGGGATGCAGAAAGAAGTAAGATAGGTACAGAAACAGGCAAGAGAGGTGCAGAAAGATGGAAAGGGGTACAGACAAAGGCAAGAGAGGTACAGAAAAAGGCAAGAGATGTGCAGAAAGGGGAAGATGGGTGCAAAATGAGGCAAGGGGGTACATAAAGAGGCAAGAGGGGTACAGAAAGAAGCAGGAGAAGTGATGAAAGAGACAAGAGATTTGCAGAAAGAAACACGCAAGGTGCAGAAAGAGGCAAGAGAGGCGCAGCAAAGAGCAAGAGTGGTTTGTGAACCATTAGTACTCAAACCAATTGTATTTTTCATTGAAAAAAATATGTGTGTGTGTGTGTTTGTGCATATTTATTTATTTATTTATTTATTTATTGGCATTTGTAAAGCGCAGCATATACCCTGGGGTGTCTTGGCGCTGAATAATTTGCCGGCTGGTTGAAACTGCCTTGCTCTGATGATTATTCTATACCTGGAGTCATTTAGAGGTTTATTTATTAAACAGCCAAGTTTTTAATTTCTTGCGAAATTGGAGTAGCGTGGGACATGCCCTAATGTCCTGGGGTAAGGTATTCCAAAGTTTGGAAGCCGCCACTACAAACCGTTGGTCTCCCCACATCACAGTTTTGGTTCGAGGTACCATAAGTTGGTTACTGTTAGTAGAGCGCAGTTGGCGTGTGGGTTGGTACGGTCGTAGGTGGTCTTTAAGGAACTGTGGACCCTGTTTGTTTAGGACTTTGTATACAATGCACTGGGATTTGAATCTGGCTCTATTCTGAATCGTCAACCAGTGTAGTTTGGGAATGGCATTGGATAAAGGAGCAAATTTTGGAATTCCCAGAATGAGACGTGCTGCTGCGTTCTGTATAGTCTGCAGTTTTTTTAGGACTCTTGCTTGGGCGTTGATAAAGAGCCCATTGCAATAGTCTAAGGATGTCAGGACTAATGAGCTCACCATATGGTTTCCTAGTTTTCATTGGAAAACCGTCTTTTGACTTGCCTATATCTTTGACATTGGTTGGCAAAT
The DNA here is from genome assembly GCF_964263255.1 of Lissotriton vulgaris. Taxonomy (NCBI): domain Eukaryota; kingdom Metazoa; phylum Chordata; class Amphibia; order Caudata; family Salamandridae; genus Lissotriton; species Lissotriton vulgaris. Next base: position 1,452,716,680 of record NC_141685.1, read on the forward strand.
CTTCACAAGATTTTCCATAGAAAGTGTCATAGTAAGTCTTGTTGTGCATGGCACATTTCAGGGTGGTCCGTGAAGCAGGGGCCGAGAGAAAAATAGGGCTAACAAAAGTGCATTTTCACATGGTAATTCGCATAGTATGCGGGTTTACTACCCCCACCCTGCCCCTCCCCATCCTGCATCAGTGAGTTTCAGGTTCAATCAATATGATATCTGGAATTATGATTTATATAGTGTTATATATTTTCCCACTTGGTCTACTCCTGCCCTCCCCTGTCCTCCTTTCCCTCTTGGTTCCATCTCAGAATCCTCTGGTGGAGGTGTTTTAGAATGTTCAGAGTTCTCTGACAGCAGTGGAGGACTGGCAAGCTGAAGGTGTATTGTTCCATACTTGCAAATAAAGTATATTGCACTAACTTACTGCCTCCCTACTTTCTTTGTTTTGGCAACAAGCTTCAGGATGCTGTGACAGGGACAGCAATTCACCATCACCCTGTTGATTTGCATCTTGCCTGTCGCTCTGGTGCCAGTTTCAGCTCCTGATCTACTGCATTGTTCCAGTGACTGTCAGATTTACAGAGCCTGCCTGATATCCGGTCTCATTGTGCAGTGAGTAGGCCCCATCTTGCTGTGCTGGTCTCAGCCCCCCTGGTGGGCAGAGGATGATCGATTGAAGCCTGGAACTGCTACACCATTCTGGTACCTCCCTTTGGCCCTGCCTGCTCCTGCTTCCCATTTTCCAGCTTTGGACCTGCTTGTAAAGTATTGCTGGCCCAGGTTTTTGATTTACTTGCAGCCGGCGTACAGCCATGCATCAGGGTATTTAAGCTTGCAGTGGAACCTTCCCTCGTGTTTCCTGTACGCTCTGGTTCCCACAGGAGTCACTTTGTTTTGTGGTCCATCTGGGAGGCTCGTAGTGGAACTGTGCATCAATGTACTAAAGTAGCGTATGACCACGTAGTTGGCTGCAGACATTACTTTGCAGTGTGTTATTGAGGAACTCAGCTTTCTCTTAAAGCTTGAGGCGCCACGCTTGAAACTTCCTTGGCGCTCATGGGTATTGGCGCTGCTTCTTTGTTTCTTAGGGTGTCTCAGTTCTGCTTGTTGTGTCCGCTGGGATATTTTTAGCCATGCTTTCCTTTGGCCATTTCAGGACGCGGGATTCTCCTCAGTGCGTCGGAGGTCTCCACAGCGTTTATTAAAGGAGCTTCCTGTCAACGCTCCTCCCGGGATCTTCAGGCTGGCTTCCGGTTTCAGGACAGCAGCATAGCAATCGGACTCAGCTCTTTCGTTTTCATTCGTACTCTTGCTGATATTATTTTCTGCACTGCTGGATAGCCCCAGACGGATTTAGGAACTTCACACTTAGTAATAAAAACTTGTGCAATCTTACTCTTATTGCAGTGCTTTGAGACTCATTTTATGTGCACATCTAAGAGTTATGTATAAATTAACCCTATTTTTCCTCCCACAGGTTCATGCTGCATTTATTCTATTTCTCAAGTCCTCTGATAACTGGTAATTAATTGTTTCCTACCTCCAGTTCACCCCATGAGGCAATATTGGGCATTTTCCCATCTCATTTACATTTAATTGTCTCTTCCTCACCATTGCAGGTGCTGGCTTGAGTCAACCGCTCCCTTTTCTGAACGAAATAGGTGAACTGGAGATACCTTGGGGGAGGTAGGTTGGAATTTTTAAATCATATCTCATAGCTTTCGGGGGAGGTAATTTTTCATCTGCAAGAAAACAGCATATTCTTCTGCACAATTTGGAAGGAATGTTTATGAGGATATCACTGGGAGGCAGGCTGATGAGGAACTAGAGGAGGGAGAAGCAGGTGTTGATGTTTATGAGTTCACTTTGATGAAGTTAGAGTCCCATTTCTGTGAAAAGATAAATGTGGTCTTAGACAGGCACACATTTTTCAATAAAGTTCAGAAAAAGGAAGAGAAGGTTTCCTCTTATGTGACAGCTTTAAGAGGCTTGTCATCCACATGTGATTTTGGAGCTCTAACCGATTCCCTTATTATGGACCAGTTAGTTAGATGCACCAATGACCTGAAAGTACAGGAGGAACTGCTCATCAGAAACACATACCTGTAAGAAGCCATCATCATTGCTAAGGGCACACAGCACACTTAATTGTGTGTTAAAGAGATGAATAAGGAGAGACTAAGAATGAAGTCAGTGACGAGATGGTGTGTAAAGTAAGCGAGAAGAGTAAAGAGGGTTCCCACAATAGAACAGAGAAGTTTCTCTGCTTTACATGTGGGAGTCCCACCCATCTGGCTAATGATTTTAAATACCCAGCTAAAAGTGCAGTTTGCATGAAATGTAAGAAGAAGGGTCCTTTTTCTAAAGTGTGCAAAGCTTTTAGTGGAAATGTACATTTGGTAAATGGGGTAGATGTTGAAGAGGAGGAGAGCAAAGGGTATGTCTTCCAAATGGACCAAGGAGAAGTTGGGGATAAAATGCAATATCCCACTTGTAACATAAGTCTTGATGGAGAAATGGTTAAGTTATCTGCAGATTCATGTTCTCCATACACCCCGATTGAAAAGAGACTTTTTTATGAAAAGTTTGCTAAACATAATGTTATTATGGAAACTGTTCACATATGTCCTGGGGGATACAACAAAGAACCCATTCCTCTAGAAGGCATGGTGTGAATGAGAATGTCTTTTAAGGACAGGCACAAGGTGGGGAAGGTTTATATCATGAAGAAGGGTTCAAACCTATTGGGGTGGAAACACCAGAAGGAATTGGGCATCACCCTGGATCCAAACAATGTAGATCATGTGTTATTAGTTGAACCACCAGTGGTGGGTGGCAACCTCACCAAAGAGTTTCCATAAGTTTTTACTGAGAAATTAAGAAAGTTGAAACATTATATTCACATTATTGTACTTAAAGATGGAGCACATCCTATAGTACATAAGACTAACTCTGTACCACTGCTCATGAGGGACCCTTTAAGGTTGGAAATGGGAAAACTAGGGTGTAATAGAAGAAATTGAATTTAAACAGTTGGCGCCCATTGTTCTCACCACCAAGGACAATGACAAGAACATTTGTTTATGCGTGCACTTGAGGGATCCCAATGCAAGCATCATGGTGGACAGACATCCTTTCCCAAGGATGCATGAGATGATAAGTACCATTCAAGAAGTATTTCAGCGTCCTTGATTTGTCCTCGACATACCACCAGGTCAATCTCTATCCGGAGTCCCAGTGGTTAACGGCGTTACCTACACCCTTTGGTAATTTCAAGATTCTGAGAATATTGTTTAGGGCTAGCTTCAGCCGCCTCAGCCTTTTAAAGAATAATGCAACACATACTCAGGGATTGTGTCAAAACATTGTGTTTTCAGGATGACATACTTATATATGTTGCCTGTGAAGGGGAACACTTTTCATATGTTAGTAATGTGTTGAGAAAACTGAGAGATGCAGGATTCACAACTAAGGAATGTAAACGTAAATTGGAAGTGACATCTGTTGACTATCTAGGTCACACAATTTCTGAAGAAGGCATCAAACACAAAATTGATTTGGTTGAAGCTGTGGCAAAAGCTCCCACCCCCACTTGTAAAGAGGAGATTTTGTCATTTTTGGGTTTGGCAGAGTATATGTCCAAATACATTTAGAATTACCACATATGAGTGGGGAGGAGACCATGAGAGGGCATTTGAAGACCTAAATAAAGCCATTATCACAGTTCCCCACATTGGAAATTTCAATGCAGAAAGAGAAACAATGATATTCACGGATGCTAGCAGCAAAGAGATTGGCACAACTCTTTCACAGAGAGTAAACTACAAATAGAAGGTAGCCACAATTGCATCCAGGGCGCTAACAGGGGCAGAGGTCAACTATTCCATGGTAGAGAAGGGGAGTTTGGCTGTGTATTGGGCAATAAAACAAATTTAAGTTTTTTGTTTGGGCTATGCCTTTTGAACTGTGCACTGATCACAAGCCTTTGCTGTCCTTCTTTTCAAAAAATGATATGGAGAACATGACACCCCGCATTGCCAAATGGCTATTGGGCCTTCAAGGTTTTAATTTCAAAATGATCTATGTTCCAGGGTCAAAGAACTGTGTAGCAGACTTCTTATCCAGAGCCCCAGTAGAGGGGAACGGTGAAAATATCCTTCCCAATGAAGCGATTTTGTAAGTTTCCCTATCTGCTGTAGTACAAGAGCAAGGGGATCTCCATATGGAACAAGATCAAGACCTTAAAACAGTTAAACAATATGTTATCAAGGAGTGGCCCGCCAAATGCAAAAACTTACCCAAAGAAGTACAGTTCTATTGGAATGTTAGAGATGAATTACCTTAGAGGGTGATATCCTACTTAAATCAGGGAAAATAGCCCCACCTGGAGGTCTATGTGACCACATTTTAAACCTTAATCACAAAGGACATTTGGGAAGAAGCCTCAGTAAATCAAGATTAAGATCTGAATACTGGTTCCCCTATATGGATCATCTGATGGAGGGGAAGGTTTGGGATTGTCATGCCTGTAGCCTCAGTGACAAATCCAAAAGTCTGAGGCGCATCCCACTCCTTCCCATTGAAGCTGCCACGGTTCCTTGGAACAAGTTAGGTCTTGATATAGCGGGACCCTTCCAGGCCATTGGGCCACAGAACAAATACCTATTTGTCCTCATTGATTATTATTCTAACTGGATCACACAGAAGTTTGTTAACGCAATCAGCACAAAGCCTCTCACAAACTTTTTATGTGAGGTGTTTCCAAGGAGGGTATCCCATCCACTATCATAAAAGACAATGGGGTCTGAGAGGAGGAATTTTTTTTTAGCAGACATGTCCATTTCTCACGTTCGTACACCATTATACTGTCCCATGGCCAATGGGAAAGTGGAAAGAGCAAACAGGTTGTTAAAGGAGTCTAAACAATTGGCCATTGCTTATGGCAAACCCATAGACACTAGTGTAAGAGAAATGCTATGGTCGTACCATACCACACCCAATATCACCATGGGTTTGTCTCCCTTTGTGTGGTATTGGGTTCTTCAGACCTACATACTCTGCAAAAACTCCATAACACCGTAACATAGAAGTTGGCACGGAAACTGGAAATGCAAAAGACAAGTTTATTAAGACCCCATGGGGTGGTGGTACATTCCTACAGAACCCTTCGGTAATGCAAAAAGTATCACACCGAACATCGGTGCGCGACCTCTTTTATACATTTTTACAGTAATAAAAAGAGTAGGCGGGATACATTTGTTCAGTTTAGGTACATATAAGGACATTTCTGGAACACAGCCAACTTGTGGGAGGAGTTTTAGTGCCACTGGAGATTTTGGGGAACATTCCTAAGCGATGACTGTCCACTAATACAAAGGGTTTGACTACGCATGTGTGAGCATGACCAGTACTAAAATAGCCTGTTGCTGGGCAAGTTAGATGGTCATTGGTACAGAGAAAGGACAAAAGGGCATGCTGACCACGAGGCAGCATGTTCATGAAGATGGAAGCCAGTAATACAAAATGGCCTCCGCAAACGTGGTCAAGATAAGGAGGAAGTCGTGTAGCTGAGCTAAACGCTAACCCAATCATTGTCAAATTACAACAGACGACCCTTTTAGCGTTTAGCTGAAGCTACCTCATAATGGACATAATCGGGATACTCATCATCAGTATTAATCAACATAATATTCGTTATCTCTCGATTAATCATTTGCTCATTCTTAGCAATGGCTCGTTTGGATGGAATACAGGCAGAAATACATATAGAACATAACATAGGGCCACATTAAATACATAGGCAAAGGAAGAAGAGTATCCCAATTATTATACATAAAATTGTTAACAATTTCCAACCCCAAGTACCGAGCAAAGTCCAGAACCATCTTGAAAATAACCATGTACCGTTTTCAGGATGTATTTCAGCAGCTATTTTATGCAATTTAGAAATAGCATCATATACAGAAGGTGAATTATCAGGGACATATACACAACAACTACTGCCAATAATGCGGCATGCACCCCCACGATCAGCTAACACTACATCTAGAACCATACGGTTCTGGAGCATTGCAATTCTGGTAATTTGAAGTTCCTCAGTTAAATTCCCTAGGGCAAAAACTGTTTCATTAGCAACAGCTTCCACAACACGTGTTAGCCGTCTTATTTTTCTGCTATTTAGGGCAGCACCAACAAAGGAAAAGAGGCCTAAATTGAAATCAGCATATTGCTGCAGAGATGTATCTGTCTGGTCAACGTCATCAATTTCTAATGTTCTCTTCACCCTGTTTAGTATAAAATCATGGTATAACACAAAGTCATTATGATACATGGGTGGGGCAATAAATACAGGGGGTAATACAAAGGATATGTAACATGTTCCTAACCATCCAAAGGGAAGACGGTGATAAACTTCATTTCCACAAATGAAGTAAGTGTTTCGTGAAGCTACAAAAGCGATACCATTTGGAGTGTCAAAGGTGAGAGTTGTATTACATTCACTTCTCCCTACTGGGATAGTACCTTTATTTCGGACACATAAATCAGCTTTGGTATCAATAACTGTAATCACAGGCAAACGACATATTTGTACGCCTCTGATTAGTGTAAGCGCAAGGCAACGACACATTATCTGGTCGATATTCTTCCCATTCGAATTTAGTTCCTTCTGCTTGCGGGTAGCCATCTCGGTCATTATAGCAAACCTTGTTAAGCCGGAAAAGCAGTCCACCTTTTGTCGGCCATCTCAAAGTAAACAGAAGAGTGTACCAAGCATTACAAGAACCATTATGAGAGAACGGAAGAGGAATAAGCGGAGTGCCTCCTTTCTTCTGATTTCCAGGCAACATTCCACATACCAAACAGTTTGAAGTGTTCGTCATATTATGGGTGTGATGTAGAATTTGAATGAAACTGTTATTTAGATAAGTCTGTCTATGTCGTTCTTCATGATAAGGCAAGGTAAAATGAAAATGTTCAGATGGGATTGGAGTAGTAGGCAATAAATACTCTCTTGCTGGAGCCAATCGCTCTACAACCCAAGCTATTACTGCTATTACCACAATGGTCGCAACAAATGTCTCAAAACAAAACAACTAAAAAAAAAAAAATATGAGTGCTGAGCTCCGAGGTAGCCGCTGGTTTCTTCTCCGAGATTCAAGACGGGTGTCGCTACACTGGGCGGAACTGATCCCTCCCCTTGATATTTTCAGCTTCCTTTTTCACAAACGCCAGAGCGGTAACTCAACCAGTCTCGCACAAAACAGCTGCTCTCCTTGGCCGTAGATTGTATCTTTCTTCACCAGAAACAGTGTGGTCCGGGAAGGCTCCCTCCGATTCAGTAGACGTAGTAGCTGGGCTCTTCTCTGAGTCCAAGATGTCTCGATAATCAGACAGCACAGTGGGGTTCACCAGATCCGGAGAAACACGATGACAATGAGTAGAATGCACCCACCGCTTCTTGTTTGTGACTCGTACAGCCGTTCGTGAGTCGCCAGCAGCACTTGCTCAGGGCCACGCCACCTTGGCTCCAAGCTGCTGGATCTCTCAAATGATCAGATCATCACATAATCCCCAGGACGAAGATTGTGAGCCTCTCCAATGGAATTATCGGGGAGCGCTTCTCGAACCTGTTGATAAATAGAGAGTAAATCATTTGTTAATCGTGCCAAATAATCGTTCATCACTATACAAGCACATCATGTAGCAAACAAGGCTTAGGAACTCCCCATATATTCATAGGCCTTCCAAACACCACTTTATAAGGTGTGAGGCCAGTACTGATCTAATAGATAACAATGCTAGAGGCAGGGCATCCGGCCATTTCAAAGACGTAGATGCCACGATTTTTGCTAGCTTCAACTTCAGAGTAGCATTATACCTTTCTACCAAACCTGCTGACTGTGGGTAGAATACAGCGTGGAACTTATGCTGAATTCCCAATCCTTTCAGGACGTACTCCTCTATTTTCCCGACAAAATGAGGACCATTATCATTCCACAAAAATTTACAAACACCATAGCGTGGGAAGTACTCTTTGAGCAGTACCTTAGCTGTTGTCAATGCTGTATTATCCTTTGTGGGGAAGGCCTCAATCCATTTACTGAAAGCACACACCACCACTAAGACATACTTAAGATTATTGCAACGCTCAAGCTGGATGTAATCCATTTGTAGTACTTCAAATGGTGCAGTAGGTGGAACAAACCCTCCTTTCGGAGTATAAGTCCCTTTAGCAGGATTGTACTGTAAGCATATCAGACAGGTCTGCACTACTCTTTTGGCCATATTAGCAATCTCAGTATGCTCCCAAACTTGTGTAAGCAATTTAGTAAATGCAAGAGCTCCAACATGTGCCAATCCATGTGTCATTTGAACCATTGCTTGCAAATAAGCGGCAGGCAATTTCCATCTCTCCATATCCTTGCTCCTCCAGCAACCCTCATCATCCAACACTCCCTCCTTTGCCCAGGTTGCGAGTTCCGCTTCAGACGCTGATTTCTGAATATCTAATATCTCCTCTCTAGCATCATGCCATTGCTCAGCCTGTTATTTCACCACATACATAGGCGAGACATTTTGTAACATAGCTGTTTCCCTCGCTATGCGATCTGCAAAAGCGTTTCCTTGTCCTACTTTGTCTGTCACTTTCTTATGTGCACTGCATTTGAGTATCGCTACTTTCTTTGGATGTAATAGCGCATTCAGGAGATCACGTACTAATTCTCCATGCATAATGTGCACCCCGTGTGAAGTCAAAAATCCTCGTTCCCTCCAGAGCAGGACGAAATCGTGCACTACTCCAAAGGCATACCGGCTATCAGTGTAGATATTCACACATAAACCAGCACTTAATTCACAGGCTTTCGTGAAAGCTATCAATTCAGCTGCTTGGGCCGATTTCTGCGGTATTCGTGCTGCTTCTACCACTGTCTTAAGTGTCGTGATCGCATAGGCTGCAGAAGTTGTACCATCTGGCAACCTTAAACATGATCCATCAACCCACAGTTCCCCATCTACATCTGGAAGTGGGGTATCCTGTAAATCAATACGACCCTTTGTTTGTTCTTCAGTCAGGAAAACACAATCATGGTGTTCTTCCTCCTGGCCCTCAGCAACTGGATACGGCAATAAAGTAGCAGGGTTCAAAGTGGCACATCTCTTCAGTGTAATATGTGGCGCCAACAGTGTTAACTCATATCCTGTTAAACGTGCACTCGTTAGATACTGGGTTTTTGTTTGGTTTTTAGCAGAGCGTCTACCGCATGGGGAACTAACACCAACAATTTGTGTGGCAAAACTATTCCCTCACTCTATCATATAGCCACTGCTGTTGCTGCAACTGCTCGAAAACACCCAGGTAATCCTCGTGCTACAGGGTCAAGTACTTCTGAAAAGTACACACAAGGTCTCTGTTTATTCCCGTGTGTCTGCACTAGGACTGACAATGCACACCCATCCTTCTCGTGTACATATAGTGTAAAGATCTTTGTATAATCTGGTGTACCTAGCACTGGTGTGGAACAAAGGGCTTGTCTCAATTGTTCAAAGGCATTCTGACATTCATCTGTCCATTCAAGGGGTATCGGTGTAGTTTTGGACAACAACGCTAACAAAGGTTTTATAATGTGTGAGAACCCCATTATCCACTGTCTACAAAAAGATGTTAAACCTATAAAAGCACGAACATCTCTCTGAGTGAGAGGGACTGGTGTATCTAATATTGCTTGGATTCGATCAGATGTCAATGCACGTCCCTCCTCAGACAAAAGATGACCAAGGTAGGTCACCTTTGGTCTACAATATAGTAACTTTTTCCTAGAAACCTTGTGATTATTCTGGGCAAGAAAAGAAAGCAGGGAAAGACTACTCTCTTCACATTGTTCCTGCGTGTCTGCTGCAAGTAAGATGTCATCAACATATTGTATAAGAGCCACTCCAGACTGTAAATCGAAAGAATCAAGCTGTCTTTTTAAAGCATGGCTATAAATGCTAGGGCTTTCAGTGTAACCTTGAGGAACTCGACAAAATCTATATGATTTGTTATTTAATGTGAAGCCAAACAGATATCGGCTATCGGGATGGATGGGAATCGAAAAGAAAGCGTTCTTCAAATCGATAACAGTAAAGGTAGTGGCTGTGGGCGGAATCAAAGTAAGTAAGGTGGTAATATCAGACACCACTGGATACTGAGGCACTATTATCTTATTAATTTCTCTCAAATCAATAATGAAACAATAGATTTTAGTGTCTGTATCTTTCTTTAAAATCGGAAGAATAGGGCTATTACAGACATTATAGGGGACTTCTTCCACCACTCCTGCAATAATCAAATCATGTACAATATGCATCAAAGCAATTTCACCTTCCCTGGAAATGTTATACTGCGGTACACGAGGCAAAGACGCCCCCTCCTTAACAGTGATACGTATGGGAGGGATAATCATCTGTCCCACATCTGTATCCGAAGTAGCCCATAACGTTTTTGGAAGAGAGGCTACTGCCTTGGTCTCTTGCATGAGGCACACTCTCATTACATCTGGGTAATTCTCATTCAAAATAGCCCGCACCCCTTCAGGGGCGCAACGCATAGTTGCTCGAAAATATTTAAGCATATCCAGTCCCATGATATTATCTGGAGTGTTTGGTGGCAACAAAAACGGACATGGGGCGATAAATTTATCAATGTGAAATGGAAGGGGTTGTGACAATGGGCTAAGAGAGGGAGTTCCATCAAACCCTATTGATGTAATTATTTCGCCAGAAAGGGGAGCCCTTGGAAACAAGTGTTTGGACAGAGCACTACGAGTAGCTCCTGTATCGACCAGAAACGGATCAGTAGAACCCAAAACATGCGCTGATACATATGGACCCCTTTGATCTACTCGTACTTCAACCGATTCCACACCCCATCCTACGCAATCCTATGCATGTACATAATCCTTAGACTCAGTAAACTCACCCTCAGCTATCTGATACTGATTCCGTCGATCAAAAGTATTATGATCAGCCTGACCATGACCCCTTGCTTCAAACCTACCACGATCATTCGCTCCACTCCTCGACCCTGAATAACTATTCTGCGTCCTTCCACTTCCTCGACCACGCTGATTACGCTGTTCTTGGAGCACTGGACAGTCTGAAGCCCAATGTCCAAACTGTTCACAGTATGCACACTGGTCCTCAGAAATATCGGAATGAACGGAAGACGTACCATACGATCCACGTCTACCCCTATCATTCCCTCTCGGCTGTGTAGCGTAAACCTGAGCCAACATCACCTTTGTGTTTAACTCCTTCACTTTCTTATCACTACTTTCCTTAGCCTCCAATTCCTGTCGTTCATAATACTGAGCCATGGTCAATAAAGAAGCAGGGGTCGCCGTGGTCCAGGAACTTTCACTAGTCTTTAATCGTTTTGCAATCTCCGGTAGGAGATTAGCCACGTACTTGTCGACGAACAAATGCCTGCCCGTGTCCTCTGTTAATAATTGCCCACTGTAGTCATGGAATGCTTCCTCAAAACGTGAAAAGAAGTGAGAAAACAATTCATCCTGTTTCTGTTTATAAGAAGCTAACATAGTCCAATCAATCTTCTTAGGGGGAACAAGCGTTTTCAATTTATTCAGAATAGCCCCGGGAAGATCTAAAATTAATTGGCATGGCTTACACGCTGGCTCCCTATCCAAATCAGCTTGAGCTAAGTCTTTCCAATCTGCACCCAGAATCGCTCGATCGTCAAACTTACGAATCACCCTCCACATATCAGGAGGCAATATTAACCCAAAGAAAAGATTGATATCAACTAATGTCATAACACACGAAGAAACAACCCCTTCCACTCCTTCATAGAAAGCTGCCGGGTTTTTACGAGGGTCAGGCAGAGCAGTCTTAAGTGCCATAACATCTGTTCTATTCTATGGCGTGTACACCCAGTTATATATAAAATAACCCTTTGCATTCACAGACGTTTTATCATCATCTGTACCTTGCCCTTTTGGAGGGACATATAAAGGCGTAGCTTCTCGCACATGCATAATATGAACTGTAGAACTCTTATCTGCTCCAAAGATAGGATAGTCTTTGGATATCTCTGTCGATCCAGACGCATCCGGGTCTGATGCCTTTTTTGCCGCGCGCAATTGTAGTGCCTCAACCCGCAGCTTGACCAACCGTTGGAAAAACGAATCCGCATCTGTAAGAACAAAAATACCTTTACGCAAATTCTCACGACCAACTGATACATCCTTTGGCTCCAACTCAAAGGAATATTTCCCGCCATTCTGTATCCTGCATAGACAAGGAGCAGCCAAACCAGGAATGAGACACGATTGGTCCGGTCTCGTATTTAGAGGCTCCCTTGCCCTGGTTTGGATACTATTGTGCTCCTAAACCCTTCATTTTCCTTACTTGCTTTGATTCCAAAAGCATAGGTACTGCTTAACAGACTACTTTGTGGACCACAATATTGGCCCCAAAAAACTGTTATGCTTTCAAGACAAACAAATTAATTCTTTGTCCTGAAGATGATGCCATGTATCTGTGTGTAGGCATTGAAACGCCGTCGACATAGTAGCATCATATGTACCCTACAAATAGAAAATTGTTCACAATGATGCTTTGTACTTTACCATTGTCTGTTCACTGAGATACTAGCACAGACCGCCTTTGTTGCATCAAGTTTACCCCCCTGTTTTGTCTTGTCCCCTGTGGGTTACTGGTTGTACCCACCTTGTAAAAAATCCTTTTAATGTTTTCCATATCTCTTAAAATAAAAACCTGTCCTGCTGGACAAAGGTCATACTGACTATTGAGTGTATGTCCATCAATTCTGCCTAATCCCTGAACTACTAGGGACCACTGTCTTTTGAAATAAGACAGAATTGACAGCATACTTGGGACACTTCCACCATGCGTACTGTAAAAGCATCCTCAGTTTGGGAGGGAATAGATTCTCAGTGCCTGCGGTAAGAGGAATTCCTCTATGTTGCCAAGGCATACAGAAAATGTTGGCAAAGAGGTCTTTCTCCAGGTTGCACTTTCCCATTTCAAAATATAACACCATGGCCGAAACAGCTGGGCATCCATGGTAGAAATCTTTAAATATGGTAGATCTACCTGTACCAACAGGACTGAGATGTTTCCCCGATATGTTACCAGATTGAACATCCGTCAATTAAACTCTAAGGGCCATATGTAGGTAATACATGTTTTTTCGATTCTCAAATTGCGATTTTTAGAGAATCGCAATTAGACAATCGCAAAACGCAATGTAGGTAGGATTAGCAACATTTTTTGTGAATCACACTTTTTCCTTATTTGCGAATCGCAAATTGAGATTCGCAAATAAGGAATACCTTCTCATTCATTTGTATGGGCTAGAAGGCCCATAGGACTGAATGGGAAGACATTCTCAATTTGTGATTCTCAATTAGAGAATCGCAAATTGAGAATGCAATTTCAAGGGTGCAAGGGTGTCAATAGGACACTCTTTTGCACCCCTGAAATAAACATGTGTGCACATGTGGCGCACAAACATGCGCTAAGGGCATGTATATGCGCCACATGGCACATTGAAAAATGCATTTTTCAAAGAAATCGCTAATTACCACCAACCTCAAGTTGGTGGGAATTTGCGATTCCTTAAGCCAAAAATTCGCACAACTTGGGTGCTTCCTACATTGTACTTAAGGAATTGCAATTTGCGATTCCTTAAATGCAAATTCAAAATAAGGAATCGCAAATTTCGCGATTCCTTATTTTGTGTGTGGGTTTTTGTGTGCTACATAGCGTACTGCCCAAATTGCGATCGCAAATGCTGAAATACTGCGAATTTCAGCATTTGAGTTCGCAATTAGCTTCCTACATATGGACCTGAGTTGTTCCTATGTCTGTCAGTGGAGAAACACCTTTGTAGTGCTTCTACTCCCATACCGTCAATTTATGGGGCATAAATTCGAATTTTGCCGAACTTTTAAAGTACGAGAATAGTGAAGCAGTGAACCTTTTCATAGTTAAAGCACGCTAATTTTCTATGCTCCTTTCTGACCTCCCTATACTTTTCCCAAGGAGAACAACGTTTCACCCTGAAAAATAAGAAACTTTTTCTTAAGTTGCCCATCTTTAAAATTTCATTTAAAGGTTAATTGCGTACTCGGAAATCTAATTAATATTAATATTATGATAATCACTCATCTATCAAATAAAATGAAAAATGACCACTGCAACAGTTTGTAATATTCATGCATACTTTCTAATAAAGTAATACTTGGCATTCGAGTGGGTAGCTTACAAGAGCATCTAATTAATGTCACTTGTTCTCAAATTAAAATTCGTTTTCTTTCTTTAGTTCTATAATAGAAGAGTGCATTTCATTTCAATAAATCCTCAAATATGAGAACAATTTACGTTAGGTCAAAATAATTATATCTTTTTTCAACTGTCTTTATTGATTATTTAATTGTGTTTTTGAGATTAATACAACTCCTTTCACTCTCGCTCTAGCGTGCAGTTCTCGAACTTATTTCATCTTCTCCTCATGTCATCTCTATGTATTTCACAATATTGCAAACCAATATTGCATTAAAAATAACAGCAGGGTGATTTTCTACTAAACTCACATATAACATAAGACGTTTGTGTTTTGCATTGAAATGCGCCTCTCCAGCATTTGGCAATGAGGGTCTGTAGGAAGGTGGCTCTCTATATAGTGCACTAAAAGAAGAACACTGCCTAGAGAGCCCAGTGGGTCCCCAATTGGCTTACAGAGGCTAAAGTAGATAATACTAAAGCTCTCTTTTGTGGCAGTGTGGGAGAACAGTAAGTCTTATCAGCGGGCAGTGCTTAGCATTTGTTGTACTCACAGAGGCAATACATGAGAAACACACTTAAAGAATAAATAGAGACCAAATTAAAAAAATAGCACTTCTTTTTTTTTATATTTTCTAAAACCAAGAACTTCATTCAACAGTAAGTACTGTTTTTATTAGAAATGATGACAGGTAAGTACATGTTCAAACCTGTGCACTTATACCTACAACACAATTCTATGGAAGGAAAAATCAGGGATGCATAAATATAGGTACAGTCAGTTTCCGGGGATCACCTTCAGGATTCGGAGTCGTAGTGGGCCAAGGTACTACTAGCAGTTCTTCAGTAACTGCCCAGGTTTTAACTGGGAGCAGAGCGCTGGTGAGATTGTAGCTGGGTGTGCTACGGTGAAGGTGGACCACCTGGATACAGGCTGGATAGGTGGACTTGTTGACCAGTCAGAGAGCTCCCAAATAGGGGCTTTGGTCACAAGGGGTCTTGAAGCAAGGGGGCAACAGCCAGTTCTTCTGTGCCCAGGTCAGGTGGCTCGGGTGCAGAATGGTTAGGGTGGCTGGGCTTGTGCGTAAACATGCTCCCAGCAGTTTGAGGCAAACAGCTGGCAGGGCACAATCTGGACAGCTGGGTGACTCATGAAGTGGGTCTCATTGATGCTGATGTCCCTCAATGGATGCTCAGTCATGGGACAGTGGGAATCTAGACTGGACTTTCACTGTTGGTGTTTGGTGCAGGGCATCTGGCACCACGACTGTTGGTGCTGAATGGCTCCAGTTAGTCCTGATATCTTCACAATTAGTGGGGAAGAAGATCTGACCATCCAGAGCACAAATGCATTCTACTGTTTGTTTTCAGCATCAGTCGGGCCAGGGAGCTGCAAGGAGGTGGACCAAAACCTGCTTGTTGCTGTCTGCGTACTGCAGAGAGCAGCTCTTCTACTCCAAGGGAGACTGTATGCAATTTTTAAAGTGCGGGCAGACTTTGGTATTTATCCAGATTGTAGGATGACTCACTATGTCGCGATTGTCAAGAGAGTTCTAATTTTTTCTGTTGCTCTTGCCAGGCAGTGACCCTTCTTTGTCCTTCTTCTCTTGATCCATCAAATGTGAGTTCTTAGATTTTGGGGTGCAGCCTAAATATTCAATGTAAGGGTGTTCTAGTGGAGTGACAGGTAGAAGGCAACGGGCTATCTATTTTTATGGTGTCTACACCCATTTTATGACCACTTCCTGTGGGAAGTGGGCATAACACTGACCCAAGTATACTAATCCCGTCCAAACCTAGAAGGGGGAATCTTAAAAGTGGGGACCATATCAGCTGGTTCACCTTGGGGGTGGGGCTAGCTGAAGGAGGGCACCCCTTCTAATCTTACTAATTATTCTGTCAGTCTTGCCGCCAAAAAGTGGGATCCGGACAGGGGGGTTGTCATCTCCCCTATAGGGAGAAGCCTGGGTCGCATAACAAAGGAGGCAGGGCCTTTAAAGCTTTTCACCCTGGAAAGGCTCATCCTACAGGGAGGAGGTGTAATGCTCAGCCCAGAGCAGGTTTTTTCTCTGACCTTCAAAAGCAAAGGCTCTTACCTCAGTTGGTCAGAAACATGCCTAGGGTGGCTGGAACATCAAGACCGGTCAGCCAACACACTAGTAGTGGGTGCGTTTTCAGGGGTCACCTCTTATGTACCCTCTGAGTAGATTTCTTTATAAATTCTACACTGGCCTCAGTGTGGGTTTATTAAGAAGAGATGTTTGGTAATAAAAATCTGGGAGTACAGTGAAGCCATCATGTAGCTGGGGAATGCATAATCACTGGTGTCCAGCCGATGAACTCGGTATTGCTTCCCCGTGCACTTGAGGTATCCAAAGGTGAACTTAAATATCTCAGGGACACATCCACTCATCCAAATATGCTCACAGATGGGTATGGTGCACCTTAGCATTGTTGGGTCTGCTGTAGGGGTGACTAACCTATACCACCTGCAGTGCTGGGTAAGCATAGCACACAGATATGTGTGCCATGTTGACTATTTGATTTTCTTCACGACAAAAAAGCCCAGGCTGCAATGGTAGTCTGCATGAGCTTGGAGAGGGGTCCCTTAGGGTGGCACCATTTGTGCTACAGCCCTTAGTAACCCACTTTAGATCCAGTGTCCTAGATGCCAGAGGTGCCACTTACTAGAAGCCTAAAGTGGTGCCAATTGTAGAACAATGGCAGAGTATGGAAACGAACACAGGTTCTGATGACCAGGCTAGGAGGAACCAGGTACCCTTTCAGTCATAGTGTTATCAGATACCAGGAAAAAAGTGGAGGGGATAGTTCAATAGTGTCCATTTTCCTGCAGGGTCAAATACCGAAAATATTTTATTTTATTCCTTCTTTTCATATGGCGCTGGAAGAAAAATGTGTTTCTATAAAGACGCTCTTCATTCAACAACACAGAAGTGATCTGTCATGAAATTTAACATCTCTTTTACAAGGTTTAGACAGGTACATTGAATATAAATCAAATAGTTCAATAAAAATGTAGTACAGTTATCGAGCAATGAGCTTTATTGACTCCAATACTTAACGCTTATGGGAAAAAAAAATTCTCTTAAAGAAAGGTATTTAATATTTCCAAGTGACACAGTCTCTACCAATTTTTCCGGAAAGGGTTTTATAGTGATTTATATGGAAATAAATAATTGAACTGCATAGAAGTGGCCCATGAGATAATTTTACTCAGCTACATGTATTAATGAAAATATTACATAATTATATATAAGCAATAGTATTCATATCTCATTCATACCACAATGAATATTACTAAGTAAGATATGAGAAAGACAAGGGTAAAGGTAGAAATAAGCGTCATCATTTTTCTCCTGTACCATCAAGGCCTTACCATGATGAGCTGCAGTTGATTAGTGCAGAACTAAGCTCATGTTTTTATGGACATGTAATGTGAAAAGTACATTTATCTAACCCAATATTTCTCACAGTTAGGTCCTAGTGTGAAGCTAGTAAACAGTGAGTAGGGTTTGTTTTTTATGCTTCTGAGCAGTGTCTAAAATAATGCACTAACTAGGTGAAGCTTCACTTTAAGCACTGCAGTCACATAACAAGAAGTTCTCTGCTCTGAGCTGATCCAGAAAATTCCATCATGATAAGTCACCCAGGGCCAGAGTACAAAGGGGCAGAATTACAAGCCCCTTGTGCCTCTTATGCTGCCACTGCATCACAAAAGTGATGCAACGGCGGCATAGGAGGCGCCAGCACCATGCTGCAGGGTATTTACAAAATGGCGCATCTGGGAGATGCGTTTCGTTGTAAAACCCAGTCCCACATGTAGGCGTTCCGGCGTAGGGGGGGGCGTTCCGAGCCAGGAACGCCTCCTAAAAGTGTCTGAGTGAATCTACAAGATACACTCAGCCACTTTTAGGGCCATGCTGCGTCAAAACCCTGTGCCTGCTTGAAGCAGGCGTAAGGATTGATACAGCATTTTAAGGATAGGGCACCCGCGAGCCTTGCTGGAGCTGCATCGCGCTTGCAACGCAACTCCAGCAATGCGCCACCTTGACAGCAGCAGATGCGTCACACATCTGTCCATTTTTGCCCCATGGAGCGCCGCATTTCAGTTCACATTAGTGGCATCGGTGCACTTTTGCTTTCTTTGGGTGTTGAGCAGACTACACATTCCTCTGTGTGTCATAGGGTGATATGTATCATTGTTGTTGTTGTTGTTTTTATGATATTAGATGTATATGTGCAACCTTTCTGTACTGAAGATGGTTCCAAGGATCTACTCGACCAACGGGGGACCGAAACTTCGACGCCTAACACCGTTGTTGCATAATTGTTAAATATATTGGATGCTAATTTAACTATATGTTGTGTTTAACTCTCATCAATGTGGTTTTATTGAATATCCATAACTAACGGGTAAGGTGTTTATATATAATACCGTCAAATATTATATGATTGTGTTGGTAGTATTATTGTTGCCCGATATCTATTTGATGATGTTACAAGTGGAATAAAAACAAACTGTTTTGATATATTTAGGGATATCTGCATTCAATCCATGCCTGTGACTACTCAGACTAAGTGTTCATGTATATGACATTATTGGAAATGATTAATATTTTTCAAATGTTTCCACTAGGGATAATGTGCTTTTGTTATGAAATGAAATGAAAAAAGGTTCTTAATAAAGCGCACTGTGACCAAACGGCTTCCTGGCGCTAGAGGTAGGGACTGAGGGAAAAAAGGGAGAAGCCAAAACTGTTTAGCAAGAGTAGGCAATAGAAAACAGATGGGTTTTTAGGGCCTTGAGGAATTGAGAGTAGATGGTAATTGATCTGATTGACAGAGGGAGTCTGTTCCAGAAAGTGGGACCCAAAACAGAAAATCTGGTGCCTCCAGTTTTGGATCTGCGAAACCGAGGTACATTGGAAAGGAACTGATTAGAGGAACGGAGGGAACGGTTGGGAGTACAGGGAGTGATGAGAGAGTTAATGAAGGCTGGGCCTATGCGGGCCCGAGCCATGAAGGAGGGATCTCTGAGAGACAGGAAGCCAGTGAAGAGCTTTCAGAACGGGAGTAATGTGGGAAGACTTAGGGAGGTGGAGGATAAGGCGGGCGGCCTGATTCTGAACAGCCTGTAGGTGGCGGAGTTCGTAAGCCTGAATGCCCACGTACAGGCTGTTCCCGTAATCAAGACGGGAAAGAATCATTGCCAGGATAATGAGCTTAAGGGCATCAGGAGAAAAGAAACGGGACACCTTTTAGATGATTCAGAGAGAAAGAAAACAGGAGGAAACAACTGAGCTGATCTGGCTATGCATAGAGAGGTCCTGGCTGACTTTAATACCCAAGATCTTTGCAGAGGCCGCTGGTACAGGAGGGGGGCCAAAGGTGGGCGGCCAAAAAGCGGCCGACCAAGGGGAAGAGGAAGGGCCAGTCAGGACCAGCTCCGTCTTGTCCAGATTGAGCTTCAGTTGATTCTGATTCATTCAATCTGAAATAAAAACTAAAGTGGAGTGGAATTTGGGTAGGGAGTGCAAGGGAGAAGAAAGATCAAAAACAAGCTGGGGTCATCCGTGTAGTTGTACACAGAGACCCCCATATCGAGGAGGGAAAGAATGAGGGGATGGATATGAAGGTTAAAAAGGAGAGGGGACAGGGAGGAACTTGGCAGGAAAGATGTACCGCCTGAGTCCGGTCTTTGAGAAAAGAGGCGAGCCAAGAGAGGGCAGTGCCCCGAACGCCCGCTGCGCAGACACGGTCGAGAAGAATGGATTGGTCGACCGTGTCAAACGCAGCGGACAGATCGAGGAGCACCAAGGCCTGGGGCAAGTTAGAATCTGCCTTACTCTTTAGCTCGTCCAAGACGGACAGAACAACTGACTCAGTTGAGTGAGCCGGTCGGAAACCCGCTTGGTGGGAGGCCAGAAGGTGGTTGTCCTCGATGTAGGAAGAGAGACAGGAAGTGATACAGCTCTCCAGGATCTTTCCAAGGTAGGGGAGAAGGGAAATGGGTCTAAAATTAGAGGGGAGGGAAGGGTCTAAACCAGGTTTTTTTAGAATAGGACGAACTATGGCGGATTTGAAATATTTAGGGACTGAACCAGAGGAAATAGAGGTATTAAGAAGGGAAAGAGGAGGGTCAGGGCAATGGGTAAAGAGCACTTTCAAAATACGAGCTGGCGCACAGTCAGCTGGGGAGCCGGACTTAACTTTCTGAAGAAGAGCCAAGAAAGCGTCCAGGGAGATAGGGGGAAACCGATTAAAAGGAATGGAGGACAAAGAGGGGGCAGGGGACGGGGGAGACGGAGGAACTGAAAGAATATTAGATTTAATCTTGGCGATCTTCTCCAGGAAGAAGTCATTGAGGGAAAGGCAAAGGTCTTGGGAAGGAATAAGGTTCGGATTGGCTCTGTCAGAGGCAGCAAGGTTGTGAACTATAGAGAAAATCTCCTTAGGCTTATTAGCTGACAGAGATATTCTCTCTGAAAAGTAGATAGTTTTGGCTCGCAGAATAGCTTTTTTGTAGCTCGCCAGGAGCATTTTGTATTTAGCTCGGAGGACAGGGCAGTATTTACGCCTCCAATGACGTTCGGAGCGTCTAAGGTCCAGTTTGATGATTTTTAGCTCGTCTGAAAACCATTTTTGGGCATCATGGGGGTGGCAGGTCTTAACTTTCCTGAGGGGGGCGACAAGATCACAGGAGGAGGACAGCCAGTGATTCACGGCGTCTATTTGATGGTCTATAGAGGGGTTGCATAAGTCAGGGCCGGAGGAGGCAAGGGAGACACAAAGAGAGTCAAGGTCTACCCGGTTCCAATTTTGAGCCATGACGTTTTTAGGTAGGGGGGGCTTCTCTTGTGTTCCAAGCTCGATGGAGAAGGAGATCAATGAATGATCACACCAAGTGCAAGGAAGGATAATAGGGGAAAGGATGGGACGGTTGGCTGACCAAATTTGGTCCAAAACATGACCGTGGGTATGAGTGGGAGAGTGAATATGTGAGAGAAAGTTAAGGGACTGAAGGGTAGCTGAGAAATCCTTAGAGGACAGGTCTTCCCTGGGGTCGCCCGGCCAATAATTAAGGTCCCCCAAAAGAAGAACAGAGGAATTATTGACAACGAGCGTAGCCAGTAGTTCTTGCAAGGCAGGAACAAAGGAGGGCATGTACTGCGGAGGGCGATAGAAAAGGGCTATTGTAAGGGGGGCCCGGAGATTGACTGAACGGGCAACTATGAAATCTACTCCAAGTATGGGAGGATAGGAAAGAAACTGAAACTGAAGGCTAGAACGAATGATCATCGCCCCCCCCCCCCGAGTTTGCCAGTGGGACGATCCGCCCAAAGAGCGTAGTAAGAGTCGGGGAGGGCGGAGAGAAGATCAGGAAGGGAATCAGCAGAGAACCAAGTCTCCGTGAGAAAAAGGAAATCGGGGGTGTCAGTGTCCAGTAAATTAAAAATCTCCAGCTGATGTCTACCTGCAGATCTAGTATTGAGCAGGAAGGCAGTGGCCGTGCTAGAAGAGGAAAGGTAAGAAGGTGCTGGAATCGGAAATATTTGAGACCGGGGGGAAGATGGCATAAGTTGGGGTCGTGAGGCCGATGGAGAAGAAATATCCAATGAGATAATGCGCTGAAGCAGGAGAGGGTCAATATGCTGACCTGTAATGAAAGACAGAAGTTGGGCTGGGGTATAGGATAGGAAATGGGAAGGGTCCACGGGCGCAGACGGGCTTGCCTTTGGCGCGCTGACGGCGCGCCCGCTGCGCCCGTCTGCTGCGCGACCGGGGGAGACACATTATATATAGAGGGAGAAGAGGAAGGGGCGTGGCCTGTAGGTGGTGGGCATGGCCTGTGGCCTCTGGGGAATGGAGGCGAAAGGGTAGTGGCCCGCAGCAGCGCTTGATTCAGCTGCGCGGGGGTGCCCAGAGCATGGGAGTCAGGAGAGACAAGAGCCCAGAATGGGGAAAGCCAGTAAGTAATTGGCATTGTATTGCGGAGCATCCATGGTGGCGGAGCCGTGACGCATAATAACTGGCGCATCCCTGCTGATATGATGGTATGCGCCAGTTATGGTAAATCTGCCCCCATGATTTTGCATACCGATTTCCAAACCACTGTTAGGAATTCGGTATTCTTAAGGTATCATACTCACTGTTACTAAATTTGTGAATCGTTAGGATTCACATTTGATATTTAACAATTACTAAATAGCAATTCTGTAAATAGTGAATCACTATTTAATAATAACAAATTTCGAAAGTGGCTTTCAGAAGCAGCTGGATGACCTAAGAATGAGGAAGTGAGGTTCCACCTGCTTTAATGAGTTCACAGATTCACAGAGGAATGCAGACTGCGTGAGAGCTGTAGTTCTCTTACTTTTTGGAGATGTTTTGGATGTTTTGTGCTTTGCATGTTCCAAGAGGAGAATGAGAGGGGACGTGAGGGTTCAAAAGGAAGCTGAAGATTAACAACAAGCAGCTTGAGGTGCTCAATGAAGACTGTGTGTCACATCAAGATGAGCTCTTTTAAAAACTTAATTCCTGTTACCAGATAGCAGGTAAAAATATCTATAAGGACATCCAGGAAAAGATAAGCGCTGTTGAAGTGACCTAGTGCACAATCAAAGAAATATGAAAGCCCTGGTACGATCAGCAGTCCTGTATCAAAGAAAATCTGATAAGAGACTCAGGGAAAAGGGGGCGGACCATCCACCCAGCCGACTTCAGCATCTATTGAATACTTGATAGAGGCTATAGTTCAGTCTGAACGCATTGTTGATCTCTCAGACATTGGTATTCCTATCCCAACCAGTACAATGAAAGGTAAGATACATTCTTTAACATTCATTCCTGTTTTGAGGATTAGTTATATTTGGCAACTTTTAAAACCCTACTAACAAACAAAACTACATATCCATCCATATCACCTTACTAATGTATCACTGGAAGTGTATTCACTGCTATAAACAATAGCAATTTTTTTTTCATTATTTATTACCCAACAATTATTGCCATTTAACCCCTTCAGTGCTGCGCGAATTCCTCTGCTGTGCTGAAGGTTCTAAAGAACCTATGGACTCATGACGGAACGGTTCCGTCATGAGCACAGGCCAACCGACGCTCATGACGGAACTGTTCCGTCATGAGCACAAAAGGGGTTAAGAAGAAGAGAAGACATTTGTTAAGAAATAAACATTGCGGGGCATGTTATCAAGAACGGCGTTCAAATTATCACAGGCTTAGGGGCAGAAAACTGCGCCGATAATGGCCTTGATATTATGTCCTGGAGAATTCCAATAGTAGCCCATGTTCGCACCAGAACATGGACTTCTATTGGAATTCGCAAGGGCATATTATCAAGCCCATTATCACCGCTTTAGCAGCAGTTTCCTGCCGCTAAACCGGCGATAATTTTAACACAGTTTCTTGATAATATGCCCCTGCATTTGTTACATGGAAAATAGAATAACATACTTTTATATTCAGTAAACCAAAACACTTTTTATCTATCTCACAGATGTACCAACAGCAATATTTGAGGAAAAAGAGCATGATAAAACTCAGGACACTTCCTCAGATATGAAGTGAGATAACAATATGACACCAGCACTCACAGCACCTGTGTCACCAAGACATAGAGCAGCAGTTTCTCCACTATCTGACTGTAATGATGACAGAGAAAAGAAAACATTAGACATGCCTACAACCCATTCTGGTACCAGAGCCAGTCAAATGTGTCAGTTTCTTTATCAACTCAGACGCAATACAAGCAGAAGATGAGTTGTAGGTTTTTCTGGGGCATCAGATGAAGGTACCAAAAGAGCTATTTTTTGGGGTTTGGTGCCATTAATGTTATCTGTTCTGTGTCTCCATTGCATTAAAGCAGTGTGGACAAAGTGTAGTGTCCATAAATAAAAACAATGTGCAACTGAAAGAAGGCCTAGAAAATCTATGAATACTGCAAGGAGAGGCAAAAAGCGTTTTCTGATAATTTCAGACAAATCACCGCTGTAAGTACCAACTTATGCACAGTAATGAAAGAGGATAACATCAATCCTCAGTTGATGTGCAGAATAGATGGCTTTGCTAGGTCTCAAACATGCAACAGCAATAATATCAAGGTGCACAGTGAACATTCAGATGGGAATGGGTCATTACAGTGGGGACATAGCACATCACCAAGCGCTAGTAACCATTATTAAGGAAAACATCCAGACATCTCTGCAATGGGCAAAATTGCTAGGCATAACAGTGAGGAGTTGTCAAGACTCAGTAGCATTTTAACTCCAGAAACTATGGGGCAGATTTATGTCAACAGTTAATGTGTGCCACAGCTACGCCACCCATGGTGCGCCGCATTTACAATGCGGCGCACCATGGTGCAAAAACGGCACAGATGTGTGACGCATCTGTGCCGGAAAGGTGGCGCATTGCTGGAGTTGCGTCGTAAGCGCGACGCAGCTCCAGCAAGCCTCGGGGGTGCCCCATCTTCACAATGCTGCGTCAAGACCTACACCATAGGCGCAAGGGCATCATAAATCTGCCCCTATAACTTTGTGCAGCTCTCGCACGTAAAGTGCAGCAACAGATGTCTCAGAAACTCAAAATGCTGGACACAGAATGGGTCAGTGGAGTGAGATGCAGGAACAAGCATTAACAAAGATTGTTTGATATCTTTGTTATATTTTTCAGCTTTCTTAAAATATTGTATTATCAGAAGTGGCATATCTGATTTATCACATTATATGCCGTTTATTTTATTTGGTCCACAACTTGGAAAAAATCCTGCAGCAAAGTGATTGAAAATGTTTCCTTTTTTTTGTAATTAAATGTAAAATTGTTCCTTACTTTAAAAATAATTTCTGGTAATCTCATCAGATCTTTTTTGCTTTCTCTTGCCCTTGATTCTTTTGTAAGGTGATATTGTGAAACATTGTGATGGCAAAGCATGCCCACTGTCTCCTACATTGTCAAATAACTAAATTAATAAGTGACAGCATTGTTTCTGTTATATACGTATATAAATATAGAAATAATTACTAACTAAATATCATTCAGCAAAATCGCCTCAAAGAAGGCTTTCGTGATTCCCACTATGCCTAAATATGACGGCATTGTGTGCACTTCCTGGGATTCTGGCCTCTATATCAGTAATTATAGTTGAGGCATTGCACACAACTTGAAAATTTAATGAATGAGTATTTATATGATTTATAAATATAAACTCATAATCAGTTAAAGGGCATGTTTGAACTTTCCGTTGGTAGTAGGAAATTGAATACAATTTACCTCAAGGTGCCTGGCACAAGGTGCAGGGATTAACAGGGGGAAAAAAATCAACTTTGTTTCCTATTCTTCGCGGTACACGTCAAGGCTGTCCGTCATCACCACTTCTGTTCGCCCTGTACATCGACATATTCTTAAATAAATTGAACCAAGCGGAAGATATAGTACCGGCGCATGTCGCAAATACCAATTACAGTGTTCTCGCTTATGCAGACGACATTTTGGTGATTACCACTGATATTGCAAAGGAGCTACCAAAGATAGAACACCTTGCCACCCATTTCGGGTTATAAATTAAACCTGGCCAAAACCCAAATCTTATACATCGGCCCGCATCCCTTGGTACATTGCAATAGAGTATCAGTAGCGACATACTTGGGTATTAAAATTACAACACCAGTGTCTGCAATTCCAGAGCTTAATTTTAATATTAATACAATCCTTAAAAAAGCTAATTCTTCATTGGAGCGCATAGATCATCTTCATTTATCCTTATATGGGAGAAATAACGTTTTTAAAATGCTTGTACTTCCGAAATGTGTATATATGTTTAGAACAATTCCCCCTTCAAATTCCCCTCAAGTTGTTTTAAGCAACTAGAACGGATGTTGGCCAGATTCATTTGGGGGTATAAGCACCAGCGCAGAGCTTTTAAGAAAATGATCCTCCCAAAGATAAGGGGTGGTTGGGGCATTCCATATTTTATGTTTTACTATTTTGCTTCAGTTCTACAGTTTATTACCCCTTTGATAATAGGTGTGAAGGCCCGAATTCCAGGGAGCCACTCACCATCAATATATGAATTTGCATTGGGAGTGGAGGCCCGTGGCTGCCTTTTAAAAAATGTTGAGCCCAGTTACTTAAAAAAACTAAGTTCAAGATTTTGAAAGCGGCGTTTGCAGTATGGAAGCAGATTAGGCGCCATTTAGGGATTCAAAAAATGTCATTAAATACACCCCTTTCATCCATTATTTTCCCCTCGAATTTTAGAGATCATATAATGGTCAGATGGCGGAACTCTGGTATTCACTGTGTGGGCGACTTATGGCAAAATGATCATCTTATATCCTTTCCTGAGTTGTTGGCTAAATATAATCTTACAAGCTTTGATCATTATAAGTATCTGCAAATATATAGCTTTTTTAATACACTACTGGAAAGGTTTGGTCTTCAAAGGATTCCTCCTATTGATAGCTTGTATAGCAAAAGGAAAACAGTTTTTTTTTATAACCTATTAATTTCATCATTTTCAAGTGATATAGCGAGTCACCAAGAGAGATGGGCGACAAAGATTGGCATTGATAATATTATGATAGAAGAATCTATTGCCCTGGCTAATACTATATTGATAACTGGGAGATCACGAACGCAACATTACATGGTTTTATTTGATCTATATTATACGCCATCGAAAATTGCTAAATGGGGATCAACAAGAGGCTCATCATGTAGTAGATGTGGTTTGTTTGCTGCCGATGCAGCACATATGTTTTTTGCTTGTCCTCAATTAACTTTATTTGTCTCTGCAATTCAAACTTTTTTATCACTCTTGCTGGGCTCTACACTTATTTTGACAGATGAACTAGTGTTAATTGGATTATCCTCGGAAATAGTGTCAGAGAGGAAAAATGATTTACTGTTTATATCTATGGCAATTATGCGAGCTTGTATTACACAGGAATGGATCAGCCCAGATACTCCAGCGTTCTTTGCGTGGAGAGCTCGCCTCCTGGCTATGTATCATATGGAAATGCCTATCTATAGAACAAAGGGTCATAAAAAAAGAGCCTTAGGAAGGAAGCTCTGGGCGCCGGTCCAGCACTGGATTCAAGAGGAGCTTGATTGAGATTGTCTCTGGTTTCAGTATCAATACCTGTTCATTTAAGGTAGACTCTTTTTTCCCCTCTTCTGTGCTGAGGATGAAATCCCATCTAATGTATTGTGGCGCAAGCCTTTTTTTAATTTTTTATGTTATAATCTGTACTATTAGAGATTGACCTGATAACAGTTTACCCGCTCTGACCTGTTTTGATTTATCTCCTTTACAATGTCCGTTTTTTTTTTAAACTATCTTTGTAATCTGTCCTGCTTGCCGGGGGGGGGGGAAAAAATAGGAAAAAAAGTTCAAGAATAAAAAAAAAAAACAGGGTTGAAAGGTTAAGTTGCTTTCAAGGAATTTGTTGAAGTACAAAAAAAAAATCAAAAAATATTTTTACAGAGCCTATCTATTAACACTCACAGGAGCAAATCAAATATGAACTTAAATAATTTATTACATTAATTACAACACCCAGGTGATATGTTATGCAAAAATATATATTACAGAAGATATAAGGTAACCAAAACACCTAAAGTCACATTGACAACAGAACATGAATAAAAATAAAATACAGAAAAAATATATCTTAATTCTCAATGTGTAAGCACAGCTCCAGTAGAAAGTATGAGTCTGTCCAATATATAGTATAAAATAGTCAAAGGTAACTGAGTTTTAACAATTGCTAAGGAGAATGGAATAGTTGTCAACGTTTCGGTCTTCGCTGAAACAAATCTTCAGGACACAGTTGATTCTGGTATGTTTTCTTGACCCCTCCCTTTTAAAAGAGTAAGGATCAACTTAATTTTATCAAATGATATAAAAGTATAAACAGCTGATGTAAGTGAGCTGAATAAATAATAAGCAATTTTGAAAGAATGTGACCAAGAGTATAGATATGGATCACTTAAATAAGATGGAAATTGAGTAATCTGAAAGATCATTATGATCAATTTGTTATTTAATAGATTGTTACGATGTAAAACCAATCATTTACTTACTGGTCAACAGAGATCAAATGCTTATACTGCAATTCAAAAAATGTGAAGGGACTTAATGTGCAACATTGTATGACAAATTGTTAATGTCTGTGTTTGTTTTCCTTCTCTCCCCCCCTCCTCTTTCTCATATTGTATAAATGTTCTCCTTTGGGGACCTGGTCCTCAATGGGTTGATTTAAAAAAAGACTTTTGTGAAGTAGATGGTTGATTACCATAGTCTGATGGATAAAATCTATTGATAGATTGATCATTTTCTGTTTCTGACCTGTGTCTGAAAACTTGATTTTCTTGATAGAATTGAAATTGGGGCCAGTTGACTGATAAAACGTTTTTTCTTAGCCCCCTCATCCCCCAACCAAAGGGTGCAAGGCCAAGGGCCCCAAAACTCGATTTCTGACAGGCTGTCCATGTCAGAAAGTCAGACATGGAAAGCTTGTCGGAAACCTGAGCATCGTAATCCCAAACGGGGGAAACACCTTCCTATGAAATTAGGGGTTTCAATTCTAAGGTTTGAGGCTTTACGACCAATATTGCAATAGGCCACTTTATGTCAAGCACACTGAGTATACCTATGTGAGTTTAGGTTTCACATTTCCCAACAAAATCTTGCTGAATCCTACATTTTGCAAAACAATGTATTCTTACTTTCTATACAAAGCTTATTAACAGCCACTTTCAATACAAATTACATTAACAGCCATATATTGTGCTTGACATTCGTCTTTAAAGGTACAACCTTGATAAATGTTAGACAGATCTTAAAGGCTCATAGAGAAGTGTTGCCACTACACACTGCACAGTATAAGTCACAATGTGATAAAGGTTTAATCAATGTAAACAATGAAATGCCTCTACCAGTTACTGAACAAAGTGGTCACAGGCACCAAGAAATAATATTATCTCAGCAATAATATGCCTGATTTCAGTATGGAGTACTATCACTTTATCCCCAAACATCTCAGTTATCTGCTCATTGTTCTCTCCCATTTTCTGAGCCACAAGTATCTCACTTTCACTTTGCTTTTCATATCTGTTCACCTTCGTCAACCTTTCTCTCCTTCTCTTGTTACCTTTTACATTATTGATGAGGAGACAGTGAAGCAGAATGAACTTCGAGTGACAGTTCATGACTGTTTTTCAGGGAGGCCCAAAAGAAGATCCAGAGAGAAGGTGTAAGAAATTGGGTACTGGTTGAGGGGGTGAACCACCTCTTAAGCATCCAACACAATTCTTCTCAAGATACAGTCACAAGCAAACCCTAAGTTAACCCGTGCTCAACCCTCCGGTAACATGACACAGAGCAGTAAGACTTTACTCAGAAGCAACATGTAAAGTATTTGTGCAACAATTCAAACTAACACAGTAAAAGCACACCAACATTTATTTTAAAGAATAGTACCATAATGACAAAAATCCAATTAGTAGAACAAGAGATGTTCGCTTTCAATGACTTCTTAAAAATAGCACTACAAGGCTTAAAGCACCAATTCTGGGTATGTGGTTGAACTGGACCCGGACTCAGTCATAAGTTCAGATCAACCGCAATGAAGCATGGGCTAGCTACAGCGACCCAGTTTAGGCTCACTGAGCAAAGCAACTTCAATCCCTGGTTTGCTGAGTGCTGTGAGGAACTGTGTCGAAGATGTGATGCACAGCTGAAGCAATGCACCAGTTCAGAGATGCAACAAGGTTGTGGTTTGAGACCCAGATGCATCAATGCCAAAGATTCTGTCTACAGGGGCTTGCGATGTGGAGTCCAGAGCATAGGATGCCTCACTCAGTCAAGGCTACCATTGATAAAGAACACGTGGGCCTCTGCCAAAGATGTGTCTGAGGTCCAGTATTTATACCTATTTCTGCCTTTGAAGTGGGGGAGAAGATTCCAGAGGGTTCCCATTGAAGCACCCATGTTAAATATTGGACGGATTGGTTAGCATGAGCTGAAAGCCATTTTGTATTTCTGGCAGCCATCTTGTTTGCCATGTGCTGCCACAAGCTCGCCATGTGCTCTGTCCTCCCTCAGTGTTGACTGCTCTTGTAATCTGCCTAGAAACAAACTATATTCAGCATCTGCCACCTTCGCACATGCTCAGTTGAGCTTGCAGCTGTCCTTGCAACTGTTCGTAGTATGTAAATGTCAAGATGTGTTTGCCATAAACAGCCACTATTAGCTCCTCCCACTTTGTTGAGCAAGCAGATCTTGTATGCCCATATTAGTCATTTTGCATGCTTACATGTGACTCTGTAACCCTAAGAATAGTACAATTTTCTGTACTCCTTAGACTGCCTCATTCATTTGCTAAGGCTTCTGTGTGATGAAGTCTCCCTCATCTGAGGTTTAATAAATATGTATTTTATATTACAGCTTCTGTGCCAATTTCTTCTTTGTTGGTGTAGAAGGACCAAGTATCAATGGGACCCCTGAGAAGGTTTCTTGTTTTCTTCAAATGGCGCTCCAATGTGGTCCTCATCAGAGAAGTGGCTACCTAAGGAGTGATCTTGTCAGGAGACAGAAATCTACTGAGGAGGACAGGTCAGGATTCTACTAAGGAGGTACTCTGTGCACGGAGATTCTGGGGATTCTCTGTCTCTGCAGCCCGGTATATTTCTGATCTTCCTGATTTTTAACCTCCACATGATGTCACCCCTGACTGAGAACCTTTTTGGTGTGAGTATTCTGAAAACGACTGTTAGGTCACTCAGAACTTGGCAGTTAGAATTTGGACAACCATTTGATTGATAAGAGTCGTTCTGCGTCACTTGCTGTTGGTCTGATGCCTGGGATTGGTAAGGTAGTTTAGTAACGCTTACTGTGGCTTTGGAATCTTGGAATTTGTGTTGGCCAATTTTGGATTTTCTATGGGATAGATATACGAATTGTTATTTGTGTAGGCAGGTAATGAGGAGACTTTTCTCTACTTTGTATAAGATTTGAACGGCGCAACGTACGAAGAGTACCTTAAGCGCTACTTTGCTTATAATATTTGCATAGTCTACAATATTTTTGGCATGCCTGTTTCAAACACACATCGAAGAATATGTTGCTTTTTGGAGGTACCATAGTGAGATGTGAATTAAATTAGTCGGCTCGCCTGAGGGAATACCTAAATAGGTTTAGGTATGAAAACATATTTCTTCCTTGGTGATTCTGTATCCCCAGGGAATTAAAATATGACAAAATACAAACAAGGATTCTTTTTCTGTGCAATTTTATGAATGGAGAAATGCAGAGCGAATTTTTGGTGTTCTGCCAGACAAAGCTAGTGAATTGAGTGTATTTTGGCTTCTTGGAAATAAAACAGTCTGTTGGGCTGTTTTTTTTGCAGTCTTTTGGAATTTTATTGAGAAGCACTTCTTGTAAATATGACTTACAACTAGTATTTACAAATGGTTTGGTTTAAGTACAGTCTGTGGGCTGTCCTTTGTTTCTGTCCTAAGTGTTGATTTGTGGGTTAAACATGTGTTTAAATGTCTATGTGGTTTGTGGTTTTCACATCAATGATACTTCTGTGTGTAAATAGCGAATGCGCTCTTTGTGTAAGGTTTGCTAGCCTTAAGCCCACTGTGCTATGTGTCCTGAGTGTATGACCCCTTCTGTATATGTCTGGAATGAGCTCAATGTGTGTGTTTTTTTTGCTGTCATCACTCTGTTGTGCAAAATGTAATTTAATTAATATTAAATAACAATTAAATAAAAATCCAGAAATGAACCATATGATATGACAAATAATTATATGTTACTATTTAATTTATAGAGTAAGCAACTATGCACATGTACAATGTGCTAATGCTTAAAAGATACAATTAGAATTCACATTCAATAGGTATAAAATAAGCCTCAAAAACGAAATTGTGTGTTTTGCAATAAATAAACTTACAGCATTTTTCTTAGATACATTGTGTTAGATATTAACATGCAAATACATCATCTGAGTACATTTTTGCTGAACTAAACACATATTAGAGAACATGCATTGAAATGCCTGAGTTTTAAATAGACAGACACTGAGCTTCCATTTCAACACTCAAAAAAAGCTTTACGAAAGCTGTGTTTTAACTGCCACTTAGCAGCAGCTGTTGTTTTGATTGTAGGCCATGGAGAGGCTGGAATGTTGAATCAGACAGAATTTCGTCAGTTAAACACGGGGTAAAATCCTGCATTTCCGACTGATGTTTTAAAAGGTTACAAAAATCAGGTTCATTATTTTAGATACCAGGAAAACATTTAAGATAGGGATTTCCATTCTTAAAACCTTTTTTTTCATAAGCACATTCTTGGTTTTGATGTTAAATAATGACTGTCCTTTTAAAAAAGTGGCGCAAAACTTTTCATGTTTCAAGTTAGGCTTCTGTGCTTAGGCTTATGAATGAATGTGTCTAAATATGATAGGCAAGAATGAAGCTTGCTTTTCCTATGTGGAATTATCAAAATGATTGGTTTTATAAAAAAATAAAAAAAATTATTATGAAAAAATTATTTTAAAAAATGAGGTGCTTTTAAATTAGTTTATTAATATGTATAACTCTTAATTGTCATACTGTGACCTCAAGTTCAAGTTCAAGTTTAACATTTGTATAGCGCACTACTCACCCAGAGGGTCTCAAGGCGCTAGAGGGAGGTGCTTTATTTTTTGAATATCCAAGTTTTTAGTTGTTTTCTGAAGGAGAGGTGGTTCTGTGTGAGGCGGAGGTGGGTGGGGAGAGAATTCCAGGTTTTGGCCGCTAAGTAGGATAAGGATCTTCCCCCCATGGTGGATCCATGGATGCGTGGAATTGCGGCGAGGGCTAGCATCAACATTTAATTTAAGTTGTGTTGTATCACTATGGGCCATATGTATAGTGGAAGAGGTGTGGCGCCGCGGCCAGAGCAACTGACTCGGGAATCGGGGGTTCACGGTTCGATCCCAGGCAACCGCGGCAGATTAGCCCATCACCATGTGAATCTGGGCAATAGCTTGCTTAATCTTCCCGACCGCCCCCAGCGCCTAGAGACCCTTACGGGTGATTGTGCGCTATACAAAATGTGTATTATTATTATTATTATTATTATTATCCACATCCAGATTTGGAAATCTCAAATAGCGATTTTTTAGAAATCGCTATTTGAGATTTGCAAATTGGTATGTATGTAGAAAATCGCATTTTTTTGCGATTTCTTAAAATTCCTTAATTGCAATTAGCAAATTGCGAATCGCAATTAAGGAATAATTTCCCATTCATTACTATGGGCCAGCAGGCCCATAGGAATGAATGGAAAGGTATTCTCACTTTGCGATTCGCAATTTGAGAATCGCAAATTGAGAATAATTTCAAGGTGCAGGGGTGTCCAAAGGATACCCTGTTGCACCCCTGAAATTAACATGGGTGCACATGTGGCGCACATACATGCCCTAAGGGCATGTGTGTGCTTCACATTGCACTTTGAAAAATGCAAAAAAGTGCATTTTTCAAGGAATTAGCAAATTACCACCAACTTGAAGTTGGTGGTAATTTGCGATTCCTTAAGGCCAATTTGCATTTTTTTGATGCTTCTTACATTGCATTTAAGGAATCGCAAAATTTGCGATTTCTTAAATGCAATCGCAAAATAAGGAATCGCAAATTTTGCGATTCCTTATTTTGCACTCAATTTTGCTACATAGATACCAGTTAGCGAAAATGAGTTCGCAAACGTAGTTTGCAAACCCATTTGAACTTCATACATACGGCCCTAGATGAGGAAATTTGCATATGAAATATCACTCTGTGCAGGCGTAAAAAAACTCATTTTTATTAGGATAGATATGATTATTTTAATTTCCAACTCCTGGGCTATCTAGTAAACATTCTGATGATGACTATTATGCAAATAAATCATAGGATATTAATTTTTATGTTCCCCAAATAATAAAGTCGAAATTGGGCAAAATTCACTATTTAAACAGCATTTTCCCCATTCAGATCAGCTTTTAAAGTGACTTAGGCGTAAGTAAATGCATACATTTAGGTATAATACAAATAGCTGCCTACTATATTGTTAGACAAGTATATCGCACACACTGCTTACTTTTTAAAAAAAATGTTTTTATTAGATTTTATCCCAAATTTTTTTTTGAGCAAGGAATGCAGAAGAAGCAAAACAAACAATAATACACAATATTAAGTACATACCCATAAATTGACACCCAATCAGCAACCCCAAAAAAAATCAAAACAAACACAGTGTTACTTAGATCTAGTCAGCTACAGGTGTCCAAATCTTCACTGCCATAGCCCTCTTTCTTCTTCCTTTAGTTTTGTATATAGCAATTTCTAAATTATACATTGCTAATAAGCGAGCACGCCAACTGAAAAAAGAGGGCGGATCCGAATTGATCCAATCATTTCTTATGCATGCACGAATCACAGCCATACATATAAAAACAAAATATTCAATACAATCCGATCTAAGTTGGACAGATACTTCTGAGCTAGCACCAATCATAACTTATTCAGCAGTTATAATTACTGGTACTCCCATTATCAGTTTTAAAAATTGCTCAATTGAAGCAAATAATACAGATAGCTTAGGGCACAAACAAACATATGTATGTCATCAGCAGCATATTGACCACATCTATTACATTTAATCCCAACTGTAGTGCTCCCTTTAGGTACTTTTTTCGGGGTATAGTACAAAGCAAATATAACCATATAGTGCTGTGCATGCATCCTCCCTGTCAAAAGTACCAGATTTGCTAACCTCAATGATTCAGCAATATTAACTTCTTCAACACCCAGCTTAGTTGCCCAAGTAAGCTGGCGGCTCTCAAGATCATCTGGTAATGCTGTGATAAGACAGGAGTAATATTGCCCAATAGAGGTCTTTTTCCCCATACTTTCAACAAGGGGAAATTTCCTCAATTGCTGTTCTAGTCCAGGGGCCAAAGACTGCAAGAAACTACGAATCTGAAGAAATTAAAAAAAGTCATGCCTTGCTAAGCCATACTTATTTTGCAGCTCACTAAACGAAGCTATTTGACCCTCTTGTAACAAATCACCTAGGCAGAGGATCCCCTTACGCATCCATCTACTAGCAATTTGTTATCCAAAAATGTATGGTAGTATCTCAGATGCAGTAAAAGGAGTATACATATTTACTTTTGGAATCCCCATCAGGCGTTTTGTCAACTTCCATACCAAGTAAGCTGCAGTTAGAATTTTAAATATTGTTTTTTTTAAGTAACTGAGTTCAATTATTGAAACCGAGCAGCCCTTGATTGATTCACCCATACCAAATTCAAAAATGCAAGGGGCATAACATGGAAAAATTCGAGCTCTGCCCCCCACTACTAACGGACTGATATATTGCAGTACGGTAGCCACATAGTAATATAAAAATTATGGTATACCCCAACCACCTCGCTCTTTCGGCAGCACTAGCTTTTTATAGGCTCTTTGTTGCTTCTTATAACCCCAAACAAATCAGGACGAGATCCTTTCTAGTTGCTTAAAACATATCGTAGGAAATGTAATAGGAATTGTGCGAAACATGTACAAAAAAGTGGGCAATACAAACATTTTATGGACATTCGCTCTACCATACAAAGATAAGTGCAAATGGTCTAATCTCTCTAATGTTGTATTCACTTTTGTCAAAACCGCATACATATTTACTTCAGGAATAATGGAGACCAGCAGTGAGATCTTAATACCTAAGTAAGTCACCTCTGGGACAGTGGTTATATTAGCCGGAGGATTGTTTCCAACATAAAGGATTCGGGTTTTCGAGATATTCAACCTGTACCCCGAAAATGAGCCGAATCGAGAGGCCAGTACATTTATAACTGGAAGTGCGGCACCTATGTCACTGGTAACAACAATAATGTCATCCGCATAAGCGAGAGCCCAGTAATTAGTATGGCTTACAGAGATAGGTTTATTATTCACATCTTCATTTAACTTATTCAAAAAAAGATCAATATATAAAGCAAATAAGAGTGGGGAGCATGGGCACCCTTGCCGTGTCCCCCGAAAAATTGAAAGCTGAGTAGATTTTAAGCCACCTACCCGAATACAGGCTGTTGGTAACTGATAAAGAGCCTTCAGATCAAGTAGTATTCCAGGCCCAAATCCCTTTAGCTCTAAAATATCCCACAAATTGGGCCAAGAAACCCTGTTGAATGCCTTTTCGGCATCCAACACGGTTACTCCCATCAGAGGATTTGTCGCTTGCTCCCAGTCTACAAGTGCAATTAATCTTAGGACATGATCTACAGAATCTCGCTCAGGAATAAATCCATGCTGATCCTTAGAGACTAGTGGCGTAATTATACCCGACATCCGAGTCGCTAACATTTTACAATATAATTTGCTATAGGCATTTATAAGTGATATCGGCCTGTATTAGGAGGGGATCAAAGGTGGTTTATCTTTTTTGACAAAAATAGTGATTATAGAATCTCGCCAAGAGAGTGGTGTATTCCCCTTTTGGCCTTCTACGATAACAGCTAAAAGTTCTTCCTTAAGTGCAGACCAGAAAGCCTTAAAACATTCTAGAGGAATGCCATCCCGGCCTGCAGCCTTACCAACAGCCAATGATGTCAGGGCAGCCTCAAATTCATCCCCCATAATAGCAGTATCAAGTTCATCCCTCTCATCAGCTGTTAGTGAGGACATTTCCATTCCTGCCCTAAAATCTAGAAAATTATCTTTGCCACCACTTATCTCCACTTAAAGCTATCTATAAAATTGACAGAAAACCTCCAATACTTCTAGCCGTTTATCATAAATTCATCCTGTATTATCCTGTATACTATCTATCCTATTCATCACTTCTTTCTGACGCAGCCTTTTTGCCAAAATTCGCCCCGAATTTTCACCCACCTCATACATCTCTGCTCTGTAAATTGCATTTTTTGCTGCTAACATAGTAGCAAAATTCTAATAAAGGCTCATCTTTTGAAAGATTAGGTCCCTCATAATTGAATCTGTATCTTGTCCACTGGCTATTGCTGACATAAGTAGATTTTCAACATCACAGAGTTTTTTCGACTCAGCGTCAAATGTTTCACAAATTTTTTGTTTATTAATTGAAAAGCTTAAAGTTTCTCCTCGTACCCCGGACTTAAAAGTATCCCACACCATAGGGATAGAGGCGGAGCCACGATTAATAAAAAAAATTCAGCAATCCAACTCCCCATATATTCAATATATTGCTGATCAAGAAGTAATTCATGCTCAAAGTCCAGGTACTGGGGGAAGAGACGAAATTGGCTTCTAACTGTAAAATGATCGGATTGTGATCACCAATTATTTTAGACAAGATATCAAACTTAGCATTATTAACTAAACCAGTCGTAATAAAAAATAGTCTATACGAAAGACATTTTTGGTGAGGTATATAAAAAAGGTACTACCTGAGGTTCCCATCCCTTTTACATGGCCACGTCACATGAATCAATCTCTTTATTAAACCCTCTAGTCGCCATAAAGACTTTGTTTTTCCTCCCTTGATACAAATAGTCACTAGACATATCCACCTTCCCATCCAAATGAAGACTAAAATCCCCACATGCAATTAAGGGGGAAGGCCAAGCCGCCAACTCAATACTAAGATGGTTCAGCATGGCTGGGTCATCTAGATTGGCACCGTAAATTGTACATATTGTCCATGAGGAACCTTCCACACAAAGCTCTATCATAACCCAGAGACCAAAGGCATCTTCTTTTACATGTTTACATTTACCCCAGCCAAATCTTTTAGGAATAGCTACCCCCCATGTCCTAGTTCCTTGTCTTGTACATCCGACTAAGTCCATTCCCAGGTATTTAAGCTAATTTCTATCATTCCAAGGAATATGAGTCTCCTGTACACATAGTAAATCAACTCGCATTGATCTAAGTAATTGGGCCATAATTCCTCTTTTTTTTCTCATTGAGCCCACAAATATTCCATGAGCAAAAGCGTATTCTACCCATTCTCATAAACAAATTGTATTAGCAGAGCCAAATCATACCTTTCAAAATCACTGCTGCTTACAGCTCTTAAACAAAGATATAAGCTTTTACAGTTTTTATTCAATACATTTTGGTTGTAACTTACATTTAGAACTGCTTCTCTGCTATTCCTTGCCCCATACACCCCCAACCCTCCCCACCCTTCCAGCCCAAAACCCCCCCTCACCCACCCAACAAACCACCCAAATAAGGCATAGGGACTGGATAGTCCCCATTAGTGATGCAGAGAAAGGCTAAATTGCTCTCCCCAACCCACCCCTTCCCCACTGGCTGTAGATCCAAAGAAAAAGGAAAACACAGGCACATAGTTCCGGCACTCTTAGAACACAGTGTAATTTATCCTAAATTGTTCCTAAGAAATCTTTAGCAGAAATATCATAGACAAAAAACTGTGTTTTCTCCTTATAAATAATTTTTAACTTTGAGAGGTCAGCAAATATGCCTGCGCTCCCTTAGCTTGGAACAAGGGTATCAGTTTTCTCAAGTGCCACCTCTGCTGCACAGTAACTTGACAGTAATCAGGACGTACAAAAAAATCTATCCCCTTACCCTTTCTTTTACGATCTGGCCTAGCTAAATCATTCAAACCTTCACGTGCCAAAAAGTTATTTAAACAAATTAATATAGCCTAGGTTTCCTATCTGATAGCCTAGTACTGTTTCGTTTGTGAAAGGGGAATCAATGCACCTGTTGTATCTCCATTTCCCATCTCCATTGTGTCAGCTCAGGGAAGGCTTCTGAGAACAACTCCTGAATGAATTGTCTATTATCTCTGCCTTCACTTCCTTCCGGGATGCCGAGAACACGCAAATTGTTCCTTCTTGACCGATTTCCGAGATCGACAAGCTTCCAGTTAATGTCATCTCTAAGAGCGCTCGAAGAAAAAACTTTCGCTTTCTGTTGGAACATCTCATCCTCCACCGAGGAGATTCTGGCTTCCGCCTCGTCAATTCGAATAGTCATCTCATTAGAAGTTTTCACAACTTTGCGTACCGTATTTTGAAGCTTACGACCTGCACCTCGCATTCGCAAGGCTTCTGCTCTTGTCTCCTCCAGATGAAGCATCACTTCATGATAAATAGTGGCTAGAGTGATCTCTGTATCCCCACGCTCCTCACAAGCGGCAGAAGGCTTACTCCCAAGTTCAGTTGTAACCAGATCAGCAGTCTCAAGTTCAATAGAGAAAGGACCCAAAATCAGAGACCCTTCATTCTCAAGATGCCCTCTTAAAAGAGTGCCGAGTGCCGCCCCTTCTTCTCTGACCTTCCATATTGTGCTTCCCCTATCGATCCCTAATATGCTGCTATCTTCATCCTCCAAGAGAGCGGAACTTGTTAGGCTTTTATCATCTGGCCAGTCCTCTTCTGCACTCTCAAAATCTGATGCATTGGAAAGGTCTGACATTGAGTAAAATTGGCCAGCAGAATCACCAGAGTCAACCTCCATAATTGCTTCACACATAGGCACGGCACTATGCAGATTTAAATCACCATTGAGATCTACAGCTATTGTAAATCTCCCCTGCTGAAGGTCAGCTACAACCTCTGATCTGCCAATAAATATCATATTCTCTCTAGAGCAGGCTCCTGTGTCCCCCTCTATTGTGGTATCCTTATTAATATTAACATGAGCAGGGGAACACCCGGACTGAGGTATAACACTTAAAGCAGTCTCTGATAACACCTCACTAACACTATTGACATTCCTGCTTCCAGCCCATGGCGTAACAGTTGAAGAGACTACTACTAAAGGCAGCCCTTTTTTATCTAGAGCAGGGTCCTGGGGAGCATTATCATTATCCTTAGGAGGCAAAATGGTACCTTCTTTAATGCTCGTCTCATCCCCAGTGATAATCTTGCTTTTAGGCTTCTGAATCTTCGGAGGGGCAAGATGGCGGATGCGTCTGTATCCGGCTGAGACAGGCAATGCAGCTCTCCATTACTGGCCTGTTGCAAAGACCCGGCTTGGATTTTCAATTCAGATACTATGGCACCCAAGAACCCAAGCAGTAATACAACAAAGGGGCTGAGGACACGAGCGGCTTCTGCTGCTACCGGGGCCACTGCTGGACCAATGGGGGAGTGTCAGCTTCTAATTATACAATTAATGCTGTGGCCATCGACCCCCCGAGTCTATCATGACTTCTGTAAGGAGCCATACTGCTACTGTTGCCGTGGAAGATATGGAACGGGCTCAAGTAAAATCCGATAAATGAGATTTTGTGCCTTCTCCTGCCTTGGCTCGAACGGAAGGTGAAACCGGGGGGCTGGGGGGCAAGGGGAAAATACCTCGCATGTTCAAAAAAAAGATTCAGAAGACTAAAAGCAATATTGCACAATGCTTACAATTGAAATATGTATAAATAAAATTCCAGCAGAAGTTATTAAACTGACAAACAGGGGAATGGGTCAGCATTCTGTTTTCAGGGTGACTTTGAATAGGGAAAGCTGCATGGAATACTTTTCACACCGAATAGGACAGCTGGGAAGAGTTAAAAGTCAGTTCTATATTTAGAAGCCTGGCAGAGCTACCAGAGCAAAGGTCTGCTTTGACATTTTAACATCTGAAACTTTTTGAAAGACAAGAGGGCAGCGCAGGGAAAAGGAGAAGTGTTACCTTTTTTTTGGCAAAAAAAACAAGCACTTTATGCACTCATGTGATAGCAAACGATATAATGGTATATGTGAACTTTGATTAACAGATAAGCTTTGCCATATTTATACAGCTTTAATGCTTAAAAGCTGAGGCAATGAAATTTAGTTTTACTGCATATGCCCTCATGTTACATTTGTACATTTGCTAATAGGGTTTGGGGTTTGGGTATTCATGTTTTTCTAGCCCTCTCAAAAGTGCTATGTAACTCCTATAACTTTGCTTATGCCCAGTTGCTACACAAAAGGGTTGATAATGTTGACAGAAGTGAAACCTGTTTCAGGTTTCCTACTGTCAAAATGGGGGAAGGAGGCTAACTCCTCTACAAATTAAGGCTTGGTAATATGTATGTTGCTCTCTCCTTTTCTCAATTTCTTTTTAGCCTGTCTAAACTGTCTGTGAAATAGCAATGAGACATTTAATTGGCTATTCAGTAACAGTATTTTAAACATTGTTAGCATTAATAAAATGAATAGAAATATATGTTATGTTACTGCCCATCCTGTTTGATGAAATTATGACAGGATGAATAGTCTAGATTGATGTTCCCTTATTTTGACCTTTAAGGGGAGCTAGATGTGGGTAGTTTTTGTTCTAAAATTCTTAGGTGATAACACCATTATTGTATGTTATTCCATGCTACATAGTTTTGCAAGGGCATTGCTAGTTTTTTGTTAGCTAGTCTGTGCAAATAAACTGAGTCTTATTAGAGCTGATGTTGCATAGTTTGGATCATGAAAAGTAGAAAGTAGGGAAGATGCCCATGTGATCCTTAGCAAAAAAAAATGTTTTGAAGGAAATGTTGTTTTATAGACAAGATCCCCTGTGAAATTAGCAGTGTTAGATTTTCCTGTTGCACCTATAACATGAGAGCATGGTCCTAATCGTACAATGTAGGTATGTAGGTATTTTTATTAAGAAGAATCATTTTAGAAGTGTCTACAGTCCTGTACAAGTAATGTCAAATTCATGAGCAAAAGTGTAGAACATTTCCCTTTTTCGAGGGTTTTCCGATTAGCACACAGGTATACAACAATGTAAGGATTTAAGGTATGTCTGTGTTGTTTTTCTCTTTTCCTCTGAGTTTAGTAAATTAATACAGACTTCCTTGGCTGCTTGGGATTGGGTGATGTTCCTTTTATACTTGCCAATAGGTCCAGGCTGTTGTTTTTTTTACTCTCACATAGATAGACGAAAGTGGTTCTTGGGTGCCTTGCTAATATATGAGGGGTTCCAAGACTAGAACGTATTTTGACACTATCCTCTCTGTTGATAGACTGTTTCTGTGCCTTGTCTAAAGACCTTTTGTTCTGTCCACCAATAGATATTTTCTGCTTTACAACCATTGCCAGAGGGACCTGGACATCTGATTCAGCCTGGGGAGTCAGCTTCAGCACCAGTCCAGCTTGAAGCCAAAGTGAAGGTAACCAGCACAGGCATTGCTGGCAACTAGGACCTCAATGAAGGCGGAAGCCCTGTAATAAAGTATGTACCCCTGCCACTGTCTTGGGCGAAAGACGGGGTCACAAATCAGAAAGGAGAAATCATGGAACACATTTTTGATGCCCAGCTGAGGGTCACAGACCAACCAGAATGGCGAGGAGACTTTGTTTGAGGCGACCTCTTTTGAAACAAGGGTTGCTTCAGAGATCCTAGCATCAGGCCTCTGAATCCTGGTCCTAAAGTGAATGCAAGTTTGCACCTTTGTTTGTTGGTCAAGAGATACCTGGGTACACTTGATGCAATGTGTGGCCCCAACTAGTGAGCAATGCGCCAGTAGAGCAATACAGGAGTTAGGGAAGGACTTGAGATTAGGATACAGGTGCTGTGTCTCTGGTGCCTGTTATATTGAAGCGAAGAAAACTGGTGCACTGCCTGAGACACTGGGCAGGATCGCTAAGAGCATTTGCCTGGTGGGTGACTGCCCTATCCTGAAAGAAGAGACCTTTTCCCTTGAAATTGGACTGTGATTTTTGAGTTGAGAGCTGTGCTCCTCCACCGTGGAAACAACAAGAGCCTGCCTGTGAGGCTCAAACAGACACAGAGAGAAGACTCCCCTCTGGCTTGGTTGTACAGCGGCTTCAATTTCCCGAAGGACTTCTTTCTTTTTCTTGTCAATAATGTACCCCTTTAGTCGTCCCATTTTTGAGGAGCAGCAGCCCTTTGCAGCTCTTCATCCTAATTCCTATGGCCCTTTGTGGTCCTCCTGGTCCCTTGGAGCCAGGATTGTTTTTGGAATAATCTGTTTAATTGCTTTAATATTCGCATTAGTTATATTTTTTATGCACGAAAAACATTTTTCTGAGCAATTGAAAAATGTGACTTTGCCCTTTCCTTGAATATATTAAATTGATGTTCTAGCCCTCATAAAAGGAAAATGGAACAGTCTAGTGAAGATATTTTTATTAGAGATGTCCTGTTAGCTATACTGAAATTAAAATGAATAGTCACTGAAATTGCATCGGAGCTCTGAAAATGTTTACTGGATGATTTTATGATTTGCTTTTGCTTAGGATTGTGAAAAATGATAATTCTATTTGTAATAGTGGTCATTACTTTCTCCTGCTATCTGAATGTTAATTATGACCTGATGCTCCGTTCCCTAATGAAAT
This sequence comes from Lissotriton vulgaris, assembly GCF_964263255.1. Taxonomy (NCBI): domain Eukaryota; kingdom Metazoa; phylum Chordata; class Amphibia; order Caudata; family Salamandridae; genus Lissotriton; species Lissotriton vulgaris. Next base: position 1,452,760,344 of record NC_141685.1, read on the forward strand.
GTTTGGAATCGAAAATGCCCACCTAGCAATGAATTAGGTTATTGATAAATTTATGAAAATTAATGTGCAAATATTTTCTATGTTCCTACTGGATCATAGGACCATCTGTTAAATATTGGACGGATTTGTTAGCATGAGCTGAATGCCATTTTGTATTTCTGGCAGCCATCTTGTTTGCCATGTGCTGCCACATGCTCGCCATGTGCTCTGTCCTCCCTCAGTATTGACTGCTCTTGTAAGCTGCCTAGAAACAAACTATATTCAGCATCTTCCACCTTTGCACATGCTCAGTTGAGCTTGCAGCTGTCCTTGCAACTGTTCTTAGTATGTAAATGTCAGGATGTGTTTGCCACAAACAGCCACTGTTAGCTCCTCCCACTTTATTGAGCAAGCAGATCTTGTATGCCCATATTAGTCATTTTGCATGCTTACATGTGCCAGGACCTCCCCTTGGTTTTATGCTGACTATGTAACCCTAAGCACATATAAGGCCCCAGTTTTCTGTACTCCATACACTGCCTCATTCATTTCCTAAGGCTTCTGTGTGACATAGTCTCCCTCATCTGAGCACAATGGTGTTCATCAGTAGCTGGATGCATGCTAATCAGCTTAAGCTTAATACAGACAAGACTGAACTGGTGCTCACTGGACCCTCGAATAATCCATGGAATCCCAGCTTCTGGCCTCCTACATTGGGAGGAGCCCCCCGCCCAGCGAACACGGCTAAGAGTCTTGGAGTTACCATCAGTAATGATCTGTCCATGAAACACCAAATCAAATCTGTGTTGTCTGCTTGCTTCTTCCATCTGCGCCTCATCAGGAAGATTAGCAGATTCCTTACCCATGAGACCCTGATCCATATCGTTCTGGGCTTAGTAGTCTCCCGCATTGATTATGCGAATTCCCTCTACATCGGGATTTCCCTCTACCTGTCCCACCAAGTCCAACTTGTCCAGAATCAGGCGGCCAGACTGATCTTTCGGCAGCCCAAATCTTGCTCTGTGAAACCGCTCCTTAAAAGCCTACACTGGCTCCCGGTAGTTCAGCGCAGTCTCTTTAAAATTGGCTGCACCACCTACCTAGCTCTTACCAATCAGGGTCCTTCCTTCATTGGCGCTTTGCTTCACCGATACACTCCCTCCTAAACACTTCGGTCGGCTGCACTCAATCTCCTCTCCCCCTGCGCATTCAAGCGCAAGAGAACTGGGGGCCTAAGATTCGCATCACAAGCCCCTCGCTTGTGGAACTCTCTTCCGCCCGACCTACGCCACATCACCTCTTACCAGGTGTTCAGGAGAGCCCTGAAGATGTGGCTGTTTGTACAGGCATTTGACTAAACTCCCTCTGCTCTGTTGTCTGTGCCAGTAAGTCTCAAAGCGCCAAGAAGCCGCTGGTGAACGTGCGCTGTACAAATGTCTTTTTCATTCATTCATCTGAGGTTTAATAAATATGTATTTTATATTACAGCCTCTGTGCCAATTTCTTCTTTGTTGGTTTAAAAGGACCAAGTATCAGTGAGACCCCTGAGAAGGTTCTTTGTTTTCTTCACCCAGGCATCCTGCTTCCCCTGTCCCAGCTCCAGACTAAGTACAGTGGGTATGCAGCCCTATGTGTGGAGGCAGGACATAGCCTATTTAAGTGTAAGTGAGGAGGTGCTCGGCTCCTCTATCCCATCCTGCTAGTGAAGGCACATCCTAAGCTACAATTTGTGTGTGGCTGTCTAGGAGGAATGCATGAAGCTCAACTGTCCTCTATGCCCAGTCATGTTACCCAGGTAGAGTCTACAGGCAGTAAATGGCTAAGGGAGAAAAATGCCAACTTTTTATAAGTGACATTTTCAAAATTATAATTAAAATGGGACTTCAACATGAGTTAAGATTTTTTATTACCATTCCTGTTAGAAGCCTGCACACACAACCAAGCAGTAACCTGATATGTCCTGGCTCAGCGTGAATAATGGCGTGGAGACAGTCCAACCACCCCCTTTAGTTTTCTACTAGGAGAACAGAGTACACTGTTCATCTATGAGTGTACCCAAGGGAAAACGGGAGTAGATAACATAATAAAAGACATCCTACTGATACTACGCAGTCTGCATGGATCTCCACTTAGTGTGCCACCTGGATGCATCTCTAGGATCATCTAATGGGAGGAGTCAGTCAAGTGGTACTCATGGTTGTCTGTCATGAAATGTGGACAAGGTATGAGAAACATGATAATGTATGTGTTGCCTCTCTCGCTGTTATTTGCATCGTTGATACTCCCTACTCACATATAACCAATTACTAACATGCATGAGATGGTTGGTTGACTGGATCGCAGAGTTATAACTGGAGTTTTGGATTTAATCCAAAATTACTCCCCAAGTTTGCACTCTTTTCTCCTGGAGTTCGTGATAGGTTCTCAGACCCTTGGATTTGGTCATTTGCTTTAAACTCACAACGTACTATTCATCACTCTGAATCCAATGTTCTTAGTCATAGTCTTAGTCATCTTCCCCCACCAAATCAGTGGTAGGACTCCTAATTTATCGCCCACCAGGTCAACTAAAACAGTTTACAGGATCCCTACTAGAAACTATATTGGGGACAGCAGCACAGTCGCCCAATTTTTTAGTCTTGGGTGACCTGAACCTGCACTTTGATGATCCCACTGACAAGGCGGCCTCTGAGCTCAGTACGGACCTCAAAGCACTGGGTATAACACTTCTAAACACAGAGAGTACACACACTAAGGGACATTTGTTGGACCCTATTTTCTTGAATAACAGTCTCATCACGGTTAAGCCCCCACTGCCACTCCCATGGTCGGACCACTTTATGGTCCCCTTCTCCTGGAAAACTCCATTAGAAGGAAAAAACGCTTCCCGACCACGAACTCTACAGAGAGCTTGGGCGAAACTATCAGTGGAGAAATGGACCCAGGCCCTAGAACAAACGGCCCCTATGGCAGAAACGGACCCTCTGTTAGCAGACCTAAACTTTCAGAATTGGCTTACCAATTCCCTTAACGCAGTACTGCCCCTGAAAAAGATCACAAAGAAAAGTGGCACCTTCAAATCACCATGGTACACCACTGAACTGAGGGATCTTAAGAAAAACTGCAAAAAGCTGGAACGCACCTGGAGGAAGGATTGGGCAGCCAACAGTAAGCTCTCCTACCAGGCGGCTTTAAGACTGTATAAAACTGCACGGCAGAAAACCCAAGCAGCCTTTTTCGAGGAAAAAATTAACACATCCGCCAACTCCTCTAGGGAGACCTTCAAAATTGTAAAGCAACTGCTTAAATCCCCCACTCCAACTACCAACCAGGAGTGCACAGAAGCTAGATGTGACCTGCTTGCAGAGTATTTCGACACCAAAGTCCAAAGAATACTTGACTCCCTCCCACAGGTTTTCCCCGCTGCTGGCGATGAAGCCCCCTCTGCCCCGATCCATTCACCTCGGCTGGACAGTCTTGGATCCATCTCCATGGATGACTTCCGCAATACGCTTACCGCAGTGAAGAGCGGGTCTCCTTCTGACCCTACTCCCATGTATATCCTCAAAAAAGTAGCTGACACCATCACCCCCCTTGCAAAAGACTTACTAAATGCTTCCTTCGCTAAAGGGGTGGTTCCACCCAGCTGGAAGCAAGCAAGAATTAAGACCCTTTTGAAAAAACCAGGCCTAGACATGGCTGATTTGGCCAACTATCGCCCTATCTCGCTGCTGCCTGGTCTAGGAAAAATTGCTGAAAGAATTGTAAATAAACAGCTCTCTGGGTTTTTAGAAAACAATGACCTGTTGAGTGGCTCGCAAACGGGCTTCCGCCCAGGCCAGGGCACTGACACAGCCCTCATAGTGGTAACTGAGGAGGCAAGATGCATCTTGGATTCAGGGGGGTCTGGAGTTCTGATCCTCCTGGATTTAAGCGCTGCATTTGATACGGTGGACCATAAAATACTAGTACACCGCCTTGCAAGACTCAGGATCACGGGAATGGCCCTGAAATGGTTGGAATCCTTTTTGGATGAACGAGCATTTAAGATCTGGGAAAATGGCATTATGTCCAAATCTACTCCCCTCCAGTGCGGAGTCCCCCAGGGCTCATCCTTGAGCCCTACCCTATTCAATGTTTATATGGCCCCACTTTAGGAGGTAGTAGCCCCGTTCGGGATTAAATGCGTCACCTACGCTGATGACACCCAACTAGTCGTTTCGCTGACGCAAAATTCGGGATGCTCAGACAACCTCTCAGCATGCCTCTCGGAAATTTTCTCCTGGATGACCAACTCCAAGCTCAAATTAAACGGAGCAAAAACCGAGATTTTAATGCTGGGCCACCAACTCTCCTCTCTACCCACCACATCTTGGCCCCCGTGCATGGGAGAGGTGCCCTCACCAAAAGACAAAATCAAGAGCCTGGGGGTATGGTTCGAGCCCGAACTAACCTTCAGGGCACATGCCCAGAAAGTGGCAGGCACATGTTTCGGCCTGCTCCGAACTGTGCGGAAAGTCCTGCCACTGCTACCCTTCCAATCTAGAAAACTATTAATTCAGGGACTGTTCTTGTCCAGACTGGATTATAGTAATGCTTTGCTCCTGGCATCCCCGGAAGCCACTATCAACACGCTACAACGAGTACAAAACACTGCTGCCAGGATGCTCCTGGGTGCCCCAAGAAGAGCATCAGCAAAACCATTGCTGAAAACCTTGCACTGGCTCCCAGTGCGTGAACGCATCTCCTTCAAATCATCATGCATCGTTCACAAAGCTCTTCAAGGTAAAGGTCCCCAAGCCCTAAGCAGCCTGATACGCCCATACAGACCCTCACGAGCCTTGAGATCGGACCTTGAAAACCTGGTCATAGTCCCCAGAGTCAGAAAAGCTCGCTCGGGAGGCCGTCGCTTCTCGGTAAATGCAGCAAAGACCTGGAACGCCCTCCCTAGACACATTCGCACTGAACCATCCCTTAGCAAATTCCGCAAATGTCTTAAATTCTTTCTTTTTCCCAAAGCCTCTTAAAATTCCCCTGCCCCTCCTCAGAGCCTCTTAATTTCGCATGGTAGCGCTGGGACGCTTACGGGCAGCCATGCGCTTTATAAATCCAATTTCATTTCATTTCATTTCATTTCATTTCATTCATTCATAGTTCACTTGAGCACACCAAATGTTTGAATGCACACTGTTCTGATTCTCACTCTTGAGCTGACAGTCTTTATGTCATGCACTATGATTGCTACGCTTAGTAATCATGATCCTTAGGTTGAATGAGTTAATATTCTTAATAATCTCAATCCTTAGTTTGAATGATTTAAATTCTGAATATCAAATCACCAAGGATCTGCTCTCTCTAGAAAAGATCCCTTACGAGGTTTAGTGATTAGTAATTATGTCCACTAATCATTTCCGCATGCATGCATATGTCATGATGGTGTTGCCAGACAGAGAAAAGGATGCAGGAAGGGTGCGCAGGAATGCAAGGTAAGTTGAGATGCTCCACAATGCTTTGGGATTGGCGGACCGACTAGGAGAATGAGCATCCTCTGTTGAGGCAAGATTGCCTAGCAGAGTGCGGTCATGAGGGCATGGCTTATAATTCCTTGAATTCAAGATGGTTGCTGAGACTTGGAAGACTTGTGCAGTCGCGCTGTAAGCCTGAAACATGGGTCTTATGGGAAATGGAATCCGTTAAATGCTAGCTGGCGCCTGATAATATTTACAGCCTTGCATTCCCCCTGAATTGTTATATACAGCTTGCCTTACTTCTGATATATTGTATACAGTCTTGCATTACTCTCTATGTGTGTATTTACATTTGGGATTTTGATAGACTTGGTGGTCATCCTAATGTGTTGCTGGCAACCCGATGAATAATCTGAAATTGTATGGAAATGGCGCCAGCCACAGGCACAGGTATGCTTATGGATGTGTTGTCTGTACGTGCACACAAAAGACACCAAACATAAAAAGGGTACCTGCTCCCATTTGGAAATGCCAGCTTATTAAATGTGATAAGGTAACTCCTATGTTATATGGTATAGGTATGCCTTGCAATAGTGAAAAATGATTGTAAGGGTTTTTACTACCAGGACATGTAAAACACAAACAAACACATGCCTTAATGTCCAAATTCACTGTGCCCTGCCTTTCGGGCTGCCCAGGGCCTGCGTTAGGGGTGACTTATAGGTACAAAAAGGGAAGGTTTGGAACTGGCAAAAGTTTTTTTGCCAGTCGAAATGGCAGTTAAAACTGCATAAGCCGGAAAAAGAGAGAGTTTTCCCTGGTGAACGCAGAAAGGACTGGGAAATAATTTAGCAAAAAAAGGGGAGATTCCTTTCTGTGGTTTTTAAGTGTAGTTGTATATGAATGTAACTAGTGAAGCAAGACACCTGTCTAGAAAACTCAAATATCCTCAGTAACACATATACCAACAGACCATAGATTATATCAAAATATCACATTTATTAAAAAAGAAAAAGTTTCTTATATCAAATAATTAGACATGAACATTTTCTTTCCATAAAGTTACATACATATTATATTTCTTACACAATGATACAATGTAAAAGCATATGAAAACAATTTAAAAAGCCAGTGTTGTCGACGCGTTTCGGTGCTTAGATGGGTAGAACACCTTCCTCAGGACTATGGTTAAAAACTTCATGAATCTAAAAAGGTATATGTGACATATCATTAGTATACAGTACATGAGGATTTTTTACAGAAAATAGTTTTTTATCTAGAATCATACAGGCTACTAGCTACTAGTGATCATAAGGTCTTACTATTAGGGCATTTTCAATTTGCAGTGCCAGTCTTGATCCTGGAGTGGAGTAATCTTTATAGTGTAGTGATCGTCTAGAGGATCTATATATGAAGTAACAATAATATTCAGTTTCACATCCAACTGTCACTGTAATGCATAATCTCTGCATTCTTGCTTATCAAGATTAAAAGCTTACTTGGTGGTAGTGCGCAGAGTTTATGTAGTGTTAGAGGAGACTCTTCCAAGCGCCTAGTATGTAGCAGAATAGGTCACTTATGTATCATCGTGTTCACTCCTCAGAGTCTTTTAAGACTATTTCAAAATTTGTCACTTCTTTAGTAAACTTGAAGGCGAACTTCTCACCTGTATAGGCAGTTAAAGGAAAGTTCGAGTTTTATGCCTAATTTGTAATTAATTATAAGCATGGAGAGAATTCTCTACAAATAATGCATGAACCTTTTTTTGTTGAAAAACAAGGGGTTTTAACAGGGGACTTAAAAACCGCCTTTATCAAGAATTATTTTTTCTTATCCATGTTAGAAGACTAGAATATTAGGCTTCACTCGATATCACTCGTATGTGTGCTCACAACTTTAAGATTCAAAGCCCACAAATGTGGAAAAACTGGCATAGTGCAGGCAGATGTCAAGCAAAGTGCCATAATCGATTTGTCTGTTTAATACAAAGTTTCGCCTATAAATACGGCTGGTAATTCGTACTAGAACCAGGAGTGAAGCCCTCCGAGTTTAAGGTGATCCCAGGGCATCCTCTTACCTCGATCGGTGGTAACACGTGCCGTCCGCCTGGTCTCCCGGTCTCCAGAGTCGGAATAGAGACCAAGGCGTGGTGGTTCTATTTATATGCATAATAGTTGTTGTTAATTAAATAATGGCCCACACCTGATCATAATACCTCTTAGTTTTTCCGGCTAGCCACGCCATTTTGGTAGTTTTTTTTGTCCTACGCTAAATCGAGTGTTGTCCACAAGCGAAAACGGACTCAGTTAGATGAAGCATTCGTCAAAAGCGAGCGCCATTTTTGTAGTTTTCTCGCTGCATGAAGACGCGAATAATAGAGAACGGACTCATTTATTTTACGCTATTAGCGATTTAAGGGTGTTTATTCTAAGTATTTGTTCCTTAAACAAAGCCCCTATTTTTGTATAATGTAAAGGGCAGAGTGGGTTCTTGATAGTGTTTAAAACGGACTAATTTATAATAATCTATTGGCGGCTTTAGAGTGTTATTCCAAGTATTTATTTATTAAACAAAGCCCCGATTTTTGTATATCATAGAGGGCAGAATTGGTAGTATTAAATATAAACGAAGGGCCACAGTGCAAGTAACTTAACCTTGCTATTGTTGGAATAAGTGGCTATAAACGTGCAGGGAACTAATTCTACATTCATAGATGCGTATATGTAGGTAACTTAATATGGTTCTCAGATTTTTTGACCCTGCATCCATCACATTTGTAATTTTGGTGGAAAATATAACTTTACCCATGTTGAATTAAGGGTCCATTGGAAATTTGTTTTTTTGAAATCCATAATTATATTCACTGAGTTCACAGATATATAGGTAGATAAGAACGCTCATGTTATGTAGCTATAAATCTCTAAGGGACCAATACCATTATGTTAACTGGGCAATTAAAAGGGGGGAATCCAATTGATACAAAAAGGCCTTAACCCATAACTGGAAAATTATTGTAACATGCGTGTAAACTCCACACATGTAGCTGTTATAACCAATCAATCAATCAATCAGTGACACTTATAAAGCGCGCTACATACCCGTAGGGTCTCAAGGCGCTGGGGGGGGGGGGTGCCGCTACTGCTCGAACAGCCAGGTCTTCAGCTTCTTCCTGAAGGAGAGGTGGTCTTGGGTCAGGCGCAGGTCGGACGGGAGGGAGTTCCAGGTCTTGGCGGCCAGGTAGGAGAAGGACCTTCCTCCTGTAGTCGCTCTTCGGATGCGGGGGACGGCGGCGAGGGCGTGGTTGGCTGATCGGAGGTGGCGTTTGGGAGCGTAGAAGTTGACTCGGCTGTTGAGGTAGCTCGGGCCTTGGTCGTGTAGGGCTTTGTGTGCGTGGGTGAGGAGGCGGAAGGTGATTCTCTTGTTGACGGGGAGCCAGTGAAGGTCTCTCAGATGTCCGGAGATGTGGCTGGATCGTGGGATGTCGAGGATCGGAGCGTACTTTTACATTAATTGAACCTATATCTGAATCAATGCAGACATTGAATGTTACATGAGTAGCGCTAGATATATCTTTAACATTCATAAAGTACTGTCATTTTCACATCACGTACAGCACAGCAGTAGTCTCAATGGATAATTACGCAGTATAAGAATTTGTGCATATATTCTACATACATATACGTTTTAGTTTAAAACAGTGTAGAAGTCATGTTTATCCACTGTGTTGAGATGGAACAGTGTACATACAGTTATTGATACAACGAGAGAGATTTTTTAATTATAAGTAACAACACATACAGTTACAGTGTACTAACTAAATGTCCATAGTGGGTTGATATTATCTGACCAATCTTTCCCACTCTTCTCTACTGTTAAGGCCATGATTGTAAGTTCGAAACTTGGACATAAAGAACTGTTCCCTTTGTTTACGTTTTAGATCTGTGTCACCTCCTCTGGCAGTTATCTTGATTTTTTCTACTATGAACCATTTGAGTTCATCCTCTTTGTGCTTTTCTGTGATCCAATGATCAACCAGAGGGGCATTCTTCTTATGAATCTTGATAGCTGATCTATGTTCATTTAGGCGCAGTCTCACTTCCTGACCTGTTTTGCCAATATAGCCCTTCTGACAAAGGCAAATTATCAGGTATATCACATTGGATGTTCTATAATTAACGTGATCATTCATCTAATGTGATGTGCCATTCAGTTCTATTTTATCAGATTGGACGATTGATTTACAGTGGGAGCATGATCCACAAGGTTGGTTGCCTCTAAAGGGTCTCCCTTGGTCGATGCTCAATTGCCTGCCCTTTTTTGGTTCTTTGTAGGTATGGACCAGGCAATTACGTATAGTCCTATTCCTCCTGTAGGAGAAAATGGGTTTCAGAATTGGGGTTTTGCCTTGTTTATTTAAGATAGACCAGTTTTTGTTGATAAGGTTCTTAATTTTATAGCTAAGACCATTGTAGTTTGAAACCATTACGATGGTATTTTCAGGTTCTTGTTTTTTGTTATTAGGTTCAAAGAGGGATGCTCTATTCTGATATTTAGCTCTTTTATAGCTATCTCTTATTAATCTTTTTGGGTATCCCCGCTGGAGCAATTTAATTTTCAGATTTTCTGCATGTTTTTCAAAGGAACCTTTGTCAGTGCAATTTCGTCTTATTCTTATGAATTGACTGTAGGGGATCCCTTCTTTTTGGTTTTTGGGGTGATAGCTGTTGTGGTGGAGCAGAGTGTTTCGGTCAGATGGTTTGACAAAAAGCTCAAAAAACAACTTCCCTTGTTCTGCCTTGATTTTGATGTCCAAAAAGTCAACTGCCACTTGACTTTTGTTCAATGTAAATTTGAGGTTACCATCCCCACAGTTTAGCCACTCAATAAAAGTTGTGAGGTGGGTCTCACTGCCTTCCCACACAAAGAAAACATTGTCTATGAATCTAAACCAGTCAACAATGAATGTATTTTGAGCAGAGAGATAACCTTCCTCATCACTTAAAATCTCTCTCATCATTTTGATGGTATCGTGTTGAGGTATGTTGGTGTACAAGGACTCAATGTCCAAGCACACCAACCATTGAGTTTCATTATTGAAATTGATACCTTCCACCTTGGAAATCATGTCTTTGGTGTCCTTTATGTAGGACGGTAATGTCTCTACCAAAGGGCGAATAAAACAATCTGCATATTTGCTGAGGGGCTCCGTGATGGAATCTATGCCTGACACTATGGGCCACATGGGAGGATCCCTAATGTCCTTGTGGACTTTGGGGAGTCCATAGAGAGCTGGTATTTTAGGATGATTGTTGATTAAATATTTATATTCCCACCTGCTGAACGGCTCACACGACCGGCCTCCAGCCATGTGATACTCGAGTGGACCAGTGGGGAAGGACTGCTGCGATCCCCTGGAGCGGGCCTAGCCGGAATCGCCGGATGTGGTGTTCGGGGACGATCACTGGAAGGACTGTCCAGTGGTGCCCTCGTGTACCGGAAGACCTTGACTTCAACCTTGGGCGGAGCGGAACAGTGCATACATAGTCCGGGAGACGAGACTACGCCACTCCGGTGCTGGTTCCCCAGGCCGTAGCGGACGGCCATCTTGGACGGGAGCGGAGCGATTACATCGGCCTCTTGGAGCAGGCCTCGCTCACGGCGTTTGGAGGCGCCTCATTGGGATTGGGCCCTCATTGGCGCGAGAAGTGTGGATTGCCACCTACTGCTGCACTGCTGCCCGGGTCTGTATTGCCTACTCGCCACAGCACGTGGGCTTTGGTGATCCCCCCCTCCGCGATGTCGAATGCCAGGGGGGCGAAGAAGGGTGATCGGACCTTGCCGGACATGCTGAGAAGAGGCGCCCCGAGGCAAGACAGGAACCAACTGGCTCCAAGCCCCCGACTAGTTCTTGGGGCGCAGAAGGCGGGGAACCCCCGGTGACTAGATCATTCCTGGAGTCACTGTTCAGCTCTTTGAGGGAGGACTTTCAAGCCCTGAAGCAAGAGGTGGCCGGGGAAGTCCGGGAAGTCCCGAGAGAGGTGGACTCCCTGGGAGAACGAGTGAACACGGTGGAGGCTGCTGGCCACTCTAGGGACGAGGAAATCACTCACTTGCAGCAGGAGGTCCTGAGGCTGAGGGACCAGCAGATTGACCTACAGGCTCATACCGAAGACCTTGAAAACAGGTCCAGACGTAACAACATAAGGGTCCGAGGCGTTCCATCCAGCGAGGAGGGTGAGGACGCGGCCGCCTACTTAGGAGCCCTGTTCCGTGAAATTCTGGGAGAATCGAAAGACTTCCCAATCCGGATCAACAGAGCACATAGAGTTGGTCGGCCTCGCAGGGCCTCAGCGCCTCCTCCGGACATTTTAGCTTTCTTGCCGGATTTCCCCCTGAAGGAGCGGATTCTTTGTGAGGCCCGACGAAACTAGCCCTTACGCTTCAGAGATCACCCGGTGGCTCTCTACCAGGACCTGTCCGCAATAACACTGCAGAAACGGAAGGCCTTTAAAATTGCTACGGACTTCTTGAGGGAACATGGCACACAGTACTCGTGGGGGCACCCCTTCCACCTCATCTTTCACTGGAATGGAACTCTACACCAGCTCCGGTCCCTCCAGGATGTCTGCGGAGTGCTGGGAATCACTGCATCGGACACGGACACCCTGGCGCCTCGACGCTGGCGGAGCACGCGAGATGGCTGGCAGCTAGTCGGAGAACGGCGATCCCTGCCGCCCGCGAGACCCGACTCGCCTACAATCCGGGCAGAAATGTCCAGCGCCATACAGGAGGCTTCCAGGAATAAGGCGACTGGCGATGTGGCCTTGACGGCCTGAACATACTCCAGGGGGAGTCTGCAGTAGCCTATCTTCATAGCAGGTGCGGGGGTTCCGGGGGTGGGGGGTGGCGGAGGTGCTGGAGGTGGTGGCTGGACGGCCACTTGAACAACTTTTCATGGCCTTGTCCGTTGAGGACCAGACTGGGACAATGAAGTACTCTGCATGGTTTGGGGTGAGGGGGGTGGACAGGGGAGTTGAATGGGTGAGTTTGGGGTTTGGGGCGTTCACTGGGCAGCGGGGGAGAGGGGGGTGCGTGGGGTTCCAGGGAGGGGGTCCTCACAGTTGGGGGTTTGGGGGCTCGGGGATTGTACTGTGCTATGAGGTGGTTTACTATCACTGTGTGCTGTGGCCGCACGCTGATGCCTTTGAGTTTGGTCCGGCGGACCGTGCCCGCCTTGAAGAGCGATGCTGGTATTCCCCCCCCACTGATGGCCCTTAAGATTATTACCCTGAATGTGAAGGGGCTGAATAACCCGGTTAAACAGAAGGCTGTACTGTCCCTCCTGGAAGACTCACAGGCAGACATCTGTCTTCTACAGGAGACTCATCTTCTAGCTAAAGACTGTCACAGGCTACGGACCCCAAAGTTCCCCATGCAGCTTTTCTCCTCCTGCGCTTCCAAAACAGCAGGTGTAGCACTCATGATATCTAGGAGGTTCAAAGGGGAGGTAATGCAAAAGGTAGCGGAACAAAAGGGGAGGCTTCTGGCGTATAGAGTCAGGGTGGGGGGTCTAGTGTTAACTGTAGGCTCCATATATAGCCCCAACGATCATCAGGATCAGTTTCTGCGAAGGGCACTGGAGGACGTGACATCCACTCCTAACAGACACATCGTGATTGGGGGGGACTTGAATATGGTATTTGAAGCGTCCCTGGACAGGTCGGTGCAAAGGCGCCTACAATCGGGAGAGCTCTCGGGCTCGGTCTGTTCCCGTTTGGAGGATCTTGATATGCACGACATGTGGCGCCGCCTCCACCCCGCGACCCGCGCCTATTCCTACTATTCACACGCCCACAAATCCTATGCAAGATTGGACCATCTCCTGGTGACGGGCCCGATGTACGAGCTGGCCTCGGCCACCGACATAGGGGTCCTGTCTCTCTCAGATCATGCCCCGGTGGAGGGCACTTTCCGGCTACCTCCGGTGTCTCCCTCGCGAGGGGTCTGGCGTCTCAGGGACACTTTGCTGCACAAACATCCCGTGGTGAAACATATCCGCGAGTCCATAGAGGAATATAAGCATAATAATGACAATGATGACACCAGCCGCGCGACGCAATGGGCCGCCTTGAAGGCAGTGCTCCGCGGCGAGTTTATTGCTATCTCCTCGGCGGAGAATAAAGACCGACAGCTTAAAAAGGACGAACTTACACGCCTGGTGAGGGAGCTGGAAGAGGTGCATCAACGGACGGGAGCCCCTCGAGTCTGGAGGCAACTTAAGGCTGCCAGAAAGCTCCTGTCCGCGCTCGACGTGGACAGAGCGGAGTACGCTGTACTTCGCCTGAAGCACAAATACTACACTGGCGGAGACAGGTGTGGCCGGCTTCTTGCGCATAAACTCCGTGTACAACACCAGCAGCATCGGGTGAAAGAACTGGCGGCCCCCACTGGAGGGACAGTCACGGAGGATGGCCAGATTGCAGACGTTTTCCGTGGTTACTACGCTGATCTCTACGCCGGTGTTCCTCCCTTAGCGCGAGCCGAGACTGACTATTTGGAGTCGGTGTCGCTCCCGTCCCTCACGCCGGACCAGGCCCAATATCTTGAGCGGGAGATCCGGATTGAAGAGGTGGTTACGGCTATCTCCCGGCTCAAACACGGGAAAGCCCCGGGGCCCGATGGTTTTATCCCTCTCTTTTATAAGACCTTTTGCCAGGACCTTGCACCACTGTTGACGCGCCTGTTTAATTCGTTCTCTGAACCGGGCGCTAACCCTCCGGAGTTCCTTCAGGTGACGGTGTCGGTGATCCCTAAACCGGGCAAGGACCGGACTGAATGCGGGTCCTACCGGCCGATTTCACTTTTAAATTCAGACCTGAAGATCTTCACCAGTATTCTAGCGGCACGTCTGGCACTCCACCTCCCGGGTATGGTTGACCCGGATCAGGCCGGGTTTGTCCCGGGCCAGCAGACTGTCGATAATACTAAAAGGGTGACACACATACTGGAGAAGGCCTCACGGATACCCGGGGAACGCATGCTCCTTTCCATTGACGCGGAGAAGGCGTTCGATAGAGTGCATTGGCCTTACTTGGAGAAGGTATTGAGTAAATTTGGCATAGGAGAGAGGTTTAGGCACCTGGTATTCAATTGCTACCGATTCCCGTCTGCGGTGGTGAGGGTGAACGGTTGCAGCTCCCGGCAATTTGCGATAGAGAGGGGCACCAGACAGGGGTGCCCACTGTTGCCACTGCTTTTCGCTCTTTATATGGAGCCGTTCGCACAAAGAGTTCGCCAGAACCCCAATGTCACAGGCGTCCGCATGGGGGAGTTCCACCACACCCTTAGTCTTTACGCGGACGACGTGATATTGACGCTCGACGACCCTAGGAGGTCGTTGCCTGCTTGTATTGAAGAGCTGGAAACCTTCGCGACTGTAGCAGGTTTCAAGGTAAACCTTGGGAAATCGGCGGCCCTCGACATCTCGCTGTCCGGTGCCACCAGGGCTGACTTACAGAGGCTTTTTCCGCTGAGCTGGTCTAAAGACCAAGGACCCTATTTGGGGATTCTCCTAGCATCCTCTCTTCCTGCTATGGTCGCGGCCAACTATACGGCCTTAAGTAAGAAGATCAAGGAGGAACTGGCCCGCTGGGACAAGGGCACACTGTCGTTGCTGGGCAGGGTTGCCGCGGTGAAAATGACCCTTCTACCGCAAGTCCTGTATCTCTTTCGGGCCCTCCCGTTGCAACCCCCCAAGGGATGGCTCGGACAGACTCAGTCTGATATAACACGCTTTGTGTGGCAGGGCCGCAAACCTAGGCTCAAGAGAGCAATAGCCACGCTAGCGCCTGAGTCTGGTGGCCTTGGTATACCGGACTTGCACAAGTATTTCCAAGCTGCTCAACTGCGCTACCTAGTAGAGTGGAGCCGGTGGGAATCAGATAAACACTGGTTGTTTCAGGACCAGGCGGTGGCGGGCAGGACGCTGCACAAAGTGCCCTTCCTGCAGAGGGCCCACCGCCCCCCCAACCTCTATGCGTCCTTCATCACGCGGGTCCCGCTCCGAATCTGGGACTCCGTGTCCACCAAACACGACCTTACCACCTTTCCTTCTCCTTTTACACCAATAATCGGAAACCCGGACTTTAGCCCGGGTATGGAACCGGGAGCCTTTGAGCTCTGGCGGGCGGCCCGTTGATCCGCCCTATTCCACATGTATGGCCCAGAGGGTGCCGTCTCCTTCCAGGATCTACAGCGGGACTTCTGTCTGCCCGAGACGGAGCGCATGAGATACATGCAGGCTCCAGCCCCAGGTGCGAGCCTCGGCGGACCGGAAACTCACGGCATATGAGCGTTGGTTGGTGACTCGCTCCTCAGACGCCAAGCTTATCTCTGACCTTTATAAATTGTTGCAACCTCCCCCCTTTCACATCTACAATCCCGGGAGAGAACGTTGGGAGAGGGAGCTGGGGCGATCGCTGAGCCACACTGACTGGGACCACATCTCCTACCGGGCACGACACTCTGCTTACCACACTGGGCTTACCGAGACTTTCACAAAAATTTCCACTTACTGGTATCGCACCCCCGGGAAACTTCACGAAATGAACCACTAAATACCCAAGACCTGCTGGCGAGACTGCGGACAGACTGGCACACTCACTCATATACTATGGGAATGTCCCCTATTGACTCTTTACTGGGAGGAGGTGCTGAATGAGGTTGACCAATACTTTGAGATTGAATTACCCCGCTTTCCTGCCTATGTTCTACTTGGCTTGCCAAACGGTCTGATGTACCCACTAAGATCTAAGAAGGGTAGGCAGATAGCGATCGCCCTGGGATCGGCAATACAGAATATACTCATTCACTGGCGCACTACCATGCCTCCTACTGTTGTTGGTTGGCTACATAGACTGTGGCATGTCTTAGGCATGGAAAAGATGTCCCTGGTGGTAGCGGGGGAGGTGGACACATTTGAGGAGCTGTGGTCACCATTTCACACACTGTTAAGGTCAGAATTCAATGAAATTACTTGCCCTAGATATCTCAGATTGCTACGGCTGACGCCTCCGCCAGACCCGCCCATCTGAGTTGCCTGAGTAGTTAGCTAGAGGGGGGGACGGATGACTACGCTGCCATAGTGAAAAGAAGGATGTTAGATAGCACAGTACAGGGGTGGGGGGGTCGGGGGGGTTGGGAGGGGGCAGTTGGTTGGTGGTGTTTTTGTATTTCTTTCTCCTTTTAGTTTGTCCCCATCCACAGGTGCACTAGCCATGCGACTCTGGAACAGGATGTGCCCATCGCACTGCACGAACGGAATTCATACCTATGTTGAACTGTAAACACTATTTCGCGGGGGCACCTGTGGATACTTGTTTGTAGTGTTGTCCTTTTTCTTTCAATGCTGCAATAAAATACTTTAAACCTAAAAAATCTGATAACCATATTAAGTTACCTAAATATGTAGAATTAGTTCCCTGCACGTTTATAGCCACTTATTCCCACAATAGCAAGGTTAAGTTACTTGCACCGTGGCCCTTCGTTTATATTTAATACCACCAATTCTGCCCTCTATGATATACAAAAATCGGGGCTTTGTTTAATAAATAAATACTTGGAATAACACTCTAAAGCCGCCAATAGTTTATTATAAATGAGTCCGTTTTAAACACTATCAAGAACCCACTCTGCCCTTTACATTATACAAAAATCGGGGCTTTGTTTAAGGAACAAATACTTGGAATAAACACCCTTAAATCGCTAATAGCGTAACATAAATGAGTCCGTTCTCTAATATTCGTGTCTTCATGCAGCAAGAAAACTACAAAAATGGCGCTCGCTTTTGACGAATGCTTCATCTAACTGAGTCCGTTTTCGCTTGTGGACAAAACTCGATTTAGCGTAGGACAAAAAAAACTACCAAAATGGCGCGGCTAGCCGGAAAAACTAAGCTGTATTATGATCAGGTGTGGGCCATTATTTAATTAACAACAACTATTATGCATGTAAATAGAACCACCACACCTTGGTCTCCATACCGACTCTGGAGACCGGGGAGACCAGGCGGACGGTACGTGTTACCACCGATCGAGGTAAGAGGATGCCCTGGGATCACCTTAAACTCGGAGGGCTTCACTCCTGGTTCTAGTACAAATTACCGGCCTTATTTTTAGGCGAAACTTTGTATTAAACAGACAAATCGATTATGGCACTTTGCTTGACATCTGCCTGCACTATGCCAGTTTTTCCACATTTGTGGGCTTTGAATCTTAAAGTTGAGAGCACACATACGAGTGATATCGAGTGAAGCCTAATATTCTAGTCTTCTAACAATGATAAGAAAAAATAATTCTTGATAAAGGCGATTTTTAAGTCCCCTGTTAAAACCCCTTGTTTTTCAACAAAAAAGGTTCATGCATTATTTGTAGAGAATTCTCTCCATGCTTATAATTAATTACAAATTAGGCATAAAACTCGAACTTTACTTTAACTGCCTATACAGGTGAGAAGTTCGCCTTCAAGTTTACCAAAGAAGTGACGAATTTTGAAATAGTCTTAAAAGACTCTGAGGAATGAACACGATGATACATAAGTGACCTATTCTGCTACATACTAGGCGCTTGGAAGATTCTCCTCTAACACCACATAAACTCTGCGCACTACCACCAAGTAAGCTTTTAATCTTGATAAGCAAGAATGCAGAGATTATGCATTACAGTGAGAGTTGGATGTTAAACTGAATATTATTGTTACTTCATATATAGATCCTCTAGACGATCAAGCGGAGGTGTATAACACTATAAAGATTACTCCACTCCAGGATCAAGACTGGCACTGCAAATTGAAAATGCCCTAATAGTAAGACCTTATGATCACTAGTAGCTATGACCCTGTATGATTCTAGATAAAAAACTCTTTTCTGTAAAAAATCCTCATGTACTGTATACTAATGATATGTCACATATACCTTTTTAGATTCATGAAGTTTTTAACCATAGTCCTGAGGAAGGTGTTCTACCCATCTAAGCACCGAAACGCGTCGACAACACTGGCTTTTTAAATTGTTTTCATATGCTTTTACATTGTATCTTTGTGTAAGAAATATAATATGTATGTAACTTTATGGAAAGAAAATGTTCATGTCTAATTATTTGATATAAGAAACTTTTTCTTTTTTAATAAATGTGATATTTTGATATAATCTATGGTCTGTTGGTATATGTGTTACTGAGGATATTTGAGTTTTCTAGACAGGTGTCTTGCTTCACTAGTTACATTCATATACAACTACACTTAAAAACCACAGAAAGGAATCTCCCCTTTTTTTGCTAGTTAAAACTGCATATACAGCCTGAAATTACAGGCCTGAGACATATTTTAAAGGGCTACTTAAGTGAGTGGCACAATCTGTCCTTCAGGCCAAATAGTAACATTTAATTTACAGGCCATGTGCACATGTAGTGCCACTTTTCTAGGCTCTTACCAGTAAATGAAATGTGGTATAAACCAATATCACCATGCATTATGGAATGAGCCCATGCACTTTAGCACTGATTAGCCATGCTAAAGTGCACAGAAGCCTAAGGTCAGAAACAATGAGATCAGCAAAAATGAAGGAGGAAGACACAAAATTTGGGAGAAGATCAGTCTAAGGTTGTTTGGTCTAACTGAAGGCATAAACCTGGATAATCAGTAACCCTGGTCGAAGCACTACGCTACGCTTGCGTAGTTTGCGCAATTTCGCACTACACGAGCTGCAGGTAGCACAGTGCGAACATGCGTAGTGCAGCGTAGCGTAGTGCAGCGGTCTTTTTTTGCTTGTTCGCGGTTCTCAAAGTCATGTTCGCGACCGCGAGCAAGCAAAATGACATCCCGGCGAGATTCTCAATGCGGGGAGGTCAGGTTTCTCATTGCGAGTGGTTGCGCATGCTCGCGACTGCTCACGATGAGAAACTACCAGTTTACGTTGAGAAAGCTGCCGCTCGAATAAAAATCTACTCAAGCAGCAGAAAACTACAGCTCGCACTGTGCAAGATGCCGTTTTCAATGATTGCACAGTGCCGGATGCTTGTTCGCACTGTGCAATCATTGAAAACGCATCTTGTACAGTGCGAACATGCTACAACGCAACTCGTGTAGTGCTACGTGAAGTTCGCGTAGTGCGAAGTGCACTTCGCGTAGCTTCGCGTAGTGCTACTTCGCGAACTACGCCCACCCTTAATAATCAGATCTGACAGTAAAACCTATCTATTCGTCCTTGTCCAATTTGAAATCTGTCAATGGACATCAGTTAACTTCAGGCTTCAGAGAGCATAACACCAATTGTTCTCCAAAACCACACACTCAAAAAATCACTGCAAGACAAACGCTTAGGGCTGCCAAGTTCTCAGGTCACTTAATGTGGACATTTTAGTGACACCTCTCAACATTACGATATCCTAAATGTTCTAGGCCACATCACACACTTGTCTCTCAGTACACAATATTGCCTATCCTCAAGCTCCCATGAAAACAACTCCTTTAGGCCCTTAGTGGCACTGCAGCATGAATCGCGAAATGCTCGCTGAATACAATTCCCTTGTGATTAAATTACACTTTGGAGTCCCACATTACCTAATGGCGACAATCCTTTTTCTTTTTTCTTCATATAGACCCTGGAAGCATCTCAACTCCTTAGACATGGTACCCGTATTGTGACACCAACCAGTTTGAGCATCAGTGACCCGAGGTAGAATTAACTATTAATGGACCCAAACAGTAAATGCAGAAATGATCCCAAGCTGTAACTAGTATCTTAGTTTACAGAGTACATACAATAATTGGCTTACACTTTAATGCATATTTAAAGCTGCCCATGAAATGGTTTGATGGTCAGACACCATACTGCCCTCTCACTCTGCTTGTCCAATGCATCAGCTAGACACCCAGGCCACTGAACACAAAAATAACTGCCCCAGAAAAAAAATAAAAACATCAACTTTGACAGAGGTCTGTACTCAGGATGATGCTCTATCAACCAGCAAGCACACAACTGTATCTAATTTTCAACTCTGCTCTTACCTTCTCACCCTACCACTCACCATGTTTATGTCCTCTCCTCTGTCCCTCCCATTTTGACATGCTAGACCCCACTCTTTAAAACATATTCCTTTAATGGTCTCTAACTTTGGCCCACTTACTGCTCATATAAATGTTTATTCTGTTCCTACAAACTAGGTATACCCTACTCACAAACTGTCTCTACATTCTGACCGTCTATATTCTCTTCACTCTTCCCCATCTAATCACCATGTCTTTCACCCTCATCCTACTACTACCCATTAACCAGGCCATAGTTATTCAGTATGTTCCTAACCTCTCATGAAGTCTTGCACTAAGCCTCGACCTCTCTCTCTCTCTCTCTCTCTCTCTCTTCTTTTACACTTTGTATTCTTAGTATGCTCTTCCCATCTCTCATTATTCCTCTACCCCTCCCTTTTCCAATGGATGTGCACACAGGCTATGATAGCATCAGCTAGCAGTATATAGAAATGAACATAGGGAGAAATGTAAGAAATGAGACAAAACAATAGCAAAGCCCACAAGGAACATAGGGCCATATTTATGAAGTGTTTGACACAGGGCTGTGCAGAGAGTCACAAGCCGCGCTGCCCTCTGTCACAGGGAAAGGTCAGGAATGTGCCGCTGCTTTGGTAGCCTAGCTACAAAGCAGGCACCCTCACACCATGGTGCAGGGTAACTCTTTTGTAGGCAGGATTGTTTTGTGCAGGAAGGGATACCTTCCTGCACAAAAATAATCCTGAGATGTGTTTTCCTCTTTCTACGTGTGCTGTAGAATGCAGAATGCAGCACACGTAGAAAGAGGAAAAAACAAGGAGAAGTAAACATATTTCTCCTTTATCTTTTTGGAGCATTCCCAGCTTTACAAGGTCTTCTAAATCTGGGAATGCAACAAAGACTATGGTAGTAGCATGGAAACACCCATGTAACCCCCATGGAACACCTACCCAGTACTAAACACAGAAAGGTTTCTTTGAGATATTCCAAACAATCATTTAGATATTTGGCATTAATAATAACAATATAGATGCCTATTGCAGCATGGTAAAATTTGAGCTGAGATGCAACCTAAGATGATAAGATGCTTATGATTTCAAAACGTAGTAGGGGTTTTATTGTAATATCAAAGGGCTAAATATTAAAAATCAAATATAGAGCAATTTGGGTTTGTTGAAGAGCATCCAATGCAAATGTCATATTTTTCTGGTGACACTCCTTAAAACCATTTCACCTCAGCTAACTGTTCCAGGATATTTTGCCCATGTTTTCACTTATCTTTGCTATTGCAGCACTTTGAAGTGTGCCCATATTGATCTCAAAAGAGGGATCCAGGGTCAAGATGGATCTGGGTCAGGACTTCGATTCAGCGGCAGGAGGTAAATTTCATAAGGTACTACAGCTTTATTGAAGGTTCAGCCACTGTACTAGAGGAAATGTATAATATTGCCATTGGATCTTTGGGTACCATCGTCTTGAGCCGGTATTTTATTTTTATTCAAAAAAAATTTTATTGACTGCTCTTGAGTTAACAAACTGCAGAATAAGTCAAAATCTCATTGATCTTTGAAAAAACAAATGAATGCTCTTGCTTTAATAGATCCATGGCTGATCACCCACAGGATAAGCAATGTATTTGTTTTACAAAATGCTTCAAATCAGCTTTTCGAATTGACTACTTTTCAATATCATGTTCAAAGGATCAGGGGAACGTGGATATTTTAGCAACTGCATTCTCAAATCACTCCACCGTTATAGCTGAGCCTGCTGTAATCCATTTCAGATGGTTCCTGAATGCTACTCTGCTAGTTAACAAGCCTTGGGTTGCAAACATGTGAGTCACATTCGAAGACATTTTGGAGACAAGGAGTTGCACCGTAATCTCTTTCTTTTTTTGAGTATGTCTTTCAAAGCTTATATATGAAGCACGGCACTCAAAGCTAAGAAAAACAAGCAAAATATGGAGTTATTTCATCGATTACAATCTTTATTAGATACAGTAACTCAAGCCTCAATTACACTTAATACAGTCACAGCTGAATTAGACCTAAGCCATGCTCATCATAACCTAAAAGGTCATTTTATAGCCCGAAATAGTCATGAAAAAACTTTCTTTCAAAAAAGCAATGAGTAGAACAAGCATGTTGGTCAGTATCTAGCATTGTTGATAAAGCAAAAAAAATTGAAAGAATACCATAAAAGATATTTTCATTACAAACATATGTAAAGCCATCATATGCTTGGATCAAATTTCACAGTTTTCTTCTTCATTATTCAAAGCTTTATGTTGCAATAGAAAGACCTACGCTAGAAACCATTAGCAGCATCTTGAAAATTATGAATGTACTATTTTTGTTCTCTGACCAGCAATTAACCCTAGGTGCACCCATCAAGTTACCTGAGATAGAGAAGACAAATACATATTCTCAAAAGCTTGTGATAGAGATGTCCTACCCACTGAACTTTGCAAATTATTTATGCATCAATTGAGCAAATTTCTGGTTAGTTTGTTTAATTACATTTTAACAGGCAGTAACATTCCCAGCTGTTTTACTGTGGCACTTATAGTTAGTTTTTATTAAAAAAATCAAGCTGCCAGAAAACTCCAATTCATATTATCCGAATATTCTCCTTATTTCTGATTACAAAATTGTTACTAACATAATAACATGCAGATTAGCACAGAGAGCACAGCCATTGATTCATCAAGATCAAAATGGCTTTCCACCAACAAGACTGATATCACCCAACACCAACAACTTAATACAGTCAATTGATTATTATTAAACCAATATCATAAGGGCAGCTATCATTATGCTTGACGCTCAAAAAATGTTTTGGTTAAGTTTATGTTTCCACCCACATTAGTGGATTTGAGGAATGCTGAAGCGAAGATTATCATCCATTCCAAACTTACTGGATAAATCCTTACAAGTTGTGGGACACATAAGGGTTGTCCTATGTCCTCCATTCTTTTTGAGCTATTTCTTGAGTCCTTGGCCTGCGCAATTCAACAAGAGATTAGCTTTTTACCCTGTTTAAACTATTTGCAGTTGATATGATACCTTTTTTAGCTGCAGACAAAGGAAATATCAGTAGTGCTTTTGCAAGGATACCAAAATTCACACGCAATTGGATAGAGCGAATCAACCATTCTAAATCAGAAGCTTATTTGTTTAATTGGACCCATCTGGTTCTACCTATTGAAATGTGGGCTCATTTTTCTATAGACCACCCAATTAGGTATTTGAGGATTTATTTTAGAACAAACTTTGCAAACCAATGTCAGTTGGATTATACTTCAATACTGAAGAAGGTACACAGATTTTAACATCAATTATAGTCTCTAGCTCTCATTATTATTGTCCAGTTCATGCTATTTAACCAACAGGCACAAATCAAACCAGGCTCAATGACAGTCTCTCTGCAAGAAACACAAGTGATGTGGCACTTTTATCAGGACAAGTGGGGAATGCTGGGTGATAGGATGTTTGGGGATTCCAACTGATTCGGGAAGTTTATGTCACAGAAATGGATAGGAAATGAGCAATTTTAGGCAAAGTTTGAGGTTAGCAGGGCATTATGGTTAAGACAACTTTGTGATAGCCACATGAGGTGTACCGCCCTTTTCTCCCCCAGGAGTCTAGTTTTCAGAAATGTCTGAGTTTGGTAGGGTTCTATCAATTTTTGCTAGTTAAAACTGCATATACAGCCTGAAATTACAGGCCTGAGACATATTTTAAAGGGCTACTTAAGTGAGTGGCACAATCTGTCCTTCAGGCCAAATAGTAACATTTAATTTACAGGCCATGTGCACATGTAGTGCCACTTTTCTAGGCTCTTACCAGTAAATGAAATGTGGTATAAACCAATATCACCATGCATTATGGAATGAGCCCATGCACTTTAGCACTGATTAGCCATGCTAAAGTGCACAGAAGCCTAAGGTCAGAAACAATGAGATCAGCAAAAATGAAGGAGGAAGACACAAAATTTGGGAGAAGATCAGTCTAAGGTTGTTTGGTCTAACTGAAGGCATAAACCTGGATAATCAGTAACCCTGGTCGAAGCACTACGCTACGCTTGCGTAGTTTGCAAAGTTTGCGCAATTTCGCACTACACGAGCTGCAGGTAGCACAGTGCGAACATGGGTAGTGCAGCGTAGCGTAGTGCAGCGGTCTTTTTTTGCTTGTTCGCGGTTCTCAAAGTCATGTTCGCGACCGCGAGCAAGCAAAATGACATCCCGGCGAGATTCTCAATGCGGGGAGGTCAGGTTTCTCATTGCGAGTGGTTGCGCATGCTCGCGACTGCTCACGATGAGAAACTACCAGTTTACGTTGAGAAAGCTGCCGCTCGAATAAAAATCTACTCAAGCAGCAGAAAACTACAGCTCGCACTGTGCAAGATGCCGTTTTCAATGATTGCACAGTGCCGGATGCTTGTTCGCACTGTGCAATCATTGAAAACGCATCTTGTACAGTGCGAACATGCTACAACGCAACTCGTGTAGTGCTACGTGAAGTTCGCGTAGTGCGAAGTGCACTTCGCGTAGCTTCGCGTAGTGCTACTTCGCGAACTACGCCCACCCTTAATAATCAGATCTGACAGTAAAACCTATCTATTCGTCCTTGTCCAATTTGAAATCTGTCAATGGACATCAGTTAACTTCAGGCTTCAGAGAGCATAACACCAACTGTTCTCCAAAACCACACACTCAAAAAATCACTGCAAGACAAACGCTTAGGGCTGCCAAGTTCTCAGGTCACTTAATGTGGACATTTTAGTGACACCTCTCAACATTACGATATCCTAAATGTTCTAGGCCACATCCCACACTTGTCTCTCAGTACACAATATTGCCTATCCTCAAGCTCCCATGAAAACAACTCCTTTAGGCCCTTAGTGGCACTGCAGCATGAATCGCGAAATGCTCGCTGAATACAATTCCCTTGTGATTAAATTACACTTTGGAGTCCCACATTACCTAATGGCGACAATCCTTTTTCTTTTTTCTTCATATAGACCCTGGAAGCATCTCAACTCCTTAGATATGGTACCCGTATTGTGACACCAACCAGTTTGAGCATCAGTGACCCGAGGTAGAATTAACTATTAATGGACCCAAACAGTAAATGCAGAAATGATCCCAAGCTGTAACTAGTATCTTAGTTTACAGAGTACATACAATAATTGGCTTACACTTTAATGCATATTTAAAGCTGCCCATGAAATGGTTTGATGGTCAGACACCATACTGCCCTCTCACTCTGCTTGTCCAATGCATCAGCTAGACACCCAGGCCACTGAACACAAAAATAACTGCCCCAGAAAAAAAATAAAAACATCAACTTTGACAGAGGTCTGTACTCAGGATGATGCTCTATCAACCAGCAAGCACACAACTGTATCTAATTTTCAACTCTGCTCTTACCTTCTCACCCTACCACTCACCATGTTTATGTCCTCTCCTCTGTCCCTCCCATTTTGACATGCTAGACCCCACTCTTTAAGACATATTCCTTTAATGGTCTCTAACTTTGGCCCACTTACTGCTCATATAAATGTTTATTCTGTTCCTACAAACTAGGTATACCCTACTCACAAACTGTCTCTACATTCTGACCGTCTATATTCTCTTCACTCTTCCCCATCTAATCACCATGTCTTTCACCCTCATCCTACTACTACCCATTAACCAGGCCATAGTTATTCAGTATGTTCCTAACCTCTCAAACATGTGAGTCACATTCGAAGACATTTTGGAGACAAGGAGTTGCACCGTAATCTCTTTCTTTTTTTGAGTATGTCTTTCAAAGCTTATATATGAAGCACGGCACTCAAAGCTAAGAAAAACAAGCAAAATATGGAGTTATTTCATCGATTACAATCTTTATTAGATACAGTAACTCAAGCCTCAATTACACTTAATACAGTCACAGCTGAATTAGACCTAAGCCATGCTCATCATAACCTAAAAGGTCATTTTATAGCCCGAAATAGTCATGAAAAAACTTTCTTTCAAAAAAGCAATGAGTAGAACAAGCATGTTGGTCAGTATCTAGCATTGTTGATAAAGCAAAAAAAATTGAAAGAATACCATAAAAGATATTTTCATTACAAACATATGTAAAGCCATCATATGCTTGGATCAAATTTCACAGTTTTCTTCTTCATTATTCAAAGCTTTATGTTGCAATAGAAAGACCTACGCTAGAAACCATTAGCAGCATCTTGAAAATTATGAATGTACTAACTTTGTTCTCTGACCAGCAATTAACCCTAGGTGCACCCATCAAGTTACCTGAGATAGAGAAGACAAATACATATTCTCAAAAGCTTGTGATAGAGATGTCCTACCCACTGAACTTTGCAAATTATTTATGCATCAATTGAGCAAATTTCTGGTTAGTTTGTTTAATTACATTTTAACAGGCAGTAACATTCCCAGCTGTTTTACTGTGGCACTTATAGTTAGTTTTTATTAAAAAAATCAAGCTGCCAGAAAACTCCAATTCATATTATCCGAATATTCTCCTTATTTCTGATTACAAAATTGTTACTAACATAATAACATGCAGATTAGCACAGAGAGCACAGCCATTGATTCATCAAGATCAAAATGGCTTTCCACCAACAAGACTGATATCACCCAACACCAACAACTTAATACAGTCAATTGATTATTATTAAACCAATATCATAAGGGCAGCTATCATTATGCTTGACGCTCAAAAAATGTTTTGGTTAAGTTTATGTTTCCACCCACATTAGTGGATTTGAGGAATGCTGAAGCGAAGATTATCATCCATTCCAAACTTACTGGATAAATCCTTACAAGTTGTGGGACACATAAGGGTTGTCCTATGTCCTCCATTCTTTTTGAGCTATTTCTTGAGTCCTTGGCCTGCGCAATTCAACAAGAGATTAGCTTTTTACCCTGTTTAAACTATTTGCAGTTGATATGATACCTTTTTTAGCTGCAGACAAAGGAAATATCAGTAGTGCTTTTGCAAGGATACCAAAATTCACACGCAATTGGATAGAGCGAATCAACCATTCTAAATCAGAAGCTTATTTGTTTAATTGGACCCATCTGGTTCTACCTATTGAAATGTGGGCTCATTTTTCTATAGACCACCCAATTAGGTATTTGAGGATTTATTTTAGAACAAACTTTGCAAACCAATGTCAGTTGGATTATACTTCAATACTGAAGAAGGTACACAGATTTTAACATCAATTATAGTCTCTAGCTCTCATTATTATTGTCCAGTTCATGCTATTTAACCAACAGGCACAAATCAAACCAGGCTCAATGACAGTCTCTCTGCAAGAAACACAAGTGATGTGGCACTTTTATCAGGACAAGTGGGGAATGCTGGGTGATAGGATGTTTGGGGATTCCAACTGATTCGGGAAGTTTATGTCACAGAAATGGATAGGAAATGAGCAATTTTAGGCAAAGTTTGAGGTTAGCAGGGCATTATGGTTAAGACAACTTTGTGATAGCCACATGAGGTGTACCGCCCTTTTCTCCCCCAGGAGTCTAGTTTTCAGAAATGTCTGAGTTTGGTAGGGTTCTATCAGTGGTTGTCGATTCCAAGCTAAAAACACACCTTCTAACCCCATTGCAAAATCAGAACATTTTTGTGACAGGAAATGCTGATTTCTCCACATTTGGGGCCTTTCCCGTTGAGGGTCCTGGACCAACCCACATAAGTGAGGTACCATTTTTATCAGAAGTCATAGGGGAGTGCTGGGTGGAAGGAGGTTTGTGGCCCCCATAGATTTCAGCACCTTCATCACAGAAATGTGAAGAAATGTGTTTTTTTGGTCAACATTTGAGGTTTGTAAGGGATTCTGGGTAAAACAACCTGGTGAGAGCCACACAAGTCACCCCATCCTTGATTCCCTTAGGTGACCAGTTTTCTAAAATGTACAGATTTGCTAGGTTTTCCTAGGTACCAGCTGTAGCAAGGGCCCACAATCAACATCTTCCCACTTTGCAAAAAAATAGTAATTTTTCAGTGGAAAAATGTGATATGTTCATGTTGCGTTTTGAGCTGTTTCCTGTGGTGGACACCAGGCCTACCCACACAAGTGAGGCCACATTTTTATTAGAAGATGCAGGAGAATTCTAGGTGGAGAGAAGTGTGTGGCTCCCTGCTGATTACAGAATGTTTCATCACAGAAATGTGAGGAAAATTAGTTTTTTGTCAAAGGTTGAGTTTTGCAAGGAATTCTGGGTACAACAACAAGGTGAGAGTCATGCCAATCACCCCATCCTGGAACCTCCTAAGTGTATAGTTTTTCAAAATGTACAGATTTACTAGGTTTCCCTATGTGTTGGGAGAGCGAAGCCCCAAAATCCACAGCTATCCACTTCGCAAACAGTGGAAAAATTTGATATATCCATGTTGCGTTGTGGCTCATTTCATGTCGCAGGCACTTCTCCTACCCTCACAAGTGAGGTACCATTTTTATCAGAAGACATGTGGAAGCACAGAATTGTAGGCTATTTATTATTACCAATTAGATTTTTCTGCATTTGTGCCATCCAAATGTAAACCAGTGTGTGAGAAAGAAGACATTTCGAAAAATACTCTCTAAATAGATGCTCATATGGGTACCCACAAATGCAGAGATGCACATAGGTTACCTTGATACCTATTTTTCAATCTACTTATTTCACCATATGAATTGATCTTTTCTCAGTACACAATGAAAAACAGTTGTACGTTGCAGATCAGTTGTTGCTCTTGGTGCCTATGGTTCTTGAAGAACCTACAAACCCGATTTATCTTGATCTACTTTTTAGAAATATATATATTTTCCCTTTATCATCCATGGGTTTCACACTGGTTTGCACTACAAACTGGAAGTAGGGAAAATATTGACTGTAGCACATCAAACTGTCTGTTGATGCAATTTTTATTAAATAAAAGAGACACTTTAACCAAAACACTTTTTCCCAAAAACCTGTGAATGTAGCTAGATTTTGGCTATATTCTTGGTGACCTCTAGGAGAATCCATAAATCCTGGGATTTAGGATAAAAAGTTGGTTTGGACATTTGATGTGAGCAATAACTGTATGGAAACCTACATATGTACTACCCCAAATAGCCAGAAAAGGGCTCCGCACTGACGGTAAAAAGGCCCAGCAGGTGAGGGGTAAAAATTGACTTGTTATTTGTTTTTGATAATGTTATGATCAAAGTCGTCAGTATTTTTTGAAGAATTCAAACAAAGATTTACAAATCTTTTGATGGCAGGGAAAATAGCACCACACTAATTTGAAGAAACTACAATTAGATAAGGAGGAGGGTGGACTGGCGTGTCCAAGAATCAAAACGTATTATCAGGCCACCTTTTTGGATATGATATCCTAATGCTAGAAGCAATAAAAATAAGTTTTATTTAGAGAGGATGATAAAGAAAGTGGTTTCTAAACTGGTTATGTTTTTAAAAATATCTAGGCTTCCGAACCGAACCAGGTTTACTTTGCCAAATATTCTAGAATAACAGGTTAGGTGCAATTTGGAAGAATTTAAAGCCTCTAGGTTTCATCTAGCCCTAAACCTAGCTGATTGCATTCCACTGGGACTCCAGCTCAATACATCTGTCCTAAGTAAATTGGAAAGTGGTGGCTATTCTAAGTTAAACCAAAAGAGATGGAACCTGTTCCTCTAGGCATGTATCTACCAGCAGCAGAATGGTGGCGGTGGACTGGGGGAGGGGGAAAGAAAGGAGGCAGTGGCATCGGGTTGTGGAACTAGGGTCCTCACACACCCAGCAAGCTAGGTGTCATGCTTCATCATCTGGACCTGCTCCTCGTTGGGCTGGCGCTGCAATGCGAAGGGGCACTTTGTCGGAGATCTTTTGTTCCTTTGCCGTTTGCTGAAGTGAAGGTGTGTGGCCCGTGGGTGTGTAGATATGGTGAGGTGCAGTGGGTGTATGTTTAAAAAAGGTTGGAATTTCCAAGAAGTAAGTTTTATTCTGGCTAGTAATCCACCTTATTAAAAAGGAATATATTAGAGTGGCAAAACCCCCATGCAAGGGTAGTCATTGGCTGTTCTGCTCTACTCTTTGGGTCGACATGTTTCTTGCCCTGTTGGTTTAAAAGTACTGTGGCAATGCTTCAGGACTGGTATATGTGAAAATAGTGCAAAAGTAGTATCTGATATCTACACTGATTGGTGCTTCTATTAGTGTGCTACCATTCAGGATTAGACTACACATCAAAGATCATGTAGTCATATTCTAAGGTCCTCCCTCAAGGGTGTGAGGTGACTCCTTTTTTTCCCCCTCCCCCAGACCACCACCACCATTCTGCTGGTGGTAGATACATGCATACAGGAACAGGTTCCATCTCTTTTGGTTTAACGTGACTCAGGTGGGCACGGATCCTGGACCTCTTTAAAAAAAAACTCTTGTCCCTCCTTTTTGTTGAAAGGTTGTTCTAAGTTGAAAGATTTTTTTCAAGCTGGAACAGTAATGTCATGGCAGCAATTAATTAGCAATCACCCATACATAAACTCTAACTTATGATTTAGATACCTGCACATCAGGAATTTTGGTAATGCCTGCAAACAAGAGTCAAATGAATTAGTGCAACACATACACAAAGCTTATTTTGTGATATGCCTTCATGGTATAGGCAGTTGGTATCGCATATTGCAACAGAGATTACATGAAGACTAAAGGACAAATGTACAAGAGGCTTGCGTCATGTTTGCACCACACAAATTGATACAGGTGTGACACAAGCCTCTAAGATAGTTTTATGAAGTCACATAAAGCCACATTGTGTGGCTTTCAATGGCTTCATAAATCTGGAGTAAGGTGTCATAGTGCAAATCGCTGTGTTGCCTTACTCTGTGCAAGGGAGGCATTCTATGAGCATTGCCGTGGCTGTGCCCTCGCAAATCCCAAGGGGTTTGACACATTCCCAGATTTACCAAACCTTATGAACCTGGAAATGCTCCAAAAAGATATGCCTCACCAGGTGAGACTTACCGAGGAGAAATATCTTTATTTCTCGTCGTTTTTTCCTATATCTATGTGTTCTGCAGGAAAGAAGAAAATGCCTCTATGGATAGTTTATATACAGGGATCTGCCCCTTCCTGCACATAAACAATCCTGCCTATAACAAAGGCATCCTTGCACCATGGTGCACAGGTACCTGCGTTTAGCACAATGGTGCTGAATCAGCGCTAGAGAAGGCGGAAGCACCAGGAATGTGCCGGATTAATTAAGTACAGCGTGGCGCAGCAGGGCGACTTGCTGCACAAAACTCTGCTTCAGAATCACATAACAATGCTCCAAGGTATCCCCCTTTTTTAAATAAAATGACAACTTCTACTAGCTGATAATTAATTTGATCTTCTGGAAGATTTATAAGAAGATGAGCCGCAAAGCAATTCGAGCTGCAAACTATAAAAGGATATCTTGTTTTAGTAAATGGATGTTTTATTATACCCCGCAGTGCATCCATAAAATGTACCCTTCAGTCTCGTTGACATGTTTCTGATGATCAGACATCAATGGCGATTGGCTACATACATGCTTTACATGACCTGGGGTTCACAAATATTGGGATGACGTGTTCGTGTTTATTGGCCGGAATCTTAAGTTATCTGTAAAGGAAACCCGAAAATGATTGCGTGTTATTTGGTATTTTTTTCACAAAGGAGAGTCTTTAATGTTTTCACATCAATAACTGAGTCCTTAAAAATGTTTAATAGGATATGGAAAGATATGTAAGAATGCGCTCCTTTGCTGAGGAGGTTGGGGTGGTGAAAGCAACTTAGCCACAATTTATAGTATGTGCAAAATGAAATACTCTCTCCCCTTCACTTCTGACACCCCTCAGCGCCCACTGGGCCAAAGAATATCCAAAATCAGTTATGTTGTACAAGGCGTAGACTTTTATTCACATTAAATCGTATAAATCAACACAACCCCTACAGGAGTCAAGTACTACTTGGTTATATATCATTATTCAACAGACTTTGCGCCATCCACATGACAAAAAGGCAGTAAGGAAATGAGGCATTACATTATAATTGGTTTCAGTTTCGCCATACACATGTATTTAAATTTGTTGGCCGACTCGGCTGATCCAGCTGCGGACAATGTGCCGGCAGGCCCCAACGTGCTACATATAAATCTACACAAAAACTACAGTAGTCAAGTACTACTTGGATATATATCATTATTCACATCAACAGACTTTTTGCGACATCCACAAGACAAAAAGGCAGTAAGGAAATTAGGCATAACATTATAATTGGTTTCAGCTTCGCCATACACATGTATTTACATTTTTTGGCAGACTCGGCCGATCCAGCTGCGCAAATTGTGCCGGCAGGCACCAACGCGCTACAGCAAACATTGCATTGTTTGAAATACATGGCACCACATAGCGCACCGGCCCACCGAGGTACCTGAACACAGGCAGCCTTCCAAGGAGTAGAGGGTGTATAAAGATCGCCATCTCTTTGGCAGACAGATGTACCCCATCCTCAATGAACAAGTCTCTCATCCCGTGCTGTAGCATGTCATGCCTAATAGGAGTTATTCCACAAAGGAGGGTCTTTACTGTTTCACATCAAAAGTTCGGTTGTCTAGCACTGTTTATTGCAAGATTTCTGATATTACAAAAATGGAGAAACGCAGATGTACCTAATTTTAGTCGGTGGATGAACACAATTAAAAAGGTTGAAGCAAAATAAAAATTTGAATACAGCAATAACTGAGTCCTAAAAAAGATTTAATATGATATGGAAAGTTATGTAAGAATGCGCTCTCTTGGTGAGGAGGTTGGGGTTGGTGAAAGCAACTTAGCCACAATTTATTTTTTGTTTCTCTTGATGTAATATTGCAGTAGCATAATTGTCCTTTTAGGCATGGATATCAATTATGAATTCATTTGTCCTTTATTAGATATACTGTCTTCTCTGTTTTCATATAAGTATATTGATTTACTTAGGCCATTTGTGACTGTGTTGTTGGACATGGGGGAGGAATGTATTGATTCATATATTAACTTTTGTACTTGAATTAAGAGTAATTTAAAAAAGAGGCATTTAATTCTTGTCACACATTACTCCCCCCAGAAATCTGTTTTTATAAAGCAATGGCACACAGAACCCAATGTGACGTTATCCAAGCATTTCTGTACCTGAACCCACTTGTTTGCTAACAACAAGATCTAATCATCACTATGCTCTTTTGAAACTGAAAGAACTCCTTTTTTGTAGAGGTGACCCACTTTAAATGCAGATTTATAGTGTTTGTTTAATTATGTTCATCGTTCCAACATTCAAACACTCTTAAAATTCCAGGAGGAAGAAAACATTCAGGGCCATATTAGCAATAAACTGCGATAAATATCAAAGAGCGCATTTAGCGCAAATTTTTTTATCGCTGGAATATATCGCCACGCTAATGCTGTATTAGCAACAATTAGCGCTATGGCGATAAATATTTAAGCGATAGCAGGAGGGAAGGTCCAACATTGTGACAAAGCCAGCGATGTTGCATGGGGAAGGGGGAAGATCTTGCTGATACGACCCAGTGGTCGTATCAGTATAATCCACCCCCAATGTTAGGTATGGTTAAGTCAGAAAAATAGCAGGTGTTAAAAAACCGGTGAAGACCACCGTTAGCGCGACTTTTGACGTAGCTAACCGGGGCCAGGGCCTCCTTGTTAATAGGCGATAGGCCTGTTAGCGGCTGTTTACCAGGTCTGTTGGTCGAGAACGCCTACTTTGCATGCCTTTAGCAAAAAATATCGCTGACACGCAAAGCGGCACCCAAACCGGTCATTCTCATCAGAAAGCTGTTGCTAACTGCTGTTAGCGACAGCTTGCTGATAGGGCGATAGAATTATCGCCGATTCAGCAGGACAAGGTCCTACTAAAGCCCTTGCCCTGACTAATATGCCCCTCATCAGGTAATAGCTTTACTACTTACACTGCATGTCACAGTAAGAAACAAACTGTCATAACCAGTTGAATGCAATAGAAATTCCCACTTG
Source organism: Lissotriton vulgaris (assembly GCF_964263255.1). Lineage (NCBI taxonomy): Eukaryota > Metazoa > Chordata > Amphibia > Caudata > Salamandridae > Lissotriton > Lissotriton vulgaris. The sequence goes on from NC_141685.1 coordinate 1,452,794,894, forward strand.
TCACCTTGATGATCGTCTGCTCTAACGATTGCCATCCTTTGTTGGGTTGCACCATCTTTCCAGGGAAAAATGGAAATTCTAAAACACACGTTGGACACTTTTATATTAAGGAATACCTCAAATCCTTCTCATTTGATTGTCAGAGGCACACTATTAAATATAAATAGTTCCAGGATTTGCCCATACTGAGTACCCACAGGAAAAAAGGGGAGCTCTTCAGGGGAATAGTGTAGAGAGTACCTCTCATGTCTGCTCTGAACTCAAACGTGAATCCACTTTCACAGGCAATTCTTTTGTCAGCCATATTCCAGCATCCATATCCCTTACGCTCATGGAAAATGTAGCAGTGACATGAGAGTTAGTTATTTCAGGATCATCACATTTCAGACTTCCTCTGTAGTTAGCTTGCACCATATACTTAGCAAACATCTCCGTAGATATGTGCATCACATTAGGTGGCTTCCACAAGATTGTAGAGCGAACAATGCAGGTATAAGTGAATCGTAGATCTCTTGACACACTGCTTGTCAGGCCTTACATCACAAGGTCTGGAGAAGGGAACCGTCTATATGATTTTGATCACTGGACAGATGCTGATTAGCTGATTGGACCTATTGAACATTGCATGCGATAAGATACTGATGTCCTGATGTCGGTCGGATAGGTACAGTATGAACCAGGCAAGGACAGAGTGACCCGTGGCTGCAGGCAACTTGAAATACACTATAGTAATAAAAGTAGTGCAGAGGTCTGAACGGTGGAGCAGATACTTGCATCTTCTGTGTCCATGATTTTCAGCACTCTCCGATAGCATGCAGTTTGTGATCTCAATGTTGCCATGGACCGAAGCCTAGATATTACCTTTGTGATATGTGGTGCCTGGCATTTACTTTGTACCATTCGAGTCCTTTTCCCGTTGTTCTGTAGGTTTGAGAATTAAATCTCACTGATGTAAATATGAACTGGACCTTGTTGGTGCAATTTGGGTAGAAATATATTCCGTGTCTATTTTCCTGTATACATATGTGCGTTGGAGCAGTCAAAATCAAATCTATTGGTACTGAAAGTAAATTGTGAAGTGTTGAATGTTGACACACTTGAGCACAACCCATTTGTTCTTATTTGGAATGTAGCCACAGCCCCTCCAACTGTTTCTGGTGTTTTCATTTTTGCACCTATCATTTTTGCAATCCTATCATATATGCACTGATCACACCATAGCAGTGTTTTAGTTAGACGTCATGTCATTATTTCTCCATGGGTAGGGTTAGCTGTGGAAGATGTTGAGAAGGAAATGCTCTATTTTCAAGAACCAGCTCTAGTGCTTAATCCATGTGAATGCATCTTCATGTGTTCAAAGATGGTTCGTGGTGTTTTTTTTCTGGTTCTTTACTTTGTTTTCAGGTGCAAGCGTATCTGACTGCTTTCTTACCAGGTAACACATGCAAATGTCTAGTCTCACGTTTTGTCGAGCAAGGATGCATTTGTCTGCTCTCCATCCTCTTCATCAAAGATACCTTAGACACCCTTAGCCGTACAGCTACCCATTGACCAAAGTTAGCATACAGGTCAGAGTAACTTAGGTTTCTTGACTACGACGAGGACTTCATAATATGTTTCAGTTTGCTGCTACTATTCAGTATATTTACCAACATTTCTATCACAATGCAATTAAAGCTGCCTTCTTCCAAAGGTTTGAGACACCCATCTCCCTGAGCAAAAATAACTAAAAATGTGCACGTATGATTCTGTGCTTAAAGTCACAGACATGCTCCTTTTTGTTAACTTCACTGGGGAACTCTACTTGCAGTTTGCATTCACTCCTGAGGGCCGGGCATTGCTCTGTCTCAACAGCTCGGCCGGGCTTTGCTCCGCCGAGCATTTCTGTGGCAGCACCCGAGAGCCGGGCTTTGCTCCGCTCCTTCCTTCGGCCGGGCTTTGCTCCGGCGGACCCCTTGCACTCCCTGTGACTACACCTCCCAGCAGCCCCACCAGTGGCCAGGACGCCGCGGACATCACATGCAAGCGCTAGGAGGCGCATAAAGGCTCCCTTGGTCCCTCGAGAATCGCGCGGGAGCGAGCCGGGAGAAGCCCAGGACAAGGGCGGGATCATCTGTGGCCATCAGGGGCCAGAGGGGGCCAGGTCGGGCCAACCCCCTAACATCTACCCCAGACTAAGGTACTGTCAGCCATCGTTTTACCTATTTAACCAACATGGGGAAAAAGAGAACTGTGAACAGCAAACCTAATGGAGGGGGTGGAGCAACACTGGACTCAAACCTGGTAAAAGTAACCAACCTGGTGAATGAGGAAATAGAAAGAACTGAGGGAAGGCTTTCACTGGACCCAGGCCGCACAATAACAGCCATGATACATAATTCCCCTGAAACCCACATTGAATCTCCAGGTATTCCTCGGGACTTACTAGAGTATGTTGGCTCAGCCTCTGTTTCAAAAAATAGCCATGGCCAGTCCCTAAATGCCTCTCCTGTAGGGATGGTTGAAGAAATTTCATCTTGCAATTCCTCACCACCAACCCCGGTTGTGAGACGATGTACCAGGGCTAGGGGGCTGGCACCGCCAGGAAAGGCAAAACAAAAGGGAACTACATCAGAGGATCTAGCTAACACCATTTGGGTTAAACTTAAAGATAAGTTAGATCATATCTTAACCCCCATCATGTCACGGTTGTTGAAAAATGAAGATAGGATAATTGCCATAGAGCGTAGAGAAGGTTTGGCAGCTCAGCCTAACACCCCCACAGTAGGATTAGTACCACATCAGGTACAGGGAACCCAGCTAGCTACCTCAAAGGGGTAGATTGATGTACCTCTTTCACTGAAAGACAACACAAGAGTGGAGGGAACAGGATTAAGTAACCTAAATCCTGTAAGTATAGGTGCTGGAAATAACATAAGTGGAACTGCGACCCGGGCTAAAGTGCCCTCAGATACTATAGTAGTAATGAATAATGAAGGTGCAACTACTGATTTGCATTTTACTCCCCCCATGTGAGAGAGTCATTTCAATTTATCCATGAAGCATTACCCTTAGTACTTGTTTTAGCTAATGCTCCCTCCTAGGAAGTGATCAGGTAGAAACTACAGCCGCCTTAATTGATAAGGCCCTATATTGGTTGACTAATAACATGAGGATATCCCCCAGGGGTAAACAGCAACTGGCAGGGGAAATCATAATGGCCAAAAGGGTATCATGGCTAGGGGATCACCGGAAAAAATACAAGGGTGACTGCATAGCAGTGAACTTTTCGAGTCCCCAGGCTTTGAAAGAAGTATTGGCTAACCTACTTCCCCCCCAACTAAGGAACTCACAAGTCATCCCATTAACATTAGAGTTCTTCTATGACAGCAGTTGGTGGGTTAAAAAATTAATAAGATCCGGGCCGAGTAATCGCCACCCAATAAGGAGGCTTGAGAGAGTCAATCAACCAAGGATGGGTGGTATCCGTATGGCAAATCGCTATGAGGCTTTGGCGGACATGGAGAATGCGATTGACTGTGTGGGGATTATACCTATTGCCTGGGAGGAACAACCCTTCATAGTAGATTGTACGATCCACAGGATCAGGGCAGGGTAATTATTAGTAAAGAACAGCAATCATTGATAAACTGGCCAGAATTGCTGGAAGTGACCGGAGGGTCTCCACATGTTAGTATTTTTCAGTTTGTTAAAAGATTGTATTCAACTAGGGAGAGTGTTTCCTGCATTACAGCTAGGGATACATCTGTGTCTCCCTGTCCTAGACTTTCAGAGAAAGTAATTGAGGAAGTGGGTGGTGAGTCAGAAGAGAAGTGTTGTTTAACTTCTAACACAATGCTCCAAAACAAGGAAAGATTGTCCCTGCTTTCATGGAACTTAGCGGGAATTGTAAACAAGATAGTCTCTCCCGAATGATGCAAGTTAATAGATGACCATGATATTATCCTTTTTCAGGAAACATGGTCAATCACTCCTGTCTTTCGCCTGGGTTTTCTCGATTTTTATGCTCCCGCACTAAAAAAACCTAAAGGCAGGCCTATAGGTGGACTTATTTTTGGGTGCACCAGAACATGAGGTGTAAAGTACATAAATTACACATGACTTCATGACACTTATTTTGAATTGGCTAAATGGCTTTAGGGTGGCACTCTCAAATGTTTATGCCAGGGGGCAAATAGGAGGTCAAAAATCTGAAGTAATAGACCTTTTCGATTCCCAGCTCGAAGCCGTACCGGAACAATTAACATCCATAACGGGTTGTGATTTCAACACAACATTCGAACCACTTGGTTATGAAGATCAGGGGCCTCATTTATGAAAAGTGACGCATCGCTGCGTGAAAACAGCGATGCGTCACTTTTCATTGCGCCCTCCGTGTGACACCAATGATGCGTCATATTTACAGTATGACGCATCATGTCGCAAGGAGCTACAGATACGTCAGTATTTCTGACGTATCTGTAAGCGCAAAAGTGACGCATTGCTGGAGTGTGTCACAAAAGTGACGCAACTCCAGCAATGCGTCCTTTCACATGGGGAAAGCCCCATGTGAAAGGGCTTGCGTCAGTCTTATGCCTGCTGTGAGGCAGGCGCAAGATTTTGACGCAACAGCGTCCTAAAAGTGACGCAGTGAAATCATATAGATTTCACTGCGTCACTATTACGAGGCTTTTTGCGGGGGAACGCCCCATCTGCATACATTATACCTGACGCAGGTATAATGTGGCGCAGGGGTTTAAAAAGTGACGCATCTACCTAGATGCGTCACTTTTTAAATATGGCGCAACAGGGCGCATGTTTTACGCCGCCGATGCGTCACAAAAAGTGACGCATCAGCAGCGCAAAACTGGTGCAAGGCCTCATAAATGAGGCCCCAGATCCATACTGCAGATGAGGATAGCAGATGGGGAATTCCACAACTGGAAGGTCCCAATGTCAAGAAATGGACAGCTGCAGCAATACAATTAAAGGGTATGTGTCTAGGTAGAGGGCTTAGAGCAGCTAATGGAAGAACACCGTCTGACCGTCAAAGAGCAACCACCTTCAATAATGGAAGGCATAGCAGCCAAATAGACTATCTGTTAGTGGACATGCGATCCTGGCACTATTTGGTAGATATGGTCCTTAAACCTAGGCCGGAAAGTGACCATAATCCCCTTTGTGCTACATTTCAAACTCATGAGAGGATTAGAGAGGATACCTCAAGGGGGGGGGGGTGGAGATACTATAAATAGTCCCCACAAATAACATGTGTCACATTAATGGGGGTAAATTTATCGAGAATACCACAAAACTAGAGGCACTTAAATCTGAGGTGGTGAGTGAGCTAGCGCTTTTGACACCAGAAATCCATAGCCTGGACTTCCCCAAAATGATGTTAGAGACACATTCAAAGCTCTTTTACAGATCAAAAGCCCTCTTTAGTAACACCGTAAAAATGGTTAAGGGAGGGAACAAGTTGCATATGGCCAGTTGGTACAATGAAGCATGTAAGTTAGCCAGAAGGAACCAGAATGTAGAACTAAGGTTGACAAATTCCTGTAGAGTAAAAGAGGCAAGGGACTTATACAGACCTACGCAAAGTGCTGCAAAAAGACAATGGGATGAAGACAGATGGTGGGATTTGCAGGTTGCGAGTTCTACAAAAGATTCTAAGAAGTTTTGGGACATTATAAAATGGGATAGGGGAGGAATAGCTGAACCCCCACAAAATAATGTTGCTAAAACTGAGTGGGTGGACTTCTTTAAACCTCAATATGCTTGTAGTGAAATGAAAGGAGTACCTCCACCGACACCACCCACTGTTTATCATCCCCAGCTGTTCACCCTAAAGTACGTGAGCACAGCGCTAGATTGTGTAATAAAAGGCAGAGCCCCGGGCATGGATGTCATCCATTCTGATGTTTTTTTAAGCGACAGGTCGACTTGGTTACAATACTTTTTATTACTAGCTAATGCAGTGGCAATGGGTGCTCCTATTCCTTCCTCTTGGAAAGGAGCTAAAATTATACCAGTCTATAAAAAGGGTGATAAATCCCTCCCAAGTAATTATAGACCAATTAGTCTAATAGACTCAGCCCAAAAACGTATTGGTTGTTTAATCCAAAATAAAATACAAATATGGGTAGAGGAACACAATGTTTTATCCCCATTCCAAACTGGCTTTCATCCCAGTACCAGCTCTGTACATCAGGTTTTTTACTTCATTGCGTTATATTGAAGGAATGTTGTTTTAGCTAAAGGGTCACTTTATGATTTTTTTTTTTACCTCAAATCAGCTTTTGATTTAGTCCCCCGTTCCATGTTGTGGAAGGCCCTGGCTGATCAAGGAATGCCCCCCAAGCTGCTGACTCTTGTAGTCCGGTTTCACGAAAACAATTTCGCAAGAATCAGGTGGGGAGGCCAAGGTGAGGTCACTGACGCATTCCCTGTCGAGCGAGGCGTTCGGCAGGGATGCGTCTTGGCTCCTACGTTATATTCACTATACATTAATGGTATAGTGGACTACCTTAGTAGATCTCCCACAGATGCTCCTGTCTTAATGGGGACCCGGGTCCCAGTACTTATGTATGCAGACGATATGCTGATCGTCTCGCGTACTCCAAGTGGGTTACAGAAGGCTGGTAATATCTTTGGGGCATTCTGTGAATCACGTGGACTTCAGATTAACACCTCTAAAGCAAAATTCATGTCCTTGAATTCATGGAAAAAATGTAAAGGTAAAATTATCCTCAATAACATCCCCTTAGAGGAAGCGGATGCCTTTACCTATTTGGGCATCTCATTGCAGAATAATATGGGGTGGAAATGCCACACAGCCATGCCCACCCTTAAATTGCATCAACTTGCGGGAGCCCTTGCATCCAAACATAAAACTTCCTTTACTAAGCCCATTACACCTGTCTTGGAGATCTACCAAATAAAAGTAGTAAGTGCCACCTTGTACGGATCAGAGCTCTGGGGATTTTCTAATTTAAACCAATTAGCAACATCAGAGAGGAAATTCATACGAAGGTTGGTTGGCGTTCCGCAAAGAACACCCACAGTCCCGCTGTTGTTTCATCTAGGCAGGCAAAATGTGGTTGATATAGCGAGACTGAGGCCACTATTGTATTGGAGGCATATTTGCACTACCCCTGAATTGGCTCACTATGCAACAGCTTTGAGAGATATAATAAAGGCAGACAGATTCCATTTAATCCAGTGGCCTAATGAATTAAGGATACTTCTAAAAGATCTGGACCTTATCCAGCTATGAGAAATTTCTGATACGATAACATTCCCATCAAAAAAGTTTTTGAAAGAAAAATACTGGGCAATGGTCTGTGAGAGAGTCCACATGAGTAGTATCAGCACCAACCTAACTGGCCGCTTTCTTGATTTTAAATCACGTCCCTACTGTGAGGCATACTGGGATATTATTGAAAAGCCTCAAGACCGTAAATTATATTTCCAATTTAGAATCGGTACACTCACAGCAAAAGCCTTTAGCTCTAAATGTGCATCACAAGGAAGTGATAAATGTCATAACTGTAAACATAAGGTTGAGACCATAGCAAATATATTTTTTGAATGCCCTCTTTATTGGTTTTCAAAATTGGTTCCTCTTCACAAGCCTGCTGTAAGGGAGCACTGGTGTACCGTCCCCCTGGCCCCTGTGCCGAGGCCTCCACCCTCCTTCTGGAGACACTAGCTCCTCATATCAGCATAGGGACTAATTTTGTACTCCTTGGAGACTTCAATGTCCACAGTGAACTGTTTGACAATACAGAAGCGCGCAACCTGCTGGCTGATCTATCTGCCCTGGGTTTTAAACAGTGCAACCGAGGTCCGACCCATCGGGCCGGTCACACCCTCGACTTAATTCTGTCCAACTCGCACTCCCTGACTTGTTACCCTCCAACGCAGGTGGAATGGACCGACCACTTTGTAATCAACTTCTCCCTCCCTACCCTCATCAAAGAACGCTCCCAACCTGCCCCCTCCCGTTATGGCGCAGGCAGTGGTACAAGATGTCCGCTGACACCTTTAAAACTACTTTCGTACCCCCCGACTTTCTCCCCTCTGACTCCACCAGTTCGGCCCTGTCTAAATACAATGATGCCTTGATCACGGCGGTCAACCTAATTGCCCCTTTAAGACGCTGTAACCGGCGTTCTGACCGCAGGCAGGAACCATGGTACTCGGACCTACTGCGTGCGGAGAAAAAGGCCTGCAGGAAGTTGGAGAAATCCTGGAGAATCTCACGCAGTATGGCCGATAAAGACCGCTATGGCTCTGCCATGAGACTCTACCATAAAAATATCAGAGCTGCCCGTAAATCCCACATTGTCTCCCATTTGTCTGAGGCTGGCAATGATTCTAAACTACTGTACCAGGTTCTCAGCACATTCACCAAGCCCGTCGCCTGTGACAGTCCAGAAATGCTGACCCAAAAACTGTGTGAGGATACTGCTGGGTTCTTTGCCGATAAAATCGATTCTATTTATCGAAACATTTCGCAAGCAAGTCCACCTATTGAGGAAATGGTCCCTTCTTCTAGCCTCCAGCCCAGAACAGTCGGCGCTGTTTCCGCTGCGCTGTCCTCTATCCCAGAGATTAGCTTAGACCAAGTTAACTCCCTGATTGGGACTATTAAATCAGGCAGCCCAGTGGACCCAGTACCTGCCCGTGTCATGCACCTCATTGGGAGTATCCTCAGTCCCTCCATTCAGACGGTGATCAATCGCTCCCTCTCTGAGGGACTGGTCCCCCGGGAGTGGAAAGAGGCCATGGTCAAGCCTATCAGGAAAAACACCTCCACCCCCTGGTCAGATATGACAAATCTGAGGCCAATCTCCCTCTTGCCGTTCATCAGCAAATTGATGGAGAAGCATGTGAATCACCACCTTTCCAGCTTCATTGAGCAGACCGGCAGTCTGGACCACTCTCAGTCGGGGTTCAGGCCTAGGTATAGCACCGAAACGGCTCTTCTTTCCGTCACGGATGCTATACGCTTGTCCCTGGACAGAGGGATGTCAGTGGTGTTGGTGCTGCTGGACTTGTCCGCAGCATTCGACACCATATCCCACGCCATCCTCCTTACCAGATTAAAGGAGATTGGTATTGATAGATCTGCCTTGGCGTGGTTCAACAGCTTTCTCTCCGAGCGTACCCAAAAGGTGAATATGGGCTCCTTCAGCTCCCCCTCGGCCAGCATCACCAGAGGAGTCCCGCAGGGCTCCTGTCTCAGCCCTACGTTGTTTAACGTATATGTCTCCTCTTTGGCTAATATTATGAGGTCTTTAGGGTTTATGCCCATCTCTTACGCTGACGATACGCAGCTGCTGTTCACTTTTAAAAACTTTACCCCGGAGATAAGACAATCTTTCTCCAACGGCATGACTGCGATCGCCAGCTGGATGGCCAAGAACTTTCTCCAGTGTAATGTGGGAAAGTCTGAGGTCATGCTATCCGGAGAGGCAAAAATCCTGTGGACCCCTGACTGGTGGCCCTCCAGTCTGGGTCAGGCCCCTTCCCCGAAACAGGTGGTGAAAAACCTGGGGGTCCGTCTAGATCACGACCTCACCCTTGCCCATCATGCCAGCACCACGGCGGGATCCTGCTTCCACATTATTAGCCTCCTTCGGAAGGTGTTCCCCCTTCTACCAGACAACACAAGAAAGACCTTGGTCCAGGCCCTCGTTCTGAGCCGCCTGGACTACTGCAATGGCCTCTTCTTAGCAGCCAATGAAGGAGTGCTTAATAAACTTCAGGTGGTTCAGAACACTGCGGCCCGCCTGGTGACCAATGCCCCCCCGAGAACTCCATCCTTGCCCCTCCTCAAGGCCCTCCACTGGCTTCCCATCCGGAAACGGGTGGAATTCAAGATTTGCTGTGTGGTGCACAAGAGTCTCCACAACCTCGGTCCACACTATCTGGCCGAGAAATTTGTATACCACCGCCCTTCCCGCAATCTTAGGTCCAGCAATCAGCTATTACTTCAGGTTCCTAGACATTACAAGACCAGACAGGGAGGTCGCGCCCTTTCCATTATGGGCCCACGCCTGTGGAACAGTCTTCCCCTTTCCCTCAGAGAGTGCCCGAGTCATCTAGCTTTCAGGAAACGCCTAAAGACAACTCTATTCTAGTTGGAGCGCTGCCCGACCTGTCTCTTCACAGCACCGCGCGGAGATACACCTTCGGGTGTGATGCCGGCGCGTTACAAGCCCATAAATAAATAAAATAAAATAAATTGTGCTCTGCGTCGTAAATGGTTAAAACCCATTTGTTTTAATTTGTGCACACGGAAGTGTAAAGATGCCCTAAGAATACTGGAGTCTGACTGTTCACCCTTCATAGCTGTAGCAACTGCAACATTTTTAAAATGGGCTTGGATTATACGCCCCTGCACTTTTCTACCTCATGCTGTTAGCTAGTAATTATCTGTGTTTTACATGAAATTGTCTTTTAATAATGTAGTGATTTTTTTAAATATTGCTAAATGACTCATTTATAAGCAAGTTATTCGTACTTCAAAACGACAGATATAAGATATTTAATAATTTATTTAACTATGTGATGTCTATGTATTATTTATAGTGTAATGTATAGTGACGTACTGTGTGCTGATTTTATGACAATCTGTCGAATAAAGCTTTTGAAATTTGAATTTGTTAACTGCACTGTGCGTTTCCACTGTGGTAATACAGGTACGACTGAGACAGACATAAAGAATAAACCGCATAACATGTTGCTGAATCCATTATTTTCAGAGACAAATATAAGGATGTAAGGAAATCTGTGAGCTGTAACATGTTGAGAATAAAAGCTATCCACACAACAGGCTAGTGTTCCACCCTGTTTGGTTGACAGTTGTTTCTCGTAGCAGAAGTTACTCTGAAAGATCTGTATCAAGAAATATCTGGTTGCAAAGCCTGGTATTATTAAAATCATGGAGTTTACTGCTGTAAAATGGCTTTTTAAAATCTAGTAAATCCATTTTACAGATCGGTAGCGTGTTACTAAATTACTAAGTGGGTTTAGAGAGTTATAACTAATCACTATTTGGAAGGGGAGTGTTTAGAGGTTTTTTTTAAAAAAAAAAATAGGGATTTACTATTTTGCATATCAATATTTTGTGACCACAATCTGTTTGAAAGATTTTGAAAAATTACTGATTCCCGAGTTAGGCTGGTAACACATTTACAAAAGGGAAGAGGGGCCCACAGGTCTGTTCATGTTTGTGAATGCAAAGATAAAGGTTGCTGGGGAGTAGCTAGTGGGTCAGGTACTACTAGCAATTCTCAAAAAAGCTTAAAAAAATCTTTTTACATGCTGTCTTTTTTGGCGAATGGGCTTCATTAAAAAAAAATGCACTTACTTTATTTAATAGGTTCGTAGACCTGGTGGGCTGCTGAACCTAGCAAGCCAACATCCCTGTCATGGCATTCGATCACAGAAATTGCAAATTGTGAACTACTTCATGAATATTGATGAAGTGGATCGGATTGTGACCCTTGATGAGTTGGAATTTTAAGAATGGATCATTGATCAGTTTGATCAGTTTGCTAAATTCTTATCTATTTGAAAATCATTGGTGTGCCATTTTAGACCACTTTTTGCAAATGGAAAGGGCCATATGTATCAAAAACCAAATTTGAGATTTCCAAATAGCGATTTATAGCGAATCGCTATTTGAGAATCACTAATCGGTATATATATAAAATATCGCTAATATTTAGCGATTTCCTAAAATTCGCAGAATTTAATGCGAATACCCGATTTGCGATTTCTTAACTGCGATTTTTTTGCAAATTTACAATTAAGGAATCGCAAAAACAGGAACTGAAACTCAGGTGCAGCTTGCGGACATCACAACCAGGAAGTGTGACTACCCATGCTGCACCTGAGTTCCAGAATCAGAGTGAAAGGCTGGAAGGAGGGCTGAGGCAGCAGTGCAGGGCTACAGAGGGTGGAGAAATGGCAACACAGGAGCAGCAGGGTGAAAGCCAGAGAAAGAGGAAGCAGACGTTTTCTGAAAGGGAGCAGGAGGTGCTCATTCAGGAAATGGTGCACAGTCACAAGCTGTTGTTTGGCAAAAAATCACTCAGTGTGCCAGAGACCAGGAAAAGGAGGATATGGGCAGAGATCCAAGAAAAAGTGAATTCCATCGGGGTGACCCACCGCAGTGTCGAGGAATTGCGGAAACGCTGGTACGAGATGCACCAGCTTTCGAAGGAAAGGGTTGCTGCCAGGCTGCAGGAGGCAAAAGAGACAGGTGAAGGGACATCCACTGCCCCTGCATCAACACCAATGGAGGAACTGGTGCAGGCTACCTTACAACCGGAAAGTGTTTGCGGCGTGGCTGAGCTAGACAGCTTCGACCCACCAGGACCAAGACAAGGTAAGAAGTATGCCATCACACCCCTGATACTGCCCTACCCCACCCCCACCCCCATGAGAGACCCAGGGACACATCCCAAATGCCAATCCAGTGCAGGCACACACACAACCACAGCAATGCATTATGGGAGACGTAGTCACATGAAGCAAACAGTGGAACAGTTAATCCCAGCTAGTCTCAAGCAGTATGTGTGTATGAGTGAAGTCATTGTAAAGACATTCAGGACCCATGCAATAAAGCAAAAAGTGTCATTTATTGCATTACCAATGCAAGGCTAGACAGTAAATTAATGTGTGCATTTACGTCCACAGCACCACAGGAAAGACAGGGCCAGAGGCATGGAGGGGAGGCAGAGTCCCACAGCGTTGCAGGACGAGGGCAAGTGAAGGAGGATGATGTTGAGGACAGCCCAGTAATATCACCCAAACACCCCCGGCACATTGCAGTGGCTCCATTGCCACCTCTGGAAGAGGAACTGGGTGACACAGATGAAGAGGATAATGAGTTCCAGGGACAGTCTGTGCCACAATGAGGACCACGAGCTGTACAAAGTCCCACACCTATCATTCCATCTAGGCGCAGGGTCCGTCAATCCCCAGATACATCTGCGGCAGGAGAGGAGTGAGTGTTCCGCGGCCGGTGGGAAACATGCTTCAGGCACAGCTCCTGTAACGGAGAGGAATATGTCAAATACAAAAACAGCTTAGGATGGGCTTCAGGGGCAATATGGGTGGCCTGGAGGAACTCTGTGGGGAGATACGTGCGGACCGTGCTGCTATGCGCCTCCACACACACAGTTCTCAAGACAGTCAAAGTTCTGCTTCGTTGAGTCAAGATCCACTAGGACAACCAATTATCCAAAATGAAGCAGCCACTGCCATGGATGAGGTGGAAAAAGCAATGGAACAAGATCAAGAGGATGTAATAAACTTAAACGAATTTGTAAAACAACTAAATCTTGAGCAAAAACAAATATATGTTGAAGTGACAGAGCAGATTGAGCATGGCTTATGTCATGAGAAAACCTGTCCGACTATACGTGAGTGGAGAAGCCGGAACTGGTAAAAGTTTTCTAATTAAAGGATTAGCAACATATCTACAGCAAAGAACTGAGTCATCACTCTCCTGTGTTTTCACTGCTCCAACTGGGTTGACAGCACACAATATTAAATGGATTACTTTACTTGTTTATTGATGCTGCCAGTTAAACATGAAAATAAATCAGAATACCACAAGCTAGCTGGAGAAGCTTGTTGTGAAGTTTCTAGAGTCCTTAAAAAAATGAAACTTCTCATTATTGATGAGGTAAGCATGGTATCAAATTTAATGCTTGCCTTTGTGCATTTAAGAATGCAACAGATTCTTAAAACAGACTATGATGTGTTATTTGGAGGCAAACATGTCATCGTTTTTGGAGATCTACTGCAGTTAACTCCTGTGAAAGGCCAACCTGTGTTTAAAACTGTTACACATGAAGACACCAGAAAGTGCTTGGGAAGTATTGGAAATGTTAATATATGGTCGCATTTCAAATATACAGAACTCATTCAAAATATGCAACAGGCAAAGGATGTTGATTATGGAAATATTCTTCAAGATATAAGAATTGGAAAACTGAGTGAACATGGCAAAGAAACCTTACAGTCAAGATTACTTTCAAATTTGTTTCCAAATGAAAATGTTGTTGCAGAGAATATATATAGTAAAGTTGCAGAAAATAAGTCAATTATATGCTTGATGCCAACTCTACAAGAATGTTCAATCTTCAATGAAAAAATGTTAAAGTTAGAAAAACAAGAAATTAAGAAACTGGAAGCTAAAGACAGAATAGAGCATGAAGGAAGTACTATTATTTTGTCAGAAAGATTGAAGTTAAAATTGAATTCTTTAGAGAAATTAATATCTAAAACTGCTGGTTTTGAAAAGAATCTATATGTATGTTTAAATTGTCTGATTATTTTACGTAGAAATTTACATGTGGAAAGAGGTTTGGTGAATGGAGCAATGGGTAATGTTGTTGGTTTTGTGAATTACCCAAATAGGGATGAGATTGAATTTTTGAAAATCAAATTTGATAAAATAGAATTAGTACAACAATTGAGTTGTTGTTCAGCTGGATTTTTGCTTGTAAAAGATTTATATGTCTGACGAAAACAATTTCCTCTTTGTTTGGCATATGCAGTGACTATTCATAAATCTCAAGGTTTAGGTGTAGATTGTGCTTTGGTGAATATTGGAAGTACTGTGTTCAAAGAGGGTATGGCCTATGTTGCTTTATCTCGAGTCAGATCTTTATCTGCATTATTCTTGATTGATTTTGATGAGACAAAGATAGAGCAGATCTAAATTGTGTGAAGGAGTATAACAGGTTAGGAAGAGAATATGCTCCAAGTTTACCTCAATATCCTTTAATTGAAAAACGTGTGGTAGGTCGAAAAAGAAGATATGAGAAAAAATGTAGTGAAGTGGTAGAGAAAAGAAAAAAAGTAAATGAACCTGTAATTGGAAGCAAAAAGAAAAAGGATACTACTGAAGAGGTTGTTTCAGTTTGAAAACAGTTCTGGTGTCAAGTGCTATGCAAGTGTAGTGGTTAATGTTGTTTTTTTCTTGAAACTTTACAGCAACAGATTTTTGAAAATCGAGGCCAAACATTTTGTGGTTTATTGAATTCTGTGTTTGAGAAATGTAGCAGTTATAACACTAAAATAGAAAATGTTTCTGATATTTGAAATGTTTTAAACATATGTGCTGGACTAAATCAATTTTCTCAGAATATTCAACAAGATTGTCAGGAATTTATTATATATATATATATATATATATATATATATATATATATATATATATATATATATATATATATATATATATATATATATATATATATATATATATATTTTTTTTTTTTCAACAAAGTTCCCAACGTTTTGAAAAGGCACTCGACTCTGCTCAGCCATCCGGCAATAATCTGCAGCCTGCTTTCATGCCCCCACTGGTTTATTATTGCCAACGCGTTTCGCGGTCTTGCGCCGCTTCTTCATGGGCTGCTCCTGAACAAACATTGATGCACGCACTTTTGTTATCAGCTGGGCTTTATTAACATGCTCGCCCCTCAATAGGCGTATGCTAAAGAGCATTCCTTTGTTGTTGCATGCTGGGCTATTGAGTTCCCAAATGCGTGTCACGATTCAATGTGTGTCCAAAATTTCAAAGCAATTAATGTTTAAATCCTTTAGTAAGGGTCGGAGCATTTCTGCAAGCTCATGTGCATTTTTAAGCAGGGTGCTTGATGATCACGAACAGTTCGAAATCCACGCCTCAATCAGCTGGATGTTCTGTTTATCCAGCTGGTGATGGTGCCCCCTCCACGGCAGGGATGCCGTGCAAATAGTTTTCCAACAAAGTTCCCAACGTTTTGAGAAGGCACTCGACTCTGCTCAGCCATCCGGCAATAATCTGCAGCCTGATTTCATGCCCCCACTGGTTTATTATTGCCCGCGTGCTTCGCGGTCTTGCGCCGCTTCTTCATGGGCTGCTCCTGAACAAACATTGATGCACGCACTTTTGTTATCAGCTGGGCTTTATTAACATGCTCGCCCCTCAATGGGCGTATGCTAAAGAGCATTCCTTTGTTGTTGCATGCTGGGCTATTGAGTTCCCAAATGCGTGTCACGATTCAATGTGTGTCCAAAATTTCAAAGCAATTAATGTTTAAATCCTTTAGTAAGGGTCGGAGCATTTCGGCAAGCTCATGTGCATTTTTAAGCAGGGTGCTTGATGATCACGAACAGTTCGAAATCCACGCCTCAATCAGCTGGATGTTCTGTTTATCCAGCTGGTGATGGTGCCCCCTCCACGGCAGGGATGCCGTGCAAATAGTTTTCCAACAAAGTTCCCAACGTTTTGAGAAGGCACTCGACTCTGCTCAGCCATCCGGCAATAATCTGCAGCCTGCTTTCATGCCCCCACTGGTTTATTATTGCCAACGTGTTTCGCGGTCTTGCGCCGCTTCTTCATGGGCTGCTCCTAAACAAACATTGATGCACGCACTTTTGTTATCAGCTGGGCTTTATTAACATGCTCGCCCCTCAATGGGCGTATGCTAAAGAGCATTCCTTTGTTGTTGCATGCTGGGCTATTGAGTTCCCAAATGCGTGTCACGATTCAATGTGTGTCCAAAATTTCAAAGCAATTAATGTTTAAATCCTTTAGTAAGGGTCGGAGCATTTCTGCAAGCTCATGTGCATTTTTAAGCAGGGTGCTTGATGATCACGAACAGTTCGAAATCCACGCCTCAATCAGCTGGATGTTCTGTTTATCCAGCTGGTGATGGTGCCCCCTCCACGGCAGGGATGCCGTGCAAATAGTTTTCCAACAAAGTTCCCAACGTTTTGAGAAGGCACTCGACTCTGCTCAGCCATCCGGCAATAATCTGCAGCCTGCTTTCATGCCCCCACTGGTTTATTATTGCCAAAGCGTTTCGCGGTCTTGCGCCGCTTCTTCATGGGCTGCCGTGGAGGGGGCACCATCACCAGCTGGATAAACAGAACATCCAGCTGATTGAGGCCTGGATTTCGAACTGTTCGTGATCATCAAGCACCCTGCTTAAAAATGCACATGAGCTTGCAGAAATGCTCCGACCCTTACTAAAGGATTTAAACATTAATTGCTTTGAAATTTTGGACACACATTGAATCGTGACACGCATTTGGGAACTCAATAGCCCAGCATGCAACAACAAAGGAATGCTCTTTAGCATACGCCCATTGAGGGGCGAGCATCTTAATAAAGCCCAGCTGATAACAAAAGTGCGTGCATCAATGTTTGTTCAGGAGCAGCCCATGAAGAAGCGGCGCAAGACCGCGAAACGCGTTGGCAATAATAAACCAGTGGGGGCATGAAAGCAGGCTGCAGATTATTGCCGGATGGCTGAGCAGAGTCGAGTGCCTTCTCAAAACGTTGGGAACTTTGTTGGAAAACTATTTGCACGGCATCCCTGCCGTGGAAGGGGCACCATCACCAGCTGGATAAACAGAACATCCAGCTGATTGAGGCCTGGATTTCGAACTGTTCGTGATCATCAAGCACCCTGCTTAAAAATGCACATGTGCTTGCAGAAATGCTCCGACCCTTACTAAAGGATTTAAACATTAATTGCTTTGAAATTTTGGACACACATTGAATCGTAACACGCATTTGGGAACTCAATAGCCCAGCATGCAACAACAAAGGAATGCTCTTTAGCATACGCCCATTGAGGGGCGAGCATCTTAATAAAGCCCAGCTGATAACAAAAGTGCGTGCATCAATGTTTGTTCAGGAGCAGCCCATGAAGAAGCGGCGCAAGACCGCGAAACGCGTTGGCAATAATAAACCAGTGGGGGCATGAAAGCAGGCTGCAGATTATTGCCGGATGGCTGAGCAGAGTCGAGTGCCTTCTCAAAACGTTGGGAACTTTGTTGGAAAACTATTTGCACGGCATCCCTGCCGTGGAGGGGGCACCATCACCAGCTGGATAAACAGAACATCCAGCTGATTGAGGCTTGGATTTCGAACTGTTCGTGATCATCAAGCACCCTGCTTAAAAATGCACATGAGCTTGCAGAAATGCTCCGACCCTTACTAAAGGATTTAAACATTAATTGCTTTGAAATTTTGGACACATATTGAATCGTGACACGCATTTGGGAACTCAATAGCCCAGCATGCAACAACAAAGGAATGCTCTTTAGCATACGCCCATTGAGGGGCGAGCATGTTAATAAAGCCCAGCTGATAACAAAAGTGCGTGCATCAATGTTTGTTCAGGAGCAGCCCATGAAGAAGCGGCGCAAGACCGCGAAACGCGTTGGCAATAATAAACCAGTGGGGGCATGAAAGCAGGCTGCAGATTATTACCGGATGGCTGAGGAGAGTCGAGTGCCTTCTCAAAACGTTGGGAACTTTGTTGGAAAACTATTTGCACGGCATCCCTGCCGTGGAGGGGGCACCATCACCAGCTGGATAAACAGAACATCCAGCTGATTGAGGCCTGGATTTCGAACTGTTCGTGATCATCAAGCACCCTGCTTAAAAATGCACATGAGCTTGCAGAAATGCTCCGACCCTTACTAAAGGATTTAAACATTAATTGCTTTGAAATTTTAGACACACAATGAATCGTGACACGCATTTGGGAACTCAATAGCCCAGCATGCAACAACAAAGGAATGCTCTTTAGCATACGCCCATTGAGGGGCGAGCATGTTAATAAAGCCCAGCTGATAACAAAAGTGCGTGCATCAATGTTTGTTCAGGAGCAGCCCATGAAGAAGCGGCGCAAGACCGCAAAACGCGTTGGCAATAATAAACCAGTGGGGGCATGAAAGCAGGCTGCAGATTATTGCCGGATGGCTGAGCAGAGTCGAGTGCCTTCTCAAAACGTTGGGAACTTTGTTGGAAAACTATTTGCACGGCATCCCTGCCGTGGAGGGGGCACCATCACCAGCTGGATAAACAGAACATCCAGCTGATTGAGGCCTGGATTTCGAACTGTTCGAGATCATCAAGCACCCTGCTTAAAAATGCACATGAGCTTGCAGAAATGCTCCGACCCTTACTAAAGGATTTAAACATTAATTGCTTTGAAATTTTGGACACACATTGAATCGTGACACGCATTTGGGAACTCAATAGCCCAGCATGCAACAACAAAGGAATGCTCTTTAGCATACGCCCATTGAGGGGCGAGCATCTTAATAAAGCCCAGCTGATAACAAAAGTGCGTGCATCAATGTTTGTTCAGGAGCAGCCCATGAAGAAGCGGTGCAAGACCGCGAAACGCGTTGGCAATAATAAACCAGTGGGGGCATGAAAGCAGGCTGCAGATTATTGCCGGATGGCTGAGCAGAGTCGAGTGCCTTCTCAAAACGTTGGGAACTTTGTTGGAAAACTATTTGCACGGCATCCCTGCCGTGGAGGGGGCACCATCACCAGCTGGATAAACAGAACATCCAGCTGACTGAGGCGTGGATTTCGAACTGTTCGTGATCATCAAGCACCCTGCTTAAAAATGCACATGAGCTTGCAGAAATGCTCCGACCCTTACTAAAGGATTTAAACATTAATTGCTTTGAAATTTTGGACACACATTGAATCGTGACACGCATTTGGGAACTCAATAGCCCAGCATGCAACAACAAAGGAATGCTCTTTAGCATACGCCCCTTGAGGGGCGAGCATGTTAATAAAGCCCAGCTGATAACAAAAGTGCGTGCATCAATGTTTGTTCAGGAGCAGCCCATGAAGAAGCGGCGCAAGACCGCGAAACGCGTTGGCAATAATAAACCAGTGGGGGCATGAAAGCAGGCTGCAGATTATTGCCGGATGGCTGAGCAGAGTCGAGTGCCTTCTCAAAACGTTGGGAACTTTGTTGGAAAACTATTTGCACGGCATCCCTGCCGTGGAGGGGGCACCATCACCAGCTGGATAAACAGAACATCCAGCTGATTGAGGCCTGGATTTCGAACTGTTCGTGATCATCAAGCACCCTGCTTAAAAATGCACATGAGCTTGTAGAAATGCTCCGACCCTTACTAAAGGATTTAAACATTAATTGCTTTGAAATTTTGGACACACATTGAATCGTGACACGCATTTGGGAACTCAATAGCCCAGCATGCAACAACAAAGGAATGCTCTTTAGCATACGCCCATTGAGGGGCG
Source organism: Lissotriton vulgaris (assembly GCF_964263255.1). Lineage (NCBI taxonomy): Eukaryota > Metazoa > Chordata > Amphibia > Caudata > Salamandridae > Lissotriton > Lissotriton vulgaris. The sequence goes on from NC_141685.1 coordinate 1,452,814,983, forward strand.
AGCATCTTAATAAAGCCCAGCTGATAACAAAAGTGCGTGCATCAATGTTTGTTCAGGAGCAGCCCATGAAGAAGCGGCGCAAGACCGCGAAACGCGTTGGCAATAATAAACCAGTGGGGGCATGAAAGCAGGCTGCAGATTATTGCCGGATGGCTGAGCAGAGTCGAGTGCCTTCTCAAAACGTTGGGAACTTTGTTGGAAAACTATTTGCACGGCATCCCTGCCGTGGAGGGGGCACCATCACCAGCTGGATAATCAGAACATCCAGCTGATTGAGGCGTGGATTTCGAACTGTTCGTGATCATCAAGCACCCTGCTTAAAAATGCACATGAGCTTGCAGAAATGCTCCGACCCATACTAAAGGATTTAAACATTAATTGCTTTGACATTTTGGACACACATTGAATCGTGACACGCATTTGGGAACTCAATAGCCCAGCATGCAACAACAAAGGAATGCTCTTTAGCATACGCCCATTGAGGGGCGAGCATGTTAATAAAGCCCAGCTGATAACAAAAGTGCGTGCATCAATGTTTGTTCAGGAGCAGCCCATGAAGAAGCGGCGCAAGACCGCGAAACGCGTTGGCAATATTAAACCAGTGGGGGCATGAAAGCAGGCTGCAGATTATTGCCGGATGGCTGAGCAGAGTCGAGTGCCTTCTCAAAACGTTGGGAAGTTTGTTGGAAAACTATTTGCACGGCATCCCTGCCGTGGAGGGGGCACCATCACCAGCTGGATAAACAGAACATCCAGCTGATTGAGGCGTGGATTTCGAACTGTTCGTGATCATCAAGCACCCTGCTTAAAAATGCACATGAGCTTGCAGAAATGCTCTGACCCTTACTAAAGGATTTAAACATTAATTGCTTTGAAATTTTGGACACACATTGAATCGTGACACGCATTTGGGAACTCAATAGCCCAGCATGCAACAACAAAGGAATGCTCTTTAGCATACGCCCATTGAGGGGCGAGCATGTTAATAAAGCCCAGCTGATAACAAAAGTGTGTGCATTAATGTTTGTTCAGGAGCAGCCCATGAAGAAGCGGCGCAAGACCGCGAAACGCGTTGGCAATAATAAACCAGTGGGGACATGAAAGCAGGCTGCAGATTATTGCCGGATGGCTGAGCAGAGTCGAGTGCCTTCTCAAAACGTTGGGAACTTTGTTGGAAAACTATTTGCACGGCATCCCTGCCGCGGAGGGGGCACCATCACTAGCTGGATAAACAGAACATCCAGCTGATTGAGGCGTGGATTTCGAACTGTTCGTGATCATCAAGCACCCTGCTTAAAAATGCACATGAGCTTGCAGAAATACTCCGACCCTTACTAAAGGATTTAAACATTAATTGCTTTGAAATTTTGGACACACATTGAATCGTGACACGCATTTGGGAACTCAATAGCCCAGCATGCAACAACAAAGGAATGCTCTTTAGCATACGCCCATTGAGGGGCGAGCATGTTAATAAAGCCCAGCTGATAACAAAAGTGCGTGCATCAATGTTTGTTCAGGAGCAGCCCATGAAGAAGCGGCGCAAGACCGCGAAACGCGTTGGCAATAATAAACCAGTGGGGGCATGAAAGCAGGCTGCAGATTATTGCCGGATGGCTGAGCAGAGTCGAGTGCCTTCTCAAAACGTTGGGAACTTTGTTGGAAAACTATTTGCACGGCATCCCTGCCGTGGAGGGGGCACCATCACCAGCTGGATAAACAGAACATCCAGCTGATTGAGGCCTGGATTTCGAACTGTTCGTGATCATCAAGCACCCTGCTTAAAAATGCACATGAGCTTGCAGAAATGCTCCGACCCTTACTAAAGGATTTAAACATTAATTGCTTTGAAATTTTGGACACACATTGAATCGTGACACGCATTTGGGAACTCAATAGCCCAGCATGCAACAACAAAGGAATGCTCTTTAGCATACGCCCATTGAGGGGCGAGCATCTTAATAAAGCCCAGCTGATAACAAAAGTGCGTGCATCAATGATGGTTCAGGGGCAGCCCATGAAGAAGCGGCGCAAGACCGCGAAACGCGTTGGCAATAATAAACCAGTGGGGGCATGAAAGCAGGCTGCAGATTATTGCCGGATGGCTGAGCAGAGTCGAGTGCCTTCTCAAAACGTTGGGAACTTTGTTGGAAAACTATTTGCACGGCATCCCTGCCGTGGAGGGGGCACCATCACCAGCTGGATAAACAGAACATCCAGCTGATTGAGGCGTGGATTTCGAACTGTTCGTGATCATCAACACCCTGCTTAAAAATGCACATGAGCTTGCAGAAATGCTCCGACCCTTACTAAAGGATTTAAACATTAATTGCTTTGAAATTTTGGACACACATTGAATCGTGACACGCATTTGGGAACTCAATAGCCCAGCATGCAACAACAAAGGAATGCTCTTTAGCATACGCCCATTGAGGGGCGAGCTTGTTAATAAAGCCCAGCTGATAACAAAAGTGCGTGCATCAATGTTTGTTCAGGAGCAGCCCATGAAGAAGCGGCGCAAGACCGCGAAACGCGTTGGCAATAATAAACCAGTGGGGGCATGAAAGCAGGCTGCAGATTATTGCCGGATGGCTGAGCAGAGTCGAGTGCTTTCTCAAAACGTTGGGAAGTTTGTTGGAAAACTATTTGCACGGCATCCCTGCCGTGGAGGGGGCACCATCACCAGCTGGATAAACAGAACATCCAGCTGATTGAGGCGTGGATTTCGAACTGTTCGTGATCATCAAGCACCCTGCTTAAAAATGCACATGAGCTTGCAGAAATGCTCCGACCCTTACTAAAGGATTTAAACATTAATTGCTTTGAAATTTTGGACACACATTGAATCGTGACACGCATTTGGGAACTCAATAGCCCAGCATCCAACAACAAAGGAATGCTCTTTAGCATACGCCCATTGAGGGGCGAGCATGTTAATAAAGCCCAGCTGATAACAATTGTGCGTGCATCAAAGTTTGTTCAGGAGCAGCCCATGAAGAAGCGGCGCAAGACCGTGAAACGCGTTGGCAATAATAAACCAGTGGGGGCATGAAAGCAGGCTGCAGATTATTGCCGGATGGCTGAGCAGAGTCGAGTGCCTTCTCAAAATGTTGGGAACTTTGTTGGAAAACTATTTGCACGGCATCCCTGCCGTGGAGGGCGCACCATCACCAGCTGGATAAACAGAACATCCAGCTGATTGAGGCGTGGATTTCGAACTGTTCGTGATCATCAAGCACCCTGCTTAAAAATGCACATGAGCTTGCAGAAATGCTCCGACCCTTACTAAAGGATTTAAACATTAATTGCTTTGAAATTTTGGACACACATTGAATCGTGACACGCATTTGGGAACTCAATAGCCCAGCATGCAACAACAAAGGAATGCTCTTTAGCATACGCCCATTGAGGGGCGAGCATGTTAGTAAAGCCCAGCTGATAACAAAAGTGTGTTCATCAATGTTTGTTCAGGAGCAGCCCATGAAGAAGCGGCGCAAGACCGCGAAACGCGTTGGCAATAATAAACCAGTGGGGGCATGAAAGCAGGCTGCAGATTATTGCCGGATGGCTGAGCAGAGTCGAGTGCCTTCTCAAAACGTTGGGAACTTTGTTGGAAAACTATTTGCACGGCATCCCTGCCGTGGAGGGGGCACCATCACCAGCTGGATAAACAGAACATCCAGCTGATTGAGGCGTGGATTTCGAACTGTTCGTGATCATCAAGCACCCTGCTTAAAAATGCACATGAGCTTGCAGAAATGCTCCGACCCTTACTAAAGGATTTAAACATTAATTACTTTGAAATTTTGGACACACATTGAATCGTGACACGCATTTGGGAACTCAATAGCCCAGCATGCAACAACAAAGGAATGCTCTTTAGCATACGCCCATTGAGGGGCGAGCATGTTAATAAAGCCCAGCTGATAACAAAAGTGCGTGCATCAATGTTTGTTCAGGAGCAGCCCATGAATAAGCGGCGCAAGACCGCGAAACACGTTGGCAATAATAAACCAGTGGGGGCATGAAAGCAGGCTGCAGATTATTGCCGGATGGCTGAGCAGAGTCGAGTGCCTTCTCAAAACGTTGGGAACTTTGTTGGAAAACTATTTGCACGGCATCCCTGCCGTGGAGGGGGCACCATCACTAGCTGGATAAACAGAACATCCAGCTGATTGAGGCGTGGATTTCGAACTGTTCGTGATCATCAAGCACCCTGCTTAAAAATGCACATGCGCTTGCAGAAATGCTCCGATCCTTACTAAAGGATTTAAACATTAATTGCTTTGAAATTTTGGACACACATTGAATCGTGACACGCATTTGGGAACTCAATAGCCCAGCATGCAACAACAAAGGAATGCTCTTTAGCATACGCCCATTGAGGGGCGAGCATGTTAATAAAGCCCAGCTGATAACAAAAGTGCGTGCATCAATGTTTGTTCAGGAGCAGCCCATGAAGAAGCGGCGCAAGACCGCGAAACGCGTTGGCAATAATAAACCAGTGGGGGCATGAAAGCAGGCTGCAGATTATTGCCGGATGGCTGAGCAGAGTCGAGTGCCTTCTCAAAACGTTGGGAACTTTGTTGGAAAACTATTTGCACAGGATCCCTGCCGTGGAGGGGGCACCATCACCAGCTGGATAAACAGAACATCCAGCTGATTGAGGCCTGGATTTCGAACTGTTCGTGATCATCAAGCACCCTGCTTAAAAATGCACATGAGCTTGCTGAAATGCTCCGACCCTTACTAAAGGATTTAAACATTAATTGCTTTGAAATTTTGGACACACATTGAATCGTGACACACATTTGGGAACTCAATATCCCAGCATGCAACAACAAAGGAATGCTCTTTAGCATACGCCCATTGAGGGGCGAGCATGTTAATAAAGCCCAGCTGATAACAAAAGTGCGTGCATCAATGTTTGTTCAGGAGCAGCCCATGAAGAAGCGGCGCAAGATCGCGAAACGCGTTGGCAATAATAAACCAGTGGGGGCATGAAAGCAGGCTGCAGATTATTGCCGGATGGCTGAGCAGAGTCGAGTGCCTTCTCAAAACGTTGGGAACTTTGTTGGAAAACTATTTGCACGGCATCCCTGCCGTGGAGGGGGCACCATCACCAGCTGGATAAACAGAACATCCAGCTGATTGAGGCGTGGATTTCGAACTGTTCGTGATCATCAAGCACCCTGCTTAAAAATGCACATGAGCTTGCAGAAATGCTCCGACCCTTACTAAAGGATTTAAACATTAATTGCTTTGAAATTTTGGACACACATTGAATCGTGACACACATTTGGGAACTCAATAGCCCAGCATGCAACAACAAAGGAATGCTTTTTAGCATACGCCCATTGAGGGGCGAGCATGTTAATAAAGCCCAGCTGATAACAAAAGTGCGTGCATCAATGTTTGTTCTGGAGCAGCCCATGAAGAAGTGGCTCAAGACCGCGAAACGCGTTGGCAATAATAAACCAGTGGGGGCATGAAAGCAGGCTGCAGATTATTGCCGGATGGCTGAGCAGAGTCGAGTGCCTTCTCAAAACGTTGGGAACTTTGTTGGAAAACTATTTGCACGGCATCCCTGCCGTGGAGGGGGCACCATCACCAGCTGGATAAACAGAACATCCAGCTGATTGAGGCGTGGATTTCGAACTGTTCGTGATCATCAAGCACCTGCTTAAAAATGCACATGAGCTTGCAGAAATGCTCCGACCCTTACTAAAGGATTTAAACATTAATTGCTTTGAAATTTTGGACACACATTGAATTGTGACACCCATTTGGGAACTCAATAGCCCAGCATGCAACAACAAAGGAATGCTCTTTAGCATACGCCCATTGAGGGGCGAGCATGTTAATAAAGCCCAGCTGATAACAAAAGTGCGTGCATCAATGTTTGTTCAGGAGCAGCCCATGAAGAAGCGGCGCAAGACCGTGAAACGCGTTGGCAATAATAAACCAGTGGGGGCATGAAAGCAGGCTGCAGATTATTGCCGGATGGCTGAGCAGAGTCGAGTGCCTTCTCAAAACGTTGGGAACTTTGTTGGAAAACTATTTGCACTGCATCCCTGCCGTGGAGGGGGCACCATCACCAGCTGGATAAACAGAACATCCAGCTGATTGAGGCGTGGATTTCGAACTGTTCGTGATCATCAAGCACCCTGCTTAAAAATGCACATGAGCTTGCAGAAATGCTCCGACCCTTACTAAAGGATTTAAACATTAATTGCTTTGAAATTTTGGACACACATTGAATCGTGACACGCATTTGGGAACTCAATAGCCCAGCATGCAACAACAAAGGAATGCTCGTTAGCATACGCCCATTGAGGGGCGAGCATGTTAATAAAGCCCAGCTGATAACAAAAGTGCGTGCATCAATGTTTGTTCAGGAGCAGCCCATGAAGAAGCGGCGCAAGACCGCGAAACGCGTTGGCAATCATAAACCAGTGGGGGCATGAAAGCAGGCTGCAGATTATTGCCGGATGGCTGAGCAGAGTTGAGTGCCTTCTCAAAACGTTGGGAACTTTGTTGGAAAACTATTTGCACGGCATCCCTGCCGTGGAGGGGGCACCATCACCAGCTGGATAAACAGAACATCCAGCTGATTGAGGCATGGATTTCAAACTGTTCGTGATCATCAAGCACCCTGCTTAAAAATGCACATGAGCTTGCAGAAATGCTCCGACCCTTACTAAAGGATTTAAACATTAATTGCTTTGAAATTTTGGACACACATTGAATCGTGACACGCATTTGGGAACTCAATAGCCCAGCATGCAACAACAAAGGAATGCTCTTTAGCATACGCCCATTGAGGGGCAAGCATGTTAATAAAGCCCATCTGATAACAAAAGTGCGTGCATCAATGTTTGTTCAGGAGCAGCCCATGAAGAAGCGGCGCAAGACCGCGAAACGCGTTGGCAATAATAAACCAGTGGGGGCATGAAAGCAGGCTGCAGATTATTGCCGGATGGCTGAGCAGAGTCGAGTGCCTTCTCAAAACGTTGGGAACTTTGTTGGAAAACTATTTGCACGGCATCCCTGCCGTGGAGGGGGCACCATCACCAGCTGGATAAACAGAACATCCAGCTGATTGAGGCGTGGATTTCGAACTGTTCGTGATCATCAAGCACCCTGCTTAAAAATGCACATGAGCTTGCAGAAATGCTCCGACCCTTACTAAAGGATTTAAACATTAATTGCTTTGAAATTTTGGACACACATTGAACCGTGACACGCATTTGGGAACTCAATAGCCCAGCATGCAACAACAAAGGAATGCTCTTTAGCATACGCCCATTGAGGGGCGAGCATGTTAATCAAGCCCAGCTGATAACAAAAGTGCGTGCATCAATGTTTGTTCAGGAGCAGCCCATGAAGAAGCGGCGCAAGACCGCGAAACGCGTTGGCAATAATAAACCAGTGGGGGCATGAAAGCAGGCTGCAGATTATTGCCGGATGGCTGAGCAGAGTCGAGTGCCTTCTCAAAACGTTGGGAACTTTGTTGGAAAACTATTTGCATGGCATCCCTGCCGTGGAGGGGGCACCATCACCAGCTGGATAAACAGAACATCCAGCTGATTGAGGCGTGGATTTCGAACTGTTCGTGATCATCAAGAACCCTGCTTAAAAATGCACATGAGCTTGCAGAAATGCTCCGACCCTTACTAAAGGATTTAAACATTAATTGCTTTGAAATTTTGGACACACATTAAATCGTGACACGCATTTGGGAACTCAATAGCCCAGCATGCAACAACAAAGGAATGCTCTTTAGCATACGCCCATTGAGGGGTAAGCATGTTAATAAAGCCCAGCTGATAACAAAAGTGCGTGCATCAATGTTTGTTCAGGAGCAGCCCATGAAGAAGCGGCGCAAGACCGTGAAACGCGTTGGCAATATTAAACCAGTGGGGGCATCAAAGCAGGCTGCAGATTATTGCCGGATGGCTGAGCAGAGTCGAGTGCCTTCTCAAAACGTTGGGAACTTTGTTGGAAAACTATTTGCACAGCATCCCTGCCGTGGAGGGGGCACCATCACCAGCTGGATAAACAGAACATCCAGCTGATTGAGGCGTGGATTTCGAACTGTTCGTGATCATCAAGCACCCTGCTTAAAAATGCACATGAGCTTGCAGAAATGCTCCGACCCTTACTAAAGGATTTAAACATTAATTGCTTTGAAATTTTGGACACACATTGAATCGTGACACGCATTTGGGAACTCAATAGCCCAGCATGCAACAACAAAGGAATGCTCTTTAGCATACGCCCATTGAGGGGCGAGCATGTTAATAAAGCCCAGCTGATAACAAAAGTGCGTGCATCAATGTTTGTTCAGGAGCAGCCCATGAAGAAGCGGCGCAAGACCGCGAAACGCGTTGGCAATAATAAACCAGTGGGGGCATGAAAGCAGGCTGCAGATTATTGCCGGATGGCTGAGCAGAGTCGAGTGCCTTCTCAAAACGTTGGGAACTTTGTTGGAAAACTATTTGCACAGCATCCCTGCCGTGGAGGGGGCACCATCACCAGCTGGATAAACAGAACATCCAGCTGATTGAGGCGTGGATTTCGAACTGTTCGTGATCATCAAGCACCCTGCTTAAAAATGCACATGAGCTTGCAGAAATGCGCCGACCCTTACTAAAGGATTTAAACATTAATTGCTTTGAAATTTTGGACACACATTGAATCGTGACACGCATTTGGGAACTCAATAGCCCAGCATGCAACAACAAAGGAATGCCCTTTAGCATACGCCCATTGAGGGGCGAGCATGTTAATAAAGCCCAGCTGATAACAAAAGTGCGTGCATCAATGTTTGTTCAGGAGCAGCCCATGAAGAAGCGGCGCAAGACCGCGAAACGCGTTGGCAATAATAAACCAGTGGGGGCATGAAAGCAGGCTGCAGATTATTGCCGGATGGCTGAGCAGAGTCGAGTGCCTTCTCAAAACGTTGGGAACTTTGTTGGAAAACTATTTGCACGGCAACCCTGCCGTGGAGGGGGCACCATCACCAGCTGGATAAACAGAACATCCAGCTGATTGAGGCGTGGATTTCGAACTGTTCGTGATCATCAAGCACCCTGCTTAAAAATGCACATGAGCTTGCAGAAATGCGCCGACCCTTACTAAAGGATTTAAACATTAATTGCTTTGAAATTTTGGACACACATTGAATCGTGACACGCATTTGGGAACTCAATAGCCCAGCATGCAACAACAAAGGAATGCTCTTTAGCATACGCCCATTGAGGGGCGAGCATGTTAATAAAGCCCAGCTGATAACAAAAGTGCGTGCATCAATGTTTGTTCAGGAGCAGCCCATGAAGAAGCGGCGCAAGACCGCGAAACGCGTTGGCAATAATAAACCAGTGGGGGCATGAAAGCAGGCTGCAGATTATTGCCGGATGGCTGAGCAGAGTCGAGTGCCTTCTCAAAACGTTGGGAACTTTGTTGGAAAACTATTTGCACGGCAACCCTGCCGTGGAGGGGGCACCATCACCAGCTGGATAAACAGAACATCCAGCTGATTGAGGCGTGGATTTCGAACTGTTCGTGATCATCAAGAACCCTGCTTAAAAATGCACATGAGCTTGCAGAAATGCTCTGACCCTTACTAAAGGATTTAAACATTAATTGCTTTGAAATTTTGGACACACATTAAATCGTGACACGCATTTGGGAACTCAATAGCCCAGCATGCAACAACAAAGGAATGCTCTTTAGCATACGCCCATTGAGGGGCGAGCATGTTAATAAAGCCCAGCTGATAACAAAAGTGCGTGCATCAATGTTTGTTCAGGAGCAGCCCATGAAGAAGCGGCGCAAGACCGTGAAACGCGTTGGCAATAATAAACCAGTGGGGGCATCAAAGCAGGCTGCAGATTATTGCCGGATGGCTGAGCAGAGTCGAGTGCCTTCTCAAAACGTTGGGAACTTTGTTGGAAAACTATTTGCACAGCATCCCTGCCGTGGAGGGGGCACCATCACCAGCTGGATAAACAGAACATCCAGCTGATTGAGGCGTGGATTTCGAACTGTTCGTGATCATCAAGCACCCTGCTTAAAAATGCACATGAGCTTGCAGAAATGCTCCGACCCTTACTAAAGGATTTAAACATTAATTGCTTTGAAATTTTGGACACACATTGAATCGTGACACGCATTTGGGAACTCAATAGCCCAGCATGCAACAACAAAGGAATGCTCTTTAGCATACGCCCATTGAGGGGCGAGCATGTTAATAAAGCCCAGCTGATAACAAAAGTGCGTGCATCAATGTTTGTTCAGGAGCAGCCCATGAAGAAGCGGCGCAAGACCGCGAAACGCGTTGGCAATAATAAACCAGTGGGGGCATGAAAGCAGGCTGCAGATTATTGCAGGATGGCTGAGCAGAGTCGAGTGCCTTCTCAAAACGTTGGGAACTTTGTTGGAAAACTATTTGCACGGCATCCCTGCCGTGAAGGGGGCACCATCACCAGCTGGATAAACAGAACATCCAGCTGATTGAGGCCTGGATTTCGAACTGTTCGTGATCATCAAGCACCCTGCTTAAAAATGCACATGAGCTTGCAGAAATGCTCCGACCCTTACTAAAGGATTTAAACATTAATTACTTTGAAATTTTGGACACACATTGAATCATGACACGCATTTGGGAACTCAATAGCCCAGCATGCAACAACAAAGGAATGCTCTTTAGCATACGCCCATTGAGGGGCGAGCATCTTAATAAAGCCCAGCTGATAACAAAAGTGCGTGCATCAATGTTTGTTCAGGAGCAGCCCATGAAGAAGCGGCGCAAGACCGCGAAACGCGTTGGCAATAATAAACCAGTGGGGGCATGAAAGCAGGCTGCAGATTATTGCCGGATGGCTGAGCAGAGTTGAGTGCCTTCTCAAAACATTGGGAACTTTGTTGGAAAACTATTTGCACGGCATCCCTGCCGTGGAGGGGGCACCATCACCAGCTGGATAAACAGAACATCCAGCTGATTGAGGCGTGGATTTCGAACTGTTCGTGATCATCAAGCACCCTGCTTAAAAATGCACATGAGCTTGCAGAAATGCTCCGACCCTTACTAAAGGATTTAAACATTAATTGCTTTGAAATTTTGGACACACATTGAATCGTGACACGCATTTGGGAACTCAATAGCCCAGCATGCAACAACAAAGGAATGCTCTTTAGCATACGCCCATTGAGGGGCGAGCATGTTAATAAAGCCCAGCTGATAACAAAAGTGCGTGCATCAATGTTTGTTCAGGAGCAGCCCATGAAGAAGCGGCGCAAGACCGCGAAACGCGTTGGAAATAATAAACCAGTGGGGGCATGAAAGCAGGCTGCAGATTATTGCCGGATGGCTGAGCAGAGTCGAGTGCCTTCTCAAAACGTTGGGAACTTTGTTGGAAAACTATTTGCACGGCATCCCTGCCGTGGAGGGGGCACCATCACCAGCTGGATAAACAGAACATCCAGCTGATTGAGGCGTGGATTTCGAACTGTTCGTGATCATCAAGCACCCTGCTTAAAAATGCACATGAGCTTGCAGAAATGCTCCGACCCTTACTAAAGGATTTAAACATTAATTGCTTTGACATTTTGGACACACATTGAATCGTGACACGCATTTGGGAACTCAATAGCCCAGCATGCAACAACAAAGGAATGCTCTTTGGCATACGCCCATTGAGGGGCGAGCATGTTAATAAAGCCCAGCTGATAACAAAAGTGCGTGCATCAATGTTTGTTCAGGAGCAGCCCATGAAGAAGCGGCGCAAGACCGCGAAACGCGTTGGCAATAATAAACCAGTGGGGGCATGAAAGCAGGCTGCAGATTATTGCCGGATGGCTGAGCAGAGTCGAGTGCCTTCTCAAAACGTTGGGAACTTTGTTGGAAAACTATTTGCACGGCATCCCTGCCGTGGAGGGGGCACCATCACCAGCTGGATAAACAGAACATCCAGCTGATTGAGGCGTGGATTTCGAACTGTTCGTGATCATCAAGCACCCTGCTTAAAAATGCACATGAGCTTGCAGAAATGCTCCGACCCTTACTAAAGGATTTAAACATTAATTGCTTTGAAATTTTGGACACACATTGAATCGTGACACGCATTTGGGAACTTAATAGCCCAGCATGCAACAACAAAGGAATGCTCTTTAGCATACGCCCATTGAGGGGCGAGCATGTTAATAAAGCCCAGCTGATAACAAAAGTGCGTGCATCAATGTTTGTTCAGGAGCAGCCCATGAAGAAGCGGCGCAAGACCGCGAAACGCGTTGGCAATAATAAACCAGTGGGGGCATGAAAGCAGGCTGCAGATTATTGCCGAATGGCTGAGCAGAGTCGAGTGCCTTCTCAAAACGTTGGGAACTTTGTTGGAAAACTATTTGCACGGCATCCCTGCCGTGGAGGGGGCACCATCACCAGCTGGATAAACAGAACGTCCCGTTGATTGAGGCGTGGATTTCGAACTATTCGTGATCATCAAGCACCCTGCTTAAAAATGCACATGAGCTTGCAGAAATGCTCCGACCCTTACTAAAGGATTTAAATATTAATTGCTTTGAAATTTTGGACACACATTGAATCGTGACACGCATTTGGGAACTCAATAGCCCAGCATGCAACAACAAAGGAATGCTCTGTAGCATACGCCCATTGAGGGGCGAGCATGTTAATAAAGCCCAGCTGATAACAAAAGTGCGTGCATCAATGTTTGTTCAGGAGCAGCCCATGAAGAAGCGGCGCAAGACCGCGAAACGCGTTGGCAATAATAAACCAGTGGGGGCATGAAAGCAGGCTGCAGATTATTGCCGGATGGCTGAGCAGAGTCGAGTGCCTTCTCAAAACGTTGGGAACTTTGTTGGAAAACTATTTGCACGGCATCCCTGCCGTGGAGGGGGCACCATCACCAGCTGGATAAACAGAACATCCAGCTGATTGAGGCCTGGATTTCGAACTGTTCGTGATCATCAAGCACCCTGCTTAAAAATGCACATGAGCTTGCAGAAATGCTCCGACCCTTACTAAAGGATTTAAACATTAATTGCTTTGAAATTTTGGACACACATTGAATCGTGACACGCATTTGGGAACTCAATAGCCCAGCATGCAACAACAAAGGAATGCTCTTTAGCATACGCCCATTGAGGGGCGAGCATCTTAATAAAGCCCAGCTGATAACAAAAGTGCGTGCATCAATGATGGTTCAGGGGCAGCCCATGAAGAAGCGGCGCAAGACTGCGAAACGCGTTGGCAATAATAAACCAGTGGGGGCATGAAAGCAGGCTGCAGATTATTGCCGGATGGCTGAGCAGAGTCGAGTGCCTTCTCAAAACGTTGGGAACTTTGTTGGAAAACTATTTGCACGGCATCCCTGCCGTGGAGGGGGCACCATCACCAGCTGGATAAACAGAACATCCAGCTGATTGAGGCGTGGATTTCGAACTGTTCGTGATCATCAAGCACCCTGCTTAAAAATGCACATGAGCTTGCAGAAATGCTCGACCCTTACTAAAGGATTTAAACATTAATTGCTTTGAAATTTTGGACACACATTGAATCGTGACACGCATTTGGGAACTCAATAGCCCAGCATGCAACAACAAAGGAATGCTCTTTAGCATACGCCCATTGAGGGGCGAGCATGTTAATAAAGCCCAGCTGATAACAAAAGTGCGTGCATCAATGTTTGTTCAGGAGCAGCCCATGAAGAAGCGGCGCAAGACCGCGAAACGCGTTGGCAATAATAAACCAGTGGGGGCATGAAAGCAGGCTGCAGATTATTGCCGGATGGCTGAGCAGAGTCGAGTGCCTTCTCAAAACGTTGGGAACTTTGTTGGAAAACTATTTGCACGGCATCCCTGCCGTGGAGGGGGCACCATCACCAGCTGAATAAACAGAACATCCAGCTGATTGAGGCGTGGATTTCGAACTGTTCGTGATCATCAAGCACCCTGCTTAAAAATGCACATGAGCTTGCAGAAATGCTCCGACCCTTACTAAAGGATTTAAACATTAATTGCTTTGAAATTTTGGACACACATTGAATCGTGACACGCATTTGGGAACTCAATAGCTCAGCATGCAACAACAAAGGAATGCTCTTTAGCATACGCCCATTGAGGGGCGAGCATCTTAATAAAGCCCAGCTGATAACAAAAGTGCGTGCATCAATGTTTGTTCAGGAGCAGCCCATGAAGAAGCGGCGCAAGACCGCGAAACGCGTTGGCAATAAAAAACCAGTGGGGGCATGAAAGCAGGCTGCAGATTATTGCCGGATGGCTGAGCAGAGTCGAGTGCCTTCTCAAAACGTTGGGAACATTGTTGGAAAACTATTTTCAAGGCATCCCTGCCGTGGAGGGGGCACCATCACCAGCTGGATAAACAGAACATCCAGCTGATTGAGGCGTGGATTTCGAACTGTTCGTGATCATAAAGCACCCTGCTTAAAAATGCACATGAGCTTGCAGAAATGCGCTGACCCTTACTAAAGGATTTAAACATTAATTGCTTTGAAATTTTGGACACACATTGAATCGTGACACGCATTTGGGAACTCAATAGCCCAGCATGCAACAACAAAGGAATGCTCTTTAGCATACGCCCATTGAGGGGCGAGCATGTTAATAAAGCCCATCTGATAACAAAAGTGCGTGCATCAATGTTTGTTCAGGAGCAGCCCATGAAGAAGCGGCGCAAGACCGCGAAACGCGTTGGCAATAATAAACCAGTGGGGGCATGAAAGCAGGCTGCAGATTATTGCCGGATGGCTGAGCAGAGTCGAGTGCCTTCTCAAAACGTTGGGAACGTTGTTGGAAAACTATTTGCACGGCATCCCTGCCATGGAGGGGGCACCATCACCAGCTGGATAAACAGAACATCCAGCTGATTGAGGCGTGGATTTCGAACTGTTCGTGATCATCAAGCACCCTGCTTAAAAATGCACATGAGCTTGCAGAAATGCTCCGACCCTTACTAAAGGATTTAAACATTAATTGCTTTGAAATTTTGGACACACATTGAATCGTGACACGCATTTGGGAACTCAATAGCCCAGCATGCAACAACAAAGGAATGCTCTTTAGCATATGCCCATTGAGGGGCGAGCATGTTAATAAAGCCCAGCTGATAACAAAAGTGCGTGCATCAATGTTTGTTCAGGAGCAGCCCATGAAGAAGCGGCGCAAGACCGCGAAACGCGTTGGCAATAATAAACCAGTGGGGGCATGAAAGCAGGCTGCAGATTATTGCCGGATGGCTGAGCAGAGTCGAGTGCCTTCTCAAAACGTTGGGAACTTTGTTGGAAAACTATTTGCACCGCATCCCTGCCGTGGAGGGGGCACCATCACCAGCTGAATAAACAGAACATCCAGCTGATTGAGGCGTGGATTTCGAACTGTTCGTGATCATCAAGCACCCTGCTTAAAAATGCACATGAGCTTGCAGAAATGCTCCGACCCTTACTAAAGGATTTAAACATTAATTGCTTTGAAATTTTGGACACACATTGAATCGTGACACGTATTTGGGAACTCAATAGCCCAGCATGCAACAACAAAGGAATGCTCTTTAGCATACGCCCATTGAGGGGCGAGCATGTTAATAAAGCCCAGCTGATAACAATTGTGCGTGCATCAAAGTTTGTTCAGGAGCAGCCCATGAAGAAGCGGCGCAAGACCGTGAAACGCGTTGGCAATAATAAACCAGTGGGGGCATGAAAGCAGGCTGCAGATTATTGCCGGATGGCTGAGCAGAGTCGAGTGCCTTCTCAAAACGTTGGGAACTTTGTTGGAAAACTATTTGCACGGCATCCCTGCCGTGGAGGCGGCACCATCACCAGCTGGATAAACAGAACATCCAGCTGATTGAGGCGTGGATTTCGAACTGTTCGTGATCATCAAGCACCCTCCTTAAAAATGCACATGAGCTTGCAGAAATGCTCCGACCCTTACTAAAGGATTTAAACATTAATTGCTTTGAAATTTTGGACACACATTGAATCGTGACACGCATTTGGGAACTCAATAGCCCAGCATGCAACAACAAAGGAATGCTCTTTAGCATACGCCCATTGAGGGGCGAGCATGTTAATAAAGCCCAGCTGATAACAAAAGTGCGTGCAACAATATTTGTTCAGGAGCAGCCCATGAAGAAGCGGCGCAGGACCGCGAAACGTTTTTGGCAATAATAAACCAGTGGGGGCATGAAAGCAGGCTGCAGATTATTGCCGGATGGCTGAGCAGAGTCGAGTGCCTTCTCAAAACGTTGGGAACTTTGTTGGAAAACTATTTGCACGGCATCCCTGCCGTGGAGGGGGCACCATCACCAGCTGGATAAACAGAACATCCAGCTGATTGAGGCCTGGATTTCGAACTGTTCGTGATCATCAAGCACCCTGCTTAAAAATGCACATGAGCTTGCAGAAATGCTCCGACCCTTACTAAAGGATTTAAACATTAATTGCTTTGAAATTTTGGACACACATTGAATCGTGACACGCATTTGGGAACTCAATAGCCCAGCATGCAACAACAAAGGAATGCTCTTTAGCATACGCCCATTGAGGGGCGAGCATGTTAATAAAGCCCAGCTGATAACAAAAGTACGTGCATCAATGTTTGTTCAGGAGCAGCCCATGAAGAAGCGGCGCAAGACCGCAAAACGCGTTGGCAATAATAAACCAGTGGGGGCATGATAGCAGGCTGCAGATTATTGCCGGATGGCTGAGCAGAGTCGAGTGCCTTCTCAAAACGTTGGGAACTTTGTTGGGAAACTATTTGCACGGCATCCCTGCCGTGGAGGGGGCACCATCACCAGCTGGATAAACAGAACATCCAGCTGATTGAGGCGTGGATTTCGAACTGTTCGTGATCATCAAGCACCCTGCTTAAAAATGCACATGAGCTTGCAGAAATGCTCCGACCCTTACTAAAGGATTTAAACATTAATTGCTTTGAAATTTTGGACAAACATTGAATCGTGACACGCATTTGGGAACTCAATAGCCCAGCATGCAACAACAAAGGAATGCTCTTTAGCATACGCCCATTGAGGGGCGAGCATGTTAATAAAGCCCAGCTGATAACAAAAGTGTGTGCATCAATGTTTGTTCAGGAGCAGCCCATGAAGAAGCGGCGCAAGACCGCGAAACGCGTTGGCAATAATAAACCAGTGGGGGCATGAAAGCAGGCTGCAGATTATTGCCGGATGGCTGAGCAGAGTCGAGTGCCTTCTCAAAACGTTGGGAACTTTGTTGGAAAACTATTTGCACGGCATCCCTGCCGTGGAGGGGGCACCATCACCAGCTGGATAAACAGGACATTCAGCTGATTGAGGCCTGGATTTCGAACTGTTCGTGATCATCAAGCACCCTGCTTAAAAATGCACATGAGCTTGCAGAAATGCTCCGACCCTTACTAAAGGATTTAAACATTAATTGCTTTGAAATTTTGGACACACATTGAATCGTGACACGCATTTGGGAACTCAATAGCCCAGCATGCAACAACAAAGGAATGCTCTTTAGCATACGCCCATTGAGGGGCGAGCATGTTAATAAAGCCCAGCTGATAACAAAAGTGCGTGCATCAATGTTTGTTCAGGAGCAGCCCATGAAGAAGCGGCGCAAGACCGCGAAACGCGTTGGCAATAATAAACCAGTGGGGGCATGAAAGCAGGCTGCAGATTATTGCCGGATGGCTGAGCAGAGTCGAGTGCCTTCTCAAAACGTTGGGAACTTTGTTGGAAAACTATTTGCACGGCATCCCTGCCGTGGAGGGGGCACCATCACCAGCTGGATAAACAGAACAGCCAGCTGATTGAGGCCTGGATTTCGAACTGTTCGTGATCATCAAGCACCCTGCTTAAAAATGCACATGAGCTTGCAGAAATCCTCCGACCCTTACTAAAGGATTTAAACATTAATTGCTTTGAAATTTTGGACACACATTGAATCGTGACAAGCATTTGGGAACTCAATAGCCCAGCATGCAACAACAAAGGAATGCTCTTTAGCATAGGCCCATTGAGGGGCGAGCATGTTAATAAAGCCCAGCTGATAACAAAAGTGCGTGCATCAATGTTTGTTCAGGAGCAGCCCATGAAGAAGCGGCGCAAGACCGCGAAACGCGTTGGCAATAATAAACCAGTGGGGGCATGAAAGCAGGCTGCAGATTATTGCCGGATGGCTGAGCAGAGTCGAGTGCCTTCTCAAAACGATGGGAACTTTGTTGGAAAACTATTTGCACGGCATCCCTGCCGTGGAGGGGGCACCATCACCAGCTGGATAAACAGAACATCCAGCTGATTGAGGCGTGGATTTCGAACTGTTCGTGATCATCAAGCACCCTGCTTAAAAATGCACATGAGCTTGCAGAAATGCTCCGACCCTTACTAAAGGATTTAAACATTAATTGCTTTGAAATTTTGGACACACATTGAATCGTGACACACATTTGGGAACTCAATAGCCCAGCATGCAACAACAAAGGAATGCTCTTTAGCATACGCCCATTGAGGGGCGAGCATGTTAATAAAGCCCAGCTGATAACAAAAGTACGTGCATCAATGTTTGTTCAGGAGCAGCCCATGAAGAAGCGGCGCAAGACCGCAAAACGCGTTGGCAATAATAAACCAGTGGGGGCATGAAAGCAGGCTGCAGATTATTGCCGGATGGCTGAGCAGAGTCGAGTGCCTTCTCAAAACGTTGGGAACTTTGTTGGAAAACTATTTGCACGGCATCCCTGCCGTGGAGGGGGCACCATCACCAGCTGGATAAACAGAACATCCAGCTGATTGAGGCGTGGATTTCGAACTGTTCGTGATCATCAAGCACCCTGCTTAAAAATGCACATGAGCTTGCAGAAATGCTCCGACCCTTACTAAAGGATTTAAACATTAATTGCTTTGAAATTTTGGACACACATTGAATCGTGACACGCATTTGGGAACTCAATAGCCCAGCATGCAACAACAAAGGAATGCTCTTTAGCATACGCCTATTGAGGGGCGAGCATGTTAATAAAGCCCAGCTGATAACAAAAGTGCGTGCATCAATGTTTGTTCAGGAGCAGCCCATGAAGAAGCGGCGCAAGACCGCGAAACGCGTTGGCAATAATAAACCAGTGGGGGCATGAAAGCAGGCTGCAGATTATTGCCGGATGGCTGAGCAGAGTCGAGTGCCTTCTCAAAACGTTGGGAACTTTGTTGGAAAACTATTTGCACGGCATCCCTGCCGTGGAGGGGGCACCATCACCAGCTGGATAAACAGAACATCCAGCTGATTGAGGCCTGGATTTCGAACTGTTCGTGATCATCAAGCACCCTGCTTAAAAATGCACATGAGCTTGCAGAAATGCTCCGACCCTTACTAAAGGATTTAAACATTAATTGCTTTGAAATTTTGGACACACATTGAATCGTGACACGCATTTGGGAACTCAATAGCCCAGCATGCAACAACAAAGGAATGCTCTTTAGCATACGCCCATTGAGGGGCGAGCATGTTAATAAAGCCCAGCTGATAACAATTGTGCGTGCATCAAAGTTTGTTCAGGAGCAGCCCATGAAGAAGCGGCGCAAGACCGTGAAACGCGTTGGCAATAATAAACCAGTGGGGGCATGAAAGCAGGCTGCAGATTATTGCCGGATGGCTGAGCAGAGTCGAGTGCCTTATCAAAACGTTGGGAACTTTGTTGGAAAACTATTTGCACGCATCCCTGCCGTGGAGGGCGCACCATCACCAGCTGGATAAACAGAACATCTAGCTGATTGAGGCGTGGATTTTGAACTGTTCGTGATCATCAAGCACCCTGCGTAAAAATGCACATGTGCTTGCAGAAATGCTCCGACCCTTACTAAAGGATTTAAACATTAATTGCTTTGAAATTTTGGACACACATTGAATCGTGACACGCATTTGGGAACTCAATAGCCCAGCATGCAACAACAAAGGAATGCTCTTTAGCATACGCCCATTGAGGGGCGAGCATGTTGATAAAGCCCAGCTGATAACAAAAGTGTGTGCATCAATGTTTGTTCAGGAGCAGCCCATGAAGAAGCGACGCAAGACCGCGAAACGCGTTGGCAATAATAAACCAGTGGGGGCATGAAAGCAGGCTGCAGATTATTGCCGGATGGCTGAGCAGAGTCGAGTGCCTTCTCAAAACGTTGGGAACTTTGTTGGAAAACTATTTGCACGGCATCCCTGCCGTGGAGGGGGCACCATCACCAGCTGGATAAACAGAACATCCAGCTGATTGAGGCGTGGATTTCGAACTGTTCGTGATCATCAAGCACCCTGCTTAAAAATGCACATGAGCTTGCAGAAATGCTCCGACCCTTACTAAAGGATTTAAACATTAATTGCTTTGAAATTTTGGACACACATTGAATCGTGACACGCATTTGGGAACTCAATAGCCCAGCATGCAACAACAAAGGAATGCTCTTTAGCATACGCCCATTGAGGGGCGAGCATGTTAATAAAGCCCAGCTGATAACAAATGTGCGTGCATCAATGTTTGTTCAGGAGCAGCCCATGAAGAAGCGGCGCAAGACCGCGAAACGCGTTGGCAATAATAAACCAGTGGGGGCATGAAAGCAGGCTGCAGATTATTGCCGGATGGCTGAGCAGAGTCGAGTGCCTTCTCAAAACGTTGGGAACTTTGTTGGAAAACTATTTGCACGGCATCCCTGCCGTGGAGGGGGCACCATCACCAGCTGGATAAACAGAACATCCAGCTGATTGAGGCCTGGATTTAGAACTGTTCGTGATCATCAAGCACCCTGCTTAAAAATGCACATGAGCTTGCAGAAATGCTCCGACCCTTACTAAAGGATTTAAACATTAATTGCTTTGAAATTTTGGACACACATTGAATCGTGACACGCATTTGGGAACTCAATAGCCCAGCATGCAACAACAAAGGAATGCTCTTTAGCATACGCCCATTGAGGGGAGAGCATGTTAATAAAGCCCAGCTGATAACAAAAGTGCGTGCATCAATGTTTGTTCAGGAGCAGCCCATGAAGAAGCGGCACAAGACCGCGAAACGCGTTGGCAATAATAAACCAGTGGGGGCATGAAAGCAGGCTGCAGATTATTGCCGGATGGCTGAGCAGAGTCGAGTGCCTTCTCAAAACGTTGGGAACTTTGTTGGAAAACTATTTGCACGGCATCCCTGCTGTGGAGGGGGCACCATCACCAGCTGGATAAACAGAACAGCCAGCTGATTGAGGCCTGGATTTCGAACTGTTCGTGATCATCAAGCACCCTGCTTAAAAATGCACATGAGCTTGCAGAAATGCTCCGACCCTTACTAAAGGATTTAAACATTAATTGCTTTGAAATTTTGGACACACATTGAATCGTGACACGCATTTGGGAACTCAATAGCCCAGCATGCAACAACAAAGGAATGCTCTTTAGCATACGCCCATTGAGGGGAGAGCATGTTAATAAAGCCCAGCTGATAACAAAAGTGCGTGCATCAATGTTTGTTCAGGAGCAGCCCATGAAGAAGCGGCACAAGACCGCGAAACGCGTTGGCAATAATAAACCAGTGGGGGCATGAAAGCAGGCTGCAGATTATTGCCGGATGGCTGAGCAGAGTCGAGTGCCTTCTCAAAACGTTGGGAACTTTGTTGGAAAACTATTTGCACGGCATCCCTGCTGTGGAGGGGGCACCATCACCAGCTGGATAAACAGAACAGCCAGCTGATTGAGGCCTGGATTTCGAACTGTTCGTGATCATCAAGCACCCTGCTTAAAAATGCACATGAGCTTGCAGAAATCCTCCGACCCTTACTAAAGGATTTAAACATTAATTGCTTTGAAATTTTGGACACACATTGAATCGTGACAAGCATTTGGGAACTCAATAGCCCAGCATGCAACAACAAAGGAATGCTCTTTAGCATAGGCCCATTGAGGGGCGAGCATGTTAATAAAGCCCAGCTGATAACAAAAGTGCGTGCATCAATGTTTGTTCAGGAGCAGCCCATGAAGAAGCGGCGCAAGACCGCGAAACGCGTTGGCAATAATAAACCAGTGGGGGCATGAAAGCAGGCTGCAGATTATTGCCGGATGGCTGAGCAGAATCGAGTGCCTTCTCAAAACGTTGGGAACTTTGTTGGAAAACTATTTGCACGGCATCCCTGCCGTGGAGGGGGCACCATCACCAGCTGGATAAACAGAACATCCAGCTGATTGAGGCGTGGATTTCGAACTGTTCGTGATCATCAAGCACCCTGCTTAAAAATGCACATGAGCTTGCAGAAATGCTCCGACCCTTACTAAAGGATTTAAACATTAATTGCTTTGAAATTTTGGACACACATTGAATCGTGACACACATTTGGGAACTCAATAGCCCAGCATGCAACAACAAAGGAATGCTCTTTAGCATACGCCCATTGAGGGGCGAGCATGTTAATAAAGCCCAGCTGATAACAAAAGTGCGTGCATCAATGTTTGTTCAGGAGCAGCCCATGAAGAAGCGGCGCAAGACCGCGAAACGCGTTGGCAATAATAAACCAGTGGGGGCATGAAAGCAGGCTGCAGATTATTGCCGGATGGCTGAGCAGAGTCGAGTGCCTTCTCAAAACGTTGGGAACTTTGTTGGAAAACTATTTGCACGGCATCCCTGCCGTGGAGGGGGCACCATCACCAGCTGGATAAACAGAACATCCAGCTGATTGAGGCGTGGATTTCGAACTGTTCGTGATCATCAAGCACCCTGCTTAAAAATGCACATGAGCTTGCAGAAATGCTCCGACCCTTACTAAAGGATTTAAACATTAATTGCTTTGAAATTTTGGACACACATTGAATCGTGACACGCATTTGGGAACTCAATAGCCCAGCATGCAACAACAAAGGAATGCTCTTTAGCATACGCCCATTGAGGGGCGAGCATGTTAATAAAGCCCAGCTGATAACAAAAGTGCGTGCATCAATGTTTGTTCAGAAGCAGCCCATGAAGAAGCGGCGCAAGACCGCGAAACGCGTTGGCAATAATAAACCAGTGGGGGCATGAAAGCAGGCTGCAGATTATTGCCGGATAACTGAGCAGAGTCGAGTGCCTTCTCAAAACGTTGGGAACTTTTTTGGAAAACTATTTGCACGGCATCCGTGCCGTGGAGGGGGCACCATCACCAGCTGGATAAACAGAACATCCAGCTGATTGAGGCGTGGATTTCGAACTGTTCGTGAACATCAAGCACCCTGCTTAAAAATGCACATGAGCTTGCAGAAATGCTCCGACCCTTACTAAAGGATTTAAACATTAATTGCTTTGAAATTTTGGACACACATTGAATCGTGACACGCATTTGGGAACTCAATAGCCCAGCATGCAACAACAAAGGAATGCTCTTTAGCACACGCCCCTTGAGGGGCGAGCATTTTAATAAAGCCCAGCTGATAACAAAAGTGCGTGCATCAATGTTTGTTCAGGAGCAGCCCATGAAGAAGCGGCGCAAGACCGTGAAACGCGTTGGCAATAATAAACCAGTGGGGGCATGAAAGCAGGCTGCAGATTATTGCCGGATGGCTGAGCAGAGTCGAGTGCCTTCTCAAAACGTTGGGAACTTTGTTGGAAAACTATTTGCACAGCATCCCTGCCGTGGAGGGGGCACCATCACCAGCTGGATAAACAGAACAGCCAGCTGATTGAGGCGTGGATTTCGAACTGTTCGTGATCATCAAGCACCCTGCTTAAAAATGCACATGAGCTTGCAGAAATGCTCCGACCCTTACTAAAGGATTTAAACATTAATTGCTTTGAAATTTTGGACACACATTGAATCGTGACACGCATTTGGGAACTCAATAGCCCAGCATGCAACAACAAAGGAATGCTCTTTAGCATACGCCCATTGAGGGGCCAGCATGTTAATAAAGCCCAGCTGATAACAAAAGTGCGTGCATCAATGTTTGTTCAGGAGCAGCCCATGAAGAAGCGGCGCAAGACCGCGAAACGCGTTGGCAATAATAAACCAGTGGGGGCATGAAAGCAGGCTGCAGTTTATTGCCGGATGGCTGAGCAGAGTCGAGTGCCTTCTCAAAACGTTGGGAACTTTGTTGGAAAACTATTTGCACGGCATCCCTGCTGTGGAGGGGGCACCATCACCAGCTGGATAAACAGAACATCCAGCTGATTGAGGCCTGGATTTCGAACTGTTCGTGATCATCAAGCACCCTGCTTAAAAATGCACATGAGCTTGCAGAAATGCTATGACCCTTACTAAAGGATTTAAACATTAATTGCTTTGAAATTTTGGACACACATAGAATCGTGACACACATTTGGGAACTCAATAGCCCAGCATGCAACAACAAAGGAATGCTCTTTAGCATATGCCCATTGAGGGGCGAGCATGTTAATAAAGCCCAGCTGATAACAAAAGTGCGTGCATCAATGTTTGTTCAGGAGCAGCCCATGAAGAAGCGGCGCAAGACCGCAAAACGCGTTGGCAATAATAAACCAGTGGGGGCATGAAAGCAGGCTGCAGATTATTGCCGGATGGCTGAGCAGAGTCGAGTGCCTTCTCAAAACGTTGGGAACTTTGTTGGAAAACTATTTGCACGGCATCCCTGCCATGAATGGGGCACCATCACCAGCTGGATAAACAGAACATTCAGCTGATTGAGGCGTGGATTTCGAACTGTTCGTGATCATCAAGCACCCTGCTTAAAAATGCACATGAGCTTGCAGAAATGCTCCGACCCTTACTAAAGGATTTAAACATTAATTGCTTTGAAATTTTGGACACACATTGAATCGTGACACGCATTTGGGAACTCAATAGCCCAGCATGCAACAACAAAGGAATGCTCTTTAGCATACGCCCATTGAGGGGCGAGCATGTTAATAAAGCCCAGCTGATAACAAAAGTGCGTGCATCAATGTTTGTTCAGGAGCAGCCCATGAAGAAGCGGCGCAAGACCGCGAAACGCGTTGGCAATAATAAACCAGTGGGGGCATGAAAGCAGGCTGCAGATTATTGCCGGATGGCTGAGCAGAGTCGAGTGCCTTCTCAAAACGTTGGGAACTTTGTTGGAAAACTATTTGCACGGCATCCCTGCCGTGGAGGGGGCACCATCACCAGCTGGATAAACAGAACATCCAGCTGATTGAGGCCTGGATTTCGAACTGTTCGTGATCATCAAGCACCCTGCTTAAAAATGCACATGAGCTTGCAGAAATCCTCCGACCCTTACTAAAGGATTTAAACATTAATTGCTTTGAAATTTTGGACACACATTGAATCGTGACACGCATTTGGGAACTCAATAGCCCAGCATGCAACAACAAAGGAATGCTCTTTAGCATACGCCCATTGAGGGGCGAGCATGTTAATAAAGCCCAGCTGATAACAAAAGTGCGTGCATCAATGTTTGTTCAGGAGCAGCCCATGAAGAAGCGGCGCAAGATCGCGAAACGCGTTGGCAATAATAAACCAGTGGGGGCATGAAAGCAGGCTGCAGATTATTGCCGGATGGCTGAGCAGAGTCGAGTGCCTTCTCAAAATGTTGGGAACTTTGTTGGAAAACTATTTGCACGGCATCCCTGCCGTGGAGGGGGCACCATCACCAGCTGGATAAACAGAACATTCAGCTGATTGAGGCGTGGATTTCGAACTGTTCGTGATCATCAAGCACCCTGCTTAAAAATGCACATGAGCTTGCAGAAATGCTCCAACCCTTACTAAAGGATTTAAACATTAATTGCTTTGAAATTTTGGACACACATTGAATCGTGACACACATTTGGGAACTCAAAAGCCCAGCATGCAACAACAAAGGAATGCTCTTTAGCATACGCCCATTGAGGGGCGAGCATGTTAATAAAGCCCAGCTGATAACAAAAGTGCGTGCATCAATGTTTGTTCTGGAGCAGCCCATGAAGAAGCGGCGCAAGACCGCGAAACGCGTTGGCAATAATAAACCAGTGGGGGCATGAAAGCAGGCTGCAGATTATAGCCGGATGGCTGAGCAGAGTCGAGTGCCTTCTCAAAACGTTGGGAACTTTGTTGGATAACTATTTGCACGGCATCCCTGCCGTGGATGGGGCACCATCACCAGCTGGATAAACAGAACATCCAGCTGATTGAGGCGTGGATTTCGAACTGTTCGTGATCATCAAGCACCCTGCTTAAAAATGCACATGAGCTTGCAGAAATGCTCCGACCCTTACTAAAGGATTTAAATATTAATTGCTTTGAAATTTTGGACACACATTGAATCGTGACACGCATTTGGGAACTCAATAGCCCAGCATGCAACAACAAAGGAATGCTCTTTAGCATACGCCCATTGAGGGGCGAGCATGTTAATAAAGCCCAGCTGATAACAAAAGTGCGTGCATCAATGTTTGTTCAGGAGCAGCCCATGAAGAAGCGGCGCAAGACCGCGAAACGCGTTGGCAATAATAAACCAGTGGGGGCATGAAAGCAGGCTGAAGATTATTGCCGGATGGCTGAGCAGAGTCGAGTGCCTTCTCAAAACGTTGGGAACTTTGTTGGAAAACTATTTGCACGGCATCCCTGCCGTGGAGGGGGCACCATCACCAGCTGGATAAACAGAACATCCAGCTGATTGAGGCATGGACTTCGAACTGTTCGTGATCATCAAGCACCTGCTTAAAAATGCACATGAGCTTGCAGAAATGCTCCGACCCTTACTAAAGGATTTAAACATTAATTGCTTTGAAATTTTGGACACACGTTGAATCGTGACACCCATTTGGGAACTCAATAGCCCAGCATGCAACAACAAAGGAATGCTCTTTAGCATACGCCCATTGAGGGGCGAGCATGTTAATAAAGCCCAGCTGATAACAAAAGTGCGTGCATCAATGTTTGTTCAGGAGCAGCCCATGAAGAAGCGGCGCAAGACCGTGAAACGCGTTGGCAATAATAAACCAGTGGGGGCATGAAAGCAGGCTGCAGATTATTGCCGGATGGCTGAGCAGAGTCGAGTGCCTTCTCAAAACGTTGGGAACTTTGTTGGAAAACTATTTGCACAGCATCCCTGCCATGGAGGGGGCACCATCACCAGCTGGATAAACAGAACATCCAGCTGATTGAGGCGTGGATTTCGAACTGTTCGTGATCATCAAGCACCCTGCTTAAAAATGCACATGAGCTTGCAGAAATGCTCCGACCCTTACTAAAGGATTTAAACATTAATTGCTTTGAAATTTTGGACACACATTGAATCGTGACACGCATTTGGGAACTCAATAGCCCAGCATGCAACAACAAAGGAATGCTCTTTAGCATACGCCCATTGAGGGGCGAGCATGTTAATAAAGCCCAGCTGATAACAAAAGTGCGTGCATCAATGTTTGTTCAGGAGCAGCCCATGAAGAAGCGGCGCAAGACCGCGAAACGCGTTGGCAATAATAAACCAGTGGGGGCATGAAAGCAGGCTGCAGATTATTGCCGGATGGCTGAGCAGAGTCGAGTGCCTTCTCAAAACGTTGGGAACTTTGTTGGAAAACTATTTGCACGGCATCCCTGCCGTGGAGGGGGCACCATCACCAGCTGGATAAACAGAACATCCAGCTGATTGAGGCGTGGATTTCGAACTGTTCGTGATCATCAAGCACCCTGCTTAAAAATGCACATGAGCTTGCAGAAATGCTCCGACCCTTACTAAAGGATTTAAACATTAATTGCTTTGAAATTTTGGACACACATTGAATCATGACACGCATTTGGGAACTCAATAGCCCAGCATGCAACAACAAAGGAATGCTCTTTAGCATACGCCCATTGAGGGGCGAGCATGTTAATAAAGCCCAGCTGATAACAAATGTGCGTGCATCAATGTTTGTTCAGGAGCAGCCCATGAAGAAGCGGCGCAAGACCGCGAAACGCGTTGGCAATAATAAACCAGTGGGGGCATGAAAGCAGGCTGCAGATTATTGCCGGATGGCTGAGCAGAGTCGAGTGCCTTCTCAAAACGTTGGGAACTTTGTTGGAAAACTATTTGCACGGCATCCCTGCCGTGGAGGGGGCACCATCACCAGCTGGATAAACAGAACATCCAGCTGATTGAGGCCTGGATTTAGAACTGTTCGTGATCATCAAGCACCCTGCTTAAAAATGCACATGAGCTTGCAGAAATGCTCCGACCCTTACTAAAGGATTTAAACATTAATTGCTTTGAAATTTTGGACACACATTGAATCGTGACACGCATTTGGGAACTCAATAGCCCAGCATGCAACAACAAAGGAATGCTCTTTAGCATACGCCCATTGAGGGGAGAGCATGTTAATAAAGCCCAGCTGATAACAAAAGTGCGTGCATCAATGTTTGTTCAGGAGCAGCCCATGAAGAAGCGGCACAAGACCGCGAAACGCGTTGGCAATAATAAACCAGTGGGGGCATGAAAGCAGGCTGCAGATTATTGCCGGATGGCTGAGCAGAGTCGAGTGCCTTCTCAAAACGTTGGGAACTTTGTTGGAAAACTATTTGCACGGCATCCCTGCTGTGGAGGGGGCACCATCACCAGCTGGATAAACAGAACAGCCAGCTGATTGAGGCCTGGATTTCGAACTGTTCGTGATCATCAAGCACCCTGCTTAAAAATGCACATGAGCTTGCAGAAATGCTCCGACCCTTACTAAAGGATTTAAACATTAATTGCTTTGAAATTTTGGACACACATTGAATCGTGACACGCATTTGGGAACTCAATAGCCCAGCATGCAACAACAAAGGAATGCTCTTTAGCATACGCCCATTGAGGGGAGAGCATGTTAATAAAGCCCAGCTGATAACAAAAGTGCGTGCATCAATGTTTGTTCAGGAGCAGCCCATGAAGAAGCGGCACAAGACCGCGAAACGCGTTGGCAATAATAAACCAGTGGGGGCATGAAAGCAGGCTGCAGATTATTGCCGGATGGCTGAGCAGAGTCGAGTGCCTTCTCAAAACGTTGGGAACTTTGTTGGAAAACTATTTGCACGGCATCCCTGCTGTGGAGGGGGCACCATCACCAGCTGGATAAACAGAACAGCCAGCTGATTGAGGCCTGGATTTCGAACTGTTCGTGATCATCAAGCACCCTGCTTAAAAATGCACATGAGCTTGCAGAAATCCTCCGACCCTTACTAAAGGATTTAAACATTAATTGCTTTGAAATTTTGGACACACATTGAATCGTGACAAGCATTTGGGAACTCAATAGCCCAGCATGCAACAACAAAGGAATGCTCTTTAGCATAGGCCCATTGAGGGGCGAGCATGTTAATAAAGCCCAGCTGATAACAAAAGTGCGTGCATCAATGTTTGTTCAGGAGCAGCCCATGAAGAAGCGGCGCAAGACCGCGAAACGCGTTGGCAATAATAAACCAGTGGGGGCATGAAAGCAGGCTGCAGATTATTGCCGGATGGCTGAGCAGAATCGAGTGCCTTCTCAAAACGTTGGGAACTTTGTTGGAAAACTATTTGCACGGCATCCCTGCCGTGGAGGGGGCACCATCACCAGCTGGATAAACAGAACATCCAGCTGATTGAGGCGTGGATTTCGAACTGTTCGTGATCATCAAGCACCCTGCTTAAAAATGCACATGAGCTTGCAGAAATGCTCCGACCCTTACTAAAGGATTTAAACATTAATTGCTTTGAAATTTTGGACACACATTGAATCGTGACACACATTTGGGAACTCAATAGCCCAGCATGCAACAACAAAGGAATGCTCTTTAGCATACGCCCATTGAGGGGCGAGCATGTTAATAAAGCCCAGCTGATAACAAAAGTGCGTGCATCAATGTTTGTTCAGGAGCAGCCCATGAAGAAGCGGCGCAAGACCGCGAAACGCGTTGGCAATAATAAACCAGTGGGGGCATGAAAGCAGGCTGCAGATTATTGCCGGATGGCTGAGCAGAGTCGAGTGCCTTCTCAAAACGTTGGGAACTTTGTTGGAAAACTATTTGCACGGCATCCCTGCCGTGGAGGGGGCACCATCACCAGCTGGATAAACAGAACATCCAGCTGATTGAGGCGTGGATTTCGAACTGTTCGTGATCATCAAGCACCCTGCTTAAAAATGCACATGAGCTTGCAGAAATGCTCCGACCCTTACTAAAGGATTTAAACATTAATTGCTTTGAAATTTTGGACACACATTGAATCGTGACACGCATTTGGGAACTCAATAGCCCAGCATGCAACAACAAAGGAATGCTCTTTAGCATACGCCCATTGAGGGGCGAGCATGTTAATAAAGCCCAGCTGATAACAAAAGTGCGTGCATCAATGTTTGTTCAGAAGCAGCCCATGAAGAAGCGGCGCAAGACCGCGAAACGCGTTGGCAATAATAAACCAGTGGGGGCATGAAAGCAGGCTGCAGATTATTGCCGGATAACTGAGCAGAGTCGAGTGCCTTCTCAAAACGTTGGGAACTTTTTTGGAAAACTATTTGCACGGCATCCGTGCCGTGGAGGGGGCACCATCACCAGCTGGATAAACAGAACATCCAGCTGATTGAGGCGTGGATTTCGAACTGTTCGTGAACATCAAGCACCCTGCTTAAAAATGCACATGAGCTTGCAGAAATGCTCCGACCCTTACTAAAGGATTTAAACATTAATTGCTTTGAAATTTTGGACACACATTGAATCGTGACACGCATTTGGGAACTCAATAGCCCAGCATGCAACAACAAAGGAATGCTCTTTAGCACACGCCCCTTGAGGGGCGAGCATTTTAATAAAGCCCAGCTGATAACAAAAGTGCGTGCATCAATGTTTGTTCAGGAGCAGCCCATGAAGAAGCGGCGCAAGACCGTGAAACGCGTTGGCAATAATAAACCAGTGGGGGCATGAAAGCAGGCTGCAGATTATTGCCGGATGGCTGAGCAGAGTCGAGTGCCTTCTCAAAACGTTGGGAACTTTGTTGGAAAACTATTTGCACAGCATCCCTGCCGTGGAGGGGGCACCATCACCAGCTGGATAAACAGAACATCCAGCTGATTGAGGCGTGGATTTCGAACTGTTCGTGATCATCAAGCACCCTGCTTAAAAATGCACATGAGCTTGCAGAAATGCTCCGACCCTTACTAAAGGATTTAAACATTAATTGCTTTGAAATTTTGGACACACATTGAATCGTGACACGCATTTGGGAACTCAATAGCCCAGCATGCAACAACAAAGGAATGCTCTTTAGCATACGCCCATTGAGGGGCCAGCATGTTAATAAAGCCCAGCTGATAACAAAAGTGCGTGCATCAATGTTTGTTCAGGAGCAGCCCATGAAGAAGCGGCGCAAGACCGCGAAACGCGTTGGCAATAATAAACCAGTGGGGGCATGAAAGCAGGCTGCAGTTTATTGCCGGATGGCTGAGCAGAGTCGAGTGCCTTCTCAAAACGTTGGGAACTTTGTTGGAAAACTATTTGCACGGCATCCCTGCTGTGGAGGGGGCACCATCACCAGCTGGATAAACAGAACATCCAGCTGATTGAGGCCTGGATTTCGAACTGTTCGTGATCATCAAGCACCCTGCTTAAAAATGCACATGAGCTTGCAGAAATGCTATGACCCTTACTAAAGGATTTAAACATTAATTGCTTTGAAATTTTGGACACACATAGAATCGTGACACACATTTGGGAACTCAATAGCCCAGCATGCAACAACAAAGGAATGCTCTTTAGCATATGCCCATTGAGGGGCGAGCATGTTAATAAAGCCCAGCTGATAACAAAAGTGCGTGCATCAATGTTTGTTCAGGAGCAGCCCATGAAGAAGCGGCGCAAGACCGCAAAACGCGTTGGCAATAATAAACCAGTGGGGGCATGAAAGCAGGCTGCAGATTATTGCCGGATGGCTGAGCAGAGTCGAGTGCCTTCTCAAAACGTTGGGAACTTTGTTGGAAAACTATTTGCACGGCATCCCTGCCGTGAATGGGGCACCATCACCAGCTGGATAAACAGAACATCCAGCTGATTGAGGCGTGGATTTCGAACTGTTCGTGATCATCAAGCACCCTGCTTAAAAATGCACATGAGCTTGCAGAAATGCTCCGACCCTTACTAAAGGATTTAAACATTAATTGCTTTGAAATTTTGGACACACATTGAATCGTGACACGCATTTGGGAACTCAATAGCCCAGCATGCAACAACAAAGGAATGCTCTTTAGCATACGCCCATTGAGGGGCGAGCATGTTAATAAAGCCCAGCTGATAACAAAAGTGCGTGCATCAATGTTTGTTCAGGAGCAGCCCATGAAGAAGCGGCGCAAGACCGCGAAACGCGTTGGCAATAATAAACCAGTGGGGGCATGAAAGCAGGCTGAAGATTATTGCCGGATGGCTGAGCAGAGTCGAGTGCCTTCTCAAAACGTTGGGAACTTTGTTGGAAAACTATTTGCACGGCATCCCTGCCGTGGAGGGGGCACCATCACCAGCTGGATAAACAGAACATCCAGCTGATTGAGGCATGGACTTCGAACTGTTCGTGATCATCAAGCACCTGCTTAAAAATGCACATGAGCTTGCAGAAATGCTCCGACCCTTACTAAAGGATTTAAACATTAATTGCTTTGAAATTTTGGACACACGTTGAATCGTGACACCCATTTGGGAACTCAATAGCCCAGCATGCAACAACAAAGGAATGCTCTTTAGCATACGCCCATTGAGGGGCGAGCATGTTAATAAAGCCCAGCTGATAACAAAAGTGCGTGCATCAATGTTTGTTCAGGAGCAGCCCATGAAGAAGCGGCGCAAGACCGTGAAACGCGTTGGCAATAATAAACCAGTGGGGGCATGAAAGCAGGCTGCAGATTATTGCCGGATGGCTGAGCAGAGTCGAGTGCCTTCTCAAAACGTTGGGAACTTTGTTGGAAAACTATTTGCACAGCATCCCTGCCATGGAGGGGGCACCATCACCAGCTGGATAAACAGAACATCCAGCTGATTGAGGCGTGGATTTCGAACTGTTCGTGATCATCAAGCACCCTGCTTAAAAATGCACATGAGCTTGCAGAAATGCTCCGACCCTTACTAAAGGATTTAAACATTAATTGCTTTGAAATTTTGGACACACATTGAATCGTGACACGCATTTGGGAACTCAATAGCCCAGCATGCAACAACAAAGGAATGCTCTTTAGCATACGCCCATTGAGGGGCGAGCATGTTAATAAAGCCCAGCTGATAACAAAAGTGCGTGCATCAATGTTTGTTCAGGAGCAGCCCATGAAGAAGCGGCGCAAGACCGCGAAACGCGTTGGCAATAATAAACCAGTGGGGGCATGAAAGCAGGCTGCAGATTATTGCCGGATGGCTGAGCAGAGTCGAGTGCCTTCTCAAAACGTTGGGAACTTTGTTGGAAAACTATTTGCACGGCATCCCTGCCGTGGAGGGGGCACCATCACCAGCTGGATAAACAGAACATCCAGCTGATTGAGGCGTGGATTTCGAACTGTTCGTGATCATCAAGCACCCTGCTTAAAAATGCACATGAGCTTGCAGAAATGCTCCGACCCTTACTAAAGGATTTAAACATTAATTGCTTTGAAATTTTGGACACACATTGAATCATGACACGCATTTGGGAACTCAATAGCCCAGCATGCAACAACAAAGGAATGCTCTTTAGCATACGCCCATTGAGGGGCGAGCATGTTAATAAAGCCCAGCTGATAACAAATGTGCGTGCATCAATGTTTGTTCAGGAGCAGCCCATGAAGAAGCGGCGCAAGACCGCGAAACGCGTTGGCAATAATAAACCAGTGGGGGCATGAAAGCAGGCTGCAGATTATTGCCGGATGGCTGAGCAGAGTCGAGTGCCTTCTCAAAACGTTGGGAACTTTGTTGGAAAACTATTTGCACGGCATCCCTGCCGTGGAGGGGGCACCATCACCAGCTGGATAAACAGAACATCCAGCTGATTGAGGCCTGGATTTAGAACTGTTCGTGATCATCAAGCACCCTGCTTAAAAATGCACATGAGCTTGCAGAAATGCTCCGACCCTTACTAAAGGATTTAAACATTAATTGCTTTGAAATTTTGGACACACATTGAATCGTGACACGCATTTGGGAACTCAATAGCCCAGCATGCAACAACAAAGGAATGCTCTTTAGCATACGCCCATTGAGGGGAGAGCATGTTAATAAAGCCCAGCTGATAACAAAAGTGCGTGCATCAATGTTTGTTCAGGAGCAGCCCATGAAGAAGCGGCACAAGACCGCGAAACGCGTTGGCAATAATAAACCAGTGGGGGCATGAAAGCAGGCTGCAGATTATTGCCGGATGGCTGAGCAGAGTCGAGTGCCTTCTCAAAACGTTGGGAACTTTGTTGGAAAACTATTTGCACGGCATCCCTGCTGTGGAGGGGGCACCATCACCAGCTGGATAAACAGAACAGCCAGCTGATTGAGGCCTGGATTTCGAACTGTTCGTGATCATCAAGCACCCTGCTTAAAAATGCACATGAGCTTGCAGAAATGCTCCGACCCTTACTAAAGGATTTAAACATTAATTGCTTTGAAATTTTGGACACACATTGAATCGTGACACGCATTTGGGAACTCAATAGCCCAGCATGCAACAACAAAGGAATGCTCTTTAGCATACGCCCATTGAGGGGAGAGCATGTTAATAAAGCCCAGCTGATAACAAAAGTGCGTGCATCAATGTTTGTTCAGGAGCAGCCCATGAAGAAGCGGCACAAGACCGCGAAACGCGTTGGCAATAATAAACCAGTGGGGGCATGAAAGCAGGCTGCAGATTATTGCCGGATGGCTGAGCAGAGTCGAGTGCCTTCTCAAAACGTTGGGAACTTTGTTGGAAAACTATTTGCACGGCATCCCTGCTGTGGAGGGGGCACCATCACCAGCTGGATAAACAGAACAGCCAGCTGATTGAGGCCTGGATTTCGAACTGTTCGTGATCATCAAGCACCCTGCTTAAAAATGCACATGAGCTTGCAGAAATCCTCCGACCCTTACTAAAGGATTTAAACATTAATTGCTTTGAAATTTTGGACACACATTGAATCGTGACAAGCATTTGGGAACTCAATAGCCCAGCATGCAACAACAAAGGAATGCTCTTTAGCATAGGCCCATTGAGGGGCGAGCATGTTAATAAAGCCCAGCTGATAACAAAAGTGCGTGCATCAATGTTTGTTCAGGAGCAGCCCATGAAGAAGCGGCGCAAGACCGCGAAACGCGTTGGCAATAATAAACCAGTGGGGGCATGAAAGCAGGCTGCAGATTATTGCCGGATGGCTGAGCAGAATCGAGTGCCTTCTCAAAACGTTGGGAACTTTGTTGGAAAACTATTTGCACGGCATCCCTGCCGTGGAGGGGGCACCATCACCAGCTGGATAAACAGAACATCCAGCTGATTGAGGCGTGGATTTCGAACTGTTCGTGATCATCAAGCACCCTGCTTAAAAATGCACATGAGCTTGCAGAAATGCTCCGACCCTTACTAAAGGATTTAAACATTAATTGCTTTGAAATTTTGGACACACATTGAATCGTGACACACATTTGGGAACTCAATAGCCCAGCATGCAACAACAAAGGAATGCTCTTTAGCATACGCCCATTGAGGGGCGAGCATGTTAATAAAGCCCAGCTGATAACAAAAGTGCGTGCATCAATGTTTGTTCAGGAGCAGCCCATGAAGAAGCGGCGCAAGACCGCGAAACGCGTTGGCAATAATAAACCAGTGGGGGCATGAAAGCAGGCTGCAGATTATTGCCGGATGGCTGAGCAGAGTCGAGTGCCTTCTCAAAACGTTGGGAACTTTGTTGGAAAACTATTTGCACGGCATCCCTGCCGTGGAGGGGGCACCATCACCAGCTGGATAAACAGAACATCCAGCTGATTGAGGCGTGGATTTCGAACTGTTCGTGATCATCAAGCACCCTGCTTAAAAATGCACATGAGCTTGCAGAAATGCTCCGACCCTTACTAAAGGATTTAAACATTAATTGCTTTGAAATTTTGGACACACATTGAATCGTGACACGCATTTGGGAACTCAATAGCCCAGCATGCAACAACAAAGGAATGCTCTTTAGCATACGCCCATTGAGGGGCGAGCATGTTAATAAAGCCCAGCTGATAACAAAAGTGCGTGCATCAATGTTTGTTCAGAAGCAGCCCATGAAGAAGCGGCGCAAGACCGCGAAACGCGTTGGCAATAATAAACCAGTGGGGGCATGAAAGCAGGCTGCAGATTATTGCCGGATAACTGAGCAGAGTCGAGTGCCTTCTCAAAACGTTGGGAACTTTTTTGGAAAACTATTTGCACGGCATCCGTGCCGTGGAGGGGGCACCATCACCAGCTGGATAAACAGAACATCCAGCTGATTGAGGCGTGGATTTCGAACTGTTCGTGAACATCAAGCACCCTGCTTAAAAATGCACATGAGCTTGCAGAAATGCTCCGACCCTTACTAAAGGATTTAAACATTAATTGCTTTGAAATTTTGGACACACATTGAATCGTGACACGCATTTGGGAACTCAATAGCCCAGCATGCAACAACAAAGGAATGCTCTTTAGCACACGCCCCTTGAGGGGCGAGCATTTTAATAAAGCCCAGCTGATAACAAAAGTGCGTGCATCAATGTTTGTTCAGGAGCAGCCCATGAAGAAGCGGCGCAAGACCGTGAAACGCGTTGGCAATAATAAACCAGTGGGGGCATGAAAGCAGGCTGCAGATTATTGCCGGATGGCTGAGCAGAGTCGAGTGCCTTCTCAAAACGTTGGGAACTTTGTTGGAAAACTATTTGCACAGCATCCCTGCCGTGGAGGGGGCACCATCACCAGCTGGATAAACAGAACATCCAGCTGATTGAGGCGTGGATTTCGAACTGTTCGTGATCATCAAGCACCCTGCTTAAAAATGCACATGAGCTTGCAGAAATGCTCCGACCCTTACTAAAGGATTTAAACATTAATTGCTTTGAAATTTTGGACACACATTGAATCGTGACACGCATTTGGGAACTCAATAGCCCAGCATGCAACAACAAAGGAATGCTCTTTAGCATACGCCCATTGAGGGGCCAGCATGTTAATAAAGCCCAGCTGATAACAAAAGTGCGTGCATCAATGTTTGTTCAGGAGCAGCCCATGAAGAAGCGGCGCAAGACCGCGAAACGCGTTGGCAATAATAAACCAGTGGGGGCATGAAAGCAGGCTGCAGTTTATTGCCGGATGGCTGAGCAGAGTCGAGTGCCTTCTCAAAACGTTGGGAACTTTGTTGGAAAACTATTTGCACGGCATCCCTGCTGTGGAGGGGGCACCATCACCAGCTGGATAAACAGAACATCCAGCTGATTGAGGCCTGGATTTCGAACTGTTCGTGATCATCAAGCACCCTGCTTAAAAATGCACATGAGCTTGCAGAAATGCTATGACCCTTACTAAAGGATTTAAACATTAATTGCTTTGAAATTTTGGACACACATAGAATCGTGACACACATTTGGGAACTCAATAGCCCAGCATGCAACAACAAAGGAATGCTCTTTAGCATATGCCCATTGAGGGGCGAGCATGTTAATAAAGCCCAGCTGATAACAAAAGTGCGTGCATCAATGTTTGTTCAGGAGCAGCCCATGAAGAAGCGGCGCAAGACCGCAAAACGCGTTGGCAATAATAAACCAGTGGGGGCATGAAAGCAGGCTGCAGATTATTGCCGGATGGCTGAGCAGAGTCGAGTGCCTTCTCAAAACGTTGGGAACTTTGTTGGAAAACTATTTGCACGGCATCCCTGCCGTGAATGGGGCACCATCACCAGCTGGATAAACAGAACATCCAGCTGATTGAGGCGTGGATTTCGAACTGTTCGTGATCATCAAGCACCCTGCTTAAAAATGCACATGAGCTTGCAGAAATGCTCCGACCCTTACTAAAGGATTTAAACATTAATTGCTTTGAAATTTTGGACACACATTGAATCGTGACACGCATTTGGGAACTCAATAGCCCAGCATGCAACAACAAAGGAATGCTCTTTAGCATACGCCCATTGAGGGGCGAGCATGTTAATAAAGCCCAGCTGATAACAAAAGTGCGTGCATCAATGTTTGTTCAGGAGCAGCCCATGAAGAAGCGGCGCAAGACCGCGAAACGCGTTGGCAATAATAAACCAGTGGGGGCATGAAAGCAGGCTGCAGATTATTGCCGGATGGCTGAGCAGAGTCGAGTGCCTTCTCAAAACGTTGGGAACTTTGTTGGAAAACTATTTGCACGGCATCCCTGCCGTGGAGGGGGCACCATCACCAGCTGGATAAACAGAACATCCAGCTGATTGAGGCCTGGATTTCGAACTGTTCGTGATCATCAAGCACCCTGCTTAAAAATGCACATGAGCTTGCAGAAATCCTCCGACCCTTACTAAAGGATTTAAACATTAATTGCTTTGAAATTTTGGACACACATTGAATCGTGACACGCATTTGGGAACTCAATAGCCCAGCATGCAACAACAAAGGAATGCTCTTTAGCATACGCCCATTGAGGGGCGAGCATGTTAATAAAGCCCAGCTGATAACAAAAGTGCGTGCATCAATGTTTGTTCAGGAGCAGCCCATGAAGAAGCGGCGCAAGATCGCGAAACGCGTTGGCAATAATAAACCAGTGGGGGCATGAAAGCAGGCTGCAGATTATTGCCGGATGGCTGAGCAGAGTCGAGTGCCTTCTCAAAATGTTGGGAACTTTGTTGGAAAACTATTTGCACGGCATCCCTGCCGTGGAGGGGGCACCATCACCAGCTGGATAAACAGAACATTCAGCTGATTGAGGCGTGGATTTCGAACTGTTCGTGATCATCAAGCACACTGCTTAAAAATGCACATGAGCTTGCAGAAATGCTCCAACCCTTACTAAAGGATTTAAACATTAATTGCTTTGAAATTTTGGACACACATTGAATCGTGACACACATTTGGGAACTCAAAAGCCCAGCATGCAACAACAAAGGAATGCTCTTTAGCATACGCCCATTGAGGGGCGAGCATGTTAATAAAGCCCAGCTGATAACAAAAGTGCGTGCATCAATGTTTGTTCTGGAGCAGCCCATGAAGAAGCGGCGCAAGACCGCGAAACGCGTTGGCAATAATAAACCAGTGGGGGCATGAAAGCAGGCTGCAGATTATAGCCGGATGGCTGAGCAGAGTCGAGTGCCTTCTCAAAACGTTGGGAACTTTGTTGGATAACTATTTGCACGGCATCCCTGCCGTGGATGGGGCACCATCACCAGCTGGATAAACAGAACATCCAGCTGATTGAGGCGTGGATTTCGAACTGTTCGTGATCATCAAGCACCCTGCTTAAAAATGCACATGAGCTTGCAGAAATGCTCCGACCCTTACTAAAGGATTTAAATATTAATTGCTTTGAAATTTTGGACACACATTGAATCGTGACACGCATTTGGGAACTCAATAGCCCAGCATGCAACAACAAAGGAATGCTCTTTAGCATACGCCCATTGAGGGGCGAGCATGTTAATAAAGCCCAGCTGATAACAAAAGTGCGTGCATCAATGTTTGTTCAGGAGCAGCCCATGAAGAAGCGGCGCAAGACCGCGAAACGCGTTGGCAATAATAAACCAGTGGGGGCATGAAAGCAGGCTGCAGATTATTGCCGGATGGCTGAGCAGAGTCGAGTGCCTTCTCAAAACGTTGGGAACTTTGTTGGAAAACTATTTGCACGGCATCCCTGCCGTGGAGGGGGCACCATCACCAGCTGGATAAACAGAACATCCAGCTGATTGAGGCATGGACTTCGAACTGTTCGTGATCATCAAGCACCTGCTTAAAAATGCACATGAGCTTGCAGAAATGCTCCGACCCTTACTAAAGGATTTAAACATTAATTGCTTTGAAATTTTGGACACACGTTGAATCGTGACACCCATTTGGGAACTCAATAGCCCAGCATGCAACAACAAAGGAATGCTCTTTAGCATACGCCCATTGAGGGGCGAGCATGTTAATAAAGCCCAGCTGATAACAAAAGTGCGTGCATCAATGTTTGTTCAGGAGCAGCCCATGAAGAAGCGGCGCAAGACCGTGAAACGCGTTGGCAATAATAAACCAGTGGGGGCATGAAAGCAGGCTGCAGATTATTGCCGGATGGCTGAGCAGAGTCGAGTGCCTTCTCAAAACGTTGGGAACTTTGTTGGAAAACTATTTGCACAGCATCCCTGCCATGGAGGGGGCACCATCACCAGCTGGATAAACAGAACATCCAGCTGATTGAGGCGTGGATTTCGAACTGTTCGTGATCATCAAGCACCCTGCTTAAAAATGCACATGAGCTTGCAGAAATGCTCCGACCCTTACTAAAGGATTTAAACATTAATTGCTTTGAAATTTTGGACACACATTGAATCGTGACACGCATTTGGGAACTCAATAGCCCAGCATGCAACAACAAAGGAATGCTCTTTAGCATACGCCCATTGAGGGGCGAGCATGTTAATAAAGCCCAGCTGATAACAAAAGTGCGTGCATCAATGTTTGTTCAGGAGCAGCCCATGAAGAAGCGGCGCAAGACCGCGAAACGCGTTGGCAATAATAAACCAGTGGGGGCATGAAAGCAGGCTGCAGATTATTGCCGGATGGCTGAGCAGAGTTGAGTGCCTTCTCAAAACGTTGGGAACTTTGTTGGAAAACTATTTGCACGGCATCCCTGCCGTGGAGGGGGCACCATCACCAGCTGGATAAACAGAACATCCAGCTGATTGAGGCATGGACTTCGAACTGTTCGTGATCATCAAGCACCTGCTTAAAAATGCACATGAGCTTGCAGAAATGCTCCGACCCTTACTAAAGGATTTAAACATTAATTGCTTTGAAATTTTGGACACACATTGAATCGTGACACCCATTTGGGAACTCAATAGCCCAGCATGCAACAACAAAGGAATGCTCTTTAGCATACGCCCATTGAGGGGCGAGCATGTTAATAAAGCCCAGCTGATAACAAAAGTGCGTGCATCAATGTTTGTTCAGGAGCAGCCCATGAAGAAGCGGCGCAAGACCGTGAAACGCGTTGGCAATAATAAACCAGTGGGGGCATGAAAGCAGGCTGCAGATTATTGCCGGATGGCTGAGCAGAGTCGAGTGCCTTCTCAAAACGTTGGGAACTTTGTTGGAAAACTATTTGCACAGCATCCCTGCCATGGAGGGGGCACCATCACCAGCTGGATAAACAGAACATCCAGCTGATTGAGGCGTGGATTTCGAACTGTTCGTGATCATCAAGCACCCTGCTTAAAAATGCACATGAGCTTGCAGAAATGCTCCGACCCTTACTAAAGGATTTAAACATTAATTGCTTTGAAATTTTGGACACACATTGAATCGTGACACGCATTTGGGAACTCAATAGCCCAGCATGCAACAACAAAGGAATGCTCTTTAGCATACGCCCATTGAGGGGCGAGCATGTTAATAAAGCCCAGCTGATAACAAAAGTGCGTGCATCAATGTTTGTTCAGGAGCAGCCCATGAAGAAGCGGCGCAAGACCGCGAAACGCGTTGGCAATAATAAACCAGTGGGGGCATGAAAGCAGGCTGCAGATTATTGCCGGATGGCTGAGCAGAGTCGAGTGCCTTCTCAAAACGTTGGGAACTTTGTTGGAAAACTATTTGCACGGCATCCCTGCCGTGGAGGGGGCACCATCACCAGCTGGATAAACAGAACATCCAGCTGATTGAGGCGTGGATTTCGAACTGTTCGTGATCATCAAGCACCCTGCTTAAAAATGCACATGAGCTTGCAGAAATGCTCCGACCCTTACTAAAGGATTTAAACATTAATTGCTTTGAAATTTTGGACACACATTGAATCGTGACACGCATTTGGGAACTCAATAGCCCAGCATGCAACAACAAAGGAATGCTCTTTAGCATACCCCCATTGAGGGGCGAGCATGTTAATAAAGCCCAGCTGATAACAAAAGTGCGTGCATCAATGTTTGTTCAGGAGCAGCCCATGAAGAAGCGGCGCAAGACCGCGAAACGCGTTGGCAATAATAAACCAGTGGGGGAATGAAAGCAGGCTGCAGATTATTGCCGGATGGCTGAGCAGAGTCGAGTGCCTTCTCAAAACGTTGGGAACTTTGTTGGAAAACTATTTGCACGGCATCCCTGCCGTGGAGGGGGCACCATCACCAGCTGGATAAACAGAACATCCAGCTGATTGAGGCGTGGATTTCGAACTGTTCGTGATCATCAAGCACCCTGCATAAAAATGCACATGAGCTTGCAGAAATGCTCCGACCCTTACTAAAGGATTTAAACATTAATTGCTTTGAAATTTTGGACACACATTGAATCGTGACACGCATTTGGGAACTCAATAGCCCAGCATGCAACAACAAAGGAATGCTCTTTAGCATACGCCCATTGAGGGGCGAGCATGTTAATAAAGCCCAGCTGATAACAAAAGTGTGTGCATCAATGTTTGTTCAGGAGCAGCCCATGAAGAAGCGGCGCAAGACCGTGAAACGCGTTGGCAATAATAAACCAGTGGGGGCATGAAAGCAGGCTGCAGATTATTGCCGGATGGCTGAGCAGAGTCGAGTGCCTTCTCAAAACGTTGGGAACTTTGTTGGAAAACTATTTGCACAGCATCCCTGCCGTGGAGGGGGCACCATCACCAGCTGGATAAACAGAACATCCAGCTGATTGAGGCGTGGATTTCGAACTGTTCGTGATCATCAAGCACCCTGCTTAAAAATGCACATGAGCTTGCAGAAATGCTCCGACCCTTACTAAAGGATTTAAACATTAATTGCTTTGAAATTTTGGACACACATTGAATCGTGACACGCATTTGGGAACTCAATAGCCCAGCATGCAACAACAAAGGAATGCTCTTTAGCATATGCCCATTGAGGGGCGAGCATGTTAATAAAGCCCAGCTGATAACAAAAGTGCGTGCATCAATGTTTGTTCAGGAGCAGCCCATGAAGAAGCGGCGCAAGACCGCGAAACGCGTTGGCAATAATAAACCAGTGGGGGCATGAAAGCAGGCTGCAGTTTATTGCCGGATGGCTGAGCAGAGTTGAGTGCCTTCTCAAAACGTTGGGAACTCTGTTGGAAAACTATTTGCACGGCATCCCTGCCGTGGAGGGGGCACCATCACCAGCTGGATAAACAGAACATCCAGCTGATTGAGGCCTGGATTTCAAACTGTTCGTGATCATCAAGCACCCTGCTTAAAAATGCACATGAGCTTGCAGAAATGCTCGACCCTTACTAAAGGATTTAAACATTAATTGCTTTGAAATTTTGGACACACATTGAATCGTGACACGCATTTGGGAACTCAATAGCCCAGCATGCAACAACAAAGGAATGCTCTTTAGCATACGCCCATTGAGGGGTGAGTGCGTGCATCAATGTTTGTTCAGGAGCAGCCCATGAAGAAGCGGCGCAAGACCGCGAAACGCGTTGGCAATAATAAACCAGTGGGGACATGAAAGCAGGCTGCAGATTATTGCCGGATGGCTGAGCAGAGTCGAGTGCCTTCTCAAAACGTTGGGAACTTTGTTGGAAAACTATTTGCACGGCATCCCTGCCGTGGAGGGGGCACCATCACCAGCTGGATAAACAGAACATCCAGCTGATTGAGGCGTGGATTTCGAACTGTTCGTGATCATCAAGCACCCTGCTTAAAAATGCACATGAGCTTGCAGAAATGCTCCGACCCTTACTAAAGGATTTAAACATTAATTGCTTTGAAATTTTGGACACACATTGAATCGTGACACGCATTTGGGAACTCAATAGCCCAGCATGCAACAACAAAGGAATGCTCTTTAGCATACGCCCATTGAGGGGCGAGCATGTTAATAAAGCCCAGCTGATAACAAAAGTGCGTGCATCAATGTTTGTTCAGGAGCAGCCCATGAAGAAGCGGCGCAAGACCGTGAAACGCGTTGGCAATAATAAACCAGTGGGGGCATGAAAGCAGGCTGCAGATTATTGCCGGATGGCTGAGCAGAGTCGAGTGCCTTCTCAAAACGTTGGGAACTTTGTTGGAAAACTATTTGCACAGCATCCCTGCCGTGGAGGGGGCACCATCACCAGCTGGATAAACAGAACATCCAGCTGATTGAGGCATGGATTTCGAACTGTTCGTGATCATCAAGCACCCTGCTTAAAAATGCACATGAGCTTCCAGAAATGCTCCGACCCTTACTAAAGGATTTAAACATTAATTGCTTTGAAATTTTGGACACACATTGAATCGTGACACGCATTTGGGAACTCAATAGCCCAGCATGC
Organism: Lissotriton vulgaris; assembly: GCF_964263255.1. Taxonomy (NCBI): domain Eukaryota; kingdom Metazoa; phylum Chordata; class Amphibia; order Caudata; family Salamandridae; genus Lissotriton; species Lissotriton vulgaris. Next base: position 1,452,859,309 of record NC_141685.1, read on the forward strand.
AACAACAAAGGAATGCTCTTTAGCATACGCCCATTGAGGGGCAAGCATGTTAATAAAGCCCAGCTGATAACAAAAGTGCGTGCATCAATGTTTGTTCAGGAGCAGCCCATGAAGAAGCGGCGCAAGACCGCGAAACGCGTTGGCAATAATAAACCAGTGAGGGCATGAAAGCAGGCTGCAGATTATTGCCGGATGGCTGAGCAGAGTCGAGTGCCTTCTCAAAACGTTGGGAACTTTGTTGGAAAACTATTTGCACGGCATCCCTGCCGTGGAGGGGGCACCATCACCAGCTGGATAAACAGAACATCCAGCTGATTGAGGCGTGGATTTCGAACTGTTCGTGATCATCAAGCACCCTGCTTAAAAATGCACATGAGCTTGCAGAAATGCTCCGACCCTTACTAAAAGATTTAAACATTAATTGCTTTGAAATTTTGGACACACATTGAATCGTGACACGCATTTGGGAACTCAATAGCCCAGCATGCAACAACAAATTAATGCTCTTTAGCATACACCCATTGAGGGGCGAGCATGTTAATAAAGCCCAGCTGATAACAAAAGTGCGTGCATCAATGTTTGTTCAGGAGCAGCCCATGAAGAAGCGGCGCAAGACCGCGAAACACGTTGGCAATAATAAACCAGTGGGGGCATGAAAGCAGGCTGCAGATTATTGCCGGATGGCTGAGCAGAGTCGAGTGCCTTCTCAAAACGTTGGGAACTTTGTTGGAAAACTATCTGCACGGCATCCCTGCCGTGGAGGGGGCACCATCACCAGCTGGATAAACAGAACATCCAGCTGATTGAGGCGTGGATTTCGAACTGTTCGTAATCATCAAGCACCCTGCTTAAAAATGCACATGAGCTTGCAGAAATGCTTCGACCATTACTAAAGGATTTAAACATTAATTGCTTTGAAATTTTGAACACACATTGAATTGTGACACGCATTTGGGAACTCAATAGCCCAGCATGCAACAACAAAGGAATGCTCTTTAGCATACGCCCATTGAGGGGCGAGCATGTTAATAAAGCCCAGCTGATAACAAAAGTGCGTGCATCAATGTTTGTTCAGGAGCAGCCCATGAAGAAGCGGCGCAAGACCGCGAAACGCGTTGGCAATAATAAACCAGTGGGGGCATGAAATCAGGCTGCAGATTATTGCCGGATGGCTGAGCAGAGTTGAGTGCCTTCTCAAAACGTTGGGAACTTTGTTGGAAAACTATTTGCACGGCATCCCTGCCGTGGAGGGGGCACCATCACCAGCTGGATAAACAGAACATCCAGCTGATTGAGGCGTGGATTTCGAACTGTTCGTGATCATCAAGCACCCTGCTTAAAAATGCACATGAGCTTGCAGAAATGCTCCGACCCTTACTAAAGGATTTAAACATTAATTGCTTTGAAATTTTGGACACACATTGAACCGTGACACGCATTTGGGAACTCAATAGCCCAGCATGCAACAACAAAGGAATGCTCTTTAGCATACGCCCATTGAGGGGCGAGCATGTTAATAAAGCCCAGCTGATAACAAAAGTGCGTGCATCAATGTTTGTTCAGGAGCAGCCCATGAAGAAGCGGCGCAAGACCGCGAAACGCGTTGGCAATAATAAACCAGTGGGGGCATGAAAGCAGGCTGCAGATTATTGCCGGATGGCTGAGCAGAGTCGAGTGCCTTCTCAAAATGTTGGGAACTTTGTTGGAAAACTATTTGCACGGCATCCCTGCCGTGGAGGGGGCACCATCACCAGCTGGATAAACAGAACATCCAGCTGATTGAGGCGTGGATTTCGAACTGTTCGTGATCATCAAGCACCCTGCTTAAAAATGCACATGAGCTTGCAGAAATGCTCCGACCCTTACTAAAGGATTTAAACATTAATTGCTTTGAAATTTTGGACACACATTGAATCGTGACACGCATTTGGGAACTCAATAGCCCAGCATGCAACAACAAAGGAATGCTCTTTAGCATACGCCCATTGAGGGGCGAGCATGTTAATAAAGCCCAGCTGATAACAAAAGTGCGTGCATCAATGTTTGTTCAGGAGCAGCCCATGAAGAAGAGGCGCAAGACCGCGAAACGCGTTGGCAATAATAAACCAGTGGGGGCATGAAAGCAGGCTGCAGATTATTGCCGGATGGCTGAGCAGAGTCGAGTGCCTTCTCAAAACGTTGGGAACTTTGTTGGAAAACTATTTGCACGGCATCCCTGCCGTGGAGGGGGCACCATCACCAGCTGGATAAACAGAACATCCAGCTGATTGAGGCCTGGATTTCGAACTGTTCGTGATCATCAAGCACCCTGCTTAAAAATGCACATGAGCTTGCAGAAATGCTCTGACCCTTACTAAAGGATTTAAACATTAATTGCTTTGAAATTTTGGACACACATTGAATCGTGACGCGCATTTGGGAACTCAATAGCCCAGCATGCAACAACAAAGGAATGCTCTTTAGCATACGCCCATTGAGGGGCGAGCATCTTAATAGAGCCCAGCTGATAACAAAAGTGCGTGCATCAATGTTTGTTCAGGAGCAGCCCATGAAGAAGCGGCGCAAGACCGCGAAACGCGTTGGCAATATTAAACCAGTGGGGGCATGAAAGCAGGCTGCAGATTATTGCCAGATGGCTGAGCAGAGTCGAGTGCCTTCTCAAAACGTTGGGAACTTTGTTGGAAAACTATTTGCACGGCATCCCTGCCGTGGAGGGGGCACCATCACCAGCTGGATAAACAGAACATCCAGCTGATTGAGGCGTGGATTTCGAACTGTTCGTGATCATTCAGCACCCTGCTTAAAAATGCACATGAGCTTGCAGAAATGCTCCGACCCTTACTAAAGGATTTAAACATTAATTGCTTTGAAATTTTGGACACACATTGAATCGTGACACACATTTGGGAACTCAATAGCCCAGCATGCAACAACAAAGGAATGCTCTTTAGCATACGCCCATTGAGGGGCGAGCATGTTAATAAAGCCCAGCTGATAACAAAAGTGCGTGCATCAATGTTTGTTCAGGAGCAGCCCATGAAGAAGCGGCGCAAGACCGCGAAATGCGTTTGCAATAATAAACCAGTGGGGGCATGAAAGCAGGCTGCAGATTATTGCCGGATGGCTGACCAGAGTCGAGTGCCTTCTCAAAACGTTGGGAACTTTGTTGGAAAACTATTTGCACGGCATCCGTGCCGTGGAGGGGGCACCATCACCAGCTGGATAAACAGAACATCCAGCTGATTGAGGCGTGGATTTTGAACTGTTCGTGATCATCAAGCACCCTGCTTAAAAATGCACATGAGCTTGCAGAAATGCTCCGACCCTTACTAAAGGATTTAAACATTAATTGCTTTGAAATTTTGGACACACATTGAATCGTGACACGCATTTGGCAACTCAATAGCCCAGCATGCAACAACAAAGGAATGCTCTTTAGCATACGCCAATTGAGGGGTGAGCATGTTAATAAAGCCCAGCTGATAACAAAAGTGCGTGCATCAATGTTTGTTCAGGAGCAGCCCATGAAGAAGCGGCGCAAGACCGCGAAACGCGTTGGCAATAATAAACCAGTGGGGGCATGAAAGCAGGCTGCAGATTATTGCCGGATGGCTGAGCAGAGTCGAGTGCCTTCTCAAAACGTTGGGAACTTTGTTGGAAAACTATTTGCACGGCATCCCTGCCGTGGAGGGGGCACCATCACCAGCTGGATAAACAGAACATCCAGCTGATTGAGGCCTGGATTTCGAACTGTTCGTGATCATCAAGCACCCTGCTTAAAAATGCACATGAGCTTGCAGAAATGCTCTGACCCTTACTAAAGGATTTAAACATTAATTGCTTTGAAATTTTGGACACACATTGAATCGTGACACGCATTTGGGAACTCAATAGCCCAGCATGCAACAACAAAGGAATGCTCTTTAGCATATGCCCATTGAGGGGCGAGCATCTTAATAGAGCCCAGCTGATAACAAAAGTGCGTGCATCAATGTTTGTTCAGGAGCAGCCCATGAAGAAGCGGCGCAAGACCGCGAAACGCGTTGGCAATATTAAACCAGTGGGGGCATGAAAGCAGGCTGCAGATTATTGCCAGATGGCTGAGCAGAGTCGAGTGCCTTCTCAAAACGTTGGGAACTTTGTTGGAAAACTATTTGCACGGCATCCCTGCCGTGGAGGGGGCACCATCACCAGCTGGATAAACAGAACATCCAGCTGATTGAGGCGTGGATTTCGAACTGTTCGTGATCATTCAGCACCCTGCTTAAAAATGCACATGAGCTTGCAGAAATGCTCCGACCCTTACTAAAGGATTTAAACATTAATTGCTTTGAAATTTTGGACACACATTGAATCGTGACACGCATTTGGGAACTCAATAGCCCAGCATGCAACAACAAAGGAATGCTCTTTAGCATACGCCCATTGAGGGGCGAGCATGTTAATAAAGCCCAGCTGATAAAAAAAGTGCGTGCATCAATGTTTGTTCAGGAGCAGCCCATGAAGAAGCGGCGCAAGACCGCGAAACGCGTTGGCAATAATAAACCAGTGGGGGCATGAAAGCAGGCTGCAGATTATTGCCGGATGGCTGACCAGAGTCGAGTGCCTTCTCAAAACGTTGGGAACTTTGTTGGAAAACTATTTGCACGGCATCCGTGCCGTGGAGGGGGCACCATCACCAGCTGGATAAACAGAACATCCAGCTGATTGAGGCGTGGATTTTGAACTGTTCGTGATCATCAAGCACCCTGCTTAAAAATGCACATGAGCTTGCAGAAATGCTCCGACCCTTACTAAAGGATTTAAACATTAATTGCTTTGAAATTTTGGACACACATTGAATCGTGACACGCATTTGGCAACTCAATAGCCCAGCATGCAACAACAAAGGAATGCTCTTTAGCATACGCCCATTGAGGGGTGAGCATGTTAATAAAGCCCTGCTGATAACAAAAGTGCGTGCATCAATGTTTGTTCAGGAGCAGCCCATGAAGAAGCGGCACAAGACCGTGAAACGCGTTGGCAATAATAAACCAGTGGGGGCATGAAAGCAGGCTGCAGATTATTGCCGGATGGCTGAGCAGAGTCGAGTGCCTTCTCAAAACGTTGGGAACTTTGTTGGAAAACTATTTGCACGGCATCCCTGCCATGGAGGGGGCACCATCACCAGCTGGATAAACAGAACATCCAGCTGATTGAGGCGTGGATTTCGAACTGTTCGTGATCATCAAGCACCCTGCTTAAAAATGCACATGAGCTTGCAGAAATGCTCCGACCCTTACTAAAGGATTTAAACATTAATTGCTTTGAAATTTTGGACACATTGAATCGTGACACGCATTTGGGAACTCAATAGCCCAGCATGCAACAACAAAGGAATGCTCTTTAGCATACGCCCATTGAGGGGCGAGCATGTTAATAAAGCCCAGCTGATAACAATAGTGCGTGCATCAATGTTTGTTCAGGAGCAGCCCATGAAGAAGATGCGCAAGACCGCAAAACGCGTTGGCAATAATAAACCAGTGGGGGCATGAAAGCAGGCTGCAGATTATTGCCGGATGGCTGAGCAGAGTCGAGTGCCTTCTCAAAACGTTGGGAACTTTGTTGGAAAACTATTTGCACGGCATCCCTGCCGTGGAGGGGGCACCATCACCAGCTGGATAAACAGAACATCCAGCTGATTGAGGCCTGGATTTCGAACTGTTCGTGATCATCAAGCACCCTGCTTAAAAATGCACATGAGCTTGCAGAAATGCTCTGACCCTTACTAAAGGATTTAAACATTAATTGCTTTGAAATTTTGGACACACATTGAATCGTGACACGCATTTGGGAACTCAATAGCCCAGCATGCAACAACAAAGGAATGCTCTTTAGCATACGCCCATTGAGGGGCGAGCATCTTAATAGAGCCCAGCTGATAACAAAAGTGCGTGCATCAATGTTTGTTCAGGAGCAGCCCATGAAGAAGCGGCGCAAGACCGCGAAACGCGTTGGCAATAATAAACCAGTGGGGGCATGAAAGCAGGCTGCAGATTATTGCCGGATGGCTGACCAGAGTCGAGTGCCTTCTCAAAACGTTGGGAACTTTGTTGGAAAACTATTTGCACGGCATCCGTGCCGTGGAGGGGGCACCATCACCAGCTGGATAAACAGAACATCCAGCTGATTGAGGCGTGGATTTTGAACTGTTCGTGATCATCAAGCACCCTGCTTAAAAATGCACATGAGCTTGCAGAAATGCTCCGACCCTTACTAAAGGATTTAAACATTAATTGCTTTGAAATTTTGGACACACATTGAATCGTGACACGCATTTGGCAACTCAATAGCCCAGCATGCAACAACAAAGGAATGCTCTTTAGCATACGCCCATTGAGGGGTGAGCATGTTAATAAAGCCCAGCTGATAACAAAAGTGCGTGCATCAATGTTTGTTCAGGAGCAGCCCATGAAGAAGCGGCGCAAGACCGCGAAACGCGTTGGCAATAATAAACCAGTGGGGGCATGAAAGCAGGCTGCAGATTATTGCCGGATGGCTGAGCAGAGTCGAGTGCCTTCTCAAAACGTTGGGAACTTTGTTGGAAAACTATTTGAACGGCATCCCTGCCGTGGAGGGGGCACCATCACCAGCTGGATAAACAGAACATCCAGCTGATTGAGGCCTGGATTTCGAACTGTTCGTGATCATCAAGCACCCTGCTTAAAAATGCACATGAGCTTGCAGAAATGCTCTGACCCTTACTAAAGGATTTAAACATTAATTGCTTTGAAATTTTGGACACACATTGAATCGTGACACGCATTTGGGAACTCAATAGCCCAGCATGCAACAACAAAGGAATGCTCTTTAGCATATGCCCATTGAGGGGCGAGCATCTTAATAGAGCCCAGCTGATAACAAAAGTGCGTGCATCAATGTTTGTTCAGGAGCAGCCCATGAAGAAGCGGCGCAAGACCGCGAAACGCGTTGGCAATATTAAACCAGTGGGGGCATGAAAGCAGGCTGCAGATTATTGCCAGATGGCTGAGCAGAGTCGAGTGCCTTCTCAAAACGTTGGGAACTTTGTTGGAAAACTATTTGCACGGCATCCCTGCCGTGGAGGGGGCACCATCACCAGCTGGATAAACAGAACATCCAGCTGATTGAGGCGTGGATTTCGAACTGTTCGTGATCATTCAGCACCCTGCTTAAAAATGCACATGAGCTTGCAGAAATGCTCCGACCCTTACTAAAGGATTTAAACATTAATTGCTTTGAAATTTTAGACACACATTGAATCGTGACACGCATTTGGGAACTCAATAGCCCAGCATGCAACAACAAAGGAATGCTCTTTAGCATACGCCCATTGAGGGGCGAGCATGTTAATAAAGCCCAGCTGATAACAAAAGTGCGTGCATCAATGTTTGTTCAGGAGCAGCCCATAAAGAAGCGGCGCAAGACCGCGAAACGCGTTGGCAATAATAAACCAGTGGGGGCATGAAAGCAGGCTGCAGAATATTGCCGGATGGCTGACCAGAGTCGAGTGCCTTCTCAAAACGTTGGGAACTTTGTTGGAAAACTATTTGCACGGCATCCGTGCCGTGGAGGGGGCACCATCACCAGCTGGATAAACAGAACATCCAGCTGATTGAGGCGTGGATTTTGAACTGTTCGTGATCATCAAGCACCCTGCTTAAAAATGCACATGAGCTTGCAGAAATGCTCCGACCCTTACTAAAGGATTTAAACATTAATTGCTTTGAAATTTTGGACACACATTGAATCGTGACACGCATTTGGCAACTCAATAGCCCAGCATGCAACAACAAAGGAATGCTCTTTAGCATACGCCCATTGAGGGGTGAGCATGTTAATAAAGCCCTGCTGATAACAAAAGTGCGTGCATCAATGTTTGTTCAGGAGCAGCCCATGAAGAAGCGGCACAAGACCGTGAAACGCGTTGGCAATAATAAACCAGTGGGGGCATGAAAGCAGGCTGCAGATTATTGCCGGATGGCTGAGCAGAGTCGAGTGCCTTCTCAAAACGTTGGGAACTTTGTTGGAAAACTATTTGCACGGCATCCCTGCCATGGAGGGGGCACCATCACCAGCTGGATAAACAGAACATTCAGCTGATTGAGGCGTGGATTTCGAACTGTTCGTGATCATCAAGCACCCTGCTTAAAAATGCACATGAGCTTGCAGAAATGCTCCGACCCTTACTAAAGGATTTAAACATTAATTGCTTTGAAATTTTGGACACATTGAATCGTGACACGCATTTGGGAACTCAATAGCCCAGCATGCAACAACAAAGGAATGCTCTTTAGCATACGCCCATTGAGGGGCGAGCATGTTAATAAAGCCCAGCTGATAACAAAAGTGCGTGCCTCAATGTTTGTTCAGGAGCAGCCCATGAAGAAGCGGCACAAGACCGCGAAACGCGTTGGCAATAATAAACCAGTGGGGGCATGAAAGCAGGCTGCAGATTATTGCCGGATGGCTGAGCAGAGTCGAGTGCCTTCTCAAAACGTTGGGAACTTTGTTGGAAAACTATTTGCACGGCATCCCTGCCGTGGAGGGGGCACCATCACCAGCTGGATAAACAGAACATCCAGCTGATTGAGGCGTGGATTTCGAACTGTTCGTGATCATTCAGCACCCTGCTTAAAAATGCACATGAGCTTGCAGAAATGCTCCGACCCTTACTAAAGGATTTAAACATTAATTGCTTTGAAATTTTGGACACACATTGAATCGTGACACGCATTTGGGAACTCAATAGCCCAGCATGCAACAACAAAGGAATGCTCTTTAGCATACGCCCATTGAGGGGCGAGCATGTTAATAAAGCCCAGCTGATAACAAAAGTGCGTGCATCAATGTTTGTTCAGGAGCAGCCCATGAAGAAGCAGCGCAAGACCGCGAAACGCGTTGGCAATAATAAACCAGTGGGGGCATGAAAGCAGGCTGCAGATTATTGCCGGATGGCTGACCAGAGTCGAGTGCCTTCTCAAAACGTTGGGAACTTTGTTGGAAAACTATTTGCACGGCATCCGTGCCGTGGAGGGGGCACCATCACCAGCTGGATAAACAGAACATCCAGCTGATTGAGGCGTGGATTTTGAACTGTTCGTGATCATCAAGCACCCTGCTTAAAAATGCACATGAGCTTGCAGAAATGCTCCGACCCTTACTAAAGGATTTAAACATTAATTGCTTTGAAATTTTGGACACACATTGAATCGTGACACGCATTTGGCAACTCAATAGCCCAGCATGCAACAACAAAGGAATGCTCTTTAGCATACGCCCATTGAGGGGTGAGCATGTTAATAAAGCCCTGCTGATAACAAAAGTGCGTGCATCAATGTTTGTTCAGGAGCAGCCCATGGAGAAGCGGCACAAGACCGTGAAACGCGTTGGCAATAATAAACCAGTGGGGGCATGAAAGCAGGCTGCAGATTATTGCCGGATGGCTGAGCAGAGTCGAGTGCCTTCTCAAAACGTTGGGAACTTTGTTGGAAAACTATTTGCACGGCATCCCTGCCATGGAGGGGGCACCATCACCAGCTGGATAAACAGAACATCCAGCTGATTGAGGCGTGGATTTCGAACTGTTCGTGATCATCAAGCACCCTGCTTAAAAATGCACATGAGCTTGCAGAAATGCTCCGACCCTTACTAAAGGATTTAAACATTAATTGCTTTGAAATTTTGGACACATTGAATCGTGACACGCATTTGGGAACTCAATAGCCCAGCATGCAACAACAAAGGAATGCTCTTTAGCATACGCCCATTGAGGGGCGAGCATGTTAATAAAGCCCAGCTGATAACAAAAGTGCGTGCATCAATGTTTGTTCAGGAGCAGCCCATGAAGAAGAGGCGCAAGACCGCGAAACGCGTTGGCAATAATAAACCAGTGGGGGCATGAAAGCAGGCTGCAGATTATTGCCGGATGGCTGAGCAGAGTCGAGTGCCTTCTCAAAACGTTGGGAACTTTGTTGGAAAACTATTTGCACGGCATCCCTGCCGTGGAGGGGGCACCATCACCAGCTGGATAAACAGAACATCCAGCTGATTGAGGCGTGGATTTCGAACTGTTCGTGATCATTCAGCACCCTGCTTAAAAATGCACATGAGCTTGCAGAAATGCTCCGACCCTTACTAAAGGATTTAAACATTAATTGCTTTGAAATTTTGGACACACATTGAATCGTGACACGCATTTGGGAACTCAATAGCCCAGCATGCAACAACAAAGGAATGCTCTTTAGCATACGCCCATTGAGGGGCGAGCATGTTAATAAAGCCCAGCTGATAACAAAAGTGCGTGCATCAATGTTTGTTCAGGAGCAGCCCATGAAAAAGCGGCGCAAGACCGCGAAACGCGTTGGCAATAATAAACCAGTGGGGGCATGAAAGCAGGCTGCAGATTATTGCCGGATGGCTGACCAGAGTCGAGTGCCTTCTCAAAACGTTGGGAACTTTGTTGGAAAACTATTTGCACTGCATCCGTGCCGTGGAGGGGGCACCATCACCAGCTGGATAAACAGAACATCCAGCTGATTGAGGCGTGGATTTTGAACTGTTCGTGATCATCAAGCACCCTGCTTAAAAATGCACATGAGCTTGCAGAAATGCTCCGACCCTTACTAAAGGATTTAAACATTAATTGCTTTGAAATTTTGGACACACATTGAATCGTGACACGCATTTGGCAACTCAATAGCCCAGCATGCAACAACAAAGGAATGCTCTTTAGCATACGCCCATTGAGGGGTGAGCATGTTAATAAAGCCCTGCTGATAACAAAAGTGCGTGCATCAATGTTTGTTCAGGAGCAGCCCATGAAGAAGCGGCACAAGACCGTGAAACGCGTTGGCAGTAATAAACCAGTGGGGGCATGAAAGCAGGCTGCAGATTATTGCCGGATGGCTGAGCAGAGTCGAGTGCCTTCTCAAAACGTTGGGAACTTTGTTGGAAAACTATTTGCACGGCATCCCTGCCATGGAGGGGGCACCATCACCAGCTGGATAAACAGAACATCCAGCTGATTGAGGCGTGGATTTCGAACTGTTCGTGATCATCAAGCACCCTGCTTAAAAATGCACATGAGCTTGCAGAAATGCTCCGACCCTTACTAAAGGATTTAAACATTAATTGCTTTGAAATTTTGGACACATTGAATCGTGACACGCATTTGGGAACTCAATAGCCCAGCATGCAACAACAAAGGAATGCTCTTTAGCATACGCCCATTGAGGGGCGAGCATGTTAATAAAGCCCAGCTGATAACAAAAGTGCGTGCATCAATGTTTGTTCAGGAGCAGCCCATGAAGAAGAGGCGCAAGACCGCGAAACGCGTTGGCAATAATAAACCAGTGGGGGCATGAAAGCAGGCTGCAGATTATTGCCGGATGGCTGAGCAGAGTCGAGTGCCTTCTCAAAACGTTGGGAACTTTGTTGGAAAACTATTTGCACGGCATCCCTGCCGTGGAGGGGGCACCATCACCAGCTGGATAAACAGAACATCCAGCTGATTGAGGCCTGGATTTCGAACTGTTCGTGATCATCAAGCACCCTGCTTAAAAATGCACATGAGCTTGCAGAAATGCTCTGACCCTTACTAAAGGATTTAAACATTAATTGCTTTGAAATTTTGGACACACATTGAATCGTGACACGCATTTGGGAACTCAATAGCCCAGCATGCAACAACAAAGGAATGCTCTTTAGCATACGCCCATTGAGGGGCGAGCATCTTAATAGAGCCCAGCTGATAACAAATGTGCGTGCATCAATGTTTGTTCAGGAGCAGCCCATGAAGAAGCGGCGCAAGACCGCGAAACGCGTTGGCAATATTAAACCAGTGGGGGCATGAAAGCAGGCTGCAGATTATTGCCAGATGGCTGAGCAGAGTCGAGTGCCTTCTCAAAACGTTGGGAACTTTGTTGGAAAACTATTTGCACGGCATCCCTGCCGTGGAGGGGGCACCATCACCAGCTGGATAAACAGAACATCCAGCTGATTGAGGCGTGGATTTCGAACTGTTCGTGATCATTCAGCACCCTGCTTAAAAATGCACATGAGCTTGCAGAAATGCTCCGACCCTTACTAAAGGATTTAAACATTAATTGCTTTGAAATTTTGGACACACATTGAATCGTGACACGCATTTGGGAACTCAATAGCCCAGCATGCAACAACAAAGGAATGCTCTTTAGCATACGCCCATTGAGGGGCGAGCATGTTAATAAAGCCCAGCTGATAACAAAAGTGCGTGCATCAATGTTTGTTCAGGAGCAGCCCATGAAGAAGCGGCGCAAGACCGCGAAACGCGTTGGCAATAATAAACCAGTGGGGGCATGAAAGCAGGCTGCAGATTATTGCCGGATGGCTGACCAGAGTCGAGTGCCTTCTCAAAACGTTGGGAACTTTGTTGGAAAACTATTTGCACGGCATCCGTGCCGTGGAGGGGGCACCATCACCAGCTGGATAAACAGAACATCCAGCTGATTGAGGCGTGGATTTTGAACTGTTCGTGATCATCAAGCACCCTGCTTAAAAATGCACATGAGCTTGCAGAAATGCTCCGACCCTTACTAAAGGATTTAAACATTAATTGCTTTGAAATTTTGGACACACATTGAATCGTGACACGCATTTGGCAACTCAATAGCCCAGCATGCAACAACAAAGGAATGCTCTTTAGCATACGCCCATTGAGGGGTGAGCATGTTAATAAAGCCCAGCTGATAACAAAAGTGCGTGCATCAATGTTTGTTCAGGAGCAGCCCATGAAGAAGCGGCGCAAGACCGCGAAACGCGTTGGCAATAATAAACCAGTGGGGGCATGAAAGCAGGCTGCAGATTATTGCCGGATGGCTGAGCAGAGTCGAGTGCCTTCTCAAAACGTTGGGAACTTTGTTGGAAAACTATTTGCACGGCATCCCTGCCGTGGAGGGGGCACCATCACCAGCTGGATAAACAGAACATCCAGCTGATTGAGGCCTGGATTTCGAACTGTTCGTGATCATCAAGCACCCTGCTTAAAAATGCACATGAGCTTGCAGAAATGCTCTGACCCTTACTAAAGGATTTAAACATTAATTGCTTTGAAATTTTGGACACACATTGAATCGTGACACGCATTTGGGAACTCAATAGCCCAGCATGCAACAACAAAGGAATGCTCTTTAGCATATGCCCATTGAGGGGCGAGCATCTTAATAGAGCCCAGCTGATAACAAAAGTGCGTGCATCAATGTTTGTTCAGGAGCAGCCCATGAAGAAGCGGCGCAAGACCGCGAAACGCGTTGGCAATATTAAACCAGTGGGGGCATGAAAGCAGGCTGCAGATTATTGCCAGATGGCTGAGCAGAGTCGAGTGCCTTCTCAAAACGTTGGGAACTTTGTTGGAAAACTATTTGCACGGCATCCCTGCCGTGGAGGGGGCACCATCACCAGCTGGATAAACAGAACATCCAGCTGATTGAGGCGTGGATTTCGAACTGTTCGTGATCATTCAGCACCCTGCTTAAAAATGCACATGAGCTTGCAGAAATGCTCCGACCCTTACTAAAGGATTTAAACATTAATTGCTTTGAAATTTTGGACACACATTGAATCGTGACACGCATTTGGGAACTCAATAGCCCAGCATGCAACAACAAAGGAATGCTCTTTAGCATACGCCCATTGAGGGGCGAGCATGTTAATAAAGCCCAGCTGATAACAAAAGTGCGTGCATCAATGTTTGTTCAGGAGCAGCCCATGAAGAAGCGGCGCAAGACCGCGAAACGCGTTGGCAATAATAAACCAGTGGGGGCATGAAAGCAGGCTGCAGATTATTGCCGGATGGCTGACCAGAGTCGAGTGCCTTCTCAAAACGTTGGGAACTTTGTTGGAAAACTATTTGCACGGCATCCGTGCCGTGGAGGGGGCACCATCACCAGCTGGATAAACAGAACATCCAGCTGATTGAGGCGTGGATTTTGAACTGTTCGTGATCATCAAGCACCCTGCTTAAAAATGCACATGAGCTTGCAGAAATGCTCCGACCCTTACTAAAGGATTTAAACATTAATTGCTTTGAAATTTTGGACACACATTGAATCGTGACACGCATTTGGCAACTCAATAGCCCAGCATGCAACAACAAAGGAATGCTCTTTAGCATACGCCCATTGAGGGGTGAGCATGTTAATAAAGCCCTGCTGATAACAAAAGTGCGTGCATCAATGTTTGTTCAGGAGCAGCCCATGAAGAAGCGGCACAAGACCGTGAAACGCGTTGGCAATAATAAACCAGTGGGGGCATGAAAGCAGGCTGCAGATTATTGCCGGATGGCTGAGCAGAGTCGAGTGCCTTCTCAAAATGTTGGGAACTTTGTTGGAAAACTATTTGCACGGCATCCCTGCCATGGAGGGGGCACCATCACCAGCTGGATAAACAGAACATCCAGCTGATTGAGGCGTGGATTTCGAACTGTTCGTGATCATCAAGCACCCTGCTTAAAAATGCACATGAGCTTGCAGAAATGCTCCGACCCTTACTAAAGGATTTAAACATTAATTGCTTTGAAATTTTGGACACATTGAATCGTGACACGCATTTGGGAACTCAATAGCCTAGCATGCAACAACAAAGGAATGCTCTTTAGCATACGCCCATTGAGGGGCGAGCATGTTAATAAAGCCCAGCTGATAACAAAAGTGCGTGCCTCAATGTTTGTTCAGGAGCAGCCCATGAAGAAGCGGCACAAGACCGCGAAACGCGTTGGCAATAATAAACCAGTGGGGGCATGAAAGCAGGCTGCAGATTATTGCCGGATGGCTGAGCAGAGTCGAGTGCCTTCTCAAAACGTTGGGAACTTTGTTGGAAAACTATTTGCACGGCATCCCTGCCGTGGAGGGGGCACCATCACCAGCTGGATAAACAGACCATCCAGCTGATTGAGGCGTGGATTTCGAACTGTTCGTGATCATCAAGCACCCTGCTTAAAAATGCACATGAGCTTGCAGAAATGCTCCGACCCTTACTAAAGGATTTAAACATTAATTGCTTTGAAATTTTGGACACACATTGAATCGTGACACGCATTTGGGAACTCAATAGCCCAGCATGCAACAACAAAGGAATGCTCTTTAGCATACGCCCATTGAGGGGCGAGCATGTTAATAAAGCCCAGCTGATAACAAAAGTGCGTGCATCAATGTTTGTTCAGGAGCAGCCCATGAAGAAGCAGCGCAAGACCGCGAAACGCGTTGGCAATAATAAACCAGTGGGGGCATGAAAGCAGGCTGCAGATTATTGCCGGATGGCTGAGCAGAGTCGAGTGCCTTCTCAAAACGTTGGGAACTTTGTTGGAAAACTATTTGCACGGCATCCCTGCCGTGGATGGGGGCACCATCACCAGCTGGATAAACAGAACATCCAGCTGATTGAGGCGTGGATTTCGAACTGTTCGTGATCATCAAGCACCCTGCTTAAAAATGCACATGAGCTTGCAGAAATGCTCCGACCCTTACTAAAGGATTTAAACATTAATTGCTTTGAAATTTTGGACACACATTGAATCGTGACACGCATTTGGGAACTCAATAGCCCAGCATGCAACAACAAAGGAATGCTCTTTAGCATACGCCCATTGAGGGGCGAGCATGTTAATAAAGCCCAGCTGATAACAAAAGTGCGTGCATCAATGTTTGTTCAGGAGCAGCCCATGAAGAAGCGGCGCAAGACCGCGAAACGCGTTGGCAATAATAAACCAGTGGGGGCATGAAAGCAGGCTGCAGATTATTGCCGGATGGCTGAGCAGAGTCGAGTGCCTTCTCAAAACGTTGGGAACTTTGTTGGAAAAATATATATATATATATATATATATATATATATATATATATATATATATATATATATATATTTGCTGTTTTACAAGATGAAGGTGCAGATATTGACACTCTTTTTGGTCTTTCATATAAATGGCAACATGACTGCGACAATTGTTCGTTTCAAGTAGTACTGACATACACACTGAAAGATTTATATATTTAACATTACCAGACTGTAAAGCAGTGTCTTTCAATAATCTAGTTAGAGAAGCAAATCCAAACATGGTCTGTTCTCAATGTAACTCTGAAATGTTAACAACATTATTTGTACGAAGATATGGACAGTATATAATTTTAAAGCTCCAACAATGCAGACCTTATGGAACAAAATTGACAACTTCAAATAAAAATGTTGTGGCTTCTCAACTATCAATTTCTGGAAGAACTTTTGTAACTGTAGCAATTATCTTCCATGATGGTCCTTCTACAACATCAGGACATTACACAGCTTATTTAAAATCTCCAAAAGGCTGGACACACTGTAATTATACTCAATTGACTTTTAAAAAACGTTTGCCTTTTGACTTTCCAAATTCTTACCTAGTGATTCTGCAACCCAAATTTTAGGAAAATTATTTGGGCTAGGAAGATTACTGCTATTAAGAAAGGATACTCTGTTGTTCAGAATTACTTTGTGAGTGAGGGTGAACAAATTATTAAAGGAAACTTGTATTTGAGAAAATGATAGCGTTAGGTAGAGATTTTAATAATCTTAGATGGTAGAGAACACGTTGAAACTTTTGATTCTAAAGGTCAGGAAAATAAAGGTTAAGAGTACAATTAAGTAATTTGCAAACTAAACACTTTACACATACTATTTGGCCATGTGGAGAAGTATCTCAGAAAAAAATTACTACTTCGGGAAAATGTTGTTAGAACATGCTTGTATGGAAGTTTATTTAGAGGGTATAAAAAATAAGTGATATTGTTTTATTACTTTGTGATTGTTGGAGATGTAGCATACTTAAACAAGAAATTGCAAATTAGAGAAAAACATTTAAGATATGTTTTTTCAAATATTTACATTATGTATTCCAATGTAGTATGGGTTTTTTTAACAAAATCTTTTTGATTGTGTTTTTTTTTACCCGCTGTCATATGATGAATAGTAATGCACTCACTGTTTTAAGTGAAATTCAATACATTCTGAGAACAGCAAAATAAAATAATTAAAATATTGTACAAATTATTTTGTATTTTGAATTGCAAAATATACATTATAACTAAATTATTTCTTCTCTTCCACAGGTATTATATTTATAAGGTAAGTACGACAAACATACAAAAACTTCTTTAAGAATCTCTTACTTATCTTTCTCTCTTTCCTCACCCATCTATCACTTCTGTCACTGTCACTGCCTTTCACTCAATCTAAGTCATATTCTACCACTTCCATTGTCTGTTTCTTACTTATGTTTCATTTTCCTTAATCATTTCTTTGTGTTGCTGTATCGCTCAATCTCTTCTCACTCCCCCCTAACTTTCTTTCTATTACATCATCCCTCAGTGACCTTCAGTCACTCCACTTCTTTCATTTCTTCACTCCATTTTGTTCACTACCCTTCCTTAATTCCCTTTCTCACTATCTTTTGCTTCATCCATTTCTAAATCTCTTCCACAATTTTAATAACTATAACTCAATTTTACTCTCACTCACTCACCACTTCTCAATTTCACTTACCACCATTTTATCATCCTCATGCCCCTTCCCTCACCATCACTCCACTTCTCTTAATATTCACTCCCCTTACCCTACTTCCCTCTCTCCATACCTTACACTCCTTCCCTATCTCTGCCCCGCTCCCCTTCTCTCACTCACCCTCCCTTACTCTCTTTCCCTTAGTGCCCTTCCCTACTCTTAACTCACTCCCCTATCCTTAGTCCTTTTGTTTTAGTCACTGTTTGTCTCACCTCTCTTTACTCATCATGCTCTCCTTTCCTCAATCACCATACTCTCCTTTCCACACTCATTCCCTCAGTCCCTTCCTCTCCTTCACTCAGTCATGCTAACTCCCTTTCGTTTAATTCTCTCACTTCTTTCACTTCATTTCTGTCTCTCTTTCGCCCTTAGTCTCACTTAGTCTAATCACTTCATTTCCTGTGATTCACTTGCTCTCTTTCTCTTTCTTTGTCACTTTCTCTCTCTCTTTCTTTCTCCCTCACCCTTCCTCACTTTCCGTTTCTGTTTCCTTGATTTCTCCTTTTTTTCTATTATGAAATATATATAATAACTATTTTTTTTCTTTTCTTCCACAAATAGTATATTTAAAAAAAAAATACTATAAACTTGTTAATATTTTTAAGGTACGTTTGACAAACAAAAAATACTTTTTCATGTGTCTTTCTCATTGTTTAATCTTTCTCTTAGTAACCTTCCTTTACTCATGTTACTCACCTTTTCTCGTGATTACTGCCCTTCATTCACTTCTACACTCCTTTTCTCACCAAAAATACTCTTTGCTCACCATAACTGACCTAGTGTAACTCTCTTTTTCCACTGCCTGTATCTTAGTTCTCTTTCCTATCTTCCTCAAGCACTACCTTGTGTTGCTGTATTGCTCAATCTGTTTTCACTCCCCCTTACTGTCTTTATATTACATCATCTCTCACTGACCTTCAATCACTCCACTTCTCTCACTCTTTCTTTTCCTTTTCTACACTCCCCTTCCTTTATTATCTCCCTAATTCTCCTTTCCTTCATCCGTCTCTAAGTCTCTTTCTCTGTCTGAGTCAGTATAACTGATTTACTCCTTCACACTTCTTCACTCTCTATTTGTTTGTGTCTCTTACTGTCTGCCTCTTTGTCCACCAGTCTTCTTTCCTCTCGTATTCCATAAATCCTTCTCTCTTACTCACTACTGTTTCCTGTCTCTTAATATGTTTCTTTTTCTCACCCTGTCACTGCTCTTCACTAACTCTCACCCATTCTTATCTCTGTTCATCTCTCCTATTATCTTTCACCTGCATCAATTTTCTCACTTCCCCTTACTCTCTTTTCGTCACTCCATCTGTCATTTCTCTTCCCTTACTTCATTTTCCTCATTCATTTTTGCTAAATCCCATTTGTTTAGTCCTTCATTCCCTTTCACTGTATTTAACTTCCCTCTCTTCGTCTGAGTCACTCAGTCTAACCGCCTCACTCCCTCTCACTCACTTGCTCTCCTTCTCTTTCTCCCTTATTCTCCTTCCCTCACCTTCATACCCTTTCTGTAACTGTCACTGCCCTTTATTCACCATCATTCCCCTACCCCTACCACCTTTCCTCCTGTCTCTATGTCACCCCTGTTGTCTTTTCTGCTCTCTTTTCCTCACTCTCCCTCACTTTCCTCCACTTATTTAAATCCTCAGTCACATTCCCTCACTACGCTTTCCAAAGTCCCTCCATTCCCTCACTCAATTTCTGTCTCCCTCACTCCCCACTTCTCACTTTCATTTACCTTCCTTTTATCATCCTTATACCCTTTCCCTCACCATTACTTCACTTTTCATACCTTTACTCCCCTTACCCTACTCTATTTCTCTCTCTCCGTCCCTTACACTCCTTCCCTGTCTCCGCCCGCTCTCCTTCTTTCACTACCCCTCCCTTACTCTCTTTTTCTTAGTGCCCTTCCCTTATTTAACTCTCCTTAACTCACTCCCCAACCCTTAATCCTTTTTTTACTCACTCTTTGACTCGCCTTTCCTTACTCACCATACTCCCCATTCTTCGCTCATTCCCTCAGTCTCTTCCTCCCCTACAGTCAGTCATTTCAGTCATTTACCGTATTTTCCGGCGTATAAGACGACCCGGCGTATAAGACGACCCCCTACTTTGCTTGATAAACTTTAGGTTTCATGCTGTACTCGCCGTATAAGACGACCCCCACTTCTAGCGCAGTCCAACTTTCTATCTCCATGGACTGAGGAGATCACGTGGTACTGACACTCCCCTCCTTCCCATGAGCATGAGATTTCTGGAAGGAGAGAGAGATCAGCACATGTGGAACACAGTGGGGGCCGCCATCTTCAGAGCTGCCTGTTATGTTTCAGGACCTCCTGCTGCCTCATCCTGCTGCCTCATCTGCCTGGGGATGTGGAGGCACGTGTGCAGGTCAGTCTAGGCACTTTTGATGCATGTAACTTAACATTTGCTTTTTCTAATTTGTTCATTTTGTACTATTACCGGTATATGCTCGTAGTTTGGGTTTATGTAATAAACGTTCCGCTCCACGGTAGTTGTGCCTACAGAACCGCCTGTGGAAGCTGCTCGGTATCCCTGGCTGCAATCTTTAGATGGCATGCGATTTTATATAGCGCGGACTTTACCCGTTTGTGTCGGACGGCTCGGTATCCCTGGCTGAAATCTTTAGATCCAAAAAACTAGAATGGGGTGGCTCTAATCAGTATGGCTGAGCCAATATCTAGAAAAACAAAATGCAAATGCCAGTACTGATACAGAAGATTCAATTGACAAATGTCAGAACAACGGACCTGAAAAATTAATTCAAGGCTGGTAGCTGATTGGTAGCTTTTTTTATTTTGTTTGATTTTATCAAAAAACATTTATTTAAGGCAATAGACAATATTACATGCTAGGTGCAAAAAAATTCTTTGTAGGGAATAAGGGAATCTTTCATCCTATCAAGCATGTCACAAGCATACAACATTCAACCATTCAGGAACAAAAGGAACAATGTGTGATATATTACAGTGAACAGTATTTACAGTGAACAAACAAACACAAAAATTGTAGAAAGAGCCACAGTCTGCAAAATATTTTAGATGGTGTTCATGAAAAAATTATTTATAACAAACGTACATTTCTTCGACAAATTCAAATATTCTCTGATTTTGTTAAATGAAAAGAACATATACTAGGTAATGTACAAAGGGTAGTGGTAAGCAACAAGGCAATTCATATGAGCTTATCACCCATGCAGACTCAAAAGTGGCAGTGGGCCTACGCGTTTCGAATCCTGCTGATCTGAGAGGATTCTCTTCAGGGCCTTTATTTTTTATCTGGAGAAAAGAAAAGAAAAGATTTTTAGAGAGAAAGTAATAAAAGGTGTGTATTAAAACGGATCAACATAAGATTCCTCACTCAGGTGGCACCCACTACTCCACAGCTTTGCCACAATGGTGAAATAACATCCGAATAAAAATTCACAGCCTACTGGCTGGGGGAAGTAGTACCTAGAGATGGTCAAGTGAGGCTTAGATTACCTGCAGGACTTAATAAGGTTCGCCGTAGGAAGAACAGAATGGGGAACTTTTAGTCTTACCTGCCTAGGCGGGGCTGCTTTGTTACGGGCAAAGTCACTTGTAGAAACGGAAGTAGCACCTATGGAGCAGTGGACATGTATATAATCAGGGCAATATTCTTACTAGTGCAGCGCAAAAGATTCTAAGAGCACAGAAACAATCCTTACCTACTCATCTGGAGCCTTTATTTTCATGTGCAACCGTCGTCGGAAAAGGAAAGAAACAAGGAACGGAATCTGAAAAAAGTTATGAAACAGTCTCAGTTCACTGAAATTGCCTTGAAACTCTAACGTCTCGTTTTGTGACTGCTGGAAATTCTTACCCGCAAGAAGGGCACATAGAACGTGGAAATTCTTGTAACCGGCGCTTTTTTCAGGTGGTTGGAAGAACCTATGGGGGAGTCAACATACTGCGTGTCAGTACATTTAAGATCTTAGCTGTCAGGGGTTCCACGACGTAAAAAGGAAACGCCGCGGCTTACCGTGATTAATTGCACGGGCGTGGTCCGCTAAGCGCGGCTCGCTTGATATAAACGACTTACAGGCCCTGCAACAATGTAACAAAGCAGGAGTAAAAAGACTATTCAGACAACTACGTGTGACCGAGTTTGAAAAAACGCTGGAAATCTTACCATCAACGCGGCGCTGCACGCTGAGGGCATTTTTTAAAAAAAAGGGTTGATTACTGTGATAAAAAAAAAAAAAAAAAAAAGGGAGGAATTAGTTGTAATATAAGGAAGTAACACTGACTGACAATGCGGGACAAGCGTTTCACAATACTCACAGTTAAAGACTGGTCCGAGTCCTAAACCGACGGCGTGGCAAAAAGGCTGCACTCTGGCTCAAGCACCTTAGCTGTCTGGGCTGCCAAACGGCCGCCTATATATACAACAGGTGTGTCATAGGTAAACGCCCACTGTGTTTCCCCGGCACCTGTTTGGAAAGGGAAAACCAGGACTGGATTGACCGGTCCACACAGGTTTCCTAAGGGCTACTATTACCCGCGGGGCAGGAAAAATGAATATAGGTGAAACCTGATTACAGTTTAAATATTTCACTCAATTCATTCAGTCCAGACACCGCAGTGTCAAATTTGACTATTAGCAAGGCCTCCCGTTTTGACAATGCAAGATTCTGATCACCCCCACGAGGACTCTTTTCCACTTTGGAAATTACAGTCCATTTCAGGTCACTTACAACATGTTGCATCCGCGTCCAGTGGAGCACTAAAGGGGCGTTTTCAATCTTCCTTTTGATTCTCGATTTGTGTTGTGAGATCCGCTGGCGGATCTCCTGATTGGTTTTGCCTATGTACAGTAGGCGACAAGGGCATGTAATGCCATAGACGACAAACTTGCTCTTGCAGTTACTGAAGGACTCGTGTTTCCAGAAAATTCCGTTGTGTTGGAACAGTGAACCCTCAATACAGGATTCACAGCAAAGGCACGTGCCACATTTGTGGTGTCCAAGGATGGGGGGCATCCCCATCATTTGGCGCAACGTCACGGGTTTAGGTGCTGGCATAGCAGCCCGGACTATATGATTAGCGATGTTGTTTTCCTTTTTGAAGGCAAATAAAGGTATGTCAACAAGGCTGTCATCTAGATCTTTTACTAAATGCCAATTTTGCTTTATGACTTTTTTCAACTGGTTGGCATTTGGGCAATATGTCGTGACGCAGACCTGTCGTTTTAATTCAGGTTTGGTTTTGCGTTCTAGTGTGGTCTCGCGTGGTGTCCATTGGGCTCTCCTCATACAGCTTTTCACAAGTTTCTTGGGGTACCCCCTGTCACACAATTTGGATGTTAATTTTGCTGCGTGGTGTTGAAAATCTTCTTTAAAAGTGCAGTTCCTGCGGACTCGCAGGAACTGCCCATATGGGAGATTTTCTTTGAGGTTCCTAGGATGATTACTTGAAAACATCAAAGACTTATTTCGGTCAGTGGGCTTGCTGTATAGGGTCGTCGCCAGTTTCCCTTCAAAAGGGAAGACTTCCACGTCTAAAAATGCAATTCTCTTAGTTGAACTAGAAATGCTGAATTTTATATCAGCCGTTCTATCATTCAGCCATTGATGGAACTGGTCAAGAGTGTCACTATCGCCCGTCCAAATCATAAAGACATCATCAATAAACCGGAGCCACGCTCCGATGTATTGAATGAAAGGATTATTTTGGTAAATGTACGCCTCTTCATACATTGCCATAAATAATACCGCCAATTCTGGTGCAAAGGGGCAGCCCATGGCTACCCCTTTGACTTGATAGTAGTATTCGCCATTAAAACAGAAATAATTCTTCTTTAAGGCGAAAGCTGCCAAGTCCACGATGAATGTGGTGGGCACCTGCATGGGCCTGGGTCTGGAATCAAGGTAGTGTGTAAGCACTGCTATCGCCTCATCTTGAGGGATCTGGGTGTATAATGCAGTTACGTCCATAGTAACTAGTCTGTCTCTGTTTTCACAGAACTCGATGTTTTCTAGTCTGTTGATAAAATCAGTTGTATCCTGAAGATAGGATTTTACACTGATCATGAATTCTTTTAAAAAACAATCAACATATTTAGCTGCTGGCTCTAGCACAGAACCACAACCGGCAACAATGGGTCTGCCAGGGGGATGGTCAGGATCTTTATGAATCTTGGGCAATACGTAAAACATCGGCACTTTCGGGTGTAACATTTTTAGATATTCAAGTTCTTTTGGCCCAATGAAACCTGAGTCAAAACCTTCTTGTATGATGTTGAAAAGTTCATTTTGAAGGTCTGTAGTAGGGTCTTTGTTTATTTTGCGATAACAGCTGCTATCTGCCAGCTGTCTCATGACTTCGGTGGTGTAGTCATTGATATCCCACACTACAATTGCGCCACCTTTGTCGGCCTGTTTTATTATGACCGTACTGTCAGTTTTGAGGTTATTTAGGGCTGTCATCTGTGCCTTGGTGGTATTAAATTTTACATATTTCCTCTCCTTTTCCATGGTTGATATGGCCGATAACACAATCTTTTCAAAGGTCAAAAGGTTTTTTGGGACTTTACTTGCTGGGGGACAAAAGGTGGATTTATTCCTAAGACCAGTAACTTCCATTGCCTGGTTACTTGTGGCTTCCTTAAAGAACAGGGTTAATCTTAATTTCCTACAAAATTCAATGAATTCTGACTTCATTTTAACGAAGTCAGTCCTTTTGGAAGGGACAAATGACAGACCTTTTGCCAACACGCTTTCCTCGTCAGGTGTTAAAACTTTTTTGGATAGGTTGAAAATCGGCGACGCGTCTAGTTTTTGTAATGCTGCCGTCTGGTTTTCATTTCCCAGGGGATATTGATTCTCACTCGGCCCCTGGGTGGTGGTTGACCTCTCCCTAAAAAATGGGGGTTTGACGATTGGTTTTGTTGTTGTTGGTTGGCGTTCCAGTTACGATTCCTGTTCGGACGTTTGTAGTTACTGGTGGAGTCACTGTCAGTTCCCGATGACGATGTGTCACTGAAGGAAATAAACTGCTTTCGTGACCTTCCCTGGTTTCCTTGAAGGAAGCGTCTAGATTCTACTTTGGAATAGAAGTCGGCCTGCAAGTAGGGGTATATATTGTCTAATGAAAAACCTTTTTTATCCTTCTCAAATTGGTTGGATTTTTGGGTTATCGTATAGTCTTTAAATTCTTGGACCTCTTTGTTAACTTTATCCAAGAGTGCCTTGGCATCAGCTATGGTAGGATTAATACTTATTTCTGACTCTAATTTTGAAATTTCGGCTAGTTCTTCTTTAGATATTCGAGCAGCTGTCTCAACTGTTAGAATCATCAAGTCTCTACTGCATTTGGTCTCTATCATAGAAAAACCTTTCTTAAATATCGGGTCCTCTGTAAAGATTACAGGTATATTTTTAATTTGTAAACCAGCAGGAATGGTGCCTTCCCGGAGGTGTTGCAACAAAAAGTGACCATGGAGGTCTGTCCTTATCTGCTTCTTTTTAAGGCGGATTAGTTTATCCGATTCATTTGATGTAGTAGCTGTTTCACTTAGGGTAACTGAGGAGAAGACAGGTGGGTCGCTGAGGAAGTTTCTAATGTGATCCTCTGTATAGGCGAAGGTGTCTTTTTCAGCCATTACTCTGAGAAACAAATGAGAAAAAGGGAAAGGTTAAAAGACCTAAAGAGGGGGAAGATAGGAAATTAGCATGTACGTGGGAAACACTCACACAATTAATGCAACATGGAAGGGTAGCGTGAGGTCTATCCTTACTTCAAATGAATGAACAACAAAACCTCGCGGGCCAGCGCCCGCTATTAGAACCAAAAAACTAGAATGGGGTGGCTCTAATCAGTATGGCTGAGCCAATATCTAGAAAAACAAAATGCAAATGCCAGTACTGATACAGAAGATTCAATTGACAAATGTCAGAACAACGGACCTGAAAAATTAATTCAAGGCTGGTAGCTGATTGGTAGCTTTTTTTATTTTGTTTGATTTTATCAAAAAACATTTATTTAAGGCAATAGACAATATTACATGCTAGGTGCAAAAAAATTCTTTGTAGGGAATAAGGGAATCTTTCATCCTATCAAGCATGTCACAAGCATACAACATTCAACCATTCAGGAACAAAAGGAACAATGTGTGATATATTACAGTGAACAGTATTTACAGTGAACAAACAAACACAAAAATTGTAGAAAGAGCCACAGTCTGCAAAATATTTTAGATGGTGTTCATGAAAAAATTATTTATAACAAACGTACATTTCTTCGACAAATTCAAATATTCTCTGATTTTGTTAAATGAAAAGAACATATACTAGGTAATGTACAAAGGGTAGTGGTAAGCAACAAGGCAATTCATATGAGCTTATCACCCATGCAGACTCAAAAGTGGCAGTGGGCCTACGCGTTTCGAATCCTGCTGATCTGAGAGGATTCTCTTCAGGGCCTTTATTTTTTATCTGGAGAAAAGAAAAGAAAAGATTTTTAGAGAGAAAGTAATAAAAGGTGTGTATTAAAACGGATCAACATAAGATTCCTCACTCAGGTGGCACCCACTACTCCACAGCTTTGCCACAATGGTGAAATAACATCCGAATAAAAATTCACAGCCTACTGGCTGGGGGAAGTAGTACCTAGAGATGGTCAAGTGAGGCTTAGATTACCTGCAGGACTTAATAAGGTTCGCCGTAGGAAGAACAGAATGGGGAACTTTTAGTCTTACCTGCCTAGGCGGGGCTGCTTTGTTACGGGCAAAGTCACTTGTAGAAACGGAAGTAGCACCTATGGAGCAGTGGACATGTATATAATCAGGGCAATATTCTTACTAGTGCAGCGCAAAAGATTCTAAGAGCACAGAAACAATCCTTACCTACTCATCTGGAGCCTTTATTTTCATGTGCAACCGTCGTCGGAAAAGGAAAGAAACAAGGAACGGAATCTGAAAAAAGTTATGAAACAGTCTCAGTTCACTGAAATTGCCTTGAAACTCTAACGTCTCGTTTTGTAACTGCTGGAAATTCTTACCCGCAAGAAGGGCACATAGAACGTGGAAATTCTTGTAACCGGCGCTTTTTTCAGGTGGTTGGAAGAACCTATGGGGGAGTCAACATACTGCGTGTCAGTACATTTAGGATCTTAGCTGTCAGGGGTTCCACGACGTAAAAAGGAAACGCCGCGGCTTACCGTGATTAATTGCACGGGCGTGGTCCGCTAAGCGCGGCTCGCTTGATATAAACGACTTACAGGCCCTGCAACAATGTAACAAAGCAGGAGTAAAAAGACTATTCAGACAACTACGTGTGACCGAGTTTGAAAAAACGCTGGAAATCTTACCATCAACGCGGCGCTGCACGCTGAGGGCATTTTTAAAAAAAAAGGGTTGATTACTGTGATAAAAAAAAGGGAGGAATTAGTTGTAATATAAGGAAGTAACACTGACTGACAATGCGGGACAAGCGTTTCACAATACTCACAGTTAAAGACTGGTCCGAGTCCTAAACCGACGGCGTGGCAAAAAGGCTGCACTCTGGCTCAAGCACCTTAGCTGTCTGGGCTGCCAAACGGCCGCCTATATATACAACAGGTGTGTCATAGGTAAACGCCCACTGTGTTTCCCCGGCACCTGTTTGGAAAGGGAAAACCAGGACTGGATTGACCGGTCCACACAGGTTTCCTAAGGGCTACTATTACCCGCGGGGCAGGAAAAATGAATATAGGTGAAACCTGATTACAGTTTAAATATTTCACTCAATTCATTCAGTCCAGACACCGCAGTGTCAAATTTGACTATTAGCAAGGCCTCCCGTTTTGACAATGCAAGATTCTGATCACCCCCACGAGGACTCTTTTCCACTTTGGAAATTACAGTCCATTTCAGGTCACTTACAACATGTTGCATCCGCGTCCAGTGGAGCACTAAAGGGGCGTTTTCAATCTTCCTTTTGATTCTCGATTTGTGTTGTGAGATCCGCTGGCGGATCTCCTGATTGGTTTTGCCTATGTACAGTAGGCGACAAGGGCATGTAATGCCATAGACGACAAACTTGCTCTTGCAGTTACTGAAGGACTCGTGTTTCCAGAAAATTCCGTTGTGTTGGAACAGTGAACCCTCAATACAGGATTCACAGCAAAGGCACGTGCCACATTTGTGGTGTCCAAGGATGGGGGGCATCCCCATCATTTGGCGCAACGTCACGGGTTTAGGTGCTGGCATAGCAGCCCGGACTATATGATTAGCGATGTTGTTTTCCTTTTTGAAGGCAAATAAAGGTATGTCAACAAGGCTGTCATCTAGATCTTTTACTAAATGCCAATTTTGCTTTATGACTTTTTTCAACTGGTTGGCATTTGGGCAATATGTCGTGACGCAGACCTGTCGTTTTAATTCAGGTTTGGTTTTGCGTTCTAGTGTGGTCTCGCGTGGTGTCCATTGGGCTCTCCTCATACAGCTTTTCACAAGTTTCTTGGGGTACCCCCTGTCACACAATTTGGATGTTAATTTTGCTGCGTGGTGTTGAAAATCTTCTTTAAAAGTGCAGTTCCTGCGGACTCGCAGGAACTGCCCATATGGGAGATTTTCTTTGAGGTTCCTAGGATGATTACTTGAAAACATCAAAGACTTATTTCGGTCAGTGGGCTTGCTGTATAGGGTCGTCGCCAGTTTCCCTTCAAAAGGGAAGACTTCCACGTCTAAAAATGCAATTCTCTTAGTTGAACTAGAAATGCTGAATTTTATATCAGCCGTTCTATCATTCAGCCATTGATGGAACTGGTCAAGAGTGTCACTATCGGAAGATTGAAAACGCCCCTTTAGTGCTCCACTGGACGCGGATGCAACATGTTGTAAGTGACCTGAAATGGACTGTAATTTCCAAAGTGGAAAAGAGTCCTCGTGGGGGTGATCAGAATCTTGCATTGTCAAAACGGGAGGCCTTGCTAATAGTCAAATTTGACACTGCGGTGTCTGGACTGAATGAATTGAGTGAAATATTTAAACTGTAATCAGGTTTCACCTATATTCATTTTTCCTGCCCCGCGGGTAATAGTAGCCCTTAGGAAACCTGTGTGGACCGGTCAATCCAGTCCTGGTTTTCCCTTTCCAAACAGGTGCCGGGGAAACACAGTGGGCGTTTACCTATGACACACCTGTTGTATATATAGGCGGCCGTTTGGCAGCCCAGACAGCTAAGGTGCTTGAGCCAGAGTGCAGCCTTTTTGCCACGCCGTCGGTTTAGGACTCGGACCAGTCTTTAACTGTGAGTATTGTGAAACGCTTGTCCCGCATTGTCAGTCAGTGTTACTTCCTTATATTACAACTAATTCCTCCCTTTTTTTTATCACAGTAATCAACCCTTTTTTTTAAAAAATGCCCTCAGCGTGCAGCGCCGCGTTGATGGTAAGATTTCCAGCGTTTTTTCAAACTCGGTCACACGTAGTTGTCTGAATAGTCTTTTTACTCCTGCTTTGTTACATTGTTGCAGGGCCTGTAAGTCGTTTATATCAAGCGAGCCGCGCTTAGCGGACCACGCCCGTGCAATTAATCACGGTAAGCCGCGGCGTTTCCTTTTTACGTCGTGGAACCCCTGACAGCTAAGATCTTAAATGTACTGACACGCAGTATGTTGACTCCCCCATAGGTTCTTCCAACCACCTGAAAAAAGCGCCGGTTACAAGAATTTCCACGTTCTATGTGCCCTTCTTGCGGGTAAGAATTTCCAGCAGTCACAAAACGAGACGTTAGAGTTTCAAGGCAATTTCAGTGAACTGAGACTGTTTCATAACTTTTTTCAGATTCCGTTCCTTGTTTCTTTCCTTTTCCGACGACGGTTGCACATGAAAATAAAGGCTCCAGATGAGTAGGTAAGGATTGTTTCTGTGCTCTTAGAATCTTTTGCGCTGCACTAGTAAGAATATTGCCCTGATTATATACATGTCCACTGCTCCATAGGTGCTACTTCCGTTTCTACAAGTGACTTTGCCCGTAACAAAGCAGCCCCGCCTAGGCAGGTAAGACTAAAAGTTCCCCATTCTGTTCTTCCTACGGCGAACCTTATTAAGTCCTGCAGGTAATCTAAGCCTCACTTGACCATCTCTAGGTACTACTTCCCCCAGCCAGTAGGCTGTGAATTTTTATTCGGATGTTATTTCACCATTGTGGCAAAGCTGTGGAGTAGTGGGTGCCACCTGAGTGAGGAATCTTATGTTGATCCGTTTTAATACACACCTTTTATTACTTTCTCTCTAAAAATCTTTTCTTTTCTTTTCTCCAGATAAAAAATAAAGGCCCTGAAGAGAATCCTCTCAGATCAGCAGGATTCGAAACGCGTAGGCCCACTGCCACTTTTGAGTCTGCATGGGTGATAAGCTCATATGAATTGCCTTGTTGCTTACCACTACCCTTTGTACATTACCTAGTATATGTTCTTTTCATTTAACAAAATCAGAGAATATTTGAATTTGTCGAAGAAATGTACGTTTGTTATAAATAATTTTTTCATGAACACCATCTAAAATATTTTGCAGACTGTGGCTCTTTCTACAATTTTTGTGTTTGTTTGTTCACTGTAAATACTGTTCACTGTAATATATCACACATTGTTCCTTTTGTTCCTGAATGGTTGAATGTTGTATGCTTGTGACATGCTTGATAGGATGAAAGATTCCCTTATTCCCTACAAAGAATTTTTTTGCACCTAACATGTAATATTGTCTATTGCCTTAAATAAATGTTTTTTGATAAAATCAAACAAAATAAAAAAAGCTACCAATCATCTACCAGCCTTGAATTAATTTTTCAGGTCCGTTGTTCTGACATTTGTCAATTGAATCTTCTGTATCAGTACTGGCATTTGCATTTTGTTTTTCTAGATATTGGCTCAGCCATACTGATTAGAGCCACCCCATTCTAGTTTTTTGGTTCTAATAGCGGGCGCTGGCCCGCGAGGTTTTGTTGTTCATTCATTTGAAGTAAGGATAGACCTCACGCTACCCTTCCATGTTGCATTAATTGTGTGAGTGTTTCCCACGTACATGCTAATTTCCTATCTTCCCCCTCTTTAGGTCTTTTAACCTTTCCCTTTTTCTCATTTGTTTCTCAGAGTAATGGCTGAAAAAGACACCTTCGCCTATACAGAGGATCACATTAGAAACTTCCTCAGCGACCCACCTGTCTTCTCCTCAGTTACCCTAAGTGAAACAGCTACTACATCAAATGAATCGGATAAACTAATCCGCCTTAAAAAGAAGCAGATAAGGACAGACCTCCATGGTCACTTTTTGTTGCAACACCTCCGGGAAGGCACCATTCCTGCTGGTTTACAAATTAAAAATATACCTGTAATCTTTACAGAGGACCCGATATTTAAGAAAGGTTTTTCTATGATAGAGACCAAATGCAGTAGAGACTTGATGATTCTAACAGTTGAGACAGCTGCTTGAATATCTAAAGAAGAACTAGCCGAAATTTCAAAATTAGAGTCAGAAATAAGTATTAATCCTACCATAGCTGATGCCAAGGCACTCTTGGATAAAGTTAACAAAGAGGTCCAAGAATTTAAAGACTATACGATAACCCAAAAATCCAACCAATTTGAGAAGGATAAAAAAGGTTTTTCATTAGACAATATATACCCCTACTTGCAGGCCGACTTCTATTCCAAAGTAGAATCTAGACGCTTCCTTCAAGGAAACCAGGGAAGGTCACGAAAGCAGTTTATTTCCTTCAGTGACACATCGTCATCGGGAACTGACAGTGACTCCACCAGTAACTACTACCGTCCGAACAGGAATCATAACTGGAACGCCAACCAACAACAACAAAACCAATCGTCAAACCCCCATTTTTTAGGGAGAGGTCAACCACCACCCAGGGGCCGAGTGAGAATCAATATCCCCTGGGAAATGAAAACCAGACGGCAGCATTACAAAAACTAGACGCGTCACCGATTTTCAACCTATCCAAAAAAGTTTTAACACCTGACGAGGAAAGCGTGTTGGCAAAAGGTCTGTCATTTGTCCCTTCCAAAAGGACTGACTTCGTTAAAATGAAGTCAGAATTCATTGAATTTTGTAGGAAATTAAGATTAACCCTGTTCTTTAAGGAAGCCCCAAGTAACCAGGCAATGGAAGTTACTGGTCTTAGGAATAAATCCACCTTTTGTCCCCCAGCAAGTAAAGTCCCAAAAAACCTTTTGACCTTTGAAAAGAGTGTGTTATCGGCCATATCAACCATGGAAAAGGAGAGGAAATATGTAAAATTTAATACCACCAAGGCACAGATGACAGCCCTAAATAACCTCAAAACTGACAGTACGGTCATAATAAAACAGGCCGACAAAGGTGGCGCAATTGTAGTGTGGGATATCAATGACTACACCACCGAAGTCATGAGACAGCTGGCAGATAGCAGCTGTTATCGCAAAATAAACAAAGACCCTACTACAGACCTTCAAAATGAACTTTTCAACATCATACAAGAAGGTTTTGACTCAGGTTTCATTGGGCCAAAAGAACTTGAATATCTAAAAATGTTACACCCGAAAGTGCCGATGTTTTACGTATTGCCCAAGATTCATAAAGATCCTGACCATCCCCCTGGCAGACCAATTGTTGCCGGTTGTGGTTCTGTGCTAGAGCCAGCAGCTAAATATGTTGATTGTTTTTTAAAAGAATTCATGATCAGTGTAAAATCCTATCTTCAGGATACAACTGATTTTATCAACAGACTAGAAAACATCGAGTTCTGTGAAAACAGAGACAGACTAGTTACTATGGACGTAACTGCATTATACACCCAGATCCCTCAAGATGAGGCGATAGCAGTGCTTACACACTACCTTGATTCCAGACCCAGGCCCATGCAGGTGCCCACCACATTCATCGTGGACTTGGCAGCTTTCGCCTTAAAGAAGAATTATTTCTGTTTTAATGGCGAATACTACTATCAAGTCAAAGGGGTAGCCATGGGCTGCCCCTTTGCACCAGAATTGGCGGTATTATTTATGGCAATGTATGAAGAGGCGTACATTTACCAAAATAATCCTTTCATTCAATACATCGGAGCGTGGCTCCGGTTTATTGATGATGTCTTTATGATTTGGACGGGCGATAGTGACACTCTTGACCAGTTCCATCAATGGCTGAATGATAGAACGGCTGATATAAAATTCAGCATTTCTAGTTCAACTAAGAGAATTGCATTTTTAGACGTGGAAGTCTTCCCTTTTGAAGGGAAACTGGCGACGACCCTATACAGCAAGCCCACTGACCGAAATAAGTCTTTGATGTTTTCAAGTAATCATCCTAGGAACCTCAAAGAAAATCTCCCATATGGGCAGTTCCTGCGAGTCCGCAGGAACTGCACTTTTAAAGAAGATTTTCAACACCACGCAGCAAAATTAACATCCAAATTGTGTGACAGGGGGTACCCCAAGAAACTTGTGAAAAGCTGTATGAGGAGAGCCCAATGGACACCACGCGAGACCACACTAGAACGCAAAACCAAACCTGAATTAAAACGACAGGTCTGCGTCACGACATATTGCCCAAATGCCAACCAGTTGAAAAAAGTCATAAAGCAAAATTGGCATTTAGTAAAAGATCTAGATGACAGCCTTGTTGACATACCTTTATTTGCCTTCAAAAAGGAAAACAACATCGCTAATCATATAGTCCGGGCTGCTATGCCAGCACCTAAACCCGTGACGTTGCGCCAAATGATGGGGATGCCCCCCATCCTTGGACACCACAAATGTGGCACGTGCCTTTGCTGTGAATCCTGTATTGAGGGTTCACTGTTCCAACACAACGGAATTTTCTGGAAACACGAGTCCTTCAGTAACTGCAAGAGCAAGTTTGTCGTCTATGGCATTACATGCCCTTGTCGCCTACTGTACATAGGCAAAACCAATCAGGAGATCCGCCAGCGGATCTCACAACACAAATCGAGAATCAAAAGGAAGATTGAAAACGCCCCTTTAGTGCTCCACTGGACGCGGATGCAACATGTTGTAAGTGACCTGAAATGGACTGTAATTTCCAAAGTGGAAAAGAGTCCTCGTGGGGGTGATCAGAATCTTGCATTGTCAAAACGGGAGGCCTTGCTAATAGTCAAATTTGACACTGCGGTGTCTGGACTGAATGAATTGAGTGAAATATTTAAACTGTAATCAGGTTTCACCTATATTCATTTTTCCTGCCCCGCGGGTAATAGTAGCCCTTAGGAAACCTGTGTGGACCGGTCAATCCAGTCCTGGTTTTCCCTTTCCAAACAGATGCCGGGGAAACACAGTGGGCGTTTACCTATGACACACCTGTTGTATATATAGGCGGCCGTTTGGCAGCCCAGACAGCTAAGGTGCTTGAGCCAGAGTGCAGCCTTTTTGCCACGCCGTCGGTTTAGGACTCGGACCAGTCTTTAACTGTGAGTATTGTGAAACGCTTGTCCCGCATTGTCAGTCAGTGTTACTTCCTTATATTACAACTAATTCCTCCCTTTTTTTTTATCACAGTAATCAACCCTTTTTTTTAAAAAATGCCCTCAGCGTGCAGCGCCGCGTTGATGGTAAGATTTCCAGCGTTTTTTCAAACTCGGTCACACGTAGTTGTCTGAATAGTCTTTTTACTCCTGCTTTGTTACATTGTTGCAGGGCCTGTAAGGCGTTTATATCAAGCGAGCCGCGCTTAGCGGACCACGCCCGTGCAATTAATCACGGTAAGCCGCGGCGTTTCCTTTTTACGTCGTGGAACCCCTGACAGCTAAGATCTTAAATGTACTGACACGCAGTATGTTGACTCCCCCATAGGTTCTTCCAACCACCTGAAAAAAGCGCCGGTTACAAGAATTTCCACGTTCTATGTGCCCTTCTTGCGGGTAAGAATTTCCAGCAGTCACAAAACGAGACGTTAGAGTTTCAAGGCAATTTCAGTGAACTGAGACTGTTTCATAGCTTTTTTCAGATTCCGTTCCTTGTTTCTTTCCTTTTCCGACGACGGTTGCACATGAAAATAAAGGCTCCAGATGAGTAGGTAAGGATTGTTTCTGTGCTCTTAGAATCTTTTGCGCTGCACTAGTAAGAATATTGCCCTGATTATATACATGTCCACTGCTCCATAGGTGCTACTTCCGTTTCTACAAGTGACTTTGCCCGTAACAAAGCAGCCCCGCCTAGGCAGGTAAGACTAAAAGTTCCCCATTCTGTTCTTCCTACGGCGAACCTTATTAAGTCCTGCAGGTAATCTAAGCCTCACTTGACCATCTCTAGGTACTACTTCCCCCAGCCAGTAGGCTGTGAATTTTTATTCGGATGTTATTTCACCATTGAGGCAAAGCTGTGGAGTAGTGGGTGCCACCTGAGTGAGGAATCTTATGTTGATCCGTTTTAATACACACCTTTTATTACTTTCTCTCTAAAAATCTTTTCTTTTCTTTTCTCCAGATAAAAAATAAAGGCCCTGAAGAGAATCCTCTCAGATCAGCAGGATTCGAAACGCGTAGGCCCACTGCCACTTTTGAGTCTGCATGGGTGATAAGCTCATATGAATTGCCTTGTTGCTTACCACTACCCTTTGTACATTACCTAGTATATGTTCTTTTCATTTAACAAAATCAGAGAATATTTGAATTTGTCGAAGAAATGTACGTTTGTTATAAATAATTTTTTCATGAACACCATCTAAAATATTTTGCAGACTGTGGCTCTTTCTACAATTTTTGTGTTTGTTTGTTCACTGTAAATACTGTTCACTGTAATATATCACACATTGTTCCTTTTGTTCCTGAATGGTTGAATGTTGTATGCTTGTGACATGCTTGATAGGATGAAAGATTCCCTTATTCCCTACAAAGAATTTTTTTGCACCTAGCATGTAATATTGTCTATTGCCTTAAATAAATGTTTTTTGATAAAATCAAACAAAATAAAAAAAGCTACCAATCACCTACCAGCCTTGAATTAATTTTTCAGGTCCGTTGTTCTGACATTTGTCAATTGAATCTTCTGTATCAGTACTGGCATTTGCATTTTGTTTTTCTTGCAATCTTTAGATGGCATGCGATTTTATATAGCGCGGACTTTACCCGTTTGTGTCGGACGGCTCGGTATCCCTGGCTGCAATCTTTAGATGGCATGCGATTTTATATATAGCGCAGACTTTACCCGTTTGTATCGGACGGCAGTTTAGAGCCCCCCCACGCTCCCGCTGGGTCGGAAGCGTGGGCGGGAAATGGTGCAGCTCGAACTCGCACCCAAGAGTAGTCCGCGCTGTCAAAAAATCCATGAAAACAAAGGGTCTAATTTTGTATCCGGCGTATAAGACGACCCCCGACTTTCCAAAACATTTTCAGGGGTTCAAAAGTCGTCTTATACGCCGGAAAATACGGTATTTATTCACTATACATTCATTCAAAAAAATAATGACCCATTGTGTTAGAAATACAGCTCTTTTTTGGAGAAATGAGTTAGTTCTGAAAATAACTTTTATTTTGTTTTGTTGTTTTATATATATTTTTTTATTTTTCAAACAGGAACAGAAATCTTCAACTGCATAACTGTTAAACAGGAACAAAATAAATCCAAACTTTGAAAAAATTCATCTTCTCTGGGAGCATTGATGTTCATTAATTCTCCGCTCGATCAGAGTCAGGCTCTGCTCCCCATACACGATAATTACAAAACATTTGTTGCATCTCATGTGGACTTTTGTCAAGAATGGTCTTAAGTCCATCTCTGCAGTGGATGGAGATGCAGGTGGTCCTCCAGATGATGTGCTGGCCACAGCTGGTGGTATTTGTGTGGCCAGAGCTCTTGTTGATGCCTGTGCAAATTGCACAGGGTGCACTTGTCTGACATGCCTTATCATTGTATGTATTGAAAAGGAGTACTTTTTTGAAGCGTTTCCTCTTGATAGAACAGTGTCACATATAGTGCAAGTGACTTTCGGGGCATTCACTTTTTTTAGTCCTTCAGGAAAAGTAAAAA
Source organism: Lissotriton vulgaris (assembly GCF_964263255.1). Taxonomy (NCBI): domain Eukaryota; kingdom Metazoa; phylum Chordata; class Amphibia; order Caudata; family Salamandridae; genus Lissotriton; species Lissotriton vulgaris. The sequence continues at coordinate 1,452,895,883 of NC_141685.1, forward strand.
ATTTCCATATGACAGATTCCTTCCCTTTTCTTTGAGGTATCCGATAAGCAGAAGATGAATCCTGTCTTGCAGCCATTTCAGAAAATACTCAGGAAACTTGCAAAGGCACTCTCCCATGATAGTGAAACAGATAGTGAGGGAAGTGGGTGGGGTTTTTGAAGATTCTAGAACAGAAACTACTATGAACCAATGAAAAGTGTTGTTTTCGAGTCACATGACTTGACGTGCTAGCTCGGGTGCTTCTCAGGGGGTCCCTAAACAACTCCGATGGGCAAAAGAACCTTTTTTTTTGGGGGGTGCCCGCTCCCGGTCGCACACCTCGCAATTTAATTTAAAAAAAAGGTTTTTTTTGCCCGTCGGGGTTCTTTAGGGACCCCCTGAGAAACTCTAGGGGGTCAGGGATTGTCTACCTTGCCTCCTTTTCACGTTTTGAAACTTTTATGAAAATCGGGCAAAACGCCATTTTCAAGCTCCGTGCGCGACCGGGTGCTCCCACCAAGAGCGCACCCGAGCGCGCACGTCAAGTCATGTGACTCGAAAACAACACTTTTCAATGGTTCATAGTAGTTTCAGATCTAGAATCTTCAGAAACCCCACCCATTTCCCTCACTATATGCTTTATTCTCCTGGAAGAAGGACCCTTTTTGGAGCTGGAAGCAGAAAAAACAACAGGATGGCAGAAAGACAGTAAACAACATCTTCTTCTTCTGACTCCAAGAAAGAATATCGCCAGAAAGCCAAGAAGGGGAAATCTTCTTTTATTTGGAAGTTTTTTACTTTTCCTGAGGGACTAAAAAAGGTAAATGCCCCTAAAGTAGCGTGTACCCTTTGTGGTACTGTTCTTTCAAGGGGAAACCCTCTTAAAAAATACTCTTTTTCAATCCATACTATGATAAGACATGTAAAAAATGTGCACCCTGTGCAATATACCCAACCAGCCACAAGAGCTCTGGCCCAGCAGATTCCACCAGCTGTAGCCAGCACATCTACAGCTCCACCTCCATCGCCAGCAACAGCAGAAATGTACCTTAAGCCATTTTTGGCGCATGTGCATATGCAGTGCAACAAATGTTTTCATTCAGAATTATAAATGCTCTGAAGGAGATAGATTTTTTTATGTTTTTCATTTGTTTTGTTCTTGTTGAACAGTTTCCAAGTTGCAGTTCCTGACTTTTTTGCAAAAAAAACCCAAAAAATATAAAACTTTAAAAAAAGCTAAAAAAAAATATAAAACAAAAGAAAAAAAAAAGTTCTTTTCAGAACTCATTCAATTCTCTAAAAAGAGTTATATTCCTAATACACTGTGTCGTTCATTTTTTTGAATGAAAGCGTAGTGCATACATGAGTGATTGAAATGACTGAGTGAAGGGAAGGAAGGGACTAGAGAAAGAGTGAGAAAAGGGGAGTATGGTGAGTGACACAAGAGGAGTCGAAGAGTGAGTGAAAGAAGGGGACTATAGGTAGGGGAGTGAGTTAAGGGGAATGAAAAACTAAAGGAAGGGCAGTAAAGAAAGGAGAAAAAAAACTACTTTCAGTGTTTTGATGTTGTATTTATATTCATAAAAAAACTAAGATTTTCACACATATTTTATTTAGGGGTTAGCATTAAAAAAAACTTGCAAATTCACTAAAAAAAACATATGTTTCACACACAATATAGGTAGGAATTAGCATTTAAAAAACCTTGCAAATTCACTGAAAAAACCATAGGTTTCACTCACGTTATAGTTAGGAATTAGTATTTTAAAAACCTTTGAAATTCACTGAAAAAACCATGGGTTTCACACCAGTTATAGTTAGCTGGTCATTTTACTCATACAATACCTATGACATTCCCCTGTTATAGTTAGTTCAGCTAACTATAACTCGCGCGCCTGCAATGCACTGCTGATGAATTCACATATTACATCACTCATGACATGGTCAGTGACATCACTCATGACATCACTGATGACATCTCAAATGACATCCCTGATGACATCACTGATGACATCATCCTTTTGGCAGACTTTCTCTCCTTTAATACACATGATCAAAAATAGAAAGTAAAATTTTTAAAAAAATGGAGATACCAATTTCAGTTAGAACAACCTATTCAGTATTTCAAAAATAAAGTCATTCACTAACAGTTCTATATCGGCACTCATACATGTACTCACTCATCATATGTACTCATACACCTATACATCTTATTACACACCGACACTCATCTATTGAGTTACTCACACATGCAAAAAAACATCCATTTATCTGCAAATACATCTATACACCCACCACTACACTAATTTCTATAGAATCGTACACATACTTACTCTCTAAAACAATCACTTATAGAAACACATAGGTATTTATACAGTAACTCTTACAATCTCTCACTTCCACATATATTCATTTATACACATCAATACTCACCTATACTAGTTTAAAACATATGTAGTCACTCATAAAGATACTTTTGAGACAGTCATTCACTCACTAACACACTCACTAACACACCCATACACACACTCATCCACCTATAAAGTCCTGCACACATGCTGTCTTCAAAACACATACGAACAGTGAGTCAGTCATTCATGCATCTGTGCGCTAAGTAATACTCCCCACCGAACCATACAGACACTCATTCTGATACTTAAAAAATCAACTAATAACCCATATACACACTCATGTGTCTACTCACCACCCCATGCAGTCACTTATATACAAAGTGAGACACTTATACAGATATTTAAATATTTAAAGATTACTCGCTAATACACCTATTCACTAAGATATACTTAATAAGTCAGTTATACAATCAATTTTACAAAGAAAACCATCCATTTAGAGACTTATTTACCCATTCAATCTGCCATCGACCTTTAGATATACATATATAAAAGATATTTATTTATTTTTGAGAAAGAGACACATTCACTGGATGATGTCATCAGTGATGTAATCAGGGATGTCATTTGAGATGTCATCAGTGATGTCATGAGTGATGTCACTGACCATGTCATGAGTGATGTAATATGTGACGTCATCAGCAGTGCATTGCAGGCGCGCGAGTTATAGTTAGCTGAACTAACTATAACAGGGGAATTTCATAGGTTTTGTATGAGTAAAATGACCAGCTAACTATAACTGGTGTGAAACCTATGGTTTTTTCAGTGAATATATATATATATATATAAAACTTCACTGAAAAAAACCATAGGTTTCACGGACGTTATAGTTAGTTGGAGATTCCACTTGTATGAAACAAAAGAAATTCGGCTGTTATAGTTAGTAGACCTAACTATAACTCATGGCCCGCACTGCTGATGATGTCACATATTACATCACTCAAGGCATGCTCAGTGACATCACTGATGACAACATGACATCTCAAATGACATCACTGATGGCATCATCCAGTCAATGTGTGTTTCCATAAAGTATAAAAATATGTTTTCTATATATATATATGCCATGGTGTATTGATGTAAGAGTGGGTGTATGAGTCTGTAAATAGATGATTTAGTAGTTGTGTGACTGACTGTATAAGTGAGTGATTAAATGTGTCTTACTGAATGCATGGGTTAGAGAATAAACTCTGTGAATGTCTTTCTTAGAGTGTTACAGGCACATGCATCATTGTTGGCTTTTGCAATTTCTCAATAGCGATTTTTAAGGAATCGCAATTAAGAAATCGCAAAAGCCTATGCATGAAGAAATTGCTGAACAATTTGCGATTTCTTAAAATTCCTTAATTGTGACTCGCAAATTGCGAATTGCGATTAAGGAATATCTCCCCAGAGGCCTAGAGACCCCTAGGAATGAATGGGAAGACATTCTCAATTTGCGATTAGCGAATCGCAATTTGAGAATGTGATTTCAAGGGTGCAGGGGTATCCAAAGGACACCATGTTGCACCCCTGAAATCAATCTGTGCACATTTGTTGTGCACACACATGCCCTAAGGGCATGTGTGTGCACAACATGAAACTTTGAAAAATGCACAAAAGTGCACTTTTCAAAGTTTTCTCAACTTACCATGAGGTTCAACCTCATGGTAATTTGCTCCCCCTCAGTGCGAAGTCGCTACTTTTTTAAAGTGTCATGCATTGCCTTTAAGAAATCGCAAAATGTGATTCCGTAAATGCAATCACAATTTGAGAATTCGCAAATATTTGCAAATTCTCAAATTGCAAGGGCCTTCACCCTTCATGCATACCAAAAGCTGATTTTGTGTTCGCATTTGGGGATTCGCACCGTTTGCGATCGCAAAAAGCTTTGATGCATGTGCCTGCTTGTGTGTAAGCGGCTGCATGACTTGGTTAGTAGCTACATGAGTGTCTATATGGGTTATGTATTGGTGGTCTGAGTATCTGTATGGGTGTCTGAGTGTCTTTGTGGGTGGGTTGGGGGTGTGTTTGACTGTGCATAGATATGTGAGTGGTTGTTTCACTGGGTGTATAGGTTCAAGAGTGCATATGGAAACACCTGTATGGGTGTGTGCGTGTGTGTATGGGAGTGTTGGTGAGGAAATGGATGTCTTAGTGGTACATGTGTGAGTAACTACATATGTTTTAAAGCAGCATATGTGAGTGTTGGAGTATATAAATGACTATATGTGAGAGTGAGTGATTGCAAGAGTATCTGCATGGATGGGTGTGTGTTTCTATGAGTGATTGTTTAAGAGAGTATGTATGTGTTAGTATCTTTATAAATAAGTGTGGTGGTGTGTGTATGACAGTGGAAGCAGGAAATTGCTATGTGATAGTTTCTTTGACTGACCAAGGGTATGAGTATCTCTTTGGGTGAGTGCAGTGTGTGAGTCTCTATATGGGTTTATGAGTGGATAAATCTTTCTATGGTTTAGATATTGACGGTCTATATTTTAGAGTGGGTGTATGAAAGGTTTTATTAGGGTATGAGGGGGTGCATCAGATGATCATGTGGATGATGTCATCAGTGAATTCATCAGTGATGTCATTTGAGATGTCATCAGTGATGTCACTGGGCATGTCGTAATATGTGACATCATCAGCAGTGCATTGCGGGGGCGCAAGTTATAGTTAGGTCTACTAACTATAACATCCACATTTCTATGGTTTTATACAAGTGAAATCTCCAAACTAACTATAACGTTCCTGAAACCTATGGTTTTTTTAGTGAATTTTTAAGGTATTTTAAATGCTTATCTCTAACTATAAAATGCCTGAAACTTATGTTTGTTTCAGTGAATTTCAAAGGCTTTTTAAATACTAATTTCTAACTATGCCTACAAAGATAGGACATGTGAAGAAAGAGAAAGAAAGTGCAAAAAGAAGCAAGAAAAATGCAGAAAGAGGCAACAGAAGTCCAGAAAGACATCCTCGGGGGCCAACTTCCCAAAGTATTACCTCCAGTCAGACCCACACAGCAGCACTGGTAAGTACTCATACCAGGCCACACCCACCTTTCCACCACTCGACAAACGCTCTCCCTGGCATGCTCTTGGATAGGGATTTAAGTCCCCTTCACTGCTGGGAGTCCTTTAGGGGCCAACTAGCCTACCATTTACCTCCAGTAAGCCCCACGCAACAGGATTGGTAAGAGGTAGTCAAAGGACATGCTTCCTTAACCCACCACTCTGCAAACGTGCCCCCTCGTTCATTGTAAGATGGGGGAATAAGTCCACTTGAATCCTGAGGGTCCCTGGGGTCCAACATTCCCAACAGGTACCTCCAGAGCGCCACAGAGCTATGTTGCAGAGAGGTGTAAAAAGAGGCATGGACTGGACCACCTCTCTGAAACGCAGCGCAGTGGCGCTTACTGGAAACACCTGGTGGGCTTGTTGGCCCCCAGGGGACCTTAGGATTGAAAGTGAAATATTAAAAAACAAGTAGGTCAGGGAAAGGAGGAGAGTAAGTAGGCACAATAATATAGCTATTTCCCTCAATGACCATTATGCTTTACCATTAATATTATTCAAAACATTTTATTCATATATACATTTTTAAAGTACACCAGTGAGAACAAAAAACATTTCATTATACTTTTTATTTTCTCAAAACATGTTTTTTTTCTTTTTTTATCTTATTTCATTATTCATGTATATCTTCTCTTTATCACATTATTTCATAAGATTTATATACATAGCATATAAATATTAGACAATTCACAATCATAAATACATTATTGTCCAAATCAGATTGATACAAACATGAAATATAGAAAATTTCAAGACAAGTATATCCAACAAAACACCCCTGGATACAACACAATCTATCATCAATCATTCCATTACAACCATACTCACACCAACTACACTCACACAATATCTGTACACGGTAGAGTTATGTATGACAAAGGAAAGCCTCTGCCAAGAAAACAATTTCAAATCTCAATACAATGCATGAGACTCTGCACTAGGTCTGGTTGAAAGTGAATTAATTCCTCAACTTTAAACGTGCCACAGGGTGTGTTTGCACACATGTAAAGTCATGTCCCGCCCCTCCCTTCACCTCTGTGCAAATGCACCTGTGGCATGTTTTAAGTTAGGAGATAAAGTCCCCTTGAATCCTGAGGGTACCTGGGGTTCAACGAACCCACCAGGTACCTCCAGTAAATGCCACAGAGCTGCGCTGCAGAGAGGTGTCAAATGGGGTGTTACCTGGACCACCTCACTGCAACGCAGCTCTGCGGCACTTACTGGAGGTACCTGGTGGGCTAGTTGGCCCCCAGGGACCCCCAGTATTGAAGGGGAAGCTCTTAAAACTTAAAATGCGCCACAGGGTGGGGTGCGTTTGCCGAGTGTTGCTGAGAGGCGGCGGGGCCTCCAGCACAATCGTGTCTTTTTTTAAGTAGGGGGCTGTGTGGCCCCCTTACTGTCCTATTTGATGGGCCCTAGAGACCCCATCCCCTAGGGCCTGACCCCTAGTTTTTTTTAAATAGAAGGGGGCCATATTCGGCGCCGGGGAAACCATCCCCAGGGGCATGGCAGTGTTTTTTAAATATGTTTGGAGGGGGGCTGCGTGGCCCCCTTCCTCAGGCCACTTATGGCCCGGGGACACCATCCCCTGGGCCTGGACTTTATTTATTTATTTATTTTTTGGGGAGGGGGCCACTTCTAGCCCCGGGGACCCCATCTCCTAGAGCTCACCCTCTCTGTTGGGGACCGTGGGGAGAGCCACCAATTAGCAAGCCCGGGGGGTGGCAGTCCAGGGGCTGCGGGGAGGCCGTGAGCCCCCAAAAATATTTAGTGAAAGCCCCAGGGGTGGCGGTCCTCGTCACTGCGGAGGCCTGCCTGGGCCCCCGCAATTTCAATTTTGCATGCCCCCAGGACATGGCCCACACGGGGGCTAAATAATAACGAAGCGCGGGATCGCACATTTTGTTTTGTTTTTATGTTTGGCCGAAATTCAAGCTGGGTGCGCGAATCTTGCTGATTTTGTTTTTAATGCTCTTTTGGCCCTGGTGGTCCTTATGGGACTCCCTCAGCAAGCCTATGGGGTCAGGGTATTTCTACTGTGCCCACTTTTCTTGTTTTTTACATTTGTTTCCCTGTTTTCTTGTGCCTCGGTTACTGAGGCACAAGATGGCTGCCAACACTTCCTGGTTTGGAGTGTTGACAGCAAATTAGAATAAAGCTTGTGATCGGTAGGGTACGCGGAACCTCCGTGTCTATAAATATTGTAACTTTTATTTTTCGATCTTCTCAGCAACTACTGACTGGATTTACACCATGTAAAAAAATCATGCTTTCTGAAGCAAGCACTACCTTTTTGCCAAATTTAGTGAAATTCCGTTCAGCAGTTCCAGCTGTAGCCGTGTCTAAAGTCCCCTACGGGAAATGCATTTTTTACCTCTTTTCTTAAAATTTCTAATGAACTACTGGATGGATTTGCACCATTTAACAAAAAGAGTTCTTTCTGAAACAAGGGCTACCTTTTGCCAAATTTGGCGTACTTCTGTTCAGCAGTTCGGGCTGTAACTGTGTCTAAAGTTTCCTAGGGGAATTAACATGGAGATAACACGTTTTGGGACCCCCCCTTTTTTCTCGGCCCCCGCTTGCCGAATACCCCGAAACGTTCAAGATAGGAGCTGACCCAAGTGCCCCACAAGTTTTAAAAATTTTACGAAGATTCGTCAACTAGCACCAAAGTTATTGGGAAAAGAAAAATTTCCTATGGAAACTAGGTCCTAACTATAACTATCTACTGCCGACTGCCAGTAGATTATATATATATATATATATATATATATATATATATATATATATATATATATATATATATATATATAAATATATTCACAGAAAAAAAACATAGGTTTCACACCAGTTATAGTTAGGAATTAGCATTTAAAAAACCTATTAAATTCACTGAAAGAAACATAGGTTTCAAACCAGTTATAGTTAGGTGGAAATTTTACTCACCAACCCATGCAGCCACTTATACACAAAGTGAGACACAGATACAGATATTTAAATATTTAAACATTACTCGCTAATATCTGTATTCACTAGGATACATTTAATAAGTCAGTTAACCAATCAATTTTATACAAAAAAAGCATCCATTTAGACATTTATTTACCCATTTATTCTTCCATCAACCTTTAGATATACATATATAAAAAATATTTATTTTTCAGAAAGATACACATTCACTGGATGATGTCATCAGTGATGTCATTTGAGATGTCATCAGTGATGTCATGAGTGATGTCACTGACCATGTCATGAGTGATGTAATATGTGACGTCATCAGCAGTGCATTGCACGCGCAAGTTATAGTGAGTCTAACTAACTATAACGTGGGAATTTCAATGGTTTTATGCAAGTAAAATTTCCACCTAACTATAACTGGTGTGAAACCTATGTTTTTTTCAGTGAATATATATATATATTTTTTCTTTACTGTTTTACTGAAAAAACAAGGTTACAGATATTTTATAGATATGAAATAGAACTTTTTTTAAACTTGGTCCCTAAGAGAACTGTCCCTCATGAGCTCACAATAGTTTACTAAGGTTTTCACATATTACAAAAAAAATGGACAGCTACTGGTGGTTCTACAGACCACACTTCCTTTATAATGTGCCAAAGTTGTGAAGAGGTGTAGAACAAATCATTTGGATGCATGGAGCACAGCAGCAGAGAATACATCTGTGTACACATGAGATAAACAAGATACCAAAGCACTCCCAATCACTATTGAAAAGAACTCTTTTCGGCCTTCATATTATTTTAGCATTGGTTAGTACATTCACAATTGAAGATAGGAGCCAAGTGGTTTGTTGAGAGTCGCTTGTATTGGAATCAGGAAATGACAGCTGACATGTGTCTTCAAGTCTAGCTCAGCAACCAAGTAGTACCAGGAAGTGTAGTACTCAACGAAGGTCAAGATATTTCTTTGGATCTATGTAGTTAAATTTGTGACATAAAAAATGATTTGTAATTTTCTAGTGTTAAATACGGCAAGTAGTCCAAATGTTCTTTTTATATTAAAAAGTAGGTGTCCTGATCTAGGCTTAAAGAAGACACTGCGTGACGGAGCATTTGTCTGCTGTCTTTTCCTGATTCCAATACAAAGGACTCTCCTGTCTTCAATTGTAGGCTGAATATACTAAACAATGCTAAAATAATACAAAGATTGAAAAGAGTTCTTTTTAAAAGCTACCCTTTTCTACAGCGCCTTGTACTGCCTTGTACTGCAGCCCAGCAAAACAGCTACGGCACAAGTCACAGTGGAAAAAGCAGTTTGTTTACATCCATGCCTGTGTGCCAGGCACCATGTGGTGCCTGGCACACGGTTCATGGATGTTTGGGAGACACTACATCTGCCCTCCAGGCCACTTAGCAGTGACCTAGAGGGGATGAGAGACCTGCTTGGGGCCCCCAAAGTCCCTTTCCCTCTACCTCTTCATTGCAGTGGGACCGCCATGAAAATACTGTCAGAAAGGGATATCCTAATCCCTACGGTGACGCCAGTGAGGGCACTGCCCCATTGTAGAGTTACAAACTGGACCACTGGCCTGATGGGATCGTTGATCCTGACAGAGGCAGTGGTCCTACCCCGACCCCTTCCCTCTGACTGTTGGTATTGTAATCCAATGGTCAGACCTATTCCCAGGATGACGGATAGACAGCCAACGACAGGCTGTCGGAGGCGGTCTGGCAAACATCAGGATGACCCCCTAAGTCAAGATTAACAGGTGTAACATATCTTTTTTGAGAGATTCTATACCAATTCAAAAAAGCACCATTCGCTCTTCCCCTGCTAGAGGGAATGGCCGAGGATGAATACAAGAGAGATCGCCAATAGCCTACATTTCCTTGAACAATACAGTGTTCAATGATTAAAAAACAACAGCCAGTGATCCAGGTCAATTTTAAAGGAAATACCTGCAATGTTCCAAAAGACTACAATTAAGGTGGTAATGTTACCAAAAGGAAATTGCACATACATTTATAAATTGCAATTTATCATAGGGCTAAAAGTTATAGGAATTGTGGCTGTAAAACTAGACGATGAATACATCTGATCAAGGCCCTCTGGTGGAAGAAAATGGTTCTTTATGGGCATGCTATTACCTAGTGTACGAACAGACAAGGAATCAGAAGAGACTAGTTCAGACTGAGGGTCTGTACAGATTGTGAGGGTCTGTAAAAAACCGAGATGTAAACAACTAATAAAAACAGAGCACAATTTGGGGATTCACATGGGTGGATGCAATGCCTCCTGCTAAGACGTTAGGCCCCACAGAAATATAATAAACTCATCCTGAAGTAATTTTCAGACCAGACAACGGGACTCATACGGAAGCGTCTGCATGTTTGGAGAAGTGTGGCTCACTGGTTAGAGCAGGCAGACCCTGAAGCAGAGGTCAGACCCGGCACCAGGGTTCAATTCCGATGCAACAGGGTCTTGAGCTCAAATGTCCATGGACTCGATAATTCTCGCTTCGGTGCCTGACCTAATCATGGGTTCACACTCTGTAACTCTGGGCATTAAGCTTGCCTAATCTCCACAACGGCCCCCTTGCGGCGGGATGCCTGGCTTTCACCTTGGGGATGCCCTGCAGGGGCTATCTCACAGGGAAAAACCAGGACGGGTTCCCAAGGCAAGCGCGGAGATACCCCTTCGGGGGTCGATTCTGGCGCTATATAAGAAATATAATAATAATAATTGTTAGACGGACCGGGAGGGTCGGCCGAGGATAAGGGGAGAGGTTTCCGGGGAGAGCCGTCTCCAGCGATCGTACAGACAAGTAACTTCCCCCCCACAGACGTACACCACACCAGGATAAGGTTCAACGATACTTTATAAGCAATTCTTCAAGTACGGTAAAATGATACAAGGAGGTCTGGACTCAGGGGTCCCCTCGATTCTGGTCTCTGGATTGGGAAAAGGGTAGCGGGACAGTCTTGTTACCAATAGATGAAATAGCTCTCAATCCTCGAGCTCGGCGTTCTAGATGGTCGGGCCGCGGCGAAGCCAGCAGGTCCCGAGATGGATGACGGAAGCGACGGTCCGCGGTGGAGCCAGCAGGTCCCGATGAAGATGGTAGTTACAAACGGTCCGCGGCCACGCCAGCAGGTCCCGACGACGATGAAGGTTTACGAAGGTTGCGGCAGCGCCAGCAGGCAGGACGATAGTTCGCAAGGCAGAGCTACGGCAGCGCCAGTAGTCCGTCAAGGATGAGTTCTTCTCTGCATCTCTCGACTCCAGGATACAACTGCCTTCCTGCTCTGGAGCTGCCTCAGTTATAGGGCTGGTGCCCTTTGATGTCCGGACCCTCGCACTTGTAGGTCGGGGGGTCCGGGATGAGGGAGTCCAGACACCCAGCAGGGGGGTGGAGCCAGCGCCCGGGGAGGTTGTGGGCGAGCGGTACCTGGCGGGGGAGAGCCATCGACACCTCTTTCTCCCATTGACCTGCCAAGTAGTCCGCTCACCTCCTGGGTGGATGGTGGTGCCGGGATGTCTGAGGCCTGGCCAGGCCCAGGGTTAGGGTCGATCGGAGGCCACGCGGCCTCGTGGTGTAGTGTCCAAGATGGCGCCCAGGTTGGGCGCGCGGGCCAGTAGTGGATCGGGCCCACGAGGTCGATATGTTCAGAGGCAGGGGTCCCGGAGGGGACGGAAAACGTGAAGTGGTGGTGTGTGACACTTGAGGGACCGGGCTCGGGCCTGGTCGGGCAGAGGGGGAGCGGCCCTTCATGTGGCCTGTCCAACATGCGTCCCCCCCAGCTGAAGGCGGGGAGAGTCACCCATCCTCTTGGGGACTCTCCTCGTCGAGGCGGAAAAAGCGTGACAGGCCATCCGCGTTGGCGTGATCTGGCCCAGGCCGATGTTCCACAGTGAAGTCCATCCCTTGTAGGGAGATGGACCAACGTAGTAGTTTTGGGTTCCCCCCCCGCATCTGCATCAGCCACTGCAGGGGTCGATGGTCGGTCTTTACCCGGAAGTGTGTGCCAAAGAGATAGGGCCGGAGCTTTTTGAGGGCCCATACCACGGCGAAGGCCTCCCTCTCGATGGTGCTCCAGCGTTGTTCTCGAGGTAGGAGTCGCCTGCTGATGAAGGCCACTGGCTGATCAAGGCCTTCGGGGTTCAATTGAGACAGGACCGCCCCAATGCCGTGGTCGGAGGCATCCGTCTGGACGACGAATTCCCGGCTGTAGTCGGGGGCCTGGAGCACAGGGGCGGAGCACATGGCGGCCTTCAGTTGTTCGAAGGCTGTTTGACAATCTGGGGTCCAGTTGACCTTCTTTGGTTGATTTTTGGACGTGAGTTCTGTGAGGGGCCCCACTATGGTACCATAGTCCTTCACGAACCGTCGGTAATAGCCCGTGAGTCCCAGAAAGGCGCGTACCTCGGTCTGGGTGATGGGGGGCTGCCAGGACTGGATGGCGGCAATCTTGAGCTGTAGAGGGGCCACCAGGCTGCTTCCCACCTGGTGTCCGAGGTAGGTTACGGACCCCTGACCAATTTGGCATTTGCTGGCCTTGATCGTGAGGCCAGCTCGCTGAAGGGCCTGTAGCACCGCTCGGAGGTGGTGGAGGTGGTCGGACCAATCCTGGCTGTATACAGCGATGTCGTCTAGGTAGGCGGCGCTGAATCCTTCGAGCCCGGCCAAGACCTGATTGACGAGTCGCTGAAACGTTGCTGGGGCATTCTTCATGCCGAAGGGCATGACCTTGAAATGATAATGGCCGTCAGGAGTGGAAAATGCAGATCGTTCTTGGGCCCGGGGTGTGAGGCCGATCTGCCAGTAGCCCGCCGTCAGGTCGAAAATGCTGAGGTAGCGGGCAGCTCCCATGCGGTCGATTAGCTCGTCTGCCCGGGGGATGGGGTGTGCGTCCGTTCTGGTGACCGCATTCAAGCCCCGGTAGTCGACGCAGAACCGGAGTTCCGGTGTGGTGCCGGGAGTGGCTGCTTTGGGGACCAGTACTACTGGGCTGGCCCAGGGGCTGTCTGAGGGCTCAATGACCCCGAGCGTGAGCATTTTGGTTACTTCTTCCTGGATGCAGGCCCGTACCCGATCTGGTACGCGGTAGGCCCGGTGGCGGATAGGGGGGCTGTCCCCCGTGTCCACGTCGTGCACACACCAGGAAGTGACACCTGGGGTGAGGGAAAACAGGCTGGCGAACTGCAACAGAAGGTCTCGACATTCTTGGCGTTGTTCCAGGGTGAGGGCCTCCGAGAGTCGGACCCCGTCCACGGAGCCGTCTTTCTCCCGAGTCCTTAGGAGGTCAGGGAGGGGTTCGGAGTCTTCTTCGGCTCCATTGTCTGTGGCCATCAGGAGGCTGAGTTCTGAACGCACGAAATGGGGTTTCAGCCTATTAGCGTGGAGGACCCGGAGGGGGTTCCGTGAAGATTCCATGTCGATGAGATAGGTGACAGGACCCTTGCGCTCGACTACTTTGAAGGGCCCCGTCCACTTGTCTTGCAGGGCGCAGGGTTCGGTGGGGGACATCACCCATACTTGTTGTCCGGGTTCAAATTCGATGGAGGAGGCATTTTGGTCATACCACTTTTTCATGTCCTCTTGACTGGCCTCCAAGTTTGCTTTTGCCAGCTCTCTGAACCGTCGGGTCTGGTTGCGGAGGGTTAGGAGGTATTTGAAGACATCTGGAGGGTTCTTTAGAGGGGGCATCTCCCAGCCTTCCTTGACTAGACTGAGCGGCCCCCGTACGGGGTGTCCATACAATAATTCAAACGGGCTGAAGCCGAGGGACTTCTGGGGGACCTCTCGATATGCGAAGAGGAGGCACGGCAGCAGCACATCCCACTGGCGACGGAGGGGCTCTTCCAACCCCCCAATCATCCCTTTGAGCGTGCGGTTGAACCGCTCAACGAGTCCGTTTCCTTGAGGGTGATAGGGGGTCGTGAATCGGTAGGTGACCCCACACTGTTGCCAGAGGGACTTCATATATTTGGAAATAAAGTTCGTGCCTCTGTCGCTGACGACTTCTCGGGGGAAGCCCACACGGGAGAAGATCCCCATCAGGGCCCGGCCGACTACCGGGGCTGTCACAGTTCGCAGGGGAACAGCCTCGGGGCAGCGGGTGGCGTGGTCCACCAGTACCAGGATGAACCGATGTCCTTGTTTTGTACGGGGGTCCAGGGGCCCCACAATGTCTATCCCGACCCTCTCGAACGGGGTGGTGACCACTGGAAATGGTTGCAGGGGGGCTTTTAGTTTGCGGCCGCTCTTTCCACTGGCTTGGCACGTGGGGCAAGATCGGCAATGCTGGAGTACATCATTCCTCATTTTAGGCCAGAAGAAGTGGGTCACTAGGCGGCTGTAAGTTTTATCCTGACCCAGGTGTCCAGCCAGGGGGACATCGTGGGCCAGATTTAGCAAGAAGTCTCTAAAACGGAGGGGCACCACTAGCACTCGGCTGGCCCCCAACTCCGCGATCCTTTGTTCACTGTATAGCAGATCATTGTCCCAATAGATCCAATGTGTTCCGGAGGTATCCCCTGCGCTCTGGGCGAGGGCTTGTTGGCGGAGTCCCTCGAGGGAGGGACAGGTCTTCTGCTCTTGGCGAAACTGCTCCTGTGTGGGCCCCCCCTCTTGATGCCACTGGTCGAGGCCAGCGAGGTCCGGAGGTTGAGCTGGTTCTGGGGGGACGGCACGGTCGGTGTCTTCGACTGGAGCGACCGGGGGAGGAGGCGCCGGCCATTCGGGTTCCTCGGGTCGGGGATTGGCACGGGCGGCCATGGACCGGGTGGTGACGCACGCCCAGTCCGGGATGCCTAACATCCCCAGGTGTTCTCTTCGTTCTACGGCTGCCCACGGAGAGCTTTCAAGGTCATTTCCCAGGAGGCAGTCTACGGGGGCATCATCTCGGACCGTCACCTTCAACATGCCGGAGACCCCTCCCTATTCGAAAGGGACGCAGGCCATCCGACACAGACTCTCCGAGTTATCGGCTGAACGGACAGGGCAGAGAATGTTTGGTAGGAACTGTTCTGGGGTCACCAGGTGACAGCGGACGGCTGTTACACTGGCCCCGGTGTCACGGAGGGCTTCGGCCTGGCGTCCATTGATGCTCACCCATTGGCTGTACTTCCGGGTGTTAGCGGGTAGGGGGACCCGCGGGACCATGTCTTTCCCCCCTAAGCATGCTAGAGCCATGGCGGCTGGCTCCCATTCTTGATGCTCTTGCTCATATTCTTCCTGCTCCTCGGAGATCTGTTCTTCCCCCAGGGCAGCAGCAGCCACCTGGCGGGGTCTTGGGCTCTGGTACTGTGGGCAATTTGGGTCGTTTGCATAGTGGCCGACTCGTTGGCATCGGTGACACGTGACATTGGCTCTGTATCCCGGTCGTGCCGGGGTGCTGCCCCGGTTGGCCGGGGGGGGTGGTGCTGGTAGCGGGGGCGGCCGGAGCGTTGTCTCTTCCTCGTCCTTGGCCCCCTCCTCCTCCTCGGGGACGGTGCTGACCGTGGTTGTTCCGGTTCTGTTCATAGGATCCATTTCGGCCCACTCTGGTGATTTCCCATCGGTCAGCCTCGGCTGCGAGCTGCCGTGGATCAGTCAATTTGCTGTCGAGGAGGTGCTGCCGGAGCTCAATGAAGCAATTGTTTGATAGATGCTCCCACACCATGAGATTGAAGAGTTGTTCGTAAGTTGTGACATTGCTTCCTTTGATCCAGCCCTCGAAGGCTCGGCTAAAATAGTTCACGTAGTCCACCCAAGTTGTACCCGGGATGCGGGTGCAGTCTCGGAACCTCTGACGGTACATCTTGGGTGTGAGCCCATAGCGGGTGAGGAGGGCAGCTTTCATGTGGTCATAGGAGGTCATCAGATGGTCCGGGAGCTGTAGCAGGGCATCGCGGCCCTCATTGAGGAATCTCCCCCATAGACCGGCTCCCCAGTCGCTTCGATCGATCCGGTGGGCGGTCATAGCGATTTCGTAGGCCTTGAACCATTGCTGGATGTCGTCCTCTCGGAAGTATTCTCGAACGACATCCTTGGGGATGTGTACCTTCTTATCTGTTGTCCCTGGGGTGCGGGGTTGCTCGGGCACCCCTAATTCTTTGTTCTGCTTGCGTAAGTCTATCTCAGCTAATTTGCGCTTGTGTTCATATGCCAGTCTTTTTTCCTCAAGCTCCCTTTGTCTCTGTTTTTCCTCTCTTTCTTCTCGGAGACGCAGATGCTCTAAGCTCAGTTTTTGTTCGGCCAACTTAAGTTCACCATCCATTTTGAGCCGGGCCATTTCTAGTTCATGTAGTCGTGTTCTTTCTCGTTCCTGGATCTCGTCTTGCGAGAGACCCGTTCTTCGCTCCTCGGGGGCCGTGGTGTCTTTTTCTACTGCTGCGATATTTTGGTCGGGGGGTCTGACAGCCCCGGTTTCTGCCCAGGACTCTAGGGCATGCTTGAAATCGTCTTTGGTACTTAGACCGGTGGTAGCGATACCTAGTTCGATGCAGAATTGTTTTAATTCACGATGGCTGTATTCTTCCAATTTCTCCATCTGAAATTTCTCGGTGGATCCGCTTTCTTTGGTTGTCATCGTGATTTCGTCGTGGGGTGAGCTACTCTCTGTACGATTATGCGGTGATTCGGATCGCGCCGCTGGCCACCAATGTTAGACGGACCGGGAGGGTCGGCCGAGGATAAGGGGAGAGGTCTCCGGGGAGAGCCGTCTCCAGCGATCGTACAGACAAGTAACTTCCCCCCCACAGACGTACACCACACCAGGATAAGGTTCAACGATACTTTATAAGCAATTCTTCAAGTACGGTAAAATGATACAAGGAGGTCTGGACTCAGGGGTCCTCTCGATTCTGGTCTCTGGATTGGGAAAAGGGTAGCGGGACAGTCTTGTTACCAATAGATGAAATAGCTCTCAATCCTCGAGCTCGGCGTTCTAGATGGTCGGGCCGCGGCGGAGCCAGCAGGTCCCGAGATGGATGACGGAAGCGACGGTCCGCGGCGGAGCCAGCAGGTCCCGATGAAGATGGTAGTTACAAACGGTCCGCGGCCACGCCAGCAGGTCCCGACGACGATGAAGGTTTACGAAGGTTGCGGCAGCGCCAGCAGGCAGGACGATAGTTCGCAAGGCAGAGCTACGGCAGCGCCAGTAGTCCGTCAAGGATGAGTTCTTCTCTGCGTCTCTCGACTCCAGGATACAACTGCCTTCCTGCTCTGGAGCTGCCTCAGTTATAGGGCTGGTGCCCTTTGATGTCCGGACCCTCGCACTTGGAGGTCGGGGGGTCCGGGATGAGGGAGTCCAGACACCCAGCAGGGGGGTGGAGCCAGCGCCCGGGGAGGTTGTGGGCGAGCGGTACCTGGTGGGGGAGAGCCATCGACACCTCTTTCTCCCATTGACCTGCCAAGTAGTCCGCTCACCTCCTGGGTGGATGGTGGTGCCGGGATGTCTGAGGCCTGGCCAGGCCCAGGGTTAGGGTCGATCGGAGGCCACGCGGCCTCGTGGTGTAGTGTCCAAGATGGCGCCCAGGTTGGGCGCGCGGGCCAGTAGTGGATCGGGCCCACGAGGTCGATATGTTCAGAGGCAGGGGTCCCGGAGGGGACGGAAAACGTGAAGTGGTGGTGTGTGACACTTGAGGGACCGGGCTCGGGCCTGGTCGGGCAGAGGGGGAGCGGCCCTTCATGTGGCCTGTCCAACAATAATAATAATGTTGTCTGCTTTCATTCTGAGCAGCGACTGCAGGGGAGGGTGTTTTTTAACTTTAATACGCAGATGAGCCCAAAATAAACGCCAAAGTTAAGAGGCCATCAATCCTCTGTTTGTTTGAGTCTCTAGTCTGAGAGCTATCTGGAATCTCACACCTAGATGAAAATGCAATAGAGGGGAAACAAAGGCAAACCGCTTGCTATCACTTTACAGGAGGTACTTACGAGAGTTTTTTTTTTTTACAATGTTTAGTCCCGGTACATAAGACATATGCGTGCAATGTAAGAATGTCATATGTGTCTCAGTTTGGCGCCCAACTCGGGGCGGTATCAAGCGGTGTCGGTCCAAGCCAGATGTTCGTGAGGAGCTTCGTGTGAAAATTCCAGAGGACGGCCAGCCACTTCAGCGACCCCTGTATGTCGACGTGGTTCCGAAGGTCTTTGCTGCGAGGTTCCCCGCGTCCCGACGGCTACGAAGGACTGCTGCCCTGCCTATCGCCCTGTTTTGGACCCAGTGATGCTTGGTAGAGCGAAACGATAGACGAGTCTTCTAGAGACGTCATCGATCATCAATACTTCAGTTAAGTATAAGTGGAGCGTCTCCCAGTCCTTACTTTTGTTCTTAGTTTTGGTATCCTCGAGATACATTTTGTTTGGAACTTGCAAGCGTCAAAACCAAGGGATTCGTGTATTCACGAGACTATCGTAATCGATAATCCTTTGAAGTTTGAAGCTAGACTAGTGAGCGAAGATGCCTGGTTTTAGCAGACTTGGAAACTTGTTTGTCTTGGTTGTAGTAAGGACTCCCAATTAGAGGATTCGTGTCCGGTTCCTCCGATTGGAACTCCAACATATGAGATTTATGTGAAGCACGGAGTAGGCCCCGTCACATACAATGACGTGTGGATAGAATACACCAGAAAAGATGGTGTTTTAAAATGGCCCCAATATGGTAGCTTTGATACAGAGATTTTAGATAACCTAGAGGTGAAACTGTTCAAGAAGAAAGCCCGGCCGGCGATGTTTGACTCTTTTTCGCCTATGGCCACAAGGAAGCCAAACAGAAAGAAATGAAATTAGCAAAGAAGAATAAAAGAGGTATGTCAATGGTACAAGCTGCCGTTGCATACAGGGATAATGAGGAAGAACAAGAGAGTGAACAAATGCTTAGAAGTAAGAAGCTAGCAGTAGATAAATGCTACCCAGTGTTGCCACGTAGAGGACAAGGATCAACAGAGAAAATTGATAGCGATCGTCTAATGTCCCACTTGTTGAGTTCACCACCCCCCTATGCACAAGATGCTACTGCACCCCCGCGACGCTTTGTTATACCGCGCCCCGGCGCACGAATACCAGTTCTTACTCAAGCACCAGCTCCTCTTCAGCTGGTTTCTACTCCTCCGGCGCAGCCCTCTCAAGGGCCGCCGCCTTCGCTACATACTCCATTTACTTTTTGTGCGACTTTGCCTACTGCTCCAATTGCTTATCCTGATCCTCTTTCTGCTGCTGCCTCGACTTCTACTTTACATCAGCCTGTCTTTTCTGGCACATATGCCGTTCCGCAAGCTTCTCCTTCTGTTCGACAGAGAGTGGCAAGTACTGTCACTGGTCTTTTCTCACCTTTCTTTGGGTCGCTTAAGACGACCCCTAATACAGAACGAAGACAGTTGCGGAGTCAACTGCCTGACTATTAAGAGAGAGAAGTACTGAATGAGTTAGCACGTAATTGGGTTACCAATACTGCAAAGTATGACACTCAGTCCGTTATGGAAGTCTTCAGTCAGTGGGAAGCATCTACACAGAGATATGTATTTGAACAGATGTGTGTATATCTCTGTGAAGATTTGAAGGGAAATGATCCAGAGTGCAACATGAATAAATTATTCCGTATGCGATTCAAGTTTGGGGAAGGCATGATTGTGGGTGCCGATGTTGAACAAGCAATCAACATGTTATTGTCATATCGGAGTAAGGGAAGCAATTCCCGATTACTGTCTGAGTATGACTTGCCAGGTAGGAAAAAGGCGCGACAGTATCCCATGAGAGAGGTTCCTCCAGTTTGGAGGGAAGGTGATGCGAATGCGAATCCATGAATTCCGCCTCATTTCCAGCGTGTATGGGTACATGTTGCCTGGAACAGATCTGAAGTTTTAGCCCTAAAGCAGACATTGCCTGATCCTCGCAAGAATCCTGCAGGGTATTATAAGGAGTTGTCACAGACTGCCAGTTCATGTATCATGAATCTAGCAGATATAGACATGTTGTTTGGAAATGTTATTTCACAGCCTTTATGGGGAAAGATCCGTCATGCAGATCATGACCAGGAATTAGGTGATACATGGGCTAATATTGCTACTGCTTATGCCAGACAAGTAGGTGGCTCCAAGCCCGAGCCTTTATTTGCAAAACTTCCTGGTAGAATTATCACGTATATGAAGACTTTAATGCCTGAATTGTGTGTGATTTGGGACAAGTTATCTGCGTGCAAGCAGAAGAAAGATGAGAATGTGTCTGACTTTTTCACGAGGTTTGAAGAGACTATCGTCGATCATAGTGGTCAGGATATGGCTACCGAGGGTGGCCAAAGATTGTTTGTTGACAAGTTTGTACATAATTTGCTTCCTGAATTATGTAATAAATTGAAAGATTCAGAGAGTGCTTGGGCTGTTTCCACGTCAGCGCAGATTTTAGCCACAGCCCAGTACTACGAAAATAGGCGCAAAGACGAGCTAGAGAAGGCAGACAAAAAGACTAAAGATTTGAAAACTAAAGTCCTTCTCCAGCAAGCCTATCCGCCTCGTACTGCTAATCAGCACAATTATCAGCAACCTCAGCAGTATTTGAGAAACTCGCAAAGAAATGAGTCCTCTCAGCAGCGTCTACCCTATGGTCCGAATCAGTGTGCGTATTGCAAAGAAGAGGGTCATTTCAAGAATAATTGTCCAGCTTTACTGCGACGTTTGAATGGTGTTTCTAGTACAAGAGGTAGAGTTGTTCAACAGGCTCCCAGAGGTAGGGGCCGTGGAAATGTCCCCCAGAATGCTCGTTCTTTTCCACCTCAGAATTCTATGAACAGCTTTGATCAGCAGAATAATGCGTCTTCTAAGACAGCTCAGTACTAGGCTGATGACCACTATGCAGAGAACGAGAATGAGGGTAATGATTGCTAGGACAGCCATGGACAAAGAGAGGGAGTTGTTTCAGTTCCAGTAGATCAGAATGGACCCTATGTTGAGGTGATTACATCAGGTGTGGCAGAACCTTTTCTGCTGGATACTGGCGCTACAAAGAGTTCTATTATGCACTCAAAACTTCCTGGCGCACCTTTGTCTGGCGAAATGAACATTTCAGTGGTGCCCCGGTTAGGAACCCGATCTCTAGTCCTATGCCCCTTTCTGTTGGGCCATGTGAATTAGAAGCACCCCTCATTCTTACAACAGGTTGTGGTGAAAACTTGTTAGGATTGGATCTGTTAAAGAGATTATATGCGACTTTGTACTGTTCTCCTTCGGGAGTACAACTTACCCTAGGTAAGAAAGTGGTTTCACCAATGTATTTGTCAAGGGAAAATATTCCAACAGAATTGTCTTGTCTTCCGGATGTACTTTGGGCTACTGGTTCTAATGATGTGGGTCTTTTGGAAACAGCGCCATATGTCATAACATTGAAAGCCAATGTTAGGTTGCCACGTATTCCCCAATACAAGATCTCTAGCGAAGGTGAAAAGGCGTTGTTAGCGATCATTTATGATCTGATTGAGAAAGATGTCATTGAAGAGACAACGGGTAACGTTTGTAACAGTCCTGTTCTGCCGGTTTTAAAATGTACTGATCCGTCTCAGCCACCTGTGTACAGATTCGTGATCGATCTTAGAGAAGTGAACAAGATTGTTGTGCCACAGTTTCCAGTTGTTCCTGATATAACTGCCTTATTGACTATGGTTCCAGCTTCAGCCACTTGGTTCTCGGTGATTGACTTGAAGAATGCTTTCTTCAGCATCCCGATTGCAGAGGAGAGCAGAGATATTTTTGGCTTCAATTTAGGAGGTCGAAGCTTCCGCTTCAAACGCGCTCCTCAGGGCTACTGTGAAAGTCCATCCATATTCAGTCAGGTCCTGAAATCACAACTTGACACGATTGTTTTACCTGATGGTGCGGCTTTTATTCAGTACGTGGACGATTTGCTCCTCGCTGCAGATACTGAGAAGATTTGCAAGCAAGCCACTTTGTCATTGTTGCGTCGTTTATGTGACATGAAGCACAAACTCTCTCTTTCGAAATTGCAATTTTGTCGACAAGAAGTGACCTACTTAGGCCACATCTTATCGAAGGAGGGAAGGAGACTGACCCCAGAGAGAATACAGGCAATTGCAAATTTGAGTGTCCCAAGGACACAGAGAGAAGTGCGTGCTTTCTTGGGCATTACATCATATTGCAGACAATGGATACCAAATTTCTCATTGGTGGCCAAACCTTTGGTGGCATTAACTTGCAAGGATACACCGAAACCCATTCCATGGTCTGAAGAATGTCAGAAGAGTTTTCACGAATTACGTGATGCATTGTGTTCGGCTCCTGTGTTGGGTAACCCTGACTACAGTAAGCCGTTTACATTATATGTGCACGAGAAGGAAGGTGGCGCATTATCAGTCTTGACACAATGTTTTGGGGACAAACAGCGCCCATGCGCGTACTTTTCAGCAACTTTAGATCCCGTAGCTAAGGCATTACCAAGTTGCTTGAGGGCCACTGCGGCAGCAGCTGTCTGTATTCGACAGTCTGCTGGGTTAGTAATGAATAATACACTGATCGTTATGGTCCCACATGCAGTAGACATTTTGATAAACAGAACAAGGACACAGCACTTAACTAGTGCTCGACTGTCAAGTTATGAGCTGACACTGTTAGCGAGTCACATACACAAAAAGAGGTGTGATACACTCAACCCAGCCATGTTATTGCCCATTCCAGCAGAGACAGATGAGGTCGAACGACATGACTGCTGTTTTAGGACAGAAGAAGAGAAAAAAGGGAGAGTAGACTTACAGGACACTCCTCTTCCTGAATGTAATGATGCTTTATGGGTTGATGGTTCATGTTTCAAGTTGCCGAATGGTGATACGACTGCAGCATATGCTGTGACAACGTTGCACACGATTGTAGAAACTGCACGTGTCCCACACAATTCTGCGCAAGCAGCAGAGTTAATTGCACTTACAAGAGCATGTGTGTTGACAAAAGGAAAATGAGTGAATGTGTACACAGACAGCCAATACGCCTTTGGCGTGGCTCACAGTTTTGGGCGATTGTGGCGTGAACGTGGGTTCCTGACATCGCATGGCACAAAAATCCAACATGGTCAGTTAGTTAACGAGCTTATCGAGTCACTGACCTTGCCACTACAAGTTGCGATAGTGAAATGCAGTGCACACAAAAAGATTCAAGATGATGTTGGTCGTGGGAATGCATTTGCAGATGAAGCTGCAAAAGAGACTGCAAGGAATGTGATGAGTCGAATGTATGTTGCAGGTCCCGCGATATGGATTGGTGATGTGGGTATGTATGAAGACACAACTGAGAGTGTGAAGTCTATACAATCCAAGGCCACTGAGAAAGAGGTGAATGAATGGAGAGAAAGCAAGGGTAGGTTGGATGCGAATGGTTGTTGGGTCTAATTATCAGAGCATCACAGATGGCTTTTACCCGACGCGTATGTGCTTGCAGTAGTGACGATGGCTCATGGAATGGCTCACATCAGTGTGAAAGGGATCTGTAAGTTGTTGGCCCCAGTATGGCAGAATAGTGGCATCCCAAAATGTGCAGAGAATGTGGTCAAGAACTGTATGGTATGTCTGAAGTACAATCCTGGTAAGGGAACTCCAACTCCAGCTGGTCATTTTGCGCCTCCAACATATCCGTTCAAGGTTTTGCAGCTAGATTTCATCCACATGGAGAGGTGCAACAATCTGAAATACGTACTCGTTGTTGTTTGTGCCTTTTCCAGATGGGTTCAAGCGTATCCCCTTAAGCACAATACTGCCTTGTCCACAGCCAAAGCCCAGGTTAAAGAATTCTTCCCCAGGTTCGGAATGCCTCGAGTGGTCTGGAGTGATAATGGGAGTGAATTCGTGGGACGAGTGATGAAGAGAGTGTGTGAGAGTCTAGGCATACACCAGAAGTTCCACGCTGCAAATCACCCCCAATCAGCTGGACTAGTAGAGTGCTACAACGGCACGTTGAAGTTGAAACTGGCTAAGATTCAAGCAAGCACAGGTCTTAAATGGCCTGACGCCCTGCCTTTGGCACTCCTATCCACCAGATTGACTGTCCATTCTAGAATGGGACTTAGTCCCCACGAAATCGTGTTCGGCCGCCCGGCCAACATATGGGGAGTGCCAAGGCCCAAAAAGCTCAGTGAGATAGAGCATCCTGTACTGCTTGACTATTTGCACGAATTGACAACTAAATTGCGTGTTTTACACCAACAGGTCCACAGTTCCTCTCCGCCAGCGTCTGATGATCCAGGACACACAATTAAACCTGGCACCTGGGTCCTGGTGCGAAACTTCCAGCGAACCAAGAACAAGCAGCCTCGCTGATCCGGACCCTTCCAAGTTTTACTGGCTACCTGCTCTGCAGTACGTGTCCACGGCAAGAAGAACTGGGTGCACGGCACCCATTGTAAAAGGGTCCTGTTACCCCTCCCTTATGACCAGTGGGTCCAGGAGGGAATTGCTGACTCTGAGACCGAGACTGTGCCCCGCTTCTTACCCTTCAGTGATGCACGTTTGAAAGGAACCGCTACAGAAAAGGAGAGTGATAATATTCTGCAAGGATTTGTGCCACCATCAATGCAGTTGGACACTACAGAACCTGAAATCTTGTTTGAAGACCACACCATACCAGGAAAACAACAATATAATCTGAGGCCAAGAAAAATGAACTAATAAAAATAAACTAATAAAGTCTTCTTTCCCCCAAGAACTATTTTTGATTGTGCAGCTCTCTCATCCAGGAAACTTGCTCATTTTTGATTTTCGAACCGCCATCCGGTTCTGCTGCTAGGGTCGCGGTTGCCACAGTCTTTGGAGTGCAGCTGGAGACGGTTAGGTCGACAGTTCTGGTTGGTCTAAGGGAATTACCCTGGACTGAACAGAAGCACTCCTTAGCAGAATCAATCTCCCACACGGGTAGCAACTTAGAGGATGGAGTTTCAGCGAACTTTGAAAAGACAGTATGCACTGTGATGGCAAGAAACAATTTTTAATAATATGCATTCTAATGTTGTGTAGCATAATGATGTTTTTGGTGGGCTATGCTCTGTTCACCTTTCGAGTTACATTTGTACAGAACACTACTACTGTTTCTCCGCATTCCTTTCACCCTCTACCTGAACACGAGTCTGCCAGAAGATTAGAATTTGTAAATAACTCATTCGTCCAGCTCCTACACCAGCACCAGTCTGTAATGAACACCACGAATTGCTGGGTATGTGGCCTCATGCCACACACGACAGACAAGGGTATACCGTATTTTGTCCTGCCATTTGGCTACCATGGTTCTCTGTGGGCATTTCGAGCAATGTTCCTGTTTGCCCTCGAACCATATGTCCCGAGGAAAAACTCAAGCAACAAGGCACTAGTGGCGGGAATTAGAAATATGAGTAGGGATGTCGACACGTATAAAACGATTCTCAGAGATGAATTGACGCCTTACAGCAGATGGAATATAACCCAATATGGAATTTCCTTGACTGAGAGTCAGAAATCAAAGAAATCCTCCCCAATCTGGATATTACCCCACCAAGGTCACCTATGTCTGCAGGGAAATGGCAAAAACCCTGGAGCTCAGTTAGGGAAGAGTGTCTTTACTGAGACTTACGTTTTCTCGTCCCAGACCTCTCCTTCATTCCTAGCAGCTAAGGGTACCTACTTCGTCTGCCACGATAGAGCATATACATTACATGGTTGCCCCCTGACTTCTTGGGCACATGTTTTATCTCGTTTCTGCTGCCACCCACCTACACGGCCGAGGCAGATTACCATCGGACAAGGACAGTTAGGGGTGTTGTGAGTAAAGACGACACTGCGGAACAGGAGTTTGGAGATTTCGCAAAAGGTTTTCTGCCGTTTTGGGGGCCTATGGTGAACAGCAGGAACATTCGCCAACTGACGAGGGTAGTTGAATCCGCCGTGATTGAAACGGCTGGTGCCCTTAGTAACTTGACTGCAGAGCTCCAGTCAGACCGCCTTATGACTCTTCAGAACAGGGTTGCCCTAGATGTCATACTTGCAGACCGTGGTGGGGTATGTAAAGTGATCCAATCCAGTTGCTGCATTCCGAACCTGGATATTTTCAAAACCAAATGTGAGGTATCTGAATTTTGTCGGAAATTGAAACTGAAAGCCTTTTTTGGAGGACAAGGAACAGCTACTAATGATGGAGACACCACGCTCAGGAAAAAGTCCAGATACTGCCCTCTGAATTCACAGGTACCGATAGAAATACAGACCTTTGAACAAGCAGTAATGCATGATCTTGATGACCTAACAACTCTGACAAAGAAACCATTTCAAAACATCTCAAAGAGGGAACAACTTGCTCTTCAAGAACTGAAAAATGACAATGATCTGGTAATTAAACCAGCGGACAAAGGTGGAGGGATTGTCCTACTTACAAAAAAGAGATACCAAGAACAATGTCTGGAATTGCTATCTGACAACACCTTCTATGAAATAATAACTGAGGATCCCACACCCAGGCTACAACAAACCATAACTCTGATGATTGAGGAAGCTGAGGCACATAACTGGCTTTCTAAAAAAGAAGCTGATTTTTTACATACTGATACCCCGAGAATACCATATTTTTATTCTCTACCGAAGACACATAAAGCAAGGAGCCCTCCTCCGAGACGCCCCATAGTGTCTGGTATTGGTTCAGTATTGGAACCCTTATCCCAGTTTGTGGATGAATACCTAAAACCTCTAACTCAAAAGACCCCAACGTACCTCAAGGATACGAGAGACTTGCTCAACCATCTCACCTCCGTAACTTTTTGTGAGACTTCCATGATCCTTGTAGGATTGGACGTGGAAAGTCTATACACAAGTCTCCCGCAAGGAAAGACTCTGGACACCTTGGAGAATATCCTATTCAATATGGATTGGAATTACAAGACACCAAGGCATTTCATTTTGGAGTGTTGTAGACTGGCGTTAACAGAAAACTATTTTCTTTTTGACACAACCATGTATAAACAGCGACACAGCACCTCGATGGGAAGTACATTCGCCCCGAGTGTGGCCGGACTGTACGTCAGTGACTTTGAAAGGACATTTGTCAACAATGTATGTAACCCCTTCCAGAGACAGATCCGTTTCTGGAAGCGTTACATAGATGACGTTCTCCTTATCTGGGAAGGCAGTGCTGACAGCCTGGCACAGTTTCACAAATGGCTGAATGAACAAGACCAATGGCTGAAGTTTACATACACCTCAAGCAAAGAGAGTCTAGATTTTCTGGACATCACCATCTACGTGGACAATGGCATGTTACAAACAAAAACCTTTTTTAAACCAACGGCCAAAAACAGCTTGCTGTCGTTCAACAGCCATCACCCACGACCTCTGAGGGAGAATCTCCCATTCAGCCAGTTCGTACGTTTACGGAGGAACTGCAGCAAAATTGAAGAATACCAACTCCAAGCCAACGATCTATGCAAAAAACTATCAGCAAGAGATTACCCACAGAGAGTGATTAAGAAGTGCAAGAAAAGAGCACAGAACCAGAACCGTGAAAGCCTCCTGGAGACCAACCCGAGAATCCCAGAAGAAGATCTCATGACCTGTGTCACGACATACAGTCCAGCTTCGAATCAGGTCAAGAAAATAATTAATAAGCACTGGCGAATCCTCACCTCGGCAGACCTGTCATGGCCGAAACCAAGATTCTCTAATAAACGGACACAGAACTTAAAGGACATCCTGGTACATACTAGACCGCGATTGGAACAGAGAGCTAAACAAACACGCCTCTGGGACCTTCCACCCGTCCAAGGACACTTTCCATGTGGGAATTGTTCAGTATGTCCCCTGACGACACCCACGAGAACGATCCAACTGTTACCAGATCTGAAATGGTACATGAAATCCCACACGAATTGCAATTCCAGTCACGTGATCTATATGATCACGTGCCCCTGCAATATGCAGTATATTGGAATGACATGCAGGAAGATACGGCAAAGAATCTGTGAACACAGAAGCAATGTCAAATGCAAGAAGGCAACGACCAAGATGGCCAACCACTATTTGGAGAAAGGACACACCGTGGAAGACCTCAAATGGGTCATTTTAGAAACACTGACCACCAAAGACCACAATGCTGAGCGCATCTTGTTCGAGAAAGAACAGAGGTGGGTTCACCGTCTGAAAACAGACCAATGGGGATTGAACGATGGTGTCCCATGGCTGAGCCTCTACAAATGACTTATGCCTCTACAAGATTTCAACAAAAGATCAAGAACCAAATGAATGTAATCCAGGTATCACTACTAATGGTTAATTCCACCGATCAATGTATCAACCCAGAACACCTCCTCCTTTTTACCATACCTTTCACACTAATAACAGTGCCTCCAGGTAATCAGGGTACTAGAACTAATGGTTAACTCTGACACACGTAAGACAGACCCCAACACGGAAGTCTGTTTTCTGTTAGAGACATTCCCTTCCCTTAATTACCACTCATTATCGTATGTAAATTATAAACATATACCATACTCCAAAAAAGCATCACATCCCTGTGAAAAAACACCGCTTTTATGTTTACATTCATTACGCTTTACTAATGATTGACCAAATAACTCTCAATAGTCTTTTTTCCACCTCTACGCGGAATACGACCATTTAACCCGGCATCGCAGGCTACAGCCGCATCCGGGACCGCGAGGGGCAGAGACAGCACAAGCTGCAGGTTTACGAGTGGAGCAACAAGGTATGGCACGTTGAGAACGAAGGCTCGAGCAACTTAACAGAGATAAGTACCCTTTGGGCCCCTAGACTTTAACCTTCTTATATGTTTGTAGGAGCCCCTCCTTCAAGCCTCTGGGTACCCGTGGAAAGTTGCAAAAAAACTAACGGAAGGTATGTGTTTGAAGAGGAGTGTTTTATCGCTTTTTTGGGGTAGTATAAAAACAGCGTTCTCTTAATAATAACATTATCCCGCATACCCCAAACTTCTGCAGGGAATTTATAGTAGCTGCCTTCTTCACAGAGATCTTTACGTATCCCACTGATTTACTTATGTCTCAAGGTACCGAAGGGGAGGAGCATGTATTTTTCTTAAAAATTAACGCTTACCTTTCAACGAAGTACCATTTAAGGTTCCCTTTCATGACTTGTTTTGCCAGTACTGAGTAGGTGGTTTTCGTCCCCCTGAGTCAGGGAGTCTGACAGCGTAGTTTTAATTTGTAAAAATACACCAAGTTAATTTTCTCTTTTTGCATTAATTGTCATGACCCACACCCTAGCAACACTACCTTTTTTTCACTCATAGGTCCAATTTTGACCGTCAATAGAGAGTAGGCCTAAGCCACTCCCTTCACCGAACTCACCTGGTCCTGAAGAAAGCCGCAACGACCCCTTGGGCGACAAAGGCTGAAACATGTCGACCATCTTTGTACACAGGAGGATTGAATATGTATGAATCCTAATAATTCTTCTTACACGTATTCAACCATATCCTCCATTGCCAATTCAATCCCGGATAATAAAATTATCTCATTCCCGGCAAGATTGGATTGTTTTTAAGTAGAGCACTGTCACCTCACCAATAATCACTGATCACTACTGTTTTAACCTAGGGTGTTCTCCTCCGGGTGGAGGGTGCATACCAACTGACCCTGTGATTCTGCACAGACGTGTAAACGAAGGCGGAGAATCAAGATACACCGCCCATACCACCATGATTGCACGTGTATGAGGGTCTTTTAAACAAGGGTCATTCTAGTTAGAACTGTACCCAGGTTATACAGGACAAGTGATCCCCCCTCCCCCCTTTTTGATTAACAGCATTTTCATCCCTGACAATGCTCCAACAGTATACCAGGCCATCTCCAAACTGCACAAGATCTCTGAGTCCATTCATGTGGACAAAGAAAACTGGTCCTTGCTGGGGTGGTTCTGGGAACTGATATCTGCTTGGTGATGGAAAATTCTGATATTCATTGGAATGATCTTGGCCATTCTGTTTATGTTCTGCCTGTGTGTGCAGTGCGCTCCTGCAATATGTGGCCTCTGTGCTACATCATGTGTAAGGAAGCCTGTGTCCAGGGACGAACTGAGCAACAGGATGATGCTACAGCAACACCTCCATGACTTCATGAATACAGATTTGGACTCAGATTAGCATGAGGTATTGCCTATATAAGGGCAAAAGGAGGGCTGTGGTTCTGAAAATTCTGGACCCTGCTATAATGTGGTACCGAAGCCCAACACTCTTGTCACAAAATATCATCCAATCACGACGAATTTGGTATCGGTAGACCGGTAATGACTAGGACATTACCCCTGTGCATTTGCGTTGTGATCGAGCAATGCAATCACCTTAAAACAGTAGTTTCTGTTTTGAACCCTCGGGTTCCATTTTGTAAGCGGCATCCATC
Source organism: Lissotriton vulgaris (assembly GCF_964263255.1). Classification (NCBI taxonomy): domain Eukaryota; kingdom Metazoa; phylum Chordata; class Amphibia; order Caudata; family Salamandridae; genus Lissotriton; species Lissotriton vulgaris. The sequence continues at coordinate 1,452,926,648 of NC_141685.1, forward strand.
TTGTGGTTGCCCTTACATAGTCAATTGACTAAGGCCGAATTTGAGCTGAAAGGACACGTAGACCGTTCCTGTCTCTTCTTTGACCTGTGCGAGCTGCCTCCACTGCCTCCAGCCAAACCTGTTCGGGCAGTCCCCAACCCACTGGCCGAGTGAGATTAACATCAAGGCACAACATGTCATAAACCATTCACTGCATACAAACCACGCTTATCATACACACACCTGTCCCTGTTTCTTCTTTATGGCTAGTTTTACAAGGAGGAGGTGCCTGATTTTATTGGGGTTTCATCGATATCTGATGGTAGTTCTGGGCCTGGCCGGGTAATCTATCACAAACTGGACATACGAAAATGTAGGCTGGCCATCATGACTTTGCTTTTTCATTGTTGTGAAAATATGTATATGACCATACTATAAACCAAAAAATTATTGCCTGAAGGTAATATTTTTGTATAAAAGGGGAAGGCTGGTTCTGTAAAAACGAACAGTCTCCTGAGAATATACAAACCGTGCTGTTGTACTTCTAGGACGCTTGTTACTTAGTTGCAGCCAATAAAACTTGATCCTTGACATCACCTAGAAGACCTTGTGTTTCTGTGGTCCAGAACAGGAAGAACTCAAGAGGTCTTTGGGTGTTTTCCCCTGGCACCACCGGGTTCCTAAAAACCCGGTACCTCAGTGCCTTTACCCCAGAAGATATTTAAAAAATCAGACTTCACAACCGATTAAGCATAACAGATTTACTGCCACTTTTCTCCTGGCTACTAAACTTTTGTTGCACAGCAATAAAAATAAAGGACTACAAACAAAAGATAGGGCTTAGCCGGCACTCCACTAGTGGACTCAGCTGTAGTATTTCTAGACAGTACTAGATCTCCAGGTGGCACAGATTTCACCTATAATATAAGGAGACAAACACCAGCTATCACAAGGTCCATAACAATAGTAGCTCTTTATGTAGATACAAAGATCCAGTGCAAAAAGTAGTCTTCAAATTCTTTATTTCAAAGGTTCAAAATATATAAAATCTTCGCAGCTCACAGCGCCGACACGTGTTTCGTCTCAATCCTGAGAGTTTTCAAGGCATATAGTGTCTTGTGATTTTTCCGTATCTAAGTCTAGTCAGCCTATCCGTTGACAGGAACAGTATAGTTGTGGACAGGTAAGTCTTCCCAGGGTAGTGGACTATCTATGTCTTTATAATCATACAATCTACCTCCAGTAATAAAGGTGAGATAACATGGAGTAGATCTGATTTATCTGGGGTAGTCACTCATTCAGCTTTAGCAAGGCTGTTGTCCTGTAACCGTGTAATAACACGGTGTCCCTATCAGAGAACTCCTTCTTCTCCGCTAGACTTGGTAGTCGTCCTTAAATCCTCCAAATATGAAAATTAAGGATCTATTGCCGTCTTCTCCTAATGTCTGGAGTAACGGTTCCTGTGCCTTCAATCGTTTTCCTTCAAGACCATATAAAGTCTGTATGCAAGTCGCAGCGCTTCGTAGTAACATGCCGAGACAGCAGTAGTATAGGTGCTATACGACTGCTGTCTCGGCGTGTTACTACGAAGTGCTGTGACTTGCATACAGACGTAATATGGTCTTGAAGGAAAACGATTGAAGGCACGGGGACCGTTACTCCAGACATTAGGAGAAGACGGCAATAGATCCACAATCTTCATATTTGGAGGGTTTAAGGACGACTACCAAGTCTAGCGGAGAAGAAGGATTTCTCTGATGTGCTAGGTAACACCCTGGTGTGGTGGATGTCAAGAGGGCTACTTGAGCACCTTTGTTTTGTGGCTAATACATTGTATAGGAGTTTTATTTGAGGTGTTTAGCACATTTTAGAGAAATGTATCGAATGTGCTGACATTTCTTCTCTGGGGAACACTACTACCCATATTTTTTGTAATAAAAATAAAGGGCTCAAGCCCCTTGCACCACCAGTGTTCCCTTTTAATATGGGAAAAGTAACATACCTATGGCACAAGGGGCTTGTAAATAAGACCCTAAATTTATAAGTTGAAGCCCAGATTTTGCATCAGGGTTGCGTCACTTTTTTGTCACAATCTAATTTTTAAATAGTGTAATGCACTCAAATCTACTGATGATACCCCTGCTAAACATATGGTGAGATCTTAAGATCTGATGTCACATGAGGTCAAGGGTTATGATACCACTTCCTGTATTGCCATGTGCGATGTCACGCTCAGTGATGTAACCTGCTTGGATGTATATGAGCCATTTTGTGAAAAATACATAGGATTAAGCATGCTTTTGTATCTGATGATGTATGTACAGTAGTAAACTCATTTGCAAAACCATGAAGTATACTTACATTACAAAAATATATATATATATATATATATATATATATATATATATATATATATATATATATATATATATATATATATATATATATATATATATATATATATGTATATATATATAAAGAAGCTTTTATACTTAAAAAATGAATTGTAACATTAAATACTAATTATGATGTAAATTTCTCCAAAGGTGAAGTTTTGGAGGACAAGAGGTCATCTGTACTAGTTAATCAAATTAGACTGCTACTAACAGTGCCTTTAATTAAAACCCGTTGACACTTAATTTCTCGCTAAGGAGAAGACAAATGCCGCCGTTGTCTCACTGCAGCAAAGTGGCTTGTAAAGGACAAATCTCGGCCAATTTAAATGGAATTTGATGAGGGCAAGAGTGTAGCAGAATGTTATGTAGAGTTCTGAATTGTCTTTCCCATTTTTCTTGCTGCTACTTATATCCCTCCCAGCAAACGGACAAAAAGGTACATCTATTAATGTTTGTGTACCTTTCCCAAAATTGATATCTTTGTTAATTTATTGTCAACCCGGTTGTCATTCAAAACTAAGCTGCGTGCGTATTTTTCAGGCTCACAATCCGAGTGTTTTATAAGATTATTTATTTGTGCGTGTCCTTCAATCTCATTTGGTGCGTGTATAGCCTGCAGCCGCAACCTGAGCCTCTTAGAAGGCTTTGATCCAGATTAAAGATCACAATCCTTCTTAGTGCCAACTTATCATATAGCTAATACAAACTCAATGCAATCAGGGGGCTTAAAGCGAGACATGCATGCTGCAGTTAGTAAAGCCAATAGAGATCAATGGGTAAAAAATGAGAAAACAAGGTCACCAAGGATAAAATGTCAAAGATTACAGACTCAATATTATCAGCGGATTTCACCTGAAAATAAATAATGCATGGTTTACTAGCACGTTGCATCTGCTGGCTCTTTTAAACGTTTGCTGCGTGTGTGTCGTTTTTTGGTACTAAGAGAACTATTGTACCTGATTATTGGATTGTGGGACAACATTCACAAAGGCCATGATTCACAATAGATTTTTTAAAAGCAGCAATGTGAAAATTGGCAGTCTATCTACGAAATCCAAAGTGCCCTTACAATGGCTTGAAATCCACAGGAATTATGTACATTTTGGATTGTGGGCGAGAAAGTGAGATTACGATGCGCAAATAACTGTTAGCTTTAAATAATGTCAGAAGTGCCCCTGAACCACTATGTTGATGGATGGTCACAAACATTTTGCAAGTGTTTTTTTTCTTCGTTCGCACGTACCACTATTCCTCTCATAGGTAAGTGTATGTGCCATTATGTTAGAAAAGAAAATGGACCTACTGCATATTTCTAGGAGTAGTAGGAGCTATCCCAGAGCAATTTTTTTTCGCTGTTGAGAAAAAATATGTTTAACTATTTGATGTGCAGCAACGTTTTCAGGATAGCATTTTTCCCTCACCATAGATTTCAAGTTTTCCCCAGCATCTTTAAAAATCACAGAAGCCAGCAATCAAATCCCCATGTAGGAGAAAATAAACAGGAGTTCATATCTGAATTTTAAAGTCTTCCTTCGTAAACCACATTTCATGTTACACATTATTTAAAAAGACGGAAATAGCTAAGTTACATACAAGTAACGTCATAATCATATGCGGTGCTCAGGGATAATTTGAACAGTTCCTGTAACTTACTTTTGAGTAGAAGGCTAGTACAAATAAAAAGGTGGGAGATATAGAAAATGGGAGTAATTCAGTATTTACCCATCATGGTGAGTAACTTGTGTCTGGGATTAGGAATGCTGGTGCTCTACAATGTGGTAATAACTACGGGGCACCAGCATCAAACGAGTATAGTAGGACCCGCCAGCTTTGGTGTCCAGCTCAAAATGGAGAGTGTGGTGGCACACTGGGCATGCTCATAAAATCTAAAAACACCATTCCATGTTAGCTATCAATGAATTAATTTCTAATAATGACTTACCCAAAATAAGGATGGTGGTAGGATTCACGCTTCCTCTTCCAAGCCACATCATTAGCAATGACATAAACGTTTCCAACAGATCCACATGTGGTGCTAGACAGCTGTGCATGTTGGTAGGCTATTTTACTATGGCAATTTCACACCCAGTTCTCACCTGTGGTACTTTACTATTTTGTTCATGCCGTTTTCATCTACCTCCTTTTGCTAACAACCGACTACTGTATTCAAAGATTTCTAAACAGGCCTGTTTGTGTGCATTTCTACTGTGTCCCCTGATGTCTACCCACTCCGGAGAAGCTCTTGAGTACTCCTGGGAAGAAGAACGTGTAAATACTTATCCTGCTAATATTGTTTCATTATGTTTCGCTAATTCTAATGAATTATTCTTATGCGCATGTCTGAATATATCTTTAAATATGACATTGTCTCTAGATAATTTACGATTCACAGAAGAGTCCTCAAGATCACTGAAAAACAGTTAAGGCATATTACACTCATTTAATGTTTGTCCCTTTCCTTCATTTTCTTCAATGCTTCCTCCTGTTTTCATTAGCCATATCAACCACAATTTTGCAAGATTTTACGATTGTTGAGGGACAGTTTGCCTTGCTAAAGATCTAATGAGCAAGCACATAACATCTTTGATCCAGGACATAGAAAAGACAGATGATATTAGGTACAGCACGGGCAGAAAAGTCATAGATATTTCAAAGAGTAGATCCTCTTCAGAGCCATTTGATGCTTGTACCATCTTCTGGAAATAATAGTCCTTTTGGCCCAGTTATGGGATCTAGCTAGTCTGCTACTGTGACAGAAGTGAGGTGTCTCACGTTACCAATGGCAAATTCTGTGTTATTTAAAAAAAATGTAGCTTGGACTAGGTGTAATTTTAAATATGCCAGCGTAATGTTTATAATTTTGCACAACAAAATTAACACAACATTACTGAGATTAGGCCATTATTACAGATCACATATTAAAACTCCTATTTCGGGACATATTGTAATGCAGGATCTACCGTTCAGGTAAGTTTTGAGCGTGAACTGCGGTTCTTTTAAAGGGGATGTTTAGCAATCATTTCAAGTAGACTTATTACCTGGGCAGACCATTATGGTAAATTTTTCGGCTTGAAATGACAAGTCTAAATGGGAGTGACATCGTTTTGAACGCGAGTAATAGTAAACCAATTGCTCAAAAATAATAAGGAGGGCTCAAAAGTATTCAATACATTTTTGTCTCAATGTCAGTTTTATGAATCTTCCATACCGATTTCTCTGTGATATGTGAGACAGTTGTTTTTCTCTCAAGATGCTCCCACATGAGCAACACTAATGACATTTTGAGAAGATACTTCAGTATAGAACTATAATGTAGCTCTCAAAGTGAAGAATTTTAGGAGGGAAGACCGAAAGGAGCTTATGTCTTCTAAGAAGCAAGCAACACAACACTTATGTCATATATAACACCCGTGTAGCGGTATATGATAGATGTCAGGGTCTGACAAATGTGCCTGCCTAGATGATGAACTACACCTACCAGAATGCTTTGCACCTTGGGGGCTGTTGTCAGAGTGTATAAAGTCTTGTGGGACCTTGTAATAGGTGCTCGTGATTTGTCCAATGGTATGCTGTTGTTGGCGGACGCCCTGTCCCCGCGGATCTGCTGGGAAGGGAAGGTTCGTCTTTTGCTCTGCGGCTGTAGAGCAAGCTGGAAGCGAGACGAGTAAAGACTGATCTTGCGTGAGTCATCCGCAAGGCGCGTGAGACGCCGGATTGCTCCCTCAGCGCACTTGCGGAACTGTACTTGTTATTTAGTGAGTAACCCGGAGACGCCGGATTGCCCCCTTCGGGTCGCTCACGCTCGTAGTCAAGAACTGTGTTCTCGGCACCGGCTGGTGCTTTGTTTGTTCTTTGCGTGTGAGACGCTGGATTGCCCCCTCCACGCCTTTGTGTTGTTCTTGCTACTCTTCTGGGCGTGTATGTGGAGACGCTTGGATTTCCCCCTTCACTACACGCCGGGACTATGAGCTCATTGATAAATTAATTACCGCGAATAGAAGACGCCGGATTGCCCCCTCCTAATTCGTTTGGGTTGAACACTGTTTCCGTATAACTCATTCAGAGTGAAAAGCCGGTTGGCTACATTTCAGTTTATTTACTCTATCATTTCTATCAGGAACATCGGAGATTCTATCTAACGATAAAGAGCGGGGGAAGAGCCTGTTCTTTCCTTCATTCCTTCGGTGATCTCCTTACTACTTCCCTTCCTTTGGCAACTGGTGAGTGAATGTGTGTTGGGTTATCAGAGTACATACACCTAAAACATAGAGGGTTACAAGAGAGCCATAACCATTGTTTTGTTGTTCTACCTTTAGCTGAAGAAGGGATACAAACAGGGGAAGAGTCATATCCTGAGCATTATCAGGTGAGGGTTCGTGTTCACAACAGTGTGATTAGGATTAGAATAACAGGGAACTTAGTTAACGTACACCTCTTGTCATTTCAGGTCCCTGTCCCGGATGTTCCTGTTTTCTACCTATTTTTCCCTCGCCTGACTGCCTTGCACTCTGAGGTTTTTAACTAGAGTGCGGGGACGTCTGGAGGTAGACCCCATTAGAGCATCATTCCGACCCCGAGGATCAACAGCCGTGACAGAATCACGAGCCCACGTTGTTATTACCTCCTGGTCGGAAGAAGGCTCAAGCTATGGCAACTATGGACGACGTGCTTCAGGCTCTGTTGTTAGTACAGCAGGAACTGGCGGCGTCCAAGTTGGAGGCCACTGCCTTAAAAGAGAGGTTGGATCGGCAACAGGCTAATCCTTTCGACGCGGCACCAGGAGGTCGCACCATTCAAGTAACGGTGCCTCCTCCAATACCTTTAGCCAGTCCAGAGAGATACTCTGGTGACCCTCAGAGAATTCAAGCCTTTCTAACCCAAATCACCCTTCATTTCTCGTGTAGGCCGGCTTCGTTCCCCAATAATATGTCCTGAGTGGCGTTCGCCATTTCGTACTTGTCAGGGGATGCAGAGAATTGGGCTGTTCCCTTTGTTAGGAACGACGATCCCATATTGAATGACTGGTCAGCGTTCCGTAGAGAGTTTGAACGAGTGTTTGATCGGAGAGCGACAACACTAAGTGCCGATAGGGAATTATTGGGGCTCCGACAAAGGGAAGAAGGATTTAGTGTCATACATGACTACTTTCAATCGTCTTGTGACGGAGACAGGCTGGCCAGAAGACAAAAGGATGGCGTTATATTATCAGGGCCTGTCCGATGAATTAAAAGATATCATAGTACAGATTGATCCCCAACCCACAACATGTATAGATTTAATCAATCTCACCCTGCGCCTGGACCATAGATTAGGGGAGCGGGGAGGCGACCGAAGGAAACATGATAGGCCCTCTGATTCGGTGGGTCACGTACTTCCGCCGGTTCCACGGGCTGGAGACAGTTCAACAGAACCAATGGATGTCGGGGCCATCCGATCCCCTCTTACGAAAGCCGAAAGAGAGAGCCGCCGCTCTCAGGGACTATGTATGTATTGCGGGAAGAAGGGACACTACGTTAAGGAGTGTCCCTCCAAACCCAAAAGGTCCAAAACCTTTTACTCGGCTAAGAAGGTGGCTCTTACCACTGTTGATCCCGATACCGGTGATGAGAGCCCTTCCGTGAGCGAAAGACAGAAGACAAAAGAATGGAGACTGACATTGTTGGCCTCGGTTGAAGGCAAGGCCCCTATAACACATGTTGCCTTATCCTCCCTATTGTTGAGCCAGGGTAAAGAACATGCAGTGTGGAGCATGATAGACTCAGGGGCTACTGGGAATTTTGTGGACGAAGGCCTCGTGCGTCGTTTGGGGCTGGGTAGAGTGACTACAAAAAATCCAGAAACCGTGTTGGCAGTGGACGGTACCCCCCTGAAATCCGGTCCTATCGTTGAACGTACCGAAGAGGTGGTATTGGTTCTGGAGAATAGCATTGTCAAACATACTGAGAGTATCATTCTGAACATCATTGAGGCTCCACAATATGAGCTAATACTGGGTATCCCATGGTTAGAAAAACACAATCCTTCCATAGACTGGAGAGAAAAGACTGTGAGCTTTCAATCGGAGGAGTGTCAGAACACTTGTATGAGTACCCCATCCTCACATACGATAGCCTTGGCCCAGATAACACACATAGCCACTGCGGTGGAAAAAGTAACCGTCCTACCTATAGAATACCACGAGTACAGTGAGGTGTTTAGTGAAGCACAGGCTGAAGTACTCCCTCCCCATAGGGAGTACGATTGTAGAATAGATTTGGTGGAAGGCGCTGTTGTTCCCTCTTGCAGGGTGTACGCCTTGTCAGAGCCTGAGTCCAAACATCTACAAGAATACCTGACACACTTCAGTGCTATAGGGTTCATTAGACCTTCTCGCTCACCAGCAGCGTCTCCTTTGTTTTTCACGACGAAGGCCAATGGGGAGTTACGTACCCTCATTGACTATCACCAGTTAAATAAACAGACCATAAGGAACCGGTACCCTCTTCCCCTCATCCCCGTACTACTGGACCAGGTGAGAGAGGCAGTGATCTACACACGGTTGGATCTCCGTGGTGCCTACCACTTGGTCAGGATCCGTAGTGGTGATGAGTGGAAGACGGCCTTCAAGACCAGATATGGTCTTTTCGAGTACCTGGTAATGCCGTTCGGGCTTTGTAATGCCCCGACGGCATTCCAGTACTTCCTTAATGATGTTTTGAAGGAATACCTGGACCAGTTCGTCATCGTATATATAGATGACATCCTTGTTTATTCTGACTCACGTAACCAGCACACCGGTCATGTTCTCCTGGTGTTACAGAGGCTGTTGGAATACCGACTCTACTGCAAGCTCAGTAAATGCGAGTTTGATGTAGAGGAGGTGGAATTCCTGGGGGTTATACTCACACCTAGAGGGTTTCACATGGCAGAGAGGAAGGTTGATGCGGTGAGTGCATGGCCAGTGCCAAAGAGCGTGAAAGAGGTGCAATGCTTTCTTGGCTTTGCCAATTATTACAGACGTTTTATTTCACAGTTCTCCTTATTGGCTTCACCCATCACCAAGTTGTTACGAAAAGGAGTTCCCTTTCAGTGGAACACTGAAGCCATGAGGGCGTTCGTGTTGCTGAAGGAAGCGTTTGTTTCTGCCCCTATCCTGAAACATCCACAACTGGACTTACCTTTCATAGTGGAGGCGGACGCCTCTGATGTCGCAGTAGGAGCTGTCCTATCGCAAAGAGATAGAGAAACAGGCCAATTACATCCAGTCGCCTTCCTGTCCAGGAAATTGAACTCCGCTGAAAGCAACTACTCGATATCCGAAAAAGAACTGTTGGCAATAAAACGAGCCTTCCAAGAGTGGAGGCATTACCTGTGGGGGTCACAACACACCATAACGATATATTCCGACCACAGGAATCTGTTGTTCATGAAAACAGCTCGTCACTTATCGCAACGGCAAATGAGGTGGATGCTGTTTTTCGCGGAATATAATTTCATCGTCACCTTTCGGCCTGGAACCAAAAACAAGAAAGCAGATTCACTCTCCAGACTAAGGGGAGATCAGATAACGGAAAAAGAACAAACAAAAGCGATCATCGCACCCGAGAAAGTGGTTTGTTTAATAACGGCTGATCGCTTTATAGAACAAGTGCGGAAAGAACGAAACCAAGTGCAATGGCAGAAGTGGGTGAGCCAGAACCGCCTCCGAAGTCTCCAACACGGGGTTCCCTTGCATGGAGGGAAATTGTTTCTTCCCTCTCACGATCTACGGCTTCAGGCATTCAACTGGTGTCATGGGGAAGTGCTGGCCGGGCATCCCGGGGTGACAAAAACCATCCATCTGGTAAAGCGACACCTCTGGTGGGAGACAATGTCAAGAGATATAGAAAAGTGGACAGGACATTGTGATACTTGTGCAAGGGCAAAAGGGGATCATTCCATGAGTCGTGGGAAACTCAGACCACTACCCACTCCGTCCCGCCCTTGGCACACCATCAGCATGGACTTCATCGTGGGGTTGCCAATGGACCAAGGATACAACGCTATCATGGTAGTGGTGGACAGTTTGACAAAAATGGGACACTTTATTCCATGCAAAAATCTTCCTACTGCCAGTCAAACTGCTCAATTACTGTTGACACAGGTGGTCCGGATTCACGGGATTCCTCGCGTGATCATCTCGGACAGAGGACCACAGTTCGTGGCACGGTTCTGGCGTATGTGGTGCAAGGCTCTGAGGGTGGAGGAGGCACTATCCACCAGTTTCCACCCTCAGACGGATGGACAGACTGAAAGACTAAATCAGACACTAAAACAGTACTTGAGGTGCTATTCAGAAGAGGCTAGCCGTTCCTGGGTCTCTCTTCTCTGGTTGGCTGAGTTGTCCTATAATAATGCATGGCATAGCTCGACTGGGGAAACACCGTTCAAGGCCAATACAGGCTTTCATGCTAACACCCTTCCATTGACCATACCAGAGGAAATCCAGAACCACCCTACGGTGGCTGCCCATGTGAAGGCCTTGTTAGAGTCACATCAACGGATACAGAAAACTCTTGTCCGAGCAAAGACCACTTACAAAAAATGGGCGGATAAGCACCGACAGGAGAGTCCTCTGTATGAGGTTGGGGACAGAGTTTGGTTGTCCACGAAGAACATTCGATTCCGTTATCGCAGCATATTCCACCCCAGTTTCATCGGTCCGTATGTGGTCATCAAAAGGATCAATCCCGTGGCTTACAAATTGAAATTGCCCATGTCTATGAGGATACATCCTGTGTTCCACAGCAGCCTGTTGAAGCCGGCTGGTTCTATAAGGAGCAAGGCCGCCCCGCCGGTGTTGAGAGATGGTCAGCTGGAGTACGAAGTGCGTCGCATCGTGGACGCACGGATCCGTCAGGGGAAGCTGTGGTTCCTTGTCGCCTGGAAGGGATACGGCTCGGAGGATGACTCTTGGGAGCCCAGTCATGAAGTTCATGCCCCTCGGTTGATCCGTTCGTTCTACGCCCGTAATCCGAGGAAGCCTGGTGCTAGGAGGCACAGGGCGGGGGGCATACTGTCAGGGTCTGACAAATGTGCCTGCCTAGATGATGAACTACACCTACCAGAATGCTTTGCACCGTGGGGGCTGTTGTCAGAGTGTATAAAGTCTTGTGGGACCTTGTAATAGGTGCTCGTGATTTGTCCAATGGTATGCTGTTGTTGGCGGACGCCCTGTCCCCGCGGATCTGCTGGGAAGGGAAGGTTCGTCTTTTGCTCTGCGGCTGTAGAGCAAGCTGGAAGCGAGACGAGTAAAGACTGATCTTGCGTGAGTCATCCGCAAGGCGCGTGAGACGCCGGATTGCTCCCTCAGCGCACTTGCGGAACTGTACTTGTTATTTAGTGAGTAACCCGGAGACGCCGGATTGCCCCCTTCGGGTCGCTCACGCTCGTTGCCAAGAACTGTGTTCTCGGCACCGGCTGGTGCTTTGTTTGTTCTTTGCGTGTGAGACGCTGGATTGCCCCCTCCACGCCTTTGTGTTGTTCTTGCTACTCTTCTGGGCGTGTATGTGGAGACGCTTGGATTTCCCCCTTCACTACACGCCGGGACTATGAGCTCATTGATAAATTAATTACCGCGAATAGAAGACGCCGGATTGCCCCCTCCTAATTCGTTTGGGTTGAACACTGTTTCCGTATAACTCATTCAGAGTGAAAAGCCGGTTGGCTACATTTCAGTTTATTTACTCTATCATTTCTATCAGGAACATCGGAGATTCTATCTAACGATAAAGAGCGGGGGAAGAGCCTGTTCTTTCCTTAATTCCTTCGGTGATCTCCTTACTACTTCCCTTCCTTTGGCAACTGGTGAGTGAATGTGTGTTGGGTTATCAGAGTACATACACCTAAAACATAGAGGGTTACAAGAGAGCCATAACCATTGTTTTGTTGTTCTACCTTTAGCTGAAGAAGGGATACAAACAGGGGAAGAGTCATATCCTGAGCATTATCAGGTGAGGGTTCGTGTTCACAACAGTGTGATTAGGATTAGAATAACAGGGAACTTAGTTAACGTACACCTCTTGTCATTTCAGGTCCCTGTCCCGGATGTTCCTGTTTTCTACCTATTTTTCCCTCGCCTGACTGCCTTGCACTCTGAGGTTTTTAACTAGTGCGGGGACGTCTGGAGGTGGACCCCATTAGAGCATCATTCCGACCCCGAGGATCAACAGCCGTGACAATAGAAGCATACTGCACAGATGAAGCAGCTGCTGCTGAACAGTATATTGGCTTGGAGGAATAACTTAAAGATGTAGTAGAAATGGTAGAGAATCATCCTGCTCCGATTAATGTAGTCCTTCAAATTGACCAACATGCAATGGCATGATACCAGGAGTCCTGCAAAAGAAACAGCAATATGGGCTCTGTTCATAAGAAGCTTTTTTGATAGAGTGATAGAACATGGAGAGAACATTTATAAATGAGCAGTGTTCAGGCAGGTCACAAGGCATGCAACAGTCTGCTCATCTTGGAAAACTTCATCACTTGGCCTTAGAGAGCTTGACACGTCTGAGTGTGTGAAAACGATTCTTGTTAAATAGATTGTCCATTATTATGTTGAAGTAAATCTCTCTCTTAAGAATGGATCACTGTATGTATATGTGCATATCACCTCAAGAACTCCTCTCGTTATGGATAAAAAATGTGCTTAGCAGAACAAGATACCTTTGAAAAGATATACAAATGCTAAATGATGAGAGTTTTCAATAGTTCTCCTCCTACTCCAGGAGGTTCAGTATTTGAAATCAATCTCATTCCCGTGACCTGTTTATCTGGTTACTTGGAAATCATGATATTTCACTTAATTAGCACACCAACCTTTTCCATGATTGGAAGCATCTCAAGACTTTAACACCTTAGTTTGCTTTTGCATGGGCAGGAATTACCATAAGCTTCTCAAATACAGAACACCAGAGATTGCTCCTAAGGAAAATATTCTTTCTCCAATTTATTAGGTTGCTTCTCATGCACTTTGTGTTTAGGGAGCAGAACTGCCACTTAACAGACCATATGATTGGAACATTGATCTAGTTCTATATCATTCCGTATATGGTAATATGTGCACTTACTCAAAGAAAAAAGTACTTCAAATGCACATCACAGAAACTCCTGCCAAAGGATGTACAAGGCATGATGCATCACCATCAGGGGCACTCTATTTCTTTGTCCCCAAAACATATGGAGACCTACATCCTACATTGACAATTTCAGGGGTCTCCAACCAGTAGCTCAGGAGCTACTGGTAGCTCACCAGCACTCTCAAAGTAGCTCTTAGAGGTGACGCCAAACCAAGCCAATCCCAGAGATTCTGTGTATATTAAAGAAGGCAGCACTGCTTGTTTAATTACCCGTAAGAGTTTCAGACAGCCAAACCAATGGCAAGGCCTCTTGATAACACTCAAACACACACTGTGTTGGCCTAGATATCAATCAATCAAGGACTTATAGAGTGCACTACTCACCCGTGAGGGTCTCAAGGTGCTGGGGGGTGTGGGGGTGGGGGATTCGGACAGCTACAGTCATCTGAAAAGCCAGGTATTGAGGCTTTTCCTGAATGCTTGTAGTGTGGGGCTTCTTCTGATGCTGAGGGGGAGTTTGTTCCAGGCCTTGGACGCAATGTAGGTGAAGGATCTGCCTCCTGTTCTGGCTCTGTGGATGCGGGGGATTTTGGCCAAGGCCTGGTCAGCAGAGCGGATGTTTCTTTTGGGTACGTAGAAGGAGATTCTTTTGTTGAGGTATTGGTCCGGTGCTGCGAAGGGCTTTGTATGTGTGTGTGAGCAGCTTGGAGGTCACTCATTTTTTGACAGGAGCCAGTGGAGGACTCGTAAGTGCTGGGGGATATGGTCTAGTTGTGGGATGCTGAGGACGAGTCTGGCTGCGGCGTTCTGGCTGGTCTGGAGCTTGTGGAGTAGAGATTTGTTGATTCCGGCATAGAGAGCGTTGCCGTAGTCCAGCCTGCTGGTAATGAATGCGTGGGTTACGTTCTTCCTGGATTCGGGGGGATCCATTTGAAGGTCTTGCGGATGGTGTTGAAGCATATGGAAGCTACGGCATCACAAGAACCATCTTTATTATCCACTTTAAATCTACCTAAGAAGTAGATTGGCCATGTTATATGCCCTGCTTTATCAGTCGCACCGTGTGTGAGATCAACTAATAGTAGAAGCAGTAACCAGGGCGGACCCACCAAAGTGTGTGATTGCAAGAACTATAGTGAAAATGTGTTAGTTGGGAGCATAATCAACCAAAGACCTGAGGTGGAGAGAGTATGCATCCAGGGCAGAGAAAAATAGAAGCCTCACATTCACTTTTGTGTGGGTGTGTGACATTGTGTCCTTCCCTAATAAAAAGTGTTGATTCCTTAAAGCTAGACCTAGTGTCAAGGACTGCCAAATATGTATGCTGGTCCCCATCATAGGAGTATTATCTCTGACGTAATTGTGCCTGTTCATGGTATAATTGTGCCATAGCCATAACGTTTTCATCCTTGACTATTTTGTGCATACAAGTCTAGTTTTTACATACCTGCTGCCATCACTGACATATAAAGAGCATGACTGGCCTGCTTTTAGCTATTCCTGACAGAGTGGCAACGGCTTCTCCCATAATAATGGCCATAACTAATATATGTCGGGCATTCAGTTGTGGCATAGTGGTAGCCCTAGTTTAATGATGGACATTATTAGCATAACAGAGGCATTCATAGTGTTATGGTGAGCAAGCATGACCTATGATTCCAATACCTTGGTATTTGAAGCAGAATTTGGCCATGAGAGGCATTTTTACATGGCGGTACTCAATGAAAACTAAAAGCTGATGTTTAGTGACTGTTTATTTTCTAACAAGGAAAACGGATTTGATTTTTAACCCCTTGCATGCGTCGGACGGCCGGGTGCCGTCCGACGCCATGGTGGGTGTGTGCATCGGACGGATCTGTGCATGTGTGGAATTTCGCCGCACTGCGACCAAGGGATTAAAGGAAAAAAAACAATCAGAAAGATTTTTCTTCTGGAAAATTGAGTTTGATTACTCAAAGTGGAAAATGATTTTGATAGAAAAATATGGGTATTTTCAAAAAACTAATATACTAATGAACACAAGATATTGCAATTCTAAAATACATTTAAAGTTATTAGCTGAATGATAATTCAATTTGAGTTGGGGAGACTTACTGCTGTGGTAATACCCTTTTGGCACACAGCATGTGATGTGAGGATTTGAATTTTACTTGATTACAAGCATTTAATATTGATAAACATTTCCCTAGCATTCTGCTGATAACTTCACCTGGAATGTTTGGGTGGTTTATTTATTTATTTATTTCTTGATTTTATAGAGCACAACTGCTACCCGTAAGGGTTTCCCGGCGCTAGAAAGGCAGAAGCAACCTGCACTCACCAGTCAGGATTATTGATTAAAGAGCCAGGTTTTAACGGCTCAGCAGAAGCGAGCATGACAGTTCTCCACACGAATCTCGAGGGGGAGAGAATTCCAGAGTCTTGGCCTCAAGTTGGCAAAGGCACCACCTCCGATTTTCGAGAGTCTGTACTTCGGTAAGGAAAAGAGATGCTGAGAAGAAGAGCGAAGGGTGCGTTAGGGAGTATAGCTCTTGACAAGAGACTGAAGGTACACAGGTGCAACCCCCGCTCTGATCTTATGCATGAAGCTTAAAGCCTTAAACTTCAAGCGACTCTCGACTCTGAGCCAATGGGGCTCGCGAAGGCATGTGGTGATATGGTCCATTTTACGACAGCCGCAAAGGAGGTGAGCTGCCGCATTTTGCACCAATTGAAGTTGACGTGTGACCGCCTTGGTGGACCCCAGGTAGAGAATGTTACCATAGTCCAACCTAGAGGTCACCAAGGCATTCACAATGGACTTCTGCGTATCAGATGGAAGCATCCAGAATATTTTTCGGAGCCACCGCAGAATGGTGAAACAAGTCGCCGCCACCCTGTTGGCTTGACATTTCATAGACAATGTATTGTCAATGATAACACCTAAGTTTCGCACATGCTCTGAAGGGGTGGGAAGTGGACCCATTACATCTGGCCAATGCCTAAAATTCCAGAGATCAGGTTTATTCCCAAACACCAAAACCTCAGTCTTACTCCTGTTTGAGTAGGTTGAGGATCATCCAGTCAGACATTTCACCGAGGCTGACCTGCAGGGGGGAGGTCGAAATAGGATCCAATTGGGAGAGGGAAAAAACAATTTGGGAATCATCGGCATATGTAAATAAAGTCAACCCAGACCGTTGTGCAATATGGGCCAAGGGAGCAACATAAAGATTAAAAAGAAGAGGACTAAGGATAGAACCCTGGGGAACACCGTGAGGAGAAAGATAGGTTTCAGATCTAGACAAATGAGAAAAGATTTGAAAAGTCCGGTCCGTCAGAAAAGATGTTAACCACTGCAGGGCTTTACCACCAATCCCAATGGCCGCAAGGGAACCAAGTAGAATCTTGTGGGACACAGTGTCAAATGCTGCACTGAGATCGAGCAATATCAGTGCAACGGTTTTACCAATACCAATAGTAAGCACAGGTTTTCTGTGACGCCCAAAAGGGTGGCCTCAGTAGAAAAACCGGAATGGAAACCAGAATGGGAAAAATATAAAAGGCTATGGGTAGTTACATACTGGGACAAGTGCTGGTGAATGTGTCTTCCCACAATTTTGGAAAACACAGGCAACAGGGAAATGGGACGGAAGTTGGAAGGGACCTTGGGGTCTGCTGTAGGTTTTTTTAATAGGGGGTAACCATAGCGTGCTTCCAACAACCAGGGACAGTAGCAGTGCTAAGGGATTGATTAAGTAAAGTGCAAATCATAGAAAGCTGAGGAGTGTCCCAAAGACGCAGAACTGGGACGGGCAAGGGATCGCAAGGAGAGCCCGATTTGACTTTCCCCAAAAGTACACGAATAGAAGAGGGATGAAGGGTGGGCCAGGACAAAAGTGAGGCAGAGGAAGACGACAACAGGTCGGTAAATTCTCCAAGACTACTAGAAGATTTGCTGTTTCTTTGAATGGAAATATCATTGCATATGGTGTCAATTTTGGAGATAAAAAATTGAGCAAGTGCATCACACTTGGTGTTCGATAAAGGAGGAGGCTTGGCTAAAGTCTCAGAGCCAGCAAGGTTTTTAACCACTTTGAAAAGTACTTTGGACTTGTTGACCGCTTCAGATATCATGGTGGATGCGTAGTTGGCCCTGGCCAAAGTGCAGGCTTTGTGGTAGCGTTTCAGCTCACTTTTATAGGTAAGGCTCGCCGTTGGACAGTACTCCCTTCTCCAAATGCATTCCAATTTTTTGCAACGAGACCTATTGGTTTTTAAAAACACAATATACCAAGGGGCAGGGGTTTTGTGAGGTTTCACTTTCTTAGAGACAGCCGGAAGAAAGGTATCAATGGCTTCAAAGAGCCATAAGTTGACAATACTGGCCGGTCAGTAGGAAGATGTTCAGCAAGTGACTTGTTGAGAGAAGTAATATCCAACTTTTTCCAGTCTCTTTTATTGACACTAATTGGAGCACTATATTGAGGCATAGCTCCGGTGGCACAAAAAGAAAATTTTATTAAATAATGGTCAGACCAAAGAATAGGCAAGGCCGATGAGCAATGTAACTGAGAGATGTTAGAAAAAATGAGGTCAAGAAAATGACCGCCACAGTGAGTGGGGCCCTGATTCTGAAGAATGATGTTCATGGATTCTAAGTCAGCAATTAGATTGCTGCTAACACTATTCTTAAGGTCCTCCAAGTGGATATTTAAATTCCCTGACTACCATAAAGTTACTAGATGTAGTAAGAACCGAAACTTTGTAGTCAGAGAGTAAAGCCGTCCAGGTCACAGGGCCGGGAGGGCGATACACCAATAACCCACTAAGGGTGATCCTGGGATGAAGAGCAAGCTTAAAAGATGCTGCCTCGCTATTGCCTAATATAACTTGGTCAAGTTGACATTGAAAAACATTTTTAAATATAATCCAAGGGGCAAAGCGGTTACATAGCTGCGGGACATCCAAGAAAAATGCGCAATGAGGGCAAGACTGAGGGAACTCATCCAACAAATTGAAGGTAGTGGCCACCTGCTCAGGTAGAGGTCTTAAAGCGTGCATTTGCTCTGCATCATAGCTAAGTCTAGGCGATGGAAATTGACCAGGGATTGTGGCCCCTGGGCCCGTGTGGGCGCGGACGGGCGCAGACGGGCACACCTTTGGCGTGCCTTCGGCGCGCCGCCGGCCCGCCCGCTGCGCCCGCCCACTGCGCGGACGGGATATGCCAGACATTTATACCGGAAACAGGGAGAGGGTGGGAGGGTCAGATGGACTAGACCGCAACCCTGTACCTCGCAGCAATATGACTGCTCACCCCCCCGAGTAACCCGCAGTAGCATCTAATCGGCTGCTCGGGAATCACCCAGATAAAACAAAGTAGACGGGTAAGTGCCAGGGATCAAGAGAGCAAATAAAAATACATTAAAAGCAGTTTTTAAAATCAAAGAGTGACAGCTTGCAGGCCTACTTTCCCGGCTTTCCGCCTCAGGAAAGGAAAAGTGCAAAGCAACCAATCAGCGCGGGAAACGAACAGCGCTGCTTAAATACATGAGAGGGCGGGAGGGTCAGATGGACTAGACTGCAACCCTGCACCTCGCAGCAATATGGCCGCTCACCCCCAGAGTAACCCGCAGTAGCACCTAATCGGCTACTCGGGAATCACCCAGATAAAACAAAGTAGAGGGGTAAGTGCCTGAGATCAAGAGAGCAAATAAAGATAAATTAAAAGCAGTTTTTAAAATCAAAGAGTGACAGCTTGCAGGCCTACTTTCCCGGCTTTCCGCCTCGGGAATTAGATTGCTGCTAACACTATTCTTAAGATCCTCCAAGTGGATATTAAAATCCCCGACTACCATAAAGTTACTAGATGTAGTAAGAACCGAAACAATGTAGTCAGAGAGTAAAGCCATCCAGGTCACAAGGCCGGGAGGGCGATACACCAATAACCCACTAAGGGTGATCCTGGGATGAAGAGCAGGCTTAAAAGATGCTGCCTCGCTATTGACTATTATAACTTGGTCAAGTTGACATTGAAAAACATTTTTAAATATAATTTAAACTAAAAAACGTAAACTGGGGTAAATTAACAGAGGTAATCCAAGGGGCAAAGTGGCTACATAGCTGCCGGACATCCAAGAAAAATGCGCAAAGAGGGCAAGACTGACGGAACTGATCCAACAAATTGAAGGTAGTGGCCACCTGCTCAGGTAGAGGTCTTAAAGCGTGCATTTGCTCTGCATCATAGCTAAGTCTAGGCAATGGAAATTGACCAGGAATTGTGGCCCCTGGGCCCGTGTGGGCGCGGACGGGCGCAGACGGGCATGCCTTTGGCGTGCCTTCGGTGCGCCGCCGGCTCGCCCGCTGCGCCCGCCCGCTGCGCGGACGGGATATGCCAGACATTTATACAGAAACAGGGAGAGGGTGGGAGGGTCAGATGGACTAGACCGCAACCCTGCACCTCGCAGCAATATGGCGGCTCACCCCCGAGTAACCCGCAGTAGCACCTAATCGGCTGCTCGGGAATCACCCAGATAAAACAAAGTAGCGGGGTAAGTGCCAGGGATCAAGAGAGCAAATAAAAATACATTAAAAGCAGTTTTTAAAATCAAAGAGTGACAGCTTGCAGGCCTACTTTCCCGGCTTTCCGCCTCAGGAAAGAAAAAGTGCAAGGTGCAAAGCAACCAATCAGCCAGTGAAACAAACAGCGCTGCTTAAATACATGAGAGGGCGGGAGGGTCAGATGGACTAGACCGCAACCCTGCACCTCACAGCAATATGGCGGCTCACCCCCCGAATAACCCGCAGTAGCACTTAATCGGCTGCTCGGGAATCACCCAGATAAAACAAAGTAGAGGGGTAAGTGCCAGGGATCAAGAGAGCAAATAAAGATAAATTAAAAGCAGTTTTTAAAATCAAAGAGTGACAGCTTGCAGGCCTATTTTACCGACTTTCCACCTCAGAGATAGTTTAGCGGTATAGTCCCCATATAGGGGGCCAAAGCCATCTCCGCAAGTGAGAAATTATCTCTAGTTGTGACCCACTTTGGGGAGTCCAGCATTTCTAGAAGCAAATAGGTAAGCAGGGAGAGTTGCAGGGCTAAGGAGTAGTGTTCCACAGATGGTAGGCCCAGGCCTCCGCAGGAGCGTCGAGCCACGAGTTTGGACATGGCTAAGCGGGGATGGAAGGAACCCCAAACGAATGCCCATTTTCGAGCATAGATGACTCGCAGAGTAGTTAGAGGCACCACGATGGGCAGCATTCCCAAGGAATAGTATTAGTATGAGCTTTATTTCAACAACTCGTGTCATAACAGCTAGAAAAGAAGCCCCAGTTAAAATACAGATAAAAACATAGGAATAGGCAGTACATACAGCACATAACACAAAAGGCATACAGGTTCTTCCTTCCGAAGCGGTATGGTGTCTGCATCGTACCTCCTATAAAAGATCTCATAATAAAACAGCATACAATAATTGCTTGAAGCGCACAGTGCTGCTACATACGACAGCTCAAGTGGACGGGGATCCAATATGTAAGCCAATGGAAGGGAGGCATGCCCTTTCAGCATAAACCGATTGGGGAACAGTTCGTCATACTAGCTCATTCTTACATACAATGTTAGAGTTCATTTAATTTGGAATTGCACTGATTAAAGAGATAACAAAAAAAGGAACTAAAAACAGCTAACAAGTTGTTTCAAAGTTTAAGATATGCTTAAGAATAATCTCAGTGGGAAGGAAGAACCATAATAATGTTACAATTAAAATATGTTAATTTGGTCTTCAAATCCAGTGATCATGTTATTTTCCTTATGGACCGTCTCATGGAAAAACTGCGGGGTAGATTTTTACAATAAAGTGCTTGTGCATTACATCTCAGAGAATTGAGAATTTTGTTGGTAGGAAAGATGATAAGCCCTTGGACAGCTTGGTCTACAGGCCAGCCTATTGTTTACTGTGGTTCTCTCATTAGGGCCTTCAGCCTGATACTCCACATATGGCTAAGGAACTTGCAACTCCTCAGACAAAGAGGGGCCTGGAGTCCGATTTTAAGATGTGCATGGCTTTCCGATGGTTCCGTGTGCCCAATTTCCGGCAGATCGGTTTTAACCATTTAGACCCAGGCTGCGCATAGGCCGGACATGCAAACAGCGCATGAGCAACGGACTCCATTGGTGCTTTGTATCCTGGGCAAATGCTCCAACATGGGTCATTTGAATGCCACTTGACGGTTCCTTCGCCCACGGGGAGAGTGCCAAACCTAAATTAGATATAAAACATCCTATCCTGAGGGGCCTGGATTGCTTAGATCCAAATAGTGTTCCAATAGTCTTGCTTGCTTGTGGAGATAGAATTCTGTGGTAAGTTTCCCCTAATTGGGCTTGGAAAACTCTTGATTTGCAACCCATTCCCAATAGTGTTGCTTTAATACATCTTTCCAGTACAAGGGTGGCTCTTTTTTTCCCCATAGGGCTTGAGGCCCTACATCTGATACCAGTTTCCTGACATTTCGAATCCACCCTACCTTGTCACACGTGTCTAAAGAGATTATTTCTGATATAACTTCCACATGGGGCAGGAGCTCTGAGTCCTTCTAATGTGAGCCCAAAAAAGCAGAGGGCGAAGGTAGACAGACAAAATATCAATGTTTAAATATCGACATACAATAATGTCGATGTTTAAATATCGAAGGGCCAGAATGTAGGAGGTAAGTAATATCGTTTTTTTTAATGTCAATGTGATAGAATTTCAAAGGTAAGTAAAATCGATTTTGTTAATATCGATGTTAGTAATATCGATGCTATTATCCATGTTAGTAATATCGATGTTACTAATATCGATTTTTATATGATTTTTATGTATATTATTATGTATTTGGTATGTATTAATTTTTGTATGTAATTTAAGTAAATTTTGCATTTTAGTACCGTAGCGGGTCGTGGGTTTATAAGGGAATAGGGTGGGAAGTAATTTAATTATACTAAACGAATTATTAATTTTTAGGAATTATATAATAATTTTTTTAAATTGGTAATTAATTTTAATACATTGATAATTAATATTAATTAATTGATTAATTGATAATTGTGTTCCATAGCAGGTTATGGGGGTATAGGGGAGTAGGGTGGGAAGTAATTTAATTATATTAAATTAATTTTAATTTTTTAGGAATTATACATTAATTTTAATAATTGGTAATTAATTGTTATTCATTGGTAATTCATTTTAATTAATTGATTAATTGATAATTATGTGTATAGCGGGATATGGGTTTGTAGGGGAATAGGGTGGGAAGTAATTTAATTATAGTATGTTAATTATTAATTTTTAGGAGTTATACATTCATTTTAATTAATTGTAATACATTTTTATTAATTGGTAATTTATTTTAATTAATTGATTAATTGATAATTATGTTCTGTAGCAGTTTAGGGGTTTATATGGGAATAGGGTGGGAAGTAATTTAAATGTAATTAAGTAATATTTTGTTTTAAATAATAGTTGTTGTTAATTATGTTATTGTTAATTAATTATTAATTGGTAATTAATTATTTTTAATTAGTATTATATTATTTTAATAAGTATGTTTTGGTATTTGTAAATAGTTTATATGTATTTAATAATACATTTATTAATATTTTAAAATATTAATTTATTTATAAGTATGTTATTTTTAATTTCTATGCTATCCAACACTTTACCTACTGTTGCCCTCTCTGGAGTTGGAATAGTAATTTTTACGCCTACGCCATCCAACACTTTCCCTACTGTTGCACTCTCTAGAGTTGGAATAGTAATTTTTACCCCTAAACTGTCCAACACTTTCCCTACTGTTGCCCTCTCTGGAGTTGGAATAGTAATTTTACGCCTACGCTATCCAACACTTTCCCTACTGTTGCACTCTCTGGAGTTGGAATAGTAATTTTTACCCCTACGCTATCCAACACTTTCTCTACTGTTGCACTCTCTGGAGTTGGAATAGTATTTTTTACCCCTACGCTATCCAACACTTTCCCTACTGTTGCACTCTCTTTAGTGGTAATAGTAATTTTTACCCCAACGCTATCCAACACTTTCTCTACTGTTGCACTCTCTGGAGTTGGAATAGTAATTTTTACCCCTACGCTATCCAACACTTTCCCTACTGTTGCACTCTCTGGAGTGGGAATAGTCATTTTTACCCCAACGCTATCCAACACTTTTTCCTTCTGTAGCACCCAATGTTATCATTACTGTAGTTTTTTTGGGACATAGAATAGTATTTTTATGTATTTTGCTATTTAATATTTGAATTATTATTATTTTTGATAATGTATAATAATAATTTTAAAAATATTGAAAGTATTTATTTTTTTATGTATTAAATATAATTATTAACTTTTTATTTATGTTATTGTTTTATGTTTAGATGTATTTGTAATTTATAATATTTCTTAATAATTTATGAGTTATTAAAATAATTATTAAAACGTATTAAGTAAGTATATGTTATATATGTTATATATATGTTTAATTAATGTTATATTATTGCATATGTATTATTTATTCATTTTAAACATTATTAAATATTTTTAACTATGTTTATTTGGTTTTTAAGTATTATGTACTTTATTTTACAATTTTTTAAATGATAAAAAAAACGACATTTTTAATTACAATATTTTTAACATCCATATTTTTTTCGATATTTTTGTACTTACCATGTTGTAGATAGGATGTCGATATTCTTGTCTTCAATATTCCAGTGTCAATTTTTCTGTAGGTCGATATTTTGTCCGTTGATATTTGGTCAGTGATTCCACTGTGCACCTAGGCTTCCAATACTGTTGTAGGCCTTTCTCGCGGTTTGCTGTGTGGAGCTGTAATCAGGGCTCTCGTCAGGTCCGGAGCACTAGCTTTTGGAACTGTGGCTTCACTGCTGCACTGGGGGCTATACATGTTGTCCCCGTAATGCCCAAGATGCCACTGCCACCATCTGGGGCATGTCTCGACAAGGAGATTCTGAGGTAAGCAGCAATCACTGAACATGGCCAGATCACACCCCCCTAGCATGGCAGCTTTTTATCATCTGATCTAAAATTTGCTTCCTGAGAGATGGCCGAAGAGCAATAGACTGTACCAAAAGAGCCTTGATCCTGGGCCCATTCCCAGCAATGATACTATAACCCAGGTTGGTCTCTAAAGTAGTAAAGGTCCCATTAGGATAGCGGGCGGAAAATCACCCTGACCACCATGGAGGCGGAAAACAACCGCCCGCCGGGACCGCAGACAAACCAGCGGTCAAATTAGGATCAACCACCAAAAAAGACCGACCGCGGCGGTAGCGGGCTAACAAAAACCGCCCGACACGGGCGGTGACGTCCAAAAACCGACCGCGGCGGTCAGAAACGCAGCGAAAAAGCTACAACCCGCCGCTAGCAAAGCGGAGACACCGCATGGGAAATTAGGATTTCCCTGATGGTCCCGCGGTACGATCCGCAGTTTCTGACCGCCACGGTCGCACACAGGAGTGAATGGGAGAGACAGCGAAAGAGCTGCAGCATAGCCACCGCAGCAGACGGTACATGAAAAAAATGGCGGACGATGCCAAAACACTGCAATGAAGCCTAACTGAGCACAAATCAAAGTAGCCATGCCCTACAAATACACAAAACACATACCAATGATAAAACAAATGCCCGAAAATTAAATACAATTCCCAGGACAACGCCCACAACACACCTCACAGCAAAAGCCCATTTGGACACACCCACATAGCTGAGTATAAAACCAGCCCCTTTACTGACCACAATCCTTTGCCACACTCCAGAGGAGAAGGGCATACATCACATCTGATAGGAGAGGCAAAACAACACAACACACACCCCACCAACACCACCACTACCACCATCACTACCACCATCACACCAGCACCAACAATCCCCCAGCACACAACACACCTCACACATCAACACAACACCCACAACACACACCCCTGCACCCACAAACACTGCAAACACCACTCACCATGATAGCACAGAAAACACCAAAATTCATAGAGGGTGAGTTGACAGTCATGGTCAATGAGGTAGTATGTAAATGTAAATGTATTTGAGCTTATATAGCACACAGCTACCCACAAAGGGTTTCCCGGCGCTTGCTTAGGGAACCCGTCCTGGTATTCCCCTGTGAGATAACCCCCGGCAGGGTATCCACAAGGTGAAAGCCAGGCATCCCGCCGCGAGGGGCCGTTGTGGAGATTAAGCAAGCTATTGCCCAGAGTCGCAGAGTGTGAACCCGTGAGTCGAGAAGGCACCGGAGCGAGAATTATCGAGTCCGTGGAATTTTTGAGCCCAAGACCCGCCGAGGCGGGGAATTGAACCGTGGTCTAGGGCCGATCTCAGCTTCCGGGTCTGCCGCCTCTAACCCCTGAGCCACACTTCTGTTTGGCAGCCTGGTCCAACAGACACCATTAGCCAAAAGGACACAAATATGGGAAAGGATAGTCCAAAGGGTCAATGCTGTAGGGACCACCCCGCGATCCAAGAAGGAGATCATGAAGCGGCGACATGATCTGAAGAGGGTTGTCAAGGAGAGGAGGAGGAAGAACTGGGAGCTGGCGAACCGGACTGGCAGTGGCCCTCCCATCCCACAGAAAACATTCACACCATGGGAGGAGAAGGTGCTTGCCATACTGCATCCAGAGAAGTGTGGCTCACTGGTTAGAAGCGGCAGACCCTGAAGCAGAAGTCGGCCCGGGACCAGGGTTCAATTCCCGACGCAGCAGGGTCTTGGGTCAATGTCCGCGGACTCGATAATTCTCGCCTAGGTGCCTACGCTAACCATGGGTCCCACTCTGCAACTCTGGGCATTAGCTTGCTTAATCTCCACAACGGCCCCAGCAGCGCCGGGGATGCCTGGCTTCACCTTGGGGGTGCCCTCTCACAGGGAAAGCCAGGACGGGTTCCCCAGCGGTATACAGCGCCAGGACGCCACGTAACGAGGTAACAGTGCATACATACATTACATTACATTACATTACACATTACAGAGAGTTCCACAGGAGTATCCGGGGGAATGGAGGCTGGTAAGTACAAAGAAATGGCAACCAACACACTGATAGGTACTTCCTTGCACAACCCAAACACCAGTGCATTGTTCACCCTCACCTAGCAGGTAGCTAGCCATCTTGCTTGTGAGGCTTGTTTGGGGGTGGGAGGCCTGTCCCACGACTCCCACCATGACCCCTGTCTCACACCTGAGCAGGGTAGAGGCCTCCTCCCACACCTCCCAGGAGCACATGAAGCCATTGCATTGTTCATTAAACAAACTTACAGGTAGGTAGGCATCTTGCTTGGGAGGCCTGTTTGTGGGAGGGAGGCCTGCACTCCTACTCCCACCATGTCCCCTGTTCCACACACCAGCAGCATGAAGGCATCCCCCACCCAATGGGATTTCGTTCCAATGGGAACAGTCAAGCCCGAACTACCAGGCCAGGTCCTCCCTGGACTGGAACAAGCATCCTAGGACTGGTTTCAGGATTTCAGCCCTCATCAGCCAGGATAGCTTGACTCTAGTGGAATGGAGAGCACGGACCCACGTCTGGCATACTCGTACCACTTGGGGTGACAGTTAATGGACAGAATTCAGAACAATGTCATACATTCACCCCATTACAGAGATCTAGGCCTAAAGCCATCGTTTTGTTGCTCACCATGCCATTCCAGTTTGGACCAGAATGCAGAGCAATGACATACATTCACCCCAGAACAGAGATAGGGGCCTAAATCCATCATTTTTGTGCTTACCATGCCATTCCACTTTGGACCCAGCCATATGAAAATCGGTCTTGACCCTGTGCCCAATGGGAACAGTCCAGCCCGAACTGCCAGGCCAGGTCCTTCCTTGACTGGAAGCAAGCATCCTAGGACCAGTTTCAGGCTTTCAGCCCTCATCTGCCAGGATAGCTTGACTCCAGCGGCATGGAGAGCACGGAACCCACCTCTGGGCAAACCCGTACCACTCGGGGTGACAATTGCATAAAGAACAATTAATGGACAGAATGCAGAACAATGTCATACATTCACCCCAGTACAGAGATCTAGGCCTAAAGTCATCATTTTTTTGCTCACCATGCCTTTCCAGTTAGGACAAAGCCATATGCAAATAAGTCTAGACCCTGTGCCCAAAGGGAACAGTCCAGCCTGAACTGCCAGGCCAGGTCCTTCCTGGACTGGAAACAAGCATCCTAGGACCGGTTTCGGGCTTTCAGCCCTCATCAGCCAGGATAGCTTGTCTCCAGGGGCATGAAGTACATTGGACCCACATCCTGGCATACTCATACCACTCGGGATGACAATTGCAAAAAGAACAATTAATGGACAGAATACAGAACAATGTCATACATACACCCCAGTACAGAGATCTGGCTGAAAAAGGGTAACATTCCCTGAAACCAGTCCCAGGAAGCTTGTTTCCGGTCCAGGGAGGGCCTGGTCTGGCAGTTCGGACTTGACTGTTCCCTTGGGGCACAGGGTCAAGACTGATTTCCAAAAGGCTGGGTCCAAACTGGGGTGGCGTAGTGGGCAAAAGAATGATGGATTTAACCCCGATCTTTTGACTGCAGGAGAATGTTTGCATTGTCAGCATTCTGTCCATCATTTATTTGCTGTAACAGTTTTCGCCCTAAATTGGGATGGGTCTACCCAGCCAGACGTGGGTCCCTTGCTCACTGTGCCACTGTATACCCGATTATAGCTAGCCTGGCTGAAGAAGGGTGACATACCCTGAATCCGGTCCCAGGATAGTTGTTTCCGGTCCAGAGAGGATCTGGCCTGGCAGTTCGGTCTGGACTGATCCCATGGAGTACAGGGTCAAGACTGATTTGTATATGGCTGGGTCCAAACTGGGGTGGTGAGGGGGCAAAAGAACGATGGATTTAACACAGATCTTTTGATTGGGGGCGAATATTTACATTGCCATCATTCTGTCCATCATTTGTTTGCTGTAACACTTTTCACCCTTAGTGGGATGGGCATGCCCAGATGTGGGTCCCTTGCTCACTGTGCCACTGGATTCAAGCTAGCCTGGCTGAGGAAGGGTGACATACCAGGAAACCAGTCCCAGGATGCTTGTTTCCAGTCCAGGGAGGACCTGGCCTGGCAGTTCGGTCTGGACTGTTCCCATGGGGCACAGGGTTAAGACTGATTTGCATATGGCTGGGTACAAACTTGGTGGTGTAGTGGGCAAAAGAATGCATCATCACCGTCAGGTCTCTAAGCGCTGTGAGAGAAAGCCCTACCCTAGCACGTGGTATGGATATACTTGATTAGGTTGTGCCCCAAGCTTCTGCAAAAAGGAGTGTTTTTAGCTTCTTCCTAAATAGGAGGAGGGCATTTTCCTTACACAGATTTTCTGGCAGCTTGTTCCATAGTCAAGGAGTTGAGGTTGAGAAAGCTCTACCTTCTTTGGAGGCCATGTTAAAGCGGGAACAGGCCAGCAGGCCAGACTCCAAGGAACAGAGCGACCTGCTAGATGTGTAGTGTACCAGACGATCTTTAATGTAGGTTGGGGCACGGCCATAAATGGCCTTGTGCGCAATACAGACGCCCTTAAACCTAGTTCTCTGCCTGACCGGAAGCCGGTGTAGCTGGCGAAGGAGGGGGTGGCGAGGGCCCTATTAGCCATTCCAAAGATCAATCTGGTTGCATGGTTCATGATTACCTGTAATCTGGCAAGCAGCTTTTCTGGAAGGCCAATGTAGAGGGAGTTTCGGTGGTCCAGTTGTGACACTATCATGGCCGATACTGCTGTTCTGCGTGTTGCAAAGGTGAGAAGGGGAGCTAGTGTCTGTAGCTGTCTTAACAGACCAAAACATGTTCCTACTACGGTGGATACCTGGTGGGTCAGGGAGAGCTTGGCATGGATTTTGATGCCAAGGCTTCTTGCGGCCTGGGCAGGTTCAGGATTTGTGCCCAGCTCTTGTGGCCAAAAGAGGTTGCTCCTTATCAGGATTCATTTTGAGTGAATTGTCTGTCATCCAGTTGACTGTGTATTGTAAAATGTTTTGCATTCGTGTATTGGCAGTGGGGGGGTTGTCTATCTGGATTATGATTTGGGTGTTGTCCGCGCAGGTATAATGCTGGCACTCCATGAGAGTCAGCGCGGTTAACAAGAGCTGGAGGTAGGCATTGAATAGGAGAGGGGACAACGCCGAACCCTGTGGCACCCGCACATGAGTATACCGGCGTCCGATACCTGGTCAGCCAGCTGTACTCTCTGTGATCTGTTGGTAAGGAAGGACGTAAGCCATTTAAGGGTCGTACCCTTGATGCCTAACTCCGAGAATCGCAACAAAAGTTGGTCGTGATTGACTGTATCAAATGCTGTGGATAGGTGTAGCAAAACCAGGGCACTTGACTTTATCTTGTCGGCTCTGAGCCTTAGTTCATCCAATACTGCCAGCATTACCATTTTTGTACTGTGATGGGCCCTAAAACCCTCCTGATTGGTTTGCAGTAGTTGATTTGATTCTAAGTTGTGTGACAAGGATTTCAGCATGTGCTGTTCCAGCACTTTGGCCAGGAAAGAGAGCTCAGAAATTGTCCTAAAATTTTTAAGGTTCTTCACATATGCCACGGTTTTTTTCAAAAGAGGGATGACTCGCACTTCCTTAATAACGATGGGAACGTGGCCAGATTCAAGAGACTGATTTTGTAGCGTGAAGACCTCGCTCTCTACCCCTGGTAACGCCATACTGAATACCCTCGGTAGGCAGGGGACGGTAGGTGACCCTAACTTAACCTGGCCCATTAGGGGTTCAGGGAGTCATGATTAAGCATTGGAAAGACAGCGTTTATCATATGGGTGTGGCAGGAGCTCTGATGCTAGGGGACAATGGACAGTAGGAGTAAGGTGGATCTCCGTCAGCAGGTCCTTCACTTTTTGTAAGAAGAATGACTGCGAACATTGATTTATATTTCACCAGGGCACCTAGGTCATAAGCTTTCCGACAGGCTTTCTCGCACTGGCATAAATTTAGTTTCTTGTTTCTTAGAGCCTCATTGAACCATGGGGCCCCTTTGCCTTTGTTCCTTACTCTTTCCCTACGTGCAGGGGCTACTACATCAATGGCGAGCTTCAGCCTCATGGAAAGGGCGGCGCTATCTAGGTCAAGGTTTTCCTGTGCTGGACTTGGGGGGGCTGATTTATGTAGCGTCTTAACCAGGTCGAGAGCTCTAATTTTATTCCATCCCTGCATCCCTTTCCACTCCGGTGGGGATATTGCTTGTCTTGTGGGTGGAAACAGGCCTCTGAATAAATGATGATCGGACCAGGCGCAGAGACTGATATCTATTGGGCTAGTAAATGGATGGGACGTCCGAACCAAATCGAATATGTGGCCCTTCTCATTAGTAGGAGCATTCACCAGTTGTTTAAGTTCCAGGGAGACCAGTGCCTCATCCAACTGTTTGGCCTGGCTGTCTTTGGGTATCTGATTCCAGTTGAAGTTGAAGTTCCCCATCACCAGGATACATTGATACCGCAAGCGGATATCGTTGACTAATTCAGTGAAGAGCTCAACAAATTTGGGTGACGTTCGAGGGGGGCGATGGACTATCAGAATGATTAATCAGGCAGTCTGGGAGCAGATTTTAGCCCACAACATTTCTGCACCCTCGATGCTTTCAGTGTACAGGGTCTCTGTCTTTAACTGTTGATTATATAGGATTGTGACACCACCCCCTCTAGTGCTGCCAGGTCTGGCATAGTTCGGGGGTCGGAGGACTCCTTGAGCCAAGTTTCTGTGACTCCTAGGATGTCTTGGAGGTGCAGAAAACCTCAAGATTATGTTTTTGCAAGGAGCGGGTGTTGAGGATAGCCACCCGTAGTCCACTTTGGCCAGTGGGCTGGGACGCCTTAGATGGATGAGATAGGAGAACTGTGCTACCTACTACCGTTTGTGTCCTTAATAGCGGTTCCGACCTGAGTGCGTCTGCTACGTTATTATCAAGTAGCACCGTACCTTGATCTAAGGTCAGGAGTTCCTCCGTGGAGTACGAGTAGCGGGGACCAGGGGGACTGGCCCCTGGTCCTGGTTGGTCGTGGACAAGCGCAGACTGGCTTGCCTTAGGCGCACCTTCGGCACGCCAGCAGCATGCCCTTTGTGCGCTTGCTCCAGCTCTGTAGATAAGCTGTCAACTCCTCCCACCCAACCAATCAGCCCTGGTGTGCAGCAGCTGACCATGTCCGAGCACTAGACCTTAGAAGTTAAGCAGAAGTGCACCAGGGAGCGCTGAGCGCATTTAAAACCAAACACAGTACAAAGTACAAGTTTATAAAAAGGATTCCTTCAATTTTTAAAAGTAGCAGCATTTTTACAGACAATTACCAGGCAGCGCCATGAGCAAACCTCCACGAGGGAGTCAGTGTGTCTCTCTCTGCCTGCGCGCTTCCTGCAGCTCCGATGGATTTAACCCAGATCTTTTGACTGGGGGACAATATTTGCATTGTCAGCATTCTGTCCATCATTTATTTGTTGTAACACTAGTACATAATAGAGCAGGGGGTTTAGAACCACCACTAAGTGAGAGGTGCAAAAACATGCTTCTTTAACTAGTAGTCGCGTTTGCAAAGTGGTAGAGAAAGGGTGCTCGGCCTCCCTCCAGTGCTCACGAATTCCGCTGCCTAGGAGTTTCAGGAGGTATCAGGAGGGCTTCTTGGCCCCCAAAGTCCCTTAGGAGTAAAGTGGACTTCATTCCCATTCCCCATCCAATAGTCTGCCAAGAGGCTCTTTTGCAGAGTGGTGGAGAAAGGGCGCATATCTTCCGAAGACGTCTTAGCAATCCTACTGTGTGGGACTTACTGGAGGTAATAAGAGGGGTACTTGGCCCACAAGCTCCCCAAAGACATCCATGGGGGGCCTACTACTCCTCCTCTTACCTCCAGTAAGTACCATACAGCAGGATTGCTAAGTTCTCATAACAGGCCAAGCCCTCTTTGCCCACCACTCTGCAAACGCGCCCCCTGGCACTGCTGGGGGTCTTTAGGGGCCAACTAGCCTACATCTTACCTCCAGTAAGCCCCACACAGTGGGATTGCTGAGAGGTGGACACAGGCCACGCCCCCCTTTCTCCAGCACTCTGCGAACATGCCTCCCGGGGCACGCTCTTGGTTCGGGGATGAAGCCCCCTTTCCTCATGGGGATCCATGGGGGCCAACTAGCCCACCATGTACCTCAAGTACCCCACACAGCTGGATTGCTGAGAGTGGTCTGAGACCACTCCCCTTTTTACACCACTCTGCAAACGTGCCTCTTGGCGCACTGCGGGTGGGGCAATGAGCTCCTTTTGTGTCCTGAGGACCTCAGGACACAAGTGGACTTCATCTACCTCTCTGCAATCCAGCTGTGCGGCACTTACTGGAGATACCTGGTGGTACCCTCAGTGTTCAAGGGGACTAAATTCCCCAACTTAGAACGTGCCAGGGGGCGAGTTTGCAGAGTTGTGCAGGGAAGGGGCGGGGCCAACTGTGAGAGGCCAGCTTTCTTAAATAATATGTTTTTAGAAGGAGGGCTGTGTGGCCCCCTTGTTTTATTATTTTTGGGTCCCTGGGGACTCCATCCCCCAGGGCTTGACCCTTTTAACAATTTTTTTTTAATTAAACGGAAAAGGGGCCATGCAACCGCCCTCCAGAGGCCAATTTTGGACCCTGGGACCCTATCCCCCGGGTCATAGACTATTTTAAAAAAAAAGAAGATAAGATCTCTCATATAAAACACACGTAAACAAAGTTACAGCTAGATGCTTCAGTATACTGAAAGCTCTCCGTAAGATTCTGGATCTTTTGCCAATCGACTCCAGAAAGACCATTGTGCATGCCATCGTAACCCCTCACCTTGACTTTGGTAATGCTCTGCTCCTAGGGCTGAGCCAAAAAGGATTACACCAACTTCAATGTGCTCAAAATGCTGCAGCTCGCCTAGTACTCAAACTTCCTCACAGAGCATCAGGTAAATCAGCTCTATCCAAACTCCACTGGTTACCTATAAGAGAGCGGATTAAATTTAAGTCGCTTTGTTTCACTCATCGTATTGCTCAGGGCAAAGGCCCGGCCTATCTCCTTAACCTTCTGACAATACACCGCCCCACCAGAGACTTGAGATCAGCCGGAAGGATGATGTTCAAACTTCCTAAAATCACCAGAGCCAGGATGGGCAGACGCTCATTCAGATTTTTAGCGGCTAAATGCTGGAACGATCTCCCGCTCGATCTTCGGATGGAGCCTTCCGAAAGCATGTTCCGAAGAAAACTTAAAACCTTTCTTTTTCCCCAGGATTAATCCCGGTGCCATTATAAATCCTTAATTGTTTTACCCCTGTCTCGCCTTTAGCTTTTTTGTGCATTATACAGCGCGGGGACACACTGTTTTGGGTAACCAGGCGCTTAATAAATGGTTTTAATAATAAATAATAAATAAATAAATTGGAATGGGGGCCGTGTAGCCCTCTTCCGGGGCCACTATTGGCCCTGGGGACCCCATTCCCCACGGCAAGCCTCTTCTTTAAAAAATGAATTAAAGGGGAGAGTGCAGGCCCTCAGAATTGGGGACTGTGGGGGAGCCACAAGGCCCCCACAGTCCGAGCCCAGCTCCCCGCCTCCTGCAGGATCCAGCATTGCTTTTGGACAAGGGGAGCTGCTGACATGCAGCTCCCCTGTCCAAAAGCAATCTACTTTGCTTCGTTGAGGCAAAAGCAGGTTACCGGCTCTTGCTTCAACGAAGCAAAGCAGGGTTTGCTATTACAGGGTGGGAGCTGTGCTACGGCCCTGCCATAGCAAACAGCAATGTCTTGAGGGTGGGTACCCTGGGACAATGCAAGAGCCGGCCCTGAGGGGTGGCAGTCCCAAGGGCCATAAAGGGCTCCACGAGGGGGCCAAATGGCCCCCTTCCAACATGTAACATGTGGTGATCCCGGGTCTGAGGGTCTGCAACAAACCCCCTCATTTACATATTAGATGCCCCGGGGAGGTGGTTGTCCCCAGCGCAGTGTGGGGAGCTCAAGCTACCCCACACTAATTATTAGCTACAGCCCCAGGGAGTTGGCGATCCCTGAGGCTTGGGGGTGCACAAAAGGCCCCCCACCCAAATTTAATAAACCCCAGGGAGGAGGCAGTCCCTAGGTCTTAGGGGAGGCCCGCAAGGCCCCCTGCCCTTATTTGAATAAAGCCCCAGTGAGGTGGAAGTCCCTGGGGCTGAACGGGGGCCATGTGCCCCACACAAATAAATTATAAAGCCCCAAGGAAGTGGCGATCCCCGGGGCTGTGGGGGCCCTCATTGGCAAAAAGATTTTCTATTGTGTGCAAAACGAGTTTATTTGAATTAATTGCTCAACTAAGATGTCCAGTAAAATGGTACATTACCAAGCGAGAAGTGTACATGTATTACCAGAGCTTTCCCAATGCATTATGGTCTTAGTAGACATCTTTAGAACGTCAACAGTATCTGACATGTACAACAAAGAACAATTATTGAAATTTTGAAATTGCATTGTGTATAGAATGTATAATTAATTTTCATTAATGATGACATAGGATCCGTGGGGCAAAATTAATGTAATATTGCTCACACACTGTTGTTTTCTTGAAAAAGACTGTGCCAAAACACATCGTTCGTGGACACAATAAATTAATTGATTTGTTCTTTGGTGTACCGCTGTTCTTATTTGAGACTTCTCAACTCAAGAAACTACCTTCATGCATGAATAGCGGCTGACGCTGCCACTGCTGGCACTGGTATGGAAAGGAAAGCGGCAACTTCTTGGATATGCATTGCGCTTAGCCGTTCCATTCATACGGCATCGGAGCATGCTAGATGGCGGAAACAGCCATACTTAAATTCAAATGGAGTCCTTCATTCCGCCCCAATGGCAAAAAATAACATGAAGCGGCACACAAGGAGATAGTAAAAATTATTTTATTGTTCACCAAAGTGAAGGGCAACGTTTTTCGGCATTTCGCCTTTATCAAGTTACTTCCTGTACATCTAATTCCTTTAGAAATACTATTCAGAAATCATAGGCATAGAAAACATACTTCACGTGTTTCCGATGTTTTTCAATTTGGCAATACATGAGAATATTCAACTAAGAGTAAACCATGTTAAAATCCAATATCATTAATTTACAATTCATTATTGTGATAGTCATGAAATGTACTCTTGGATGCCACTGAGTAACTGTCGTTCATCAGTAATGTTTGTTCTCAACATTGCGGTACAATAAAGTTATTGTTGTTCATATCTCACATTCGAAGGACTATCAATACCAGAATTCCTAGTTCAAAGTCTCATACTGTTTTACTTTAAACTCATGTATTCCGCCAAAAGAATAATCGTCTCCGTGTAATGAATCTTTACAGAGACCGATTAAGGTTAAACTGCACCATCTCAGCACAGCTACCAACACGCAATCTGACAATTATCAACATATGCACGAAGCTTGGTACGCTAGCGCATTTGAATCTGATTACTAACCAAATTAATGGTTTCTCCACAATCTCCCAACAAAACATCCTATAATAATAATATAATATAATGATTATACAATCTAACTACTATTCATAGTGCGTGGCACAGAATTGCGTGTAACCTTCGCAGATGACTTTAATAGGAACATCTTTGCTCCTATTAAGGTGTGTGACCAATATTACATTCAATTTGCAGAACGGATCATGTAAATCACCTACTGGTGGTCGCCAGTAGGTAGTTATAGTTAGGACCTAGTTTCCATAGGAAATCCGCAACATTCAATTTGGAATAACTTTGGCGCCGGTCAATGAATCTTCGCGAAATTCTTAATGGAGATGGCCTGCTCCACTTCGCTCCTTCCCTGAAAGTTTCGGAGCCTTGTGGTGGCCCTGGAGACCGCCACCCCCAAGGGCCGGCTGCTGCAGTGTCCCGGGGTACCTACCCCCGGGACACTGTTGTTTGCTATGGTAGGGTAGGAGCCTCTGGGTTCCCGCCCTACCATAGCAAACTGCTTTCTTATTTGGAAGAGAGAGCAGGAAACCTGCTCTCTCTTGACGAAAAACAATGCCGGCTCCCGAAGGAGGCGGAGAGCCGGCTGGGATTGTGGAGGTGTTGGGGCTCACGCCATGGTCCCCAACATTTTAATTGAGCCTGAGGGATGGGGTCCACAGGGATAATAAAAATTAGTAATAGGGGCTAGTTTTTTTTTTTTACAGTAAATTTACAGTATGCATACCATGTGCGGCCATACAACGTATGGTGCAAGGTTCCTAAGTCGTCCCGTACACGTACCTAAGCAAGAAAAAAAGAATAAAAAAAATATGTTTTACAGATATCTATCAAGCTTATGTGTTTAGATGTTGGTTGGTTCTAGCAAGAGCTTTTCTCTTTATTGGTACTTATAAGTAAGTACCTTTTGCAGAGTCTAAACTTGTTGAAGAGGAGTGTTTTACAGTGTGCTGAATTTTTTACCTCTGTAGTCAGTTGACTTTTGCATGATCTGTTGGGAGTAGGGTTCAAAGTTATGTCATTCGGAAAGGGTTCAAATGTTCAACCAATAGAAATGTGTGTTTGGTTTTAAATTAATGTGTGAAGCAATTTGATTTGTTATTAACATGTATATATGAGTAAATTGAGAGGGGAAATGTGCCATTTTCTTGGTTTTGCTGCGAACACTGAAGTAGAGAGATTCTGTATAAGAATATCTGCTTTGTGAGTGGCATTCTTCTTAATCTACAAATCAATTTGAAAGGTGAGTTTATAACTTGTAAGGGAATGTATGTGTTGCATTTTGTTTTTATTCAGAGTAATGTGTTCATCCTTCTAAAGTGTGTAGAATCACATTCTGAGTGTGTCTGCATTTGGATAACTATTGTGATAAAACCATTTAGTAAGTTAATGTGTTTACTGAGTCAGCTTTGTGCAGTAAAGTGCAGTACTAAACAATGTAGAATGTGTACAGTCACTTTTCAGTTGTAGAGTAGTTAATAGTGTTGCTTGTTTAGAATTAGGCTTGTGTTTTAAATCTACAATTTTCCAGTCAGAATACATACAGTACTGTAAATTCTCTGGGATATACTTACAAGCCTCTTATGCGTCATTTGTGCTGCCATTGCGTTACTTTTTTGATGCAATGTTCGCACAAATAATGCAGCAAATTGTTTATGTATTTGCAAAATGACTCATGGTTGTACAGTAAAATGCAGTAATTATATTTCTGTAATGTGTGCACTCATATTAGCCTCTTAAGAGTACTTCATTGTGGTTTTTGTCTAGAATAAGACTTGTGTTTTAAATCTACAATTTCCCAGTTAGTATACATACACTGCTGCATATACTCTGGTGCAGATTTACAAGCCCCTTCTGCCTCTTTGTTGTTGATTGAGTCACTTTTTTGATGTAATGTTGGCACAAGAAATGCATCAATTTGCTTATGTATTTGCAAAATGAGTCAGGATTGACCACTGAAATGTAGTAGTTATGTACGTGGAATGTGTGCAGTCACTTAACTGTTTGTAGACTAGTAAATGTGTTTTGGTAAAATGCAAGGTGTCATATTTTTTGTCTAGAATCACACTGTGCATCTGTCTGCATTTAGTCATTGTTCTGAGAGAAGCATTTTTGTATGTTTTGTGTTTTCAGATACATAAGTGCTTATAAAGCTATTTTTTTTGTTTTGATAGAATTAAAAAACGGTTATTGGTTTTGTATTCGGAAAATGACTCATGGTTGTACAGTAAAATGCAATAAGTATATATCTGTAATGTGTGCAGTGATATTAGCCCTTCAAGAGTAATTAGTAGTGTTGTTTGTCTAATATCAGACTTGTGTTATAAATGTACAATTTCCTAGTCAGTATACATAGACTGCTGCATACATTCTTGGGCAGATTTACAAGCCCCTTGCGCCTTTTTTTTGTTCCATTGTGTCACTTTTTTGATGTAATGTTGGCAAAAAAAATGCATCAAATTGCCTATGTATTTGCAAAATGAGTCAGAGTTGTCCACTGAAATGTAGTAGTTATATACATGGAATGTGTGCAGTCACTTAACTTTTTCTAGACTAGTAAATGTGTTTTGTTAAATTGAAAGTCTTATATTTTTGGTCTAGAATCACACTGTGCGTTTGTGTGCATTTAGCAACTATATTTGCCCTTTTTCCACATTCTCCCCTCTTTCTCCATATACTCCCTCCTCTTTCCTCATACACACCCCTCTCTCCTTATACTCCTTCTCTCTCCTCACACTCCCCTTCTCTCTCCTTATACTCTCCCTTCTCTCCTCATGCTCCTACCTCTCTCCTTAAACTCCCTCCTCTCTCCTCATACTCTCCACTCTCCTCATACTCCTCCTCTCTTCATATTCCGCCGTCTTCTCATACTCCCCCTCTCTGTTCTCATACTCCCATCTCTCTCCTTATACTCCTTACTATCTCCTCATACTTCCCCTCACTGTCCTCATACTCCCCCCTCACTCCTCATATTCCTTCTCTCTCATTCTCCCCCTCTCTCCTCTTACTCCCTCCTGTCCACATACTCCCTCCTCTCTCCTCTTACTCCTTCCTCTCTCCTCATACCTCCCACACGCCTCATACTTCCCCATCTCTTCATACTCCCCCTCTTTTTATATTCCCTCTTTTCCTCATACTCTCTCCCTCTCCTCCTATTCCCCCCTCTCCTCATACTTCTTACTGTCTCCTTATACTACCCCCTCTCTCCTTATATTCCTCTTTTCTCCACATTCTTACCACTCTCTCCTCATACTCCCTTCTCTCTCCTCATACACACTCCTCTCTCTGTATACTTCCCCTTTCTCCTCATACTTGCCCCTTTTTCCACATACTCCCCCCTCTCCTCATACTCCTCTTTCTCTCCTCATACTCCACCCTCTCTCATCACACTCTCCTTATACTCCCCGCTCTCTTCTGATATTCTCCCTCTGTCCTCATTCTCACCCCTCTCTCCTCTTACTCCTCCCTCTCTCCTCATACTCCCCCTCTCCTCATGTTCCCCCTGTCCTTATACTCCCCCTCTCTGTCCTCATACTCCCCTCTCTCCTCATATTCCTTTCTCTCTCCTCGTTCTCCCCTCCCTCTTCTTATACTCTCCCCTGTTGTCATACTCTCCCCTCTCTCCTCTTACTTCTCCCTCTCTCCTCATACTCCCCATTCTCCTCATATTCCCCCCTGTCCTCATAGCCCCCTCTCTGTGTTCATACTCCCCTGTCTCTCCTCATATTCCTCCTCTCTTATCACTCTCCCCCTCTCTCCTCATACTCCCCCTTCTTTTCATACTCCCTCCTCTCTCCTCTTACTCCTCCCCCTCTCCTAATACCTCCCCCTTAACAATTCCCCAGTTAGTATATAAACACTGCTGCATACATTCTGGGGCAAATTTACAAGCCCCTAGCGCATCTTTGTTGTTCTACTGTGTCACTTTTTTGATGTTATGTTGGCAAAAATAATGCTGCAAATTGCATATGTATTTGCAAAATGGGTCAGGGTTGTCCACTGAAATGTAGTAGTTATATACATGGATTGTGTGCAGTCACTTAACAGTTTTAGACTAGTAAATGTATTTCGGTAAAATGTAAGGTCTTATATTTTTTGTCTAGAATCACACTGTGTGTCTGTGTACATTTAGAAAATTACACTGTCCCCTTTTTCCATATTCTCCCCCTCTCTCCTCATGCTCCCCCTCTCTCCTCATACACATCCCTCTCTCCTTATACTCCCCCTCTCTCCTCACACTGCTCCTCTCTCTCCTCATACTCTCACTTCTCTCCTCATACTTCCACCTCTCTTCTCATACCCCCTTCACTCCTCATACTCCTCCATCTCCTCATACTCCTCCCTCTCTCCTCATAGCACCCCCTCTCTTCTAATATACCCCCCTCTTCTTATACTCCTCTTTTCTCCTCATACTCGCTCTTCTTTTTCTATACTCCTCCCTCTCTCCTCATACTCCTCCTCTCTCTCATCAACTCCCCGCTCCCTCCTCACATTCTTCCTCTCTCTCCTTATACTTCCTCCTGTCACATGATATTCTCCTCTCTCCTCATACTCCCCCCTCTTCTCATATATTCCCCTCTCTCCTCTTACTCTCCCCTCTCTCCTCATACTCCCTTTCTCCTCATATTCCCCTCTCTCCTCATACACCCCCCTCTCCCCTTATATTTCTCTTTTCTCCACATTCTAACCCTTCTCTCCTCAAACTCCCTCCTCTCTCCTCATACGCACTCTTCTTTCCTTATACTCCCCCTTTCTCCTCATACTTGCCCCTCTTTACACATCAATCAGTCAATCAATCATATCATTTGTAAACCTGTGAGGGTTTCAAGGCGCTGGGGTGGGGAATGCTGCTACTACTCAAAAAGCCAGGTCATCAGGAGTTTTCTGAAGGTGAGCAGGTCTTGGGTCTGCCGTAGGTGGATAGGGAGGGTGTTCCAGGCCTTTGCGGCGAGGTGGGAGAAAAATCTGCTGCCTGAGGTTGTTCTTCGGAAGCGGGGGACTGTAGCAAGGGCAAGGTCGGCAGAGCGAAGCTGGCGGGTGGGGGTGTAGAAGCTGAGTCGTCTGTTGAGGTACGTTGGTCCGGTGTTATGGAGTGCCTTGTGTGCGTGGGTGAGGAGCTTGAAGGTTATCCTCTTGTTGACCGGGAGCCAGTGCAGGTCTCTCAGGTGGGGTGTGATGTGGCTGCAGCGAGGGATGTCGAGGATTGGGCGTGCAGAGGCGTTCTGGATGCGTTGGAGCTGTCTCATGAGTTTTGCCGAGGAACCTGCGTAGAGGGCATTTCCATAGTCCAACCTACTGCTGACAAGGGCCTGAGTGACTGTTCTTCTCGTTTCAGTGGGGATCCACTTGTAGATCCTACGGAGCATGTGGAGGGTGTTGAAGCAGGAGCACATGGCACACATTATTACCAATGTTTAGAGTCTAGAGGATTGTTTTGCTTCACACGAGAATAATATGTTTGGCTTGGTAAGCTTTGTATGAACAGTGAGTGCCGAGACCTTCAAGGTTATTTCAACACAGTGGTTGTTGTTCGGCCTGACCAGCGCACGTTCTAGAAATAACATATATGCAGCTCTGGCCACCTCTGATTTTGCAGCGTTTAATAATGCACTGCGCAGGCATGCTCAGACACACTTTGGAGAACATTTGCATGCAGAGAGCTGGTGTCGAAAATTATGTGATCCATATGGGACCGCCATTGTGAACCCAAGAGACCTTCTGTAGATACAAAATAACCTAATAGTAAAGGAGTGTGAAATTTAGGTGTAATCTACTCTTTTTCCATTTAGCATTTGAACATGCTTTCTCCTTTTGTATTTTATGGAATGGTAACTATGCTGATAATCTTGTTTCTTATAAAATCAGTGATGTCACTGACCATGTCATGAGTGATGTAATATGTGACGTCATCAGCAGTGCATTGCACGTGCAAGTTATAGTGAGTCCAACTAACTATAACTTGGGAATTTCAATGGTTTTATGCGAGTAAAATTTCCACCTAACTATAACTGGTGTGAAACCTATGGTTTTTTCAGTGAATATTATATATAAATACAATTTTAAAAGATAAGCAATTAACATGATTAGTAATCAATTTAAAAAGCATTTTTATTTAACTATGAATTGACTTCATACCCTGTACCCCTAAAAGCCTAGCAGCCCACACTGATAATATACCAAAAAAATGTATATTACAATTTACATGAATGATCATCAATAAATTAATTACCATTTAATTGATAGTTAATTGTTAATTCATTATTACTTTATTTCCACCCTATTCCCCTACAGACCTAGCAAGGCACACCTAAAATACAACAGAAATAAATCTAAATACATAATTTACACAATGAATACCAATAACATAATGAAGTAAATAATTCATTATTATTTTATAACATCCCACCCTATCCCCCTACAAACCCAACACCCACTACAACAGTATAAATTGTAATTAACAATTAAAGAAACAATTGTAAATCATGCAAAATTACAAACTCTATAAAAAAATAATAACACATATACAAACAATGCTAGCACATAAAATTAGTATTTGAATGAAAACACATTAAACTAAATGAAAACAATATTTTTTACAAATATATTATTGAAAGCAACGATATTCTTAAAAACAACATTACTTACCTTAATGAGAAACAATCTTCTTGACAACGGTGTTCTTTCGTCACAATATTTTTGTTATCACGATATTTTATTTCCAATATTTCTGTCTCCCGATATTTGCAACTCGATATTTTGACAAAACACCCATCACAAGCCTCAAAGTTGTGGAAAGCAAGTCCTGATTACCAGTTAGTGCCCTTGCTGTGAGCAACGGTAAATCCCTCTCTTAAATGGGTGTTCATTCAAATATAGCTTTTAATGAACATTGTGTAGAGCAGTATTTACGGCTTCTGCTGCACTCAAGGTTAGAAATATGCCATGGAAAAAACACATAAATAATGTTTTAAAAATCTGAGGCAACATCCTTTAAAAGTTATTAGTATGTACACTATTTTTACAGTGTTACTGATAGACAGCTCTGCAGATAAAAATGTTCAGTTGATCTCAAATGTGTCTTGCCATATTAGTACGAAGTTGTGAGGGGATCAGATTCGACTATTTATTTGAAAACTACAGGATAGAAGGTTGTGTTAAAGGCACACACTAAATCTTTTGCAATAAAGTCAAGGTTTTGTTTAATTCACAAATTAAAATTCTTGTCGTACTGAAACATGCAGACATGCATACTCTGATAAACAAAGGATTTATATATCTTCTATAAACAGCAGCTGGATTATGTACAGAATGCGTTACATTTTTTTTAGAAGTTTTAGCTATTGAAATAAACTCAGCTTTCAACGGAAGACTGAGAAGTCATGCTTGCAACAGCTTTTAAACCAAAGGCCAATGTCTTTTAATCACGCCGGAACAGCTTCAACTTCTAGTTTTTCTGGTACGAAAAAAAGCTGGTTCTCTTTCTTACTGATGCCCTATTCATTTTGGACATTTACCGTTACAAATGCCGAACTAATATATGTTCATTAGAGGCAATAAGAGAAAGTCTGTACGAGCAGCAAGAAGCTACTTCTAGGGGCACATTTTAGATATTACAAATTCATGTATAGGGAACCTGACCTTTGTTACTGTTTAATTCAAAACTATTTTCTGAATCATCACTTTCTTTTCAAGTTTTTTAATGTTCTTTTTTCTTTTAACACTTTTAACACTCTCAAGAAAAGGGAGACTTGGAGATCGCAGAACATATGTTCGCTGTGAATGGAATAGAAACGCTTTTGACTAAGGGTAGTGAATCTGAGTGTTTTACATTTTAGCAATTCACTATATTCTACCAGAAACACCAATTTCATTCTTTCTATATTGAAAACGACTAAAACAAGGAAAACGATTGTGTTGTTAGGTGGCATGAATTGAATATAGGGCCTCATTTATAAAAAGTGACGCATCGCTGCGTGAAAACAGCGATGCGTCACTTTTCATTGCGCCCTCCGTGCGACACCAATGATGCGTCATAATTACAGTATGACGCATCATGTCGCAAGGAGTTACAGAAACATCAGTATTTCTGACGTATCTGTAAGCGCAAAAGTGAAGCATTGCTGGAGTGTGTCACAAAAGTGACGCAACTCCAGCAATGCGTCCTTTCACATGGGGCAAGTCCCATGTGAAAGGGCCTGCGTCAGTCTTACGCCTGTTGTGAGGCAGGCGTAAGAAATTGACGCAACAGCGTCCTCGAAGTGACGCAGTGAAATCTCATAGATTTCACTGCATCACTTCTAAGAGGCTTTTTCAGCTGATTAGATGCGTCACTTTGTAAATAGTGCGCAACAGGAGGCATGTTTTACACAGCCGATGCGTCACAAAAAGTGACGCATTGGAAGCGCAAAACTGACGCAAGGCCTCATAAATGAGGCCCATAGTGTCTTGTGTTAAGTGAGAGGGCGTAATCTATCTTTGCCTCGTATTTTAGAATAGATTTATGGATTTGCAGTGTTTTGATTTAGGCTACTGGAGGCAGTTGGAGGAAAGGGACCTGTGACACCATGCTGGTTTCCGTTTTCCTGGCGGTGAGGGAGCATAGGCACGGAGAACCTGGACCTCATGTTTATGCTAACTTAAGTATCTATGAAGGCTTTAACATGACTACACTATGTATTATCTTTTTTTTTATTGAGCAGTTTATAGCCATTGCATTGAAAAACTTGGCAAGAAAAATACAGATATTCCTATTTTGATTCA
The DNA here is from genome assembly GCF_964263255.1 of Lissotriton vulgaris. Lineage (NCBI taxonomy): Eukaryota > Metazoa > Chordata > Amphibia > Caudata > Salamandridae > Lissotriton > Lissotriton vulgaris. Next base: position 1,452,971,372 of record NC_141685.1, read on the forward strand.
GATACAAACTTACATAGATACATATTTCATATGTAATTTTGTGAAGTTACATATGTTCAATATAAAGTGCTGATTAAAAAAGTTCTAAGTGCAGTTTAAAGTGCGGATATCAGTTATAAAATACCCCAAAACATTCAGTTCTAAAATATAGGCACATGCTGTACATTACACATACAACAACTGGGGACCACAACATCAAATACCTTGCTCTCTCTACTTTTGTACTTTCTAGTCTATATACAAAACTGCGGTGTTTGCTCTTCAGTTAATATATAGCTAGTACAATTCACCACCCAGATTAGCTAAGTCAAACTGTACTGTGTCCCATATGTCCAAAAACTTAGATAACCACACAGCCCACCTAGCATAGACCTCCTCAAAAGTTCCTCTGGGGTTATTATGAGTTTGGCAGTCCAAAGGACCACCAAACCTGTGGTGGTGCAGTGGGTACTGCCGAACCAGCACACTGACTGCCCTATTCTGAGTTTGTCGGTCGGATGGCCACAGGCTTGCTACAATCACTGGGCAACCGCCGTCCCCCCTGTGTTGCAGCAGTGTGAGGCTGTAATATGCTTTCAGTGCTGCTGTAGCACCACCAAGCTTTTAAGAGTTTCCTCACTGCCAACCTTTTCATGGCAGTGAGGGAAACAAAGGGGCTCTACAGGGTCCCTGGTGCCTTAGGCCATCGGAATTCATACAAATGGGGACATGCTGTGCCCCCCTGTGTGCATGCACACCCTTTCCCGCACAGCATACACTACAGAGTCTATGCTGTGCAGGAACAGGCTTTGACATTCCCATTGTGGTGCAAAGGCACCGCTGTGGGAACACCAAAGGACTTCCCGCCAGACAACAAGAAAACTTGTAATGTGGTGTGCAGCTTGCGGTGAGCTATGGTGGTGTGGGAGCGGGCGGTGGCATGCCGCCGAGCTCCCATACTTCCAAACTCAGAATTGGGCATTTAGATTCTTTGCATTTTTGCCTGCCACTGTCTCAGAGAAGGAACCTCCTCTGTTATCCACTTCTGCAGTATTAAACTGCATGTGACAGAATTATCAATACACAGCAAACACTCGCTGCTCGTATTAGCTTTTTAAGTGACATGTGAGGAGCCAAACGAAGCAAGCATGAGCTCCACTGATATATGGATTTGCTTAATATCTGTAAGGATTTGGAAAATGTTCTCCGAAAAATATTTGTGGAGGTGTAAAAAAGATATGCAGCCAGTCTCCTCCATTCAGCTTACAACTAAAGCACTGATCTGGCACTGTGACATTCATCTAATGTAATCTATGGGGAGTGTAACAGGTCAGCCACATTGACAAGAATGTCATTCTTTTACAATGTGTGGCCCTCAGGGACTTGTATCCCAATGCTGAGATATATATACTCATTCTCCTTTAATAATTGAACAACCAGTAGAATGATTGCTTTTGATTACAAATTCCTCAACTAAACCACTCTTATTGTCGTTCCAATTGCCAATACCAATTTCCCAAGCCTGTTAAGTGACTTTTATATAGCAGGCACATCACAACATACATCCCTAAGTTTAAAGTAGTATAGGTTGAGGAAAGCAAGATAGTGATCTGTTGTCAGTTAAATGTCAGGCGTATAGCTTCTGTTCTTATACACAGGTTCATTTAGTCCCAAGTTAGGCCTCTTTCACTTTGATAAAAGTCCCTATTGTACAGTGTTCCTCAATCGCATTAGGGATGCTAATGCCAAACGATTGACAGTCTACTAATAGGTCACAAGCATGGCAATTTGAGGCTCCCCAAAACAGGAAATGATCTCTACTGTGATCTTCCAGGTAAGGTAAGTGAGACCACTGTATTGAGGAGTCAAAAGAGTAAGTCTTTCCTCCCAGCTGAGGGCTCCCTGATTAGCCTCCCATTTTCCTCTGCACTTGGGCCCTAGATGAAATCACTCAAACTGCTGGATACTGAGGGTTTAAAACAGCTCTGTGAGAGGAGTTTCCAGCAGATGCATCTGAAGTGAGCTGGTGCACCAGCTACGAATCCCATGCCGCTTAGTCAAAAAGACAAAAAGTGCACTGAAAAAAAATCACATATTATTGTAGCATGAAGAGAAAAGGCATCCACACATAGAGGTAATTCACCAGCCCACACTATGGAGTCAGTGTCCCCAATGTTCCCAGTCACTTAAGTTACTAGTGAATCTCTCATAATTGTGGCTTCCAATCCAATATAAGTTAAACTACAGGACTATAAAGTTGAGATAGACAAACTGTAGAACTTTGCAAGGAGGTCTAATTTGCAATTTGTGGGGATCCCATAGGGGGCCAAATTAATGGAGGGTCATGAAAACCCGATGTTGTACATGGAGACAATGATCAAAGAGCATATACTGGAGAATGCTCCTGAAGATCCTACTGTAATTCGAGTTCACTGAGTCCCTGCTCAATGTATATCAAATGCAATATATTCTCGAAAAATGATTGTGAATTTTGCACATTACTACATTGGGGAGGCTATTCTGTCCAGAGCCATTTAAAAAATATCCTTTCTTTTGCCTGATAGGGCACACGTCAGGGCATTTTCAGCTATGTCAGCATCAGGGCTAATTGTTCAATTAAAAAATGCTGAAGCACAGTCTTCAATAGTCCAGCAAGCTAATTTAAAAATATGGCTTAAAGGTCAATTTATCTCTGACGAATGTATGACGTTACAGCATATACATTTACAATGCATGCCTTTACAACACAGTGTTTACATCGCAACATTCTTTACAACACATTCTTTTACATAGCATGCCATCACATCGCTTTTTCAGAAACTAACTCTAGAACGCATTCCATTACATCGCATTATACCTTTACAACGCATACCATTACAATGCGTACCATTACATTGCATTTAAGGTAAGTGTTGGATTGTATAACTCTAGTGAGTGCAACAGTAGGGTAAGTATTGGATAGTGTAGGGGTAAAAATTACTATTCTAATTCAAGTGAGTGCAACAGTAGGGTAAGTGTTGAATAGTGCAAGGGTACTATGCATTGTAATGATATGCATTGTAATGACTTGCGATGTAATGCCTGCGTTGTAGTGACATGCATTGTAATGACATGCATTGTAGTGACATGCAATGTAATAGCTGCATTGTAATTACATGTTATGTAAACGATATTGCGATGTAATGACTGCTATGTAAAGGTAGTGCGATGTAATGACTGCATTGTAACAGTTGTTTCCCACTCTGCCTTACCATGGAGGAAGAGCAAGAGGTTGTACAAAATAGACACAAAGTAGGAATCTAGCTAGGTGCTAATTCGGAGGTTGAATGTTTTAAGTATTTTTGACGTCTATTGGACGTATTGATCGATTTACAGTTTGCAATAGCCTTTTTCACACTAGCCATCTTTTCTACTTTTTCCCTCTAGGACCTAGTGATGTGGGATTGAGTGCAATTGTTTGATGAAGAAAATACACACACTTCAAACCTTATGGTTTTGACCTATTACATTTTGCAGTAGCCACTTTTGCACTAGCCACATTTTCGACTTTTTTCCTCAATGACCTATTGATGTGGGATTAAGCATGATTGCTTGACATAGAGAATCTTTAGATATTTATTTTACAAGCAGGTAAAGGCATAAAAGTTAGTCAAGCCTGACACCAAATTTTTTTAGAGAGTTTACAGTTGCTAGTGAGATGTCCTTGTTTTGAAGATGGTCTAGCCAGGTATCGGGCAACTACTGATCTGTGTTGGAGGAGCAGAACAGGAAATCTGTCTCATGAGGTAATACTTACAGGATCCTGATGGTAATTTAAGATTGCATTTCCTTCATGGAGGTGTTTAAAGTCCTAAGATTATCTGTGTTTTCTATTTTTATATGCAACTGTCTTTCATCAACATACCTGTGACTATTTCCTGTTTTGTACAACACAATCTTTCTCTCTCAATAACATGTAACTGTAGCACAGACTATATTTTAGAAACCATGTTTCTTATTCTTTCATCATTTAAACAGTGATCAATTGAACTTAAACCCCCTAACCCACATAATGATTCTAACAAGCAAATCTAGTCCATTAAATCCCAAGAATGTTGCTAAAGATTTTCTGAATAAACAAACTCAGTTTAACCTGTTATTGAGAAAAAGGAAGGAAGCCAACAATAAACCTGCACACAGTGATATTTCTGATATTATCTATTCAATAGGAAAGCTATTATACAAAGAGTCATCAACAGAACCACCCATTGTGATTACAGTTTTATTTCTACATAATCCAATTTTGAGGAAATGTTGAAATATCGGACAGCCAGCCACTCAAGAGATACAAACTCCTAATAGAACTGAGAATACAACGAATGATAAGAAAGGAGAGAAAGGAGGGATTAAACCTGATACTAAAATACAGTCTATTTGTTTCAAACTGGGGACAATAAATCTAAATAAGCAACAAAAGAAGTGAACACACCAAAAGTGAAAAATCAGGTAAATCCAAAAGAGATATAGAAATCTGCATGCTCTGAATTCATTGATACCCTAAACAAAGCAGAGAAAGCAAGTGCCTCAACTCACTCTTTCTCAGACCGTTGAGAGGACACAAGTAAATCTGCGGTATTATTCAACTAAACTCTCATGCTACAGATTTGTGTGAAAGGAAAGTGTACAGTGTTCCTCAATCGCATTAGGGATGTTAATGCCAAACGATTGACAGCCTACTAAGAGGTCAAATGCATGGCAATTTGAGGCTCCCCAAAACAGGAAATGATCTCTACTGTGATCTTCCAGGTAAGGTAAGTGAGACATTCTGTATTGAGGAATCAAAAGAGTAAGGCTTTCCTTCCCAGCTGAGGGCACCCTGATTAGCCCCCCCTTTTCCTCTGCACTTGGGCCCTAGATGAAATCACTCAAACTGCTGGATACTGAGGGGTTAAAACAGCTCTGTGAGAGGAGTTTGCAGCAGATGCATCTGAAATGAGCAGGTGCTCCAGCTACGAATTCCTTGCCGTTTAGTCAAAAAGTGCACTGAAAAATCACATATTATTGTATCATGAAGAGAAAAGGCATCCACACATAGAGGTAATTCACCAGCCAGCACTATGGAGTAAGCATCCCCAATGTTCCCAGTCACTTAAGTTAATAGTGTATCTCCCATAACTGTGGCTTCCAATATAAGTTTTCCTGCTGACAATACTGAGGCAGTAAATCTCACCCAGCTGGACATTAGAGAGGATGGAAATTTAGACATTGAACGTGATTCTACAAAATACTGCTATTAAGGGGCAGGAAATGGGAAAGGGGCCCAAAGACTATCCCTTATTCTCAAACATTTTAAAAACAGGACTAGAGATAATGACTGCAGTGATAGAGGGGTCTGGGATAGAGAGATCAGTACCAACACCGGACCCAGTCTCCGTTCAATCAGTACCAAACGACAAGCAAGCTCTACTAGGTAGAATGCAAGATGCACTGAGTTAACTAGAGGTTGTGTGATAGCACAGCCTGAAAACCACGTAATCACTCCATTGGGTCAAGGGCCATTTGAAGATGCTGCTCTTGCAAATCTCAGTCGGTCTACAATGCACCAGTTCTAGCACTTTCTTGAAACTATCCTGACTGAAATTCGAGACTGCAAGTTCTCGCAGGCACAGGAAATCGTATTAGACCATCATAGACTGGATACAACAGAAGAAATGGTGCAAAAAATTCCAGAGCGAATGAAAGAAATTGAACTGAGAGTTTCCGACCTAGAGGACCACACACTCTGCTGGGACAAAGGTATGGATGTCTTCTAGAAAAAACTGCAGGACTATAAAGTTGAGATAGACAAACTGTAGAACTTTGCAAGGAGGTCTAATTTGCAATTTGTGGGGATCCCATAGGGGGCCAAACTAATGGAGGGTCATGAAAACCCGCTGTTGTGCATGGAGTCAATGATCAAAGAGCATATACTGGAGAATGCTCCTGAAGATCCTACTGCAATTCGAGTTCACTGAGTCCCTGCTCAATGTATATCAAATGCAATATATTCTCGAACAATGATTGTGAATTTTGCACATTACTACATTGGGGAGGCTATTCTGTCCAGAGCCATTTAAAAAATATCCTTTCTTTTGCCTGATAGGGCACAAGTCAGGGCATTTTCAGCTATTTCAGCATCAGGGCTAAGTGTTCAATTCAAAAGTGCTGGATCACAGTCTTCAATAGTCCAGCAAGCTAATTAAAAAATATTGCTTAAAGGTCAATTTATCTCTGCCGAATGTATGACATTACAGCACATACATTTACAATGCATGCCTTTACAACACAGTGTTTACATCGCAACATTCTTTATAACACATTCTTTTACATAGCATGCCATCACATTGCGTTTTCAGAAACTAACTCTACAACGCATTCCATTACATCGCATTATACCTTTACAACGCATACCATTACAATGCATACCAATACATTGCATTTAAGGTAAGTGTTGGATAGTATAGGGGTAATAATTACTATTCTAACTCCAGTGAGTGCAACAGTAAGGTAAGTGTTGGATAGTGTAGGGGTAAAAAATACTATTCTAACTCTAGTGAGTGCAACAGTGGGGTAAGTATTGGATAGTGTAGGGGTAAAATTACTATTCTAACTCAAGTGAGTGCAACAGTAGGGTAAGTGTTGAATAGTGCAAGGGTACTATGCATTGTAATGGTATGCATTGTAATGACTTGCGATGTGATGCCTGCGTTGTAGTGACATGCATTGTAATGACATGCATTGTAGTGACATGCAATGTAATAGCTGCATTGTAATTACATGCGATGTAAACGATGTTGCAATGTAATGACTGCTATGTAAAGGTAGTGCGATGTAATGACTGCATTGTAACAGTTGTCTCCCACTCTGCCTTACCACGGAGGAAGAGCAAGAGGTTGTACAAAATAGACACAAAGTAGGAATCTAGCTAGGTGCTAATTCGGAGGTTGAATGTTTTAGGTATTTTTGACGTCTATTGGATGTATTGATCGATTTACAGTTTGCACTAGCCTTTTTCACACTAGCCATCTTTTCTACTTTTTTCCTCTAGGACCTGGTGATGTGGGATTGAGTGCAATTGTTTTATGAAGAAAATACTTACACCTCAAACCTTATGGTTTTGACCTATTACATTTTGCAGTAGTCACTTTTGCACTAGCCACTTTTTCTAATTTTTTCCTCAAGGACCTAGTGATGTGGGATTAAGCATGATTGTTTGACATAGAGAATCTTTAGATATTTCTTTTACAAGCAGGTAAAGGCATAAAAGTTAGTCAAGCCTGACACCAAATGTATTTAGAGAGGTTACAGTTGCTAGTGAGATGTCCATGTTTTGAAGATGGTCTAGCCAGATATCGGGCAACTCCCGATCTGTTTTGGAGGAGCATAACATCTCATGAGGTAATACTTACAGGATCTTGATGGTAATTTAAGATTGCATTTCCTTCATGGAGGTGTTTAAAGTCCTAAGACTATCTGTGTTTTCTATTTTATATGCAACTCTCTTTCATCAACATACCTGTGACTATTTCCTGTTTTGTACAACACAATCTTTCTCTCTCAATAACATTTATCTGTAGCACAGACTATATTTTAAAAACCTTGTTGCTTATTCTTTCATCATTTAAACAGTGATCAATTGAACTTAAATCCCCTAACCCACATAATAATTTTAACAAGCAAATCTAGTCCATTAAATCCCAAGAATGTTGCTAAAGATAATCTAAATAAACAAAGTCAGTTTAACCTGTTATTGAGAAATGGGCAAGAAGCCAACAATAAACCAGCACACAGTGATATTTCTGATATTATCTTTTCAATAAGAAAGCTATTATATAAAGAGTCATCAATAGAACCACCCATGGTGAATACAGTTATATTTCTACATAATCCAACGTTGAGGAAATGTTGAAATATCGGCCAGCCAGCCACTCAAGAGATACAAACTCCTAATAGAACTGAGAATACATTGAATGATAAGAAAGGAGAGAATGGAGGGATTAAACCTGATTCTAAAATACAGTCTATTTCTTTCAAACTGGGGACAATACATCTAAATACGCAACAAAAGAAGTTAACACACCAAAAGTGAAAAATCAGGTAAATTCAAAAGAGATATAGACATCTGCATGTTCTGAATTCATTGTTCCCCTAAACAAAGCCGAGAAAGCAAGTGCCTCAACTCATTCTTTCTCAGACCGTTGGGAGGACAAAAGTAAATCCGCAGTATTAATTCACCTAAACTCTCGTGCTACAGATTTGTGTGAAAGGAAAGCTCTAAGATATTAGGAAAATGAAAATTTTACATTATATACTCTACTATAGGTGATAGCTCTTTTAGTGGGCAACGTATGGCCTATTGTTGGATCATTTAATAGGATGTGCAATTTTCTGCGAATGATGCAGTAAATCTCTTTCTCTTGTCCACTGAACCCCATTATCAATCTGAATGTCTGCCCTGAGGTGTTCGTCTTGTCTGTGGCAGCCGTCAGTGTGGGAGACAGTGTTTGGCATTGGTTCGGTTTTGAGTAAATCTGCCCTTGATGATTTCTGATTTCTGACTTTTTTTTATCGCTACATCAATGCATTTGCTTGTATATCCTCTCTCAAGAAACCTAGTTATGCTTGCCTGCTGTGCTCTTTTTAGGTCTTCTGAGTAGATACAGATATGTTTCAGTCTAATAATTTCTCCTTAGGGAATACAATGAATGAGGTGTTGCGGATCGGCACTGGCTGCCAGCAACACCGAGTTGCCTGCTGTCGGTTTTCTGTGTTCCCTTGCCTCCATTTTGCCATTTCTAATATATACCTCAACATCAAGGAATACTTCAGTTTTGGCATTAATATGTGCTGTAAATTCCAAGTTCATATCATTATAATTTAGACTGTTAACACATTTTTCTGCTTCTAACACAGTCCCATGCCAGATTAAGAAGAAGTCATCAATGAATCTTAACCATGCTTTGACATTTCTTTGCAGGACTGTCCTATAGTTTTTCTGTAGAACCAGCTCCTCTCACCAACCCATGTGGAGGCAGGCATAGCTGGGGGAGAAGCTGGCCCCCATTGCTACCCCGTGAAGTTGCTAGTACAGTGCACTCTGGAATAAAAAAATGCTATTATCTAAGCAGAATTCAATCATATTAGTTTGCATTTTACTGTGCTGTTCATACATTGCCAGTCTTCTGTATTGTCCATAGTTATTAAAAGAAAGTCCTCTTGCCAATTAAAGTATTGAATGTTAGATAGAAAATCGCCAGTATCTTTTATGTAGGCGGGAGGTTGCTGGACGTACTCCTGCAGGATATAGCCTACATATTGTGAAGTGTTCTCAGTCTGGCTATTGCATGCTGAGATTATTGGCCATCCGGGGGGGCTTGACAAGATTCTTGTGTAGTTTAAGGATGAAATATATCACTGGTGTGGTTGGGGTATCATTCTTTAGAAATGTATATTCATCCATTGTGAGCAAGCCTGCACTTTTCCAGGCTAAAAGTTTGTTGTTAAACAAGTTATAGGTTGCTCTTAGTGATAGTATATCAGTTTTACAGTAGTAATTGTGATCTGATAATTGCCTTGTAGCTTATTCTACTTATTCAGTTTTCCCCCAACGTATTAAATTGCCTCCTTTGTCGGCTTTTTTTATTATTAGCTGTGGATTTTACTTTAATTTGTCCATGCGTTGGTGGTATACAATGTCCTGTATAATGTATTTGACTTTTTTCTGTCCTCTTATGTTATGGTTAAGTTGTTTTATACCTATGATGACTTGCTTATGAACTATGTCAATTTAATCATTAGCCATTATTGGGATGAACGTTGATTCTGGTTTAAATCTTGCCATGGATGTGAGCAGGTTTTCATTTTTAGTTGCATTTTGTTCTTGCAGTATTGTTGGACTCGAGTTTATATATCTGGCTTTCACACTTCTCTCGTGTATTCCTCGCCACCTCCAAAACAAAAGTTTAGTTGTATCAAGGGACCCCACACAAGCGGGTCCGTATTTATCCACACACTCCTTTTAAACTGAGGATGACAACGCTTCGTGCATTTTGTGAAAGTTTTATTTGGCCACCATTGAACATGTTTCAGCTGCACAGCAGCCTTACTCACCAATGCAGATGCATATGAGTGGTAATTTTTTTAAAGATACATTGTGTGCAAAAAAAGTCTCACATGTGAACTACAACTACAGAGCTAGTGAAGACAGACTCTTAGTTTTGCAGTATATGCTCATTAAATGGTACATTAACACAGTATTTCCTCTGAATTGACAATTCTTGCCGTTACTGATAATATTTTTCTTTACCATATTTCATTACTTTTTAAATGGAAAGCCCATTTATGGCAATTGAACTTTATTCTATTTTCATAGTAAAATGCATAGTTTTGTATGATTAAAACATCTTTTATGCATCTATATCTGCATCATTTTCAAAATAAGGCCCAAGGGGGCTTATTGACATTTGGGCATTAAGCTCAAATGGGCACAAATGGGCATTGACATTTACCTTTGTCACAGATTAAATAATTGGTAAAGAAAAATATCAGTAACAGCAAGAATTGTCATTTCAGAGGAAGAATTGTGTTAATGTACCATTTAATGAGCATATACTGCAAAACTACGAGTCACTAGCACTGTAGTTGTAGTTAACATGTGACACATTTTTTTGCACACAATGTATCTTTAAAAAATGGATGGTCATATGCCTCGGCATTTGTGAGAACGTCTGCTGTGCAGCTGAAACGAGTTCAATGGTGGCCAAATAAAACTTTAACAAACTGCGTGTGTGGATATATATATATATAACTTTCAAGGTATTGGGTCTCACATTGTTTTCTTGCCAGTGTGGTGTTTGTGGGCTGCTCCGTGCCCATGCAGTGAGGCTGCCCTGAAGAGCCTGGGGCTCCGGAAACGGGAAACGCTTTTGCTTCTTCTTGATGCCAATTGAGGAGCCTGGCTCACTTGCGCCTTCTAACCCACGAAGGAATGCTACTTAGTAAAAAGGATTGGTGCATAGAAGGAATTTAATTGCATTATGAACACTTCATTAGTAATTTCATTGCCACTAATCATCTTTGGAATCGAGGACAGTATTTCTGGCGAAGCAAGATCTTTTCTGTTTTATGCTATTCTGTTGGCTAGAAGACAGATCTGCATAAAGTGGGTGGAAAAATCTGCTCCAATATATTCGGAGTGGCTCACGTCACTATACGAAACATCAAAGGTGGACATGGCTAGGGCTTGCAATAACCGTAATCTGGCTTTTTGGGATCTGTTGACACAGTGGAGATAGTGTTCCGGGGTTTTTTTTTTTTTTTTTTTTTTTCCCCGGGTCCTATGATTATGCCAACACTACTCCTTGGACCGGGTCTGGCCCCGATACGGTGTTTTGGTCCTGCAGGTTGAGACATACCTAGATGGAGTCAGATTAAGAACTTACATTTCCCTTCTCCTTGGGACTTCTCTGCCACCAGTAAAATATCTCGGAGTCCAGTTCCAGAGATGGGTTTCATCTTCTTGGTTCCCTCTCTTGGTTGGGGACACGCAAGGTGGTTGGCACTTCCTAAGCAGTGGGTAAGGCAAATGAGGACAAAAAAAAAAAAAAAAAAAAAAAAAAAAAAAAAAAAATAAGCTCAAACATTTCAATCTTACCGATAAACAGGCCCACTCGGAGACACATCCAATAAACATACTGTGGAGCTCAGACACACGAGGTTACAGAGTGACAGCATGCAGACTCTTCTTAAACATGACGTTTAAGGAACTCTTTCATTTTTCTGCCAAAATGTAAGAGAAAACAGGTCATTCTTTCTTCAGTTGTGTGTTTATTTTGACACCGCTAAAAGCTTTGTTGTAATTTTCTTTCAACTAGCACACATGCATTGCAGTCACCAAATGTAAAAACGCTTTTACAAACATTTACAAAAATTTATTTTTATGCCTGTTTTTCATGTTTTGTTACAATGACTTGCAAAATATTTGAAAGCGCTTCCAACTCTTCTATGTTCACGATCACATGTCATTATTGTCACATAGTTTTTCCAATTAATCAATTTGCACCAGTATAAATACAGTTCACTTACAAGGTGTAAAACAGATGTAGTGAGCAAGGCGGTTACATCCGCCGAAACACGTCTGATCGCTTGTATCGGCGAATAAAGAAACCTTTGATTACATCCACGGAGTCGGTGCCTGTTCTTCTTGAAACCTTAAAGCCAGGAATGGGAGAATATATATATATATATATATATATATATATATATATATATATATATATTACCTACTGGCGGTCGCCAGTAGGTATATATAGTTATGATTTTTTCTCTATGGAACTTTTGAAAATTCTATGTCTAATAACTTTGGCGTTTGTGGACGGAATTGGACGAAATTTTCAGAAAAATGGCACATTTTGTTCCTGAGCAGCCCCTTAAAATTTGGGGGGGTTTCGTTAAGGGGGGCTGAGTAAAAAGGGGGGTCCCAAAAAGTGTTTTTCCCATTCATTTTTCCATAGGGCGTTTGGCCTCACTTTTAGCTCGAACGGCTGAATGGATTTACACGAAACTTGGCAAAATTGTAGGGACTGTTAGCCCGATGTGCCTTTGCTGGGTCTCAATATATGTGCTCCAGTGGATTTTGAGAAATTAACGTTTTAAAAAACAGATATATCTGTGACAGCAGCCCGGATAGCACTCCAGATCGCGTACTTTTCGCGTAACGGAGCTTTGCGAAGCGAAGCTGATTGGCTCTCCGGTGTCTGTCAACATTCTAAACAGTCCGGTGCGGCCGCCATCTTGTCTCTCGGTAGGATCGAGAGACAAGAGGAGGAGAAAAACGATGGGGGAATTTAATGAAAGGGGGCAAGGTAGACTCCTCTTGAACCCCTAGGAATGATGTTGGGGTTATTAAAGGGTCCCGTGGGGCAAATAAAAAAAATTTGATTTTTCGCGGTAGAAGCGCTTCTCGGTTCGCAAACCGGGTCGCAAACTGGTAGCGAAACGGGAATTCGCCATGTTGTGTTTCGATTTAATTAAATTACAAGATGGAGGAAAAGCAATGTGAGTATTGGGTATAAGGGGGTATGGGAGACGTATCCTGACCCCCTATGTTTTCTGAGGGTGGTTGAGGAGGCTCATATATGTTGATACTTGTCTTCCAGCGGTTGCGCATGAGCGTTTTCTGTTTTTTTTTGCTGCTTGACTTCTGTTAACGTTCGATTCGAAGGAAATCAGGAAGTGTTGACCGCCATTTTGACACTGCGAGTAAATATATTTTTAAAAATAAGTGTTAAAAATTAATCCGTATTGATAAACATTGTCTGCGCCATCTTGCTTTTTTTCCAATGCCACACTTTTGTCGTGCACGGCAGCCATTTTAGATGCCTTGACCAGACCCACTCTCTGCACGCCGCCGATCCTCAGCATGGCTCCCCACCCTCGCAAGCATCTCCCCCATGCACTGGTCACCCACGTTCTCTCTCTCAGGTATGGGCCATAAACCTCCTCCCATATGCGCTGCTCTTCCCTGAGAATCACACCCCGTGCTGAGGAAAATTCAGCCCAGATTACAACCGATGCCCAGGCTGCTGGCACAAGACGCCACTTAGTTCCCATCTTGAACGGTTACCAAATAAAGAGACGGGCGCTGGAAGCAGGAACACAAGAACAGAGTTTTGTTTCTCATGAGGAGAGCCTGTTATTTCACTCTACATATCATACAAGTACCACTCAGCCCCCCGGCCCCATAATCCTGAGGCAGAATTGCCATTGCAACAAAGGACTTAAACTCCTGCAAAGAACACCATGTAACATTTAATATCATTTTCCACCAATGTTTTCATATATCAGTGTTGCTGAACTCACTCAGTGAAATGTTGCTCATTTCATTAAATCACTTTTAAAGCATGCCTTATAACAATGCACCCAATCCTATGTGGAAGTGCTTATATTAAACATGACATTGCTTTAACCAGGATAGACAAAGAAATGACACAGTGATGTAAAAGTTTCTGAAAGAAATGCCAAGAACGTCCCATGTGAAAGTGAATTTTATCTGGCAATTTTTTTCTTTTCCTTCTCATGAAAAGAAAGTTAATGCCAGGTTCGTTACCTGCCTCATCTGCAAAAAAAAACTCTCGAGAGGGACCGAAAAAAAATATAGCTATGGTAATCATACCATGCATCGGCACATGGAGAGGTGGCACCCTCTTAATTATTCTAAAGCGCAACTTCGAGATTTGGTGGATAACCCCCGACCGGCAAAAACATCCACCAATGACTTAGCAATAAGTGAGTCAGAGGCAAGGGAAACGGTTCCAAATCTGTAAAAGAACTTTGGGCAGATGAGATTGTAGGCATGGGCGGAAAATCCGTTCCGCTCGCGGATTTTGCGGATTTTCGGGAAATCCGCAATCCGCGAGATTTGCGAATTTCCCGCAAAATCCGCAAATCCGCGAGCAGCGGATTTTGCTCGCACTGCTCGCACTGTTCGCGTGAGTTCGCGCCCCGCGAATAAGTGCAAAATTGCAGAAATACGATCTTAGCAAAACTGAAAGTAACTACTTACCAGGTTCAAAAGTTCAGGCTCATCATTAGTAGCCATTTCCTGTAGTGCTTCCTGAGGGGCCCCTCCAGAGTTCAGTTGCCAGTTGAAACTATTATGTGACCCTGCTCTGAACCTCAGAATAGTTACACATATGCCACAAAGGTCCTGAATTACAGCTAAGGGAGACAAGCAGGAGCCAGGCTGGAAGTTAAAATCCATTAATCAGCCCCTAATTCATTATTGTCAGTTGGGGCAGGGCAGGTGTTGTAACTAATTTTGCAACAATGAAAGCACTTAGCAAGTGCAAAAGATCACTAATCAGGGCGCACTAAGGAAGCAGGTGCCAGCTAAAAAAATATTCTGTGACACATTAATCAGCCCCAAATTAATTCAGGTCACTTGAGGCAGGGAAGGTGTGCTTTGCTTTGCCGAAAATAATGTACACTGGACAACCAGAGGGTGTGGTGATGAAACAGAGGGTGGCATGGGTGGGCCAGAGGGTGGCATGAGTAGTCAGAGAGTGGCCGTGGTGACAGAGAGTGGCAGTGATGAAGAAGAGTGTCCCAAACAGGCTGGACACGTAGAAACAACAAGTTCGCGAAACTTGCGACCCGACAGGTAAGTTCGCAATTTGCGAAAGTGTACAAAACCCTCGCGAACTGGCAGAAACACGGGCGAACACAAAAAAAAAAAAAATCCGCTAATTCGCGGGAATTCGCGGATTTTGCGGATTGCGAATCCGCAAATCCGCAAAATTCGCGAACGCGAGATCCGCAAAATTCGCTCATGCTTAATTGACTTGTGTAGCATGTGGAAAATTAATTTCATGCGGAGAGATGAGTATTACTTTAATAAATAGATCATATGAAAATCATCAATGTCCAAAACGTCCTAGAAAGTAATTTTTGTCATTTTTGAGGAAGAGAGATAACCTACAGTGGTACGGGGTCGTTTTCGTTCATACTAGGGGGGCCAGGTGACATTCCTTTGGGGTGGCTTAGGGGCATTTAAAACAACTTCCCTGATACAGGTAGCATATAAAGTAGAGGCTAAATACCCGGATCTTTATCGATTGCTTTATGCTGTACAAAAATGAAAAACACATACAACAAACCTGGACCATTCATATTTTCAATGTTTCTGCGTACTATACTTTTTAACCCTTAACTAATTGAGCTGCTTCATTTCACCTGCTTTAAAAAAAAAAAAAAAAAAATCGGAAACAGTGGCCATTTATTCGAAACTTACCAATCTACGCGTTACAACTACGTTTGCTTTTTCAAAAACCTTTAATAAAAATGTAGGTGCACAAATACGGGCCTACAACCCCGTGGGCCGGCCACGGAGCAGGCTGGAACTGTAAATGGGGGGGGGGTATTTATTTGTGGAAAACATAACAGAGTCAGTGGTCGTTGATTTCATAGTAAAAAGTGCGACAAGTGCAACAAAATCATATCGATAATTCATTGTGAGCAAGTACCAAGTGTTGACAATTCGAACCTTCAATAATAAATACAGTAATCAATGATGCATTAGAACTTAATATCAATTCATTGTCCGAACGTGTAATCAGTACCCGTCCCATGTCAATTCATTGTTCGAACGTTTAATCAATACCCATCCTGGATCAATTCATTGTCCGAACATATAATCAGTCTTATCCCATATCAATTCATGTGCTAAAAACTGCATACATATCTCATGATATCAAGGCTGAGCAATCGGGGCACAACAAGGATTTGATAGTTTCATTTGTACCGGCGCCATTTAGGGTGAGGTCAGGAAGGTCCAAGTATAGTCAAAATGTCTCCACCAACTCGTGGTTGGACCGGGACCTCTTTCGGCAGTCCAAAAGTTTTCGTTGAAGGGTAGCAGAGGGGACTGCCGACATGAATCATCAGTCAAAGTGGGGTTGGAGGCAACAATCTCTCCTACCGGGTCATGCTGGTGTCCCACCGGAACTGATCAAGTTGGTAGTCTTGCAGGATTTTGGTCATTTCAAGACTGAGGCCAGCGCCGGCATGAGCGAGGCGACGTCCCGCGGCTAAGTCATGGTCGTTCCGTGGGTGATTATGGCAGTCATTCCCCATCGGGGGTGTCTGCGGGGGTCGGGGGCCCCCGTGGCTCTTATAGAATCTTCAAAGTTGAGGAGAACGTTTCTGGATGCAGGACTCATTTTCTAGTAGAACTCAGAAGCGCTGTTGCACCGCAACAGTGGACGAGACCCCCGCTGGGTGAGCGGAGCATCATTGCCTTGCAATAGTGGACGAGACCTTTTGTCGGGTGAGTGGAGCGCCGCTGCATCGCAAGAGTGGAGGAACCCTTGTCGGGTGAATGGAGCGTTGGGGGTGCAGCTGAGGGGCCCCCACCTGGGGGGGTGGGAGAGGCTCGTTCGCGCCGCCTCTCCCTCCCAGCGCACCCCACGCCGACACCTGGCGTTGATATCCGTGATGTCCGGACCAGGCGATAAGAGGGGGGGGGTCGGAGGCAGAGGCAAGACATCCCCCCCCGTGGCCTGCAGGGCGCCGCTTCAGGACCGAACGGGGAGCTCATACCAAGCCGGGGCCAGACCAGGAGATACGAGGGGAGGGGGGGGGTCGGTGGCATGTACAAGACATCCCCCCCCAGTGTTGTCGCAGCCATTATTGAAGAAAGAAGAAGATACCGTCGGCCTCAGCTCCTCTCCTGGTGCACCTTAGGCGACGACCCTTTTGTTGGGTGAGTGGAGCGTTGGGGGTGCTGCTGATGGGCCCCCACCTATGGGGGTGGGAGAGGCTCGTTTGCGCCGCCTCTCCCTCCCAGCGCACCCCACGCCGACACCCGGCGTTGATATCCGGGATGTCCGGACTAGGTGATAAGAGGGGGGGGTCAGAGGCAGAGGCAAGACATCCCCCCCCGTGGCCTGCAAGGCGGCAGAAGAAGGGAATCGGGAGACCAGTACATTTCGGGCCATCCACCCCACGGCTGATGGCAGTTAGCTAGGCCCCGCACTGCACGTGTCGAGGCCTAATCTTCCGGATGGGCGTAACCGTGGCCCTGTTGCACTTCGGGAGTTTCCAGAATGGGGGTAGGTATCTGCTGATTTGTTTCTATTTCATGTTACCGTTAATAGGCGTGGCGGGCGGTGGGACAGACATGCTTGGAGCAGTGGGGGGGTGGCGGAGCCTAGCTACCTCGTGGCTGTCGTAACGTCAAGCTTGGCTTCTTTCACCACTTCCATGTTTCTTATTTCTAGCGAAGTCAAAAACTCATCAGTGGCCTACGGATTTTGTTCGATTTCTTTCCCTTCCTTTTCAAGTGTGTTTCATGCTAAAGTTTCTGTTTAACAGGATACAGTGATTACTTCGTATTTTACATATGTCTTCTTTATTAGGGGTACTCTCCGGTTGAGCCAGATGATGTACCTCTAATAAATGGTCCAGGAGGAACTAGTTTCTCAATCAGTGGGGAGTAGATGGGCATGACAGATTACAACGGGGGACAAAGGTCCGCATTACCCCCCCTTCACTACTTGCAAAGACTAGACAGAATATTTCTATTCCACGTTATTTGCAAACAGAGAATACCTCGAAAGAACTATTCCTTGAACAATAAATGTCCAGCCAATCAATCAATCAGTGGGGAGAAAAACAGGCATGACGGATTGCAACGGGGACAAAAGTCCACATTACCTATCCTTCACTATCTGCAAAGGGAGACAGAATATTTCTATTCTCTGTTTGTAGACAGGGAATATCTCAAAGAGCAATAATCGATAAAAAATTAGTAGGATTATAACACTTTAATAACTTATAAATATATACATCGCAACAAAAACAGTAAACACCTTAAAACATTTTTTATTAAAACAGAAGCAACAATGACAACTAACAGTAGTGATATCCTGGGCGGGTGATGGAACTGGGATTGTTAATGGAAAAAGATCTACAGAGAAAGCTATTGGTGAATCATACTTCTCCGGAAATTTAAAACTCACAAATGTTTTATTTGTGTAATCGTTTCAGGTCAAACGGATTGTGGAAAAATGTTCAGAATGGAAGGGTCACCAAAAGGCAAAAAGTACACTCATGTATGAAAATCTTACTATTAATGCTTGACTGAGGCCAAGGAGATCAGAGTGCATGAGTCTCATGCTCGATCGATTGAGCTAGCCGGCAACAAAAAGTATAAAATAGTTATGTAAATAGTTATTTAATAAAATGTTTTACCCTGTTACTTTGCTGGTGTGTTGTATATATTTATAATATTTGCATAGGGTTTGTCGTTATTTTGGGTGGGGTGGGTGGCAGAGCCGAGCTGTCTTGCAGCCATCATGGCGTGGAGCTCAGTTCATCTCACTAGTTTCGTATTTCTCATGAGGGGTTGTTCTTAATGTTTCTATTTTAGCAAGGTCAAAAAGAGATCCCATTAGTGGCCTACTGATTTTGCTCGATTCCTTTTGTTTTTTTAAACGATTTTTCACTATCTGCAAAGACTAAACAGAGTATTGCGACTCTGTGCTTGTTCGTAAATAGAGAATGAACCCAAGAGAACCAATTCTAAAACAGTAAATGCTTGGATAACAATCAATCAAATAGAGAGAGAAGCAGGCACGACGAATTACAACGGGGGCAAAGGCCTGCGTTAACTACCCTTCACTATCTGCAAAGAGAGAGTACTCCTAGGAGAAAAGAGGGGGGGGGTGAGGGGGGGGCAGCGTTCAAAGCACATCAGCGTGCATAAACACGAAAATGTTTTTACCTACCACGTACTTGACATTTGAAAGCTTTTGATATTTGCTATTAAAAAAACATTGAAATTCACTGAAAAAACCATAGGTTATAGACCATATATAGTTAGGAATTAGCATTTACAAAACCTTGAAAATTCACTGAAAAAACCATTGGTTATAGCCATATATAGTTAGGAATTAGCATTTACAGAACCTTAATTTACTCGCACAAAACCATAGAAATTCGAATATTTAGTTAGTTGCAATAACTATATATCGCGCACCCGCAATCCACTGCTGATGATGTCACATATTACATCATTCATGACACGGTCAGTGACATCACTGATGACATCACTGATGACATCATCCAGTGACTGTATGTTTCTGTAAAGTTAAAATATGTCTTACATATTGAAGAATGAGTGGATGTATAAGTGTTTGGATGAAGGATTTAGTAGGTGCATGACTGATTGTATGAGGGAATGATTAAATGTGTCCACTGAGTGCATGGGTTAGTGACTAAACTGTCTTAATTTGTGCATCATTATTACTGTAGTTCTGTAAACTGCTGCATTTGTTGATCAGTAGCTATATGAGTAACTATATGGGTTATTGATTGGTTGCCCAAATATTTGTGTGGGAGACTGAGTGTGTGTGGGGGTGGCTGAGAGGTGTGTGACTCTGTGCATAGATGTGTGAGCAGTTGATTCAGTAGATGTATGGGTTCAAAAGTGCATGTGAAAACAGCTGTATGGGCGGTTGACTGTGTGCATGAGTGTATTGGTGAGTGAATGGATATCTCAGTGCTACATGTCAAAGTAACTACATATGTAAAACACAGTACATGTAAGAGTTGACATATATAAATAACTGTGCATAAGAGCCAGTGAATGTGTGAGTGGCTGTATGGATCATTGTGAACTTGTATCAGGGATTGTATAAGAGAGTTAATATGTATTAGTATATGTTTGATTAAGTAAGGTGTGTATAACTGTATAGTTGAGGAAATGGAGGTCTGATTGATTCTTTGCATGACTGACTAGGTGTGTGAGTAACTCCATGGATGAGTGACAGTCTGTGAGAGTCTGTTTACACTGATTGTATCTAAGGTTATATAAGAGTCTGAAGAGGTTGATCGTATTATCACATGAATGATATCATCAGTGATGTGATCAGTAATGACAAATGAGATGTTATCAGTGATTTTACAAGTGATGTCATTTGAAATATTATCAGTGATGTCATCAGTGATGTCACTGACCATGTCATGAATGATGTCATTTGAGATGTCATCAGTGATGTCATCAGTGATGTCACTGACCATGTCATGAATGATGTAATATGTGACATCATCAGCAGTGGGTTGCGGGTGCGCGATATATAGTTATTGCATCTAACTATATATGCGAATTTCTATGGTTTGGTGCGAGTATATTAAGGTTTTGTAAATGCTAATCCCTAACTATATATGGGCTAAAACCTATGTTTTTTTCTGTGAATTTCAATGGTTTTTTAATAGCAAATATCAAAAGCTGTCAAATGTCAAGTACGTGATAGGTAAAAACTTTTTCGTGTTTATGCACGCTGATGTGCTTTGAACGCTGCCCCCCCCTTCCCTCTTTTCTCTTAGTAGTACTCTCTCTTTGCAGATAGTGAAGGGTAGTTAACGCAGGCCTTTACCCCAGTTGTAATCCGTCGTGCCTGCTTATCTCTCCATTTGATTGATTGTTATCCAAGCATTTACTGTTTTACAATTGATTCTCTTTGGTTCATTCTCTATTTACAAACAAGCACAAAGTCGCAATACTCTGTTTAGTCTTTGCAGATAGTGAAAAATTGTGTAAAAAAATAAAAGTAATCGAGCAAAATCAGTAGGCCACTAATGGGATCTCTTTTTGACCTCGCTAAAATAGAAACATTAGGAACAACCCTTCTTGAGAAATACGAAAATAGTGAGATGAACTGAGCTCCACACCATGAGGACTGCAAGACAGCTCGGCTCCGCCACCCACCCCGCCCAAAATAACGATAAACTCTATGCAAATATTATAAATATATAAAACACACCAGCAAAGTAACAGGGTAAAACATTTTATTAAATAACTCTTTACATAACTATTTTATACTTTTTGTTGCCTGATCCGGCTAGCTCAATCGATCGAGTATGAAACTCATAAACTCTGATAGCAAGCGTTGCTGCTGATGCTATGCAGACAAAAACTGGTTTTCAGTTTGTACATTCATCAAGATTTTTCCATCCAAGGCTGGTTGAGAGTTTGTAGAACGATAGCTTCAGATTTTCAACATACGGTGTGGTGGCGCGGACTGGGAGGGGGCGCTTGGCTCCTGCCCCTCCCCAAGTCGTGTTGCCCTGGTGTGGCCTAAGATCGCCCCCGACATAGGCGGCCGGCTCCCGGGGTCCGGCGGAACTTTTTGCCTTTTGATGACTCTTCCATTCTGGACCTTGTCCCACAATCCGTTTGACCTGAAGACACGCTGTAGTGGGGCGCCCCTTTACCGTTTCAGTTGCCATTCCGCCCGCTTTTGCTACACTGTGCCTCTTCCGCCATTCAGCTGTTTACCGCCCGCTCTCGCGACTACAGCGTCTCGCTCACCATGTAGTTGAGTTGCTCCCGCTCTTGCGATGCAGCGATAGGCAGCTGCCACAAGACTCTCAAAATGGCGTCCGGCTCTTCAGATTTGGGCGTGATCTACTAAAATGGCCCTGGGACACCTTGGAACTCGGACGCTTGTCTGCTAGGGCTTGGGCCCCATTCTCGAAAGCGTCCCCTGAGCCTTGAAGATTCTACAAAAGTCTTGGGGGCCCCCGACTCCCGCAGGCTTCTGGTGGGGAGCGGCTGCCATGATTGCTCGTGGAATGGCCACGACTGAGCTACGAGATGGTGGTGCTCTCATGCTGACGCCAGCTTCAGTCTGAAACATCCAGAAACACTGTAGACTACCAATTCGATCAGTTCCGGTAGCGCCCCAACGTAACCCGGTAGGGAAGAACTTGCCCTCCCCTCTTTGACTGATGGTTCTTGTTGCCTGTCCCTTCTGTTGTCATTTAACAGAACTTTTTAGACTACTGAAAGGGGTTGTGTTCCGACCGCTGGTTGGTGGAGACATTTTGACTATATTCTGGACCTACGTTGTCGCGTAATGCGTTATATGACAAGCCGCGTTAGTGCACCCAGAAGTGCTCCGGTGCACGAAGCGCAGCTTCCCGGAAGTGATCCGGGGCGCGGCGCGTAACGTAAGCATAACAGGTCATGTGACTTGTTTATAAAACTTTTCATTGGTTCATTTTACTTTTGTTATTCTAATGATGAAAGGCTTGGTCATATGACCTAAAAATGACGCTTTTCATTGCTTTCGAACATTATTTTTTCTTAAACATATATGTTATAATGTTCCAGGCTAATGTACTTTCCCGGAAAATTTACAACTGTTCTGCAAGTAAAATATATTCCTTTTTTAGCAAAAGGGCCTTTCTTCGTCCCATGACGGAGCCGTTGAGCAAAAGATGCTCGGCCTGCTGTCTTAGTCGCCGATACGCCTGAATATCAGATTCTTATCGATCACTTTATGATGCAGGAGAATAAAACACAACAGCCCTTGACCATTTATCTTAACTGCGTTCCTGCGTATTATACCTTTTATCCGTCATATAATTGGACTGCTTTATTTCACTTGCCTTTTACTAATTCTAAAACAGTGACTAAAATTAGAAACTTTACCAATGTAAATACTACTACCATGTTTTGTTTTAAAAACCTTTATTGTGAAAATGTCAGTATACAAATACGGGCCTATAACCACGTGGGCCGGCCACGGAGCAAACTGGAATCGTATATGATGAGGAAACATTTACACTGTAGAGGAACGTAACGAGCGGGCTATTAGGTTGCAAGAACTAAGTTGTCTAACAGTTGCGGAATCGGTGGACGTACATTTTGTAATTAAAATACGACAGGGCCACTTACAATAAAATTTTCTAGATATACATTTGCGGGCAAGTACCATGGGTGACGTTAATTCGAAC
Organism: Lissotriton vulgaris; assembly: GCF_964263255.1. Lineage (NCBI taxonomy): Eukaryota > Metazoa > Chordata > Amphibia > Caudata > Salamandridae > Lissotriton > Lissotriton vulgaris. The sequence continues at coordinate 1,452,994,670 of NC_141685.1, forward strand.
TTACAATAGTACAGTAATCAATAACACATCAGAACTTAATATCAATAAGGATGTCCAAATGTTCAATCAGTACTCGTCCCCGCCCGCCATGTGCTTCAAAACTGCATACAGATCTCGTGATATCAAGGTTGTTCAACCAGTACGCAACAAGGAGTTACGAGTCCCATTTATACCGGCGCCATTTTGGGCGAGGCCGGGCAGGTCCAGGATATAGTCAAAATGTCTCCACCAACCAGCGGTCGGACCAGAACCCCTTTCGGCAGTCAAAAAAGGTTCAGTTAAATGACAACAGAAGAGATAGGCAACAAGAACCAACAGTCAAAAGAGGGGAGGGCAAGATCTAAAGCCATTGTTCTACAAACTCTCAAGCAGACTTGGATGGATAAATCCTGAAGAATGTACAAACTGAAAACCATTTTTTGTCTGTATAGCATCACCAGCAACGCTTGAGTCAGCTTTGTGTGAAGCCGCCATTTTGATTCAATCAATAGCGTCCCCCTGCACACATTCAGGGACCTGGTCGTGTCTAAAGGTCAAACGGATTGTGGGACAAGATGCAGAAAGGAAAAGGAAAAAAGTTCCGCCGGACCATGGGAGCCGGCCGCCTATGTCATGGGCGATCTTTGGCCACACCAGGGCAATAGTGAAGCTGCAGCAGGTGCAAATAAGCTTCAGACAGTGTTACAAGCACTGCTCAGAACTCTCAACTATGACACCCAACATCCAGGACTTGCCATCCGGATCTTGGCTCTCAACTATGGCACCCAACATCCAGGACTTGCCATCCGGATCTTGGCGCCTTGTGCTGGTTCCGACCTATTCACACATCGGTCCGCTACTGACACCACCTCATAAGCCAACGGGGCACCCCACGCTGACTTTCGGCGCAGCATTGTAGGATGGCCACACCAGTGCGGCAACTTGCTGGACACCACCTCGGTGCCATCCAGATCTCGGCGCGTTGTGCTGCCTTCGGTCTACTGTAGCCGCAAGTGCGGACGCAACTCAGCTGGATAGCGAGTGAAACACCAAGGGGCGCCCCACTGCAGCCAAGGAGCCTCCATCTTGGGGGCGACGCACAGCATCACATTGCTTACTCAAACAGCCCCCACTGACTGACGCGACCTCACAGGCCAACGGGGCGCCCCACGCCGACTTTCGGCGCAGCATTGTAGGATGGCCACACCAGTGCGGCAACTTGCTGAACACCACCTCGGTGCCATCCGGATCTTGGCGCGTTGTGCTGCCTTCAGCCTATTCGCACATCGGTCCGCTACTGACGCCGCCTCACGTACCAACGGATTTTCTACGCTTTTTATACCAGCGTGTAACGTAAGCATAACAGGTCATGTGACTTGTTTATAAAACTTTTCATTGGTTCATTTTACTTTTGGTTTCCTAATGATAGAAGGCTTGATCATATGACCTAAAAATAACACTTTTCATTGGATTAAAACATTTTTTTTTTCCCAAACGATGAAAGCCCCACCTTGTTTCTGGATGTTTCAGACTGAAGCTGGCGTCAGCATGAGAGCACCACCATCTCGTGGCTCCGTCATGGTCATTCCGCGAGCAATCATGGCAGCCGCTCCCCACCGGAAGCCTGCAGGAGTCGGGGGCCCTCAAGACTTTTGTAAAATCTTCAAGGCTCAGGGGACATCCGAGTTCCAAGGTGTCCCAGGGCCATTTTAGTGGACCAGGCCCAAATCCGAAGAGCCGTCCGCCATTTTAAGAGTCCTGTAGCAGCCGCCTATCGCTGGACCGCAAGAGTGGGCGCAACTCAACTACATGGTGAGCGAGACGCTGTAGCCGCAAGAGCGGGCGATAACCAGCTGAATGGAGGATGAGGCACAGTGTAGCAAAAGTGGGCGGAATGGCAAATGAAACGGTAAAGGGGCGCCCCACTACAGCAGACGAGCCTCCACCTGGGGAGGCCCATTCACACCGCCTCCCCCCCCCCCCCGGGGCGCCCCACGCCGTTTTTCCGAGCAGCATTGCAGGATGCCAAAACCAGTGCGGCAACTTACTGGACATCACCTGGTTGCCATCCACATCTCAGCGCGTTCTGCTGCTTTGGGACTATTCGCACAACAGACCGCTACTGACGAGGCCTCCCCCCGCACCACCCGGGACGCCCCACGCCGTTTTTCGGAGTTGCATTGTAGGATACCAAAAACCAGTGCGGCACCCAGGTAACATCACCTGGGTGCCGTCCAGAACTCAGCACGTTGTGCTGCCTTGGGACTATTCGCACAAAACACAGCTACTGACCATTATTGCTTCTTTTTTAAAAAAATGTTTAAATGTATTTACTGTTTTTGTTGCGTTGTATATATTTATGAGTTATTAAAGTGTTATAATCCTACAACTTTGTTGGAGTGCTATATATTTTTAATGTCACACATAATTGTGAAGACTTTGATGTACAAAAAGGCATCCCTGGAATCTTCTGCTTCAGGCTCGGACCCACACACCCTCACAGTGAGAATCCCCTCCCCAAGCACAATACAGGATGGTTATCAGATAGTAGGAACGCAAGTGGTGTGACGGATCTCATGAGGTGGGGGCCCTGATCTACTGTAACTCCTTTGAAGAGGGGTGATTCTCTACAGCTGGGACCATAAACTACACCTTCAGGACTAGGTGATAGCCTGGGACCGGCCTGGACAATCGGACACAGAGGAAGAGGTGTGTCAGAGGGTGCGGTAGTGAATAGGGTGAAAGGGAGGTGTCGGGCGGGCACAGGGTGTGATTCTCAGAGAAGAACAACGCAGATGGGAGGAGGTTTCTGGGCCATGCATGAGAGAGAGAGCGGGGGTGACCAGTGCGTGGGGGAGATGCTTGCGAGGGAGGGAAGCCATGCTGAGGATCAGCGGCGTGCAGAGAGTGGGTCTGGTCAAGGCATCTAAAATGGCTGCCGTGCTCAACAAAAGTGTGGCATTGCAAAAAAGGCAAGATGGCGCAGACAATGTTTATCAATAAGGATTAATTTATAACAATTATTTTTAACAATATATTTACTCGCAGTGTCAAAATGGCGGTCAACACTTCCTGATTTCCATCGAATCGAACGTTAACAGACGTCACGCAGCAAAAAAAAAAAAGCTCACGCACAGCCGCTGGAAGACATGTATCAACATATATGAGCCTCCTCAGCCACCCTCAGAAAACATAAGGAGTCAGGATACGTCTCCCGTACCCCCTTATACCTAGTAATTTAATTAAATCGAAACACAAAATGGCGATTTCCCGATTCGCTACCAGTTTGCAGCCCGGTTCGCGAACCGAGAAGCGCTTCTACCGTGAAAAATCAAATTTTAATTATTTGCCCCACGGGACCCTTTAATAACCCCAACATCATTCCTAGGGGGTCAAGAGGAGTCTACCTTGCCCCCTTTCATTAATTTCCCCCTTCGTTTTTCTCCTCCTTTTGTCTCTCGATCCTACCGAGAGACAAGATGGCGGCCGCACCGGACTGTTTAGAATGTTGACAGACACCGGAGAGCCAAACAGCTTCGCTACGAAAAGCTCCGTTACGCGAAAAGTATGCGATCTGGTGCGCTATCTAGGACGCTGTCACAGATATATCTGTTTTTTTAAACGTTAATTTCTCAAAATCCACTGGAGCACATATATTGAGACCCAGCAAAGGCACATCGGGCTAACAGTCCCTATAATTTTGCCAAGTTTCGTGTAAATCCATTCAGCCGTTCGAGCTAAAAGTGAGGCCAAAGGCCCTATGGAAAAATGAATGGGAAAAACGCGTTTTGGGACCCCCCTTTTTTCTCGGCCCCCCTTGACGAAACCCCTCCAAATTTCCAGGGGATTATCAGAAACAAAATGTGCCATTTTCCTGAAAATTTCAGCCGATTCCGTGCACAAACGCCAAAGTTATTAAACATAGAATTTTCAAAAGTGCCATAGAGAAAAAATCCTAACTATATATACCTACTGGCGACCGCCAGTAGGTAATATATATATATATATATATATATATATATATATATATATATATATATATATATATATATATATATATCCTGTAAATATCCAAGTATTGACTGCCTCCACCAGAACGAGAGTTGCGTCGTCTCGGTAAGACTCCTTGGATTGAGTCCCTTACACTCCTTTGCACAAATGATCACGCCAAGTGAGATTCACGATTTCTTTATTGCCGCTGCCAAACGCGTTTCGACTACACAGTAGTCTTGATCACTGGTTGTGGTTAGAAAAGTGCGCGGCCATTTTAAAGAAAAAAAGTCTTTTCATCATCATGTACGTCAGTGACCACATGTCAACTGACAGGAAAGACAGACTTAATTTTACCAATTCATTACTTTTTTCACATTTTCACATTTACATTCACATTTACTTTAACATGATTAACATACATTTGTTCAGAATGCATACACATTACATTTGACTTCTTAATGTGGACAACCTTGTGATTATTATAAAATGTTTTATGCGAGTTACTTGTAGATTATTTTAGCACATTCGAAAACTTTATTGACAATGAAGCGCGTTAACATGCTTACGCTGTATTTGTGCATAGAATGAACACCTTGCCAACGCTTGTCACAAGTTCAATATTAGAAATTCAAAGAATATAGCCCATGTGGGCTTACCTAAATATCTATCGGATTTATACAGATGTTACCGATTTTCTTCTAGGTTAAAAATTACAAACTGTGTTTCCATCTCTACTCGTTTCAAAACATTGCAAAAAATAAAGCTCCAGTGAGCAAACACGCCGGTTGTACCATGCATAAAAGCAAATCAATATTTCCTTCAATTACCTCAATTCATGTTAGATGTCAAGTGTAAATACATTATACAATGTGCTGTCCACACAATAATCAACATGATCAAAATAAATTTCATATATATGAATTTAGCAGACACTACCCGTCAGACACCGAAATTATTAAAGGTGTCTATGCAAATCTTCTTCGATGTTAAGACCGTTCGGTTGCTTGGTATTCAGCTTAATTATGTACTTAGATTCTAATTTTCTCAACTTGCTCAATCTATTTCCCCCTCTTTGGCTAGCTGGAATACAATCGATCACACAGTATGTCAGTCCTTTGACGTCTCCATTGTGCTTCAACTCAAAATGCCTGGCTACAGGATAAGCCCTGTCGGCATTCTTAATTGCGCGCAGGTGCTGTAAAATCCTTTTGTAGGCTTCGTTGATTGTGCTGCCCACATACCGGAGCCCGCAAGGGCACTCGAGAATGTAGATCGCGTAATCAGTTTTGCTGTTAATCTTTTCCGTTTTATTGGAATATATATATATATTTGAAATCCTCCTGAATTTGGCATGTTGTCCTTGTGGACACCGGTGGTGCTTGCATTTCAGTGCAACAATGTGAGCAGTTTTAAAATTCTGAACAAATAGCTTTCCTTGGATAAAGGACATCACTGCACTACAGTGTAGTTGATATCAATGTTTTATTCATTCCACAGCACAGAGAAGCTGCATAAACCTCTTTTGGTGCCCTCCAACACATTGGTCATGATGCAGATTGCTTATACCAATCAACTGTTTATTCATAGTAAGCATAAAGAAAGGAAAAGCTAAATGCATAATAAAGTTGTGCCATGTTGGAAAGGACTCTGCTCATATCAGCTGTTAGTTTAAATCGGTAAGCGGCAAATGGTTTGACATGGTACGCCATATACCTATTTGTATAAGACCATTTGCAATGTTCAAAAATACACAAATGCATGTTAATTCCACAAATGTAGCACACTGTATGCTCATTACAAACAAGCCTTAGCCCCCTACTCGACATTTTGTGACAGGTTTAATCACATCCACTATGTGCACTGGACCGTCATGACCACATCCATATATTCATTTTGCCTGAATTCCTGTTTTGAATTTCTGAGTATTGCATCACATGGTATATTACATGTATCATTTGACGCACCAATGGCATGTTTAACTAACAAGCATCATAGAGCTATGGTCACCATTCCAGCAAGTCTGGCATTTAATTATTGCATTCTTATAATTTGATTATACCTGGAATTCAGTGCCAGATCCTATTCTAGAACCAGTTTTGTCCAAGGGTGCTTACAAATTGCCTCACACATCAAATTCAATATCAATCTGATTTCAAGTGACATTCTATTTTTGGGAATCAGCTTCTCCTACCACAAAAAGAACAAATCATAATACATCTAAAAGAAAATGTTAATCAAACCTGAATTGTTGCTGCAACTCTTTATTTTCTTTAAAGTGACAGGAGAAGGAGGATTGTCTCTGTATATACCCTAAACAACACTTTCCAAGTTGCATCCGTTTCAAGCTTGTGTACTAGTAATAACAAACAGAAATTAAAAACTTAAAACCATTTCTAGTGGTCATCAGTACTGGCAGCCTGGAATAAAAAAATAATTCAGAAAAGGGGGTGGTGATAAACAGAGTGTCTGAATTAAGCAGACCACTCTTACCCAGTCCAAAGATCAGGGCTTGGTCCATCACCGTTTTTTAGCTCACTGCACCATCCCAGCTCAGAACCTGGCTACATGCAAATTAGTCTGTTCCTGTCCCAGTGCATGATGGGAACAGGGCAAACCAAACTACCAAGCCAATTCTTATACTGGGAAGGAAACAAGCTACCGGGGACCGGTTTCTGGCATTTCAGCCGTCGTTGGCCCGGCTTGCTTGAATCCTGATGGTGCAATGAGCAAGGGAGTCACATCTGAGTATACCCTTCCACGCTTATGGTGGACAAAATGATTCAGAAAAGGGGGTGGTGATGAACAAAGTGTCTGAATTAAGCAGACCACTCTTACCCAGTCCAAAGATCAGGGCCTGATCCATCACCGTATTTTAGCTCACTGCACCATCCCAGCTCTGAACCTGGCTACATGCAAATTAGTCTGTTCCTGTCCCAGTGCATGATGGGAACAGGGCAAACCAAACTACCAAGCCAATTCTTATACTGGGAAGGAAACAAGCTACCGGGGACCGGTTTCTGGCATTTCAGCCGTCGTCAGCCCTGCTTGCTTGAATCCTGATGGTGCAATGAGCAAGGGACTCACATCTGAGTATACCCTTCCACGCTTATGGTGGACAAAATGATTCAGAAAAGGGGGTGGTGATGAACAGAGTGTCTGAATTAAGCAGACCACTCTTACCCAGTCCAAAGATCAGGGCTTGATCCATCACCGTTTTTTGGCTCACTGCACCTACCCAGCTCAGAACCTGGCTACATGCAAATTAGTCTGTTCCTGTCCCAGTGCATGATGGGAACAGGGCAAACCAAACTACCAAGCCAATTCTTATACTGGGAAGGAAACAAGCTACCGGGGACGGTTTCTGGCATTTCAACCGTCGTCGGCCCGGCTTGCTTGAATCCTGATGGTGCAATGAGCAAGGGACTCACATCTGAGTATACCCTTCCACGCTTATGTTGGACAAAATGATTCAGAAAAGGGGGTGGTGATGAACAGAGTGTCTAAATTAAGCAGACCACTCTTACCCAGTCCAAAGATCAGGGCTTGATCCATCACCGTTTTTTAGCTCACTGCACCATCCCAGCTCAGAACCTGGCTACATGCAAATTAGTCTGTTCCTGTCCCAGTGCATGATGGGAACAGGGCAAACTAAACTACCAAGCCAATTCTTATACTGGGAAGGAAACAAGCTACCGGGGACCGGTTTCTGGCATTTCAACCGTCGTCGGCCCGGCTTGTTTGAATCCTGATGGTGCAATGAGCAAGGGACTCACATCTGAGTATACCCTTCCACGCTTATGGTGGACAAAATGATTCATGAATGGGATAAAAAAAATAGGTTAGAGATGCATACATAATTCTTCATCTACATTAATCCCTAGTGGCTCTTTGAAACCCATTTCTAGAATGTATCTTGATTCTAATCTTCTGAGCTCTTTTACTTTTTTGCCCCCTTCTGAGTTTCCTCAGCATGCAGTCAATCACACTGAGCGACAGTAACCTATAGTCAAGACCATGCATTTGTTTCTGAAAGAGCTGTGCCATGGGGTATGTGTTATCTGCATTTTATATGTCACCTAGATGATGAAGTATGTGCTTGTGAACCTGGGAGATGGTGCTGCCTATGCACCATTTCGGGCATGGACAGGACAAAGCATAAACTGCAAGAACTCTATTACATGTCAGTGTTTTCCTTATTCTTATTGTCTTATAGAAAGGCATATCAAGTTCCATTATATTTCTGCCATTTGCACAGTCTTTGCACTTGGAGCAACTTTTAAAACCTGGGCTCGTTTTTAACCAGGTTTCTTTGGTTGTGGTGAATTTGCTCCTGAACAGAAAGTCATGCATGAACTTTGCCTTTCTGAATGTGATCTGAGGTTTCTGGGTAATACTGTCACCAATCACTGGATCGTTTCTGATTAAATGCCTACCTACCATAGGTAGTTATAGTCAGGACCCAGTCTTCATACACAGAGTGTCTTTTTGTTTTGCCAATACCTTTGCCACAATGTAACAAGTCTTTGCAAAATTTTCAAAACTTTTTTGCCACTCACTTTAGCTCCTGACGAAAGTTTTGGGGTGATCCATCAAGCGGGAGCTGGGAAAAAGGAGGGGTCCCAAAATGATTTTTCCCCATGAAATTTCCCATAAGGATTTTAGACGCAGCTGCATCCAAAACCACTGCACGGTATTATACCAGATTTGTCAGAAAGGTAGCTGTTTGTCCAGAAAATGACCTTTTTATAAAGTGGGTGAAATCAATTCATTAGTTTGGGAGATACTAAAGAATTTTTTTTTATATATATATAGGGATGTGAAGGCTCCATGAACTCTCCTGATCTTGTGCTGAGATCTAATTGCCTGGCAACACTTTAACCAGAAAGTGTTGGCAGCCATCCTGGGTCTCAGCATCAGGAGAATTCTAGAAAAAAGGTTTATTTAAAAAGAAAAGGGGGTAAGGTAGGAATACCCTCACCCCCTAGATATGGTCCTGGGTGTCCCCTGGCTCCCCAACAGGGCCAAAAAGCATTTTTATTTAGATGTTTTGCCAAAAAACAGATTGGAGCTTCAGAGTCAGTAATTTTTTTTTTAACCGCAACGCTGCTGCGGTGATTTTTGCGCTGTGCGGCTGTTTTCCGTTTTCCGCGTTACATGATGAGCTCAGCTCGTCATCAGCACACGCCACCCGTGGCTGATGACGAGCTGAGCTCGTCATCAGCAGCAAAGGGGTTAAAGACAAGCGCAGGCTTCCATGCTAGTGTCGAAGTGAGCCCCCGGGTTGGCCAGGTCCCAAGGCATTTGTTACAAAAAGGTGGGAAGTACACGGTCCCCCCTCCTAAGGTTGTTCGAGCCCTGGAGACTACCACTCCTGAGGAGCTTAATTTGCGTTTTTGAGGGGTCCATGCAGACCCCCCTACATGGGCTCTTTTGAGCCCCGGGGACCATCACCTCCAGGGATTTTTGGTAAAAAGTGGAAGGTCCACGCAGACCTCCCTCCATAGGTTTTTAGAACCCCGGGGGACCAACACCTCCCTGGGGCTTTACAGCTAAGAAGAGTGGTAGCACCACGCGGCCTACCTACTGGTTGGGGGTGAAGTCCACTTGGAAGCTAAAGATTGTTGGAGGCCAAGTACCCTTCCTGTGGGATTGCTGAGAGCTGGTCAGAGGACCAATACATTTTCTCATCCACTCTGCAGATGCACCTCCTGGTCCACTACTGTTTGGGGAATGAAGTCCCCTTGGATGCTGAGGGTCCTTGTGGGCCAGGAATCGCTCCTGTTACCACCAGTATGTCCCACACAGCAAGATTGCTGAGAGGGCACCGGAGGCCCCTTTGTCCAGCATTCTGCAAATATGTCTCCTGGAACACTGCTGGTTGGGGGATAAAGTCTGGAAGCTAAGTATCAATGGGGGCCAAGAATCCCTCCTGTTCCCACCATTAAGTCCCATACAGTGGACATGCTGCGAGCTGGTTGGAGGACTCGCACCCTTTCTCCACCACTCTGCAAACGTACCCTCTGGTGCAATACTGGTTGGGGGATGAAGTCCACTTGGATGCTAAAGGTCCTTGTGGGACAATAACCCCTCCTGTTGCAACCAGTAAGTCCTCCACAACCAGATGACTGAGAGCTTGTGGAAGGCCCCACCCTTTTCTCTGCCACTCTGCAAACATGCAAACTGGTATACTATGTTTGGAGGATGAAATTCCCTTGGATGCTGAGGGTCCTTGGGGGCCAAGATCCCATCCTTTTACCAACACTATGCCCCACACGGTGGGATGGCTGGGATTTTATCGGAGGCTCAGCCCCTCTGTCCAGCACTCTGCAAACACACCTCCTGGCACACTACTGGTTGGGGGATGAAGTCCACTTGGATGCTAAGAATTGTTTGGGGCCAAGAATCCCTCCCGTTACCACCAGTTAGTCCCACGCAGAGGGATTTCTGTGCTGAGAGATGGCCAGAGCCAACGCCCCCTTACTCCACTACTCTGCAGAGTTGGATTATGGCAGTACAAGGCCTTGTAGAGATAGCAATGTATAGGAAATTAGCAGCCAGAAACGCTCTCCTTCAGTTTGGGAGCTTCCACAGACTATGCCCCTTTGGAGAACTTATAAGAATAATGAGGAAATGTAATAGAATGGAATACTATGTACTCAATATGGAAGATTTAAAAAAGAAGATGACTCAACATGAATACCCTAAATGACTTATCAGACAGGCCTTCAACACAGCCAAGTACTATAAACAAGAGACAATCCTTGAAGAGCAGGGGAGAAGGATTGATGAAGAAGATAGACTAGTATGTGTTATTAATCATTCTAATTTGAACTTTAAAGTGAAAAAGATCTTTGAAAAACATTAGAACATACTAAATATGAACTAATAGGATCAGAAATTGGAGAAACCTATGTTTGCCTTTACAAGAAATGCAAATCTCAGTAACAAACTATTGCACACATACTTCTGACAGAAATCAGGGAATGCGTTAAATCACTATGGACTGCTCATCATTTCTTGTAAAATACCTGCTGCAACCAAACTCTTTATTTCTGCTGCAACACCTGCTTTTATTTCTGAGTTCATTTTGTACTGTTGAGTATTTGGATAAACTGCACATTCCTTCACTGTCACTTTTATTGGATCGACATTTGCCATTAATCCTACATCTTTTCCGGTAAAATCCCATAAATTAGGATTTACAGCCTATCGTAATTCTTCTGGTAAGTCTTCTATAGTTAACTTTTTATTTTCAGTTTCCTGTTTTGCCAACATTAATTTATAAACTCCGTCTTCATCTGGGGTTTTAATGTCTACACCACTTGTGGTATAAAAGATATTGCAATTCATCTGGCACAATAAGTCTCTGCCTAACAGGTTCACTGGACTTGATTCGCACACAACAAATCTGTGCATTTCTTTAACATTGCCTATTATAACTTCCATTGGTTCTGTAACTGGGGTACTAATTTGTTTATTAGAAATGCCCACTACTTGGATCGCTTCTCTTGAGAGTGGTAGGTTTGGAACGTCTGCTATTCTCACAGTAGAACGGGTAGCACCAGTGTCCAATAGAAAGGTGACATCAATTCCTTCAACCTTTCCTTCAATGTATGGACCTGACTGATCCACCGGCAAGGAGGCGCCAACTACGCACTCCTCGTCCTCCCCTCTCAGGCACCGTCAGTAGGTGTCTTCACTGAAAAACGTATCACTCAAAAAATATTGTGATGTCGCTGTGTCTCTCCTTTCCCTTCCCTCCAAATTTGTGGTATCCACACTCTGGTGTGCTTTGCTCCTAAAATTTAGCATAGGTGCAAGGGGTAACTGGTTTTGTATTACCTGCTGCTGTGGCACCTCATTCTGCGTCTGTGTATTCAAATCATTATGTTGGACAGTGTTATTTTGCACAGCCTTACACTCGTTCTTCCAGTGCCCTCTCTTTTGAATTTTCCCCTTGGCTTAAGCCCATTACCATCACCTTGATTCTGATTATTGTTTATCTGACTCAATTGAAGCTCTTGTTGCTCTGCTAATTTCACTTGTGCCCTCATTACTTTCTCCTTCAATTCTTTTCATTTATTGTCCAGCTCATCTTCCCAGTATTTTGCATATTTAAGGATTTCATCAATCGGCTTGGCCTGCCAGCAAATCTTATGGTCCTTAATCCATTGCAAACTTTCTGGCCTTAATCCTGACACAAACCTATAGATGAAATGTGTCATGTCCCTCACATCAATGTTGTCCAATCTGTCTCTTTTGCTGGCACCTTTCCTTTGAGGTAGAGTATTACCTGGCTGTACTACTTCATAACCTCATCAGAAGGTGCCCCTGTCTTTGGGTCTCTAGGGTACTCATCACTAGGCCAATCAATAGCAATTTTACATTCTGTCCACAGATCTACAGGAACAACAATGTTAAACAATCCATCTAAATCTTTCAAAAGACATTTTGAAACCTTCAAAAATCTCTTGACCTGTCTGTACCATTCTACAGGTTTTTCTCGAAGTTTTGGGAAATCATTTGTAAATGACAAAATATCCTGTCAGGACCATGGGACATGTGCTTAACCTCCACCCAGTACCTCTCTCATTGGGCATCATTTTTCTACCTTTTCTGTCTCTTTTAATACATATTCAAAAACTGTTTGTTTTGATCGAGCCTCTTCCTTTTTCTTTGCCCATCAAATTTTCAATTTTTCTAAGTCACCCCATTACTGCAATAATGACATCAACTCCTTGATTTGGACTTTTTTGCCTGATACCTTCATGTTTTCCAAATCGTTGTCAGAAAATTCAACTCAGTATGGTTTTTCTAACACTTTTGATTTGCCAATGTCAATTCCCATATTAGCTGCTGTATCCATTAGTTTTTTATGAAACACTTTTGTATTTCTTGTAATGCTTTTACATATAAACAGTAACTTATCTTCACTGAATGTACTTAATCTGTCCAATCCCACATTTCCAGCCATCATTTCCTCTAATTCAACTCTTAATTTAAACATATCCAATACCTTTGGCTGTGACTTATATATTTCTCAAGTCCATCTCTCCATTTCTTCCGGGGTTACTACTGTGGCACTTCATGTACCTGAGGATGTCTCCATCCGTACTTCTCTAGAATTCAAAGGAGTGTTTTTCCTGATCGAGTCACCCACTGGTTCTCTTACGGGCATATCCATCATAGAAATCACTGACTCACATTCACTTGCCTGATCATTAACTATTAAATGTTCTTTTCTTGGCTGAACTACAGGTGTAGTCAGAAAGGGAGTTCTTGGACTAGCTTGCTTGTCATCGTACAAAGGAACAACTGAGTCAATAGTTACTGGAATTGTCAAGGCTTTAGAACTTGTATTTAATTGGGAAATTTTCGGAATAAATTCACTTCTTTGTTTATTTAATGCTTCTCTTTCCCTGTCTTGCAGTATTTTTTCTAACAAAGTCTCATGTACCATTTGCGGAATCAGAGGTGGTTTCAGAAATGGAGCATTTGGATTAACTGTTCTTGGTTCCTCATTTTAAGGTGGTGGAGTTTTTCAATAACAAATCCTCCTAGTAATCATCATCAGACTCAACACTAGTCATTGAATGTTTCGTTTTCTCATTCTTTTTACTTCCAGTAGGCTCTTCTAAAGGTAATACAGGATATAATCCTTCCACTAACATGGACTGACTCCATTGTTTCATTAATTTATCTCTTGTATCCTTTGGAACTCGGAGATAAAACCTACTCCAATTACCATTACCTCTGGGTCTATCACGCTCAAAAGCTTCAGTTTCCCATTCCTCCAATGCCTCATACTGCATTAATCTAGGTCTGGGATCTAAATCATTCATGTGAGTTCTCAGATTGTGCCAAACTGTGCCATTAAATGTACCATTTTCGGGAAATGCTAAAACACCATCATCTTTTGTGTACTCCATTCAATTTTCTAACCACACACAAGTGTGAAAGCCCCTTTCTACCATCATGTATGATGCGGGCGTATTTGGTGGTGGAATATTATTTCCTTCTATTGTTTTAATTACTTTATCTTTCATGAAATAATTCTTAAATCTTTTAATGAATGATATTTTTCTCTTTCCTCCGTACATATTAAAGGGTCTTCCTCTTATATGCTGTTCTTTTGCAAACCCTAAATATCTCCTATCAGGTCTATTTCCTACAAACGGACCTACATACCACATATATTTCAAACGCAAGTCTTCTAGATATTCTTAATTTGTTTACAAATTATTTCCAATACCAGCGCATCTTTTATTTTTTTCAATGACCAATCAAAATTTTGAATTCAAATAAATTCAACCAATAGTTGCGCGGCTTCTCTCGTGAGACTAGTTCTCACGCTCATGTGCTCACCCCTCCTTTACAATTATTACCTCAGCTACACACCCCTTGTCTCAACCAATACCAGTGTGGCTCTGAGTGACGTCAGCGCAGCTCCTCGACTGACTCCCTCCTGTGCAAGGTAATACGAAAACTTAATTTATTTTACTTCTAATGCAGATTTTTATTATTTAACAACGTAAAAACATTTGCCACTGTACCTGAGCCACTAATTCAAAGGAAAGTTAAATTTCATTCAATACGAGTAAATCCCTTCCGCTTACTCTTCATATACTACAAGTAGATCCCTTCCGTCTACCCTTCACGCAAGCATTAAAGAACCTGCTACTCTTTCAGACTTATCCACTCCGGGATATACTAAGGCCAAAGTTTCACCAGCGAACCCCTTTGCTTTCAATAAAGCTCAGATGAATCTGCTACTCCTTCCGTGTGACCCTATCGAGGTGATATCACACAAAAAGTTTTGCTAGCGAACTCTTTGCTATTATTTATTCATACATTTATTCACACATTCATACAGAAAAAATCCCTAAATAGTGCTTCCGGTTTTACTTAACCATGCCCTTATTTCCTCTAGGTAAGTGACCTCACTGCAGTGTGGCTTCCATTTACCACCTGCTATTCTGCCCCCGGGGATTCCGGTCAAAACATATAACAGGTACGAACAATTTTGGTTAATACATCTACTCAATACAGAATCAATAAAATCAAAGTAAAAATCAGATTTGATCGATCAATTCCTTTTGAAGAGAATATCCATTTCTTGGTTACAATGGACGTGGTGTTTATACACCCAAATTCCCCAAGACGAAGGTATCCATGTGCTGGAATCATTCCTTGAATCATGTGAAAGACTGATAAAGGTACCTACAGACTTTATTGTGAAACTGGCGAGTTTCGCATTGAAAAAGAACTACTTTTATTTTGATGGTGATTTCTACTTCCAGACTAGCGGAGTTGAAATGGGCTGTCCTTTTGCCCTTGAGTTAGCCATATTGTTTATGGCACGTTATGAGGAAACCTTTGTTTACCAGAATAACCCCTCTTCAGAAATGATCACTAATTGGAGTCGGTTCATTGACAACGTTTTTTTCGTCTGGACTGGGACTGAGGAAGAACTTAAAGAATTCCACGGATGGTTGAATAACCGCACACAAGAAATACAATTTAGCATGAACTATTCAAAATATTGCATGCCGTTCTTGGATGTGACTGTTTACCCTTCCAATGGAGGTTTGGTGACAACTCTCTACAAAAAGGAAACTGACCGTAAAAACTTGCCTTATGCTCAGTTCCTTAGGATTCCGGGGAATTGCCATTTCAGAGATGAATACGAGATTCATGCTAATATATTAATGGAAAGAGGGTACCCCAAAAAACTATTAAAAAGATCTCTCACACGAGCATAGTGGACCCCTCGGGAATGTTTGTTAGACAAAAAGATCAGTAAAGAAATTGACAGGATTGTCTGTGTGTCCACATATTGCCTGAATTCAAATCTTCTGAAAAAAGTGATGCGCAGTAATTGGCACTTGGTTAAAAACCTGGATGAGTCACTAAGCAAGGCACCATTGTTTGCCTTTAGAAAGAATCAAAGCATTGCATAAAAACATGGACAGCCGACACGTGTTTCGCCCCTATGGCGATTTGCGCCAGGGCTTTTTCAAGGATATTTACAATATTTTTTGTTCTGTACAGTTCCTCATCTTTTGCAAAAGAGAAGATTTGCCACACTGAGAGAGGAGATATGACCTACAAACGCGATTGAGAAGCACTACGAATTACTCGAAGAATGGCCGGTTAGAACACTGCGACCCGGGACTTAAAGATCAAAGATTAAGATTTAAAAAACGGATTCTATTTTGGAATTTCTTTTGCGAAAGATGAGGAACTGTACAGAACAAAAAATATTGTAAATAGCCTTGAAAAAGCCCTGGCGCAAATCGCCATAGGGGCGAAACACGTGTCGGCTGTCCATGTTTTTATTTACACAAATAAAGAGTAACTTTTCTACAAAATAAGGACTTCTTGCTTCTGATTATACAAATAAGGATTGAGCCTAAGGACACTAAGACTTGATACTAAACACACTCATTACCCCCTTCAAAACTTCATTGTCTAAAAACTCAAGAGGTCCAGAGTTTTTTTGAGTGTGTTACCGCCACCAAAACTATGTGAAAACTGATGTGGACTTGGATTCTCCTGTGGACCACTCCCTCTCTGTAGAAAACAGTGGGATGACCAGCCCTCGATGCATTTTTCATTTATAACATTTGTGTAGTTTGAGGTTTGTCGACTCACATCCTCCAGTCATATAGGGGAATAGTACAGTAAATGGCTTCATTTCAGCACTGCCATTTGTCACCATAGAACAAGTTCACATACTCGCACGCCAAGAACACTACAATTCCCAGCACCACCTGGGATGTTGTAGACGACACTCGCTTGGAATGACCAGTCCTCGATGCACCCTTCATCCATAATTGTATCATGTGGACTCATATCCTTCAGTCATAAAGGGGTACAGTACAGTAAGTGCCTTTCATTGCTGCTATTTATCACCATAGAGCAAGCTGACACACTTAGTTGCTCACCTGAAAACGCGAAGAACACTACAATTCCCAGCACCATCTGGGATGTTGTAGGCAAAACCCGCCGTATAATAATAGTCAGGAATTGGATCCAAACTCCACAAGGAGAAACGTTACACACCCTACAAGGGGCCACACAATCAGATTTCAAACTTGAAAAACAAACATTAAGGGCATAATCGCTCTACATGCACCAGAGGCCGCCAACTACAACTCCCATCTACACTGGAGTTTTGTAGGCCCAACTTCCCTTTAATTCACGGAGCACGCAGACACGGGCCCAGCAGCTGTTCATGTCAGTGGCTTCCACGTTGGACTGTAGAACGCCGGCAACTGCCAGTAAAAGGTAGGAATCACTTTTGGCCCGTTTCAGGCGCACATGGCATTTCATAACGCGGCGTATATTTCCCTGACACACTCCATGTTTGTGTATTTCAGGAAACAACACAAGCGTGATTTACTCAGATCCCTTATACACACGGTGCCTTGTGAAAATCAAAGAGACTGCGATCGAGGTAAATCTCCCACCTTGGTTTTTAATAATTGCTCGCTGACAGACAGATAGACTGGTTCAACAGAAGGTCTCACAGTAGTATTCATTGTACTTCCACACAGGATCCCTGTTTTTTCACTCATTTAATCAAAGAACTGCTTTCGCCCCATCAGACCAGGGGCAAATGTGAGTATCCTCGCCCAGTGTGTAGCATGTGGTTTGTGAGAGAGATGCTTGGGTGAACATTACGGTTAAATAATGCTGGCCTGTTTTTTTTGCCACAGTGTCCCTCCTCGGATTAAGTTTTGAAACTCTTCTTCTAAAAGGAGGTAAGAGGCAGCTGCATTCTGTAGGGGGTGTCTAATGATTCCTCATTAAGAGATGGTTGTAAACAGATTTTTCAGTTTTTTCCACAGTCATAAGGTCCGCTTGAGAACTCCCAACCCATTTGGAGTTCGAAACGTGTAGACCGCTAGTTTATACGCCATATGATCTCAAATATTCGCAATTTTTTGTTTAAAATCACAAACATATAAAAAATATTTTTTATGGTGTGATGAATGTTTTATGTAAATGGTTAACAATTCTTTCACGAGTATGAAAGTGACTGGGTGAATGTGGAATGCTTGGATTGGTTGGGAAATAATGTATGCTTTGTATTGTTTTTGAATTGTATTTATTATTCATTGTATATAATGTTTCTGATTGCAGGGATGTAAAGATTTGTAAAACGTGTATAAAATAATTGACATATGCATTTAAAGTGAATAAAACTAAATGATGATTCAATCCGACTGAACAATTAGTCTTAGAACCCACTTCGGTTTGATTCCATTGTGCTGTGACAAATAACAGGCAATAAGGAGAACAGTATTGGCAGTTGTTTTATTTATTAGTAGGTCAGTGGCTTGGCCTTACTGTTGGGAGCCATTACCCAGTAGTGTTTTTTGCGTTTTTTTCTGGTTTTACCTAACCATGCCCTTGTTTCCTCTAGGTAAGTGACCCCACTGCAGTGTGGCTTCCATTTACCTCCCGCTATTCTGCCCCCGGGGATTCCAGACAAAACATAACAGGTACGAACAATTTTGGTTAATACATATACTCAATACAGAATCAATAAAATCAATGTAAAAAATCAGATTTGATCGATCAATAATCAATACATAACTATTAACTACCTTTCTTAACTAAACCCTAACCATCCTCTGTTACCAAAAGAATATACTGATAGAGCGCGCAGGTCACCCGACTATAAACTTACCATACTCACCTGGGCCCATAATCAATAACTCTTAACTTAATCAGGTAACCTTCGCTCTACTGCCAGTTATTTTGCTTACTAGGTTCTATACCATTGACTTACAAATACTTGTCGCTGGTACCTGTAAACCTATTGGAGTAGGGTGTTAGATTGAAGATAGATAGAGGAAAAAAATAACATTTGCACTCATGTAATAACCACAGACTCTGGAAGTTTTTAAAAATCTTTATCTAAGTTTCTTAAATGGTTATGATCCAACGATTAAACACCAAAAGACACTCAATAATGAAAATCAGAATCAAAATATAGCTATGTAAAATAGGTATTAAACAGCTTTCAAACATTTAGCAATAGGGAGGGTAAGAAATGGAACATGTAATGCAATCAAAATGATTTGAGCATTTAACAAAGGGTGGGTAAGAGAAAGGAACAAATGTAATCAAAACTTTAACAGTAGGAAGGGTAAAGAGAAAGAAAACAAATACAATGACAAACCCACACAAATTTATATTTACCTAAAATGGTGTGAAGACCAACCCTGGCCACAGGTCAGTTTAAGGACAGAACGAAAGTTGCAGTTGCCAGTAGGCTAGCAGGTGCAGATCAGAATCAGGACAGGTAAAGCCAAATTTGGATCAGGACAGGACCACCAAAGGTTAAGACCGACACCCGCAGTTCAGTTGCAACGCCTGCCCTACTCCCTCTCTGCAGCTAACCGCCAGAACCCCGATTGGGTTATCGATTTCACCGTCAAAGTGCTTCGCCAGCACTTCAGCTTCCCGGGACCCCAATTGGGTTATTGAATCTTCTGACAGAGTGCTCGGCAGCCCTCTGCTCCTGGTCATCTATTGAGTACGTTGGGTCAGTGACAGGTCAGCGATTCAGACAAGTCGGACAAATTACCTAGCTAAGCCTACCCTAGTTATATTATTTTCCAGGTCAGTGTACCACCCCCCAATGTTGCAAGTGTAAGGATCCCCAATTTTGATTGGATAAAGAACGTGGAGAGGTCATCACACCATACCAAAATGAAACTTTTCTTGATGATATTAAAATTACCGTTCCGGCCCAACAAATTATTTTCCCACATATGTTTTATTCCACCCAACAATGAATGTTCTTTTAACAAATACATTGTTATAACATATTAACAAGTTCTCTTCCGTTTAAGTTCAAAAGTTTGCTTTCTCATGCACATCTTCCAGTGCGCGGTAGCTTGGCATTGTTTCAAGGTTAGATGACTTCAGTTCTCTTTAGAGTCAGACATGCGCAATGTGAGTTTTCAAGATGGAGTAATAGCACCTCTCGGGCACAAAGATAACGATACATGAAAAGCAGAAAAGAAACAGTTTTAGAATACAGAATAAATGAATGCACTGTATACCACTTATCTCTACTCTATTCCCATAACTTTATTTTTAACTATTGTGTTAGTGTTAAGCAGAATTAACAGCTTAGCAAAAACAGCTGAGCAAGCTTCATGCATGCGGTTACACAGAGCAGACATTTTAGTTCTAGTGCACATAAGCAAATGTTTCCCCCCAAACGAAAGATACGTCATATCATGTGAGTATGACAGACGCATGCGCAGTAGGAAATCCCGCGTAGTAGCAGCCATTTTATTTGCAAGCGGATTATCATTAGTAAAAGCACACATGCAAGCTTCCCTTAGATGTCGTGTAATGCGATATTAATAAAACAAACATCTTGATTAGTATATTAACGTTATATCAAGAGGACTGAGTACAAGCAAGTCGCGTTAAGTGCGAATCCTTGCTCCATCACTTCTGACAGAAATCAGGGAATGCTATAAATCACTATTATAGATGTTGCACCTGTAAAGGGGAACCACTAATGTGGTACTTGCCATGACTGCCAGGCAGATGTAGTAACTGAGACAAGAGGACATAATGATTTCACCATCAACCTAAAGAATATGATGAACTGTAGAAGTCACAATTTTGTCTTTCTGCTTCTATGTTATTATTATTATAGGAGCTTATAGAGCGCCTGGTGATGTCTCTCGACGTGTCCCCGCGCTATGGAGAAGAGTGTTGCTTGGATGGAGCAGAGCATCAGACAGTTTAAGTGGTGAAAAGATATGTTTTTAGATGTTTCCTAAAGAATGTTTCACTTTTTTCCTGTCTGATATTCATAGGAAGGGTATTCCATTCCTTGGCTGCGAGAATGCGAAAGGATCTACCTCCAAGTCTGGCTTTTTTTGGGCGCATGATCTTAAGCAAACCTGTTCCCTTCGAGCGAAGGGATCTGGAAGGTTCATAGGGTGAGGCTAAGTCAGACAGATAGGAGGGGGCTCTGTGGTGAACAATTCTGTGGCACCAGAGAAGGGCCTTGAATATTATTCTCTTTTTTATGGGCAACCAATGTAGAGCATCCAAGGAAGGTTTGGACGGAGCTCTTCGCGGAAGTCGTAGCACAAGGCGTGCTGCTGAATTTTGTAGGACCTGTAACTTCCTGATGTTTTTTTCTGAGGTTCCCAAAAGAAGCACATTCCCATAGTCAATTCGAGATGTGATGAGGGCCTGCGTCATGGTACGCCTGGAACTCAGGGGAAGAAGATCCAGGGTGCGACGGAGTGTCTTCATCACTCCGAAGCATTTTCCAACTGTTTTTTTGACATGACTGTCAAATGAAAGTTTGGTGTCAATCCAGACGCCCAAGTTCTTGGCCTCCTGACTGGGGGTGGGTAATGATCCCAGACATGAGGGCCACCAATCCTTGGTCCAGTTGGTGTTGTTCCCACCTATGACGAGTACCTCTGTTTTTGTTCCGTTTAATTTGAGGCAATGCTCATTCATCCATGTAGCCACCTTGCACATACATGAGTTGAAGTTATCTGCCTCAGAGGAGGGGGATTGAGATAGGGAGATCAAGAGTTGAGTGTCGTCGGCGTAAGAGACAAGCTCTACGCCGAACGATTGGATCACCTCTGCCAAAGGGGACATATATAAATTGAACAGGGTGGGACTCAGGGCCGAGCCCTGAGGTACCCCCTGTTCTAAGATCAAACTTTCAGAGAGATAGATCCCTCTTTGGACCTGAAAGCTTCTGTTTGTTAGAAAAGCCTTCAGCCAGCATAGAGCCTTTTTAGTGACTCCCGCTCTGTTTAGACACTGTAGCAGTATGGAGTGAGCTACAGTGTCGAACGCGGCACTGAGGTCCAGCATGATCAAGGCCATAGTTTTGCCTTTATCAGCTCCCTCCCGCAGAGTTTCAATAGCTCTTAAAAGAGCCGTCTCTGTGGAGTAACCTGTTCTGAAACCCGATTGTGATGGGTGGAAGATATTTTGGGTTTCGAGATGGGTCATTAGTTGGGCGTTGACCACTTTCTCGGCCAACTTGGCAAGGTAGGGGAGTAGGGAAATTGGGCGAAGATTCTCCAGTATGTCCTGACTTAAATTTGGTTTTTTCTTTATGGGAAACACTATGGCTTGTTTCCAGTCAGCAGGGAGGGTGGCTGTGGAGAAAGATGTTTCCAACATAAGTCTAAAGTGTGGCTCCAGGACCGGGAGGCTAGCATTTAATACTTTCGGAGGTGCGGGGTCACGGGGTAATCCAGATTTAATCCCCTTACAGATTTTTTCCAAGATTTCAGTTGGAGGTACAGAGAAGGCACATAGGTGGATAGACGTGTTGATGTGATCTACATTCTCTGAAAAATCTATGCCAGATTTTATATTGCCAGAAAAATTAGCGTATATGTTGGTGATTTTGTCAGAAAAGTATTTTGCAATTTTATTGCAGGTATCCACTGAGTCTTTCTGAGAGGTAGGGTTGGACTCGACTGTGGAGATCTCTTTATAGATTTGAAATAGCTCTTTAGAGGAGTTCTCCGCTTCCACAATGCGTGTGTTATAATAGGAGGCTTTGGACGCTCGCACCAGTTTATAGTAGTTTTTTTTAGCAGTTTTATATCTGATTTTTGTTTCTGGACAGAAATTTACGCGCCAATCTCTTTCAAGTTTTTTGCATGCTGTTTTAGCAATCTGGAGCTCTTGACTGTACCAAGGGGCAGTTTTTTTGGTTCTAGTAGCATTGGTAATAGTGCGGTTGGGGGCGGTCGTATCCAGTGCTTTAGCGATATTGTTTTGTAGCTGAGCATATACAGTCTCACTGTCATTTCCTTTTGGGAGGCCGGTGGCCTGGATTATGTGAGAGAAAGCATCTATGGAAAAAATTTTCCAGCTTCTACGCTTGAAGCGCTGAGAACTTTGGTTATATAACTCCGCCTTTTCTAGTTGAATAGCTATCGGCACTATGTGATGATCAGACCAGGGGATTGGCTGAGGATCTAAGGTCTCAATTCCCTTCCAATTTCCAAAAACAGGATCTAATAAATGTCCGTGTTGGTGTGTGGGGGCCGTGTTTTTTAACTCTAGTTCTAAGGTGCGTAACTCAGATCTGATTTCTGCCGCCTCTTTATTAAGTGAATCGTCAAAATGGACGTTTAGGTCACCAAGTACTAGGAGACGTGATTTTTTAATCGCCAGATGAGTAATGGCTTCAACCAAAGTAGGGGTGAAGTCATACAGTTGTCCAGGGGGCCGATACACCAGGATGCCTGAAAAGGAATGATTCGGACCAGTGGTGATTGTAAAAGTGGCCGCCTCACTGTGATCAATCAAGATAGGGGAGAGGGTGCATTCTAATGGAGTCTTAGTGGCTATCGCTATGCCTCCCCCTCTACCATCTTTCCTATCCAACCTGGTAAGGGTAAAACCAGGCGGAAGAGCCTGTACGACATCGGGCTCTGAATGTTCATTCAGCCATGTTTCAGTCAGAAACAGGATTTGAATATAGTCATCCTCGAGCAGATGAAATATTTCTAAGCTGTGTTTGCGAAGAGATCTGCAATTAAGCAGCGCAGCCTTAAGTGTATTGATGTTACTGGGCAATATCTGATTGGTGACAGGGGCAAAAGTACAGGTGGGGCAGTTTACTAGAGACAGGGCGTGCATCGAGTGTTTGTTGCATGTCAGAGAGGTTGGACAGATATTAAGCAAGTCTTGTCTGCCATACCTTCTAATTGTCAATATGGATGAGCCAGGGGTTGTGGCCCCGCGCCCCGTCCGTCCGTCTATGCCCTTGTGGACTAGAATATGTTGGGGAAACTGGCAGGTAGTTCAGGACACATTATGGGGAGCATAAGTCAGCAATAAGAACTAAAATGATGCAAGCCCCTGTGAATAAACGATGACGCTGAACATGCAGAAAATGACCTGAGGTCAGTGCTTAATTTGTAAAATATGAAGTCCAGGTGCTCAAATGTTTGTCAGAGGCCACATCCAGGATTCCCTGGCTCCACCCACTTATTTTATTAGTACTGCTAAAAGTAAGATTTAATACCCTATCTGAATTGCAACAAGGGGGACTTCCTCATAGTAAGGTTTTCATAGGATGTCCCAAACTTACACATTTAAAAATGAAACTTACATTTAATGACTGTTGGGAATAGGAATTGGAGGCCTAAAGTATTATAGAAAGGTTTTGTTGCAGGCCACATTAGAGAAATATTTTTGCTCCAGAGCAAAACAGAGTACATTTTCAGCATAACCCTGTCCTAAAAATTACAAATATCGCTCAAAGGTGTTAAACAATGACAGACGTGTAATGCCCTGTTTGGGAGAATAATGTAGTGGGTACTTTAATAAAGGGTGATGATTCAGCTCAAAACATATGATTCAGACATTCGTAATGCACAAATGGGTGCAATGCCTGATATTTATATGTTTCTCTCATCTTCATTGCTTGAGTTTTCTCATCAGAAAGTGTCATTCATAGTCGTTGGAATGACACCCATATTGCACTGAATAGACTGAAATTATGAAAATGGCACTCATAGGAATCTGAAACCTTGGCAGTTATGCGGCAGGTGTCAGTGTCAGTGGGCAAAGGGTGCACTGCAAGGGGGGCAGAAGGACTTGACAACCTGGCAAATGAAAATCTCTACTGTGAGCCCTGCTGCCAAGAGAAGAGCACTTCCTTCCAGGCCTGGCTGTTCCCTATTTACTCATCCCCAGCCTCTGCTGTGAGGTAACCATGCTGCTTCTGCCCCTTTCATTTGATCCTACACTGGAAATATGATACCCATATTGTTGAATACACTTTTATAAATCAGGTATTGATTGGCTGAGGGGAGCAGCACTGTATGAGAACAATATGTGGAATATGAAATGTGTTTTTCTCTTGCGTCACTTGTTATGCAGCATTAACTCACTGGGGTTGTCGGGTTGGAACTTGGAAGTCGGTTACGGACTTTTGGCTGTGACTGACTTCATATAGTATCGGTCCCCTCTCGAGCATTATTTTTCTGAAAGCAACACTACATCACACTGGTGTGTGCCACGCGGTGTTATTCACTTCTGTGCTTTTCACGTCCTTTCAGAGATATCTTTCTGTGATTGTCCAAGTGAAGTTAAGTGGGCCAACGTTAAACGTATGTGAATATTATAAGCTTTTCCTCTGATTCAATTAAGGAAAAAACATTTGCTTTTATGGTTATGAATTCGTATTCACACAGACCCCACTTGTTCCTTGAATCAAGAGTTGGAAGGGCCAGAATTGTCTATGGATTATTTTATATGATTGTGTTTTTGCATATTTTAATTTATATTTATGATTTTTGAATTTTGGTTTCTCTGTCATAGAGATTGCTAGGTGTTAACAGGTCTGTTATACACGCCTCTTTCTAACTCCTGCCTGGCCTGGTTTGGTGTGTGGATTTTTACTTAATAAAGAAATAATGATAACATTTGTAAAACTTTTTACTTTCAGGTGGAATGTCTTCTTAATTGCACATTCTACATTCATAGCAATTATTTAAATCATTAATATACCCGGATAGAGACAAAACCCCTGTATGAGAACAGAGATTTAAACAAAATGCGAAATTCAGTTTGTTTTTAAACAAAAACGAATTAATATGATGACTAATTCACATTTTGTTTTAGGATCAGGTTTCATTGAACTGATAAGATTTCATGATCCTTTATTAGTGTTGGAAGGGCATGAGGAGAGGATGACAGCGCAGAGTGTGCTCCGAATCCAAACTCAAAATCTGATCTCTGATTGAAAAGAGATGAAAATTCTGAGCATCGACAGCTATTGCGTCACAGCACTGCAGATTTAAAGTATTTGGGGCTAGATGTATCAAGCCTTTTTTTGTCGCAAATGCTGCGAATCGCAAAATAGCCGCGTTTGCCACTAAAAAAAAACGGGAAATGTGATGTATGAAGAAATCGCATCGCAAATTTAAGGAATTGCAAAATTTGCAATTCTTTATCTTTGCATCAGCATTTAAGGAATTGCAAATTGCGATTCCTTAAATGCTATGCATCAAGCATTTCCAATTAGCGATTTTCCCTTAAGAAATCGCAACTACAAGTTGGTGGTAGTTTGCGATTTCTTTTACAAATGCACTTTTTGCAATTTGTAAAGGTGGCATGTGACGCTCAAACATGCCCTTAGGGCATGTATGTACGCCATAAGCGCACACATGTCAATTTCTGAAGTGCAGCAGGGTGTCCTTAAGACACCCTTTCACCCTTGAAATTATTCTCAATTTGCGATTAGCTAATTGCGAATCGCAAATTGAGAATCATTTCTCATTCCTTCCTATGGGCCTCCTGGCCCATAGAAATGAATGGGAAATTATTCCTTAATTGCGATTAGCAATTTGCTAATCGCAATTAAGGAATTTTAAGAAATTGCTAACAATTTGCGAATTTCTACATACATACCATTTTGCAAATCTCAAATAGCGATTCCTTAAAAATTGCTATTTGAGATTTGCTAAAGGTTATCTTGATACATCTAGCCCATGGTCACCACAGTACTGCCACAGTCTGCTAAACACTTCCCAGAACAGATCTCCAGGGCCTCGGGCCATCCAGAAAACGTGGCCGGCTGCTGGCAAAGGGAAAACATTACTGAAGCTAAATGCGAAATGAAGGAAGTCAATTTAAACATCAGTCGCAAACTAAGTGAGAGAGACCATGCAAAAAGAGATAGAATAGCCCGCCGCCAAAAGGGTCCATACCCCTTGTGTCATCAGGAACCAGTGACCACCACTTCACCGCTGCAGGCACAAACAACCACGTGGCCTCGTGACGAAGGTAGCATAGAAATAAACTTCCAAGTGGAGCATGCCACCAAATTGCAATGCACAAGCACACACACAGAGATGAAACGCAATGAAAAACTGTACATTTTTACGAATTAATATTAGGGGTTAGGTTAAAGGCCCTGCTCTTTCAGCCTCCTCATGGCCTGGGGCATTGCAATTGCTCACGATGCCCGGCACCGAAGATATCATTCCTCAGGGCAGGCCTCGAACTCGGTTCACTTCATTCCAAATAAGTCTGTTTATTACCAAGCAGCATTGGTTTGTCTACTTACGGTTACTGGTGCTTCCTTTCTTAATAAGCCTGCTGCAGCCTACCCTCAACGTTGACTGTACTTCAGGTAACTCGTGGGGTGCTTGTGTGCCTGGGTGTAGCGTTTTGAAAAAGATCTACGCACACTGCCTCACAGCCCCAACCCCCGTAACAACCAAATCCAGCCCAATCAGGGTCCCGCCCACGGCAACACGGAACTAAGGGCCAGATGTATGAAGCTGAAATGGGTTCGCAAACGTCGAAATTCGCAAACTCACAAATTGAGAATAATTTCACATTCATTCCTATGGGCCTCCTGGCCCTTAGAAATGAATGGGAAATTATTCCTTAATTGCGATTAGCAATTTGCTAAATTTGCTAATCGCAATTAAGGAATTTTAAGAAATCATTAAAAAATAGCGAATTTCTACATACATACCATTTGCAATTCTCAAAAAGCGAGTCCTTAAAAATCGCTAGTTGAGAATCGCAAAAGTGTATCTTGATACATCTGGCCCTAAGGGCCTTAGGCAAATTTACATTTGGATATGGTTTGAATTTTTATATTATTGGCTCTCACTGCTGCAACACTCTTAACAAGGGACTCGGGAGACAAACTCCACAGTTTGCGGTGAGTCAGTTAAATAATTATATTTACTTTGGCACAATACTATATGATGTGAAATAAGTACGGTGCTAAGCACCGGAAAGCACTGGCACAAATTAAGCACTGTCCGAGGTGGTTCATATTAGAAAACATCAATGGAAAACCCGGACATTCAGAGATGAAGACAAATAAGGAGAGAGAAACCTTCTGGATATTTGCTTTAAAAATGAGCAAACGGGGCCTGAATGAAGAACATTTGTGGTGAGAGCCTGAAATAGAGCCTTGAAGTGTAGTGTGTCCACAGGATTGTGCACAAGGAGTTCAAGTAATGCTGTCTTCTAGTATGGCATATGTATTGGAATGGCATGCCTCCTTTCCCACTTTCCCTTCTCTGGTAACCTTAGAGTATCTCCTGTGATGATATCTTTATATTTTCAAGTTATCTAGGGGTCTCTGTGATATGACAAACCAGATTTTGTTCTGTGAACAGCAGTTCTGGCTTATTGGACACAGGATATAGGAAAGGCTTATGTATCCTGGCATTGGTTGGATTTTTTTAAAAATTGTTAAGATTTCTTTACATTGCAAGGATGTTGCTCCCTGTACCTCTAATCTTCAATGGAATGCACCACTATAAATGCAGGCAAGTACATAGGAGCAGCAGTTGGTGGGTGCCAGTAAAGCAGTACAGTAGGTGATTTCACCCACCCACCAATGACCAATGACGCCCATATGCAGCGCCTTAGTGGAGTGAGTTACCGGTCTAGCTGCATACAGTGCACGTGGTTATGTCTGCTGTAATTGAGCATCCTGAGTTCGGAGAGAAAGGAGATCGGTTTGTGAATGCAAGATTAAAGCTTCTGGAGAGAACTGAGGTAAGAGTTAGAGCCCCCGGGATTGCTTTTCCTGCCTAATAACATTGTTTGGACTTGCCCCGCTACTGTCCAGTGAGTGGTAGTAGAAAACGATATATGGCCTCAGACCAGTGCCGTATTAGGAGGGACGGGTTTTCAACTATATTGTTATTTGTCATGATAGAGTCCTCCAAGACGTGGGGGTTGTCCCGGTAGGATGAGGAACATCGGTGTTGGGACCCATACAGCTGGGTTGGGAGTAGGAAAGGTATCAGATAACGGATATTTTAAAGCACGTGCCTTACTTTAATCCAAGCACACACAATAGATCTTCTTCTGAACATTCTTGTTAGTTTTAACTGGATGTTCATACAACATTTTCCCATGCGAGGCCTGGTGCTAGTGATGACTAGCATTAAATGACTGTTTCTAAGCTGCAAACTTAGTTGCTTTTTTACAAGCCCCTTGCGCCACTTTTAAGCCATTTTTAACATGGGAAAAGTGGCGCAAGGGGCTTTTAAATAAGCCACTTAGAACGCAGTGGTATGATAAAACATGAGCCTGGATACAGTTTATGTTCTCTGATTTTCTTTCGTAGCTCTAAAAAGTAACGTTGTTGTAATGTACTCCCAATTAGATCTGGCGCTATTGTACACAAAAATAAATTGGTGCTGGGGCAAGAATTCTCCTCATTTGGGACTGTGCCGCCGTAGGCAATGTTTCTTATGAGGATATTTCCTCACCCTTCCTATTATCCTGCCTTTTGGATAGAGTTTCACTATCAGGCCTTTTTGTCTGTTTCTCCTTTAGTAGGTTATGACTTTGTATCGACCCAGGCTATCTCCTATGATGAAATCATTATAGCAGATTCATAATCGGAGTGATTACAACTGGTGATGGGAAATACCTTAAACTATGACAGGGATGCTATATGTCCCGTGTGCTTATGGAAAGGATATGGATAAGTAACATGACAATAAACATTCAAGGCACAAGTAATAGGCCCGGGCACATTAGGAATATGGCATATTAGGAAGGCACAAAGACAAGAACTAAACATTTGCCTGCAAATCCATCTTGGGAGCATGTGTAAGTACCTAAGTGATTAGAATTGACTGCAGAAGTTCTCTTTAAGGTGAACTTAGTGAGCATGCTGGTTTTCTTTAAATGATATATCTGTGTTGCACCTGGGTGTTGGGATAGTCCAATGCTATTCATTTTGTTGGTTGTATAAATAATTTTAGAAGCTATGCTCATTTTAATTGAGGGACTGACATAGAATAATTCTGAGAGTTATTATGAGCTGAATTAGTTACGTATATTTTTGTTGTTTGTAGATTTCCCTGCTTGTCTCACTGTTTTTGTACATATATTACTGTGATATGGTCCTGAAGAAGGTGGTTAAGTCAATGTAAATACACCGAAACGTGCATTGACTGCTGTTGTACCCAGTTCGGTGACACCATACTGGAAGGCGAGAGAAGAATAGACTCCGTCGGTTTTGGGGGGTATGTTTTTTTCTGAACTGGTGGTTTTAGGCTTTGTGGTATGTGGTATGAGTCGTGTGTTAGAGATGAGAGTGGAATAGAAGAGATGAATGGGCAAGAAGGAATATTTTAATATAATAACCAGTGGTTTTTTTTCTACAACAGATGGAATTTGTGATAAATTATGCCTGTTAATTTATGTATATTTGTATAATATGTGACAATGGTAAAAATGATATGCAAATACAAATAAAAAAAATATATAATAAAATTAAAAATGCTATAGAGTGTAAACTGGATCTTTTCCTTTGGAATTTTTTCTTTTTGTGAATTCTTAAATAGGCTAGGGGGACCTTTTGAACTGCATGTTGTTCTCTTTTCTCGTGTCCTTTCCCTGTAAAAGTACCTTCTTTTTGGGCGGTGCCTAATGTTCTTTAGGCAGAAATATGTGTTATTAGTCAGGCTTTAACATCTTGTGAATGCAACACAGTGATACTCGGATACAAATAAACTGACAATAAATTTAGAGAAAACACAGACAATGACAATCAGCAAGAAAAGGAGCAAGTCACTAACCTGGTTCTGGAATAATGCTCGGATTGAGGATGCAAAAGAATATAAGTATCTAGCTGTAAAAATTGACAACAGTGGCCAGTTTACTGTTCAGAAAAAGAGCGTCAGAGGCAAAGGCGTTGTGACAGCAATTGCTTTAAAAGCATTAAATTGTAAACTTACTGGCCCGTTTCTTCTGCCTCTGACGCAAGTGATACAAGCAAAACTGTTACCAACAATAACTTACTGGAGCGAAGTTATGAGAGGCAGAGATGCTAAGATACTCGATAACACAGTTTCAGCCACGTATAGGATTATTTTTAGTTTGCCTAAACAAACTTCACCAGCAAATTAGGCTTGAGTTTGGCATGCAAAAACAGCTCCTGGTGAGACAGGGGGCATACATAACTGTATGGGATAAAATACACAAAACCAATCAAGGAACAATAATTTACTATTTATGGAAGGAATTAGCACAACACCCAGCTTCACCAGCAGCGAAGTACCTTAAAAGAGGTTTGCGAATCTTGGCTTACAACAACTTTGGGGCACTCCCACAAGTCATATTAAGCTTAAAAGATTGATCAGGAAAAGAGTTAAACATCTCTCATGGGTTGAAGACAAGGCATCACTTGTAAAAAGGTCACACAGCTGGATAATCTTGAATACGTACTCCATACAGGCACCACAGAC
Organism: Lissotriton vulgaris; assembly: GCF_964263255.1. NCBI lineage: Eukaryota > Metazoa > Chordata > Amphibia > Caudata > Salamandridae > Lissotriton > Lissotriton vulgaris. The sequence goes on from NC_141685.1 coordinate 1,453,025,929, forward strand.
CTACCTTGATTTGGGCTATTCAAAAATAGTTAAAATGAAATTTTTAAAATATAGGCTGGGGCTGTTAACCTGTACTTCGTACCTTCCACATTGGTTAAAGGAAAAGGCGGGCGCCCTCTGCCGCTTATGTGGAAGGTTGCCGGAGGACATGCCTCATTTGTTGTTCTATTGGGATAAATTGTTGGGAGAACGTAAGAATCTGTTGAAATACCATTTTAACCGACGAGGAATTCGCTCACAAAGACAGGCAGTTCTTGCCTGCTTTGCACCTCATGATCCTCAGCTTAATTGTAGTTTTGTGAGGTTCAGGAAAGCAATGGAAAAGAAAATGCCAAGTTCTGACTCTTAAACCGTCATTAAGCTATTCTTTGCATCCCACGATTCTCAGCTGAACTGTAATCTTGTAAAGTTTATGAAGGTGCAGAAAAGAAACTCTCAAGACTTGAATCTTAATTGTCTTTTCCCAAGACATGATTTCTAATTGTTTTTTTTATATATATATATATATATATATATATATATATATATATATATATATATATATATATATATATATATATATATATATATATATATATATATATATATATTATGATTTAACTGGAAAGGACATTTTATTTGGTGTGGTGATGAATTGTCCGTTTGTATATAGATATAATTTAAAGGTTATAGGGATATATTGTCTTTTACATGTTGACGCGAATTTTAAAGCTTGTATTGCAATGGTTTTAATTAACGATACAAATAAACTATTACTTACTTACCGTCGGTTTTGGGGGGTATGTTTATTTCTGAACTGGTGTTTTTTTGGCTTTGTGGCATGTAGTATGAGTCGTGTGTTAGAGATGAGAGTGGAATAGAAGAGATGAATGGGCAAGAAGACATTTTTTAATATAATAACCAGTGTTTTTTTTCTACAACAGATGGAATTTGTGATAAATGATGTCTGTTAATTTATGTATATTTGGAAACTATGTGACAATCGTAATATATAATTAATGAAATATAAGCTGTATCTGAAGAATTAAAAGCAATGATATGCAAATATAAATAAAAAAATATATGATAAAATTAAAAATGCTATAGAGTGTAAACTGGATCTTTTCCTTTGGATTTTTTTCTTTTTGTGAATTCTTAAAAAGGCTAAGGGGACCTTTTGTACTGCATGTTGTTCTCTTTTCTTGCGTCCTTTCCCTGCAAAAGTACCTTCTTTGTGGGGGTGCCTAATGTTCTTTAGGCAGAAATATGTGTTATTACTTATGAACTGTCTGCCTTGTCTTGTATTTACACCTGAGTTTATGTGTTTTGGATTACTTTTGTTAACCTGCCTATCTTATGCATAGTTTGTATAGTGGATTATAGTAAAGGCAATGGATTGCGTGGCAAGCATAACTTGCAGTGGTAAGAGCAGATGAATTTACACTGACAGGGAATTTCCGATGCTAGCAGATTTAACCTGAAAGGTTTTGGAACGACCGGAGGTTTGTTAAACTCACATAAGCAAGTGTTCACTTTTCCAGAGTGTGTTTGGCAAGAAGCCACATTTCCAGCGCAGTCGCCACCATAGCAGCAGGTAAATGTAAAGGACTGAGGTGTGCAAGACAGCATGTAAAAAATCCTGCGTGGTTATTAGGCACAATGATACACAGCAGGACAGCTTTATGTGCAGTTGTCTGTGCGGATACTGCCTGCAGGCCATGCTCCAGATACAATTAAAATGTTCCCCAATCCTAAAGGCAATCTCAGGGCTGGATTAACCATTAAGCAAAATAAGAACATGCATAGGGCATTAAAATAAGAGGCACACCACAGAAGCGGTGTAGCTGAAACTATAAATAAAGTGGAAGTATAGAAAAAGAAACATTATTTCCCATCTTTCGGTAAGTATTGTTTCATCTCGAAAAACAAAAATAATATTACAGTTTATATTTTGAATTAGATATTTATGGGGGCACCAAAATATTTTAAACGTTTAGGGTCTATAAAGGTCTTAATCCAGCCCTGGGCAATTTGATGTATCCCTGAAATGTTCTTGGTCCGATACATGAGGTTATGGTACCGTATTCTCGCCTTCCTCTGAATGGAATTTCATATTTGCACTTCACTTTCCACACTGCTGAGGTGCAGCCCTTTCATCAGGTGCCTCATTTAGTTTGGGAGTGAAAATGTAGTAACCCAATGTTGTACACCGAGTTTTGTTTTATAGTACACATCACCTGGAAAAAGAACCGTTACTATGAGCTCCCCAGACAGTTCATGATACTTGTGAGGGCCAGAGGGACCACCTTCGGCCCCCTCTGCTTTTGTGCTGTGACAACCACTTCAATAGGAGAAAGGCAAGAACTTCATCACCATCCTCCGATATGATTGAGCATTTTAAAAAAATCTAATAAGACAAAGAGCTTAAATAAACAAAGAAACCCATAGGGGGAAGAAACAAATCTTGCGAGGCGCCTGGCGACTACAATGAAACAGAAAAAAACATTAAAAATCGCTGGAAAAAAAAACAAAAAAATTCTAAATCAGGTTGATGTGGTTCTAGAGAGATCCACACCAGCAAACCTTTCAATGATGTTACATGGGGCGATTGTCTGAAATCTACCTCTCCCCTGCCTCTCTCTCCTAGCCTCGTACCCGATCTTAGTTGCGTTGCCTGTTACATTTAACACTCACCATTCCCTCTCCATGACACTCAAGTTATCCTAATAGTCCCGCTTCTCTTATATCTACCTATCCCATCCAAGCACTGCCTTTCACCTTTCATCTTTCTCTCCAGCATTAACTTTATTCACTGATTCTGCCCCCTTCATATCCACCTCTCCCCTCCATGCTCAACTCTTCATGTTTTATCTCTCTCTCACCTTTTATCTCCATTCGCTGTTTCTGCCCCTGTAGATTCCACTTCCTCCTACATGTGCTGCTATTCACCACTCTTCTCCCCGACCTCTTACCTTGCTTCACCTCTTGTGCCAGGTCACAATACAGGCCCCTTCAGCACAGATGGGCCCACAAGACTTCAGAGGACCCCCAACCCATCAGAGGCTCCCATTCAGCCCAGGCCAATGAATATCTGTGAGATGTGGTAGACTCAGGGGCCCATTATCACATTCTGCAGAGAGGGACCCCATCATTTTGTGTTACACCACTGCTCTTATGTAAGGTATAACATGTTCTCCTCTTCCATCCTCTCAAACTCCCCAAGCCGGTTACCTTTTTTTTTGTACATGCTATTCCTTTTGCCTAACCAACATTCTTCCCTTCTTTCATTGATTCTGCCAATACATACACATCACTCCTTCCCCATCTCCCTTTCCTTAAGTGTCTTGTTCTATATAGCTGTTTTGCCCCTTATGTTCAGCTCTCTACTGTACTCAGTCATCTCACCCGACCTCTTACTTTCTTTTGCTTGTCCCGTTTGGAAGTGCCTCTCCTTCAATACTTCTATTAAAACCTGAAAAGAACACCAGAAATCCTCAGATGTACCCAGGAACACAGGAATTAAGACTTCAGATGTAATCAAACAAGATGCCAGGGAGTATTGCTACCTTTTCAGATGTGCAAAATAAGAATGGTGTGTGGTTTGATGGGTTAAATAGCTTGGGTGTATCTTAGACGGCTCTTTGCACTCACCTCAGGGTGGTAAGGATGGATGTGGGGTCACCCCTTGGTCCCTCTTACCAACTCAATGTTCTCATATCTACTATAAGCATGGGCGAATTTTGCGAATCTGGCGTTCGCGAATTTGCGAACTCGCAATCCGCAAAATCCCGGAATTCTCGAGAATTTGCGGAATTTTTTTTGTGTGTTCGCAAGGGTTTCTGCCAGTTTGCGAGGCTTTGGTACCAGTTCGCAATTGCGAACTTACTTGTCGGCTCCCAACGGTCGCGACTATGTTGTTTCTACATCTGGTTCATCATCACAGGTTCCCAGCACCCTCTGTATCACCACTGCCACCCTCTGTTTCACCCATGCCACCCTCTGGTACATCAATGCCACCCTCTGGTTCATCATCACTGTAGATTATGGGGGGGAAAGCAAGCACACCTGCCCTGCTTCAACTGACATGAATTAATTTGGGGTTGGTTTAATAATGTGTCACTGTTTTAAAATTCCAGTCCGGCACCTGCTTCCTTATCTGTAATTTGCTTTCTGTTGCAGTGCAATTTTTTTTCCCAGGACCTTTGTGGCCTACTTGTAGCTATTCTATGAGCCTGCTGTGAGGGTCAGAGCAGGGTCATACAATTGTTGCAACTAGCAACTGAACTCTGGGGGGGGCCCAGTCAGGAAGCACTACAGGGAATGGTTACTAATGATGAGTTTGAACTTTTGCACCTGCTGAGTGCTTTCAGTTTTGCAAAACTCGTTTTTCTGCAATTTCGCGGGATTCGCGGGGCGCGAACTTGCGCGAGATCGAATTCGGAAACCGCGAATTCGTGCGAATATGCAATTTGTTTTTTTGCGCAGTGTTAGTTTGCAAGGTTTTGTGCGTTTTAGCGAGCCGCTTGTAGCGCAACGGCGCGAAGTTACCCTCATGGTCGTTTACAGGCGCGGCCATCATGTTTGCATGACGTATTTCCTTTTCCCGGTGCGATGTGTAATCTCGCAAAGTCTGCGGCTCGCTAGTACAATTTTGCGTGTGATCGCGAGGAGAATCTCGTGAGAACTTACCCATGCGGTTGTGAACGGGCGCGGCCATCTTGTTTCTCATTCATTGCTATGGTTCTGGGCATGCTTTTTGTGTCCTCTCTGAATCGCTGCCATCCTTTGCTTGTTTGAAGTTTTTTTTAATCTATTTTACTTATTATCTATCCCTCTATTTTTCTAGCTCTATATTTTTGTGTTTTCTGCTACTTTTGGTTAATTTTAAACTACTTTTTTAAACTCTTTTCTTTTCTTCTCTTCCCTATTCGATTTTCTTTATTATTTAGCTTCCTTTCTGCCCAGACCATGGCAAAGGGAACCGGGAAGCATCCCGAGAAGGGGAAGGGTCCCGCACCCCATGCCCGGCTTCCGTGCGGGCTTTTGAGAGGGGAGCAGGTCGCACCCCGGGAGATCTTCAGCCCGGAGGAGGTGGCGGCACAAATTTTTTATGTTCAGCGCTGCCTCCCCAGGACCATCATGGCAGGCGACAAGATCGCTAGCGGGTACGGGATCCAGGAGCGCCGGAAGCGGTGGGAGAAGGTCTGCCGGGCCATGTACCACCACTCTCGGGTCCGGCGCACCTACAACCAGGCCACTCACCGCTGGACAGATGTCCTGGACCGGGAACGCGGTCTGCTCAACCTGCTCGGCCTTAAGATCCCCGGGCTTGGTGAGTAGTAGTAGCTATTTCTTTACTACTCTGTTTTCTCCTGCTTTGTGTGTTATTATATTGCAAATTTTTGTTTTTTACCAAGAGCAATAATGCTGCTGATTACATTGTAGGTAAATTATATTTCAAAATCTTCTGTGCATTTCAGGTGCACTGCTCTCCTTCTCTGTAGTGTTGCTACTATGCTTATTTGTTTTCGAGTTTGTGTTCATTTCATTGGCCTGTGAAATTATGTATGAGTGTAGTTTAAAGAACTGCATAATGCTAGACACTAAGGGTCAGATTTTTAATTACCGGCGCATCCCTGCAAAGTAGCAGGGATGCGCCAGTAATTGTGCACCACGACACCACCACCCATGGTGCACCGTATTTACAATGCGGTGCACCATGGGCCCAAAACGTCACCAAAGGGTTACGCATCTGTGCCGTAAAGGCGGCGCATTGCTGGAGTTGCGTTGCAACGATGGCGTAGCTCCATCAATGCTCTGGGGTGCCCTATCTCCCCAATGCTGCATCAAGCCGTACGTCTGCTTCAAGCAGGCGCAGGGTTTGAGTCACGCATCATTGTCCTCAAAGTGACTGATTGAAATCTTGTAGATTTCCCTCAGCCACTTTTAGGATGCGTTCCTGCGCAGGAACGCCCTCCCTTGCGCCAGAGTGCCCCCTGATGGCGCAGGGCTTTACAACGTGATGCATCTACCATATGCGTCACCTTGTTAATATACGCCGCACCATGGCGCCTCTTTTGTTCTTCCGCTGCGTCACAAAATTCACGCAACAGTGGAGCAAAAGAGCCGTAAGGGGCTTCTAAATCAGCCCCTACAGACTCAAGTCCAGTCCTTCCTTTGTAACATGGCGATAAGAAGAAATAGTGGTGGTGGATTGATAGTTTGAGTATTTTAATGACTGGTTAATGTAGTAGGAAACTTTAGTGTTGTCGCTGATCTGCAATCACGATGGACTTTGTCTGTCACTTTGTGTGCTGCGGACTGCTGCCTGCCAGTCCTAAGCAAACCTTTTTAGTACTTTGTTTAGTGAGTTACATAAGAACTTTCCAAGTCGACGGTCCGCAAATCAAGCAATACTAATAACGTAGTAGACCACATGAGATTGGTCAATATATCCAGTGGAATAGTTGTCTATTTGCTATTTCGCCAAAATATTTTGTTATTGTTCTTTTTAAATGTTTGATTTGGTTGACAAATATCATCCATGTTTTCTGATCTTTCTTTCTTTCATGCTGTACATCAGCTCCCCCCAGGGGCAAGAGGACACAGGAGGAGGAGGGTGCTGTTGAATAGGATGCAGGCCAGGATCGGGCAGGCGAGGGCTCCTTTGCTGGCCCCGGTAAGTTTTCATTTTAATATAGAGTACTTACTTTTTCCTAGCGTTCCTCATTCGATTTTTTCTAAATCGTCTTTGATCTTCTTGTAGACTGGATCTAAATACTTATCCTGCCTCGACTATGACTCCCTGTGGTATTACTGGATTATTCTTATTAGTCTGTCTGTGTAGCTAACTAAGATTGCACATTTGGCAATTCCATTGGACTCCCATTCTAGTCAGCAATAGCTCTATGCACTGAGTGCAGTCCTCTGGGATTGTCCATAATGTCTTTTCAAGTCTTCTAAATGTTTATGCTTTGACAATTGCCAACAATAAAAAGGTGAATGACCACCAAGAAAGAATAAGATACTACTTTACTTTTGGTTTGGATAGGAGGACAATCCATTCTACTACTGTTGCAGGGACAAATCTGCACAAACTGAACTATGGACACTAAATAATGCATTGCTTAGCTTATCAATTATAATAGGCACTGATAGACTTTCCACATACCTCAGTGATAACAGACTTTGTAGTTGAACCCCCAATCTCCTTACTGACTAGATAGTGTGGCAGAGTCATTTAGCTTCCAAAGTCACCAATGATTGATCCCAAATGATGATTAGATTATCCAACGCAGGACAAGAGTACGGAGTCAGAGTCAAGAAGTGTCAGAGGCACGGACTCATGCTTGCAAAAATTCCTAAACCTTTAGCTCAGCCACTCTAGTCTGGAGGACCAAAAACCACAGAGTCTATTTAAGTTTAAATGCTTTTTTAAAAGTAAACACATTTATTAAAATCAAGTTTGTCATAAAACTAAACGTTTAACTGAAAAGGGAAAAGTGCTCAGTGCTGACGATTAATTGGACACATTTCTTGTGGTCGAGCCGAGCTCTCACCTGGTTTGAACTTGATCTTGCTCGTGTTCTTAGAAGTCAAGCTTCTGTCTGTTAGGAGAAAAAGTGTTTTGTGTTAAAAATAAAAAGCAAGCATTCATCAGTTGTGCCAAAAAGTGCAGCAAGACGACAGCCTTCCCTGGAAAAAGTGACATTTTTACTTTAGAGTAGACAGTCACAAATTATTACATTGTTTTCAGTTTTTTTCACATTTCTTTATTCCTCCTAGACCAAATATCATATAGTAGTGAGTGGTGTATTCTAACATTCTTAAATGTACTTTGTAGGTGGAACATCTGGTGGCGGGGCCAGCGCGGAGGTGGTGGTGGTGGATGAGGGGAACACTTCTGGGGAGGATGTGGTGCAAGTGCCGGACAACACCAATGTGCCTGTGAGGGTTCACACGGTGGTGGCGGGCAGAGGTAAGCTATATATTCCTTACTTATTGAGATTGAAGACTGCAGAGTGTGCTTTCTGCACGGGTGTATTATAAATCAACCAGGTAGTAGCCTCCTCTAAATGTACTTCGACTTAGCTGTGAAGTTTTTGGCGAGAAGAATCCCAATCAGATCTGAGATGAACTTAATGGATGGGATGAACGAAAAGCGAAAGAAGGGTGTAAGTAAGTGTGGAAGGACGAGAAATGTAATGATGACTGGCAAAGAAGAATGATATCTGTTTGCTAGGTCCCCGAGGTGGCTGAGAAGGAAAGAATATGGTATGGTGCATGGCTGGGTGAATTATGAAGCAAGGATGGGTGGAAGGAGAGCAGCCTGGGTGGGTGTAACAGAAACTGTATGTGTGCATATACTTTGAATGGATGGATGCCTGGATCATGGTACTATCTGACTCTTAGATAGCATATGTGTATCTAGAGAGAGTAGACGGTCACTGGATGAACTAAGTGTTACTTTGAAGAGCATGTAACACCGCACCCGCACGTCCAGTCCAGTGTAGGAAAGGCAAGGAAAAGAAGTTGTAATTTTGTCCAAATACTACCATGAATAGTAGCAGTGGTTTGTATTGCAACTGCAAGCACAGCATATATCCGGTTACTACGGTGGACACTCCCTACCTCTCTTAATAACTTTAGTTTAGTAGTAGTACGTCATTCATGTGTGGGTGTATCACTGTTCACTCAATAATAAGCAAAGCACCTAAAGTCATCCCACATGTAATCAAATACATCCCATGTGAAGTGATAGATAATCAGATTATTTAGCTTCTTCATTTTCCTTTTCTAGTACTCATTTGCACTGTAGGGCGAAAGCTAAATTAATTAAGCAGTAGCCCTTTTAACAGAGTATTCTCAGTGCCACCGGTAATAGAAAAGTAAGAGCTTCAACACCTGCATGTACTGGACCGGTACAGTAACGCAAGTCTGTCTCACTCATCATGGTGTGCGTCTGTTTTTCTCGGGTGCAAGTTCACTGTGCTGGCATTATGCCGGCTTGCATAAGATAACGTACCAATTTTCCTAAACAAGAGAGAATAAGAAGAATAAGACTGGTGTACTGTCATAGTCGACTGTAATGGAAGTCCATAGTGCTCGTAGAATTTGTTCCTTAAACTCCCACTAATGAGCAAGGATGAAGAAGTGGGAGGTTTGATAGATACTGTCCTCAATAGTTATGTACTGTGCTTTCAATTTGCTATTTGTACTGTGACACAACTTTCTGTTCTATCATTTTGTGTTAATCTTAAGGAGTATTGGTTACAGACTATGTCTTTCTTTCTTCATATAGTTGCTCCTTCCAAATCAAACAAATCATCAAGGAAGGAGCTGGCTCGAATGGCCCGGCAACAGAGGCTGGATGCCACTGTCGCCGAATATCGGAGGCTGGTGGCCCTGGAAGAGGAGGACACGCAGTTTACCAGTACAACATCCACTGGGACAGCTGCATCCTCCTCCGTGCCCCCATGGGCTGGCAGCCAGCGCAGTGCTCCAGCGGTACGGAGCCGGGCAACCAAAGCCAATCGCCACTGCCGAGCAGCAAAGACAGCAGCTGCTCCCCACAGGAGTCGCAAGGCATGCCAGCACCGCTTATGCCTCAGAGTGTCCTACCTGGAGCAGGAAGTCCTAACGTATAAGACCTTGGTGGAGGGCCTCCGCTCCGACCATGCCACCCTCCACATCCTGCCGTAGTGTCCCTAGCCCCTTTTTTAGAGACTTTTGGGGGGTGGGAATTGTGTGTTGGGTTGTTTTTGGGACTTTTGAAGGACAATCGTTGGGGTTAGGGAGGGTCTTGCGGGAGATTATTTTGTTAGGGCTACAAAAATATACTTTTTGAAACTTTATCTGAGCATACCTGTTTTTTACTACTTTTGAGTCTGGGTTTAACAGAAAGTTTGTGTTCCTGAAACTTAAGTCTGTGTCATTTTCTTCCTTTAAGTGTAAATGCCAAAATGTTTTCAACACTAAGTGCCTCTCACAGAGTAAGTGAATTCAAGAGTCCTAGGACTTTAGTAGTCCTACCGTCAATCTCTCGTCTCTCCTAATACTCCATCATACTACCTCCCACCAAACGCTTATCTTACCTGTAATTTGTGTTTGAAAGTAGGGCTAGGCCCAGGGCTGGCTCCACGGGAAATGGCGATTAAGGTTGGCAATCCTGGGCGGATGAAATGTCCTCATTGCGGTGGTACTAGTGGTGTGACACAGTGGCAGTTGCATGCCTATGGAAAAAAAGAAAATGAAACCTGGTTTGTCCTTACAGTAGCATTACAATGGTACGATAGAGAATATAGCAGGTGACAGTACACTAGAACAGTGCCATAATGTAGCATAACAAATGGTAAAGTATTGAAAGTATAACTATTACTTGCGTTGAATTTCTTTGACATTGGCTACTACTACAAGAAATAGTACTGAAGCTGAGTAAGTCTAGAATATATCCTCGGATTCCTTCACCAGCCTGTTGCTATGACCTTATCCTCCCCAGCAAGTGTGTGTAATTATTGATGTCATTTAGTCACAAATCAATCAAAACCACACAGCCCGGAGGAAGAGGGTTAGGGTTTGGAAAATGGATGGGAATGGGGGTTTCTTTTTGGGTAGGTTTTGTTGAGAGAAGAAAAAAAAAGCACAGCATGGACAAACAATAATTGAAGATAAAGAAGTCTTTGGGTACAAAGCTAACCATAAGTTTTTTAAGTGACATAAAGGAAGTGCATGCACTACTGCATGCATTGTTACTGAAAAGTAAGTAGTACTTTCGACAACCGTGAATGACAGAATGCGACAGTACTGGGCTGCTGCGTTTTCACTTGCCTATCTCTGCACTCAGAGAAACACTTCTTACATTAAATTAGGTTTAAAAAATAGCCGAAGTAAAACCTAAAGAATGACTGTAGGGATCAATTTAGAAGCAGAGAGAGATCCAAGAAATGCAGTCACACTCATAGAAGAAAACAATGGATACTGTATCTGTATGTTGTTGTAGTTGTCCTGTTGAATTTGGTGAGTAAGTTGCACGCATCAAACAATTCCTCTTATTAGCGGCACTCCTCCATTCCAGCTGACGCTTCGTCCATCAATGTTGGTGACCAGAAGACACCCTGTCCACTGCCTGCCTAGCGGATGCTGAATTGCGGCTCGCTAATGTGAAGCCTGACTCCATCATTTTTTTCCCAATGCACAGACTGAAACCCGGCCTGTAATTATTGACGGAAAAACAGGAAGTGATATTAGAACACCACTGATAAATAAATATAAGGTATGTACGCTGTGTATTGCAAAAAGTCACACTTTGAGTTTCCTAATAGACAGTACAATATTTTTAAAAGTGCGTACTCTGTCTGAGTCTCCTTTTGAAGGATAAATAAGTATGGGCAAATTAATTTAGCGGATCTTTCCCCTCAAGCTAGGTGTACTGTAAACTGTGTTTTAGAACAAAATTAGACCTTCCCTGCAGTGCTCCCACCCAGACCTTTACGAAAGCCAGTCGCATAAATGTAGAAGACCCCCAATCAGATCTCAAAAAACGAGACCCAGCATCGCTCCAAGACTCGCAAACCCCCCCACCCAAACACATGCAATACAAATACTGCTAACCCTACAAGCCCTAAGTTAAGAATAGTGGCAAAGGCTTTCTTTAACTATGCCAAATCCCCCCTTTCCCACCATGGATTTTCTTCAAATCACTTGCAACCAAAATTACACATTCCCACGAGTGCTCTAAGACCCCAGAACTCAGTTGCAAAAATCTAGAACACCCCGAAACACATGCAATCCTGCTGCTAGGGTTAACCCTAACGTTACAAAAAGTGCCAAAAGGCTTTTCCTTATGGATTTTGTCCAAACCACTTCTATCCGGTATTAGACCTTCCCAGCAATGCCCCAAGACGCGCCAACCCACCCGCAAAAAAGCACAACACCCCCAAACAGCCAAAAAGGAAAATCTCATACTTACAATATTAATCGGTCTTCGTTCCAAACGCGCTGTGCAGCTAGGTCATAACTCCCGTTTTTCACCACGGATTTCCTGAAAAGCAAATGAAATCAAGATTAGACTGTCCCAGCAGTGCTCCCAGACCCCAAAACTCACCCACAAACACCCGGAACCCTCCCAAAGAGCCCCTCAAAGGCAAGCAAGTCAGCAAAAACGCAAAAAAATGTTCGCCTGCGATTTGGTCCATTTTATCCGGTATTAGAGCTTCCCAGCAATGGCCCCAGAGCCGTCAACTCACCCGCAAAGAAGTAGAACACCCCCACAAGTGCAGAGTCTTTCTTCATTGGAAGTATTCCAGCCCTCTGCTTTGAGGGAAATAGGAGTCTGGAGGAGGAGGATAGAGGAGCATGTTCTTGTGAACTTGTGAACCTGAGGAATGCAGACTGCGGCACATTCAAATCAATAAGCAAACAAATGAAGACAGTTAAAGTTTGAATTATATTAACTGTGCAAAACAAAGAAAGACAGACACACAGGAATAAAAGTGAATAAGGACGAAACAGAAAGTTATTGATTCATTGTCTCATTTTCAGGGCTCGGTGTCAGGGAATAAGAATAAGGGTTCGTCCTCATACTCTGCGAATTCAGGCAGGATGAGGTCAGTGTCACCTAACAGAGAAGAAATTCCCTCATCTACGTTGCTGTCCTCCTCGTCTTCATCCGGCGTGCTTTCTCGTACTTTGTAATCTGGTGGTATGAGGTGCTGATTCATCTTGATCATTGTTAACCTCTCCACATTTTCGGGCGAGAGGCGGCTCCGTTTGGAAGTTACAATGCCACCAGCAGCACTGAAAACACGTTCAGAAGACTCGCTTGCGAGTGGGCAAGACAAGTAGTGTATAGCCAGGTTGGAGATCTGTGCCCACAATTCTTTTTTCCCATGCCAATACGCCAATGGGTCAGCATTAACATAGAACTTTGTTGAGTCATTCAGATAGTCCTGCACCATCGACTCAAGGTCCTCCAAGGTTCCTCCACTTTGCTTACTTTTTGCTGTGACCTTTTGAGAACCCAACCCAAGCCGAGTTAGCCAATCCTCTTCTGCATCCAATGTTACTGTTGTGTCTGGTGCAGATGATCCGGTTGCCGGTGTCTTTAACGGCTGAGAGGTCACTTGTGCCACAGCCACAGGTGCAGAAGTGGATTCTTTTGACTGGAGATGGCCTGCTGATGCTGATGTACTGCCTTTTCCTTCAATTTGCTGCTGTTCTCTTTCAAATCTCTTGGCTGACAAGGCTAGCCAACGTTTGTACTTTGTAACATCTTCATCATCAAAAGTAAAGAATGCTTGGCCTTCCAGCGCCTTTTTGTAGCGTGGATCCAGAATAGTAGCACAAATGTAATGCTGTTCTGAGTGGATCATTTTAAGACATTCATCACCACGTAGGCGCTCTAATAATTTCTCCGCCAAAACAAAAGTGTCTTGCTTTTTTTCATCTTTTTGAAACATAGAAGACAACGCCTTCAGTTGGTGCTCCAGCATGCGCAATAATGGGATAGCTTTTCCCAAATTACAGTCCTCCTTGCTGACTGCACGCGTGAAGACCTCAAAAGGACGAAGCATGTCTGTCAGGCTTTTAACTAGGTTCCATTGCGCCGCATCTAGCCTCAGGTCCTTCTGAGCTGTTCCCAGTGTTAAGAAATAGTGATCGAGTACCGTATACTGCTCATACAGATGCTCAAGCATGTAGAAGGTTGAGTTCCAACGTGTTGGCACCTCCTGGATGAGTGCTTTCATTGGCATTCGAAGTTCATGTAGCAGGCGTCTCAGATGCTTCCGGGCCTTAAAAGAATGGCTGAAATGGTTGCACATTCTTCGGCAGTTGGCCACTAACTCGCTCGCTGGGCTGTCTTCATCACTCAAGAATTTTTTAACAACCAGGTTTATACAGTGCGCCAAACACGGCACTCTGAAATACTGACCCAGCTCCATGGCCTTAACTACATTGGCGCCATTATCCGTGGAAACATAACCAATCTGGCGTTTTTTGGGGGACAGCCAGTGAAAGACCTTTGTGTTAAACACATTCAAAATGTTTTCTGCTGTGTGACGTTTCTCCAAGCCAAACATGGCTAGTGTTGCATGTTTCCGAGCAGCTTTAAAAACTTGGTCTGGGTCAACACCTGCGTTTAGCTTTGCTTTAACCCCTGAAAAAGAGACCCAGTGTGCAGTGATGCACATGTAATCAGCGCCTGCGCCACTGGTCCACATGTCTGTTGTCAGATGTATAGTGTGAACAGCTATCTTCTGCAAAGCTGCCCCAATCACCTCCAGCACATCTTCATGTAGTGCTGGAACCGCAACTCTGGCAAAATAGAATCGGCTAGGAACCTTCCATTTAGGAGAGAGCGCTGCCACTAATTCTAGAAAACCAACCCCTTCTACAAAAGAAAAAGGGAGAAGGTCCAGAGCTAGCATTTTAGCCAACTTAGTGTTATACAGACGCGTCAGTGGGTGGTTGCGTTCATATGGCGCGTCTGAAAACAACATGGTTCTAATGTTGCCCTGGACCAAGCATTTACGGGATGATGATGACTTCTTTGACCCAGTTACGCTCGCTGATGAACTTTTTCGCATTGGTGTCTCACTCTCTCCCACACTCTTAGTGTGGCTCATATGGGGTGTGCTGCTGACAGGGGTACTGGGTGTAAGTGAAGTGTTTGACACATCTTCTTCCTCCTCGTCATCATCTGATGAAACATCAATGTTTTCTTGACTTGCAATTCGGGCTTCCTTGATCTCCTTTAGGTGCGCAAACCATTGGACAGCGTGCTGTCTCCTAAGATGACCTCTCTGGCCTCCGGTACCATAGTTGGTACCAAACTTACCACGACTAACTGCAAGCTTACAAATGCTACAAATGGCGACGTTTTCCTTTTTTGGGCAAACAGTAAAGAAGTCCCAAACTGGGGACTTGAAATGTCTGTGGGGGCCGGAGGAGGTGGCGATACTGGTGGTGGTGGTCATGCTGCTAATGACAGATGAAGTGGAGGATGTGGATTGCCGAACTTTAGTGCGTTGTACACTTTCACCACCACTAATTGAGGTCGAGGTGGATGGAGGTCCCTTCTGGCGAGGAAGAAATATGGAAGCGGTACGTGTTGGTGTACTAGTTAACTCCAATGATTGTGGTGTTTCCATTGCCTCCTCGTCGACAACATCATCATCACGCTCAGCAGCTTCTCGGGCTCGGATCAAAATGTCTGTTTGCTGCATGCCCGCTGGGGATGCAGTGACCTTTATGATGACTGGGTCGTAGTCATGAGAGTCTTCATCAGCAGCAGTATCCGCCACTTCTTATTGAGCCCATCACACTCCATAACTATGAGACTTTGGACGAGCTTCCTTTTACGCTTAACTACCTTTGTCAGATCATGGTGTGCCTCACTCTCAGACGGCAGTGGTGCTGGTTCCCAATTAGTGACCCTCCATGCACCTCTGCTAGCCCATCTCCTTGCGCTGCCTCTCCTTCCACTTGTACTTGGGCTTCTACTTGCACATGTGGTTGTTGTTGCGGCTGTGGTTGTTCAACACTCATCAGATGAGTTACAACAACCTGTGTTGATTGAGGGGCATTGCTGCTACTTTTGTTGCGATGATACAACATCACTGGTTGATGGTGATTGAACAACTAGACTAAGTGCCTCTGCAGCACTCAAGGGCTTGGACTTAAGTTGTCGTGGTGGTGGTGGTGGCACTGAGCCCAATGGAGCGGGGGTGCTGCTCCCAGCTTGGTCCCCAGCAGATCCCGCTGCTGCTGCAGGCGTACTTTTTTTTTTAATCCCAAAAAATGTGGCGGGCGGCACACCAGTCTCCTTGGTAACTTGCTTTTTCTGCTCCTTACCGGCAACTTTCTTGCTAGAGGAGCTACGGGGAACTTTTTTTGGGGCCATCTTCTTCAGAGGTCAGAACAGCAGGCCGCAGTTGCACGAGTTGCAGAGTTGTCTGTGGCCAGACGTGACGTTGTGTGACGTTATGCTGCACACACACACTGCAGCAGGACTTCTTCCTGGCACTGGTGGTTCTCTTGAGTGTTGTGCACCTAAAAGCAATGGAAGGCAGAGGAACATCAGTTCAGTTATACACCCCAAAAAATCGAAAAACACAGAAAAATCAGCACAATCCCATGCCATCCATAATGTTTAAATTCAAGACATCCCACAAATAGACTAGGCCCATGCACCACTCACTGCCCCTGGTGAAAAGGCCACAACAACAGCCCAAAAAAACAAAAATCACTGAAAAATCAGCACAATCCCAAGCCCTCCATGATGTTTAAATTCAAGACACCCCACAGAAAGACTAGGCCCATGCACCCCTCACTACCCCTGGGCATAAAGGTTGAAAGCTACGCAAAATGGTTGCAGGCATAAGAACACTGCCTGCATTATAAATGGCCCCCTGCCTCCCAGCACATGGCCAGGGCCTGCCTGTAGCAGCACTCAAAATGGCCCCCACCCACATGGCCTGTCCCCATGAACATCCCAAAAAATCGAAAAACACAGAAAAATCAGCACAATCCCATGTCATCCATGCCCTCCATGATGTTTAAATTCAAGACACCCCACAGAAAGAGTAGGCCCATGCACCACTCACTACCCCTGGTGAAAAGGCCACAACAACAGCCCACAAAATCGAAAAACACAGAAAAATCTGCACAATCCCATGCCATCCAGGCCCTCCATGATGTTTAAATTCAAGAAACCCCACAGAAAGACTAGGCCCATGCACCACTCACTACCCCTGGGCATAAAGGTTGAAAGCTAGGCAAAATGGTTGCAGACCTAAGAACACTGCCTGCATTCAAAATGGCCCCCTGCCTCCCAGCACATGGCCAGGGCCTGCCTGTAGCAGCACTCAAAATGGCCCCCACCCACATTGCCTGTCCCCATCAACACCCCAAAAAATCGAAAAACACTGAAAAATCAGCACAATCCCATGCCATCCATGCCATCCATGATGTTTAAATTCAAGACACCCCTCAGAAAGACTAGGGCCATGCACCACTCACTACCCCTGGGCATAAAGGTTGAAAGCTAGGCAAAATGGTTGCAGACCTAAGAACACTGCCTGCATTCAAAATGGCCCCCTGCCTCCCAGCACATGGCCAGGGCCTGCCTGTAGCAGCACTCAAAATAGCCCCCACCCACATTGCCTGTCCCCATCAACACCCCAAAAAATCGAAAAACACTGAAAAATCAGCACAATCCCATGCCATCCATGCCATCCATGATGTTTAAATTCAAGACACCCCTCAGAAAGACTAGGGCCATGCACCACTCACTACCCCTGGGCATAATGGTTGAAACCTAGGCAAAATGGTTGCAGACCTAAGAAAACTGCCTGCATTCAAAATGGCCCCCTGCCTCCCAGCACATGGCCAGGGCCTGCCTGTAGCAGCACTCAAAATGGCCCCCACCCACATGGCCTGTCCCCATGAACACCCCAAAAAATCGAAAAACACAGAAATATCAGCACAATCCCATGCCATCCATGCCCTCCATGATGTTTAAATTCAAGACAACCCACAGAAAGACTAGGCCCATGCACCACTCACTACCCCTGGTGAAAAGGCCACAACAACAGCCCAAAAAAACGAAAATCACAGAAAAATCAGCACAATCCCAAGCCATCCAGGCCCTCCATTATGTTTTTATTAAAGAGACCCCACAGAAAGACTCAATCCACCCACCACTGAGTACCCCTGGGCAAATGGTCCCAACAACAGCCCAAAAATCGAAAATTCCAAAATTGTAGTTGCAGCAACTGTAATGCCCCAAACAAACTTACTTGTGAAATTTCTAATCCAAAAGTGATCCAAAGAAAGTCAAAAAGGCCTCAAATCCAAATATCCAGCAGCATCCACAAAAAGTATTCATTCCAGGTGAAGAATCCGAATGAAAATGACCAGCACATGAAGAAAGCACTGGGAGGAGCCTGCTGGACAGGAACAGAAAGTTGGAGACTGTGGGGCACTTCCTTCCTCCCACCCCCCCATAAATGGACTCCTTGCAAAAAAAAGTGCAGGCAAATGTCAACCTGAGGTGTTATTCTGATAAAAATCATCATTTTCAGAAGGTTTGTGCTGCTTGCTAGTGGATTTCTTGTGCAGAATTTCACATTTTGTAAATTCGCAAGTGCGAGATTGTTGCTGCTCGCCGCATCTACGTGTTCGCAATTGCGAACTCTCGCGATGCGAGCTGTGCAAGGTGGCAAGCCGCGATTACGTAATCGCGGTCGCCAAACTCCCGCGGGATCCCGCAGCAAGATCCAAAATGGCGCAGCACTCGCAAAATATCGAGAAAAACAACTCGGCAAATGCTGAATGACGGTAAGTGAACGCCGCACGCAGCAAAATTGTATCACCAAGAAAAAAATATCTGCTGCGTGCGAATTTTCGGATTTTGCGGGAAATTCGTGAATCTCGCGGATTGCGAATTTACCGAAAATCCGCAAAATCCGCGAGCGAAACAGATTTTCCACCCATGCTTAATCTACTATTCTTTTACAAACCCAATTGTTCAATATTCCTTTGTTTCAGGTAAATTACATGAAAATAAAAAACAGTAAGCGATTATACTCAACTGCAGTTACAATTTATGTTCAACTCTGTTCGTGTTACTTTTGGATGCTCATGCTTGTTTGTAAAATAAAACAACAAAACAGAATTGTAAAAAAAATTATTATAATAACCACCTCTCTCCTTTTTCTGCTCTTCAACCCCTTTCCCTTCTTTGCAAGTGAGCAGAGCCCATCAGTATGTGAGGTCACTCTGATTTTTAGGTCTCTTCTGAGCTAGCGTATGCGCTGTCTCAGGCGAGACATTTAGTTAGCAGGTTTTCTTTGTGCTACCCACTGGCTTTTGCTGGCCTAAAGTGTGCATTCCTGCGAACGTGAACGTGCACAGCTGCCAGCTTTCAGCGCCCTAGGCACCATCTGGACCATGAATACTTCACTTCTGGCGGTGGTGCGCACCCACCACTCACGTGTTTGCCGGCGCGCAAGCGCACCCCTGCTTTCACTTTTGCCATACCTCAGATCGCTTCTCGGGCCATGTCACTTTCATGGCTGCACGGCAAATGCTTGATTTTTTTTTTAACATGAACGTTAAGTAAACTAAAATGCAAGACAATAGCCATGTGAAGCCTGCAGTGGCTCAGTTTATTACAGGGCAACATTCCTTTGGTTTTATCTATTTGTGCGCCTTTTGTCAGTTTTTATATAGCGCGTTCTCAATCGGAAAGGTTTTAAAGCGCTTTCCTCGGAAACTTGTTACATTATACAGGATTACCAATCAGTGTTTATAGGAAAGGTGAGCCGACGCTGAGACCCGAAACAGCTTCCCCAGGTCCAAAGTCAGCTTCCCCAGGTCCAAAGTCAGCAAAGTCAGCAGTGTTGGCCCTAAGACCACATTCAGGGTAGAGGAGAGAAGGCAGGCAGGCAGATGCCACACGAAAGTGGGGCTGGGCTCAAGTTTCTAACAGAACCTAGTGGGGAGCCAGTGCCAATCTTCAGATTCTAGCTTTTAGTGGCACGCCGACCTTTACTCAAAACATACCAAAGAACAGCTACCTCGTCCCTCCGCTATATCCTCCTTCTACCTCCTTTCTACCTGCAACCCCACTAACAACCGCCTCCACCTAACTTTACCTCATTTCCCACATATCAAATTAACAAGTTCGAGGTCTACTAAACGTTTGCAAATGTATTGCGTTAAAACCCAGGTTTCTTGGGCAACCAGGAATATAGCCAATGCCAATGCACCCCATAAATGAGTCCAATTTAACAAACCTGTTTCCATAGCCAATCACACTTCTGAAACAATACATTTTTTTTGGTCTTGCCTATAGACGATTTCAAACTCCTTGTTTACAAAAAATAGCTTGTGGGCCATACCACAAACTTATACTAGGCTTTGCAGGAGCACACTGTAGTGGTCACTCAGCTCCTTTCACATTCGATGGGTATCCTTTATCTTGTCCCATCTGTCCCTCCCTCAGAGCATAGCCTCTTGACCATCCCATTCTCTTCATTGCGAGCAGAGGAAGAATGCAAGTCATCTAGTCAAGGGACTACTTTTACTACTTCTAAGGTCAACCTGTGCGAGCCAGGCGTTTCGCTAGCGATACACTATTGTTTAAAAAAAATAAAAAGGGGCATTGGAACCAGCTCATCACTGACCACTTGTGTGCACCACTATCACTCTTCACTGACAGCGAGCATCACTTCCGTTCTTTGTGCGGCACATAAACAAAGTACAAATTGATTTCTCTTAATCAATGTACATTTGGTGCTGGTGCTTTTTTTCAAATTTTTTTATAGCACCAAATCGACCAGACAGTACTGGAGTGCTTTGCATTACACAGGGTCATATTCACTGATTTTAGCAGGTTCTTTTGGGGGAAGAGTTCCGGGAGCTTTGTACTTGACAGCAATTGTGCAAGGACGACTTCTTGTGTGGGTATTTATTTTGTCCTTCACTCCATGACACCCAGGTCTATGCCACAACCCTCTATTTATTTACTTTTATTTATTTATTTTACCATTTGTAGAGCCCGCTGTAACCCTGCGGGCATCCTGGCAGTGAGACAGCAACTGAAGAAACCGGAAGCTAGGCAGCTAATCTAAATGGGAGCAGGTGATATAGGAATGACTAACTCAGAGATCATCTTTTGGAAAGAGCCAAGTCTTTACTCTCTTACAGAACAGCAGTAAATTCAGAATGCTCCTGATTTCCAGTGGGGGGCGGTTCCAGAGGCTGGCGGCCCCCACACTAAAAGCTCTTCCCACCATGGTTGCTCTCTTTGGCCTAGGAACCCTGGCAAGGTAGGCAGAAGAAGAGCCAAGGTTGCATGAGGGTACGTACCATTGGAATCTGTCTTGGATCAGCTTGGGCCCTTGTCCATGAAGTGCTTTAAAAGCTATGCGCAAGGATTTAAACAGAATCCTTTGAGTCACTGGGAGCCAATGCAGCTCCGCTAGTGCCTGTGTTGTTGATGAGCAGCGTGCTCGTGTCAGTGCAAGCTTAGCTGCCGCTAACTGGATACAATGAAGTCTGGCAATCAGATATCTCGGGGATTCTAGGAGCAGGACGTTACAGTAATCTAGGCGGCTTAATATGGTGCTCCTGACCAGTGTAATTCTCGCCTGGACTGGCAGCAATGGTAGTACTTTCTGCAGTCCTCGAATGAGAGTGAAATATCCTCCCACTAGTTTGTTCACTTAGGACTCCAAGTTCATTTTCTCATTAAAACTGAACCCCAGATTGAGTACTGAGCCTACAGGTGTCAACGAACCATATGTGGTTATTGGCCAGAAATCATTTGCAATCCTCGGGAGATCTTTCCCACTTTGCAGTGTAAGATTTCTATTTTCTCGCTATTGAAGCGTGTTACCCTTCAGCCATTTTGCCATTTCAAACATACAGGCATGAAGACTCTCCAGTGAATCTGCTTGGTCACTATCCAGGGACACCATATGCTGAGTATCATGAGCGTAGTTAATCACACTGATGTTATGTGTTTTAATGATCCCCAGTAATGGTCGCAGATACACATTAAACAAAATAGGGCTGATTGAAGACCCCTGCGGTACTCTGTATTTAATGCCACAAAGCTACACTTACTAGTCATGCTGAACATCAGCTAACCTGGTGTACAACATGGTTAAAACACATTGACAATGCCAATTGGTCTCGCATAGTGATACGAAGTGGTTCTGCCAATGCTCGTTTCTTTTGCTATCAACATCCTATATGAGTGTTGTGTATTGTTCCACTGCACCATGTTTTCATTTTGCGCTGCACAGACCAGTTCAAATACCTGCCACCCTGTTTCCTCCTCCCTAGCAATTTAAATCCACTCATTTTGCCCTCCCACTCACCCCATTCTTTATTGTTCCTGGAGGGCCCAGAAGCTGCCATGTGTTCCTATCCTGCTCCACACACAAAAACCCTTGTTTGTAAAGTAAAAGACAAGGTATATTTTTTTGAATGTGCCACTCTAAGTGGAATTCTCCCTCTTCAAAGATTAGATAAAAAAAATGGCGACCACATCATTTTGTAGGTCTGTGCAGGTGCAGTGTCTAATGTATGTGCATACAACAGAATAATCACCAGCTGCATTATGATGCATACACAAGCATTAACATAATTGTCTTTATCAATGCTGTACATCACCACGAAAAAGCATAGGCAATGCCAAAAGGTCAAAAAGGCAAGACCCATTAGCTTAAACAATGGTGACATATCAATTAAAGGCCCATAGCACCACTGGCAAACGAAAGTTCAAATACTTAACCTTAAAAACAATCACTATATTTTAATGCCACTGCCCTACAATCACCCTGCAGCATCCACTGCACTGTATTCTAGCACATGCAACAGTCCACAATCACTTTGATGCATCCACTAACCTAGGCAACAGTCCTACAATCACCCAGAGACATCAACTGCACAGTATCCCAAACCAGGAAACAGTCCTACAGTCACCCTGACGCATCCACTGCACAGTATCCCAACTCAGGCAACAGACCTACAATTACTATGATGCATCCATTAACCCAGTACAAAAGGGGGTGGTGATGTACGGAGCATCTGAATCAATCAAACACTCACACCCAGTCAAAAGATCTGGGTTTAATCCATCACTGTTCTTTAGCCCACTCTGCCACCCCAGTTCAGACATGGCTATATGCAAATCAGTCTAACCCTGTGCCTCAGGGGAACAGTCCAGCCCGAACTGCCAAGCCATGTCTTCCCTGGACCGGAAACAAGCTTCCGAGGACCGGTTTCTGGCATTCCAGCCGTCTTCAGCCCGGCTTGCTTGAATCCAGTGGCAAAGTGAGCAAGGGACTCACGTCTGAGCATACCCTGCCACACTTATGGGGGCCAAAAGTGGTACAAAAGGGGGTGGTGATGGACGGAGCATCTGAATCAATCAAACACTCACACCCAGTCAAAAGATCTGGGTTTAATCTATCACCGTTCTTTAGCCCACTCAGCCACCCCCGTTCAGACATGGCTATATGCAAATCAGTCTGACCCTGTGCCTCATGGGAACAGTCCAGCCCGAACTGCCAAGCCATGTCCTCCCTGGACCGGAAACAAGCTTCCGAGGACCGGTTTCTGGCATCGGCTGATGCATCTGACGATGTATTAACTGCTTTGACTAATCTACAGCTCCAGTTTTTCGAGCGGAATGATAGTAGGTTCTAATGTTCGACGCGCTGTTGAGCAGTTGTTATCTTTTCGTCCCTCTATAATGCCTCGAGCATTGTTCGTAGAAGACATTGAGGGGCCGTTAGAAGCACCTGGTCAGTATCCCATGCGTGAGGTTCCACCGGTGTGGATGCCTGGTAATGCACAGGCTGTTCCTATTATTCCGCCACATTTTCAGAGAGTGTGGATCCATCTTTTGCAGGTAAAGCAATCTTTGCCTGACCCTCGCAAAAATCCTGCAGGGTATTATAAAGAATTATCGCAGCTCATAGATGCTACGATAATGAATCTTGCCGATATCGATATGCTGTTTGGCAATGTCGTTCCGCAACCGGTATGGGCAAAGATTCGTCAGGAAAATCATGCAAACGAATTAGGTGGTGATTGGGCTGCTCTTATAGCGGCGGATGGTTTGCAAGTTGGTGGTGCTAAACCTGAACAGTTAATTGCTGATCTCCCTCAGAGAATAATTACCCTAATGAAAACACTTATGCCAGCTATGAAGGTAAATTGGGATAAGTTATCCGCTTGCAAACAGAAGAAGGACGAGAGTGTCTCCGATTTCTTTACGAGATTTGAGGAGGCATTCATCGATCATAGTGGTCAGGATATGGGTACTGAGGGTGGTCAGAGGTTGTTCGTGGACAAATTTGTCTCTAACTTGCAGCCTGACTTGAGCAACAAATTGAAAAATTCTGAGAGTGCGTGGGCTGTCTCTACTTCTGCTCAAATATTGGCTACGGCACAGTATTATGAGAATAGGGAGAAAGAAGAAAATGATTGCGCCGATAAAAAGACGAAAGAACTCAAAACTAAAGTGTTGTTGCAGTAGGCGTATCCTCCGCGTTCGAATCAGAATGATTCGCAACAGCGTAATCGATCGCAGTCTCAATCTAATAGATCACAATCTCGAAATGACTCCTCTTCACAGAGATCTTCGCTGGGGTACAATCAGTGTGCCTATTGTAGACATGAGGGTCATTTGAAATTCGATTGTCCAGTCTTACGTGATCGAAATAGTGGCAGTGCATCTAGAGGAGGTCGTAGTGGTCCCCAACAGGCATCACGCTGTAGGGGTCGTGGTACTCAAAATGATCGTTCAGATAATTCGTCAGATTCAAATAATTGTTTTAATCAACGTGGATCATCGCAAGGACGATCTGCGCAGTACAATGTAGATGATTATTACGTCGATCAGGGAACTGACGACGGTAATTACTAGGACAGCCATAGACAAGGAGAGGGAGTAGTATCAGTTCCGGTTGATCAGAGAGGGCCTTACGTCGCAGTTGCCACCTCGGGCGTCGTTGAGCCTTTTCTGTTGGACACTGGTGCAGCGAAAAGTTCTATCATGCATTCGAAACTCCCTGGCGCACCTTTTTCTGGCTTAACAAATGTTTCCGTTGGATTCTCTGGCGCCCCCGTTAGCAATCCAGTTTCACGCCCTTTGCCTCTTACCATTGGGCCTCGTGAGCAGAAAGCTCCATTGATTTTGACTACTGGTTGTGGTGAAAATCTTTTGGGCCTGGATTTGCTAAAACGTCTGTATGCGACTTTGTATTGTTCTCCTGCGGGAGTAAAGCTTACTTTGGGTGAGAGAGTTATCTCTCCAATGTACTTGTCTCTCGATAAGCTTCCACCGGAATTGAGTTCGCTTCCTGCATCTTTGTGGGCAACAGGTCCCAATGACGTGGGCCTGCTTGACATCTCCCCTTATGTTGTTCACTTGAAATCTAATGTGCGATTGCCACGTATTCCCCAGTATCGTATCTCTCTTGACGGTGAACGAGCATTGTTAGCGATCATCTATGACCTGATCGAGAAAGATGTCATTGAGGAGACTCGGGGAAACGTGTGCAACAGCCATGTGCTGCCCATTTTGAAACGTACTGACCCTTCGAAACCACCTGTTTATCGTTTTGTTATCGATTTACGGGAGGTGAATAAAATCGTGATTCCTCAGTTCCCTGTGGTGCCTGACATTACGGCTCTACTGACTCTGATTCCAGCTTCTGCATCTTGGTTTTCAGTGATCGATCTGAAGAATGCGTTCTTCAGCATTCCGATTGCTGAAGAGAGTAGAGACCTTTTCGGTTTCTCTCTTGGAGGCCGCAGCTTCCGGTTTAAACGTGCTCCTCAGGGCTACTGTGAGAGTCCATCGATATACAGTCAAGCCTTGAAGGGCCAACTTGATGCATTTGTGTTGCCGGCTGGTGCAGCCTTGATCCAATACGTCGACGACCTATTGGTGGCCGCAGACACTCAGGACATTTGCAAAATTGCCACAGTGTCATTGTTGCAACATCTCTGTACCTTACATCACAAGGTGTCACCTTCTAAACTGCAGTATTGTTGTCAAGAAGTAACCTATCTAGGTCACTTATTGTCAAAGGAGGGAAGAAGGTTGACCCCAGAGAGAATTGCAGCGATTGCGCGAATGACTGTGCCAACGACTCAGAGAGATGTGCGTGCCTTTCTAGGTATCACGTCATACTGCAGGCAGTGGATTCCAAATTTTTCATTGCTAGCGAAACCATTGGTAGCTCTTACGTGCAAGGATGTTCCAACTTCTTTACCATGGACGGAAGAATGTCAGAAAAGTTTTTCTGAACTGCGTGACGCGTTGTGTTCGGCTCCTGTGTTAGATACCCCTGACTACAGCAAGCCATTTACATTATACGTGCACAAGAGGGAAGGTTGTGCGTTGAGCGTCTTGAAGCAACCTTTTGGTGGTAAGCAACGTCCATGTGCATATTTTTCCTCGACCTTGGACCCGGTAGCTAGAGCATTGCCGAGTTGTTTGAGAGCAACAGCGGCAGCTGCGGTATCCATCCGGCAATCTGCAGGATTGGTCATGGATAATATGCTTACGGTGATGGTTCCGCACGCAGTAGACACTCTTTTGAATCGTACTAAAACCCAGCACTTGACGAGTGCGAGGTTGTCTGGGTACGAATTGACGCTGTTGGCAAGTCATATTCAGATAAAACGTTGTAATGTCCTGAATCCGGCGACTTTATTGGCAATTAGTATGGAATCAGATGAAGTAGCACCTCATGACTGTTACTTACGGACTGAGGTGGAAACGAAAGGTCGTGTGGACCTTAAAAACACTCTTTTGGAAGATCCCGATGGGACCTTGTATGTGGATGGTTCATGTTTTAAATTGCCGAATGGTGATGTGACGACTGCGTATGCTGTGGTAACTTTGAATACTGTTGTGGAAACCGCGAGATTGAATCAGAATTCTGCCCAAGCTGCAGAGCTGATTGCTCTGACTAGAGCATGTGTGTTGTCGAAAGGAAAACGTGTGAATGTGTTTACCGACAGCCAATATGCTTTTGGCGTCGCTCATAGCTTTGGACGATTGTGGAGAGAGAGAGGTTTTATAACGTCGCATGGTACTAAGATACAGCATGGACAGCTTGTGAATGATCT
Organism: Lissotriton vulgaris; assembly: GCF_964263255.1. Taxonomy (NCBI): domain Eukaryota; kingdom Metazoa; phylum Chordata; class Amphibia; order Caudata; family Salamandridae; genus Lissotriton; species Lissotriton vulgaris. The sequence continues at coordinate 1,453,052,572 of NC_141685.1, forward strand.
TTTGGATGCACTTACATTGCCTAAGCAGGTAGCGATTGTTAAATGTAGTGCGCATCGTAAGGTGACAGATGATGTTGGTCGTGGTAATGCGTTTGCGGATGAGACTGCTAAGGAGACTGCCCGGAACCTTAGCACTAGAATGTATGTGACGAGTTCGGTAAGGTGGCCTACAGAGACTGGTATGTGTGAGGATACTGTCGAGAGTGTGAAAGCGATTCAGAATGAGGCCACCGAGACTGAAAAGACGAAGTGGAAAGAGAGTACGGGAAAGTTGGATGCGAATGGTTGTTGGACTGATTTGTCGGAGCATAAGAGATGGATGTTGCCAGATGCGTATGTGCTATCTGTTGTGACGTTGGCACATGGGTTAGCGCATATTAGTGCGAAAGGTATCTGCAAGTTGTTGTCCCCTGTGTGGAAGAATGATGGTATTACTAAATGTGCTGAAAGATTGGTCAAGAATTGCATGGTATGTATGTTGTACAATCCTGGTAAGGGAACCCCTACACCTCCTGGTCATTTTGCTCCCCCTTCATGTCCTTTTGAGGTCATCCAGCTAGACTTCATCCATATGGAGCGATGCAATAACCTGAAATACGTTTTAGTAGTGGTTTGCGCATTCTCCCGATGGATTGAAGCCTACCCTCTCAAAGACAATACTGCCCTGTCCACTGCGAAAATCCTACTTAAGGAATACTTTCCTCGGTATGGAATGCCACGAATTGTATGGTCTGATAACAGAAGTGAGTTTGTGGGGAGTGTGATGAAGAATGTGTGTAAGGGCCTTGGAATTACTCAAAAATTCCATAGCGCCAATCATCCCCAGTCAGCAGGTTTAGTTGAAGGGTATAATGGCACCCTTAAACTAAAACTAGCGAAGATTCAGGCTACGACTGGTCTCTCGTGGCCTGACGCTTTGCCTCTAGCTCTGTTGTCAACAAGGGCGACTGTACACTCCTGAGTAGGGCTCAGTCCCTATGAAATAGTGTTCTGCCGTCCTGCGAATGTTTGGGGGGTCCCTAGACCGAGTGTGTTTTCTGATCTTGAATATCCAATGTTGATCGATTATCTTCATGATCTGACTGCTAAACTGAGGTTAATTCACCAACAGGTCTTTGAAGCACTGCCGACGCAGACGGAGGGTCCAGGCCACCAGCTCCAGCCCAGAGACTGGGTGGTGACGAGGAACTTTGGCCGTAAACGAAACCTTGAGCCCCGTTTTACTGGACCCTACCAAGTTCTTCTCGCCACGAGGACTGCTGTCCGTTTGGAAGGTCGAAAACACTGGGTGCACGCCACCCATACTAAAAAGGTTCCAATACCTTTACCAGCGGACTCGTGGGTGAGGAAGGGCATTGCCTCATCTGAAGCTGAAGCATTGCAGACCTTTGTACCTTTTAGCGACGCTCAGCCTGTCGGAGAATCCTCAGTGCAGCAGAAAGACATTGTTGAACATTTGCCATCACAAGATTCAAAATCTGAACAATTGACTGATCAACAGAACTCTGTTCCCTCATCGGATCCATTGTTTGACGAACAGACACGTCCTGGGAGAAGCCGCTACTCTTTGCGATCTAATACCAAGGACAAATAAAATTTTCGTTTCTGTCCCTCGACATCTACGTTACCCCTTTGCCACGATCAGTCTAAACACACGTACAACTGTGATTTTTGTAAATATTGAGTTTTTTTCCATACATGTGTTTTTGCTTCCACAGCTGAGAGACTTTGTACATATTTGTGAATTAGAATACCTTGCATCCAGGTGAGCCGTAGGGCCGCGCGTGTACTTCCTTCTGGTTAGTAGGTCTAGACACTAGGTCCAAGACCGTCGGTTCCTGGGAACTCCTGGGGATTGACTACTGCTACACAGAACGAAGTGCGTCAAGAAACGTTGCGGACGGTTTTAGAGGATGGCGTTTTCAAAGCTGATGGACTTGGAAAAAGCTCAGGCGCAAAGATTCAAACTGCAACAGATTACTCGTACAAAATGCTTTATGATTCAGGTGTTCCTTCTGTTTCTAATTGTTTCCTCGTTATTGGCGGGTGGGGTGTATTATATGATACAGTACCTCCTACCTTCTGCCATACCTACTCCTACTTCTGAATTCAAAATTACCTCCACTGCGTCCCCTCATTCCTTCCATATCGTACCCCAGCACGAGCAGGCTAGACGTGCGGAATTCAGAAATAATTCCTTCATTCAGCTCCTTCATCAGCATCAGTTAGTGGTTAATACTACTAATTGTTGGGTGTGTGGGTTAATGCCACATACCACGGATAAGGGAATTCCATATCTGGTCCTTCCTTATAGTTCCCAGGGTTCAGCTCGAGCATTGCAAACAATGTTTCGAAGTGCACTAGATTCCTACCCCAATCGAGAGCCACGTCCTCCGCACTTTGGTCCTGGTCCGTACCACAAGCCTTTGGCCATAGCGATCACTGATTTAGATAGGGATATCTATGAGCCGTCGCTCATCCCAGAGGAAGAGGTGCGAGCCTATAGGGATCTGAGTGAGGCTGAGTATAGTGCGCTCGTGGGTGAAAGACAGCTTAAAAGTTTGTCTCCAATATGGATCGTACCCCACCTTGGTAATTTTTGTCTAAAAGGTCGTGGCCGAAGCCCGAGAGCTCATCTTAGAGAGAGTGCTTGCTCCGAGACATATGTCTTGCCGATGCTCTCTTCCCCTGTGTTTCTGACTACCAAGGGTACGTACTTTGTCTGTCATGATCGTGTGTATACGTGGTTGCCCTCCGACTTTGCGGGCACATGTTATATTGCAAATTTGTTGCCCCCGACGTTTACCGTTGATGCAGACTATCACAAGACTAGAGTTGTGAGAGGCGTGATTAGCAAAGAGGACACTGCCGGTCAAGAGGCAGGAGACTTTTTCAAGGGTTTCTTTCCGTTTTGGGGGCCTATGGTCAATAGTAGGAACCTGAGACAGTTGACTCGAGTGGTGGAATCGACCGCTAATATCACTGCCAGTGCTCTTGGTAATATCACCGCAGAACTTCAGGCGGACAGGCTTATGACGCTACAAAACCGTATGGTTTTAGACGTTGTTTTAGCAGATCGAGGTGGAGTATGTAAGGTGATCCATTCGAGCTGCTGTATTTTCATTCCAGATAACGCTCCGACTGTCTATCAAGCCATCTCAAAGTTGCAAAGGAGCTCGGATGGACAGAGTTATGTTGCAGCAACATCTAGATGGTCTGATGAATATCGAATATGATTCCGACTAGTGCTTGCCTACATGAGGGCAAAAGGAGCGTCTGAGGTTCCATAACGATCGTAAGTGGTGTTTTCGACTCGCACGAATATGGTCGAGTCTGGTATCTATGAACCGTAAATGACGAGTTTAGTGGGTGTACGCAGTTTCGCTGTGCTAGCCTAAGCCGTTCGTTTGTTTCGTGGGTTTATCTATCTGTACCCACGGGTTCCATCTTAGATACGGCATCCATTTTGTTTCTTGCCCTCAAGTAGTCAGCGAACGGACGCTGTCCGCTTCGCGACCCTGGGATTCCCAAGACTTTTGCGGGAGACACGTTTCCTTTGAAAGTGTCTTTATGATGAGGGGGATGACACTGTAAGGCAGATGGCCCCGCTCGAGGCTCATCTTGCCGTGCCGGTCTATTGTCTTAGTCGTGCATCTCATTAGGCACGTCCCTTTGATGCCTGCAGCTTGTGTTTCCCGATACCGCCCCTTTTACACCCTTCCCGATCTCCCCACTGTTTCTGCCTTCCTCTGCACCTGTCTCTGATCCTTCTTCGATCTGTTTACTGCCAATTGGAATGTACTAATGGTGGGAAGATGGGTTTTACAGTTGGGAACCACCAAATGTTTCCGTACTTATGTTCCGGGCCTTTAATGCATCAAAGCAACCCCTCTTGGAGATTACGATGGGAACCGAGTTGTAAACCTTTGTGTACCATGTTAACCTATGAGAGGAATGTGTATAAAAGGAGCGACCTACAGTAGCAATTTGAAGCAGTTTCCTCGAACCTACACGTGTTGTACTTCCTGTGACTTCTGTGTTCCCTGCAGTAAATAAACCTCGAAATCTTTGACGCCGAAGGAAGTGTCCTGTGTCTCTGTCATTTGTACGCCGGAACAGGTTACCCACGAAGGTTTCAGGTGTTGTCCCCTGGCACCGCTGGGTCTTAGAATAACCCAGTCCTTCAATCAGCCCGGCTTGCTTTAATCCAGTGGCAAAGTGAGCAAGGGACTCACGTCTGAGCATGCCCTGTTACACTTATGGCGGCCAAAAGCGGTACAAAAGGGGCTGGTGATGGACGGAGCATCTGAATAAATCAAACACTCAAACCTAGTCAAAAGATCTGGGTTTAATCCATCACCGTTCTTTAGCCCACTCTGCCACCCCAGTTCAGACCTGGCTATATGCAAATCAGTCTGACCCTGTGCCTCATGGGAACAGTCCAGCCCGAACTGCCAAGCCATGTCTTCCCTGGACCGGAAACAAGCTTCTGAGGCAAGGCTGGGGTCGCCAAATATGAATTAAAAATTAAAGAAAACTAAAACACATGATAAAGGGCGTGAGGATGCAGATGTCCGGAGGCAATTGTTTAACCTAGGGCCGGAAATGTCGAGAGTGTTACCTTTGCAAACTCTGTCCTTAGGAGTGCGGCGGTTGTGTTGATTAGTGTTGATTAGTGTTTTATGCCGTTGTTCGCTGACACATATAGAACGTCTGAAGACAAGCTTGAGGACCAGTAGGGGCATAATCTAGCAAAATAATACATATCTAAATGTTATGAAACATAGGTGCACCTTTCCTGTAAACCATGTTCAACTGGTTAATTAGGGAACGTATGTGATTTAATACCTAGAGTTGCCGACTTTGAAGATGGAGAACTAGGTTCAAGTTTCAGCAGGAGGCTCAACATCCTGTGATTCTGGGCAAATCACTTAGGCCCTGATTAGAAGTATGGTGGTCCACAAACTGTCAGACCCGAGGGGGCATGCTAGTGATAGTCTGCCCTATAGCAATATGGGCTGTGGGACCACCACAACCCATCTGCAACCGCCAGGGAGTGTTGTGGCTGTCAAGAGGCAGTATATATTTTGCGGGCCTGCCAGGTCCCACCAAGCACATTGCAAGTTTCCTCTATGACACACCTTTCATGGCGGTTCCCTTGGCATGAAAGCTGTGGCTGAGAGGGAACAAAAGGGGTCCTACAGGGCCCCCTGGTACCTCATGCCCTGTGGATGCACAGGAGGGGGGCACAGCATGTTCCCCCCGGTGTGCATACACACCACTTCCTGCACAGCACAGACTTTCCAGTCCATTCAGTGCAGGAACCGTTTATTGGTGTTCCCATGGCAGGGGCCATTTTCAGGGCACCACCATGGGAACATAAAAAGCAAAGCCTGCTAGAGAGGGGGAAACTCCTGATATCTGGCAGGCAGTCTGGCCATGGCTTTAGTGTGCGGTGGCATGGTCGGACCCGGCACTGCACCGCCAAAGTTGTAATCATGCCCTTAACCTCTCTGTGCCTAAAGAATTAATGTGTCCATCTGTAATGCAACTGGTGCTCATGTAGAGTGAGCCGATACCGTCTGGTTAAGTTCATGCTATATTAAAAACTACAATTGTTTAATTATGAGACTGTGATGTTGTGCTTAATTCAGGATTAAATATTATAAATCCCATTCGTGCGTTTGGAAGCCGAGAAGCAGAGCATGCATATATCTCATATTTTGCTCACTGAGGGAAGGCAGCACATGGAGTTTGGATGGTCATGCATCAGCAAATGTTGATAAAGACAGATGAAGTGGGAAACGTTGCTGCATGCACTCTGTGCTTCAAATTACATGCCATATGCTCACTCAGACCTTGAAATCAACTGAAATCATATGTGGCAGGTGGTGCTACTGATGTTTCGATCAAGACACCAATGACAGTAGCAGAATGAAGGGCCCACTACTTTGGCATTACCTGTTCATTTTTCACATGTGCAGTTCCCACTAGCTGCTCTCCTGCCCAAGCCTCTTCCAATCTTAGGGTGCACTCCATGGGTACCTTGGAGCTCACCAAGGGCACTCAGTGGGCTTTGGGTCCACGGGGGAAGCCTCAAGGCCCCTGCAGTCCCAGCTTGCTGGAAGAGGAGTGTTTTCTTTTGCTTGAAGGGAGCTGGCAAAAGCAAATAGCTGTGTCCTGGGGTCGGGTACGCTGGAACATAGCACAAGCCACCCCTGGGGGTGGTGGTCCACAGGGCCCTATATGGGTCCAAGGGGGGCCCTCCTTCTTTCAATTTCGAGGCCTGTCCTGCGGAGGTGGTGGTCCCCAGGGTCCAAAACAACCTAGGTGGGGGGCCACATGGCCTCCCTCCTTGTAAAAAGTAAATAAACCCTCAAGAAGGGGGTTGTCCTTGTGACTCTTGAATCCTCAGGAAGAGGGCCACATGACCCTCCTCCTATTCTAAGTAAATCTCTGCCAGCCCCAGGGAGGTGGTGGCCCCCAGGCCAAGATAGGCCAAGGTGAGGGGGCCATGTGCACCCCTTCTCTAAAATATATTACAAAGTATGCCCCTGCACCTGTCTCACCCAGGGGCTTTAATAAAAACAAGCACATGCTTGTTTTTTTTCTTTTCATTTTTGCCGGATTCACGGATTCACCTTGATTTTCGGTGATTTTGTTTTAACAATAAATCATTTTTTTCCCTGGTGCGGGCCCTCTGGGACCCGAGGTCCAGAACTAAGGGTCAGGATATTCCTACCATCTCCACTTTTCTTTATTTTTTTCATTTTTTAGGACTCATCTGAAGCCAAGTCGCAACATGGTAGCTAACAGTGGTTGAAGTGTTGGCAGACATTCAGATCTCAGCATGAGAAAGGGATGGTTCGTGGAGCCTTCAAGTTCTTAGATATGCAAATTAGGATTTCTTTAAAATTCTCTAAAACTACTGAATAGATTTACGTCAAATAACAACAAGCACTCTTTCTGGACCTAGAGCTAGGTTTCTGCCAAATTTGGTGTAATTCCGTCCAGCTGTTCAGGCTGTAGTTGTGTCCAAAATCCCTATGGAAATTAACATGGAAAACACACTTTTTTGAACCCCTATTTTTCTCAGCCCCACTTGACGGATCACCATGAAACTTTCCCTGCACAACTAGAATCAGTGGCCCATTTGTTGGGGAAAAATGTCCGAAAGATTCATCTAATGGTACCAAAAATATAAGCAAATAAAAAAATAAAATTCCAACAGAAACATGGCCCTAACTATACCTACTTACTGGCAACGGCCAGTAGATAACATTATTTTTAAATATATAAATAAATGTTTATTTTTTAGTTTTCTATAGCGCAAACCTGACCTGAGGTTATCAGAGCACTTTCCAAGAATTACATAGACAAAAATTACAGGAGCTTTACCAAAAGTGGAATGAAAAAAAGTCAAATTTACTAAGGGTTTACAAGGATTACCATGCGAGGGGGTTCGGGGAGCACTCTATTTTTATCATCTTATTCTGTCTTATCCATATCTTGTAAAAGTGCGCGCAATATGACACAGTGCCTTGCCCTATGGCACTGATTTTCAAAAGGAAACAGGGACGGGGCATCCTTCAGCCCCAAGTCAAATGCACATCTATGTAAAGCCTTCATGGCCATTCCATTTCATCCATCAAGTCATCCATTTTTCAAGTTCCACTCATTTTTAACTTTTTAATCAACTCTTTTCAACCTCCTTAGTGATACTCCACACTCAGGTTTTTTTGCGCCATTTTTCATGCTTCTAATGTATAGACTGTGCCCATCCGGTCCTCTTGTTTACACAAGACAAATGCGCAGGTTCGTTCCAGCAGTGTTTATTTAAGACCCAATGCATTTCGGGGCTGTAAGCCCCTTCGTCAGGGGACACTATAAAACAATAATAAACACAAGTCCCTATACCATAACTGCATGTTATTCAAACAACAATAGCCAGAATCACATTATACCATTTATCTAAATGCTACCGTCTAAAAATGTATCTGCAATATTGTACTGACAACTATACAACAAAAACGTTACAGGTTTGAATGCGCAAAAAAAATCCTGCATAGGATAACATTATTCCCAGTACACCCCCGGTCCACCTCTGCTTCACATTGTGTTCAAACCCTTATCTTGTGCCACATTCGAATTAACTCACCCCCAAAGTTAATATTTACTGAAGCCCATCATAATAACTTCTCGTTCTTAACTCTTATACCTCTAAACCAAACATGAGACTCCGGCGTCTATCTTTCCCCGTGGGTTGTTCATAGTTGCTTCCACTTAACCCTTTCTCAATGTTCCGTGGTGTACCAAACACTTTAGTGCTATCTAATATTTTTGAAATCTCCCTGTGTCTCGTATCCGCTATATTTAAGAACTCTCAAGTTTCCCATTATTCTATAGAGAAGCTTGTGAATAATCCGACCGGCATCCACATACCTGATTGCAGTAATTAAAACTCCACTACGGGACACAGAAGGAAAGAGGAGGGTGGTAGGATTGCAACCCAACACTTGTATATGCAGACAATGCTGTCCTCATTGCTAGGACTGCAAATAGCCTACAGAAACCCTTGATGCGTTTGTTGGATTTATGACTTCATTGGATGTAAAAGCTCATCACAAAAATCGTATGTCATGGTCTGTGGACCTAAAATAACGTAGAATAGAACATTTGCGGTTCAGGGGAATATAATTGAAAATGTCCAAAATGTTCCTACCTGGGAATTATCTTCAACTCTCAGCTTTCATGGGACTCTTTTCTTACTCTAAGAGCCCTCCAAACTTCTAGAGTAGTGAAGGGACTTTTTCGTTCCGCTGCCCAATTAGGTCAGAAGCCATTTAAGGAGTTATTGACCATTGATATACCGAAATGTCTTTTAATTGACTTGTACAGTGCTGATGTTTGGGGTTATAGTAAATGGTATAAGCTCCTGGTAGTTGAGAGTAATTTTTAAAGAAACCTGTTCATGGTACCCAAAAATGTATAATTTCTCTTTTGCCAATTTAAATTGGGTTTGTTCCTTTGCTGCTATGGGCAAAGGTCTAGATCACTGTCAGGTGTCTCGATTCTCCACAGGGACTGAATCAAAGCTGGCTGCCAACGCCCACATCCCAGTGACATCCAACTGCTCACAGTTTAATGTCACCAGCAAGGGGGAAAGGGGAATGGGACAGAGAAGAGACACTCCTGTCAGACTGCTGGGCGCGCTCTCAATGGATTTGTCTGATTCTCTATTGTCTTGGATTATGTTCCGACAGCGAAGCAATCCCAGAATAAGCTGAAACTGTGGAGCATCAATAAAGTTAAATTTGATGGTTTCATGATGTGCATCGCCTTCCATAACTCAATGGGCTCAGAATGACTGGTGATGGGACCTGAAGACAAATTAATCTACTGCACGTACAGGTTCACTTCTTTCTATCAGTAAAGCCTTAATTCCAATTATTTGAGCGTATTTCAAATCACAGAAGTAACCTGTAGCTCTTGAATCTATCATGATTTCACCTCCTGAAATTTTCTGATCGCTAAATGTGAAAGTCAGATGTAAAATGAGATATGGAGACATAGTCTGTAAAGTATTTATATTCTGATGTGAATATGGAGTCGTCTTGAAACTCCTCACCACCAGTGCAACTCCGCCTACTGATGTATCTTTTCATTGCCCTTTTGGACATTCTTGGGTTTCTTTGGACAGTCCCTAACAAAATGTCCTGAATCTCCACAGTAGAGACATACATTCTTCTGCCTTCTCAGATCTTTCTCTTCCTTGGTTAAAGGATCTCTTACAGTTCTAATCTGCACCCGTTTGACCCCCCGAGGAGTCTCCACACTCTTGGTAATTTCAGATCTTGTTTGATCAAATCGATAGAAATTCTGCTGACAGTCCCTTCTTCTTTCTCATTTACGCTCAGATCCTCAAAAATCAATTTCCACACCAAGTCTATGAGATCTGCTAACTCTGTAGGTCGATCGGGATTTTTAGGTAAACCATCTTTTAAATCATCACCTAACTCTATGTAGAAGAGGTAAGCTATTTTTCTTCAGGCCAATTAGTTTCCACAATTAATTTATTGAAATGAGCTAAATAAGTCAGTAACGCTTTATTTCCCTGATGCAGTTCCAACAGCTCATTATCAGTAGCTTGAGACACTCTTCATCTATGAAAAATTCTACTTTAAAATGTTCAAAATCATGAAGAATGGATCATTTCTTACTAATTTGCAGCATCCCCACTCAAATAGGACAGAACAAAGGCTACACATGACTGGGCATCTGGGAATAAAGTTGGCCAACATATAAAATGAAAGCACATTGGGTAGAAAAGACTTGAGCTTTTTGAGGGTCTCCACGATACCTTTCTGGGGGGTGAGTAGAATAAGAGGTGATACAATATGAACCACTTGAGCTACTGAACTCTGCTGCTGTTCCTGAGACAAAGTTGTGGATTCCGACTGTGGCAATGGAGTAGACCCTGCAATCAACCCATTCACCTTTAATGATAGAGTATTTGTTTCCTGACGGGAAGCTCTAGTCTCTTGTCTAAAATTCTTATTCTCTTCTCTAACAGTTACTAAGTCTCTCTGAATTCCTTCTAACATTTGTCCAATTCTGCCATTCTGTTCAGGTGGAGCTTTTACGTGGACACTTCAATCTGTCAGATGCCTTGATTCTCCACAGGAACTGAATTAAACTAGCTCCCATTGACACCAAACTTCCCACAGTCTAATGTCACGAGCAAGGGGGAAAGGGGAATGGGACAGAGGAGAGACAATCCTGTTAGACTGATGTGCCCCCTCGAAATGGATTCATCTGATTCTCTATTTTCTTCAATACTAGCTGCTATTTCGGTGCAAGGGAACACCTGAATTATAAACAACAATATACATTAGAATTGGCATCTTGAACTAATTAAATACATTTTTTATAAATCTTTTCAAGAGACTTCATACCAGGCTGATAGGAGTTTTTGCCTCTCTCCTGCAAAATTTATACAACTGCTTAATAGTTTTTGACAGAGTTTGGCAGTAGACTGACTCTTTTGTTTTCAGCTTTCTGTAACACTTACTGATTTCCTATCAAAGGGTCTTTTCTTCAGTCTACAGTTTTTGGTTGCTCGGTTACTTGTTTTTCATTGCTTTGTTTTCGCTTTCCTGAATGAGGATATTACTTTCACGAAAAAAGGTACAGAGTAGGTAAGATAGGGAAAGGTAAACTAAAGGAAAAGCGCCTGGCAGGAACAGTAGAGGAACCCGACTCTGAAACCCAATGAAACTGAGTCCTACTCTAATGACTGGCTGGCTTTTGCACTGAAGTGCTGAAAGAAATTTAACAGAATCAAGCAACCTTCACTGAATCAAAGTCCTCCACAATGAAGATTCAGCACTGCAGTTGACACACTAAACCTCTTCCTTCTTTCTCGGGTGACTCAGATGACTCCACTGACAAGTGAAGACGGAGGGAGAGAACTGCGCAGGCTCTGTGCTCTTCGCTCACAGTCCGCCTTCTGCTAAGACTCGTCTGATTGGTGAAGACATAGGGAGCAGCTGCGCAGGCTCAGGACTCTTGACTCTTGACTCTTCTGGACGATACCCAGGAACACTGGAACTGCTTCAAATTGAAGTCTGCTATGGCGCTGAATGCAGACACTATTCTGCTGATCTAAAGAATACAACTTCAGCGCTGATGAAACTCTTCTTTGCCAACCAGAGAAAATACATGTAGGCAACAACTCTGAATTTTTACTGAAAATTACCCCTAAATAAACGAACTGAAAACCCAAATCTACATTAAATTATTGGAGCTGTCCGTTACACATTTATCTCCCAGCAGAATCAAAGAGAAGTGCACAGCTTAGAATTCCAACAGAACTCAAAAAAGGAATTTGAAGAACACACCAGGTGCCTCACAAACTCAAACTAAAGCAGTGGCCATCTTACACTGCCCAAAATACCCTTACACTGGCTATAGATTCCCAATAATTGATAACAGGACACCTAAAATATACTTTTCTTTTCTTGGTACAAACAACCTTCCCCATACCTTGTCTAATGACCGTACTGGCATTCGAAGTCCTGACAGTCACCCCTAAACTGAATTCCACCAACCCTGGGCGGAGTTTGCATAGTCACGCTATGGGGAATTCTGTGAATTTGCAAAAAAATGTGAGCTACGCGGAGTTCCGCAAGCACGCAGAGTTGCTTGCTCCACCCATTCTTGGTTCATTTTTCCTATTAAGGAATGTGTATTGTGTATTCGGCGATGCTTTTTGCGTGCTTGGGGGGAAATATCGCGCTGACTTCACCACGCAGTCACCAATCAGTGTGGTCATCTTGTTTTTTCACTTTTTGATATGATTGTTTTCTATCCTACCTATATCTTTTCAATCCTTTGTATCTAGAAACTTTTTAAAAATCTTTTTTATTTATAATTTATCCCTCTCTATTCCTGATTGTATATTTAGCGTTTTTTCCGGGTATACGGTGAGGAGGTGGAGGGCAGCCAGGATGCAGCAATAAGGTAAGTGCACTTTTATTTTACTTTAATTGTAGAGTTAATTTTTAAAATATTTATTGCAGGGGTGGGATGGTCCGGGTCTGAACTCTGCTCCACTGCAGATTCAGAAGTATTGCAAGAACTTTGTGTTTTCCGCGGAATGCGGAGTATGCAAAATTCCACAAACTTCATCAGCGGAGGGGAGTTTGTGCCCAGGATTATTTTTTTCTATTTTTTGTATGTTTTTAGTGCGTTTTTCCCTCTTTTCTATTATTTGCTTTTTTCATTTCTTTTACTTACTTTCTTACTTCCGACCTTTTCTTTTCTGCCCCCGCTTACCTGGAACCATGGCAAAGAGCCTTAAGAAAAACAAGGGGCAATGGAAGAGGCGTGAGAGCCACAACCTCCTTCTATTGCGGCTCCCACAAGGGGTGCAGCCACTGGCCTCATTTAGTGAGATGGAGGTGGGCACACTCGTTTATTTTTTTGTCCAGCACCACCTCCCCTTAACCATGGCAGCAGTTGGCAGGCCTGGGTCCGGGTGTTAGATTACGACCAAGCACTCACCTGAAAATCAGGACCGTCTGCAGGGGTGATGTTAACTCTCCAACCCTTCCATAACACCGCTCAGAGCTGTTAGTACAACAGGAGCCTCGGCAGGTGTCCCGAAGGGGAAGGGGAATGGGATCGGGTAAGAAACAAGAAATAGAAGACCTTGCTTGTAAACAGCTTCTTCACCCGGACCAGCCGCAGTTAATTCAGAACTTATGACAGGAATGTATTCTCTATTGCCTACAAGATAATAAAAAAATATATATATAGCCTATATCACCACAACAATCTACTTGCCAAATCTCATTATTACTAACATGCATATAAGTACCTTCTATTCCTATGAGCTGAGATCTCGCGACACCTTGTTGATAGAGTAAGTAGCCTCAGAACTCTTTCTTAGCTAGCACTGTACTGATACAAAAGAAAAAGATTAGATCAAGGTCTCTATAATGATGCTGATACGGATATTCTGCTAATATACTTATACCCCACCTTTCTTAGCTATATCTTATGCTGGAGTCGAGAATTATCACAAGACATGCAGCAAAACCTCTTCACACAGTAATTCCACCTGACACATTATTTGCATGTACAGGTTTCTTTTTTATCAATCCTGTGTAATCTCCTTAAACATTATATTTCCAATTTGCATATAACATTTATGTAAAGGATAGCCTCCTCAGTATTGTATTCAGTCTTGAAATAAAAAAAAACAGTGCTTTAACAGTTCCGCTCCTAATACCTCTGTCTTCAATGAAATTATTAGCAAGGATTAATCAGTTTTGTTTCTTATCCAAGAAACAAGCTTTCCCTTTAGAAACACGCTCAAAAGCTCATTTGCATGCGCTTGTGGATAATCATTAGCATGTGCATGGAACGATGAATACTACACTTCCTTCAGAAGTAAGCGCATACAAAGCCACTTAAAGAGTAATGTGCACATATGACCTTAGGACAAGCAAAACACATATTACCAAATAGCATGTAGCCAAGTATTGGCAAATACAAGTCTGTCAGAGCACAAATCACGGCACAACATGATATAATATTGAGAACTAAGAGGTCAACCATTAGAAACATGATTATTGGTGATCAAAGGAGAACATACAATAACATGATTAAAGGTAGTACCATGCATATGACGACAAATTAAGCAAGCAGTATTGGTAGCAGGAAGACGATTCCTGACAGTGGGTATATGCTCTGGGAGCGTCACCAGCAGTGGGAGAGGGTGTGCTGGGCAGTGTTTTGGTGCTCTGGTGTCCGGCACACCCGTAACCAATTGACGCATCGGTGGTCTGACATCCTGGACTGGGAGCAGGACCTGCTGGACGTGCTTGGTGTTGAGGTCCCGGGGCTTGGTGAGTAGCTAATTATATTACTATTGTATTCTTCTGTTCTCTGTTATTGCAAATATTTATTTTTATAAATAGCTAACATGCTGCTTACAAGCAGGTAACTTATGTTTGAAAATTTTATTATCCTGTGATTGTTACTTCCAGACATGTGCTGGTGCTTAGCGCTAATAACTAATCATACTTGTTTGCAACTTTGCGCTCTCTTGGGATGGTTATGTAGGAGAGGTTAGAGAATTTGAGTTAGGTAATGCATATACGAAAGACTCCAGTCCATTCCTTTGTCCTGTCAAACTGTCCTGTCTCCTGTCACTAAGATAGTGGTAGTAGTTAGTATCATTTGGTAATTTAGCAGCCTGCCTGACACATCCTCTCACATGACTTCAGTCCTAATAGAAGCTTCTGTATTTTGTACGTATAGTGACTGAAGAGAATAGCAACCAACTAATGGTGTACACATTAAGAAGAATAATAATGCAGACTTTGTGATTGGCCTGCCAAAGGGTGTTTGAGTTGGAGACCGAGAGATGATTGGGAATGAGATTGGAATAGGCGGGCTAGGTATGTTTAGGATTCAGAATTGAATTGTGGAACATTAAGAATGATTGGATGCTATGCGACTGCGATACATACTACTCACCTACTACTAGTCAAATCAGTTGATCTTTAGGTCAATGTTATTGAATTTGCTGTTTCCTCTCTAAAAATATTTTTAGAACAATTATATTTATTCATTTAACACAAATCATTTTTTGTCTCTTTAATTATGTCTTACATGATCAGCACCCAGGGGCAAGAAGAAGACTGGGTCAGCGGTCAGTGTGGCGGGTGCGGGAGCTGGATGGGCCTCCCAGGAGCACTAAGAAATGGCCCCAGGCACATATGGCTCTGCTGCTTGTCCCAGTAAGCCATCCAGGTGTTGTTATATATTAATATTTCCCCATAGCAGAACAAGGACTGTTTTTTACAAGGTTTTTGATTTAAAGGTTTGAGGTTGTACTTGTATGTCAGAATGGAACACTTGACTCACAGTAGTTTGCCAGCACAACATATATATTATACATGACTAATATTTACCCTGCCTACCCATCATTAATCGCCTCCTTCTGACTCCGAGGCCCACTTCTGCTCCAGTCCCTACACATGTTATTTTTGACTGTGTCAGCCATTGGTGGCCTATCTGCTTCATGGTAACAAATACTTACAAATCACTTAGAATGCCATCATCATCATCACGTGAATGACATGATGTTGTGCCGCCGTATATCATCATTCATAAGCATATCATCATTAACCATCATCATGTGCCTTATTGCAGTAGTCAGGGTGAAAGTGAAATTGTCTGAGCATTTGTCTTTGATTTAACAGAGTATGGCCGAAATGGAAAAATATATAATTGTGTAGCACAGCTGCAACTTATGCAGACAGCAGTAAAGTAACATGAGTCTGCGACACCAGTATATCTGTCAAGGACACAAGCTGACTGAGCTGGCATGGCTACAAGATTAATTGTGCTAAACAAGAGAGAGAAGAAGAATACTTCAACTCTACTCTATAGTGCCTGAAAGTCTAATCATCACATCCAAATCTTAGAGGCAGAGGAAGTGAGGAGAATGCCACAACTGCTAGTGCTAATTAACCCTGGGCGGAGTTGGCGGAGTGGGGCTTCGCGGAGCTACGCGAAGTGGGCGAGAAACTACGCCCACCTCCGCACTCCGCGTAGCCCCA
Organism: Lissotriton vulgaris; assembly: GCF_964263255.1. NCBI lineage: Eukaryota > Metazoa > Chordata > Amphibia > Caudata > Salamandridae > Lissotriton > Lissotriton vulgaris. The sequence goes on from NC_141685.1 coordinate 1,453,068,708, forward strand.
CTCCGCAAACACCACTGGCCGCCAGCCCCGCCACCCGCCTCCCTCCCGCCCTCCCTAAATACTTTAAATTAAAGGAATCAATTAATTTAAAACGCACTTACCTTGCCCGCCGCTGCCCGCCGCGTCCCCGGGGCTCGCTATCTTCCGTCTTCCGTCTTCTGTACTAATGCGCATGCGCGGGCGGCCGCGCAAGCGCATTTCTCACGAGAAAATGCGCATGCGCGGCCGCTCGCGCATGCGCATTAGTAAAGAAGACGGAAGACGGAAGATAGCGAGCCCCGGGGACGCGGCGGGCAGCGGCGGGCAAGGTAAGTGCATTTTAAATTAATTGATTCCTTTAATTTAAAGTATTTAGGGAGGGCGGGAGGGAGGCGGTGGCGGCCAGCTACGCTCCGTCTGCGGAGCGTGCGTAGTGCCGCCTGGCTCCGCCCGCTCCGCAAAATGCGGAGTAGGCGGCACTAGGCACACTCCGTGCGCGGAGCGTAGCTGGCCGCCCACCCCTAGTGCTAATGTGCCACTATAATTTTTATGTGTGTAATTTAATTTTGTGTTACTGTTTTGCTAAGATTATTGGTTACAATTGTCTTTTATTTATTTATTGATATAGCTACTCCTTCCCAACCCAACAGGCAGGAGTTGGCGGCCAGGTCCCTGCAAAGGAAGCTGGAGGCCATCCGGGTTGAAAATCGCCAGCTGGTTGCCCAGGCGGAGGAGGAGGAGGAGCTAGCCCCCATGCTTACGGTGCTATGGTACGGTTTTCTGGCAGCCGCCCGTCGCCCATCAACTTCTTCATCATCTACTGCTGCCCCCACCCCTGTTGTTCCTGCAGGAACTTTCAACACTGCATGCTCCTTAGAATGGTGTGCCAGAGGCCAAGCTGGAGGAGGTCCTGGAGTGAATTAGCCGGCACCCCACCTCAGAATGGTGTGCCAGAGGCCAAGCTGGAGGAGGTCCTGGAGTGAATTAGCCGGCACCCCCGCTGGTAGACATCACCTCAGTCTTTGACCCTTGCCCCTCATCTTCGAAGTAGACGGACATTTATTTAATTTTCTGGGGTCAGGCACAGGGGGGGTCAGGTGTTGTGGGTTTTTCTTCTAGTTTACATGTTAGGGTAATACAATATTTATAGTTTTCCAATAGATATGATACAAATCTTTTCTAGGGGGGGTTACTCTTTTACGTCACCTTGTATTTTACCTCATTTTGCAGCAGGGCAGCAGCCAGTTTTTTAATTTTGCCAATAGTGTAACACACTGACAGATAGATGCAGTACCCTCACTTGTCCTACTACTGTCAATCTCTCCTCCTTGTCTATGCATCTGTAACTAAAACCCCTTTGTAGTATGTACTCAGAAGGATATGGGGGTGTGAATTAATTAATTTCCATAGTATATAAATTATTGACTCCCCCACACTTCTTCTCTTACCTGTGATTGATGTTTAGGTGAAGTGATGGCTGCATGGTGATGGTTTGGTTTCCTAAGGTCCCATGGTGGATGTTGGTAGCAGTAGTTAACAGATGCATTTGCAAAAAAAGAAAATGAGAACGTTACTCACCTGAGAGCGCTTAGTAGAAGTACAGTAAGTAGTAAATACACAAGGAGAAAACAACCAAAGAAGAAGAAAGTGATGATGAATGTTATTGATAAGCAATGCTAAAGTAAAATAAATATGTATATATATATATATATATCAAAATAGCTTTCCCCACAAAGAAGAAGGCGGCAACCACAGAGGAGGTTTTCTTCAGAGCAACTTTATTGACAGGAACGTGCAGTCCGGTGGCGGCGAATGCATTTCGGCGCATTGCCTTCCTCAGCGCCCTTCACCTGACAGATTGTCCCGGTAAGTCCCTCCTGCTGCCTTTTGGTGGAATCGAGGCTCTGCTCCTCCCCCCTTGGCCGTGAAGCACACCTGATGTTGTGCAAATTAATACCTTTGCACTCCAACTCCCACAATGCCATATGGTGAGGCAGAATGGGCCGGTGAAATGGCGGAGGCTCAAAATGTTGTAGTTCTTTGTGCAGCAGCCAAAACCAGCAGGGCTCGATGTTGCCTTTGTCGTTCTCCGCCAGTTAAGTCGCTCCTCCGGTCTCCACAACACTGTCACAACCCTCGTGCAAGGCAGCCAGTGAGCGGGGGCAAACTGCCACAACAGGAGGTAAATTACCTCCACCGCCCTAGTCGCCACACACAAAAGGCAGGTCCGAAGTATATCCTTAACAGGAATGTTGTATATGCCTTATATATATATATACATATATTACCTACTGGCGGTCGCCAGTAGGTAGTTATAGTTAGGATTTTTTTCAATGTTAAATCTTAAAATTCTATTTGGAATAACTTTAGTGCCGGTTGACGAATCTGCCTGAAAATTTCGTCAAATTTGCCTTGCGGCGTTCCGGTCCTTCCCTGAAAGTTTGGGGGGGATTCGTCAAACGGAGGCCCAGATAAAAGGGGGGTCCCAAAACGCGTTTTCCCCATGTTAAATTCCATAGGGCGGTCGATTTCACTTTTAGCCCGAACGGCTGAATGGATTTACACCAAACTTGGCAAAATTGTAGGGACTGGTAGCTCGATGTACCTTTGCTATGTCTCAAGATATGTGCTCCAGTGGATTTTGAGTAATTTAGGTTAAAAAAAATATATATATCTAGAGCCGCGCACCGGGGAGCGCACCGGGGAGCGCTTTAAGCGCGCCACGCGACTTGCGTACAGAAAGCTGATTGGCTCTCGGGTGTCTGTAAACATTCGAAACAGTCCGCAGATGCCGCCATCTTGTGCCTCGGTAGGATTGAGGTGGTAAAATTCAAAGGGGGAAATGAGCAAAAGGGGGCAGGGTACACCCCCCTGACCCCCCAGGTTTGTTGTGGGGGCCATAAAAGGGCCCCACGAAGCAAAAAAAAAAATTTTTTTTGATTTGCGCGGGGGGAGCGCCTGGTACGCGCACCGGGGAGCAGACCGGGGAGCGTACCATGGAGAAAAAAGAATGACACTTTTTTTTAAAAAAATAGCTTTTTTTTATAAATTGGAGGTAGTTCTGAAAAGAACTTTTTTTGTTTTTGTTGTTTTATATTTTTTTTATACTTTTTAAAACGATTTTATATTTTTTGAGGATTTTTTTCAGGGGAAAAACAAAAACAGGGATTCAAAAACTGCTCAACAGGAGCAAAAAAATGAGAAAATTTAGGGACGGGGAGAGCATTGGTGTTCCTGTCTCTTTATTGCAATGAGTTCAATGCTCTGCTCCCCATAACAGAGTAGTTCGTCACAGTCCACGCATAAAAATGTTATGCCTGCAAAGACCGGCTGCACGCTAGGGACCATTCTTGCACGTGTTGTTCCTGAAGGTGTTGCTCCACCAGTGGAGGTGCTGCCGCCATCTCTTGGTAAATTCCGTGCCAGCTCCCTGACACTCTCCCTGGAATAATTTTTTGGGTGTTTTCTTTTGACATGCCTAATTAAATTGCCATTTCCAAAGCTATATTTTTTTTGAGGATTGCCTCTGGATAAAATACTGCCACATATTTTACAAGTTACTTTACTTGCATTAACTTTTTTTGTCCTTCAGGGATGTCATAAAATTTCCAGATGAAGTGGTTCTTTTTTTTCTGGTGAGGAGGGTCCTCTTGCAAAAAACCATCTGAATCACTGCTGGATGACTCCCTCGCAGCCATTGGTGTAGATCAGAAAAATTATGAGTAGATAATTCACAAAACACCTCTTGCTCTCTCCAAGTGCAAATCAATAGTGAGAGAAATGGGTGGTATTGAACAAATGAAAAGTTTTATTTTCAGGTCACATGGCCAGGGGCTTCATCATTATGAAACCAAAACTGTTATGAACCAATAAAAAGTGTCATTTTCAGGTCACATGTCCCGACACGCTTACGTGGCGTGCCCCAGGTCGCGTCGCGTAAGCACGTCGGATGTTTACGTTGCGCGATCGTAATCGCTCGAGTGCTTCCGGGTGCGCTTACGCCGTGCGTATCACGCGGACGCGGCTACGCGATACGTCACAATCATGTTTTCGTTTGCAATAATGGCGCTTGCGGGACGCTCCCCGGTGCGCGCCCCGGGGCGCTTTATAAAAGTACGCTTTTCGTGAAACCTATGGTTTTTTCAGTGAATTTCATAGGTTTTTTAAATGCTAATTCCTAACTATAACTGGTGTGAAACCTATGGTTTTTTTCAGTGAATTTAATAGGTTTTTTAAATGCTAATTCCTAACTATAACTGGTGTGAAACCTATGGTTTTTTCAGTGAATTTCATAGGTTTTTTAAATGCTAACTCCTAACTATAACTGGTGTGAAACCAATGGTTTTTTCAGTGAATATATATATATATATATATACATTACCTACTGGCGGTCGCCAGTAGGTAGTTATAGTTAGGATAATTTTCAATGTTAAATCTCAACATTCTATTTTGAATAACTTTGGCGCCGGTTGACGAATCTGCCTGAAATTTTCAGGAAAATGGTCTCATGGCGGTCCGGTCCTTCCCTGAAAGTTTGGGGGGGATTCGTCAAGCGGGGGCCGAGATAAAAGGGGGGTCCCAAAACGCGTTTTCCCCATGTTAATTTCCATAGGGCGGTCGATTTCACTTTTAGCCCGAACGGCTGAATGGATTTCCACCAAACTTGGCAAAATTGTAGGGACTGGTAGCCCGATGTGCCTTTGCTATGTCTCAAGATATGTGCTCCAGTGGATTTTGAGTAATTTAGGTTCAAAAAAATATATATATCTATAGGCGCTCTCCCGTGCGCGCACCCGAGTGCGCTCCAGGCGCGACACGCGACTTGCGCGCAGGAAGCTGATTGGATCTCAGTTGTCTGTAAACATTCTAAACAGTGCGGAGCGGCCGCCATCTTGTGTCTCGGTAAAATCGAGACACAAGGGGTTTGAAAAAAAAAGGGGCAAATGACCATAAGGGGGAAGAGTAGACCCCCTCTGACCCCCTAGGTTTGATGTAGGGACTAAAATAGGGTCCTGCAGGGCATTAAAATTTTTTTTTCGTTTTGCGCGGGGGAAGCGCATGGTACGCGCACCGGAGAAGCACGGGGAAAATCCAGGACCATATTTATAAAGGCCTTGCGCTGTTAGTTTTGCGCTTCCTGTGCGTCAATTTTTGTGACGCACCAGCGGTGTAAAAAAATGCGCATTGTTATGCAATATTTAAAAAATGACGCATCTATCTAGATGCGTCACTTTTTAAATATAGTGCAACGAGGTACATTTTATTACACTGCTGGTGTTATGCGTCACTTTTCTGTGCGCACTCCTTATGACATTCCAGATGTGTCATATTTAATGTATGACGAATCATGTTGCAGATACAATATGGCGCAGAGTTTTAAAAAGTGACCCATGTACCTAGATGCGTCACTTTTTAAAAAATAGTGTCAGGTATAATGCATGCAGAGGGGGTGTTCCTTGCAAAAAGCTTGGTAATAATGACGCAGTGCGTCACTTTTAGGATGCAGTTGCGCAAAAATCTTGCGCCTGCTTCACAGCAAACCTTTCACATGGTGCTTTTTCCATGTGAAAGGACACATTACTGGAGTTGCGTCACTTTTCTGTGCGCACTCCTTATGACATTCCAGATGTGTCATATTTAATGTATGACGAATCATGTTGCAGATACAATATGGCGCAGAGTTTTAAAAAGTGACCCATGTACCTAGATGCGTCACTTTTTAAAAAATAGTGTCAGGTATAATGCATGCAGAGGGGGTGTTCCTTGCAAAAAGCTTGGTAATAATGACGCAGTGCGTCACTTTTAGGATGCAGTTGCGCAAAAATCTTGCGCCTGCTTCACAGCAAACCTTTCACATGGTGCTTTTTCCATGTGAAAGGACACATTACTGGAGTTGCGTCACTTTTCTGTGCGCACTCCTTATGACATTCCAGATGTGTCATATTTAATGTATGACGAATCATGTTGCAGATACAATATGGCGCAGAGTTTTAAAAAGTGACCCATGTACCTAGATGCGTCACTTTTTAAAAAATAGTGTCAGGTATAATGCATGCAGAGGGGGTGTTCCTTGCAAAAAGCTTGGTAATAATGACGCAGTGCGTCACTTTTAGGATGCAGTTGCGCAAAAATCTTGCGCCTGCTTCACAGCAAACCTTTCACATGGTGCTTTTTCCATGTGAAAGGACACATTACTGGAGTTGCGTCACTTTTGTGACGCACTCCTGCAATGCGTTACTTTTGTGTTTACAGATATGTCAGAAATACTCCAGTTTATTCACTGTGTCATAACTTTCTTTTCTAACACTCACCTTCTTTCATTCCTCCTACTTCACTTCCTTTCACCTCTCATACCTTTCTGTTCTTTCTTACTCATTCTCCTTTCAATTATCAATGCACTATATTTCACTTACTCTTCATTTTTTAAGATTATAGCTCTTTGATGAGAATTGGAGGTAGTTCTGAAAAGAACTTTTGGTTTTCTTCTTTTAACTGAAGAGGAACAAAAACAGGGAATAGAAACTGCTCAACAGGAGCAAAAAGAAAAGAAAAAAATTAGGGGTGGGAAGGGCAGTGATGGTTCTCCAATGCCCGAACCATGAGCAGGACACTTTGCTCCCCATAGGTGAGGAGTTGATTGCAGTATCTGCATTTGACGACCCCATGGTTGAATGCAGGTTGAATGTTTGCTACCTGCCCCTGAGATTGTTCTCTTCCAGAAGAAGTTGCTCCTCCTGTTGATGTAGAGGCCCCATCTCTGGGAACCTCCTGTGCCAGAGCCCTGACACTTTCCCGGGCAAAATTCTGGGGGTGCCTCCTCTCCACATGGCGAATCATGGTGTAGTTGCCAAAAGAGTATTTTTTTGGGGGGTTACCCCGTGACAGGACCTGTTTGCAGATCCTGCACTCTACTTTTGGTGCATTCACCTTCTTCTGACCTTCTGGAAACTTAAAAAATTTCCAGATGAAATGTTCCTTCACCTTTGGGGTAGGAGGCTCTTCATCAATGAAGTCATCTTCACTGCTGGATGGTCTGGCAGCCATGATGAATCCAGGAATATGGAGCAGCAAAAAAGGCAGGTCTTTCAGTCACAAAAGTGAAAGAAGAAGTGAAGGAAATGGGTGGGGATTTCATTCATTGTAAAAAAAAACTGTTAGCAACCAATGAAAAGTGTTATTTTAGGGTCACATGACCCGACGCGTTTACGCTGCGCGCTCCGGAGCACTTCCGGGTGCGTTTACGCAGCGCGATCGTAGGCGCTTCCGGGGCGCAAACGTGGCGCGATCGTAGGCGCTTTTCCGTGCGTTTATGCGCCGCGCACGTATGCGCTTCCGAGGGCACTTACGTTGCGCGCCAAAGTGACGTCATCAATCTTTTATAGAAATGCATAATCATTTTCCATATTAAAAAAAACAAATTTTATTTGTATGGTACGAAATGTTTTGCATTATTATTAACTTTTCATTCATATTTTTTTTTCACGAACGACAGTTGCGCTCTGGGTGCGCTTTCAGATGAGCTCTCGGAGAAGCTTACAGGAGAGCTTAGCTGAAAGCTTCCCGGAGCGCGCACCCAGAGCGCAAAAGAAAAAAATTAAAAAAAAAAATGAATACTTAAAAAAAAACAGCAAATTGTAAAAAAAAAAAAGGTTAGAAACTCGATATACAAAGGAATTAGCAGTTAAAAAACCTATGAAATTCACTGAAAAAACCATAGGTTTCACACCAGTTATAGTTAGGAATTAGCATTTAAAAAACCTATGAAATTCACTGAAAAAACCATAGGTTTCACACTAGTTATAGTTAGGAATTAGCATTTAAAAAACCTATTAAATTCACTGAAAAAACCATAGGTTTCACACCAGTTATAGTTAGCTGGAAATTTTACTGATATAAAACCATTGAAATTCCCACGTTATAGTTAGTCGGACTCACTATAACTTGCGCGTGCAATGCACTGCTGATGACATCACATATTACATCACTCATGACATGGTCAGTGACATCACTCATGACACCATCCTTGTGACATAGTGACAGACCTCCTTTCACTATAATGTAACCCTTGAGACACATATTTAAAAATAGAAACTGAAATTTTTTAAAAAATGGAGATACCTATATCAGTTACAACAAGCAATTCAGTAATTCCACTATCTATATACACATCCACTCATTCACCAACAGTTCTATATAGTCACTCATACATATACTCACTCATCATATGAAGTGATACACCTATACATCCTGTTACACACCGACATTCATCCAAAAGTTACTCACACACATATTCACACGTGCAAATAAACTATTGGACATCCATTTATTTGAATATAGAGTTATACACACACTTCCACCTTACTTCTATTTAAAATTACACATATTTATTCTCTTAAACAATCACTTATAGAAACACATACTTATTTAAACAGGAACTCTTAAAATCTCTTACTCTCACATATACTCACTTATATACATCAATATTCACATATACCAGATTAAAACATATGTAGTTACTGATAAAGACACTAGTGAGACAGTCATTCACTCACTAACAAACACATATAGACACTCATCCACCCATACAGTCCTGTACATATGTTGTCTTCAAAACACATACAAACAAAGAGTCAGTCACTCATGCATCTATGTGCTAAGTAATACCCCCACCAAACCATATAGACACTCATACTGATACTAATAATAATATCAAATAACCCATATACATACGCATGTTGCTACTTATCAACACATGTAGCCACTTATACACAAAGTGAAACACTAATATATGTATTTAAATTTTTAAACATAACTCACTAATATTTATTTTTCAGAAAGACACATATTCACTGGATGGTGTCATCAGTGATGTCATGAGTGATGTCACTGACCATGTCATGAGTGATGTAATATGTGATGTCATCAGCAGTGCATTGCACGCGCAAGTTATAGTGAGTCCGACTAACTATAACGTGGGAATTTCAATGGTTTTATATCAGTAAAATTTCCAGCTAACTATAACTGGTGTGAAACCTATGGTTTTTTCAGTGAATTTAATAGGTTTTTTAAATGCTAATTCCTAACTATAACTAGTGTGAAACCTATGGTTTTTTCAGTGAATTTCATAGGTTTTTTAAATGCTAATTCCTAACTATAACTGGTGTGAAACCTATGGTTTTTTCAGTGAATATATATATATATATATATATACATATATATATATATATATATATATATATATATATATATATATATATATATATATATATATATATATATATATATTCACTGAAAAAACCATAGGTTATAGACCATATATAGTTAGGGATTAGCATTTAAAAAACCTTATTTTATTTGCACAAAACCATTGAAATTCCATATATAGTTAGTTGCACTAACTATATATCGCGGACCCGCAATCCACTGCTAATGATGTCACATATTACATCATTCATGACATGGTCAGTGACATCACTGATGACATCACTGATGACATCTCAAATGACATCACTGATGACATCACTGATGACATCACTGATGACAACACCCAGTGACTGTATGTTTCTGTAAAGTTAAAATATGTCTTACATATTGAAGAATGAGTGGATGTATAAGTGTCTGGATGAAGGATTTAGTAGGTGCATGACTGACTGTATGAGAGAATGATTAAATGTGTCTCACTGAGTGTATGGGTTAGTGATTAAAGTGTCTTAATTTGGCAATCATTATTTATGTTGTTCTGTAAACTGCTGCATGTTTAAATCAGTAGCTATATCAGTAACTATATGGGTTATTGAATGGTTGCCCAAGTATTTGTATGGGAGACTGAGTATGTGTGTGGGTGGCTGGGAGGTGTATAACTCTGTGCATAGATGTGTGAGCAGTTGATTCCCTAGGTGTATGGGTTCAAAAGTGCATGTAGAAACAGCTGTATGGACAGTTGACTGTGTGCATGAGTATATTGGTGAGTGAATGGATATCTCAGTGCTACATGTCAAAGTAAGTACATATGTAAAACACACTCCATGTGAGAGTTGACATATATAAATAACTGAACATAAGAGCCAGTGAATGTGTGAGTGGCTGTATGAATCATTGTGAACTTGTATCAAGGATTGTATAAGAGAGTAAATATGTGTTACTATATGTTTGAATAAGTAAGGTGTGTATAACTGTATAGTTGAGGAAATGGAGATGTGATTGATTCTTTGCATGACTGACTAGGTGTGTGAGTAACTCCATGGATGTGTGACAGTCTGTGAGTGCCTGTTTACACTGAGTGTATCTAAGGTTATATTAGAGTCTGAAGATGTATTATCACATAAATGATATCATCAGTGATGTAATCAGTAATGTCAAATGAGATGTCAGTGATGTCATCAGTGATGTCATTTGAGATGTCATCAGTGATGTCATCAGTGATGTCATTTGAGATGTCATCAGTGATGTCATCAGTGATGTCACTGACCATGTCATGAATGATGTAATATGTGACATCATTAGCAGTGGATTGCGGGTCTGCGATATATAGTTAGTGCAACTAACTATATATGGAATTTCAATGGTCTTGTGCAAATAAAATAAGGTTTTTTAAATGCTAATCCCTAACTATATATGGTCTATAACCTATGGTTTTTTCAGTGAATTTTCAAGGTTTTGTAAATGCAAATTCCTAACTATATATGGTCTATAACCTATGGTTTTTTCTGTGAATTTCCTTGGTTTTTTTAAAAGCTAATATCTATAGCTGTAAAATATATTCTTTATTAAGTGACGTATCACGTAGCCCGTGAGACGCCTCATGATGCATCGCATAACCGTGACGTATCGTCTCTGCAGCGCAAACCAAACCCAAAACGTAAGCGCGCCAGAACACGCTTAAAGATATATATATATTTTTTAACCTTAATTAGACAAAATCCACACGTGCACATATCACAAACGTTCAAAAAACACAATATGTCGGACTCCCGTTACGCTGCCAGTTAGCTGCCCGGTTAACGTACCAGGAAGCACCTTTACCGCGAAAAATCGCAATTTGTTTTTTCTTATGCCCCGCAGGGAACTTTAATAGCCCCCTCATCAATCCTAGGGGTTCAGGAGGGGTCTGCCTTACCCCTTTCATTCATTTACACCTTTTTTTTTTCCACCTCTTGTCTCTCGATCCTACCGAGAGACAAGATGGCGGCCGCTCCGGACTGTTTACAATGTTGACAGCCAATCAGCTACTCCTCGGACTCCCGTTACACTGCCGGTTAGCTTCCCGGTTAGCTGCCCGGTTAGCTGCCCGGTTCGCGTACCAAGACGCGTCTCTACGGCGAAAAAATCGGATTTTTTTTTTTTTTTTTTTGGCCCCGCGTGGCTCTATAATATCCCTCTCATCAATCCTATGGGGTCAGAAGGGGTCTACGTTGCCCTCTTTCCTTCATTTTCCCCTTTGTTTTGGTCTCCTCTTGTCTCTCGATCCTACCGAGAGACAAGATGGCGGCGGCTCCGGACTGTTTAGAATGTTGACAGACACTGGAGAGCCAATCAGCTTCGCTTCGCAAAGTTCCGATACGCGAAAAGTACGCGAACCGGAGCGCAGCCCGGAGCGCTGTTACAGATATATATCTTGTTTTAAACGTTAATTTCTCAAAATCCACTGAAGCGCATATATTGAGACCTAGCAAAGGCACATCGGGCTAACAGTCCCTACAATTTTGCCAAGTTTCGTGGAAATCCATTCAGCCGTTCGGGCTAAAAGTGAGGCCAACCGCCCTATGGAAATTAACATGGGAAAAACGCGTTTTGGGACCCCCCTTTTTTCTCAGCCCCCCCTTGACGAACCCCCCCCAAATTTCCAGGAGCTGCTCAGAAACAAAATGTGCCATTTTCCTGAAAATTTCAGCCAATTCCGTCCACAAACGCCAAAGTTATTAGGCATAGAATTTTCAAAAGTTCCATAGAGAAAAAATCCTAACTATATATACCTACTGGCTATCGCCAGTAGGTAATATATATATATATATATATATATATATATATATATATATATATATATATATATATATATATATATATATATCAATATTAGCTACAATGAATCGCGCTTTCAGGTTCTGGATAAACAAAGGTTTATTTGCTAAGGGTAACAAGTTTCGAAAGACTTGCTTTCTTGATCACACACAGAGCCAGGTGAAAACAGTGCATTTACATAGACTCAGGACATAAGCATAGAAAACCGACTTCTTACATGGATCCTTGTAAAATACATGATACATGTCGGCCATTTTGTAGAGGCTAAGCACACAGTCCTAGGTAGTGAAAACATAAATTACCAACATTGTTACATCACAATGGCTATTATTTTAAGGGAAATTCATCCAAAATAAATCAATTGCTCGACATTGGCATAACGGATACTCAGGAGTGTGCAGTACAATTACGCAAGTTGAAATGTGGTAGAAAGTTACATATAACTCTCGAGAGTTCAAGAGAGAAACTATCAAAGGACTGTTGCTGTCCACAATAATACCAAGCGGTTGTGCACTATGATTCCAATGACGGTGTTACCAAAGAGACGGGGCCGTGAACGTAGTCAGTGTCATGACAGTTACAGTGTTCACAGGAACAAGTTACATACCTGTGCGTCTTTACCAAAGTGAAAATATTCACAAGTGTAAACCACACCAACCAGTTATATGCCTGGGTGACAATACCAACTTAATGTGGCAGAAGGCCTTGTGGACTTCTGACGCCAAGTCCAAAAGCAAGGAACCTAAAACATTGTCCGAAAATAACGATCCTGGCGCCCAGTCACAAGGAATATCATACTGATAGTCCAACGAGTCAAAATAAAAAGGAACAGACACAGTGAAAATTAGATAAAGTGAAAAGGAGAATTCCCTATCTATCGGTAGGTGGCGCACTCCCATTCAGCAGGGAAGAAAAGTGTAGGTGGCCCGGGAAGTGACCGTGATGCATTGGTGAGCCCCTTCTTTTCCTCCTGTGTAAATAAAACAAAAATACAATATAATAAAACCAAACGGATACGAGTATCAAGTGTTCAAAACACTGTGCATTAAAAACATTACATTTCAATGTTACATTTTGCATACAGCATAGAGGAAGTACGTCTGTAGAAGAGGATATGGCAGGTATGATATATGTGGACCAATATGAGAGTAAGAAGGGCTTTTACTGGCTACTCTTCCATGAGGTGTCCTGCTGATTCCTCATTGACATTGTGTCCCTTAGTGTATCGGGTCTCGAGGTCAAGGATCCATTTGGGTTCCTTTTTGCGTAATTTGAGTTTCCTATACTCTCCTCTGGGACCCATCAGAACATGTTCAATGGTATAGTATTGCAATAGTGAGCTGTTGGACACATGGTAGTCAGCAAAATGTCTTGCCACTGGGTAGTGGGGATCTTTGTTTGTGTTAGCTCTCAGATGTTCCATGACCCTTTTTCTAGCCATAAGTGTGGTGCTCCTTATGTATCTTTTCTTGCACGGGCACTCCAAAATGTAGACAACATATGTCGTGCTACAGGTCAGAAATTGTGTAATGAGTCTGTTTTTCTTCGGATAAGGGGTACTGAATAATTTGACCATGTTGTTGGTATGGCAGGCTTTACAATAGCCAAAGGAGTAGACGCCTTTGAGATTAAATGAACTGCTACTCTGTTGCCCAGTAATATCGCTATGCATCAGTATGTCCCTAAGGCTACGGCCCTTACGCTATGTGATTTTTTTTGTCTTTCACTGATAGTGGGTCCCACTACACTGTCGCTCTTCAGGATGCTCCAGTTCCAGAGTATTTCGTTCATTTTCTGTGAGTCCCTATTGAAAGTGAGGATCACTCTAGTTTTGGGGTTTTGTTACGTTTCGTGTCTCTGATTTGTAGGGTGCTCTGTCTGTTGGTGTTTTTTACTTTAGACACTGCCCTCTCTAGTATCTAATTAGGGTACCTTCTTATTTTGAAGTGTGATATCATGGTTTTTTTCTTCCATGAGGTAGCTTTCCTCAGAACTGGTAGTGTTGTCTTGCTCTCAGCAGCTCCCTGTATGGGTGTTGTGTGTAGATCTAACTTTCACATGTAGAAATTCAATCTCTTCTCTGTTGAGTGTATATGTGAGTATGATGTTGTAGGAGTTAAAATTAAGTCTGGCAACAAATTCCTTTGCTTCTTGTTTGCTGTCTTTCCAAATAAGGAAAAGGTCATCAATGTACTGCAGCCAGACTACTGTTTTTTGGAGGTCAGAGGTGTATTGTGCAAAGTTCTGTATCTCCTTCTCCCACAGGCCCAGGAACAGGTTTGCAAAGTTCGGGGCAAAACATGTGCTCATTGATGTACCAAGGACCTGTTTAAAGAGATCCCCATTAAACATGAAGATGTTGTTTTGTAGGCTCAGGTACATGTAAATGTAAAAAAATGTAATCATGATATATGATATCAATGATCATATTAGTGTGTTCGAGGTATGTGATGTTTCTTTCTTTCAGTAAATAAGTGCATTGCCGGACACCTTGGTCATGGTCAATGATAGTGTACAAAGAGGAATCACATGGTGATGAACATATATTCTTCTTCCCATTGGATGCCCTCTATCTTACACAGGAAGTCCTTAGTGTCCTTTACGTACGATGGAAGAGTTGTCACATAGTTCTGTAAAAAGTGTTGAACGTACTTAGAATTATTTTCCACAACACTATCAATTGATGATACAATGGGCCTCCCGGGAGGGGCCACTGGATTCTTGTGGATCTTTGGTAAGAAATAAATGATGGGAAGTTTTGGATAGTCCTTTTTCAAAAAAAGGTATTCTTCCTGTTGGACTTGGGCCTTTTTGGCAGGTTCACCCCTTAACTTTTTGCCTTTAGCCTCTGACATGGTGGTAGTGATTTTAGGCCTCTGCTCACTTTAGCACTGTGGCTCAGTGTAAAGTGCGTGCGCTCTCTGAGTGCGTGTGGTGAGATTGGCCTGCCCTCCCATAGGAATGCATGGGGGATATGTGTGTCCATGGTAGTTCCTGATGTGTGGGGAGTGCAGGGGCGAGTTTGGTATGTGCGAACTCGTGAGATTAAATGATGCGCAATGATGTGCTCAGATTTATTGTGTCTAGTGTAGAAGTGCCACTTTTAAAAGTTGGCATGTCTTAATTTAGGCAGGTGCCCACCCTGCATCTTCGCTCTTCACTTTAATTACCTAGCGGGTGCCCACCCCGCATTGCGGCCTTTTGTTATTTCCTAGCGGGTGCCCGCCCGGCGTTTCACCTCCGGCGGCCTGGGCCGCGTTCAGAAATGTTTGCCGAAGCCGCCGGTGTTGCGCCGGCCCGACCCGGAAGCCAGGTGGCCTGGCGTGACTGGGGCGGGCCTCGGTAACGTCATTTCTGCTTCCCCCTGGCCAGGGAGAAGCTGCACCCAGCCTTGCGGTCTCCCTTTCCAAAGTCCCGGTCCTGAGACAGGGGACCGGGTGAAGAGGCGCCTGTTGCGCCCCATCCTGGAGCGATGGTGGGGCGGGACTCCCCAAAGTGAGGGGAGCCCCCAGAGACCACATATCGCCGCACGAAGAGGAGACCGGCAGCATTGAGAGCCGGTAAGTGGGGCTCCGTGTTCCTAGTGCCTTCAAGGCACCAAACATTTCCCCGAGTTTTCTCCTGGGTTGACGACTCTGGGGCCATTGCTGGGAAGCTCTAATACCGGATAAAAGTGGTTTTGATCAAAACTGAGGCGGAAATTTTTTGGTGTCTTTGCTGACTTGCTTGCCTTTGAGGTGCTCTTTGGGGGGGTTCCGGCTGTTTGTGGGTGGGTTTTGGGGTCTGGGAGCACTGCTGGGACACTTTAATCTTGATTGCATTTGCTTTTCAGGAAATCCGTGGTGGTAAACCGGACTTATGGCCTAGCTACACAGCGCGTTTGGACCGAAGGCCGAGAAATATTGTAAGTATGAGATTTTGCTTTTGGCCTGTTTGGGGGTGTTATGCTTTTTGGCGGGTGGGTTGGCGGGTCTTGGGGCATTCCTGGGAAGGTCTAATACCGGGTAGAAGTGGTTGGGACAAAATCCACGCGGAAAAGCCTTTTGGCACTTTTTGTAACTTAGGGTTCGTTAGGGTTAGCCCTAGCAGCAGGATTGCATGTGTTTCGGGGTGTTCTAGATTTTTTCAACTGAGTTCTGGGGTCTTAGAGCACTCGTGAGAATGTGTAATTTTGGTTGCAAGTCATTTGAAGAAAATCCATGGTGGGAAAGGGAGGATTTGGCATAGTTAAAGAAAGCCTTTGCCACTATTCTTAACTTAGGGTTCATTAGGGTTAGCAGTATTTCTATGGCATGTGTTTGGGTGGGGGGGTTTTCGAGTCTTGGAGCGATGCTGGCTATGGATACTTTTGCTTGGTTGCTTGCAAGTGGTTTGAATACAATCCACGGTGGGTAAAGGGGTATTTGGGCCTACTTTTACTTTCAAAGTATGTTTTTTCACCAGTTTTCTGCTAGGCCTAGTTTTTTGAGATTTGATTGGGGGTCTTCTACATTTTTACGACTGGCTTTAGTAAGGGTCTGGGTGGGAGCACTGCTGGGAAGATCTAATTTTGTTCTAAAACACAGTTTACAGTACACCTAGCTTGAGGGGAAAGATCCGCTACATTAATTTGCCCATACTTAGTTATCCTTCAAAAGGTGACTCAGACCGAGTACACACTTTCAAAAATATTGTACTGTCTACTAGGAAAATCAAAGTGTGACTTTTTGCACTCCACAGCCTACATACCTTATATTTCTTTATCTGTGGTGTTGTAATATTATATCACTTCCTGTTTTTCGTTGAATAATTATAGGCCGGGTTTCAGTCTGTGCAATGGGGAAAAAAGGATGGAGTCAGGCTTCACCTTAGCGAGCCGCAATTCAGCATCCGCCAGGCAGGCAGTGGACAGGGTGTCTTCTGGTCACGAACATTGATGGACGAAGCGTCAGATGGAATGGAGGAGTGCCGCTAATAAGAGGATTTTTTTTCTGCATGCAACTTACTTACCAAATTCAACAGGACAACTACAACAACATACAGATACAGTATCCATTGTTTCTTTCTATGACTGTGACTGCATTTCTTGGATCTCTCTTTGCTTCTAAATTGATCCCTTAACACATCACTTAGTCCACTCCACTATCACATCTGCACCACACATAGTCATTTGTAAGTGCTCATACGTAATTCGCAAGTCGCAGCACGCCCCAGCCCGTAGAGGACTGGGATGGCCCCAATGATAAAGCATGTCACCAAGGGGCAACCCTGGTGAGTGAGGGGACACCTAGAAAAAAAGAAATTTCTCCTTTTCTATCTACTATACCTTCCAGACCAACCCCATTGAGTGTTGTGAATGGATTTATAGTGACCAGCAAGGCTCTCAGGTATCTGGCAACAGAGACCTTATGTTGAATATAGTTATCAATAATTCCACACACGCCCTGTACTGTCGCATTCTTTCTTCCACAGTTGTCGAAAGTACTACTTACTTTTCACTGACATGCATGCAGTAGTGCATGCACTTTCAAAGATTGATGGATAGGTTTGTACCCAAAGATTTGTTTATGTTCAATTGTTTGTCCATGCTGTGCTTTTTTTACAGTGTGTCTTCTGGTGACCAACATTGATGGACGAAGCGTCAGCTGCAATGGAGGACTGCCGCTAATAAGAGGAATTTTTTTCTGCATGCAACTTACTTACCAATTTCAACAGGACAACTACAACAACATACAGATACAGTATCCATTGTTTATTTCTATGACTGTGACTGCATTTCTTGGATCTCTCTCTGCTTCTAAATTGATCCCTTAACACATCACTTAGTCCACTCCACTATCACATCTGCACCACACATAGTCATTTGTAAGTGCTCCTACGTAATTCGCAAGTCGCAGCACGCCCCAGCCCATAGAGGACTGGGATGGCCCCAATGATGAAGCATGTCACCAAGGGGCAACCCTGGTGAGTGAGGGGACACCTAGAAAAAGAGCAATTTCTCCTTTTCTATCTACTATACCTTCCAGACCAACCCCATTAAGTGTTGTGAATGGATTTATAGTGACCAGCAAGGCTCTCAGGTATCTGGCAACAGAGACCTTATGTTGAATATAGTTATCAATAATTCCACACACGCCCTGTACTGTTGCATTCTTTCTTCCACAGTTGTCGAAAGTACTACTTACTTTTCACTGACATGCATGCAGTAGTGCATGCACTTTCAAAGATTGATGGACAGGTTTGTACCCAAAGATTTGTTCACAATTGTTTGTCCATGCTGTGCTATTTTTTCTTGTCTCGCAAAACCTTTCCCAAAAACCCCCGTACCCATCCATTTTTCAAACCCTAACCCTCTTCCCCCGGGCTGTGTGGTTTTGATTGGTGTGTGACTAAATTACAGCAGTAAATCCACACACTTGCTGGGGAGGATAAGGTGATAGCAACAGGCTGGTGAAGAAATCCGAGGATATATTCTTACTCTGCTTGACAAAGACCCATGGCTAATGTCAAAGAACTTCAACCGAATTAGTAGTTATACTTTACCATTTGTTAGGCTACAATGTGGCACTGTTCTAGTGTACTGTCACCTGCTATATTTTCTATTGTACAGTTGTATTGCTCAGGAGGACAAACCAGATTTCATTTTCTTTTTTTTCATAGACATGCAACTGCCACTGTGTCACACCACTAGTACCACCGCTATGAGGAAATTTTATCCGCCCAGGATTGCCAACCTTATTCGCTGTTCCCCCTGGACCCAGCCCTGGGTCTAGCCCTACTTTCAAACACAAATTACAGGTAAGATACACGTTTGGTGGGAGGGAGTATAATGGAGTATTAGGAGAGACGAGAGACTGACGGTAGTACTACTAAAGTCCTAGGAATCTTGAATTCACTTCACTTACTCTGTGAGAGGCACTTAGTGTTGAAAACATTTGGGCATTTACACTTAAAGGAAGAAAATGGAACTAAACTTTCAGGAAAACAAAGTTACTGTTAACCCCCCACCCACCAGGCAAGCAGTAAAAAACAGGTATGCTCAGATAAAGTTTGAAAAAGTATATTTATATCCCTAACAAAATAATCTCCCGCAAGACCTTCCCTAACCCCAACTGTTGTCCTTTAAAAGTCCCAAACCCAACTCCCGATTCCCACCCCCCAAAAGTCTCTAAAAAAGGGGCAAGGGACACTATGGGTGGATGCTGTTTACTTTTTGGCCAGGGCATCATACTCCTGGCGGAGCAAGGCGTGCTCTACGCGGAGCCCCACCAACACGTTTGTAAAGTGGTTGCAATGGCTGTGAGAGGCAGCTGTTGTCCTTGCTGCTCGGCGTCGGCGTTTGGCTTTGGCAGCCCAGCTCAGTCTGGCTGGAGCACTGTGCTGGGTGGCAGCCCGTGGGGGCACGGAGGCCGATGCAGACGACGTTGTTGTCGTGATCGACTGCACACTTTCGTCGTCCTCCAGGGCCACCAGCGGCCGATATTCTGCAACAGTGGCATCGATCCTCCGTTGCCGGGCCGCTCTAGCCAGCTCCTTCCTCCTTGTTGGTTTGGAAGGAGCATCTATATGAAGAAAGAAAGACATAGTCTGTAACCAATGCTCTTTATTTGTGTTGCAGTACAACTAGCAACTTGCATGCGCATTACATAACTATTGAGGCCAGTATCTATCTAACCTCCCACTTATTCATCCTTGCTGTAACATTAGTGGGAGTTTAAGGAACAAATTCTACGAGCACTATGGACTTCCATTGGAGTCGACTATGAAAGTACACCAGTCTTATTCTTCTTCTTGTCTCTTGTTTAGGAAAATTGGTACGTTATCTTCTGCAAGCCGGCATAATGCCTGCGCAGTGAACTTGCACCCGAGAAAAAGAGACGCGCGCCATGATGAGTGACCTAGACTTGCGTTACTGTACCGGTCCAGTACATGCAGGTGGTGAAGCTCTTACTTTTCTATTACGGGTGGCTCTGAGAATACTCTGTTACAAGGGCTACTGCTTAATTAATTTAACTTTCACCCTACAGTGAAAATGAGTACTAGAAATGGAAAAATGAAGAAGATAAATAATCTGATTATCTATCACTTCACATGGGATGTTTTTGCTTACATATGGGATGACTTTAGGTGCTTTACTTTTTATTGAGTGACCAGTGATACATCCACACATGAATGACTGAGTACTACTAAACTTATTAAGAGAGGTAGGGAGTGGCCACAGTAATAACCGGATCTATGCTGTGCTTGCAATACAAACTACTGCTACTATTGATGGTAGTATTTGGACAAAATTACAACTTCTTTTCCTTGCCTTTTCCTTGCCTTTCCTACACTGGAACGGACGTGCGGGTGCAGTGTTACATGCTCTTCAAAGTTACACTTAGTTCATCCACTGACCGTCTACTCTCTCTAGATCATGGGTACTCACAAACTTTCTCTCAGGGGGTAAATTTACAGTGTAGTTTGTGGCCGAGGGCCGCACTGGTGGGGGCGGAGTCAGAGGGGGCGGGGCTAAAGCAAAACAAAAACTTGTGACCATGAGGTTGCACACAGCTCCCTGCAGCAGATGCCTTCATCCACTGAGCCACCAGACCCAGCATTTACATACATCTCTCTCCCTCCCGCTCTCCCTCCTGCCCTCCCTCTCCATCTCTCTCTCCCTCCTGCCCTCCCTCTCCCTCCCCTTCTGTCATCTCACTGTGTGTGTGTCTGTCTGTGTCAGCCTTCAGCCCGGGCTGAGACAGCTTCCTCAACGCGCACACACAGACAGCCACACCAAAGTACTTAACAGGTCTTTAAAAGACCATTAACATATTATTGAGGCTTTGTTTGTTGTAGCGCCCCTGCATCTCCACCCTGACAATCACTGCTTGCCCGGCCCCACAGAGCAGAGGCTTTGTTCTATTTCACCTCATTGCGGCCCTGTATCTCCACTCTGCTCTGTGGGGGCCGGGGGAGCAGTGATTGTCTGCAAGGTCTGCGCACCGCCAAGGAAGGCTTGCCGGGCCGCCACCGGCCCGCGGGCCGTACTACGAGTACCCCTGCTCTAGATACACATATGCTATCTAAAAGTCAGATAGTAGCATGATCCAGGTATATGGACACATACAGTTTCTGTGTCACCCACCCAGGCTGTTGTCCTTCTACCAATCATTGCTTCATCATTCACCCAGCCATGCATCTCATATTCTTTCCTTCCCAGCCACGTCTTCAATCTCAATAAGTAAGGAATATATAAGAGCTTACCTCTGCCCGCCACCACCACAGTCTCAACTCTCATAGCCGGCACTGGAGCCGCCGCCTCCTCCCCTGAAGAATTGCCCTCCGCCTCCGTGTCGAGCACCACCACCTCCGCGTTGGCCCCGCCACCAGATGTTCCACCTACAAAGTACATTTAAGAATGTTAGAATAAACCACTCACTAGTATTTGGTCTAGGAATGAAGACATGTGAAAACAATGTAATTTGTGACTGTGTACTCTAAAGTAAAAAAAATGTCCCTTTTTCCAGGGAAGGGTGTTGTCTTGCTGCACTTTTTGGCACAACTGATGAAGGCTGGATTTTTAACACGCACCATTTTTCTCCACACAGACAGAAGATGGACTTCTAACAACAAGATCAAGTTGAAACAAGGTGAGAGCTCGGCTCGACCACAAGAAATGTCTTCAATTAATCGTCAGCACTAACCACTTTTCCATTCTCAGTTAAACGTTTAGTTTTTTTATTATGACTTCATTTTAATACATTTGTTTACTTTTAATAAAGCTTTTAAACTTAAATAGACTCTGTGTTTTTTGGTCCAGACTAGAGTGACTGAGCAAAAGGTTTTGCAATTTTTGCAAGCATGAGTTCGTGCCTCTGACACTTCTTGACTCTGACTCCGTACTCTTGAGCTACTTTGGATAATCATCATTGGGGATCAATCATCGATGAATTCGGGAGGTAAATGACTGTGCCACACTATGTAGCCAGTCAGTAAGGACATTGGGGGTTCAAAGTCTGTTATCACAGAGGTATGTGGAAACTCTAACAGCGCCTATTATAATTGATAAGCAATGCACTATTTATTGTACATAGTTGTTTCTGCAGAAGAATTGTCCCCGCAACAGTAGTGGTATGGATTGTCCTCCTATCCAAACCAAAAGGTAGTATCTTATTCTTTCTTGGTGGTCATTCACATTTTATAGTTGGGAATTTCCAAAGCAGATAGAACACTTCAAAAGACATTATGGACAATCCCAGAGGACTGCACTAAGTTGATAGAGCTATTGCTGACTAGAATGGGCGTTTCGCCAACCGTGCAATCTTAGTTAGCTACACAGACAGACTAATAAGAATAATCTAGTAATACCACAGGGAGTCATAGTAGAGGCAGGATAAGAATTTAGATACAGTCTACAAGAAGATCCAAGATGATTTTGAAAAAATCAAATGAGGAACGCTAGGAAAAATAGGTACTAGTCTAAAATGAAAACTTACTGGGGCCAGCAAAGGAGCCCTCGCCTGCCCGATCCTGGCCATGTTCAACAGCATCAGCCGCCGCCTGCTGCTCCTGTGTCCCCTGGCCCCTGGGGGGAGCTGACGTACAACATCAAAGAAAGAACAGAAAACATGGAAGATTGTTGCTTGTCAATGTCAACCAAATCAAACATTTCAAAACAACAATAACAAAATATTTCCGCGAAATTAAATTGATTAGGGTTAGTTTTCATTGATTTGCGGACCTGCGACTTCGAAAGTCACGTAACTCACTAAACAAAGTACTGAAAGGTTCACCTAGGACTGGCAGGCAGCAGTCCGTAGGCAAGACGCAAAGTGACAGACAAACTCCATTGTGATTTCAGTCAGATCAGTGACAACACTAACAGTTGCCTGCTACATAACCAGTCATTTAAATAGTCAAACTATCAATCCACCGCCACTATTTTTCTTATTGTCAGGGGTACAAAGGAAGGGGCAGATTTAAGCCCCTTGCGGCTCTTTTGCTCCGTTCTTGAGTGACTTTTGTGACGCAGCAGCTAAACAAAAGAGGCGCCATGGTGCGCGTATAATATTATAACAACGTGACGCATTTGGGAGATGCATCCCGTTATAAAGCCCTGCGCCATCAGGGGGCGTTCCGGCGCAAGGGAGGACATTCATGCGCTGGAACACATCCTAAAAGTGGCTGAGGATAATCTACAAAATTTCAATCAGTCACCTTTAGGACAATGATGCGTCACACAAACCCTGCACCTGCTTGAAGCAGACGTACGGCTTGACCCAGCATTGGGGAGATAGGGTACCCCAGAGCATTGCTGGAGCTGCGCCATCGTTGTGACGCAACTCCAGCAGTAAAGCTTCGGTGACGTTTTGGGCACATGGTGCGCCGCATTGCAAATACGGTGCACCATGTTTGGTGGTGGTAGCGGGCCGCACAATTACTGGCGCATCCCTGCTACTTTGCAGGGATGCGACTGTAATTGCAATTCTGCCCCTTAGTGGCATACTTACTTACGCGTTCTGGCGCATCTCCAGAGATGCGCCAGATAAAATGCGTCACGCAAAACTACCCTTGCGACACGGCAGATGCGCCTCATTTACAATGCGGCGCGCCCTGGCGCAAGGGTAGGCACTTGCGTGACACATCTCATCACGTAAGAGCGGCGCATTGCTGGAGTCACGTCGCCAACGCAATGCAACTCCAGTAATGCTCAGGGCAACCAATACTTAACATGCTGTGTCAGTCCTTACGCCTGCTTCAAGCAGGCATAAGGAATTGAATTGACGTAGCAGCGTCGCAGAAGTGCTTGCGTTAAATCTTGTAGATTTCACGCAGGCACTTTTGCGAGGCGCACAGCCGCCGGACCGCCCTTCCTGCGTACTAGGAACGCACCCATTGTGCCGCAGGCCCATGGCTTTATAACGTGACGCATCTCCCTAGATGCGTCACACTGTAAATGACTCGCAGGGATGCGCCACGTTTACGCCGCTGTTGCGTCACGCAAGGCAACGTAAACGTGGCGCAAGGGGCTTGTAAATGTAATCTGCCCCCTAGTGTCTAGCATTACGCAGTTCTGTAAAGTACACTCATACATAATGAGACCACAAAATAGAAAACAAATAAGCATAGTAGCAACGCCACTGAGAAGGAGAGCAGTGCACCTGAAACGCACAGAAGATTTTGAAATATAATTTAACTACAATGTAATCGTCAGCAGCATTATTGGCTTGCTCCATGTAAAAAACAAATATTTGCAATACAACAACACAGAGCAGGAGAAAACATAGTAGTGAGTGATGAAATAGCTACTACTACTCACCAAGCCCGGGGATCTCCAAGCCGAGCTGGTCCAACAGGTCGCGCTCCCGGTCCAGGAGGTCCGTCCAGTGGTGGGTGACCTGGCTGTAGGTGCGCTGGACCCCGGAGAGTTGGGACATGGCCCAGCACACCTTCTGAGACTGCTTCCGGCGCTCCCGGATGTTGTAGCCGTCGGCCGCGATCCTGCCGCCTCCCGCAATGGTTCTGGGCAGGCGGCGCTGGATGAAGTAGACCAGCGCGCTCACTTCCTCCGGACTGAAGATCTCCTGTCGTGTCACGTGCTCCCCCCTCAATCGCCCGCATGCTGTCCTGGCACGGGGTCCAGGACTCCTCCTCCCCACCTCCGCTGCGGCCCTCAAGTGCCTGGGCAGCTTCACGGCGCCTGGCTTCACCATGGTCTGGGCAGGTAAGGTAGGAAGTAGAACATTAAGAAAGAATAGGATAGGGAAGAAGAAAAGAAAAGAGTTTAAAAAAGTAGTTTAAAAGTAAACAAAAATAGCAGAAAAGACAAAAATATACAGCTAGGAAAAGAGAGGGATAGATAAGAAGCAAAATCGTTAGAAAAAAAACTGAAAACAAGCAAAGGATGGCAAAGATAGCATGAGGATAAACACCATGCCCAGACACAGGAAATGAATGAAAAACAAGATGGCCGCCCGTTCACGAGCGCGAAAGTAAGTTCGCACGCGATTTTCCTCGCAAACTCGTGCGAACTTGTACTCGCAATGCGCTTACTTCGCGAGATTATACATAGCGGCCGGAAACGGAAATACGTCACACAAACAAAATGGCCGCGCCCATACTCGACCTTGGGGTAAATTCGTGTGTTGCGCTGCAAGCGGCTCGCGAATACTGCAAAAAAACTCGCGAAATAACACGCCGCAAAAAAATATAAAGCTCATTCGCACGAATTGGCGGCTTCCGTGGTTGGTTTCGCACGACGCCGAGCCTCGCAAATAGCGCGAAATTACCGAAAAACAATTTATGCAAAAGCAAAACAAATGAGCAGGTACAAAAGGTCAATCTCATGATTTGTAACGATTCCCTGTTGTGCTTCCTGAGGGGGCCCTCCAGAATTCGGTTGCCTGCTTGCAACTATTGTGTGACCCTGCTCTGACCTTAACTGTATGCCACAAAGGTCCTGATTTACAGCTAAGGGAGCAGACAAGCAGGTGCCAGGCTGGAACTTCAAATTCAGTGACACATTAATTAGCCCCTAATTCATTTTTGTCAGTTGGGGCAGGGCAGGTGTTGTTAATAAACTAACCCCAAATTAATTCATGTCAGTTGAAGCAGGGCAGGTGTGCCTGCTTTTCCCCCCCATCTTCTACAGTGATGATGAACCAGAGGGTGGCATTGATGTAACAGAGGGTGGCAGGGGTCAAAGAGAGGGTGGCAGTGGTGAAACAGAGGGTGCTGGGAGGCTGTGATGATGAACCAGACGTAGAAACAACATAGTCGCGACCGTTGCGAGCCGACAAGTAAGTTCACAATTGCGAACTAGTACCAAATCCTCGCGAAATGGCAGAAACACAAAAAAAATCTGCAAATTCGCGGGAATTCGCTGATTTTGCGGATTGCGAGTTCGCAAATTCGCTAAATTCACGAACGCCAGATTCGCAAAATTCGCCCATGCTTAATTGGCACCTTTATTATTTAATCTGTTTTTAACTGATCTAACTGGTGCCTTGAACAACATAAATGCACACCTACCTAAGCTTGCAAATAAACACATATCAAATCTGCTATATGCAGACAATTTCATAATTTTAAGTAGAACAAAGGTAGGTTTGGAAAGGTTAATGACATGTAAACAGGAGTATGCAATAGAAAACAAATTGGTAATAAACTAATCAAAATCCAAAGCTATGGTTGTCTCAAAAAACTTAAGAAGGAAGTACAACACAAAATGTTCTTAGGAAAGGAAAAACTCAAGCACATTAAAACCTATAGATACCTGGGAGTGGTTTTTGATGATAATGGCAACTTTAAACCTCAGAAATTGGATATTGCAAGGAAAACGAACTCCCTAACAGGTGCATTTAGATTATAAAAAAGTCCACCAGTAATTTAACCTACCAACCTCTACTCAAAGTCATATCTGCAAAATTGTTACCTTCCCTTACCTACGGTAGTGAGGCATTAAACGGAAAAGACGCAATAACAATAAACAAAGAAATCTCAAAAACTTTCCGATCCCTTTTTTCTTTACCTAAAAATGCTTCACAATCCCAAATTAGACTGGAATTTGGCTGGAACAAACAACTATATGCTAACTTTATTAAAGTATGGAACAGAGTAAAACATGACAAGGAGAAGGAGAATTTAATCTCACAGCTTTTATGGAAAGAAATAGAGGGAAATAAAAAATCATCTTTTTGGAAATATCTTGAGAAGGCTTTGGATGAATTTGGGCTAAAGGGGATTTGGATGACTACTATTCCTCAGGAATCTTTTAAAAAAATTGGAAATAAGACAACCGATCTCCTATCGTTAGTAAGTGACAAAGAGTCCCTGGTTAAAAGGAAGCATGCTTGGTCCATAATAAATGGTTACAAAAAAAAGAGTCCTCAACAATATTTGAATACAGCTTGGACTTGGAAATATAAAAATAGATTCATGAAAGCACGATTCGAATATTACCCGGAGAATCTCATGCACTACCATAAAAAAAAGAGAAGAAAACATTATACACCTATTATGCCTAAAAATGAAAGATTAACACTGTTAAAAAGGTTATTCAATGAAAGAGCAACAAGGACGTGCAGACACGCATTGCTCCAGTGTCTTTGCCCAGACAATATACTCATTAACTCTGTCTTCTCAAAATTCTTCACATTTGCATGGAAAAAACTTGAATTTTTATAATATTAACTGTCATACTGTTCATATTTTTCTATTTTAAACTTTTAAATATATGAATCAACAAACTTAAAACAGTTTTATAATCCACATGTACTATTTTAAAAGTTTATTGTTTCTTTTTTTAAACTCATTTTCTTTTTACTGTATTACCGTAATTGAAATGTTTGTACTGTGCATTCACTCTTTGCAAAGATTTTAAATAATCAATCAATAAACATCATAACCATCTCTTTGGTTACATCGTCATTGGAATCATAGCGCACGCCCGCTTGCTATTATTGTGGACAGCAACGTCCTTTTTCTCTTGACCTCTCAAGAGTTATATGTAACTTTCTACCACATTCCAACTTGCGCATTGTATTGCACACTCCTGGGTAACTGTCATGCCAATATCGAGCAATTGATTTACCTTGGATGAATTTTCCTTCAAATTATAGTCATTGTGATGTAACAATGTTGGTAATTTATGTTTTCACTATCTAGGCCTGTATGTTTAGCCTCTACAAAATGGTCGACATATATTATGTATTTTATAAGGATCCATGTAAGAAGTTAGTTTTCTATGCTTATGTCCTGAGTCTATGTAAATGCACTGTTTTCACCTGGCTCTGTGTGTTCAAGAAAGAGAGTCTTTTGAAACGCGTTACCCTGAGTAAATAAACCTTTGTTTATGGAGAACCTGAGAGCTCGATTCATTGTAGCTATTATTGACATTCACACTGGTGTTGCTCCACCGGCCTCCTCGCGCCACTGAATATATTTGTGATTATCTCACACTGCCGGAATGCAAGAAGAGTCTTACTTAGGATTACAATTTTCTGGAGTCATATTTATTGACTTATATATTACCTACTGGCGGTTGCCAGTAGGTAGTTATGGTTAGGGACTATTATCCATAGGAAATCTGCAACATTCTATTTGGAATATCTGTGGCGCCGATTAACGAATCTGCGCAAAATTTTCCAAACTTTTGGCCAGCTCCGGTCCGCTCCTATCCTGAAAAGTTTCACAATGATTGATAGAGCGGGGGCCGAGAAAAAAGGGGGGGCCCCAAAACACGTTTTCCCCATGCAATTTCCCATAGGACCTTTAGCCGCAGCTACAGCCCGAACTGCTGAACGGAATTACACCAAATTTGGCAAAAGGGTAGTCCTTGGTTCAAACTAGTGCCTTTTGCTTATTTGGTGTAAATCCATTCAGTAGTTCCTGAGAAAATGACAGTTAAAGTCATTTATTAATCTATGGGCGCGGTGGATCTGCATACCTATCTGCGTACCCTAAGCGCAGCCTATGAGCCCCCTGCCGTGCATGAGCTGTATTTTAATTGGTTGTCAACAGTCAAGATCAGGAAGTGCCGGCAGCAATCTTGTGCCTCGGTAGAACCGAGGTACAAGAAACCCAAAACAAACATCACAAAATGCGAAAAGGGTCAGAGTAGACACACTCTGACCCCCTAGGCCAGCTCAGGGGGTCTCACAAGGACCCCCAGAGCCCAAATAATTATTAATATTTTTTTTAAATCACGGAATGCGCGTAAGATCTGCGCATCCTAGCGATATAAAAAAAAGAAACGCGGTCTCCCACTGTAAATATGGCCAAATCACGGGGCATTATGGAAAAAAAATTGTGGGGGGGTCCCAATCCCCCCACACTCCTGCCGGGGACTGCCACCCTCTGGGGTTCTTACTTAATATATGCAGGGAGCTCACGAGGCACTCAGCAGCCCCGTGGCTCACGGGGCCCCCGCAGCCCTGGGGACGCCACCACCCGGGGCTTGTTTTAATTGGGTGGGAAGACTCTCAGGCCCCCCCAGGCCCGGGACCGCCACCCCTGGGGCTTTTAAAAATTATGTAGGGGGGCTCTCAGGCCCCCCTCCCCATTAACAAAAAATAGAATATTTAAAAGGCTGACCCCGGGGGATGGGGTCCCCGATGCCTTGAGGTGGCCTGAGGATGGGGGCTATGCAGCCCCCCTCCATAAAAAAATTGGCCACGGGAGGGGGGCCCCTTTCCCGTAAAAAAGTTGAAAAAATGTATAAGTTAAGGGAAGGGGGGCCACACAGCCCCCCTTTAATTATTATTATTTTTTTAAAAAGACGCAATTGTACCTAGGCCCCGCCCCCTTAGAAACACACTCTGCAAACGCACCCTCTGGCGCATTTAAAATTGGGGAATTAATTCCCCTTCAATACTAGGTGTCCTGCGTGCCAACTAGCCCACCAGGTACTTCTAGTAAGCGCCACAGGTCTGCGTTGCAGAGAGGTGCTCCAGGCCACGCCCATTTTTACACCTCTCTACAACGCAGCCTTGTGACGCTTACTGGAGGCACCTGGTGGGCTAGTTGGACCCCAGGGACTCCCAGGCCCCCCCAGCCCCGGGGACCACCACTCCTTCAGCTAATTCAAATTAGGTGTGGTGAGCTCTGAGGCCCCTCCAGCCCCGGGGACCACCACGACCCCAGTGCTTCTTACAAATGTGGGAGGGGGCCCCTCCTGGAGCCTTGTACAGGCCCTGGGGACCGCCACCCCCTAGGGCCGGCTCCTGCAGTGTCCTCGGGTGCCCACCCCATGGACACTGCTGTTTGCAATGGCAGGGCGTGAGCCTAGCGGCTCCCACCCTGCCATTGCAAACAGCTTTGCTTCATTTAAGTGAATGCAGGTTTCCCTGCTCTAGCTTCAATGAATCAATGCAGATTGCTTTACCATATGGGGAGCAGCATGTTAGCTGCTCCCCATATGGAAAAGTAATGCCGGATCCCGCAGGAGGCGGGGAGCAGGCGGGTCCGTGGTGGGATTGGGGACCCCCCATGGTCCTCCAGGGTGAGGGCCAGTCCTGGGGGATGGGGTCCCCGGGGCTACCAGTGGCCCAGGAGGGGTGCCACACAGCCTCCCTCCCATTAACCAAAAATGTTTTTTTTAAAAAGGCTGGCTCCGGGGGATGGTGTCCCCGGGGCCTTGAAGTGGCATGAGGAGGGAGCTATGCAGCCCCCTCCATAAAAAAATTGGCGACGGGAGGGGGGCCATGCGGCCCCCTTCCCGTAAAAAAGTTGAAAAGATTTAAATTTGGGGGTCAGGCCCGGGGGGATGGGGTCCCCAGGGCCCAAAAAACAGTAAAGGGAAGGGGGGACACACAGCCTCCATTTCAATTTTCTTTTTTTTTTAAGACGCAATCGTACCTAGGCCCCGCCCCCTCAGAAACACCTCTGCAAACGCGTCCTGTGACGAGTTTTAAATTGGGGAATTAATTCACCTTCAATACTAGGGGTCCCTGGGGGCTGACTAGAGCTGCTCCAGACCACGCCCATTTTTACACCTCTCTGCAACACAGCCTTGTGGCGCTTACTGGATTGCCTGGTGGGCTAGTTGGACCCCAGGGACCTCCACGATTTAAAGAGACCTAATTTCCTAACTTAAAACGCGCAACGGGCGCTTTTGCACAGTGGTGAAGGGAGGGGGTGGGCCTGAGTTCACTTGTTTGCAAACACGCCCTGTGGCGCGGTTTAAGTTGGGGAATTAATTCCTTGTCAATACTGAGGGTCTCTGGGGGCCAACTAGCACACCAGGTACCTCTAGTAAGCGGCATGGAGCTGCATTGCAGAGTGTTGTAAAAAGGGGCATGGCCTCTGTACACCTCTCTGCAATGCAGCCTCCTGCTCATACTGGAGGGACCTGGTGGGCTAGTTGGCCCGCAGGGACCCACAGGATTGAGGACCGCAGAAACACCGGTCTAATCACACATCGTTTACGATTCCCGACCCACTCGGATGTTCGTAATTTCAACGGGGACGCTCAGAATTTCCTCACGATATTCGATACGTTGAGTGATCCTCAGTGCCGAACGCTCCCGGATCCACCTTTTGTACCATGCCGGAACGCCCGATTTAGGAGTCAAAGAAGCATCGTTATCTTTCATGTGTAAATTAAATACTACAACGCTTCATGCACAACAACAACAATACAAACACCAATCACTCAGAGTCAGCGTCAATGCATGCCATCATTACCTGTTCTGAAGCGGCAGTCCGTCTCAGCTCGGAAAGGAGGAGAGCTATAGTAATGTAACACATACAAACAAGATAAGTAAATGAGTAAAAAAAGAAAGTAACAAGTTGAAAGCCTACTTGTCAGGAAAGTAGAGATTGTCCTCAAACTCTGGTGGTTCACCCAGAAGTAGGTCATATAACACACTACTTCTATGACCTAAGTCGCTGTCATCATCTTCCTGCTGTGCTACTTCATGTATGGTGTAATCCAGTGGTATAAGGTGCTGATTCCTTTTGATCATGGTTAACCTCTCCACGTTTTAGGTCGAGAGACTGGTCCTTTCACTGTTACAATGGCACCAGCAGCACTGAAAACATGCTCAGAAGAAATACTTGCAACAGGGTAAACTAGATAGTTCATCACCAGCCTGCTAAGCACTGGCCTATGGCCCCTTTTCCAAAACCAATACATCAATGGGTTTTGATGAAGACATCTGTTGGGTCATCCAGATATGCCTGGACCATTCGCTCAATGCTCGGGTGTGCTCCTCTTTGCTCTGCCTCTTTTGCCTTTGCATCAGCACTAGACCTAACAAGCCCTTGACGTAGATACCATTCATGAGCCAATTTTATTGGGGCTGATGATCCTGTTCTTGCTGTTGTTTATGCTGTTCTTGGTGTTGTTGGTGGTTTTGACTGTTGTGTGCTAATCACACTGCCCTCAGGCTCTGAAGTTGAACTTGATGCCGGCGACGCCAGCTGACCTGCAGTACTTGTCGTGGGCTGGAGTAGCGGGCCTCTAATTCGTAGCTGTTCTTATTCTAAGCAACTGCCTTCTGCAGCTATCCAAGTTTTTTACTTGGAAACATCCACTTCTGAAAAAGTAATCAATGTGTTAGTGTTCAGTACTGGTTCATACCTTGGATCCAGAATTGTGGCAGTAATTTAATGTTTGGATGATAAAATATCTCTTTGCACTTATGTTTGTTCAGATAAGTGAAGGGTTTAGCTCCCCACCAACTCATATGCTTTTTTTCCTCCACAGCTGTGTACATTGCAGACACCACCTTCAGCTGTTCCTGTAGCATGTGCAACAATGGGATCCAGGCTTTAAAAGAGTGGCTAAAATTTGTACAGATTCTTCTACAGGTGGTCAGTAAGTTGCTGACTCTGTCTTCTTTTTTCAAAAGCCTTAAACAATAATGTTAATGCAGTGTGCCAAACACAGGACCAAGAAATAGCCCCATCGTACATGGCCCTAACAATATTACTGCCATTGTCCATGGCAACAAAACCAATGTTAAGCCCTTTTGGGTGCAGCCATTCAAAGACCGTGCTGTGAAACTCTTCCAAAATGTTTGCAGAAGTATGAGATTTCTCCATGGCGAACAGGGCTACAGTTGCATGTTTCTGGTTGGCATTACAAATGTCATCAGTGTCAACACCTGCAGATATGTTTTCTCTGACCTCGACACATGATATCCAGTGTGCAATGATGCTCATTTAATCAGTGGCTTGGCAACTGGTTCACATGTCTGTTGTCAGGTGGATAGTGTGAACAGCACTCTGCTGTAAAGCTTGTCCATGCAATTCCAGCATGTCGTGATGTGGTGCTGTAACAAAATAGGACTGGCTGGGAACCTTGCATTTTGAACAGATAGCTGTCAGAAATTCAATTAAATCCACCCCTTTCATAAAAGAAAAAGGGATAAGGTCCATCGCTAACATATTAGCCAGCTTTGCATTGTACAAACATGCCCTTGGGTGTTTGCTTTCGTATTGCCCCTTGACCTAAACATGCTGACAATGGTAGCTTGGATTTTTTTCTTTTCTGGTGCCATTGATGAGGGTGACATCTTCTTGATGCCAGACGTTGTTAGGTTCAACACACATTTTGCTGCAGTACTCTCTTGCCTGGGACCCCTTGGTGTCTCAGCCTGACTCTTACTCTTGTGCCACTGTGATGTTGCTGATGTGGATTGGGTCGGTACCACTCCACTGCTGGGGACAGGGCGGCTTTGTGTACCAGAGAAAATGTCTCCCTCTCGTTCACCTTCCACCTTGATCGAATCTTCTAGTCCTTCATCCCCGCAAAAACAATGGGTGCAGTTAATTGGCTGCTAAGGTGCGCCTCACACTGGATCAAATGGTGTCTTTTCAGATGGGTTGTTTGGCCTCTGGTACTATAGTTTGTACCAAGCTTACCCCGACTAACACCTTGTCAACAAATGGAGATTATAGCAAAATTAACCTCCTTCATGTTAACCGAAAAGAAGTCCCAAACTGGGAAACTGAACTTTCGGGATCTGCTAGTGCCACTTTCAGTGCCAGATGAACTGGTAGATGGTCATGGAATTTGACTCTCTGCAGTACCTACTTCTACTGCAGTGGTTGTGATTCTTGAAGGTCGCTGCCAGGCCTTTGCAAATGCATATATGGAAGCTGGAGGTGGTGTTGATGTTATCTGTGTTGGTGGTATCCGTTCCACATCCCTCACAGCAATTTGAGATGGGGTAATGTCGTTCTCCACTGGGGCGGGACTAATGTCCATGAGGACTGGCTCGTCATCATCATCATCCTCCTCTTTTATATCTACCTCCATAACTCTAAGGCTTTCTGCAACACTAATTTTCCCTAGCCTTGTCTCATGGTGTTTCTCACTCTGAGACTGAGAGGGAGGCTTCCAAGTGGCATCTGGATAATCAGAAGGAGGACTTGCAGAAGAACTCAATGGACTAACCCTCCTTTTCCTTGCTGGAGATCTGGAAGACAATGGATCTTCTGAAAGAGTGACTTGCTCTGCTTCTTCCTCTGCAGGAAGCTTGATTTCCTGAACTGCCCCTACTTCAGGGGCAACAACTACTATTGTGGTCGGTGGTTGTGGCTGTTATTGTCCACTTATCTGATTTTCGAGCATTGATTGGGTACTACTTTGCAATAGCAATAAGTCAATTTCAAAGTCACTGCTTGTTGGCATTGTCGTGATTAGACTGGCTGCCGCTGCAACAGATATGGGCTTGGGCCTTGGTTGGTGGGATGGGTCCACTGATGCAGGGGTGCTGCTCCCAGCATGCTCCCTAGACACCGCGGCTGCAGGTTCAACTTTTTGTTTCCCAAAAAAAGATCTTGCACACCAGTCTTGGTAAGGGGCAGTTCCTTCTTTTTACTGGCAACTTTCTTGCTACTGGTACTGGAGGACCTGGTACCTTTCTTTGGGGCCATCTTCTTATGATTTCAGCAGTATGCAGTGGCACAAGTTTAAGAGATGTCTGTGGTCACATGTCACATGATGTTGTGCGCAGCAGACTTCTGTCTGGCAGGCATGAGTAATTGCCCGTCCAGTGCTTTGACTTTATAGATCAAGGTAAGGGCTATATTGGTTATGTTTTAAAGGTTTGATTTACAATGTACTGTTACCAAAGACTGTGCAAAGCTGGTATTCTATGCTGAACTTTTAGCAAGGTATGGGTATCTTCATCTCCCCCAACAGAGGCTGGCTGGTTGCAATCAACGAGAGTTATTGCTAAGTTTGATATTTTGGATCGAATAAAAAAGAGATATGAATGTTGTACTCCTTTTCTGTCGAGGTGTGGTGAATGGTTGGGTAATCTGATTTTCTTTTTTTTAAATGGTCCGATGATCAAGCCTTCACCTGACTCAGCTGGTTATAGTCCCCTCTGTGTTGGCAGGAGGACATGGAAAAAGGTCTGTGGTTGAATGAAGGAGGCAGTCTCTCAACAGAATCTAACAGCACTTTTTTGTGGAGACTTCACCTTGTTTTCCCTTTTTCCAGGGTATGAGGTTTGAAAACCCAGGGTTGGTATCGTTAGATAAAGGGTGTAAACAAAACAAAAGAGGACAAAAAAAGAAAGTGAAGACAGACAATGAAGGCCTATGTCAAAAGCACACTGACTGCCTTCACAAAATGGTTGCCAGCCACATGGCCAGGCCTCCAAATCTACAAGAAAGTGAAGACAGACAATGCATGCCTATGGCAAAAGCAGACTGACTGCATTCACAAAGTGGCCTGCCAGCACAATGGCCAGGCCACAACAACAAGAAAGGAAAGGCAGACAATGCAGGCTTTTGGCAAAAGCACACAGGCTGCCTTCACAAAATGTCCGCCAGCCACATGGCCAGACCACCACAGCAACAAGAAAGGGAAGTCAGACAATGTATGCCTATGGGAAAAGCACACTGGCTGCCTACACAAAATGGCCGCCAGCCACATGGCCAGGCCACAACAAGAAAAAGTAAGCCAAGAGGAACAAAGGAAAGACATGCAGACCTATGCCAAAAGCAGCACACTACGTACCATCAGAAAATGGCCACCAGCCACATGGTCAGTCTCAGCAAGCAGGAGGCCTGGAAAACAATGAACTCAAGCAGGCCTATATGGCCAGACAAAGGAGGCATGCTAAACAACACAGCTTTAATGCAACAATGCAAAACAAAAATCCACAGGGCTAAAAAAGGTTTCTAAGTTACACGAAAACCACACCACACACATCCAACAAAGGCATTTATTTAACACACACAAAAAAGAGAAATACTCCTCAAATAAACATTTAGCAATTCAATCCAATGACATCCATGCCCTAAATGTTGTTTAAATTCAACAGACACCACAGAAACAGTTGTTTCATGAACCCATGAGTATCTCTGGGCCTACCGGCTGAAAGGCTTATTGCCAGACTGTTAGGCTAGTGATTTAAATAAATATTGCAAATTAATTTCAAAAGTTAGAGAAAATTCTGTGAACTGTGCAACATGTTTGCTTTATAAAAGATGAAAAATGACTAACAAAGAAACAACTAGGCTCCTACTGAAATACAGGCTACCCACCACAATACTTTTTTTAAAAAATGATGAAAAGATAAACAAAATGTGGGAACAATGCCCCAATAAAGCAAACAACACCAATTGTCCAACTTACTTGTGAAAACTCAGATTCAAAAGTCCTCAAATCCAATGATATATGATGCAGCAGCCACAAAGTGTGATCCTTTCAGCTCCAAATCCAAATGAAAAGCGCACAGGAGATGGACAAAGCACTGGGAGGAGCCAGCTGAACAGGAACAAGAAGTTGGAGACTCCTCATACAAAAAAGTAAAAAAAGAAAAAGGACTCCTTCCACAAAAAAAAGTACAGCCAAATGTCAATCTAAGGAGTTTTTTAAATCCGAATCACCATTTCGAGAA
Organism: Lissotriton vulgaris; assembly: GCF_964263255.1. Taxonomy (NCBI): domain Eukaryota; kingdom Metazoa; phylum Chordata; class Amphibia; order Caudata; family Salamandridae; genus Lissotriton; species Lissotriton vulgaris. The sequence goes on from NC_141685.1 coordinate 1,453,105,031, forward strand.
GGTTTTGATGCCACTCGAGAGAGATTCTTCTCCAGATTGCACATTCTGCATGTTCGGGATCGCAATCTTCGTAACTTCCGCTGGCGAGCCCGAATGACGTGATCGCGATCATACATTTTCACTTGAATGTGCAGCCACATACTAAATCTTGTGGCGCTCGCGAATAGATGGGAAAACTCGCCGGCAAACGCAGGCATCCCGGTAAGTTACTTCCCAGCACAGTAAAACACATTTTGAGAGTGGAAACACACACAAATCTCTGCTCCGCTGCAGAGCGCAGAGTCTCTGGGTTCTATGCGGAATGCAGAACTACCAAAAATCTGCAAACTCATCAAGCAGAGCGGATCTTATGCCAAGGGTTACTAACACCAAGAGTGAAGTATTCAGGGGTAGGATCTATTCTGCTCTCAGTTAATTTTAAGAGGAACTATCAAACAGTATCATTATCCGATGTTCAGATGCAGGGAATACAATTCCTGGTCATACATTGAGTAACTCTGATACCTATATTTAGGAGCAGCACATGTACCTATCTTGACACGATACTGTGACCAATTTACAACCACCCTAGACCGGCAGCATTGGGAATTGAGGTAAACTTAATTGATACTAATGATGCACTTGACTGGTTTAGTTTCATATAGCATCCACATGAAGCCCTGAATGTCCTCTTTTATATTGTAATGTTTGGTTAAGATGGAATGTAAATGATCATTGCTTTCCACCTACTGTGCTAAAACCCATATACGTATGTATGTATTCGACTATGGAATCTTTGTAATATAGGGTTATGAAATGTATCTCTCTAATCAAATTGACGATGTACCAGCAAAATGTCCTTAAACAAAAGTGTCATTACATCTGATTATACTCCCTTAATTGAAATGCTTTTTTTATGTAACAAATCAGTTTTGATGTTGCCCTCGTTTAAAATATATTTACACATGTTGGGTCGACGCAATGCTTATATATGCTTATATCAAAAGAATCGCCTAAATAACTCTAAGGTTTGAAGTATGATAACATCATTAGAGCTATCTTTATAGGTATTACCATGTTATTGTCTGTTTTTATAAGTGTTTTTGTTGTGTCACAAAGGTGTAATGAACGTTTGTATATAGTATAGATTTGTAACTGTAAATATTTTTATTTCAGATTACAACCTTTTCTATACAGATCCCAATTGACATCAGTCCTGAAGATGGTTTCTGCCATTGTTTTTTAGGAAACCGAAACGTCGACCTTTCATCGTATCCCTGTCTTGTTTTATTCAGTTTGATTTGGGATAGGTGTCCTTAGGTTCTGTTGAGTCACTTATTAATTTACTTGTGTGTGTACCCACAAGCCTAAGTATTTTTGTTTTTTCACTTATCTGTATATGAAACGACTTATTCAAACGACTCTTTGATAAAAACGCAGGGGCATATTATCAAGGGGGTTTATCTCCGCTTTTTTGGCTTTAAAAGCCAAGAAAACGGAGATAAAATTATCTCCCTATTACCTAACTGTCTCTAACACCAGTTAGCGACAGCTAGTAGGAGATAGCAACCATCTTGGGCCCCACTTCGCATGTCAGTGATATTTATCACTAATGACATGCAAAGTGGGTGTGCCAAGATGTTAGCGACTGAAAACAGCCGCTAACATCGCTATCTCCTATTACCAACTTTTGGAGATATTTGCGCTAAGCGCGAATATCTCCAAAAGCTAACACCTGCCCTGAGCAGTTCTTAGCCTTGTTATCCAATGGGAGGTGGATAACATGGCTAAGAGCATTAGCTAGGTAATGCATGAATATCGCTGACTTTTCAGCGATATTCATGCATTTGCGGCGATTTTTATCGCAGTTGCGATAAACCTTGGTAATACCAAGGTTTATTTGCGGTAAAAATCGCCGCAGCTCAGCGGTAAATTTTTGCCTCTAACCAAGCAATAGCGATAGTTATCGCTATTGCTTGGTAATATGCCCCGCAATTTTTCTAATACACATTTGTGTCTATTGTTCATATGTTGTCTATATGTATTGACCTAATAGAGGCCCTATATCCAACCAAAAATCACTGTGCTTAATCGATTGTTGATAAGTAATATTGATTTATCCTTTACTTTGAATTATCAAATATTTTCAAAACAAATTCCCTTGAAGGCATCTTTACCTTTCTACTTAATTACCCAACCCCTCAAGGGTATTCTGGGTCGCTCAATTTTTGTTGATCAGGGTGTCACTTTGACACCCTGTTGCACCCCTCAATTGTGTATGGGTCCACATGTATGTCTGCAACATGGCACTGATGGAAAAGCAAAATAAAATGCTTTTTCAAGGGTTTTCATTATTTACCTCCAACTTCTAGTTGGTGGTAAATAACAAATCCTTAACTGAGGAATGCACTAACTTGAATGCTTCCTACATCCTGGATTTCGTATTTTACCGAATCAGTATGTTAAGAATTCGGTATTTTACCAAATCCTTAAATTACCGATTCGGTAAAATACTGAATCCTTAAAAAATGACACCTACATCTGGAAAGCCCAATACCGGTTGGTAACGGCCGTTACTGACCGGTATTGGGCGACCTACATCTGGCCCTCAGTCTCCAATTGCTCTTCCCACTGCAGCAGGCCGGGCAGGTTGAAAGAAAGACCTAAACCCATCAACTTTAAAGTTTGCCCCAGTATCTTACGTTTTCTGTAGCGTTATTATATCGTGAGATTTAATAAGATCATGCCATAAGGGGTCATCTCTGTCTGATCTAAGTCCTGCAATATTCCAACTAATAATACTACAGGTTCCTCAAGTTTCACCTCCAGTATCGATATTGACAGGACCCTTTGTGCATGGGGCAGCATTACCACCCACCTTTTTGATCAGTCAATCATTCTCATCAAGTTGTGCTAGAGGAAGGAATCTTTTTGTCCGTCCCATCAGCCGTCTGCGACAGACAATGGGCCAGATGTGAAGGTAGGCTTGACTCCCTAATTCTGTTCTTTAGACCAGGCACGGCACTTCTTCTAATGAAGTAGCATGTTAAGGGATGAGGACATCCCCAAATATCCCCCCCTTGCTTAATCCTCTCCTCTTATAGGGTTTTTTACAGGGGGGTAGAAGAAAGCCAATGGAAGTGCTCTAATTTCCCCTCATGCACGGTGGAGGAATCCCAAAACAACCTGTCTGCGACACCCTGTTTATTAAAATTGACTATGATACAATAACAAGGGACCTGTGTTGGCCTGCTTCCAACCCAAGACACCCTCCTTGCCATTTTAATATGTGCCGAGATCTCAGATTGGCCTGTACAATATTGATCACACCAGTGTTTTGATTTTCAAATAAGGGCCATCATTGATTCACTGTTGGGGTCCCTAACAGGAGGTACCCCAACAAGAACCGCAACCAAGGGGGTGGCTTCAGGTGGAAGATTAATTCTACTGCCTTTATGGCTTACATTCTTACTTTGGGGTGTACACTTCTCAGTACCTATCACCATCATGTCAGTAGGTAATAAATTATCTGCACCACAAATATTTATACAAGACTTCGCTGAGTTTAGGTTTCCCCCACTTCAACATCAAAAACAGATTTTAACCCTCTTTCTACAGGTAAATGTAGTTGGTTACCTAGGTCTCTCTCTTGGGGGTTAATACTTCTACAGGGGATTAGGTAACAAACCTACTTTAGGAATAACTGCAGTACGGTGCTTTATGTCCATTAAAAAGGAGGCCAACCTCTCACATTTCTTCTTGAGGTCCCCAACACATGTATTAAGAGTGTCAATAATATATTTGGTGATAACCATTAATATGGACTCAAACCTCTCACTAGAAATCTCCTCTATCTGCGTCCAAAGAGTCAGTTCAAAGTTTCCATCCAGCTCAAACAGCGGTTTAGAGAAACCTTTTTTACATGCTTTTGCAATTTACCAGTTTTCCTGTTAAAGCCCTTTTTCTCCTCAGGAGCCCCTTTTAAACCTGCTACAGGTCTGGCAGTAACACAAGAGGGAGAATCCACAACAGCAATGTCTGGCAAAACAGTCTCAGGGATTTAAGCTTGACTCTGTGTGCTTGAGGCATTAATCAGAAACAGGTTTGACTTGTGCCCAGCCCCAGCTCTTTTGCAGCATTAGCAATCCCTTTTTTCAGGACTCCCACAGCTGAAGTCAAATATAAAATTATTGAGGGAGTCTTTCTAGGTACTTTGACCTTTAGACCCTCCATTTCCACATTACCCACATGTTTGCGCTTACCCATTTGGCAGATGTTAGGGGGGGGCAGCCCAGCCTCTGTCAGGCGGCTGACGGGCGCTGACAGGCCCACCCTTGGCCTGGTCTTCGGCTGCGCGTGGGCCACACTTCGGGAGGGCCGTGCCGGTTAAGAGGGCCTTGGGCGCCCTCTGGTGATGTCACAGGCATGCGGCACAAAGGGTCTCCTGGGTAGTGTAGGCAACAGCCCAGCCATTCTACCCACGGCTGTTTTCAGCGGTGCAGTGGCACAGCGAAACTTCCTGCTGGCCCCAGAGAGATGCAGCAGATGCAGGCTGGGGGGTAAGTGATGGCCGTCCCCTCACAACAGGCTCTGACTGTGTGTGAGCATGTCCCGCGCTGTGGAAGGTCCGCACTGGTTAAGAGGGCCTCTGGCGCCCTCCGGTGATGTCACAGGCCTGCGCCACACAGGGCCTCCTGGGTAGTGTAGGCAACAGCCCAGTCATTCTCCCCACGGCTGTTTTCGGTGGCGCGGCGGCACAGCAAAAGTTCCTGTTGGCCCCAGAGAGATGCAGCAGATGCAGGCTAGAGGGTAAGTGATGGCCATCCCCTCACGGCAGGCTCTGACTGTGTATGAGCACGTCCCACGCTGTGGGAGTGCCGCTCCAGTTAAGAGGGCCTCTGGAGCTCCCGGTGATGTCACAGGCCTGCGCCACGCAAAGGCTCCTGGGTAGTGTAGGCAACAGCCCCGCCATTCTCACCTCGGCTGTTTTCGGTGGCGCAGCAGCGCGGCGGTGTGGCGAAAGTCCCTGCTGGCCCCAGAGAGATGCAGCAGATGCGGCTAGAGGGAAAGTGATGGACGTTCCCCTCACGGCAGGCTCTGACTGTGTGTGAGCATGCCTTATCGATCAGCAATGCCATGGTCATGATGTTTGTTATTGTTCCAACAGATTTTGAAAGGCCAGTCTGATTTAGGGGAATAAGTGATCTTTCTTCGGCCCAGAGTTGGAGCTCTTCTAGGAATATTCCTGCAAAAAATATTGCATCGTCGTCCAAGAGAACTACTAAGCAGCAATTTTTGGGTCGGGATTTCTCTCCTGATTTAACAATTTGGGAAATTATTGAGGCCCTCCAGGAAGGTAGTAGTAAGCTAGAATACCTTATTTCAGTGAACAGAGGGCTGAGTGCTGTGGCCCAGTGATCTGTATTATGCTTGTATAGGACCGGAGTAATTTTGCTGGGTCCTGGGGCCCCTTCTCGCCTGCGCTCTCCTATTTGGTGTTTAGTTTCTTCAATATAGTCGCTAGAGTGTGGGGCTCCAGGTGTATTGTCCTCTGCTTCTTGGAGAGCTATGGTACTCTCTCCTTCCTGTCGGGTTTCAGGGATTTTTAGACTCTGCCCCTTGGAGCACTTATGTACTACGGCGAGTCTATATGTTCTGACCTCTAAAACATGTAAAAATTGGATAATCCCTTATTGACGTATTAAACTTTACTGAAAGCCATAGCATATGGTGTAGAAACTACACTCATGACATGGAAAGTAAAATGTCACCAGTGGACTGCAGCAATTCATTAGTGTGATAAAGAAAACATGGCTTCATGTCTACCAATATAGCCTGACTGCTGTAGTTTAAACCTCCAGTGGGACCTGTCCAAATAACCCTTTTTGCCTGGGAACAAAGCTCAAATTTAAACATATATGTAACTCCAGGTAGTCCTTGGAGTGCAAAAAATAGTGTGTATGATATTTAAAATTTGGACATAGAAATGTATTGTTACAATGTCCCTGCAGTAACAAGTCCCCAAATGCTATGTCCAGTAGGGAAGCTCTGGCTGTCCTCTGTATTTGTGACTGAATAGAACTCCAGACAACCCTGCCTGCACTAGGCAGAGTCGAATTTGTACATCACAAGTGTGGACCACACATAAGTGCTCCCCCCCAAAGAAAAATATGCCTGTTTCATGCTCGGTGTCCTAAATTATGTTTTTTTCCAAAGTCAATTTTCAACTAGCTTCATGCTACAAAGAAGCCTTTCAATTTATTTGTTTTGATTTATTGAAAACAGCTTAATATGTGACCGGTAATCTTAACCAAAAGGCTGGTGCTCTACTGCTAAATTTGCATTTCAATTTCTTACTGTAAATGTCTTTGGACAAAATGTGGTGTCAATCTTTGATATATTTGGCATGTTCTTGTGATGGATAATCAAGAAAAACATCAGAACATATTTTGGTGATCTGTGCATCATACTAACTCCAGGTGGCATTAATAAAAACACTTGTTAATGTAGTAATGTTTTATCAATGTTCAATGTTACCATTTAAAGGGCAAGTGGGGGGGCAAGCCTAGTGTGTTTTTAAATGATGTGTTGGTCTTCTACTGCCCATTACAAAGGAGCATAACCCATGTTAGACCTGTCAGGCTTAGAGTGATCTTCCCCACAATTTTCTGCCTTCACCCGGTGATTTTGCTGAATTAGTTTTCCTTGACTTACACCTGAGTGGCATATTTAATTTACTTATTAGTCCCTAGTACACTGCTATACTTTATACCCAGGGCCTCCAACTTATATGCTATTATTAGGCATGCAGCACTTATTGTGCCCCTGACTAAAGTAACCCCTTGAAACATGTCCCATAACTTCTTCCTGTTGCAATACTTTCTCTTCTATCTTTACTCTAAATTTTGATTGCTACTCCTCAAGTGCTGCTACTTTCTCATACTTTTCCCCCAAATTCAGTAGGTCTATTTTTAGCATCTCATCCTATTTTCACCATCACTTCCTCCAGTTGGGAGAATTCCGCTTTCACTTCTCTCACCAAATTTACTGATAGACTTTTAAGCATCCCCTTTGACCAGGATTTATACACATTCCATACTATGTTCAAGGGGACAGATGTCATATTCCAAGCGAAAAACCACTCCGTACCACACAACAACTTTGCTACTATGCCCTATTGGAACAAAATCCTTCTATTAATTGTCCACCTCCTTGCCCCATATATGTCCTTCAATTCAACAATTAAAATCACTGCTGCTTGGTCTGCAGGATGAATGGAGAGATGTTTTATCCCTACCACTTTTTTTCACTTCTTTCCTATCCATGAACAAATAGTTTAATCTGAAATATTGACCATTCTTTTTGCTGTGAAAAGTGTAGTCCCTATAATCCCCTTTTAATCTGGTTAAAACGTTGCAAAAATTATACATTTCCAGCACATCCAGCAAATATGCCCTCATCTTTGGGGAATTATTCTGGTTCCATGCCGAATATCTGTCAAGATTATTATCTAATAAGACCGTAAAATCCTAAAATAATGGGGGCGTTATAGTCAACCAAACTAGAGAAAAATTGTGCCAAATGGGAGACATCATCGATTTTCGGACCATGGTAACTCACTAACGTATAGAGACTTTTATGTACTCTGATTTCAGCAATGAGCCAGCACCCTCCCTTATCCGCGTTATACCAAACCAGCTCCACTTCGGATTTTGCTTTAAAGCTAGAGCTATACCAATTCGTCAGTAACTACTCCATTCTCCACCCATTTTTGTTTTAAAAAAAGTCCATACATTTCTGTTTCCTAAAGTGAATTTCCTGTAATTTAATTATTTTTGATTTCTGCTCTTTTAAGTACTTCAATATAGTTTGCTGCCTTTTTAACCCTCAGCGCATTTTTTTTAACCCTCAGGCCATCCACGTTCCAACATAGTTTTGCAAGAACCTGTGTCTCACTTAAGTTTCCTTGCCCCTCTGCACTCATCTTTTGCCATAAGATTGCTGCTCCCACTTGATGCTTACCTTTTGTGTTTATTTGACTTGAGGACTCAAAACATGTTATAATTTTTCCCCATGCTCCCCGCTACCTTGGCTTCCTCTCGGTATCCCTCCCAACTCTGAAATAAGCTTATCCATTGCCTATTGAGCTCATACCCGAGGGAGAGTTGATAATCTCCTCCGCCTCACCCATTTATTTTACCAAAATCCCCCCCTTGCTTGTACTATGAAATTATCCACATCTTCATGGTCGAAAAAAGTATGCATTTTATTTTGCCATATAACTTTCAGGATGGTGTGGGACCTAGGATGTAAACTAGCCTCTAGCCCGCTCAACTCTTCCATTCTGTTTCCCAACTCCACTGTCTAGAACCAGTCTCTTTGGAGATATCTGACTTTATCTTAAAAGTGGACCCCAATGCTTGCAATGATTTTTCATTCAAAGCTAAACTTAACAGTTTCTCCTTCACAGTGTAGGAGAGAAAGTTTACCAGAATCTTTCAATGTGTTTTCCACCACGGTTGTCACTCTTGGTTTCTCCCTCAAGATTTGTCAAGCTGTTGTCCTGTGGAAAAGTACTTTTCACTAACTTTGTCACAAAGGATTTAATATATGCCCCTCGATTCCTTCAGCAACCCCCAGGATTCTGACATTGTTCCTCCGTCCATTGTTCTCCAAATTTTCTAGTTTTCCAGATAGAAACTTCTTTCTTTGTTGTAAATGTACTACCTCTTGCATGTTTTCTTGGAACGCTATCTGGAGGCCTTGCATCCCACTTTCCAAATCTCAGATGCATTGTGGTTAGCTCCGAATTTTCACATCTAGGCAGGAGCAGGTCACCTGTGTCTCTTTTTGATTTGCCTCGGAAATCGAAAAACAGAGTGCATGATTGACATTCTTACAGATCCTTCGAAGCAGAGCGGGATATCCAGATGGGGGCAGCTATTAGATGATGGGCAGAAACTAACTTGGGACTATTGGAGTAACAAGATTGAAGGGAGGATCTCCAGGTTTAAAATCTACCAAGTGAATGTGTGGCATAGGAGTCAGAGTTGGACAAGAGCTGAACCTAGCCAAATGGTAATTGACCTTCAAGACCATTCGGATATGAAGGAGGAAGTGGCACAGTGGTACCAGTATCTAATTACAAAAGCGGGTGACAATTTTATTTGCTTGGGATGGATACTTACCGTACGCAGAGTTGGAAGAGTTATGACAAGTATCTTTACCTGCACTTTACTCAGTAGTTAAATCTGCTAAAATAAGGAAAAAAAATGTTTTACCCTCGATAGAGTTTATTGCACATCGAAACATTAGGCGAAAATAAGGGGAAGTGGCAATTCCAAATGTAAGGAGTGTAGTAGGAATGAGACCGAGGATATGCAAATGTTCACAACCTGCTCAAATTTAAGAGAGTTCTAGATTGCCGTAGATGAGACCATTTCTCACTCACTGGTTACCACCATGAAGGAAAGCACTGCTGTAATCATGCTTGGGATAAGGAAGCCAAATTTGAGGGGTTCTTGTCTACATGTAAAGCAAAGAAGTGTTTCACTTAATTTTGATTGCGAAAATGAAAATATGAAATCCATGGACTCAAGCCTCCCCACCTTCTTAGCATGCCTGAAAGTGATTTGCGGTCTTCTTCAAGGAGATTGATAGATGGAGGAATAAAAGGAATAATGTTGGTGACTTTTGGGACTTATTGAAGATCTAATAAACAAAAAGAAAAAAAAATCCATGTCCCATGCTCGCGATTGCAGCCTAAGTGCAGTTTCAAACTGCCAATTAGATTTGAAAATATAACTCCCATGCCAGGCTTTAAACTCACCTTTTATTGCATGTCCCCTTAAGGTAGCCCCTAGTTAGCCCATGAGCAAGAGTGCATTGTAAGTAGCTCCATTTGCAATTAAATAGGCTTTTCTCTGCCTTCACACAAAGGACTTGTTACCCCTGCATTGTTTATGCAGGCAGCTTGGAGCCAAGGCAAGGGACGCAGGAACCTTCCAACATTTCAAATGGAACTTCTCCTACCTTAAAGGTAGGACCAGAAATAAAAACAGGGTCCTTAGTTAATTTCAATTCAATAAATCTTTATTCGATCTTAAAATGATCATAGAAGCACAGGTTAAATTATTAGACATTTTTGTCCTAAAATACCAATGTATGTGCATTGCAATAAATATAACCAGTAACAACCCAGCAAATCATCAAACACAGTAATTAATTTTAAAATGTAATACAGGGCCATCAGCATAAAAAGGAGCACTGATTGACTTAGGGGAGGTAGCCTGTGTGCTTCCTGGTTCCGGCGGAGAGAGGACGAGGGACAACTTAGGTGAGACGGCTGAGTTGAGATGTCACAAGGAGGAAAGTGTTTTTTTGTTGTTGTAATTCCAGCCCCGCAGTCCCCACTGACCCCTTTGATCCCGTTCCCTTCCAGCCACTACTGATCATGTACCTCCCAGATAATGGAAACCAGCTGATTACAGGAGATTGCCTTGTTATTCCACACAAATGTGCTATTTGTGACCATATTTTATATTGAAAGGGCGGTCTATTTTGTTTTATTTTGATCTATTACTTCATAATACTATCAGTGTTTTTCTCTTTGCAGCAAAAAGCATTGTGACATACAATGTTTTTTTTCTGCTGCTAAAGGGAACTAGTATATTGAAAAGTAAATTAAGCAGAATATCACCGAGGTGCCCTGTTAAATATTGTATGGATGTGCTACTTTGCTTCTTTTTTCTTTTACACTAGTTGGTAACACGTCGTGTACATTTCTACTGAAAGAAATACTATGTATTTCATTTTGCTGCTGCAAATCAGACCTGATGAAAAGTGGCATGCACTTGAGATATTCCATGACTTCATTTTCACAGGAATGCTTGCTAAGTTATCTTTTATCACATGATATAGATGGCATTGCCAGTTTATAAGTTTAAAATAAAATAGTATTTGTACCTATTTCCGTCAATTGACGATCTCCATAGACTGAATGTATCTTCTTTCATCTTGGACTAACCGTAATAATCAGCTTTAAGAACGTTGTTCATTCCATTAGTAGAGTGTTTCCTGCTTTTCGGATTTGAAAACAATTGCCCATCCATACATTTGTGGGATGTGTCTTCCTTCATAAAACTCGATGCTGGTAAGTGTGAAGTCATCTGTATGTCAGTCATAATTTCCTTTGCTTTGCCCCTACTGTGTCAATCTCCCTTAAATGTCCTTAAAATGAGCAAAATATAAAGACTCCTTCGACTTTCATATCTCTTCAGCTTTACTTTACCTACCGTCGTTTGCACTTTACAACCATTTCTGTTGATGCACATGCAAATTCACACATGGATATGGTGACCAGCGGCCTTAGCTTGTGAAGCACCAACTATCAGTTCCAGCACTTTGCCTGATTTAAGACTTTAGGGCTAAATGGTGTTGTGGAAATAGATCAGGATTTATGCTACCTATTGACTACCTGCTTAGACATATCTCTCTTTACCATTGTCCATATTTTTGCACACATTCTCTCAAAAAATATGACATGCTAATTATGCAAAGCTGTGATTTCCTGCTAACATGCATGCATGCGAACACCTGGATGGGTAAAAAGTTCTTTACTCCAGTCTGGCGAACCACTTCTGGTACAACTTTGGTTTGTACAAAGTCGGTTGTACAAACCGACTTTTGAACTGGGTACCAGGGTTGAGTATGAGCTCAACATCCGTAATTCAGCGTAGTGCTGCATTGCATTACTTTGCGTCGAGAGGCGTTCCATGGCGGGAGTTTGGGTGTTCCTATGCATCCACCCATGGATTTTGATGCAGTCCCTGATTTACTAACATGAGTAAACCTGGCATTGTGAAAAAATGCTATGTCTCCCTGAACCAGGACCAATGAGGAGAAATAGCTTCAACTTTCTATGCGTGCTGAATTCCAAGGCACTCAGAGAAAGAGAAAGAAATACTCTAAGGATTGTTTTTGTGCAGGAAGGTATACAATTCTGCCTGTAAAGCAGGCCAGGATTCCTGTGTTAGCACTAAGCAGCACACAGTGTCCCCGCGCTAGTAAACAGCAGAAATGCAACATATCTTTGTAAATATGGCACATTTCTGCTGTCTCCCTTTCTGGCAAAGCAGCACAACAACTTTGTTTGCTGCTCTCTGTTGTGTGAAATGTTAGTAAATCAGGCCCTTAATCTAAAGAAAAACAAAATTAAAGTGACCTTATGTAGTGTAATTGGTGCTAATGGAAAACATTCCATTACCTTCGGTTGGAGTTTCCGCTATATAAATCTGCAAAAAAAAGAGTCACCGCTTAACGCAATTAGCATGCTGCTGGTGGGTTGTCATTTAGATTCTTCGTGGGCGCTGCAGTATATGGGTCAGAAGGTCCTGGTGCTCTGTGAAGAACGCTGGTTGATTCAAGAGTTCTTGATTAGTCATCTTGGAGTCCTTAGTCCTGACATATTTCTCTAATCTCAATTTCTTACTCTTCATCTCAGACCCTGAAAAGCTCCAATGGGGTCCTTTTTGCAGTATCTAATGAGAGACAGGCACTGCTATCCACTCCTCACTCGCATCTTTCACATGAGAAAGGGAAAATTGCAATTCTTCCTGCCTTTAAACTGAACTGTGGTCTTCTGCTATTGGCTCCAGGGGGCCAACAACTTGAGAGCATCTCTTGGTATAAGTGTTCTACTTTATTGTGGCTCGTAGTAGCAGATGTTATGGTCTGTAGGCACAATTTATAGAAATATGAACAATTAGTTCCAAAAGTGTTAATGCTGTTCCATAGTGGGTTTTTGGGGCTCAGATATGTTCAATGTTCACCAACTTGTCGGTGTTCATTTTAGCATCCTCAACGAATGAAAGATATGTGCTCCCAAGTATGTGATCTGGCTCATGCCTGTATGAGCATGTTTCTTTCTTTGTTGTGTATTGTATACCATTCAGGTATTTATGGATTTATTATTTAATTGTACTGAGAAACATGTGCCGCCAGGGACGTTCTGCAGTGGAAGGCTAGCAGGTGAAATATCAGTAATAATTCAGTGAAAGGAAGAAAAGGTTTGCATGCTAACCAACTGATGAGAAAGAAAAAAAAACGCCTAAATTGTATAAACTGTCCCATACCGGTCCAAAAATGTGGGAGGATTGGAATCTTCCTAAAGTAAGAACATGGTTTAAATTCTCTCTGGGGAAGTTGTTTCTCAAAGCCTTTCGGAAAGGTTTTACGGTGGCTATCGATGAGGACCCAGACAAGTTAAGAGTGGGGGGGGGGGGGTTCTTAGTTCAAATTACGTTTCTGCTAAGTTTTGAGTTCTCGCCTACGCAGCGTGCATGCGCTGTATAGGAATAAGACCTTTAGTAATCGCTTCAGCTTTGTAGGCAAAAACATGCACGCGTTGGATTGCTTTAAATGGTGACGCGTGCACGTTTGTCAGTTTCCTTGTGGGAGCGAGCAGCCCCATGTGTTAGCAATTATCGCGCTCGCTCCGGCAAGGTAAAGGCTGCGTGTCACTGCCGCACTCTCCCTACCCTCCCACTTGTTGACTTTTGTGCCAGGACTCAGCGCAGTGATTGCCTCTAATTGAAAGAGTGCTCCCTGTCCTGGAAGTGAACACAACCACGAAGAGTAATCATTGCCCTCGCACGTGCTCATGCCGAGTTATAAACCGGGGACCTTCCATGATGAAATCACTCAGGAATCTGACATACGGTTGACATTTTAGGGCCTTAGATTTGGGCCGAAAGGTTGCGCTCGTGCCGCGGCATTCCGTTCCACGCGCTCCATTAACGATTATCCTTTAATGTCGCCGACATCGTCGTCTCATTACGGTACCTGGGCAGCTCTCCCACACACATGGCTCCTGTTAGCTGTAACGCTTCATTAACCCACTGCTTATCTTCAACTGCTCTGCCCTGAGTGAGAGGCATTCTCCAGCTAATTGGATCTGTGTGTATTTGAAGCAATTCCTTATTATATTTTGAAAGACAAAGAAAATGGCCACTGAAAGCAGCAGCACAGCCATGTGTATCCAACCCTCAAACAAGCAAGGGCACATCCAAGGTGGCAACAGTATGGAAAACAATCCTAATAAACAATGTAGAAAATAAAACAATGAAAGCTCCATTACCTGGGCTGCAGAACACAGGCCCCAACCTGCATCCCAACAACCCCAAGGCCACCACAGACACCGCTCCCTGGTGAGGAGAGTGTCTCCAAATATATTCTCATAAAGTAAAGAGTCTGCTCCATACTCCCTCAGATACCGAAACATGGTCATTCCACAGATGCTTTGCTCGTATGAAGCCATTCTGAACATATTCTGTAATCAGGGACTCTGTTTGTCTTCCAGAGTCTTAGAATTCCCATATTTACCATAGCCATCGAGACTCATTTCCTTCATTGGTGTGTGATTTCAGGGATGTGTCTTCTGTCAAGAAGTAGTGCTGCTCGAGCCTATAGTAATTCCCAGTACCGCCAAATCTACTCTCACCTCATCCCAAAAACATTCACAGTAATTTGCAAGCCTATTGAGTTCCCACAGTTTGTGGATGACTTAACAGTCCAGCTGTTTACATCTCCAGCATAGCGAGATGGGGCACAGTTTTGCTGTCTGCACCCGTGCTATTGATGTAGGATTCTGAGGTTTAACCCTTCAGTTGAGTATGCTCTGATTTATAGTCTTAGGTAGAGGGTGGAGGTTTGTACCGCTTAGTTCTGAAGTAATTGAAAAAGGTAAGATCCTTATTGTTTCATTTCCTGGTTTTACTTTCTTTGTTACACCTTGCAACATTGAGATAAGGAAACAAGGGACAGTAAAAAAGAGCCGACACGTGTTTCGCCCAGTGGCAAATAGGCTGAGGGCTTTTTCAAGGCAAGAATGGTTGAAAATGTCCATGAAAGCTGCAAAAAGCGATCTGTCTCTGTGGTCCCAGTAGAAGTGCTGCCTGCAATGCATTCCTCCTTGCCCAGGAGAGGCGCTGCCTGCAATGCATGCCTCCTTCCCCAGGAGAGGCGCGGCCTGCAATGCATGCCTCGTTCCACAGGAGAGGCGCTGCCTGCGATGCATGCCTCCTTACCCCAGATAGGTGCTGCCTGCAATGCATGCTTCCTTACCCAGGTGAGGTGCTGCCTGCAATGCATGTTTCCTTACTGAGGAGAGATGCTGACTGCAATGCATGCTTTCTTACCCAGGAGAGGTGCTGCCTGCAATGCATGCTTTCTTACCCAGGAGAGGTGCTGTCTGCAATGCAAGCCTCCTTACCCAGGAGAGGTGCTGACTGCAGTGCATGCCTCCTTACCCTTACTTTATGGTACACCGGGGTTCACTGGATAATATGCTGCATAGCTAAATACTTATAAGGTCCCACAGCGAGACATATTGGCAATGCCATTGCTTGTTTCTCTTGCCTTGGGTTGGACCGAAACACATTTTCATTGTGAGATCTTAGCTGGTTGCCAGTACTGATTAGGGACCTTCTCGCTGGAAGGATTTAAAACTATACTCAGAGATTTTAATGTTATCCTTTGTTCCACCGAGAACCAATTATGCAGGAATGCATTTTCATGTTTTCCTCAAATTAAGGCAGTTTTGCAGCTTGGTTACGTGTACTTTGACGTTTTTGTAAGTCCTTTTTGATGAGCCAATTTACACTGCATTTACAAAAGTCCAGCCAAGACAAGATGTGTTCCTTTGGGAGATCAATTCTGTGAGTTGCACATAATATAGGACTCTTCTCAGTATCATTGTGGTCTTTGTCACTTCAGAGACTGACAAGGACACAGAATCAATCAATCAATCAATCAACTAATCAATCACACAGTCTAATCATCATCATCAACATCAAAATACTTTATTTGGTCTTTCCAACCATAAAAGAACATTGTCAAACACAATACTCATAAGTCACATAAAGACGGCAAACCAAACTATTAGAATATACTTTTAGACATGTGAAACATAGGCTACTACAGTGGGTCCATCTGCAGATAACCGTCTGCAAAACCTCTGTGCGAAGCAGCCATGTAGCAACCTGAAGCTGCCTGTAGCCAAGCTGCTTACACAGAGATATAATTCACATTTTTCGGGGTCGGGCATAGGCAGGGCAAAAGAAAGTAAAATAACCCAATGATTCCTCTGCCTGCTGGCAAGCCAGACAAATGGAACCTGTTCAAGGATGTGGGAGATGACCAGAAGTGTCCAAGACCAAGATGGAATAGAATTGTTTATCATAGGCTAGCCACAAAACTTTACCAAATGTATCCAAGGAGACTATGTCCTCCAGAGCTCCATGATAGTCATCCAAATAAAGGGAATATTTCAGCCAGTGTAGTAGCTGTCTTAGTTGGGCCTTATGCATCATTGACTCAATGCCCATATCCCATCTTTAAGGCATTAGCCGGGTATTTTAGGGTTTTTGGGAGATTGTTCAGGGCTCTAAGGAATGTGTTCTCAGTCTCCCCAAGAATGGCCATGTTTGAGTTATCTCATATTTCGGCCCCTTGCAGGTCACTGCTCTCAGCCTTGGCCCCTATAGACCTTAAGTGTAGGTGAAATACACATGTTGCAGGAAGCCTTAAAGCATTTTAGGATAGTAGCAGAGTGGTTAGTTAGGTTCAAGATGCTTTTCTGAACCTGGGGCAGCCATGACATAGATTTACTTTATCGTGATGCCTAGATAAACAAACTCACTGACCCTATCCAATGGACTACCCTCAGCATTATTGAACCCCAGAAAGGTTTGCGAGGACTGATTGCCATAAACTTTGTTTTGGAGTGATTTATTACGGGTCCTCGTTCGACACAAAATGCTTCAAACTTATTCACCAACAATGAAGGCCCCTGGGGTCTTCAAGATCAGAAGGGTGTCGGTGAATAGTGAAAGGAGAGTCTTGCGGCCACCCAAACGAGGAGCTTTCATTTCAGTCAGCTCCGTGCATTGGCCCCATCTCACTTGGGCAAAGGTACCCTGGTGGGGTGAACCAAAACATTTAGAATATCGATCGGGACCTTCCTGTTCCTTAGGACCTCCCACAGTTTGCCTCGGGGCACAAAGTCGAATCCAAGCTTTAGGTCTACACAGGCCAGGTACAGGTGTGCCTTCTGAATAACTACTGTTTTCAAGTAGATTAAAAAGAACCGGAAGAGCTGGTCAAGTGTGCTAATCCTTCATCTGTACCCTGCCTGCAGGGGGTAAAGGGCCTGATGGTCATGAACCAGAGATTCAAGCTTCACCAGTATTTGCCTGGCAAAGACATTTTGCACTACATCTATAAAGCTGATCGGCCTGTAGGTTAAGGGAGAATCCCGCCGGCTTATTTTAAGAATGGGTTCGTTTTCTGAAGCCTTCCAACTATCGGAATACTCGCCCCCTCCATTATGTAGTTTGATGATGTACTGAGCCCAGCACTTGATGTCGGTGAGAAAAAGATCAGCAGGGATGCCGTCAGGCCCAGCAGCCTTGCCCCCTGCAATAGCCTTTATCACACAAACTGATTCCTTTCACTCTATCGTAGTTGACCGAGTGAGAGGGGTCCTGTCTCATTCAATTGTACAGTACCAGCAGTAGCCGATCCCTCTGGTAGCATAAAAAGGTCTGAAAATTGAGAGAACCACACCTTGGGTGTAATAGAATCAGCCAAGGTCCTCTGGGCCCACTGGCCTCCATTGACCACCAGCTTCCAAAATTTCCTGTTGCTAATGACAAAAAGAATAAGCTTTTCCAAGCCTGTTATTTTTGGTGATACCTCACTGATACAAACTAAAAGATATGAGTATAAATACCCAAGCTAGAGCATGAAAGGACTGGAAGTCTTATCTATGGAAAATATAGATGAGCAGCCATAGGGATTTTGACGCAGTGAAGGCGTAAATTTCACTGCGTCAATTCTACATGGCTTTTTGCGTGGGGCATCCCACCCTGCATACATTATATCTGACGCAGGTATAATGTGGTGCAGGGGCTTGCAAGGTGACACATCTCCCTAGATGCGTCACGTTATTAATTTGTTGCTGCGTGGCGCATTGTTTACAGTGCTACTGCTTCACACAAAGTGACGCAACAGCAGTGCAAATGTGTCATAAGGGGCTTGTAAATCTACCCCTTCACTGGGTCACTCTACGCTTTCACTTTGTCAAAATCCCTACGCCTGCTCTGACCAGGCGTAAGGGATGACACAAGGCTTTCTAAATGGGACTCACCTATCTGTTGTGATGCATTGCTGGAGTTGCGTCGCTTTTATGAGCAACTCCAACAATGTGTCACTTTTACGCCATCAGATGCATCAGCATTTCTGACAAATTTGTCAATCCTTGCGACATGGTGGGTCGTATTGTAAATATGGCAAATCCATGATGGCGCAAGGGATTCGTATGGAGGCGCAGGGAAACTGATGCCTCTGCAGATGCGTCAGTTTCCAGTAAATCTGCCCCTTAGAACTAATATATAGCGCTCGAGACAGATGCGCTGCAGAGCACACTGCTGTAACAGTAATATTCAGTTTAAGCTGTGCTACCATCGCTATCTGTCATTATCCTCGTTAAATTTAAGAACTGACAATCAGCAATAGTTATTACAATAGTAAGGTTCGCATGTATCATTTGTAAAAACGAATTTATAATTCTAGATTGCGTTTCAGACACATTTATGTTTCATTCTCCTTATGAGACGCATAATTAATTACACATGCATACATAGATAACCAACAATGGATTTTTTCGCGGGCAATGTATGCTGTATTAATCTCAGTGGAGTTTAGGCTACTATCTAAACTTTCGTAAATGTAATAGTCACTAAAACTAGAACACTGGCAGCTTTACTGTACTTTCTGCGTTTAGTACCTTTGTTTTGTAATATTGGAATATAAAAAAATATTTAGAAAAGGCGCTTTTTGACTTTCGCTTTAACGTTACCTCGAGCCCATGCCTTCAGGACAGTCAGTCAGATCTGAACTATCCAAGAGTGCCCTCTGGTGGTCAGAGGAAAAGCTGTATATTTTCTTTTGAAAACGTACATACTAGTCCAAAACATGGTCCAAGAAAGATAAGAGGCAGCTATTCGCAACATGTTCCTCAGTGATAAGCGAACTAGAGAATTGAGAAACTTTAAAATCACTAAAGCATGTAATTTGGGACCCGGCTTAGGAGAGTTAATGCGAACTAAATCATCCTACTCATATTTATTCACCAATAATGTATTTATAATCACAATATTCATGTCGTTTTATTCTATTTATCAGAGGATTCATATCCCCTCCAAATATGTATGATTATTTACTATGTATTCATTTCGCATAAAGCCAAAAAATTGTCTATCACAGCTAAACACGCAACACCTTAATGTACTGCAAATGTATTGGATATCAGAGGAATGAGCGTTCTGCATTAGAATGGAAAAGATGTGTTCACTCATCGGTTCCAAGTACCAAACTATCAGCACAGTATTATGGGACAACATCAAGCACAGGCACACAGTTCATTGATACATACAAAATCTGCACCACAACGAAATGTATCCGAATACCTTGTGAGTAAGCTGGATACACTGTGATTATATATCCATTTGTTGAAGTATCTGATAAGGTGCCTATCTGTCTTTTGGCTCAGAAAAATTATGTAACCACTGCAGAGGCCTACTTTTGAAAACATGATCACAGGTTAGAATCCTGGCTACCCACTCAGCCCATCAAACACAGTGGTTGATAACACAATAGCAATCGAGTTGGCGGACAATGCATATTTGCTACACGGAGCGCTTTACAAATAAGTACACACAGGGGCATATTTATGAGTCGGGCTGTGTCGCACTTGCACCACAGAACATGGGGCCTTATTTATGAAGGTATTGCGCCGCCGGTGCGTCACTTTTAAAAAGGGGAAAAAGTGACGTACCAGTGGCGCAAGGCCTTCATAAATTAGGCCCATGGTGCATAGGCGACACAAGCCAAAAGTGCGATTTATGAAGCTACACAAGGCCACCTTGAGTGACATAGTGCAAATCGCTGCTTTGTGTTATTCTGCACCTGGGAGGTGTTCCATGGGCGTTGTGTAGGTGTTCCCATGCAGCATTCATAGATTTTGATGCATTCCCAGATTTACCGAAAGTGGTAGACATGGTAATGTACCAGAATGCTATGCCTTCCCAGGTAAGGCGTAACAAGGAGAAATATCTTTAGTTCTCTTCTTTACTTTCTCTCTCTATGTCTGCAGCACACATAGAAAGAGGAAAGTGCCTCTGGGGATTGTTTTTGTGCAGGAAGGTGCCCCATCCTGCGCAAAAACAATCCTCCTTAAAACGCAGGTGCCCTTGCACCTTGCACCATGGTGCAAGGACGCTTGCACTGGTGCTAGGCAGCCAAAATGGTGCCAGCTCAGGGACAAAGGCAGGAATTCACCATATTCTATTCAAATGCGATGCATACCTGGGCCCTTATTTATGAGGCCTTGCGTCAGTTTAGCGCCGCCTGTGCGTCACTATTTGTGACGCACCAGCGGCGTAAAAAATGCGCCTTGTTGCGCCATATTTAAAAAGTGACGCATCTAGGTAGATGCGTCACATTTAAACCCCTGCGCCACATTATACCTGCGTCAGGTATAATGTATGCAGAGGGGGCGTTCCCCCGCAAAAAGCCTCGTAATAGTGACGCAGTGAAATCTATGAGATTTCTCTGCATCACAAAATCTTGCGCCTTCCTCACAGCGGGCGTAAGACTGACGCAAGCCCTTTCACATGGGGCTTTCCCCATGTGAAAGGACGCATTGCTGGAGTTGCGTCACTTTTGTGACACACTCCAGCAATGCGTCACTTTTGCGCTTACAGATACGTCAGAAATACTGATGTATCTGTAAGTCCTTGCGACATGATGGGTCATACATTAAATATGACACATCATTGGTGTCTCAAGGAGTGCGCAGTGAAAAGTGACGCATCGCTGTTTTCACGCAGCGATGCATCACTTTTCATAAATGAGGCCCCTGACCTTTACCTGTCACGCAGTGCAACAAGGTGACTTGATGCACTGCATGGGTTTGCTATATGCTTTATGTATTTTCCTGCATACATAAAGAGAAGAGTACATTACCCTAAAAACATTTGGTGGCCTATTTGCGAGTTCTCCTTCTTACTTCCCATTTCTATGTGTGCTGCTTTCCACAGCACACATAGACAGAGGAATATGCCTCTCAGGATTGTTTTTGTGAAGGGTGTCCCTTTCTGCACAAAAACTATCCTGCATGCAACACAGACACTCTTGCACCAGGGTGCAAGGGTGCCTGCGTTGGCGCTAGGCTTCCATAAGGGGGCCAGCACAGAGGAAAAGGCAGGAATGCACAATATTTCCTTAACTTTTGAGCATTCCTGCCCTTTTCCTGTCATGCATTGCAGCATGGGGACTTGCTGCACTGCACTGCATGCCTTTTTCATAAATAGGCCCCCCTTAAATATACTCAAATCAGAGATTTGGAGGACTACTCATGGTCCTCTTTATCGTACTCCCACAACCGATTGTGCGCACAGTGAACAGTTGCAAAAAACAAATGTATTCTACTTTTTTACTCTTCCAAAAAATAACTTTCTATGTGAAAAAACGATTTACTTACTCCCCCTTTCCTCCCCTAAAAAACATTAGATTACCTCGTTCTTTTCAATGTAGCATTACGTCTTTCTACATCTATTCTTTCCAGGGTGGGAAAGAGCCCACAACACATTTAAAAAGCCGCAAAAACTGTTCAGTGGAAAATGCACATGGACTCCCACTTCCTTGTGATTGTTCAGGATTCGAGTGCAGGATCAAGTCCTGTGG
Source organism: Lissotriton vulgaris (assembly GCF_964263255.1). Classification (NCBI taxonomy): domain Eukaryota; kingdom Metazoa; phylum Chordata; class Amphibia; order Caudata; family Salamandridae; genus Lissotriton; species Lissotriton vulgaris. The sequence continues at coordinate 1,453,126,817 of NC_141685.1, forward strand.
AAAAAAAACCACTGATCGTGATTGTTTGAATCTAGGTTTATGTCTGGAGAGTAGTTTTTAGATGGGAATCGGGCAACATTCTTCAGCAGCTATTGTCAGGCAAGAAAATGTCTTAGAAGTTAGTTGGCCTTAATTTTCAGTTCCACAATTTATTTGTCAATCCAATGAACTTTTAATGGAAAGAGACACATTTTACACACATACATTGCTTATGCTCCCATTATCAAAGATGATATTTTAAAAACAGCTCCATTTTGCTCTTAGGGTCATATTTACAAGCCACTATCGCCAGTGTTACTTTTACCGATGTTGTGGTGGTGATGGGAGCTCCACATTATTTACAAGGTAGCATTAAGCCACTTACCTTAGCTTAACACTGCCTAGTGAATAAAGCCCCCTTTCACTCTGTACTTAGCGTGAAAGGGGAGGGTAATGGGTGTTGCAGTGGGCGGTCCACTGCAACACCAATTGGTTTTGACACTGCCCCCTATTTTCAAGGGCAGCGCCAAAATTAACACCAGGGAAAACCTGGTCTTAACCTGGCAAAACGAGGAGAAATGTTTAATTTCTCCTGGTTTTTGCTGTTTCTATGCACATAGAAACAGAAAAATGCCAATGATTGTTTATGTGCAGGATTGTGCCCCTTCCTGCACATAAATAATCATTTAAAATAAATTCTGTTTTGCAACTTCTATGTGTGCTGCTTTAGGCAGCACACTATATTCACAAGAATGTGTGATAACTACCGCAAGAGTAGCGTAAAGCAATTTTCAACATAGTAGCCCATCTTGGGAAAATAACCCTGTGTCAACGTGAAATTCACTACAAGGCGGAAGTATGCAATAGCCACCAAATAACGAGTCAAATGTCAGCAAGAAAATCAACACCACGCTGCAATAATGTGGACGCAAACAAAATGCGATGAGGCCAATCGCGGTACAAAAATCAGAGAAAACCAGCCAAGGCCTGCAAATCCCATGCGTCTGGCGGGAAACAGCACTATTAAAGAAGAAAAAAAAAATAGAAGCAGTACAAACTGCTCTGCAGCATGGATGCACCCGAACCAAGTGCAGAGGAAAAGCGAACCCCACAAGCCCCACGGAGGTACTGCCAGGAACCCTGTGTCTGGGGAAGGGCAAGGACAAGAGGAAGAGGAAGAAGGGGTTCAGTCCACAGGAAGACCGGATCCTCGTCACGGAGGTGATAGAACACCATCAACAACTGTTTGGCACCTCCACTGTGGCACTGGCAACCAGGAAATATGGCAGGGCATCATCACCAACGTCAATGCAGTCGGAGTGTCGAGGAGGTCACTGGAGGAGGTCAAGAGGTACTGGCATGAAGTGCACATCCAAACCAAGTAGAAGCTCTCCGCCAACAGGAAAACAGCAAGGGCAACTGGAGGAGGGAGTCCTGCAACACAGGAGGAGCTGGATGCACTAGAGGAAATGGTGGCCACAGTCAGCAGTGTGGAGACGGTGCAAGGAATTGGGGGCCTGGACACAGCACAATATGACCTGACCCAACAGCAACAGGGTGAGTAACGACCAGTGACGGGTGGACAGGGGGAGATGGGCACAATGGCACACATGCGCAAATATGTGTAGCACACTGCACACCCACAACAATCATGGAACATGTCACTGACAGCCTTGGCACACTGCAGCACACATAGAAACGCCAAGTAGCCCCCCGTCCACAATATGCACAAAGGGGCACCCTCCATATCACCAATATCACAACGACCCATGCACATGTGCTGAATCCAGCAAAGCAGCAGCTCTGTGACCCACACTGACTATGCAAGTAACACTCCATGCCCAAAAGCATGGCCCAAAAACATGAGATGGCCTACGAATGGACATGGAGGTACCCAGTGAGGATCAAACCCGTAAAGGAGCAGGTCACACTCTGACATGTCCACGTGCACACACAACCCATGCCGTACAATGCACGCAGCAGACGAACAATGCACAAGACCACAAAATCTGTCCGAGAGCACAAATGACCCATGTCAAAAATAAATCAGGCTCTAAAAAGCACACAATTCAAAGGCACTCTGCCTCAACGGGAGAAGGCTACACGAACTCAGAGCTTAAGGGGCAACTCACCCACAAAGCAGCACACACACATAGCAATCACAGAACGTCAGCAATGATGGCAATGAGGTACAAATTGCAACACCAACACCACAGGACACGGCTCTCAACAGTTCCCGCACGTGCAGATAACTGTCCACTCACATCTGGCATTGCCTGACACTGTGTGTTGATAATGCACAGGCACTACCACACCCTCCGTCATGTAGTCGTAACGCACACTGACTGCCATGAAATAGCCAGCTCCACCAAAACAGTGACAATGTACATTGGCATGCAGCCTGAATGTAAACATCTGCAAATCTCCAAAATACATGTGTAACTCTGTTGACCTGCATCTCCCCTTTCACATTGCAGAAGGACAAACAACACCTCCTGCAGGGCACACCACACTTCACATCATTGATGATAAAGAGGACAACCTGCACATATGTCAAGACACCCTCCAACGGATAATGTACAGAGTCCACAAACCATCTCCAGGAGCAGGACAGGCCAGCTGCCCTGAGGTGAGGCAACCACCTCCACATAACACACAGCAGGAAACACAAACCACCATAGATGTCTCCCAGCACCCCCGACCAATACATGGAGTGCCTACAAAGTGTGTGGGGTTGCCAGGTGGAGTTGGCTGAACAGCTGCGAGTGGGTTTCAAACTCGTGCCAACCAAACTCGATGCCATACGTGGGTGTCTGATTCCCATAAAGGACCATGTACAGTCCCTATCAGACACCCCCTGTACGCACCATGCTCAGCCACAGACCTTGGTCAACCTCGGTGTGGCCATGAATTGAATACAAGAACTGTCTGGTCAGACAGGCACCAGTGATTACAGCACAGAGTTTGCACAGATGCAAAAGTCACTGAAGACCACGGAGCAGATGCAGGCTGGAAGTATGTCTGCCACTGCTGGACACCAGCAAGTAGTATCTGGGAAATGTAATGCCCTGCAGTACTTCATCTTGCTATTGCCACTGAGCCGCTTCCAGATGACTGCAGCGGAAACATCAACACACACAGCTCTGACCCCTGATGGGTCCGTGGCACAGTGATGCTGCCCCATCACCTTCGCAGTCTGCTGCATCAGTGGCACACAGTGATGCAGCCATCACCCCGCCACACACAGAGGACACACTGGACACAGAACCTGTATCAGGGGAGTGAGAAGGGGATGGGAATTACTGTGTGAGGAAGGAGACAGTAGCATCAATCACCGCCATATGCCCGGCCCCAGCCTGGCTATGACCTATGCATCATGCCCTGGGAAATACCTCTTACAGAACCCCAGAACACTTTGCGACATTCACCCGGGCCCCGACACAGAGTCCCATTTCATCACTGCTGGCCAATCACACAGCAATCTAGCTGCAGACTTCACTCTCCCACTTCCTAATCACTTCTCAATCCCCAAAGGACTCTGGTTGGCCCACCACTGGGCTTTGATGTGATGTGGGCTTGGATGGCCATGTACAGATCCAGCTCCATCAATCACCTGAATGTGAATAAAACATTCTAAATCACTCAGATGTTTCATTACTATGTTCTCTCACAAGCAATGTTCCATGCACATGCATCCCGAGTTGGTACGATGGCAGACGTGTCCACTGTTGTGGTGGGATATGTGAGCAATTCATGATGCAACAGGTTGTTGGAACCTGTGCTGTGGGTCACAATTGGATGTGGCTTCAGAAACATAGTTACTCGTCCATGAATGCCCGCGCAGCTTCATGTGCAATGTGTTCCAATAGTACGTTGTTGTGTTCAATGAACACCAGGGTGAACCAATCCATTAACTGGTGTGGGCAGGTGTGCTCAGCCCACGCCGTTTCACCAATCTGCAACACAGCCCAATAGGGGAGCACCTTGATGTGGTCACTGCACATGAGGAATTGTGCAATCTCCCATGCACAACTGGCAATACATACGCAATATGTCAAGGCATCCCATGCACGGCTGTCTCGGTTACACTCCTGTTTGTGTTCCAACAGGGGATGCAGACACAAGTCATAGTCCAATTCATCTACGGTTGTGTTCGGCAGTGGAACCAGGGCTGGACGCAGGTGATGTAGGCAATGCAGAAACTGAGGCAGTAGCTGAACCGCAGCACTGCCAGTGGCACTGTGCCCAGTAAATGCACCATACGTGCACAGTACTGCTACCCGTGGTGGGGCTTGCGCATGTGCCCGGTATAGCTTGCCATTGCCTTGATGCATCTCGTGGAGCCGGCACTCTTCTATACAGCGTCAGTTGTGTGGAGGATATGCCACAGCTATGAGCAATGATTCGAATGTGTGTGCAACGTTGGACTGAATGGGTTGCTGTTTCCGTGAGTGTCAAGGTCATCCCATACAGGGGTACTTCAGGCAGGGGCTTCTGTGTGTGGGTTGTGGATAAGTCAGATAGTTCATTTGCTCAATGTGTGGTGTGGGAGTCGTCCCCATCTGCCATGACTTCTCTCTCAGGGTATTACAGGCACGTTCTGGACCTAGTTTAGAGGTGCAGGTGTCCTCCCGCCTTCTGCATTGGAACATTGGAGCTTTCATCAGTGATATTTGTCTGACCACTACTTGCGTTTTTTGAAATGTGATGTGGCTTTGGCGCTGATATTGGGACACAGCCTTGGGCTCATGGTGTACGGATAGTGATGCACACACACATGTTTGCATGTGGTGCCAGGTGCCCTGCGAGGCCTTGCGCTGCTTGTGAAATATCACTCCGTCTCTGTCCTTCACTCTCACCCACTCTTTCTTTTGTTGGGCTCATGACACTCATTCTTCTTTTAGATTTAGTCTTCCAGGCTGTGTCCTACGGATTGTCCAGTGAGGACCTACTAGGACTCATCTGAATGGTTGTTTTGGCTTTTGTTTGTATGGTGTTTTGTGCTCATGATTGCATTGCTGTGTGACTGATTCTCCATTTTCTGGCCACGCATTTATGTTGATTTGCCTGCTTGTGCAGCATCAGGCAAAATATTTCTTATGGGATTTGTGGTGTTGGTGTACAGTTTCTTAGACCAGGTTGGGGTGGGCCCGGGGGGTGTGGTCAGGGTATTGGTGTGGTGTCAGTGGGTGTTGTGGCCCTCTTGGGCATCCGTGCTGCACACTCAGTTGCTCGGGGGACATCTGTTGTTCTTCATGTGTGGCTCTGGGCTGTGCTCCCTTTTGTGGTGCGGACTGTGGTCCGACTTTACACCAGGTCTGAGCAGGTGTTAATATCCTGCTGCTAACGTGCCCTATCGCTAGTTTTATGTTTTTATAGCCAATCTGGCTGATCGTTGTGAATGTTGAGGTGTTGTGTTGTTGCAGCTTTTTGCACGGGATCGCCTACTCTGCATATCATTAGCGATAGTTGCGGTGGTGCTCTGCAGCAATGTTTTTTGCAACTGCTATCACGGGCAAACTGGTGCTGTGTGCTGTTAGCACCAGCTTGTGAATGGGGTGGTACATTTATCACTACTTTGGCTGCGATAAAGTGCCATTGATTCGGAAATAGCTCCTTGTGAATATACCCAATAGTAGTTACATAACGGCATTTAAAGATTGCACTATGGTGCAAGGGTGCCTGCGTTGGTGCTAGGCAGTTAAGTTTATCTCCAGCACGAGGGGAAACGCAGGGCTTCATTACATTCTAGTAAATATGGTACAGCCCTGCATTTCTAAAGTGACAAAGCATGTTGTTAACCTTGTTGGCTTAATGACACGCTTCGCCACTTTATTGCAAATATGCCCCATAATTTCTAAGCAATCTGAATGTAAGGTGTTACTACTGTATAAATTGATCATGTTCACTTTGTGGACCTTTCAAAGATGCAAGGTTTTGTTTGCCTTGCCAGGGCTTGTGATAGAAATATTCCTAGACACAGTTGAAAGTGTTTTTCTCACTGAGCTTCCTGGGCCCTAGAGCACACGTGGAAAATGTTGTGTAGTGAAACCCAGAAAGAAATGTTAGTGTAGGGTGCCACTCACACCCCTTGTCTATGGTGCCACATGAAGCAGTAATGAAGACCCGCAGAACTACCTTGTTCAAAAGATGCCCTGGTTATGTGTACTTTGGATAAACAAAACGTGAGATTCTGTAAGGAGCCTACAGGAAACTGAAACACTGTTTTAACTATAACGTTATTGTGGGTGTTTTGAGTAATGCAGCATGCATTAGCTGAAAGTCTTAACTTGGCCTGTTTCCCTTTAACACACTGCAGTGCTGAGTGTTGAAGGGAAAGGTCAGAATACTGTTCGCCGTCGGATTGAAAATGGGATATTACACAGCTGGAAATCTCATTGCCTTCTCTGATCGATCCTTTCACCTCCAAAGTCACTGAAGGAGCACGAGGGTGCATAAAAAAAGAGCATTCCCCATTCCCCTAGTTGTTTCTTCGTTCACATATACATGGCTGTGCTTTTCCTTTTGCCAGACACAGATATTATTTTTTAGCATTTAAATGTTTGTAACATAAGCGATAAGTGAGAGAAAGAGAATTTTCAAGTACAGCTGCTAAAGACCAAGCCCAAAGTATTGTATTCAAAATTAGAACGACGGAGTTGCAAATGGGTTTCACCCATGTATTAGACCAGAATGTTTTTGCTTTTTTTGTATCCCAGTATTTGGACTTTTACTGTGGGTGAGTGTCATTACCTTAGTCTCACTCATGATATTTGAATGGTAATTAGACAGCACATGTTTACCGCCAGTGTCTGTCTTTTAGCATAAGGCACTGCGACACAGAAAGAGTAAGGGGTATTGGACTGGTTTCACATGAACTTGTGTGCACACAGTGCACGTATGTGTGCGCACTGTACATGAGAGACTACACTTGTGTGCAGTGTGGTAGCTGCACACAGTTAACCTTCCTGTGGCATTTTTTAACTGCAAATTCTGCCTGTCATAATAACCCTTTTGACAGGCATTAACCTTCTTTCTAAATATTAATGTCACCCATATTTTTTGGGCCATAAAGAAAAGGTGCATGATAATTAAAAGTAGGTAATTTAGGAATGAATGTTGACTATGGGGCATATTATCAAGGACAGGCGATATATTATCGCCGCTTTTATCGGCAGGAAACTGCCGATAAAGCGGCGATAATGGCCTTGATAATATGCTCTATGAATTCCAATCGAAGCCCATGTTAGATGTGTTCACATCTAACATGGGCTTCGATTGGAATTCATAGAGCATATTATCAAGGCCATTATCGCCGCTTTATCTGCAGTTTCCTGCCGATAAAAGCGGCGATAATTTATCCCCTGTCCTTGATAATATGCCCTTATGTCTTTATAGTGAAATGTCCCTAAAACTATTCAGATTGGTAGCAGATAGATAAATACTCATTTATCTCACTCTAACTGTAGCTTAACATCCTCTTCGTTGATAAGGTCGGATTTATTTTTTAGAAAAATAACTTTTAGATAGTGGGCATTTTCCTGCCTAAAGTTTCTGAGGCCTTTCTGTGACAGTTGCATGGCCTTGTGATGGATCTCCGCCTGGGAAATATGTATTTTAGCCAGACAGTGAACAAAAGGGGCCTGGGTGTAGAGGGAGTGGGTCTTCCTGACATGTTGGCTGGGGAGGAGTTTTGCCCTGAACTAATTTCACTTCAAATGAACATGCAGCCAGTACACACAAAGCAACCTGACACCAGTCCCTCTCTTGCCTTTGTTTTACTAGCTAGGCTAGAGCCAAACTGAGGGGAAAAGGGAGAAACTGACTAGCTTTAGAGTTAAGGTTAGACAAAGGAGAGTAACCCACCCACAGACTGGAAAAGGCATAAAAGTGGCATCCAAAAAAGATGACAGCGGGCAAGACCCTGGATTTGAACTGCGAAGGAGGCAACACCATGGACAGGTGAGAGCACAAGCCCTTGGATGTGGGATGGACTAAAGACTCTGCCAGCAGCTGACTCTGAGGACTAGTGGGTCTCCAGTGAAGATGGCCCCCTTAGACCTCCTGAGGACCTGCTGAATGGAGACCTGAATTTCTGTGCCCCAGCAGGAGGAGAGGCGCACAAAGCGCCGGACAATGGAGAAAAGCTGGTGCAGGCAGCCAGTGAAACCATCTCTTTCACTGCACCCTTTTTAAGGACAGGAAGCCTGGAAAATCTGCTCCAGGTTGCTAAGGATTGCCCCTATGAGAAAATGGACTCAAGATTGTTAAACTCAGCCCAACGGGGCCTGAGATATGTATGAGGAAAGAATTTGACCTTTGACTATTGCTCAAGCGGAGCGCATGGGGCTTCGCCACAAGTTCCAAGGAAACTTTCAGGGCGAGTCATTTCTTGGTGCAATTATGGCTTCAATATTTTATGGGGAGAGGAGTGAGTGTGGATCCCCACTCCTCATTCACACACCTGACACCTATCTCCCTAAGGGCTGGACCATTGTTTTAGTTACAGTCCAAGGAGCCCATTCTTCAAACTGGCCAGTGCCCAGTAAGGCTGGGTCTTTTGTCTCCCCCTGTGCCCATGTTTGGAGACAGGTCTTGCCGGCCCTCAGCCAGAGAGAAAGCCACCTATAAAGTATTTACCTCCTCCAGCCGGGGAGAGCCCCATTGTGCACCAAGTAGGCTATTTCCAATATGTTCTTCTGTTCGTGGTGGACCCATGTTGGCAGGAGCCCCATCAATATAAATATTAAATAATATAGGGGCTGCAGAGAGTGCAGCTGCCTCCCTTAGAATGGATTCATAGATCAACTTTATGTCTCCAAGCAACAAAATACATTTATTGGGTAGAATTTATCTTACTTCTCAAGCATTTCCTAGGCTGACGATTTTGATCCTTAGGTTGGGAGTACAGGAAACTCATGTGGTTGGTCCTATAGCTAAATTCGAAGTGGTGTAAAGACAAGAAAGTAAAATTCAAACCCATGTTACTTTGGTTTTCAATGTTTATCAATAATATGTTGCTGACAGTGATTTTTGATAAACATTGCAAAACATTTATTGACATAAATGACTGTATTTAAACATGATTACTGATTTCTGTTACATGATGTTTATTGTTAATAGGTGGTAATTGGTCTCATAATGTAGGTGACCCCTTGACAAAACCAAAAGGTTTACCTTATTTTATTAGCATGATGATCCCTGGAAAAAGCCAGTAGGTCTGCTTAAATATATGTTGATACACCTTTTATATTGCGATGTTCTATCTAGCATAGGTGGGGGGATTTTGGGCTGGGCCCAGTAAAGGTCAAATGTGATTTCAGATGCCACCAGGAGTCATTTCATCTGATTGATTTATAAATTTGTAAATTAATGTGTAGTATTTAGTAGTGTGTATGCAATAAATGTAACAAAATATATTATGTTATGTGATGCGATGTGGATTAATTGCCTATAAGGGTATCCAGGCACTGAGTAGAGCAATGGCCAAGTATGTCATCAATGATGTCACTGACCATGTCATGAATGATGTAATATGTGACATCATCAGCAGTGGATTGCGGGTGCGCGAAATATAGTTAGTACAACTAACTATATAGGAGCAATTTCAATGGTTTTTAAATGCTAATTCCTAACTATATGAGGCCTGAAACGTAAGGTTTTTTAAGTGAATTTGCAAGGTTTTTTAAATGCTAATTCCTAACTATATAAGGACTGAAACCTATGTTTTTTCAGTGAATTTGCAAGGTTTTTTAAATGCTAATTCCTAACTATATCAGGCATGAAACCTATATTTATTTTCAATACATTTAATAGGTTTTGTAAATGCTAATTCTATTAGCGGATAACGTTTATATATGTTATTATCCTTCTGGGACCATCTGAGCAGCCATATTGTTTCTCAGGAGAAGTGAGGCACAAGAGAGCACAATACAAGAGTTGAAAACGCGAAAAGGGGGCAGGGTAGAGACCCCCTGAACCCCTAGCCCTTCTCAGGGGGTCCCAGAAGGACCACCAAGTGCAATTTAAATTTTTTTTAAATCGCGTTTTTTTCGATTTTTTTTTGCCCTTGGGGTTCCTTTTGGGACCCCCTGAGAAGGGCTAGAGGGTTGGGGGATCCCTACCCTGCCCCCTTTTCATGTTTTCCACTCTTGTCTTGTGCCTCAGTTCTCCTGAAAAACAAGATGGTGGCCAACACTTCCTGATTTGGACAGTTTAGAATGTTGACAGTCGACTTCCAGCCAATCAGAAACTAGCACGCGCACATAAGGGTACGCGCACGTATGCATTAAATACGCGTACTGTACGCGTACGGTGCACGTACGGTGAGCGCATATAGATATATAATTTGCTCAAATTCAATTTTCTCAACAACTACTTAAGGGATTCTCACCAAACATAGCAAAGACACATCTGCATACCAGGCCCTACCATTTTGCCAAGTTTGGTGTAATTCCATTCAGCCGTTCGGGCTGTAGCTGTGTCTAAAGGTCCCTATGGAAATTAACATGGGGAAAACACATTTTGGGACCCCCCTTTCGGCCCCCGCTTGATGAATCCCCTCGAAACTTTCGGGGAAGGAGCGGAGCGGAGCTGGCCAAAATTCTGGAAAATTACACGCAGATTCCTCAATCGGAGCCAAAGTTATTCCCAATAGAATGTTGAGCGCATATAGATATATAATTTGCTCAAATTCAATTTTCTCAACAACTACTGGAGGGATGCTCACCAAATATAAAAAAGGCACTACTGCATACCTGTCCCTACCATTTTGCCAAGTTTGGTGTAATTCCGTTCAGCCGTTTCGGGCTGTAGCCGTGTCTAAAGGTTCCATAGAAAATGCAATTTTAAAAATTTCAAATTCAATTTTCTCAAAAACTACTGGAGGAATTTACACCAAACATACAAAAGGCACTTCTGCATACCAGTCCCTACCATTTTGCCAAATCTGGTGTAATTCCGTTCAGCCGTTCGAGCTGTAGCCGTGTCAGAATATTCCTACGGAAATTAACATGGGGAAAACACGTTTTGGGACCCCATTTTTTATCGGCCCCCGATTGACGAATCCCCCCGAAACTCTCCGGGAAGGAGCGGAGCGAGGCAAATTTAAGGAAAATTACAAACAGATCCCTCAATCGGCGTCAAAGTTATTCCCAATAGAATGTTCGGAATTCCTATGGTAACTAGGTCCTAACTATATATACCTACTGGCGACTGCCAGTAGGTAATCTATATATACATATATATATATATATATATATATATATATATATATATATATATATATATATATATACATACATACATACATATATATATATATATATATATATATATATATATATATATATATATATATATATATATATATATATATATATATATATATATATATATATATATATATATATATATATATATATATATATATTACCTACTGGCGGTCGCCAGTAGGTATATATAGTTAGGATTTTTTCTCTATGGGATTTTTGAAAATTCTATGTCTAATAACTTTGGCGTTTGTGGACGGAATCGGCTGAAATTTTCAGGAAAATGGAACATTTTGTTTCTGAGCAGCCCCTGACAATTTAGGGGGGTTTCATCAAGGGGGGGCCGAGAAAAAAGGGGGGTCCCAAAACGCATTTTTTCCATGTTAATTTCCATAGGGCGGTTGGCCTCACTTTTAGCTCGAACGGCTGAATGGATTTGCACGAAACTTGGCAAAATTGTAGGGACTGTTAGCCCGATGTGCCTTTGCTAGGTCTCAATATATGTGCTCCAGTGGATTTTGAGTAATTTAGGTTCAAAAAAAGATATATATCTGGGCGGAGCCTAACCACACATCTGATCTGATTGGCTGTCAGCACTTCATCCAAGAAGTGTTGGCAGCCATCTTGGGACCAATATACATGATAGCACCTCATTAAAAAGCATTGTAGTTAATAGAGGGTTTTAGGACTTTAGTTACATTATAAATCATTTGTTGATGGTACCATACTCGTTTTAGGAATTGTGGTGGGTTCTAAGGTGATTTTACCATGTGAAAAAACCTTCTGCTGTGATATCATGAATATTGTTTGAAAGAAAACTAATATCTCATGATTTTCCCACAGTGGTTTGGAAGGGGATCTATAAGCTAAACTGAAAGCATATTTTCTGTAAATTCACATTATCTTTCTCAGTCATGTGAAAATGAAGTCTGACATTCTCAGTAAAACATGTACATCCAACAAGGACAGAGACTGTCGGTTGATTCCTTTGTGTTCTACTGCAGCCTCCTAGAGTGTTCTAAAGAACAACTAGAGCGCTAACAGTCCTACTTATTACAAAGGTATGGCACACCTGAAGCCATCTTGATTGGAATAAAGTGGTAACACTTAAAACATTTAATTTAAAAAGAAACAACGTGAGGGGGTATATTTTGCCATAGAAAGTATGATTAGTGCTGCAGAATGAAAAATTAGGGCACATTTTGAGTGACTTCTCAAATCCTTTTCTATTTCATTAAAACATTCTGACATGCAGTCTCCCAAAATGGCCACCAGAGACAAAAGAGCCCAAATGTAGCCCAAATATCACCCAGATGTAGCCCAAGTATAGCCCAATGACAGAATGTCCCAGAGTGTTCTAAAGAACAACTAGAGCGCTAACAGTCCTACTTATTACAAAGGTATGGCACACCTGAAGCCATCTTGATTGGAATAAAGTGGTAACTCGTAAAACATTTAATTTGAAAAGAAACAACATGAGGGGGTATATTTTGCCATAGAAAGTATGATTAGTGCTGCAGAATGAAAAATTAGGGCACATTTTGAGTGACTTCTCAAATCCTTTTCTATTTCATTAAAACATTCTGACATGCAGTCTCCCAAAATGGCCACCAGAGACAAAAGAGCCCAAATGTAGCCCAAATATCACCCAGATGTAGCCCAAGTATAGGCCAATGACAGAATATTCCAGAGTGTTCTAAAGAACAACTAGAGCGCTAACAGTCCTACTTATTACAAAGGTATAGCACACCTGGAGCCATCGTGATGGGAATAAAGTGGTAACTCTTAAAACATTTAATTTAAAAAGGAACAAAATGAGGGGGTATATTATGCAATAGAAGGTATTATTAGTGCTGCAGAAAGAAAAATTAGGGCACATTTTGAGTGACTTTTCAAATCCTCTTCTATTTCATTAAAAAATGCTGAGATGCAGTCTCCCAAAATGGCCACCAGAGACAAAAGAGCCCAAATGTAGCCCAAATATCACCCAGATGTAGCCCAAGTATAGCCCAATGACAGAATGTCCCAGAGTGTTCTAAAGAACAACTAGAGCGCTAACAGTCCTACTTATTACAAAGGTATGGCACACCTGAAGCCATCTTGATTGGAATAAAGTGGTAACTCTTAAAACATTTAATTTAAAAAGGAACAACATGAGGGGGTTCATTTTGCCATAGAAAGTATGATTAGTGCTTCAGAAAGAAAAATTAGGGATCATTTTGAGTGACTTCTCAAATCCTCTTCTATTTCATTAAAAAAATTCTGACATGCAGACTGAAACATGCACTTTGAATACCAGCAGCAGACGTCCCTGGTGAGCAGTAGCTTTACTACAGTGATCTAATGTGCAACTAGAGTGCTAACATTCAGAATTTATGGCAAATGTGTGACACATCTGAATGCCCTCTTGATGGAACCAAAGAAAACAAGCATTGAAAATGCAATAGATCTCGCCCTCGTTTAAGTTAAAGCCATTCTGTTTGTAATGAGGTGGCTTTTTAGCTTTGCTTTTATTAGTGTTTTTTCAACTTTCATGTAAATAACATGCATCTGTATGCATATAAGTATATGTATGCATGCATTTATGTTTGTATTTATATAGATATACAGATGATATATGTTTATATATGTATGTATATATATATATATTCACTGAAAAAACCATAGGCTATAGACCATATATAGTAAGGAATTAGCATTTACAAAACCTTGAAAATTCATTGAAAAAACCATAGGTTATAGACCATATATAGTTAGGAATTAGCATTTACAAAACCTTGAAAATTCACTGAAAAAACCATAGGTTATAGACCATATATAGTTAGGAATTCGCATTTACAAAACCTTATTTTACTCACACAAAACCATTGAAATTCCATATATAGTTAGTTGCACTAACTATATATCGCGCACCCGCAATCCACTGCTGATGATGTCACATATTACATCATTCATGACATGGTCAGTGACATCACTGATGACATCACTGATGACATCTCAAATGACATCACTGATGACAACATCCAGTGACTGTATGTTTCTGTAAAGTTAAAATATGTCTTACATATTGAAGAATGAGTGGATGTATAAGTGTCTGGATGAAGGATTTAGTAGGTGCATGACTGACTGTATGAGTGAGTGATTAAATGTGTCTCACTGAGTGCATGGGTTAGTGACTAAACTGTCTTAATTTGTGCATCAGTATGTCTGTTGTTCTGTAAACTGTTGCATGTGTTGATAAGTAGCTATATGAGTAACTATATGGGTTATTGATTGGTTGCCCAAGTATTTGTATGGGAGACTGAGTGTGTGTGTGGGTGCTGGGAGGTGTATGACTCTGTGCATAGATGTGTGAGCAGTTGATTCACTAGATGTATGGTTTCAAAAGTGCATGTGGAAACAGCTGTATGGGCGGTTGACTGTGTGCATGAGTGTATTGGTGAGTGAATGGATATCTCAGTGCTACATGTCAAAGTAAGTACATATGTAAAACACAGTACATGTGAGAGTTGACATATATAAATAACTGTGCATAAGAGCCTGTGAATGTGTGAGTGGCTGTATGGATCATTGTGAACTTGTATCAGGGATTGTATAAGAGAGTAAATATGTGTTAGTATATGTTTGAATAAGTAAAGTTTGTATAACTGTATAGTTGAGGAAATGGAGGTGTGATTGATTCTTTGCATGACTGATTAGGTGTGTGAGTAATTCCATGGATGAGTGACAGTCTGTGAGTGTCTGTTTACACTGATTGTATCTAAGGTAATATTAGAGTCTGAAGAGGTTCATCGTATTATCACATGAATCAGTGATGCGATCAGTAATGTCAAATGAGATGTCATCAGTGACGTCATCAGTGATGTCATTTGAGATGTCATCAGTGATGTCATTTGAGATGTCATCAGTGATGTCATCAGTGATGTCACTGACCATGTCATGAATGATGTAATATGTGACATCATCAGCAGTGGATTGCGGGTGCGCGATATATAGTTAGTGCAACTAACTATATATGGAATTTCAATGGTTTTGTGTGAGTAAAATAAGGTTTTGTAAATGCGAATTCCTAACTATATAAGGCCTGAAACCTATGGTTTTTTTCAGTGAATTTCAAAGGTTTTTTAAATGCTAATTCTAACTATATGAGGCCTGAAACCTATGTTTTTTTCAGTGAATTTGCAAGGTTTTTTAAATGCTAATTTCTATCTATATAAGGCCTGAAACCTATGGTTTTTTCAGTGAATTTCAAAGGTTTTTTAAATGCTGATTCTTAACTATATAAGGCCTGAAACCTATGTTTTTTTCAGTGAATTTCAATGTTTTTTTAAATACTAATTCCTAACTATATCAGGGCTGAAACCTATGGATTTTTCAATGAATTTTGAAGGTTTTTTAAATGACATTTTTTAAATGTATTAATTGTTATTTTTTTTTACTGATTTACTACATTTTTGCAGGCAGGTGTTCAGAGGGCACGCCCCCTTTTTACAACACTCTGCAGCACAGCTTCATGGCACTTACTGGAGATACCTTTTGGACTATTTCCCTCTAGGGGACCTCTCGATTAAAAAGGAACTATTCCCCATCTTAAACTGTGCAAACGCGCCCTGTAGAGTGTTCTAAATTGGGGGATTAAGTTACCTTGCATACTGGTAGTCCCTGGGGGCCACCTAGCCCACCATGAGCCTCCATTATGCGCCAGGGGGCTGCGTTGCTTTTCCCTGGGGGCGGCGGTCCCCGGGGCAGTGTAGGGGGGAATTGGGCCCCCCCCACACTTCTTTATCACTATGCCCCCGCAATTTTGTCCCCCTGGGGGTAATTTGAAAAAAATAACGGGTTTAAAAAAATATGAGGGCAGGGTAGATGCACCCTGACCCCCTAGGCCTGCTCAGAGGTCCCACAAGGACCCCCAAGGCCCAAAAAAAATCTATTTCTTGGGGGGAAAATCGCGGGGTGCGCGTACGGTTCGGGTACCCCGCGATTTTTGCATTTTTTTTATTTTTTTTGCCTTGGGGGTCCGGACCCCCTGAGCAGGCCTAGGGGATCAGGGTGCTTCTACCCTGCCCCCTTTTTGAGTTCTACACGTTTATTTTTCTGATTTCTTGTGCCTCAGTTTACCGAGGCACAAGATGGCTGCCATCAATTTCTGTTTCGGAGTGTTGATAGACAGTGGCAGCCAATCAGCATGCAACTCGTGCACGGGAAGGTGCGGGCACGGTGTGCCCACGGTGCGGGCACAGCGCGCGCTTATAGATATACATATTTTTTCTCTTTTGATTTTTTCATGAACTACTGGAGAGATTTACACCATTTAAGCAAAAGGGTGATCTGCGAATTAGACTCTACCATTTTGCCAAATTTGGTGTAATTCTGTTCAGCGGTTCGGGCTGTAGCCGTGTCTAAAGGTCCTATGGCAATTAACATGGGGAAAACACGTTTTGGGACCCCCCTTTTTTCTCGGCCCCCGCTTGACGAATCTACCCAAGACTTTCAGGGAAGAAGCAGAGCGGAACGGACCATCTTCTTTAAGAAATTCGCAAAGATTCAACAACCGGCGCCAAAGTTATTCTCAATAGAATGCTGCGAATTTCCTATGGAAACTAGGTCCTAACTATATATACCTACTGGCGACCGCCAGTAGGTAATATATATATAAATATAAATATATATATATATATATATATATATTATTATATATATATATATATGTGTGTGTGTGTGTGTGTACATATATATATAAATATGCTAGTGAACAAGGCGGCAACGCCTAAACGCGTCTAAGCAGACACTGATCGAATAAATCGAGTTTGGATTCAGATTCATGGTGTCAGCGCCTTCTTCAAAACGTACAAGTTTGGCAAGACTGAATATATATATATTTATATATATATATATCCGAAAAAACTCCGACCACCACTTCCAGGTCAACCAACGTCAGACCGGCGAGGGAACATAGGAGACGGACCACAGAATGCCCTGCACAGGATCTTTTATTTGCAGAGAAGCCGGTAAGCCAGAGGGCACTACGCGTTTCGGGCTGGAAAAGCCCTTGTTCATATACATATACATGCATATATATATGTATTGAAAATTCAAATACATGATTATTTTTTGTTAAATACATTAATTATTAATTATTTTAAGGTATTTAACTATTTTTAAGTATGTTTTACTCAATTATATATATTATTTCATTAATTAAGACATTTTAAAAATTCGATATTTCAGCAAACCATATTATTTACAATGATATTTGGATACAATATTTTTGTACTTACCTGTATGTATATATGAATTCGATATTCTGGGAGTGGATATTTTGTCATCGATATTTGTGTAGGTCAATATTTAGTGCCTCGATATTCTGTCAGTGATTCAAGATAACTTGTTGGGATCACAAGAGAATCATCACTATGTACTTCCCTGGGTGTTTTGTTAACTGGAATATCTAGATTTGGTAGGTTTTTCTTGGATGGAATATAAACCTTGGTAGTAAAAGACAGAAAAGACAAATGTTACTGCACAACCATCTATTCCTCAAGCACACACACATACTGGTTGGATTTGGCATGAGGGTGAAGTGATGGTTCAGTATATAACATTTTTATTAAGAATAGATTTAATAAAAATGAAATGCATTGTCAGTAATTGAAAGGACAAAAATCTGAACCAGTGACTCTCAGCTTGTGAGCTGTTAAGCTGCGCAAAGGCCCCAACTCCTTTACAGGCCATTCACACACTTTTCGTACGTGATACACACAAGACCATTAACACCACCAGGCAGGGAACCAACACAATACAACATGTCCCCTCAGAACACCAAAACAGGCGCCTGGTGTGCTTGAGAAAGACAGAAAAGACAAATATTACTGCACAAGCATCTTATCTTAAAGCACACGTACAAACTGGTTGGATTTGGCACATGGGTGAGTGATGGTTCAGTCTATACAATGGTATTATAAGAGATTTCACACAAATGAAATACACTGTTAATAATGGAAAGGATAAGAAACTGAACAATCGACTCACATCTCATGAGCTGTAAAGCCACATCAAGGCACCGACCTCTTTACAGGCCATTCGTACACCATTCATATGTGTGACGCATACAAAACCATTCACACCACCAGTAGCGGGCCTATCACATTACAGCTCTCACATCAGCAGACATTGCCATTCAAGGGCCCATCACATTCACACGCCCACATGCCTGACACAGCAAGCACACCAGCTGACAGATTGTGTGGACTGGCATTTGACTAACAGCATTTGTAATAACTAGCAGCAAGTCACTACTCACACACCCCCAGCCAAGTGCCAGTCCATTCACATCACCAGCCAAGCGCCAGTCCACGTACACCAGCAGCCAAGCACCAGTTAATGCATACTGCTAGCCAAGCCCCAGTCTGTGCACACCACCAAGTAAGCGCCAGTCCACGACACTGCCAGCCAAGCGCCAGCCTACACACACCGCCATCACATTAAGGGTTTTTTTATACAAGAAAGAAAAAAAAGATAGACAGATAAATAGATAGATAGATAGATAGATAGATAGATAGATAGATAGATAGATAGATAGATAGATAGATAGATAGATAGATAGATAGATAGATAGATGGATAGATTTGTGTACCAATAACATAAAATCTAATAGATAAAAAACATTCTATTATTAATTAAAACATTAAACTATTTAAAACATTTCAAACTTAAATGTCCCACTCCAGTGAGTACAACATTGAGGAAAGTGTTGGATAGCAGAGGGGAAAAAATTACTAAGGTAGATTCAGAGCACTCCAGCCGGAGTGCCGGAGGAAGCGAGTTCCACAGCTGGGCTGCCAGATAACAAAACGAGCAGCCGCCCATTCTTGCTCTCCTGATTTTTGGAACATTCACCTTCCCTTTCCCACTTGACCTTAAAAGCCTAGATGGAAGATAGGGGGTCAAGAAATCATGCTGGTACCTTGGCCCCTTTCTCTGTAAAATCCGATGACTCAAGCACAAGGCCTTGAACTTTACTCTCTCCCTGATGGGAAGCCAATGTAGAGAGGCCAGCGCACCAGTGGCAGAGGCCCTTTTTGGGAGCATAAGAACTAGCCTTGCCGCTGCATTTTGGATGCACTCCAAGCGTTGCAAGTATCTAACATTCACGCCTAGGTACAGCAGATTGCCGTAATCTAGGCGTGAGGTTACCAAAGTATGCACAAGGATCTTTCTGGATAACGTGGGTAGGGTGTCCAAGGTTTTCCGTAGTCCCCTCAGAACACCAAAACAGGCGCCTGGTGTGGTTATCGAGGGATAACTTATTGTCCACCCAAATCCCAAGGTTCCTTCCAAGGGGTAGGAATGGGGCCCAGTGACTGCGGCCACCATGCCGAAGACTATACTGATGGAGCCTTCCCTATTACCAATACCTTGGTCTTTCTGCCATTCAGTTTTAGGCAATTATTTGCCATCCAAACAGCCCAGTTCTTGGAGGCAGGATACAAAGTTTGAGGCAGCATCCGACTGGGCTTGGGTCAGAGAGACCATCAGCTGGGTGTCATCAGCATAGGACAAGGCATTAATCCCGAAGGTATCTGAGATCTTAGCCAAAGGGGCAACGTAAAGATTGAACAGTGTAGGGCTTAGAATAGAGCCCTGCGGCACCCTCTGAGTCAGCTTGATGCTCCTAGAGTAGGGGGTACCCTGCATAACTTGGAAACTGCGCCCAGATAGGAAGGATTCCAGCCACTTTAATGCTCTGCCATCTACACCACCACTCTCTAAATCATGCAGCAAGGTATGGGTGGCAACATTGTTGAAAGCAGCACTTAAATCTAAAAGAATTAGGGCAGCTGTCTGCCCCTCGTCCACAAACTTCTGTATGGTCTCGGTGGAGTAGAGTCGGGACTATTCAGTAGAAATAAAAGCTTGAAAGCCAGATTGGGAGGGATGGAGAATGTTATTGTTCGCAATATGTGCGGTAAGTTGGATGTTCACAATCTTTTCCGCCACCTTGGCAAAATACGGGAGCAGAGAAATGGGGCGCAAATTATCAAGCTGATCACGGCTAATATGAGGCCTCTTCTGTACAGGAAAACCACAGCCTCCTTCCATATTTCCGGGACCACTCCTGAGATCAAAGACAACTCCACAAGATGTCTAATGAAAGAACCGGTGTTAAAATTATCGCCGTTTTATCTGCAGTTTACTGCAGATAAAACGGCAATAATTTTAACACCGTTCCTTGATAATATGCCCCTATATTTTTTACATGGATATTTTTTTGTTGATATTTTTGTACTTACCTGTTGAAGTATAGGGAGCCATTATTTTGGTATTCTATATTTTTTCATCAATTCTTTTACTTTTGTCGGTAAAGCTTGCATGCATGCCCACCAAATCATAAATATTCTCTACTTATGAGGGAGGAATCCTGAAACACTGGTGTCTAGAGAGGAGATGGAGAAAGATGGCATTAGCTGAAAAATAATATGAACTTTGTGTGAAAAACTGAACTATAATACCAAGACGCTATAGGGTAATAGCACTGGTATGTGCAAGCAGTGTGTTCCTACCCATATCCGATGGCTATGATTTGAGCTCCACCTAGCTTGCTCTCTATCTGTGACATGACTTTTCTTAAACTTAGCTGTTCTCTCACCCCAATATAAGCCTAAACCCTTTATATAACACATGGGTCACTACTAAGCGCTGTAACAGGATTAGCAAACAAGATTTAATGTGTGTCTTTATTGATCCTCCATGGTTGACTTACCCAGTATAATGCAATGTTCTATATTGAAGTTAGATTAAAGAGGTAGCTGATTCTACCACTCCTGAATTCAGCTCGATCACCTTGGATAAAAAGAAGTGATCAGCATGGTTTAGAATTAAACTGAAGATTTTATAATGGGAAAAACGGCATTCTAAATACTAAGGGGTCCATTAGGATGGCGATCGGAAAATCACCCCGACCGCCATGGTATCGGAAATTAATCGTCCTCCGGTACCGCAGCAAATCCGGCGGTCTGATTGGGTTCAACCGCCCAAAATATCAGACTGTAGCGGAATGAGGCCACCTAAGACCACCCATAGCAGGCGGAGTAGGTGGAAACCCTTCCACTGCGGTCAGATTTGTGGCAGAAACACATTAAACCGACGCCAGGCCAGCGGAGAGACAGCACAGAAAAGTAGGATTCCTCCAATTTAACAGCGGAACATTCTGCCGTTTCCGACCGCCGCGTTCGCTAACTGTGATGAATGGGAGAGCCGGCAGAAGGGCTGTAGCATAGCCTTCACTGTGGACGCTCCGTGATAAATATGGCGGCCGAAAAAACAAACTCACAACAAGGCCACCAAGTACACACAGCAAACTAACTCAGCCCCCAAAAACATCTAACACAACCCAATGACACACCCCAATGGCAACTTCAAAAACTACAATTACCAGGACAACACACACAACACACCTAACAGCAATACTCCATTTTCACACACCCACATAGCTAAAAATAAAATCAGCCCCTTCCCTGACCAGAATAACTCGGCACCAGCACAACTCCATCACTGAAGATACCAAACCCTGCAGCACATTGGATAGGCAAAACACCACACATCTTGCCTGCACAACAACACAGACACACATACCACCTACACCACTCCGTCAAACCCCACAACGGCACCTCAAAACATAAGCACATCACACCCTGGCACCACAGAAAATGCCCAAATTCACAGAGAGTGAGTTGTCAGTCATGGTAGATGAGATAATCAGAGTAGAAACACAAGTGTTTCGTACACTGGTCCAACAGACACCATTAGCCACAAGAGCAAAAATTTGGGCAAGGAGAGGAAATAAGGTCAATGCAGTAGGAAACACCCCTCGCTCCAGAACTGAAATCATGAAGCGGTGGTATGACCTAAAGAGGGTTGTGAAAGAAAAGAGGAACAAGAACCGTGAGCTGGCTCAGAGGATTGGCGGTGGACATCCCATCCCACCAAAAACCTTCACTGCATGGGTGGAGAAGATGCTTGCCATACTGCATCCAGAGAGTCTCACAGGAATACCCAGGGGAGTGCCGGCTGGTAAGGAAAAACACATGTAAACTATTACACAGCCATGTAAGGTCTTGCACAACTACAAAGCTACACCTCCTAGGTCCAAGTCGATTCATATGCACCACAATACCCAGCACAGGTCTCACAGATGTAACATCAACTCCATCTAAATTACCCAGAAGATAGCCTGCAACAATCCCTGGGTTGCATGTGTACAGGCAGCCAGCACTAAAATTCCCACCAGGCATCCCTGTCCCACCCCTGGGCAGGATGGAGTACTCCCTCCCACCCAGAAGCATGTGGCAGACATTGCATTGTTCACTTCAAACTAACAGGTATATAGCCATCTTCCCAGTTTGTGCTGTTTGGGGGTGGGAGGCCTGCACCACTACTCATAACATGCTCCCTTGTTCCCCATCTTAGCAAGATGGAACACTCCCCACCCACCCAGATGCATGTGGCAGCCACTGTACTTTTCACTTCAAACTAACAGGTAGGTAGCCTTCTTCCTAGGTTGCTGTTTGGGGGTGGGAGGCCTCCGCTACTACTCCTACCATTCCTCCTTGTTCCCCAGCTCAGCAAGATGGAGGACTCCTGTAAGATCCGGGTTCTCTAGTTTGTAGTGGTATGTACCCTAGTCCAAGTAGGGACCACCGCTTCTGACAGGGTAGCTTGGCGCAGAGCAGGAAGGCTTAACTTCAGAGGCAATGTGTAAAGTATTTGTGCAACACCAACAACGATGTCACAGTAAAACACGCACAAGAGAAAAAGACACTACACCAATAAATTATAAAAATATAAATATCTTTATCTAGGTTTCAGGCAAATCAATAATCAGATAAATCCAGTTTCCATGCTAGATCAGTAATAAAGAGATTCACATGGGTTAAGGACTTCCCGCGTGCCAGATAACCCTAGAGGCGCAGGCCTAGGTGAGTCTTTGGTGAAAGACACTGTCCTACAGAAAGGAAATCACAAGTTCAGTCTTTGAAGCCCGCTCTGCAGGCACTGGTTCAGTTGTAACTACTGTCCCTTTAAATCTGTTCAGGCCACCGAAGTCGAGTAAATAGGCCCTGATACCGGAAGGGGTTAAGCCACCAGCGTTGATGTGCCCCCACTGGGCTTTTAACAAGAGTGCGGCCTGTGTCAATGTCAATTTCCCCCGTCAGGTTTATAGTGAGGGCGCGGCCAATGCTAGTACCAATATGCCCCCCCTGCACTTCAAGGCAGAGTCACACCAGCCCTTGGCCCGTCTCAGAAGAAGGTCCCAACACAGTCTCAAGCAGGCCCGCGACTCAATTGGGGCAGTCCCCAAGCACTCCCGTACCCCGCCCAAGCCTATTTCAATAGCGCGGCAGCCGGGCTTGATGCTGTTGGTTACCTGGGCTCGGCGCGCTGGCTCCGGGCTTCCTTGGGGTCAGAGCTTCCTCCCGGTCTCTGCGTCAGCAGGTCTTTGGGACGGGGCAGGAAGTCTTGTGCTCCTGGGGCCTCAGCGCAGCATCCTGGGTGACGCTCCTTGTTGCACCAATCCCGGTGTGGCTCCCGATAGGACGCTCCATTGTTGTGGGGAAACCTTTGCCGCCAGCCCTCCCGATGATGTGCCTGGGATTCCTCACACAATTCTGCTGCAATCTCGCGGCCAGTGGCGATGTTCACGGGGGCAAACAGCGCGTCCCTCGGCAGCGTGCATTGGACTTCAGCAACTTAAGTACCCGGGCTGGCAGCGGTGACTCTGGGGGGAATAACGCTTCTCTGCCACAGCGCCTCAGTCACGGCGCACAGCGCTTCTTCAGCACCGCTCTCCTCAGCGCATTCCCTGCAGCACTTTACAACTCAATCAGTGCAAAGGTTGAGGCCCTTTTCCCCATGGGCCCGTGTCTGTGATTTCAGGGGTGGGACAGCGCTCTTCTTCCCAGCGCTATAGATCGATCCACAGCGCAACGTAGCACAGTTCGGTCCTGGGCAGCAGCAGTGACTTTGGGGGTGCTAGATAACGTGATTCCACGCCCAGTGCTGCAGAGGCAGTTTTTATAAGGGGAAACAACATTGTTGTCCTTATGAGTTCCCCACAAAGCAGTTCTTAAAGCAAACACCTCACAGGAGCAACTTACATAGAAGGAACGTTGAGATCTTGCCTCCTCACAAGTGGCAATCCTCCTGGCGCAGATTCCCCGTAGTCCAGCAGTGTAACAAAGAAGTGAGGCCAGGACCCTCCCTTATATATCTTTCAGTCTAGGGGCTAGAAAGTTGTAGAAGTCTCTGGAAGGGTCTGGGGGCAGGGGCTGTTGTAGAAGTCTCAGGAAGTTCTGGGATTTTCCCCGCCTTCCCTGACATAGCTATCAACATGACGAGAGACAGGCCATTAAGGCTACAGTTGGGAGCCCATCACAGCCCATCCAAGGGGAGAAGGTGTGAATCACCACTCCCACCTCCCAATCCATGCAGCTATCGGTATGCAGGGGGGAGGGGGGAGTCTGCAGTGCCTAATCTAAGTATAGGCATGAAAAGTTCCACTTTCTAAAAGTGGGATCCCTAGTGTAGTAGTACCCAAATCCCATATATCACTGGAAAGGGTTCCCCACCCGAGTCCAACAAGACCAAACATGACAGGCTTATTAGGTCCCTGTCAGAAATTAAACCATAAGGGGGTTCCCAATGCTAGCCGATGGAGAGTTAAGCCTTAATGCAGTAGCAGGGGCTTGTGGCAGATATGCCAGCGTCACAAGGTTTTAGGGGAGAGCACCTGCACTTCAGCACTGTTCAGCAGGAGGATGAGTAGACATCAGTGGTGTGAGTCAAGGGAGTGACGGATGTCTTCGACAATGTTAAGGATTGCAGTTTCGGTGCTATAGCCTTTGCTGAAACCTGATTGATGTCGATCTAGCAGGTTGATAGTGTCAATCTGTTTGTTCAGTGGTGGAGCACACATTTTTCCAGAATTTTGGCCAAGAAGGGAAGATTGGAGACCGGTCTGAAGTTGTTCAATTCTTTTGAGTCAAGTCCTGGTTTTTTCAGGAGAGGGGTAACTTGTCCGATCTTGAGGCTTTTTTAAGGAACTGTTTATGATTTCACACCAGATAGGAGCGAGGGCGAATTTCAGATCTTTGACCACTTGGGAGGGTAGAGGGTCCAAATTGGGGATGAGGGCTTCAACGAGGCGATTAGGTTGAGAATCTCAGTGTCCGAGGATCGAAGGTGGGCCAGGTACGTGCAGGAAGTCTACTGGAGGAGGATTCGATAGTTATAGGGTTGTTGTCTGGAGGGAGTGGGTTAATGTCAAGGGAAAGTTCGATCTTGTCAATTTTGTCATTGAAAAAGTTGATGAAGTTGCCGCATAAGGCTTTAGAGGGGTGGATGAGGGAATTCGACGGTTTGGAGGTTTGCTGTTTAATGATGTCAAATAGTTCTCTTGGTCTATTTTTTGCCTTGTCGAGCGCATTGCAAAAAAAGTTGTTTTTTTCTTTAGTGATGTGGTTTTTGTACTCTCTTCTTGCAGATTTGAGGTTTTCACAGT
This sequence comes from Lissotriton vulgaris, assembly GCF_964263255.1. Taxonomy (NCBI): domain Eukaryota; kingdom Metazoa; phylum Chordata; class Amphibia; order Caudata; family Salamandridae; genus Lissotriton; species Lissotriton vulgaris. Next base: position 1,453,152,626 of record NC_141685.1, read on the forward strand.
GGGTGGAGGTGGGGTTCTTTCTCCAGAGCCGTTCTGAGGCTCTGACTTTCCTTCTTTCATTGTTGATGTCCTTATTAAACCATGTTCTCGAAGGGATGTTCCTGTTTTTTTTTATTTCATGGGGGCGAGTTGATCTAAGATGGAGGTCATTGTTGTGTTTTAATGTGCTGTGAGTTCAGCGTTAGAGAGGCCGTCCGGGGAGATGGGAAGGAGGGAGGAGATTTTTTCTTCCGGGTCAACGGTGCTGATCCGCGATAGATTCGTGGACCACTTGGGGGGTCTCTAATGGGGGTCTGGTGAGCGAACGGGTACGCTAGGTGGAAAAGAATTAGGTGGTGATTGGACCACTCAACTGGAAGGATGTGGTCAATAGTGACTGCGTCCAGTTGGGCGATGATGGCGTCCAAGATTGCACCTTTGTTGTGAGTTTCTTCTGAGCAGTGTTAGGCAAGCTTGTTGGAGTGTAGTAGGTCATTTAGTATTTGTAATGGAGCACTGTTATCATCATTCCAGTGTAGATTGAGGTCACCTAAGATTAAATTGTTGGTGCTTGGGAGGGAGCAGTGAGCTATCAGGTCTGATAGGTGCTCCGTGAATGAGGTAGTGTCGCCTGGTGGATGATACAGGAGGTTACAGTTAAGTACCGTGTTTTTGGAGGTAATAATGTTGGTGGTTAGACATTCAAAGGAGTTGTATTTAAAGGACTCTATTTCCGAGATCGATAAGTTGTTTTATGGATAATAGCCACGCCACCTCCAATTTGGTCCTTCCTATCCTTGTTTATGATAGAGTAACCTGGGAGTATAAGTAAGTCCAGAATGGGGGTTGATCAGTCTTTTAGCCAGGCTTCGGTGACGAAGGCTAAGTCTATGTTATGGCTGAGGATCGTTTCAGCCAGCTCCGTGGCATGTTTCACGGCGGATCTGCAATTGATGAGCATACAGTTCGTGATGGGTCTTCCTATATTCGGTTCGATGAGGATGTTGATGAGGGAGTGTGGTGGTCTGGGGGTTTTTGGGAGGATTTAGTCATTTCTGAAGCCAGTGATTACCTGTATTGTAGAGTGATCATCGCTAGGATAGGGTGTACGGGAGTTGGTCTGGGGGGAAAGGGGGAATTGATCGATTCTGGATTGGGCGATTACTTGGGTAGTAGATTGTTCAGGACTACTAGAGGTGGTGTATGAGGAGGCCAGCTCGAGCGCTTCCTCTGGGGGCATGGCTTCCTTTGTTCTGCTAGGTCTCGAGGACTGGTGCGGGGGGACAGGGTGAGAGGTCGTTGGGTGGGTGAGTTGTGTGGCTGGGTCAAGTGGGATGAAAAACAGTGGGCGAGGGGAGGATTATGGAGTGTCGAGAGGTTGGAGAGGATGAGATTAAATCCCTGTATTATGACAGCGATTTGATTTTCGATATGGTCAAGACGACAAACCGTCATATCCTGTGAGAGAGTGAGGATTGCTTCTGGATGGGATCAGTGCGGCTGGTTGTCACGTGGGAGGGTGTTGACTTCTGGAGTTTATGTCGCTGGATGAGGGGCAAGAGTGGGTTGTATGGTGTGGAGGGTTAGGGTGAGGTGGTCCTTTGGGGTGTGAGACGTTTAGAGACTGGGTGAAGGTAGCCAAAAGGACGTATTACGATCGACTGGGGTAGGCAGGGTCCTGTTAGGGAGTGTAGGGAGTGGGGGAGCCAGGAATAGTGAGTGTTTGGTCTTGAGGAAGAGTCGAGGCTGGGGGTTGGGTGCTCAGGGGAAGTATCGTGAACGTCAGGGGGAGATCTAGGGGTGGGAAGCCTAGAGAGAGGAGCTGATTGAGGATCAGCGTTTGGGAGCGTGGCTGAGACCTTAGAGTTGCAGGGGGTGGATAGGGATTGAGGTGACGTGTCAGAGGCTGTGGAGGCGGGTGGAGAATTGGAACTGCAGGGAGAGGGGAGGGTTTGTGGTTGGGCATTGGTGACTGAGGATACGGGGAAGAGGGCAAGGGGGGTAGGTTGTGTGCTAAGGATGCAGAGGAGGAATAAGGCATGGGGGGTTGGTTGTCCTGTTGAGGGAGGTGGGAGGGGGAGGCGGATGAGGCGGGGATGGGGTTAGAATGTAGAGAGGGGAAGAGGAGATCAAAGGCTTCAAGATTGTAATTGATGGCTTGGATCAAGATGGTGCCGTTGGAATAAATTGTTACCGAAGTGGTACCGTGGCGTGGTAGGTGATTAGGGGGGTAGAATGAGAGTTTCGAGCTGTGAGGCGTGTTGGTGCTTTTTATGATGTGGCATTTTGCTCTCAAGGTGGAGATCCGAAAGCCAGGTCTGGCCGTGTGAAAGATGAGGTCCATTTTCACTTGACCATTTACGGGGGGAGTGGTATATGTCGGCAAAGAGGGATTCAGTGAATTGCCTGATCGGTTTATGTTTAAGGGATTTTTTTGATTTAGGGGCGAGGTTAGACGAAGAGACAGCGAGAAGGAATTCGGGCCATGGCTCCTTATGTAGGGTGAGGAGAGGGGATTGGGGGAGGATGACATTATTGGGGGCATTGTGGTAAGGTGTCTGTGTGGGTGAGGATGATTTGGGGGGGATAGCGGTCCTGACCTAGAGAGAGAACGAGGGGGAAGAGCTTCTCGATGGGATTGGGGGAGACCAGTGTGTCAGTAAGTGTGAAGTGAGGGCGGGAGGAGAGGAGTCAGAGGGGTGCTGCGCGGGTAGGGGAGGCAGGTTCTCCGTAGAGGAAAGGAAGGCACAGAGGTTAAAGAACTAGACGGGACCAATTTAGGCGGGGGGAACTAGACGAAGGGAGGGGGATCGACTTACTCTAATGGCAACTAGTAGGGAAGACTCTGAGGACAGCAAGTAGGGTGGATCTGGGGAGGAACTCCCAGGAGCTAATGAAAAGAGTGACCCTCTTGGTCATTTAGGACCGAGTGAATTATCAGGTAGTCTTCAAAGTGTTTCCGCCCATTTGAGGTCAAGCGGGACGGGGAGATCAGGGTAGGGTCTCCAGTTGAGAAAAGTTAGACCTTACCAGAAAGGAGGCCAGATGGGGGAGAGAGAGTCCGAGACTGCTCCAGGGACAAAATCTTCGGGTGCCACCCGCCATTATTAAAACCATGCCGGGTGAGGTGAATTGGGCATGGACTCCGGGTTGAGCTGTGGCTTCTTGAGTGGAGGGCGTAGGAGCGAGGAAGCGTCCCGGTTTAAGCCCCGGGGATGCCAGCCTGCCTACAATCATTTCGGTCTGCCCCCGAAGCAGGATGACAGAAGAATTCCAATGTGGTGGTATGAGGTCCGCCATTATAGTTCAGGCAGGGTAGGGGACTCCGAACAAGCGCTCAGGTTGAAGGTGGAGACTGAGTAAATGCGTGGGGGCCAGAGGAAAACGGCAGAGTCAGGGATCAGGCCAGGGCGAATTCCACCGGTCACCTCCTAGCGCTTCCTCAGCTGGCTGGACGTGATGTTTGTGCTACCCCTGGTGTTGCCGCTGCTGGAGCACCAGGAGGCGTGGAGAGAGGGTGCAAAGGAGAAAGTAGATTCGGACCTGCAATGGGGCAGATGAGGAAATCGGTCCCCTAGCTTGTGAACTGGGAGGTAGCCCACTGGAGAGATTCGGGCTGGTCGCAGCAAAAACTCACTTTTGTGGGGACCCTCCCAGATGTTCTGACTGAGCCACCATGTTAGGGCCAGGCGGTACTGGACTCAATCGTGGCGTCCACTTTCCATATTCTGCTGTCTCGCCGCAGTAGGGTAGGTGAGGGACTCAGATCCTTGGGTTATGGGCCGGGAGATAGCCTTCTGGACTCGGGCTGGACCAGGTGAATTTCACATGTGTCGGGTCCTTCCGAGATGTCCTGACTGTGCCGCCATGTTAGGGGCAGGTGGTGTAGGACTTGGTTGCTTTGGACGATTTCCAGAAAGAGCAGGAATAAGGCAGGTGAGGGGAATCTGTCCTCAGGCTTGTGGGCCTGGGGGGACCCCTTTGCAGAGACTCGGACTGGTCCGAGTGAGTTTATATTCCTGGGGACCTTCCGAGATGTTCTGCATGTGCCGCCATGTAAGGGCCAGGCGTAGCGGACTCGATCGCGTTGGGTGCCTTCTACAGTTGTCAGTCACGCCTCAACAATAGGGCAAGTTAGGGAAACAGTCCCTGTCTTGTGGGTCGGGAGACAGCCCTCACGAGAGACTCCGGGCTGGTCCAGGGATGTTTACTTTCGTGGGGAACCTCCGAGATGCCCTGACTGAGCCGCCATGTTAGGGCCAGGTGGTGCGGGACATGCCTTCCTTATTCATCAGTCTCCTTGCAGATCCGTTGGAGGGGCATGCTGAGATGTTGTATGTGTACGGAGTCATTTCCGAGGCTCCAGCGTTTTTCGGGTGATCTGGCCTATGCTCGACGTAGGACAGGGAGTCAGCGCTCTACAAGGAGGCAGCAGTTTGCGACCAGCGAGATAGGCGATGACGTTCTGTGTCGTCCAGGATCGGTTTAGGCAAGTCGTGTTCAGGAGGCTCAGACTGATCGTAAGTACTCCGTCTTCATGTCACTGCTGGGATTGGGGGTAACAGGTGAAAGCTGTTAGCGGTGATGAGTCGTATTTTAATCTTTGGAGCTCGAGGTTAGGAACTCGAGGGACTGCTGCCAGAGACCCCTCATCTGCTGCTGCCTCCATGGGCTGCTGCCAGAGACCCCTCTGATGCTGTTGCCTCCAGGTACTGCTGCCTGAGACCCCTCATCTGCTGCTGCCTCTAGGGACTGCTGCCTGAGACCCCTCACCAACCACTTCTGCCACTGCTGTCTCATGTCCACAGTGATGGCAAGGACTGAGAAGATTTGTGCCGGTCCCTTCACAAGCGAGGAGATGGAGGTCCTGGTGGATGAGGTGATCACACAGTACCCAAGGCTATATGGTGCCCCAAATGTCGTGGTAAGTCTTCAACAGTGGGGGGAGTGCAGGGGGCCCACATGCAGTTGGTCTGATGCAGTATGTGCCTGATGGTGTGGGGTTGTGTCATGCACTGCCTAACATGCTGTCTCCAGGGGGAAGGTGGGTGAACCCTATTCCACATGTTTCCCTGCCTGCACATCAATATTTGAGTGAAATGTGTTGTCTTGTCAGCCATACAGTGACACAGCAAGTTTTTAATGCAGGAGTCAGGACAGTGAGTGCTTGACTGAATGGCTGTGTGTGCCCCTGTTGTCCATCTCAGTGTGAGCCTACCTGGCCTGCACAGCCCCGCCCAAAATGACAAGGACACATCACTTAACTTACAGAGTTTTACATGCGTCTTTTCTCATTGCACATCAGAAATGCGCCATCTCAGCCCTGTAGATTGCACATGACCGGCCTTGTGAGAAGGATGTTGGATTTGTGAGATCATGTCTCTCAATGTGAAATCCATGAAACAGTGAGCTATTCACAGGGCAAGGGCATTGAGGACTGCAAAGTGTTGGACACAGTGAGTCTACCCCCAAACACATGGTGATATGTGATGTATGTCTTGCTCAACCTAAAAATGGACAGGAGAAGTGGGCAGACTACACATTGATTTCAGTGCTGGTATCCTGCATGTGTGTGAGATGTGCAGGTACTGTGTCCCCCTCACACCTGCATGCATTTACATCTGCTTTTCCCATGCAGATGTTCCATGTGAGATGCATTTTTGTCTATGTTAGACATATCTGTGGATTTGGAATGAGTTAGTATCATGCTACTGTACTGAGAGATGTAGGTACATAACACTGTGTCACTGATGTTTTCCCCCTCTTGTCTCCAATACCTGCAGCTCAAGGTACACCAGCATAAGGCCTGTGGAGGGCCATTGCGTCCAAGGTGCAGGGTCATGGTGTCTCAAACCAGCAGCTCAGCCACTGCCACAAGAGGTGGGACGATATCAGCCGGCTGGCAAAGAACGTGGCAGAAATGACCTTGGGGCTGCTCCCTCGTACTGGGCAGTTGGCACGGCAGAGCATGACACCACTAATGGGCCACATCTTGGCTGTGACACAGCCTGAGCTGGATCCCTTTTTGAAGGAGCATCAGCAGCAAGCTAGGGGTGAGTATTCTAGGATGGGTGCCTTAGGCTGTGAGTGGCTGCATGTGTACAAAGCCTGTGCCAGCACTGGCCTATGTGATGTTGGGTGTGTGATGCAGTGGCTTGTAAGTGGCCTCCGTGCTGGATACAACTGTCATGCATTTGCCCTACCTGTACTTACTAAGGGAATTTGAGTACTGTATATTTCCATAGCATTCTGAGTCGTGGTCTTCCGATATCGTCAGCATTGGGGTAGTCTGGGAAATCCCATGGAAGGAAACGGCAGTGTGCCCAATCTGAGTGTGACTTTTTCTGCATTTTTGCTTTAGCTGCCACTGTTCTACTTTGCTTTCCGCACCACTGGAAGACTCATTTTGCCGCTTTTGCCATCCTGCGGGAGGCTCCTGTGCTGCCACTGATGCTGGGAACTGCCTGATCAACCTAAGAGAGGACTACAGCCCCCAGGGTGCACCATCCGGAACGCAGCTGCTGCGAGTGCGGGGGAGGGGTGGTCACCGCGCATAAAGCGCTGCCGCTACCTCGCGGCACAGGACGCGCACGAGAAGCCCGGACCACGGGTGGGCCCCTTCTGTGCCCGTCAGGGGTTGGAAGAGGCTGGGCTGGGCCATCCCCCTAAAGTTTGGTTCCCTACGCGACGTAACTTGAACTTTTCCACAAAAAGGTACTGTGAAGCTTAGATTTTATTATCCTCTTAGTTGGGAGAAGAATTGATTCAACTAAAATGGGTAAATGCAAGGGGGTGGTAGGAACACTGGACACAATTTTAGTGAGACCAGAATCATTTTGACTCATGAATAAAGCCAACTGAGCGGCGACTCTCTTTGGATCCAGCCATCCTACCCAAACTTTTATCAGTGGGTATTCCCTCAACTACATTAGGGGATTCTGCACAGATGACTCAACTAATGTGACACCAACTTCTTTACTCATATCCACTTCCCCATCTCCGATACATGATTCAAATTCCCAAGCTCCTGTTTCTTCAGAAGAGCCCAGTAGATCTACTAGGGCACAAACCTCTAAGAGCTCTGCAATTAGGAAGCCAGTGGTAGAATCTCTGACAAAATGGAAACGGGGGCCTGTTGGAAAAAACAAAAGGTGTCAAGGGACCTCAAATAACTAATTGTGCTAACAGTGTGAATAATAGGAAGAGTGAAACCCTGAGGTGTATTTCTGTTGGCACGCAAACTGAGGCGGTACTATTGAGCCCTGTTTGAAGGGATGTAAATACTGTAGATGCTATATTTGAAACTGATGTAATTGATGTAACTGACCTAACTGATAGGGTATAGCTATAGGAGGGATGATAACACGGGTTTATGACATAGTTGAAAAAAATCTTGCAAAATTGTGGGAAAATTTTAATCAGGTGGACATAGCCTTAAAAAAACTCGGATGTAAAAAGGGGGAAAGACAGACGTATGGTGCTGAAATAGTAGATTTGAGAATATCAACAGATAGTAATCCTCCAGTAACTCAAAAGAAAGAAGGCAGAGGTGAAAGCACTAGCAGTGTCACAGCAAAAGATAGGAAAGGAGTAACACATGATGTATGTAACAGATTAAAGGTAGCAGATACCCAAGGTGCCCAAAAACCAAATCTAGATGTAGGAACCACATTGAGTACCACACATAAGAATGTGGGAGGTGATTTCAGTAATAACTGTCCTAAATTTAATGCAGATGTGTTGAACTTGCCCCCTGCCTCATGCCCCTCCATATTAATCTTGGCTGGCATTCCTGCCCTTAGGGAGGAGCAGAGAGAGACATGGAGTGACCTGAGTAATAAGACCATAATCTGGTTGACCAAGCACAAAGGGCCCCACCCTTTTCATGCAAAAGAGATTGTAATGATCCGGAGTAGGGGTGGTTAGGCCAATCTAGTAAATGTTTAGAGGTGTGACTGTGTACTGATTTATTTTCGTAGACCACAGTTGGTTCATCACATATTGAGCTATTGTGAGCCAAATCAAATCTTTAATACCAGAACCTGTGTACCTACTTTAGGTTATTTTTACAAACCACAAATTGACCCCTTGGTAAACAGACCTATTCCGATCTTGACGTCCAACAGGTTCCAGGTGCTGTCAGACCTGGACGAGCAGGACTGACAATTATCTGGTTAACATCAAGAGGTGAAGCTTGCTGAAAAAGCTTTTGTTTTTAATCCTATGCCAATTGCCAAACATCTAAGTGCAAGTGATATTGTTATGGCAAATGGAGAAATAGAGGCCAGTATTCGAAATAATGATCTTACTCTTGTAGAGGATAAGGGTATGTTGCATGACATTTTAAACACACCAGTTACTTCAACATTTGAGGGAAATAGGGCAATGTTTGGTGCTCCTTACTCATTTCAGAATAATGTAAGAGATATTGGCAATGAATGTATAAACATCAATGGCGTAGTTTAATACCACGGAGCATCAACCCCAGAAAATGTAAATGTAAAAGAGGGATTACCCGGTGAATTAAGTATGGAAAAGCGCCAAAATTAGATAAGATTAAGCTCGTGGAACATTGCAGGCCTGAAAAGAAACCAAGTGTGGCAGGAGTATATTGGTCAAAATGAAATAATTTTACTTCAAGAAACATTTTGGAAATACCCCAAAAGGTAGGATATAAAACTTATAGTGCGGCTGGTATTCCCTCGGCCCGTGGAAGGCCCTCAGGGGGCCTTGATATCTGGGTAAAAGTTACCGTAGGCATAGATATAAAGCAATTGGAATTTTCAACCCAGGATATTCTGGGGATAAAAATCCCAATACCTAAGAAAAAAGATCTATATATAATAAATATCTATAGTAGATCTGGCATAGCGAGTAAAGAGTCTGGGATTATCAAACAGCTAGATCAATGTTTAACCACTGTCAACTCTAGGTCTGAAGCAATTGTGGGAGGGGATTTTAACCATAAATTTGAACCAGTGGCAGGATTCAAAAATATCTTCCAATACGAAGATATGGCAAACAATATTCCTTAAATAGCAGCCCAGAAGTAGCCTGGACAACCGCAGTTGTGCAGCTGACAAGATTAGTTTTGGGACATGGTCTTCGAGCCTGTAATGACAGGCTGTCGTCTGATAGTCCGAATGCTCCCAAATTTAGTAGCGGTAACTCAGAGAGTTATACAGATTACATACTAGTATCGTATTGATCAAATTATGGTCTACTCTTTGTGATTTAAAAATTGATGATAGATCTGAAAATGACCACTATCCATTGTGTTTGACGCTTGCTGCCAATATTTTCCAGTCAGTTATTTTGAGGACTGGAGATAACATTGAAGATGGGATAGAACCATTACTAACAAACAATAGTAGATCTTTAAAATGGCCCTCTATAGAGGGAAACGAGGTGGTCATGAGACAAATGTATGACACTTTTGTAGAAAAAATGTCCCCGTATAAAGGTTTGTCAGCTGCAGAGATCCCAATTATGAACATGCACCAAGTCCCTTATGCCAATATTAAGTAGGATCTGCAAGAAATGTAAGAGGGGGACAACAGGGGTGACCAATTCAGGTAATTCGCGGTATAATAAAGAATACCGTGACGGAAAAAAAGAACACATTTTTGAAGCGAAAGGTAATAACGTGGTGGCCCTATGGGACAAAAGGAATACATATAAGAGGTAACTTGTTCAAGCCAAGAAAAATTGGGACGATAACATTTGGGAAGAACTAATTATTGCAGCAAAAACCAAAGACCGCTTAAGCTTTTGGCGCCTAATATCTAAAGGCAATAATTGGGGAAGGTGTCCTAAAGATATCTTCTTGGATGCAAACACATGGGTAAACCATTTTCCCGCATTTAGCTGAATGTGACCCAGAGTTCAGTCCACTAGAACATGAAATTACTGTTACCACAGCCCCACTACACTTTAGTCTGGAAGAAACTTTGACAGCAATTGATGCAATTAAACCAGGAAAGGCACCAGGTCCAGACAAGATACCAGGAGATCTATGGAAACATGATAAAGAGGTTTAGGGACCCTATATTAATTTTATATGTAACTCAGTGGCTGCAGGTGCAGCTTTACAGAAATCATGGAAAGGAGCTGAGATTACAACTATTTTTAACAAAGGTAACCAAATTGACCCTTTGCATTATCGACCGATTAGTTTAATAGATGTTTTACAGAAAATGTATGCACGGCAAATTTGATCTAAATTGAATGATTGGATTAAAGAGAATAGTATTTTATCAAGGTACCAGGCTGGTTTTAGAGCTAAAACAAGCACTATCGACCATGTTTTTAGATTTCTTTGTATGAATTGGAAATATACAATTCTTAAGAAGGGTCATTTGTATATTGCCTTTGTTGACTTAAAGGCCGCCTTCAACCTCATCCCCGGGAATCCCTTTTGGAAATCCCTAAAAAAACAAGGGGTACCGGGAGAAATATTCGTGCAGATAATAAGGTTTCACAAAGAAAACTTTGCAAGGGTTAGATGGGGCCCAGGCGGTGAACTTACTGATCCTACTAAAATATGTAGGGGTGTGAGGCAGGGATTTGTGCTGCCCCCACTTTGTTTTCACTATATGTTAACAATATACTTGATTATCTGTTGGACTGCAAACATGATTCTCCCAGATTGAGGGGTGGACCAGTACCGGCTCTTCTATTTGCCGATGATACCATCTTAATTTCACAGACACCAAAAGGTTTACAAAGATTACTGGATACCTTTGGGGTTTAGAGTGAGTCTAAAGGTCTGGAAATAAATTTGAATATAACTAAATATATGGCTACATCTAAAGCGGTTTTTCCTGTCCTTGAGGGCACAATTGGCATGCTTATATGGGGCAGAATTATGGGGCCCTTAAAACAATAATACTCTTAGTAGAGGTTAGAAAGAGTTTGAGCCTTCCGAAGTGCACGCCGTTAATTCCCTTAGTAATGGACCTCAACATATGCCGTATAGACTATCAGGCGAATCTATGAACATTACAGTTTTGGGTTCGCTTGTGGTCCACAGCAGAACTTGTCCACTATAGAGAAGAACTACAGGAAATTTGAAAGCTCAAAAATAATAAAGGATTAATATGGCTGAAACATATCCATGGCTTGTTCTATAAACTAGGACTTAAACAATTTTGGGAAATTCCGGCTGAACTGACCATGGCTTTCAAAAACTACTAAAGCAAACTTTTTGGGCCTATATTCAAGACAGTCTATTGCACAGCTCAGCATCAGGCACACTGACAAAGCGGTTTCTTTCAATGAAACCAACCTGGAGTTTTGAGCCATTTTTAGACGATGTCCAGCCACAGTTGGCAAAATCTCTTTATCTTTAATTTCGATACGGCATATTACAGATAAATGCCAACACGTCAAAATGGGCACATAAAAATTAAAACAAAAGTACTGAGTGTTGTGATCTATGTTCTATGGGTGCAAAAGAAAATTAATTACATTTATTATTATTCTGCCCAGCTTACATTAAGTATAGAAGGAAATGGATCAAACCCATCTGCCGATTACTGGGCACAAGATGCTGTATTGAGGCAGAAAGAATATTGAGATCAGATACATCGGTGTGGATGACCTTTGCGTAATTTTGCACAAATAAGATGTGGTGATAAATTTTTACCCACTGCTGCTATTTACTATGTATTATAATGATGCACTGTGATTTTAATGTATTGTATCTTACAAGGTTTTTTAAACCGAATAAAGATTGAAATGAAAGATACATCAAAACCAGTTGTGTTCAGTGTGAGCCGGTACTTATTTGCCGTGAGTTTGATAAGGATGAGGGAAGGTATGACATTTTAGTGGAAATATATTAAGCACTTTTTCTCTTTCATTTGCACTTTAGGTTGGACATACGGAATCTACAACCCACATTGCACTGAATCTATACCGTACCAAAGGAAAGAATTAATTGCACCGTGTACTTTGTATATATTATTCTGAACGCAATCCAATGTACCTTCATAATGTTTTATAAAAAAAAAATTTCAATATATTTATTATCTTAAATTGCGAAGAAAGGTCAGTATTGGGTACATATTCCCAATATTAGTGTCAAGGTCTATCAGTACTTTTGTAATGTTTTTTATTATATGTGTATGTATATCTTTTATGGTTTTTTAAACTGAAATAAAGATTAAAGAGAGAGAGAGAAAGAGTGTGCTTTCATCAATGTGTGCTTTTCCCGACCTCAAGGTTGGGAGGCTTAGACTTCTGACACCAACGTGCAACAGTAGTTGTGCCCCAAAGTACAACATAGTGGATGGCATGGGCTCATGGCCATTGTGAAATTTCATGTTGTAGTCTGTATCTGTGTTGTCCCCTCCTGCTCCATCCAGATCTGTCAGTGGCAACATGTTGTGTGCCCCCATCATGGCCTGGTGTGCTGCGAGCTATTTGTGTGTCTTGTTGAATGGAGCGACCAGCAGGATGTAGTGCTGTGTGGTCATTACCTGGCACACTTTTACCTGGTTCTCTTGTTTACACACACTGTTTCAGTCAGAAGAAGTGTATTTGCACAATGTTATTGCACAGGGTGGTGTGCAACATGTAGATTTAGTCATCTTCAGTGATCCTTGGCTTACATATGTTTGTTCTATTGCTGCCACTGAACTGGCGCTACTTCTCTCTCTCATGCAGCATCTGCCATGGTCATGGAGGGACAGGGGACAGACACCAGTGGTGGGGAATCAAGCACAACAGCTGCACAGGAGCACAGTGACACAGAAGGGACCGGCGCCTCAGAAGGGGACAGGAGTCTGCTGGAGGAATCACAGCCAGAGGCACAAATCTCAAAGTCATCTGATCCAGCGGCGATGCATCCATATTGGAGGGCACAGGGAACGGGGACTCTGCCTCATATTCCACCACACAGCGAACAGTGTCCACCCTCCCAGCCACTTCCTCTGGTGCAGTAAGAGGGGAAGAGTGTCCTTCACTCAAGGCACCACTGCCCCTGCCCCTGTTCCCCCTGCTGCCATCAGTGCTGAGTATGTGGACCTTTTGTACCAGCTCTGTGTTGGCCAGACAGCTCTCCTCAATGCATTCATAGACCACGCCAATAAATTGGAACAGGTGGTTGCTTTCATGGAGGGCATACATTCAGACAGGGGTGGGCTGCACCGGACTGTCCAGTGTTTGTCTTCCGCAGTGACGGGAGCCCTTCAACTGGCACAAACTCAGAGTCCAGCTCCAGTCCCTCTGTCCACCCCCATGGCAGTGGTCACGACTGATGATAGTGACTATGCTCCACAGACCTCAAGGTCACGATACAGCACACGAAGCACACAACAGCAGCAGCCCAAGGGATCCAGGGTGCAGACACCATCCCCACAGAAGGCTAAAGCCACCCCAGAGTGCAAACACAAAAGCCTGTCAGGTGACATCAGGGGCCAAAAAGCAAAGAAGCAGACCTCAGGTTCATTTGCCTCAGAGGCATCCCCAGCCAAGGACTCTCCTGTCCCTAAAGCATCTCACAAAGACAAGGAAACAGTTTCTGTGCCCACTGAGAAGGTGTGCATGCCAAGGGTACTCATAAGAAGGGCTCCAAGGCATATTTACCCACCACCTCAACTCCCATTCCAAGCCCAGGGGATGGAGGGGCAAAGGTAAGGCCAGGCGAAGCGTACCACTGGATCCAGAACGTCCCCAGAGGGAGTGCAAGCATCTCCACCCGATGCAGCTTTGGTGGTGAGTGTGCCTGTTGTGAAGGACTGGGCTATGCTAAGGCCCAGCGGTGCCAGGGGACAACACCTGAAACCTTTGTGGGTTACCTGTTCCGGCGTACAAATGACAGAGACACGGGACATTTCCTTCGGCGTCAAAGATCGAGGTTTATTTACTGCAGGGAACACAGAAGTCACAAGAAGTACAACGCATGTAGGTTCTAGGAGACTGCTTCAAATTGCTAAAGTGGATCGCTCCGTTTATACAGTTTTTAGTCATTGCACAACATGGTGAACAAAAGGTTACAATTCAGTTCCCACAGTAAACTTTGAAGGGTCGCTTTCATGTATTCAGGGGTCCGGAACATAATTAAAGTAGCATCGCCGGTTCCCAACTGTAAAAGTACATCATCCCATCATTAGTACATTCCATTCCGGCTGTAAACGAATTAAGGAAGAGTCAGAAAACAGGTGCAAAGGAAGACAAAGATAGACAACAGATTGAAAAGAGTGTAGGGGGGTGATATCGGAAACATGATTGCAGGATCAAAGGAGACATGCCTAATGTATGCACGGCTGAAACAATAGACCGACACGGCAAGATGAGCTTCGAGCGGGCCATCTGCCTTTGCAGTGTCATCCCCCTCGTCATAAAGACACCCTCAAAGGAACACGTGTCTTCCGCAAGAGTTTGGGAATCCCAGGGTCACGAAGCGGACAGTGTCCGTTTGCTGGCTACTTGAGAACAAGAAACAAAATGGATGCGGTATCTAAAATGGAACCCGTGGGTTCAGATGAAGAAACCCACGAATCAGATAAACGGTTCAGATTAGCGTAGCGAAAATGCGTACACCCACTAAACTCGTCATTTGCGGTTCATAGATACCAAACGCATCCATATTCAAACGAGTCGAAAACACCACTTATAATTGTCACGGAACCTCAGATGCTCCTTTTGCCCTCATGTAGGCAAGCACTAGTCGATATCAGAATCAATCTCAATATTCATCAGATCATTCAGATGCTGCTGCAACATTATTCTATCCATCAATGCTTCCTTGGTAACAGATGGCCGTCTTATACACGTCGTAGCACAGAGGCCACATAAGGCAGGACCACACTGTACACAAAGACAACACGTGAACAGAAATGCTACAACAACCCCAATGGTCATCAGAATCTTCCAACCCCACGTCGACATCAGGCCCCAAAACCATCCCAGTAGCGTCCAATCACCTACGTCCACGTGTATGGACTCAGAGATCTTATGCAACTTCGAAATGGCTTGATAGACAGTTGGAGCGTTATCAGGGATGAAAATGCAGCAACTCGAATGGATCACCTTACATACACCACCTCTATCTGCAAGGACAACGTCTAAAACCATACGATTTTATAACGTCATAAGCCTATCCGCCTGAAGCTCTGCTGTTATATTACCAAGGGCACTTGCAGTGATATTAGCGGTCGATTCCACCACTCGAGTCAACTGTCTCAGGTTCCTACTATTGATCATAGGTCCCCAAAACGGCAGGAAAGCCTTAAAGAAGTCTCCTGCTTCTTGACCGGCAGTGTCTTCTTCGCTAATCACGCCTCTCACAACTCTAGTCTTGTGATAATCCGACCCAACTGTAAAGGTCGGTGGCAACAGATTCGCAATATAACAGGTGCCCGAGAAATCACGAGGCAACCATGTATATGCGCGGTCGTAACATACAAAGTACGTACCCTTGGCAGTCAACAGAACAGGGGAAGAGGCTGTTGGTAAAACATACGTTTCAGTACAGGCACTTCTCCCAAGCTGAGCTCGCGGACTTCGGCCAAGACCTTTCAAACAGAAGTTACCAAGATGGGGTACGATCCAGATCGGAGACGAGCTTTTAAGCTGCCGATCACCCACTGACGTGCTATACTCAGCCTCACTCAGATCTCTGTATGCTCGCACCTCTTCCTCTGGAATAAGCGATGCGTCAAAAATATCTCTATCTAAATCGGCAATCGCTCTAGCCAAAGGCTTGTGGTACGGGCCAGGACCATGATCTGCAGTGCGTGGCTCTCGATGGGGGTAGGAATCTAGTGCGCTACGAAACATAGTTTGGAATGCTCGAGCTGACCCCTGGGAACTATAAGGAAGAACCAAGTACGGAATTCCCCTATCCATGGTACGTGGCATTAAACCACACACCCAGCAGTTGGTAGTATTCATCACCAACTGATGTTGATGAAGAAGCTGAACAAAGGAGTTATTCATGAATTCCGCACGTCTAACCTGTTCGTGTTGAGGTAGAGGGTGAAAGGAATGTGGAGAAACAGTGGGAGTAGATTTTGGTTCAGAAGAAGAAGTAGGTAAAACAGAAGGCAATAATGATTGTATTCCAAAATATACTCCACCCACCAATAACATAGAAACAGTCAAAAACAGCAGGAACACCTGAAACAGAACGCATTTAGTTCGTACAACCCTATGTAGTTTTGATCTTTGCGCCAGAGTCTTCTCCACTTCCGACAACTTTGAGAATTCCATCCTCTAAAAACCGTCCGCAACGTTCTTGACGCACTTCGTTCTGAGTAGCGATTATCAATTCCCAGGAGTTCCTAGGAATCGACAAAAGTACTGACCTAGTGTCAGGAACCTGCTAAACAGAAGGAAGTACCCGCACGGCCCTACGGTCAACCCGGATGTAAGGTTCTTTAATCAAACATTCAATTGTAATACAAAATCTCCTAGCTGTGGAAAAACACACGTGGAAAAGAACTCAAAAATCAATAGAGGCTACAAGTGTTCATAATGTTCAAAGTGACAATAAGGGGTAATGTGAATTTCAAAAAAGGCAAAAAAGGCAAAAAAAAATATTTATTAGTCTTTGTTATGGGAACGAAGAAAATATCTGCTTCTTCCAGGACGGGTCTGCTCTTTGAATAATTGTTCAGGTTGCGGAACAGAGGCCT
Source organism: Lissotriton vulgaris (assembly GCF_964263255.1). Lineage (NCBI taxonomy): Eukaryota > Metazoa > Chordata > Amphibia > Caudata > Salamandridae > Lissotriton > Lissotriton vulgaris. Next base: position 1,453,169,248 of record NC_141685.1, read on the forward strand.
GTCGAGCAGATGATAGTTCAAGTCTTGAGTTTCCCAAAGGCACAGAATCAACAGATGTGTCTAACTGCAATGAAGTATCTCCTACAAGTTGAGAGTCACTGAACGGCACAAATTTAGTCGGGGTCTCAGTCTCCGTTGCTGCAAATCCAGTCCTCACCCACGAATCTGCCGGTAAAGGTATAGGCACCTTTTTGGTGTGGGTGGCATGCACCCAATTTTTCCGACCTTCCAGACGAACTGCAGTTCTCGTGGCAAGGAGGACCTGAAAAGGGCCCACAAATCTCGGCTCCAAGTTACGCTTCCTTCCAAAATTACGGGTGACAACCCAGTCACCCGGTTGAAGCCGATGTCCAGGGCCCTCTGTCTGTGCCGGCAGTGCTTCAAAGACCTGTTGATGAATTAACCTCAGTTTAGCAGTCAGATCATGAAGATAATCAATTAACATTGGGTACTCAAGACTATCGAAAGACCTAGGCCTAGGGACCCCCCAAACATTCGCAGGACGGCCGAACACAATCTCATATGGGCTAAGCACTACTCGAGAGTGTACAGTCACCCTGGTTGACAAGAGAGCCAGAGGCAAGGCATCAGGCCATGCTAAACCAGTAGTAGCTTGAATCTTAGCAAGTTTTAGCTTCAGAGTGCCATTGTACCCTTCCACTAAACCTGCTGACTGGGGATGGTTGGCACTGTGGAATTTTTTTCGAATTCCAAGGCCCTTACACACACTCTTCATCACACTCCCCACAAACTCACTTCCGTTATCAGACCATACAATCCGTGGCATTCCATACCGAGGAAAGTATTCCTTCAGTAGGACTTTCTCTGTGGACAGGGCAATATTATCTTTGAGAGGATAGGCTTCGATCCATCTGGAGAATGCGCAAACCACAACTAAAACGTACTTCAGATTATTACATCTCTCCATATGGATGAAATCCAGTTGGATAACCTCAAAGGGACATGTAGGAGGAGCGAAATGGCCGGGTGGTGTAGGGGTGCCTTTGCCGGGATTGTACATCATGCATACCATGCAATTCTTAACCACTCTCTTAGCACACTTAGCGATACCATCATTCTTCCATACAGGGGACAGCAACTTGCATATACCTTTCGCGCTAATATGTGACAAGCCGTGCGCCATAGTCACAACAGCTAGCACATATGCATCCGGCAACATCCACTTCTGGCTTGCCGATAAATCAATCCAACATCCATGCGCATCTAACTTTCCTGTGCTTTCTTTCCACTTAGTCTTTTCAGTTTCGGTGGCCTCATTCTGAATCGCTTTAACGCTCTCAACAGTGTCCTCACACATACCAGTCTTTGCAGGCCACCTCACTGAACTCGTAACATACCTTCGGGTTGCAAGATTTCTAGCTGTCTCTTTAGCAATCTCATCCGCAAATGCGTTACCACGACCAACATCATCCGTCACTTTCCGGTGCGCGCTGCATTTAATAATCGCCACCTGCTTAGGCAATGTAAGTGCGTCTAAAAGATCGTTCACGAGCTGTCCGTGTTGGATCTTTGTGTCATGCGATGTCATAAAGCCTCTTTCTCTCGACAGACGACCAAAGCTATGTGCAACGCCAAAAGCATGTTGGCTATCAGTAAACACATTCACTCGCTTTCCTTTCGACAAAACACACGCTCTCGTCAACGCAATCAACTCTGCCGCCTGCGCGGAATTCTGATTCAATCTCGCAGTTTCCACAACCGTACTCAACGTTACCACAGCATACGCAGTCGTCACATCACCATTCGACAACTTAAAACACGAACCATCAACATACAAAGTACCATCGGGATCTGCCAATGGAGTGTTTTTAGGTCAACACGACCCTTCGTTTCTTCCTCAGTTCGCAAATAACAATCATGTGGTGGTATATCGTCTGATTCCATATTAGTTGGCAACAACGTCGCCGGGTTTAAGACATTACAGCGCTTTATTTGAATATGACTTGCCAAAAGCGTCAACTCGTAACCGGACAACCCTGGGCTCGTCAAGTGTTGGGTTTTTGTACGATTTAAGAGAGTGTCAACTGCATGCGGAACCATCACCGTAAGCATATTATCCATGACCAATCCTGCAGATTGCCGAATGGACACCGCAGCCGCCGCTGTCGCTCTTAGATAACTCGGCAAAGCTCTAGCTACTGGGTCCAAGGTCGAGGAAAAATATGCACATGGACGCTGCTTACCCCAAATTGCTGCGTCAAAACACTCAACGCACAACCCTCTCTCTCGTGAACGTATAGTGTAAACGGCTTGCTGTAGTCAGGAGTACCTAACACAGGAGCCGAACACAACGCATCACGCAATTCAGAAAAACTTTTCGGACACTCTTCGGGCCATGGCAAAGGAGTTGGAACATCCTTGCATGTGAGGGCTACCAATGGTTTCGCTAGCAATTTAAAATTCGGAATCCTTTGCCTGCAGTATGACGTGATACCTAGAAAGGCACGCACATCTCTCTGAGTTTTTGGCACAGTCATTCGAGCGATCGCCGCAATTCTCTCTGGGGTCAACCTTCTTCCCTCCTTTGACAATAAGTGACCTAGATAGGTTACTTCTTGACAACAATATTGCAGTTTAGAAGGTGACACCTTGTGATGCAAGTCACAGAGATGCTGTAACAGCGATACCGTAGCAGATTTGTAGATCTCTTTTGTGTCAGCAGCCGCCAGCAAGTCATCAACATACTGGATCAAAGCCGCACCAGCCGGTAACATAAACGCATCGAGTTGACTCTTCAGGGCTTGACTGTATATCGATGGACTCTCACAGTAGCCCTGAGGAGTGCGTTTAAACCGAAAGCTGCAACCTCCTAATGAGAAGCCGAATAGATCTCTGCTTTCCTCAGCAATCGGAATGCTAAAGAAAGCATTCTTCAGATCGATCACTGAGAACCAAGAAGCAGAGGCTGGAATCAGAGTCAGTAAAGCCGTAATGTCAGGCACCACAGGAAATTGTGGAATCACAATTTTGTTCACCTCCCGCAAATCAATAACGAAACGGTAAACAGGAGGCTTGGATGGATCAGTACGTTTCAAGATAGGTAACACAGGACTATTACACACGTTTCCCCGAGTTTCCTCGATAACATCTTTCTTGATCAAATCATAGATGATCATCGCTAACAACGCTCGTTCTCCATCAAGGGAGATACAATATTGGGGAATACGTGGCAATCGCACATTCTATTTCAGCTGAACAACATAAGGAGAGATGTCAAGCAGGCCCACGTCATTGGGACCCGTTGCCCACAAAGATGCAGGAAGAGAACTCAATTCCGGTGGGAGCTTATCAGATGACAAATACATAGGAGAGATCACCCTCTGACCCAAAGTAAGCTCCACTCCTGCAGGAGAACAGTACAAAGTCGCATATAACCGTTTCAGCAAATCCAGGCCCAAAATATTTTCACCACAACCAGTAGTCAAAATCAAGGGAGCTTTTAGCTCACGAGGCCCAATTGCAATGGGCAAAGGGCTAGAGGCCGGATTGCTAACGGGGGCGCCGGAGAATCCAACTAAAACATTCGTTAAGCCAGACAAAGGTGCGTCAGGGAGTTTCGAATGCATGATGAAACTTTTCTCTGCACCAGTGTCCAACAGAAAAGGCTCAACTACGCCCGATGTGGCAACTGCGACGTAAGGCCCTCTCTGATCAACCAGAACTGATACTACTCCCTCTCTCTGTCTATGGCTGTCCTAGTAATTACCGTCATCAATATCATGTTCGATGTAATAATCATCCACATGATACTGTGCAGATCTACCTGACGATGAACCATGCTGATCAAAGCAATTATTGGAATCAGACGAATTATTAGAACGCTCGTTTTGATTTTGATTTTGAGTAACACCACGGCCTCTACCTCGCGAAGCCTTCTGAGGACCACTACGACCTCCTCTAGCTGAATCACCACTATTTCAGTCGCGCAAAACCGGACAATCAAACTTCAAATGACCCTCACCTCTACAGTACGCACATTGATTATACCCGAGTATAGATCTCTGCGCGGAAGAGTCATTTAGCGACTGTGACCTAGCAGATTGTGATTGCGGTCTATTCTGCTGCTGAGAATCATTTTGATTTGAGCACGGAGGATACGCTTGCTGTAACAGAACTTTCATTTTGAGATCCTTTGTTTTCTTATCCGCACGATCATTTTCCTCCTTCTCCCTATTTTCGTAATATTGAGCCGTGGCTAATATCTGAGCAGAGGTAGAAACAGCCCACGAACTCTCTGAATTTTTCAAATTGTTGCTGAGGTCAGGCAACAAATTCGATACAAATTTATCCATGAACAACCTCTGACCTCCCTCGGTGCTCATATCCTGACCACTGTGATCGATGAATGCCTCCTCAAATCTCGTAAAGAAATCAAAGACACTCTTGTCCTTCTTTTGCTTACACGCAGACAGTTTATCCCAATTAACTTTCATTGTTGGCATAAGTGTCTTCATTAGTGTAATAATTCTTTGAGGCAAAGCCGCAATTAACTGCTCAGGCTTAGCCCCACCAACCTGCAATGCATCAGCCGCTGTAAGTGCAGCCCAATCACCACCTAACTCAGCTCCGTGATCTTCTTGGCGAATTTTCGCCCAAACCGGTTGAGGTACTACGTTTCCGAACAACATGTCGATGTCGGCAAGATTCATGATAGTAGCATCTACTAATTGGGACAACTCTTTATAGTATCCTGCAGGATTTTTGCGGGGTCAGGCAAAGATTGTTTCACCTGCAAAACTTCCGATCGCTTCCATGGGAGGTGTATCCACACTCTCTGGAAGTGCGGCAGGACCGGAGGGTTAGCACCAGGATTACCTGGCATATACACTGGTGGAACTTCTCTCATGGGATACTGACCAGGCGTTGTCATCCATTCCTCAGTATCATCTTTAAACAATGCTCGAGGTATTACAGTGGGGCGAAGGGATAGAAGATGTTCTACAGCACGTCGAACATTGCTACCCAATATCACACCACTCGAAAACTGAAGCTGCAGTTCAGTAACATCGCGCTGTACATCGTTTACCTCATCATTTGCTATCGCTTCACGTAAACATTTGCACATTTCCTCAAATACAAATCTCTGTGTGGGCTCATTGAATTGAGAGAAGGTCTCAAAAATTATGCGCGGGGTATTTTTAAGGGGATACCTAATCCAATTATGCGCCATCCGAATTAACGTGTAACGTTCCCTACCACCAGAAAGCTGACTTCGTCGTTGGGGAACATCAGAAACATCAGACCCAAGAATCGGTCCAAAAGGAGAGTAAAGATTAGCGACAGCGTTAGGAATGCGTCTTCGAACAGACGGAGAAGAGGAGAAAAGTACAGGGGCAACAGCATGAGGACTAAACACAGGAGCAGCAGGAGCAGTAGGGGTAGCCACAAGGGCAGAAGTAGCGGGACCAGAAAATTGGGAGTATATAGGCAGTGGAGCAGTAGGAACAGAAGCAGGTAAAGGAATAGGAACAAGAGAATTCGCAAGAACAGGACCAGTGACAGGCTGACCAGCAGTTGCCGGAACAACGGGTTGGGGAACAGGAGGAACCACAGGAACTGTAGTATCCTGCGCATATGGAGGTGGTGACTTCAATAGGTAGGACAACAAAGGGTCCTCCACTGCTTCCTCTCCCTTCTTATCAGCACTCGACGGTAAAACGGGATAACACTTATCCACTGCCATACGTTGTAGTCTATCAAAAACTTCCTTTTCCTTCTTTGTCTCGCTGAAACTGCTCTGCATTTCTCATCGTCGTAATGATACCTTCTCTCTTATTTTTCTTAAGCTGTTTAATTTCTTTCTGCTTGGACTCTTTGCGCCATAACCGAAAGGAATCAAACATGGCCGGCCTTGACTTCCTTTTGAACAATTTTGCTTCTAGATTATCCAAAATTGCTGTTTCGAAACTACCATGAGGTGGCCAACTAAGGACACCGTCATCTTTAGTGTAGCGGACCCAGCAATCATTATATGTGATAGGACCCACACCATGTCGACTATATAACTCATAGACCGGAGTTCCAGCTGGAGGTATTGGACATGAGTCCTCCAATCGGGAATCTGCACCACAACCTTTAAAACAGCCAAACAAAGTACTACAGCCAGGCATCGTGCACACTAACCGAGTTTCACAAACGTCAAGGGTTATCGATTTACGATATCCTTGCAAAAATGCAAGACCCTTGGTCTTTGGCGATTGCAGTCGTCAAATAAAACAACTAAGAACCAAGTACTAAGAACCACCAATGCCACGGAACCATGCAAACAACCAAGCACCAACAACAACCAAGGACTCTGGGAGCGACCCACAAATACTTAACTGAAAGAACAATGGCGTCACCAGGAAGGCCCGTCAATCGTCTCGCTGTACAAAGGACTACGCCAGGCGCCAAAACAGGTCAACAGTCAGGGCATCAGTCCGTCGCAGCCGTCAAGAGGCGGGAATCTTCGCGGGAAAAGCCTTCGGGCACTTATTTCGACAACAGGATCGATGAAGCGGGGTGCACCTTCCCTCGGAGATTTCACACGAAGTTCCTCACGATCGTCGGGCTTTGGACCGGTACCGCTGATGTCGCCCTACGCTGGGCGCCAACTGAAGGACTGGGCTATGCTAAGGCCCAGCGGTGCCAGGGGACAACACCTGAAACCTTTGTGGGTTACCTGTTCCGGCGTACAAATGACAGAGACACGGGACACTTCCTTCGGCTTCAAGATCGAGGTTTATTTACTGCAGGGAACACAGGAGGCACAAGAAGTACAACGCTTGTAGGTTCTAGGAGACTGCTTCAAATTGCTAAAGTGGATCGCTCCTTTTATACAGTTTTTAGTCATTGCACAACATGGTGAACAAAAGGTTACAATTCAGTTCCCACAGTAAACTTCGAAGGGTCGCTTTCATGTATTCAGGGGTCCGGAACATAATTACAGTAGCATCGCCGGTTCCCAACTGTAAAAGTACATCATCCCATCATTAGTACATTCCATTCCGGCTGTAAACGAATTAAGGAAGAGTCAGAAAACAGGTGCAAAGGAAGACAAAGATAGACAACAGATTGAAAAGAGTGTAGGGGGGTGATATCGGAAACACGATTGCAGGATCAAAGGAGACATGCCTAATGTATGCACGGCTGAAACAATAGACCGACACGGCAAGATGAGCTTCGAGCGGGCCATCTGCCTTTGCAGTGTCATCCCCCTCGTCATAAAGACACCCTCAAAGGAACACGTGTCTTCCGCAAGAGTTTGGGAATCCCAGGGTCACGAAGCGGACAGTGTCCGTTCGCTGGCTACTTGAGGGCAAGAAACAAAATGGATGCGGTATCTAAAATTGAACCCGTGGGTTCAGATGAAGAAACCAACGAATCAGATAAACGGTTCAGATTAGCGTAGCGAAAACGCGTACACCCACTAAACTCGTCATTTGCGGTTTATAGATACCAAACTCGTCCATATTCAAACGAGTCGAAAACACCACTTATAATTGTCACGGAACCTCAGTTGTGTCCACACCACTTCACATTGATATCAAGTGAGTGAAGCCATTTAGAATCTCCAAGAAGTAGAAAGGCACCCCTCTACAATCTCACGTCAGCATGACTCCACCTGCGTGTGCCACTACACCACCTGGTCCAAGCAGCCCTCCGGCTTCCGAAGCCACTGATAGCTCTACCTCAGCTATGCCTCTCTCTCCCCGATCAAGTGCTCCAACTGTCCCCGACACACAGCCAGCTGCCAGTCCGACTGACAGCCAAATCTGAGTGGTAGTCATCCTCAAACACCTGTCTCCCACACAGCGGGTCTGTACGGCCCATTGTTATCCCCTGACTGTGTTGTTGACCATGCAAGGGTACAGTCGCACACATTCCCTGTGCATCTTCTCATGGACTCCCTCTGCACTTTGTCCTCCCTACTGGCCTTGTCGTTCACTGCTGTGTGCCCCTTACCTGTGCAGCTTGTCATGCACTTACTCTGCACTTTGTCCTGCCAACTGGCCTTGTCGTTCACTGCTCTGTGCCCCTTGCCTGTGCAGCTTCTCAGGGACTCACCTGCACTTTGTCCTGCCCGCTGGCCTTGTCGTTCACTGCTCTGTGCCCCTTGCCTGTGCAGCTTCTCGTGGACTCACTTTGCACTTTGTCCTGCCCACTGGCTTTGTTGTTTACTGCTGTGTGCCCCTTGCCTGTGCAGCTTCTCATGGACATGCTCTGCACTTCATTTTGGCCACTGGCCTTGTTGCTCATTGCTGTGTTTAACTATTCCCTGTGCAGCTTCTCATGGACATACTCTTCACCTTGGACTGGCCACTGGCCTTGCTGTTTTCCCCTTGCTTGTGCAGCTTCTCATGTACATAGTCTGGACCTTGGACTGACCACTGGTTTTGCTGTGTTCCCCTTGCCTGTGCAGCTTCTCATGGACTCACTCTGCACTTTTTTCTGCCCACTGGCCTTGTCGTTCACTGCTGTGTGCCACTCACCTCTGCCGCTTCCCTGGACTCACTCTGCAGTTTGTCCTGCCCACTGGCCTTGTTGTTCACTGCTGTTTTCCCCTTGCCTGTGCAGTTTTTCGTGGACATGCTCTCCACTTTGTTTTGGCCACTGGCCTTGTTGCTCATTGCTGTGTTCAACTATTCCCTGTGCAGCTTCTCATGTACATACTCTGCACCTTGGACTGGCCACTGCCTTGCTGTTTTCTACTTGCCTGTGCAGCTTCTCATGTACATACTCTGTATCTTGAACTGGCCATGGGCCTTGCTGTTTTCCCCTTGCCTGTGCAGCTTCTCATGGACATACTCTGCATTGTGTGCCCTGCTCTTCTCTACTCTTGTTGCCTATCTGTGCAATATGTGAATAAAGACAGTTGCTCCTGATGTCTGTTTTGTCAGTGTCCTTACTGAATAAAGTTATTATCTCTGTGTGTATGGTTTACTGTGCCACATGCTCTGTGTGCCACTTCAACATTGCCAATGTCTTGTCTCACTTATTCTATTTTTTTACTGGGGTGACAGGGACTTCAGTTCTTCCGGACTCTGATACTTGTGGGTGCAATGATGTCATTTTTATATGGAATGCTGTTATCATTTTCATAATTTGTTCATGTTGGCTATATTGTACAAATGTCAGGTTGGGGGCACTGCCAGCACAGAGTGGGGTTCTATCCACAGCTTTGCATGCAGGCTGGCCAGGGTCATCATGTATGTGTGTTCTTACTTCATGTGTGCCCAGCAGTGTAGGTGTATAGTCATCTTGTGATGGCCAGTCATCCTAGTCACATGGGCTACTTTCAATGTGTGCACTTGGGTGGTCAAGAAGTGTGCAGTGTGAAGTGGTGACTTTGTTGGGAATGTTGATGTGTGTGTTCCCCTGCATTGTCAACTACACACATGTTTCACTCAGGAGTTGAGTGCCTGTTGTTTGGATTGTTCACCCCTGTGGATGTGGTTGTATGCACATGTGTGAGTTGTATGTTATGCAGTGTGTTGGTGTGTCCTTGCAGTTCTGGCTGTCTCCTACTTGCTGTTTTTGTCAATTGTGAGTATTCAGACTGTGTGACTGGCAAGTCAGTGTTGTGTTTTGTTGATCATCCATGTGTCTTGATACTGTTTGTGGAGAATGTGAGACCTGCTGATCCACACTGCCATTGTGGTTGTGTTTTCTCATGCATTGACGTCACATGGTGCTTTATTGCCTCCAATCTGGCATGTTGTGTGTGGTATCCTACCATCCCCTATCTGTGCTTCAGATGCCTACCCTTTGTGAGTCCGCACTCCCTCTATTTATGTATGGTACACTCCTGCCATGTCCACTACTGACGTGCACAACACTTCAATTTAATGTCAGTTGTCCCCTTGGTTTGCATGTGTGTGTGCCTCCCCATCACTTCATAAGTGACACAGTGCTTTGTGGTGCAGTTCTTTGCCCAGGGCCAAAGCGCCACTCATGACATTTCCCCAGTTGGTTATATGTGATGTTCTTGTGCTGTTTAGCAGTCATGGTTGCTCATATGCACTTCAACTGTTTGTGCTGCCCAGTCCTCTGGTCAAGTTGTTTCTACTTTTCTGTCCCAGACTTGTGCATCTGTGGGTTTTGTGTTGGGTGTATGTGTGTTTGCTGTTGTACTGTTTCACTTCCTGAGTGTGATGTTGTCTTTGTGTTGTACTGTGCTTGGTGTTCACACACTGCTTGTTGTGCATGCAGTGCTGTGGGTGTATTTTGCCTTGTCATTGCCTGGTGTGCATCCCCTGATGTCCTGCTGTGTTTGCTATGTGATTTTGTTTGCCTGTGCATCTGTTGTTTGTTTGATGTGACTGTGTTTTTCTGTGATGGTGAACTTCTTGTCTGTTTTGTGGTATGTTGTCTGTTCATTGTTCCTGACTGATGAGGTTCTGCAATCCTATTGTGTCTGTGCTCCCATTGCCTTTCCACAGTTTTGCTACACAGGGCATGTCTGTTCTTGTTGTGGTTCTAAGTGTGTTTCTGTTGAGTTATGTGCTTGTCTTTTGTTTTTGTGCAGACATTGGTTCTGACATCCCTGTGTGTGTGTGCGTGTGTGTGTGTGTGTGTGTGTGGCTATCCCCAGGGAGTGTGATTGTTTGTCTGTGTATTGAGTGGACATTATTGACACCCTTCTGCATGTTTGACTCTGGTGTTGTGTGTTGCAGGTGTGAGGGGGTATGCGAGTAAATTCCTACTTGTGTTTGACAGTCATGGAGTGTGTCGATGGACCCTGTGTGTTGTGCTGCTGGCATACTCCTGTGAAGTAGTTATATACATATGTGTGGCTGTTCACAGTTTGACTTCAGGGCCTTCCTTTCATCCATGTGCCTATACATGGGTTGCCTTGCTGTCTACCTGGGTTGTTGCACTAAGATGACTGTGGTTTGACTTCACTCACAGTGCCAGCCATGTGTGCCGAGGGTGTTGTTCTATGTTCCTGGTCTTGCATGTGATGCACACATGCTTGGTGGTCATCCCCTTGGCCTTCCATTTGTGTGCACATCACTTTGGCTTTTCTATTTATTGTGCTCCATTGCTGGTGGCATGTGGTCTGTGTATGTGTCTGAATGTCAGTGTGGGGTATGTCTGTGTGACTTGGCAGGCTGTGTGTCGGGTAGAATGTGTGTTCCTTGTGTGTGTGTGTTTTCATTTTGTGCTTGTACTCAGTTTTCTTGCCATGAGTGTGGTGTTGTGGTGTGTCGGTTGCCCTAGTCCAGTGCTTCTGTGCTGTGTGTTCCTCTGCAGCCACTCCTGCTGTGGCTGTCTCCCTAGTTGTTTGGTGTATGGTGCAGGGTGTTGATTCACCTGGCTTGTTGTTGTGCTTGGGGTGCACAGGAGGGGCACATGGCATGTCCCTCCATGGGGGGCTAGTGTGTGGAGGGTGGCGGTGTGACACCTGTGATCTTTGTGCCCTGCCTTCTGCATTGTGCCCAAGTATTCTCTTGTCTTCACCGGTGCAGTGACGTGACCGGGACATTACTGCAAGATCATGGAAAATGTGTGGCCTGGATGCAGAGGGGTGACTTGGTGGCAGGTAGGACATGCATGGGTACACTTGTGGATGTGTTCCTGTCCCCAACCGGGAGTCTGATGTGGATAGGGACAATGTATCAGCCCATGAGTTGTGTGTTATGGTTGTGTGCGGGGTTGTGTTATTGCGTACCTGCGGCGGCGTACACAATGGTCCATGAGTTGCTGATGAGGTATCAGGTACAGCACTGGAAAGAAGTGTAGGGCTGGGTCCATTGCGGTCTTGACCGGGTGGAAGGGACCGGGACTCTTGTTTCTCCCTCCACTGTCGAGCTCTTGCCGTCTCTGGTTAGGCGTTTTCTCCGCTGCGGTGCGACTGGTTGTTTGGGGCATCCTAATTCTTGGATCAGAGCGAATGTCATTCCCCATGGCGATGAGTCTCCATTCGCGCACACTGCTGAGGTGACCGGCGCACTTTGATGGCGGTTCGCATCGCACAGCGGCAGACAGGAAATGGGCTATGTTTGGCTATACTAATATGATGGACGTGAGGACCCCTGCTGGCGTGCGGTAAGAGGCATTTTCCGCCACTGCATGCTACGCGATGGTTCCACCGCCCGCCATACTAGTAGGCCCCTACATTCCCACAAACATACCAGCCAACAATTTAATGTAATTTGAAATAAAAACATATAACGCAATTAACATATTAAAACAAATACTAATGAATGAGTAAATAATTTCAAAACTCTCACCCTATTCTCCTACAAAACAATAAAACACATCGAAATCAACATAAACAACATAAACAATTAAATAAATACCTAATTGACTAAAATATCAAAAAATTATATATTTCAATAACAATTGTTAGGTAATTAGAAATGAATTCTTACTTGTTTTAAACCCCATCCTACTTCTCTACAATCTAAACAACCCACTCCTAAAATGTAACTTAAGAATATGATAATCCAACAATTTACATAATAAGTTATCAATTAAATAATTAATAACAAATTCATAATTATCAATAAATAATTTCTTAATTAACTTCCCAACCTGTGCCTTCGAAAAACCCAACAAGACACAACAAAAATATAGCGTAAAAAATAAAAGAATTACACAATTTAAACAATTAATTATCAATGAAACAATAATACATCAATAACTAACTTTTAATTAATCATAGTTAATTAGCTTCACAACCTTTACTCCTACAGATCCAACAACTGGCACCTAAAATATAACTTAAAAATATAGTAATTACACAATTTACATAATCAATTAATAGCAATTATTCAAGCAATTTATAATATATACAATTAAAATGTAAACTAAAATATATAAAGATAAATAAAAAACAGTATTTTTGCAACTGTATTTTTATGAACAATATTAACAATATAGATATTTTTACAATGATATTACTTGCCTTAAAAATCAATGGTTTTGTAAACGATATTTCTGGAGCACAACATTTCTGTATTACGAATTTAAAAACTTGGGGGCATATTAACAAGGGCCGGCGATAAATATCGCAAAGCGCGCTTGCATATTTATCGTCAGCTTTCTCTGGAATTAATCGCCCGGTTAGCGCGTTATCGCTGAGGTGATAAAAATTCTAGAGATAGTGTAGATATCACCATTTTCCATGGTGGAAAACGGCGATATCCCAGATGATAGGGCCTGTGGTCTTAGCCACAGAATCCACCCCATGATAAGTATGCCTTCGTCAGGAGTTTAACAGATGTTAAATTACTGCGTTTGTATGTATGTATGTATAGGCATTTATATAGCGCACTACTTACCCGGAGGGTCCCAAGGCGTTTCGACCGCTGCGAAACCCTTTCTGGCTTCCCTGAGAGATGGTCCCTTAATGGGTATCTCCAGGGTGAGACCAGGCATCCCCGGCGGTCTGGTGGGGCCGTTAGTGAAGATGAGGCAAGCTAATGCCCAGAGTTGCCGAGTGTGATCGCTGATCAGAGTGGGCACCGAGGCGAGAGAATTATCAAGTCCGCTGACCCTGGTCCAGAAACCTGCCGCGCCGGGAATCGAACCCTGGTCCCGGGCCGTCCTCTGCTCTCGGGTCTGCCGCCTCTAACCAGTGAGCCACACTACTTCACCCATAGGCATACTTAACACGATTTAAATAATCACAACCCTTCCTTGTTAATATCGCGAAGCTGCTTTCGCGATATTTTTCGTGGTTGGTTTCACAGCCATGCCTACTTTGCATCTTATTAGCGATGCAAAGTTAGGCATGCTGGTAACGGGCGCTACGTCAGCAAACATGCGATGGCGTGTCTTTGCTGATAAGGCGATAAAATTATTGCCGCTTTCCAGCCGAAAACGGCTGCAAAAGTGAGGATAATTTTATAGGGCCTCCTTGTTAATATGCCCCTTGATATTTGTTTGACTCATATATGACGCAATATTTTATCTAGGCATCTTTTCACTCAAACTTGATGACCCCTGCAATAGAATATGAAATGCTGAATAGTTGAATCACGAATAAGGGTAATATACTCCAGGATAATATAGGCATTCAATTTGTTCAAGAATCTCCAATCTTCACAACAGAGGCCACTCATGGCCACTCATGTAACATGGAAGGCTTCAAAAACAGCTGAGTCAATGCTTCTTTTTAAACTGCTCTTTGCCGATTGGGGGATTAGGGGCTATAAAAAGGAGATCAAAAAATATCCTAATGTTCTGGCCATCGCACAACAAAAAACCCTACTCTAAAATAGTCATCATTGTGGCCCAAGAGTAACCCAAAGAGCTATCAACAGGTCGTGCAACATAAACACTGTGATCTAAATCACAATGGTTGAGAACAACTGTCGACCCTGTCATGTGGGCTTCAATCATGAGAGAAAAAGACTGGGCTGGCTTCCATCATTTCTAGGGTCTGGCATAAGCCAGTACTCTTAAGGCACCAGTTCAAAAAACGATTCAGAGGTTTATGCATGGCTCAAACTCCATACCAATTCTATGACGAATGTAGAATGTCTAAAGAGAGAGCTACAAAATATAAACACATTCTCCTTTTTTTGCATTATTATTTTATTAGAGATTTTATAACCATAATGCGTGATTCGAAAGCTGATCGTCCCCCACTATGCTGACAATAGCAGGAAATTCAATCATCAAATTGAATAAATCAATACACACTGTGTTATTACATCCATGTCAAAGTCTTCAAAATCGAGTATGCATAAATTTCACCCACACATAATAAACTCAATATCCTTTGGTTAGAGTTGCCCATAAGGGAGTGTAAAGGGGTATGGCAGACAAACGGTCACAGTTCAAATAAAGTTAAGAAAGGGTGGTTGCTACTAGAAGAAACGGGGAAAAATATGCTCAAAAACAGGTGTTTGGTCCATTAAAAGTTAAATGGTTTGTTAATTGAATGTGGGGAAGACCATGTCCTGCATTCATCTATGTGGGAAGGAGCTCCCTTTGTTGTCATCATCTAAGAATAGCTATCATAGCCACGCATAGGGCAGTGTCTGCCCACCTTCTGTGTGATGGTTTAGATAGGCACCTCCAGAGTGTCATGAGAAAAATCAACTCTGCTGATGGCATTAAATTAAGATTATTGCAAGAGTTCATAATGCATATGACCTGTTGTCAAAACATTTGTAATGACGTATAGGACTACACAAAATCCATGAGTTTACCAGTTTTCTAACCCCACCTAGAGTAGACTAATGTGGGGCTGCCTGCAGTCTTTCTAGTGACTAGTGACCATCATTCAGCATCTTGAAAAAAGTAAGGAGCATATTTACAATGGCATTGTGCCACGGGAGAGTCACTTTTTATGATGCTCTGGTGGCGCAACCCCCTTGCTCTATATTTACAAAGCAGCGTTAAGCTACTTCGCTTGGCATACTGACACTTTGTGAATATTGTAGCCTTTCATGCAGGTATCTGCTTAAAAAGGGCGTGAAAAGGATGTTACTGTGGGTGTTCCACTGCAACACCCATAGCTTTTTGACTCTGCCCTAGATTTACAAGGATGTGTAAATCTGAGGCAGCGCCAAAGCTAACACCACTGAATAGAAGGTGTTATACTATTATTTCTTATATTGTTGCTCTTTCAATGTGTGTTGCATTTTGAAGAACACAGAGAAGTAGCAAATGACATTTAATGATTATTTATGTGCAGGAATGTATCACTTCCTGCACATAAGCAAGCATCTCTGTAACACAGCCACCTTTGCATCATGGTGCAACGGTGTCTGAGTTGGCGCTAGGCAACTTTTTTGGCGCTGGTGCAAAGGAAAACACAGGGGTGCTCTGTATTCTTGTGAATACCATGCATCCCTACATTTTTTAAATGACAGTACAGCACTGCTAAATTGCTTTCAGCGCTGCACTGCTCTATATCTTTGTAAATATGACCCTAAGTTTGAGCCACATTCAATGGGGGCTCTTATCATGTGTGTCCAAGATCTCGAACCAATCTGCATTAGAGCATTCTTTTCCAAAAATCATTCATCATTTATCCTGAAGGTATGTTTAAAGGGGAAGGGAATGTAGTTATTCCAATAACACTTTGTATAATCCGAAGATAACTCCTGTAAAGGATCTCTATTATCGTAGAAAATCATGTACATCTGATTCAGGTAAGGGAGTTTCCAATGACAGTCTCGCAATTTACAGACATTTCCATTCTTGATGTGCCTCTAGAGGGAATTCTTGTTGCAGGGTCTCAAAAGATTTCAGCCATATACTTGTCCTAGTTGTCCCACTGTAAAGATAACTTGAGCGACTCATATAGAGGATTTTATCTTGGAGGTAAGCATGTACCCGCAATTACTTTTGTGTAGCTTCCCATGTACAAGTAGATTCTCCAAGAACTAGGATCTCCTTCATCTCTGCAAATGTATTGTTGGGTAGGTCATAGGTGTCTGTCTGTCTAAGAAGATGTTGCTCTATTGTCACCCATTCAGGAAGTTCCAGATCTTTTGAAAATAAATTGGGCAAATGTGCTTGATGGTACACTAAGTAAGTAAAGCATCATATCAGCTAGGCGGAGGGCATGGACCAGGGGTGGCGGGATGGGGGCGGGTTTGAGGGCTGCTTGCGTGCTCGGGGGGAAATATCTCGCGAACACGCATTTGAAAACGCGAACAAGTAAAAAAATGTGCAAAGTCTCGGAACGCAGAATTTTGGGCAATTTAGCGTTCTCTGCAGAACGGGAAATTACCCAAATTCCGCAAATTCCGCAAGTTCCGCGAACGGAATGGAATTTACCACCCAGGCCTAGTTTTTAAGCGGCTCCTGTGTCATACAAATGATAGAGGTGGCATGGAGGGCCTCCTTCTTTTTCAACTGTATGGCAATTAGTCGGTCTGCCTTTTCTCTGAATTCATAGGGTCATTGTTTTATCCAACCTTGCACTACCTCTGCTATCAATGCAAACATTGAGTTGAGAGGCATTTTTGCCTGAGGAAGGCAGTGAAAGTTAGCCACCAATGAGCCACTAGAGGGCTGATATTCTGTTTCAATTGCTGTCTAGTCTCTGAGCGTTGTCTATGGCAGCGTGAAGATTCCCTTCTGAGTTAAATATGCATAAAAGCTTTGCTAGTAGACCATAGGATCTGAGAGTCCTCAGAGCCCTCATTAATCAACATGTATGTTTGTAGATGTTGCTTCAATCTCTGCTTTGCCTCTGGATTATGTAACCCTGTCATTAAAACAAGTCAATTCTAGTCGCTCCAGTGTGTGGATTTGAATAGAATGAGAACTCTGGATCTCTAGGATGTAGGAGGTGACACAGATCTGTGAGAGCTTGACCCTTTAGCAGATCTAAAAGTGTCATATTGTCTTTATGTCACTCTATCTCTGGTGGACCTGTTCAATCCAGAATTGAGGTCTGTGCTATATTCCAGTCCCCCAAGTTTAATGTTTGTTTGGCCAAATCCCACCCAAACTGTATGCAGTTTGGGTGGGATTATGGGTTTCGATGTTTGAATTTTAAGTTTTGCCAAAATGTAGCCTCCATCTTATCCAGGTTTTGCTTATGTGAACCATCACTTATTTGTGGATCAGTTTATCAGTACCTTCCTTCTTATGCTGAAGTCCAACTTCAATAATCACCTTTACCATCCAGTCATATTGCATTTTGGAGGATTCACTTGCCTATAAATGAGTTTCTTGTAGGACGGCCACATATGGATACTTTGTCACAAAGTACGCATTATTTTTTCATTTTATATAGCTGTTAAGTCTGTTCACAATCAATTTTACAATTTTAGACCTTTGGGGGCTGTTGTTCATGGAAGAACTGCTCGAGTGAATCATATAGAGGTATTCTCCAAAAATAGCTGTTTGTCTCAGAAAATAAAGACAGAGGTTTCTGCATGTGTTTTAATTACAAGCAGATGCAATCAGAGCAGATCAGTACGTTGCAGCCTTCAGTCAAGGCATCCTCTGTCCTAGGGAGCAGCCTAATATCTGATGACGAGCTGAAGCATAGTTCAGATGTCACTTTTATGTCTTATAGGGTTTTAAAGGTGATCAAGATTCATCTCAATCCCTTGGAAATTGAAATGGGTACCCCTGTCGCTCTTCTTGATCTTTTGGGAGTCTTTGGAGTAGGCGTCTCTTGCCTTTTGGAGCTTTATTCATTCACGACCCCATAGTCCGTTGACCGCCTAAAAAGTCTATGCTCTTGTGTGCCTCCACTGATGTGATATTCATTGCCTGTTCTGGGTATATTTTCAGGAATGATTCCAGAGACCTCAGTGTCAGTGAATTCACGTCTTGCTGTCTGCCATAAAAATCATTGTGGCTAGGTCCAAAAGGCCAAGACGTATGTCTCTCTGCTTCAGTATCAGCTTTAGAGCAAGTAACACTTTCCTGATGAGATTTATAATCTGGGAAAAACTTGTAGTTTTAGTAATTTGTTTTCCATTGTACTGATATGACACATTTTGATGGGAAATTCAGATGATAGTTCGAACTTGACTGACTCAAAAAGCATGCCACTATGGGTCTAGAGGTTTCTAAAGATGCCTCCTGGCATGAACGTAATCTATGCGCCCTTTGAAACTCGAGATGGAGGTGATCAAGTTAAGCTTATGGATACTCTGGTAACCAGCTTGTCAGAATATGATTAAGTTCAGACCCTTGTCCTTCCTCTAAAACTCACATAAACGGGCATTATTGCTAGCTGTGATCTTCCAGTCCTAACAGTTTACATTGGAGATTCCAAATGTCTCTGTCCAATCATCTGATTCACTCGCTGCTCCTTACCAGTCAGCCCTCCACAGACTGTGTCTGAAAGGGGCTTAGATATGTTCAGAGAAACTTCCATGGATGTTTCCAATGTACCATTGTTCCATATGGTAATGGATAATTGTACGGCTTTCAGTTCCGATAATATCGATTCCTGGGCATCAGATGACATTTCTGGTTTTGGTACCTGTGTAGTGGATTGCTGGCAGCCTGATACTGTCTTCAAATTCAAATTCAAAAACATCTTTATTCGGTTTTCGTAGAAGACCATAAAAGTACAATAAAAATATTTTTCTTATTTAAAATTCAGTAAAAGCATGATAAAATACTAATTTAGTCACAAAATTCATTCATTAAAACATATCAATCACTCAGAATTCAGGTTAGGGCGATGATTAATGCAGAATTTTAAAAAGGAAGCAATCGATTTGGCATACATTTCATTTTCCTACATTTGCAGAGCTAGGAAGGCTGGACGGCATGTTCGAAGTCCCATTATCTTTACTATTGGAATTATCCAACGAATACAGGGGATTATGAAGAACTTGCAAAACAGTACTGTGTGGATAGTAGTTTGGGCGGAAAAAGAGTCACAAGTGCAAGTTGAAAGATATTTTGTCCAATCATTTTGTTTGGTAAAGGAAATAAGCCGATGGAAATTGTCCAATCTAAATCTAGTCAGTAAGAATTTTTCAAATTAGTTCAAATTGAATTTTAAATACGGCTGTAGCGAGAAGGTGGTTTGGATGGACGGAAGACGTTGAACTGAACTTTTACCCGCTTCTTGAACCAGTCAGAGGTCTCCCAGATGTGACAGGCATGTCCTTTTTAGCTCTTTTTTTGGAAGTTTGGAAGTCATGGTCGGGTCGGTGAAAAAACGTGAGACTCCCAGATCGTGAAAGAACGTTTTTATGTATTCCAACCATCTTATTTTTCGAGAATTGTCTAGTAACATGCAATCCTCAATAAGGGCTCTAGTTAATAGACATTGCTCCTTAGTCCAGATACGTCTCCACATCATTATCGGTTGGATCTTTATAATGTCTGAGATGTGGCCTATGCCTAATTCCAAATGGCACCCGTATGTCGTGGTGCTTTTGGGGACTGAGAGGAGATAACGAAGAAAGGAATTCTCTACTCTCTGCAGCTCATCTATATTTGAGTATCCCCATACACCGCGCCGTAACTGGCAACACTAATACATTTGGCTTGGAATATTTTTAACATTTGATCTGGAGATCTTTTCCCTAATTTTTGTGCAAATGCGATTAGCGCTGATGTAGGCCTAAGAAAGGACAGTTTCCTTGTGTCAATAGATTTAGACCACATTATTTTACTGTCGACCAGAATTCCTAAATATGGATAAGAAGTGGTAGTATCTAAAACAGAATTACTGATAAATATTTCCTTGTTTTTTCTTGCTTGTCTGGGACCCACATTCATGGTAAAAGTTTTTTTTATATTTACTTTTAAATTCAGGAAGGACATGTACTCACAGTATCTGTCTACCAATCGCTGAAGTTGGACAGGGGTTCTCGCCAAAATAACAGCGTCGTCGGCGTACAGTAATGCCGGTATCGGACGACGCTGGATGGCTGGCAGGTCTTTACTGTCTCTAACCATTGCTTGTTCGAGCCAGTTGGAATACAAGGTGAATAATAAGGGGGCCACCACGCACCCCCGTCTGACCCCCCTCTGTACCTTGAATGACTTGGTGAGATCTCCATCTATGCCATATCTCACCCTCGCTGTTGCATTGGAGTAGAGTTCTCTAAGAAAATTAACTAGTGCGGGTTAGACTCCCATATCCAAGATTACTGCCCAGAGTTTTGAAGGCTTACACAATCGAATGCTGCACTGGTATCTACGTACACCATGAACAGTGACCCACCTTTTGCTGAAACACACTTCTCCATTAACAGAGTAAGGTTTTGTACTTGGTCAACTGTCCCAAGCCCTTCCCTGAAACCATATTGTAGGTCTGAGACTGTGCTGTTTTCTACTGCAAAACCTTGGAGACGATTTAAAAGAATAGGGCCAGCAACCTTGCCGAGAGTATCCAGGAGTGATATGGGCCGGAAGCATGCGGGTTGTTGCGGTCACCTTTTTTAAAAATAGGTACCAGGATCGATGTTGACCAGGATTCGACTAGTCCAACCTTGGTGTTTGCTTCCAAAACTCTTGTCAGAATAGGGGACCATAGATCCAGTTCAGACTTGAACAGGTCGACTGGAACCCGTCCGGACCAGGGGCTTTACCCAATTTAGACATTTTAAGGGCCGTGATAACTTCTGTATGGTTCAAACTTATCTGCATTGGATAATTTGGTTGTTTCGGCTTATCAGGCAGGTCCAGTACCAATTCTTCATCTTGTTTAAAGATGATTGAGAAATGGTCGACCCAAGCATCAGCGTCTATGGCTACTTCTAATTTTGGGTAATTCTTCTCCAAACAAAATAATGGTGCTTTAATTGTTCTCCAGAAGGTAATAGAATCCTTCACTGAGCAGCTATAATGCAATTGCTTCCATAAGGAATCTTTAATTTGGGCTTTGTGTTTATTTTGTGCCAAGTGGTAAGCCTTCCTCAAATCGGCAATCTCTTGCCTATCCCTTATAGTTCTAGTTAGTGCTGCCTTCAATCTAGACATGCATATAGGGCTGGCAGGGCTTTTTTTGTGTATATTTGCTAATACTTCCTTTCGGTCTACGTTGGCCCATTTTAACGTGAAGCCACTTTGTTTATCTAAATTAAGAGATTGTTGATCCAGAAGGCTCTAGTAAACTTTCTCTGTTGCCTTGGGGGGAAAGGTTATTCGAACACTGTTGGGGAAGTGGTCACTGTATGCATTTACTAATGTTTCAAATGAACAATTTCTTGATGCTGTACAATTAGAGACTAATATATAGTTAATTATGGTGTTTGCTCCACGGCCGTTAAAGGTAGTCGAGAAGGGGACTGGAGGACTAACCAAGTCGTTAGCATAGCCCAAATCTGCGATGACCATGATCTCATTCATTCGATTTCCTATGGCCGTATGTTCAAAGTGAGATAGATTGTTCCCAAGCTCATCATGTATGCTGCAATTATCGAAGTTACTATATTTACACAAATGCAAATTAAAATCGCCCCCCCATATTAGCATTATGGATTTATTGATATATTTAGTGCATAGATTTTGAAAAAATTCCAGAATGGTATTTAGAATCTCATTTAAATCAGCTGTGTCAAGGTTGTTATAAAAATTAATCACTAGATAAGTGAGCATTTGAGTCTCAGTAATCATAAGGATCTTATAGTTATGATCTAATTTCAGGACTTCAATTTTACCTAGAGGAAGAGTGTTTGATATATAGATTATAAGTCCTCCTTTTGGTCTGCCTGAGATAGATGGGATCGCTTCTGAGAAAAAGGTTTTTTAACCCAAGAGATGCAAAAGGGAACGGAGCCAGGTTTCCTGTAACGCTATGACATCAAATGGTGTTACTGTTAATCTCCAATTATTGTCTGCAATTTTAGTTTGTAACCCTGCCACATTCCAAAAAATGATGTCAAGTGTTGTTCGTTTACTCATTTTGTCAAGGTTTACACCAGGATGTGCAGGATGTTTCGAACGGTGCTCTAAGTATAAGTGTGGATGTGTTAAATTTTTGGTGTTATCCCTCTGTCCTGATTCTAATATTGGTATTCAATCAATCAATCAGGAGTTTGTTAAAGCGCGACTACTCACCCGTAAGGGTCTCAAGGCGCTAGGGGTGGGGGTGCAGGTTCCATTCCATCAAGGAGGGGGTCTGTCGAAGAGCCTGGTTTTGAGGTTTCTTGCGAAGATGGGGAGCGATGTTGTCTGTCTGAGGTGGAGCGGAAGGGCGTTCCATGCTTTGGCCGTGAGGAAGGAGAAGGAGCGGCCTCCTGATCTGGTCTTTCTGGTGCGGGGGACCACGGCGTAGGAAAGCTGGGCTGATCGTAGGGTCCTTTGGGGTGCGTGGAATTTGAGTCGGCTGTTCAGGTATACTGGTCCGGTGCCGTGGAGGGCCTTGTGTGCGTGGGTGAGCATCTTAAAGGTGATTCTCGCCTCGACGG
The DNA here is from genome assembly GCF_964263255.1 of Lissotriton vulgaris. NCBI lineage: Eukaryota > Metazoa > Chordata > Amphibia > Caudata > Salamandridae > Lissotriton > Lissotriton vulgaris. Next base: position 1,453,192,059 of record NC_141685.1, read on the forward strand.
GTAGCCAGTGGAGTGTGCGCAGGTGCTGGGAGATGTGGCAGTGTTTTGGCAGGTTGCGGACCAGTCTTGCGGCAGCGTTCTGGATGTTCTGTAGCTTGCGGATTAGGTTTTTGTTTATTCCGGCGTAGAGTGCTTTGCCGTAGTCGAGTCTGCTGGTGACCAGGGCGTGAGTGACTGTCTTTCGGTGTTCGAGGGGGATCCATTTGAAGGTCTTATGAAGGAGGCGGAGGATGCGGAAGCAGGAAGATGAGACAGAGTTGATCTGGCGGTCCATTTTGAACTCGGATTCCAGGATGATTCCCAGGTTGCGTGCGTGGTCTATGGGGGTTGGTGGGTTTCCGAGGGCGGTGGACCACCAGGTGTCGCTCCAGGCATTGGGGTTTGGGCCCATGATGAGTACTTCTGTTTTGTTGGTGTTTAGTTGTAGGCAGCTGTTTTTCATCCATTTGGCGACGGCTTCCATGCCTTCTCGAAAGTTGCATCTGGCAGTGATGGGCTCGTTGGATAGGGAGAGGAGGAGCTGGGTGTCGTCTGCATATGACATGATGTTGAGTCCGTAGGTTCTGACGATGGGGGCAAGTGGAGCCATGTAGACGTTGAAGAGTGTCGGGCTGAGGGACGAACCCTGGGGGACTCCGCAGGTGGTAGGTGTGGGGTCCGAGAGGAAAGGGGGGAGTCTGACCCGCTGCGTCCTGCCGGAGAGGAAGGAGCAGATCCAGTCGAGGGCCTTGTCTTGGATTCCTGCATCGTAGAGTCTGCGTATTAGGGTGCTGTGGGAGACTGTGTCGAACGCCGCTGATAAGTCGAGGAGGATGAGGGCTACTGTTTCTCCTTTATCCAGTAAGGTGCGGATGTCGTCTGTTGCGGCGAGGAGGGCAGTTTCTGTATTGTGGTTTTTTCTGAAGCCGGATTGGGAGGAGTCGAGGATGTTGTGTTCTTCAAAGAATGTGGCGAGTTGACTGTTGATGGCTTTCTCGATGACTTTCACTGGGAACAGGAGCAGGGAGATGGGTCTGTAGTTTTTGAGGTCGGTGGGGTCCGCTGAGGGTTTCTTTAGGAGGGGGTTGACCTTGGCGTGTTTCCAGTCGTCTGGGAATGAGGCGGTCGCCAGGGAGCCGTTGATGGTTTGGCAGAGCATGGGTGCGATGGTGTTGGCGGCTCTGTTGAAGATGTGGTGGGGGCAGGGGTCCATGGGGGCCCCTGAGTGGATTGACTTCATTGTCTTCAGTGTGTCTTCGGTGGTGAGGGCTGTCCAGTCATCAATCGCTGGTTTCCGGGTGTCGGGGGTGCTTGGTGAGGGTACAGTGTGTTGGTTGTCTTCGTCGAAGTTGTCGTAGATGCTCTTGATTTTGTGGTGAAAAAAGATGCTGAGTTTGTCGCAGAGGTCTTGTGAGGGAGGGATGTCGGTAGACTCGCTGGTGGGTTGGGCGAAATCCTTGATGATGCTGAAGAGTTCCTTGCTGTTGTGTGCGTGGGTGGAGATTCTGTCTTCAATCGCTTTTTTCCTCGTTTCTCTGATGAGTTGATGGTGGGCGTTGGTGGCGGCTCTGAAGTTGTTGTGGGCTTCTGTGGATTTGGTGTTTCTCCAGGCCTTTTCGAGGCGGCGGCATGTGCGCCTGGACTCTCGAAGTTCGGTGGTAAACCATCTGGCTTTCTTGGCACGGGTATTGTTGTTTTTCTTGAGGGGGGCTATGGTGTTGATGCTGTCCGAGATCCATCTATGGAGGAATCGGGCTGCGGCGTTGGCGTCGTCATTTTCCGCAATGGTTGGGGTGGAGTTGTTGAGTGAGGAGGTGAGCTGGTCATCAGTGATTTTGGTCCAGTTTCTTTGTGGAAGCAGGTGCTGGTGTCTGTGGATGGTGGGTGTTCTGAAGGTGAAGTGGAAGCAACGATGGTCGGTCCATGGGAGTTCGGTGGTGTGGCTGAAGGGGATGGAGTTTCCTGTAGTGAAGAGGGAGTCGAGGGTGTGTCCTGCTGAGTGCGTGGGTTCGGTCACGATCTGGCAGAGTCCAATGTTGTGGAGGTTGTCCAGGAGGCATGTGGTGTTGGGGTCCAGTTGATTGTCGAGGTGGAAGTTGACGTCTCCCAGCAGGGTGTAGTTGGTGGATGCGATGGCCTGCGGGTAGATAATGTCCGTGATGGAGTTGGCGAAGGGTCCGCGGGGTCCAGGGGGGTCGGTAAATGAGGGTTCCTCAGAGGGCAGCGGTGGGGCTGACCAGTATCTTGAAGTGAAGGTGTTCCATCAGTTCTGTGGACTCGTCAGGGAGTGTGCTCAGGCGGAGGCTGGATTTGTGGACGATGGCGATTCCTCCTCCTGGGTGGGTGGGGCGGTCCTTCCTGGAGATCTTGTATCCTTGGGGGATGGCGATGGCGATGTCCGGTCCCGAGGCGGTGTTGGTCCAGGTTTCGGTAAAGAATGCTATGTCTGGGGTGGTGCTGTCGAGGAGGTCCCAGATTTCTGTGGCGTGTTTGTGGAGGGATCGGACGTTGAGGAGGATGCATTGCAGAGTCTTCGGTTTGGTTGTGTTCTTGTGGGCGGGTTGTGCTGGATCCGTGTTCTTGGCGGTGCTGCAGTTGTGCCGGCAGCGGTGACAGCTGAAGGGTCCATGGGTGTCGGCTGGTGATGCTAGCTTGCAGTTGTTGTTGCAGCCTGGGTTGAGTGCGTGGAGTGCTGCTGGGTCTTACCATTGGCTGGGCGGAGATCCAGGGTTCCTGGTGCTGGTCGCGGACGGGTCGCAGACGGGCGCAGACGTGCTTGCCTTTGACGCGCCTTTGGTGCACCAGCGGCGCCTTTAAGTAGGGGTCGGGGAGGGCTGGACAGCTGGGAGGCGGGGAGGGGAGCTGGATTGGGCCGGTCGCGCTGGGGGGGAGGGGCCGCAGGGGCAGCAGCGGCGGGGAAAGGTAAAGGGAGGAAAGAAGAAATAAAGAAAAAAGGGAAAATAAGCAGAAATAAGGCACAAAAGAGCAGAGATGCAGAAAAGAGCAGAAAGGTGAAAGATAGAAAGGGTAGAAAAACGAGTGAAAACGAGTGAAGGAGCAGAGGGAGAGAAAGGGATAATGGGCAGAAATAAGGCGCAAAAGAGCAGAGGTGCAGAAAGGTGAAAGATAGAAAGGGGAGAAAAACTAGTGAAGGAGCAGAAAGAAAGAAAGGAGACAGAGGTCCACTGGACCACCAGGGATGAGGCGCAGGGAAACTTGCGGGTGGAAGAGGGCCTCGATCACCAACACTCAAGAGTGCAGGGGCACCTCACTTAATGGTGGAGCTGCGAGGGTGGGAGAGCAATTTCACTGACAATGAGTCAGTGATCTTGCTCGCCTGTCCCCGCAGTGGCTGCCATTAAGTAGGGGTCGGGGAGGGCTGGACAGCTGGGAGGCGGGAGCGGGGAGGGGAGCTGGATTGGGCCGGTCGCGCTGGGAGGGAGGGGCTGCGGGGGCAGCAGCGGCGGGGAAAGGTAAAGGGAGGAAAGAAGGGATAAAGAAAAAAGGGAAAATAAGCAGAAATAAGGAACAAAAGAGCAGAGATGTAGAAAAGAGCAGAAAGGTGAAAGATAGAAATTGTAGAAAAACGAGTGAAAACGAGTGAAGGAGCAGAGGGAGAGAAAGGGAAAATGGGCAAAAATAAGGCACAAAAGAGCAGAGGTGCAGAAAGGTGAAAGATAGAAAGGGGAGAAAAACGAGTGAAGGAGCAGAAAGAAAGAAAGGAGACAGAGGTCCACTGGACCACCAGGGATGCGGCGCAGGGAAACCTGTAGGGTATTGTAGTGATTTTGTATGAGGATGTTGATGGTCCTGGACAGGTAACGTTAAGTTGTCTTTTTCCACTCTTTCTGTTACTACTATTTGGGCAATATTGTGAGGCGCAGATAGACTATGCGCATTCCCTAATTGCAGTCATTCATTATCACCCAGACCCGACAGTGCACTATATCTATTATGGGTGGAGACTGATTGCAGTGGCCAGGCTGGATAATAATGCTTTTGCAGCGGTTGGGGGCAGTAGTTCGAAGATCTTGGCGGGTAAAAGTAGCCTAATGGGAGTGCCATTATCCCATCTATAGTTGATAGGCGGGTTCGCTGAATATTTAAGATCTCCCGTACTAAGCGGGGCGTTCTTAGCGTGATAACTATGCATTCCCCGTTCAGATCCTTCTCCCTCGCCCCTACCCGTTTCACACGCCTGACCATCTTAAATTCCTCAAAGAGTTGTCTATAGAGCCCTGTCCTATTACTAAGCCACTGTAGTGTATTCTTCTTTAGGGCTGACCAGGATTCTTCTCTGGCATGACAATGGGGCGGAACGTTGCCCAATATTATCACATAAGGAGTGGCCTCCGTGGGCAGGTGTAAATATGAAACCACAGTGCTTTGTTCTGAGGGGGCAGTATTATAAATGTGACTGTTCTCATCTAGGGGAAGTTGCGTTTGTGTTAATATTCCCTCTAAAGGCAAAATCGGATATTTATTGATTTGTCTAATTTGCCTTTGTGTTGGAGTGTTTACAGAAAGCTTGAACTGAGGTAGGATAGTGCTGTCTACAGGAGCTATTGCTGGAAGTGATGGTAAATCTTTTCTTATCCCATGCCTTGCATCTTTTTGATCATTTATATTTATTGATTTGGTGTTTATATACATATTTGAACTAGGATCGATATTCCCACCTGTATTTTGATTAAATCTAGTCTGCAAGTGAGTTTCTATACTGTCTACTCTGGTAGTTAGTTCATCCAACCTGACACTAAGGTATGAGTCTTTTCTTTCAACTAATGCTATTAATTTTTGAGTGTCTGTTGATGACAGAATAGTAACATTGCTCCCTCTAGTTGGTTTTTGTTTAGAATGTTGTCTATGGGGTTCTATCAGTGACTTTTTTAAATGTAAATTCGATTGAATCCTGGACTGGTGTGGGACCGGATGGACTGTAACTAACTCAGGAGCTTCCTCAGGGTTGTGAGCACCCAGGACTCTAGATCTCGGTTTCCTTTTTTTCTTTTGAGGAGGTTGGGTCGGTGACTCATTGTCAATAGACTCTATATCGTCGATAGAATCTTGAGTGCAGCCGTTGGGAGGAATGCTATTCTCCTCCCGTTTGTGATTTGGCCGACTCTTCACTCAAAGGTGGCGGCTGACTTATTCCACAGGATGAACTTGCAAATGGATTCCTCCATTGAGTGAATCTCTCTGTCCAAAACGTCCATGGCTCCTGTTAGATAGTTCAACAGGGTTTGTTGTTGTTTCACATTAGTACAACCGGTGCCCTTGGGACTAAATCATTTCCTTTTTCCCATTTTCCGCTGTTATAATTTGCCACACATCATATCCAGGCGGGGTAGGACAGTATATGTGAGGGCCAAGAAAGTAGGTCCAGCCCAGCCTCCTTCGGCCTCCGTTAGCCTGCGCGCGGTCCCGCGACGCGGGAGCTACGCTTGTTTTTAAAGGTTTCCAGCCGCTATGATGTCGGTGACAGCTTCCGCTGGTGGGGAAGCTGGGAGTTGTGGTCCAGAGTCTCCCTCCACACTGCGTCCGCGATAAGGTGGCAACTGCGGCGGCGGGAGGGAGACAGCCAGCGGGTGCAGTGATAGGCAATAGAGGTGCAGGAACACAGCAATGTCCGGAATTGTGCCGCAGCCAAGGTAGGGAAGAAAATCCTGAAAGCGTCGCCCGCTCCCCTGGAGCTACGCTTGTTTTTAAAGGTCTCCAGTTGCTATGATGTCGGTGACAGCTTCCGCTGGTGGGGAAGCTGGGAGTTGTGGTCCAGAGTCTCCCTCCACACTGCTGCCGCGGTAAGGTGGCAACTGCAGCGGCGGGAGGGAGACAGCCAGCGGGTGCAGCGATAGGCAATAGAGGTGCAGGAACACAGCAATGTCCAGAATTGTGCCGCAGCCAAGGTAGGGAAGAAAATCCTGAAAGAGTCTTAAAAAAGGTTGTGGCACAAGTACTTTGTTGTCTGGTAAGAAGAGTTTAATCTTATGTATTAATTGTATGATTGAAACTGTTTTCTTTTCACTTATCCCCTGTGTCCTCACTCCAATCACGATACACACCTTCATTCTCGCTCCCCACCTGGGGCACTACACTGTTTTGATATTTGTCCAAGGATCCTATGAATTGATTTACGCTCAGTGTGATTAAATAACACTGTGTTCAAACCACCTTATGTGTTCTCTATTGTTTTCTTTATCAGTGCAGTTGCAAAGGCACTGCCTGCATTGTTGCGGCTGAAAAGAACACTGCAGTGACTATTTGTGGCTGGAAGAACTGCTTATGCACATGTGCGTTCACATAACCTCTGATATATGCCTGACTGCTCGTGCCAAGCTACTACAGGAGTTATTTTAGCTGTGTAATCCCCTTACCCAGACTAGAAGGAAGGGTCCCTATTTGGACAGGGTGCAGGCCACTGCCACCTAGAGATACCCTTTTCTAACAATTCTGTTATCCTTAAACTCTACTGTTATGACAACATCTCTAAGCATCATTCTAAGTTCAAAATTCTGTATTACTTTGTGCACATTTCAGCAACATTCTTATTTAGGTACCACACACTATTGTCAGGGTTTTTCTGTTGCCTACATTTATAACAATGACTTTCCACTTCGATTTAGCACATTTCAAATGTGTGTCAGGTTTACCATTAGATTCATACACTTTTCAGAGCATTTAGCATACTATACTAATTATCTTTTCCATTCTAATTTTAGAATCCATTTACTGAATGATTTTAATTTGCTATAGAGTTATTCAATGGACAAAAGTTGCATTTAAAATTGTCTGCACGGTCATAATTTGGGCATCATATCTTTTTACTTACATGTTTTATTATCAAGTGTTTTGGTGCATCACCTGTTGTTTTGAATGACCTTGACTAACTAGTCAAAGCACTAATAGAGACATCTAAATATGAAAAAAGAGACACACTTTCCCTATCCACCAGCCCATCATCCTCATTAAAGGGAAGCCAGGGATATATAATAAAGAGATGGAGATAGATTTCACCTGGAACAACTTGCCAGAGAGCAATTAATGGGAACAAGAAGCAGCACAATCTCTAAATAGAATTCAAAATTATTAATAATATGTCAAAGGAAATTTAATTATGCGATGACCTCTTACTTTATTTAAACACATGATAAATAGTTTATCTTAGCAAGCATTGTGCATGCTCATTTTGCTTTAAGAAATGGGTGCTGCAGCCAAAGGAATTAAACACATTAATCAAGCAAAAGCCTTTTCTGGTATGAAATCACCGAGTGTAATTGCACAATTTAATTTAATGTCAAAATTGATGAGATTATACAAAGTACCTCAAGATATAATCATCATCATTTCAACAATGTAATTTTTGAGAATGCACTTTTAAGGAGCTTTGTGCATAGCACTGAGAGAACCAATTCTCTTTAAAATAACTCTCATTGTCAACTTTCTAAAATATATGGGAACATGCACACATTCTGTAATTAAGTTTAATTCAGTCTGTAATCCTTTACTTTATGCTTGCTTGGATATCTTTTATTAAAAAGCATGATACATTTTAATGAGCATATTGCTTTCTGTTTTGGTTTAATCATGGCAAATGTTAGCATGGTATAACATTGGCGAACCAGTTGTTATTCCTTCAATGCATTTCATTGTTTTTAATAGTGTTGACTAGCAATCGGGGCCTTATTTATGAAGGCCTTGCGTCAGTTTTGCGCCGCCGGTGCGTCACTTTTTGTGACGCACCAGTGGTGTAAAAAATGCGCCTTGTTGCGCCATATTTAAAAAGTGACGCATCTAGGTAGATGCGTCACTTTTTAAACCCCTGCTCCACATTATACCTGCGTCAGGTATAATGTATGCAGAGGGGGCGTTCCCCCGCAAAAAGCCTTGTAATAGTGACGCAGTGAAATCTATGAGATTTCACTGCGTCACTTTTAGGACGCTGCTGCGTCAAAATCTTGCGCCTGCCTCACAGCAGGCGTAAGACTGACGCAAGCCCTTTCACATGGGGCTTTCCCCTTGTGAAAGGACGCATTGCTGTACTTGCGTCACTTTTGTGACACACTCCAGCAATGCGTCACCTTTGCGCTTACAGATACGTCAGAAATACTGACGTATCTGTAACTCCTTGCGACATGATGCGTCATACATTAAATATGACGCATCAGGAATGTCGTAAGGAGTGCGCAGTGAAAAGTGACGCATCGCTGTTTTCACGCAGCGATTTGTCACTTTTCATAAATGAGGCCCCAGGTTTTCTTTCCTACAGTTTGGCCCTCTGTTGTTTCTATTTTCTAGAATGGCACACTGTATTTGTTCATGAAGTAGCATGCTTTAAGCAGTACACAGTTTCCTTCAGTTGATGCACCAGACGTGCACTTAGTGCTCAATGTGTTTTTTTTCAAAACGTTTTTGGCACTTTGAGATTGCTAACATGGAATAGAATGCGTGCTAATACATGTGTTACCACCGAGGGGCAGATTTACAATAAGTAGCGCATTTCTGCATATCAGCAGGGATGCGCCACTTATTGTGCGCCGCGGCTCCAACACCATTGGTGCGTTGCATTTACAATGTGGCGCACCATCGGGCCAAAACGGCACAGATGTCGCATTATGTCATAAAAGCGGCGCATTGCTAGAGTTGTGTCGCAACCGCGATGCAGCTCCAGCAATGCTCTGGGGGCCCTATCTGTCCAATGCTGCGTTAATCCTTATGCCTTCTTCAAGCAGGCGCAGGGTTTTGACGCAGCATGGGAACGAAAGTGAGTGAGTGAAATCTTGTAGATTTCACTCGGCCACTTTTAGGAGGCGTTTCTGCGCCAGAATACCCCCCCCCCCACCGCGCAGGAACGCCTCCTTCTGGCGCAGGGCTTTACAACTTGACACATCTCCCAGATGACAAAAAAATTAAGGGGCAACCCTGTTTTTCTGCGAAACTGGGTAATAGATCAACTTCAACAATATGGTTTTCCTCAGAGAAAGCTATAAACATGTGCTTCCTTGGCCTCAGAAATTGCATCAACATAAATAAAGATACACACAGTTATATTCATTAGTTTTACATCATCATCAAATAACTTTATTTTCGATTACAAAGATCTTACAAAGAGCGTGATACAGCTCAGTCTAAGACATAACATAAAAATCCATTTAAAAAGTAAATAGAATAACATTATTAAAAACAATGTAAGGATAAAACTGATTGTTCAAGAGCGGACAAAAATTGCATCAATATGATTTAAAAGATATGAAAAAGACAATTCATATAATGCATTTAAAATGTTTGATCCATAATGCATGTTGAAATCTGGTCAATCCAAAGAATACCACCCAGCGGGAGTCAGTGGCTAACATTCTCAAAACCTCGAGGCAATGGTCAGGTCGGATTTGTTTACACAACGGAACATTCCACTTGACCTTCAGGCTTCTATAATGAGGGCAAAAGAATAACAAGTGGATTATGGATTCAGATCCAGCCTTAAACGCTGGACACTGATCATCAGGGGGAGCCTTGCTACACCACTTTTCACAAAATAGTTTAGAGGAAAGATTCTTATATCGAAATTGTATAAATAATTTGTGTGCCATGGGTGGAACAATTTCATCAATGGTTTCCTCATAAAATGGGCCAATTTTAAAACTCATAACATCCTGGCTTAGTGTACCCACTAGTTTACCTATCTCCTTCTCCTATATGATTTCCCAGTATATTTTGTTTTATCCCTGCACCTTGGTATAAGGGACCGTCTTTCTGGAGTGAATCAGAACTCCTCCATCCCAAGTCTCTTAAATAGATTATTCAGGGAACTAAACCATGGAATGGAATTTACCCAAAGTCGCTTCAGGAGATAAATCATCACCGCTCGGTAAGGGGAAAGCTCTTTCACAGATCACAAATAATGCTAAAACATTAGCAGCTTATAGTCCAACTTATGTCCCCATTGTTTTTGGCCCAAATCAAAAAACAGAGGAGCCAAGGGGGTCCTAATGGGAAGATTCAAAGTGATCTTAAAAAGTGGTTTTCTATACTCCACAGTTCAGCCCTATAAAGAGCCTCCCCTAGTGCTTTGATATTATAGATTTGCAGTGCTGGGGGGCACTTTCCTGGACACTGTATTTTTATGAATTTTACTAGCGGTCTGCTGAATTACCGACAATATGGGGAGCCCAATTTAGGTTAAATGTTCGGTGGATGCCCAGATAGTCAAAGGCAAATACTTGCTCTAGGGGGCTACTTCCTGTGTACATAGGTCTTTTAGATGATTTAGTATTCCCTTTGGAGAAGATCACATATTTTGGCCTCATTCAATACCAGGCCATGCCCCTTACAAAACCTAATAAAATAATTCAACTGTTGTTGGAGCCCTTTGGGGGGATTTGGAGATTAATAGAGTATCATCCACAAAAAGTAATGCAGATACTCTTCTCTCACCTACTTTTAGGATGTCTCATGATCATCATCCCTATCTAGGTAGTCTACAACCCCATTTATAAAGAGAGAGAATAAGGTGGGCAATAAGACGCATCCCTGTCTCACGCAACGTTTAATAGAATATTGCTGAGTGAGTTGGTTGCTTTCCCCCACCTAACTTGGGCTGTGTTTAGTGAATTCAATTAAATGAGAATTTCTAGTAAATTATGGGGTAGGCCCATCTCTGCCACCACTCTCCATAATTTCGCTTGCGGTACTAGATCAAACGTAGTGCGAAGGTCCACAAAGGCAACATATAACTTACTCCCTTTAATACTAACCTCCCTCCAATAAATACACAGAAAGGACATGGTGCTCTGAGATCCAATCCTGAACCCTAGACAACACCTGCTTGCAGAACATTTTCTGCAGTGAATCAATTAGACGTATAGGTCAATAGCTAGCTGGGTTTTCTCGATCGCCCTTCTTATAGATAGGGATTATTTACGCAATGTTCCATGAGGGGGGAATGTTCATCCCTGATAAGATGGCATCTGTTAGCATAATATTATAGGGAGCCCAAACAATTAAGTCCTCTCTCTACAAATCACTTGGAATTTGGTCAGCACCGGGAACTCTGGCCGGAATACTGGAACGAAACGCCACCTGAATTTCTTTAAAAGAGAACTCCAAGTCCTACTTAGCACTCTACAAAGCTTCACCCATGGTTCAATTTGGCCCTCAACCTCAGTAATACTGGTGCATAGGGACCCACAAAGTGGATCATCCACTCTTCTGGTTGTACTGTGAACTCCAATTTAGTATTTCTACCATTAAGTCAAGAAGTCGCTTGTTTCCGGAAAAACTTTGAATCCTTAACTATTAATGCCTTTTGTAGAGAGGACCAAAGGGAACTTTCCAATTGTTTCTTGGCAGACTCTATTGCTTTCCTATATCTTTTTCTACAAGCCACCAGGTCAGAGTAAACATTAGATTTTTCACCGCGCACAAGGTCGGCCTTGGTTTTGATTATACCAAACTGACTAAAGTTCTTGCTTTGGCTGTATCTTATCAAGCTCAGATTTCTGCTCCCTACGCGTTTTACCCAACAGATCCCTAATCTCATTAAGTAGGGTTAATTGCTGCTTTATTTCTAGAAAGTTTAGACATCTCGTCCACCTCCAGACATATTTTACCTTTAACTACTTCCAGGGCCTCTGGATATTCCTCCATCAAGTCCCATTTGATTGTTCTCAAGTTGTTCGTAATGGACAATTCACCCAGGTCTGTGCTACCCCTGATATCGGTTTCATTATCACCCTGGTTTATAAAAGAAATAATCAGATTGTTTTGGTCACTATCTGATCGATTGGCCACTGCCATATTGTAAATTAATGGCCAAAGACTTAGGGCAACCAGGCAATAGTCAATCCTGCTAGTATAACTAGGTCTGTTGAAGGTTAGGTACTAATTTTGGTCTGATTTTGTTCTCTCAAAGGTGGCCCTCAAGCCATGTTGCAGTGTAAGGGCCAACACCTGGCTTCCTCTTTTTGTCCATCAAACTGGGGGAAGATCTAACTGTGGGACCTGCCAAGCACTATCTCACTCCTCAATCAAATCTCGGGGGGTCAGGGCAAATGGTTCAAAGGTAGAATTAAGGTTCTTGGCTACCAAAACAGGGACACTATCAGTGGATTCAGATAACACATGATCAGTCAATCAATCAATCAAAGAACTTGTAAAGCGCGCTACTTACTCATGAGAGTCTCAAGGCGCGGGGTGGGAGCTGCTACTGTTCAAAGAGCCAGGCCTTGAGGAGTCTTTAGAATGCGAGTAGGTCTTGGGTCTGTCGTATGTGGGTAGGGAGGGTTTTCCAGGTCTTTGAGGCGAGGTAGGAGAGGGATCTGCCTCCGGAGATGCGATGGATGCAGTGGACAGCGGCGAGGGTGAGGCTGGAGGATCGGAGTTGGCAGGTGGGGGTGTGAAAGCTGAGTCTGCTGTTCAAGTAGGCTACTCCGGCATTGTGGAGTGCTTTTTGTGCATGTGTGAGGAGCTTGAAGGTGATCCTCTTGTCGACAGGGAGCCAGTGTAGGTTTCTCAGGTGGGGGGTGATGTGGTTGGGGCGGGGGACATAGACGATCAGTCGGGCGGAGGCGTTTTGGATGCGTTGTAGTCGGCGTAGATGTTTGGCTGGGATTCCGTAGTCCAGTCTGCTGCTGACGAGGGCATGTGTAACCGTTCTTCTTGTTTCGGTCGGGATCCTGTGGAGCATGCGCAGTTTGCTGTAGCAGGAGGAGGAGACAGCGTTGAGTTGTTTCCACATGGAGAGGGAGGAGCCAAGGATGAAGCATAGGTTGCGTGCATGGTCGGTGGGTGTTGGTGCTGTTCCTATTGTGGTCGGCCACCAAGAGTCATCCCAGGCTGAGGGGGTGGGTCGGAGGATGAGGACCTCCGTCTTGTCCGAGTTCAGCTTCAGCCGGCTGTTCCTCATCCAGTCCGCGACGGCCTTCATTTCGTTGTGGTGGTTGGTTTTGGCATTGAGTGGGTCCTGGGTGAGGGAGAGGATGAGTTGGGTGTCGTCGGCGTAGGAGATGATGTTGAGGTTGTGATGGTGGGCCACTTGTGTGAGGGGGCCATGTAGATGTTGAACAGCGCCGGGCTGAGGGATGAGCCCTGGGGGACGCCGCAGATGATGTTGGTGGCTTCAGAACGGAAGGGTGGGAGGCGGACTCTCTGGGTTCTGCCGGAGAGGAAGGTTGTGGTCCATTCCAGGGCTTTCTCTTGGATTCCGGCTTCTAGGAGGTGTGTTTTTAGAGTGTGATGGCAGACTTTGTTGAAGGCGGCCAACAGGTCCAGGAGGATGAGGGCTGATGTTTTGCCGTTGTCTAGTTGGCGTCTGATGTAGTCTGTGGCAGCGATGAGGGCTGTCTCAGTGCTGTGGTTGCGTCTGAATCCGGATTGGGATGGGCCTAAGAAGTTGTTGTCTTCCAGGTGGTGGGTCAGTTGCATGTTGAAGATTTTCTCTGTGACCTTTACCGGGAACGGGAGTAGGTAGATGGGCCGGATGTTCTTGAGGTCCATGGGGTCCGCTTTGGGCTTCTTGAGGAGGGAGTTGATTTCAGAGTACTTCCAGCTTTCCGGGAATGTCGCTGTTTTGAAGGAGATGTTGATGACCTTCCGTAGTTGGGATGCGATGGCTGCGTCTGCTTTGTTGAACACGTGGTGTGGGCAAGGGAATGATGGGGATCCTGAGTGGATGGAGTTCATGACCTTGCATGTCTTGTCGTCATTGACGTTGGCCCAGGAGGTCAGGCGGTTGGCGCAGGTGGTGTTCCCAGGGGGGTGATGACTGGCGTGGTGGGGGTGGTTGTGGTGTTGAAGCTTTCGTGGATGTCAGCGATCTTGCGGTGGAAGCAGATGGCTAGTGATCTAAAACTTTGATGGTATTAGATTCTTCAAAATCCCTAGCAACTCTGTTATGAACATTAAAGATCCTAATTTTCAGACCACTACATAGTTCCAAATCTATGGCTAAAATATCTGGGGAATCTGCATGGACCAGCCTAACATTTGAACCAAGAGCGTTTTTGATCCAATTCGCCAAACCCCCTGATGATCTCCCCTTCTCTTTCCTTGTGGCACTTAAACCATAGGTAGAGAACCCACTTCTATTGGAGGTATGCAGACTCCATGTTTCTTTAACCTCTTGGCTGCTAGGCGTTTTCCCCCTCCTGTGCTGGGATTTACCATTTTGCTGTTTGCATTACGAGCTCAGCTCGTCATCAGCACATGACACCCGTGGGTGATGACGAGCTGAGCTCGTCATCAGCATCGAAAGGGTTAAAGAGTATCACATCATAAAAGCCTGCTCCGCTTCTAATGAGAGGAGGTCTGGCAGGATGTTTTTTTTGGCACTTTCTCTATTATATGTATGATTCTACATAGATTAAATATGTCGCCCCTTGATGAATCCCGATTGGTCTGGATGAATTAGTGCAGGTAGTAAATTTTCTAGACGACTGGCCAATATTTTGGAGTATAATTTGTCATCTGGATTTAGAAGGAAGGGCTATAGGCGCGCACACTTTAGGGTCCTTTCCTGCTTTAGGGTTTATGGTGACGAGAGCCTTCCCATGGTCGCTGTTACCTGTTGTGTGGCCACTATGTTGTTGAAGAAGTTTGCGAGGTGAGGAGTTAACTCAGGTGCAAATGTTGATAGAATTGAGCATTTAGCTCGTCGGGGCCTGGGGCTTTCTGCAATTTAAGCGTGTCTATTGCCTTTTGAAGCTCTTCTATTGAGATAGGGACTAAGTTCCTCGATACTAGTGGGAGAGACCTGCGGGAGGTCCAGGCCTCAAAGTACCCTATCTGATCCTGGGGCAACAGGGCATCAACAATATAAAGGGTGCAATAAAAATTCTTAAAGGCGTTCACTTTCCCCTCTTCACTAAAATGGGAGACGTCAGCATTATCCACTATTTGTTTAACATATTATTTTTCTTGTTTTGTCCTGAGCCGACGTGCCAACAGTGTGCCTATTTTGTTTCCCCATTTGTTTCAGCCCTATTGGTGTATATGGCCTAAAGCTTCCCCTTTAATATTATTACCCTCCAAAGTGTCTGCACCGATGGGCCATCTTTGTGCGCTTTTTTGTCCTTCTGCAATTCCCCCTCCAGTAGGAGTCTCTCTCCCTTCTGCTGGCTTTTAAGCGTGGTGGCCAAGGCGATGCAATTGCCTCTTATGACTGCCTTGAAGGCGTCCAATTATTTGCATAAGATGTAACTGTGGGATTGTTCATTTCGAAGTATTCTTTAAGAGATTTCCTCAGTTCATCCCTGAGGAGGCTGTCTCTTCTAAGGAAATTAGGATAGTACCACCTAACATGCCTTGAGGGAGGGGCTGGTCAGTTAAATACTATCTCGAGGGGGGCATCATTCGAGAGGGAGATCGTGAGCTAAGAGGTCCCCCATCCCAGATGAGAACCTCACTTGAAGTAGCTCCAGGGGCGAGCCCCCTTCCACTTGCAGACCTTCTAAGACGCTCAACGCCTTTCAAGTCTTCATCTTCTAACTTGAAACAAGATTTAAATATTACAAGGGAAATTGCACTAAATGAGTTTCCCTGTTAAAGTCTCGGCACCTGATTCATTGGGTGAGGGGAATCCCCACAGTGTCTGTTGTTTTCTGCGCTACCTTACCATGTTGCCGGTAGAGTCAGATCCATGGGAGGAACTGAATTTAGGATGAGGCAAAAGTCCAAAGTCTCCACGGGTGTCAACCCTTTGCTTTCTTGCCACCTTGTCCAGTCGTCTGCCAGGGGCACAAGCCGCGTCGCTCTGTTGGTTGATCCAATCTTTCATGCCTTGAGGTTGACGCCTGTCTCAGAGGGGTGATATTGAGTTCCAACAGATCCATGGCTTCAGCTATTTCTGTGCAATGGAGTTGTTTATTATCAAGCAGGAAGGCTATGCTGAAGGGGTAGGTCCACCGATATTTTATGTGGGGTTCTCTCAGGGGCTCAGTGATCAGACGGAACTGCTGCCTTCATGCTGGGGTAGCTTGGGCCATGTCCTGAAAGAGTTAGCATGTTGCGCCTTGGAATGTGATCCTATTCCTTCTTCTCACTCTTTGGAGGACCATTTCTTTCCCTTAAAAGCAGCTGAATTTGGCGAGAATGTCTCTGGGTTGCCTGTTATCCCCCTATATTTGTGGACCTACTCTGTAGACCAGCTCCAGCTGAACCTCTGGGCTTCCCCCTCCCAAGACAGTGGAAAATATTCCCAACATGAATGCCTCTAGGTCAGGTCCCACACAGCCTTCCTCCAGGCCCCTTAGCCATATGTTTTCTCTGCGGTAGTAGTTTTCAGGATCTTTGCATTTGAGCGCAGTGGTGCACAGTTGTGCAAGTAGGTGGAGCTTTCCTCCAGGGGCTTCATGTGGTCTTCTAGCTCCTGACATTTCATTTCAAGGTCTATTGCACAGGCACCAACCACAATAGTAGCATTCCTGGTGCCTCCCCTCCACTTATCTCTCATCTCCCCACCTGGCAGCCGGCCCTTCAGTGGTATACTCTACCAAGTCATCTAAAGAGGGAGGGATATCTCTGCCAGGCTCATTCAATTGGAGTCACTCCTCTGTCCCACCGCCGCCCTCATTCACCAACCGGGCAAATAGTGAGTCCTAATCTGAGCAGCGACATGCACCTGCACAACCCCGTAGTCATGGGGAGAGCAGTGCCACTCTTTTCTTTCGCGCAGATCGGAGGAAGCCACCATCTTGGGATGTGCCCTGTCGCACAGGCCCCTTCGATTCAAGCCTCTGCCGATGATTTCCGGGCAGCAGGAAAGAATTTCAGGTGCCCCTGTGATGTCTCCCACTCAGGGCTTCATCATGCCTTGTTTTGGCAGCGTTACAGGTGCCCTGGCAGCACCAGGCTCGGGGCCTGGAGCGGAGCAGATTCACGTCCGAGCAGCCATGATGCCTGGCCATGCCCCGGGAGCAAACTTAAGTTTAGTTTTACACTCAGTGGTTACTCTCTCTTGCTCAGTATTAGAGAGATTGCCAACCCCCTCCCCTCTTAGGTTCACATTTGAATGCTCACAATTAGCCTTAGTGTTTATGGCCGACTGAGTTATACATTGTCTGTTCATACATGGACATTCAATAATTAGGTGCTGCTAAAAGCTATACAAGAATTGTGAATAGAGCCAAAGTTAATAAAGGTGGGCTAGTGATCTTAACAAGAGATAAAGACCAATACTCTAGATTGGTAAAAAATACAATTTCTTGAAGAATGACTCAAGAATTAGAGTAAAATTACTGGGCACTGCAATGAATGAAACTAAATAGTTAAATGTGCAAAAACAATCAAGGAGAAAATTAACCTGATGCACATGTCAACCCAAAATGACTGATTTAGAAGTATGTATCTCAACGTCTTAACATGAATTAGGTATGCCATAAAGGATTTTTAGACAAGATATGTAGGTGAGCAACCCAATATACCCTTGCGGGCTCGGGCAATACTTGTTATAAGAAAAAAGGCCAGCAAGGGATTTTATTCAAAAGCTATTTATCAGCATTATTAGGACCTGTTGTGAAAATCAGGGTTCCTAGAACTGTTCTTAGTCAATCGCTGTAGTGATTCAATAACTTCAATCAAAAAAGTTATACAAAAACAATAAATACAGTGTTACCACACTAACACAGTAAATAAATACAAAAACCAGGGTTTTATATTGTCTGAAGATTATTATTTGTTTTCAAGACAAAGAATATTTATAAAAAAGAAGAAAACATTTTTATAAAATAGGGTGCATAAACAGATATCAGTTAGATAATCAAGGTATAGGTTGTTTCCTCCTTTGATGTATCTAAACAAAAAAAGTCCAGACTGCTAATACAAAATAACACAATGATTTCATCTAAAGTCAGAAGAAAATCAGAGATGGTACAATGGATCACGTGCAGAGTTGGACTGAGTAGTCGACGTTTCGGTCTTTTAAGGAATTTATCATAAGACCATCATCAGGACAAAGAAATTCTACATACAGTAGATGACCCTCTGTAAAAAAACAACATTATGTTACAATATCTTTGGACCTGGTTAAAAACTGTACAAAATTGAATTCAAACAATCTATACATTTTTATTTAAATCTATTAAATTTTTTTTAAATTTTTTTATAAAAAGTCGCTGTGGCGACTGCAAAAGGTAGGCAAAACGAATTCTTTATCTTTACTTTAATCAAAGAACAATGTCATTGAATTAGCAACAGTGAAGACTCACTTTTACTTAAGTAGAGATAGATCCTCTCTCTATTCAAAAGAAAAACAGCAATTCCAATGATTTTGGTGTTGGAAGACAAAAGAAATTAATCCTTTTATGCCAGAGTTACTGTAAAAAGAGGAGGGAACCGGTGAGATATCAATTCATTATGATTTTGGAACAGGCAGACCATGAATATTTTAAAGGGGGCAATTTATTTATTTACCTCATATCTTATGCTGAAGTAATTTCAAATATTCAACAAAGTGTCCAATGATTGTTGATCAGTGAAAGGACGACCGTTAAGTTCTGGTTAAATAAAGAAATAAACATTTTAAGCTTACAATGTATTGTGCTTTTTCATACTGCAGCTTCATAATTTTAAACATGTATACATTTTTCGAGTGCGATATCTAAGCATTTGTACAATCGCAGATAATACGATTTGTATATACGTTTATATCGAGTTAGTTTTACATACGAGCATCCTGCGGATTTATTTTCGATAGCTCGTTTGAGTGTTATACTAATCGGGCTGAGGCGTACTCAACAATAAGTTAATGTGGCTAGTTGACTCTATAACTGAACAATATACAGGCAAGTTTGTTTAAAGTTAATGCATCTGTTTTTTAGCAGATATAACATGCCAATATTTTGTTGCCCCTTAATAAACAACAAAATA
Organism: Lissotriton vulgaris; assembly: GCF_964263255.1. Taxonomy (NCBI): domain Eukaryota; kingdom Metazoa; phylum Chordata; class Amphibia; order Caudata; family Salamandridae; genus Lissotriton; species Lissotriton vulgaris. The sequence continues at coordinate 1,453,210,896 of NC_141685.1, forward strand.
TTGGCATGTTATAGCTGCTAAAAAACAGATGCATTAACTTTAAACAAACTTGCCTGTATATTGTTCAGTTATAGAGTCAACTAGCCACATTAACTTATTGTTGAGTACGCCTCAGCCCGATTAGTATAACACTCAAACGAGCTATCAAAAATAAATCCTCAGGATGCTCGTATGTGAAACTAACTCGATATAAACGTATATACAAATCGTATTATCTGCGATTGTATAAATGCTTAGTTATCGCACTCGAAAAATGTATACATGTTTAAAATTATGAAGCTGCAGTATGAAAAAGCACAATACATTGTAAGCTTAAAATGTTTATTTCTTTATTTAACCAGAACTTAATGGTCGTCCTTTCACTGATCAACAATCATTGGACACTTTGTTGAATATTTGAAATTACTTCAGCATAAGATACGAGGTAAATAAATAAATTGCCCCCTTTAAAATATTCATGGCTCTGCCTGTTCCAAAATCATAATGAATTGATATCTCACCGATTCCCTCCTCTTTTTACAGTAACCCTGGCATAAAAGGATTAATTTCTTTTGTCTTCCAACACCAAAATCATTGGAATTGCTGTTTTTCTTTTGAATAGAGAGAGGATCTATCTCTACTTAAGTAAAAGTGAGTCTTCACTGTTGTTAATTCAATGACATTCTTCTTTGATTAAAATAAAGGTAAAGAATTCGTTTTGCCTACCTTTTGCAGTCGCCACACCGACTTTTATAAAAATGTAGTAAAAAACTTTAATAGATTTAAATAAAAATGTACAGATTGTTTGAATTTAATTTTGTGCAGTTTTTAACCAGGTCCAAATATATTGTAACATGATGTTGTTTTTTTACAGAGGGTCATCTACTGTATGTAGAATTTCTTTGTCCTGATGATGGTCTTATGATAAATTCCTTAAAAGACCGAAACGTCGACTACTCAGTCCAACTCTGCACGTGATCCATTGTACCATCTCTGATTTTCTTCTGACTTTAGTTGAAATCATTGTGTTATTTTGTATTATCAGTCTGGACTTTTTTTGTTTAGATACATCAAAGGAGGAAACAACCTATACCTTGATTATCTAACTGATATCTGTTTATGCACCCTATTTTATAAAAATGTTTTCTTCTTTTTTATAAATATTCTTTGTCTTGAAAACAAATAATAATCTTCAGACAATATAAAACCCTGGTTTTTGTATTTATTTACTGTGTTAGTGTGGTAACACTGTATTTATTGTTTTTGTATAACTTTTTTGATTGAAGTTATTGATTCACAACAGCGATTGACTAAGAACAGTTCTAGGAACCCTGATTTTCACAACAGGTCCTAATAACGCTGATAAATAGCTTTTGAATAAAATCCCTTGCTGGCCTTTTTTCCTATAAAGGATATTTGTCAATAGGTGACGCAAAATTCAGGACACAGGTATTGATCCAAGGGTACAACAGTGAAAGTTTCCTGATGAAGACCCTACAAAATATTTTTAAGGGTTTAGACATTGACACATTCACATATTGACTGTCATTCATTTTAGTTTTTGGAAATGTTACTCTAATTTTGTTGTCATTATTCTAGAAATTGTAGAGCATAAGCACAGTGCCTTGTATTTCCCAAGCAGGATTGCTATAGTTCAATTGAAATGTAGTGTAAGGAGTTCATTTGGCTCTGAATGCTGGTTGTACTCCCCTCAACACCACAATATTACACTACTTGAGGGTAGAAGACAATCCACTACTTTGAGTCTTGAATCTACTACTTGACCAAAGTGTATTATTGTATGGAAGGTATGCCATGCTAGCAAGGGAGAATGTTGATCTGAAACACGGCAACCAAAAATATTTGTTAACTTCCAAAGACCTAAAATTGAACTGAGGGGAATTTGGTAAACTGTGAAATCCTAACTTTGCAGAAAAAGGAGAATCTACATTTTCAAAGTGTTCAAAATTGAGACATGGGTAAATTTTCAGATCTGTTAAAAAATAGTAAATGGTGGAGAGCATTGTTTCTTACAAAACTTATAGGGGTGCTCAAAATGAGGACTATAATTAGATCATATAAATTGAAGAGTGTTTGATCTCAACTTTTAATCTTTTGGCAAATGTAAAAATTGTTATGTTAATAACAATCTTCATCAAGGGGCAATATGGATTCTACATCTTTTGCAGCAACCTATGAGTTTTCACCTTCTGAATCTTTGTGCTCTTCTCATCTCATTACAAGGAAGATTGACGTTACCTGTGAAATGTAAGGAGTTTTGTAATTGGAGCAAAAAGTTCTTGTCCTTCCTTCCTCCATTCTCCCCTTATAATCATAAAACGTATCTGTGCCATAGTTTCATCTCACTGTTAGTTCTATTTTCTGTCTGTACACCTGTTTATGATGTAATATTTTAAGTGTCACGTCAATTGGACCAGGTTGATATATTGGCTGTTGCTACATAAGTAAATGATAGCTGAGGATGTCACTGGTTTGCTGTGTGAGTAGCTGTGATTATTGTAGTAAAACCATGGATACTTTAACACTTTTAAATCAGCAAATTGGTCACCAGGATGTCACTGAAATACTAACGTTCCTCAAAGCGACTTGTTATGAAGATGAAGTCACACACTCATCCTTCATCAAAGCTCTCTCTGGGGATGCTCTCTCAACCCTACTCACTATTGGCAATGCCTCCCTCACCTACGGCATCTTCACAGCAGCTCTCAAGAAAAGTGTTGTATTTACATGTGCTAGTTTGCTTTTCTTTACTATCATTCTCCTGTTGTCATGGCACATGTGGGGTTCTGATTCTGTACTGGTCAGTTGGTGCCTCTCTGGGCTGTTGAGAGGTGCGGTGGCTCATTACTCCATGCAATAAACTGAAGAACCTACAAGTAGTATTTTATGCGTGTTTCTTTGATGACACAACAGTATTTTTGGCGACGAGGTACTCCTGCGATACGAGCCACTGCTACATGTTTATTTTTGAAGTTTTCGTTTTTTTTCTGTCGTTCAACATGGGAAAATCGCGTAAAGCGCTATGTCTACACTTGGACTAATCTTTGCCAACTTGGACTAATCTTTGCAAAACCCCTCTCTCCTTCTCCAGCGGCTGTTCGTTTCATTTGTGGAAACTAGGTGAAGGTTTCCCCAGCGGCAGACTCGGTTTGTCTTCTATTGGAGGTGAGGAGGTTGAGGGGTGGGCAAAGTAAAGGAATGAGATCGCGAGTGTGAGCGGACCCATTTCTTGAAGTAATTTACCTAAGTTGGATGATCGCTGGCCACAGGCGGTGTTTTTGAGAGCTGCATGGCAGTTGAAGCAGGAGATCCTTTCTCTCCGACTGACTTCTGCTTCTGATGACGTTGGAGAACGTGCAGGGGGATTCGGCGGACGGAGCACACGTCATTCTCGTCACAGCACAGCGCGCTCCCTTTGACCCTGCCTGTCATCACGCTACACAGCGCGCTCCCATTAACTGTGTGCGCGAAGACTAATACGTTCGATTTGTTTTATCCTAGCTCTTCAGATTTTTGAAGGCTCTACGAGGTAACACTACATAGACACAGATGAACTTATGCCACACCGATTTTCAAGTGAGACTCAAGAAATTCGTTCGTGCTGGAACTGATTATTTGAAATATTTCATTTTTTTTTCTTTCTCTCATTTATCAGTTTTCCTTAGTTTTCCAGGATTTTTGTGTGTTATTAGACATTTAGGTATTGTATTTCAAGCAATCTGTGCATATTGTTCTGTTGGGTTTTTCTTCTCTACTCAATTTATTCAGGTGAATTTAAGTAAACAACAAACAGTGACTATGCAGTCAGTCAATCAACCTCCTGCCTATTTGGAAAGCCCTGGAACGCCACAAATTCATTGGAGACAGTGGTTTGACGCTTTTGAAAACTATGTGGGTGCTATTGGTGCTTCAAGATATAGAGCGGAGAGGAAAAAGTTTTTATTGTTGAACTGTTTGGGGTTTGAGGGTAGAGAAGTGTACAAACATTTGCCTGATTTGGTTCTTGGGGAGGGTGAAATACTAGATGAATACCAAGTAACGGTAAAAAAACTTGTCATTAAGTTTGCTGTTCAACCAAGTTTGGTTGTGCTTAGACACAAATTTTTCAAAAGATCGCAACTTCAGAATGAAGATGTTGATTCATATTTAAGTGCTTTGCGTAAGTTGTGTGCAGAATGTCAGTTTGGGGAATTTCAAGATCAGTTAGTAAGAGAGAATCCCTCGTTAGAAGAGATTATAAAAGTTGCTAAGAGTCTTGAACTCGCACAAACTTCTATAAAGGAGTTAAGTACGTTAAGTGCAAACAAAGAAAATGTCAATGCTGTTGTATCCTCTGTGTCTAAAACTAGCAATTTGAGGAGAGACACAGTCAATGAGAAAGTTTAAAAAAAAAAATATGTTATAGATGTGGTTATTCTCCCAAATGAAAGATGACAGTTTTTGTCCTGGGAAGAATGCCAAATGTTATAAATTTGGTAAATTTGGTCATTTGGCGAAAGTTTGCCAAGCCAATGTGAGTAAACCTGAGAAGGTCAGTTGTGTGGTTAATGATGAACTTGTGTGTGAAAGTCACATTGTACAAGAATTCAAGGACATGATTGTCACTGTCACAGATGATGGGGTTGTGTCAGGTGATCCTTCTGAATGCGTAGATCCCTATGTAGATATTCTGGTTGGTGATGTTTGTCTGAAGCTTCTGGTGGATTCTGGAGCAAGGATAACAATGATAATTATTGAGTTGTTCAAGCAATCTTGAGATGAAAGGAAGCTGTTTCCTCCTGACAGAGCGCCCGTTTCGTATGAGGGGCGCAAGATTGATTTGGAAGGTTACATTGAAGATATTTTAGAATTCAAGGATAGGAAGATACACAGGAAAATGTATGTAGCTGTACGTGGCCTGAACATTCTTGCTTGGTACCATCAAGGTTTGTTCGATATGGTGTTAAGGCCGGGTGCGAAAGAACAGGTGCTTGTTGTACAGGACATGCCTGATCCTCAGTGTCTTGAGAAAGAGTTACCTGGTGTTTTTTCTGACTCTCCTGGAGAAATTACTGGTTTTAAACATCATATTAGGGTCAAGAGCAATGCTGTGCCTGTGAAACATAAAGTCAGGTCTGTTCCTTTTAGTTTAAGGGCAGATCTTAAAGCGGAACTGGAGCGATTAGAAAAATGTGGGATAATTGAACCTATAGAGTCAAGTTTGTGGCTTAGTCCCTTGGTCGTTGCGCGAAAGAGGAACAGTGAGATTCGTCTATGCATTGATCTTAAGAGTCTCAATAAAGAAATTTGGGTGGATGCTCACCCACTTCCTAAAATAGGTGATCTTTTGGAGGATTTGGGAGATGCACAGTGGTTCTCGAAAATCGATTTAGCTACGGCGTACCACCAAATTGTGTTGGATGTGGAATCTAGACACTGCACTGCTTTCAATTCCCTGTTTGGTATGTTTCAATTTTGTAGAATGACGTTGGGGCTGGCTTCAGCGGCCTCGGTATTTCAAAGAGTTATGCAATGTGTGTTAAAGGATGTTAAAGGAGTAGTGATTTTTCAAGACAATGTTTTGATTTTTACAAGTTTTTAGAACAACATGATCACACTCTCAGGCTAGTTCTCAAGAAGTTTGATGAGAAAGGTATTGTTGTGAAAAACAAAAAGTGTGAATTTTGGAAGAGGGAAGTGGAGTTCCTAGGACACTTGGTTTCTGGTGAGGGTGTCTCTCCCAGACCTGGTTTAATTAAGGCTGTGGTTGATTGTCCTGTACCCAAGAACAAAGATGAACTACGCTCATTTTTTGGCTTATGGGAATTTTATTCACATTTCATCCCAGAGTATGCAAGTAAAATGAAGTCACTTTCTAACATGCTCAGGTCTAGTGTCAATTTTGTGTGGGATGATATTTGTCAACATACTTTTGACTTAGTTAAGGCAGAAATGATCAATGCAAAAACTGTAAAGGCATACAATCCGAATGTCACATGTACCGTCACTGTGGATGCGAGCAATTATGGGTTAGGGGCTGTACTTACCCAAATGTCTGATGGAAAGGAAGTTACAATCAGTTATGCCTCCAGAGTGTTAAGGGATCCCGAAGTTAATTATTCAGTGATCGAAAAATAACTCTTAGCCTGCTATTGGGCATGTGAAAAGTTTTGTACTTATATCTGGGGAAGAAAGTTCATAATACAAACTGATTACAAGCCTCTAGTTTACATCTTAGGTGGTGATCGGGTCAAGTATGCTACTCCTCGCATAGCACATCTTACTACCAAGTTGTTACAATATGATTTTGGGACCAAACATATTCCCAGCAAAGAGAATGTCACAGCAGATATGCTTTCTAGACTTCCTTTGTCAGACAAAGAAGGTTTAGATTTGGAAGAAGATAGAGAAGACTGTTTTATTGCTGCAATAGATGCAGCTGAGTATATTCCATGCTGTGAGAACGAATGGATTGATACAATGAATGAGGATAGAGCTCTTTTGAAAGTCAAAAAGTATATTGTTGCTGGTTGGCCCAGGGAAAAGAGTGTGCCTTTCAATGTTCAACCTTTTTGGAAGGTGTCTGAAGATTTATCCATTGAAGATGGTGTAGTTATGAGAGATGGGAGCTGTATTCCTCCCATGAAGATACGTGTGAAGCTAATAGACTGTGCGCATGATGGTCATCTTGGTATAACTATGACCAATAGACATTTGAGACTACATTATTGGTGGCCTTCAATGGATTCCGATGTTGAAGAAAGGGTCAAGGAGTGTTGTGTCTGCTCTAGCACTGAAAAGGGTTTAAAAGTTGTTGCTCCCTTTTATAACCCATTTCTTTTCCTTCCAAACCATGGATGAAGGTCGGCATTGATCTGGTTGGACCTTTCAATTTTCTTCCCAATCATCTACGCTTTGCTTTTGTGTTAATGGATTACCACAGTAAATGGCGAGAGGTAAAATTTTGTGCTAATCCCACTGCGAACTGTGCAATTTTTTTTCTTAGAGAAATTTTCATGAGGGAAGGGTTTCCTGAAGAATTAGTTTCCGACAATGGGGTCTAATTTGTCAACTTTGAGATGCGTGTGTTCTTGTCGGAATCTGGTGTCAAGCACTTGAGAAGTTCTGTGGGACATCCTCAAACGAACGGTTTAGTTGAGAGAATGAACCGTGTTATTGTTGAGTGTATAAAATGGGCTAGAAATAACAGCTTCGATGTAGAGAACGCTGTGAGGTCTATGGTTTGGTTTTATCGCACAACCCTGCATTCCATCATCAAAATTGCTCCCTTTGTCTCCCTCAGGGGAAGGTTACCGACTTCAACTCTTTATCCTGCTTGGCTGTTGAGAACAGTTTCTCAAAATGTTTACTGTGGTTTTGACAACTCTGAATTAAGTACACGTGTCAAGTTGGCCCAAGACAAAATGGCCGTCAGATATAATGCTAAGAAATCGACTAAATCTTTAGACATATCCCCTGGTGATCTGGTACGTGTCAAAAATTATAGGACCATCAGGAAAGGTTGTGATTCCTTTGGTGAAGCGGTTTGTGTGGAGAAAGTCTGTGGTAATGCTGTCATGGTGGAGGGTGGTCATTGGTGGAATGCTGGTAAAATTGTCAAGGTGAAAGGTAGCAGTGTAAACAGTCCCACGTTGAGCGGTGCTCAAGCAGAACGTTCTGTTGTGAATTGGAACTAAAACAGGCATGGATTCTCAAATCGTATCTCCTTCTGTTGTGTTGAATCCTCCTGTTGCGAGAAAATCTACACGTCTGACCCGTCTTCCTTGGAAGTTACGTTGATTTATCTTGAACTATGAATTCAATTTTGTTTTTCAGGAATTCCCGTGTAAAATGGTTCTTTGTTGTTTTTCCTTTGCTTCCTCCTTTTCTTTTGTTGTTTTTTTTGTTTTGTTTTCCTTGGAAAAAAAGATAATGTTGTATTTACATGTGCTAGTTTGCTTTTCCTCACTATCATTCTCCTGTTGTCATGGCACATGTGGGGTTCTGATTCTGTACTGGTCAGTTGGTGCCTCTCTGGGCTGTTGAGAGGTGTGGTGGCTCGTTACTCCATGCAATAAACTGAAGAACCTACAAGAAGTCATTTTATGCGTGTTTCTTTATTCACACAACAAAAAGCAAGATTCCCACTCATTAAAAATCCTACATCAAGCCCTGATGATCTCACCAATTACTGCTCCATCACTTTGCCTACCTCTTATTGGAAACATCACTCCAAGTGTTAACTCTCACCTGCAAGACCATCAGTATGGCTTCACATCACTCTGCAGCAAGGAGAAGGCTACCTTACACATAATCCCTCTTGATTATACATTAATATGACCCTTGCCTCCTCATATTGCTGGACCACTCTCTGCCTTCTGCAGAGTTGACCATCACACCCTCCTACACATCCTGGAGTCTAAAATGGAATTCACCAGCAATACCCTTCCCCTGTTCTCCTATCTTTCCAAACAACAATAGTTTGCCCACAGGGGCACTTACAGATATCAAAAGATCCTTATCACCAGAGGAGTCCCCAGGGGTTCCACACAGTTTCCTGACATCTTCAACCTGTGCAAGGCGTCATTTGGTGGTCTATTGTACAATAACAGCATAAGAATTCACCAATATGCTGTTAATACACAACTCTACTTAAAAGTCTACTCGGCTTCAAAAATACAATGCCATTAACACTAACTGCACATCATCCAGACTTGAAAGTAAACCTCCTACCTGAAACTCAACTGAACCAAGACAAAATTGTGGTTATTTGCCACAAAAGCAAACTAGAAACAGTACAAACCTGACTCAATAATGAGCAAAGGGGAAACCTCTATAATGACCTATATTTCTTTATACTTGAGCAATAAAGTTACTTCAAAATTACATACACGATGCTACAAAAACAGGAATACATTCACTTAAACTTGATTTTGGTATTTTATTTCTTTCAGTTATTTTCTATCATTTTCAAGACAGTTGAGTTTTTGTTTAGGTATGATTTATTCTTGTATTTTAATTGATTAGTACATATGTTTCCATGTCACTGTATTGAAATTTTTGATAAAATAATCACAAAAAAATGAGAAAGAACTCAACTGTCTTGAAAATGATAGAAAATAACTGAAAGAAATAAAATACCAAAATCAAGTTTAAGTGAATGTATTCCTGTTTTTTGTAGCATCGTGTATGTAATTTTGAAGTAACTTTATTGCTCAAGTATAAAGAAATATAGGTCATTATAGAGGTTTCCCCTTTGCCTATTGTTGGTTTGCCACTCCCTCCTCTAGACCTACATAATTTTAGGGAGTACCCTTTTTTCCCATGCCAAACCTGACTCAATGACATGAACTTTGTACCCTTCCAATGCCAACTTTCACCTTAAGCCAGGTAACTTGGATTCAGCTGGACACCAACCTCACCCTCAAAGAACACAATGTTTAGAAAGAAACATGGCCCGGTGCTGACACTTTTCTCTAATAAAGAAATTAAAACCATTTCCTACAGATAGTGACTTCAGAACTGCTCTTCACAACTCTGTGGTCTTGAATCTGGATGTTGCAAACTCCACGTGGGCACACTTTATGGCGATTGTGCACATCTAATCAATTATCTGAAAAAATATTATCACATCACCCCTATCCTGGAGGAAATACATTGGATTCCCTTGCTGTATTATTCACACAGTCAGCAAAACTGCTTATTTTGCAGAGAAGCTCAATATTTCTGGTGGTTCTTGTCACACCTGCAGCCAGGACACCATCACACTAAAGACTAAGAAGTGTATAAAATGAAAGAAATGCAGCTCGCTCTTCCATTTAAGCACCCAGGGTCTGGAACAACATCACGACAGCCCCAATGCTGTAGATATCTCCAAAAGTGTGTTTTGTGTTTTAGGGAGACAGAAGTCCTTGGCAAGGGCCTTATATGATATAAAGGAGTCATCACTAAGTGCATCATTTTAGTAATATCTTTCTCCTTCCAAACATGCCAGTAAGAAAGGGCTTAACATCAATGGTAAATGCATCATTGCACCACAAAGGGGCTTTGGGAGATAGTAAGCATGCTTCCTTGAGTAACAGATGTGCTGCTTTCCAGACAGCTTACAATTCACGCAGGATGAGGTTTTGAAGGTCTCTAGAAGCTTTTCAGCCTGCATATAAGACCACGAGACCCTGCGTAGTTGTGTACAAGCACCTCTCTATCTTGGCCCAGAAGCGTATGTCCTTGTGCAAATTCAAGTGGTAGGTTATTTGCGATATGTGCGATAGGTTATGCACCCTGTAGGAGGTCTGAAGGTAGGGCATTTGTATACCTTCAGATGTCGTGGCTCCATAGAGCTTAGGGAGGGTAGTCCAGGTGGTGTCTGCCCCAACACACATCAACAAACAACAATATCTGCTGGTATCTTGAAGGGAAGCATTTTGAAGAGGTAGTTGAAGCTGGGGCTGTAACCATTTTGACAGTTGTAAAGCTGAACTCTTATTAAAGTCAGGGCCAGTTTATTGGTCTCAATATTGGCAGCCAAGTCACAATGCACAACGATCCCTAGGTATTTTGATCCTTTAAATTGCATTTTAAGAATCCAGCATATTGAGAGGTCATGAAGGAAGTGCCTGAAGGTGTAGGACATCATTGGCAGAAGCTCCATCTAGCTTAAATGTATCTTATAGCCCGAAAAACAGGAGAACCTTTCAATAGGATCCAGTAAGGCTGGGATGGAAGAAAAGGGTTTACTTAATGTCTTGAGCACATCATCCACATAAAGCAGAAGTTTCAATTCACCCGCTGGGGTTATTCTCATCATGTTGGGTGAGGACCTGATAGCAATGACAAAAGGCTCCAAAGCAAGGAGGAAAAGCCAAGGAGATATTGGGCAAGCTGTCTGATATTACGCTTGATGGGCAGCATTTTCAGGATAAATCCCTTGCAATTTATCTTCAGTATGTTCTGACTCACACAAAATATGATTGATTTCTCTCTATGCATGGACACAGATATGCGAAACTCTACCCCTAAGGTCCAGGAAGTTTTTAATATAACTCTGAGACTGAAATAAGGAAGGCTTCTAACAAAGAATAAATGGTGGATCCTGTATAGAAGTATATCCCAAACAAGATGATGTCGCCTCATGTTTTATTTTAATCAAAAATCTTACATCTGACATAGCGTGTTAAGCCATAGCACACTGGTCCAATGACATATATTTGGGATCCAGCCAGCAAGGAACATAATGGACATGGGGTAAAGACTTCCAAAATAGATGATAGCTGTTTTTATGTATTGTGTGGGAGATATTACTGAGTACTGAAGGAGGTGGTGAAAGTCTCTGCTTACCACCAAAATGAGTCAACATATAACTTTGCACTAAATCTGATTAACATCTGGATGCATCAAACGATCATTATATAACTAATTGGGCATCCAGAATATTGATTTGAACAGATTAGTACTGTGTTAAGATTGATGTTGGTGTATATTGTGTCTTCACCCTTTTTGGATGTAGTTTTTTTTTTAAACAAACATTTTTGTGTTTATTTCCCCTATTGCAGTGTTTTTTTTAATGTATTGTACACTGTGGATTTTAAATTGAGATAAATATTAAGTAGGCAAATATTCTGTTACAATTGGACAGTTACCTGATTTTCAATTGCTATGTGTGGTTGACACATGCAACATTAAAGATCTGAAACATTTTTAAGTTCATGTCACTGAACTTTGGCTAAACTTGGAGTACAGCTATGTGTGGAATATTGATGAAAGCCATGAATGATTTGTTGAATTTATGCAATTTTATTTGAGTTTTCAAAGGGAGATTTGGTCCCCTGTCTCTTTGGATGTGGTGGGCCCCTCTCTATTCATTGTAGTCAACATCAAATATGGCCAGCATACAAACAATATAAGGCCATTCGACACAATTGATTCTATTTTTAGCATCCAGGGAGAGAAGTAACTTTTCGTTTCAGTCAGATCTGGTCTGCCAAAGGTGTGCCAATGTGTGCAGGTAGGTCCAGGAGGATCGATGTGAAACAAAGCACACTTGGTTATTGTGCATTAAAAAATGGATCACACTGCCCAGTCTAGTATTATTACCAATATCTTCATGTTGTAATTCAGAGGGAGATGGGAGGGTAACTGTCACAAGTGAGGGCTTCTTTATCAAGCTTGAGGAATAGACAGATATGTTCTCTGTTGAATTCTGAACGTACATGTCCCGAGGACGTAACATCCCGGAACATTAAAGTAAGGAGCTGGCCTATTGAAGGCTGCATGGCTTTGTAGAATTCAAGAGGAGGATGGTCTTCCCCTGGAGCATTCCCTGACACCATGGACCTAATGGTCTCTCTCACCTTCAGATGTCAACCTCAAGCTCTTCCAGAAGGAGTTCAGTAAGGGTAGGTAAACAGATCCCTGACATAAAGAGGTCCTTGTAAATCGTACCTGTAGGGTACTCAGAGGTGTACAGTGCAGACTAGAGCAGAATGATGCAAATTCATGCACTATGACTGTGGGGCACATGGGGATCTCTCCTGAGGCTGTATGGACAGCTGGTATTGTGGATCAGCTTCCCTCTGCTTTAATTGGAACTCCAGCAGTATACTCATGTTCTCGCCATGTTCATAAGTCATCTGCTTGATACATGAGAGAGCCTTCACAGCAGTCAAGATGACAAGGCAACTAAGTTCACATTTGTTAGCCATCAAGGATGACAAGCTTTCCCGGGGGGGAGACTCCTGATATATGGCCTGTAGAGTCTTCACTTCGCTTCCAAACATGCTTCTTACTCTATTCTGCAGATCTTGCCGTGCAGGATTCCTTAATAAGTAAACAAATTGGCCTTGCTTGCTGCCCAGAGCAATTGTGTGGAGTCAGTGGTGGGACGATTGAGTGATAGGTAGTCATGAAAGAGGGACAGCAGTCTCTTCTTTTCCTTTGGCAATTTGTATCTCAGTGTATTCAACCACCATGTAGGAGCCCTTAGGGTGACCATCTGGAGGTCTACAGTGAATAGAAATGGCGCATGATCAGAGACAGTACAAATCCCAATTTCACTCCTCTGCAACTTGGCAAGGGCTGTCTCTTTCATTAAGAAAAAGTCCATTTTGAATTCCATGCTGGGGACAAATAAGTATAGTCTTATTCAGTAGGTTGCAACAGACACCAGATGCAGAGATGGGAGTGGTCCGGCATAATATCATGTAGGATAGCTCTGTCATTATCCCATCTTGTGCTGTGTAGCCTGCTTTGTCCAGGATAGGGTCAGTGACCATGTTCTAGTCTCCAGATTCAAAATCAGGCAGCCGTCCAGGGTTCAATTTGTAAAAATATAGGTGCCCGGGCCGGCCCAGTGTATTCTATGGCTACTGGCACCACCTACTGCTGATGACACTGCTGCCAAATGGCAGTTCCAAAATTACCTTCTAAACATCACACTTAAAGAAGTGTGAAATTGTGGACTACTGCAAGTCACCCTAAGTGGTAGGTATGGACTGGAAGTGAAAGTTTTATCGCATTTTGGTATGATGAATGCTGAACACTCATGGTGTGTTAACAAAAATTAGGCTGAAAATGCCGCCATTTGGTGTTTAAAAAAAGTTAATGAGCTCTGGCAAAAACTGGCACAAATTAAGCACTGTAAGAGATGGTTGAGGATAGAGAACCAATCTCTTTTTCATCCCACCAGGGCATAGATAGAACCAAGGATTAACATCTGGTCTGATATTATGACACAAGCAAAGACATAGATGTCCACACTAACCCACCATGTATTTAGCATTTGCTCCACCAGTATAGCTACACCATTTATTCTGGTTGCACATACAGGGGCCATCATCCAGGCCTAGGAGTCATCTCAGCCAGTGGAGAATATAACCCTGCTCACTCAGTTGCAGAGTTTGGCAGATTCAACAGCATTAATGTGGATCTCCACTATGAGAAAGGTTTTTCTGAACCCAGAAAAGTCAGAGTCTTTTTAAGTTTAATAAAATATATCAGAATCGCAGATCAGTGGGGTAGTTTTGGGCCATATGTCTGTGGCAGCAATGTTCAGGTCTCAGGAAGGAGAAAGGTGGACATCCAGAGAGAAAATAAACTATACAAAGAATACTGTGCAATATTCACTCCATGCCCAGGGTAGGGCAAGCCAGTTAACTTTCATTGCAAATAGAACTTCCGCTTAACATAAGAACTGTTTCACAAGTATCCAATATAGTGATAGAATGGTTCAATGGAAAGAATCTACTGGAGGGGTAGTATAACAAGCAAGACAGGTCACACAGGAGCAGTTTATTGTTTGAGGAGAGAGTGTGATGTATCCTGATCTGTAGAGCAGAAGTCCAGTTGGCTGTCTCCTGCGGTGTTTCTTCTATGCCCAAATGCCTCAGACGTGGTTTTCGATTCCTGGTCAGCTGAAGATTGGGAGAAATCCATAGTTGCGTAGTGGGCTTCTATGCCTTCTAAATAGAGCTCGAGGTCCGACATATCACAAAATTCTTTAGTATTGTCATTGACAGTAATGAGCATCAACACTGGTAACAATACGACCAAATCCCAAATCCAATTTCCTAAGCCTGGGCTATACTGCCAGAAGCTTCCTTTATAGAGCACATGGTTCAGAAGAGAAATTAGCTGAAAAGGAAATCTTACTGTCCTGGTGTGGGCAGTGTTTCTTGACTTCAGAATGGATGTTTCTTGTCTGCGGAAAAGGAAGAGGGCAGGAAATGGTGAGACATGGCATCGTTCTAGATGAAGTGGAGCACACAATGGTCCTGAGGGCATGCTGTAACTCCAAGGGCAAGGTAAAGGACAGACTCATTAGCTTTGTTATGTTTGCAAGGAACCTGAAACGTCTTGTGTCTCCTTCATCTCAGCAACAACAAAAATCCATATTTTATTTATATGCCTGCTATCTTCCGATTCTGTAGCCACTTTTGGTGTTGCAGAATTCAACACTTCAGATCATAGGGGCTGATTACGATGGCGGGTGGACTTGAGTCTTTCCCCCATCGATGCAGGGACGGGGACCGCCCGACTCTAAGGCGGCAGTCCCACACCCCCAATCACAATGTGACCGCCACCATGGCGGATCCAACCAGCACATTTAACATTGCTGTGGGTGCTGCTGGCAGTAGCACCCGCTGCACTGCTAAACAACCATGTTGTGCGTTTCCCTGCACTATGTGACAGGCACCACGTCGTGCCTGCCACCTGGTGCAGGGAAATTTGCACAACCACCTCCCCCCAACAAAAGGGGGCCCGCATTTGGCCCCCAAATCCAAACCCTGCCAACCTTTCCATGGCGGTTTCACCCTCATGGAAAGGCTGGCTTTCAGCAGTATTGTAATTTGGCGGACAGTGGCTGCTAGGCACCTCCAGCATTTTATGTATGCTGGCTGGGTCGGCCAAGCAATCGGAACGATTGTCTGTGGCAGACTTTGTGTCCGCCAGCCCACCGCCCTCTATAATATGGCGGGCGGAAAGGTGATTGGCAATGGCGGTGAAACCGCCACTGCAGCCTACCGGTGGAGGTCTCACCACCATCGTAATTGTCCCCATAGTCTCTTTTTCCTTGTGGTCATGGTCATCTACCCTGTGGTCTGTAGACTTTAGCCTGCCTTGTTTGGGTCAGTTCTAGGAATGGGCAGAACTCGCACTCCATGGAATTTGCTTAGATACTTAAGATCTTTTCAGGATTCCATGGAGTAATGGCAACAGGCAGAAAATAAGCATGTCATGCTGCTCACACAGCAATTTAGCACCAGTAGCATGAGAAGCACTGAAAAATCAACATAAACAGCACTTCCTAGTGTGCAAAAGTGCAGCCACATTAAAGTTGATTTTGCTGCCACTCGGGTACAAAAGCTACTAACTGTGACCACTCATAACCACCTGCAACCGCCTGTATTTGAAAATGGTGATAGATTGATGCCAAATCTCGCTTGCATTTCTGAAGCTTTCTTTGAAAAAAGCCTCCAAGTGGCGATTGGCTGAATTTGGCTGGTACTCTGCATAATGCAGAATCACCAAATTCCACCAATTCCGTGGACAGAATTAAACATTCCGCCAGCCCCATGTCAGTTCATCCTTGAGCACCTTGAGATCTCTGTTCATATCCATAGTATTCTGCTCCACTGTAGCCATTGGGGTTTGAATATTGTTTAGTTCTGCCATGATAGAGTCTAAAGTCACATGAGGTTCTACCACGGTAGAGACAGTTGACGGGTATGACTTGCACTGGGTGGTCTCCACAAAAGTAAGTTGGCAGGCACTGAAGCTCCAGGTCCTCTATCAGCACCGAAAACTGGTTAGTGTAAATGTCTCAGCCCCCTTAGGCATGCAATTAGATAGGGCTCATTGCGGCAGGTAAGCAGCAGCAGGAATACCCATTAGCACAGTGGCAGGAGGTAGACTGCAGCAGATGTCCTCAATGAAGGCATTGTGAGCGGGAAACATGAGGGAAGAAAACCAGAAGCCCACCAGATCCAAGATAGCACAGTGCACAGTTCGATTCAGGGGGTGATATGTCGCCAGTCAGTGCCAGGCACTGCAAAAAAGTAGGCTAGGTGTGCCACCCACAGAACGCCAGGGCCAAGATTTACTAAAATCTCACACAATGCAGCACAGCAGACATAAATGCTGTGCTGCATTGTGTGAGAAGGAGAGAACAGGAGAGCACCATATTTACAGAAATATGGCACTCTCCACTCCTCGCCCTAGTGCCGGCACTGAAATTTGCTGCCATGCCCCACACACACACCTTTGCACCATACATATGTTTTTTAATAGAAGGGTACCCTTCCACTACAAAATCCTATGCTTACCCTAACTTTACAACTTCTTCCACTTTGTATATGTGCTGTACAGTGCAGCGCACAAACAAAGTCAGAAAAAAGGAGAAATGAAAGCATTTCTCTGTGATAGCACCCATTTGAAATTGGTGCTGTTTTTTAACACAAACCCCGGTCTATTTTTTTAGTAAGTAGGGTTTTGCAATCACAAACCTAGGGCGGTTTCTTGAAAATGCCCATGCACCACCCAGGGAATGCCCCATGATGCTAAGTAATGTAATGCAGCGCCAATGGCTGCTTTGAATTACTTTCAATTGATTTTCCAGTTAAAAACAAGTTTTGTGCTGGAAAGTTAGGGGAAAATTTATAAAGAAGTGGCGCAGTGCAGTAAGTCACTTTGCTGCTGTGCACCACGTCACTGGGAAAATGCAAGAATGCAGCTATTTAAGGCATGTGGCACATTCCTGACTTTTTCCCCTGTGCTGGTGGAAATGCCCATGCACCATCCATGGAATCCCTCCTTGATTCTAAGTAATGCAAAGTAGTGCTAAACACTGCTTTGCATTACTTTCAAGGGATTTTCTAGCGAAAAACAAGTTTGGGACTGGAAAGTTAGGGGCACATTTTTTACAAAGAGCAAGCCGCCTTGCTGCAGTGCACTATGTCACTGGGAAAAGGCAGGAATGCACCTATTTAAGACTTATTCCCCTGCGCTGGCGCACAATGGGCTGCTTAGTGCCAATGCAGACACACTTGCACCATGGTGCAAGGGTGCCTGCGTTGTATGCAAGGGGCACCTTCCTGCACAGGCTAAGAGGCTTTTTCCTCTTTCTATGTGTGCTGCAGAATGCAGCAAAACATAGAAAGGGGAATTACCGAGGAGAATTGCAAATATTTCTCCTCGTGACACCTCTCCTGGGGAGGGAAATAATTTTGTCACGCATTCCCAGGCTTACAAAGTATTGCAAATCTGTGAATCCCTCAAACCATGGGAGTTGCATGGGAACGGCTTCTCAGGGCAAAGCAACAAACCCCAGCATATTGCACTAAGTTGAGTTACTCTCGATTTTTGGAGCACCGCAAAGTGGCGTTGCATGGTTTAAAAAATTGACTTAGAGGTTTGCAGCACTTATGGACCACATATGCCTCTATATTTTGCATTGATTTGTTTCATTTTTGTGATGCAAACCACACAAAATCTTAATAAATATACCCTCAGGTATTTTACGAATGCCAGATGCCATGTGGTAATGCTGGAAGTAAGGTAGGCATACATAGCAGGGAGGACACAGTGGCAGAAGGCTGCTTGCCACGATTGATACAAGTGAGAGCACCTCCTGGAAACCAGGTGGGGGCTACTAGCCGTAGTGGAGGAGACTCCCCAAATGCAGAGTATTCCATTCGGTGCCCCCTATTGCTCCACAGGCCAGGTGTGCTGTTTCAGGATAAAGGCTGCAGGCAGTGCATGAGCAGAAAACGTGAATCCCATGCCCCATTCCCGTTCGACCTCTCTTCTGCCTCGTCAAAGATCTTCGTCCCGAGGGGTATTAGCAGTGGGGCGGCAAGGAACAATTACGCCATATGATATCTGTACCAGATGATAAGCTGCAGAGCTGTGCTAACGAGCCATAATTACCACATCAGTGTATCTCCACTGCCTCTATATTAAATATATTTTTTAAATATATTCAACATAAATTAATTTTAAATACATAAAGATCATTTTGTGATTTTATTTAAATAAATATAGTAATTAAAATTATCTCATCAATGTGTTTGCACGATATTTGTGTTTATAATAGTTTGTTAATTCAATGTTATTTTGCGGTAGATGTTTTTTAACATTAGATACTTTTTCCAAGCAATATCTTGGAATCTCTAATTCTGTTATTTAATTACAATACTTTGGTAGTCATTTTTTTTACCTCTATATTTTGGTTGATCAAAGGTTTTGTAGCTGATCTTACAAAACATACACTTTGTATTATAAATTAATCTGTTTTCTGCTAAAAGCTCACATTTTAATGTGTTGTGCTTCAACTGTGTCTTCTTGCTTCTAAAAAGGTCTTCGGATAACCATAGACATCTCTCAATACGCTTTTGCAATTAAAGAAAAGTATGATGGATGGTTAGAATCAGACTTCATTCTCCAATGCTATAGTTTGCAGACAGTGAAGAGGGATATTAACCCCTTCGCTGCTGATGACGAGCTCAGCTCTTCATCAGCCACGGGTGGCGTGTGCTGATGACGAGCTGAGCTCGTCATGTAACGCGGAAAATGGAAAATAGACGCACAGCGCAAAAATCACGGCAGCAGCGATGCGGTTAAAAGTGACACTGCTAGTATCCTTTAATTTTCAGAGGCAGTTGTTTTTACACAATCAAGTCCTGGCCAAAAGAGAAGGTGGGAAGGTTGGTAAGAAATACCATGCCGCACAGATTATCACAGTAATCAGTGGTCAATTATTGATTTGAGGTCTTGCTTTATAATAAAATATACTCATATTTAAATACAGTGGGAAAATTGCAATTCCGTTTTGGTTTGTGAGTGCAGATTGTTTAACATTTTTAGCAAAACAAAATGAACATGGTGGCTGCCACATATTACATGACTGGATCGTGGAGTCACTTAGGGGCCCATTAGGATCGCGGACGGACGACCCAGAGAGAGGATGTGACCGCCACCATGGCGGTCACATCCTCTATTTTTACCATTGCCGCGGGTGCGGCTTCAAACCATGGCAAAGTGGTGAGGGCCTGGTGCACCTAGCATGGGGCACTTCACATGACTGAGCTCATGGCAGCCTCATTCTGGCATGCTGGTGCATTGGACTGTTCCAGCACACAGACAATGACCCAATCGGTGCACAGCCGCTCTCCTCACACCTCGCTCAGTGATTCCTTTCTGCAGGGCTCACCACTGGACTTCGCTCACTCCAATGCTCTCCTCTTCCTCACAGGGCACACTGATTGGCACACAGGCAGGCAATGGTGCTCCAGTAAGGGTTATTGTGGTCTCCCTGGGTGATGCCCCATCACCCAGCAGAGAGACTAAAAGGCCTTGGCCCACAGTCCTGGTCACAGCCAGAAGTCTTGTAGAGCCTCCACTCCTCACACAGCCTATCTGGCTTATTGAAAGATGACACATTTTTGGGGGCTCAACTTCCAGTTCCTATCATCCTTTTTCAGACACCTAAAGTGATTTAGGGTCTCGATATTTGAGGTTTTATGCTGGGGTTAAGCACTTCAAAAGAGGACACTTCTCCTTTTCGTCTTCCTTCATGAAAGAGGTCTGCCAAAGCAGGCACTACAATGAGGCTGATTGTTCACAACACATTTCATGGGAGTGACCCTAGTTCACACCTGTATGTTACCCACAGGATATGTGCATCACAAGGTAAATCCAATACTCACAGCCCTACTCTTTATGATTCTCTTATCAGACCAAGCTCCTTTCCTGAGCTGAGCCAGCACCCTTCCTTTAGATCCATAACAGAATCAAAATACAGTCTTTTGAAATGTAAAGGGAGCCATATCTTTTTCCCTCCGCTATGTTACCCACCCAACTCACAGGAATGCTGAGGTACATATATATGTCTGGGGGACTCCTCTCCTACACATGTCTTCACCAGGCAAGCCTGGGCTTCCCCAAATGGAACCCAGGGCTCTCCATACAATGTACCATTACAGACATATTTACACAGTGTACACTTTCAGCTCACGTATTGTCCAGCAGTAATATCTCTATTCCTTGTAGATTTACCTGTACACATGCATTCAGTAAACACACTCAATCTGCGTGCGCTATTCAGTGATGAAGCAATCCTACATTCAACCATACAGATATGTGTATCGCTTGAACTGCATTTCTAATGTAGATGAAAGAAATCAATACTCCTTGCGTAAATTTCATATTGTTTTGTCAGAATGAGTTTCTTGTAAACAAATGTTTGTTGTACTTCACACAAGCACACATTCACCCCGCAAATATAGTTGCTGCATGCATGCACACTGCACAGCACTACATCTCTCATGTAATGTATTCCTCTCAGGTATACATACACCCTGCACATGCACTTACCACACATGTACTTCACAGTACTGCACCATCCTTGTTCTGTACTCTCCCAGGCCTAGATACAACCAACGCAAAGTCACCACTCCTGTGTTATTAGCTCTCCACATCTAATTATGTTGGCAAAGTTTGAATTAAGCACACAACAGCAGGACTTTTAAAAAGGTGAATGAGCCTGTAGGCCTCAGTTCAGTGACACATGGTAAAAACATCGGGGCATATTACCAAGGGGTGCGATAGGCAATTATCGCCGGTTTAGAGGCCGTTTTCGACAGCTAAGCAGCAATAATTCTATTGCTATATTAGCAAGCTGTCGCTAACTGATGTTAGCGACAGCTTTTAGGCGATAGTGAGCGGTTTGGGGCTCGCTTTGCATGGCAGCAATATTTATTGCTAATGACATGCAAAGTGGGCGTACCCAACCTGTTAGCGACTGAAAGCAGTCGCTAACGTCGCTATCGCCTATTAGCAAGGCGGGCGTAGCAATGGAAATATTCCCGCTATCGCCAAAAACGAACACCTGCTCAGACCAGTTCTTAGCCATGTTATCCAATGGGAGGTGGATAACATCGCTAAGAGCATTTTGTCGCTAATGCATGAATATCGCTGTATTCTCAGCGATATTCACGCTATTGCCAGAAAAATTATCGCTTTGGAGATAAACGTTGCTAATAGCACGTTATCTCAACGATAATTTCCGGCGATGCTTACCGATAAAAAAATCGTTGCTAAGCCTTTAGCGATAAATATTGCTACTCGTTGGTAATATGCCCCATCTTTTTTATTACTACTGATCAGTACATGGTATGCTGTCACCATCATGCTTGTGGCGCTCAATGCCCGATGAAGACAGTAACCTTCCATCACTCTGAGGGTAGTGCTTTGGGCGCCACTTCCGATCAAACAAAACCACAATCTGTGAGACAAACCTATTTCATGGCATGCATGCATGATCTGTGTACACCTATGACAAATAAGCAGCAATAGGAATCCATTCAAAAGTACAGTTGGGCACTCAGGAGCAGGGGTGCACGTCTTTTACCATGCAGAGGACTTTTCCATCACAACAGGAGCATTTTTTGCAGGACTACATCTCCCAATCAGCTATAATTGTTTTTCATGTTATCCACTGAGGAGAGGTTAATATATTTGTAGATGCCTGCTGGGAAGGTGACAAGTAGAAATGTCCTTGTCTGTCATAAGTGCTGAAGGCAGAAGTTTCCACTAACACACATATGACTCCATAGTAAATAGTCAAAACTTCGAAAGACAAGCATTACCTCAAAAAGCCATACTGCTATCAAATAATCTTCATATTAAAATAAAAGCTGAATGCTTTGGCCAACGTATAATGCTGTGGCCAAGGTTTTCTGGGAAGAAATGTCGTCTTGCACGTAGGTCGATAGCCGTTTAACATAGCCAACATTCCAAAACAACTTTGTTCAGCATTGTGAATGAACTAAATTGATTTCAAATCCAGGAGGCCAAGAAAGGGAATCAAATCAGTTTACCATTGGGATACCATTTAACACCTCCGACGACTGGCCGGCAACTACATTCACTTTCAAAAGCTGAGAAGACTCACAACAAAATTCTCTATCTAAAGACGTACTGAATATATACAAACCTAACTACTTAACTCACGTCTTCCCTGGTTTAAAGCTTAAACATGCAAAAGCTTACATTTTACCAGGCCCTTAAAGACCTGCTAGAAGAAAATGATATTGTTGTGAATATAAATCAAAGCGTCTCACTCTCTGGGGAAACTGACGACAAAAAATAATTTGTAAATGTTACAAGAGAGGAATATTTTGTTTGGCTCTCCTATTCCTACTTACCACTGTCAAACAGTGGGTTGTCCCTATTTCACCCTCAGCCCCACCTCCTCTCATATGTTTGTGCATAATATTAATTATTGTTCAAAATTGATGAATTTAGTACAAAATATCTTCAGTCTGACGCTGGCTAGGCTGTCGCTACCCAGAATAAAAATACTCTTAGCTTTAAAAGTAAAGAGAAAGACAAGAATGGCCTCCAAAGATAGCATTTCCCAATACATATTTGAAGAAACATACAACAAAAGAAAGAAACATGTATTTAGAAGATGTATAGGTAACCTAAGCATTTCTTCTGAAAACTCCTATACTGCATTTGCTCCTTTCGTACATCGGATCCGGGGGGGTGTGGGTGTGGGGGGGATGGGGGTAGTACAGCACGCTCCCAATTTCCTCTTAGTAAGGGATGCCTTGCTATGATAATGGTAGTCTCCAGCAACCAAGCAGAGTTTCATCTATGGCCATTTTAGACGAATTTTTTATGACTAGGTGGCAATTTAAATAAGCACATGCTCATTTTTGAAAGTGTATGTACGATATTGATTTTTTCTTATGTAAACCACAATGGAAATCAATAGACGCTAAACAAACTGGTAAGGTAGAATTCAGGGGTTTCTATCCCCCGGGGAATTAAAGCGGGAATTAAATTCAGCATACTTTTTTGCAGTATATAAACAGCTACTCCATGTTATGATTACGCCATCTGTTTGAAAGAGAAATTGGATTTCAACTTAAGTACCATGTTTTGAAAAATGCACTTTACAATAGAGGGGGAATATTTCATTTTAGTAATGACATGCTACTAAAGCTAGTAATTTCATAGTTTTTAAGGTCTAGAACAATATCCTCTTTTGCTGCTTTGGAATCCAATACAATTCTGTATTAGAAAGGTTTATATTAATAATTAGTATTCACTTACTTTGATAGACAATCAGAATAATGTAATCTCATTGATAAAATGCACCACTAATGGATAACACTAACTTAATTCATGAGCAAACTATAACATTTCTAGAGAAATAAACATGTCAATTGCCTTTGCATTGCGCTAACTTATCAGAAGACTGCAGATTTACAAAAGTAGATATTACGAAGCTATGACAGAAAAAAAACATTTTCATATCAAGAAAATGTTATTTGTTTAAAAAAAATGGTTCAAAAAGGGTACTCATATGCAGCTGGTATTATCATTAAAACATGCTAGCATGTTAGCACACATTGAGCAATTTAATAAAACTGGAAATCTACAAGCTAATCACAAAGGGAAATTACCTGTACAGATTTTTTCTTCTATCCAGTTACTACTACACCTAGGTTAGCTTTACTACTTTTGCTATTCTACATTTCTCATCTCAAAGTTACTCTTGGGAGTAAGACTTACATGTCTCAGCCATCCTGGTGGATTCTCCTAAAACCTTTTGCCACTCCTAACTATAACACCACTTTAACCTTTGTTTTTTTCAGTGCATTTCTTTTTTTTTTTAAACATTAAAGTTTGATCTTACTACCATAAATAACTCGTAATTTACATATGGCAGATATGCCCTGCATCAAACACCAAAAGGTATGGCCAGCCCCTCACACCCTCTGAGCACGGAATGCCAATGAGAGACCTCATCGCAAAATAACGGGTTGCCATTTTGAATAAGTCAGATTTACTGGCTTTGACAAGGGGTCAGAACACCAATATATAAAAGGCAGGCCTATTAGCTTTGTCAAGGGGGACAATACCAATATACAATGTAAGCCTATTGGCTTTGTCATGGTGTCACCATATCATTATACTAAGGTAACCTTACAGCCTTTGTTAAAGAGTCACCACATCATTATATGAAGACAAAACGATTGATTTTGTCAGAAGATGACCACATAATATATAAGACAAGCCTTTTGACTATTTCCAGGAATCGGCACATCCATATTTGGAGGGAAGCCTATTGGTTTTGTCAATAACAGTAAACAATGAACTTACTTGTATGTTCCTCAGGCCACGTAATTCTACCATCAGGCCAGCCACAAGAGCTCATTGCAATCCTTAGATGAACAATAAAAGATCAGGCCCACGGAAGATTAGACATACCATAACACCATCCAATAAAAATAGGCTTACTTTTAAGAAATGATTTAGGCACTCCCTGCAGCTCCACACAACACCTTTGCAACATGTTGGTGGTGCCTTGCATAGACTGGGGAACCACAAAGCAAGAAAAAATATGTAAACTACCCCACAAAGTGCATGATAGTGAGCTCCTTGTCAAGAGCAGTGAAAAATAGTTGAGTGGCTCCAGCTGATCATTTATTATAACTTTCTTATGCCACATTATTATTAATTTTTTTAATTGCTCCAGTCGCACCTAGGACATTCAGAGCTTTAATTTTTGTTGGGGGTCCGCAAGGGGATCCCAAAGACCCCTACAGCCCTGCCGGTTCCCCAAACACAACTGCTGTGCTGGGGGGAGCCTGGGCTCCCTGGGAAACAGCAAGTGAGCCGTGTCTGTACGATAGGGTTCCCGGGCCATTAAAGGCTCAGGTGGGGGGGAACGCAGCCCTCTCCCTTTTAAAATGTGTATCAGCTGCAGGTACATTGCAGCCACATTGTATCCCTCCCCTTTTGTGGACATTTCAGCACCGGGGGTGGGTTACCATGAGGTCTATATTTGTTCAGGAAGGGGGACTGAATGCTACCTCCAATTATGGAAGGCAGCCCCAGGATGGGCTTCCCAGGCCGTATAATGGCTTGGAGAAGGGGGTCATATGCCCTTTCTTACCCCTTGCTAATCCCTTACATTTAGGAGTAACTATTCCCTATTTTCCAGACACTGCCCTAGGTTCCACCCACATTTGCTACAAAAATGTATACCTATGTGTGCAGAGATTTCCACACATGAGGCAGTAACATCTGAATAGAAAAGATATGAAAGGCGGGGTGGGGCGGGGCCACAAAGGCCAATATGATGGATGCAAACTATTTGGGCTTCTGGTCTGAAGCTCTCCTGAATATAAGATTCAGTGGCCAATCCGGATAGATGCATTTTGAGGAAGGTTTTGGCTTTATAAGGGAACAAACAAGCCATGAAAGAAAAAAGAGTCAGTGGTGGAGAGGTCTAATGCTGAAAGATCTGTGCTGTCAGGTCTGCATGATGGAGGCCTGCTGCAATGGAAGAACCAGAGTGGAGTGCCCTGGAAGGAATATGTGATGCAGGAGAGGCTGTGCACATAGAATTAGGCATTGGACGGCAACTATAGGAGTCACAGTATGTGGGCCAAGGTCTCCTGTGAACTGTCCCCTGGTAAATGGTCAAGGCCTGGTCTCTCATGGGAGGACTCCAAGCCATGACAAGAGGAGTGTCTACATCTGAGTTCCTCTGGAGCTTTTGATTGCTTGATCCAGATGACAAACTGTCACTATAGTTGTCAAGGGGTTACCATAGTGACCCTAGTGGACTGGGATGGGGCAAGACTGGGACAGGAACAACAAAATCTCTCAGTAGAGTTGAGAGACCAAATTGCAAGCTGCATTCATGGTCAGATGACCCTTTGCCTCAATCCTGAGCCCTACAATACTCCATTGGCCCGAAGCCCACCTGTTTAACCAGATCTTTGCTCCCACCATGATCATGAAGAGATTGCATGCTTTGGTTCCTGACTGATACACTGGAAGTCACACCTAAATGTATGAAAGGGACACTGATAAACTGAGATCAACCTTACCTGAAGTCAACTTACTGGCGGGTGGACTGATGCCACTAGCTCACATTATCCACATCCCAGTAGTGGTCCATAAAGATTCAATAGATACCTAGGGTGTGGAGCTGGGACTGCTCATGCTGAGCTGCCAATTGTTAAAGGCAAGCAGGTTTGGCCATAATAAGCCTGATATTTGATATTCATTTGAAATGTATTGATGTATCACCCCTGTGGAGTATCTCTGAACTGTTGAACTGATTTGGTCGGCCAGAAAAGAGGAACAAATCAAAACAATGCAGTCTTGAGGAGCCTTCGGAACTGTAAGTGATCCAGGCATTGTCGCAGATGGATGGATAGTTGGTTCCAGTAGAAAGGAGCAAGGTGGAAGAAGGCTTTACCACCTAGTCGAGATTTGCCTGGAAGAAACTGAGACAGTGACCTCTGCCCTATGGACAACATATCAAATGACCTGGCTACCTCCACACTTCAAATGGCCTGATCTACCACGGGCAAGTAATACCAGAGCTTTGCTGGGCCTATCTCATACATAACATTGGGCTGCTTGTGCCCCTTAACAAGCAAATATGGCAAGTAGGTCCATCTGATAGCACTGAGCTTATCAGAAGAATCACTCCTATGCACTTCAAGGGTAGTCAGTTGCAACAACTATCATCAACATATCACAGCAAACAATCAATAGACCTCAGCAAAATATGCAGAGTGACTCAAACTAAAATTGAAACCCCACCACTGCAGAGGAGGTCAACACAGAGTCTGCGGCTTACCCTGCAGATGAGCCCGACAAACTAGACAAAATATTGACTGCCAAAGAAACATTCAGTAGTTCCCTAGAGGCTAAGGTTGAGATGATAATCGTAAATGTTAAGACGCTACAAGATGATCACTGGAAATTAAGTTTTGCAATGAGAAGAAACACTACTCAAGCGACATCTCTCTACTTCAGAGCTTCAGCTTCAAATGTGAGACTTAACAGAGCAGAATTGCTTTATTGGGGGCTGCGCAGAAGAAGCTGAGGGGAACTCTAGATTCAACAGCATTTGAGTGGTCAGGATACCTGAAGAAATGAAAGGTAGTGAAATAATTGTCTTATAAGAAAATTGGACCAAAGACGTACTGCACCTCACAACCTTTCATTCCTCTTCTCAATCAAAAGTAGCACTACTACTGGGGCATTTTTAGAAAAATAATTACAGTCTTTTATGATGGTCCAGCACCGTGAGGCAACCCTCCTAAATGTAAAAAAGAAACAACGAGAATTGGGGCAGGAATGGACACCTTCCTGCATAAAAACAATCCCAAGAGGTGTTTTCCTTTTTCTATGCAGCACACATAGAAAAAGGAAAAACGAGGAGAAATAAAGGTATTTAATCTTATTGATCTTCCCTTATACCTCCTCTGAGGAGGCGTAGGACTCTTAGGCAGTCCTAGGTTTAGGAAAGCTTGTATATCTGGGAATGTGTCAGGTTCCATGGATTTTGCGTGGGAATATCCACAGCAGCAACCATGGGATGCCCTCTTCATGCACATTAATGCATGAAAGGGGACCATATTTACAAGACTTTAGGTGACCTTGTAAATATGGGCAGGCACACTGCACTGCTGGTGTGTCTAAATACAAGACGCACCAGGGGCGCAATGGGTTTCTAAATGAGCCCCTAAGTCCATAAAAAGGACTGGAAGATAGAGCGGTCCCTCTATGTATTAAAATCACTGCAGACTAAAGATGAATCTGAAGTGGTTTTTAAATTGAGAGGGACTGCTCCCTCTTGTGATCCTCTTTAGTAGCCCCTGCAGTGCATATCCCTCAGACCCAACACTCAACCAGACCCATTGTCATGTTTTAGTTACCCCCTTGAATGTGCCTTGTGAGATCCAGTGTTGGGATGACAAATCAAGGTTCCTGTTGGGATTTACAAGATATTTTGTTAATTTGTTAGAGTTGGCCATATGTCGCTGGTGTGACAAAAGTTGAGGGGGCCCCCCTGCAAGGTACATGGAGGCCCCCCTCCGGATTGAATCCGGAGCTCTCAGGCCTGACTACTGTGCAGAGGGGGCCCACTGCAGCTTGGTGACCCTGCACCATGGGGGATGCGGGCCTGGGGATGCGGGCCTGTGTTATGCCACTGCCATATGTATAATAAAGAGTGTTGCAGTCATCTCTGGGGGAGACTTTAATTTGTTGGCAGGAACAGTGAATCATTTGCATGCTCAGGCACATTTTTGGAGTATTTGTTAATTATCTTCCATCAGCATCTCCAGATTGTACATAAATTAATATATCATTAAAAAAAAATTGTTTCTGTATATCATGACCGGACATCTTGATAGCTTAAATATATAGGCTGCTTGAAGGAGAGGGAGCATTTTGAAAGAATGGATAGTTGGAAGGTAGTCATAACTTAATTGAGTTACAGAGTGAAAAGATGATTCCTATGTTTCTGACTTTCAACTAGTGGATGGAGTGAGGCATAGGATAGAATGCTAACTGAAGTAGAGAGATGTACTGTAATAACCTCCCAAGACAAAAATTATGTTTTTTCACCCTTTAATGAAAGGAAACTTTCTCTCATTTAGTGCTGGATTTTGTCATGATACTTGGTGATGTTATACAAATACTCTGAGTTATTTGCTTGACAGATGTAGATTGTGGTGTCTTTGTGCATCTGAAAATGAAGCATAATCTAGTATAGCACCTGTGACAAGTTTGAAAAATAGCTCAACAGTTGTGGGGAGAGAACACAAACTTGGTTGACACCAGACTTAATTCCACTATTGATACGTTTAATCAGAGAATGTTTTAATCCATGTTATTGCTCTTCCATTTTCTGAATCTTAGGTGAAGAATACTGTCATGTCATAAGCTGCAGAGTTGTCCAGGAGGATTTAAGTGGCTTATTTGTCCTCATAAATAGTGGGTCATTTTTATGCCAGCCACATCTGACCTTGATATGACCTATTTTTCTCATCTGTAGCAATTTGTTCAAGTTTATAATTTCGGAAATTGAAGATCAGGCAATAGTGGGCTTACAATTCCATGTTCAAATGAGCTATAGTTTATATCCGTGACTAAGAGAAATTAATCAATGTGGCCATGTTACTGACCATGGAGTCTTTTATCATGTTGGATGCGGGATATGGGTTCACTGGCAGACGAGATGCTTTACTCCTACAGGTTACTAATGTATTTCCTTCATGGGATAGGAATGTATCATATTGTAAAGGTGTGTGCATTTCTTTAGCATTGATTTTGTCCAGAAAGGTATCCTCTGATTTCTCTTTTTCAATGCCTGCCTCTAGGAAGTATTATTTTTGGCCAAACCTTTGTCTACCATTCTTACTAGATTGGGTTGTGCTTCAAAACCCATGTGTGGTTGCATGGGAATGCCCATGTACTACCCATGAAATGCCCATTAATTCAAAGTAATGGGAAGTAGAGTGAATTTCCCAACCTGAAAAAAGTTTTGCACTGGAAAGTAACATGTTTATCAAGACTTTGTACCAATTCACTTTTTGTGATTTTGCCCTGCAGAAAAACTTGATAATTCTGGCCAATCTGCAAATCAGAGCAACCACCCATTGGTTTAATGTAAAGTATGTTCTACTAAAATAGTCAGAATTCACTTTGCATCAAAATATAAAGCTTCTTCAAGAATGAACTAATAAGGAATTGTTTAATTTTTCCAAACATGATATGTGACCTGCATATACATACGATATGGTAAATGTTTAGTAATTTGTATAGGCATAGGATTTTGTACTGAAGGTTATGCTGAAGAGGCTCTGCAAGAAGAGAAGGCTGAATTGGGAATGTGGGCCAACAAAGTGACTTTTCAAATAGCCCTCTGAGCCATTGAGGTAGTCACAAGGATTCAGGATGCTACAATGGAGCAGGAGGAGGATAACCCTGAGGATGAAGACGTGGACTTGAAGGATGAGGGTCAGGAAGAACATGTGCTGGCCACAGACTCAGAGCTGCAGCAGGAGGAGAATGACAACTTGCTCACAGGAGTCTGGTTTTCTGCTAAGGCAGGGAGCAGTGTATCCTCCCACAACCTGTCTTCTAAAGAGCTGGAGGACAGGAGGGCTGTGAATGGGTTCAAGCTTCAGCGGGCCAAATTTTAACTGGAGGAAAACTAATTGAAACTTGAAGATAAGCAAGCTGAGGTGTGTTTGTGAGAAAAAAATCCTGTTTGGCTCATGAAGTGTGTCTGTAAGTACTGGCTGTAGCAGCCGGTATGACGTGCGGGTGGAAGTGCTCGGGCGAGCGCGGAGCGCGAGGGGATTGAGGATTGGCACGGGGTGCGCGAGGTAGAGTAAGGTTAAACAAAAAAATAAATATATACATATATATATATATATATATACACTCCAATGTCAGCTCACTATGAACAAACTGCTCGGACACCTTTCTTGTGCAGTTGAATAAGGATTTATTGGCAACAACAACGCGTTTCGGCGATTAAGCCTTGATCACGCTAACCTTCTCGCCATGAAAATGCCATTTAAATCCACATACAGATATAAACATAAACGAAGGACTACTTTGCAGGTCACTACGGAATGCCAGTAAATGTATCCGCCATTTTAGCATGTCATTAATGGCAGTGTGGAAGGTCGCTGCAGTATCTAACCAAATTGTGAGGTATCAAGTTGAACATCGTATTTCTCTGAAATACCACGAGTATTATACCACAGTGCCATATTATTATAAAAAGCACCAAGTGAGCATAACCACCTGATTCCGCCCCAGTGGGCGGTTAAGTAATGACAATATTAAAGTTCTCCTGGCCCCAGTGGGCGTGCCATGAAAAGTCATATAGTGCAAATAACAAAGTTCTCCTGGCCCCAGTGGGCGTGGCAGTGAAAATTCTCCAGGTGATTACATTATAGGGTGCTTCAAAGGTAACCAAGGTCTGGTCAAACATTCCTAATTACCTGCAAGAAGAAAAAGATTAAAATTACTGAAAATCAGTTGTGACAAGCTATCATGCCAATTCACATCCAAACTTAATGAAGGTGTACTGCCAGTTCTTCATTAACATTGAGTCCAAAGGGTACAGTACTTTCAAAGTCAATGATATACATTGATTCAAGTTTTCTCAGTGAAAGTTCACAATTCCCACCTCTCATCCCCAGGTCTACTTTGTCAATCACCACCATACGTAGTTTGGTTTCATCACTATAATGGTGAGTCTGGAAGTGGCGAGCCACCGGGTATGTTTTGTTTTTGTTCCTAATGGCTCGTAGGTGTTCCAAGATTCTTTTCTTGGCTGTATGTTTGGTGCTCCCCACGTACCACTTGTTACAGGGGCATATTAAAATGTATATACAATAAGTTGTCTCACAAGTAAGATGTTTCCTTATGTGAAATTCCTTCCCTATATGTGGGACCACCAGTTTATCACAATTCACACTTCCTCTACACGCCTTACACTTATTGCAGCATTTGTATCCTGTTTTAGTAACAGAGATTGTCTTCCTAGTGCGTGTGACATGATTGTGGCTAAGCTCATCCTTTAATGATCTACTCTTCCTAAAGGTGATCTGTGGGTTACAAGCTAAATCTGATTTAAGGTGCTCATCACTCAACAGCACATGCCAATGTTTGCTGAAGACATCCCTTATATCATTGGCTTGGCCAGAATAGGTAGTAATGAATCTGACAGTGTTGGAATTGTCTGATTCTCTGGTTGGGTAAAGTAGGTCATTCCTTGCAATCTCATCCACCCTCTTACAGGCAGTAGAGATGGTTTTGCTACTGTAGCCTCGATCATTAAATCTGCCACACATTACCTGTTTTTCTGTTTCAAAGGATTCAGTGGTGCTGCAATTGCGTTTGGCCCTTAGTAGTTCCCCATAGGGGTAGCTTTGTACCATTTTACGAGGGTGTGAACTATCAGCCCTCAGTATGCTGTTCCCTGCCATTTTTTTACGATGTAGTTTAGTTTCAATGTTGGGACCATTGATGCTGACCGCTATATCCAGGAACTCAATCTCCTTTTTGCTACAGTTAGCAGAAAAAAAAGATTTAAGTCATTATCATTGAGTTTCTTGACAAAGTTGATGGCAGTTTGTTCAGAGCCATTCCAAATGACGAACATGTCGTCAATATAGCGCAGCCACAGGGCAACATTGGTGTCACATTCCTCCATGCGTGTGGCTACCTGCTCCTCCCACCAGCCCATGAAGAGGTTTGCAAAGCTGGGGGCGAAGCAGGTGCCCATCACGGTGCCCTGTGACTGTCTATAGATGCCCCCATCGAAAACAAAAAAGTTGTTTTCCAAGCAAAATTTAATCATCCCAATGATCATGTTGGAATGATCTAGCATAGAGATTGAGCGGGTCTTAAAAAAGTGTTTAATATCATTAAGTCCCAGTTGGTGCTTGATGCTGGTATACAAGCTACCAACATCCATGGTGATGAGGACAAAATTGTCCTCCCAATGAATGCCATTAATGCTAGTCAAAAAGTGGGTACTGTTTCTCAGATAGGATGGTAGTGTCAATAAACCTAGACGTGTTCTCCAGGAGTGATCTTTATTATTGTCATTACGTAACCACCCACTGGGGCAGAATCAGGTGGTTATGCTCACTTGGTGCTTTTTATAATAATATGGCACTGTGGTATAATACTCGTGGTATTTCAGAGGAATACGATGTTCAACTTGATACCTCACAAAGCCCCTGAAAATTTGGGGGGGTTCCGTCAAGGGGGGGCCGAGAAAAAAGGGGGGTCCCAAAACGCGTTTTTCGCATTCATTTTCCCATAGGGCGTTCGGCCTCACTTTTAGCTCGAACGGCTGAATGGATTTGCATGAAACTTGGCAAAATTCTAGGGACTGTTAGCCCGATGTGCCTTTGCTGGGTCTCAATATATGTGCTCCAGTGGATTTTGAGGAATTAACGTTTAAAAAAACAGATATATCTGTGACAGCGTACCGGATAGCGCACCAGTTCGCGTACTTTTCGCGTAACGGAGCTTTGCGAAGCGAAGCTGATTGGCTCTCCGGTATCTGTCAACATTCTAAACAGTCCGGAGCGGCCGCCATCTTGTCTCTCGGTAGGATCGAGAGACAAGAGGAGGCCAAAACGAAGGGGGAAATGAAGGAAAGGGGGCAAGGTAGACCTCTTCTGACCCCCTAGGATTGATGAGGGGGATATTAAAGTGGCCCGCGGGGCAAAAAAAAACAAAAAAAAAAATTGCGATTTTTTGTCGTAGAGGCGCAAATCGGTACGTGAACCGGGCAGCTAACCGGCAGCGTAACGGGAGTCTGAGGAGAAGCTGATTGGCTGTCAACATTGTAAACAGTCTGGAGCGGCCGCCATCTTGTCTCTCGGTAGAATCGAGAGACAAGAGGTGGTGAAAAAGAAGGGGGAAATGAAGGAAAGGGGGCAAGGTAGACCCCTCCTGACCCCCTAGGATTGATGAGGGGGATATTAAAGTGGCCAGCGGGGCAAAAAAAAATAATAAAAAATTGCGATTTTTCGCCATAGAGGCGCGTCCCGGTACGCGAACCGGGCAGCTAACTGGGCAGCTAACCGGCAGCGTAACGGGAGTCTGAGGAGAAGCTGATTGGCTGTCAACATTGTAAACAGTCCGGAGCGGCCGCCATCTTGTCTCTCAGTAGGATCGAGAGACTAGAGGTGATGAAAAACGAAGGGGGAAATGAAGGAAAGGGGGCAAGGTAGACCCCTCCTGACCTCCTAGGATTGATGAGGGGGATATTAAAGTGCCCCGCGGTGCAAAAGAAAAAAAAAGAAAATTGCGATTTTTCGCGGTAGAGGCGCTTCCCGGTACGCCAACCGGGCAGCTAACCGGCAGCGTAACGGGAGTCCGACATCTTGTGTTTTTGGAGCGTCCGGTTTGCGTACCGTGTAGCGTTCCGGTAAGCGTAACAAGGGGAAAACCAAGAGAAACAGTAAAATAAAATTTAAAGGAATAGATTTCCACCAAACTTGGCAAAATTGTAGGGACTGTTTGTTTGATTAGCCTTTGCAAGGCCTCAAGATATGTGCACGTGTGGATTTTGTCTAATTAAGGTTAAAAAAATATATATATATCTGTAAGCGTGCTCTGGCGCGCTTACGTTACGGGTTTTGTTTGCGCTGCAGAGACGATACGTCAAATTTATGCGACGCGTCATGAGGCGTCTCACGTGGCTACGTGATACGTCACGTAATAAAGAATATATTTTACAGCTATAGATATTAGCTTTTAAAAAACCAATGAAATTCACTGAAAAAACCATAGGAGATGTCATCAGTGATGTCATTTGAGATGTCATCAGTGATGTCATCAGTGATGTCACTGACCATGTCATGAATGATGTAATATGTGACATCATCAGCAGTGGATTGCGGGTGCGCGATATATAGTTATTGCAACTAACTATATATGCGAATTTCTATGGTTTTGTGCGAGTAAATTAAGGTTTTGTAAATGCTAATCCCTAACTATATATGGTCTATAACCAATGGTTTTTTCAGTGAATTTTCATGGTTTTGTAAATGCAAATTCCTAACTATATATGGTCTATAACCTATGGTTTTTTCAGTGAATATATATATATATATATATATATATATATATATATATATATATATATATATATATATATATACATGCATACATACATACATACATACATACATACATATATATATATATATATATATATATATATATATATATATATATATATATATATATATATATATATATATATATATATCCAAGATTCCTGTCCACCCTCCAGGGTACAGAAAAAAGGTCGGGACGCTCCGAGATGTTCAAAAGTGTTTATTTACCAACTAGGCATGGGCGGAAAATCCGTTCCGCTCGCGGATTTTGCGGATTTTCGGGAAATCCGCAATCCGCGAATCTCCCGCAAAATCCGCAAATCCGCGAGCAGCGGATTTTGCTCGCACTGCTCGCACTGTTCGCGTGAGTTCGCGCCCCGCGAATAAGTGCAAAATTGCAGAAATACGATCTTAGCAAAACTGAAAGTAACTACTTACCAGGTTCAAAAGTTCAGGCTCATCATTAGTAGCCATTTCCTGTAGTGCTTCCTGAGGGGCCCCTCCAGAGTTCAGTTGCCAGTTGAAACTATTATGTGACCCTGCTCTGAACCTCAGAATAGTTACACATATGCCACAAAGGTCCTGAATTACAGCTAAGGGAGACAAGCAGGAGCCAGGCTGGAAGTTAAAATCCATTAATCAGCCCCTAATTCATTATTGTCAGTTGGGGCAGGGCAGGTGTTGTAACTAATTTTGCAACAATGAAAGCACTTAGCAAGTGCAAAAGATCACTAATCAGGGCGCACTAAGGAAGCAGGTGCCAGCTAAAAAAATATTCTGTGACACATTAATCAGCCCCAAATTAATTCAGGTCACTTGAGGCAGGGAAGGTGTGCTTTGCTTTGCCGAAAATAATGTACACTGGACAACCAGAGGGTGTGGTGATGAAACAGAGGGTGGCATGGGTGGGCCAGAGGGTGGCATGAGTAGTCAGAGAGTGGCAGTGGTGACAGAGAGTGGCAGTGATGAAGAAGAGTGTCCCCCAAACAGGCTGGACACGTAGAAACAACAAGTTCGCAAAACTTGTGACCCGACAGGTAAGTTCGCAAATTGCGAAATTGTAAAAACCCTCGCGAACTGGCAGAAACACGGGCGAACACAAAAAAAAAAAATCCGCAAATTTGCGGGAATTCGCGGATTTTGCGGATTGCGAATCCGCAAATCCGCAAAATTCGTGAACGCGAGATCCGCAAAATTCGCTCATGCTTATTACCAACAAAGGTTAACAAAGCCGACGCGTTTCGCCGTTAGGCTTGCTCACGTGAGCAAGCCTAACGGCGAAACGCGTCGGCTTTGTTAACCTTTGTTGGTAAATAAACACTTTTGAACATCTCGGAGCATCCCGACCTTTTTTCTGTACCCTGGAGGGTGGACAGGAATCTTGGATTCATTTCTTCAAAAACGCCGGTTTTGAGGGAGGGACCGCTGTGCAGTTTGAGCCCAGGATTACCGGCACGCTGTGCAAAAAAAAAAAATATATATATATATATATACATATATATATATATATATATATATATATATATATATATATATATATATATATATATATATATATATATATATATATATATATATATATATATATATATATATATATATATATATATATATATATATATATATATATATATATATATATATATATATATATATATATATATATATATATATATATATATATATATGGGAGAAAAGGTTGCCACCTAGGTGGGAATGCACTTCTAGGTAGGAATTAATGCCAGAGCAAGGGCGCGAGCTGCGAACAGATTCCCTTTCCTGCCAGACGCGTTTCGGGCCGACGCCCTCTTCAGTGGCAGCACATGTGACATGACGGCAGCTGCAGGCACCAGTAAATACCCTCAGTGATTATGCACAGGTGTGAAACCTGAAGCAATATTTTCTGGGACTGGTGGTTCGATAAAACCCAAGTGGGTCGCCACCGCCATTCGCATGCAAAAAAAGTTTTAAAGGGATTGCCAATGTCCCCGCAAGCACCCCGCAAGTAAAGGCACCTCCTGTACCACAAAAAGCTGCCCAAATGAGGCAGCCGTGGACCCGCAGTTTGTCCGCGGATGTGCAAACCCGCGACCGTGGCTGGCCGCTAACAAATGGGAGAAAAGGTTGCCACCTAGGTGGGAATGCACTTACAGGTAGGAATTATTGCCAGCGCAAGGGCGCGAGCTGCGAACAGAGTCCCTTTCCTGCCAGACGCGTTTCGGGCCGACGCCCTCTTCAGTGGCAGCACATGTGACATGACGGCAGCTGCAGGCACCAGTAAATACCCTCAGTGATTATGCACAGGTGTGAAACCTGAAGCAATGCTTTCTGGGACTGGTGGTTCGATAAAACCCAAGTGGGTCGCCGCCGCCATTCGCATGCAAAAAAAGTTTTAAAGGGATTGCCAATGTCCCCGCAAGCACCCCGCAAGTAAAGGCACCTCCTGTACCACAAAAAGCTGCCCAAATGAGGCAGCCGTGGACCCGCAGTTTGTCCGCGGATGTGCAAACCCGCGACCGTGGCCGGCCGCTAACAAATGGGAGAAAAGGTTGCCACCTAGGTGGGAATGCACTTACAGGTAGGAATTAATGCCAGCGCAAGGGCGCGAGCTGCGAACAGAGTCCCTTTCCTGCCAGACGCGTTTCGGGCCGACGCCCTCTTCAGTGGCAGCACATGTGACACGACGGCAGCTGCAGGCACCAGTAAATACCCTCAGTGATTATGCACAGGTGTGAAACCTGAAGCAATGCTTTCTGGGACTGGTGGTTCGATAAAACCCAAGTGGGTCGCCGCCGCCATTCGCATGCACAAAAAGTTTTAAAGGGATTGCCAATATCCCCGCAAGCACCCCGCAAGTAAAGGCACCTCCTGTACAACAAAAAGCTGCCCATATATATATATATATATATACATACATACATACATACATACATACATACATACATAGATATTTCAGGCACAGTTTCAAATCACCTCCGTCGCTCCTCAACTCCACGGGTGCCGAAGCCGTCAGCGCTGGTGAGACGCTATATACAGCTGCACGTTTCCTGGCTCCATGTGGTTTCAGAAAAAGAAAGGGCCGGCACACTGGTATCCGTTTTGCAAAATTTAATAACCAGAACCCCCCTTCACCCCTCGCAGACGCGTTTCGCCTTTGCAGGCTTCGTCAGTGCAACGTTTGTGAAGAAATCAAAACCACCATTTTAAAGTCATTGGTCAATTACATTAACAATAACAATAGAGAAAGGACAATTTTTCTCAAAATGTGGTGGGCGCCATATTGTAACGTGCATTTATCACATATACCATGACTCATATATGGTGGTGGTGTAAAAGTGCTTAGTGCTCATTTAAAAACCATTAAACGTTGTTATTCATTTTTTAAATTCTGTACATATTCACAGTGAAATTGATCATAAACAGAAATAAAGCATGTACATTTGCTTAATTCTAGTTCATTATTTTGAGTTCATTATTTAGCCCTGAATGGGCATACTTGACCATGTGCAAGAAAAACATACAGATAGAAATGAAAAGGCCTAGTACTAGGGAAAGTGGCAAAGTTTCTTTTGTTCAGTTTTTAAGTCCACTATATATCCCTAAATTCAACAGATGTTTACAGGTGTACCCAAAGTTCCTCGTTGGTATTTAGTCCCCAAGGAGGGATAGTTTTGAGGCCAATGATGTACTTTGATTCTAAAATCCTAAGAGACTTGTCTCTGTCTCCTCCTCTTTCCAATTTGGGGGCCTGGTCCATACAGTAAAAAAAAACTCAGTTTCTCCCATTTGCTCTGATGTTCTTGTGCAAAATGGCGGGCTACCGGATAAGATCTATCGTTATTGGTAATGGCCCGCATATGTTCAAGAACTCTGAGTTTCACCGGTTTTATTGTGCTGCCGATGTAGCGCAGCTTACATGGACAGGTGAGACAATATACCGTGTATTCTGAGTTGCAGTTTAACAACTGTTTGATCTTAATATTTGGTTTATTGTCACCTGTGCGATTTGGGTATTCTGTTGTTTTACAGCTGAATTTACATGCCTTACATTTCAGACAAGGAAAGAACCCCACTGACTGTGAAATTTTGATGGGTTTAGCCTGAGATTTAAAATGGCTATGGACCAAGTGATCTGCCAGGGA
Organism: Lissotriton vulgaris; assembly: GCF_964263255.1. Lineage (NCBI taxonomy): Eukaryota > Metazoa > Chordata > Amphibia > Caudata > Salamandridae > Lissotriton > Lissotriton vulgaris. Next base: position 1,453,250,002 of record NC_141685.1, read on the forward strand.
GGGACATCTCCTATATGTTATTGGTGGTCTCTTTGGCAGATCTTTCTTCAGGACTTTGTCTGCAGCGAGTATATGCCAGTGTTTTTGGAAAACCTTGACTATTTCCCCCGATTTAGTACTAAATTCCGTAATCATGCGTACTTCTTCGGGAGCCTCCGTTCTAGTTTTAGGAATCAGGAGATCCCTCCTGTTGGTTCCTGAGGCTTTGGCACTGGCTTGTTTTAGGGTGGTAGTGTTATAACCCCTTCGCTCAAATCTGATGTTAGCCTCTCTCTCTGCTATTTTATAATCTTTCTCCAGAGAGCAGTTTCTCTTCAGGCGTAACATTTCCCCACAAGGCACATTTTTGACCAAGCTTTTGGGATGGTAAGACTTGGCATGCAGGACCGCATTGCCTGCTGTCGGTTTCCTATACAGGCGTGTGTGTAGGGTGTTGTTATACACAAAGATTTCAAGGTCCAGATAGTTGATACTAGTAGCACTTATGGTACTGGTAAATTTGAGATTGAGCGTATTATTGTTTAGTATGGTGATATACTCTTCTGCAGATTGACGATCTCCTTGCAAAATTATAAAAAGGTCGTCAATATACCTTGTCCACATAAGTATTTTATCGGTCCATATTTGATTGGAGTCACTCCAGGCCTCGTGCTTCTCCCACCAGCCCACGAATAAATTCGCGTAGCTGGGGGAGAAGCACGAGGGGTGAAGGGGGGTTCTGGTTATTAAATTTTGCAAAACGGATACCAGTGTGCCGGCCCTTTCTTTTTCTGAAACCACATGGAGCCAGGAAACGTGCAGCTACATATATATATATATATATATATATATATATATATATATATATATATATATATATATATATATATATATATATATATATATATATATATATATATATATATATGAGAAACAAGCAACCACCTCCCACAGATGCTCTAGGGAAGAAGGCACGGACTGGAGGTGGTTTTGGATTCGGCATCTCTTTATTTATTCAGGTCGCCCTCAATCCCAAGCACACGGGGAGAAAGAGGCCTTTGTCAATCTAGTTTGGCGCTGTTTTACACCTGTGTTAAGTAGCCCTTCCCACCGGACTGATGAATAAACACAGACAACATACTATAGCGTATGTGATCAACCAACGGATGAAATACATCATGTATATGCTGTCCACAGCTAACAAATCAGCATTAATGCAGATAAGGCATACCTTCATAAATAATACGCACAATGCATGCATTGAGTTTGCTTGAAATACCGAAAATGCTGACCGCATGGATAATTATGCATGTAAATCACCAAAATCGTTCATCACTGTCGGATTATTATGGATATTTGAAAAATGCAGGCAAACTGGTAATACTGGGTTGCCTTAATAAAAATATATGATTTAGAAAAGGGGGTGGTGATGAACAGAGTGTCTGAGTTAAACAGACCACTCTTACCCAGTCCAAAGATCAGGGCTTGATCCATCACCGTTATTTATCTCACTCAAAATATATAGCACATAATTTATAAATGCCACAGCTGTCAAACCTTAATATTCATGTCCGCTGTTATCAACCAATGACCCGTAAGCTCACCCCAGCTGATTGCAAGTCCGTAACAACATGACCTCTGAAGTCAACTTCGAAATCAAAGTGTTTTCCTGCCATAATATCAATGTCACAATCCTGATATAAACCAGGAACAGGGACCGGATAGCTGCAATCTCATCTCGAGTTTGCATATTCAAACAATGAGTATACTTGCAACTTTAAATCTACAGAGCATGTGCTCCCAAATCCTCAGGAATCCAAATCCCATACTGCCACAGAATGGGAAATGTTTGATAGATGATGAACATTTGATATTGTTGCTGCGGGGTCAGTGTCAAAGGCGTCTCACACCGGGGCCAAGGTATTTATTGATTAAAAAATAAACAATGGCAGTTGGCATGTGATTAGTCTCAATATGGCACAACCTCGGGATTGAGGGGGACTCATCATCAAAATTGATAATGCCAAAACCACCTCACCACATCGGCATTGCCGGCTGCGGTGCCCAGTCACCAGCTGGTGCCAGTCTTCCAGGCAAGGCCTTTCTTGCTGGTGAAAATAAAGATCCCATGCTGGCAGTCGCGAAAACCACCGCCCAGGAGACCCTCATCCTCTGCCGCAGTCATCCTAGTTACTCTTCCTGGCTGCATAGCTGGGGACTCACCCATTAGCACTCCAGTACTCCTCCACAAAATCGGTCTGAAGGGAGAGCCTCAATCAACTGGTGTTCCGTGAAAGCGTGACGACCGCTCACGCTGCATCAAATGAAACAAACAACCACCTTCCATAGATGCTCTATGGAAGAAGGCACTAACTCTATATATATATATATATTTATATAAATATATATTTACTTAAAGTGTCGCCGGATCCCGCTGCCGCATCTCTGCTCCTTTTTCCTGCTCTCCTCGTGGGACAGGAAGCCAGGATTAAACGCCAGGCTTCTCTTACCAATCACAATGCTGCAATTCAGTGTTGTGATTAATTTTGAGCGTCTTGGTTCGACGGTTAACCAAGGAATGTGAGCCTTGGCTTGTTCTCTATGCAGGCTGTAATGCAACCAGTATGGAGAACGGGGAAAGAGAGCATGACAGGTTTGGGCTGCCCAAGATGAATGACTAAGCAGTCATTGCACACTTAGGAGTGGGAAAACCACTCCTCCCCTGCTCCATGAGCAGAGCAGCCCATCTGCAAAGGAAACATATAATGATAATAATTAAAAGTTATTATACGGTAATTTTATGTTTCCTTTCCTTTACACTGCTCAAAAGCAGCGGGGTGACGCTCCACTGCCATAGCGGAGGAGACAACACTGAGTACTGGACCTGAAGGTCAAACAACACGTAGGGTCCAACAACAACAGCAGCATCGAAACTCCCTTGTTCAATGGGGATAAGAGAGTTCACATTACTAAAGACCTGGTGCCGATCTGTGTGGTGGTGAATGATACTGATAAGTAATTTTAGGCCTATGTGGTAGCCCTAATCATGCATAGGGTCCCAGATGGGCTCTGGTGGGTGAAACTCTGGAATCCTATGCTTCAAATGGGGAGGGAAACCCTGCTGACACTAGAAGGAGAGTACCAGATGAGGTATGCTCCCATGAAAGTCAATCTTGTGACCAAATTTGAGCATCATGAGTGATTGTGAATTATTATGAGGGGCGGTATCATCTGGTTTTGAGAGAATACATGCTCACTATTTGCTTTACAGTTCTGTGACAACTGATTGACAGCAAGCTCACTTCACCCAAATAGCTTGCAAAAGACACAGACCTCTGGGTTATCACCAGAGTGTTCAAGAAGGGATCTGGAGGTGATCACCAAAAGGGAGACAGGGTCCACATCAGGCAAAAGATGGGGGATAAAAATAAAATCAAAGAGTACTCCAATCGCCCCCAAATCAGTTCTTGTTCTCAAGGGAAGGATTCCCAGTCCCAGCCCGACCAAAAGAATGGTGGTTATCCTGAGAAGAAATCATCAGGATATTTTCACCCATAATTCAATGAGAGCTACAGGTACAAGCATGTTAAAGGGGACTCTCGCTCTCCTTAAAGGCAGCAGCCCCCACTCGGAGGCAAACACCAGGGAAGGCCAGTGTAGCCCTTGGGGAGGAGGTTGCCTTAGTCTGTATTTTTGAGAGTGCAGAGGTTTTCCTAGTGTCCCTAGGTGATTGAGATAATGCGCCAAAGGCTCAGATGCAATACTAACGTGTATGAGCAGTGGGTAACCATCAATGGGCAGTGGGTGGAGGATCAGAAAAACCCAGGAGTTAGTACTTCCCAGCGTATTCTACCAGCTGGTAGTAGCTGATGACTAAAAGAGCCACTACCCCTTGTCTCTGGCTCCCCATAGAATGGGTTGGGGGTCTTGGGTTCCTCAAGTATATCTGTGAGTCCAGCCATGTCTGTGGATTGTCTGCTTGGTAACAACCAAGGTGGCCGAGGAGTGGTCTACATTCTACACCCAGAAGGCAACTTCCAGTTTAGGGTGATGCCCTTTGAGTTATAGAATGCCCCAGCAAACTTCAAGAGATTGGTCAGCAGGGTCTTGGCTAGGTTGGAAGGCAGGACTGACTATCAAGTCTAGTACGGGCCAGACAGGGCATTGTTGCGTTTGAGTCAACAGGTCGGAGGAGAGCAAAGTACAGCCCCTCAAACCCCAAATTCAGACCATCCTGTCCCAGCCAGAAGTGAGAAGTGAGAGCATTCTAATGCCTTATGGTATATTACAGTCAATTTGTCAGAAGATATGGCACCATTGTGCTCTCTTGACTGAGTTGACTTCCGAGAAGTAGCAAAAGAAGGCTATCTGGACAGCGGCGTGTCAGAAAGCATTTGACATCTTGAAAGAGGCCATGTGCGTGGCACTCATGTTCAAGGCTCCTGACTCCCTAAAGAATACATTGTTCAGGTAGATGCCTTAGAGCATGCCATTGGTGATATCCTGCTTCAAAAGACAATATGCAACACCGTCTCGACGTAAGCAATGGACCCCCATCGCCGATTCCCTGATTCACCGACTCTGGTTATTGCTTAAACTGCCGGCATTTGATTGCGGTTCTCCTTCCAAACCCTCGGGTCCTCACTAAGATTGACGTACTCCCATATCTTGGTTGAGAAATGTAAATAAGCCCTGAATCACATGTCTGAAGATGATCCCACTATTATAAAATAGGGTTCGAAACGTCGTCGACACCTCACACTCTATGGTTCAGACTATATTATATAAAAGTCACAATAGTGTATTCATGAATTATTAGTCTGTTACATGTGTATTGTACTCAGACTGCTTCCTCTTGCCTAAATCCCCACCCTCTATGTATGTCACACTTGTCTATATGTGGTAGTAGGACACAGGCTGTGTTCCACTTGATACTGCATGAATTACTGACTACACAACTGTATTTGTTATTAAACACGGTCCGGCTGGACAGAATATATAGAACCGATTCTTGATCTATATTTACTGCTTCCCAATATCCCATTCTGCCTAGGGACCATTGTCTTTTGAAACAGTATATGCACCCAAGGTCCCTGACCAATTGCTTTTGGGTTTCCCTTGTTCTTTATAACACTGGGGATATCCTTTCACAGCTAAAGGAAGAGGGCCTAGACCAACCTGCAGCCTTCATTAGCAACAGATTGCATCTCACAGAACTAAGTTATGTTAGAGGGAAGCCTTTCCAATGTCCTGGGCACTGAAGAAATTGAAGCTCCACGGTTTTGAGGCTCACTTCTTGGTTCAGACAGACCACAGACCCCTCAAGTTCTTTTATGTAAGTGAGAGGTGAGAATCCAAAATTGTTGAGGTGGTCAGTCCCCACACAGGGAATCAAATTTATGGCAGAACACCGTCCAGGGACTAACCACCCCTATAGTGCAGTTTTAAAACTGCCATTTCTTCCTGGCATAATACACCTTTTCCTGTGCCTAAACATTTTTTTTTAGTAACTTCTAAATTAAGCCGTAACAGCTCAATGAGCAGGGTGCATGGTATTGTAAAAATACAAATACATGTGTTCTTAAGTTTTCCATGTCCAAGCAGTGAAAAACTCCTAAAAGCATTTTTCACTGTGGTGATGGACTGTCTCTCCCTATGAGTAACAAAAGGCTACCTTACCACATTCAATAGGAGCTCATTTTGGATTAGGAACAGATAGATTATAAAAGTTAGACTCAAATGAATTGTAATTTATTGAAAACGTCTGATTTTAAGCCACAATTTCGGAAAGCTGACATTTCTTGTTCTGGACATTTGTGCCTTCGGCCAGTATCCTGGATCACATGACTATTCATGGTTTTGTTGATGGGGTTTGTGTATACCTCTCAGAGAGTGACATAAAGGGGACTAGGTGTGGGCAGGATGGGCCACCCTGCCAAAATGGCTGCAGGAGGAGCTGTACCCTGCCCCTCTTATATGTTATGTCAAAGACTTTCCTCAGTACACACAAAATAACCTGACAACAGCCTTTTCTCACTCCAAACAGTCTGGAGCAGGGGAAGGTGAGAACTTTCCAGAACCAGAAGTTCCCGCACTTTCTCCAAGTACTCACACTTGTGTTTCTTCAACTTCCCTATTACTTATAGATGCATATGGCACAGAGGAGAGGCAACTTGGCCGCCACCTGTAGCGCCAAAGCCTTCTCAGAGCACGTAGGTGCCATTTATTTTGATAGTAACAAACAAATTCAGTAGAATGTTTCCATCATAGTAATTTGCTCAATATGTTGATATTGCAGTCTGCTAAATAATTGCTTGAGGTCTGATCTGCCAGGTTCCACTTTGTATTATTTGTAGCAAAATAATTGGGTTTAGGGCTGCCTGCTATGTTTTGTTCTTGGGTTTTGCTTTACCCTGTCAACCGCTGTCCATTTCCCAGCCCATTCCATGGACCTGATCCGTCTGACAGGGACTGAGTGAACAGCGGTGTAGCAACCATTGGTGCAGCAGGTGCAATGGCACTTGGGCCCTGAGGAGCCCATTGAACCTTCACAATAATGTATTTTACTACCTCAACAGCAGCCAAAGCAAGCATTTTCCTTATTTGCACCAGGGTCTTTGCCATCCTTGATATGCTACTGCAAGTGAACATATCCCACTAAGGATATTACCTCTCCTCTTTCGGGGGCTGGTATGATCAAATAGGGCAGAGGCACACACCTCTGGTTTCTTATTTTTCCCTTCTACCTCAAAATGATTACTCTCTTCAACCTTCCACCTAACAGATTAATCACATTGCTTCCACTGAACTGCTAAATTTCTAACACCAGCTAACCACTTTGCTGTTGCCACCAGGTTAATCAATGACTGACTCCCTTGAGCACATGCACTGGCTGCCTGAATTCAGTACATCCTGTGTTCCTTTGTGCACTCTTCTGTTGCTTTTTGTCGGGCTCCATTGAGCATCCACTCAGAGTCCTGTATCTGGTCAACATCTGTAGGTTGTGCATCTGGCATGCCTGTGTGGAATCTAGAAGATAGCTCTGTGGTTGCCGATATCTTATGCTCAAATATTAGGGTGCTGATCTGTTGCTCCTCTATGGGTTTTATAGAGTACTTACCCAAGCAGGAAAAAAATCAAATCTGTATGTCACTGTTTACTGATGACAATAACAGACATGTAGCTGACTTTTGGGAGCTGGACAATAGTGCACATTTTTGTTTTGTGAATTAACACATTTGTTTCTCTCCTTTGTTCACCTATATTCCTGACTGTGACCTAGGGGCATTGCCACTGAGAACGCTCTGGGCCATTCCTTCCAATTCAACTCTGGTCAATGGAACTTTTTAGTAGCCTGAGAGGAAAAGGGGTTAGCAATAATATAAATCTTAATGTACAGTGTGATCATTAGGATTACACAATAAGAATCTGAGTCAGTAATTTTAAGTTAAAAGGTTGATTACAAACTCAAAGCAAGACTAATATAAATAAATCTCAAGAGCATACTATAAAAATACAGAATTATCAAGGGAAATCCAAAGCTGTGTATAATATTGGTCCTCAACAGCCAGGAACATCTAAGGATTTCTGTGGTAGCTATGCAGAAAATGGGGAATAGGATTTCACGATTAGACAAATGGTTTCCATCCTTCTCCAATACAAGTAAAGGAATAACAATGTCTACTAAATCCTACAATGAACTAAGTTTAGGGGTAACCCCATGAAATCAAGGATGTAAGAAAGGTATCAGAATATGAACATCTGTAGAAGTTCATTAGGTAAGGAGTCATGTATAGCACAAAGCAACACATTCAGAGATGACAAGAAAGGTCTGTACTCTCTTAGGGTGTGACTTTGAGTTTCCTGGTGGCAAAGCCCCACTCCCACACCAACAAACGTGACTGCTGACCGCCCGCTAGATTAGGAGTTTTCTCCTGGTCTGGTGAGCGGTGCTATGGTGGACCAAGGCAGTGAACTTTAGAAAGGCACCGCAATGGTATAGTCAAACAAGTTCCTGCATGGCATTGACTGTTAAGTCCATACCGTGCTGGAACTGGGGGTGCATGCATACAGAGGGACACATCATGTGCACCTTGAAAGCATCCACACTGCCCTTAGTTTCCTCACTGCCACACTTTTCATGGAGGACTCACCGCCATGAAAAGCGTGAAGGACTCACAACTCGTAATATGCTTGGCGGTTCTGCAGCAGCACCACCAGCATATTGCGGCCTTCCGCACCACCACTGAGGAATCACGGATCCCTAGTGGATGTGGCAGTCCAATGGTGGTTTGACAACCAAAGTCACAATAAGATGGTCTGACCGCCAGTGCTGTGATTGTCGCACCACCAGTGTGGGCTTGGCGGTCCATAGGACCTCCAAACTCATAATCAGGCACTAAGTCTAAAGGGTATCTGACTAAACCCAATATTTGTACGCTAATTAAAATGCACACAGAACATTCAAGAAATATGACCTCATATGCATCATAGTACTTTCTCCAGTTCCCATGAAAGAATTTGGCACCTAGAACACTGCTCCTACATTCCAGTATCTGCTTTCAAGCGTATTGATTCCTTCCTTTGATAATACCAACTGGTAACACTCCCTTTGTTCTTCATTAAAATTATTTGACCTTCCCAATTTTTTCTTATCTCACTATCTCTAAAATACAATGCACTTTTTGCTGACTAAGAAATGCTTTTAGTTTGCACCTACGGAAGAGAAAGCATGCACAAAAACAACTTTCATGTTAGTATTAAATGTCTCAACTTTAAGCTTAAGGCCCACACTCATGCTAACTGAACAGCTTTCCATGACTGCATATTAATTCTAAGACCTACATATAATCCAATAAATGATACTGAATTAATATATGTGGCACAATAAACGACTAAATGTATTATTAACCAAAAACAACAACTTTTCACCATTTATATAGAAAGCATTGAATACACATGTGATTCTATGGCAGGACCGGGGCTCATATTATGCTTATCTCTCTTCGCTACTTTAATCAAATACAAAACACTGAAGCCTTAGAAAAGCTCCAACAAAATGCTTATACCCCCAAACACAGGAAAAAGATAAAAAAACACAGTGCTCTCCGCAGCAAACTACCGCTCCCATCAGTCCATTGTAATAGTCCATAGTATTAGACCTTCCACCATGTCCACGAAAGGCTATATACTGAGTCCCTCTTCTGTTGTCCTCCTCTTTCTTCGCTGCTAGTGCAGCCAGTTGAGTGCCTTTCTTTGTTCTCCCTGTAATTGTGATATTATGTGCATTTTTCACTGTCTATTTACATCGGGGGGCTCTGTTTCTGCTTGTTTCCTTTCACAGAGCCCTTCTAGTCGCGGGAACGTTTTTCGCTCCTGACGCGACTTTTCCCCCGGTACAATGCGGTGCATAGACACCCACCAGAGGGTCCTCGAACATCTCGTTACTCCTCAGCACAATTCTCCTCACACAGAGGAGCAACGATGAAGAGTTAGCCAAGCCGGAGCCTTGCCCTCGCCGCCTCATCAGACGCCCGGGCAGGGATCTGTATTTTGCCCCAAAAGTTAACTTGTGAACGCCCAGCTGGGGTCTGTATAGCGGTTTTAACCGCGTTGATCGCCTGCGGGCAGAGTTTTGCACTGTGCACAGTTAGGTGTGGGTAAAGCGTGCAGTGGGGCGGCGAGACCCGGTCCCTAGGGGAGGGTCAGGGCGTTTTGGGGGTTTGGTGCAGCCCTACTTGCCTGTGTTGTTATCCCAAAAAACTAATTGCAGTCCTCAGGTCTGCCCATACTGGTTGACTCCCTTGTTGTGGGTAGTATTTAAGGGGCACTTGGGTCCCATTTAACTGCTTAGAATGGAGCAGGACGCTTACTATGAGGAGGAACCTCACTCATACTTGAGTGATGAAGACTTTTACCAAGCCGTTGACAGTTCCATCTATCGTTGTGTGTCAGAAGTGGTGGGGCCTATGGAGGAGCGCCTTTCGGCGCGCATTGTTGAAGAGTGCGCCAAACTAGTGCAAGCCCACCCAGGAGTGCTCACTGGCCTCCCAGGTCCTTCAGGTGAAAGCCCCCATGCCCCCAAGACACCCTGCAGGGAGGGGGTGCCGGAGGGGGGGCAGGGGGTGGATAGAGGCGCCTTTGAACGTCTGCGTGATGCTTTTTTGGCCAAGGCGACTGCTGTCCCCCCTGTGCCGCTTTTGTACCCTGAGCCCTCAGTAGCTTCGGTGACGGCTCCTCCGTCTCCTGGTGGGGACTCCCCGGATACGGATGACAACGAGGAGTCAGTGCGCTCTTGGCGCCCCTCGGGCTCGGCCGCAGAGTTACCAAGGGGACAACTCAGGCACGCTGGACCCGGATGAGATTATCCATCCGCAATGCACGGCCTGGTTGCCGGGTGACATAGTGGCGAAGTTCTTGGTGAGCCGCCAACGTAAACTTTTGGAAAAGGAGGCTAGAGGGTGCCTGTGAGGGGAGTGCACGAGGCCCACGCTGGAGGGTAAGGTCGCTTTGACGCCGGAATTGGATGCAAAGTTGGCCACCTTTCTGGCGAAGTTCATGAAGGATCCGTGCAAGGGCATTGACTGCTCCTGGCGGTCATGTCAGAACAAACAGTTGGACGCGATTGGGCCTGCTACAAAGATCCTCGATATGGCGAAGGAGGCAAAAGCTACAGGGACCACCATTTCTCCCGACATTTTTCCGAACTGGGCACAGAGGGTGATCATTTTCCAGGGTAACGCCATTTGTGCCCTATCGACTGAACGCTGGAGATCGTTGTTAAGTAAGTTGGACCCAAAATTGGGGGATTTGGCCTCTTTGGAGGTGGGTGCGGTGGCCCAAGGAGGTATTTTCGGAGAACCATTCATAAAAGAATTAGGAAAGTTTGTCTCAACTTTCACTTCCTTGGACAAAGCCCAGTCCAGCATAAAAAGGGTTTTTCAGCAGCGTTTCTCCCAAGAGGCTGGTCGTGGTAAGGCCGCTCGCCCGGCCGTGGCGGACAGAATGCAAGTAATAGAGGTCAAGGCTTTGATGGTCGGGGTTGCCGGAAGAATTCAGGACCCAACAATCCGAACAGTGAGTGTGATCCCTGCGGATCAAGTGCACATTGGCAGTCGGCTAGCGGACTTTTACGGGGAATGGGCAGCTCTTACGGCAGACGCATGGGTGTTACAGACCGTGTGCGGTTTCCACATAGAGTTTTACGATCAGCCCATCCAGGTAGGTCCCCCGTGCCCTATAGTCTTCTCAGAGTTCGATGCACGGCTGATAGATGAAGAGGTCTCATAGTTGCTTCGCAAAGGGGCCATTCGTCAATCAACGCGCCACTCCTCCGGGTTCCTCAGCAATATTTTCCTGGTGGATAAGACGGATGGGGGCAAGAGATCGGTGATCAACCTCAAGGAGTTCAACGGGTGGTTGGTCTACAGACATTTCAAGATGGAGGGGATACATCTCCTTCGAGATGTACTCCTCCCTTGGGATTGGATGGTGCGGTTGGTCCTCAAAGACACTTACCTTGTGGTCCCCATCCATCCCCCCACCGCCGTTTCCTTAAATTTTGTTGGAAGGATCGAGTGTTCGAATTCACCGCCCTTCCATTACGGCTTTCCTCAGCCCCATGGTGCTTCACGAAGTTGTTGCATCCCGCGGTGGAGTACCTGCGAGCCAGGGTATTCGGATGATTGTCTATTTGGACGGCATTCTGCTGATGGCCCAGTGCCCAGAAACGTTGACCGCTCAACTTCAGCAGACGGTTGCATTTTTCCAGAAGCTGTGGTTTATCATCAACAGCGCGAAGTCGGTCCTGGTGCCGTGTCAGAAGGTTACCTTTCTGGAGTTTGTTATAGACTCCATCGAGGCCTCTCTCAGTCTTCCATCGCGGAAGATGAGCAAAATCCGGCATGTCTTGCGACAGACAATTATGAAAGACCGGACTTCTTTGAGACAGATTGCCAGGGTGGTGGAAATTTTGTCGTCCTCCATCCAAGCAAGCTTCCCGTGGCCCCTGCATTACCGGGCACTCCAGCGCCTCAAAGCGCAGCATCTCCGGAGGGGCATGTCTTACGATCAGATGGTGCCTCTCTTGGAAGAAGTGAAGGAGGAAATGTCATGGTGGCTGTCACACATGGAGGCATGGAGTGGTCGGGCGATATTCGGATCAGTCCCATATCTGGTAATAGAATCCGACGCCAGCAGGTCGGGTTGGGGTGCCTGTTGCGGAGAATTTTCTACAGGCGGCACATGGTCGTCCGAAGAACAGAAGTTGCACATCAACTGTTTGGAACTTCTGGCCGGTTCTTTCGCAGTACGCTGCTGTACTAGAGATTCAGCGAAGTCATGTGTACTGTTAAAGATGGAAATGTCTCAGCGGTTCGATACGTCAACCATTTGTGAGGTCTACGTTCCTGAGCTCTGGTGAATCTAGCCAAGGAGTTTTGGGACTACTATCTAGCTCATGACATATCCGTGATATACTTACCAGGTCAAGCCAATCAGGTGGCAGACTGGCACTCCAGGTATCTACGGGACTCCAGTCAATGGATGTTGGACGTTCAGGTCTTCCAGTGGGTGACCGATCTGTGGGATCCTTTCTCTGTGGACCTGTTTGCGTCTCGTCTGGACCATCAACTTCTGCGTTTTTTCAGTTGGAGACCGGATTCTCTGGCGGAAGCCACAGACGCATTTCTCCAGGACTGGAGTCAGGAGACACCTTTTACGTTTCCACCCTTATCGATGGTGGTGCGGACGGCGGCCCAGGTCCATCATCAGAAGGTGGAGCTGGTGATGGTGACACTGCTCTGGAGATCCCAAGTCTGGTTTCCAGATCTTCTGGAACTTTCTTGGGATTCTCCAATCCTGCTCCCCCGGTTTCCTCACCTCCTGCTCAATCCAAATCGGGAGCCGCATCATCTCATCATTCAGGGTTCTCTCCACCTCATGGCATGGAGGCTTTCCGGTGACGCTGGTCGCTCTCGGGCCTTTCGAGGTCGGCTGAGGGCCTTTTGACCAAGGCCTGGGCTAACAGTACGGCGAAACGCGACAAATCCGCTTGGGCTAAGTGGATGCATTGGTGTCTTTGACGGGACTTGGATCCCCTGGTCGCAGGAGTCGTTCCCATTCTGAATTTTTGGGCTGAATTGGCAACCAGAGGCCTAGCGTACAGACCGGTTAACGCAATGCATTCAGCGATTTCGACGGGCCATCATCCGGTGGAGGGAGCCCCGCACAGGAGCATCCCTTTGTTTGTAGGCTCTTACGAGGTCTTCACCTTTCACTACCTCCAGAGCCTCGGTATTCAGTCCTTTGGGACATTAATGTGGTTCTGAACCTTTTTCTGTCTTGACAACCTAATGCGTATTTATCCTTAAAGGAGCTTTCGGCCAAGTTGGCAATGCTTTTGTGTTTGGTATCTTGCCATAGATTGTTGGATGTCCGTGCCTTGGACGTTTCAGTAAGAACTTTTTCCCCAGATGGGGTTACTTTTACAGTGGGGCGACGCACCAAATCCGCTACAAGAACCGGACGTCCCCAAGTTGTGTGTTGTTCAATGCTTCAAGGCTTACGAAGAGATGACTCTGGATGTTCGCCCTCCGGGCGAAAGACAATTGTTAATTGCCTTGCGAAAACCACACAAAGCAGTCTCCTCCCCCACCATTGCCAGGTGGGTGCGATGGGTCATGCAAGAGGCAGGCATTGACACTAAGCGTTTTGGAGCTCACTCAGCCAGAGGGGCCATGGCATCTAAGGCTGTTTCTGTAGTGGCTCGTCTAGAGGATTTAATGCTTGTAGCAGATTGGTCCTCGGATTCCATGTTCAAGAGGTTTTACTTTAAACCAGTAGTGGATCTTGCTCAGTTAGTGGTGAGTAAGCTTTAAACTACCATAATCTGAGCCTCCGGTCCTGCCATAGAATCGAAATATTCCTAGCTAACGTAACAGTAAGTTTCAATTCTATTAAGGACACGGAGGCGAGGAATATCCCTCCCAAGTCACTTCGTGTGAGATCCCACCCGTATGACAGTAAGCAATCAGGTTTACAATTTTGAAACTGAAATGTGTTATATACTATATAACGCTGTGTGCTTGCTTGACTATCGTAAGAGTGTAGTTATTTTTACAACGCTTACGCTGTTGTTTTTTCTACTAGGGAATGATGGTTCAAAACAGGATCCGTGAGATGTGAGCGTAATTCACGCAAAGAAAGAGGAGGAATACAGAAGAGGGACTCAGTATCTAGCCTTTCGTGGACATGGTGGAAGGACTAATACTATGAACTATTACAATGGACTGATGAGAGCGTTAGTTTGCTGCGGAGAGCACTGTGTTTTTTTTCTCTTTTAAATGCATTTTCCAGTTTGGGGGTATGAGCATTTTGTTGGAGCTTTTCTAAGGCTGCTGTGTTTTGTATTTGATTAAAGTAGCGAAGAGAGAAAAGCATAATCCTCGCCTCTGTGTCCTTAATAGAATTGAAACTTACCGTTACGTTAGCTAGGCAAATTTCGATTCATTCTCACAAATCCCTGGCAAATGCACTGCATTAAATGCATTTTAGCACACCATCTTACAATTTGAACCTATAGAAAATAAATATCAGCAATCCAAATGTCTCTGAAAAAAAAACCTTCATATGCACACACACACACACACACACATATGTCTCCAACACATAATAAATACACCTTCTACATATTTAGTGCACCATATTGCAAAGTAAATATGTACCCAGGTGTAGACTATATAGATCCCCTGTCATGTCGGTAGGGTGCATCCCTCTCACTCCTGACTGGACTCTTCAGGTAATTTTGATGCTGCCATTAACAAAAGCACGCCTGGGCTTGCAGCCTACTGCTTTTAAGTATACGCAAATAATCACATATCATGACTGCCTGCGCCTGCTCTCCTATGTTTTCCTCTGGGTTCCTCCTTTGCCACTCATTTCAGGGGATATCCTTTATTTGTCTGTATTCAGGGCAGGCCCTCAGTGGCTTCTTGTTGGACTACAAAAGGTGTTTACTATGACTGCATTGTAATCAGCCTAAAAAGCCCCTCCAAGAACAGTAACCTTTGATCTGAGTAGGATGGAAGGCAAGCAAATACGCGCACCTATTTTTGAAATAACTTTATTCCACTTCATGCAGAAGTGCAATAACACAAATCCTCATTTTACACAACACCAAAAAAAGACTCACAAACCCCCGCTCAGCAAAAAGACTTTCAAACATAAACAGCTGGGAAATTTACATAAGAGGCACACCTTCCATCATCCCCTCCACTACACAATTAACTCTATATGACCTACATTAGGTAACAAATTCCAATTTGGATGATCCCATACAAAATCAAAGCACTTCCCACTGTCATGTTTATCTTTGTGCCAGATTGTATTTTCACCCAGGATGAAGGAAGTGGCCCACTTAGGGTCAACTGAGTCACTCAGGATCGCCTCTCAGCCTTCTATACCTAATCAAGAGTTGGTCAGGCAGTAGAGAATACAAACCAGTATATATTTATTTAGATACACTCAAGCACAGCCAGGTCTGCCCAGTATCGTAGAAGTGCTGCAAAGGGACTGGCATCAGCAAAGATGGAGATACATAATGTACAATACAGAACCAATGGAGGCACGCCCGTAATGGAATTTTTTAGGCAGATGCAGCAAAACTGAGAAGTACAGAAGGATAGCTTTTGATTCTGAGGCCGGGCACACACTATCTACTACTCCAGGTCGCTCTGTCCGTGTCCTCCACTAGACCAGTGGGAGAAGGCCTCTTTCTAGTGGGAATGGTATGCGCTAATAATAACAGTGCATTTATTAGAAAAGCAAGGTCCAACAAACCTTACCACAACCTGTTTCTCAAAAAGGCAAGGAGTAGTTTAGAACATGGTTTAAAATGACTGCCAAACATAAAATGGTGCAGCCAATGCTAACTTACATAGAGTAATGCACAAGCAAAGATAACGGATACATTTTCATTCCTACAGACCCTCCTTTTAGCATGAGCTAACCAATTTATGTGGTGATAAAATAAAGTATGACATGCTAGTGGACAAAGGCACATCAGTATTAGGAGCAGTTCATATATTCAGTCTCAGGAATAGAGGCTGCAAGGAAAGATGTAGTCTCACAAATACCTTCATCTATCCGCATCAAATCGTTGATATCCTTTACTATCATAATTGCGGCATTAGCATCATGAATTGGTATTTTGTGTTTGGGAGTAGGGATATTGACACAATAGGAACAACAAGCTGGGAGACATTGTATGCAGAGGCAACATGTAAAGAAGAAACCGGCAACCACAGGCAAGAAAGTGAGGATCTTCCAACCCCAGGAGGTTAGCGTGTTCCAAAACCACCCCCAACAGTGTCGAAGTACCTCTTTCTTGGTGTAATTCAGCTTATATTCTGTGTAATGTTTGTAGAGCTAAATGAATGTTGGGAGCGTTATCAGGTATGTAAACACAACAGCTGCTGCCTATGATGAAACAGGCCCCTCCCGTTCTGCAGGTATAATGTCTAGCACCATCCTGTTCTGCAAAGTGACTAGTCTCATAGCCTGGAGCTCAGCAGAGACATTCGTCATAATCCCAGCTGTTGTATTGATAACCACCTCAACAACCCAAATTAACTGACAAACTTGAAGGCTATTAGCCATGGGGCCCCAGAAAGGTATTAGGCCCCTGACAGCATCTCCATATTGCTGTCCAGTGGTGTCAGTCTGGCCTTTATCCTTTGCGTCAACAACCCATTTTGACTCGGGGAAGAAATGTACATCTACTTTGCCCCTCATGAGTTTTGTGATAATTAGACGGGGCAACATATACAGGGGAAAAAGGAAGGAGAGATAACATGTACCTGACCATCCCCTAGGGAGCCAGACATGGTCTTGTGACCCACAGACAAAATAGACATTATGGGGTAAGATCAAAGGTGGACTATTAGTCGTATTCAGTTTGTAGGTGAAATTGCATTTTCTCTCCCTCACCTTTATCTCCTCAGTCCCATGGACACAAAACCCAGCTGTCTTATTAAGCACTGACGCGGTTATCTTTGGTAATATTTCAAGCTTGGAAGGATTGAAATTTATCAGAGGTGTTAAACTATTGGAAATCAGCTGTTTCCATTCGAAACCAGGCATTATCCTTTACTCTATGGTATGTTTCAAACATGACTTTGAGGACACTCTCCCTAAAGTACTATGTCCTGCCGGTCCTATGCGGATAAACCCTTGGTAGAAGTGTAAATATTCATTTGTGGTATGAGAATCAGTGGATGTTACATCCAAAGTAGAAAGGTGAAATTGGATGTACACCTGCTGAAACAATTCATACCAACCCTCGCAGCTACCAACATACGACAGTGGCATAGACAACAGATTGTCGCTCCTATGAGTGACCGAAGGGAGACACCTGCAAACACAACAATTAGTTGTATTGGACACATTATGAGCATGATACAACATTTGGATGAATGCATTATCTGTGTAAGACTGCCTATGTACTTCTTTGAGTGGGGCTAGAGGAACAGGGGGAGTGGCGTTCTTGAGCACCGGCGGTGGAGCTTGCTCTGTCCTAAACTGGTGCTGTCCCACGTCGATCAGGATAATGTACCCCCAAAGGGATACCTTTTGAGCTATGTAAGTTTTGAGCTATCCTGTCCAATGTTAAAAAAAAACAGTGCACAAGTCTCACATCACCCTAAACTAATTCCGTTGGTACTACGACAAAGTACACCTGACTTACGCAGTCCATCCCTCTCTAATCTGATTTCTCCTTTTGTGCACTGTTCCTCACCTGAGGAAGCAAATTGTACCTGGCAGCCCCAGGCACCATGGATCAATAAACAGTGGCATCTAAATAGCTCGTATTTCTGTGGGGACTGCAGCATTTAGCACTTCATCATTCTCCAAATTCGTTTGGGTTAGAGTCAGCCTGGCGTCACTGAAGGGAATGAACTGAGGTACCTTCTTGCACTCTGAGTCCCCTATTCCATCCCTCACTCATTGGTCATAGGGCAAGGGCAAGGGCAAAGGAATCCTGCGGCAGTGATTAGCGTGCACCCAGTTCTTTCTGCCAGTGACCTTCACAGTAGTGCGCTTGGAAAGGAGGACCTGTTCTGGCCCCTTCCACCGCAGCTTCAAAGTACTCTTCTGCTGGAAGTTGTGAATGAGCACGTAATCGCCAGGCTGGATATCATGTCCGGGCCCCTCTGGTGTAGCTGGCAGGGCTCCCCGGGCCTGTTGGTAAATAGAACGCAAACTGTCAGTTAACTGGTAAAGATAATCTCTTAACAGCGGGTACTCAATATCTGAGAACCACGAGTGCGCGGGACGCCCCAGACATTTGCCGGTTTTCCAAACACGGCCACCTATGGCGACAATCCTGTCCTGAAATTGTTGACAAAATAACTAATGGTAAAGCATTAGGCCACTGTAACCCTGTTGTCTCCTGAATCATAGCCAATTTTAACTTGAGTGTACCATTGTACTTCTCAACCAATCCTGCTGACTGTGGGTGATTGGCAGCATGAAATTCCTGCTTTATTCTCAAACCATCACATATTAACTGAATTACCCTGGCATTAAAATGACTTAAATTGTCACTCCAGATCAAACGAGGCAAACCAAAACGAGGAAAGAACTCCTTCAGGAGTACCTTTGCAGTCGTAACAACTGTGGTGTATTCAGTGGGATAAGTCTCAACCCATTTACTAAATGCTCAGACAACCACCAACACGTACTTTACATTTTTACACCCATCTAAGTAGTCCATCTGAAGGACCTCAAAGGGGAAAGTAGGTGTTGCAAAATGACCGGGTGTTGTACAGGTACCTTTTCCAGGATTGTGCATCCTGCACACCATACAGTATTTCACTAAATGTGTGGCTCTTTTTGACATATTGTCATTTTGCCTCACAGGGTCTAACAACTTGGAAATGCCTTTAGCACATATATAGGCTGGGCCGTGGGCCATCGTGCCCACAGGAAGAATATATGCATCTGGCAACATCCATCTCTGTTTTCCTGACTTGTCAATCAAACCTCCCTCATTGCTCAATTGTGCTGTGCTTTCTTGCCCTATTGCTAATTCTTCTATTTTAGCCTCACTTTGTATCTCTTTCACATTCTCAAGCATATCCTCAAACATGGTAACTTCACGCACCCACCTAGCAGGACCTGCTACAAACATTTTCTTCATTTTAGTCTGTGCTGTTTCCTTAGGTGTCAGGTCTGCAAAAGCATTCTCCCTACCTACATCATCAGTAAGTTTCCTATGGGCACTATACATGACCATTGCCAACTTCTTAGGAAGTGTCAAAACAGAAAAACACCTCAATATAAGGTGACCTTATTGGATCTTTGTACCATGGGAAGTAAGGAAACCTCTCTCAGCCCAGAGTCGCCCAAAATTGTGCGTGACCCAAAAAACGCATAGTGGCTGTCAATAAAATATTGACAAGCAGTCCCTCGCTTAATTTAAAATATACACTTGTCCAACCAATCTTAAGAGCAATCATGAATACTGATGCAGGATCATATTAATTCTTCCAATCGTAGTGCCAGTTTTCCCCAATTGTGGTCATAGTTGTGGAGCCATGCTGCGTTCCACAATCTTAGTTCGAGTCCTAGTTCACTGTGTACGCCGTCCCTGCAACCCGGCGGTGTATATGAATTGCATCCTTAAAACTTATAAATACGTATCGAAATTGAAAGTCTTTTCTACATGTTGCAAAGCCTTGAAAAAGCCCAAAGGGGGCGAAACGCGTGTCGGCTGTGGAAAATAAAGGCTTGAACTCTTCACAACGTCTGGTGTTATGAAATTGACTGTTTGACCAAGGATATGGATCACAGATGAAACGCTAAATAAGCTAAGGGATCAAAGAGACTGTTTCGGACAAGCAATCAATGTCGTAATACTGCCAAAAACTTGATCAGGCCCCATATTACTGACATATACATGATCTTTAATAACATATAAAGTCTGTGGTGCTGCATCTTTGAAAAAATACTCAGAAAGACTAATCAGAGTAGCAGACGTATGATTAAGGGCAAGCTGTTGGACAAAGGGCTCATAATCTTTCATCACATTCCACACATCTTCCACACTGCAAATGGGGTTTCGGGCCCACTGTGCAGCCTGGTTAGCCACTGTCTTTTTCTCTGCATCTCCCACTTCAGATCGCACATACGGACCCGTACAGACCCATGCACTCTTTAAACTTTGTCCAATCTCTGTCTCCAAAGCCAAGCACAGGCGTCCCATCACTCAAGGAAACCGGGGGACGAAACACTAGGGAAGGAGAGGCAACCGGAGTGACAGGTTTCATTGATGCTGAGGTCTGCGTCACAGGAGAAAAATCTGGTGAGAAAGATGCTGAAACAATGGGCATGAGGGGGTGCTAACAGTCCCAGTTGCTGCAGAATGTAAGAAAGCAGGAGGAAGAGAAAGAAGACAAGGAGCTAATGCCACGCCCGCCAAAAAAGCAGCAGTAGATACAGGAACAGAGACAGTAGAAGCAACAGTAACAGGCAGATATGATGGCAATGGAACAGTGGGATACATCCTTTGTGCGGCGTTCATAGGTGGGGTCGATTATATAATAACTCCTCCATGAATCAATTTGCACTCGAAACCTCCTATCTTCAAGTTCAATCCCTATCTCTTCTCTCTCGCTATCACGTGCTACAGCTTTCTGAGTCAATGTTTGTATTCTCCCCTTTCGTGCTTCTTTTTCCATCTTTAATTGTCTCTGTTAGCCTCCATTTGCCACATTCAAAGAGCATGAAACACAGACGACCTACTTCATTTCCGAAACAATTTTTCCAGTAAAAAAACATTTTTTGTTCATCAAAAGTGCCCATCAACGGCCACTGCAACTCCACATTGTCCCTCGTATATCTGTGCCAAATATGTACTGAACATAATAGGGCCAAGCCCATGTTTCACATACATATTAAAATAAGGAGTGCCTTCTGGAGGCGCCAGCTGAGCTTCTTCCAATCGAGCATCCGCAGAACAACAGTGACAGCACAAAGAAACCAATTTTCTTACTCCAGGCATTCTGAAAAGAAAACCAATTCACTATTCCATGCCTGGCAAAACATTTGCAAACGTTTTTATCCAAAAGACATCTCTTAGACAATACCAAATACAAACTAAAATAGTACCATATCCACAAAGAACAAAAAAAAACTCACCTGACAGGTCAAACAAATGTATTCTCCACTGCCGACTCTTCAGACCAAACCGTCAGATCCAAGGGTTTCGCCGTCCAGGACTCCAGTCAGGATGACCACTGGGTGAGGCACCGTCCTGCGGGACAGAAGGGGCAGCTGCGGTTACAGGAACTCTCTCGTGCAAGGATCCCTGATCCATCCGTCCAACCCGACAATAGTCTCGAACGCCCCACCTGTCCGCGGAAGGGGATGGGTCACTCACCCGATCGAGTTCCTGTTCAGGCACCAACTGAAGGAAGTGGCCCACTTAGGGTCACCTGGTTCACTCATGACCACCTGTCAGCCTTCCATACCAAATGAAGAGTCAGTCAGACAGTAGAGAATACAAACCAATATATAGTTTTTTCAGATACACTCGAGCGGAGCCCGCTCTGCCCAGTCTCCTAGGAGGGCTGCAGATGGACTGACATCCGCAAACATGGAGATACATTATGTACAATTCAGAACCAATAAAGGGACACCCATAATAGATTTTTCCATGCAGATGCAGCTAAACAAAGAAGTACTGAAGGATAGGTTTTAATTCTGAGGCCGGGCACTCACTATCTCCTACTCAAGGTCGCGCTGTAAGTGCCCGCCACTAGACTAGTGAGATGTATGCACTAATAAGAACAGTGTATTCATTAGAAAAGCAAGGCCCAGCCTTGGAGAAACAAAACTTACCACAACCTGTTTCTAGAAAAGGCAAGGAGTAGTTTTGAACATGCTTCAAAATGGCAGCCAAATATAAAATGATGCGCAAATGCAAACTTACATACAATATTGCACAAGCAAAGATAAGGGAAATAGTCTCATTCCCACAAGGTCTTGCAGCTGTTTTTGGGTTCTGTTCTTTCCTGGGGTTTAGTCTGAACACAGCAGACAAGGTCAAACAGCAATGTCCCTTGTCATTTTGTTTGGTCAGGCACTAGTACCTAGACTCAACACATGAGTGCAGCTGTTGCTTGTGAGCATATGTGCTTTTTCATATAGGTATGCAGAGTAATGTAACAAACATAGAGAGAGAGACTTTCTGAGAGGAGATCATGACTGTACCTGAGATGTAGAATGTCGATGTGTGCGCTAAGGTACATTGTCCGCTACTTATCCCAGAGATCTTTGTTGTATAATCATTCTGCTTATGTGGAAGGGAAGGGGGTTAGGCTAACCTGTCTAATATTATCACAGGACTTTTCATAATATATGGTTTACTGACTATGCTAACAGTATTTATATTAAGCACTTGTTTTCTGATTGTGTCACGAATACTGCAATCTAGGGCACAATAGTTTAAATAAACAGTTAAGTAAAAGGTTGTGTCCTGTTACTGCGATCCCTAAGAGGGTTGGGACTGTTGTGTTCTGGGGTGTCAATTCACTTGTCTCTCTGGATATGGTTAGGAGGGCAATAGAGACACCGTAGTTAGTCGGATTCTGCCTTGTGGGTACTGAGGAGGTATGGTGATTCCGTCCCTACCTACTGATGTTCCTATGGTCCCAAGCATAGTTCTGTTCCTGAACAAAATCCCTGCAACATCACAGAAGCCACACTGCAATTCAACAAGCTTCCAACCCAGCATTCCCTAATGGTGATTTGCTCTACCTGTCCTCTAATGTGATTGGGCACCTCATCAGGGGGGATAATATCAAACTATATTTGCCATGGTGGAAAGATATAGATGCACCTAATGGCATGACAATGTGTTATAGGGGTTAGAGCCTGGCTGTGTGCTGGATTGCTTCTGCATTCTGAGCATCTTCATTTATTCCCATTGTTTGACCCTTACCAACCTAATTTTTGCACAAGAAACATGCTTTTGGGATAGGAACTAAATAGCAAGGTGATAACCATTGCCACATGGAGTGGTTGGCTCTATGCTATTTAGTCAGTCTCTCTCCAAAAGGTGTAAAGGTGTAGAGGATGGCAGACAGCACTTAGTAGAAATGAACAGTACTGGATGGCCCAACAGCACATATGAAAGGGGAGGGATGGTGCCTTGCAAGCTGCTTTTAAAGTGAAATGATATGCAATTTCGACCTTGAAATTAAAGGTACTTCCAAAGTAGCAAATTACCTTTTTATATAGGTCACCTCTAAGTTCTACCCTTGTAACTTTAAGCAGGGACATTATAAATGTTGTTTTCTATGCCCTGGCGAGGTGAAAGCTGCCCTTTTTATTTTTACTACGGAGGCTAACATCAGAATACTTTAATAAAATATAACTATTGATAGAAAGGGGCGGAGCTACAAATATTTTTCCAGCACTTAAAAATATACCTATAATACATCCAACAATTTGCCATTGTTAGTTTGGGTATAGATATTACAAAAAATAAGTTATGGACATTTATTTTCTGTGAGCCAAAATCCATCCTTCCAGGAGCTCTTCTCTGACTGGCCAGCCTCTTCTGGACTGTGAACTGAAACTACAGAAGGCAGCTAGGGGTGGAGGGGCCAAACTGGCCTTCAAAGAGGATATAACAGGTTGAACAGGACATAGCCTCACCCCCACATCCTGCACCCCCAGCCAAACAGAAGCCCAAGTAATTTGATTAGTGAAGGGGCTAGAAGGGGATCATAGCCACACCAGTAGGTTGGCTTAGCCACATCTAAGTCTTCAGGAGAAGCTTTATCCAGTTTGAAGTTTAGAAGAATAGTTCTTTCTGGGACAAGAATATGCCACAATTTGGAAGAAGTTTTCATGCACATGAGTGCACCCTGCATCACATTTGTCAGGGGTGCCCATCTGCTTAATGGCCTGGAACAATGAATAAATATGGGGGAGTTGCCAAGCAACTTAGATCCCTGCATGGAATAATCAAGAAAAGAAGGACGCCTGGTCTGCTGGACCTCTGCTCTGCAGCCCAAGAGGACTGCACTCATGAGGACTTCACCTGCTGTAAGTTAGAACTACAGCCTTAATGGCATTTATTTGCTTCAAAAGTGGAAGAAGTGGACTCCCTTAAAGGAACAGGTTAAAATAGATCCAACTGCATTGTCCCCACCAAGAATAACTCTTCTGTAGTGCGTCCAGCAGAATTTTATCTGTAGCATTGTGCATTGTACTGGTGCATTGTGGGAAACATAGTCCCAAAATTCCAAGAACCATCTCAGAGATTCTAGACCCTCTAGAGAGGAGAGAGAAGTAGTCTTTTCCTGTGAAGCTTGAATATCTGGAGGTGTTTCCAATGAGCTTCTTCTCTGTTGCAAGTTATTGTGGATATCGGCCACTTTATCTTGAAAATAGGATGCAAGTTCATTGCAGCGGGCTCCAAGTCGTAGACTGAGGCCTGCTGACAACTCCCACACGCTATATATCACTCTGTGGTAAAGCATGGTTATTCAACACCCACAACGTGAAGATGTAAAGCAAATATGCAGTTTGAAACAGCCCATCACATTAATGATGTTGCCAGAGGAATGCACAAATAACAAAAATACTTGATGAAATGTTGACAGCAGATATTTTCATCAGTGGAGATTAAGCTCCAAGTGTCAATAGTGTGTATGTGGCCATTGAACCATGCACTATACAAATATAGGCAAATGACAGCGGAGAGGGACATGGAAACAGGCTCTTCACACAGAGAACTACTCTTACTATACTAGGACATAAAAAATTTGAAAGGCTATGCTTAGGAATTATTATTCATTTCACATTTGTACTACATCAGTCATGTTTTTTTGTTGCTGTTTATAAACACAGCTTGGTAGCTGCTTCTTCCACTAACATTCATGCTACTCATGGTCTGTAAATAAATACTTGAGCAATGTTGCAAACATAAATGAAAGTGCACTTCTACATATAAACTTCTATGTCAGTTAACAGAAGAACAATTATTGGTCACAACACTGATGCGTACACATACTACTGCAGCTTTGTCTTGAGGCATCCTGTCCCATGGGTGGCCATTGAGAATGTTTAATGTAACTCCTATCCTCATTTGATTCATCATTCTCCTCTTCATTTGGAAGCCTCTCCTCACATAAATGTTGTCTATCATGGCATATGCAGCTATAATCTTCCAACATGTCCATGGATCATATTATAGTGCATCCTCTCCTTTGTGTAGATAGCAGTCTCTGCCTTTCAGTAGTCCAAATATACTTTTTTTTAAACTTTATTTTTATTTTCATCTTGCTTACAACATTGCATGGTAATTCACTGCAATCATAAACATTTGTAAAGACAAACAGACATCATATGTGGTCCAAATAAAAGGAAATACAATATTGTGCACAAGCGGGCATGATCCACTTCAACAGGGTGGCATATAATATACATTGAGACTATCGCATCTGACCAACCCGGATCAGTGAACCCACTCCAACCATCACACCTCCACCTTCCATGATGTGATAAACACTAAAAGAGAAAATTCGGTGGGCCAAAAAATTACCCGACTCCCGTAGGGACAATCCGAGCAAGAAGTTGTGAAGGTGGGCCTGAACTAGTCTCTACCACATCATTTTTAAGTGGTTTCCAAATATCCTTTGGGCGAGACACCGGGGGTTGTGTCAGAGTTCACAGTTAGTGTTGCAATATGTGAGACTGAAGAGCCAGTCTTTCACTGTGGGGGAGGCCCGCTACCCCATTTGAGAGCTATTTGCATCTTAGCGAGCAGCAGTGTGATGGCTGTAAAAAAACGCAGCTTCTTTGGTAGCCCGACTCCAACAAGGCAACTTCAGGCGTTGGGTCCAAGTCAAGCTGTGACATTTGTGTTATGATTCTGAAAATGGTTCTCCATAAGATCCCAATTTTAGTATAGTTCCATGTCAGGTGGGCAAAGTCAGCTTTTGGGCGCCACACATAAGACAGGGAATGCGGCCAATTTGAATCAATGACGTGAATTCAAGCTGGGTTCATGTAGACCCTCCACAAATACTTAAAATGTATCAGCTTATGTCTGCTGTTTAAAGAGACCTCTTTAGTTTGTGCACAAAAAAAACCAATGTGAGTCCTAAATTGGGTGCCCAAGATCCCACTCCCATGCCTCCTGTATCTCAAGTGTTGTTGCTGGGAACTAGGGACATACATGATTTATATAGCTTTGAGATAAGGTGTTCTCCACTAGTACTCGAAAATAATAGTGTAAGTTGAGGGAAGGGCTCGGGATCCAATGGATATCTCGAGATCTTAGCTCTGAGCACCCTCTGAATCCTACTGAAGACAAATGGATCCTTTAATGTTGCATCACTGAACTTCCCTCCCTAGAGAAAACGTGTCCCCCTGGAATCAAATCCCCAATCTTGTTCATAGAGTATGCAGGGAGTGTGCGCTGCACCAGTTTCTCCTCTATGATGGGAAGCCAAGGGATATTAATACCTGGGATCTTATGTGAACACAGAGCGCCCCCTCCTGTCACACTTTCCAGCTTTTGCCAGGCCCAGCTAGTGGTGGAAACTTTCTGAATATCATGAAGATCTCTCGGGAACCCCCATGGCAAAACCGTGGAAAGCGGTGCAGGGAGCACCAGATCCGCCTTAGGTCTAAAATAGGAAATCCGAGCATCTGATGAGCACTAAGAATAAGCAAAACTGCACTGCACAACCAAGTAGTAAACCTGAAAATTAGGGACCCCAAAAGCACCCCTCTCAACGGGCAATGACATGGTGTCCCAGCTAACTCCAGGTACTCCTTCCCCCCCAGACCAACCTGATAAGGTGAAACCGCAATGTGAGAAAAAAGTAATTGGGGAAAGTAATGGGGATGTTATGGAATAGATATAAAAATGTTGGCAGCACTATCATCTTCGCGAGTGCTATCCAACTAGCAAGGGAGGGAGGGAGTTTCAGCCAACGCTCAACCTGCTGCTCCAAATTGTGCACCGCTGAGCCTTAATTCAGTCTGATAATTTGCTCAGTATCTCTGTGGACCAGAATACCTACATTTGTGGCCGACTCCTCACACCATGCAAATGGGAACATACTCTCCCAACGTGCAGTGTTCGGGGTCAAGGGAAAAATCACAGATTTAACCCAATTTATACCCAACCCCGAAAAAATGCAAAATCGAATAATCTCGCGGATGAGCAGTTCCAAATTCACTCAAGGGTTACGGATGTAAAGGATGGTGTCATCCGCATATAGGAAGATTAAAAGCGGCCCAGTTTTCAACTGAAGGCCTCTCTGCAGATGTCTTTCCTGGAAGTGGAGAACCAGGGGGCCTAATACCAGTACGAAAAACAATCGGGAGAGTAGAGAACCCTGTCTGGTGGTAGTCCAAATACACTTTATAATACTGTGCAGGTCTGCTTGTGTGCAGTTTTCCCAAATACACTTTATAATACTGTGCAGGTCTGCTAGTGTGCAGTTTTCTACCTTTGTTCTTTTGGAGTGTGTTGACTGAACTATGGTAAAATGATCTATTGAGGTAGGATATAGACAATGCCTTCTGCAAAATAGAAATCCTGATTAACAAAATGGCTTGCAGAAACCGTTTTTTAGATTAAATAGGGAGTTCTATTTACTTGACACATCAGGCAACCACTCATCCACCAGGTATCCTCTTGCTGGTATATCACACCACGAACAGTGACTGAAAACATAGGAGTTTTGTGTTCTACCTAGAAAAATGCGCCACAAGCTCTATGGTAATGCAGGAGGCAATGCAGACCACATATATGTTGAATGAGTGCTGATTCTTTTTCTTACATAGGAATTCACTTCTACAGAGAAAAGTGTGCAGATGTAGGTGTCCTCTACACATGAACCTTTGTATCCTGTAATGCTGCCTAGGTACTGGGAAAAGTGAGAAATGCTTATGTTGACAGACAGCCCTGTGAAATGCCACCTGCAGTAATTTCAGTCCCCTGGGTACTTACTGATGCTAGCTAGTAGAGGTTATACAGGACCTGAAGGGGCGTAGGTATTGATTGTCTTCCATGGTGTGCTTGCTTAATGTGGGACGTAATTCTTCTAAAAGATTAAATATCACCAGGCTACTTAATCTATCTTCATATGTATCTATTATTTAGTTTGTTCAAGTTGTGTACTGTTTGTCTGAATATCTTCTCCTCCTCCTTCTCCTCTGTTGTGCTTCTAGTATGTGCATCTTCAGTGTCATTGCATAGAGTGCACCCACTGTGAAACCTCTTTGGTTTCCATTTATAATTACACCTAGTTACCACGTGCTCTCACTTGATGATATTTTATGAATAGAATGTTCCATTTTTGAAACCATTTGAAATTTGCAAATACTTTGTGCATAGTATATGTGTATCAGTAATTGTTCCTCGCTCTTTTGAAATTTGTATTTCGATTTTGCACAATGCTGCTTTCTAATTCTATTGCTTTGCTGTGAACCTTTTGAGAATGCATGTTTCATAAAGGTCTAGTACATGAATATATGTTAATATAGCTGTTTTAAACCAGTTTGCGATTTGTTTGTGTTTCACCAGCACTTCATACATCAGGTCCCAGACCAGTAGACCTAAATCATATTCTGGGAAAAGAATATATGAACAATGCGCCACAAGAACCATACTGCAGCCCTGGGGGTCAGATGATGCAGTAGAAACACGTCTCAACAAACATTAGTGCAATTTCTTTATCAATCACAGTTTACATAAATTGGCCCACCACATTTCTAATGTTTTTAAAATGTTACATGGATTCCTTTTAAAGCAGCAATTTTAGTTATACATTCATTTTGTACTTCTGCCTCGAATATGGCATTACATGCAAATGTGTTTCGAAAGCAAACTTCTTGGCTTTTTAACTAATACCCATCATCAACTTCCCCAAACCCACTTAGATACTCTGTATTAAAGCTTTATAGTGGAGAATCACTTTCAAGTAATATAAAGTGAATTCATGTTGACAAACTAGTCAATTTTGATTCTTTGTAGGATTCAAAGTTATCAGTTTTAATCACAGCTGCCAACTTCTAAGTTGCCCTTCACATCTCACTGGTCAGCTAACAGTAATCAGCACATATTACTCACATAGGGCTCAATCCTAATTACTCCTCTCAGACTTCAATATAAATAGTCAGTGAAGCGTGATCCTCTGCTGACTCATTTTTCACGTTTTTGATTACTTGATGGCTTTATACTCACTATGTAGACTTCTGATTGATCTACTTATATATTCCTCAGCTAAACTGGAATATTCTTGTTATCTGTATTTGGAAAAAGAAACCACATATGACATCTCCATGTTATATATGTTGACAAAATGGTGAGGGTTATGTGTAACTTGATTCTACGTACTAAGATGCGTCCATGGGAAAGGTGATCTCACATTTAAATGGAGGCTGATAGATACATTGTGTGGCTGGTCCAACTCAGCAGACAAACGGGCTTCCAGATGCCTCAGACAGGTTCACAACTCCGGCACCTGCATGCTTACACTTCAAGTGATGTCCCTCCACTGTTGGACAACTGGCTTTTAAGTATGAACAACCCCAGGTTGCAAAATAGTTCTTTGACTACTATGCAGAGCCCTTGTCATTAAGGATTTGGAATCGGAACCAAGTGGGGTAGTTTTAGTTTCACTTTTATGCACCATTTCTAGAGGGAGGATGTGGATTCCCCATCATAAACTGCGGAACATGTGTGGGGTGGATCCTCTTTAAAATGCCCTCTTCAGGCTCCTGTCCATAAGCAGCGTACACACAGAATGATGCTTTTCACAGCACGCGCACTGTCTCCAACCTGGCACACTCACAACAAAGAAACAATGAGGTGTGAGGTTTTTGCATCTTACTGATATCAGCTCAACTAAAGGAGCGATCAGGAACAGACAAAAAGACAGCCCACATCTAGAAGTGTCCTTACCTCCCATATGAGAGACTACTGTACCACCCCATCACTCTTGCAATCCACCAAATGGCAGTGCTCTGGAAGGCTGATCAGCAGCTCCATTTAGCAAAAGGCTTATCACATTTCTAAAGGTAGCCCTGTCTCCATCCTCATAACTTCAGTGAATGGACCTCCTCGCTTCAGCTACAGGAATGCAGGCAATGTGCTTTCACTCTCTGGGACTACAGTCTTCCCTCTCCATTCAATACTTTGCCAATCCAGGAGCTTCCGTAATAGATCCCACATTTCTACATACTAAGGCCCACTTACAGACACAGCTTATCTCATAGTTGCTTTACAAATACTCAGCATATTCACAGGATGCCGTTGAAAGGTTCTAGTGATACTTTTAATACCAACACTTTACTTAAGTCGACCTCACTCCATGTGGCTCAGATACATAGGTCTAGTGATGCTACTGATCTGTTCTATAATCAGGGTACACTGCCACCACTGCTTTATATGCTATGCTCAGGAGAGGGGCATGAGGGTATGCTTGGTGTGCCTATTCAGCTGGGTGGACAAGTATCGACCGTCACAATGTCATGCAGAAGCCTAGGCCTCAACACACATGCCTATATTGCCATGATGCTAAGAAGAAAATAAAGTGACACCAAGTATGCATGCAGCAGGGTACACAGGATAACAGAAAACACCCGTATATCAAGAAGCGGATACTCCCATATCAATATGCTACATTTCTAACCAATGGAACAGGAAAACAACTTGATTACATCGGTTTGCTCCCATCAGTTCATTGTGGAAGATTTTCTTCAGCGTGGCATATGGAGTTTGTCGATATATGTAGGATGTTGGCATTTTTCTTTAGATAAGAATTGCTCTGCCCATGATATATCTTACTTGCGAATTGAAAGGATCTGAAAAGTTTGTTATGATTTTATGATGGACATGGGGTTTGTATTGAGCTCCATAAGTTGCAGATTTATGCTTTTCTGATTTAAATCAGCTTTTACCTGTTGAATGCTATATTGGGAAGTTAGAGCAGTGTAATTTAACCCTGATGCTAATGATAGCCATATCACTGTAAAGGAATACACGTTTTTCTAAAGCAAGGATCAAAAACTCTGCACACTTAAATAAATATTTTATACAAGGAAGCACAATAAAATAAATCTTTGCTTTTAAAATATTGTTCCACATTTGGTGCAAATGTTTACAGTGCATTATTCACAAATAGACATTCAATGTAGCCTGAATCATTTCGCCTTTCCTTTTAAGATTTGTTGTGCTGAATCGTAAAGTTACATCGCTCAGACATACAGTGCGCACAATGAAGACTGAGAAACATATTGATGTAGCGTTCATACAGCGCAGGGCAGCAAGCCATCTTGCTGCGCTGGGGGAAAGGGCAAGAATTCACCTAGATTAACATAATACAGCGCAATCCTGTCCTTTGCTTGTGCTGGTGCCTTTTTGGCTGCCTTGCACCATCACAGGCACCCTAGCAACATGGTGCTAGGGTGACTGTGTTGTGAGCAGGCTAGGTTTTGTGCAGGAAGGGGCACCTTCTTGCACACAAACAATCTCCTGAGGCATTTTCCTCTTTCTATATGTGTTACAGAATACAGCACACATAAAAAGAGGAAGTACAGAGGAGAAATAAAGATATTTCTACTCGTTACACCTCACCTGGGAAGTCATAAGATTTTGACGCATTACCAGGTCTACCACTAATGGTAAATCTTGAAATGCACAAAAATCCATGGGTGGATGCATGGGAACACCAACACTCCACCCATTGAATGCCTCGCTAGGGCAGAGTAATGCAACGCAGTGATTTGCACTGCATTGTGTAATTCTGGATTTGTCAAGCCACTCACGGTCACAAAAAGGTGGCCTTGTATGGCTGGATAACTCTAACTTTGTAGTTGTCCTGCCCTTGCGCCCATGTGCGGGGCACAAGGGCTATGCGACTACTTGATAAATATGCCCCTCAGTCTATTTCAGTTCAAGATTTGAGTGCATGTAGGTTTGTTTTCCGATGAATGCACTGCTGGGTATTTTTTTACATAGATCTTTTCTCTAGGAGGTAGAGGTAACAGTATGGAAATAGTCTATTATAACAGTTAACCTATACATTAAACATGCCTCATAGTTTACTTTTGAGCACAAAACAGCATTGTGCATAATTTCATACTGTATATCAACATAATTACAGTGACTTAGCCGAAAGATTACATAGTATAACTGGCAAAGGGGTGATATGTGCTTGAAGTAGAGATCTGTGGTTTGACTCAGTGCAGTGCAATTTTGATTGAAATTTGCAGAACTCTAATCATGGACATTATCTAGGGGTTGCCAGGGGTTGGGGCTATGACCCCTAATGTGCCTTTCCTGGCCCCTGGCTAGGCCTGGGCAGAAATATAATGCGATGCTAAATTCTGCCATCCAATGTGTGGAGGAATTCTATTTATGTGGGATAATGCTGGACTTATTTTGGCAAGCTGGTTGGCGTGACAAGCTTTCCAAGCCACTGGCATGTGCACACAAGATTTGTCCGCAACTTTCATGGCTTCAAGTCACAGTGGAGCTTACCGGTGCCATTGTTGTGATACTGGAGAGTGGCCACATCTCCTTCTTGAGCAGATTCTCTACTCGAGAAGCAGCAAAATTTACTTGAAAATGTATTTTCTTCTTTTTTTCAACAAGAAGGCAGTGCCCCATGGACTTCAACTTTCTCTTCCTGTCCAACAGGAGCCTCCCTGTGTTTTGTCTATTTCCAGGTCACTTTTCAGTTGGATTTTGAGGTGAAAGGATTACCCTTTGTCTGTAATTCCTGCTGTACATATACCATTGAATTTTAAGGACTTTGTTTTTGTGATATCACAAGTAATTTCAAAAACATTTGTATAAAGGTGTTGTTTGTTTGCTAGAGGGCATGTACCAGTATTTATGTGTACTTTTATTTGATTTTTAAATTTGATTGTGGAGTTTCAGTCAGGCCTAGTTATTGTTTTTTCATTTCATCTTTTATCTTTTGTAAAGGAAACAAAGGTTGCTCAGTTTAGCACATTTTCTCCATGTTTGTTAAATTTGCACTATTCATGTACTTTACTGTGTGGCCTAGTATGTCCATGGGATATTCAGTCAGTACTAGTCATGGGTACAAGAAACAACTGATTTTGTGGTATATGTTGTATTAAAACATCATTTATGCCAGAGATGGCATTGGATTAAATGGAAATTATAGATTTTTTTGTATTTTAGCAGGGTAATATTTGATGCCATCGGAGGATTTTTATAGCTCACTTAATTTTTGTTTTTGGCATTGCTGAATTAATGGTAGTGTTTTCTCCATTGTTACCATGCTTCCTTTCTCTGTCCAGTGTGTGGTTGTTTGTTGCATCCATGCCTCCTTGTTTGTTGTTGCTTGACCATGTGGCCAGTCTGCAATTTTGTGCAGCCAGCCAGTGTGCTTTTGGCATTGGACTGAATGTGTTTTTCTTTTCCCCCATGCCTTCTTGTTTGTTGTCTGATAATGTGGCTGAAGGCCATTTTGTGTAGCCAGCCAGGTTGCCTATGCCATAGGCCTGCATGTGTTACTTGCTGTATCCATGCCTCCTTTCTAGTTGTTATTGTTAGACCATGTAGCCGGCGACAATTTTGTGCAGCCAGCCAATGTGTAAATCTTTTTTTTTCTTTTTTCAAAGCCATTTTCGAGGGAGATTGATTGGAGTGGACTATGCCTTTTTGTTTTTGTTCATGTTTACTTTCCCAGATATCAGTATAATATGCTCAAGGATCATTGTAGTATTTGTACATATGAACAGGGTTTAATACTATATTAATTTTTTCAATTTTTCCCTTGCAACACCGTGCCTCTTTTGGGTTTCTGAAATAGCTTAGCACACCACCAATTATTTTAATTAATTTATTATTAAAACATTTTATTTACATTTAAAAAATGTATCCTATTCTTTTTTTTTACATTTTCTCCCGATCCACCCCCTGCCTGCCATGAGCACCTACCGCACACCATCATTTAAGTTTTTTAAGCATTATTCCATTTCCCCCTGAACTCCTCTGACTCCCAAAGTGCCATCCTAGAATTCATTGTTTATGGATTAATCCATTTTCTCCTGGATCCCCCTGCCTGCCTGCCATAGGCACACACTAGCATACATTTGTTAAGGATTATTCCATTTCCCCCTGCACCTCCCTGACTACCATAGGTGTCTCCCCTTCGATGCACATAAACCAAACAGTGTCATCTGTATGTTATTATCCTGATTAAAAAATGAAATATTTTGTTATGGTAGTGTGGTTGGACTTTTGATTGGATATACTATTGATGTTAAATATTTAGGATGATAATAACCACACTAAATTATATTGTCTGTACTGTGAATAATTAAAATTTCAACAATGCTATGTTTCACTAAATGTTTTTGTTGCTCGTTTGCCTTTAGGTTCACAAGAGAAATCTCCCACAGTACTTCCAGACAGAAGTCCAGTACAAAGTTGCACAACCGCATCACGTGAGTCCTCCAGTCCCTGCCA
Source organism: Lissotriton vulgaris (assembly GCF_964263255.1). Lineage (NCBI taxonomy): Eukaryota > Metazoa > Chordata > Amphibia > Caudata > Salamandridae > Lissotriton > Lissotriton vulgaris. Next base: position 1,453,284,521 of record NC_141685.1, read on the forward strand.
ACTGACAGGACTTGAAGATGGTCCTAAAGAGAGATGCTGCCAAGAAAGAGGCCAGTGAGGAAATTAAGAAGCAGAATACCACCACTGGCAGACTGCCCCAAACCTTATTCAGGAGACGTGTGCCTGCCGCATCATCCTCTGAGCAGCAAGCTGGAAGCAGTACTCCCTCATCAATGGCACCATCCCAACCTGAGCCCAAGGCAATGTCTTTCACCAAGGTAGCCACTGTAATCATGGTGTCAAGCAGTGAGTCTGAATTGGATTTGTCTCAGCTTCAAACTAGTAACCAATCATCGTAGGAGACTGAGCAAATAGGTCAACAGGAGCTGCAGCTAGCAATAGTAGATCTTCCTGAAGTAGGAGCAGAGCAGGAGCTTGTGCTTACTGGCTGAGCAATATGTACCTCTTCTTGACCCATTGGCTTCTTGATCTCCAGCAAGACAATGGAACAGTACACAACCATCTTCTGCAAGCCACCCTTCTAATGATATGGACATGGATTTGTCTGCAGCTGAATCTGAGACCCGCTACGAGACACAAGGGAAAAGCAAAGTTCCTGAAAACCTTACAATTATGGAAGGGGATGAGGAGCACAAGCCATTCATTGTCATGGAAGCTGGCTCAGAGGACACCAACATTACCCCTCCTATTCAACCTGCTCTCAGGGATATGGAACTCGTTCCACCACCAGCTTCCATATTTGTAGGCCCCTACTGAGACCTGCATCATCACTTCCTCAGTCGAAGTATGCACTGCAGAGAGGCAATTGTTGACACATCTACCTACCCCCAGTTTGGGACTTCTTTATGATTAGCAAGAAGGAGGATAACATTTCAACATGCTCCATTTACCATGTGAGTGTTTGCCACACTATGGTGCTGGAGGCCGAAGGACACATGTAAAATACATGGGAGAAGCACTTTAAAAAAATTGCTGCAGGCGGTGGTGGTGATGAGGGGAATCTGATCTGATCATGGTGGGAGGTGATCAAGAAGAATATTGTGATACCTTTACACAAAGAAGCCCTGTCCACAGCAGTGCACTAGTATCACCTGCCTCAGCAACCTCAAAATGGCACAGGAGTCAGATGAAGACACCACAGCATACAGTGACTACACCAAGATGCACATTGAGTCTACCACCTCCTGGTTCTGTCCTGAAGTCACCTGCTTTAGTGGCACCAGAGAAAAAAATCCAAGCTACTATAACGGGCAAGCTTAGGCAGGAGGGTTCCGATAAACTCAACTACCTACCTGCACATTTGAACAACAGAACGCTGGCCAAACCTTCTCTCTTTTTCTTGTGTGGGTGGATAGAGATTTTTAGAATTTGTAGTAGCCATCCACCTGAAATGGAAGGTTGTCAGTTGGACCTATTTTGCCAGAGTTGCTGTTTCAGCGCCCCATCATGATCTGAAACAGTTGGTTGGACAAGCTTTGCAGCAGAGTGCTGCTCACACTATCCACCTGATGACAGACATGTGCACGAACAGTCCAGCAACTGATTACCTGTGTATCACTGCACACCGGATCTCTCTTTTAAGGTTAGGCTATAGCTATCTACAGGTTTCAGTACTGAAGAAAATGTTATGGGCATTCAGTGGCATGCAACAGTAACAATGTTCACCATGGAGAAATCCCATACAGCTGCAAACGTCTTGGAATACTTTTAACAGCAATGTGTTCGAATGGCTGTGAACCAGAGATTTGTTGCCTTGAACAATGACAGCAATATAGTTAAGGCCATACCAGATGGTGGCTGTTTCAGTGTACTTTGATTGGAGCATTGCATCAACCCTGAATGCGCAGGACTTTTTGAAAAAAAGAAGATATAGTCAGCAAAAAAATGACCACCTGCAGGAAAATCTGCACTCAGTTCAGCTTTTATTTTAAAGCCCAGAAGAAGTTAACAATCATTCGGTGTGCTACTATATTACTAGTTAACTCCCTCATACAGGAGGTGGCAACACTTTGGAACTCAATCTATTACGTGTTGCAATGTCTGTTTGAGGAGTACAAACCGATCAATGACTATGACATTCAAGGAGGAGCGGATGCAACTTCAAAAAGCATGACCATATAGGTGGACAAAAGGGGCCTGGTCAAATGCCTGACACAGATGCTACTTCCTTTTAAGGTTGACACACAGAAAGTCAGGAAGGAGGACAGTACAATGAGCCAAGCTGTCCCATTGAGCCAAGCTGTCCCATTTTTGCAGCTGCTACAGGACTAGTAAAAAAAGGTGGTTGCAAATTTTCACCGGTGTGAACAGTGACAGAAGTGCATGAGTTGGTTGAGAGCTTAATCCTTTGCTTGGCTGTTAATCCAAGGCTGCTATCAGAAATTGTTTTGTACAAAGAGTACATCTGTTCTACAATGCCTGACACACAGTACAAAAATATACTGCCCACTTTTATTCTTTTTTCAGACATGAATGTTTCACTGTTCAATATGTGGATTGTTGATCAAGCGAGGAACCTGGAAGAACAACGGCTGGAAATCAGTATCCAGATCAGAAGTTCAGGCATGCTGCCTTCAAACTCTAGAGATGCACTGCTGTTGTCTCACAGCAGCCAGCTCCAGCACCAATAACACCCACAGCAACATCAACAGCCACAGAAAAATCTGACCCAACTTCTGCATTGGCTTTTGTTCAAGTGGCAGAGCCTAAGTCAAGTACAAAGGCAAAGGCAAAAGAGTTTGAGCATGTGGCAGTACCAATGAGCATTGAGAGGCTGACTCAGGACTATCTGGATGACCCAAAACATGTCTACTTGGAGCAAAACCCATTGGTCTTTGGGTACGGGAAGATGTGCCAATGGCCCGAGCTCAGCGGGCTAGCAATAAAGTATCTGGCTTGTCCGGTAGCCAGTGTGTCTGCTGCGCATGTGTTCCATGCAGCTGGCACAGTTGTCTCAGTGACAATGACCAGTCTCTCACCTCAAAATGTGGAGAGATTGACCATGGTCAAAATGAGCAGGCTCTTCATACCACTTAATTATATTTCCGGAAAAACCACAGGAGGAGGATGAGAGTGACCGGTCAGACTCTAGTGCATTCTGTGACCAACTTCTGGGTGAACCACCCGAGTTTGAGGACAAACTCTACTTCCTTGTCTGAGTATGTCTCCCTAGAAGACTTTCATTATTGTTGAACTGATTTGCACCCCCCAAAAAAAATTGATTTAGCTAGAGGAACATTTTATATTCTGTTTGTGTCTGACTTATACAGCCATACCATGTTAGGCACATCTATTGCAGATTGGAGTAGGACCAGTGTGCAGTGAAGAAGACTCTCCATACCCTTCAAGGACATTGGAGACAATGCCTGCCTCCATGCTATGCATACATTTGGAGCAGTTTTCCACTAAGTCATCATGACATTTTTCTAAACTTATTCTTCAGGTCTGTCCTCTGGAGAATCTAACATATGGCTTACTGTTAGTTCATTTTTGTAAGCCTCTATCACAATCATAAATAACTAGCTCAATACAGTAGTATGTGTTTTATATTTGTTCATATTTTGTCAGATTCAAATTGAGAATACTAAGATGTTGGCTGCCTCTTACACAGCGACTGTTTTACAAGCATCAGTGTGTGTCCAAGGTCTTTGATGGGCAGGCTGCAATTGAGTTTGGTGGGATACTGTTGTTTGATGAATTTGTTGTAGATAGTTTAGATATGGTTTGTTAGAACCGGGGTCTCTAGTTGGCCGGGGTACGTACCCTACTCCAAGTAGGGACCACCGCTTCCGACAGGGTAGCCTGGGGCAGAGCGGGAAGGCTTAACTTCAGAGGCAATGTGTAAAGTATTTGCGCAACACACACCAACAAAAACACAGTAAATCATGCACAAAAAGGGACACCACACCAGTTTGTATATAAAAATATTAATATCTTTATCTAAGGATTATGAAAGATCAATCATCAGGTAAATGCAGCTGTAGGCAAGATCAATAATCAGATACGAATCCCGTCTCCAGGCAAGATCAATAGTAAAATAAATCCAGCTGCCAGGTAAGATCAATAGTAAAATAAATCCAGTTTCCAGGTAAGATTACCAATCCAAATTTCACATCGCATGCACTTCTCAGTAATGTCTCTAAGTGTCCTCTGATGGCACCAAGTTCACTTTAGGAATGCTCTTATGGCCAAAGTTCACTCTAGGGTGGTTCTTTAGGGTCGAGGATCACTTTAGGAACGTTCTTCTAGCAGAAGTTCCCTTGTAGCCTTATATGTGTGCCTCACAAAGAAATGACGCTCCCAGCGGAGGAAGTGATGCTGCCCAGGCGCTGCTGGTAGTGCTAAAATGCCCCAATGCTTGCAGAGGCGCTGTCGCCCTTATGCAAAACAGTACTTAACATGTGGGTTGACAAAAGTTCCCTAAGTCACGTGGAGTGAGCCCTGATCCTTCAGTAACTGGGGAATTACCAGCGCCGTCCCATAGGCTCCCAGCGTGATGGCGCTCCTATTGCCAGTGAATGATTACCTGCCTGATGTCCCTGGCATGCCGGTTATGCAGTTACGGCTGTCCCGCTTTTGGATTCAGGCAGTCCCCGGCAACTTAGTTCACCGCGATATGCCACCCAGTTGGCAACCTGCACCCCGCCTCCTTAGCGCGGCAGACCGACGCTTCGCGCCCCCGCTAGGCTGTTACCTGTGGTTAGTGGGGGCGAGGCAGGCGATGTCGTGGAGCCCCTCTCTCCTCCGGGGCACCCGATCCACGCTGTGTGTGTAGGGAGCGAGGCAGCCGGACCCCCCTCAAGTGCGGCTTTTTCTGCAGCGGTGGGTCCTTGCTGGGGACGCCTGCAGTTGCTGGGCAACCCCTTCTGCGTATTCACCAATCCCGGCGTGGCCCTGTTGATGGGACACCAATCCCAGCGCAGCTCTCGCTGGGGACGCTCCGTCGTTACTGGGCAATGCCCCGGGGGTACCCAATCCCAGCGCTGCATTTCCTGATGCTGGGTGTGACGCGCCCAGGGCTTCCAAAGCTCCCGGGCCGTGGCGGTGCTTACGGGGAAAAGAAGGATGTTTTCCAAGCAATCTTGGGGTACTTTCCACCCGGGCTGTGGTGATGATGATTGGGAGGCAGTTTTAAGTATCCTCTAAACAGAAACAGTGGCGGCGACGTCCAGGGCTCAGCGCTCTCGCTGCACAGTGCTATACCATGCCGTAGGAGTTCCTGCCGGCACCAGCGGTTATCAGGGCTTCCACACTACAGTCTCGCAGGCAGATCCTGGGCGCCGGTGGTGGCTTAGAGGGTGACTCAAAGATCATCATGCACCCAGCGCTGCAGAGGCAGTTTGGACAGCAGAGAAGATGGATGATCCTTAGGGATCCCCACTGGGAAGGGGGATAGAAAGCCCTTATAGCCTTGGTAGCTGTTGCAAATCCCCACAGTGAGCAGGGGATTAATTAACCTCTTAATTGAGACACTCTGGTGATGGTATTCCTTCAGTCTCTCTGGCAGGGCAGGATCAGCGGGCAGTAGGGCAGCTCAGTAGGTCGGGCAGCAGTTCCTTGGAGCAGTCAGCCTCCTTCCAGTTGGCAATCCTTCCTGACGCACCAGTCCTCACTCCCGCAGAGTTTATTCCAGGTCCAGCAGTGTAACAAAGAAGTGAGGCCAGGACCGTCCCTTATATATCTTTTAGTCTAGGGGCTAGTAGGTGGTAGAAGCCTCTGGAAGGGTCTGGGGGCAGGGGCTTCTGGAAGAGTCCAGGGAGTTCTGGAATGTTCCCTGCCTTCCCTAACCTAACTGTAACAGTGACGAGAGACGGTCCGTTAAGTCTACAGTGGGCAGCCCATCATAGCTCATCCCAGGGAAGAGGTGTGAATCACCGCTCCCACCTCCCAACCCAGGCAGGCTATCAGTATGCAGAGGGGAGGGGGGAGTCTCAGTGCCCCGTCTAAGTGTAGGCAAAAAAAGGTCCACTTTCTAACAGTGGGATCCCTAGCGTCGTAGTGCCCAAACTCCATATATCATTGGAAAGGGTTCCCTGCCCCGAGTCCAACAAGACCAAACATGGCTAACATATTAAGTCCCAGGCAGAAGTACTCCCATTAGGGGGGTTCCCAATGCTAGCCTATGGAGAGTTAAGCCCTACTGCAGTAGCTGGAGCTCGTGGCAGATATGCCAGCCTCACAAGGTTTTAGGGGAGAGCACCTGAACCTCAGCGCTGTTTTAACAGTGGTGAGGCGCCCAGAATCCTAAGTCCAACAAAATGTAAGGTAAAAATGGGAGGCAAAAAGGGCAAAACTGTAGGGGAGACCACCCCGAGGCTGACAGGTCTAACATGGTTGCTTAAGAATTCAGATAGTTTGATGCATAGGACTTGCAAGGGGGTGATGCTATTAGTGATCGAGACTGGTGCAGTGAATAATTTGATGATTTTGAAGATCTCTTTGCATATGTTGGTGCTATTGTCTAGGTTTTCTGCTATGCTTTGCATATGTTGGTGCTATTGTCTAGGTTTTCTGCTATGGCCTTCTCCTGCTAGTGGAGAAGTGTGGCTCACTGGTTAGAGCAGGCAGACCCTGAAGCAGAGGTCAGACCCGGGACCAGGGTTCAATTCCCGACGCGGCAGGGTCTTGAGCTCAAATGTCCATGGACTCGATAATTCTCGCTTCGGTGCCTGACCTAATCATGGGTTCACACTCTGCAACTCTGGGCATTAAGCTTGCTTAATCTCCACAACGCCCCCCCAGCGGCGGGATGCCTGGCTTTCACCTTGAGGATGCCCTGTAGGGGCTATCTCACAGGGAAAAGCCAGGACGGGTTCCTAAGGCAAGCGCGGAGATACCCCTTCGGGGGTCGATTCCGGCGCGATATAAGAACCATAATAATAATAATAATAATAATGGCCTTCTTTTTGGTTTCACTGATCTGCTACTTGTTGTATGTCAGGTACCATTTTGAAGAAGTCTTTGCCTGCTTCTTTGCGATTTACTCTCGTCTCTCCAGTTGCTTGCAGTGTTGTTTCATTGCTCGTAGTTCATCCGTCTACTAACTTGTATGCTTCATGGTTCTCTTTCAGGTGTTTTTGTTGTTTGCTAGGGAGTGCGCACAGTCTGTGATCCATTTGTCCAGTTATTTGATGTCGCAATTCAGGTTGCCTGTGGGGTTGGGCTGGTTCATGTGCAAGGTTGGGACTATTTTGATTCTCTGAATCTGTTCCAGTTCTGTCTGACCTCGCTGACGGCAGCAGGTTTGCTTTGGCGAGGGAAGTAGTAAGTGGTAATAGGCATGGTCGATCCTGATGAAAGGCATGGTTGCAGTGAATTTGATGTCCTTGAAAGTTGGGAAAATGGATCCTCAAGGGTGTCTTGGTTAGTAAAGTGTTGAGTAAGTACAACATTTCCAAGGCTTAGGAGGAGTACAATGGAGCTAGGGTCGTTCCAGTTCTCCACGTGGAAATTCAGGACTGATTGAGGCTTTATCCTTGATGGTGATAGGAGCAACAAAGTCTGTGATGTTGTCAGGGAACCTAGGTCAGGGCCGGTTCGGGAGATAAGAAAGGGTTCAAATTCAGGATGAAGGTTGGCAAGGTTTTCAGTTTGAATTGTAGGTACTCTATGTGGATGGTGGCAGTATCGGTGCCTATAGTGTAGTTGATGGATTCTTTGTAGATGATTGTGATTCATTCACCTGGTTTATGTTGTCAATTCTGCTATGAGGTCTTGTATCGTGTGGCGTTGTTAGGTGGCAACTCAGAGATCAGCCAATTTTCCGTTGAGAAGAGTATGCCACTGGCTTTGGTGCCCAGGATGTCTCAGATTCTGAGATCTGTGAGCAAGCAGGTGTTAAGGAGCACACTAGTTAGTTTGTGTGGTTTGCAAGCAGGCGTGGGGTTGTTGCTATATGTCAGTTGTGTGTATGATCATGACTATGTTCTTGCATTTAAATGAAAATCAGTGCAAGTGAAAGCTCCTTCTGTGTTGTGCGAAGCGGAATGGCAGCAGCGTGGGCACAGGCATTCCTGGGATGAGAGCCCAGAGGGAGACAGAGGAGTACCATTAGGGTGCAGTTAGATCAGGGTTTGTGGCACTGGGTAGTGTTGTGTTAGCTGCATGGCTGCTACAAGTCCATATTGCAACTATCATTCTGTTGGTGCCAAGAGGTGTTGGTGAGCAGGGCTTGCAAGGAGCATTGGAAGAACACATAAGTACAAGGGGGAGGAGGGAGGGATCACAGGGGGTGGGAGGGTAGAACAAAGGAAAGCAGAAAGCCATAGAAAGGGGAGAAAAAAGCAAAGGATGGAAGGAAGGGAGCGGAACAGAGGAAAAAGAAGGAATGGAAAGTAAGCAGAGAGGGGTGAGTTACAATACAGGCAAAACAGAGGAAAGGAGAATGCAAACAGAAGAAAAAGAGTGAACAATTAGAGGACAAAGTGTGATGCATAAGGAGTGAAAGAGCCAAACAAATGTTTGTAAAGTGAGCAAGTGGAAAAATAAGCAAACCAGAAGAAAAGGCAAACCTGAGAAAACAGAGAGATGCACAAGGAATGATAGAGACAAAAGGGCACAAAGGATAATAGAGGCAGAAAGATAAAGAGTGAGCATTAAGGAGACAGTAAAAAGAAAGGGTGACAGAGTGAGACAGAGTATCAGGAGGCAGCAATCGCAGGAGCAGCAGACGTGGGGCTTTCACTTCTTGAACTATTGTTCAGGTTTGTGAAATTCCGTGAAATGTTAAACTTAATATCGGGCTGTGTTTAAGATCTGATTTGATTTTAAGAATGATGCAACTGCAAGGAGGCAGTCATTTTGAGTGTCCTCTACATAGAAAAAGTGTGCATATTATCCTAAAGTTAGCAAATGAAATTTAACATTAATGCAGCAACATTCTCATTCTCCACTACGTGTACCTTCAAACTGCTTCAAATATCTGTTTGCACATTACGGTTGCTATGCTTTTAACTGATAAGTTCTCTCTCCACTTCTGATCCCTCTGTTTATTTCAGCTTGTATTTATAGTTGTTTTTCTTTTCATCCAGCAATTTGAGGCACTTTTGAAATTATTTTTAAAAAAGAACCAAAAAAATTACTGGACGCATGAATGAATAGGTTTATTTAGCTCAACAATACAAACTAAAGTGCCTCAAAATGATTCTAAAAAACGGGAATGAATAAATAGTGTTATACCCATAACCCTTAGGGTGGTCTTCGTCCAAATTTTCTGCATCCCTCCCCAAATATTTGCTGATCTTGTTTGCCATCGTTAGTACTCTGTACACTTTACCATGCTAACCAGTGCTAAAGGCAATGTGCTCCCTCCTTAAAACCTGGTAGCATTGGCTCATCCTCAATTGGCTTATTTAATTTACTTATTTGCCACTGGTAAAGTGGTACTTGATGTACCAGGGACTGTAGACCGTCTCTGCCCACATAATTTGGTGTATCTGATGGTTAGGCTTTGTGTATTCCTCCTAGACAGCCACAAACAGTAGGGAACTTAGGTGTGTCTGGATGGGCCATCACTGGAAGGAAGGGAGGGAGGAGCTGAGCACAGCCCCACCTACACCTAGAGAACTTGTGTCCTCCCTGCAAACAGATTCATGCATACCCCCTGTAGTTAGTTAGGAGCCGGGGAAACCTCTAATAACTTTTCTCTCACTTCCAATGCACAACTGGGTGTAAATACTGGACCTCAGATGCCAACTCTTCATTACACTTCTGAACCAGTGGATACTGTTCTAGGAAGGATTGCTGTTCTGCCACCAGGATTGCCACTTTGCTGGACTGCTGCTTTGAACAAATGCCTCCCTGTTGAGGTGACCTGCTGTCTGCTGCATATTGCCTGGGTGAGAAGGACTGGACCTGCATCTCTTGAACCCAGAGTGACTCAAAGGGCTAGTTGGCCGGTCCCCTGATCCGAAGCTTCAAGGACTGGCTTTTAAAAACCTTGTATCCAGCACCTGGACTCTGCCATCTCTGAGTCTTGCACTCCCAAGTGGTGCCCCCAATTCCTTGACTCTGAAGGTTCTTTTGCCAAGCCCAGCTGTGGTTCTCAGTGGAACCAATATAAAGTGACGCTAAGCCCTGGAAAGCCTTGTCACACAGCTTCCAGCCTCATCAAAAACTAAACCAAGCTACGCCAAGCCTCACAAATCCTCCCCACACAGCTTCTAGATTATCAGAACTGATGTACAGCTACGCAAGGCCATGTCAAGCTTTGCCTCACAGCTCACCAGAACGAACACAAAGGGACGCCAACCCTGCAAAGCCTCATTGCAAAGCTTCCTTAGAACTAATGCGAGACAACATGAAGTCTTGAAAAACTAAACAGTACAAACTGTGCACCAGGATTTAAGGTACTGTGTTGAAAGGGGCTAGGTGTGTCTCTGTAGCCGGCCAATGCCCCATTGTGGTCAGAATGAACTTGTGGCTTTGTCTCAGTCCGGTACAACCAAATAACCACAGTTGGCACTTGTTACTGTTATGCACTATTTTCACAAAAATTGTTACAAAATCAGGATTCTGGTTCCAATGATTGGATTTTTTTCTTGTTGGTCTTGTTTTATTTAGTAAAAATTACACTTTTTCTACTTGTGTTGTGAGCTCCTTTTGTGGTGTCTTCTCACTGTATTACAATTCGAAATGTTGCGCAAATACTTTACACATTGCTTCTGAGTTAAGCCTGGCTGCTCTGTGCCAAGGTAACCCGGGTGTAGTGTGCATAGCGGGCCTATGCGGAGGTCCACGGAGTTGAAAACAAACTCCATGGAACTCCGTTGAATTCTGCTACGCCACCCGCCTCCAACCCTGCATTATAGAAGGAAATTAAAAATGATTAAAAAATCATTTTAAAACCAATTACCTGGCATGCGGCGTCACCGGGCTGCCCTCCTCCTCTTCTTCGCCATCTCACGAATCCGTTTGAGAACTGCGTGGCAGTCCTGCACGTCAGATTACGATGCAACAGATACCGTGGCTGTCAGATCGTGCATGGTTAACATTGAGGCGAGTACTGCTGGCTGCAGCACCTGCCACAATGCTAAACATGCAGGTGTGCTTTTCACTGCACTACGAGTGTTGGGCCTTCCGACATCGTATTCAGGCCCTAAGTATTTTATTTAATAATTATATGTTTTATGTTACATATATTATTTCTGTGTTTTGTTATCAGGGAGTAGGATGGGGAGTGATTAAAATATTAATTTCTTACCCATTAATTATTATTTTAATACAAATTCTGTTATTTATTACTTTATATGATAATTCTGGTATCATTTTTAATTTTAAATATATTTTAAATTTAGGCTGAAAGATATGTGGGAGTATAGTGTGGGAATTTAATTAAATGATCGATTAATAGCATGTTTTATTTGATATTATTTTAAATGTGTAATCTTGTACATTGATTATAAAATATATATGAGTATTACATTATCCTTTTGTATTTATTTTCAATAATTACATATATTTAAATATGCTATGTCTTTGAAGTGAAGTACTTTCTCTACTGCTGCACACTGGCGTGGGAACAGTAACTTTTACCCTTCTTCAGTCCAATGCTTTCCCTAATTTTGCACTGGCTGAAGTGCAAAAAGTAAATGTTATCCCTCCTGAGTCCAACATTTTCCCACTGTTGCACCAACTGGAGTGGGAATACTACATTTTCCTCTCTCCTGAATCCAACACATTTTCTACTGTTGCACCAACTGGAGTGGGAATAGTAAATTTGATCCGTCCTCGGTCTAAAGCTTTCCCTAATACCGCACCGAGTGTAGTGGGAAGAGTACATTTTACCACTCCTGAGTCCAACTCTTTCCCTACTGTTACACTGACTGAAGTGGGAATAGTAAATGCATTATTTTTAAAATGATATAGTTGCGTTAATATTGCTTAAATATATATATAATGTGTTCATGCATTTCATTTTATATTTTTTTATATTATTAAATGTATGTTATTTTGAAAACATTTTTTGTAAAACAGGTTATTAATTCCAGCAGGCATACCATACAACATGACGGGTTGTGACCCAGATTGGGTCCTAATCATATGTATATATGTGAGGATAAGTTGCTTTTGAGTTTAAATATAGTGAGTTCTTAAACAGTGAAGGAGGATTCAAATGAAAACCACATATTGAAAAAATTTCACTCATTTTGATTTAGTTTGTGGCCACATAAAGTTTTTTTTACCTATACTAATTTATCATTGGTGTATTTTAATAGCAATATTCAACTTTGTTTTACTCTGATCCCCAGTGACTTAATTTTGATTAGACTATGTTGTCCATAATGCTTTGCAACTGTTGAACATTATTACCTCCTTCTCTTTTCTTAAAACTGCAATTATATTGTGACTAGGTAGGTAAGTATGGGAAACATGCCACCCCCTTATATTTTGCCTCAAAGAGATCAATTCAATATAGTGCAAGGCAGTCAATATGTTCCCCATTTACCTCAAGGGCAATTCTTCTTGTGCGTTTATCCTTGCAAATTGCTATGTTATTGCCCGCTTCTTTTTCCGTTCTGAAAGTGTGGGGGTCAATCAAAATAAGCTTTATTTGATTTAACATATAAATCAGAAAATCACAGTTTTTCAAATATGATTTTGAAACAAAATCACATTGGTATTACATTAATAAAAAGAATATAAATTTGGCATTATAGAAGCCAGATTGATATCTTAAATTTGTCATAATTTTAAAATTATAATATTAAAAATCATGTGTTAAAAGCCAGGTTCATATTTCACAATGTTTTTTCTAAATTTGATCACACATTTCAAATAGATTAGTAAAGGGCTATTAAACATTTCATAATTTAACAGTTGCAATGTTATAAAAGTTTGACGACATTGTCTCAGGCCCAGAGTCTTTAAAGCCTTTTTTCTTTTTCTGGGAACTGAATAAAATTTACAAAATAGAAGAGTGTGCAATGTAGACTGTTGAGACAAGTCATAGAATGGGCATAGTCCAAGGACTTTTTTCCAGTCATTCGTGAAAGGAAAGCTAGTAAGTCTGTGGAAAATTCCCAAACAAAAACGAGTTATCAGCATCCTGTCATAGCCTCCGGGTACATACTTAAGGTATGGTTGAATGCCGTAACATGACATTAGTAGTTGGTTTTCCATAACAGTAGGCTTAACAATTTCATTTGAGAGTCCAATTGACGTTAGATGCATTAAACATTCAGTCTTCAGTTTTTCTCTTGGGATCAGTGTGATACTACCCGGGTTGGTAAAATATTCAGGATGACTGATGTCTGCCATAAATTTTCTGATGTAATTTAGCCAGGGAATACAAAGCCCCCTGTGAAGCTTTACGAAGTTAGTTATAGTATCCCGATTGAGAATGGGATATGTCGTAGCCCACATTTTATGCCATATTAAAATTGGCTAAATTTTAATTAGGTCAGAGGTATATGTTATCCCAAGCTCTACATGGCAAATATAGGTAGCCGTGCTATTGGGGACTGCCAGTAAATAGCTGAAGAAGACATTCTCAATCAATTGCAAGAGCTGAGTGCCTACATATCCCCAGATGTCCACTCCATACATGGCAGTTGTAATAGTCTTTGCCTTGTGAATTTGTAAATTTGTATTAGTCCACAACTGTCCTTCTGTCCAGTTTGATAGCAAAATGTGCGAGGGCGGCGGTAGCTTTGGAAAATAAAATGTTCCTATTTAAAATTGCATGTGTCCACGTCCCTCTGTGGTGAAAAAGAATACCAAGGTATAGAAATCTCTTGGTACACTCGACCTTGGTATTATTAATACAAATATTGCGGCATTTCGTACTATTCGGACCACATTTCATTATAAAAGTTTTTGAAATGTTGCATATATGTGGCAAAGCTAGTCATTACTCTTCGAAGCCCAATCTGAGTACTCGACATTTAGACGCGTTGTCTGCGTAAAATGACACAGGAATTCTGCATTTAACAAAAAGTGGAAGATCCTGGCATTGACTAATTAAAGGTGCAGGGGTCAAATAACCAGCCCTGGCCAGTGCAGGTAAGAGCGGTGTGGCGGTGGGGCTGAGTGAGGGGGGATTTCGACGGATGATGTTGAAGGAAAATTAATGATAAATTTTTCCTCATCAATGTCCGTCAAAATCCCCCCTCACCCAGCCCTATCGCTCTTACTTGGATCTTACAAAACAAAATATTTAATATGGGTAGTTATAGTTAGGACCTATTTTCCATAGGAAAAAAGTTTTTTGATTTACTAATATCTTTGGTGCCGTTTGAGGATTCTTCGCAACATTTTCAAAACTAATTGGGTGCTCAGGTCCGCTCCTGTTTTGAAAGTTTCGGGGTGATTCGCGGGGGTTGAGTAAAAGGGGGTCCCAAAACACATTTTCCCCAATGTTAATGTACACAGGAACTTTAGACATGGCAACAGTCTGAACTGCTGAACGGAATTACACCAAATTTGGCAAAATGGTAGCTCTTGTTCCAGAAAGTGACCTTTTCTTAAAAGGTGTAAATCCGTTCAGTAGTTGCTGAGAAATTTTAAAAAATTCAAATATATGATTTAGAGCACGGAGGAGGAGTCCCAACTCCTCCCTAGCACGAGCTGACTTCTGTTTGTCTACCAACACTCCAAACCAAGAAGTAACTGGGTCACAAGAAAACAGTGGAAGAAAGGTTGAAAAACAAGAAAAGGGAGCAGGGTGGAAACACCCTGACCCCCCAGGCCTGCTAAGGGGGTTCCAAAAAGACCCCCAATGCCAAAAAAAGCTTTTTTAAAGAATCGGCTGAATTCATGTTGGGTGCGCGAACCCAGCTGAGAAAAAGACAAGAAAAATTAGGCACTGACTCCCGCACTTCATTTTGTATAAGCCCCTGGGTGGGTCAGGTCCCGAGGGTAATGTACAGGTAATTAGTGGAGGCCCCCACAGTCCCAGGGACAGCCATCTCCCCGGGGCTTTATTCATTATGTGCAAGGGGCACGCTGCCCCCACAGCCCAGGGGAACGCCACCTCCCTGGGTCGTCTAATAAAATGTGGGGGGCTCCTCCCTATCACGTTGCGCTGGGGACCGCTACTTCCCTGGTGCATTGATCAATATGTGTTGGGGGCCTTGCACCTCCCCAGAGCTTAAATTAAAATAAAAAAGTGTGGGGGCCTCCTGCCCCGCCACACTGCCCCAGGGACCACCACCTCCCCGGGGCACTAAATATTCAAATGCGGGGATCGGTTGCAGAACCCAGGCCCTGTGGACCACCACCTTTCCGGGACTTTACATATGATGGGAGGGGGGCCATATAGTCCCCCTATAGGAGTCCTAGATGGCCCTGGGGACCGCCAACCCCCAGGGTCAGCTCCTGCAATGTCCTGGGGTACCCACCTCCATGATATTGCTGTTTACAATGGCAGGGCGGGAGCTGGCATAGCAAACTCTGCTTTGGTTTTTGGACGTAAGAGCAGGAAACCTGCTCTTGCCTCCAAAAACCAAAGCACATTGCTTTTGCACAAGGGGAGCTGCATGTCAGCAGCTCCCCTTGTGCACAAGCAATCCCGGCTCCTGCAGGAGGCATAGAGTTGGCATGAACTGTGGGGGCATTGGGTCTCCCCACACAGTCCCGAATGCTAAGGGCCAGCCCTGGGGGATGTGGTCCCCGGGGCCAATAGTTGTCCCCATTCCCTATAATATATATTTTTTAAAAACAGAAGGATGGCCCTGGGCGGTGGGGTCCCTGGGGCCGAAATTGGCCACGGGAGGGGGCCGCTGGCCCCCTTCCCATTTTTTTGTTTAAAATGTGCAGGCCCTGGGGAATGGGGTCTCCAGGGCCCTAAACCTATTGAAAGAAGGGGGCCACACAATCCCCCTTTAAAGAAATGTGTTTTCTTTTTAAAATCTGGTATCTTGCCTAAGGCCCTGCCCCCTCCCTGCACCATTCTGCAAATGCGTCCCCTGGTGCATTCTAATTTGGGTTATTAAGTCCCCTTGAATACTGAGGGTTCCTGGGAGGCAGCTAGGTACCTCCAGTAAGCACCACACAGCTGGATTGCAGAGAGTTGGTCCGGGATCATGCCCCTGTTAACACCACTCTGCATACGCAACTCTTTGCACACTGCTAGTGGGACGGTGAGGTCCTCTTTGTCCTGAGGACCTCAGTACACAAGAGGACTTCATCCCCAAAGCAGCAGTGCACCACGAGTTGCACTTACAGAGTCGTGGCAAAAGGGGGCGTGGCCTTTCAGCACTCTCAGCAATCTAGCTGTATGGGGCTTATTGGAGATAACGGGAGGGCTAGTTGGCCCCAGGGACACTCAGGAGGAAAGGGGACTGAATCCCCCAACCACGGGCAGGCCAGGAGGCGCGTTTGCAAAATGGCAGAGAAAGTCAGCATGGCCTATGTCCACCTCTCAGCAATCCCACCGTGTAGAGGAAGGCTAGTTGGCCCCTAAAGGACCCCCAGCAGCAAAGGGGACTTCAATCCCGATCTAAGAGAGTGCCAGAGAGCGTGTTTGTAGAGTTTTGGACAAAGGAGGCGTGGCCTGCAATGAAAACTTAGCAATCCTGCTGTGTGCAACTTACTGGAGGTAATAGGAGGGGTACTTGGCCACCAAGTATGTCCTTGGGGCACACTACCCCCTTGTTACCTCCAGTAATTCCCACACAGTGAGACTGCTAAGACGTCTTCGGAAGCCATGCCCCCTTTCTCCACCACTATGCAAAGGCACCCCTGGCAGACTATGGGATGAGGGATGAAGTCCAATTTACTCCTGAGGGACTTTGGGCGACAACTTCCCCCTAGTGCCCCCTGTAAGTCTTACACAGTGGAATACCTGAGCACTGGTCAGAGGCCCAGAACCCTTTCTCCACCACTCTGCAAATGCAACTCCTGGTTAAAGAAGTGTTTGCAATGTAATAGGTTTCACATTTGCGAGAGTTAGAGCTATTGGCGATGCATTTCACTTGCTTCTTTCTGCACCTCTGTTAATTCTTTCTGCACCACTCATGCCTATTTCTGCACCCGCTTCCCTATTTGTGTAACTCTCTTGCTTCTTTCTTGTCCTCTCTTCCCTCTTTCTGTATCACTCTTGCCTCTTTCTGTACCTCTGTTGGTTCTTTCTGCACTTCTCTTGCCTCTTTCTGCACCTCTGTTGCTTCTTTCTGTACTCCCCTTCCTTCTTTCTATACCTATGTTGCTTCTTTCTGCACTTCTCTTGGTTCTTTCTGCACTGCTGTTGCCTCTTTCTGCATCCCTCTTGCTTCTTTGAGCACCCCATTTTCTTCTTTCTGCACTTCTCTCTCCTCTTCTGCGTCCCTCTTGCCTCTTTCTGAATCTCTGTTGCTTCTTTTTGCACTTCTATTGCCTATTTGTGTACCCTTCTTGCTATTCTGCACCTCACTTGCCTCTTTCAGCACCTCATTTGCTTTTTTCTGCACTCCTCGTCCTTCTTTCTGCACCTCACTTGTCTCTTTCTGCACCTCTTTTGCTTCTTTCTACACCACTATCACTTCTTTCAGCAATTATCTTGCCTTTTTCTGGACTTCTCTTCCTTCTTGTTGTATCCTTCTACCTCTTTCTGTAACTCTCTTACCTGTTTGTTCACCTCTCCTACCTCGTTCTGCACCCCTTTTGCCTGTTTTTGCACCTCTGTTTGTTCTTTTTGCACCTCACTTGCCTCTTGCTTCTTTCTAAACCTCTGTTGCTTCTTTTAGCATAACTTACCTCTTTTGGAACATCTCTTTCTTGTTTCTGTATTCTCTTGTGTCTTTCTGCACCTCTGTTGCTTCTTCCTGCATCCTTCAACCTCTTTCTGCATCCCTCTTCCCTATTTGTGCAACTCTCTTGCCTCTGTCCACACCTTTCTTTACTCTTTTTGCAGCACTCTGTACCTTTATTGTTTCTTTCTGCACTTTTTATTGCCTCTGTCTGCACCCTTCATGCCTCTTTGAGCACCTCTGTTGCTTCTTTCTGCACTTCTCTTGCCTCTTTCTGCATCCCTCTTGAGCATGTCTTTTGCTTTTTTTGCACTTCTCTCTCCTCTTTCTGCACCCCTCTTGCCCTTTTCTGCACCTCTGTTGCTTCTTTCTAAACTTTTATTGCCTCTTTCTGCACCTCTCTTGCTTCTTTCTGCATCCCTTGTGCCTCTTTCTGTACCGCACTTGCATGTTTCAGCACCTCTGTTTCTTTTTTCTACAGATCTCTTCCCCTTTCTGTACCCCTCTTTTCTCTTTATGCACCTCTCTTACCTCTTTCTGCACCCCTGTGCCCTATTTCTCCACCTTTCCTGCCTGTTTCTGCATACCTTTTGCCCTTTCTGTACATCTGTTTCCTCTTTCTGCACTTTTCTTGCTCTTTCTGCACACTTCGGGTCTCTTTCAGCACCTTGCCTCTTTCTACACTTCTCTTGCTTCTTTCTACACCTCTGTAGCTCCTGTCAGCAATTCTCTTGCATTTTCTGCACTTCTCTTCCTTCTTTCTGCACCCCTCCTGCCTCTTTCTGTACCTCTCTTGCCTCTTTTTGCGCCCCTTCTACCTTTTTCTGTACCCGTCTTGCCTCTTTTTGTACATCTCTTAGTTCTTTCTACACTGCTCTTGCTTCTTTCTTCACCTCTGTTGCTTCTTTCGGCAATTCTCTTGCCGCTTTCTGCACTTCTCTTCCTTCTTTGTGCACCCACCCTGCCTCTTTCTGTACCTCTCTTGCCCCTTTGTGCACATCTCCTACCTCTTTCTGCACCCCTCTTGCCTCTTTTTACACCTCTGTTGGTTCTTTCTGTACTTCTTTTTTTTCTTTCTGCTCTTCACTTGCCTCTCTCTATACCTCTGTTCCCTATTTCTATACATTTCCTGTCTGTTTATGTACCCCTCTTTCCTCTTTCCGTACCTCTGAGTTAGAGGTAGTTTTAACCCCCTGTCCTTTTATGTACTACGGTCTTAAAGGGAAGGTCATGCCAATCACAGAGACACCCCAACCCATAGTGTACCCTAGGGCATGTAGGTCTTTTCACTGTATTCAAAGTGTCTTCCAGCATAGCACTGGTTCTGGGGCTGATTAGTCAGATTCAGTTAGCATCAGTGCCAGTCATGGAAAAGTTGGGGGCACAGGAATAATTTGAAACAAGGCCTCTTTCTGCAACTCTGTTGGTTGTTTCTCTTTATCTCTTACTTCTATCTGCACTTTTCTTCATCTTTCTGGGATTCTGTTGCATCTTCCTCATATCTCTTTCTTCTTTCTGCACCTTTCTTCCTCTTTCTTCACATGCCCTACCCTTTAGGCATAGTCAGAAATCAGCATTTAAAAACCTTAGAAAGTCACTGAAAGAAACATAGATTTCAGCGATGTTATAGTTAGAAATTATCATTTAAAAACCTTTGAAATTCACTGAAAAGAACATAGGTTTCAGGGATGATATAGTTAGAAAGTAGCCTTTAAAAAATCCTTGAAATTTACTGAAAAAAACACTGGTTTCATGGACGTTATAATTAGTTGGACATTTCATTCGTACAAAACCAGAGAAATTCAGCTGTTATAGTTAGTTGAGCTAACTATAACTTGTGTCGCTGCAATGCACTGCTGATGACGTCACATATTACATCATTCATCACATGGTCAGTGACATCCCTGATGACATCACTGATGTAATCTCAAATGACATGAGTGATGTTAAATATTTTTTTTCTCCATACTAATTGTGTGCAAGAATTTTATGATGTTCTTTTCTTAACTTTAAAATGGATTGTTGAGGGTGTGTGATACCGCTTTGATTGGTACGTGTGGAACATCAAAAGTCGCTCTTTACTTTCTCACTCATAAGCCCACTTTCAATCTCAATGTGAATTCGACCTTGATACAACCACCATCTTGTGCTTTCTGCAGTTTTTGCCTCACACAGTGGCTTTTACCTTATGAGAATACCAACAGAATTCCAGTGAATAGGGGTGTCCGCCAGGAATTGGTCCTTGCTCCCACTCTTTTTTCACTTTATGTGAATGGCGTAGTGGAGCACTTGCAGAGAGTCTCATCTGATGCACCATCCCTGGTGGGCGAACGAATTCCAACTCTCCTATTCGCTGACGATACCCTCCTCATCTCCAAGTCTCCTATAGGCCTACAGAGCCTCTTAGATAACTTCCAGTCCTTTTGTACCATGAGAGGGCTTGTAATAAACTCAGACAAGACTAAGTATCTGGTACTGAACCCACCAAAAAAACTTGGGAGGCCCCCTAGTCTTGAACCTTGTAACACTGGAAAGGGTCACCGTATTCAACTACCTGGGCATACGCATTTCTGACACCTTGCAGTGGAAGCCACATATACAGAAAATGCTGTTAAATCTTAAAAGGGTAGTGGGTGCTATACTCAGGGAACATTGTTCTTCAACAACTAGACCGATCACCCCAGTTCTCAACATATACAAGGCGAAAGGAGTGAGCTCGGCCCTATACGGAGCCAAACTCTGGGGTACAAGCAATATGGACCAGCTAATAAGATCAGAAAATAAATTTCTTAAAGAATTAATGGCACTCCCAAGAGTACCCCTAAGGATTCACTGTTATTAGATCTGGGGTGTCACTCGATTAATGATCTAGCAAAGGTCCGACCACTTTTATTATGGGCTCGGCTGTGGCGAGTGCCAGAGCTAGCAAAATATGCGGAGGGCCTGTGAGAAATAATGTCTATGAGGGGGTGGCAAAAAATTAAGTGGCTAAAAGATGGTAATTCCTTGCTCTATGATTCAGGCCTTAAAGATGCATAGGAAAATAGAACTGCCCAACCAAAGGCAGTATTGAAGAAGTTATATTGGAGTTGGGTAATTGGTAAAGGCAACTCAGATCCCAAACTAGGTAGAATAACCGATGAGTTTTTGAAGATAAAGGATGTTGCACTTTGTGAACCCTACCTAGACATTATACAGAAGCCCTATGATAGGGCCCTGTATTGCAAATTTAGGGTGGGTATGTTACCAATACGTGAACTGACTGCCCGTTGGAAAGTTCCTTCGCAAACAACACCTTTCTGCCCAAATTGTGAATCTAGAATAGAGTCAATTGCACACATCTTGTTCGCATGCCGGCGTATAAATCTCCAAGGAATTGCTGGCTCAAACCTTTATGTAGAGACTTGGACACTAGAGACCACTCCATAGCACTGCGCATTTTCAAGTCTGATACCCAGCCAATGCATGTATGTGGCCTGTTGAAGTTCTTAAGATGGGCCTGGTCCATCAGATCGAAAAGGCTTAGTGACATCCAAAAATTTATTTTTGTGCTATTACCTGCAAGTAATTTTTATTCTCTTACTCTGTTTTTATCTTTGTAGATGCAATTCATGTCCTTTTTAAAATATGGAAAATTGGTACTTAAACGATCATGTCTGTGTAAATCTAATCTTTTTATGATGTTAAAGTATTGTCTTATACTTTTAAGATATGTTTTATCGAAATAAAGCTTATTTCATTCATTCGTATCATTTCTACTGTGGTCCTTTTGTAATATTTACCCTTCTTCATTGTGAATTTTGAACTTTTTTCTCGCACATCTATGGGGAGAATCAGAGAGGGACAAGGCAACATCTCACCCAATTTGTCTACTTCTCGCTCAAAATCTACCATATTTCCTACTCCTTACCACTTTTCTGTCCTACAGGACAACATGGAGGAACCTAGGCAAACCAATACATCTCACCTTATTGAAACTGCATCTAAACATTCCACGGTGCCACTTCTGGATCTCCTTCCTCTCAAATTAATATTAAAAATGCACCTAAACCAAATGCATCGTCATCAGTCTAATCCTTCAAACAAGTCTAAAAAGCCCCTCCTACACCTACTGTCTCATCTCCACCTCCCTCAATAGAACTACTTCTGGATGAAGTACGTGCTCTTAAACAGTAAATGGAAGAAACAAATATTCACCTGCAAGGTTTGGAGGAGAATTGAATCTCACTTCAAAGTAAAATTACTTCTGTGAGAGGTCTAATTGAATCATTACAAGTTTCAACACAACTAATCTCCACTATGAAAGCAGAAATCTTACAACTCCAGACATAGGTTGAAAACCTCGAAAATTGTAGTAGACGCAATAATCTTCATATTTATGGTTTATTCGAAGGGTTGGAAGGATCGAACCCTTTTACCTTCTTTCAATCTTTTCTCCCACAACTGCTTGATTTTCCATAATCTCCACCACTGAGCATACAAAGAGCCCACAGATTGTGTCATCCTCCCTCTACTTCTTCATCTCAGCTTCAACCAAGAGGTCTAATACTTTACTTCCTAGAATATACTGACTTGTTAAGGTTTTGCATGCAGGTACAACGAAACATCGTATTTCCTGGCAAGGCTCACAACTATTTTTCTCACAAGATTACGCCAAAACCACTTCGGATAAAAGCAAAAGCTTTCTTGTCATGCGACCTGCACTAAGAGACGTAAATGCCAGAAATGGTTTGATGCGCTCTTGCCTCTTCAAAGTAACCTATAAAAACAAGACAACCACATATGAAGATCCAGCTTTATTCCAATGTTTCCTGGAAAACTGCTGAGAAGAATCTATGGAATTTGCAAGATCATCTTCTTCCTATGTTTGATTTGTAGTCGTATATTTAGCTCATGACTTCCTTGGTCATGGTACATAAAGTAACTTCTCTTTTTCTCCAATGTCTTCCATTTCAGATGTCAACTCCCTCCTGTTCTCATCCTCCATTGTTCAAATATCATCTAGAACATTTCCTCCCTTGTGATATCCCCCGGAAGGTGTTTTTCTGGTTCGTCTTCCCGTCCTTTTGCCTCAACATCCTCCACCCATGTTTGAGTCTCTGGTATGTTTTGATGTTTTTTTTCTATATTTTTTTCTATATTGCTTTATTCTATTCTTCCTTCTTTATTTCCCTTACCTCTTTCCTTTCTCTACTTCCATTTCAACATTACATTCTCTTCTTTCATATTCCAACTCATGTGCTGCTTACTATGCTTTTGTCACTACTCATTACGAATTGTTTGTTACATTTGCGTTTTTGCTGTAATATTTTAAAATTTTCTATTTCAACAGTTGATTAATGACTTTGTGCATTATCTCTTGGAATGTTAAAGGTCAGGGTACACCCATTAATAGACCAAGAGTACTTTCCCACCTATTTAATCTTTAGTCAGATGTTGTGTTTTTACAAGAATGTTAAGAGTCAATGAGTAAGACATGTTTTCTCTTCCCCAGGCACTATTAAAAGAAATGGCACTATAATTCCTAATCATGAAAAACGTAAAGTTTCTCTTCTCTCTCAAGATTCAGATGATGATGGTTGATAACTAATTGTTCACCTTAAATCAATGATGTACCTATTACTTTATTTAATATATATATGCACCTACTAAACCTGACAATACTTTCTGGCCACACATTACCTCTCTTTTGATGTCTATTGATACAGCATACGTTATTTTCGGTGGCGATCGTAATTTAATTGTCGACCCTTTTAATGATCGTACATCTAAAACACCTTGTATTTCTTTACCAATGCGCAACACTTCACTAACCTCATCTCTCACAGATCCATTGTTGATCCTGGAGACTCTGTCTCCCACAACTTCAAGAATACACTTTTTTCTCCCCCACCCACCTTTCTCAATCACACATAGAGTATTTATTTGTCTTAAAGACACTAACACAATCTATCTTACAAGTAGACGGAAGTACTCATTACTATGGAGGACAAAACAAAGCGGGCAAGCTTCTTGCTTCATATGTCAAAATTAAAAAGGACTGCTCCAATATAGATTATTCATTATATTCAGCCTCTGTACCAGTCAGTAAACATCTTTAGATCTTAGAGGAATTCAAAACATACTAGACCTCCCTATATACTCCTGAATTTTCCGGAGACTCTTTAGACATACAACATTATCTCCATACAAAAGCAGTTTCCCACAGATTTTTCTTCACTGGAACAAGATATCACCATAAAAGATATTTCTCAGGCTCTAAAATGTCTACATATGGGGAAAGCACCCAGCCCAGATGGATTCCCTGTGGAATTCTAGTCTCATTTCTCCAAAGCCCTTCTTCCTTATCTCCTCTCATTACTTTTACATTTCATTTCCTCTAATGCTTCCTCCAGTACCTTTCAAGATGCTCTCATTTGTTTAATCCCTTAAGAAGAGAAAGATCCACATTTTTGAAAAAATGATGGACCAATATCAATAATCAATTCTGATTATAAAATATTTGGTAAAATTCTTGCTATTCGAGTAAACCTTTTTTATAATCTATTATCTGTAAAGGACAATCTGGCTTTATCATAGGACGGAATATCTCAGATAAAACCAGGACTTTCTTTAATATATTTCATAAATATCCCCACTCTCTTGCAGCCATCTCTTTCGATGGAGAGAAAGCGTTTCACCGTATGGAATAATCCTTTATTTTTTATACTTCATCTTGGTTCAGTTTTGGTCCCAAATGTATTTCTTATATTTCTTCATTATACACCTCACCCAAAGCCACCATTTTTACTAATGGTTCTTGTTGGACTTGGCCCTTATGGCAGGTTCACCCCTAATCTTTTTGCTTTTTAATCTATGGTCTGTGTTAATGATCTTTTGTCTGTGCGCACTTTTTCCCTGTGTCCCAGAGTAAAGTGCATGCATGTAGTTGGCCTGCTCTCCCATAGGAATGCTTGGGGAATGTCTGTGTCCCTGGTAGTTCCTGATGCGTGGGGAGTGCAGACTCGAATTTGGTATGTGCGAGCTCGTGAGAATGAATGCTTCGCAATGGTGTATGTGGCATGAGTGTGTCATGTGTAGAAATGCCACTTCTAGGACTTGGCATATTAATGTAAAATATGCCTGGCGTGTGATTGGCTGGAGCTGGCTGGTGAGCCTGGCTCCAGGAAGGCTGGATGGGTCTGCCCGGTGGTGAGTGTGAGATTAGCATGTTGATGGCTTGGGAGGAGTGCACCTGGTCCCTGATGGGGCTGGACTTTCCCCACACAATGCTGGCTCCACCCCCTGTAGTGTGACTGATGACCCTAGCCCTGCCAGTGAATGAAATGGGTGGTTGAGCTATCAAGGGTATTTCAAAACCAGCTGCGACTGGTTCCCCCCATCCTGCACCTACAGACAAAGGAATTATGTGTATAAAAATGGGGCTGTGTCCCCATAGAAGTTGTTCTGCTTTTGGATCCTGCCAGAGGGGGCTGCTGCTGTTGCTGGGGCCAGGAGGACCGCCACTTGGACTGTCTCCCTGCCTGGAGACCCAGTGTGCTGGCTCTGGGCCCAGCCTTGCCCCCCTGCCTGCCTAAAAGACTCTGTACTTTACTTTGTGCTTGGGGAGCGCTCTCCCATGTCCCCAGCGCTGGGAGCGCTTTATTTTGGGCCTCTTAGCGCTGTGAGCGCTTTTCCCTGCCTGCCTAGCGCTTAGAGCGCTTCTCTTTGTCCCTAGCGCTGTGAGCGCTTTTCTTTGCTGTAAGAGCGCTTGGGAGCGCTCCGATTGCCGAGCCGGTGCCACCCGGCATTTGCCTGAAATTGCGGTGCATCGCGAGTGCCTACCTCGCTTTATATTTTATTTAAAGGCCGGTGCCCACCCGGCATTGCCCGTGATCACCGCCGCAGCCCAGGAGCATCGAAAACCGTTGCCGGGCCGCTGCCTAGTGCGACCCGGAAGTGACTGGTGGACCGGCCAATCGCTGCGCGGCCCCAGAGGAGAACCGAAAGTCCCGGCCCCCCAGCCGAGCAGCGAAGGGAGAAGCAGCCGGCCGTGTCCCCGAGGCTCCCGGGAGGAGAGGAGCCCCGCGCTGCCGAAGAGGTGAGCCAGCAGTGTTTCCCGCCCCCCACAGCACCAGTGAAGTCCCGGTGAGTGCCGGGGCAGGTTCTCTTGATCCTTCGAGCGGCCCCAGTTGGCAGAGGGCCGCTCCAACGCCTGCAGCATTTCTTTGTTGGAGCCCAGGGAGGCTCCAGCCCACATATTGATTTAGAGCCCTGAGAGAGGTTCTGGGGCCATCTTCATTGTTTAGAGCGCTGAAGCTCTAAAAGTGCCAGCATATTTGTTTTGTGAGCCCCGAGAGGCTCTGGGGGGGGACACAGGCAGTTAGTTGGTCAGAGCCCCATGGCTCCCACGCTGTGTTCCCTCACCTGTGTTCTTGAGCCCAGGAGGCTCCAACGTTGGCATCAGCCGTGTTTACAACTGTCCAGCACTTAGTGGACAGTTGCTACGTTTAGGCTTGTGTTCTGCGCTGCCTGCGCAGCCTTCCCTGACAATTTGAACTCAGGGCATTTCAGCCCTTGCGAGGCCAGTGGGCCTGAGGGACAGTTCTAGTGTTGTGCTATGTGCACCCTGCGCATTGTAATTTACTTGTGTATGTGATTCCTGCGCAAATGTTCTACCTGCACCTCTGAATGTGTTTTAATGCCTCATGTGCAATGTGTTGATGTTCCATTAACTTTGCTAAAAGTGACCTGCTTAGGTATTTTATGTTTTATCCCCTTTGCTAAAAGTGACCTGCTTAAAGGATTGTTTATGTCATTACCTTTGCTAAAAGTGACCTGCTTAGGTATTCTATGTTTTATCCCCTTTGCTAAAAGTGACCTGCTTAGAGGATTGTTTATGTCATTACCTTTGCTAAAAGTGACCTTCTTAGGTTTTCTATGTTTTATCCCCTTTGCTAAAAGTGACCTGCTTAGAGGATTGTTTATGTTATTACCTTTGCTAAATGTGACCTGCTTAGGTGATTCTTTAGGTTTCCTTCCCTTTGCTAAAAGTGACCTACTTAGGTGATGGTTTTCCCTCTATAGGTCCTGATGATAAGGTCCTAGTTCCCTGTGTGATTTTCCTACAGTGTTTAGGGTTGCGTAGGAGGTATTTACTCTTTACCAGTGATTACTGGTTGTGTGCTGCATTTACTATTTTGGTGCTAGAGTCATTATATGTTCATGTGCTAAGTGTTACACCTACAAGTATTATTTCTAACAAGTGCCTACCCCTGACAGTGGTCCATGTGGCCCTGTCCTGTACATAATCCCTTGTAAATTCTGCCCGTGCCTGTTGGCACATTGTAAGGTTTGTGTGTTATCTAATGTGTTTTTACTATAATACAAAGGCTATTTTTTATATAACCTTGTGTGGAGTTTCCATTGTGGTGGGCCTTGGGTGTTGTTGCTGGGTGCGCGCGCAAACGCTTTACACATCGCCTCCGAGATTAGCCTTGCTGCTCGCGTCACGTTACCTAGAGGGTGAGCAGGGGTTATCTTGGTGTGTAACTCCCTTGCCCTGACTTAGACTTGGTGATCCCTGACTGACTTTGGCGTCAGCCTTGGCCAGCCCAGGGTCCCGGTTCTAACATTGGACGCAGCGGTGGGATAAGGATTTGTGTTTGCGCTGTACCACAGTAGCGACAGGCCGCACTACAAAACTCTTCATTTTTAGATAACCACATTTTTGGGGATTATTGTTTTTTAGGTGAAGATCAGTATTGCTTCTCCTGAAAGGTGTCATTGTGATTTTGTCCAGTACCTTGTTCCCCGCCCTGCTCCCAGAGTTTGGTACCTGTGTCGCTTGTGGTCAGGTTGAGAATATCAGGGGTGGTAGAAACTGCCTTACCAGTCCGAGGGGAGGGTGTGTGTGAATGAGTGGTGTGCTACACTGGACAGAGGAGTGCAAGTTCTCTGAGATAGGAATGTTGCTGAATTTTGTTAATTGTATACTCCTGTTTAGCTCAGACTCCCAGGTTCCCTGCATCAAACTCTTCTTGAGAACGTCCCCCAAAATGGAGCCTACTTTTGATTTCTGTGATCTGTTTAGATACAGTATGTTGGAGTTGGTCAGATTCTGTGAAGAGAGAGACATAGGGGTGGATGAGTCAGATACTCAGTCCGAACTTAGGAGTAGCCTGATCCTATGGCAAAAGGATCAGTGGGATCTTGAGCACAGTGAGAGAGATAGGGCCCGGGCCGCACGCCATGAGGGTGGTGAGTCTGTGGGGAGCCCTGAAGATTCTGATGAAGAAGATGATGACAGTGGAAGGGCTCCAGTAGATAGTGAGGACCCCATAGGTAGGGAGTCCCTTGCTGGGCCCAGTGTCAGTACCAGCACCCCATCCCTTGTCCTGTCCCCAGAGGAGTGGGAAGATAGGGAGAAGGAAAGGGAGTATCAGCTAGCAATGGAACAGCTCAGGTTGGAGCATGTCCAAGCTATGGCCTCAGCTGGGTGTCAAGAAACAACAACTGGAGATCGAAAGAGCCTTAGCGTGGGAGAGGATAGAGGTGGAGAGAAGGGCCATCATCCGTGAGAGAGCAGCCCTACAGGATAGACTCTCCCCTGCGCACAGTTGTAATTGTCTGGATTCCCCAGGGAGGATGAAGTCCAGTGGTGGCAGTGATTTAGGTGTCAGTGTAGACAGTCCCACTCCCAGTTCCCCAAGTATGGTACCTGTTTCCGGAGAAGAGGAGTGTCGGTTGAAATTCAGGAACCTGAGGAAACAACCTCACCAGGATTGGGAAGAGTTTATGGATGACTGTTCAGATGCACTGTGTGATTGGATAGTGACTAGGCCGGACCGGAAGGATGGGGGAGCGATTGAGATGTTTCTCAAAGAACAGTTCCTCAGTATCTGTTGTCCAGAGTTGCGCCAGCACCTGTTGAGGTTAGAATGTTTCTGTCCTTGGGACCTTGCAAAGGAAGCAGATCGCTGGGACAGTGCGAGAGGTTCTTTAGAGTCCCTAGTGAGTGATTCCAACAATAGTGGGTCAGGTGTCCTCCAGCCCAGCGTGGTAGAGGAGGGTGAGAGTAGCCCAGCTAGGTCCCAGTATGGTGAGGAGGGTGTAGGGGCTTACTGCCTGTCTCAGTGGAGTGGGAGTGAGTGAGAGACCGAGAGTCCCCAGATGCCCGAAGCCCTGCCTCAGAGCCTGGATGGTTTCTTTAGGGAACACCAGGGTGGGGACCTAAGCTTACCTGTTAGTCCACTTGAGGGAGAGCTCCTAGTGTGTGGAGGACCTAGAGCATCTGTAAGCGGAGCTTCTATGGTTGTAGAGTCTGGCAGTACTGCTCCAGTAGGGAGAGTACAGAAGTCCAGTGAAAAGAGTGATTGGGGGATAGGATGTGAGTCCTCAGAAGTCCTGGAGTGCCAGGCAGGGATTCCACCTACGGTTATAGACCGGAGGTTGGAGGTCCAGGTTCAGGGTTTGCCTGACCTGAAGGGTGGGAATACTGTAATCAGTCTCCTGACCAGTTCTTTCTCCAGAGGTACCGCCCCGGTTGGGAGGGAGCAGGACTCCGGAAGGGGGTGCAGAGGGTGGGAGAGCCCACCTCTGACCCCGGTACCACCTGAGGGGTTAAACCCTAGGTTGGGAGAATGGTGTTAAGAGGGTACCCCTCGAAGGAGGAGGAGGAACCCTAGGAGAAGAGGTAAGGGGAGGAGAGCCTTCCCTGAGACTCCTGGTCCACCTAAGGTTGTAGACCCTAGGCTGGAGAACCAGTGGCAGTCTAGCCCTGTATTGCAGGCAGGAAGAGTGGAGAATGGCTATTATGTGCCAGGGGTTACTACCCCCCACTTTGTGAGTAGGTAGGAACCAGTGGCACCTGGGTGGCCTAGGGCCTGGTCCTGGCAGAGGGCAGCTGGAAAGTACCAGTTGGGTAGCCCAGTTAGTTCCTGCCATAGTTTTAGAAAGAAACCCAGGGGTTCACCGTGGCATAAAACAGGAGGGTGTCCCTGCAGTTGCGGGCCCGCGTCCGTGTTTTATCGCCCCAAGCAGGGAAGTCCATCACGGTGGTGATTGGTCTGCCCTGCGTTTTGGCTGGAAGGGGGTAGTGTTGGACTTGGCCCTTATGGCAGGTTCACCCCTAATCTTTTTGCTTTTTAATCTATGGTCTGTGTTAATGATTTTTGTTCTGTGCACACTTTTTCCCTGTGTCCCAGAGTAAAGTGCGTGCATGTAGTTAAGCTGGCCTGCTCTCCCATAGGGATGCATGGGGAATGTCTGTGTCCCTGGTAGTTCCTGATGCGTGGGGAGTGCAGACTCGAATTTGGTATGTGCGAGCTCGTGAGAATGAATGCTTCGCAATGGTGTATGTGGCATGAGTGTGTCATGTGTAGAAATGCCACTTCTAGGACTTGGCATATTAATGTAAAATATGCCTGGCGTGTGATTGGCTGGAGCTGGCTGGTGAGCCTGGCTCCAGGAAGGCTGGCTGGGTCTGCCCGGTGGTGAGTGTGAGATTAGCATGTTGATGGCTTGGGAGGAGTGCACCTGGTCCCTGATGGGGCTGGACTTTCCTCACACAATGCTGGCTCCACCCCCTGTAGTGAGTCTGATGACCCTAGCCCTGCCAGTGAATGAAATGGGTGGTTGAGCTATCAAGGGTACTTCAAAACCAGCTGCGACTGGTTCCCCCCCACCCTGCACCTACAGACAAAGGAATTATGTGTATAAAAATGGGGCTGTGTCCCCACAGAAGTTGTTCTGCTTTTGGATCCTGCCAGAGGGGGCTGCTGCTGTTGCTGGGGCCAGGAGGACCGCCACTTGGACTGTCTCCCTGCCTGGAGACCCAGTGTGCTGGCTCTGGGCCCAGCCTTGCCCCCCTGCCTGCCTAAAAGACTCTGTACTGGACTTTGTGCTTGGGGAGCGCTCTCCCTTGTCCCCAGCGCTGGGAGCGCTTTATTTTGGGCCTCTTAGCGCTGTGAGCGCTTTTCCCTGCCTGCCTAGCGCTAAGAGCGCTTCTCTTTGTCCCTAGCGCTATGAGCGCTTTTCTTTGCCGTAAGAGCGCTTGGGAGCGCTCCGATTGCCAAGCCGGTGCCACCCGGCATTTGCCCGATATTGCGGCGCATCGCGAGTGCCTACCTCGCTTTATATTTTATTTAAAGGCCGGTGCCCACCCGGCATTGCCCATGATCTCCGCCGCAGCCCAGGAGCATCGAAAACCGTTGCCGGGCCGCTGCCTAGTGCGACCCGGAAGTGACTGGTGGACCGGCCAATCGCTGCGCGGCCCCAGAGGCGAACCGGAAGTCCCGCCCCGCAGTTGAGCAGCGAAGGGAGAAGCAGCCGGCCGTGTCCCCGAGGCTCCCAGGAGGAGAGGAGCCCTGCGCTGCCGAAGAGGTGAGCCAGCAGTGTTTCCCGCCCCCGCAGCACCAGTGAAGTCCCGGTAAGTGCGGGGGCAGTTTCTCTTGATCCTTCGAGCGGCCCCAGTTGGCAGAGGGCCGCTCCAACGCCTGCAGCATTTCTTTGTCGGAGCCCAGCGAGGCTCCAGCCCACATATTGATTTAGAGCCCTGAGAGAGGTTCTGGGGCCATCTTCCTTGTTTAGAGCGCTGAAGCTCTAAAAGTGCCAGCATATTTGTTTTGTGAGCCCTGAGAGGCTCTAGGGGGGGACACAGGCAGTTAGTTGGTCAGAACCCCGTGGCTCCCATGCTGTGTTCCCTCACCTGTGTTCTTGAGCCCACGAGGCTCCAACGTTGGCATCAGCCGTATTTTCAACTGTCCAGCACTTAGTGGACAGTTGCTACGTTTAGGTTTGTGTTCTGCACTGCCTGCGCAGCCTTCACTGACAATTTGAACTCAGGGCATTTCAACCCTTGCGAGGCCAGTGGGCCTGAGGGACAGTTATAGTGTTGTGCTATGTGCACCCTGCACATCGTAATTTACTTGTGTATGTGATTCCTGCCCAAATGTTCTACCTGCACCTCTGAATGTGTTTTAATGCCTCATGTGCAATGTGTTGATGTTCCATTACCTTTGCTAAAAGTGACCTGCTTAGGTATTTTATGTTTTATCCCCTTTGCTAAAAGTCACCTGCTTAGAGGATTGTTTATGTCATTACCTTTGCTAAAAGTGACCTGCTTAGGTATTCTATGTTTTATCCCCTTTGCTAAAAGTGACCTGCTTAGAGGATTGTTTATGTTATTACCTTTGCTAAATGTGACCTGCTTAGGTGATTGTTTAGGTTTCCTTCCCTTTGCTAAAAGTGACCTGCTTAGGTGATGGTTTTCCTTCTATAGGTCCTGATGATAAGGTCCTAGTTCCCTGTGTGATTTTCCTACAGTGTTTAAGGTTGCGTAGGAGGTATATACTCTTTACCAGTGATTACTGGTTGTGTGCTGCATTTACTATTTTGGTGCTACAGTCATTATATGTTTATGTGCTAAGTGTTACACCTACAAGTATTATTTCTAACAAGTGCCTACCCCTGACAGTGGTCCATGTGGCCCTGTCCTGTACATAATCCCTTGTAAAATCTGCCCGTGCCTGTTGGCACATTGTAAAGTATGTGTGTTATCTAATGTGTTTTTACTATAATACAAAGGCTATTTTTTATATAACCTTGTGTGGAGTTTCCTTTGTGGTGGGCCTTGGGTGTTGTTGCTGGGTGCGCGCGCAATTGCTTTACACATCACCTCCGAGATTAGCCTTGCTGCTCGCGTCACATTACCTAGAGGGTGAGCAGGGGTTATCTTGGTGTGTAACTCCCTTGCCCTGACTTAGACTTGGTGATCCCTGACTGACTTTGGCGTCAGCCTTGGCCAGCCCGGGGTCCCAGTTCTAACAGTTCTTTTTTTAATTCCTTTATGTTACAAAGAGGTGTTTGCCAAGGTTGTCCCCTTTCCCCCTACTTTTCATTCTTGCACTAGAACAGTTCCTAGCTAAATTACACAATTCTAAAATATATGGTTTCCAACATGATAAACTTCATGCTAAATTGAGTGTCTATGTAGATGATATTCTAATATTTTTAACCAGAACACTCCATTCCAACCTTCCTAGCAGAAGTCAATGCTTTCTCATTACTTTGTGGATACAAAATATACCATGATAACTGTGAAATCCTTCCCATGAATATTTTTTGCTTTAAACAGGATTTAATTTCTACAATTTCTTTATGTAACCCCCGAAAAATAAAATATTTAGTTCTTTGGTTCGCTCCGTCTATTAACTGCATCGCTGTGGCGGTTATTTTTGCGCTACGCGGCTTTTTTGCAAAAGCTGCGTTAGATGACGAGCTCAGCTCGTTATCCGCACACGCCCCCCGTGGCTGATGATGAGCTGAGCTCGTCATCAGCATCGAAGGGGTTAAGCAAACACTTGCCCTAAATATGACCCATCTCTTTTGTACTGTATTTACTTCTGCTTCCAAATGGCACCCTTTATATTTGTCTTGGTTGGGTAGAACTGATACCATTAAAATGATGTTTGCTCCCATTATTTTTTTATATGATTTCGGCTATCCCTCTTAATCTTCTTGCCTACTTTTTCAAAAAAATGTATTCTATTTTATCAGTCTTTGTATGGAACAAGAAAAAAACATGTTTGTCTTTAATTAAGGTAAAACACCTTAGATCACAAGGTGGTGTTAATTTTCCAGATTTTCAGCTTTACCATAATGTCTTCCTCCTCAAGCAGCTCTCTAAATCTTTACATGACTCTACCCCTAACCCTTCCCCATTATGGAAAGATTTAGAACATTCCTTTTTATCTCCCTTCTCCCTTGATGAATCCCTCAATTTCACTAATAAATCATGTATTTTATCCTCTCCTTTACATAACGCTACTCATAAATTATTTCACTATTTTATGCTATCACACCTCTCAGCTGAGGACTGATTTCTTAACTCATCTATTTGGCATAATAAACTTCTTAAAATTAAAAATAAATCCACTATTTGGGAAGCTTGGCAAGACAGAGGTTTACTTTGGATCCATCAGTTATATTTAAACAACTCTTTTCTTTCTTTTTCTGAAGCACACGTACTCTATTAACTACCAACATCTTTTATGTCAAATTTAATTTGTTGATCAAACATATAGCAGATTCTCTACTTTTTATATCTTCTACACCATCCTCCTCATTACCTCAATGCAATATTCTTCCCATTTTAAATGCCCAAGTTAGTGCCTCTTCTATTTACAAATGTTTCAGTGCACCCATTGAACACTGGCCTAAAACTCACACATTACTCCTGTGGGAATCTGAATTCAACTCTTAATGGTCTACCATACTTTGGGATAAACTACGGTTGAAACTTCACAAGACCTCACGATCAGCCAGCACGACACAAACACTTTTCTTCATATACAATTGGCTTATGTTCACACCATTGTCCCTACATAAATTTCAACCCACACTTTCTCTCTGACTGCTGGTCCTGCAAAGCTTCTCACGCAGACTTATTTCATATGCTTTTTTCCTGCCCTTTTACACATCAATTTTGGTTGAAAGTATGGGATTAAATGAATAGCATTTGCCATACCTGATTCCCTTTCTCCCGTGAGGTTATATTTCTATGTACATTTATTTATCATTGGCATACCCTTTCTCATAACATGGACATTGTGGATTTATTACTTGCAATTGCTTTTCAGCAAATAACAAAAAAATTGGAAACAATCATTACAACTCTCCTTTCAATCTTGGTGGTGTAGTGTATGTTATAATTATCGGCTAGATCGTGCCTATGTCTCCCCTATGTCTCTACTCCTGAAAAGAGAATGTATATGGTCTCCTGTGTCTATTTTCCTAGACAATTCTGCAAAAAGATCTACCCAACATCATCCTTCATCGGAATAAGTCCCCAAATCACTTTGAATGGTTTATAATAATATATTGTTAGATTATATTTGTAATTATATAACTTATCTCTTTCTTTTGTCTTAACAGTTATCATACCTTGGCTTACAGCAATGACTCTTTATACAGTTTAATATCTTTTTATAGTATATTAGGCTTTTCATGTATTTATTTACCACATTACAAATGATTTCCTTTGCCTCTGTTTTCCTTCTCCCTTTTTTCTTCCACACGTTATTATAACAAATGTTTTATATGCAACTACTTTCTATTTATTATTTCTTGTTTCTATATTGCATACATTTCAGTTCAATCTATGTTTTAATTATTATCTGATAATTTTTTGATTGCTTGTACTTGGTTGCATTTTTTCAAACATAATATCTATTTTTGAACTTCAAAATGGATTGTTGACATTTCTTGAACTTAACTCACTTTTATTTGTGAAATTGCCTGCTGCTATGCACAAGCTATTACATTTCAGGCAAGTAAAGTTAAATATTACCATTTTAAAAAATGGTTATATTCTAAAAAAAATGTTTTCCTATTACTGCCTGCCAATGAGAATATTCTGTTCAGCACACTTACCCTTGGGTCACCGTCTCTGAATGGATGAGGTGGAAAAGGGATGGATTAAATGAATGATGGATGAAGAAAGCTCCCTCAACCAATAAGATTCATTTTTAAAATTAATATATGGATGATTCTCTTAACTTGTCAGCCAACCCCTGGCCTGCTTTGTTTGGTTAATGGATTTTCTGGCCTCACTTGGGGTTTGCTATTCCACAGCGCATTGTGACCTATTGTTGGATCCAGTGGAAGGTCTTAAAAGGGCTCAGGGGTCTGTGTTGGTTTGATGACCCTTAGCAAGGTTTCATGACTCTGAGAACGGGATCTAACATGGGTTCTGGATCCTTTGTCAGGGGTTCTGAGATCTTGTTGTTGGGTTTGTAAAACTTTCAACCTTTCCGGGATCTGTGAATACAAGGGCAACCTTTTTTTGTTTATTTATTTAAAAAGGGGCCTTTAGTACCTCCCCCACTTGAACCAGATCATGCATCAAGCCAGCAGGGAACAGCCAACACTATTGCACATGGTTAATCTATGCAGTGGGGATTGGTGACAGGACCTGGGTCTACATCCAACATGCATGCGCTGCCAACCACTGCTGTGCAATTCCACAGGCCTGGCCTCAGTTAAGCCCTGCACACAACCATCTAAGACTGCCCAGCCTTGCAGGCAGTCAACCCCTGCTGTGCATAGTGCTTGGTCAGACCCACTTCATTTTCCAACCAAATGTTTATGGTTTTGCAGGGGCAGTCACAAATCCAGGCCAGACTTTATGGATATGGATAACAAAGCCAAAAAACATTTCCTGTGCTTGGTTTGAGCCTCTTAAGTGGTCTCTAACCCTGCTTCTGGTTTCAAAGAACCTGAAACAGGACCAACATCAGCACATTAAACATGTCAGTGATTTGCTACCACTACCAAAGTAGTTTGGATGGTGTTTACTGCAACCCCTAGCCTGGATTTTTAAATCTCAAGAGCTGTACTGGAGGGCCAAACAATGCAGCTTTGGGGACATTGAATCCCATTGCAAAATGATTTATTCTCAGGGGCTACTTTGCTTCACCACATATAGATCTTGGGTCAGGGTGCACCCAACTTGCCTCCTTTACAGGATCTTTCATTTCTTGTGCACTTTCTCCACGTACAACATCGTGCCTGATTATGAATCTGTATCAAAAGGAGTGGGAAAACCCAATGTAACCTTGGAGGCTTGGGTGCTAACTCTTGAAATAAGGGAAAGTTTGCCTACAATGGATTTTATTTGTGGATGAATTCCAGAGATGATATCTCATAAAAATGTATTGCTGTTCAATCCTGACTAGTTGTGAACTGTTGATCAATCTAGCATAGAAAGAATGATTTTACTTAGCAGACTTCTCTCAAAAAATCATAAAGGGGAACACATTACTTCAAACAAAACATATATTTAATATATGAACTATTAAGGTCCAGGGAGATAACGTAAATTTGCCTGCAAAGAAACTATGTGCATAGCTATTCTGTAAATTAATAGAGAAAAGCAATCTGATACAACAGACAAAATTCCTTCAAATCAACAAATGAACATAGAAATAGTTGTTGCAGTCGACGTTTTGGTCTGTGTTGGCGATGAGACCGTCAGACCATCTTCAGGACGTAAGGTTGAATAATATCCCTGTATATACAATGTGAATAAACATTTAAACATTGTAACCAAAATTAATCAGCATGTTAAATGAAGTGAAAGACTTACCCGTGTGAAAAAAGATATATAGAACCAAACTTTAAAAGCAGGGAAAATACATCTTAACACCTTAGCTGCGTGTAAACATCCCTCCCCTGTGCTGCGCTGTCCATTGGAACCAGTGCTGAATGGACGTCCAATGGTCGTGCGCAGCACTGGGGAGGTAGCGCTGCTGACGACCGTTGGCCGTCAGCAGCACTTAAGGGGTTAATGAAAATTGCTATTCTCCTTTTTTTATGACGAGCTCAGCTCGTCATCAGCACAGCTCAACTGTGCCTCATGACGAGCTGAGCTCGTCATGAGCATGGAAGGGGTTAACCTGAAGATGTGGGTAGGAGAGGGCAATCCTAATTGCCATGTAAAGTAAAGAATGTTGATTTTTTCAGAGGAACAATACCTCTTATCAAAATTTAGTACAATAAATATTGCTTACTTCTAATTATAATTATCTTGCGACTGCCAGACATCCGCAGGCAGTCCACCGTCTGCTGTATTATGACTGTTAAAGTCTTATCGGCAGTGGACCAAGCCTAAGCACAGGGGTTCAAACGCTGTCAAGAGTAAAAACGAAATGACCATCAGTAACAGTCTTGCCTCTCCATCTGGAGTACAAAGATTGGTGAACTTATTCCATATACTCACAATGTGGTGGGAAGTATCACACTCTGTACTTATAACAAACAAGAATGACAGAATAATCTGCAATAGTATTTATTATCTCCTGGTATGTTCAGTGCCAATATGGCCACTTTAGAAGATGTGTTTGCAGCTTTAGCAGTGGTATCACAAGAGGTGACTGCCTCAAGAGCTGAGAGGGCTTGCTTTGCAGCACTGAATAGATAGAATGCAGCAGATTAATTATTATTTTTTTATTGCTTTTAGGTTGCAAACAAACACAGATTAGATTGATTCCAATTTACATGGATAAGAAATACAAAAAAAGAAAGAGAAACACACCAGCAAGAAAAACCAAATAAAAGTTAAACAAATGAATTATTTAAGTCATTTCCTCATGGATCCATTGTTGTATCGGAGCCCAGATTTTCATACCTAATTGTTTCTTCTTTCTTCCTTTAGGTCCATATATAGCTGATTCAAGATTAAATTTTGCTAGTAAACGGGCCCTCCACATAGAAAACGATGGTGGTTCTGGATTAATCCATTCCTGAGTGATACATGCCCGAAATTCTGACACCATAATAAAAATCAAATATTGTTGTTCTCTGTCTGAAGTATCTATTGATAGTCCAAATAAAATCAGTTCTTGTGTAACACTTATTGTTCTCCCTGTAATTTTTTCAATAAAAAGTTGGATTTGTGAAATAATACCATATAATTTGGAACAGGAAAAAAACATATGTATTGTATGTATCTGCTCCAATCTGCGTACAACGATTGCAGATTATACCGACAGTAGCCCCCCATTTCATGATTTTAGCTGGTGTATGATAAAGATCAAACATGGCCATATAATGCTGAGATCGTGATCGTCCTGTAATCAGAATAGTATTAGCAATCTTGATTGATTCTTTTAACATCAAATCATTTACACCCAATTTCTCCTCCCATCTATGTTGGATCACAGAGAGGTCGTCTGGTAGTAAAGTTATAAGAAGGTTATAAAAATAACCTATTTTTCTTTTAACGAACAGACTTTCTATCATCAGAATCATTTTTAACCATTGGCGATCATTAAGCGACAACGAGTTTAGAAAACTAAATATCTGTAGGTATTTAAAGTAATCATGAGGAAGGATTCTAAATTTCTGTTGTAATTCAGAGAAGGTAGATATAGTGTTAGAGTTGAGCGAATATAGATCACTCAGATAGTATATACCACTATAATTCCATCTTTTCATCACCGCGTCTCTGAATATGGGAGGAAAACAGTGTGGGGAGTTTAAGGGAGTATATCTTGTAATCTTTGGAATCCCCACCAATTTTTTAATAATTTTCCAAACCTTATAAGCTGCCGAGATAATCTTAAATGTTGTTTTTTTGTAGTAGCTTGGTTCTATTATTCTTAGAAATTGGTTATTAGCTTCTAAACCTAGAGCTAATTCATATATCGATGGGGAATGTGCATATGATATGGGAGTTTTTTTGCCCACAATTAAGGGAGATATAACTGGAAGTACTGTAGCCAGATAATAGAATAAGAAGTATGGAGCAGCCCATCCACCTCTATCCCTTGGTAAAATCATTTTTTTATAAGCTCTTCTAATACCTTTATACCCCCATAGGAATCTTCCTGTCATTCTTTCAAGTTGTTTAAAGTATTCAAGCGGGAATTCCAGTGGAATTGTTCTGAATAAATATATACATTTTGGCAAAATCTGCATTTTTAGCACATTGTTCCTGCCATATAGTGATAAATGCAGATGATCTATTCTCTCCAAGGTTGAATTGGCCTTCCCCAGAATCGGGACAAAATTAAGGTTAGGAATCTTTGATATAGGAGTGGTTAATTTAATTCCCAGATATGTAGCTTCAGAGTCTATATTATTAAGAAGCGGAGGATTTTGACCCAAAAATATTATTTGTGCTTTTGATAAATTTAGTTTGTATCCTGAAAAGGAACCAAAATTTGTTGCCAATTCTTCGATTCTGGGGAAAGCCCTCCCAATATCACTGGTGAGTACTACTAGATCATCTACATAGGCAAGGGATCTATAATTGATACCACCAACTTCCACCGGAACAATGTGTTCATCTAGGTTTAATTGATTAAGGAAAATATCAATGTAAATAGCGAAAAGGAGAGGGGAGGATGGGCATCCTTGGCGTGTTCCACGTTGAATAGAAAATGAAGCTGATTTCGTAGCCCCAACTTTTACTGATGAGATTGGATTTTTATACAAAGCTTTAAAAGCAGTTACAATCCCTGGACCAAAACCCTTTATAGTTAGTAACTCCCAAAGATAGGGCCAAGCCACCCTATAGAATGCTTTTTCGGCATCCAATAGGGTGATCCCGATTGATGTTTTGGTACCCTCAGCCCAGTCCATGATGGCAATAACTCTCCGTACATGATCTGCTGTATCCCTATTTGGGATAAACCCATGTTGCCATCGGGATACGATTGTTGCTATTATTTTTGATAAACGTGTTGCTAATATTTTTGAATATATCTTGCTGTCTGTATTTATCAGGAATATTGGTCTATATGACGCGGGGTTTAACGGATCCTTATCTTTTTTAAGAAATGTCATTATTAAAGATTGGGCCCAGGACTCCGGTGGAAAACCTCTCTGTGCCTCAAGAAAAGTAATGAGTATGTCTTGTTTTATGATATTTCTAAAAACCCTATAGAATTCAATGGGATACCATCAGGTCCCGTTGCTTTTCCTATTGCTAACGATGTTAATGCATTTTCAATTTCTTCCCAGGAAATTACTGTTTCTAGAGCTATTTTTTGGTCGTTAGACAGGGAACAGTC
This sequence comes from Lissotriton vulgaris, assembly GCF_964263255.1. Lineage (NCBI taxonomy): Eukaryota > Metazoa > Chordata > Amphibia > Caudata > Salamandridae > Lissotriton > Lissotriton vulgaris. The sequence goes on from NC_141685.1 coordinate 1,453,324,704, forward strand.
ATCATTATATTGATATAATTTTTGATAAAATTGCCGAAAAATTTCAAAGATTGACTCAGGATTATTATGTGTCTGTCCTGTTTCGTCTTTGATTGAATCTATTGTATTAAATACTTCTTTTTGTCTAGTTCTTTTAGCCAGGATTTTCCCTGCATTTTCAGCCATCTCGTATAATTGAGATCTACAGGTTGCTATTTTTCCCGCCAGGTTAGAGGCAAAAGATTCATACAGAGCAGCTTTATGAATCACTAGGTTCGTTTCAATATCTAATGTTGATTGTTTTTGTATAATGGCAGTTGATAATTTTTTTTCCCATAATAAGACATTTTTATAGCCTTGATCAACCCTTTCTCGTATAATTTTTTGTTTTTTAATGACGTACGATAGTGACTCCCCTCTGATCCCCGCCTTAAAAGCATCCCATGTAATCTGAACCGAGGCCGTTCCTCTATTAATGTCAAGAAATTCTTTTATCCATTTTGTCATCAAATCTAGATATTCGTGGTCAACTAAAAGTTTTCTATCAAATGTCCAGGTCCTAACATGAGAGCTTGATAATTTTGTTTTAATTTCGATTACTATTGGATTGTGATCCGAAATTGTACGCGGATAGATATCAAATTTAATATCACAGAGTAGTAGCTTCTTAATAAGAAAGTAATCAAGACGTACAGATTTTTTATTGGGAAAAGAAAAAAATGTAAACCCGGGTGTTGAAAGATTTTTTTCATGAGCAACATCAAATAAACCGTGATCCATTATCAGAGAATGTAGAGCTTTAAATGATTTTTTTTTTGCCCCTTGATAATCTAAAATATTCCGTACGTTCTTATTAAGGTCTACATGGAGATTGAGATCCCCGCATAATATTAATGATGATATTAATGATGGAGCCCAGTTAGCTAATTCTAAATTTAGAAAGTTCAGCAGATTAATTTTGATATAAAAAATGGAGGAACGCCTGGGAGTATTTCATTGTTGTCCGATGAAAGCATGTCACAGAACTCCAAATCACAGTCAAAGTACTAACTCCTATACCACGAGGAGCACCAGAAAGTTTCCAGGGGGATGTTATAAAGGTGCAGGTATTCGTAACACAAATACTTTTACACTTTACTTGTCGTACTGGGGCATTTCCCACCAAATCAGGGAAGGGTAGCGTTCATGATCTCTTATTTAGCAGGGGACGCTGATCAGTGGGCAGTATCATTGGTATGAAGAGATGATCTGCTCTTAAATGATAGGGAGGAATTCCGTAAACGATTTGAGAAGATCCTTGACCGTAGAGCTACCACCTTTTCTACAGATAGTGAACTGTTGAAATTAAAACAAGGAACAATGGATTTACTGGTATAATTAAACATTTTTCAAAGGTTGGTGTCAAAAACACAGTGACAGGAAGAGAAATAAGCAGCCTTGTCCTATCAAGGATTGTGGGAAGTGCTTATAGATGTTTTAGCCCAGATAGACCCACAACCACTATATGCACTGATTTGATTATTCTGAACTTGCGTTTTGATTATTATATGAGTGAACACAAGGGGTAAAAGAAGAATGGCATCACCAGCACCTTGCTTTGAGTGGAAGGGAAACAAGGAAGGACATTAGGTAATTCTACGTAACCCATGAAAGTAGGGTTAAATAGGTTAACTCAGAGCCTCACTCACTCAAGAAGGTGGAGAGCAGTGAAGATAGAATGGTTTTTATATGTACTGTGACAAGAAGGGTCACTACATAAAAGATTGTTTGACGAAACCTAAGAATAGGTCAAGGATGTCCGAAAGTGCCAGTTGTCATTATGACATGAAAGTGGGCAGTATCATTGGTATGAAGAGATGATCCGCTCCTATATGATAGGGAGGAATTCCGTAAACGATTTGAAAAGATCCTTGACCGTAGAGCTACCACCTTTTCTACAGATAGAGAACTGTTGAAATTAAAACAAGGAACAATGGATTTACTGGTATAATTAAACTTTTTTAAAGGTTGGTGTCAAAAACACAGTGGCCGGAATTGAAATGAGCAGTCTTGTCCTATCAAGGATTGTGAGAAGTGCTTACAGATGTTTTAGCGCAGATAGACCCACAACCACTATATGCACTGATTTGATTATTCTGAACTTGCGTTTTGATTATTGTATGAGTGAACACAAGGGGGTAAAAGAAGAATGGCATCACCAGCACCTTGCTTTGAGTGGAAGGGAAACAAGGACGGACATTAGGTAATTCTACGTAACCCATGAAAGTAGGGTTAAATAGGTAAACTCAGAGCCTCACTCACTCAAGAAGGTGGAGAGCAGTGAAGATAGAATGGTTTTTATATGTACTGTGACAAGAAGGGTCACTACATAAAAGATTGTTTGACGAAACCTAAGAATAGGTCGAGGATGTCCAAAAGTGCCAGTTGTCATTATGACATGAAATCAGAAAACTAGTTAGCGCAAGGAAATATAAAGGGTACACCTTGAACATCATTGGTATCCATTCATCGAGTGAGCCTGAACATAGAGAACATTTCTTTCTATCCATTCAAGTGAAGACACTGAAAGGATGGAAACCTAAGCAAGCCATGATAGATTCTGGAGTGACAGGGATTTTTATGGATGAGATTGTAGCTCAATGGTCGCATTTGATGTTAGTAGAGAAGAAAAAACGCAACATTGAGTTAGCTGTAGATGGGAGGGATCTTGCCTCTGGTCCCATTAATTATCATACTGAAGACCTTCAAGTTCATTCTGATGAATTACATCTAGAAACTTTAAGGGTTGATATAATACAAGTCCTGGAGTAAGGTTTAATACCAGGATTACCATGATTAAAACTGCATAATCCTACTATTGAATAGGGTAACAATTCTTTTGTTTTTGAGTCTCCGTTTTGCTGAGTGCATTGTTTTATGACTATGGCCCATCCAGTGAAGGCATTAGCTCAAGGTCACAGCATGAATAGCTACTGAAGTGGAGAAATACATTGTTCTTCCTGAGCAATTCTGTGAATACTAGGATGTATTTAGTGAAAGATGTTCTGCCCTCACATACACAATATGACTACCGGATTTATTTGGTTACTGGGGCCCATGGGCTACTGCATTTACATTTTAAGCTATACATTGACTAATATCTAGCCAATGGGTGTCTATACCCCTCCAAATCACCGTCCTAATAGCCTCTGCATTTTATACCCAACGCGAATGACGAGAGGAGAGCGTGCATAGACTTCAGAGCTCTGAACAATATAACTGCAAACATTTTTTACTCTTTACCTATAAATCTGGTTCTCCTGAATCAGGTAAGGAAGGCTAATATATATTCAAAGCTTGATTTAAAAGGGTATTATCACTTGGAATGGATGAGGAAAAGTGATGAATGGAATACTGTCTTCCTAACCCTCTGTGGTCTCTTTGAGTATATGGTAATGCAATTTGGGTTCTGTAATGCACCAGCTGCCTTTCAATACTTCTTGAATATTAGGAGAATATTTAGATGTGTTTGTAGTGGTATATACTGGTGATATACTGATATACTCCCAGAATACTACAGCTGATCTTGGACATTATGTGTGTTTGGTGTTGCAAGCCCTCAGAGAGAATGGATTGTATTGTAAGCTCAGTTTGTGCAAATATCACATGCCTAAAGCAAAAAACCTAGCAGTGATGATGCCTGCCAAGGGACAAGAAATGGCCTAGCGAAGGATTCGATTCAGGTAATGAAGGAGTGGCCTACTCCTGTGAGGGATATAGAATGCATCATGTGTTTCACTAACTTCTACAGAAGGTTAGTAAATCAGGTTAAAAAAGGTAGTTCCCATAACTAGGCTTTTATGTAAAGATACACCTTTTGTATGGTCAGAAGTGGCCGAACAATGGTTCAGGCAGTTGAAGCAGGCGTTCACCACTGCTTCTATTTTAGCTCATCCCAATCCTGAAAGTTCATACATATTTGATGCTGATGCTTCAGAAGTAGCCGTAGGAGCTATTTTATCACAAGGACATGAGATATCAGGACAAATGCACCAGGTGGTGTATATGTCTTGAAAGCTGAATGAGGCATAATTACACTATACTGTTGCAGAGAAGGAATTGTTTACCATACAAAAAGGATTTCAGTGGAGGCACTACCAGATGGGGTCCAAACATTTTATACCCATGTATATGGATCACCATAATTTATGGTTTATTAAATCTGCTAGAATATTATCCCCAAGGAAATTAAGGTAGTTGTTATTTTTCTCTGAGTAGAACTGAGAATTGCAAAGCAGATGCATTGACCAGACAAGAATCGATAAATATGCCTGTAAAACAGAAAGCACAGTCAATATTGAGCCCAAATCAAGTGACTTATGCTTATGACTTATGAAAACCCATTGTTGATTCTAGCTATTCATCGGTAAAAAAAGTTCTTCATTGGTGTTATAGCATGCCTAGCGCAGGTAACAATGGGGTAGAGAAAACTCTCAAAAGAATATTGAGACAATTCTGGTGTTCTACAGTAAGAAAAGATGTTCAATGATGGGTTCAGGAATGTGAAGTTTGTGCAAAGGCAAAGACAGATCAGCAAAAGACCCCGGGGTTATTGCAACTTTTACCTATTCCAGAAATACCACGGGAAACCATATCTTTAGATTTCATAGTAGGGATGTCTAAAGATCATGGATGTGCAGCAATCTTTGTGGTAGTTGTTAGCATTACTATATTGGTGTATTTTATTGCTTGTGCTCAGTTACCTACAGCTGGTCAACCAGCTCAACTAATATTATCTCACATTATCCAACTTCATGGTTTACCAAAGATCTTTGTGTCTGATAGGGGAAAACAATTCACAGCAAAGTTGTGGAAAATCTGGTGTACATCCTTACACATGACCTCTGCCAAGCCTACAAGTTTTCACCTCCAACTGGTGGCCAGACAGAAAAGTTGTAATCAAATGATGAAACCGTATTTGCACTGTTATGTAAAAGCAAACACTTACTCATGGGTGGGCTCACTGTGGATTGCAGAAATAGCCTATAACAGTGCAAAACACAGTTCAAGAAATATCACTCCATTTACAGCACATGTAAATGTAAATGTATTTGAGCTTATATAGCGCACAGCTACCCAGAGTGGGTTTCCTGGCGCTTGCTTAGAGAACCCGTCCTGGTATTCCCCTGTGAGATAACCCCAGCAGGGTATCCACAAGGTGAAAACCAGGCATCCCGCCACGAGGGCCGTTGTGGAGATTAAGCAAGCTATTGCCCAGAGTCGCAGAGTGTGAACCCGTGAGTCGTGAAGGCACCGGAGCGAGAATTATCGAGTCTGTGGAATTTTTAGCCCAAGACCCGCCGAGGCAGGGAATTGAACCCTGGTCCAGGACCGATCTCAGCTTCCGGGTCTGCCGCCTCTAACCCCTGAGCCACACTTCTACACATGAATGTTTTAGCCACAAATAGATTTGATGCATCCCTCAACATCTATCCTCACATTTATCAAGCAAAATCTATGTTCCAGCTACAGTATTGAAGTGATGTCTGGGAGTTTTTAAAGACTGACAAACTACAAGCAGCAGAAAAACAATGTTTATTATGATTAGCACTGGTCCTGAGAAATACCCCTGCATGTTCAGTGCATGCAGATTTTCGTTTAAGTCACATAGCAGACATAGTGGCTCATAGTCCACTTCTGAGCTGGATTAAGCTCTGGTTTAGGGAGGATATGAGGCTTAATTGACTGATTATCTCAGATTGTTTTGCCCTTGACCTGGTGCACAGAATCCCTTGGATAGCGTATGTTAAGGTAGCTTTTGCCTGTTTTGGGAGATCGGATATTTTTATGGCTCCCCATTCTTTGTCCTCTCAAGAGTTGATTTGCATAAAGAGATTGTTTCTTGAACAATCTAGATAGATAGAGAACAACTTGGGCTGCAGAATCTCTCGGTGTGTATAGAGTAGGGGTGGGTGGACATTCCGTTCCGCCTCATGGAATGTGCCATAATTTGCACTTTCCACCTTCCGCAAAGAAGGCGGAAAAACTGTGCAAATTTCCGCACAATCCTGGGTGGAACGGAAGTTGGCCGCCCGCCCGCCTCCCGCTTCCCGCCCGCCTTCCCGCCCACCTTATTAATTATATTTAAAGCTGTAAATAACCCTGTGCATGCGCATTCCTCACCAGGAATGCACATATGCAGGCTCACGACACATGTGCAGTTTCAAAGAAGAAGCCGCGATCGGGAATTTTGCAGTTCAATAATAAGGTAAGTTTTCTTTAACTTAATTTCCAGCTTTAAATGTAATTAATAAGGCGGGCAGGAAGGCCGGCGGGAGGCCGGCAGGAGGCAGTAAGCGGGCGGGCGGGCTCTGCAAAACGGAATATCGCGGAGAGGCACGGAGATTTGTTCAATCTCCGTGCCTCTCCGCGATAGTCCATTCTGCAAATTTCGCCCACCCCTAGTATAGAATCATACTTAGTGCAGGTGCAACATCAGAAATAGTGTTTTTTATTGTCCAGGTTTAGTTTCACCCTGCTACACCATCTCTTTGCCTCTCCAAGTGGCTGTGCCTAATCTGGTAATAGGGGCCCCTGCAACTGTGACAATAGGTCTCCACAGGACACCCTACACTTTGTCATGTTTTGTTGTTATTTTATCAAGCCCAGGCAGCAATTTGTAGCACCTCTGATTAAATTCCTGAATTTTTCTCAAGTATGCCCTGCCCTTGTCAACTTGTAGATGCTTCCTCATGTATTTGTATTATATACTGTTTTATGTTTTTTTCGAGCTGCATTGACGTCTAGGAGATCGAGACCTGACTGATTTTCTGGCTCTGAATTTTATTATTGTAAGTTTTTATACTAGCTGCATTTTATGTGAACCTGCAATATTGAGATTATATCATCTTATATTTCTTGTGTTCTTTTGTGGTTATTTTTGCTAACCGAATTAAGATTGTATGACTGACTCTGAAGAAGGAACGTCTAAGTATATATATATGAACTGTGACCTGGCAATGCCAAAGGGCAGGCTTTAAAATTACCAACTCATGGTCATATCTATATTTTGTCCATGAATATTGACCCATTTGTTTTGAAGCAGGCCCTTGTGGTTACTGATTAGAAACATTTCTTATTCTTAGTGATATCGAGTTTGCATATAACATGATGTATCACATCTAGATTGGTATTGTTTTGTTGCTCTTTACACTCAAAATAAAATGCATCCCTAATAAATGTATTTTATCATCACAGCCCTCCTTGTGAACACCAAAATAGTGTACCTTGATTTGGATTACTAAAATATGATCTAATGCATGGGTGTTGTTATGTGCTGAAATAAAACACAGCATTCAAGATATGATCTACACATCACTGAAAGATTAGACTCATGTGCATGCTCCTCTATCGGTAATTTATTTTCAATTAAGTCATACATTTTATTTGTCGTTTTCATTGTCATTCCTTGATCAGATAGTGCAGTGTTATTTATAACTCTGACCCAGGCCTTCCTTGTTGTAGGTACTGTTTAAGAAGTGGAATGAGTGCCATTTACTACACTGTCAAAGAGGGCCCTGCTTCCTTGCTATGAAGGGTTACAAGTGGATAGCGATTGTTCCAAAGTGTTAGGGTCTGATTCACAAAGGGCCTCTGCACTTGTGGTGGAGGCTCTGCAGTCCTGAAGAAGTCTGTGCACTCTGGCGGAAACTCCGCAATGAAATTACTCAGTGGGAAGTTTCCCCAGGAGCGGTGAGACTCCCCCCACAAGGGTGGGGCTTCCGCCACAAGTGGGAACTCCTTTTTAAATCAGACCCTGTACAGTCTATAGCTCGAAAATACCACCATAGCTCTTCCTCGTTGGAAATGGAGATGAAAATAAAATGTACACAAAAGTAAAAAATAATTGAAACTAGAAAATACATCTGGCTAAAGGGTATGAAACTTGTTCTTGAAGTTGTTTTTAAATGTGTCTTTTGATGTCAATATGTCAGCAAGTGAATAAATGATTGTTTTAATTCATCTTCTAAAGACATGATTATAATCTTGGTATGATTTTCATCATCTGTGTTGTCTATCAATCCTTTTTTAAGTTTAAAAAAAAACAGTTTATTTCAGGAAAAGAACTAAAAATTAAAATTAAAATACTATTACATACTATGATTTAAGAATCTATAATCATACATGAAGTTGTGCTTATAAATTCCATAGGAAGAGGGAGGAAGGGTGAAGGAATGTATAAGGATATAAGCAAGGTCTGGTAATATAACAAATGTTTAACAGTATATCTATTCTAGGCATGCACAAATAATCATAAGTATAAGATTTGGAATGTCAAGGAGGCTTCAAAACTTCTTGTTCTGAAATATTACATGCACAGGAAAGTCTAGCTTGAAGGGTATTGTAGAGCCAAAGATAAGGGTAATTTGATCCCAAGCTCGTTTCCAGAACGTATGGACATAGGGGCAAGTAAAAAGTAGGTGTTTAAAATTTGCATGTGTTAGTAAACAGGACCAGCAAATATCAGATATGTCAGTGTTCATCTTATGTAGGGTTACGGGAGAGAGAAGTAATCTATTATATATAAATAAAAGTGTCTGTGCAGTATCCGCTGCCCTAGATATTTTCCTAATCTTGGTCCAGATTTATTCCATAGGTATATAGGCCAGTCTGCATCCAAATCTTGTTCTCAGGCCAGGTATACCTTAGTTTTATGTCTAGTAATATTCGATTTCCGTAAGTGGGATTAAATGGTGGAAGCTTTGGGGCATGTGCTAATAAAAATACGAGTTTGATTGGCGTTAGTGGGAGGGAAAGTAGGAACAGAGCTAGCGTGATCAAAAGCAAGATTCAGAGCAGTCTGCAGTAATCGTTACTTATTCCGAAAGTAGAAAGGGAAATTAAACAAAGGAAAAGCATGAGAAGAAGATATTACCTTGTTATTGTCAAATTATTGATCAACCCATTTTAGGCCTTTTTGTCCCAATGTTTTCGAATAAAGGGATTTACCTTTGATCATTTTTAATTTGTTATGCCATAAAGTGGATTTCAAAAATGCTTCAATGTATTGGGACTGATCTAATAAGATTGTATCTAATAATTTGTTTGTGTGTTTAACAATGGGTGTAGATAATTGCTGGGGTTTTTGAGAAAATGACAGGTATTCTTGAGAGGAGAAAGGATTAAAGTATTATTGTTTCAGCATTACAAGGAGTGGAGATTCCAGTGTGGATTGTAATAACCATCTAGAAGATTGACATAGTAAAAATGCTTTGTGATAATTAGGAAAGTCAGGAAAGTTGACTCCTCCTTCTAGTTTTGGATGTGTGAGTTTTAATAATGACATGCAAGCTTTTTTATTGTACTAGAGAAAGAAAGATAAAAGAGAGTTGATTTTTTGGAAAACTTTGAGGTATAGCAGTAGATGTGCTAGAGACAGTGTAAAGTACCATGGGGACAACTTCGTCTTAATAGTGTCTAATCGCCCCCACCCTGCAAGAGAGGGTGCCATTTCTCTATATCAATATTGATGGATATCTATGATTTTATTTATGAAGTGAAGTACATACATAGATATTTTATATGTTGGGGTTCCATTTAAAATTGGATAATTTAAGGTCATCTTTAAAAGTAAATTTAGTTAAGAGTAATATCTCACATTTGTCATTGTTTAATCTATAACCAGAAACAGTGAAATAAGCTGTTACGTCTTCTAGAAATTTAGGAAAGGAAGAATGTGGTTGTGAAAGAAGTAATAAAATATCATCTGCATATGCTAGCAGATTAATATGTACCTCATCGGATGCAAAGATATAAATGTTTTGGTCTGGGTGGATTCTAAATAAAAAAGGTTCTAAGGCTAGACTGAGAATAAAAGGAGACAGGGGACATTCCTGTCAAACTTTTTTTCCCAAATTTAAGTATGAGGAAGTAACACGATTAGCAAAAATTGCTGCTTTGGGTTTTGCGTACAGAAGAGAAATGAAATGTATGATATTTGGAACAAAAGCAAACCATTTGAGTGTTGAAAAAATAAAAGGCCAATATACTCTATATAACGCCTTTTCTGCGTCCAGTGCAATAGCAGCCATAGAGTTGAGTTTATGAGAGGTTTTAGAAGAATGTCAAAAAATAAACGAGTTACCAGCAAGGAAATGTCCTTGAACAAAACCAGAATATTCTTTACCCAAACGTTTAGGGAGAAAGGATCCAACCTTAAGGACAAGGCCTTGGAAATAATGTAATCTATATTCACTAAAGAAATGGTTCTGCAATTTCTACAAAAGTGAGGGTCCTGGTCTTCTTTAGGTATGAGACATATTAGACGTTCCATAAAGGATTCAGAAGAAGCACCTATACGTGAAAAAGAGGCTATAAGATGATTTAGCTTGGGGAGAAGCAAATGAGAGAAGTTTATAAAAAAACTCTACAGTGAAGCCAGGGTTTTATTTGATATGAAGAGAGACAAGGAATTGTAGTGTAGTTCCTATATTCCCAATAGGCTCTGCGCATTGGAATAATATAAACAGCAGTGTAGACGTAGGACTGAGGTCGACTAGGTCTCTACTGACTATATTAGACTTAATTAGTTTTGCCAGCTAGCTCAGAGGTCACTAGAAACTTTCTCGAATGTTCAGGAAAGAGTTAACTCTCCGGATTTAGACAAGAAGGGATACGTTTCTGCCAACCATACAAACATGACAACTTTGCTCCCTCAGAATAGTGTGCATCTCTAGAGTTGTGTGAAAACAATAGGAAGCTATTTCACTCAGTCAACCGTGCATACTTAGTTTCACCAGAGTGCAGAGAAATAGAGAGACGGGTGTTTTCAATAAAAGGTGGTATTTATTGAGCAGTCTTCTTTCTCATGCAAGAGAAATGAATTGCCACAATGGCAATACTTATCATGAAGAAAAGTGCGTACAGTAAAAGTAGTATTATGAAATAATACTGTTAAAGCATAGATATGGTTTCTTAGCCATATGATACTTTAAAATAGATAAAATATATACATACATAAAAACATTGACTAACGTACTCAACTGGTGCTTCTAACTACGCCTACCCCGGTGTACCTGACCCAAGCCTAATACTTGGGAAGGAGTAAGTAAATAGCAGTTTAATTTAAGTTGGTTAAGTAGGTTTTAGCCAAGTATCTGAATCAAGAATTCTCTTAAGGGTTTAGTCAGCTCTGTAACTTGGTAATAGAATGTGGGAGGTCTGGTATGTCTTTCTTCAGGACTCGATCTCCCAGCAACCCGCAAGGGTGACTCGGGAACACCGGTGTTTGATTTTCACTGCGTGAGAAAAAGCAGCTTCTCCAGCACCTCAAAGGGGAGGGGCGGCTTCCGTGGGCTCTCGCATCAGCTGGGCTTAAGGCAACTGTTGGTATATTTATACCAGAAAGGTGCCGAGTTTGACGTAAGGTTGGACATAAGACGTCACTAAGAACTAACAGTTCTTTCTGGACTCCAGAAGTTCTTGTTCAAATCAAAACAAAAGCAGGGGGGATTTCCTGGGCTGCTGGAGGCTTGGTTTGTTTAAAGAACGCGTTGTGCTTTCTAGTGGTCGATGGGAGTAGCTGTGCTGTGCTTTGGACTGCATGGGCTATTACTGAATATGGATATGATTCTTATGCCTTTATAAGGATATTATTAATTATAACCACATAAGGGCATGAATCGGGAATATCGAATTAGGGTCCTAGATAGAAATACAACAGAATTACAATCAATGAAGGGATCTATAATTTGATTGTAATCTCCTGCTTAAACGATTTTATTGTGGGATACCAAAATAGGGAATCACCAGTAGTTGGTGCGTAGATGTTAAATAAGGAGAGTGGAACTTTCCCAATCAGTAATTTCGTAAACAGCCAGCTACCCACATTGTCAATTTCTTGAGACACAACTTTAACAAAAAGAGATTTGTGATATAGTGTGACAACACCATTTCTTTTTCCATCTCCAGGAGAGAAGAAGACTGCACCTACACAATCTCTCCTCAACTTTAAGGATTTGCTTTCTGTAAGATGTGACTCTTGGATCAGTGCTGTACCAGCTATTAGTTTAGCTAAATGTGTAAAAACACATTTTCTTTTGATTGGAAAGTGTTTATCCTCATACATTCCAAGAAACAATATTCAATGACATATGTTATTCATTATAAAGAAAAAATTAAGTAAACCAGACACAATATGAAATTGATAAAATGCAAACCGCAACATTACATGGAATAAGAACAACATAACTAAGAACATCATGGAGAAGAAAGGGTTACGAAAATGAGAAAAGAATAAAGAAAGTTGGTAACAAAAGGAAGATAATAAGAGCAGAAAATAGATAGAGAATTCAGAGAGAGAAACAGAGAGAAGAAGAAAAAGTAAAACACAAATAAAATAACATATACCTATATAATTCCCCAAAAAATGGGGGTGAAACCACATGGAAGAATGAAGCATCCAAAACACGCAGGAGGGGGACACGAACGACTGTATCTGACAAGATGGGAGATAATGACAAGTATACAAATAAAATACCTAGAAAGGAGAGGTGAAGAAGAAGCGAGTTATTAGCTGAAATTTAACATCAACAATAGAATGTCAATGAAGCAATTGCATTGGAGAATAAGTATACAATGATAATTTAAAAATAAACAAAAATTATAAACATCAACATACTTTGGAAAGTGTTTAACCAGAATGAGAAGATGAAGCGCCAAATGTGTCCATAGTTTCTAGTTTGCAGGAATCGATTAAACTTTTCATTTTAACTGGATCTTTCTATGCATGCATGGTTAACTCATTCCGTGCTCGCGTCGGCCAACGCACGACCAACGGCCAACGCAGCCCTGTCCACTGCGTAGAACTCCCCCACCGTGGCAGAATGTCCGCCGCTGTAAACAGGGTAAGGCAGTGCACAGTCTAGATGCTTGGCTGGTCAGGCACAAGAAGAGGAAGGATTGGGGAGAAAGCTCCGGCACGCAGTCTGGTAAGTGGGGCTGGGAAAGGGTTTTGGGGTGTTGCTTTTAGGAGTGGGTGTAGTTTTGAGGGCTCAGGGGGTGGTTGGGGTTGTTTTTAGGGCAGGGGCTGTATTTTGAGGCTCAAAACAGGTGGTGATGAGGTAATTTTCAGGGGTGGGGGTCAGTTTTTAGTGCTCAGGGAAGAGGGGCTGGGGTCAAGGACGTTTCTAGGATATGGGGGCTACATTTTTTGCTCAAGGTGGGGCAGGGGAAAGGCCTGTTTTCAGGGCTGGGGCAGTTTTAGGACTCAGGGCGTGCAGCTTTTTAGACTTTAGGGCTCAGTGTTGAGGTGTGCTCTTTACCACGTATATCCCTTTACAAATCATGCCTTCCTTTACAATTAAATTGCATGGTAAAGGCATGTGTTGTAAAGGCATGTGTGGTAAAGGAATGTGTGGTTAAGACACATTCGTTGTTGGGGCCGCGTTGTAGAGGCACGTGTAGTTTAGCCATGCTTGCTTCTGTCATACAACCCTGGGTAAATGTTCACATGTGTTGGTTGAAAGATATTTCTCTAAAGTTATATAAGGTGAAGCAAGAATAATAGGGATTGTTAATAAAAGGAAGAGAGAAAGGTGAAAGTTAGAGTGTAACGTGAAGAGACAGTGGTGCTAGTCAACAAATGATGATGAACGAGAGAATTGAGAGCGTTGAAAATAATAATGCAGTCGTTAAACAGCTGCAACCTTCTAGGGAAAGCATCAGGAGAAATGTGAGCATAGAACGAGAATAAGCACATTTTACACCAACATTCTATTAAGAGGGGGAAATAGGTAACAGGGAAAATAAGAATATGCTCCTTTTCAGCAGGGGTGGATATTGCACTGCACGTAGACGTTTTGCTGTTACCCAATGCAATAGTACTCATGGAACGACCTCAGGGTGATGAAAGTTTGAGTTCATTGGCCCTGTTGGTATTTGACCTGATGACCTGCAGGTCACACATAAAGATGTCAGTAGAGATGGCTTTCATCGTCGAGCATTGGTGCAAGATTAGCTGGAGCTGCAAGGAGAGGGGAAGAAGAGGATCTTGGTTTAGGATGCTGCTTTTCATTGAAAAGATGATCACTTGCATTCAGTGCTGTAAAGGAGAGGTAATAACAATTAAACATTATTGCCCAATGATGGAGGTGTTATTATTAGTTAAACTTCAACTGCAGAGGGTGTTAAACACCGTTACATTCCCCGACTGCAATTATTGGTCCAGTCAAAGGTCCCGACTCTTAATGGCGAGTAACACAATGAACAGCTGGTGATGGTAACACCAACTTTCATGTGTAAAATACGGCCCTAAATGATCAGCGCCTGTCCATTCATTCTCGCCAAGCCAAGGCAAATGCACACATCGCCCTTGCGCTTCATGTCTCTGCCACTGAAGAGAAAATCCAGGGGCATATTACCAACAACTAGCGATAATTTTTGCCTCTAACTTGTTTAGAGACAAAAATTATCGCCGCACATCGGCGATTTTTATCGCAGATAAACCTTGCTATTAACAAGGTTTATCGCAAATGCGATAAAAAACGGCCGAAATGCATGAATATCGCTGAAAAGTCAGCGATATTCATGCATTATCGAGCAAATGCTCTTAGCCATGTTATCCACCTCCCATTGGATAACATGGCTAAGAACTGCTCAGGGCAGGTGTTAGCTTTTGGAGATATTCCCGCTTAGCGCGAATATCTCCAAAAGTTGATAATAGGAGATAGCGATGTTAGCGACTGTTTTCAGTCTCTAACATCTTGGCACGCCCACTTTGCATCTCATTAGTGATAAATATCACTGACATGCAAAGTGGGGCCCAAGATGGTCGCTATCTCCTACTAGCTGTCGCTAACTGGTGTTAGCGACAGCTTGGTAATAGGGAGATAATTTTATCTCCTCTTTCTTGGCTTTTAAAGCCAAAAAAGCGGAGATAAACCCCCTTGATAATATGCCCCCCAGTGTTTAGTGGCAGCATTTTGACTGGCTGAACCAATCTCATCATTCCATACAGAATTCTAGGGTGGTACATGATACAAATACAAGTCAAGCATTGGTTACAAATAAAATAACTATTGTGAACTCAGCTATGCCCACAAAACAATAGTTTGTCAGTTGCAACACGAAAGAAATCAATTTATCTTTTTCCTATTGTAGTTATCAAAGATTCAAAGATACAAAGAGCTTTATTTGCATAATTAATTAAAATTGTTACAAAAATTCTCCTGATAAAATAACGGTGCAAAATGTATTATTTATTGTAGTTATCATATCATCTGGTGAGAAGTGTCTTCACAACTTCACTCTCTCAACATTTTGCATAAGTCATGCTAATTGATAGGTTTTTCATGCAAGTACAACATGGGTATGATTCTTTCAGGGTTACCTGCCCATCTTATCATGTAGAATAATACATTGATGGGATGATATGATGTTTTTAAATATTATTTATAATGATATAAAACCTCTGCACATATTTAGTATTCGGAGTTTAATGTATGTCATTCTTAACAACTCTTGAAAAAAAGGAGCGCGGACAGTTCTTTAGAAATGTTGCATTCACTTGGTTGTTCCACTGATTGAAGGCCGAGTCCAATAACTAGAACACCACATGTTTCTTTCGTTTTCCTTTAAGACACTTCTTCCAAGTAAATGACAAATGCTTCTGATTGCTCAGATCCATGTGTGCGCGCAGGTCATCAAAGCATCAGGGGTCAACAGCCATTTCATTTTTTTAAGGGATGGATGGTTGCACCTGTCACCATTTTAATTACACGGAAGCAAGACAATAGCAAACATGTCAAAGGATTCTTATCTTTGTCTTGAGTTCTGTAACAGGCACCAGCAGCACAGGTTATTGCTGGAAGAACTGTTACAGAAATGTGTTTTTGTGTTAACCTTGGTTCTGCTGTTACATTTTAAGATCTGGCTGCCATACTAGTTATGTGCACATCAAAGCACAGTAAGATGTTAAACGGACCAATTGCGTTTGCTGTAGGATGTGTAAATTGCTTAGCATTAAACTGAGATAGTAGTAAAGTTTGCTATTTACGGCATTCTGGAAAATATCAATGGATGCAATCATGAAATTAAAAAGTATAATAACAATACCAACAAAAGCAACAAAATAATGATAATCTTCATCATCATCATGCCAATATTGAACAAATTGTTTGCTGGAATGTAAATTGGTGAGAAACAGTTTTCTTCCTTAGTGTCACTAACACTGACGTGCAAATGAGCATAATCTCTTCAAAGAGTAGCCTTCCAAATGATCACCCCTGTGAGCTCAAATATTAAAATGTGCACTCTAACACCCACATGCATCAATATCGGCATTTGCGAATTCTTATTTGCGAAAAATAGCGAATCGCAAATAAGAATTCGCAAAAGCCTATGCATCATTTATCTCGCAAATTTTATGCGATTCGGTAAAAATCGCAATTTTTACCGATTCGCATGAAATTTGCGATTTTTCAATTGCGAATTCGCAATTCCCATTCATTCCTATGGGCTAAAAGGCCCATAGGAATCAATGGGTATTGCGAATTTGCAATTGAAAAACCGCAATTCATGAATGCATTTCAAGGGTGGAGAGGGGGGTCCAATGACCCCCCCCCTGCACCCATGAAATGTACTTTTCAGTACAAGTTACATACACACATGTCCTTAGGACATGTGTGTCTGTAATTGAACAGTTTAAAAAAAACAATTTTAAGCATATTTAGACCATTTCGCAAATTACCACGAGGTTCAACCTCGTGGTAATTTGCACTTCCAGTTTCAAATATCGCAATTTTTTTAAAAATGATGCATTGCTTTTAAGGAATTGCAAATTTGCAATTCCTTAAAAGCAATCGCATTTTTGGAATTCGGTAAAAATACCGAATTACTCAAAAATGCTTGCTGCATCCCAAAAACATATTTAGGAAGTGCAAACGGCCTAATTTACCGATTGGCACCGTTTGCACTTGCTAAACACGTTGATGCATGTGGCCGTAAATGCACACCAGTCTGGATACAATATATTAAGCATATAGACTGTTTTAAGCAACCTAGATAATTATTATATTGGCACCAAGTCTCCTACAATTTTCTATTATATGTGCGATGTCTTAGAGCTGCTTAAAATAAGTACATTTGAGGTTACAAGTGTTTGTTACGTATGTTATTCATATCAAATACTTGTCTGGTACTTCTGTTCTCTATATTTGACTTGGAGTGTGTCTGAGTGTATGCTTTAATTCTTTGAATTATTCCTACATTAACTTTATAAATAAAATAAAATAAAATAAATAAGTATTGAACCTATAAACTGGCTACCGGACGTTTGGCATGCTGCCGAGCTGGGGAGTAATGTCACTGCGGTGGGGGCTAATTTCGTTGATGGAGACCTGCGTGTGCTTTGAAATAAACAAAGCAAAACAAACTTCGTTCAGCACACGCAGGTCCCCATCAACGAAATAAGCCATCCCCCAGCTCGGCAGCAAGCCAAAATGCCTGGTAGTCAGTCCGGCCCTGCCTATTAGTCTGCTTTGAATGAACTAGTATTCTCATAGCCAATGCTTCAGGACCCCAGGATACCTATACAACAGCGTCCTAGGTGCACTGAGAGACATACCTGGGAAACATGGTAGGACACCTCAGAGCAGACCACCTGTCCAATCCCCAAATCCAACTTTGAGCATTTCACCTGAAGCATCATTAATATTCTCATTTGGAGCTGAAACTGCTGTGGCTGCTAGCTCCAGACTTACCCTCAAATTGATCACTGTTAGAGTATTTGGAGTCTAGCCATTTCAATTCCAGGGCTGCATGAGTCCTATATTGTTAAGTCATTAGCACTGCATCGGAGTTAGAAGAAGGTAATTTGATCCCAAATTGTCATATTTGGATATTGCAGTTGTTTCTCGTGCTCCCTCTCTAGAATTGGTCCCTGATTTCATGGTTCTAGTGGTTGCAATCTTGCATAAACGAAGGACCTGATTCTGAGTTTGGCAGTCTTGCTCGGGCCGCCAGGCCAGCGCCCTGCAAGAAGCCTGCCAAACTCGAAGTAAGACCGACTGCTGGATTTCAAATGTAAGAAGGGATATGACATATATCCTAGCTTAGAGGGGATCAGAGACAAAATATTGAGGCAAGAAAGATCCTCTAACAGAATTATAAAAAATGTAATTTTGTTTCCAATAATATTGAGCCCCTATTGCTAATTTAAAAAGTCAGGAATATTGCACACACAAATAAATTTCGACATCAAAAATATCTAAACTTACATATATATTGAAAACCACATACTAAGGGCCTTATTATGAGTTTGTCGGTCTATGATCCGCCATACAAATGGTGACGGTGGATCACTGGGTGAGATCAGTGGTCCAACCACAGTATTATAAGGACGGATTGCTTTTACAAAGACCGCCTGCAACCGGCGTCACTGCCAGCCAAGTCCAACTCGCTGCCCTTGGAATGGGCCAATGAGGCTGTGGGAGGCTCAGACCACCAGTGAAACCTCTGGACCAATTCCGTGTTGCTTTACAGCTGAAGTAACCGTGGTACTCCTAGCACCACATCTGAGATGGTGGAAAGGGAGGTATATAAGACCAGAACCCACCACTACTCGTCTTCTACCATCATGGAACCCATCAGACATGTCGTGCCGCTGCTGTACGTGCTCAACCACATAAAAAACCTGCTACGTCATGGACACAATTGGCATTAAGTTATACAAACGACCGGATTCCATAGACACATCTGCAAAATAACATGCCTTGCCATGGGCCAGGCAAGGAAGTTGTGGTCACTAATTTCACATATACAGTGACCTTGTCTGGTATTGTTTCATACCAATACTAAAAAATACATCTGTAGGATGCCCTCCTACACTACAACACTGATACTGCACAGGTACCCTGTATACAAATAGCCATGTCTTTGCAAATTATATTCAGTGGTAGTGATGTGTCCAGTTGTTTTGTGTTCCACAACAGCACCTCCCATCAATAGCACACCTATTAATGGATGTGACACACTTCTTTTGCCCTTTATCACTTGTCTACCAAGTTACTACTGATCTTCACTGTTCATGCAACTTACTATATGTCAAGGGTTAGTAAAGTGAGTACTTACCAATGTGAAATGTTGTACAGTCACTGCATGCACTGTGGACTCTATGTTATGTCACATGCAATGGGATCACCATCAAAGGAGAGAGTAGTGAGGGTACATCATTCCTCACACAAGCAAGATCATTTGCCTGTGTGGTCCAATTGTCTCCCATATTTACTGAGAACATGAGATGATTACTTGCTTCACCCAGCCAACTGTCTGCTCAAAAGGTGAGAATGGGATGTGGACAGCGCTATGCTGTGTTCCAGGTCAGAAAGACAATAGCCACAGTACAGCAGCATGCACCTACTACCATACGTAGACTAACAATGACTTATCTTGTGCTAGCCCATGGGCCAACACAAATATGGTTGATGAAATGCCTGTCTGTAACACTCAAAGTTGGCAATATGACATGTATCAATCTGGCCAGGACTCACCCCCTTTTTGCTGTGGTTGGTTCCTCAACTGACCATCAACGGTTCTCGTGGGCCACCACCAGAATGCTGGCCATTAGGAGGGTCAGGGTCCGGCTTGTGTCACTTTTACTTTGGGAGGACTTCCCCAGCTGGACCTCCATGATCTTCCAGGCCCGTGCCGCTGGTACTCCCATCTGTTTCTCCAGTCAGCACCAGCCAGTTGGAGACCATTAGGATCCGCACCTTCTGGGCAATGGTCTCTAATTGGCCTTCTTCTGGTGGATGTTTACTTGTATGGATGCAATATATATAGAAACAGATTATAACTGGAAGTTTGAGGATAACTGTCAGCTTGATACATATCACGTTAACATCTAACACAAGCCTTCATCAAGAATCAACATATAACAAGTGTCCATGTCACATGTTAAGCACAACTAAAGCATGGATACACACTTTTGTGGTCATCTGATGGCTAACCTCAACCCTGGTCATTAACCTCCAATGTCTATGGCAGCCTACTGCCATCATGCAGGCCAGGGCCATCCTACATGGAATGTGATGTGAGGTACCATGACATATAACACACCATTTTTACTAATTGTACATGTCAGACACCTTTCCTGCCAGGCCCATTTCATTGATGCATATGGTCCATAGAGGCGAGTACCATGGTATACATATTATCCTAAGACTAAGATCACAATGTAAAGGCTGATATGTGTGACACTGAGAGCTACCTCTATGGGGGCTGTGTGAACATGAGGACTACTTATTTAAATATCCGACTAGGTTGTAAATCGTTTGTGTTGTTTGTACTGCCTTCACAGGACACCCCTTTTGCCATATGTGGCACTGTAACAGGGATGATAATCAACACACCGTTGTATGTGTAGTGTGATAGGACATATTGTAGCCAAGCAGATGATTCACATTTCTAAATCTAGTCAAATGTATCACACTATCTGCACTGTTCGTGTGTCAGATGTGCAATAGGCCTTTACAGTGGAAGCAGCACTATTAGAAAAGTGTCAAGAGATCTGTCTGAGTAAGGGGAAAGTCATTGCAGATAGATACACATTGAGAGTGTGGGTCCATGGAAAAAAGAATCAGGTCAGGGATCACCTCAGTCACAATGCCTCATGTTATCCATGTAACAGTTACAAGGGCTACTATTGGTACCGATAACTCTTTCTGGGAACATCCATGGATCAATTGGTCTACAGGAACATTACTCTGTGCATACATTCTCATGCCCCAGTTAGGCCTTGCTGCCTTCAGGCTGAGGCTACTTATCCCACATGATCCTCACATTTCCACCAACTCAGTACAGAAATGTGATACTTCTGGCCATTTCATATATAAACTTACAGGTGTGTGGCACTCGGAAGGGGTCTGTGAAGGATAGCTACCTGTTGTACAAAGTGTGGTATGGGCTAAGTGATCAATGGGACAATACAGTTGACTGGCATTATCCTCAAATGCTTATAGCAGTATACCGACATGGTTCAAGGTGTGAAACCTATGCATAACAATGCATTTATACCATGATGTGATTTTAGAAGTAATAGTATCTATGTTGAACTTGAGCCCTGCATAGAGATGTGCAGGTAACACAAGTATAAATCACCCTTATCACACATTCAAATGGTGGGATTTTCTCCACAAAGACCATGGCCCCACCATCCATTACATGCACCCTATGTAGGGGCCACACAATATATGCAAACAATGTAATGCTTGCACTTTGACCCTCAGAGGCATATTAAGGAATAGAAAGGAAGCAGCCAAATGAAGTTCAACATGTATTTGAGACACTTACCTGTTCCTCTTGAGAGCTATACAGTTGAGAATACATGGGAAGAACCTCATCCACCAGGCTATCCAGCTCCTCTGGAGTGAAGGGACGGAAACTCTCTCCAAGTAGTGTCTGCTATGATTGCTCCCAGAGGTGGCAAACAGCAGCTAAAATGGAGGAGGTGTTGATAGCAGCAGCGTCAGAAGACGACGTACGCAGTCATCAAATTCAGTGCACAGTCATTGGGTAGCAACCGTCACAATCCCCAAATTTAGCCTATGGCTGTGTCTGCAGGTCATTGTGACCGCACAGTTGACAACCACCAGCATCTGAATAGATGAGGTGCAAAGTTCTGTTACGGACCTGTGAAGGCTACCTTGGGGAGGACTCGTGCCTGCTCAAGATTTGGCAATGATGATGTACAATGAGTAATGTTTCATGAAGCATTAATGTTCAAAAACATTACTTTTGTCTTAGTTTTCCCATATGCTACTCTGCACACTGTGACCAATGTACATCATTTTTTTGTTACTCCTCACATAAGTACACTGGGTGAGGGAGGAGACACCAGGTTCCACTGTACCACACATTTCCAGACCTACAGACCATGGAAGAGCGACATATCACCCAGACATTTCAATTGAATCATCAAACAATCCTGGGTTTATGGCATGACCTCCTGTAGTGTAGTTCCTATTTTCCCAATAGGGCCTGCGCATTGGAATAACATAAACAGCAGTTTAGACGTAGAAGTGCGGTCTTCCAGGTCTCTACTGACTATGCTAAACTTAATTGGGTTTGTTACCAACTATCTCAGAGGTCACTGGAAACTTTCTTGACTGAATAGGGAGTGATCAGCTCCCCTTGCTCAGACAAGAAGGGATTCAGTTTTCCAACAACCGCATAAACATGACAACTTTGCTCCTTAGAATAAGAGTCAATCTCTAGAGTCGTGTGAAACAATAGACAGTTATTTTACTCAGTCAGTTGTGCAGATTACTTTCACCAAGATGCAGAGAATAGAGAGACAGGAATTTTCAATAAAAGGTGTTATTTATTGAACAGTCTTTCTTCTCATGCAAGAGAAATGAATTGCCACAATTGCAATACTCGTTATTATAAAAAGTGCGTACAGCAAAAGGAGGATTGTGAAATAATACTGTAAAAGCATTGATATGGTTTCTTAGCCATACAATGGTTAAAATGAATAAAATATATACATTCATATATACATTTATCTAACGTACTCAACTGGAGCTTCTAACTACGCCTACCCCAGTGTACCTGACCTAAGCCTAATACTTGGGAGGGAGTAAGTAAGTAGCAGTTTAAGTTAAGTTGGTTTTGCCAAGGTTTGCTTCAAGAATTCTCTCTAAGGGTTTAGTCAACAACATACCTCTGGAATAGAATGTTGGAGGTCTTGTATCTCCTTTCAGGGCTCGATATCCCAGTCACTCGCAAGAGTAGGCTGGAAACGCCAGAGCTGGATTTTCTCGGCAGGAGAAAAGACAGCGTCTCTCTCAGCGCGTCAAGGAGGAGGAGGGGCAGTGTCCATGGGCTGCTTGCATCTGCTGGGCTCTGCAAGGGACAGCTGTTCTGCTCCTGTGTTCAATACACCATCGCTATCATCGATGTTGTCGCACTTGCTTAAGGCAACGTTGGTAATATTTATACCTGACAGGTGCCTGGTTTGACGTATGTTTTTGGACATAAGACGTCAATAAAGATGTCACTAGGAAGTGATCGTCCTTTCAGTGCTCATTAGAGTTCTATTACTAATCAAAACATAGCAAGCGGGGTTTTCCCAGGTTGCTGAGTTTTATCTTGTTGAAGAACTCGGAGTGTAATCTAGGAATCTAAGATAGTGCCTTCTGCTGTGTCATCTACTGTAATGAGCTGCAGAGGCGAGTTTCAGAACAATGGCTGAAATATGGCTCTGATCGTTTATGCCATTATAGGGGCATGAATGGATTATAGCCGTATAGGGGCATAAGGTCACAGTATTGATCGGGGTCCTAGATTAGAACACAACACTCCTACATCCCATCAATAATCCTACATCAATCCCACCACTTGGTAAACTCTCATTTGTTTTGCATTTTTTGGCCACAGGCTAAATTTATTTCATAGTTGCTATTTCAAGCGGAATCACAACCTATGTTCACCCGTGTACTCACAGAGGTGCTAGTAGCACTTTTGCGACACGGGTTAAGCTACATCCAGTTCCCCAGACATGAGGATTTAGCCACTGTGAAGGTGGATTTCTATGGATTTGTTCACATCCCACATGGATTGGATCTGTGTAACATCACCATACCCCAAATGATGTCACAACTAATACCATTGTAGGTAAGTGTTATCTGTCCTAACTTTGTGTGAGTGATGTCAGGTAGTATGATCTGAAAGTATGTAACTCATTGTTGCATTCCTGTCTATCTTCCATCTAGGAGACTCAGCATATCCCAACCGGCCATGGCTGTTGGCACCACTGAGGAATCCTACTACACCAGGAGAAGTCGGCTTCGATGAGGCCCATGGAAGAACATGACAACCAGATGAACAGGCTTTTGGGATCCTGAAAGCCAGATTCAGATGTCTGAACAAAACTGGGGGAGCTCTCTTCTACTCACCCAGGAAGGTGTGTAAGATCACTGTGGCTTGCTGCATGCTCCACAACATTGCCCTGAGATGGAACATTCCTTACATTGCAATAGATGCAGGCTATGAAGCGCCACTGGGTGAGGAACCTGAAATACCAATTGATGATGATGATAGTGGTGAAGAGGAAGGAGCTGAGCTGTGTCAAAATCTCATCCGAAACTACTACTTCTCCTAGGTGTAAGTATGATGTGAGATGTGATGATTTTTGACTATTATTGCAACTCTTGTTGTGATGTTGGCAGAACAATGTTAATAATGCTGCATACTAGGAATATATGAGTCTGAATAATTCTGGGGAAAGGTGTTTGTAATATAAGTGTAGCTTTGCTTAGCTGTAAATGTGGTGTTGGACAGTGTTCTCGAGGAGTTGAAAATGTGATGTCTGCCATGTGTATGGTTTCTTTGCTAATCTCTCTGTGGTGGTCTGTTCCAGCTACCTTCAGCATGACATCTCCATTTGGAAATTTCAGAGTTGTGACATTAGCAGTTATATGATGCTGTTCGGACGTACGAAGTGGGCATGAATTGTTCCTGGAAATCTATGTCACAGAGTTTGGGTGTACAAAAAAACTGGTACCAGGACAGCTTGTACAGTGATATGATGGAAGTTACTTGGCTTCCATTGGACTTGTTCCCTGTGGTGTGTTGGTTCTAATGCAATATGTGTGCCATCATGTGATCCAACACAATGTTGTGTTGGGACCAATTCATTGTAGTCACCCTTCACGTTGGCTGATTCTTCATTGTGTATGCATTGTATGTAGCTGTTGATGTGTCTCCTCATTGTAGGTTGCACTTGCTTGATGCACATCACTGGCATTTGCTTGTGACATTGCACCAGATGCAAGCAACACTGGATTGAAATTATGCTGCAATCAGAAACTGTTGTAGTGATAGGTGTATATTGGTTTAATTAATGTATGATTCCTTTTGTGAGGTGGGCAATATGGCTCCAGCTGGTGATGTAAACCTAATTTATTATTGTCTATTGTGTACTATATACTATAACCCTTGGAGATCCCTCTCCTGTTTCCCCATTGCAATATAGAGCTCATGACCCCTCCTCATAAAAGTGAACTGAAGGACTACCATATGCTTCTCCTAAACTGCAGATCTCTGCCCAAACATAGTTTGGAAATATCAATGTTGCTGGACGAGCATATGCGGGATATAGTTTTTTGACAAAAACATGGCTAACTCAAGATTCTGAGCCTGATCTGGTGCAAGCTCTTACACCAGGCTACCAGATAGCCCGCACAGACCGCGTCCACGGAAAAGGCGGGGGGCTCACCATCATTTATAAGGACACATATACGTGCCGCCGTTCCCTGGATACCATCGCAGATTGCGAAAGCATGCATTTTGTCATTGAATTCTCCCCCAACGACAGCTTTACTGGTATTCTCATTTATCGCCCTCCCGGGGCACTCAAACAGTTCCAGACAGCGCTACCCTCAGCTGTGGCCAAACTGGTCACCTCCCCGGCAAACTTTACGCTACTTGGCGATCTTAATATACACTTCAATAACATCTCGGATAGCGTCGCAGTAGAGATGACAGTGAGTCTGGCTGCAGTCCAATTGGAGCAAATTGTTCCATCCCCTACACACGTTAAAGGCCACTTGCTAGACCCGGTATTCAGCAACTGCGCGCACCTCAAAGTAGGCTCCATTAGTCCTCTTCCCTGGATGATCACTTTCGGATTTCCCTCACTTGGACTACACATAAATTTGCCCCCCCCCTACCCTCACCCCTCGCAGCATGAGAAACTGGCCTAAACTATGTCTGGACCACTGGACCAGCATTCTTACAACTACCAGACCCACACTCAACTGTGACCCCTTCCTAGACTACAATGAATATGATAACTGGATCACGAAGTCATTGGACTCTGTACTCCCCCTCCGTACCATTAGCTCAAAGAGGCACCGTAAAACAGCACCCTGGTACTCAGTAGAGCTTAGAGGCAAAAAGCGTCAATGTAAGAGGATGGAAAGAAAATGGCGTCTGAGCTACGCTGCCATGGATAAAGGTATTTAAAGGGAGACGATTAGAGTCTACAAATCCGCAATAAAAACGACACAATCGGCCTATTACACCGAAAGAATCATGTTGGCTAAATCTAAGCCCAAAGAAATGTACCAAACGGTAAAAAGCCTAACAAGGCTTCCACCACCGTCGACAGCCAATTACAAGCCTCTCTCCCGATGCAACAACTTGGCTGAATTATTTTTTCACAAAGTCAATAAAATGTACTTATCATTCCCGGACTCTGACTCGAAGCCTCCCATTCAAGGACTCTATCCAGCTGTTGAAGTGGAAGAGCCTCATCAAAACATCTTTGACCATTTTCCACAGCTAGAGCCAGAAACACTCGAGCCTCTGATGCACCAAATAAAATCTGGATCCCTGTGCGACCCTGCCCCACCTAGCACGCTGGTCTTGGCTGACCAGGTCATTCTTCCGACGCTAATGGAGTTGCTGAACTCCTCCATAGTGACTAGCACTGTACCACCCACCTGGAAACATGCAATGGTGCAAGCACTCCTGAAGAAACCCACCCTTGATCCTGGCAACCTTAATTACTATCACCCGATCTCATTGCTTCCCTGGGCAAGCAAGGTCCTTGAAAAACATATTAACATCTCTTTAACCAGGTTTCTCGAAAATAACCACCTGCTCGATGCTACCCACACGGGCTTTCGTCCCAAACATGGGACGGAGACAGCTTTGATGGCAGTTACAGAGGAAGCAAGGTGGATCTTGGATCAGGGGGAATCAGTGGCAGTGATCCTCTTTGACCTGAGCGCCGCCTATGACACGGTGAACCATAAAATTCTCTTGAGCCGTCTTCTTAGTATAGGAATATCAGGAGAAGCCTTAGCCTGGTTTAAGTCCTTTCTAGGTGATCGGACCTTCCAGGTCTTTGAAGGAACCTCTGTATCTGCAACCAAGTCCTTGGGCTGCGGGGTGCCTCAAGGCTCCTCCTTGAGCCCTACGCTATTTAATGCGTACATGAGACCAATGGCTGTGATTGTTCATCCGCATGGCATTAAGATCATCACATATGCTGACGACACCCAGCTGGTGGTTTTTCTTACGCATAAGAACGCCCACCAACCTCAAACCAACCTGATTACCTGCCGGGAGCAGGTGAAGAGTTGGATGACAAAGTCATGCCTGAAGCTCAACGGGGATAAAACTGAGCTCATGCTTCTTGGCCCGTCAGCTCCTTCCACCTTGGAGCTGTCATGGCCTACTAGTTTAGGTGCACCCCCCCACACCAAAAGAAAACATAAAAAGCCTTGGGGTGTGGCTGGACAAATCCCTGACCTTTGATTCACAAGCAACTAAATTGTCAGCCACTTTTTTGGTCTCATCAGGATGATGAAAGAAATCCTCCCACTTCTACCCTTTGATGCCAAGCAGGTAGTTATTCAGGGCCTAATCCAGACCCGTATTGACTTCAGTAACGCCCTGTATCTAGGGGCGCCTGAATACTGCCTGCAAAAAGTGCAGCGGATCCAGAACTGTGCAGCACGCACACTCCTTGGAATCCCACGCAAAACCCCGATAGAGCCGGGACTGAGAGCTCTACACTGGCTTCCCGTCAGAGAAAGAATTAAGTTTAAATCCATGTGTATCACCCATCAAGCTTACTGGAAAGTTGGCCCAACAATTAGCCACCCTATAATCACCCCTTACCATCCAAAGAAAGAGCTTTGCTCTTCCCATGCCTTTCTGGCAACAGTCCCTCGGATCCGGAGATCCAGAGCAGGAGGACGCTTTTTTCCTACAATGCACCCAAGCTATGGAACTCACTCCCCCTACACCTAAGATCTAACCCCAACTTGCTGACCTTCCGAAGACAGCTCAAAACTTTTCTTTTTCACTAACTCAGCCCACCCTTAGACCGACTCATCGGAAGGCTCAATCTAGTTCCTAGCGCCTGGACACCTCAGGGCAGCTGCTGCGCTTAATAAAACCTCCTTTCATTTCATTTCATATTGTCAGATGTATGCTCTCCTTACATGCTGTGAAAGTCTGCAACTGAATATGTGATAACTGATACACAATAACTGAATCATGTCTTATTGGCTATGTTTCTGACATCATGTCAGCCTATGTTTTGTACAATGGAATAAAGAAGTTTTCAGACCAGACATGAGTATGTTTGTTTTGTTGTGACATGGTAGTATTCCTGATTTGGTGATTGTTTACATATACATATGCATGCTTCCAGAATTCCAAAGTTTTGACATTGCAATGTTCACATTGTAGTACATTTACATTGTTACATATGAGAATTACAACAGGAGACAATAAATTGATGACATTTGTTTTTAATGAAGTGTACAGCAATGAGATCAAGAAATTAGCAATAGGAGGAGGAGCTTCGCGGGTAACCAAGATGGCCGCGTGAGCTCGGAGCTCCGAAGACCTCCCGATCCTCCGCAACGATCCTGCCACCTATCCTGTCCCACGGCGGTGGGAATCATTAGCTAAGCCGGTGCTGAAGCGGCGCCCGTTCCCAGATTGAAAATCCGATCTTCCTGGACGGAGTTATGCCGTCGTGAAGTTGGCGGACACTATCTACGCCATTGGCTGGCACCGTTGGGACCGAGAGGTGGCCTGCCAAGGGACACCCTGTGCGGGCCTGTCGCACTCACTGGACCAGCTGGCCTGGGCAGTCTTCGTTGTACCCTCCCTCTGGTTGTACTTGGGGCTCTCATTGTGGTATCTCTCGTGCCGACTGGAGATGCGCTTGGTGCCCTGCCCCTCCCCCGGACTATCCTGCCATTGCATTTCAATATGGCGGGCAAAGGGGACTCGGACAAAGGGAAGCCTCCAAGGGTCAGCAAGAAGCCGACTCAGTCCCAATCCACCATCCCAGAACGATTCTCTCAATCAAAGGGGTCGCCGGTTATGACGGGTCGAACTAAAGACTCGTTGCGGGACGTGTCCCCTGAGGATCCTGAATTTACACTTCGGGACGTGATGGGCGCCATTGCTGGCGTGAAGGCTGAGATGCATAGTCTACACGAGGCGCTGTCCAGCAAAGTGGATACCCTAAAGATCGAACTTAATCTCATCAGAGCCGATCTTGGCAAGACAAATGACAAGGTTAAGTCGCTGGACCTCAAAACGTCGAGTTTCACTAATGACATGTCGGACGTACAGACTGAGGTCCGGGACCTGAAGATGGCTAACGGGCTGCTTGCATGCCGGCTTGACGAATTCGAGGGACGGGCTCGGCGCCAGAATGTCCGCATCACGGGAGTGCCGGAGAGAGCCGAGGAAGAGTCGGTGGAACTATTTGTGGAGGACTTGGTGGTCAAGAACTTGGCGCCGGGAGGATTGAGCAAGTTTTTCTCAGTCGAGAGGGCACACAGGATTCCGGGTGGCCCACCGAAGTCGGGCGCATCCCCTCGCCCCATCATTGCAAGACTTTTCAACTATCGGGACCGAGACGCCATTTTGCAGGCATCGAGGAGCGCTGGCCCGTTACGATTCCAGAACGCAGACATTAATTTTTTCCCTGACTTTACGCAGGCCGTCCAGAAACGCCGGCAACGTTTAAATGGTGTGAAGCGGCGGCTTAGGGAGTTGGGGATGCGCTACTCCATGCTCTATCCTGCAAAACTCCGCATCGAGCATGGTAACCGGACAATGTTTTTTGACCTTCCAGATGCGGCAGGGGACTGGTTAGACACTTTGCCTCAACAACGGACCGAACCAGATGATCAGACGGAAGATGCAGCAGGAGGATCAGGTTCCCGGGAATGAACATTTTGCCTGTGACTTTTCTCTGGGGGGGTCGCTGCGGCTGGCATCGACTCTGAATATTGCTTCTTTTTCTTATCACTTCTGCACTTTTGATATGGAGGGTGACGGGAGGGGATAGGATGTCTCTTTTCTCCTCTAGGGGCTTCTTGTAGGTTAGTTTAAGGGGCGACAGGCACACTGCTAGTTGGGGTGGCTTCTAGTCTAATGCAGGGGTGCAGGGTGGGGGGTAGTTGGGACGTGTGTTTACTATCTGTTCTATTCTTTCTAAACTCTTCATGGCTGGGGTTTTATTGTTCTGGTGCTCTTGGCTTGCGGGCTGCATTCCGGGGGGGGTTGATGGGGTGGGACGTCCTTGATGATGGGGGGTAAATCATTGAACTTGTTGAGTTGGAACGTCAATGGGTTGGGGGACCGCATTAAACGTGGTGTTGTTCTGCAATTGCTTAAACGCTGTGCCCCAGATGTCGTTCTTTTACAGGAAACTCATCTTGTTGGTAACACCTGTAAGGCTCTGAACAGGAGAGGGTTTAAAATGGTGGCCCACTCTGGGTTCTCTACGGGGTCCCGAGGGGTGGGCATCATGGTGCGCATGTCACTTCCCGTAGAGGTGGAGTCTACTTTGGTTGATGGTAGGGGCCGATACGTGGCCGTGGTGTGCAGGTGGGAGGGGCGCACTTTGGTTTTGGTTTCGGTTTATGTCCCCCCGGGGCTGCAAACATCCACTTTTCAAGACCTTGGTGGCGCCATCTTGGGTCTCCCGGAGGGACTGCTGATTCTGGGGGGGGACTTTAATTCTGTGGTTTCAGGCGAATTGGATCGTTTCCCATCCAGAGATCTACGTAGTGCACAGTCGTGGCTCCCAGACTTCATTACCACCATAGGCATGGTTGATTGCTGGCGACTTTTGCATCCCGCTCAGAAACAATACACTTTCCACTCGGGGGCTCACGGTAGTCTTTCCCGTATTGACTACGTCCTGACCCCCACAGCCCAGGCGCAGTCGGTTTCTAGCGCTCGTCTTCTGGCCAGGGGTATTTCTGACCACTCGCCGGTTTGGGTGTCTTTCGACTTTAACATAATGGTGACGTCGAGGGTAGCACCTATTAACCCCTGGTATTTTCGCAACCCCAAGACCCGCAATCTCCTAGCGAAGTCCATTGAGCTGTACTTTGCTGAAAACTCGGGTCAGTCGACTCGGCCGTCTCTCTTTGGGAGGCCTTCACAACTGTTCTTAGAGGAGAAGCCTTCTCCTTGATAGCCGAGGCGCGCAGGAGACGGGATGAAGACTTGGTTCGGCTGGAGTCGGATATTGCTGATCTGAATTCCCAGCTGGCCCTGGGACCGACTCCGGATTTGCTCCATGCTCTTGCCCTGATGCAGTCGGAGTATGGGGCCACTGCTTCTGACGCAGCTAAGGCGATGAGCAGGGAACAGCAGGGCAGGATCTATGACGCTGGTGATAAGGCGGGTAAGCTCCTTGCCTGGCTGGACAAGAAGGAAATGGCGTCCCGTGTTGTACCGGAAATCCTGGGCGACGACGGCCTGGTCGTCACTGACCCTACTGATATTGCCGAGACGTTCGCAGACTACTTTGAAACGGTCTACACGTCTGTTTCCGCCTTGTCCGAATCTGACTCGGCCTCTTTTCTGGAGGAGATCGAGCTCCCTTGTTTGTCTGATACTGAGCGTGAGGATATGGACCGGGGCATGACGGTGGATGAGGTGGCACTGGCGATCAGGTCGCTGCGCTCCGGGAAAGCACCGGGACCCAATGGCATTCCGGTGGAGTTGTACAAGCTCAAGGCTGACACCGTCGCTGCACCTCTGAGGGATATGTTCCTGGCGGCCCGTGAGGCCGGCGAGCTCCCGCTTGATCAACGTCTGGCCACTATTGTGGTCATTCACAAAGAAGGGAAACCTCGAGACCTGTGCCAATCATACCGTCCTATTTCCCTGTTGAACTCTGAACCGAAAATCTTGGCGAAGCTACTGGCTAATCGGCTTGTGGGAGTGATCGCGGACTTGGTTCACTCGGACCAGTCCGGTTTCAACCCACATCGTAACACGGCCCTTAATCTTCGTAGGCTCCACGCGGTTATGGTGCGGGCTCATTTGCTCACAGAACCGACTGTGCTTGCCTCGCTTGACGCAACAATGGCGTTCGACTCGCTTGAGTGTAACTACCTCTGGGCTGTGCTTGCTAAATTCGGGTTTGGGCCTGACTACATCAGCTGGGTCCGGCTCCTCTACTCCTCCCCGCTTGCCAATGTGACGGTGAACGGTCATCTGTCTGCCTCGTTTGCCTTGCGCAGAGGTACTAGACAGGGCTGCCCGCTGTCGCCGCTCCTGTTTGCTCTAGCACTTGAGCCGCTGGCTGCGTGGATCCGTGTACATCCCGACGTTGCAGGTATCACATGGTCGCAGGGCTTTGAGGATCGCGTCTCGCTCTATGCCGACGACATCCTTTTATATCTTACCTCTCCCTGTCGGTCCTTGATTATGGCATTTGATGTACTGGGCACTTTTGGTGGTTACTCGGGCCTGGTCATCAACTGGTCCAAGTCCTCCCTCTACGTACTGTGTGGCGACACTCCGCGCCTCCCTCGCGGTTGCGCTATACAGATTTCGCAACAGGGATTCAAGTACCTGGGTATCTATATTTCAAAGGATGCCCATACTCGTTACACTAATAACTTACTCCCTCCTCTGGCGCGGCTGCGGCGAGACGTGGAGGGCTGGAAGAGATTGCGGATATCCCTGCTGGGCCGGGCGGCATTGTTTAAAATGATGTCCCTGCCGCGGTTCCTTTATGCGCTCCAGAACACACAAGACCCAGTGCCGGCCAAATACTTCGGAGAGGTTGAGAGCCTGCAGCGTAACCTGTTGTGGAATGGTAGGCCGCGGATCTCTATTGCCAAGCTGACTATACCGTGGTACGATGGAGGCATCGCCTTGCCTGACATACGTCACTACTACTGGGCGTCTCAGCTGGCGGCAGTTAACCACGGTTTTTACGTACCAGCAGTCAATCCTGGATATGCCATGGATCGCTGGCTTGTGAACGATGGGAATTACTATAGGGCGTTGTACTCTAGATCTCTGGATCGGAAACTAACTGGACCCACTAGGACGGTGGTGCACCTGTGGAGGGCGGTGACCAAAACTTTGGGTTGGCAGGGTAGACTCACCATGGCAACTCCCCTATACGATTCTGACCTGCTTGGGAAACTGTGGCACTCCAAGGGGTTCGACAGGTGGGATCTCATTGGTATCTCTAGGGTGGTAGATATGATGGCTAGGGGGGATATTAAATCTTTTGAGGCACTGCAGGCCGAGTTCCAATTGGATAAAATGGAATACTTCCGTTATGCACAGCTTCGGCATGCTCTCACATCTTCTATGCCCGTGGGAGAGAAAGTGCCTGAATCATCTCCGCTGGAAGATAGGGTACTGGACGGCCATATGCCGGATAGCGCCATCTCCTTGACCTATAAAAAGCTTCTTAATGCACGGACGGACCTGCTGGTGAAACTGAGAGACCTTTGGGTGACTGACGGGATTGAGATGGATGATGAGGAGTGGCAGTCCGCGGTTTCTTCCCCTAAGGAGGTGGCGATCTCAGCCAGGCTGAGACTTGTTCAGTTGAAGATACTCCACAGGGTTTATATCACAGGCCCAAGGCTGATTCATATGGGACTCTCTCAGGATGGACTATGCAGGAGAGGATGTGGCGTATTGGCCACCTTTATGCACATACTCTGGGAGTGTCCGGCAGTTGCCTCTTACTGGGGACGTGTGCATGAGGTAATGAGAGCTGTGACTGGTGTGACCCTGCATGCGGAGGCCCGGCGCTGCCTGCTGAACGTGTGGGGCCCGACTGATTATAATGTGGCTCAGACCCGTTGGGTCACCCTGGGCAATATGATAGCCAAGAGAGACATTGCCCAGAAATGGGGTGCTTCGACTTCCCCCACCGTTGGCCTGTGGAAAACCAACATGGATTGGTGCATGCTCCGTGAAAAGACTGTTTACATGGCCCGGGGCAAACCCAAGATGTGGGGGTCGGTCTGGGGAGCGTGGAACTCGTATAGGGGAGACATCTGTGCACTCCCTGAGATGGCACAGCCTGAGGTCCGCCTTTCCCCGTAGTTCCCCCTTCCCTAGGTTCCACGTGTTGTGTCCTGAGTCTCTGCTCCCCGTCCACCTGACTGTCATGCATCCTGTTGTTTATGGGATGTACCGACCCCGCCCCTCCCCGTGATATGTGCCTAGAATGGTATAGAGACAAAATATCGACTCCAAAATATCGACTGGACATAATATCGAGTTTTAAATATAGACTGGACAAAATATCGACTGGACATAATATCGACTACAAAAATATCGTTTTTCAGGTAAGTGAAGTAATATCGACTGTATAAAATATAGATAGCAAAAATATCGATTTTTTAATAATATATAATATTTTATAGTGTATTTTTATGTAATAATATGTGTGAATAGTGTGTATTAATGTTATAAAATATTTTATTACATGAATTTTGTTTTTATAATAATTGCGTAATGTAATTCTGTAGCGGGTTGTGGGTTTATAGGGGAATAGGGTGGGAAGTAATTTAATAATAATTAATTAATTAATATATGTTTGTTAATATTTTTAATTAATAATTAATTTATAATTAATTAATATTAATTAGTTAATTAATTAATATAATTTTGAACATATTTTGTATTAGTAAATAATTGTTAATTAATTAATTGTAATTAGTTAATTACATTAATTAGAGTACATTTTTAATATATATAATTTTGTGTTATTTTTAAGTAATTAATTTTGAAAAAATAATATTAATTATTAAAATAATTACAGCTAATGTTCTAATATATTTACTTTATTGTTATTGTTAATTAATAATTAATTGGTAATTAAATAATATTGATAAATTTTGGGTAAAGGAGCATTTTTAGGGTTCAGGGTCAGTTTTCAGTTCATGGGTAAAGGGGTATTTTTAGGGTTCAGGGTCAGTTTTCAGTTCATGGGTAAAGGGGTATGTTTAGGGTTCAGGGTCAGTTTTCAGTTCATGGGTAAAGGGGTATTTTTAGGGTTCAGGGTCAGTTTTCAGTTCATGGGTAAAGGGGTATTTTTAGGGTTCAGGGTCAGTTTTCAGTTCATGGGTAAAGGGTTATTTTTAGGGTTCAGGGTCAGTTTTCAGTTCATGGGTAAAGGGGTATTTTTAGGGTTCAGGGTCAGTTTTCAGTTCATGGGTAAAGGGGTATTTTTAGGGTTCAGGGTCAGTTTTCAGTTCATGGGTAAAGGGGTATTTTTAGGGTTCAGGGTCAGTTTTCAGTTTTTGGGTAAAGGGGTATTTTTAGGGTTCAGGGTCAGTTTTCAGTTTTTGGGTAAAGGGGCATTTTTAGGGTTCAGGGTCAGTTTTCGGTTTTTGGGTAAAGGGGTATTTTTAGGGTTCAGGGTCAGTTTTGGGTTTTTGGGTAAAGGGGTATTTTTAGGGTTCAGGGTCAGTTTTGGGTTTTTGGGTAAAGGGGTATTTTTAGGGTTCAGGGTCAACAAATAAGATTTAAAAAAATTATTTTTATTATTTTCATTTATTATTTAATTATTATAATTTAATTTAAGTCGTTTTAAGTATATTTTAGTAATTAAAATTTAATATTAATTTAATTTAACACTGTTTTTAATAAAGTCGATATTTTTTACATCTATATTTTTGTTAACGATATTTTGTACTCAATATTTTTGTACTTACCTGTTTGTAGATACAAACTCGATATTTTGACTGTCGATATTTTGTCCACGATATTTTGGCAAGTCGATATTTTGTCCCTCGATATTATTTCAGTGATCCGCCTAGAATGTCCTTGTGGTCCTCAGCCTTGTTATTCTTTTCCCTTTCTTCTTTCTGTTCCTTCCTCTCTTTCTTTCCTTACTTTTCTCTTTCTTGACTCTGTTGATATTTATTGTTATTTTGGTATTCTCCATCGTAAAATTAAACCTGACCACTCCTGTGCCTTGTTTTTGTACATGTTTCCGATTTGAGATGCGATGCTGCCTGGCCTCCGGGATGTACGGCTGAATAGCGGTGTACTTTGTTGGGAAAGCGGGCAGGAAAATTCCACAAAGGGGGTGTAGCACACACAATATGACATTAGGGACACGGTTTCTTACTAATGGGGATGGGTATCTTGCCATCCTGAGCTTCCTGAACTTTGTATGGACGTCCCCTCTTTCTAACAGAGGGGCGATCCGGAGCTGTTGAGAGAGGAACGTGTGCAGGCATGCCGTCCTCTGACAGGGCCTTTCTTTCTGTGGCAGATGTTGATGGTATGGATGGTCGTGGACCACAGGAAGGTGTAGATGCAGGTGGAAAAGCCCTGCAGGGGAAGTTGTTTATGTCCAGAAGCTCCTCAACAAGGGAGGCCATGTTGGTGTTCATGTCAGCCACTTTGGTGTGGATGCCAGCCACATCAGTGTGTATGCCGGCCACCTCCTGGTGTGTGTCCTCCTACAGCTCATTGACTTCCTGGATTTCAGTCAATACCTGTCCCATGTCACTTTCTCAGTCCTGGTAGACTCCCGGGACTTGGGTGATGGCAGCCTGAGTTTCGGTGTCCTCAGTGCGCTCACGCTATGAGCCCACAGTTACCCTCCCACTACACCTACCCCCACAGCCCACTGCCCTGTGCCCTTGGCACAAACTACAATGCTCCCACTAGGTCCTTGTTCCTCCATGAATGGGAGGTGTTAGCTGGCTCATAATCCAGGTCTGGGGTGCACATGATGATCCTGACTGTGCCAAATGCAAAGGTTTGGGGGAAGTGGTTGGCTATGTTGTTGCAGCTGTGGTGGGAGCTGTTGTTGTGGGCACAGTGGTGAATCTACCTGCTGAGAAACAGGGAGCATTGTTAAGGGTGGAAGTAAGGTATCTACAGCCACCCTGTTTGTGTCAAAGCAAAAAAGGACTTAGAATGGAGCAAAAAAGATGGAGATTAGTATTGTCAATTTGGGTGCAGTTGAACATGGTTACTAGACATTTGAAGGATTCAATAGATGTAGTAGATTTCATCAGCTCAGGCTTGAGGAATGGACATGACATCTCCAAAACTCTTCTACAAATACAGTGTAGTCATTTGTATTTGTCCATTCCATGACCTAGTTGTGTCCGAAACAAGCAATCACCCAGCTTGGATGTATATTTAGCATTGTTTATCGTATGAGAAGTGCAGAGTCAAGGGGTCACCTGGCCCTGCTAATAAGCTGAGTTTCCTTCATGGCGCACATATATCAGAGGTACACTGTTGTTATGGTGTAATTCATGACAGCAACAGTTTCAGTTAATAAGACCAGGACAGCACCAAGCAAAGTATTCTGATGAATATCTTAGGGGAAATAAAAAAAGAACAAATGATGGACGGAACACTGAACAATGTCATACATTCACCCCAGTACAGAGATCTGGGCCTAAATCCATTGGATGTTTTTGCTCACCATGCCATTCCAGTTTGGACCCAGTCATATGCTAATCAGTCTTGACCCTGTGCCCAATGGGAACAGTCCAGCCCGAACTGCCAGGCCAGGACCTCCCTGGACTGGAAACCAGTCCCTTGCTCACTGTGCCACTGGATTCAAGCTAGCATGACTGATGAAGGGTAATACCCAGAAACCGGTCACAGGATGCTTGTTTCCCGTCCATGGAGGACCTAGCTGGGCAGTTCGGTCTGAATTGTTACCATGAGGCACAGGGTCAAGATTGATTTGCATATGGCTTCATTTAATATAATATTAAATAAATTAAGTTATCTAAAATATGAGCATAAAAAACATAGTTTGTGTTTCCCAAATAGGGACATCATTGAATAAAAAAGAAATCAAGCTAAAACATCCAATAATTTTAAACAATACAAAACTATACCAATAATATAGTTTATCCAATTAAGCAAACAATATAAAAGCCAGAGAAATAACAGCAAAAAATATATAAAAAAATGCCAAACAATAGAAGTGGAGGAAACTCTGCCATATTTTCGCTGTAAAAGACAAACTTGCAACATATACAAGCACTTCTCCAAGTAAGGGCCTCATTATGATTTTGGGGGAAAGCCACACGACAGCTAGTAAGAGACTTTCTGCCCAACATCAGCGGTTTCCGTTCTACCGTTGTATTGCAATATGATACAATCTGAGGGAAACCTACTGGGAATATCACTCTGTTCATGGCGGCCGTTAGGGCAGTAGTTGGAAAGGTAATACACAAATGGCAGCGGAGTCAAACGCTGCTCCACCGTCTGGATTACAAGTTCGCTTTCCACCTGCCCTTTCATGGTGGTCTACCTGCCATGAAAAGGCAGGTGTAAATTGAATTGAGAGCCATCAACAAGTACACATAAAAAACACAAAAAACATAATTATATCTTTTTTTTTTTTTTTTAAATCTTGTAAAACGGCAACGGTTGAAATACTGAATATCCTAAACATACTTTTTCTCTTCCAACAGAAAAAAAACACCTGTTTCAAGAAGAAGCTTACCAAAGAAAATGTTTCCAACAATACAAAACGCCTCTGAACAACATACAAGTACATTTTATAAAAAATAGAAAATGTATATTTAACTGCATATTAAACAACATTTAATAAATAGATATTTTTCTATATTTATATTATTACAGTAAATAAAGACATAATGACAGAAGGTGCAACATTTATAAAATCACAGAAGGGGAAACAATTACTTAGTTACATGGCATACACCTACAGTCAAGATAATGCTTCAACTGACTTATTCATTTTAAATTGACTAAATATTATTCTAATGAATGTTATTGGAGGACAACTAAAAAAAGAACTGTAGTAAATAATGCAAAAGAGCATAACCACCCTCCCAATGTAACAAAAATGGAAGTGAGAGAAGTTTTTTGAAAATATAAGAGCAGTAAGCACTAGTGCCCAAAAACCCACAGCACAAATACTGAAAGATATACTACACCTTGTATCAGAAACTATAACAGTCCAGTTACTATAAATACCCACCTTAAAATGGCTCATAACACAAACTAAAAGGGCTACCAGCTACACCCCACCTGCTGCTAAAATATACACTGATACAGACATCCCTCCCCACCTTACAATTATCCATACAGAGGAATAATTCCCTATTAGATGATTATAAAAGTTTGCTACCTTAAAAGCTTCCTAGCCCAATGTCAAACATGGACCTACATGGAACTGCTAAACCACATTAAGCAACAGACAAGCAACTAATATCCCCAGAAAATTATAATTGTCTTCGAGCAAGCTATGATCCAATCTATCCTAAAGATATACCCCCTTATAGCTATACAGAGATGGTACTACCATTTTAATAAAAATATATGGC
Source organism: Lissotriton vulgaris (assembly GCF_964263255.1). Lineage (NCBI taxonomy): Eukaryota > Metazoa > Chordata > Amphibia > Caudata > Salamandridae > Lissotriton > Lissotriton vulgaris. The sequence goes on from NC_141685.1 coordinate 1,453,363,823, forward strand.
TTCACCTACAGAAATCTGAACTAAGGGCATGATCATGACGTTGGCGGTCTTTGGTCTGGCGTCATGTTGGTTTCAGATTCATAGCACCCTGACTAGTTGGTCCGTGCATTGTATTACGATGTAGGTAGTTCGCAGAATAGAAGACCTTTGGAGCACCACCACCAACACCAGCCATTCGCCGACCAATTTGATGTTGGTAGGGGAAAAGCAGATATCTGAGGGTGGTACAGAGAAGTTCTCCGCCATCCGAATTATAGGTTGGCTTTCATTTCAGACGAGCCAACCATGACAGGAAGTCTGCATGCTATGAGTCGGTGGAATCGCAGGAATTGAGGTGCATGCTCACCCATTTCCTTTTATCTTCAATGTCTCACATGAATCCCTTCCTCCAGGTACCTCTTCACAGCAGCACCTTGTATCTGAAATAAATGACCCTATTGGTGGCAAAATCCAGGTAAGTCCATTTTATGGGATTTACCCATTGACTGGACTGGGCACATATAGTCCAGAATCCAGCTGTCACAATACTCAAGAGAATTCCTGCTAACACAGCTGTATTAGCCAGTGCAATTACTTCTTTGCTAACAGGTTGGCAGCAAAAGAGAAATGGGACTAATAAATGGAGGACTGGGCACTCAAGATGTCTGCCAGCTGAACTCTCCCTGCAGCATGCTAGATATGTTTTCTCCAGAAGTGACTGGTATGTGAAACACGCGCTGACAAATGAATGTCTACTTCAACTGAGCAAACTGAGAAGAATGGCCTCTTTGAAATTCCTCTGTCATGAAAGTAATTCAGGGTAGAAGCATCATGGGCCGTCGTCTATTTTCTTCAGCAGCGTCTCTCTTTCTGAGTCAGCCCATTCTCACTCTTTGTCAATCCTCTGAATGGGGCTGAGGAGAAGCGTACATGAGACACTATCTTGAATAGTTTCTTCTGTTATTATAATTTCTCCTCGCACAATAATTTCTCCTCGCACATTAGAGCAGTTTGCAATGATAAGCATTGGTAAAGTAAAAACAACAAAAAATGAAAATAATGAGAAAAAGTAAAGTTACTCACCTGAAATTTCTTTTGTGTTGAGATACATACTTGAAGAAAAAAGTTGAAGAGACCATTTGGACAGTCAAGTTTTTAATTATCTAAAACAAAGGAAACGAATTGTGCTTACCTGTAGAAGCAATTGCCCACATGCATCATTGTTACATTTTGCACTTCCTAATTTGCGAAAAATAAGGAATCGCAAATTAAGAAGTGCAAAATGCTATGCATCATTGTTTTCGGTATTCATTTGGGATTCGGTAAAAATCGCAATTTTTACCGAATCCCAAATGAATACCGAATTCTTAAGTGCATTTTCGCAATTCCTATTGATTCCTATGGGCCAAAAGGCCCATAGGAGTCAATGGGAAGGCATCAGCAAATTGCGAGTGGCACTTTGAAAATTTCATGGGTGCAGGGGGAGGTCCAAAGGACCCCCCCATGCACCCCTGAAATGTATTTTTCGCATCATGTTTCACACACACATGTCCTAAGGACATGTGTGTGTGAAACATGAATGTAGAAAAAAAAACATTTGCAGCATTTTAAACACTTTTTCCAAATTTACCGAGTGGTTCAACCACTCGGTAAATTTGGCACCCTAATTGCGACTTTGCACTTGTGAAAGTAATGATGCATTGCTTTTAAGAAATCGCACATCTGCGACTTCTTAAAAGCACCCGCAATTTTAGAACTCGCAACAATGTTACGAATTCTAAAATTGCTTCATGCATCCCAAAAAGCACTTTTGCATTCGCAAACGGCCGATTTTAAGTAATCGCACCGTTTGCGACTACAAAAATGCTTGATGCATGTGGGCCCATATTCTCCTAGCTCAATGCTGACGGAATCCTTGGGTCACACAGTACTTCCTCTGGAAGGAATAGAGAATTTAATATTAATATTTGGTGTTCTAGTTTTAATAGGAACGGTAAGCAGCGATTCAATGTATGCAAACGAACGATAAGAGTTTCATAATATGTTGCAGTGAATAATAGAAGGGGAGCAATAGCCAAATACAGTTTAGGTGTATTTTTTCGAACAATATGTAATAATAATAAGAAAGTATTGATAGTTGGAGTTAAGTAGGATAACACATAATCTGTGATGTTTTCTTGCAGTTCCATTGCTTCAAGGGATTCTACAAATAGAACATTATTTACCATAGAACAAAAAAGCCTTCAAAGGATGAATCACTGTTTTCAGCCTGTCTCTTCTTTTACCTCTCCATCACCTTTTCCACCTATAAACCACATCTGTACTTAGTTTATCAGTACCACTGAGAGCAGTTGGGGTTTTAGGAGGGGCATTGGGGACAGTTGTTGTTCGACTTCTGTGCAAGCCTGCCATCTGTGGAAAAAAAACTCTTGGATTGCTTGACCCCAGCAATCGGAAGTAGGAGATATATTTTCACATGTATCTTGCATATGTGTACATTTAACACTTGTGCAGTCAAAATATACACAAATGCATTGAAACATGAAAAAATATACACCGTCGTATGAAACACCATCACTGGCCCAGTGGCGACATTGCAATACAGCAGTTGGGAGACGGTTGACTCAGCGGTCATCATGGTAGTGCTGTCGTGGCTGTATGGCAGTAGGACCGCCAAACTCATAATGAGGCCCTAGGTGTGGAATACACCACCAACAGCCAATTTACCTTTGAAGTAAAAGAAATTACTGCATTAGCCTACGTTCCTATCACCGAAGTAGCCAACCATTACAGAATCCTAATAGTAAGTTCCTATTATCAAAATAATGAAGACAAACATTCTACCCTAATTGAGTACTTCAAGGACACATGCTTTGGCAGACTGCATAGGTCAGGACACAGATGCCAACCAAAATTCCAGATACCATGGTGGAATTTCTACGACAGCACGTTGGCACAGGAAGCAAAACCAAACAACATAGTGGAAGGATGTCATAATGCCTTTCAATCCACACTGGATAAAACTCAACCTAATCTATAAAAATTACTAGAAGCCTTACAAAAGGGGTAAAGCTACCAAGAACTCAAAATAGAACAATCAGTGACAGAAATGCTTCCTAAATTAACCAAACAAAAAATGAAAAAATCATGAAATGTTACAATTCAAAGTAAGACTATTCCTAAAGAGCAAGGGACTAGACTCCTTAGAAGTAATACCATATATATTCTCTAAACCACATATACAATCTGCCAGGCACCTTAGACAGCATATTGCACCAAAAAATGTAAATATATTTTAATGAATATTAATAAAATATTATTATATCAGTGACTAAATAATACTTAGGGCCCTATTATTATGCCGGCCGGACCGGAACGCATGGTCTCAATGCAAAGACCAAAGGCGCAGTTCATCCCTGCACCTGGTTGCAGGCACCTTGAGGTGCCTGCCACTGGGTGCAGGGACAGACAGGGGACACCACAGGGGACCATAGGTTGCCATTTGGTGGCCTTGTACCCATAGGAGCCCTGCTGGGGGCCCCCAAAGACAGATTACCAAAGCCTTTCTGTGTTGGAAAGGCTGGCACAGAAAGTCAGTGGGAATCTGCCGTTGTAATCCCTCAGTCGGAAAGAGCCAGCAGGGGGAATACTGAAGGCTTTCTGAATGGTAGGCTTGCTCTCCGAGCCTGTCGGAAGTCATTTGGAAATACGATTCGGATTCCCTCTTGACCGACCCCATCAAAATAGATTGGTCGGAAAGGAATCCGTCCCCGGTCGAAGCCGTTCCAGCCGCATTGTAATCAGGACCTAAATGTTGCATTACACACTGAGATAATACAAATATTAAAAATAGCACTTACCAAACCATTTTAAAATATTAAAAAAATAAAACTAGCTATCAAAGTTACATAGTTTCAAGTAAACAGCATAATAAATATATTAATGTAACATTATTTTAAATAAAACGCACTTATCACCCACAGTACATTAATAAAATACATTTATGATTTTATTGCTGCAGATCATTCTCTAAATCAGCATAATTTAAGACAGTTATCCAACAAAAAGTAGTTTAAACAATAGAAAAAATCCCAAAACGAATGCTGAACTTTAGGTAAACAAATTCCTCAAAGTTTACATATGAATCCCCAAAAATATTTTAAACAAAAGAACCACTCTGAGGAAAATGAAAAACAAGGACATCTGTATATTAAAAATTAGCTTGTAAAAAACAAATTCAAATGTCCTTTAAAAAAGAACATCTGCATTCCCTTAGAAATGTCCAGGAGTTGGAAACCTGCAACAAATAAATAAAACACCCTACTGCACAAAACACCACGGGCCTCATTATGATGCCAGTCGGACCAACGGTCTGCCCATCGAGGCACAATCCCAAACGCTGAAGCCACAAACTCATCTCCAATGTATTACGATGCATGCAGGCATGGAGCTTTGCATTCGGAAAGTACTGGGCATGGAGTGCAGAAGTCACAAATTGCCTGCCATGGAGCATAGCATTTGCAGATCTCCTGCCATGGAGCACAGCAGTTGCTAAGCTCTGGGCATGGACCACAGCAGTTCCTAAGCTCTGGGCATGAACCATGGCTGTCGCAAAGCTTGTCCATTGGATGATGTACAAAATACACAGCTGATGACCATTGCTAAAGTGGACACACCTACAATTCAAAGTAAAAAATACACCCCATTCCAGACTATGACCCTTTACCACTACACTCCTGCACAGGGAGACGCCTCACATTGTTTGGAGACAAGGCACCTCTGATAACAAAATTCCATCACACACAATCCACACACGTTTTATGCACTTATATCTTTGTCATACCTTGCTTTGATCACATTGACCATTTCCTTCACTATTACTCACTGTTTTTGTTTTGCACAGTGTCACCTGCCACAAATCCACGTTTTTCAAACACTGAGTTGACAGTGATGGTGGATGAAATTATAAGCGTAGAGACATACATTTTAGGATCCTAATTCCAACACACTCCCGTCACCATAATAAATTAAATGTGGGACAGGTTAGTCAAACAGGTGAAAGCTGTTGGTACCATCCAGCACACAAACGAGGACATCAGGAAAAGGTGGCATGACCTGAGCATGTGGGTAAAGAAACTGGCATCCAGGTAACACCTTGTGGCTCTGAAGACTGTCAATGGTCCTCCCGGACCACCATTGGATCTCAAACCCTGCGAGGAGAAGGAGAATGTCATCCTGCATTCACAGGGTTTGACCAGAACATCTGGGGGATTGGAGTCCCGAAAGTAACATCTTAAAAACTGTCACTACATATCTATGTTTAAGTACACACATCACAAACTCGTGCCATAGTAATGTCCACCTGCTTTACAAATATGCATTAGCCAAAGTACCAGAGATGTGTGATAATCCTTAATAATTAGTAGCTATGCACTGAAGATCACATCTATCTATCTCCATCACATCCTCCACGTGGTAATGCTGGCTGGAAGTTCATTGTTAGAATAGAAATGATTTTGTTTATGTTTTATCATATGTAAGTTAGTATTCACTACACCATTTTCTATCAGGGCACCATTTTGAATTGTGATCAAAACTGATCCTTTGCTATTTCTTAGAAAAAGCCTCTGATGAGTTGCATTGCTCTGAGACCAAGTTTTGCTTTGCTAGTGAATACACTGTCTTTATTAGCGCATACCTTTCCCACTAGATAAGGCATTCTCCCACTAGTCTAGTGGCAGGCATGGGCAGAGCAACCTTGAGTAGTAGATAGTGTGTGCCCGGCCAAAGAATCAAAACGTATTTCCTGTATTTCATTGCTTTGCAGCACCTGCCTGGAAAATTCCATTATGGGCGTGTTTTATCCCAGTTTTGAAATGTACATAATGTATCTTTATGCTTGTCGATTTCAGTCCCCCTGCAGCACTCCTAGCGACTGGCAGATTGGGCTCCACTCTGAGTGTACTTTGAATGAACAGTTATTGATTTGTATTCTCTGCTGTCTGACTGACTTCATTTTGGATGGAAAACTGAGAGGTAGTCATTAGTGACCCTGGTGACCCTAATCGAGCCACTTCCTTCAGCATTAACTTCTAATCACCATCCTAGGACTCTAATTATACATACATATTTTAGTATGGGCCAACGCTACTACATCTAGCAAACCTGTATGCAACACACATCCACTTTAGCTATTGTAAGTAAGTTTGAGAAGAAGCTACTACAATTACCAAAAGGCCCTTTTGCTTCAACACTAAACAAGAGGCACCTGTTCCCTTCCTCCATACTCACTTGCCGCCAATGTCCCCACTGATGTTCACCTCACATGCAGGTAGCCATTGTTCAAGTCTGGGATATAGGAGACTATAGTAACTACATCTACCATGAGGCTCTTTTGATTGTACACAAAACACAATGCACTAAGGCTCTTCTGCCCATGCTCACTTGTCAGGCATTTTCAAGCTGAAGTTCAGCTCATATGCAGGTAGCCAGTGCTCACGTCTAGAGCATGGGAGACTGAAGTGACCACATCTACCAAGTGGCACCAGTGTCCTTCCTCCATACTCACTGTAAGCCATGTCTCACTTGTTCCCCGGGTCATATGGGCTAAGCACTCGACACACAATGCTCTACTCAGACAAATGTATGCCTACTCAGCCTTAACTTCTCCTGGTTACCATACATGAAAAACACGAAGCCATGAGTGGCAACATATCAAGTGTGAACATCAAATATCATAAACGCATCATGGTGACACAGCTGATATAATTTTCATGGTGACCCAATGAAAATGCACAGCACACATGAGTGCCAATGTTAAAAAAACAACCACATTGTGTATATGCCTGTATTGTACAAAACCAGAAATTTGATTTTACATATACATGTTACTCCTACACGCTGTTCTGTGAAATCCTTCATTTCTGCAAGAAGAACATCTGCACACAAAATATCGGGCCAATACCACATCATGAAAAGGATGTCTCCCAAAGTCTAGAAATGATTCAAATACAAAGGGGAGAGCTCTCAATGTTAACCTACATCCCACATTTTTATCACAGGCCTAAACTCACCGTGTCAATAATGATGTGCATGTACAAAACACACATGAAATGAAATGAAATGAAATTGGATTTATAAAGCGCATGGCTGCCCTAAAGCGTCCCAGCGCAAACTTAACTAATAACAGAGAACCCTGAGAAGGAAAAAAAGGAATTATGCAACCTTATGAAAAAGGAAAGTTTTAAGGGATTTTCTGAATTTAAGGTAGGAGGGTTCCATCCGGATTTCCCTGGGGAGAGCGTTCCAGTGTCTTGCCGCGTTCAGAGAGAACCACGACCTCCGGTACGGGCTTTTCTCACTCTAGGAATGGTAACCAGGTTTTCCCCGTCATACCAAAGGGCCCGCGATGATTTGTAGGGACAGATCAGATTTCTCAAGGCAGGACGGCCTTTACCTTGCAATATTTTGTGGGTGATGCACAGTGATTTAAAAGCAATTCGTTCCTGGATGGGGAGCCAGTGAAGGGCTTTCAGTAATGGTTTGGCTGAGGCCCTTCTAGGTGCCCCCATAAGCAGTCTAGCTGCGGCGTTCTGTACCCGCTGCAGGGTGTTAATTGTGGCTTTAGGTGCAGCCAAAAGGAGAGCATTGCTGTTGAGTGGGTGTGGCTGTTGATTTTATGTCACTCTGTCTGTTATGAGTTAATGTTGTTGGACTCTTTATGTTGCACCTTTACACGCATTTCAGTTTGTGTGTTGTAATTTTTTCTGTTTTCTGTTCGGATTGGAAGGCAACCGATGATGAGAAAGGGACATTGAGTTGGTAACATCTGCCAACATCCCCGAGGGTGTTCGCCCGTGAGGTGCCTTCCTCTCCACCACACATTTTTTCCTCTTAAGGAGTGTACACATGTGGTGAAGTGTGGATAGATGCACTGTTAGTTTATACGGCAGACATCAATAGGACATCACGCTGGACTTTTTTTGAATTGAGACCGCAGTATTTAATTTTTTTGGAACCATAGAATGAGTGGGGACAACTAGACATTAGAGGAGCAATACCACACTGCGATAGATAGCAGGGGTTTAGCTCGATATGTAAAAGATGAATGCAACTCGAGTGATGTGTACTCATGTCTTTGCTAAGTTATTAGCGCCCCAGGTATAGGGATCTTGTTGTTGATTTACTGGTTAGAGTGGAGGGCGATCCCCTATACCATTCCATATCCCTCTTGACTCCTTTTTGCTATTGCCTAGATAGTATTAGACCCTGGATTAGTAGCTTCCTGGATTGAAAAGGCAGGAGGGGGAGCACTTTCCGTACTGCGCGCAACAGACCAAAACAACTGCCTGCAACTTTCTGTGCATGGGTCCGAAATGTTAATTGGGGTTCAAACCAGACCCCGAGGCTTTTGATTTTCTCCCTTGCTGGGGGCAGGTCACCCATACAGGGCGGCCAGTGCTCAGAAGGCAGAGATGTAAAAGGATGACCTAGGAGCATAATCTCCGTTTTGGCTCAGTTCAATTTAAGCTTTGAATCGGTCATCCAGGAGAAGATTGCAGTAAGGCATTTCGAGAGGTTGTCTGGACATCCCCCTTGTTGAGTCAGAGAGACGACAAGTTGTGTGTCGTCTGCGTAGCGGATGGATTTGATCCCGAAAGGGGCTACTATTTCTTCCAACGGGGCCATGTAAACATTGAACAATGTGGGGCTCAGGGAAGATCCCTGAGGAACCCCACATTGGAGGGGAGTAGGCTTTGACATAGTACCATTTTCCCAGATCCTAAAGGATCGATTATCCAGGAAAGATTCCAGCCATCTAAGGGCTGACCCCACGATGCCTAGTTTAGTGAGACGGTGGACAAGGGTTGCGTGGTCAACGGTGTCGAATGCAGCGCTCAGATCCAGGAGGATCAGGGCCGCTGATCCCCCTGAATCTAAGATGCATCTTGCCTCTTCCGCCACCACTATAAGGGCTGTGTCCGTGCCCTGTCCAGGGCGAAATCCCGTTTGGGATTCGCTCAGTAGGCCATTACTCTCCAAAAATCCTGAGAGCTGCCGGTTCACCAGCTTTTCGGCAATTTTGCCCAATCCAGGTAACAAAGAGATGGGGCGAAAATTTGCCAAATCGGTAGGGTCTAAACCTGGTTTCTTTAGGAGAGTTTTAAATTTAGCCTGTTTCCAGCTCGGGGGAAAGGTGCCTGTGATGAATGAGGTGTTCAATAGATCGGTGGCAAGAGGGGCGATGGTGCTCACAACTTGTTTGAGAATGTGCATAGGAGCTGGGTCAGAGGGAGAGCCGCTTTTAATGTTGGAGAGAGTAGTGCAGAAGTCTTCCCTAGTGATACAAGTAAACGCCTCGAGTCGGGGGCCTGTAGTTGAGGGAAGGGGGGCATCGGTGATCGAAGTTATGGCAGTATGAGAAAGGCTATCAAGAATCTTCTGTATTTTTTCATCAAAAAACTTTGCTAGCAAGTCGCATCTTGATACGGTCTCATCTTGTGAAGTGTTCGGGGCAGGGATTTTAAGCAGCTGATTGACGATTTTGGACGTTTCCTTGGAGGAATTGGCTGAAAGTCTAATTTTCTCCTCAAAAAAGGAGGCCTTAGTCATTTGCCGCGCGGCTTTATAGAGTCTCAAGGCCGCCTGGTAGGAGGTTTTGCTGTTAAGGGCCCAGTCATACCTCCAGATGCGTTCCGCCTTTTTGCAGGCTTTTTTGAGGTCTCTTAATTCCGTAGTATACCAGGGAGATTTAAAGGTGCTGCTCTTCTTTGTCACCATTTTTAGAGGCAGAATCATGTTCAGGGAGTTATTAAGCCAGTTCTGGAAATTCATGTCTGCGAGCAAGACATCAGACTCTGCCTCCGGAGCTGATTGTTCGAGGGCAAGTTTCAGCTTTTCCACTGAAAGTTTCGGCCAGGCTCTTTGAAGAGTACGTGGGCAGGAGGCACTAATCTCTTCCGATCGGAGTTCCCAAGAGAAGGGAACTACAAAGTGGTCGGACCATGGTAGGGGCAAAGGAGATTTAGCTAGGAGCTGGGTGTTGTTTGAGAAAACAAGATCTAGCAAATGTCCTTTGCTATGGGTGGCTTCCTTGTTCAGAAGATTAAGTTCAAAAGTTTTAAGATTTAGGATGAGATCGGCAGCTACTTTATCATTAAGGTCATCGAAGTGCAGGTTAAGGTCTACGAGTACCAGAAAGTTGGATGCCCGAGCAGCCGCTACTAAGGTGACTTCTAATAAGGAGTCAGCAAAGTGCTTTATGCTGCCCGGCGGGCGGTAAATCAGGATTCCTGAAAGGGAATGGGTGGGGGTTAGCTGAATGCTAAAACAGGCACTTTCTGAATCTGAAATGCCGCTGTTCTCAAGTCTACATGTCAGAGAATCTCTATAGATTATGGTGAGACCACCTCCTATCCCTTCGCCTTTATTCTGATTCTGAATAAGAAAACCACTAGGAAGGGCGGAGATAATGTCAAACTCTGAGTTGGGGGATAGCCATGTCTCTGTGAGGAAGAGCAGGTCCAGACTGCCTTCTTCAATCAACAAATTGATCTCTACCACATGCTTTGGTAGTGATCTGCAGTTTAGAAGCGCCATCCTCAAGACATTACCGGCCTTTTTGCCGTTAGTCGTCACAGGGAGAAGGTCATACAACAATAATAATATACTCTTTATCTGAACAGGTGGATCTGGTACAACGTCTGCCCAGACTTCACCTTTACCCCTGAATCAAGCCTTCAGTGATGCAGAATCTCCTTTAGAAGTGGACATGGAGGACCTACATGGCCCATCTGGTGGGCCTGGGCAGACAGCAACATTGAGTCTCACCATGCCCATAACCACACCTCCCACTCAAGCTGCAACATCTGTGCTGAACTCTGACCCATCAACATGTGCTCCAAGCACAGTCAGTGACATCTCCTGCCTCCCACTCCCACCTCAAGATATGAGGATTATGAACCCTGTAACTGAGGACATAGGAGGCAGCCTTAGTTAAAGAAACAGGCTTGTGGGGCAGGGGTCGTGGGAGGGTAAAAGTGGGCAGGGAAAGTTAAGCCACTGGTGCTAATGATGCTCAGGCCAAACTTGTCTGCCTCCTGGGCACCTATGAAGAGTGATGGGCCAATAACTTGATGAACTCTGGGAGGTCTAGCAGCTACAGAGGTCCATAGATCAGCAGCTTGACACACACAATGACAACAAGGGTCAGTTGATTGGGGTGCCGATGGACATAATTTATTTATTTATTTATTTATTTTTAAAGTTTTATATAGCGCGAACAAGATCTTTGCAGATAACAGAGCGCGGGTAGGAGGGAGGGTGGGTACATGAGGGAGCAAAGCGAGTATAACAAATGGGAGGGAGTAAGAACAATTGGGTAAGGTCGATAATACAGGTAAAACACATGTGTAAATGGATCAAACAAGAGTACAGATCGATGCAGAGTCTTAAAAAATCAAAAGTAGTAGTTCAAGTGAATTTAGCCATGAGGATAGCTTTAACTTCTTTCTTAAAAAGGAAAGTGGAGGAGATGAGCCTGGTTTCAGGAGGGAGTGAGTTCCATATCCTAGGCGCCATTCCTGAGAAGGAGCGTTTGTAAGTTCTTTCCTTGCGCAATCTTCGAGGCTTCAGCAGAAGATTTTCTGTGCTTCTGGTGGTTCTGGAGCCGCCGGAAATTGACAGCTTCTGAGTGAGGTAGCCAGGTGAGTTCAGGTGAATAGCCTTGTGCGTTAAGCAAGCAATTTTCAGATGTATTCTGGCTTCAAAGGGCAACCAGTTCAGGGCCTTAAAGTCAGGGGAGATATGTGAGTGGTTTTTGATCCAGTGATGAGTCCCGCTGCTGCGTTTAGTGAGGCTCTTAGGGGTGCAGTTGTAGTTAGGGGGAGACCGCAGAGGGCGATGCTGCCGTAGTCTATGCGAGGGAGTATTAGTGCTTGTACTGCAGTTTGGAAGTCTGTGGCTAGGAGGAAGGGTTTAAGTTTCCTCAAGGTATTTATTTGAAAGTTTGCTCCCTTAGTTGCCTTGCTGATATGCTGCTGCATGTTGAGATTGGCGTCCAGTGTTATGCCTAAAGATTTAGCTGAATCCACGATGGTTGGTTGGACATTCAGTGCAGTTAGGTGTTTAAGCCAGGTTTGAGTGGTAGAGATTTTCGCGGGAGGTGAAATCAGAAGGAACTCAGTTTTCATAGCATTGAGTTTGAAGTGGTTATCGGCCAGCCAGGATTGGGTGCTTCTGATCGTTGAGTTCAGATGCATGGTGTCTTTGGGGGATTGCAGTCTGAGATATAGTTGAGTGTCATCGGTGTACATGTGAAAGTGTGCATTGGATGCTTGTAGCAAGGTGGTGAGAGGTTCCATTACTAGGTTGAACAAAGTAGGGGATAGGCAGGATCCTTGAGGGACACCTAGCGATACAGGTACTGGGGAGGACATCAAGTTGTTGCTCTTGAATTTCTGAGACCTGTTGTGTCACTGCACTCTGTTGGGATTATCCACCAAACCATACCCCTGTCTGTGGTACAACTATATTTCACACTTCTACATCTGTGGCAGCCACAGGAAGGGAGGCCCTGCCAGATGAAAGTTCCTCAGACACTCCAGACCCTGCAGTAGGGAATTCCCCCACCCATCGCGGGCCGTGACAGCCAAGGAAATTTCTAAGAGGTTTGTGTGGCAAAGATTCAAACATCGCCAGTAGGAAGAGTTGCTCTTGATTTCACACTTTGTGTGCAACACATTCACTTTCTTGACTCTTCCTGTAGACTGTCCATTTCTGATGGAGGAGCCTGTTTGACCTTGAACTAGAGACAATGTGGCTCCCACAAAAACGGATTCATCCACCAACACGGACTTCTACACTCGTATATTTTCACTAATTGTACAGTAAATCCTTTTTTGTTGTTTCACCATGTGCATTGCAATAACTTCACTGCTTGCAATTTCTTTAGCTCCTGTAGGATCATTTACATCTAGCAAGGTATGAAGTAATTCACATGTAAATAACCATATCTAACTATGACCAACTAGTGTAGGCATCAAGATGTGGATTGCCCACAATGTGCACATGAGTATCACAACCTTTAATACCAACACAGCTATACAAGTGTATAGTCTCATCCCAAGTGTATTCCAAAGTTCCAAATTCAGGCTGGCATAATGACAGAAACAGAGACAAAAATACAACAGTGAAATGAACAGTGTCAGGCACCATAAATGTTGTGTCCATACCTGAGCTAGAGGGTCGGAGGGGATACATCTGACAATGCCAAAATGTTTAGGGAAATGCCAGTCTGTTCATGTCATCAGATGGTGCCATATCAACTAACTCACAATAGAAATCCCACATCAGTGAAAAATAAAACAAATCACATTACTACAGTGTCTCTACACAGATTCTTTCCTATCCTGTGTAACTGCATCTGGTGGACTGTCACACACAAAAGTCTTTTGTGTGCCACATGAACTGTGGCTCACAATGATGAGACACATCAACAGCTACATCCACTGTATATACATTGAGGATTTAGCCATTGTGAATGAGACTAGCATGATTTGGCCCAACAACATTGTTTGTAGCACATGATGCCACTCATATTGCATTAGGACCACCACAAAACAAAAAACTAGTTCAATGGATTCTTGCAACTTCCATCCTATCCCAATGGTATTTGGTAGGGTACAAGATAAGAGTCCAAGATCATAGACTACTGTCCGTGGGTGCATGTTGTCACTCTGTGTCATTTCCTTAACACAGGTCCTTTATTCCCACATGCCTTGGAGTCTACTGACATATAAGTGGTTGTACTATTCTACAGGAACATTGTTAATGAGAGAAATTGTCATGTCAGATAGTTGCTTACATCTGAAGTGGATCACCTGCTTTGTAATAATGTGCAATTATGTATGATGTTGATGTCATCCCATACACACTGCCATGCATACAGTGTATTCTGTGATGTCAGGACTTACCCTACAGACACACACAGATATAGTCTGAAGTTCAAATCAGTAATCAACTTGTTGACTGATCCACAAAGTGGGAATTATAATTCACATGTATTTTTTGTGATCCTAAAATTGGGATGTACTCAGCGCAATGGTAGTAGAGATGTTTTAGCCCGGTTGATTATAGTCATTTGTCCAGCCAGTTCTGGTCTCTGTACATGACTGTAATACTACTGTAGCCTTCCGGAGGACTGTGTTACGTGGTAAACCCTTTCAGAGCACCTGTGGTGTGGGTTAGGGGTACATGATTTCTGGGGCCTGGCGTAGTGAGTGTAGGCATGATCAGAACGGAGAGTAGTCCTCAGAGGACATTAAAAGTGTGCAGCAATGGATTTTCTAATGCTCAGTATGTGCACTTCAAACATGTAAAACATTAGGCCTGGGCGGAAAACTACGCTGCGCTCGCATAGTTTGCGTAGTTTGCGCAACTACGCACTACGCGAATTGCACGTAGCACAGTGCAAAAGCATGTAGAGGGCATGTATGGCTTGCTCGCGGTCCTCAGCGTTAAGTTGGCGACCGTGAGCGAGCAAAATGACATCCCGGCGAGACTTTTTTCTCGTTTGAAGTCAGCAAACATTAAGTTGCCCATCACGAGCATGGAAAATAAACCTCCCAGAGAGATTCTCAACGCGGGAAGGTCAAGTTTCTCATTGCGAATGGCCGCGTATGCTCGCGACCTCTCACAATGAGAAACTACCAGTCTGCGTTGAGAAAACTGCCACTCGAGTACAAATTTACTCGAGCGGCAGAAAACAACCACTTGCACTGTACAAGATGCCGTTTGCAATGATTGCACAGTGCGAACAAGCATTCGGCACGGTGCAATCATTGCGAACAGCATTTCCTACCGCACTACGGAGATCGCATAGTGCTACGCGTAGTGCTAAGAGCACTTCCCGTAGCTATGCATAGCGCTACAATGCAAACTACACCCAGGGTTAGTAAACATCTAATGTGTTCAATGTTGTTAGATGTATTTGCTAGCTGTGAACTACCTCTATGTCACCCTAGCTGATAACCTTTATCTTGCATGTCCACTCAGTCTCTTCATCTATTACATCCCTACAGGTCCACGCCTATAATGCATCCATGTGGAAAGTCATCGCTCGGAAAGTGCGGACTCTGAGGTTCTCTCGTTGGCATAGTTTTCACTGCAGGAAAAGGTGGAAGGACCTAAGATGCGGACCCAGAAGATCATGGGGATCCAGCTGGTGGTGTCCTCCTCAGGCAGAAGGGTCCATCACCGAACCCTGACCCCCCTAATGGCCCGCATGCAGGTGGTGGCATAGCCGGACTTTAATGGGCAATTGGGAGCTCAACAGCAGCTAGTAGGGGATACGTTTTTTACTGAGTTAACATTATGCATGAACATCTATTTTGTGTTACAGGCAGCTATTACTCCTTCAAGCTTGTAGATGACTCATGTCCCATGCGATAGGAGAGTTGTTGCGAGTGTAGATGTGATAGTTGGAGCATGGTCTTCACCTTTGACAACTGCGCATGTGGCGAGAAAATAAGCATGCCAAAGTCAAGCATGTGTTCCCATTGTTGAGCAGCCTCTTGTCTGCATATTGGCTCAGATGACCTACAACAACTTTAAAAGTCATGTGTGACAGTGACCCCAAACTGGCCATTTGTTAGCCTTGTGTCTGAAGTGATACTACCTCACTATTGTGTTTCATTTGATGGTGGACCACTTACTTAGAGCATGTGACAAAAGGCACTCTGGATGCAAACACTGAGCACTATATCCCATTGGTAAGTGGGAGATGTAGAGTAACCTGAGTTGGGTCCATGCTGGAAAGTGTACATTTACATGTTGTATTGTCACAATTAAAATTGTTCAATACATGAACATGACGGTCTACAAGTTTTTCAAACTTGATCCTTCATATCTTTCTTTGTTGGCCAATGTGTACATGACAATGTAAAACAGTGATGGCAGGCATAACCATATACTGTGGTGTTTAGTCATGAGTGGGTGAGTAATAGGGGTAGGCAGAATTTTTGTAGTCAGGTTACGCAAAGTTCCGCGAAACAGTAAAAAATCTCACTTGTTTCACTTGTCCCACCCGCTCGCGATGAATGTTTCCTCTTCACGATCTCGGATGTCCGATGGCGCGTCTGACTGAAGTGTTCGCAAACGCACACTCTCGCAGGATCACGCGGCCGGCTACCAAAATCTCGTGGCACACGCGAACAGATAGGTAATCTCGCCGGCAAACACAGGGATCCCGGTAGGGGGCTACCGTGGGCGCAAACACACATTCTGAAAATGCAAACAAGGAAAAAAAATCAGAATGCTGGTGATTTACATCAGGGAATGATTTGCTGACAAGTTAGGGTCATATGTGTGTGTCACCACTCAGTACTACATCTGTATTTGTGATAGCAAAACATGAAATATACAATGAATTCACTTCCCTTATGGACTCATTGTCAGTGAAATTGCTCTCCCTCCCTCGCAGCTCCACCATTAAGTGAGGCCTTCCCCCGAGCCCCTGCCCTCTTGAGTGTTGGTGTTCGAGGCCCTCCTCCACCCGCAGGTTTCACCTGCACCTCATTCCTGTTGGTCCAGTGGACCTCTGTCTCCATTCTCTTGCTCTGCTTTTTCTCTCCTTTTTACTCGTTTTTTTCCCTCACTTCTATCTCCCCCTTCACTATACTTCTGGGTCTTTACCTCCATTTTCTGTCATTTTCCCCTCATTTCAAGCTCCCCCTTCACTCTTCTGTGTCTTTCCTCTATTTTTCACTGTTTTTTACCCTCATCTCAATCTCCCCCTTTCACGCTCCTGTGTCTTTCTTCCACTCTTTCTGGCACTTTTGCTGCCTTATTTGCACTTTTCTATCTCTTTTTGCCTTTTGCCTTTTTTAGCCAGATTTTCCCTGGCGCTGCTACCCCGCGGCCCCTCCCCCCCAGCATGACCATGGCGACCGGCCCAATCCAGCTCCCCTCCCCGCTCCCGCCTCCCAGCTGTCCAGCCCTCCCCGACCCCTACTTAATGGCGGCCACTGGGCCGGGGTGCCAAAGGCAAGTCCGTCTGCGACTCAACTGCGACCAGAGCCAGAAACCCTGGATCTCTGCACCGCCAACGCTATGACCCAGGGGCACAACACGGTCTCAACCCAGAAGGCAACAACAAGAGCAAGCTAGCATCACCAGCCGACACCCACTGACCCTTTAGCTGTCACCACTTCCGGCACACCTGCAGCACTGCCAAGACCACTGACCCAGCACAATCAGCCCGCAAGAACACAACTGAACCGAAGACCTGCAATGCATCCTCCTCAATGTCCGATCCTTCCACAAACACACCACCGAAATCTGGGACCTCCTCAACAGCATTACCCCGGACGTAGCATTCTTTACCGAAACCTGGACCAACACCACCTTGGGACCGGACATCGCATCGCCATTCCCCAAGGATACAAGATCTTCAAGACGGCCTGTCCCACACGCCCTAGAGGAGGAATCGCCATCATCCACAAATCCACCCTCTGCCTGAGCTCACTCCCGCATGAGCCCACAGGCCTAATGGAACACCTTCACTTGAAGATACTGGCCAGCCCTACCTCCACCCTCCATGGAACCCTATCTAACGACCCCCTGGACCCCACAGACTTTTCGTCAACTTTTTCTAACTGTACAATTTTGACAGAAACGCCCCTTCCACTCTGGTGGTCTGATCACTACCTGGTGGGTTTTAAATTGTTAAAAATTACAAATGTGCCCTCTGCTCCAGTTAAGCGACCAGCCTGCACCTCCATATCTTTTAACAAGATCTCCTCAACTGCCCTTAAACACAAAGTTGATCTTCACCCGTTATCTTTATTGGGCAATGTTGATGAGGATGCTGAGGCCCTTGGAATTTGGATTGCGCAAGCAGCTATGGCCCTTGTGCCACCGATACTGAGCCTTTAAAAAAATACCAGATCCTCAGCCCCGTGGTTCAATGACGCTTTGCGCCAGTGCCATAAGGACTGTAAGCACCTGGAGGTAGTCTGGAGGAGGGACTTTGACACAAAGGATAAAAAGAGCTATAAAGAGGCCATCAGACTTTGTCAATAAAGAGATACAGTCAGCCAAAAAGAGCTTTTTTGCATCCAAGATTGAGTCCGCAGGAAACAAGGCTAAAGACATTTTTAAAATAGTTAAAAGTTTTTCCTCCCCAAAGGCCATGATGAGTTTGGGTATAGGGGCACGGTGTTGAAGTGGGTGTCCTCCTTTTTGGAGGCAAGGCAGCAAGAGGTGTGGTTACCCCCTTTCTCAGCGGGTCTGCCCCCTCTTAATGTGGCAGTGCCTCAGGGATTCATTTTGAGCCCTGTGCTCTTTAATCTATATATGGCCCCTCTGGCCACATTGTTGGAAGCAGATGAGGCTGTAATCATATCGTACGCCGACGACACCCAGCTGTTGTTTACGTGCAAAAAGGATGAGGCGTTCAATGGGGAGAAAATGTATAAATGCCTGAGAGATGCTTTCGCTTGGTTCCAATTGAACAAATGCAATTCAGAGAAATTTGAAATCATCTTCTTTGGCACCCCCCTCCCCGGACGCCTGGAAACAATGGTGGCCCCCTGATATGTCTCCTCCCCAAACACCAGTTAAGACTGTAAAGAACTTAGGGATAAAGTTGGATGAGACATTATCCATGAAGTCACAAGTACAGTCAGTCGTAGGCACCTGCTTTGGCCTCCTGAAGATGCTTCGCAAGTTTCTGTTCCTGCTACCTATTTCTAATAGGAAGACAGTTGTACAGGCCCTTATTACCTCTAGGCTTGATTATTCCAACAGCCTTTATTTGGGCCTTCCTGAGTTTCTGCTCAACAGATTGCAAGTTGTGCAGAACGTGACAGCAAGGGCAGTCCTCAGCCTTGGGCCTAGGGACCGGATCTCTCATCATTTGAAGACACTGCACTAGCTGCCAGTCTGCTGCCCTGGTTCTGGCCTTCAGAGCCCTGCATGGTATAGGGGCACTTTACACACGTAAAAGAATTTCATTCTATACCCCCGGCAGATCTCTTAGGTCTGCCTTTCAACATCTGGTGGTAACTCCTAACCACAATGAACATTGTGGAATGGCCACTTCCATGTCAACTGATTGGTGTTACTCACATTATACTGCTACGTTTCTGTAGCAGATACCCAGCAGTTCCAGATGTAGTGTGTTTGGGAAACCTGACCATTTGCAGATTGCAGGCCCTTGTGTGGATGGGTAGTCATGCATTCCATGTGGACATCCCATTTGATAACATTGGGTAACTATGGTATGGTCCAAGCACCTGGGTTGACAGGGTGATGACATCTCCTGTACACTCATGCAGGTGGATTTGGGATATGGTCACACATGAAGTTGGAGCAGACTGTATAAATGACAACATTATGTGTTATTGTGCACAGGCCATGTACAATTCAAGCATTTTCTCTTGCCAATGTTGGAGCCAATTTAGTAATCATTGAACAATTTGGATATTCTGCTAATTTGTTATGTGTTGTGTTATGATATGCTTGCCTAGTGTGTTTACGCAATTGCAATTAACATATTACTCACCTTATTACAGCCACTCACCAGGCATTCATCACTCCCCCCACCACATCCACTGACATACACTCAGTCAATACTAAACCAGAACCTACCAATTATGGCATCTCACATACCCCGCCACTACAGCCCCACCACCAGCCACAGCCACTACTGATGGCACACAGCTAGACCCCATAGCCACAACACCAGCCACAGACACTACTGAAGTCACGCAGCCAGACCTCACAGCCACACCACCAGCCACAGACACATCACACACTCCCAAGCAGGCTAAACAACACTGTTCCTGAGTCCTCGAGAGGTGCTATCAAACAGAAAAAAGCACTGAGGGCTAAAGCCTTGGCCCTAAAAGTCGCTGCCACAAAATTGTCTAAAAAACTGCTTGGTCCCAGTTTAATTCCAATATTGATATAGATGAAGCCGAAGATAACTAACACATTGGTGTGTGGCAATGAGACCATGAAGGGTACCACAAATACTCTTTTAAATAAACTGATAATCAACATTTTTAATCGTGCATTTCATCTGCCAAAGTCAGCTTCACCAGCACAAGTTCGCCTCGTACTTGGTCTATTTGACCATCACAGCAGAGAGGCCAGCGCATTTATAAAGTTTTGCAACAGATGGCGCAATACCCCTGAGGGTGAGGGCAAAGAGAGTCCATTGGGACCCTTATCTGCATCAGCTTTTACGACCTGCTGGTGATGACTACCAACAGACCCCGGAACACTTCAACACGCTCTTTCCAAGGTCCCTTCAGACCCCTCATTTCCTGCTTATCATTGAATTTGTATAGGCTAAATGTTGCAGCGTGTTAATTTGGGAACATGTTGCTCACACCCCCCTGTGACTCAATTTTGATAGTGACCATATGTAGACGGGTAGGTGTGCCACTTACAGGCAGTTCCTAACGTGTCCATAAATGTCTATGAAACCAAATTGTCCATGAATGATCAGTCCAGGTATGGGATGAATGCTGCATCACAGTCTTGCCACGTGAAAGGGGGCAATGAACCAGCTTTTAAACTGCATTCTTGAATACTTACTGCACTTTATTTTCCTTGCTAAGGCAGTGCGAACTTCAGGAACACCCTTCAACTTTTAACTCCATCTCTCTTAAACATTATAATGCTAATATGGGAGAATATTTTTTTTGATAATAATGTCTGTTATAAAGTTTGAAATAATCGATTTCATAAAATGCTGTTCATACATTTGTTGACAGAATTAATAACAGGATTATCATCATCCCCGCTGATAAAATCCTGTTATATTTTCAGACGTGACCTGGATGTGTTTATTTATTTATTTATTTACGGGTTTATACCGCGCCAGGATCACCTCCCGAAGGAGTATCTCCGCGCCTTGAACACCTTTACAGCTTGTGGCAGTAAGTACACAGATATCACTAGTTGGTAAATAGGAAGGTTTTTGACAGTTTTCTGAATGGGAGATAGTCCTGGCATAGTCTCAAAGAGAGAGGGAGGCTGTTCCACAACCTTGGTCCGGCTATGGATAGTGCCCTTCCACCTTGCCTGGTCTTTCTAGCTCTTGGGACCCGTAGTAAGGCTTGGTCACTAGATCTCAGGGACCGTACAGGTTTATAGAGGGAGAATCTGCTGTTTAGATACTCAGGCCCTCTGTTCTGGAGGCTCTTATGTATAGTACATCCAATCTTGTACTTCACCCTTTGTTTAATGGGTAGCCAATGTAAGGTGTTCAAAAGAGGCTTTGATGGTGTACGGGGTGGCTGATTTAGTACAAGACGGGCCGCTGTGTTCTGGACTACTTGCAATCTCGCAATAACTCCCTCATTTGCTGATAGGAGCATCCCGTTGCAGTAGTCCAGACGACTCAGTATTAGGGCCTGCACTAATGTTCTCCTAGTTGAGTCAGGGAGTATAGGGAAAACTTTCCTCAGCATGGCGATCACATGGAAGCATGAGCTCACCACTTGATTGCTGTTTTGTTTCAGGGAGAGCTCCTGATCCAGGCGCACGCCAAGATTTTTTACCACCTGCTTTGGCTCTGGGACTGGGCCTAGATCTTGCGGCCACCAGTCTGGGGACCATAGGAGCTTTGCCTCACCGAACAGCATCACTTCCGTTTTTGCAACGTTGCATTGCAAGAAGTTAGATGCCATCCAGTGGGCCACTGCCTTCATCCCCGAGGAGAAAGAGTTCCTGACCGTCTCAGTGAGATGTTTGAACGGAAAGAGGAGTTGGGTGTCATCCGCGTATGACATAGGGATGAACCCATGAGATCTCATGATGTTTGCCAGGGGGGCCACATAGATATTAAAAAGGGTCGGGCTTAAGCAAGAACCCTGTGGCACCCCCTTTGAGAACTCCAACTCCTCTGACCGGTGGGGACCCAGGATGACTGTCTGGGTGCGGTCAGTCAGAAAACTCCTTAACCATGCCAGAGCTCCACCTTCCAGACCGATGTTCACAAGTCTGGTGGTCATGATGTCATGTGACACGGTGTCAAACGCCGCAGACAGATCCAATAGAACCAGGATGACGGAGTAGCCCCCATCCTGGTACATATGTAGGTCGTCTGCGACTGACAGCAAGGTGGTCTCGGTGCTGTGGCTTGGCCTGAAACCCGATTGAGAGGGGTCTAGGCCATGTGTATCCTCAACGAACCTGGACAGATGTCTGTTAACATATTTCTCTATCATTTTACCCATAAAAGGGAGAAGAGAGATGGGGCGTAGGTTGGCAAGATCCGTCCAAGGAATGGTGGTATTTTTCCTTAGCGGTCTTACCAGAGCCCGTTTCCAATCTCTCGGAACTTCTCCTGTACTTAACGATAGATTAATTAGTTTCTGGATACCAGGACCAAGAGTTTCAGCTAACATGGGCATGATACGGGCGGGAACAGAGTCATGCGGACTGCCGCTCTTAATCACTTTTGTAAGGGCGATGACTTCCTCTAAGGAAATAGGGGGAAAGTTTTTTAATTGATTGGCCTGTGTGTCCCGCTGCGGACTTTTGTGAGAGGAGGTATTAGGATCGGCAACTTTAATCGATTTTGCGGCCAGTATCTTTGCATAAATTGAATCGATTTTGTTCATGAAGAAGTGTGAGATCCCATCACATAATTCTTGTGAAGCAACCTCCACCGTCTCGCATGCTACAGGCTTGGTGAAAGTTTGCAGGATTTGAAAAAGAACTTTAGAGTCCTTCCCAGCCTCTGCAAGTTGCATAGCAATGTGGCTTTTCCGGGCCATCCTTATGGCTTTATGATAAGATCTAAGGGATGTTAGATAACCTTGTTTGTCCTCCTGACTCCGGGATTGTCTCCACACTTTTTCCAGCTTTCTGGACTTTTGTTTCATATGTCTCAGGTCTTCAGAGTACCAGACTTCTTGTCTGGCTGCTTGGCGGGGTTTATACACTTTCAGCGGAATAATGCCATCAATTGTTTCATTGACAGCATTTACAAACCGATTGAGCTCAGTTGACATCATTCCCTCATGCTCATTAATCATAGGGGCTTGATAAGCTTCTCGAAAAGTGTCCTGTGTTAGTTTGTGCCAAGGTCTTCTCTTGGTGGCTAAGGTGGTCGTTACATTAGATTTACCCATGGGCTTAGTGTAGAATGTTAAAATGAAATGATCTGTCCATTCAACTTGAGTGGAGGGTGAACACATATATAAAGGTGAGTTGGAGAACACCAGATCCAACGTGTGACCTGCCTCATGTGTGGGTCCCTGATTCATCTTTTTTAGACCTATGTGTTCCATATCCATAAGAAGTGTTCTGGCCTCCAAGCATGTCTCTAATTCACTGTGGAAGTTGAAGTCTCCCACTAATAGGAAGTTCTGGTCATTTAGGATAAACGGCGCAAGAACCTCCATAAGTGAGATTGAGAAATCCACGCTTGAACCTGGGGGTCGATATAAAACCGCACCCCTTCTATTCTCCCCAGAGGCGGAACAGAGTTTAAAAATCATTAGTTCCATCAGAGGGGTGCTGATTTCCTCCAATATTGTGACAATTAGTTCCTCCCTATAAACAATGGCTATTCCACCACCTATTTTTTGTGGACGATCCAGTCTAGAGACCTTATAGCCTATCGGAATGCCCAGAGTGATAGCTGAGATTGAATGAGGCTTAAGCCAGGTCTCTGTTAAAAAGCAGAGATCAGGCTTCTCTGTAGATATCAGGTCCCACACCTGTGATGCGTGCTTTGGTAATGAGCGCACATTACATAATAGATGTTTGCTTCCAATGGGGGTGGGATCCTTGATAGTTTTTACGGGGCTGATTTTATGTGTGGAGCATAGCGGTTTGATAGGAACTCGCAAAGGAATGTTATCCACTGGCTCGAGGCCAAAATGTGTGCAACAGTAAGAGCATGTAAAAGGACCTTCAAGGTTAGCATGGAAAGTAACATCACATGTGGAACCTATACTGGGGCGTAGGTCCCATAGTACCTGAGATGAGTATGTTAGATGGGCTGTATCAGGGGTACTCGTGAAGGTAGTTGGGGCAGCCATGGTCTCCTGCCCCTGGCCCCGTCCAGGCCCGGACGGGCACAGACGGGCCTCTCTCTGGCTTGTCTCAGGCGCGTTCTCTGGCGCTTCCCTGCGCGCGATCGCTGCGCGCTCAGGGTGACGAGAGGGCTAAGTAGCCCCTCCTAACAATAGTCTAGAGCGCTAACCACTCCGCTAATGCAGAAAGCGGAAGTGGTGTAGTCCCGTTGAAGCGCGACCCAGTGTTCCCCCAACAATAATGCAAAGAGTGCAGCAAGCTATGTGTTCTAAACAAATTGTAATGATTTCGGTCGTGTGCAGCAGGTAAATACCAATTTTAAAAGAGCAAGTACAATTTATTGCCAATTCCGATTTTTAAAATGTTCTCTATTTAAAATACTGCTCGGAGCTCTGTCAGGCGTCAAGTGGCTCGGTCAACACTGCCACTGTCTCCCTGTTTAGCAGAAAGCATGGACTCCCAAAGTCATTTAACACTTCACCCAAAAGAAATGAGGGGCATATTATCAAGAGGGTTTATCTCCGCTTTTTTGGCTTTAAAAGCCAAGAAAGCGGAGAAAAAATGATCTCCCTATTACCGAGCTGTCGCTAACACCAGTTAGCGACAGCTAGTAGGAGATAGCGACCATCTTGGGCCCCACTTTGCATGTCAGTGATATTTATCACTAATGACATGCAAAGTGGGCGTGCCAAGATGTTAGCAACTGAACACAGTCGCTAACATCGCTATCTCCTATTACCAACTTTTGGAGATATTCGCGCTAAGCGCGAATATCTCCAAAAGCTAACACCTGCCCTGAGCAGTTCTTAGCCATGTTATCCAATGGGAGGTGGATAACATGGCTAAGAGCATTAGCTCGGTAATGCATGAATATCGCTGACTTTTCAGCGATATTCATGCATAGCGGCGATTTTTATCGCATTTGCGATAAACTTTGGTAATACCAAGGTTTATTTGCGGTAAAAATCGCCGCAGCTCAGCGGTAAATTTTTGTCTCTAACCAAGCAATAGCGATAATTATCGCTATTGCTTGGTAATATGCCCCCGAATTAGGTGTACCTGCTTGCTCTGCTCTAATAGAATCTTGCCTATACTCATAAAATAGGATAAACATTCTATTCAACAATGACAACATTTTTGTTAGCTTCTGATTTGTCTTCTAATCATTTTCTTCCTCTAATCAAATGGATCCTCATATAAAGTTAAGATTTTTCATCCAAATCCTATTGCTTTTGTAGTTTCTTATTATCTGTTCTACATCACTGCACCACCATGTCAGTGGTCCCAAGAAGACTCTTCCGCAAGCCGTATTTTGTTGTATGCAGCCTGAACTGCTGACCGTTGTCAACGGAGTGGTTCCTGCCTGGGCCACGGTGGACTGCAATATAGGTGGTGCGTACTCCAATGCCATCAGGGTTGTGGTTTCCCACAGAGCTGATTACGAAAACACAGTTGTACTAGCAGTTCCCTAATTGCGGATCCCCAAACACAGCCCATTGGATGGATACAAAAACAACATCGCTGATATCCATTGACCAAGTGAAAACACCTGCAAATCACACTATAAAGCACTCCCCATCCCAGACCAATGCCTTAGCATTTTCTTGCAGCAAGGAAGAGATTGTGTCCTGTCAGAGCCTGTACATGGCGCTGTGCAGCTTTGCGCAGTCCCTGGCTATGACTAGCAGAAGCTTTTCCCTCTGTGGCGATGTAGTGTGTCTGAGGCACCGAATGTTGCATCCTGCATCCTTCCAGAATGTGGTTTTAGTGGGCACTTCCAGCCAGGCTCCCCACTGGCTGACAGGGTGTCACACGAGGCGGTGAGTATGCATAAGAACGTGCTGGCATGAATACACAACACACGCTACTACTAGGCACCGGTAAACTGCGCCACGCGGTGATAGGTGTAGTTTTTGCCAAGCCCCGCGCTCCATGCAGAATAGCAGGGGCCTTATTTATGAAGCTCTTGCGCCGCCGGTGCGTCACTTTTAAAATGGGAAAAAGGGACGTACCGGTGGCGCAAGGCCTTCATAAATAAGGCCCCTGCAGCCTGATTCATGTAGCTAAATTGCACTCGCAAAGGGCCAGATTCTCAGAATCTGGCCCTTTGCGAGTGCAATTTTTGCATTTGGTATTCATGATACCAAATGCAAAAATCGCTATTTAAGAATTCGCATATTTGCGTGAAATGGCATTTAAGGAATCTCTAATAGAGATTCCTTAAATGCTATTCATGACACACAACAAAATAGCGATTTTGGACTTTTGGGGCCGCTATTTACCGACAGGTCAGACCTGTCGGTAAATAGCATAAACTCAGAAAAATGCTTTTAAAAGCATTTTTCAAAGTTGCATGTAGCACACACACATGTCCTTTGGACATGTGTGTGCGCAACACCTGTCCAAAAGTGCATTTTAGGGATGCTACAGGGCGTCCTTTGGACACCCCTGTCACCCTTAAAATCGCTATCTCAGTTGCGAGTAGCAAATTGCTACTCGCAAATCCCCAATCATTCCAATGGGCCTCTTGGCCCATAGGAATGAATGGGGAGTATTTGCGAGTAGCAAATTGCTACTCGCAAATAAAGAACATGTAGGAATCGCTATTTAAGTAGCAATTCCTACATGAATGCCGTTTTGCGTGTCCTCAATAGCGAATCGCTATGATTCGCTATTAGGGACACGCAAAACGGCCCGTACATGAATCAGGCTGCTGGAGTTTACCGCCCACCACTATGAATAACGTTATAAATATAACAATTGTACTGGTTCTTGGCAATTTTTCACTGGCCATTGGCACTTTTCTACAGGTCCTACGCAAGCGCAATGGGCAATTTAGTACTGGTGCCATATATTTTGGAAGTAACTTTACACCAATAATCCATTTTTGACAATTCTATTTGCACAGATCAATTGTCAGTTCAAAATTGCCCGGCCTCCATGTAAATTTACATTTTACCTGATCTTGCCCTTCAAATGTGTTTTACATAACAAAGTCATTATCTTTGGAAATATTTTTTCATTCAATCGATAAAATTATGAAATGATGGACAGTGTGCACATTTTTCATCTTAAATTTTACGTAGTCCAAACCCTTACTACAATTCCCAGTGGAAAGCAGCATTTTGGTTAATGTCACTTGTGAACGGCAGGTTACAGGAGCTCCAATTATGTATCATCGCAAAACGAGAAGCTCCATGCTGCCGCCTAAAACCCCACTTACCTCTGTCAAGCATATGATTGTTTCCACAATTTTGTAAACTGTGTTTTACACATTTAATATTGATTACATGTTCATTTTTTAATGTGCTACCAATGCTGGGTCCAAACCAATTATTCTAAATAGTCAGAGCGTAAATGTTATACATTAGTTGCATCAGTAGGTAAAGAATTGTGTAAAGGCTCTCTTTTCTGTCTAGCTGAGCCCTCGTTCTTCTTAAGACGCTGCAGATTGGGGCACTCTGTATTTTCCAGCCGGATGGAGGAAAGTGCAGGTAACAGACACTCATTACGAGCTTGTCTGATTTAATTAATCTTTAATTATTGTGCAAAGCAAATGAAGGGATTGCTTCGATCAGCACATTTGTTAGCAGCATTTATCAAGCAGCTGATCTTTATCACCCACCCCAATGACAGTAAATCAAATGCATCCCCCCTTTCAATCCCAGGAACAAATGATTAACGTGTCTATAAAAGTCCCCTATCTACGAAATCTAATTGTCTGTGAATGATCAGTCCAGGTATGTGATGAATGCTGCATCACAGTCTTGCCACGTAAAAGGGGGGAAATTAACTAGCTTTTAAACTGCATTAATGAAACCATACAGCACTTTATTTTTCTCGTCAAGGCAATGTGAACTTCAGGGGCACCTATGAGCTTTTAACTCAAACTCGCTAAACATATAAAAGGCCATAACGGGCGTATAATGTCCTTTTTTTAAATAATAAAGCGCGTTTTAAAGCTTGACATAATTTATTTTATAAAGTACTGGTCATAAATTTGTTGATAGCCTTAATCATAGGATTATATCATCCTCTCTGCTGATCTTTACTTCCTGTCATATTTTGGTGTGTTTAACAGATAATATGGACTCAGGAGTCATTTAGTGCTCACCCAAACTAAATGAATTAGGTGAACCTGCTTCCTCTGCTCTAATAGAAGTTTGCCTATATTCAGAAAATAAGTTAAACATTCTAATCAACAATGTAAATTGATACTTGTATAGCGCACTACTCACCCACAAGGGTCTCAAGGCGCTTGTACGAATACCACTATGGAACCCATCCTGGCTTTCCCTGTGAGGCGTCCACTCTTGGGCACCCCCAAGGTGGAGGCCAGGCATCCTTAGCGTTGTGGGGGCCGTTGTGGAGATTAAGCAAGCTATTGCCAGAGGTGCAGAGTGGGACTCCATGATAGGAATAGGCACCGAGGCGAGAATTATCAGGTACGTGGAATTTTTGAGCCCAAGACCCTGCCACTCTAACCATTGAGCCACACTTCTACAATGAAAACATGTTAGCTTGATTTGCCCTGTGATCATTTTCTGCTTCTAATCAAATAGATCCTCATATAAAGTTAATATTTTTCATCTAAAATCTAACTTCTGTTATAGTTTCTTATTGTATGTTCTACATGCATCTAAAAATTGGGGTCCGATTACGAGTTCAACAGTCTCGCCACTGTACAGCCGCATCGGTGGTCAATAGAGGACCTCTGAGCCGGCGGTTTTCCACCCGCCATATTACGTAGCATGCAGCCTGAACTGCCAACCGCTGTTGACGGAGTAGATTCTGGCTGGGCCGCGGCGGACTGCAATGTTGGTGATGCTACTCCGATGCCATGAGTATTGCAGTTTCCCACCATGCTGATTACGAAACACACAGTTGTAGTGGCAGTCCCCTAGTGGCGGTTTCGAAACAGGGCCCATTGGATGGATACAAAAACAACACAGATGATATCCACAGGCCAAGTGGACCCACCTGAAAATAGCACTATAGAACACACCCCATCCCAGATCATAATCCTTTGTCTCTCCACCACAGCACAGCAAGACAAAACATCACTGTTAGTCTTATAAGGCTTCCCTTTTCCCATACCTCATTTAATACACTCCACATATTTGTTTTGAATTTTTTACTATTATCCCCTGGTGTTGTTTATTAGTCATTGTCACCCACATTAACCCGTTAAGCGCGCCGCAAATTCCACCCCAGTGCGGACGTTCGATTGCGCTAACGGGATCCGGACGTCCAACGGTCATGCGCAGCACTAGCGAGGTAGTGCACGCGACGACCGTTGGACGTTCGCAGCACTGAACGGGTTAAGTTAGAGTAATGTTATGTCAAAGAAATCCATGTTTTTCAGAGGCTGGGTTGTCAGTTATGGTGGATGCAATTATAAGAGTAGAGCCGCAATTGTTTGGAGCTCAAGACCAATATACTTTGTTTCAGTAGGAAAATGGATATGTGGTTCAGGATAGTTAACCAATTGAATGCTATAGGTACCACACTGTGCACAAAGGAGGAAATTAGTAACAGGTGACATATCATGAGGGCAAAAGTGCGTTCCCTGTCTTACAAGCACCACCTGGAGGCCCAGAAGACTGGCCATGCTCCTCCCAGTGTCCCATTACAACTCTTTCTCCGGGAGGAGAAGGTCACGGCCATCCTGTCTTCTGGGGCTTGAAAGGAGTACCTGGGGGATTGGAGTGTTGTAAGTTACACCTCACTGTCACAACACTTCAATGTCCTGTTTGCTCTCATCTCATCTCAGCTTTTGCTATTGTCTTCTCTATCTACTTTCCTAACATGCAGTACTCAAAGTATCAGAGATATTTGACTTTTCTGTTTCAATGTGTACTGTTGCATATAAGATCAGATTTATCAATCTCCATTACATGCCACATGTTGCAATGATGTCTGTAAGTGTATTACTGCAAAATTATCATCCCAGGACCCATTATAGGTGTCAATATGTAACTGTATGGTCCTGCCCAACTGCATTTTGGCAACAGGTATGTAAAACTAATCATGTTCATGTGTTGGCAAATAGAGATTAAAATGATTACAACTAGCATGATACCCTTTTCTCAAAGTCTAAGCAAGATGCAGTAGGGAGTTTCCCATTTACACTTATCTCACATCACCATACATTTCCTCTACTCACAGACCTAACCATTTTTAAATTGTTGGCAAGTTGAGATTGAAATGACTACATCTACAATGACACCCTGTTTGTGTAACTCAAAACAAGATGCAATAGTAATTCACCGATTCTCTCTTGTCTGTCATGTTACAACTACTGTTACTTTCTCTTGGAGTTAACCATTTGTGTTGGCAAGTAGAGATTGAAATGACTATAACAACCACAAGGCCCTGTTTCTTTAACTGAAAACAAGAGGCATAGTGTGTTTGCCCATTTTTACTTGCCTCACAAGTTACAACTGATTTCCACTTCTCATGAACTTAACCGTTTGTCAAGTAGTGATTGAAATGACTACAAAAATCATGTGGCCCTGTTTCTGTACCTCAAAACAAGAAGCAAAAGTGATTTCATCCAATTTCATTTCTGTGACATGTAACAACTGATGTCCATGTCTCATAGAATGAGCAATCTACATACAAGGCTCTACTCAGAGACATGTCCACCTAGTTAACTTGATGCTGTCCCGATCTCGTCAACTGAAACTATTGATGCCATTAGTGACACAATACTAAGTGTGTACCTCAAATATTTATAAGGCATTATGGTAACACAGCTGATTGGAAGTGGCAGAAGACCCATTGACTCTGCACTGCTAACACGATGACTAATGCTAAATATAGAATCAAGTTTTGTGTTTGCCTTTTTTTGTACACAACTAGGCCTTGGAATGGTTAAATACAGGTCATTTCTCCACTGTGTTTCTTTAAATGTTGTTCATTCCTTGACCCAAACCGCAACATATCAGCACAACTAATGAGCTGCACAATTCTAGTACATGTATTGAATGTCTCCAAATGTCTTATTAACAAGTTTATACCAGAGAAATATATCACTATAGTAATCTCTACCTTTTTTATTTTTCCTAGGTCTTTACTTACTGTGTCACACAACATTTGGATATAGATACCACACTGTAAACAATAAGAATGTTCTCTATTTCACAACAGGTCAATCTGGCACAGCACCTGGGCAGAACTTGGACATGGAAAAGACTGCCACACCACCCCCAGATAAAGCCCTCAGTGTTAACAATACTCCTGGACATGTGGACGTGGATGACAGTCCTGGCAAATCTAGCCAGCTTGGGTATATAGCAAAAGTAAGTCTCACTCTGCCCACAAAAACACCTCCCACCTCAGCTGCAATACCTCACCCAACCCCTGTGCCCCCAACCTGTGTATTTAGCACAGTCAACACCATCTTGTGCCCCCAGTCCTGTATACTGAAATGATATTCACCAACCCAGTAACAGAGGAACAGGGAACCAATGGGAAAGTGCATCCTGGGACAAAAGCAGAGGCCTGTGGGGGTAGGGATCATGGGAGGGTAACTGTGGGCCCGCTGAGAGAGGCCACTTGGGCCACTCACACCCAGGCAACCATCGACCAATTCTTGGGAGCCTATCAGGACTCCCAAGATGTGATGGGCCAGCTTTTGACGGAAATCCAGGAGATGAAGCAGCTGCAGAGGGAGATACACAAGGAGCTGGCCACCCACAACACCAACATTAGCAAGCTCATTTACTGTGCTGCAGGACATCAACACAACCCTCTGCAGGGCTTTTCCACAACCATCTACTTCATCCTGTGGTCCAACTATATCTGACCCATCTACATCTGCGGCATCCACTGGATGGAAGGCCTTGTCAGAGGAAAACATGTACGCAGACGCCCGGTCTCAGCAGCAGTGGATCCCTAATTCCCTACAGGAGGGGATGTCTATGCAAAAGTCCAGGAGATGGACACTGCAAGACACCCACAGTCACTACCACCTGTAGGAAACCTCAACCTTAATTTCCCCCAGTGAGTGCAATGCATTCACTTTGTGGACTATTTCTGGACACTTTTCCCTTTCTGATGGGAGTAGTTTTTAGACTTTGGAGTCCAAACAGTTTGGCATCTACAACTATGATTTCATTCACCATGACTGGCTTCTCCACTTTTGGTTTTCCCTGTTTCATTTTCCATAATGTTTATTTTCTCCTTGTTTACTGCAATAAATACACTAGCCAGATACTCATTAGCATATCTTACATCTAGCAATGTATATATGTGCTCCCATGTGAACTTTACAGTGCCAACACAAGCTACTTGTTAAGCATGGATATGTTGCATGTACAGAGTGTTTTGCTCAGGATCACATCTGTGTCACACCAACACATACATACAAGTGTCTTGTCTTATAATTAGGCTTTCCTGTTTTCAGTTTCTATTTTTGTTAAATTCTGGTGGGATTTTTTCCAGTGTTTTCAAGTGATTTCAATACCTTAAAAAACAGTGGTTATCAGTGGTTACACATTTTCATGCCTTTAAAAACAACAGAAACAGTGTTTTTTCGGTGTTTGTGGAACGTTTTACTTTTAATATTGCTTGCTTTCTGCACTGATAGCGCATATATATAGACAGTGTATATATAGGGTATATGAGATCGAAATAGATTTTTGCAAATTAAACTTACTGTAGTAACCACACAATACTTCTTCAGCGAGTCTTTGGTCATGTGTGCTCGCTCATTCCTTCCCATGTAAACTTCTCTGAAAAGGTCCTTTAAATATTGGCACTTGAGACAGGCAACACCAAAATGGCCAGTATATCATTTTTTAACTCTGGCCACTGACATAGCTTTCCATGCCAATACTGCTACACTTGGAGATTGCGATTCTCAGGGCAGGTTCTGCAAAAATTGCATTGAGCTGAGCGCTTATGCCATCGGAGTTATTGAAGCGGTGAAAAATGAAGCAGCACATTTGAAACTATGGAGGAAATTCCCCTTTACGCAAGGGATCTAGAACTTGTACAGAGTACCACAGTGAGGTTTCATTGAGTTCAAATGCCATTGATTGTGAAGGGACATTTCTATACATTATTGCAAGCCATTTCTCATACATTGTAAAATAAAAGTTCCTGAATTGCTTTTTAACATTGCTTTGCTTACCAAGTGGCAAGCACTCTAACATGGAAAATGTTGCATTGCCAAAGTCAGCGCCCAACCTACTCTCAAGGAGATGTTCCACATCTACACCAATTATGCTGAACACTTGGCAGACAATGGTGTTTTCAGAATCTATTTTTTTATTATGTCCACTACAGCAGTTAGGTTTTCCTGTTAAATTCTAAGATTGCAGTAGAGTGTACTTTTTTCACATCACTATCAATATGCGACCAAAGATTCTCACATTTCGTGCCTTTGGCATAATCACTCAGCAAACATTCTGTAAATGTTTGCCACATGGATAATATAGCATTCATAGCCCCGTGCTGAGAACCATTAGCTAAGGGACACAGTTGTGATGACTCTTTCTTTGATGCCACACAAAGAACAAAATGATAAATATTTGTGTTTAATTCCTGTGCATAAGAAAAGAGTGCACCAGAATGGACTACAAAAACAATAGCACTCCTCATTAACTCTGAAGATTGTAAAGATGCTTTCAGCATACCACCTAACAAGTGGCAAAGATCTCTTACAGGGAAGCACTTCATCTCCTGTATCAATTTTGACAGGTCATCACACAACTTTTTCATTTACATAGCTGAATCACTGCAAATATGAAAAATATCACTCCAATCTTTGTTGTACTTGGAAAGAACCTTTTTTGCAGAGCATTCCAAGTGACACTGCGTTCTATGTTTTCCAAAAGCCTGGTGCCATGTTTTCAGCACTATGCAAAATGCTTGGTGATAGAGCTCTTTTCATATATACTTGTCACTATACCTTGCATTGAATGTTTAAAGCCTGAGGTGTTGGCAATTCACCTACTATCAATACCGACTCACTAGAAACCGGGGACTGATATATTAAGGGTTTTTACCGATTCTCTTGGGTAAATGTGATGACATATATTAGGAAAGATTCTTGTGAAACCAGCCATTTAACCTATCAGTGAAAAATTCAAACACAAACAAAATATCAAATATGATTTTGATATTTCCTGATTCTCTACACTTTTTAAAATAATTAAAGAATACCTAAACCCTGCATCTTTAGACCAAAGACCACAAAACTGAAAAAGGAAAAAGGTAGAATAAAAAATATTTTAGTGGCATCCCTAAACAACAAAACTCAAGCAGAACAATGTTAGCCCAGGCTTTTTTTACTGCTAGCTTGTATAACAAAGTTACATTGTATTGGCCCACTCAGGAAGAAAAAATTGACTCTTTCACTCTCTTTTTGCCTTTTTTGAATGGCAATTAGTTTGTGGTTGTGCAGGTGTATTTTCAGTGTTTATATGTTTTCACTGATGAGGGCTATTTCTCTTTCAGTAGGGTTTCATCAGTTATTATAGGTTTAAACCTAAAACTGGACAGCCTACTTTAATATCTTTAATCTATTGTTCCGCTTTGTGGATTGCTGGTGAACGTCTGGACCTGTGAGAGACTCCAAGTCCCAGGATCCTGATTCTGATCACCCGCACTTGTGGTTGTAGCAGCGGGCGGGGGATACATAACTGCTCGCCGCTTCGTGGATTGCTGGTGGACGTCTGGACCTGCAAGGGATTCCAAGTCCTAGGAGCCTGATTCTAATCACCCGCACCTGTGCCTGTAGCAGTGAGTCGGGGCTACATAACTGCTCGTCGCTTCCGCTTCGTGGAATGCGTGCGGGCGTCGGGCGAAGCCTGGGCCAAGGGCGGGCCCGTTTGAGCCAGTCAGAGACCAGACAGGGCCGGGCTGGGTCCCCCTCTAAACTCGACTTCACTGAAAGGTCAGTCCTCCTAAATACTATATATACATCTTTTAAAACCTATGGATACAGTGATTGTTTTGGGCTGTGATACTATCAACAAGATGAATAAGCGTGAAGAGAAAAGGATTGGTGCGCTTAATGGTAGCAGCGTGGTGGGGACCGTAAATCAATTTATATTAAGGACAACGTCTATTTTGGAAAAAGAGATAGTGATAACAGAGCATCGCTTATCCTTGGATCCGCAACAAACTAAAATATCTTCCCTGGGCTTAATTGCTACAGTTTCTTCTCCAGTCCACTCTACTGCTAATCTCAACACGTCCACGATTATTAATGAGGCGAGTGACTCTGTGACCTCCCCAACTGGGCCACTGGAGGACACCGCAAAATCACCTGCAGCGGTATTTAAAACTGCTTCTAGTGTGCCCCACAAACATCGACCAGCTCTTTACCCAAAAATAAAACTACAACTAATCAATCCACCCCCGACCCGGCAGTAAAAAGGAAAAGGGGAGGTGGCCCACAGAGGCCTGTCATTGCAAAAGCGCCAAGGACTAATAAAAACGGAGCACATATCTCCGCAGACGAGCACAACACACAAGACAATACTGCTACCATTAACTCCAGTAACTTACAGTCTGAGTCGGATTGAGGAACACCTAATCAACTCTGAAACACAGGTTAGGACAGGTTTTTCTGCCATAGAGGGCCTTCTTGTTCAACCTAATCCTACTGTTGTGAATATACCCAGTAACATATTTAGTAACCTGGGGAACATGGTGCAAGCCGCGCTACAGCCAAAACCAAGTTTTCGTGTTCACAAGTAATGAAAATAACTGCTCCCAGGGTGTATGCAGATGTAGCCTTAGCACCAAAACACAAACCAGTTCTTTCACACAGGGGTGATGCTGACCCAGGGAATCTATCTGGTGAATTTGCCCAATCAATTACGAGTACCCCAGGTGATGGCTGATTGGTAACTGTAATAGCACCGACTGAGAACATCAATTTTGAAAACTGTCCTTTAGTCAGACGGGCTAGTAAATCTAGTGGACATCGAGGAATCAGGGAACCGAAATATAATGCTGTCCAACCGAATCCCATGGCAATTCATCTTCCTCCAGCAGCTGCCCCGCTTGTGGTTGTTTTGATGAATGTTCCACCCCTGCGGACAAAACAGACTGAAACCACCGATCAATTATTATTTAAAGCGCTCCATTGGTTCAATACTCGACTTAAGGATGTTGGGATTTGGGAGGAGGGTGTTGAAATGCATATGATTATGGATAGACGAACATCTTGCATAGACCCTGCTAGAAAAGAAGGAAATGGTGAGTGTGTAGTTGTTAATTTTAACAATGTTCACATAACAAGATTTCTGCTGGATAATTTGGAAGAGATGCCGGGCAGACACACTGATAGAGTGACTATTCTACCACTAGGGTATTTCTACGGACTAGTGCCCGCCACTCTAATGTGCTGAAATGTGCTGAGATATGATCTGCTGTCCAGGCTACTTGGCTGTGGCAAATCAGCAATTGCAAACACCAGGGGGAGACCTAGTGGGGGATTGTTAATATGGGTCAAGCAACAGACATCGCTCCTAATAGAGGAATTATCAATAGACAGCCCTGACATCCTTGCCATCAAGGTCTGCTCAGAGGGAGATCCAGATTTTATACTACTCATTGTGTATGCAAGAGGGATTGCGGGTGGGTAGGCCTCACCAACTATTAACCTCTTGGACTCATTTATAAATGATCTAGATGGCTTAAATGTCTTGGTCATCGCAGGTGACCTCAACTGTACATTTGAGCCTCTGGGCCTTGAGGACTATAGCCTCAATATGGAGGAAGATCAAAACTGGGGGATTCCGTCTCTATCGCTGCCACCAATCAATAAATGGTCCGAGGGAGCGCTGCAGCTAAAAAGTTTAACCCTGAGGAGGGGGCTTAGGGCTGCCAATGGGAGATCTCCCTCAGACATGGAAGGTACTAATACCTTTTCTATTGGGACTAGAAGTAGTAGAATTGATCACATTCTCCTTATTTGGGAGTTATGGACCAGATTCGAGGGCATGAAGGTCCATCACAGACCAGAGAGGGACCATGATCCACTTCTACTAACTTTAGCTAGGAGGGGACCGGATCACACTAAGGCTGCTTTGGAAACCACAATAGGAGAAGTAATCATGTCCCAAGATTGCCGTCGGTTGAAATGGGCAGTAGTCTCAGAAGATAAAGGCGCCCTAAAGCGGATTAAGTCAACCATTGAAGAAACTCTAAAACTACTTGGTTCT
Source organism: Lissotriton vulgaris (assembly GCF_964263255.1). Taxonomy (NCBI): domain Eukaryota; kingdom Metazoa; phylum Chordata; class Amphibia; order Caudata; family Salamandridae; genus Lissotriton; species Lissotriton vulgaris. The sequence goes on from NC_141685.1 coordinate 1,453,401,049, forward strand.
ATAGATATCCACAATAATCCTCTCTTAGATCTTAGGAAGGTTCAAGAGGATTTGTTTGCTAAATTAAAGTCCCTGTTTACAAAAAATAGAAGACCATATAGGCATATTATGATAAAATCAGCCAAATGGTACGATGAGGCATATGGAGTCGCATTCAAGCATCTCTCAAATGCAATCGAGTCAGGAGCACCTCATGAGGTTAAAATAGCAAGGGCAAATTATAAAAAAGTACAAATGCAGGCAAAAAAGGTCTTTAATGAGGACAGATGGGTCTGTCTAACCAATGCCAGCCAGGGGAAGAACTGGATTAAAGTCTGGAAATTAGTTAAATGGGGCAGCGGAGTGATTGACTCTACACCAGTTAATAATGTACCTCCCGGGGGCGTGGCTTGGCGCCCGGCGTGAATGGCGGTGTCCGGGTGAGGCTCCTCGGACTGTCCGGTGTTCGGCATCTTTACTGACTCGCTCAGCTCTTGCTCTAACCTTATACAGGGATGTGAGGACGTCGGAACATCTACTCCTCCTACCCCGATATTTGTGGCTTCGCTGGAGTGCGGCATTTTGGATTTACGAACTATGTAAGTTCCGCAACTGCATTGTCGCGCTGCAACCGCCATTTTGTTTTTTCTCCGGCTGAGCTCTGTCAACGTATCAATGATTCTCTTGGAATTCTGTGGTGATTTTTCTTGCATCCTCATTTTCCTTTATTCCTTGGAGGTATGATACATTCTGCGCACATTTTTGAGTGATTTTCTCTACCTTTTCTGACTGACTTTCACTCGGCGGCCATTTTGCCTCTCCCGCGTCCTCCGACGCTTATCAGCTTCAGCTTCAGTTACATTGCAGCTATTTATGGGTAGATCTAAAGGCAACACGACTGCGACACCTACCAAGCATATTTTCATTAAAAACTCGAAGATTTTTACCGAGTTTTCTCAAACTCAATCTATTTTATCTTCTCTTTCTGAAGACAAGATGGCGACGTCTGAGGCTCCTACAGTACCTACTGGGAAATCTCTCACAAAACGCCTCAGGCAAAATCCCCCTTCACCTCCGAAACCATCATCTCCTGTTTCAATGGAGTTATTATTGGAGGAAATCCGGGTTCTGCGCCCTTTTATGGAAGACACTAATGCGAAACTCCAAGTTCTCACCGACTCCTGGTCGCAGCGTTACGACTGTGGAGCAATCACTTACATCTCTAGCGAATGACTGTGCGAAGATATCTCCTCTCCATTCTCAAGTCTCTACCCTTCAGCGTCAAGTGGAGGAGCTTGAAAACCGTAACAGGGGCAACAACCTCCGTATCTACGGCCTTGAGGAAGGACAAGAGGGGACAGACCCCATTGGTTTCTTCAAATCTTTCATCCCCAAAGTCCTTCGTATGCCAGAAGGCACCCTGTTGAACATTCAAAGAGCACACAGATTAGGTCGCCCTCCATCCACGACCTCCCCTTCTCAGAAGCCTAGAGGGGTGATCCTGTATTTCCTGGAATACACGGACCTTTTGAAGGTTCTCTCAGCAGCAAAATCCTCTCAGCGCATTACCTGGTCCGGATCTACTCTATTCTTTGCTCAAGATTACGCCAAGGCCAGGGCTGACAGGAGGAAGGCCTTCTTGGATTTAAGACCTGCTCTTCGGGACATGGGTGCTCGCTATGGCCTCTTTCACCCGTGCCTATTTAAAGTTACTTACAATAATAAGACTACGACGTTTGAAGACCCTCTTCGCCTTCGGAGTTTTATCAACGCTCATCATGCTGATCCTATGGAATCCTCCTCCTCGACTGCTGGCTGAATTTGTGTCCCCTACCCCTCACTGTTTTGACCTTCTCATCATGTCGCGTTTCCTAGTTTTCTTGCTGACACATGTTTTTCCCCTGTTGTAGTGTTTGTGACACTTGTTCTCTTATTTTCTACACAGTTTATCCCTCCCCTTGCTGCGATGCATCCCGGCCCTCCGTCCTGTTTCACCCCGTCACTCCGTCTGGTTCCTCCTTCCCCCTTCTTCCTTTTGAATCCGTCATTTGTAGGTATGTCACGAGTTCATATTATTATCTGGTTGTGGTGTTCTCTTTTTCTCTCTTTTTCTCTCTGTTCTCTCCTCTGCTCCTCATTTTTTCCTGCTATCTCCTCAGCTGTTATTCCATCATTTTTCTCACTACTTCTTCTTCGTTTTCCTTTTCCCTACACTTCTTCCTTATCTTCTTTCTCCTCCTTTTTTACTCTCTTTTATTCTCTAATTTATCATTTCCTTCATTTTCTTTGCCTCATATTTTCCTGTGACTACAGTTCTCCCTTTTGCACTATTTATTGCATTGTTTGCATTATTTCCTTTGTTCATGCTTTTACTTTATATCATTCAGAGTTACATCTTGGAATGTTAAAGGTTTAAATAGTCCAATTAAAAGACAACGTGTTTTAGCTCATCTAGCTAAGTTAAAAACTGATGTCGCCATGTTACAAGAGACTTACCTTGGTGATACTGAATCGTCCAAACTAAAAAGACTTTGGGTTGGCCATGCTTTTTCTTCTCCCTCTTTGGGGAAAAAGAATGGCGTAGTTATACTTGTTCATAAAAAATTTGCTGTTACTGATTCTCATTTTGAAATTGATACTGATGGTCGTTTTCTTCTATTAAGAATGAAGATTGATAATGTGCCTATTGTTATTTTTAATGTTTATGCTCCAGTCAATGTTGACCATACCTTTTGGCCCCTCATCTCAGATAAATTAATTTCCCTAACTGATAATTACATTATTTTTGGCGGTGACTGCAACCAAATTCATGATCCCTTCCTTGATAGACATTCCCCAGTTACTTTCGTCCGATCCAAAATGCATAACCAATTTACCTCCACTATTCGTCGTAATTCCCTCACTGATATCTGGAGACTCTGTCATCCTGATCTCCAAGAATACAGTTATTTTTCCCCTCCTCACAAAACTCAATCTCGTATCGATTACCTTTTCCTTAGTAAATCCCTTACCCAATGTGTCCTTGCTTCTGAAATTGGCTCCATTCTCATATCTGATCATGCCCCTGTCCTTGTAGACTTTGACCTGATACCCTTCTCACCCTCACCTGGCAGATGGCGTTTCAATAATTCTCTCTTGGCTGACTCCAAGTTCACAGACCAGTTCACTGCTTTTCTTACTGACTTTTTTCATACTAATTCTACCCCTGATTCCTCCCCTGCCATGATTTGGGACTCCTTCAAGGCAACGGCTAGAGGTTTTATAATCAATTATGTCTCTAAAAAACGGAAAGGTTTTGAACGTCAATCCTCCCTCCTTTTAACAAAAATTAAAAAATTAGAATATTCCTACTATAAATCCCCCTCTGATTCTGCTCTTAAGGACCTTATTTCTGCGAAAGTTGCTTTTAATAAGGCCTCCACTGATGCCGCTTCCTCCTATCTTTTAAAATGTAGTGCCGGCTACTATGGCGGTCAAAACAAGATGGGTAAACTTTTAGCCAATTACCTAAAAACTCGTAAAGATAGGACCCGGATTACCTCCATCACTGACTCGGATGGAATCTCACACTTCAAAGATGAAGACATTCTAAACAATTTTGTTTCTTTTTTTAAGCAACTTTATACCCCTGAATCCCCTCCTCTTCCTGATGATTTGACTTCTTATTTACATTCTCTCACCCCCCCTTCCTCTTCCCATGTTGATTTTTCCCCGCTTGAATCTAATGTCACTTTAGCAGAAATCTCTCATGCAGTCTCAGTACTCCGTTGTGGCAAAGCCCCTGGCCCTGACGGGTTCACTATTGAATTTTATTCTCATTTCTCCAAGCAACTCTTACCCCATTTACTCTCTCTATTCAATACCTTTATCACCGATGGCTCTTCTCAAGGTACTTTTCAGGAAGCTATGATCTGCCTTATTCCTAAGGATAACAAAGGCCCTACCCTATGCAAGAATTATAGACCTATTTCCCTTGTGAATACGGACTACAAGATTTTCGCTAAACTACTTGCCCTCCGGATAGATCCCGTTTTGCCTGAGCTCATTGGTCCTGAGCAATCTGGCTTTGTTAAAGGTCGTTTATCATCTGATAATTCGAGAGTTTTCTTTAATGTCCTTAGTAAGGCCTCCACTATTCAATACCCCTTAGCTGCCATTGCTCTTGACGCCGAGAAGGCCTTTGATCGTATTAGCTGGGATTTTATGTTCCGTGCTCTTCCTGGATTGACTTTCCCCCAAAATTAATTTCCCTCATTGCTCTCCTATATTCTGGCCCCAAAGCTTCTATTTTTGCCAATGGTAAGATTTCTGATTATTTTTCCCTCTCCAGAGGAGTTCGCCAAGGCTGTCCCCTTTCCCCCTTATTGTTTATTGTTGCACTCGAGCCCTTTTTAACAAAGATTAGACAAGATAATCTTATTACTGGTTTCAACCCTGGCCCTGCCCAAGTTAAATTATCAGTCTACGCTGATGATATTCTTTTTCACTGCTCCAATCCTGAATCTACTATCCCCTCCTTTCTTTGTCAAGTTGAAGCTTTTTCCTTAGTTTCTGGTTACCGTCTTAACCGTGATGAATGCGAGATCCTTCCCCTTAACGTCTCTTGTTTACGACATTATTTTGATCAAACCGGATTTTCCTGGCAACCCGCTAAAATTAAATATCTAGGCCTTTGGTTTTCCTCTTCCATTTCAGACACTCTAAAATTCAACTTTGACTCTATCACCAAGAAACTATCAGATTCTATCAATAAATGGAATCCACTATTTCTTTCTTGGTGGGGGAGACTTGATTCGATTAAGATAATGCTAGCCCCTATTATCTTATACTCCCTCTCTATGATTCCTATCCACATTCCTAATTACTATTTTAAACGTTTGGACTCCCTTCTATCTAAATTTCTTTGGCAGAACAAACCTCCTCGAATTGCGCTCTCCTCTCTTAAAAAAGACAAATCTCAGGGAGGATTGAAATTCCCAAGTTTTAAAACTTATCATCATTCCTTTTCCCTGAGGCAAACTCTTCGTTGGATTTCTACAGATCCCCCTACCTACCCACCAACTTGGTTATCCTTGGAAAAGTCCTTCATTTCTCCTTTTGACTTTTCCGAACTCCTTGCTTTTTCAGCTCACACTTCCTCCTTACGTTCTCCTATTATTGCACACTCGTGTCATGTTCTTACCCCTCTCCTCCCCTCTACTTATCCATCCTCTGCTTCTTTATCTCATCAACCCATTTGGCACAATAAGCAGCTCTGCAATAAAAATCGCTCCTTCTGCTGGAAATCCTGGCACTCTAAAGGCATAAAATGGGTTTCGCAGTTGCTTTGTGATGGAGTTCCCTTATCCTTCTCTGAATTGCAATCCCGTTATCTTCTTCCTAACTCTTTTCGCAAGCAGTATACTCTACTCCTCCCTGCACTTCTTTCCTTCCTTCACTCTCGTCCAGCTTCTTCAGAATTTCCCCCACTTTATCCTCTCTTGTCTCCTCTCCTAACTTCTTCTCCCTCTGCTTCTCGTATCTACTCCTGCCTCTTAACACCTTCGGAAGGCTCTAAATCACGCACTGAACTGGCCTGGGAGCAAGATTTATCAGCCACGTGGTCTATTTCTTTATGGGATAAGTTGTGGATTAAGATTCACAAAACTTCCTGTGCTGCCAACACAACACAAACCCTTTATTTTATTTATCAAAGGTTATTGTTTTCTCCATCCAAATTGGCTTCCTTCTCCCCTGACCTTTCTCCGGCGTGTTGGTCCTGCTCCTCCTCTTCGGCTGATTTACCCCATATGTTATTCCACTGTCCTAACGTTCTCTCCTTTTGGCATGGAATTTGGTCACGGATTTCCACTGTTTTCCATTTCCAAATCCCCTTCACTCCATCCGTCGCTTTCCTTGGTTCCCTCTCTCCAGAACTACCTCAATCCCCTTCTCATTACAAGTTGTTTGATCTTTTTCTTGCTGTAGCCTTTCACTTAATTACTTCCAATTGGAAGGATTCCTCAAAACTTACTTATTCTGCCTGGTGGAATGCTATTTGCTTTAACCATCGTTTAGATACCAACTATGTATGCCCTGTTTCCCTTGCCATCAAACGTGACCTCCTTTGGATTCCACTCACTGATTACCTTTCCTCCACTTCTTCCACTTCTCCTCCTCCGGTTATTGCTGCCCCTCTCCCCATTCCAGATGCAGTTCGTAAACCCCCTTGAACATTATATTGTTGTCTTTTTACATACTCCTAGACCATTTTTCAATATATCAACTGTTATTTATACGATTATTTGCTTGTTACTATTTTGCATTCAATGTAATCTGTGCATTTGCTGCTATAATTGAATTTGATTTTCTTATTTACTTTCATTCCCTTTTTATTTTTTCCCTCTCTCATTCCTTTTTTCATGAACGAGAGTGTATCGTTTATTGATTCTGATTTTCAATTATTTTTTGCGTTAACTATTCCAACATTCCTTGTATTATACTTTCTCCTAATGCATTTCATTTTGTATTTTCTGTTTGGTTTCAATAAACTTGAACTTAAAAAAAATAAAATAATGTACCTCCAGAACTTTGGGTGGAGTATTATCAAGCTCAATTCACATCCCCACTTAGTAACGCAACAGTCTATCTTGAGGTTACTACAGAGGATGTCTAACATTTAACAAGTGGGAGATAGAAAGGTTCCTGGATGGGGTTCCAGCAGGGAGGGCCCCCGGCTCGAACTATATACCGGCCGATATGTATATGTTTGATAGGAAGAACTGGGCAGAATATAGTTTTAACATCATAAATGCTATTGCTAGAGGTGCGAGAAATTCCAGACACTTGGCGTGGGGCCGAAATTATTCCCATATATAAAAAGGGTGACCGTGCCAGTCCTAGCAACTATAGGCCGATAAGCCTAATTGACACTTTACAGAAAATAGTGGTTAGACTTGTGCTAGGTAGGGTTAATGAATGGGTAGTAGACCAGAATGCATTATCTACCTATCAAGAGGGCTTTAGACCACACTTTAGCACAATTTATCAAGTTTTTAAATTTATGATGATTTACTGGAGTACCATGATCCAAGCAGGACCGACCCTCTATGCAGCTTTTGTTGATTTAAAATCAGCATTCGATCTAGTGCCCTGCCATTAAATATGGGACTCATTAAAGGAGGCAGGGATGCCTCTAGAAATCCCAGATTTTATTATTAAAATGCATGAGGTGAATTATGCCCAGGTAAGGTGGGGACAGCAGGGCCAACCTACTGATCGGTTTCCAGTTGATAAGGGAGTGTGGCAAGGGTGTGTCCTTGCCCCTTCCCTATTTTTTCTGTTTATAAATATGGTACTCTCCTATTATACTAATTTTCCAACCGTTGTTCCAACTCTTGCGGATCAAGGGTTTCTCATTTAATGTTTGCAGACGATACTTTATTTTTATCTAAAACTCAATCTGGTCTGCAACGTGCCCTTGACAGATTTACAGACTTTTGCAACGACCATGTTCTCATAGTAAACGTTGACAAAACTAAGTTCATGACACTGCATAAACATACATTTATAAAAGGCAGAGTAGAAATGAAAAAAGCACCTTTCGAACAAACTGATACCTTCACATATTTAGGAGTGACTATGGTTAGGAGGATGTACTGGACATCCCAGCTAGATGTCCTAGTTCTCAGGCACAACCAGTTAGCAGGAGCCCTACTAAAAAAACATTGACTTTCAAATACTAAATCGGTGGAGGCGGTTTTAATGATATATAATGGGAAAATTAGAGCTTCTTTAATATATGGTGCCGAACTCTGGGGGTTCAAAAACTTATTGCCCCTAGTTCTGGCACAAAATATGTTTCTGAGATCATTGACCGCCCTCCCACAATCGACTCCTACTGAGCCCCTGCTATTAGACCTAGGCTGTCCTTCCTTTGATGAGGTGGCCGGATTTAGACCTCTAGCCTATTGGAGGAGGCTATGGACTACCCCAGAATTGGCGTCCTACGCCAATGCTCTAATGTACAATAGAAATGCGGATTTGTCCTCAAAAATTAAATGGCTCCGGAAGCTTAAGTGCAATTTGTCTGACATGGGGCTCAGACATTTGTGAGAAGACCCAATAGGGAATTCATTTCCCAATAAAATTGAGTACAAAGCTCTTTATTGCGATATGGTTACTAAAGAAGTCCCTGATGGTGGTGGGCAGTAATTCGCTTACAGGTATCTTCCTGTAACACAAGTTTGCAGTGAAAGCAGAAGCCTACTTGAATCTGATCACAAAACCTAGTGACAGGAAAATATATCATCAATTTAGAGTGGGCACACTTCCGTTAAGATTTTTTACTGCAAAATGGAACAAGGCCCTATATACTAATTGCCTTTCGTGTCCATCTCAGGAAGAGTCGATAACCCACGTATTGTTTATGTGCCCGGCCTATAAGAGTCCCAGCCGCAACTGGCTTAAGCCGCTGTGTTCTAATCTTGGTACCAGTTTGGATCTGACAGCTCTGCGTATTTTGGTAACAAACACTCGGGCTGATGTTGTCATTGCCACAACAAAATTTCTTAGCTGGTCCTGGGCACTGCAAAGGAAAACCCTCCATGCTTTAGGAACTACTATTTGAGTACACCATTGGAAAGCGGGTATCTCCCTTCTAGACCTTGTAAGATAATGGTTTTTATGGAATTGTTTTTATAGCTGATCAATTTTATATAATTGTTAGGGATTTTTGATAATGCTGTTATTAAATTATGTAGAACTGTAAGCTTTTATGGTGATTCCCTTTATTGACACTTTCATGACTGTATTGTGTCTTTTATGATTGAACAATTATCAAATAAAGACTAACTGAACTGAACTGAACCATTGTTCTAATCATAGGCTGCCATGATGTCAGAAACATAGCAAATCATATATGACTCATATATTCTGTGTCACTGATCACATTTTCAGGTGCAGACCTTCACACCATGAAAGGAGAGGATACATCAGACAATGTCCTATTGAATAGGCAAAATAAAATTTGTTTATCTCATCAGCTGGAGTCATATCACCCACCTCACAAAAGTAATCCTACATCATTTAAAAAAATAAACAGACACGTAGCAGTACAACAGTTTCTGATCACAGTGTCGGCCACAAACACTTTGGCGTACAATGAGGAGACACATCAATAGCTGCATACAGACTCTACACAATAAGGACAGAGACAATACGAAGGGAGACTAGCATGATTTGGACCGACAACAACATTCTGTGGGAGCACATGGTGTAACACATATTGGATTAGGAGCACTATTTGACAAACAACAAGTCCAGTGCATTCATCATTACCTCCAACCTATCAATGTAAGCTGTCTTGGTACAGTATTTGTATACTCAAAGTCTGTGACAGTCATTTCCAGAAACAATCTATTGCCACTTCGTATGTCTAATCAGCATCATATACCTGCTAATATCACAACTATGAAATGTCCGAATTGAAGATGCCTTGGTGATGTTACCTGAGACAGACCTTCACAAAGAGTTGAGCTATGAAACCATTCACATAGACAACTTCTGGAGAATGCAGTCCACAACAAATATCTAAGCTGAACAAAGGCACACTAACAAAATGAGCATGTGTCAAAATGTTATTCCACCTTTTACCAGATTTGCCAGTGCTTTAGCTTCCTAACATTTTATCTAAACATACTCCTTACATCATCACAACAAGTCCTGCTTTAATAGTCAAATTCATGACATCTCACAACATATTTATACACATGAGAAGAACATGTCAATGAGATATTGTCGGAAGTCAGCTCCTTTCTCTTCTATCATCAACATTTGGCATTTCAAGATCCTTACCGGTGGCACTCTATTCTCTGTGATATATGGGGTGCTCCATTGCAGGGCGATGTTGTGGAGTATGCAGTAGACCATGGTGATTTGGCACACCTTCCCTGGTGGGGCTCCCCTGGTCTTGTCCAGGCATCTAAATCTGACTTTCAGGGCCCAAAAGCTCTAAATGTGACCAAATCCATAGAAATATCTCTTCACCTTGGCTAAATCCTCATGTCTGGGGAAATGGATGTAGCTGTCAATGTGTTTCATCATCACTGAAAGCACATCTTGTAGTACGCCACTGAACATTGCTTGTGACATGCCACCGGATATAGCTATAGTGTACTGAAAGGAACCTGTGCCCAGAAAATGCAATACTGCCATTAGTCTTGCAATAGGTGGGATACATGTGGGATTAGTGTTTTGAGGATGGAAATCAGGCTTCAAATGATTATATAAATCCTGTATTATTTGCCTATTTAACCAAAGCTTCTTGATGACATGCCTTTGTTCCATGGTCTGAAGGTCTAGAAATGAGCGGTGTGCTGGCGGGCTCTCATATCCTCTCTCTCCCAGGGTTCCTATGTGTATAATGGAAACACTTTTGAACATTTATCACAGTGTCCAGAATAACAAATATGCAGAGAAAGACAAAAGTAATGTGACAAAACATAACTGGTTCAGATAGCATTGAACATAAGTCATGTAATGATTGTTACTATCCAACATCCACCAATAATCCCCATTGTGGTCTTCAAATGTATATGCCCTAGAAATGTACACGTTATATAACTAATAATGTATCATGAGCACCCTAATATTGTAAATTTGAATTGTACTCACAAAATACAGTTAACATATGGGTACAGTGCACCACAGTAATATTGCGTTTATGCACAGTAATGCAAGACACTAAAGTTTATGTAAAGCAAATTATGGCCCAATGGAGTAAAACATCATGTAAACAGTCACCTGTACTGTAGTTCCAACAGATAAATTAGCAGATGCCTGACTTCGTATATAGGACATTCTGAAGCTCCTGCCGTCGGCAGAAGTTGACCGTATAATGCGCGGTTTCATCTGCAGCAGACATTGCCATCTTCTAACATTGGGGATTGTGATGGTCACGGCCCAATGGCTTTGTTCGTCTATGTTGATGACCTCATGCGTGGCATACATGTACACCACAGTTTGCAAAATAATCACTTGCCACCTGACACTTCTGCTTTCAATACCTCTTCCAATATAGCTACTGTTTGCAATCATGCCACACTAAGCAGGTGAGAAGGCCCCTGCCTTCTTTCCAGACAAACTGGAGAAGCAGGTAGAAGAAGTGCTTCCCCTGTATGGCCAGCTTCACGGCTCACCAGTGGAGCAGGTGACTATCTCATGAACATATTTTCCTCTGTTAAACTCCTTCCTTTTCATTCCCACAGGTTACAATGTGCCTCTGAGTCGCAGAGTGAATTTAGACTACTATTGTAACATTGTGCAGTCCCTACAGAGAACAACCATGTCAGGGCTTGTGTTTCCAGTCTACTTTGTATAATTAACATCACCATTGTGTTGTGTGCTGTGTGTTAAACCCTACATCCTACTTGTTTTGTATGCAAACATCTATGCATGTATTCTTTTCATGGTACCTATGATGTATTTGCTAATCAGAACAGGGTAAGTCTGCCAAGAATATGTATAGGCTTTACAGCATGAGATGTTTATGTATACTGAAAGAAGCAGAGGATGATATTAGTTATATGTACAGTCCCACATATCACTCAACCCAGATCAAGGCTCGCCAAACTATTGCCTGAGAGCTAACTATACCTCACAAAACCCCTTCATAGTGCCACACAACCTTGAGGTCACTTATTGGATGGCCACAAGAAGTATGGGCCATGTGATGTTCATGTGGGATCAGTATGCTCAGCTTGTGGAGAGCAAGGCCTAACAATGGGTTGTGCCCAGTCTTGGTCATGGCCCAGGCTGAGGCAGAGTTACTGTGACAATACAACTGATGGGCAGATTATTCTCCCAGTAGACCTGTTGATCCTTGGATGCTCCCAAAATGGGCTTTCTGAACCAATAATAGCCCTGATTACTTTTACATGGACTACATTTGGAGTGTTGACTGAGGTAACCCCCCTGACCTGATACTTCTTTCCATTGACCAATATTGTCAATGTGTGACATTTACAAATGGTATGTCCCTTACATCCACAGGTCTTTTGTCCCTTTTACATAAGTAATGCTTGCATTGTACAGGCCTATTGCACATGTGGCACATTAACAGTGCAGATAGTTGGTTACTTCTGAAAAGATTTTGTTTTGTGAATCGCCAACTTTGTTACAACCAACCAATCAAACAAGACATTTAACGGTATGTTGAATGTCATCTTCTCTAATAGTGCAACATATGGCTAAAGGTATATCCTGTGATGACAGTACATACGAAACAAACTCAATCAGATGTAGTATAATTTCCCATTAAGTAGTTCAAATGTCCTACCAACCCCAGAGAGAAAGTTCTCAGTGACACACATGCCAGCCCCTTCTTTGTGACCTAAGTCTTAGGATGTAGTCTATACTATGGTATCAATCTGTAGGGACCTTGTGCATCATGTCAATGGGCCTAGCTGTAAAGTTGTCTGTACAGTAATGCACAAGTACTTTACCCTTCAGAATGTCATATGGGTGTGTTGTGTTTCATAGTAGCTCATATCACAGAACATGTAGGATGGCCCATGGCTATATAATGTTAGTGGGCCGGCTCAGTCAGTGTAGGTCATGACCAGACTTGGTGATATTCAGTAGATGACTACAAAAGTATGTCTCTGAAGTGCTTAGCACATAGGAATGACATATGCAGTATTTTAACTATTGATTCATGTGTGTGCTATAAGTGTGTAAAAAATGTGTGTCAGCCAAAAAGATATCCCAAAAAACTTTGCATTTATAATCTGAAAAAAGAGCATACAGTGTAACATAAGTATCACTCATTTAGAGCAGTGGAAAAGTTCCATGAATTACAGTATCCATTAAGAGACAGTTCAATTGAATTTAGTTCTTTGGGAGTCTGGCATTTGTGTTTAAATCCAACTTTAATCAAGGGTGAGGGAGATGGATTGTGGATCCATTCACTTTCCAAATTAGCATTTAATCATCAAAGGGGAATGGATCACTTGTCCTGCTCAACCATTAGGTATGCAGGAATGAGGATGTCCCAGTGAAGAAAGACCCTCATGCACGTGATGGGTATGGTGGTATCTGAAGCGGTATATCTTGGTTCTCCGCTTATGGATCACGTGTGTGCATAATCATTAGGTCTATTTTCGGTTTATGCAGCCTCCACCAGGAGGTTCTTACCCATGGTTGACGCAGTAGTGAGCCAGTGATAAGGGTTCTGTTAAAAAGACACAACAGCCGTGAGTTCTGATTCTTTATTGTACTTGGTTGTTGGTCTGGTAAACTCTATAGGAGTGCATCACCTGGACTGAGTTACGAGTACTGGATGCACTCAGAGTGGTTAAAAAAGGGGGGGAGTTGTGGGGGTATTCTTAAAAAAAGGTCGACATGTTTCTGCGTCTATCTGCCTGGGTTTAGGACTTACGGGCATTCATCAGGACCGGTGGTGGGAAAACGTCAGGTTTAACAAAATTAAGTGCTCAAATGTGAAAGAAAAAGGTGTTGACCTGTTTCTCTGGACTGGAGATCTTACGGTACCTGTAAAGAGTAAGCACAAGGTTTTCGGCATACATACAGGGCGGGGGGAAGGGGGACACACACACCAAGCAGAACGTTGCTGCTTATATCTATTCATACATGAATACATAAACAACTAAAAAATGGCAATACTTTAAAAACCGGTTAACAATCATGGCAATGTCAACTCTCTCTTTTTCTCTCCAAACTCATGCAGCGGGTATTTAGCGTGCTATTCGACAGTGGTTACATTGTATTCAGTGTCGACTTAGAACGCTGATCTTAACTATGGTTATTGTCAAGTGGTGATAGTGGTGAGCCATAGGTGGGTGCTGGTGTTCAGCAGTCGCTATGCGGACTGGAACTATGTTAGTGATTACGAGTGCTCAGGAAATGTTACCTCGCGCATTTGCTTAACACGCTCCTGTCGGATCGTAGAGCTCTTGGAAGGGGCTAAAGGGTAGAGATATGGGGTGGTTAGCATGGGTGGTTTAGAATACTTGCGGTTTTTTGGAGACGCCTTCATTGGTCTCGCTACCTGTTGCACCCGATCCTCAGCTTGCTTCGTGAGTGCGCTGCTCTGCCCTTACTGATCCGGAAACACTTGGTGGTGTTTCCGGGTCGTTTTTATCAGGCTGGGATACCGCTGTTGGTGATTACCTATTGGTCGGCTGTAGTTGTCATGGTAACAGGGGAATGTTTACCATGTTATGTGTAATCAAGATTACAGGGGTGATACGTACGGGAAGTTTATCTATTAGCCAAGGCCAGCCAGGGTATATTGTCATTCAGCCCTTCGCTATCAGTTTTGAGCCTATGCACCCGTCTTTGTTCTTTTTCAAAAATAATTCTTTCGGCATTGTGATCTTTGTTCGGCAAGGTTTCTAGGATGACCCACTGTAGATCTTGTACAGTGTGGCCCTTCTCTAGATAGTGAGTGGCCATCTTAGTAGTGCTCTTTTTACATTTCACATTGCTCCTGTGTTCGCACAGTCTCTGTTTGGCTTTCCTGCAGGTCATTCCCACGTACTTCAGGTTGCATGGACATGTGATCATGTACACCACGTGTGTGGTGTTGCAGTTTGTGTGGCTATTCAGGGTCCATTTGAAGTTGGGAAGCAGTTGGAGCTCTTTGGTCGGTTTTGTGAGGCTGCAGACGGAGCATGAGCCACAAGGGTAATGTCCCTGTACTTGTGGGTTTCCCCATAGATTGGTGTGTTGTTTCGGTGTTTTTGGTGGTGGTCTCGTGTGGACCAAGATGTCTTTCAGGTTTCTGCTCCTTTTATTTGCAAATCTGGGTTTTTGCCAAATGAGGTTACCTGATGTCAGTATGCGCCAGTTTTTGTTCACAATTTTCTTGATGTTATTAGTCATGGCACTATATGTGGTCACACAGGTAAGGACCGCGTTGGGTTGATTTTTTGGGGTGCATTCAAGCAGTGCGTCTCTATTTTGGTTCCTGGCACGTTTTTTGCATTTGGCAATGACTTTTTTTGGGTAGTCGCGAGCCTCCAGTTTTTTACATAGGTCTTCAGCTTGTGTTTTGTATTCCATCGTGTCACTACAGTTTCGTCGTAACCTGAGGAACTGGTTGTACGGTAAGTTCTCTCGTAGAGGTCGCGGGTGGAAACTGTTAAAGGATAGGAGGCTGTTTTTCGCTGTAGTTTTAAAGAAGGTTCGGGTTTGGAGGGTGTTAGCTTCAGCATAGATCGTAACATCTAGGAAGTCAATACTCCTGTTGTCTGCACAGTAGGTGAACTTAAGGCAGTCGTCTTTTTGGTTGAGCCAGTTGTGGAATTCTGTTAACTTCTCCCGATCTCCCTTCCAGATGACAAGAATGTCATCAATGTATCGCTTCCAAAAAAAGATACATTGATGGTAGGGGTTGTTAGTTGCATCCAGGATATGTGTGTCCTCAAAAGTGCTGACGTACAGTCCGGCCACGCTCGGGGCAAAAGTACTGCCCATCGAGGTGCCATGGCATTGGAGGTGTAGCTTGTCCTTATACTGAATTATTTTTTCCATAAGTGCCATCCGGCAGCACTCCAGAACAAAGTGTCTGGGTGTTTTGTATGACCATGATGTGCTGAACAGAATGCTTTCAAGAGTCTCTATAGTTTTCTCCTGTGGCAGACTCGTATAGAGGCTCTCGACATCGAATCCCACTAGGAGCATGGTGTTGGGTGAGTATTCGATGTCTTTAAGTTGGTTAAGGAGGTCTCTTGTGTCCTTCAGATATGTAGGAGTTTTTTGGACAAGGGGTCTCAGATTTTGGTCAGCGAATTGGGAGAGGGGTTCAAGGATGGATCCGATTCCTGACACAATTGGTCGCCCTGGTGGTGGAAAACGCCCTTTGTGGGTCTTGGGTAATGAATAGAAGTAAGGGGTTCTGGGTGTGTTGGTCCTGAGATAGTCCCCCTCCTTTTTGGATATCCAGTTGTTCGTCTCTCCTTCTTCTATCATCATTGCGATCGTTCTTTGGAGTCTGGGCGTGGGGTCTTCTGATAGAATTTTATAGAATTTTTCATCTGCCAGCAGATCCATGCATTGTTGGTCATATCCTGACTTTGTTAGGAGGACCACTCCTCCGCCTTTGTCGGCCGGTTTTATGACTATGTCACTGACGCTTTTTAGTGCATTCAGTGCTAGTTGTTCTGATCTGGTGATGTTCTGGAATGGTTTCTGAGTGTCACGAGCGAGTTCAGCAATGCCTTTGAAGATCGCCTGCTCGAATGTTAGAATCTCCATTGGGACCTGGTAGTTCAGTGGGCAGAAGGATGATTTCTTCTTTAGCGAGGTATCTCCATCATTTGTTGGGGGTTGGTCTCCTTGGAAAAAAGCTTTCAGTTTCAGTTTTCTGCAGAACTCTGCCATCTCGCATTTTGTCCTAAATACATCCAATTTGGGTGTTGGCACGTATCCTAAACCTTTGTTTAGTGCACTCTCTTCATCTTTTGTGAGAGTTTTTTCTGTTAAGTTCACGATGAGGGAGTCGTGGTTGTTCCGGTTTTGGCTTTTGTCACGCTTCTTGTTTGAACCTGTCTCGTTTGATCGGACCAGGTGACCCTTCTTCTCCGTGTTTTCTCGGTTGTCCGGCCATTCCCTAAAAAAGGAATCCTTAGTTGAAAATTTTGACCCCCTTGCTGTTGTAACTGGTGGTTCATTATCTGTGGGCCTTGGAAGTAAGGGTTCATCCATCCTTGGAAATGAGGGTTGTAAGGTTGAAACGGCGCCAGAAGTTGCGTCCTCGTCGGTTGCCTCTTTTGTTCTGCTGGCAGTTCCTGGAACTGTTGAAATTGTCCGTTTCTTGGTCCAAACCAGTGCTAGAGGCACCACTGCCCGATCCATAATTAGAGGCATTGTCATCAGACTTGTAGTCTTTACTGCTGTACGGATGTACCTTATCCATCGAGAATTTTTTTAGTTCTTTTGCGAGTTTCTGTAGTTTAGTCTGTACCAAGTATTCATGGGATTCACTCATCTCTTTATGTATCTCGTCCAATTTTGTTTTGTATATCGTGATTTTGACAGTGTTGTTTAGTTTGGTTTCTAAGATCTGGATTTTTACTGTTAGTTCATCTGTCAGTCTGGTGGCCGTTTTTATAATGAGGACTAGGTAGTCCCTGGTGCTTTTCCATGATATGGCGGACCAGTCTTTTCTGAAGGCTAAATCCTTAAGGAAGATTCTCGGTGCAGTTGTAACCCAGAGTCCTCTCGGTGCCGTTTTTACTCTTAAATACTCCGTCATAATGATGCCGTGCACGGCTGTTCTGACTTGTTCTTTTTTTATTTCGGTTAGTTCGTCCCATTCTGTAGAGCTGGAGAGAGTTTGAGCGAGGTCAAACAGCTTCAGATACCACCATACCCATCACGTGCATGAGGGTCTTTTTTCACTGGGACATCCTCATTCCTGCATACCTAATGGTTGAGCAGGACAAGTGATCCATTCCCCTTTGATGATTAAATCCAACTTTATTCATTCTTTTTATAAAAAAAAATCAATCAGTCTAGCCAAAGGTTTTCGTACCTCAAGACTTCATCAGGGCTGTAGATTAAAAATGGGAAACATCCTTTACACCGCGGATGTTTCAACGCAGTGCTGTTACGGCGAGTCCTTTACAATGCAAGTCGTAACCACGACTTGCGCTGAAGGGCGCTACAGGATTAAGAATAGTAAATTTACTATTCCAACACCTTCCCTAGTGTCCACGGGGACTGGTGTTAGAATAGTAAATTATACTATTCTCGATCCGCACCCCCAACGCAAGTCGTTGTCACGACTTGCGTTGTAAAAGACGCATTGTAACAGCACGCGTTGTGATGGTACACGTCTTAACGTCTTACATCCATTAAAAACATATACAAACAGCATGCAACACATGTATGTGTGTATATTATATACGGGACACTACTAGCATTTCTCCGTATAAAGCAACTTTAATTTTGCATGAGTGGCAGGACAGAGACCACTTGGTTAAAAGAACTTTGAGAGTCATGGGGAATGATTTTGGACTACCATATACAGCATGCATTTGAATACGCCCACTGGGGCGGAGCTCTAATAATTTAAATAAACCCAGTTCTATGCAAACCTGTTTCCTCTTGTCTCATGCCAGTGATCAAGTGCTCCTGCTCGAAACGCGTATGGCAACTAGGAACACGTTGTGCTAGATGACGGCTTTGCCACCTGCGAGAATGGTGTGTATTCTATGGGGTGTGGCTCTCCTCTTGGGCAACCTTGATGTGAACTTATATATATATATATATATAAATATATATAATTATATATAAATATATATAAATATATATATATATATGTCACATGCACCTATGACTCACCCAGGGTTACCATGGGAACCATGTCAAAAATGTGTAAAACAAGCTATACTATGCCTAAAAACAAGAGTGAAACACGCATGATGTAATGCAATGACACAGGGGTATAAATGTAACCTCAGTATGCTAAGATGTTGTGAACAAGGCGGGTGCTTACCGCCGAAACGCGTCAAGCAGCCTAAATGAGTGAATAAAACTTATTTGGAATCAACAATTTCACGGAGTCAGTGCCTTACTTGCATGCTGAAGTTTGGAGTGTTCCTGATCTGTAAAGAATCTCCTGTCCTGGAGATCCAACACTGACCCTCCTCGTTCTGGTGCGCTGTGGCAGACAAGGACCATCTTTTTGGTATACTTTCAGAAGAGAGACACGCAGCGCCCCTCTAAACCGAAAATTGGAAGCAGTAATCCACCAAGGGAATCCGGAAATCCACACAGACAGCCTGACTGGAGTCTACAATTACCGATAGGAGATTGGGATTGCCAGGTAAGGCCAGTACGTGTGTGAGAGTACAGACGGATTGGTGAAGTTACATGTACCAAGGTATAAGGGAGAGGTAGCCCTGGTGCGCAGTGAGTACTAAAAGGGCAGTGAAATTTTCCAAAAGACTTGAACTTCACGCATCACACAATGGCTGTGGAATGGGAGAGAGAACGTGAGGAGGCAGCACTCAATATATTTCAAGACACAGACACATGCGAAGAAATCAACTCCAACATACCAGCACCCAAAGATAAAGGCGGGAAAAAGGATGAAACTAAAAGTTTGCTGGTGGAACTAGAGAAACTAAGGAAGAAAGAGGTGGCGAAGTGGTGGGAGGTGAAATCACTAAGTAGGTACATTGAAGTTGGCCGCGTACCTAGGGGACTAAGAATACTGGTAGCCCCCACATATGAAAACCCTGACCCCGCCATGCTCCAAGACTGGACAGATAACAGTGCATTAGCATCAACCAACATGCTGAAAATATTAACCAAATATGCGGCAAGCGACAGAGAAAAACTAATTGCCCGCATAGAAGAAATCCTAAAGGACCTAGACACAAAAGAAAATAAGGATGAGATTGCTAAAAGTTTGGAGGAAATAAAAGTGAGAATCCTAAAACATGAGGAGGAGATTAAAGAAAGAAAAGCCATAAAATTCCAAAGAGACAGAAAAGATTATTTAACTGGGAGAATATACACTTTTGCAAGAAAATATGACCAAGTACGCAGTCAACCACTACCAAAAACCATGACAAATACAGGAACACCAGGAGAGCAAAGTGAGCCCGATTTAAGTACAGACTATGAATCGGAAAATGAAACAAACAATGCACTTGGGGCGACTGGACCAGTACCAACACCAGCACAGGAATTGGCTTTTTTACGGCTACAGCGCCTCACCACACTGGGGCCGAGAATGCCGTACCAACAACAGAAAAGCAAATCAACCTCAAAACAGGATTCCCAGCAAAAACAAAAAGTCGCCGCCGAAAAGACAGACGGTGGGGAAAAAGACAAAGAAACTGCAAAACCTCAAACAGAGACAACAAAGAAACAATACAGAAAGAAAAAACGACGATAATGGCATAAAAATCAAATAGCATGGATAACACAGTAATAAACCTCTCAAATATGGAATTGTCACAAAAAGAGATGGAGATTTTATCATTGGGTCTTACTTTCTGCGCACAAACAAATTTTGACTATGCCCAGACAAGAATTGACTTTTTCCAATATATGCGAAAATTGAAACTTCAGAAATACTTTGCGAATGCAACATCCCAAACGGATTTAACCCAACCTGTTGTCCAAAACAGTCAAGGTTTAAGTGTGCCAAACATGGATGTCTTGAGAGATATGATCGACATAGAACATGATAACGTAAATGATTTGGTATCATCAGGCACAGCTGCAGAAATGGCTAATTTAGATATTTTCAAAACAGAAAAAACAAATTTCAAGCCAAAATCTGTATTCATGCCGGTCATGCAAAAAGACAGTCTGGATCTATTCACAGAGTGTGTGATCAAGGATTTTAAGGATCTGTCCCTGCAAAGCTCAGACGAGTTCTATAAAAAACATCAAAACAGGAATAATATGTATGACCAACTCATGGAAAAGATTAAAGCGAGATCTGACATTGTAATCAGGTGGTCAGACAAAGGGGGAAACATTGTGTTGTGGCCGTTAGAAATGTATAATAACGAGGCGATGTCACAACTACAAGACCAGGAATGCTATGCTAGAATAACCCCTACACATATAGTGGGCATTCAAGAGAAGTATACTAATGAACTATACAAATGGAAGAGCACAGGTCTTCTAAGTAAAGAGGAATTTGAATATTTGAAAACAGACTACCCTGTATGCCCACAACTTTATTTGATCCCTAAAATACACAAGAATGAGAAAAAGCCACCAGGCAGGCCTATAATTGCGGCCATAGGGAGCCTATTTGAAAGAACTAGCATGTTTATAGACCATTTCTTACAACCTTTTGTCAAGAAACTCCCGGCGTATGTAAAAGACACTGGTGACTTCCTACGGAAAGTATATGATGTGAAATGGGAACCTGATTTTGTATTCATGACTCTTGATGTCCAATCACTATATACTAGTATTAGACACCATGATGGGCTGAGAGCAGTAAATCATTTCTTAGGACAGAGACCAATCAATCTTTACAATCACACGAAAATGTTATTGGAGATGACGGAATGGTGTTTAACTAATAACACCTTCATATTCAACAGACTCCACTACAGGCAGATACAAGGGTCAGCTATGGGTACTTGCTTCTCCCCCAGCTATGCGAATCTCCACATGGGCTGGTGGGAGGAACAGGTACTAATGGTTAAGCATCGGACTACATTATCTCAAAATGTGATCATGTACAAGCGGTACATAGATGATATTTTTATTCTATGGAAAGGTCCAAAAGAGGAAGCGGAAATTTTTGCATCAGAATTGAATGAAAATGCACTTAACTTGAGATTCACCTGTAACACTGACACCACCTCAATACAATTTTTAGATGTAGAACTGTACATAGAACAGGGGAAAATCCAGACAAGAACATATCGAAAGCCAACTGCTGGAAATTCAGTGCTTCATGCGCAGAGCTTCCACCCGCAAAACCTCAAGGAATCGATTCCTTATGCAGAGTGTTTACGGATGACAAGGAATTGTAGCACCAAAACGGGACTGAGTGAGGCGAAGCAGAACCTGTTTACTAGACTCAAGCAGAGAGGGTATAGTGCTAAAACTTGCATTAGAGCAGATGCCAAATGCAGCAAGATCAATAGGAAAGATCTCCTGTTCACAGAAAAACACACTGCAACAGGGCAAACCCCCAAAAGGGAACCTCCTAGATTAATAACAGGGTTCAATGCTTATCACAATCAAGTCAGGAAAATACTAACTAAACACTGGCCACTAGTGAAGAAAGATCCAATAATTGGTGAACTATGTGGCAACAGGCCAATGATAGCATTCAGAAAGGCAAAAGCCATGAGGGATCACCTTGTCTGTAATGCACCCTCACTTAAGAAACCCGGTGACTGGCTTTCCAAGTCTAAAGGGTTTAGTAAATGTACTAAATGTAAGGCGTGTAAACATGGTGTAAACACTACTAAGGTAGATGTACCTTTCAGGAAGAAACCATACAAGATCCGGGACAAATATACCTGCAAAACGGATCACGCAGTGTATGTGCTTACATGCATCTGTGGTAAGCGATATGTAGGGAGCACCATTCACCCTGTTCATGTGAGAATCCTCCAGCATCTTCGCGCAGTCACCAATGATGACCCGGCATACCCTGTGGCCAGGCACATCAACACGGTCCATGCAGGGGACATAGGAGTACTGACATATTTTGTCATCGACAATGTCCCAAAAAATATCAGAGGGGGTAATCGTCTCCAGAACTTGAGAAGATTAGAATCCAGGTATATTATTTTACTAAATTCCAAAATACCTAATGGTCTCAACTCAGATGAAGCCCTCAGTGTACACCTGTGATTGCGTGAGCTATGGGCTGAGTTTGTGATTATATAGGGTCAGACCTCCTCCAAAATACTAAAACTCTCTCCCGTCCAGAAAAACATCTTTTGTTCAAATTTTAATCCATGTTTCACTGTAAATTAGAGCACCGAAAATACCCTGTGATCAGTTTCAGCTTGTTAGGCAGTATTTGTAGCGGAATTGACAATCACACATAGATTAAGACATGAGAGGAAATATTTATGTAATAATCATCCAGACAGCAGAAGTACAAAACTGCATGTGGTACAAGTATTACTATGTTTAGTTAAACATAAAGTCAATACATTGTATGTGTTAGGGTATGACCCTTACTCAACACATAATGTTTATACACACCATACAACCGGTCCACTAGGAGACGACAGTAGGAGGTTTTGGGCGCCCCAGGGCACTTATTATACATATATTGCTTTAGTGGCATGTATTAACAATGTTTCCACTACATAACTTGGGTACGCCCGCTAATGTATAGACTTGTGTGGAGGGTAACATGAGTATATGTATAAAGGTGAGGTATTTCCTAAAAATTGTCCTTACGATCCCTCATCTCAAAATATTACGCATAATATTAACACAATTGAGTCAAACGGAGATTTAGTTATATTTGGTTGACCCAGAGCCAGTACACATGGGACTCCCTTTTGGAACATAGAGAGCGGTGACATTTACACTGTGGTATTGGGAATTCATTTGTAACTCAAAGCGCACTCTCGCATTCCACCTCTCTACCGAAGCGCAGTGTATAATGAGCCCTCCTCCCGCCCGGCATGAGACAAACATAACACGCAGCTTTCTTTACCGCGATGACATAGCGTGCACCCTCGCATGCCACCTCGATACCGAAGCACAAGTTAGAACGAGTCCTCCACCCGGCACGAGCTAAACACAACGCGCAGCATTCACAAGCGCGATCACCCAGATAACGGGTCGGAGTTCACTATGAGCCCTCTGCACGACCGGCTCGAGGCAGACATAACAATTAGCGCTCCCAAACGCGAGCATATGGACAACGCGAGCCATAGACTCTGACACCACCGCAAAGATAGCACCCATGAGAGCGGAAAATCAACATTCACGGGCCGCCATTTAGGAACACTCACCTTCATGTTGAATACAATCAGAACACGAACGCGAGCCCATTTGGTTTATTACACGGAGGCAGCACACAGCGCACACAGTGAGAGGAAGGCAATCACTGGGCTGGGATGACTGGGGGGTTACTATAGTAACACAGAAAACGTGAGAGGGAGGGTGACGTAATGGAGAAGCTAGAACAACGAAAGTAACTCTTCTATGTCACATGCACCTATGACTCACCCAGGGTTACCATGGGAACCATGTCAAAAATGTGTAAAACAAGCTATACTATGCCTAAAAACAAGAGTGAAACACGCATGATGTAATGCAATGACACAGGGGTATAAATGTAACCTCAGTATGCTAAGATGTTGTGAACAAGGCGGGTGCTTACCGCCGAAACGCGTCAAGCAGCCTAAATGAGTGAATAAAACTTATTTGGAATCAACAATTTCACGGAGTCAGTGCCTTACTTGCATGCTGAAGTTTGGAGTGTTCCTGATATATATATATATATATATATATATATATATATATATATATATATATATATATATATATACACATATATATAATTATATTTCAAGCTCGTTACTCCCTCCAAGGTCCAAGAGAAAATTAACGCACTCATGGTGGGGGGCTCACATAAGACTTTATTTGGCAAACCAAGAAACAAACGTTTGACACAGAAGAAGACTCCACGCCGTAACTTTTGTTTCTTGGTTTGCCGAATAAAGTGTTGTGTGAGCCCCCCCACCCTGAGTGCGGTAATTTTCTCTTGGAATTTGGAGGGAATAACGAACTTGAATTGTAATCGGTCAGTCACGACCGCAACCAGCACCCGCCAAAAGGAGTGCACTGTTTGTGGGCAAGTGACAAGCGGAGCGTTGATATATATATATATATATATATATATATATATATATATATATATATATATATATATATATATATATATATATATATTACCTACTGGCGGTCGCCAGTAGGTATATATAGTTAGGATTTTTTCTCTATGGAACTTTTGAAAATTCTATGTCTAATAACTTTGGCGTTTGTGGACGGAATCGGCTGAAATTTTCAGGAGAATGCCACAGTTTGTTCCTGATCAGCCCCTGAAAATTTGGGGGGGTTTCGTCAAGGGGGGGGGCCGAGAAAAAAGGGGGGTCCCAAAACGCGTTTTTCCCATTCATTTTTCCATAGGGCCTTTGGCCTCCCTTTTAGCTCGAACGGCTGAATGGATTTACACGAAACTTGGCAAAATTATAGGGACTGTTAGCCCGATGTGCCTTTGCTGGGTCTCAATATATGTGCTCCAGTGGATTTTGAGAAATTAACGTTTAAAAAAACAGATATATCTGTGACAGCGTCCTAGATAGCGCACCAGATCGCGTACTTTTCGCGTAACGGAGCTTTGCGTAGCGAAGCTGATTGGCTCTCCGGTGTCTGTCAACATTCTAAACAGTCCGGTGCGGCCGCCATCTTGTCTCTCGGTAGGATCGAGAGACAAGAGGAGGAGAAAAACAAAGGGGGAATTTAATGAAAGGGGGCAAGGTAGACTCCTCTTGACCCCCTAGGTATGATGTTGGGGTTATTAAAGGGTCCCGTGGGGCAAATATTTAAAATTTGATTTTTCACGGTAGAAGCGCTTCTCGGTTCGCGAACCGGGCCGCAAACTGGTAGCGAAACGGGAATTCGCCATTTTGTGTTTCGATTTAATTAAATTACTAGGTATAAGGGGGTACGGGAGACGTATCCTGACTCCTTATGTTTTCTGAGGGTGGCTGAGGAGGCTCATATATGTTG
The DNA here is from genome assembly GCF_964263255.1 of Lissotriton vulgaris. NCBI lineage: Eukaryota > Metazoa > Chordata > Amphibia > Caudata > Salamandridae > Lissotriton > Lissotriton vulgaris. The sequence continues at coordinate 1,453,426,288 of NC_141685.1, forward strand.
ATACATGTCTTCCAGCGGCTGTGCGTGAGCTTTTTTTTTTTTTTGCTGCGTGACGTCTGTTAACCTTCGATTCGATGGAAATCAGGAACTGTTGACCGCCATTTTGTCACTGCGAGTTAATATTTTGTTAAAAATAATTGTTATAAATTATTCCTTATTGATAAACATTGTTTGCGCCATCTTGCCTTTTTTGCAATGCCACACTTTTGTTGAGCACGGCAGCCATTTTAGATGCCTTGACCAGACCTACTCTCTGCACGCCGCCGATCCTCAGCATGGCTCCCCACCCTCGCAAGCATCTCCCCCACGCACTGGTCACCCCCGCTCTCTCTCTCATGCATGGGCCAGAAACCTCCTCCCATCTGCGCTGTTCGTGAGCATTTTTTTTTTTTGCTGCGTGACGTCTGTTAACGTTCGATTTGATGGAAATCAGGAACTGTTGACCGCTATTTTGTCACTGCGATTAAATATTTTGTTAAAAATAACTTATAAATTAATCCTTATTGATAAACATTGTCTGCGCCATCTTGCCTTTTTTGCAATGCCACACTTTTGTTGAGCACGGCAGCCATTTTAGATGCCTTGACCAGACCCACTCTCTGCACGCCGCTGATCCTCAGCATGGCTTCCCTCCCTCGCAAGCATCTCCCCCACGCACTGGTCACCCCCGCTCTCTCTCTCATGCATGGCCCAGAAACCTCCTCCCATCTGCACTGTTCTTCTCTGAGAATCACACCCTGTGCCCGCCCGACACCTCCCTTTCACCCTATTCACTACCGCACCCTCTGACACTCCTCTTCCTCTGTGTCCGATTGTCCTGGCCGGTCCCAGGCTATCACCTAGTCCTGCAGGTGTAGTTTATGGCCCCAGCTGTAGAGAATCACCCCTCTTCAAAGGAGTTACAGTAGATCAAGGCCCCCACCTCATGAGATCCGTCACACCACATGCGTTCCTACTATCTGATAACCATCCTGTATTGTGCTTGGGAAGGGGATTCTCACTGTGAGGGTGTGTGGGTCCGAGCCTGAAGCAGAAGATTCCAGGGATGCCTTTTTGTACATCAAAGTCTTCACAATTATGTGTCACATTAAAAATATATAGCACTCCAACAAAGTTGTAGGATTATAACACTTTAATAACTTATAAATATATACAACGCAACAAAAACAGTAAATACATTTAAACATTTTTTTAAAAAGAAGCAACAATGGTCAGTAGCTGTGTTTTGTGCGAATAGTCCCAAGGCAGCACAACGTGCTGAGTTCTGGGCGGCACCCAGCTGATGTTACCTGGGTGCCGCACTGGTTTTTGGTATCCTACAATGCAGCTCCGAAAAACGGCGTGGGGCGTCCCGAGTGGTGCGGGGGGAGGCCTCGTCAGTAGCGGTCTGTTGTGCGAATAGTCCCAAGGCAGCAGAACGCGCTGAGATGTGGATGGCAACCAGGTGATGTCCAGTAAGTTGCCGCACTGGTTTTGGCATCCTACAATGCTGCTCAGAAAAAACGGCGTGGGGCGCCCCGGGGGGGGGGGGGGGGAGGCGGCGTGAACGGGCCTGCCCAGGTGGAGGCTCATCTGCTGTACTGGGGCGCCCCTTTACCGTTTCAGTTGCCATTCCGCCCGCTTTTGCTACACTGTTCCTCATCCTCCATTCAGCTGGTTATCGCCCGCTCTTGCGGCTACAGCGTCTCGCTCACCATGTAGTTGAGTTGCGCCCACTCTTGCGGTGCAGCGATAGGCGGCTGCTACAAGACTCTTAAAATGGCGGACGGCTCTTCGGATTTGGGCCTGGTCCACTAAAATGGCCCTGGGACACCTTGGAACTCGGATGTCCTGAAGATTTTACAAAAGTCTTGAGGGCCCCCGACTCCTGCAGGCTTCCGGTGGGGAGCGGCTGCCATGATTGCTCGCGGAATGACCACGACGGAGCCACGAGATGGTGGTGCTCTCATGCTGAAGCCAGCTTCAGTCTGAAACATCCAGAAACAAGGTGGGGCTTTCATCGTTTGGGCAAAAAAAATGTTTTAATCCAATGAAAAGTGTTATTTTTAGGTCATATGATCAAGCCTTCTATCATTAGGAAACCAAAAGTAAAATGAACCAATGAAAAGTTTTATAAACAAGTCACATGACCTGTTATGCTTACGTTACGCGCTGGTATAAAAAGCGTAGAAAATCTGTTGGCACATGAGGCGGCGTCAGTAGCGGACCGATGTGCGAATAGGCCGAAGGCAGCACAACGAGCCAAGATCCGGATGGCACCGAGGTAGTGTTCAGCAAGTTGCCGCACTGGTGTGGCCATCCTACAATGCTGCGCCGAAAGTCGGCGCGGGGCGTCCCGTTGGCCTGTGAGGTCGCGTCAGTCAGTGGGGGCTGTTTGAGAAAGCAATGTGATGCTGTGCGTCGCCCCCAAGATGGAGGCTCCTTGGCTGCAGTGGGGCGCCCCTTGGTGTTTCACTCGCTATCCAGCTGAGTTGCGTCCGCACTTGCGGCTACAGTAGACCGAAGGCAGCACAACGCGCCGAGATCTGGATGGCACCGAGGTGGTGTCCAGCAAGTTGCCGCACTGGTGTGGCCATCCTACAATGCTGCGCTGAAAGTCGGCGTGGGGTGCCCCGTTGGCTTATGAGGTGGTGTCAGTAGCGGACCGATGTGTGAATAGGTCGGAACCAGCACAAGGCGCCAAGATCTGGATGGAAAGTCCTGGATGTTGGGTGCCATAGTTGAGAGCCAAGATCCGGATGGCAAGTCCTGGATGTTGGGTGTCATAGTTGAGAGTTCTGAGCAGTGCTTGTAACACTGTCTGAAGCTTATTTGCACCTGCTGCAGCTTCACTATTGCCCTGGTGTGGCCAAAGATCGCCCATGACATAGGCGGCCGGCTCCCATGGTCCGGCGGAACTTTTTTCCTTTTCCTTTCTGCATCTTGTCCCACAATCCGTTTGACCTTTAGACACGACCAGGTCCCTGAATGTGTGCAGGGGGACACTATTGATTGAATCAAAATGGCGGCTTCACACAAAGCTGACTCAAGCGTTGCTGGTGATGCTATACAGACAAAAAATGGTCTTCAGTTTGTACATTCTTCAGGATTTTTCCATCCAAGTCTGCTTGAGAGTTTGTAGAACAATGGCTTTAGATCTTGCCCTCCCCCCTTTTGACTGTTGGTTCTTGTTGCCAATCTCTTCTGTTGTCATTTAACTGAACCTTTTTTGACTGCCGAAAGGGGTTCTGGTCCGACCGCTGGTTGGTGGAGACATTTTGACTATATCCTGGACCTGCCCGGCCTCGCCCAAAATGGCGCCGGTATAAATGGGACTCGTAACTCCTTGTTGTGTACTGGTTGAACAACCTTGATATCACGAGATACGTATGCAGTTTTGAAGCACATGGCGGGCGGGGACGAGTACTGATTGAATATTTGGACATCCTTATTGATATTAAGTTCTGATGTGTTATTGATTACTGTACTATTGTAAGTTCGAATTAACGTCACCCATGGTACTTGCCCGCAAATGTATATCTAGAAAATTTTATTGTAAGTGGCCCTGTCGTATTTTAATTACAAAATGTACGTCCACCGATTCCGCAACTGTTAGACACCTTAGTTCTTGCAACCTAATGGCCCGCTCGTTACGTTCCTCTACAGTGTAAATGTTTCCTCATCATATACGATTCCAGTTTGCTCCGTGGCCGGCCCACGTGGTTATAGGCCCGTATTTGTATACTGACATTTTCACAATAAAGGTTTTTAAAACAAAACATGGTAGTAGTATTTACATTGGTAAAGTTTTTAATTTTAGTCACTGTTTTCGAATTAGTAAAAGGCAAGTGAAATAAAGCAGTCCAATTTTATGACGGATAAAAGGTATAATACGCAGGAACGCAGTTAAGATAAATGGTCAAGGGCTGTTGTGTTTTTTACTCCTGCAACATAAAGTGATCGATAAGAATCTGATATTCAGGCGTATCGGCGACTAAGACAGCAGGCCGAGCATCTTTTGCTCAACGGCTCCGTCATGGGACAAAGAAACGCCCTTTTGCTAAAAAAGGAATATATTTTACTTGCAGGACAGTTGTAAATTTTCCGGGAAAGTACATTAGCCTGGAACATTATAACATATATGTTTAAGAAAAAATATTGTTCGAAAGCAATGAAAAGCGTAATTTTTAGGTCATATGACCAAGCCTTTCATCATTAGAATAACAAAAGTAAAATGAACCAATGAAAAGTTTTATAAACAAGTCACATGACCTGTTATGCTTACGTTACGCGCCGCGCCTCGGATCGCTTCCGGGAAGCTGCGCTTCGCGCACCGGAGCACTTCCGGGAAGCTGCGCTTCGCGCACCGGAGCACTTCCGGGTGCGCTAACGCGGCGTGTCATATAACGCATTACGCGACAACGTAGGTCCAGAATATAGTCAAAATGTCTCCACCAACCAGCGGTCGGAACACAACCCCTTTCAGTAGTCTAAAAAGTTCTGTTAAATGACAACAGAAGGGACAGGGAACAAGAACCATCAGTCAAAGAGAGGAGGGCAAGTTCTTCCCTACCGGGTCACGTTGGGGCGCTGCCGGAACTGATCGAATTGGTAGTCTACAGTGTTTCTGAAATGTTTCAGACTGAAGCTGGCGTCAGCATGAGAGCACCACCATCTCGTAGCTCAGTCGTGGCCATTCCATGAGCAATCATGGCAGCCGCTCCCCACCATAAGCCTGCGGGAGTCGGGGGCCCCCAAGACTTTTGTAGAATCTTCAAGGCTCAGGGGACGCTTTCGAGAATGGGGCCCAAGCCCTAGCAGACAAGCGTCCGAGTTCCAAGGTGTCCCAGGGCCATTTTAGTGGATCACGCCCAAATCTGAAGAGCCGGCCGCCATTTTGAGAGTCTTGTGGCAGCCGCCTATCGCTGCATCGCAAGAGCGGGAGCAACTCAACTACATGGTGAGCGAGACGCTGTAGTCGCAAGAGCGGGCGGTAAACAGCTGAATGGCGGAAGAGGCACAGTGTAGCAAAAACGGGCGGAATGGCAACTAAAATGTTAAAGGGGCGCCCCACTACAGCGTGTCTTCAGGTCAAACGGATTGTGGGACAAGGTCCAGAATGGAAGAGTCATCAAAAGGCAAAAAGTTCTGCCGGACCCCGGGAGCCGGCCGCCTATGTCGGGGGCGATCTTAGGCCACATCAGGGCAACACGACTTGGGGAGGCGGCAGGAGTCAAGCGCCCCCTCCCAGTCCGCGCCACCACACCGTATGTTGAAAATCTGAAGCTATCGTTCTACAAACTCTCAACCAGCCTTGGATGGAAAAATCTTGATGAATGTACAAACTGAAAACCAGTTTTTGTCTGCATAGCATCAGCGAGAAAATTACAAAAAACACTTTGATGGACAGAATGTAGATCAATGTCTTACATTCACCCCAGTACAAGGATCTGGGCCTAAATCCATCGTTTTTTGCACTCCACACCACCCTGGGTCAGATAATGGCTTTATGCAAATCAGCTCTGACCCTGTGCCCCATGGGAACAGTCCAGTCCGAACTACAACAGCCATATCTTTCCCAGACCGGAATCAAGCATCCGAGGACCGGACCGGTTTCGAGGTAACACCTCTCATCAGCCCGGCTAGCTTGACTCCAGTGGTGTGGAGGCTCTGGGACCCACGTCTGAGCTACCCCAGTACACTCAGGGAGAAAATTACAAAAAACAATTTGATGGACAGAATGTAGATCAATGTCTTACATTCACCCCAGTACAAGGATCTGGGCCTAAATCCATCGTTTTTTGCACTCCACACCACCCTGGGTCAGATAAAGGCTTTATGCAAATCAGCTCTGACCCTGTGCCCCATGGGAACAGTCCAGTCCGAACTACAACAGCCATATCTTTCCCAGACCGGAATCAAGCATCCGAGGACCGGACCGGTTTCGAGGTAACACCTCTCATCAGCCCGGCTAGCTTGACTCCAGTGGTGTGGAGGCTCTGGGACCCACGTCTGAATTACCCCAGTACACTCAGGGAGAAAATTACAAAAAACAATTTGATGGACAATTTACTGGGGTGAATGTAAGACATTGATCTACATTCTGTCCATCAAATTGTTTTTTGTAATTTTCTCCCTGAGTGTACTGGGGTAGCTCAGACGTGGGTCCCAGAGCCTCCACACCACTGGAGTCAAGCAAGCCGGGCTGATGAGAGGTGGTACCTCGAAACCGGTCCGGTCCTCGAATGCTTGATTCTGGTCTGGGAAAGATATGGCTGTTGTAGTTCGGACTGGACTGTTCCCATGGGGCACAGGGTCAGAGCTGATTTGCATAAAGCCATTATCTGACCCAGGGTGGTGTGGAGTGCAAAAAACGTTGGATTTAGGCCCAGATCCTTGTACTGGGGTGAACGTAAGACATTGATCTACATTCTGTCCATCAAATTGTTTTTTGTAATTTTCTCCCTGAGTGTACTGGGGTAGCTCAGACGTGGGTCCCAGAGCCTCCACACCACTGGAGTCAAGCTAGCCGGGCTGATGAGAGGTGGTACCTCGAAACCGGTCCGGTCCTCGGATGCTTGATTCCAGTCTGGGAAAGATATGGCTGTTGTAGTTCGGACTGGACTGTTCCCATGGGGCACAGGGTCAGAGCTGATTTGCATAAAGCCATTATCTGACCCAGGGTGGTGTGGAGTGCAAAAAACGATGGATTTAGGCCCAGATCCTTGTACTGGGGTGAATGTAAGACATTGATCTACATTCTGTCCATCAAATTGTTTTTTGTAATTTTCTCCCTGAGTGTACTGGGGTAGCTCAGACGTGGGTCCCAGAGCCTCCACACCACTGGAGTCAAGCTAGCCGGGCTGATGAGAGGTGGTACCTCGAAACTGGTCCGGTCCTCGGATGCTTGATTCCAGTCTGGGAAAGATATGTCTGTTGTAGTTCGGACTGGACTGTTCCCATGGGGCACAGGGTCAGAGCTGATTTGCATAAAGCCATTATCTGACCCAGGGTGGTGTGGAGTGCAAAAAACGATGGATTTAGGCCCAGATCCTTGTACTGGGGTGAATGTAAGACATTGATCTACATTCTGTCCATCAAATTGTTTTTTGTAATTTGCATAGCATCAGCAGCAACGCTTGCTATCAGAGTTTATGAGTTTCATACTCGATCGATTGAGCTAGCCGGATCAGGCAACAAAAAGTATAAAATAGTTATGTAAATAGTTATTTAATAAAATGTTTTGCCCTGTTACTTTGCTGGTATGTTGTATATATTTATAATATTTGCATAGAGTTTATCGTTATTTTGGGCGGGGTGGGTGGCGGAGCCGAGCTGTCTTGCAGTCCTCATGGTGTGGAGCTCAGTTCATCTCACTATTTTCGTATTTCTCAAGAAGGGTTGTTCCTAATGTTTCTATTTTAGCGAGGTCAAAAAGAGATCCCATTAGTGGCCTACTGATTTTGCTCGATTACTTTTATTTTTTTACACGATTTTTCACTATCTGCAAAGACTAAACAGAGTATTGCGACTTTGTGCTTGTTTGTAAATAGAGAATGAACCAAAGAGAATCAATTGTAAAACAGTAAATGCTTGGATAACAATCAATCAAATGGAGAGACAAGCAGGCACGACGGATTACAACGGGGGTAAAGGCCTGCGTTAACTACCCTTCACTACCTGCAAAGAGAGAGTACTACTAAGAGAAAAGAGGGGAGGGGGGGGCAGCGTTCAAAGCACATCAGCGTGCATAAACACGAAAAAGTTTTTACCTATCACGTACTTGACATTTCACAGCTTTTGATATTTGCTATTAAAAAACCATTGAAATTCACTGAAAAAACCATAGGTTTTAGCCCATATATAGTTAGGGATTAGCATTTACAAAACCTTAATTTACTCGCACCTAAACCATAGAAATTCGCATATATAGTTAGATGCAATAACTATATATCGCGCACCCGCAACCCACTGCTGATGATGTCACATATTACATCATTCATGACATGGTCAGTGACATCACTGATGACATCACTGATGACATCTCAAATGACATCATTCATGACATGGTCAGTGACATCACTGATAATATTTCAAATGACATCACTTGTAAAATCACTGATAACATCTCATTTGTCATTACTGATCACATCACGGATGATATCATTCATGCGATAATACGATCAACCTCTTCAGACTCTTATATAACCTTAGATACAATCAGTGTAAACAGACTCTCACAGACTGTCACTCATCCATGGAGTTACTCACACACCTAGTCAGTCATGCAAAGAATCAATCACACCTCCATTTCCTCAACTATACAGTTATACACACCTTACTTAATCAAACATATACTAACACATATTTACTCTCTTATACAATCCCTGATACAAGTTCACAATGATCCATACAGCCACTCACACATTCACTGGCTCTTATGCACAGTTATTTATATATGTCAACTCTTACATGTACTGTGTTTTACATATGTAGTTACTTTGACATGTAGCACTGAGATATCCATTCACTCACCAATACACTCATGCACACAGTCAACCGCCCATACAGCTGTTTTCACATGCACTTTTGAACCCATACATCTACTGAATCAACTGCTCACACATCATGCACAGAGTCACACACCTCTCAGCCACCCCCACACACACACTCAGTCTCCCATACAAATATTTGGGCAACCAATCAATAACCCATATAGTTACTCATATAGCTACTGATCAACAAATGCAGCAGTTTACAGAACTACAGTAATAATGATGCACAAATTAAGACAGTTTAGTCACTAACCCATGCACTCAGTGAGACACATTTAATCATTCTCTCATACAGTCAGTCTTGCACCTACTAAATCCTTCATCCAAACATTTATACATCCACTCATTCTTCAATATGTAAGACATATTTTAACTTAACAGAAACATACAGTCACTGGATGTTGTCATTTGAGATGTCATCAGTGATGTCATTTGAGATGTCATCAGTGATGTCATCAGTGATGTCACTGACCATGTCATGAATGATGTAATATGTGACATCATCAGCAGTGGGTTGCGGTTGCGCGATATATAGTTATTGCATATAACTATATATGTGAATTTCTATGGTTTTGTGCGAGTAAATTAAGGTTTTGTAAATGCTAATCCCTAACTATATATGGGCTAAAACCTATGGTTTTTTCTGTGAATATATATATATATATATATATATATATATATATATATATATATATATATATATATATATATATATATATATATATATATATATATATATATATATATATATATATATATATATATATTGCCAGTAGGTAGTTATAGTTAGGACCTAGTTTCCATAGGGAATCCACAACATTCTATTTGGAATAACTTTGGCACTGGTGGACGAATCTTTGTGAAATTGTCCAAGAAAATGGCCTGCTCCGCTCCGCTCCTTCCCTGAAAGTTAAGTTTGGGGGATGATTCGTCAAGTGGGGGGGGCGAGAAAAAAGGGGGGTCTCAAAACGTGTTTTCCAAATGCAATTTTCCATAGGGACCTTTAGCCAGGGCTACAGCCCGAACGGCTGAACAGAATTACACCAAAATTTGGCAGAGAGGTAGAGTTTGGTTCATCAGTGATGTCATGAGTGATGTCACTGACCATGTCATGAGTGATGTAATATGTGACTTCATCAGCTGTGCATTGCGGGCGCGCGAGTTGTAGTTAGCTGAACTTACTATAACGGGGGAATTTCAATGGTTTTGTTTGAGTGAAATGTCAGTTTAACTATAACATCCCTGAAACTTGTGGGTTTATATATATATTTTGTATAATGTATCAATTTACATATTTAATTTTTTTCCCAATAGCAGTAACGTTTTTATAATCGCTGAAATGTCCGGAATATATTTAGAATGCAAACAGACATATTATCAATGACCGGTGTTCAAATTATCGCCGTTTTATCAGCAGGAAACTGACGATAAAGCGACGATAAGGGGCTTGATAATATGCCCTTGTGAATTTGCATAGCACCCCAGGTTCTTGTGTTAACCTGGGCTGCTAAAGGGAATTCACAAGGGCATACTACCAAGCCCATTATCTCCGCTTTATTGGCAGTTTCCTGCCGATAAAAGTGGAGCAGCTGCAACAGTCTAACTATGGAATATTAAGAGCCCACATTACAATTCACTTTTGACAGTAGTTACGCAACTCAGATTACGATGACTAATCAAACTGTCCTTTTGTTTCCTTCACCAAACATCCTTCAGAAGCAACCACGGCCGATCGAACAACACCAATGGAATTGTCTGCCAACTAGCCCACCAGGAACCTCCAGTATGCGCTCGGGAAGAGTACAGTACAGAGTACGGTACTTTGTACCATGCTATTTTACAAAATATATATTTTTTTGGGCCTTTGGGGTCCTTGTGGGACCCCCTGAGCATGCCTAGGGGATCAGGGTGTTTCTACCCTGCCTCCTTTGCATGTTTTGCACGTTTGTTTCACTGCTTTCTTGTGCCTCGGTTCTACGAGGCACAAGATGGCTGCCAACACTTCCTGGTTTGGAGTGTTAACAGACAGTTGACAGCCAATGCCCATGCAGCTCGTGCTCGGGAAGGTACTGAGTACAGTACAGAGTACAGTACAGAGTACAGTACTTCGTACCCCGTGATTTAAAAAAGAAAATACATTTCTTGGGCCTTGGGGGTCCTTGTGGGTCACCATGAGCAGGCCTAGGGGCTCAGGGTGTTTCTACCCTGCCCCCTTTGCGTGATTTGCACGTTTGTTTCACTGCTTTCTTGTGCCTCGGCTCTACCGAGGCACAAGATGTCTATCAACACTTCCTGTTTTGGAGTGTTGACAGACAGTTGACAGCCAATGACCACGTGGCTTATGCTCTGGAAGGTAAAGAGTACAGTACAGAGTACAGTACAGAGTACGGTACTTCGTTCTAGATATCACTATGATTTTACGTTGATTTTCCCAGGAACTTCTGAATGGATTTACATCATTTAACAAAAAGCACAATCTGCGAACAAAACTCTACATTTTTGCCAAATTTGGTGTATTCGGTTCAGCCGTTTGGGCTGTAGCCCTGGCTAAAGGTCCTATGGAAAATTTCATGGGGAAAACAGGTTTTGGGACCCCCTTTTTTCTTGCCCCCACGCAACGAATAACCCCAAGCCATTTTCTTGGATAATTTTGCGATGATTCGTCCACCAGCGCCAAAGTTATTCCAAATAGAATGTTGTGATTTCCTATGGAAACTAGGTCCTAACTATAACTACATACTGGCGATCGCCAGTAGGTAATATACATGCATATATATGTATATATCTATATATGATGTTTTTTAGGGAACAAAAAATTACACCTGCAGCAGCGGTGTACAGGGACCAAGCTGGGAGCAGTACCTCCGCATCATTAGGCTCACCCCACCCACCTAGCCTCAAGTCCATGAGTATCGCAGAGGCAGCCATTCTAATTGCGAAAACACCAACGAGCAGTGATGTTGAAATTGACTTATTGTTATCGCAAAGTAGTACCCAATCAACACAGCAGGAAACTCAGCAGATAAGTGGGCAACAACAGCCGCAACAACAGCTGCACCAACAGCCACCCACAATAGCAGTTGTTCCTCCCAAAGTAGGGACAGTTTGAGAAATCAAGCTTCCTGAAGAGGAAGAAAAGTGGGCCACTCTTCTAGAAGATCCATTGTCTTCCAGGTCCCCTGCAAGGAAAAGGAGGATAAGTCCATCAACTTCTTCTTTAATCCCCCCCTTCTGGTGATCTGGAAGCCACTTGGTACCCACCAGGCTCAGTCTGAGAGTGAGGCAAGCCACAAGACAAGGCTAGGGTAAAGGTAGGTTCCAGAAAGCCTTAGAGTTATGGAGGTAGATGTAAAACCAGAGGATGATGACAAGCCAGTCATCATAAACATCACGCCCACTCCAGTGGAGAAGGAGACCGACATTATTATCCTATCCCAAGCAGCAGTAAGGGATGTGGCATGGATATCACCAACACAGGTACACCAACTCAACCTCCAGTTCCATATTTGCATTTGCCTACATCCAGCACAACCACCACCTCAATAGCTAGTGTTACTGGCACTGCACAGTGTCAAAATCCAGGCACACCCTCCAGTTCATCTGGCATTGCAAGTGGCAACTCCAGCAGTGCAGTGCATGAAAGTTCACCTCCCCAGTGTAGAACTTCTTTTCAGTAAGGAGGAGAATGTTGCTATATGCTGAATTTGTGAACATGGTGTTAGTTCGGGGTAAGCATGGTACAACCTATGGTACCGGGGGTCCAACAACCCATCTGAAAAAACAGCACATGATCCAGAGGGAGCTGGACCTTAAAGGCCAAATAAATACACCCATTGCTGTTGGTGGGGATGAAGAAGTAGAAGAAGATATGATCGCGGTGGAAAGTGAACAAGGGAGACATTTTCTCTGGTACAAAAAGTATTCCTGATCCCAGCAGTGTAGTGGTACTGTCCACATCCTCATCAGCCTCAGCAACATCTCAGTGGCACCGTAATAAGAGGCAGGATGAGACATCAAGGCAACTGAGTTCCACAATGAAAAAAAGTGTGTCATTGAGCCGAACTGGTTTCAAAAAGTTACTTGCATCATCGGCACCAGAAAGGAAAAAAATCCAGGTTACCATTGTCAGCATCTTTAGGTCAGAGGGACAGTACGAACGCAACCACCCAACACACGTTTCTACAAAGCGAAGCTGGTGAAAATGTTAGCGCTAGACCATCTCCCTTTTTCTTTTCTGAAAGGTGTGGATTTTCTGGAATTTGTGACAGCCATGTGTCCAAAATGGAAGGGGTCCTATTTCCCCAGAGTTGCTGTTCCAGCACTACATCACAACGTGCTGGAATTGCTTGGACAAGCTTTGCAGCAGAGTGATGTTCACAATATCCACCTGATAACAGTCATGTGGACCAGTTGCCAAGCCACTTATTACATGTTCATCACTGCACACTGGATCTTATTTGTGGGGATTAGAATAAAGATATCTACAGCAGGTGTTGTTGACACTGCTGAGATTTTTAATGCCACTCATAAACATGCAACTGTAGCCATGTTGGCCATGGCGAAATCTCATACTGCTAAAAACATTTTGAAAGAGTTTTACAGCAAGGTCTTTGAATGGCTGCACCCAAGAGGGCTTACCATTGATTTTGTTGCCAAGGACAATGGCTGTAATATAGTTAAGGCCATGCACATTGGTGGCTATGTCAGGGTCCTGTTTTTGGCGTACTGTATTAACATCATTGTTCCAGACTTTCTGAAAAAATAAGACCATGTCAGCACCTTACTGACCACCAGCAGAAGAATATGCACACATTTCAGCCATTCTTTTAACCCTTTTGATGCTGATGACGAGCTCAGCTCGTCATCACCCACGGGTGTCGTGTGCTGATGACGAGCTGAGCTCGTCATGGTGCCACTAAAATGGCATTTTCCAGCACAGGGGGGGGGAAACGGCCAGCAGCCATGTGGTTAAAGTCCAGTAGCAGCTGAGGATCATTCAACATGAGCATAGAATGCCAGTCAAAGCACTCATCCAGTAGGTACCAACACGTTGAAACTAAACTTATTACATGCTTGATCGTTTGTTTGATCGGTAAAGACCAATCAATGACTATGTCATGCACAGACTAGGGGATGCTCGTGCTACTGTTAAAGGCATGACCGTTAAGATGGACCAATGGAGCCTTGTTAAATGCCTGACAGAGATGCTACTTCCTTTCAAGCTCTTCACATGTGTGTGAAGTCGGCAAGGAGGACTGTAATATGGGACAAGCTATCCCATTGTTGCACATGCTGGAGCAACAGATGAAGGCAGAGTCTGAATTGTACAAAGGTTTGGAGGAAAAAACAGAAGCATTTGAGTTGGTGGAGAGCTTAGCCCTTCGCTTAGCTGAAAATATAAGGGTGCAAACTAGCATTGTGTCACAAAAACATTACATTTGTGCCACAATTCTGGATCTACAGAACAAATCAGCACTGAACACTAAGACATTAATTCTTTTTTCAGAAGTGGATGTTACCCAGTACAAAAGTTGGATAGCTAAGGCAGCCAGTGACTTGCAAAATGAATGGCTGTTAATTAAAGGCCCTCTACTGCAACCCACAAGAAGTACTGCAGCAGGGCATCATGCGTCAAGTTCAACTTCAGAGCTAGAGCCAGGGGGAAGTGCATTTGGCTCATAGCATTCACCAGAACAGCAATAACAGGATCATCAGCCCCAGTAAAATCGGCACAGGATTGGTATCTAGAGCAAAGGCTTGTTAGGTCCAGTGCTGATGCTATGGCAATGGAGGCAACAGAGGCCCAGCACAGCGGAGCACCTCTGAGCATTGTGCCGATGGTCCAGGCTTATCTGGATGACCCAACAGAGGGCTTTATTGATCAAAACCCAATGGTGTATTGGTATGGAAAAATGCGCGACTGGCCAGTGCTCAGCAGGCTGGCGATAAACTATGTGGCTTGCCCTGTCACAAGTGTGTCTCTTCTGAGTGTGTTTTCAGTGCTGCTGGTGCCATTGTAACAGTGAAAATGACCAGTCTCCCACCCAATAATGTGGAGAGATTAACCATGAACAAAATGAATTAGCACTTTATACCACCAAATTACAAAATACGTGAATCACAGCAGGAAGATTTGGACAGCGACTTAAGTGACAGAAGTAGTGTGTGCTTTTATTATTTGTGTGTGCCTCTGTCTTTGTGGTTCAAATCACAACAAATCCATCACTGCCATCTTCTCTTTTTTTATTGCCATATTGGAGTTGCAGCTGTGTGCATTTAAGTCCACTCCTCCGAGTCCAGCTTCATCCTCCTCCTGACTCGCCCTAAATCCATTTCCCTCAAGCCAGATGATTGGCTGCAGAATAGTACAACAATGTTGCCTAGTCGAGTCTCTGCAAAAGAAGTGGAACATGATGACTATAGCTATCCTCCTTTCCGAGCTGAGAGAGACTGTCCCTTAACTTAAGATGAGAAGAAACAGGTAATGAATTGCATGCATTGGACGCTGACTCTGAGTGATTGGTGCTTGTGTTGTTGTTGTTTGTTGTGCATGAAGTGAAGTCAAAGTGTCTTAGTATTTAATCTACACACTAAATGTGACTGAAGTCAATGTTTCCCTTCTTGTTGTTTAACCCGTTCCGTGCTCATGACAAGCTCAGCTCGTCATGAGGCACGGTCGTGTTGTGATCATGACGAGCTGAGCTCGTCATGACCTTTGCAGTGCGCCCACGCATGGATAATTCCCCTGCTGTGCTGGGTGATCCATTGGAACGGGTATGGTCATGATGAGCTCAGCTCATCATGAGCGAGCTTGTCATGAGCACATCGCCACCGTGCTGCATGATGAGCCGAGCTCGTAATGAGCACCGCGGCGCTGCGCTTGCCCCCCCTCTAACCAGCACAGCAGGGGAATTAACCCCGCAGGGAAGGGGATAGCAACAAAATTGTACTTCTACTGCAGGCCGATCCATTGCATTTTTGAATATGGAATCTGGACTTTCTCAGTACACCTCAGACTGAGTTGGACAACACCATCATGATGACCACAGTGACATAGTATCGTCTCAGTCAGTAAATAGGATTGGAGATGATTGATGGATAACTCAGGGCGTTTTTCATGAGTGGCATAAAAGGTAAACAAGTTAAGAACAACCACAGCAGACCTACATGTCTGTGAAGTCGTGGAGTAGAGTGATGAGTCTCACAACTACAGTAGTGGTATGACTGACAGCTGTGCATTGATTTAGTTACTCACTTTCTGGCTCACTCAAAATCTAAGCTAAGTGGAGGTTGGGTGGGCACCGTGGGCCTGCTCTGTCCTGTTGCTTTTGTAGGTTAATGCTGGAAACAGACAACAAAGTAGACATCATTTACGGATGTTGCCTCTGAAAGTGTTTGCACTACTCCCTAATTTATGCTTTTTTATCCTCCTTGATTTTTAAATATCCCTATTGCTTTTCCATTTACACTTACAGGCCAGCCTTTACCCTGGGCTAAACATAGAATAACAACTGACACTCACATACCAATCTGCATCTGCCAGGCAGGCAGTGGCAGCCAAGATTGACGGAGTGTCCATGGAAGGGAGGACCAAGAGGAATGCCTAGATGCAACTCCCCATTTTAACAGGATCATAAAATAAATTTAGTATAATCATCTTTTAAATAATTGTATTCATTTTTTCTCTTCAATAATTAGGACTGTGTGCTGTTGTTATTGTTGCTCTTTGCTTATTGATCCCTACGGTTATTTTTTTAACTTTATTTGCTAGCTTTAAAATGCACATGTAACTTTAGTATTAGGACTTTACACTGACACTAATATGGATTTTTCATGTATTTTGTATAGGCACACTTTGAACATATACCATGGCTTCCTGATGAAGGCTTACAGCCGAAACGCGCGTAGCAATGTTAAATTATCTCTAGCCATGTTTTTTTGATCAATACTAAATATCTCTATATATATATATATCATTTTTTGTATCTTTTGAATCTATTTATGAAATGCATATTTTTATATAAAACTGTATTGTGACGCACAACAATTGTAAAGTGCATATTATGAGAATCAACGTTGGATCGACAATGAACGTCAAAAAGTCAGATCCCTAATAACCTTATTATTGATAAAGTACCCTTTTTACAATATGTTCTAATGTGTATTGTCAATCCATAGTCAGTAACTTTTGTTGTCAGTTTGTGTCCATTTGAAATTTATGTTCCTAAATATTCGTCTTTTCAAACACTTTAGAGATCCGGATTTAGGAACTTTAGTCGGGGATACCTCCTTTTCTTACATACAGTGTCTCCACAGCCTGTCTGTGCGGGGGTTTCATAGTAAGTTTTAGGTTCGCTCCCCATCCCTTTGTTACATACACTCCTTCATAATACCAGCACTCATCCATCCTCTCCTCAAACCCTGTGAGGCTGCTCCCAGCTGTTGATCTAGATATTCTCTCTGGTTTTCTTTTTCCTCTCCCCCTTTTCCTCCCTGTGTTCCCTTTGTCCTCTCCGTCTCCCTCTTTTTTCTATCATTCTTTCCCTCCCTCCCTTTTTTTTTCTTTTTCCACTTCCTCCGCGTTTATTTCCCCTCTACATACATATAAACATGGATAAATTACTTACCTTTGGGTTTTCCGATGAAGACTTTGTCTCCATGGTAGGAGACCTAACAACAACTGATAACCCATTAAGCAAAAATATACAAAACAATACAGAGTACCAACAGCTATTGGCATTAAAGAGAAAAACAAAAATAATAGAACTACATGGTCATTTCATGCTCCAGTATCTTAGAGCAGGAGTTATACCTCAAGGTCTCAGAGTCAGAAATATTCCTGGACTGTTTGTACAGATACGGAGGTTTCTAGAAAGATGCTCCCTCATAGCAAATAGATGCTCGAGGGACCTCATGATGTTAATAGTGGAAACAGCTAAACATCTAGTTGAAGCTCTCCTTCAAGAAATAGCCGATCTAGAAATAAAACTCAAAAATAGCTCGGCAGTAGAAGACGCTGTCAAAAACTTGACGACATGGAAAAAGAAATGCAATCATACAGTGATTACCTCCTCAAAAGAAAGATGGACAAACTCAAAAAAGATGTCCAATACTTTAGTAAGGAAAAAGTCTATCCCTATCTGGCAGACAGCTGTTCCATACACCAGATTTCGGGTTTGTTGTGGGGGTGGGTGTGAGAGGCGATGACCGCACGCCGCCAAGGTACCTAAACAAACCGTGCAGGTCCCACAGGAACAGTCTGCGGGGCCCGGTAGGGTTTTCTTAGGGGTCACCATACCAGAGTAGGATCTTTAATCTACCAATTACCGACCTAGTGAGGTTGTAATTTTTCTTTTCCTTTCTCACATTTATTTGTTCACTGTGTAGTACTGTCACTATAGGTCCTGAAGAATTGCCCGATAGGCAAGAAACATGTCGACCTGACCAGAGGGTCGAGATAGCTAGCCATTACCTGCCCTGTCTCTCTATCTCCCCTCCCACTTTTTTAACTAAGGGAACCAGCCACATCAATAAAGGTCACTGTGGCCTGTTTCACCTTTTTTAAATTCACCACTCCCGCACAACTACACTATCTTTGAACCTCTTACACGCACTGACCAACTGGCCGGAACAGAAGAACTCCGCCAAAGAGCACCTATAAGGTGCCCGTCAGACATTGCAGCGCCAGTCTGACGAGGAGCAGAAGGCCAGTGATGAAGCATGACATCTAGCTTGCTGGGTGTGTGAGGCTTTCTAGTTCCAATAAGGGAACACCCCAGTCCCCTGTGCAGATACCCTCCACTCCGAACACACATTTTGTATTGTTTATTTTCGTTTTCCTTGGGAAACTTTGTACCTTGTGTTGCTATCAGACAACTACTACCAGCCAGAACCCCTAGGAGAGGCGACAGATCAGCCCAACCAGACCCACATGTATAAGAAAGTAACAACATTCTCAGATACCTCAGGGTCTGACAACGAGGGTACTAACAGTGACACTGATCAAGGCAACAGAAACCAAAGAGGAGCCTACAACAGAGGCAGCAGGCCTTTTTTAGCCAGGCGAAGGAATGGATAGGGGCGCTGAAAACCCAGATACCAGCCCCGATTCAGAGGCAATTTTCAACAGCACAGCCAACACTAACCTCCACCACCGAACCAACAATATGCTGGACCACAAATGCACCCTTACCCTCCACCTCAAAACTATCAAGAAGCTCCTATCATGTATCCGAACCCGAATCAATATCTAGTAACCCAACATGCCCAATACTGGCACGACTTAAAGAGATCCCCATCTTCAATTTAAGCAGTGACCAGTTGAATCCTGCTACTGAAAAAATACTCACTAAAGGCCTCTCCTTCGTCCCGCACTGTACCATCAACAAATTTGAGCTCTTCAAAGATCTAATGAGTTTTTATTAGAAAGATTAGGCTCCAAAACTTCTTTGCAGATACTGAGCAAGAGCCAGAGCCAGCCACCAATCGATCAGGATTAAAACCTACATCCACCTTTCTACCCTCATTAGAACAAGTCTCTCCTGAGATAGCTATATTTGAACATGTGGTGTTTAATAAATTAATAGCCGCAAAAAAATATATTCCATCTCCCAATTTCAACATCACTCATGACGAACACCAGGGACTGCAAGCCTTAAAAAGCAACAATGATATAACCATCAAGTGTTGTGACAAAGGGGGTGGTATTGTGGTCTTAGATACTAAACAATATATACAGAACATGGAGAAACTCCTACACGATGAAGCCCACTATATTTCGATCAAAAAAGACCCCACTAAAAGAGTACAGTCTACCATTCTAGCACTCACCACAAAGGCACTTAATGACAATACCATCTGTGAGAAAGAGTGGAAATACCTCAATGTCCACCAACCCAGAATGGCAGCTATATGCAGAGTCCCTAAGATCCATAAAAACAGCCAGGATCCTCCCTATAGACCCATAGTCACCACAATCAGATCTATAACAGAACCCCTGTCCAAATATATTGACACTATCTTGAGGCCACATATACCCAAAATTCCGTCACACATCAAAGACACCAGATCCATCATCAATGTAGTTGAAACTTTAACTTTCAACCCTGAGTCTCAATGGATGGTAACCATGGACATATAGGATTTGTACTCTAACATGCCCCAATCATGAGCAATATCAGCAGTATTGTGGTTCATTGAAACCTTTGACATAGACTGCTCAAAAACCTTCATACTAGACTGTTTAAAAATAGTGTTAACTGGGAACACCTTTGACTTCAATGGCTCACTGTACCAACAGACTAAAGGTGTAAGCATGGGGGCCTCTTGTGCCCCCACTGTGGCTAATATTAACATGGCAGAATATGAGTCCAAGTACATCTATAAAGACATTGCCCCCTTCAGTGAGTCCATTTCATCATGGTCTTGCTTCATAGACTACATATTTTTTTTATGGACGTCAGAAACAGAAGCCCTCTCCACCTTTGTGTCATGGTTAAACTTATGTGACAAAAACAACTTTTTCACTGCAACATCTAGTCAAACCAAAGTTGAATTTCTAGATATAAGCATACTCAGCAAGGACCACAATCTAAATGTAGATCTGTACGTCAAGCCAACAGCTCGTAACACATTTCTACATTATACAAGTTACCATCCAAAGACACAAAAATCTAGCATCCCCTTTGGCCAGTTCTTACGAGTTCAAAGGAACTGCTCAACAGTAGCAGACTTCGACAAAAGAGCAGAAGATGTGAAAACTAAATTCACAACTCGAGGTTACACAAAACGTCTGGTTCGTGACTCTTACAAAAGAGCCAGATTCTTTGACAGACAACATTTGCTCACACCCCAAGTAAAAGAGTTAAACTCCAAAATGGTATGCGTAACAAGACACTCCACTATGAATGCCAAACTACAACAAAGAGTCAATGCCAATTGGCATATTTTAAATGCCATAAGACCTAAAGAACAACACCTGCCCAAACCTGTCTTTGCCTACAGGAAGAATAAAAATCTCAAAGACCTAATAGTGCGGCCAAGAATGCAAACTAAAAGTACTGAGCCAACACAAACACCCTAACTGGAAACACACCTGTTACAGGCAATTATAAATGTCTTTCCTGTGCTGCATGTGAATTTGCCATTGAGACTAAAAAGTGGTCCCACAATAATGTACGCTTACAACTGAAAACACAGATGAATTGCAAAACCACCAATGTGGTTTACCTACTACTATGCCCATGCAATCTTGGTTATGTAGGCGAAACCGCAAGGATGATGTCCACACGACTCTCCGAGAATAGGTCCGCTATTCGAACAAGCAAAATCCAAGCACCACTAGTCAGACACTATCTGGAAGCAAAGCATAATGCCAATGAGATTCGCTGGCTTATCCTCGAGAAAATCAGGAAATCATCAGGCACACTCTGCACCCAAATACGTAAATGTAGGGAGGTCTACTGCATATTTTCTCTCAACACCTATATCACAGGAATGAACAATGAATTACCTTGGGACCAGGTCCTAAAATATAATGATAGCTGATCCACACACTTGTCAACATTAACCCATTAATCTATCTTCACACCTAGATTCCATGCTGAAATTTGAGATATTCGTCTATCCCGTCCATGGTTCTGTCAGTCACATCATCTACCCTCCTTATAGACACACAATTGCATTTCCACTATGACCACTGTAAATGGGTATCTGTCTTCTTCGTGTACTAAGATAAGGTCAGATCCCTATCTGTTCTTGCGTAATTTGAAGAAATACATATAACTTCAGATAGTACCTCCCAAAAAACGTAACTGGTAACTCCCGTACAAGGAACATGCAATATACCCCCGCAATCCTGTACTTATCAGCCACTTAAGTATGGCTGCCATACTAGCCTGCATTACCCGGTAAGCCCTTGTAGACATAGAGAAACTTCCGGGTCTGGCGCATTCACATCCGGTTCCCCAATGAGAAAAAACGCGCACAAGTTCGTTTTATAAATAAAATTCCCCCATTAGTGCCTCCAGCTTCCGACTGCTGTCGAGATGCCGTAAAGCAAGACCCCATCATTGGAAGACGACACTGACTTCATCTGAAGATAAAAGAATTATCTGCGCTAAAATTACACAGACCGCACTAAATCCCCCGATAATTATTTCCCTGTAGCGTCCCACTAAAACGTTTCGCATTTTGATTATTCCCTGCAGTAACGTCCTGTCCCCCTTTTCACCCGGAGCGAGGAACTACAAATTAGTGAACCACACGAAACAAGGTGACCTTATTCGATCAGGGCTCGGCAGGGACATGCAGACTCTGTTAATCTCAAGGGCACATCGAACTAAACCCCGTCTTCCTCTTCCCTTCTCCCTCGCCCCCTGTAGTTTGAATCGTGATGTCCCGCTCCCAGTGACACGTCCCGGATCTCTTCCTGTAACGCCATACCACCACTTTACTCAGGTAATTTAGACCAATATCACCACCCCCATCCAATTTCTCTGTTTATGCCAAAACCATTAGCTTTGCCTAGCCTTACATTATCATCTACCCCTCAATCGGGCAAAGCATCACCCCTCCCAGGCAACAGTCAATCGGTAAATACTTATCTGTTTCCTTATGTCCTTTTTATAGTTTTTTGAACAGACAAGACTACAGGATAGCAATGTATAGACATATCCCACTTTCTCTACTAGCAGGTAACCTACTCCTGAGGTTATGGCTTCACTAGCCCAAATTTACCACCTTCATTACCTGACATGTACCAATGTTCTGTTCTTTTTGCAGTAAAGAGTTTACTTCTGCACTTTCAACTGTGTCACACCGTGGCCTTAGTGTGACTCCATAAGTGCTTCTAGAATCCATCACTGTATATTGCGGCTGCAATATCATATTGGTAAGACACCATCTCAGTTTGCTAGTAGCATTTATGATTTCAACACGCTTCCCTCCTTTTTAAACACATTACCGTATTCACCCCCCTTTTTTCCCCTTCCTTTCCCTAGACCTGCTAACATTCTAATCGATCTTAAGCAAGCTAAACCATCCACTTACCCTTCCCCTTTTTTCTTTTTCTTTTTTCTTCTTTTTTCTTTTTCTTCCCTCTTGTCTTTATTCTCCTCTCCATTGTTGTTTTCCCCTCTCAGCCCCCACCCTCTGTTTGTGTCTCCTCTCTGTACCTTCCCTCCAGATAGTATGGATAACAACAAACTGGAACAGTATTTAGACATTGACTAGAGGCTCCATGGACCTTTCGCTAACTACTGTCCTATGGCATTAGAACTCCTCTCTAGTCCACCACCTCATGTAAAATCAAAGTTAAGGGCCATGTCTCTCAACTGTCACCAAAATTTATGAGTTGTTCAAGACAGTGTATGTAACATTGTATATATGTATATATCAAGATTCTTGTTTCCCGCTGCTCTTAATTGTAGTTTTGTAAATATTAGACCAAATGAACTGAATGCACATGTAACTTTAGTATTAGGACTTTACACTGACACTGATATGGATTTTTCATGTGTTTTGTATAGGCACACTTGGAACATATACCATGGCTTCCTGATGAAGGCTCACAGCTGAAACGCGCGTAGCAATGTTAAATTATCTCTAGCCATGTTTTTTTGATCAATACTAAATATCTCTATATATATATCATTTTTTGTATCTTTTGAATCTATTTATGAAATGCATATTTTTATATAAAAATGTATTGTGATGCACAACAAGTGTAAAGTGCATAATATGAGAATCAACGTTGGATCGACAATGAATGTCAAAAAGTCAGATCCCTAATAACCTTATTATTGAATAAAGTACCCTTTTTACGATATGTTCTAATGTGTATTGTCAATCTATAGTCAGTAACTTTTGTTGTCAGTTTGTGTCCATTTGAAATTTATATTCCTAAATATTCGTCTTTTCAAACACTTTAGTGATCCCGATTTAGGAACTTTAGTCGGGGATACCTCTATTTCTTACATACAGTAGCTTTAAAAGGGCGAATTGCAAAACCACCAACTGGTTTACCTACTACTATGCCCATGCAATCTTGGTTATGTAGGCGAAACCGCAAGGATGATGTCCACACGACTCTCCGAGCATAGGTCCGCTATTCGAACAAGCAAAATCCAAGCACCACTAGTCAGACACTATCTGGAAGCAAAGCATAATGCCAATGAGATTCGCTGGGTATCTTTGAGAAAATCAGGAAATCATCAGGCACACTCAGTACCCAAATCCGTAAATGTAGGGAGGTCTTCTGGATATTCACTCTCAACACCTATACCACAGGAATGAACAATGAATTACCTTGGGACCAGGTCCTAAAATATAACAATAGCTGATCCACACACTTGTCAACATTAACCCATTAATCTATCTTCACACCTAGATTCCATGCTGAAATTTGAGATATTCGGCTATCCCGTCCATGGTTCTGTCAGTCACATCATCTACCCTCCTCATAGACACACAATTGCCTTTCCACTATGACCACTGTAAATGGGTATCTGTCTTACTCGTGTACTAAGATAAGGTCAGATCCCCATATGTTCTTGCGTAATTTGAAGAAATACATATAACTTCAGATAGTACCTCCCAAAAAACGTAACTGGTAACTCCCGTAAAAGGAATATGCAATATACCCCCGCAATCCTGTACTTATCAGCCACTTAAATATGTCTGCCATACTAGCCTGCATTACCCGGTAAGCCCTTGTAGACATAGAGAAACTTCCGGGTCTTGCGCATTCACATCCGGTTCCCCAATGAGAAAAAACACGTGCAAGTTCATTTTATAATTAAAATTCCCCCACTAGTGCCTTCAGCTTCCGACTGCTGTCGAGACGCTGTAAAGCCAGACCCCATCATTGGAGGACGACACTGACTTCATCTGAAGGTAAAAGAATTATCTGCGCTAAAATTACACAGACCGCACTAAATCCCCCGATAATTATTTCCCTGTAGCGTCCCACTAAAACGTTTCGCATTTTGATTATTCCCTGCAGTAATGTCCTGTCCCCCTTTTCACCCGGAGCGAGGAACTACAAATTAGTGAACCACACGAAACAAGGTAACCTTATTCGATCAGGGCTTGGCAGGGACATGTAGACTCTGTTAATCTCAAGGGCACATCAAACTAAACCCTGTCTTCCTCTTCCCTTCTCCCTCGCCCCCTGTAGTTTGAATCGTGATGTCCCGCTCCCGGTGACACGTCCCGGATCTCTTCCTGTAACGCCATACCACCACTTTACTCAGGTAATTTAGACCAATATCACCACCCCCATCCAATTTCTCTGTTTATTCCAAAACCATTATCTTTGCCTAGCCTTACATTACCATCTACCCCTCAATCGAGCAAAGCATCACCCCTCCCAGGCAACAGTCAATTGGTAAATACTTATCTGTTTCCTTATGTCCTTTTTATAGTTTTTTGAACAGACAAGACTACAGGATAGCAATGTATAGACATATCCCACTTTCTCTACTAGCAGGTAACCTACTCCTGAGGTTATGGCTTCACTTGCCCAAATTTACCACCTTCATTACCTGACATGTACCAATGTTCTGTTCTTTTTGCAGTAAAGAGTTTACTTCTGCACTTTAAACTGTGTCACACCGTGGCCTTAGTGCGACTCCATAAGTGCTTCTAGAGTCCACCCCCGTATATTGCGGCTGCAATATCATATTGGTAAGACACCATCTCAGTTTGCTAGTAGCATTTATGATTTCAACACGCGTCCCTCCTTTTTAAACACATTAACGTATTCACCCCCCCTTTTTCCCCTTCCTTTCCCTAGACCTTCTAACATTCTAATCTATCTTAAGCAAGCTAAACCAACCACTTACCCCTCCCCTTTTTTCTTTTTCTTTTTTCTTCTTTTTTCTTCTTTTTTCTTATTCTTCCCTCTTGTCTTTTTTCTCCTCTCCATTGTTGTTCTCCCCTCTCAGCCCCACCCTCTGTTTGTGTCTCCTCTCTGTACCTTCCCTCCAGATTTTATAGATAACAACAAACTGGAACAGTATTTAGACATTGACTAGAGGCTCCATGGACCTTTCGCTAACTACTGTCCTATGGCATTAGAACTCCTCTCTAGTCCACCACCTCACATACAAAATCAAAGTTAAGGGCCATGTCTCTCAACTGTCACCAAAATCTATGAGTTGTTCAAGACAGTGTATGTAACATTGTATATATGTATTTATCAAGATTCTTGTTTCCCCCTGCTTTTAATTGTAGTTTTGTAAATATTAGAGCAAATGAACTGAATGCACATGTAACTTTAGTATTAGGACTTTACACTGACACTGATATGGATTTTTCATGTGTTTTGTATAGGCACACTTGGAACATATACCATGCCTTCCTGATGAAGGCTCACAGCCGAAACGCGCGTAGCAATGTTAAATTATCTCTAGCCATGTTTTTTTGATCAATACTAAATATCTCTATATCAATATCATTTTTTGTATCTTTTGAATCTATTAATGAAATGCATATTTTTATATAAAATGTATGGTGATGCACAACAAGTGTAAAGTGCATATTTTGAGAATCAACGTTGGATCGACAATGAATGTCAATTTATTATTGAATAAAGTACCCTTTTTACAATATGTTCTAATGTGTATTGTCAATCTATAGTCAGTAACTTTTGTTGTCAGTTTGTGCCCATTTGAAATTTATATTCCTAAATATTCGTCTTTTCAAACACTTTAGTGATCTTGATTTAGGAACTTTAGTCGGGGATACCTCCTTTTCTTACAAACAGTAGCTTTAAAAGGACGAATTGCAAAACCACCAATGTGGTTTACCTACTACTATGACCATGCAATCTTGGTTATGTAGGCGAAACCGCAAGGATGATGTCCACACGACTCTCCGAGCATAGGTCCGCTATTCGAACAAGCAAAATCCAAGCACCACTAGTCAGAAACTATCTGGAAGCAAAGCATAATGCCAATGAGATTCGCTGGCTTATCCTCGAGAAAATCAGGAAATCATCAAGCACACTCAGTACCAAAATACGTAAATGTAGGGAGATCTACTGGATATTCACTCTCAACACCTATACCACAGGAATGAACAATGAATTATCTTGGGACCAGGTCCTAAAATATAACGATAGCTGATCCACACACTTGTCAACATTAACCCATTAATCTATATTCACACCTAGATTCCATGCTGAAATTTGAGATATTCGGCTATCCCGTCCATGGTTCTGTCAGTCACATCATCTACCCTCCTTATAGACACACAATTGCATTTCCACTATGACCACTGTAAATGGGTATCTGTCTTAATCGTGTACTGAGATAAGGTCAGATCCCCTTATGTTCTTGCGCAATTTGAAGAAATACATATAACTTCAGATAGTACCTCCCAAAAAATGTAACTGGTAACTCCTGTACAAGGAATAAGCAATATACCCCCGCAATCCTGTACTTATCAGCCACTTAAATATGGCTGCCATACTAGCCTGCATTACCCGGTAAGCCTTTGTAGACATAGAGAAACTTCCGGGTCTGGCACATTCACATCCGGTTCCCCTAAGAAAAAATACGCGCGCGAGTTCGTTTTATAAATAAAATTCCCCCACTAGTGCCTCCAGCTTCCGACTGCTGTCGAGATGCCGTAAAGCCAGACCCCATCATTGGAGGATGACACTGACTTCATCTGAAGGTAAAAGAATTATCTGCGCTAAAATTACACAGAACGCACTAAATCCCCCGATAATTATTTCCCTGTAGCGTCCCACTAAAACGTTTCGCATTTTGATTATTCCCTGCAGTAACGTCCTGTCCCCTTTTTCACCCAGAGCGAGGAACTACAAATTAGTGAACCACACGAAAAAGGTAACCTTATTCGATCAGGGCTCGGCAGGGACATGTAGACTATTTTAATCTCAAGGGCACATCGAACTAAACCCCGTCTTCCTCTTTCCTTCTCCCTCGCCCCCTGTAGTTTGAATCGTGATGTCCCGCTCCCGGTGACACGTCCCGGATCTCTTCCTGTAACGCCATACCACCACTTTACTCAGGTAATTTAAACCAATATCACCAACCCCATCCAATTTCTCTGTTTATGCCAAAACCATTAGCTTCGCCTAGCCTTACATTATCATCTACCCCTCAATCGGGCAAAGCATCACCCCTCCCAGGCAACAGTCAATCGGTAAATACTTATCTGTTTCCTTATGTACTTTTTATAGTTTTTTTTGAACAGACAAGACTACAGGATAGCAATGTATAGACATATCCCACTTTCTCTACTAGCAGGTAACCTATTCCTGAGGTTATGGCTTCACTTGCCCAAATTTACCACCTTCATTACCTGACATGTACCAATGTTCTGTTCTTTTTGCAGTAAAGAGTTTACTTCTGCACTTTAAACTGTGTCACACCGTGGCCTTAGTGTGACTCTATAAGTGCTTCTAGAGTCCACCACTGTATATTGCGGCTGCAATATCATATAGGTAAGACACCATCTCATTTTGCTAGTAGCATTTATGATTTCAACACGCTTCCCTGCTTTTTAAACACATTACCGTATTCACCCCCCTTTTTTTTCCCCTTCCTTTTCCTAGACCTGCTAACATTCTAATCGATCTTAAGCAAGCTAAACCAACCACTTACCCCTCCCCTTTTTTCTTTTTCTTTTTTGATCTTTTTTCTTTTTCTTCCCTCTAGTCTTTATTCTCCTCTCCATTGTTGTTCTCCCCTCTCAGCCCCACCCTCTGTTTGTGTCTCCTCTCTGTACCTTCCCTCCAGATAGTATAGATAACAACAAACTGGAACAGTATTTAGACATTGACTAGAGGCTCCATGGACCTTTCGCTAACTACTGTCCTATGACATTAGAACTCCTCTCTAGTCCACCACCTCTTGTAAAATCAAAGTTAAGGGCCATGTCTCTCAACTGTCACCAAAATGTATGAGTTGTTCAAGACAGTGTATGTAACATTGTATATATGTATATATCAAAATTCTTGTTTCCCCCTGCTTTTAATTGTAGTATTGTAAATATTAGACCAAATGAACTGAATGCACATGTAACTTTAGTATTAGGACTTTACACTGACACTGATATGAATTTTTCATGTATTTTGTATAGGCACACTTGGAACATATACCATGGCTTCCTGATGAAGGCTCACAGCGGAAACACGCGTAGCAATGTTAAATTATCTCTAGCCATGTTTTTTTGATCAACACTAAATATCTCTATATATATATCATTTTTTGTATCTTTTGAATCTATTTATGAAATGCATATTTTTATATAACAATGTATTGTGATGCACAACAAGTGTAAAGTGCATATTATGAGAATCAACGTTGGATCGACAATGAATGTCAAAAAGTCAGATCCCTAATAACCTTATTATTGAATAAAGTACCCTTTTTACGATATGTTCTAAAGTGCATTGTCAATCCATAGTCAGTAACTTTTGTTGTCAGTTTGTGTGCATTTGAAATGTATATTCCTAAATATTCGTCTTTTCAAACACTTTAGTGATCCCGATTTAGGAACTTTAGTCGGGGATACCTCCTTTTCTTACATGCAGTAGCTTTAAAAGGAAGCCTGGTACAACTGAAAATAAAATGTCATCATAATACATTGATTTCCTTTTTCTCCCTTAACAGATTTATGAATCTAGTGGTTGTCTGCCAAGATTGTGTTTGTGTGTTGTTGTTGTCCATGTGTACTGTTTGTATTTGTCAAACCTTTTCCCCAAATACCCATTCCCAACCATTGGTCAAACACTAACCCTCTTCCCCTGGGCTATGTGCTTTATATTGAGGTGTGACTACATTCAATTTACACCAACAATTGATCACACACTTGCTGGGGCGGATGTGTTGAAAGCAACACAAATTTAATTTGAAGGGAGGGCGAGTATATTCTTCTTCTTCTGCTTGCCCACCCATGCTCAGTATATTTGCAAGTCAATTTTTTTCTAAAGGAGCATAATCTATCATAATTAATTGCTAGCATTGATTGGATTCATCATCCTACTTTTACAGCACTAAAGGTTACGCTTGAGTTGACTAACTCAACACAACTATAGGTTGTTAATTGTTATTTTACTAGGCTATCCCCGCCACCATAATGTTTTATTTTACTTCATCATTGCTAATCAGCATTATTATGGTTTATTGTTTGGCAATATTCTTGTGTACTGTACTGTACTTCATTCTACTACTCCTTCCAGAGTCTCTTTCAGGCAACTGACTGTCTCATTTTCTTTTCTTTCAAATGCTACGTCCAGTGTCTACTACTACCACCACAACCATGGCATCTTGGGAAACCAAGCCATCATCACCATGCAGTCATCGCTTTGTCTAAGTTTAAACATCAATCACAGGTAAGAGAAGAAGTTTGGGGAGGCATAATTATTATTGGAAATTAATTCATTAATTCACACATCCACACCCTTGGATGTTTCAGAATGCATAGACTAGGTGGAGAGACTGACAGTACTAGTAGGACAAGTCAATCAGTGAGGGTACCACATCTATCTGTTAGAGTGTTACAAAAAACTCGGCATATTATTTAAATCAAACAATGGCTGTGGCCTTGCAGCAGCAAAGGAAACTGTGTGATGTAAAAAAGAGTATCCCCACAAAACATTTACATCATATGTAAAGTTTAAGTATAAATATAATATAATCTCCTAACAAAAATAAACTATGTAAAAAATTAATCCCACAACACCTGACTCACCCTTCTCCCTAATCCCAACCAATGTCCAAAAAGAATAGTCCAACCAATGTCCCTCCCAAAATAAAATTGTCCATATAACCCCAACTTTTCCCCAATGTGAGCCCAATGCCACCCACCAAAAAATGGAAAAAAAGGGGCCATTCAATGGGATCTCTCTATCGGTGGACTCGCAGTTGCCGGTTAACCGCCATGACCTTCTGCTTTAATTCCTTTACCTGCTCCTCTAGGCGTGCCATTTGGAGGAGCATGCAGCGCTTAAAAGATCAATAAATGCATCCACGGGGGCAGCAGTTTTTGATGAAGCACAGAGGGGTGCTGCCAGACTGCGGTACTGTACCACTGTATGGGCCTGGGGCATTGGAGGAGGCTGCAGCTGCTGCCACCTCCTCTACCACCATAACCACCAGCCGCAGGTATTCTGTACGGATGGACTCAGTTTCCAGCTCCAGGCCATGGCTGCCAAATCCTTCCTATCTGGTTTAGATGATTTTGGTTCAGAAGGAGTAGCTATATCAACATAGTCTTAGAAAAACACTAAGACAAATTAATTCTAAACATAGTGGCACAGCAGCACTAGCGAGAACAGTGCATAAGATTTGTGGTATCTATCCTCCTACCCCCTCAGCCTCTAACATTGGTAGGAGTGTCTGACATTTTATTAGCACTATGGACTCACTCGAGCACACCAGTCTTTTTCGTCTCTCTTGTTTAGCTAAATTAAGTAACCTTGTTGTAGCCAGCATGTCAGCTCAGCAGCTTGCGCCCAAGAAACAAACTCGTCCTGACTCAGACTCACATTAGTTTTATTTACTACTGTCTGCATGTGGAGAAGCTTACTACTACAGAATCATTTTATTTTTCTATTATGATTGGCACTGGCCATACTCTGTTACATCAAGGGCAACTCCTAAATTTCACTTTCACCCTGCCCTGACTACAATACTACAACAAGCCAGATGATATCTGATCCAAATGATCATTGCTTATATATGGGATGAGATGAGGTACTTTGTTTTGATTGATTTTGCAACCATGCAGCTGATAGGCCACCCATGGCAGGCCGACACATTAAAAAATAAATTAACATAGGTAGGGAGTGAGCCTTGGAGTCGGAGGAAGGTGCTTGATAACAACATACATACGCAATATGTATGCTTTGCTTGCAAATTACTGTGAGCCAAGGGAGTATTCTGAAAATACAACGTCTGTTCTTCATGGTTTTTCTACTCTTGTAAAAAAAAATCTTTTACATTCTCTTCAAAGACTGTTCATCCAGTGACAATCTCCACCTATGCTATCTATGATGCATACTACCCAGGCATCCATCCATTCAAAGCAAACATGTCTATCATTCTTTTTAATCTCTCGACAAAACTTAGTTTGTTTTACCAACAGCAAACTTTTTTTTTACACCACCTTCCATGCATCCTTCCTTCCTTGCTTGCTTTTAAGTTTGACTCATGAAACACCCAAGAGGATTTTTGCTATCCACCCACACAATTTCACCCACCCAGGCAGGTATTGTTTCTTTCACCTTCCACCCATCCTGCTTCAACCACCCATGCATCTGACTACTATCAGCCACCTATGTATGCATCTCACACATCCTTCTCTGCCAGTCATATATATTACATCTTGCTCCTCCTTATTACTTCCATCCTTCTTTCCCTTTTCGTTCGACACATCCTTCAAGGTAATCTCATCTGACTCTTAGTTTACTCCATACACCTTTCACAGCTGAGTTGTAGTCAGATAGAAGAGGCCATTAGTTACTCAACTATTCCTGCAGCTAATGATATTGCTCTAATGCTTAGTAAAGGGTGTCTTCAACAACTTAGTCTCTCTCAACTTAAGCAACACCTTTGCAGCAAGTGTGTAACTATTGTCAATAAGTAAGGAATATAGGTATAACTTACCACCACCCGCCACTGCTGCTGGCTCACCCACCCCTGTGGCAGCTGCCGCATCCACTGCTCCCTCCTGGCTGGCGTTGCCTGCCCCGGCACTGGTGGTCGTGGTGGGAACACCTAGAAAAAACATTATGCATTTTTTAGATGCCATACACACCTCCCCTTATTTTTCACTAGCAAGATTAAAAAAAAGTTGAAATGCATACATATACCACATACATCACTACAAATTGGGTACTAGTGTAGACAGTAACTAGTAGTAGGATGTCCTATCCTATCAAAAATAGTAAAATATCTGGTTGGGAATTGTCGAAATGCATCTCAAGATTAAGAAGACTAGAAGAGGCCAACCTGAAGGAGTGGACTCAGTGGCTAGAGCTATTGGTGAATCAGAGTTTTAATAAAACCTTTTAAATAAAGAGGGCCAACTGGGCAAGCTTAGTTACAGACAGACTAATAATAGTAGTTTTACAGAGAGACATAGCAGATGCAGTTAGAGGCGTGGATTACAAGAATTTAGAAACAGATTGTCTAGATCGAAGAAGATTTGGTAAAAAATAGAATTAGGGAACTTAAATGATAGTTCGGAAAAAATTAGGTGCAGTAAAAGTTAGGGAAATATAATTAATAATATTAACAACAGGAAGATGAACTGGGGCCAGCAGCAGAGCCCTCGGTGGAGGAGTGGTCCTGGTCGTGGCCCTGGCGTTCTCCAGCTGCTCCCGCTGACTCCGACCCCGACTTCTAGCCCCTGGGTGCTGATCATTTACAATATAATAAAGAAAGAGACAAACATTGGTGATTGGTGTGAAACAAATACCATATTTTTAAAAACGCTTAAAAAAACATTTTTGGAAACAACAATTGCAATAAAATTGACCTATCTAATCTGATCGACTGGTAGTATTGTGTAATTCGCGAACCGTCTACTTATTATCCATGAAAACTATTCCAGTGTTCCATTCCAGAATATTATGTCTAGGTACCAACTGACCTAGCTCACCTATTCAGACGGGCCAATTGTTCACTAAGTC
This sequence comes from Lissotriton vulgaris, assembly GCF_964263255.1. Taxonomy (NCBI): domain Eukaryota; kingdom Metazoa; phylum Chordata; class Amphibia; order Caudata; family Salamandridae; genus Lissotriton; species Lissotriton vulgaris. Next base: position 1,453,459,492 of record NC_141685.1, read on the forward strand.
TGCATTTCCATTTATTTTAGTCCTCATAAATGCATAGATGGGCGAGGCATCTTCCACTTGCCTCGCCATATTCATAATGACTTTGTCTTTTAGCGAAAAAAAAATTAGCTGCTTCCTGATACCACCTCAGATTTATTCTTGCCTTCAGATGCGCTACTTCATTGATCTCTGCATCAATATTAATCCCTACCTGTATCCCTACCATGAGCGCCTCTTCGGCCGTGATCAACTCTTGATACAATGCCTTTATTTCTACCGCTTGTTTTTTTGATTATACAAACCCCAACTCAATACCTCCCCACGAAAAGCAGCCTTAAAACAATCCCACACACACCCTACATTACTACTCCCCCGATTAATGTTGAAAAAAGATACAATCCACTCCTTCATGTGTTCAATAAAGAGTTGTTCAAACAATAATTTGCGATCAAAAGAGAACTGTTGTGGGCGTTCACTAGAAATGATACTAGATAGAGTCAATACAACTGGCCCATGGTCTGATGTCACTCTAGGATATACTTGGATTGCAGCCTGATTCAACATCAATATAGAAACAAAGAAATAGTCTAATCGAACCAATGTGCGATGTGGAAAAGAAAAGAAAGTATACCCAAGTAACCCGCTTCTTAGAACCGACCAAGCATCCACCAATCCATGGGCCCAGAAGTACCTGTAGTGCTTTGAATACTTTCGGTTTCCTGCCTGTATATCTCGCCTTCTCATTATTTAGCACGTTAGGTGCTAAATTTATATTGAAATCACTGCACATAATCAAGCTGCCAATTCAACATTTAAAAAATTAAGAGTTTCTGCTTCGTCTAGGTTTGCTCCATATACAACACACACAGTAACTTTAATGTTACCCACCACACATTCTGCTATCGCCCAGCGTTCCAACCTATCAGATTCCAACCAACCAGTGGTAGCTATATGAGTCTTGGCAAGAATTGCCACCCCTCTGGCCGCCCCTGAATATTTAGTGCAAGCTATTAAATTGAGCCCCAGTTCTGTTAGCAGGTGTCTCTTAGACCAAGCCACATGGGTCTCTTGTAGGCATATGATGTCACATTGCAAAGCCCGTATCTCTTGTGTAACTCTCCATCTTTTCTCCAGTGAATTCAACCCCCTGACATTCAATGTGCCAACCCTTAGACCCCTCCCTGCCATTTCACCACTTCAGATTTTGCATCTTTGCTCCAAATAAATTTCACCAATTGCTCCCCTACATCACCAAAATACAGGTTTCTTCTCAACCCTAACTCATGTGTTATTTTCTTTTTTCTCCCCAATTCCCCACTCCCCCACTTAACCCCTCCCCACCAGAACCCACCCTCCCACCCTCGCCACCACCCTTCACGAGGCTTAAGGACCATGTCCTCTGTGATGCAGAAATTCCTTCACTGCGTGTCATGACTCCCCTTCTCCCCCCATTATTTTTTTTTTCGTCCCAAACTCATAATCAGCAGCCTTACTTCAGGCTGATTGTATCCTCCTTAGGATGTCCTCCATAAATAGCCATTCCAGAGCCAGCAAAAATCTGCGATCCATCATAGATGGATATATTTCTCTCATACACATCTAGTCAGAGGTCCCCGACCTCTATCTGATCATTCAATTATCTTTATAATATTCTTTGTAGTATTCAGGCCCTTAAGCCCAGGGCACCAATTGCCTACTTGATATACCAATTTCCAATGCTAACTCCTAAATTTATTTTTTTACCTAAAAAAAAAATTAAGTAAGGGAAGACAAAACTCCTAATTTGCTATAGCCTATAGTTTAGGAACAAAACAACACAACGTTATACCTCCTACACCCCTGACCACCCATAATCACCCTCCTAAATTTGAGGCTCAAATCCAATTCCCTTTCACAATTGCGATGTGTCTTTTATAGTCTATTTCAGAGAGTTCAATAGTTGAGATTAAGTTTTCGCTTGTTTATCCATTTGATTCAAGTATACCTGAGCCTCAGACCCAGAGGTAAAGTTTCTCGTTTGATCTCTAAAAATAGTCTTCAATTTGGCTGGGTTGAGTAAAAAACATTGAGCGCCTTTTGCCTGGAATGATGCAATTAACTTCCGCATCTGCCATCTCTCATTCACGGTTGTTGGGCAAAAGTCTGGACGAACAAAAAACTCACACCCAGCCGCCTTCCTCCTTTTCACTGGACGTGCAAGATCATACAAAGCCTCTCTCAGAAGAAAGTTATTTAAACAGATCAAGATGGCCCTTGGGTATGCTTTCTGTCCATTATCACGCCGACGATTCACAAAAGGAAACCTATGTGCGCAAATGATTTCAATTTCAAAATTCCAGAATTTCAATTCCGGAACGGCCTCACTAAACATCTGTATAATGAACCTACGGGGATCCGATCCCTCTTTACCTTCCGGAATGCCCAGAACGCGTAGATTATTGCGCCTAGCGCGATTCTCAAGGTCCGTAAGTTTCCAGTCTATGTCCAAGTTTGATTTTTGTAGTATTTCAATAGCCAACTGTTGTTTTCCCAGGCTATCTTCGGTTGAGGAGACTCGCTGTTCCACCTCAGTCACCCTGGTGGTTACCTCAGTGCAAGTTTTCACTAGGCGCCTTACTGTATTCTGCAGCTTTTTCACTGCTCCTTGTGTCCGCAGCCCTTCAGTCCTAGTCTCATTCCGATGAGCCATTACGCTTTTGTATATCAGACCTAAGGTGACTGCATCTTCATTTATCTCCTCTTCCTCCATATTGAACTGGGCACATGGGGTGCCTTGATTCTGGCCTTCATTTCTTGCCACTTCTGGCATCTTCTTGACTGTCTCGCATGTTGCACCATGTTCATAGCTGTCCTGTTCTTCCTCATCTAGCATTGTCCCCCAATCTCCTAGGTTACTTAGGCTGTCCTCATCATTTCCTTCATTTTCCTTGTCTGATGGAGAGGTCAGATCTGACATTGAATAAACTTTTCCGTCCGAGCCTGCATATTCTGACCCATTGCCACCCTCAACCCCCAGATTGATATGTAGCCCTGTAATGTTATCCGCCCCATCTTCTCTGTTAACTATTTCTATTTCAGTTTCCTCTGTTAATTCAAGCTGGGAAATTACAAGTAGATCATTATCAGGCAGCAGAGTTTGCTGCGGATCGTTCTGGAGTCCAGCCATCACTTGATCATTGTGAGGTTCCACATTAGAGGCGTCTACTTTGGATTTGTTATTTTTTTTATTGAAGATTGCCGGGACAACTCGCTGTCTCACTGCCCCGTCTTGTGGGCCTTTACTTGAGAGTGTTGCGGCTTTTTTTGGGACGGTTGAGCACTGGGGGTTGTCAGAATGGGTGAAGCATCCTGTCGCACATTAGTTATCCCCTTCGAATGTACACCATTAGTTACTGTCCCCAAAGTTCCATCTCCAATAGAGCACTGCAATGGATCATCAGCGATATTCCCTGCTGCATTCCTCTCTGTTAGAGTATTCATAGGGGCTGAAATAGCCGCTGCACCCCGATTCCTCGTGCCACCTCTACCCTTCGCCATTATATTTATATTTGCCAAAATGGGAAGACGCGGATATAACTGCAGGGGTTCTTTCCCCAAACCTCAAAGCAGTTAGACGTTTTTCACCACTTGGGGCTCTTTTCCCAAAACCTCAAAACAGTTAGGCGTTTTCACCACTTGTAACTTTCAGTGGAGTCATATGCTTAAAGCGTATAAAGCAGATATGTAGCAGCAACAATTGCTTTTTACCCCCTCCAGTGTAGCTCACCGTAGTCTGTAAGCCCATAAGCCGCTCCTCGTGTAGTACCAAGTCGCTACCACCGGCAATATTTAAAGGTGGGCAAAATTCTCCGTCAAACAGTGTCCCAGTCTTCGCGTAAGCCGAGCTTTCCACTCTACTCTGCTCTAGCACAGCTGAGGCGTGTTTGCCGGTTACCGGCCGAACTCTCCCAGCTCACTCCGAGGACCGCCTCCTCAGCAGCTCCAGCTGCCACCGGCCGCCTCTCCGTTTTGCCGACAGCCCCGTACTCCGTGCTCCATGCGCCAAAAACCACTCATTTAGAACACCAAGCTCTCTGCAAAGAAGGAAGACAACAATATCGGCGTCTTGGATACGCTGCCACCAACGCCGCCGTCCAGCAGGTAAGAGGTGCAGAAAAAGACTTTAGTGAGGGGGGATTACTGAAAAGTCATGCGGAGCGCAGCTTCACAGCACTTCACCGGCCACAGCAGCGGCCGCCATCTTGCCCCTCTATCTGCAAAACAAAGATTAAGAGCATAAGCGGCAGCCCAGTGAATCGATGAGATACTAGATTATAAAGGTGACCCTGTTAAGGACAAACAGGGCATTTTGGAGATATTCAAGCAGTTTTACGAGCTATTATATCAGGGGGATGTGTATAATGATGGTAATTCTGCGCTTTTGATTAGCCAACATTGTCTGAAAGACCTTTCGGAAGATGACAGGGTAATGTTAGATGCGCCTATCACTCTGGAGGAATTAGAATCAGCGGTAAACGGACTGACACTGGGCAAGGCTGCTGGCCCAGATAAATTACCCTTAGAAATATATAAAATGTTTTTCGCGCTCCTAAAAAAGGATCTCCTGGCAACGATGCTTGCAGCACAGAAAGGCTCTGCCCCCAAAACTTGACAAGAAGCGACTATAGTGGTATTTCATAAAAAGGGCAAGCCACCTAATTTACCGGGATCATATCGCCCTATATCGCTCCTAAATGTAGACGGTAAAATATACTCAAAGATTTTAGCGAATAGGCTTTCTGGGGTTATTTCGGGTCTTGTTTAAAAAATACAGCATGGGTTTATTCCTCAACGTAGTACTACTAATCATGTTAGAAGAGTGATAACACTACTTGATTATGCTAAGGTAACCAGGGAACCCTTCTGTTTAATTTTATTGGGCGCCGAGAAGGCTTTCGACCGTGTGGCTTGGTCTTTTTTGTGGTATAACTTGAAGAATCGAGGTTTCGGCCCTGAATTTATTAAATCAGTACAGGTTTTGTATCAGCAACCGGTAGCCCGGATCAGCACCATGGGGCTGGAATCGGCGGTAGTACAAATTGGTAGGGGGACCAGACAGGGGTGTCCCTGTTCCCCCTTACTATTTGCTTTATACATTGAGCCTTTTTTAAGAATGCTGGACTCTAATGTTAATATTATTCCGCTAAAGGTACATATATATCAGGTTAAGGTGTTAGCATATGCTGACGACGTGGCAGTGGTCACGTGTAAACCCATCATGGCAATGCAGGCTATAGAGCATTTGGCCGTAGAATTTGGTAAATCATCGGGATACAAATTAAATTCAGCAAAAACCCAGCTACTTAGTATAAATATACCAAGCTACACCGATTCTAGACTATGTCAGGAGGTGGTATATCTGGGAGTCACGTTGCAAGCTTGTACAACTTCTTTAGTTAAAGTTAATTGGGACCAGCTCTTAGTCAGTGTTCAGAAAAAAGTAGATCAGGCAGAATGTTTACATCTTTCATTAGTGGGACGATGTAACCTATTAAAAATGCTGATTCTGCCTCAAATTTTATATTTTTACCGATGTATACCCCTAGAAGTCCCTAAGACCAGTTTGAAACAACTGCAGACAGTAGGTATGCGTTTTTTATGGTCTGGAGGGAAGGCTAGAAGGGCTAGTCGTTTCATGATTCTGCCAAGAAATGTGGGGGGTTGGTCGGTACCGGATTTCACACTTTATTATTATGCGTGTATGTTGCAAGGAATGGGAATTCTATTAACCGGCGAAGATCCAGCAAGACCTGCAGATTGTCCATCGATCTATCAAATGTTGCTGGGGGTATAAGTTAAAAACAGTTTATTTAAGTATCTAGAACAAAGCTACTACAAACGCACCCGTTTTAAGGCAATGACAGCTGCATAGAAGGTCTGGCATATAGTTAGGAGGCTATTGGGCCTTGGGAAAATAACGTGGTACACTCCATTCTCATCGTCGTTTTTCCTACCTTTAGACGTGTGGGATAGAATTGTACTCAATTGGAGGGAGAAAGGCATCAGAGTGGTGGGGGATTTGTACGATGCTAATTATTGTAAATCTTTTGAACAATTACGAGAACAATATTCTCTCTCTAGAGACCATTTCACAAAATACCTACAGATTCGTAACTATTTAATGGGTTTGGGAGGTAACTTTAAACCGAATTCTCTGATTGAAGACATTATGAAAGGGGTAAGGATTGGAGCATTATATAAACATTTGTTAGAGACTAAAAAAAATGATCTAGAGCAACAGAACAGTAAATGGTGTTCTAAACTAGAAACTTCATTAGTTATGGCCAAAGTTTTATTCTTGTCGGCAAAGTTGGTGGCTCAACATTTCAAATCAATCTATAATCTATATTATACCCCAGATAAGGTGTCCAAATGGTCAGGAGATGCAATAGGTAAATGCTTTCGGTGTGGGTTCACCTCAGCGGATGATGTTCACATCTTCTGTACATGCACTGTGTTAGCCTCCTTGTTGTCTCAGATAGAAAAAGGTGTCTCGGCAATTGTGGGTAGTCAGATACAATTATCAGCAACGCAGATATTATTGGGTGTTGAAATGGGCACAGTGAGTACTAGCATCCCAAAGAAACATGTTAAACTTATCTTTTTAGTAACTGCAGTGTGCAGGTTATGTATTGCATCTGCATGGTTGCAACAAGAACCGCCCGCTTTTGAAGCCTGGCGGTCTCAGTTTTTTTCAATACACAATATGGAGCATAGTCTCCATGCCTTAAAGAGCTCCCGCAGAAAGAAGATCGGGGAACAGATTTGGGGGTTAGTTACAAATTATCTGGAGATGTAATTGGGGGGATTTATCTAGATTATTTATAATTTCTTGTTGGATTTAAGATTGCCTCCATGAAAAGTATACTTAGCAACAGGTTTTTTTTCCTATTTCTGTTCTCCTATACAATTCTGTTAAATCACATTTTTGTATTGCGTGCTTCAAAATGCCAAGAGTCTTCCTTTTTGCTGTTTTTCCTTTTGTGTTTCTGTACCAACCGACTCATGTGTTTCTGCATAAATAAATAAAAAAAAATGCATAGATGAAGGACACATTCATACATTTTTGCATACACCAAATTGTTGGTTGGTTGCTTGCTGCTGATGTTCTGCTAAGCCTATTACTCCCTCACTAAAAAAACTACAAAAGATTCTACTGAGGACTGGAATAAGCTAAGCAGCACTCAACAGCACGTGACATGATGGAGGATGCGTCACACAGACCGCTTAAAAATTACCAACCAATACTAAGGGGCAGATTTACAAGCCCCTTGCGCCACTTTTGCTTCACTTTTCCCATGTTAAAAGTGACGCAAAAGTGGCGCAAGAGCCTTGTAAATAAGCTTCTAAGTAACTAAAATACCTAGCCACCGCTATCTTAGTGACAGTAGGAAAAAGGAAGTACTATTAAGCAAACTCTTACATATTCAGCCCAAGCGTGTGCAAAGTTGCAAACAAAAAGTAAGATTAATAGTGCTGAGCACCTGTGTCTAGAAGAATAACAATCACAGAATATTTTTAAACGTAATTTACCTACAATGTAAGAAGCAGCATTCTTGCTAATTGCGAACAAATTATATTTGCAATAACAGTAACACAATCTAGAGAACACACTACTCACCAAGCCCCACAACCTTGACACCCAGCAGGTCGAGCAGGTCCTGCTCTCGGTCCAAGACGTCTGACAACCGCTTGGTCAGCTGTTGAAGGGTGTGCCAGACCCCAGAGCAGTGAAACACTGTCCGGTGCACCCTCATCCCCCAGCGGTGATGCTCCTGGGTAGCGTACCCGGAGCCAGGCCTGCTGCCTGCCGCCTGCTCTCAAGGTCAAGGGGGGGTGGCGCTGCACATAGCAAACAAGGGTGACCACCTCCGCCTCTCCGAAAAGGGACCAGGCCTGGAATCTGGGGGGCGCAGTCTCTTGCAAGACAGGTGGCTATTTGGCACAGGCGCATTGCCCTTGGAGCCGATACCCTTTCCCTTAGCCATGCTTCTGGGGTGGGCAGGGGTGGAAAAGAAAATTTAGCAAGAAGAAATAAAGTTAGGGGAAGGAGTAGGAGAGTAAAGAATGAAGTGATAAAAAACAGTAGAAAAGTAAAAAACTCAGTAAAGGTAGAAATAAAACACAAAACATAGACTAAGGGACAGAGAGGGATAGATAATACATGAAAAAGATCAGAAAAACAGTGTAAGAAACAAAGGATTGAAAAGATTAGAGAGGGAATGGAAAACCAGCCCCCAAACCATGCAAAAGATACGGGCTCTTTGCCCAGGGTTTATTACGACCAAAATATCTATCCAAGATCCATAATTGTGTGAACGTGTAAATGTATGGTCCATTTCAAATACATGTTGCCAACAGCTAAGGTATACTGATTGTTTGTCAAGTGTTGCTAAATTGAGATTGAAGTGACTACAAATTCCATGATGCCACGTCACTCCAACTGTAGCCATGCTCATACACTTATTTTTTCCCTTCTCACTTGTCTGACATGACACTACTAAGTTCACTAATCATGCAGGTTACCAATACTCAATGTGTTGGTAAAGTGACGTTGAACTGACTTCAACTACCATGAGGTCCAGTCAATGCAACTCTAACCAAGCAGATACACTCCTGCTGCCCTTCTCACTTGTCTGCCATGTCACTACTGAAGTTCACTAATCATGCAGGTTTCCAATACTCAAATGTTGGTAAAGTGGCCTTGAATTGACTACAACTACCATGATAGCTTGTCATTCCAACTGTAACCAAGCTGATACACTCCCTTTGACCCTTTTCACTTGTCTGCCATGCCACTACTGAAGTTCAATTATAATGCAGGTCGCAAATACTCAGCTGTTGGTAAAGTAAGATAGAAGCTACTACAACTAACACGAGGCCCTGTCACTCCAACTCTAACTAAGCTGATACACTCCTTTTGCCCATCTCACTTGTCTGCCATCTCACTTCTGAAATTCAAATATCATGCTGGTTACTAATACTCTAGAGTTGATAAAGTAACCTTGAACTGACTACAACTACAATGAGGCCCGGTCACTCGAATCTAACCAAGCTGATACACACGTTTTCCCCTCTTACTTTTCTGACATGTCACTACTGAAGTTCACTTATTATGCAGGTTTCCAATGCTCAAGTGTTGGTAAAGTGAGATAGCAGTTACTGCAACTACCATGAGGTCCTGACACTCTAACTATATCCAAGCTGATACACTCCTTTTTCCCTACTCACTTGCCTGCCATGTCACTGCTGATGTCTATTTATTATGCAGGTTACAAACATTCATGTAATAGTAAAGTGACCTTGAACTGAGTACAACTACCATGAGGTCCTCTCATTCCAGCTCTAACCAATCTGATACATGCCACTTCTAAAGTTCACTTATCACACAGGTTAACAATACTCATGTGTTGTTAAAGTGGCCTTGAACTGACTAAAAATACAATGAGGCCCTCTCACTGCAACTATGACCAAGCTGATACTCTTCTTTTGTCCTTGCATGTTACTACTGAAGTTCACTTATCATGCAGGTTACCAATAATCAAGTGTTGGTAAAGTGAGATAGAAGTTTTCACATCTACCATGAGGCCCTGTCACTCCAACTCTACCCAAACTGATGCATTCCCTTTGCCCTTCTCACTTGTCTGCCATGTCACTACTGAACTTCACTTATCATACAGGTTACCAATACTCAAGAGTTGGTAAAGTAACCTTGAACAGACCACAACTACAATGAGGCACTCTCACTCGAACTCTAACCAAGCTGGTGTGCTCCTTTTGCCCCTTCTCAATTGCCTGCAATATCGCTACTGATGTTCACCCATCATGGACTGTGCAATATACAGACAATGCTCCACTCAGATTTACAACTGAATACCTTGCCTGATGGTGCGTGCATGAAAACTCCTATTAATTATGTCATCAGTGACATCATAACAACAGTGTTCCTCTAATATATGTTAGCCATGAGGGAAACTCAGCTGATTAACAGTGCTAGATGAATTCTGATTCCGTACTTCTCAGATGAGGAATGATGCTAAATATATTTAACCAAGCTGGGTGTTTGCCTGCATTAGACATAACTAGGCCTTGTAATGGACAAATACATCCTAAGTCCAAATTTTGTTTGATTCAGAGATTTGGAGATATCATGTCTGTCTCTAAAATAAAATGACACATATCTGCACAGTTAATGAGCTGAGATAATCTACTACATGTAATGAACTTCTACAAAAGTCTAGTACTCAACTTCAACTCCATGCAAATAGATGACCATACAAATCGCTACCTATTTTGTTCTGTTCTAGGTCCCCATATACCTTGACACAAATAATATGGATGTCGATAACTCACTTCAGTTCGATCCACTATTGTGCCTGCACAGTGGTTGGAAACAGAACAGAGTTACTCTTTCCCATATGACGAAGCCCTCAGTGATGACAGTGCTCCTGATGAGGTGGACGTGGATGACGCTCCTGGCCCACCTGATCAGCTTGGGCAGATGCCAACAGTGGGGCTCAGTGTACCCACTACAGTGCCTCCCAACACCACTGAAACATCACAGCCAACCACTGTTCCTAGCACAGTTGGTACCATACTGTGTACATTTACAATGGGAGCAGGATGGGGAAACAAGAAGTCAGACCGCCCCCCACTCAATCAATAATAAATAATATTAGGTCTGACCCAGAGAGCACTGAATCATAATTCTTTTCAAGACTCCTGGGGGTTGTTTAGTGCTTCCCAAAAACCTTCCAGTACAGTTCGGGTTAGCAATCTTTTAACTAATTAGTTGTTACTGCTCAATAACCACATCAAATTCACATCCCATACTGGTCAAAATTAATGTGTATACACAACTCAAAAGATGAGATACATTTTTAAAAAGTGTGTGAAAGGGCTAGAAAGCACCTCACATGCGCAAACCCACAGGGCTGCTGGATGGTACTCATCAGAATGTCCACGTTATCATCATTGGTCACTTTCTAGACACAAAATGAAAGTAAGAAAAGCAAGAGAGGTATGTGTGAGAATTCTTTAGTAAAAAAGTCAAACAACATAAATAAGTGTGTGACAGAAACACTGAAACTCTTTAGCCCTGTCAGTGTTTTACCAACCCTAACCATGCAAAGAGAAGACGATTCTCAAGTTAAAAATGAGGTATCACTCACATACAGCACGTCCTTTAATAATTGTAGTGAGCGTCCTCAGTTTAAAAAGCAGGCATGTCACTGGCCACTTTTAACTGCAAAAGGCCAACATGTTTTGTTGCATACACTCTTGGTAACTTCATCAGGGGTGTTGGGGATTCAATCTTCACCTCAGTCCAGTATCCAAACCCAATCTGTGGTTATTGACGAAAATAAAAGGAACGCACCGATCATGAACCAACTCTATGTACAATGGGAGTAAAACCACCCCTTTCTCCCTACCTTATATTTACCTAATGGCTGCTCATGTCCAGCATACCAGCAACCCCCATCATTACACGAACATGCGCCACCTGGTCGCGTTCCACCTTTGAGACAGCAAACTTCATTCCGTCCGAAATTCACATACAACAACTTCTTCATCATAAAGGATAATATATCATCAAGTTCACATTACATATTTCCTCTCCTTGTTGGCTTCCAACTTCACACTCCCAGCTAGCTCTTCTGTCAATTACAAAGATCACCTTCGTATTTGCGGCAATATATGAGCAGCTCCTGCTAGTTATCCCATACTGCTCTCTGCTCATCTTGCTCACTGGCTGGTTTCAAAATTCACACTGCTGGCTAGCGCTTCTATCAGTTACCAAGATCAACTTTATCTTTGCGACATTAGTTGAGCAGATCCTGTCAATTATAGTGTTCCTATACTCCTCAAAGCTCCTAGTGCTCACAACATACTGTGTTGAGTTGAAAATCACCAACTTGCTCTGACACTAGCTTTAAATCTGCAATTTTTATTTACAGCATTCGCATAGCGGCTTCTCCCAGTAAATAACATTTCAGAGCCCCTGACACTGCCACCCTTAGTGTGTTCACACCTAGTGCTCCTACCTCATGTGCCCTCTTGGAACTCCCTTACTGGGCTAAGGAGTTTTTTCCATGTTATATCTTCCAGCACGAATGCCAGATGGTAGCGCTACTCTAATTTTTATGTTGTAAAAAAAACAAAAAAACAACAGGAGTATGACCCTTAAACAAGGTTGGGGTCAGGGTAGAAGGATAAAATGAACAAACAATATCCCACGAGGTATTAATGAATAGACAGTTAAGTATGTATGCCAAAAGCATTACTAGCAATGAAAAAGGAGACTCAATTAGTTTTTTTGAAAGTGCTTATAGCATTATATATTTGAATTATAAACAAGATATACAGTTATGGAAGCACTGTATGGAAGTGAATCAAGAAGCAACCTAAATTGCACTTGGTGCTCAGTGTGTACGAGTTACACAAGGTGGCGACGCAAGTGGCAATGGTGCACAGCAAAAACGGGGCAAGTGGTGTGAGTGAAATAATATACAGTGAGATGAAGAGCAATGGCTTAAAATTCAGTCAGATTAGGTACAATTTACAGATGACAATTAAAGTGAGTAATTGAAGGAAGTTGCACCAAGGATTGCGCTGTGTTGTCAATGACGTTTCGATCCACTTTAGTTGGGATCGTTATGTTATGCATGCTAACTTTTGGCTCGAAAATTTTACTCTTCCATTATGTATATGCCATATGTAAATTTGTTATTATGTAATATTTTATTCCCCCGTGTAAGTGCCCTCCAACATGCTCTTATATATGTAACTGTTCGCTATCATCCAGAGCATTAATTACCCCGTCATGTTGATGCTTGATTTTGGCACCCACTATTATTCGTGTAACTATGTTTGTATTGTCACAACAATTTGTCATGCATTGATGCCAATATTCTGCCTCCTCAACTTTATTAGTTCAAAACACCGGAGGACACCGTCTCTAGACCCTTCTTGTGCTGCTGCTTCCCCTGCTGACTCTCCAACCTCATGTCACAAACCACCGGTTCACTTGCCAGACATCCTATTCGCCCACCCCTAGGATGGCCCTCCCACCTCTCCCTGGCACACGCCCCCTCCTGCTCTGATTGGTCACCCTGTGCTTTTGACTAGCCGGCTTGATTCCTTACACTTCCAACAGTGCGCTCGAACGTGAGGCCGCTTCCCCAGCACCCGGATCGTCTCCAGCCTTGGCTCGCAGATTCATTCAGGTAAACCAATACCTCGACATCACCACACTTCTGATCTGCCAGTTCCCACAACCCTCCGTGATTCCTTTCCCACATTTTTTCCTCCCCACCATCATCATGCCGCCTATCCACTAGAATTGCCCATACCCGCTGTCATAATTTGACGATGATCGGGTTAGCGTTAAGCTTTACTACATGCATTTCCCCTTAACTTGACTATAGTGGTCGGAAGCCATTTTGAACACGCTGGTGGCCATTTTATATGAATGCATCGCCTCGTGGCCACCATACCCTTTTGTCCTTTCTCTGTACCATTGACCACTCGAATTTGCCCAGCAACAGGCTATTTTTAGTACTGGTCAAGCTCGCACATGCGCAGTTAAACCCTCTGTACTAGTGGACAGTCATCACTTAGGAATGTCCCTCCAAACTGACCAGTGATGTTGTAACTCCTCCCATGAGTTGGCTGTGTTCCAAAAATGACCATATATGTACCTAAAACTAAGCAAATGTGTTCCGCCTACTCTTTTATTGCTGTAAAACTGTATAAAAGATGTCTCGCACCGATGTTCGGTGTGATACTTCCTGCATTACCGAAGGGTGCTGTAGGAATGTACCACCACCCCATGGGGTCTTAATAAACTTGTCTTTTGCATTTTCCAGTTTCCGTGCCAACATCTTTTTATGGTGTAGCGGGCTTTGCAGAATATGTAGGCCTGGAGAACCCAATACCACAAATTGGCGACCACGAAGGGACTCATCGGCGACTCGGATGCCCGAAGGAGAGGTCGTGATGAAGGATTGGAAACTCGCCATGGACGCGTACGCTGCCACTGAGTGACCCGAGTCTTGGCACCCACGGTGTTTTCTTCCTTTCCTTCTGATCTGACCTTCCAGGTAGCGCCGGTCCTCGACTGATATCCTGCTCGTTCGAGTTGTTGTACAGTGCCGGTTTGGCTGATTCGATTAAAGAACTTGGCAGTTGGAATCTGGATATCTGAGAATTTGGTAAGCTTGTGATTGGTAAGATAGTCTACGGACTTTTATTGTGGCTTTTTGAATACGTTTTGAGTTAGCTAACGTTTGGTTCTATGATTTGAATTATATGTGCAGTGCACTTCACATAGGCGGGCATGTAGAGATATTTCTCTAAAAATTGTCTTTGTTTGAACGGCACATTTGTGTGGAGTATATTAAGTGCCATTTTTGTGATATCACGTTTCCGTGATATTTTTGACATGCCTGTTTTAAGCACACTCCGAGGAATGTGCTGTCTTGGAAAAGGTACCAATTATCGATTAAATGAATCTCAGCTGGCTCCCCCAGAGGGGACTCCTAATCGAGAAATGTATATAAAGTTTGGCCTTCCCCCTATTCTATACAGTAAATTGTGGCACAAGTATACAAAATCTGATCCCGAATTGCAATGGCCACTACATGGGTCGTTTGATTTACGAAAGGTTCAGTATGTGGAGCAATGGTTGTTTCAGCGTAGGTCTAGACAAGATATGTTTGATTGTGTACGAATGTGGGAGAAAGCGGTGCGTGAACGAATGAAGCGAGAAATAGCCTTGGCGGACAAAGAACAGCGGAAGGCTGTTCGGGATAAGGCTTTACAGCTGGATGAGAAGGAGTTGCAGGAAAAGAAAGAGAGGGAGGCACGGGAACGTAATTTGCAAACGAATGGTCAATTCCCTGTTCGACGTCCTCTTTATCCTGTCCTTACTAATGAAGTTGATGATTTTTCATTATTAGATCGTTGCCCGCCTCCGTATGTTCTACCTACGGCCCCAGATGAGGATTCGTACGGAGACGATTGAGGGGGTAGTCATGTGAGGTTAAGCGCCAGTGAAACCGCGGAACTACGTAGCTTTGCCCGTAAACTTAACTTGAATAAAATAACTATGATGGAGATTAATGACCAAATGAGTAGGTGGTCTGAACGAGAATGGTTGTATTTTTTTCAATCAGTTTGGGGATGAAGTTGTAGAACGATTTAGGAAAAATTCGACTGATCTAGAGCCTAAGGATATATCGGTCAATACGGAGAATATGCGTAAAGGTTTATTTGTTATTGCAGATGCGGATCGGTTTTTCCATCGGTTGGTCCAGCTACGGGATGAGGCGTCAAGATTACGGAAAGCACGAAAAGCATCAGATGTGTCTGCGCCGGGGTCGACGGAGATATCCAAAGAGTGTTCTATCTTTGGAGCAGATAAGAGTTCTACGATTCATGTTATGCCTATGCGTGAAGCTGCACCTTTGTATGTTCCTCCTAAAGGGCAAGGTACAGGTGACGATAAATTGTCTGGGGATGCCAAGGGTTATTTCGTATATAATTGGGTTTATACACCTTGGAATAGAGCAGATGTTGTGGCACTGAAAAATGCTTTGCCTGATCCCCGTAAGAATCCGGTAGCTTTCTATGAAGGAGTGGAAGGGGCTATTTCTTCGTGTGTTATGATGTTAGTTGATATTGATCTTTTCTTTGGGATGATATTGCCCCCTGATATGAGGAGAGCGATTCGTAAGTTCGATAATCAAGCTACCTTGCGAGCGGATTGGAAAACTTTAGGCCAAGCTGATTTAGATAGGGAGCCTGCATGTAAGCCGTGTCAATTAATGTTAGATCTTCCGACGGCTATCTTAAATAAATTAAAACCGCTTGTCCCCCCTAAAAAGATTGATTGGATTATGTTAGCTTCTGGCAAAAAGAAACCAGATGAATTGGTTTCTGACTTCTTTTCGCGTTTTGAGGAAGCATTTCATGATTACAGTGGGCAATTATTAACAGATGATACGGGTAGGCACTTGTTTGTCGACAAGTATGTGGCTAATCTCCTGCCGGAGATTGCAAAGCGTTTAAAGACTAGTGAAAGTTCCTGGACCACGGCGACCCCTGCATCCTTATTGACTATGGCTCAGTATTATGAGCGACAGGAATTAGAGGCCAAAGAAAGTACTGATAAGAAAGCGAAGGAATTGAAGACGAAAGTGATGTTGGCTCAGGTTCGTGCTACACAGCCGAGAGGGAACAATAGAGGAAGGCGTGGAGCGTATGGTGCGTCTTCTGGTCGTACCTACATTGCTGAGGATCAGTGTGCATACTGTAAAGAGTTTGGACATTGGGCCTCAGATTGTCCGGTGCTCCGTGAACAACGTAATCAGCGTGGTCGAGGAGGTGGAAAGACACGGAATAGTTATTCAGGAGCGAGGGGCGGAGCAAGTGATCGTGGCAGGTTTGAGGCGAGGGGTCGTGGTCAGGATGATCGTAATACTTTTGATCGACTGAATCAGTATCAGATATCGGAGGGTGAGAATGTGGAGTTTCAGGACTATGTGCATGCATAGGATTCCGTAGGATGGGGTGTGGAATCGGTTGAAGTACCAGTAGATCAAAGAGGTCCATATGTATCAGCGGGCATTTTGGGTTCTACTGATCAGTTCCTGGTGGATACAGGAGCTACTCGTAGTGCTCTGTCTAAAAACTTGGTTCCAAGGGCTCCCCTGTCTGGCGAAACGATTACATCCATAGGGTTCGATGGAACACCCTCTCTTAGCCCATTGTCACAACCCCTTACGTTTTCATTGATAGATTTGTTAGTCCATGCCCATTTTTATTGTCGCCGAATACTCCAGACAATATTATGGGAATAAATTTGCTTAAATACTTCCGAGCAACAATATGCTGTGCTCCTGAAGGAGTGCGGGTTATTTTGAATGACAATTACCCAGATGTAGAGAGATTGTGTACTATGCAGGAAATTGAAGCGCTGGCATCCCTCCCACAAGCGTTATGAGCTACTTCGGATACGGATGTGGGACAGATGCTTATTCCTCCTATTCGAATAACTGTTAAGGAGGGAGTGTCTCTGCCGCGTGTGCCGCAATATAAAATATCTAGGGAAGGTGAAATTGCCTTAACTCATATTGTACACGACTTGATTATTGCAGGAGTAGTGTAGTGTAACAGCCCGATTCTTCCGATCTTAAAGAAAGATGCCGATGACAAAGTCTATCGATTTATTATTGATTTGAGTGAAATTAATAAGATTGTAGTGCCCCAGTACCCGGTGGTGTCTGATATTACCACCTTACTTACTCTGATTCCGCCCACTGCCACCACGTTTACCGTGATTGACCTAAAAAATGCCTTCTTTTCCATTCCCATCCATCCCGATAGCAGATATCTATTTGGCTTCACATTAAATAATAAATCGTATAGATTTTGTCGTGTTCCGCAAGGTTATACAGAAAGTCCTAGCAACGTTAGCCAGGCTTTAAAAAGACAGCTTGATTCTTTCGATTTGCAGTCTGGAGTGGCTCTCATCCAGTATGTCGATGACATTCTACTTGCTGCAGACACGCATGCACAGTGTGAGGAGAGTACTCTTGCTTTGCTCTCCTTTCTTGCTCGGAATAATCATCAGGGGCCTTATTTATGAAAAGTGACGCATCGCTGCGTGAAAACAGCGATGCGTCACTTTTCACTGCGCACTCCTTGCGACACCAATGATGCGTCATATTTAATGTATGACGCATCATGTCGCAAGGAGTTACAGATACGTCAGTATTTCTGATGTATCTGTAAGCGCAAAAGTGACGCATTGCTGGAGTGTGTCACAAAAGTGACGCAACTCCAGCAATGCATCCTTTCACATGGGGAAAGCCCCATGTGAAAGGGCTTGCGTCAGTCTTACGCCTGCTGTGAGGCAGGCGTAAGATTTAGACGCAACAGCGTCCTAAAAGTGACGCAGTGAAATCTCATAGATTTCACTGCGTCACTATTACGAGGCTTTTTGCGGGGGAACGCCCCCTCTGCATACATTATACCTGACGTAGGTATAATGTGGCGCAGGGGTTTAAAAAGTGACGCATCTACCTAGATGCGTCACTTTTTAAATATGGCGCAATAAGGCGCATGTTTTACGCCGCCGATGCGTCACAAAAAGTGACGCATCAGCAGCGCAAAACTGACGCAAGGCCTCATAAATGAGGCCCCAGGTATCTGGGAAGAAACTTCAATACTGTAGACCAAAGGTGACCTACCTCGTTCATCTTTTGTCTAAGGAGGGGCGTGCATTAACATCTGATTTAATTCAAGCGATTTTAGATACACCAGTCCCCCGCGCCCAGAGAGATGTGCGTGCTTTTATAGGCCTAACGTCTTTTTGTAGACAGTGGATAATGGGATTTTCACATATTATAAAACCTTTGTTAGCGTTATTGTCAAAAACTACACCAATGCCCATTGAATGTACAGATGAGTGCCAGAATGCGTTCGAACAATTGAGACAAGCTCTTTGTTCTGCACCAGTGTTAGGTACACCAGACTACACGAAGATTTTCACATTGTACGTACACGAGAAAGATGGGTGTGCATTGTCAGTCCTAGTGCAGACACACGGGGATAAACAGAGGCCCTGTGCATATTTTTCGGCAATACTTGACCCTGTAGCACGAGGATTACCTGGGTGCTTTCGAGCAGTCGCAGCAACAGCAGTGGCTATACGGCAGAGTGAGGGAATAGTTTTGTCACATAAATTGCTGGTGTTAGTTCCCCACGCGGTAGATGCTCTGTTAAACCAAACAAAGACCCAGTATCTCACGAGCGCACGTTTAACAGGATATGAGCTCACACTGTTGGCGCCGCACATCACACTAAAGAGATGTGCTACCCTGAACCCTGCTACTTTATTGCCGTATCCAGTTGCTGAGGGCTAGGAGGAAGAACACCATGATTGTGTTTTCCTGACTGTAGAACAAACAAAGGGTTGCGTCGACTTACAGGATACGCCATTTCCAGATCTGGATGGGGAACTGTGGGTTGATGGATCGTGTTTAAGGCTGCCAGATGGTACAACTTCCGCAGCATATGCGATCACGACACTTAAGACACTGGTATAAGCAGCACGAATACCACAGAAATCGTCCCAAGCAGCGGAACTGATAGCCTTAACAAGAGCATGTGAATTGAGTGCTGGCTTGTGTGTGAACATCTATACTGATAGCCGGTACGCCTTTGGAGTAGCGCATGATTTTGGCCTACTCTGGAGAGAGCGAGGGTTTTTGACTTCACATGGAGTGCATATCATGCACGGAGAATTAGTGTGTGATCTCTTGAATGCGTTACTTTGTCCAAAGAAAGTGGCGATAATTAAATGCAGTGCACATAAGAAAGTGACGGACAAAGTGGGACAAGGAAACGCTTTTGCAGATAGCATAGCGAGGGAAACTGCTATGTTACGAAATGCCTTGCCAATGTATGTAGTGAAATCACAGGCGGAGTGATGGCATGATGCTAGAGAGGAGATACTAGACATTAAGAAATCAGCGTCTGAAGCAGAACTCGCAACCTGGGCAGCGGAGGGAGGGCTGGATGATGAGGGTTGTTGGAGAAGCAAAGATATGGAAAGATGGAAATTGCCTGCAGCTTACTTGCAAGCAATGGTTCAAATGACACATGGATTGGCACATGTTGGAGCTCTTGCAATTACTCGATTGCTAACGCGAGTTTGGGAGCATCCTGAGATTGCCAATACGGCCAAGAGAGTAGTGCAGACCTGTTTGATATGTTTACAGCACACTCCTGCTAAGGGGACCCATACTCCGAAAGGAGGGTTTGTTCCACCTACTGCACCATTCGAGGTACTACAAATGGATTACATCCAGCTTGAGCGTTGCAATAACCTTAAGTATGTCTTATTGATGGTATGTGCTTTCAGTAAGTGGATTGAGGCTTTCCCCACAAAGGATAATACAGCTCTGACAACAGCTAAGGTTTTGCTCAAGGAGTACTTCCCACGCTACGGCGTTTGCAAATTTCTGTGGAGTGATAATGGTCCTCTTTTTGTCGGGAAAATTTTGGAATATGTGATGAAGGGATTGGGAATTCAGCAGAAATTCCATGCTGTATTTCATCCGCAGACAGCAGGTCTTGTAGAAAGGTATAATGCTACTCTGAAATTGAAGCTAGCAAAGATCGTGGCATCCACGTCTTTGAAATGGCCGGATGCTCTGCCTCTGGCATTGTTATCTATCAGATCAGTGCCCCATTCCCGAACTGGCCTCACACCCTATGAAGTGGTGTTTGGAAGACCTATGAATATATGGGGAGTTCCTAAGCCTCGATTGTTACATGATGTGCCTTGTATAATGATGAACGATTATTTGGCACGATTAACAAATGATTTACTTTCCATTCATCAACAGGTTCGAGAAGCGCTCCCCGACAATTCCATTGGAGAGGCTCACAATCTTCGTCCTGGCGACCATGTAATGGTCCGGTCCTTTGAGAGAACCAGTAGCTTGGAGCCGAGGTGGCATGGCCCCGAGCAAGTGCTACTTGCAACTCGAACGGCTGTGCGAGTTACCAACAGGAAGCGTTGGGTGCATTCCACTCACTGTCGCCGTGTCTCTCCAGATCTGGTGAGCCCAACTTTGCTGTCTGATTATCGAGACATCTTGGACGAGGAGCAGAGCCCAGCTATCACGTCTACATGAATCGGAGGGAGCCTTCCCGGACCACACCGTTTTTGGAAAAGAAAGATATAATTTGCGACCAAGAAAAGCAGTTGTTTTGTGCGAGACTGGTTGAGTTACCGCTCCAGGTTTGTGAAACGGAAGCCGGGAATATCAAGGGGGGGGGGATCTGTTCTGCCAAGTGTAGCGACACCCGTCTTGAATCTCGGAGAAGAAACCAACGGCTACCTCGGAGCTCAGCACTCATATTTTTATTTTTTGTTGCTTTTTGAAGACATTTTGAACATTGAACTATGGCATCTACTACAATGCGAAATAAGGGAATTCTTGGTGCAGTACTTTTTGTTATAACAATTGTGGCGATTGCAGTTATAGCTTGGGTGGTAGAGTTGCTGGTGCCGGCAAGAGAACATTTGTTGCCAACTACCCCAATTCCGGCTGAACATTTTCATTTTACTATGCCTTACCATGAAGAACGGCATAGCCAGACTTATTTGAATAACAGCTTCATCCAGATTCTGCATCATACACATAACATGACAAACACTTCGAACTGCTGGGTATGTGGGATGTTGCCTGGACATCAAAAGAAAGGAGGCACTCCACTTATCCCACTCCCGTTTTCTCATAATGGTTCTTGCAATGCTTGGTATACCCTTTTGTTTACTTTGCGATGGCCAACGAAAGGTGGACTACTTTTCTGACTTAATAAAGTCTGCTTTAATGATAAAGATGGTTATCCACAAGCTGAAGGAACTAAGTTTGAATGGGAAGAGTACCGTCCTGATAATGTATCCTCGCCACGAATTTATAGTAACCAAAGAAATGTAAATATGTCTAATCTGTACGTGATTACTGTTATTGATACGAAAGCTGACTTATGTGTTCCTAATAAAGGTACAATCCCAGTAGGAAGAAGTGAATGTAACACCACTCTCACCTTTGACACTCCCAATGGTATTACTTTTGTGGCCTCACGAAACACGTACTTCATTTGTGGAAATAAAGGTTATCACCGTCTCCCTATAGGTTGGTTAGGAACATGTTATATATCTTTTGTATTACCTCCTGTGTTCATTGCCCCACCTATGTATCATAATAACTTCGTGTTATATCATGACTTTATATTGAATAGAGTGAAGAGAACATTAGCCCTCGAAGACATTGATCAGACCGACACCTCTCTGCAACAGTATGTGGATTTTAATTTAGGCCTCTTTTCATTTGTTGGGGCTGCCTTAAATAGTCGAAAAATAAGACGATTGACACGTGTTGTAGAAGCTGTTGCTAATGAGACAGTTTTTGCTTTAGGAAACTTAACAGAGGAACTTCAGATTACCAGAATTGTAATGCTCCAGAATCGCATGGTTCTAGATGTAGTATTAGCTGACCGTGGAGGTGCATGTCGCATTATCGGAAGTAGTTGTTGTGTATACGTGCCAGATAATTCACCTTCTGTATATGATGCAATATCTAAGTTACACAAGATAGCTGCTGAAATACATCCTGATAATGGTACTTGGACATTTTTGGGGTGGTTTTGGACGTTACTTAGTACGTGGGGTTGGAAGTTGCTGACAATCTTATGTGTAATAATTGAGATATTATTCTTCTTATGTCTCTGTATCCAATGTGGCCCTATGTTATGTTCCATGTGCCTTTCTGCTTGTATTCCATCCAGACGAGCTATTGTCAAGAATGAACAAATGATTCATAGAGAAGTAGCGAAAATTATGTCCATTGACATTGAAGATGAATATCCTGATTATGTCCACTATGAGGTAGCTTCAGCTAAACGCTAAAAGGGTCGTCTGTCGTAATTTGACGATGATCGGTTTAGCGTTAAGCTTTGCTACACGCATTTCCCCTTAACTTGACTATGGTGGTCGGAAGCCATTTTGAACACACTGGCGGCCATTTTATATGAATGCGTCGCCTCGTGTCCAGCATACCCTTTTGTCCTTTCTCTGTACCATTGACCACTCGAATTTGCCCAGCAACAGGCTATCTTTAGTACTGGTCAAGCTCGCACATGCGCAGTTAAACCCTCTGTACTAGTGGACAGTCATCACTTAGGAATGTCCCTCCAAACTGACCAGTGATGTTGTAACTCCTCCCATGAGTTGGCTGTGTTCCAAAAATGACCATATATGTACCTAAAACTAAGCAAATGTGTTCCGCCTACTCTTTTATTGCTGTAAAACTGTATAAAAGATGTCTCGCACCGATGTTCGGTGTGATACTTCTTGCATTACCGAAGGGTGCTGTAGGAATGTACCACCACCCCATGGGGTCTTAATAAACTTGTCTTTTGCATTTTCCAGTTTCCGTGCCAACATCTTTTTATGGTGTAGCGGGTTTTGCGGAATATGTAGGCCTGGAGAACCCAATACCACACCGCGATGTATCTACCCGAGGAATTTTGATTACAGGTACAGCGTTCTCGCTCCCAATATGCTATCACAGCACCCACGGGCCCCATAGCTGCCATAGCTCACGATCTCCCTCTCTCCCCAGTTACCAGGCGGACTCTGGCCCAGCAGATGAGCTGTTATCCATCTTGATTGATTCCGAGGCATTTTATACACAGGTACAGCGCCCACGCTTTTGCAGCTCTAGCTAAGCCCGAACGCTCTCCGTAGCTGCCCCAAGCTTATGGTCTCCCTTCTCCTACAGTTACCATGCTGACACTGGCCCAGCAAACTCCCACTGCTGAAGCCTGGTCTTGACCTGCCAGTGCTATTGTACCACTTACTGGTAGACTCCAGTTTTCAACCACATTGCCTGTCCTCACCTTTGAGTCTTAGCCTCTCTGCCCTCCCCCTACTGATTGATGCCAACTAACACTGACACAAGCCTCAGTGCCAAGTAGACCTCCGCCCATACACTGGGGCCCACACTTGATACCATCCCAGATACCTCCAGGCATCAATTGCGCTCTACGATCCCTCTCTCTTTTACCACTTGAACCGCGATGTTCACCACTAGTACATTGTACCTTATCCACCCTTTCATCTTTTGGTCCCTCCTGACCGCCGATCAGCGACGCCCTCCAGTTCTCTTGCCTATTGATACCTACGTGCTCACTTAGTCACACATCGCGACATACCCGGCATAACCGCGCTCTACCCATGATCCCCCAGCCTGCACCTTAAAAATACCACCTTGACCAGTTTTCCGTGAGATTCACGCGCGCTCTGCTTTTATCCATCCCCTCCCACCCCTTATTTTTATCCTTCCATCCCGCAGCACTGTTCATTCATCGCAACCCCGTCCTGAAGAGGATCCCAACTAAAGTGGATCAAGACGTCGTCGACAACATAGCGCAATCATTGGCGTAACTTCCTTCAATGGCTCATTTTAATTGTCATCTGTAAATTGTACCTAATCTGACTGAATGTTAAGCCAATGCTCTTCATCTCACTGTATATATTATTTCACTCACACCACTTGCGCTGTTTTTGATGTGCACCATTGCCACTTGCATCGCCACCTTGTGTCACTCGTACACACAAGGCACCAAGTGCAATTTGGGTTGCTTCTTGATTCACTTCCATACAGTGCTGCCATAACTGTATATCTTGTTTATAATTCAAATATATGATGCTATAAGCACTTTCTAAAAATAACTCATTGAGTCTCCTTTTTCATTGCAAGTAATGTTTTTGGCATACATACTTAAGTGTCTATTTATTAATACATCGTGGGATATTGTTTACTGTAATTTTAATGGCACCCGGTGTCACATGCTTACTCGTCATGACCATCCTAACCTGTAGACGCGGTGGCCATTTTAGAAAGGAGGATTTTTTTTATCTTTATTGCTCCTGACACCATTTCTCCTGTGCTTAAATCATTGTTCACATTACACTCGAGAAATCACGAATAGTGCTTGAAACCCACTGCGTTCCTCAATGATACGGGCTTCCACAACCCCTGTAAAAGCACCGGCCATCTTAGAACGTAGCCCTTTTTGTATCTTTCTTGCTCTTGGCACCATTTCTACTATGCAAAAACAACCGTTGATGGACACAATGCAGAACAATGTCATACATTCACCCACAGAGATGGGGGCCTTAATCCATTTTTTTTTGCACTCCACACCACTCTAGTTCAGACATGGCCATATGCAAATCAGCCTTGACCCTGTGCCTCATGGGAAGAGTTCAGCCCGAACTGCTAAGCCATGTCTTCCCTGGACCAGAATCAAGCATCCTAGGACCAGTTTCTGGCTATAAGCCATCATCACCCAGGATAGCTTGACTCTAGTGGTATGGAGAGCATGGGACTCATGTCTGAGCATACCCGTCCCACTCGGGGTGACAAATGCAAAAACAACAGTTGATGGACAGAATGCCTAACAATATCATACCTTCACCCAAGTACAGAGATCTGGGCCTAAATCCATCGTTTTTTTTGCACTCCAGAACACCCCAGTTCAGACATGGCCATATGCAAATCAGTCTGACCCCGTGCCTTGTGGGATCAGTCCAGCCCGAACTGCTAAAGCATGTCTTCCCTGGACCAGAAACAAGCTTCCTGGGAACCGTTTCGGGTACATAACCTTCATCAGCCAGGTTATCTTGAATCCAGTGGTAAAGTGAGCAAGGGACTCACGTCTGGGCATACCCTGCCAATTTAGGGCGAACAAAGCTATACCAAAGGGGATGATGTCCTGAAAGAGATGTTGCTCAAATACAGCAACCTCTGGGCCAACAGCTAAATTAGGTGGGCAAAAGCATGACGAACGATGTAAATTGATGGAAAACATGGATGGTGGTTAAACCTTTTGATTTTCAAAGAATTTACGAATCTTAATATTTCTCATCAGTTCAAACAACTCGACTTTACATTTGAAAGTATCATGCTTGGGTGTAGGGACAAACCCCAATCCTTTGTTCAAGACTCTAGACTGCTCCACAGATAGTGAATAGTCTGTAAGATTCACTACAATATCCCCAGTCTGTGTTAAGGCAGTGTGCCCTCTCCCTTGCCCATTGTCCACAAGGCTGACTGCTGTGGTGTGCTGCCTCTGCTGCATGTTATCCAGGGTGAGTATGCCTGCCATGTTTGTTGCTGTTGGTTGGCTCTCCCCTGCCTCTGCCCCTTGGTATACCTCCTCACCTGTTGCTTATCTGGCCCTGTCCTAAAAAAGATCTTAAAAGTGCCACTAGGTGCTCACCAGTCTTATTCTGTGGTCTGAATCTCATTTTATTCTGGTTACATGTTGAAGGCTGCTCACCCAAATCCTCTTCAACACTGCTTGTGTTGTCGAATGTCCAATTTAAAGGATGTTCTTATTGTCTGTCTACGTCCACCTCTCTAGAATCTTTGTACTTGTTGCTGTTCTGGCGCATGGTAATACTTATCCTCAACGTAAGGGAAAGCCCACTCATGCGAGAATCGTTTTAGATTTCTTTTCAGCCCTTTGATTTTCTGGTTTGCTATATATGTTTTGTAATCTGCCAAATCACTTTGTATGCAATCCAATTGCTCTTTAATATCGGTGATTGTTGTATCACCCTTGATTGCTTCCTCTATCTCAAATATCTCTTTCAACAACTCCTCACTAAGGGGCATATATATGAAAAAACAGTTTCACGATTCTCAAATTGCGATTTTTAGAGAATCGCAATTAGAGAATCGCAAAATGCATTATATGTAGAATTTGAAAAAACGTTTGTGAATCCTACATATTCCTTATTTGTGAATCGCAAATTGAGATTTGCAAATAAGGAACACCTTCCCATTTATTCCTATGGGCTTGGAGGCACTTTGGAATGACTAGCAAGACATTCTCGATTTGTGATTACCAATTAGAGCATAGCAAATTGTGAATGTAATTTCAAGGTTGCAAGGGTGCCAAAAGGGCACCCTGTTGCACCCCTGAAATATGTATGTGTGCACATGTAGCGCACATACATGCCCTTAGGACATGTATGTGCACCACATGCACTTTGAAAAACGCACAAATGTGCCTTTTTTTAAAGAAATCGCAAATTACCACCAACTTAAAGTTGGTGGTAATTTGTGAATCCTTAAGGCCAAATAGCAATTTTTCTGTGCTTCCTACATTGCATTTAAGGAATCGCAATTTGCTATTCCTTAAATGCATTCGCAAAATAGAGAATCGCACATTTTGTTTTTTATTTCATACATTGCACACAGCTAAAGTGCGATGCAAATGCTGAAATTTTGCGAATGTCAGCATTAACGATCGCAATTTTGTTTGATACATATGCCCCTAAGCTTCTTAGCAGTGTTAATGATTCAAATTAACCAATCACAAGAACACTTATTGGCTATACAGCTCCAGTCCACTCGATATTGTTTGTGTTCAAGGAAGAGCTTAGGCTCTATCATAACGAGCAGCCTTGGTGGCAAAGCACCGGCCCGAAGGTCCTCTGTCATCAACCCCCTATGCATGGCTATCTGAATCTGGTGCTTCCTACTGTTAGTAAACTTATCCCACTCTTCCCTAGTTGTTGTAGTACTAGCTAGTGGTGTCTCTGCGAGTAATACAGGACCGGACAAAATAAGTGCGATCTGTTTGTCAGTTTGTCAGTCGATTTCTAGCCATACCTCAACAAATTAATTTCATGTAGTGTTGAATTCAATCTCCCCTCAAATACCACCAATGAGTCAAAGTGTTCCCTAACTTAAAGAAAAGGAGTTAAACGTTGTTCCTGATCGGTACGATGTGTTTCAATACACTATTCGTGATAATGTGTAATGTGAACAATGATTTGAGCACAGGAGAAATGGTGTCAGGGGCAATAAAGATACAAAAATGCTCTGTTCTAAGATGGAAGCCGCATCTACAGTGTTTGGCTGGTCATGCCAAGTAAGCACGTGACACCGGGTGCCATTAAAATCACAGTAGCCGGTACCATCAATCTTTTGTGCTGGAAGATATAACGTGGAGATAACTCCTTAGCGTGGTAAGGGTGTTCCAAGAGGGAACATGAGGCAGGAGCGCTGAGTGTGAACACACTAACAGTGCGGCAGTGTCAGGGGCTCTGAAATGTTATTTACTGGGAGAGGCCACTATGTGAATGCTGCAAATACGAATTGAGGATTTAAAACTAGTGTCAGAGCAAGTTGGTGATTTTAAACTCAACACAGTGTGTGGACTTGTGAGCACTAGGAGCTTTGATCAGTATAGGCGCACTATAATGGGAAGGATCTGCTCATTTAGGGCCCGATGTAGGTATCAAATACCGGTCAGAAACGGCCGATTTCGGCCGTTTCCGACCGGTATTCGGCCTACTGAGATGTAGGGGACCTTTTTTTTGTCGATTCGGTATTTTACCGATTCGGTAAAATTACCGAATCGCAAAAATACCGAATCGGTAATTTTACCGATTTTTAAATTTGGGATGTAGGTGGGACTACTTTCTGTCCCACAGGCCCTTCAGATTCGGTATTTTAACATCCAATCCAATTGGGTGTTAAAATACCGAATCAAGGTGTGCATGCACATGTGTGCATGCACACCTATGCCATGTGACAGACAGACATGCCCTTAGGGCATGTCTGTGTGCCACATGGCTCACATGCCTGTTTTGGGGGTGCTAGAGGGTGTCAAAGTGACACCCCCTGCACCCTTGCACAAATCGGTAATTGCCGAATCGGTAATTACCGATTCGGTAATGCCCATTGATTCCTATGGGCTTCAAGGCCCATAGGAAGCAATGGGGGATACCGAATCGGTATTTACAGAATCGGTAAATACCGAATCTTACAGATTCGGTATTTACCGAATCTGAAATACCTACATCTCCCCCCCTCTAATTTACCACTTCATAAATACCGATTCGGTATGATTCGGTATTTATGAAGTGGTAAATGTAGATTTACCTACATCGGGCCCTAAATGTGGTGAATACAAAGTTGATCATGGTAACTGATGGAAGCGCTAGCCAGCAGTGCACATTTTTAAACCAGTCAGTGAGCACTATGCGCAGTGATCAGTATGGGATAACTGGCAGGAGCTGCACATATATTGTGGCAAATCCGAACATGATCTTTGTAATTGACAGAAGAGCTAGCTGGGAGTGCGAAGTTGGAAACCAGTTAGGAATCTGTGAGCATGAATGGATACTGTGTAATAAAACAAGGAGAGGACATATGTAATTTGACCTTATGATGATATATGATCCCTTATGAAGAAGGTGTTGTATATGAATTTCAGACAAACTCAACATTTGTGGTCTGCAAGGTGGAACGCAACCAGGTGGTGCATGTTCTTTTAATGATGGTGGTTGCTGGTTCGCTGGACATAAGCAGCCATTAGGTAAATGTAAGGCGGGGAGAAATGGGTGCTTTTACTCCCATTGTCCATGGAGTTGGTTCATGATCGGTACGTTCCTTTTATTTTCGTCAATAGCCACAGATTGGGTGTGGATAAAGGACTCAGGTGAAGATTGAATCCCCAACAGCCCTAACGGAGTTGCCAAGAGTGTATGACAAAGAAACATGTTGGCCTTTTGCAGTTAAAAGTGTCCAGTGACATGCCTGCTTTTTAAACTGAGGACGCTCACAACAATTATTAAAGGACGTGCTGTATGTGGGTGATACCTCATTTTTAACTTGAGTACCGTCTTCTCTTTGCATGGTTGGGGTTGAGAAAACACTGAGAGAGCTACAGAATTACAGTGTTTCTGTCATACAATTATTTATATTGTTTGACTTTTTGACCTCTAATGAAATCTCTCACACACACCTCTCTTGCTTTTCTTACATTTTTGTTGTGGCTAGAAAGTGACTGATGATGATATCGTTGGCATACTGGCAAGTACCATCCAGCAGCCCTGTGGGTTTGCACACGTGAGGTGATTTCTAGCCCTTTAACACATTTTTTCTAAATGTATCTCATCTTTTGAGTTGTGTATACAAATTAATTTTGATGAGAGTGGGATGTGTATTTGATGTGGTTATTGATGAAAATAGTTTTTAAAATTGAGCACCAACGACTAATTAGTTCATGGATTGCTAACCGGAACCATCCTGTACATCCCAATCCTGGATTTTTTGATGACTAACACCACCCCAGTCACTGGGGAACCAGGAGCCAGTGGGAGGGTGCAGTCTCTGCCAAGGGCACAGGCAGTAGCATAGCAAGGGGGGGTGGTGGGCGGTCCACTTCGGGCAGCACAATTTTTGGGGCTGGTGGCCTCCAACCCCACTTACCTGCAGTATCCGGGCAGGCACTCTCCCAACTCCCCCGCTCTTCAACCTGCCGCCTCAGGGAAGCAAACAAAGCAGAGATCTTGCCAGCTTCCCCCCTCTCTTCACTCCGGCCGCCAGTGGGGCGGAAAACTCAGGTACCACCACAGGCATCAAAAGGGCTAACTGCGCCACTGGGAATGGCTGGTTGAGGAGGCATTTTGGGAGGGAAACTGTGGGCCCACAGAGTGAGTCCACTGAGGCCCGGTTAAACAGTCTGCCCCCCTCCCCCCAAGTCCTAGGAGTCTACCAGTGCCCCCGAAGTGTTTAGGTACAACAACAGTACCTCTGACACCATAGATGACACTCTCTTTTTGCCTCAATAGTCCCTTTTATTGACTTTGGGCTATTAAACATTTGATTTCTGAATTCATTATAACTTTTTTTGTATATGTATATTGGTATTCACCTTCATTTCCAAAAAAGTATTGATTCAACTCTCCTTGTTTCAAATCATACATTACATTTAAGACAAATATACATTAAACATCTATGTACACATTTTATTGACTATACACCATATATACATTAAATTAGATCATTATACACATAGTCAATCGTTGATTAGATAAAAGAGCGATATTATTCTCCACTCTGTCCTACTTTTAACTAACAAAATTGACTGACTGGGGTTCAAACCTCTTTGCCCCTCGGTCACATCTGTTTCTCAAGTCCTATATAGGGTCGGTGATTTTACTTTATACAATTATGCTCTGCTAGGGAGTTAATCCTTTTAGCTAATAGTTCCTCTGAAGGGGAATCTAAATGAATAAAGTCCTCCAAGCCGCCAGTCGTTGCCAACGCGTTTTGACCGTCTTGTGCTAGGACGAGAAATCTATTTTCATATGCAGTCTTCCTCAGGGCTGTGTACTTTGGCTGTAGGACATCATAATACACCTGAAAGATGTAATGGTGTGATTTAGTATATGTGTTTACTAGGGAGCTAAATCAGCTATGTGGATCTATATTGTCACGTACCCTTGTTAATCTCCATCTGTTATGGGCAATTCAGTTCTCTCAATGTGGATTTTTTTTCGTAGTCGGGTTGACAGTGTCTTTTCCTATAAGGGTGAGAAGGGGGTATACAATTAGTGCAGTTCTGTTCCTACCAGGTGTCTGCCATCTCCTGTTTTGTATGTGTTTGTGAGCTCCTTTGCGCGCGGCGTGGGTCTGGGATTTTCACTGTTTCCACGGTATGATGGAGGCGGCTCTAACGTTTCCGAGTATCGCTTATTTTTGTTTTTATCGGCCATAACATTGGTAAAATGGGGTTTGATTTCTCGCTGTTAAGGGGGCGGTGCTGCGGTGCTCGATTCTTTAAACTTACGGCACCTCAGTTCTCAGCGCGTGTCTCCCTGCTCAAGCTGGTTGATGTCAGATACACCCTCTCTAGATTTTATGCGCGGTGGTCGTTTGAGTAGGTTTTCATACCTGATGAGTCTTTGTTCGGCTTGCTGTCCCAAAAGCGATTCCGGGTGTTGGATGGTCTGCGAGCGGGGCTCTGTTGCCTGTTACGTTTTCTGTGTTGATACACCTTTTGTGATTGGCTGAAGGGAACTCCTTTCTAATAGGGCGTTTTTGATACTCTTTCCCGTTAGCGTGTTGCCTTGTGTTTCGTGCCTTCCCATTGGTTGTTTCGTTTTGTGGTTGCTACGCGGCGTATTTGTGTATCTTACGTCTGCTTTGCTGTTGTTTTGATTTAGTTTGGTGGCCGCTATGTATAAAAGGGATGGAAGAGGCTTTCTATGTGTACTATTTCCCTCCTTTACATATTTCCTACAGGAATCTTTTTATCCATAGTTCGTTAACTCTGACATTTCATTTAATCCGTTTTCCATTGTGTCCAGGTACAGAATAGTTCTTGCTTCCGTTCTTGATAGGGTATTCTCAATATTTCTTCCTTTGATATGTTTTAGCATGGTCCATTTGAGATCTTCTGGTTTGTGGCCTTTCTCTATGCTGTGTGCCACCATGGGTGCATTGGGTGTTTTGCACCGGATCCTTGACCGATGTTGGGAGATACGTGTTTTCACAGGTTGACTGGTTTTCCCAATGTATGCCTTTGCACATGGACATATGATGCAATATATGACATTATGTGTGTTTCAATTTGTGAATTCTTCATGTCGTACATACTTATTGCCATATGAGAACTTGGTACCTTCTATGGTGCTAGAGCATGATATGCAATTTCCACATTTTCTATGTCCCTGAATGGGGGGTAAGCTCAGCATTGCTTGTACATGTAAATGCTGGGGACTACCATAGGTACCCCCCATGTGCACCCCCCACCCCCCGACACCCTGGGGGCCCGCAAGGACCCCCGGAAGCTAATGTCCACATGCTTTTCAACAGCAGTAAATCCGCCGCGGAAAAGCATGTTTTCAAACCCATTGTAATTTGGTTGGCGGTGTCTTGCAGACACCGCCACCAAATTGCGGCCAACACCCCGCGGATCAGCGGCGGATGGACCTGCCGTCCGTCGCTGATCTCACCGCCATCATAATTTGGCGGTGGGTGTTTTGAAGATCCGCAGCGGTCATTCCGCATCCTCCGGGCCGGTGGTGGCTTCCACCGGCCGGGAGGATGCGGAATCACCGCAATCATAATCGACCCCTAAGTTTGTTAAAATACCACCTTCTGAATACACCTTCATCTGTCTTTCCTACAAGAATTTCTATTTTAATCGAAGCATTATCTGAGAAGGCTTTTAAGATAGGTTCGTATTTACTAACTGTGAGATTATGCCAAAAAGAAATCTAGCCTTGAAGCCGAATCATATTTTGCTAAATAGCAAGAGTACCCACGTTTGGCTGGGTTAATAAAACACCAATAATCTATGATATCCAAATCTGTCTTACAGCTAGATAAAGCGATGGCAACTTGTGGTTTATTTTGCCTTCGCTCTAATTTTGTTGACTAAACAGAGGGGTCTTGTAAAAAATTTAAATCGCCTCCCCATATAATCTGTGCAGCTTTTCTACAGGTCTCTATGCCTTCGAGCTGCCTCAGTGTCTCACCATCATATCACTGCAATCTTCAGCGGTGCTCAACGGCGTGTAGAGGCAGCGTTTTCTTAAAGTCCACCAAACGTCCACTGACGCTAATGGCCCCCTAGGCAGTAGGTGGGAACAGCTGAGGGCTGCAGCGGAGGGCAGCAGAAAGCAGCGGAGTGTAGCTTGGATACAGGCTGCCGGCCCTGTGTAAGCTCAGCTCTATGGCGGTCATTGTGAACCATTTCCAGTATTCCGTCATGGGATGAGCAGCGGTGATCTAGGAGCCGCTAGGGCAACGTGCGTGGGTCACGTCAGCCGCATCCTACTCAGCTCTATCTAAGGAGAAACACAAACATGTATTTTGGCCACAGTGTGCAGAGTAACATATGTGAAAAATAAGTCAAAAGTCGGGTGTTTAAACAGCAATGGTTCATGAAGTAGTACACATTTTCCCCTATCATTGTCAAATCTTGAACATCCACCTGCTATCCTCAAGGTGCCCTTCACTGGTCTGTAACAGACCTGTGCACATCATTCATTCAGAATATTGTGAATTTCCACTATTGTGATGGTAGCAGATCATATAATGTGAAAATCCCGCCAACCACAGTGTACAGCGCGCAATAAACATTTGGCCTATGTACAGTTTCCCCGCCGCTAACATGGTAGCTGCCTGACCTTTTTACTATTACATGTCGAACTTTGCACGCTGGTAGAAGTCGACCAAGCAGTGGGAAGTTGCATGCGGGCAATCACAGCCATTGGCTAAAATTTGGGATAGTGACAGTCCCGGGCCAATGGATGTCTATGCCCACGCTGATGACCGTGTATGTGGCCTACACATTTGCGGTATATGGAATTACTCAGCCCATATCAGACTCTGTAAAAGAGTTGTCTGGGAGGTACCTCACAGACCCCTTTAGAGTGCCAAACAAACATGTGTTCACATATGAAATGGCCAGAAGTTTGACATTTCAGTATTGATTCGGATGGAAAGTGGGATAAGTATCCTTCTCCTGTGGAGAGCAAGGCCTGAATTAATATGTGGGCAGTCTGGACCCTGGCTCAGCCTCGGCCAGAGTTGCTGTGACTGGGCAATTGAGGCATAGCTATGTCCATGTAGACCTGCTTTTCCATGAATATTCCCAGAAGGAATAATCAGTCCCACTAGTAGTCCTGTTAGCTGTTATATGGCTACTAGGAGCAATGGTGATCACCTGACCTGATACTTCTTTCAATTGAACAACAGTCAATGTGTGTCAGTCAACAATGATTGTCCCTTTACTAACACAGGTCTGTTGACACTTTTTTAATGATGTTGTTTCCACTTTAAGGCCTATTGCACATCTGAGACATGAAAGTGTAGCTATTGGGTTACTGTTTAAGATATTTAGAAATGTTAGTCATCTGGTTCGTTAAAATCCTCCAATACAAAAAACACAATTAATGATATGTTTTTGTTGTCTCCATTACAGTGCCTCATGTGGCCAAAGGTGTGTTCTGATTTGGCAGTGCATACCACACAAATTCATGCAGACTTACTTACATCCTCTAATAAGTAGTCCATATGTCCACACAGCCCAGAGAGGTAGCCCTCAGTGTCACACCTCCCAGCCCTTACCTTATCACCTTAGTCTTAGGTTGTCCTAATACCTCTATGGACCATATGCATCAATGTAATGGGCCTGACAGGAATGGTGTCTGGACAGTCATGTACAGGTAGTTTACCCTTCAGAAAGACTAAATGGAGTGGTGTGTGTCATGGTACCTAACATCACATTCCATTTAGGATGGGCTTGGCCTACATAATGTTAATGGGCTGCCTCAGACAGTGTAGATCTTGACCTGGGTTTAGGATAGTCATCTGATCATCACTAAAGTGTGTACTCCTGCTTTAGTTGTGTGTAGCATGTGACATGCACACATGTAAAATGTTGACTCTTAAGAAGGCTTGTGCTTGATGTCAACGTGAAGTGTATCAAATTCTAGTTCTCCTCAAACTTCCAGTTACAATCTGTTTACAACTGGCCTAGTTCCCGCTGCAGAAAGATGTGAGAGTATCTGCGGCGCTGGACCCGGAAGAGCACAGAGGTCCAGCAGGAAAAGTCCTCCCAACATGGAAGGGGCATGTGCCAGACCCTGACCCCCTGGTGACCCCCATATTGGCAGTGGACCTTAATGGGCAGTTGAGAGCCCAGTAGCAACGACAAGGTGCTGAGTCCTGGTCACAGTCATATGTGTTACTCTGCCAACTTTGGGTGTTACATGCAGGCCTGTCCAAACCAAGATTAGAGGTGGCTCATGTACCACACACAAGTTGAGTCATAGTTGGTGTAAGTGTGGTGGTAGGTGCATGCTGCTGTGCTGTATTGTCATCCTGACCTGGAAGAGAACAGAGTGCTTTAAACATCCAATTCCCGGGGGCGTGGCTTACGCGCCGACGTGATATGGCGCTTCCCGGCTGAGCTCCGTGTCAACGCGGGACTTCTACTTGGTTTTCTACACATTTTCCGTCTACGGACACCAGGAAAAGATAATTTCGTACGGCGGAACATGGTCCCCGTACTTTGCGAGCGGCGGCGGCATTTCAACTTGCAGCTTTGACGTCTTTTTCCGCTGCAACATCTCTCTGAGGACGGAGACGCGAGCGGCTGCCATTTTGTGCCGCCGCGCTCGCGTTTCTGGCGATTTTATCATCGTCCATGTGCTTATGATGCTGCCACAGGTCAACTTTGGGAAAGGTATGTCTTGAATACCGCGCAAACTGCTTCCTCTACATTTCCATGCATCTTGGCGCCAGAATTCCCCTCAGCTTATCTCTATCTATTAGCACTGCATATAGGCGGCCATTTTGAGGTGATGCCTGCGCACCTGCTCTATACTTGCATTTTTGTCCTCAATAACCCTTTGTTGCTCAACTAATAACCACATGGTTTCCAACCTATATGGACGCTCTGCTGCTTTCTTCCTCAGTACATCTCTGGTTGGTTTTCTGGCTGTGACTCTCTGACTTTTACTGCATCTAGACGCCTGTCCTACAGATTGGAATTTGTGCTTCTCCACTGCCTCATGTCACCCCGCTCAGGACCTCTTCTACCAAGTGTTCACTATACATTAATTTAAGGGTCTCATAACTTTTAATATTTGGTTTGGCTCCTACTCCTGTGGTCCTCCTAGTTTGCCCCTCTGGTGGCACCATGTCTCAGGACGCAGGTCATGTGAGAGCGTCTGTCACCGGAACAAAACCAAAACGCCCCAAGAATGACCCTCCGTCCCCAATTCGCACCTCTCAAAACCCGGTGCTTGACTCCATTTTAGAAGAGGTTCGTGGTTTACAACCGTTTATGGTGGCAACTAATGAGAAGCTCAAGCAGATTGAAGAAAGATGGGTAGTCATGGAAAACAAAGTCCTACAGCTAGAACAGCGTGTTAGTGATGTCCAGGATGTATCTACAAAAATCCCTATTCTTGAAAAAGAGATACAGCAGCTGAAACTTCACACTGAGGACCTTGAAAACCGTAACAGGCGGAACAACCTCCGAATTTATGGTGTTCCGGAATCCTATGGGGAGGGTGATATGGTGACCTTCGTCCGCAAGCTACTCTACGAACTTTTGGACCTTACACCTGAATCTATCCCACTGAACATCCAACGTGCACACCGTCTGGGTCGCCCGACATCCAACCCGGCCAAACCCCGAGGTATCATTATGTTGTTTCTGGAATTCACCGAATTGATGACTGTCCTTAAGGCTGCAAGGGCAAAACGTCGCCTCATATGGTCGGGACACACCATCTATGTATCTCAAGACCTCTCGAATGCTACTAATGCACGTCGTAAGGAATTCCTCAATCTACGTCCTCGCATGAGGGAGCTCAATATCCAATATGGCATTCTTCACCCTTGCCTCTGCAAAATAACCCATAATGGTCGCACCCGCACCTTTGAGGATCCTCAAAAGCTTCGAGACTTTCTTCTCACCGTCTCTTTACCGACGATGGATACCAATGACTGAGACTGACTTTCATCTATTTTTTGAAATTGCTTTTCAAATGTCTTGACGACTGTTGTGGCCTTGTCCTGGTTTCCTTCCTGTCCTATTTTACTAAAACCCTTCACTTTTCATTGATTATGTCTTACCTACTCTCCCGCGTTTTCCTAGCTTTGCTGGCTAGGCGCCCGCGTTGGCGTCTCCATGCTTCCTTTACTTAGCTCTTCTCTTATTTCTCAGGTCTGGCATCCTTGCCTTGATCTGTTTCTTAGATGTTTCCTTCTCTTTTCCTCTCTTCTCTTTCTCTCCCTTTTCACAGGCCAATGTTGCATATTTTTTGCTCATTCATGTTCAGTTATTCTCTTTTTTCCCCTCCTTGTCTTGTATCTTGTATTCTCTAGTATTCCTCATGGTTATCCTTACTTCGCTATATGGACTGTGATGTTCCTTCATATTTTGTTCTCCTGCATTTGCCCGTTGGTTATTGCTAATATGTATGTCTTCCTTGTATCTCCCTCTAGTTCCTTACCTGCAGTGTACCGGACCCAACTGTTACCCTCCTCCCTTACCTCCCATCATGTGTAACTTCGTAACGTGGAATGTTCGTGGTCTTGGTAACCCAGTCAAGCGTCAAAAGGTACTGTCCCACTTGTCCAAATTGAATGCCCAGGTTGCTTTTCTCCAAGAAACGCATTGTTCAGATGTTGAATCACTAAAACTCAAAAGGGCTTGGGTGGGTCAAGTGGTGTTTTCTCCTGCGATTGATAAAAAAGGGGGTGTGGCTATTTTATTCCGTAAAGGTCTTGATGTTCAAATTTTGTCCTCCCAGTCGGATGCTGAGGGACGTTGGGTTATGTCAAAAGTGTCTATACAAAGTAAAACTTTGGTGCTACTTAATATATATGGTCCTGTCCGTCCTGACCCTACATTCTGGAATGATATTAAAATCCTCATTTCCTCTATTGACTGCCCTAATGTTGTCATAGCTGGTGATCTTAACCAATGGTTAGACCCATTCTCGGATAGATTATCCTCCTCCAAATTCCACCCGGATAAGACTCACAAAGCTTTCCAATCTGCAATTGCCTCCCGTCCCCTTTTTGACGTTTGGAAAACATGTAATCCTGATTCACTCGAATATACCTTCTACTCTAATGTACACCATACCAGGTCCAGAATTGATTACATTCTGGTTAGTAAATCTCTTCTCCCTGCTATCCAAAAATCGGAAATTGGTTCTATTTTTCTTTCGGACCATGCACCTGTGTATGCTACTTTTGACATGTCCCATACTACCACCTCTTTCAGTCGCTGGAAATTTAACACTTACCTTCTCTCTGATTCGGAATTCATGACTAAAGTTAAGAATTTTATTTCTGAGTACTTCTCCCTCAATCAACCCCAAGACACATCAGTTTCGAACAATTGGGATGCTTTTAAAGCTGCACTAAGAGGGTTCACAATTTCTTATGTATCTAGGAAGAAGAAACTTAACAAGGCCAAATACACCGCCCAACTCGCCAGTATTAAGACCCTGGAACATGCGTACTTCTCCTCCAAGGACCCTGACTCTCTTCATCTCCTTATTAAAGCCAAATCTGAACTTAATCAAATTGCCACAGTTGAAGCTTGCAACACCCTGTTAAAGATTAAATCCAAATTTCATGGGGGTCAAAATAAGGCTGGGAAAATGTTGGCTAATTACCTTAAAATCAAATCTGAACGCAAATCAATTGGTTCTATTCTTAATGAAGACACTAACACCAAGGTCTCCTCTGATGAGGAAATTGCACAGGTTTTCCATAATTATTATAAACTCTTATATACAGACGATACACGGCCTGGAGATGAGGACCTTTCTCGTTTCTTTGAAGGCCTTCCCCCCCCTCCGTCACTTCCTACTGAATTTCAACAGTTAGAAATTGACATTACACCTCAGGAAATACTCAAGGCTATTACCTCCCTTAAAAAAGCGAAAGCCCCTGGTCCAGATGGTCTCCCTATCGAATTTTATGCCAACTTGCACTCCATTTTTATTCCCCAACTTTTACAGCTGTTTAATTCTTTCATTGCAAATGCCAAAGCGTCGGGTTCATTTTTAGATGCCCTTATAGTCATAATTCCCAAACCGGATAAGGATCATTCCCTTTGCAAAAATTACCGCCCCATATCCCTCATTAACTACGACTGTAAGATTTTTGCCAAAATCTTAGCTGCCCGTCTAGAATCCCTTATACCTCTATTAATCTCGACTGATCAAGTTGGCTTCGTAAAAGGAAGACTTGCTGCAGACAATGCCCGTGTTTTTACCAATATTATTTCCCATAGCAACCGTTTTAAGGCTCCTCTTGCTGCCCTTTCCCTAGATGCAGAGAAAGCATTTGATCGAATTAACTGGCAATTTATGTTTAAGACTTTACATTGGTTTGGTTTTGGCCCCCAATTCATTTCCTTAGTTAGACTCCTTTATTCTGCTCCTCGTGCTAGTGTTTTTGTTAACAATCAATTCTCTAAGTTTTTCCCCTTATCTAGAGGAACCAGACAAGGTTGTCCCCTCTCCCCATTACTCTTTATTCTCTGCCTTGAGCCCTTCCTTATTAAAATCCGCTCCAACCCCCTCATCCAGGGATTCAAACAGTCCTCGATTGAGACAAAAATCTCGGCATATGCTGATGATGTTCTGGTCTATATGGCCAATCCTGTTTCATCCCTCCCCCCATTCTTGGAAGAGGTTCGCCTCTATTCATCTGTTTCTGGATATAAACTTAACCTTTCCAAAACAGAAGTTCTGCCCCTTAACTCATCCTGTTATCAGTATATGTTTGATTCCACTGATTTTGCATGGTGTCCCTCCAAGATCAAATATTTGGGTATCTGGTTTTCCCCCACCCTACGTGACACACTCAAACTCACCTTCACCTCCCTTACTCAGAAGCTTCAATCGCTCCTCCAGACATGGTCTCCTCTTTTCCTTTCATGGTGGGGTCGCCTAGACACCATCAAAATGATGGTCTCTCCACACATATTATATACTGTCTCCATGCTTCCTGTAAAAATCCCTAAATTGTACTTTAATAGACTAAATTCCATCTGCTCTAAATTTTTATGGAACAACAAGCGTCCCCGAATTTCCTTACCAAAACTTCTACGCCCTAAATCTGAAGGGGGGGTTCGATTCCCTGACTTCCAATCATATCATTCGGCCTTTTTACTAAAACAAGCCTTTTCATTGGCGTTTGATTTCACTGATACCCCGCTGCCCAGATGGATTGCAGTTGAGAGATCTCTATTAAAGGATTTCACTTTTCAACAATCCCTTTTTATGTCCAATTGTTCATTTTTGTCGCAGTACCCCGTGCTAAAATATTCTCATACCCTGCTACACAATGTTTTTTCAAAAGATTTATCACCCTTGCAAATTTTCCTTTCCTCCAGTATTTGGTACAACAAATATCTTAAATACAAGGGTAAATCTTTCTACTTCAAGTATTGGAAGGAAAAGGATATTATGTTTGTTTATCAATTCTTTTCAGGTTCATCTATTATTTCTTTTGAGGACATGCGTATTAAGTTTGATTTATCTGTACAACACCGTAATGAATTTGATATTATTATTCATGCCATTACGTCTCACTTATCTACCCTTCCTACGTTTGACAACCTTCCCTCCCTTACCCCTTCCACCCCTCTTTACCCGTTGTTCATCCAACAGATCCCCAAAGCTGCTTTAATTTATAAATTATTATTAGAGAATGTTGGTCCTAGACCAAAAACTGTTATAGAAGTTGCTTGGGAAACTGATTTCTCTTTTTCGTTCTCTATTGATACTTGGGATCG
Organism: Lissotriton vulgaris; assembly: GCF_964263255.1. Lineage (NCBI taxonomy): Eukaryota > Metazoa > Chordata > Amphibia > Caudata > Salamandridae > Lissotriton > Lissotriton vulgaris. The sequence goes on from NC_141685.1 coordinate 1,453,500,250, forward strand.
ATTATGGTCCAAACTGTTTAAGACTTCGGTCTCGGCTCGTATTACTCAGTCTCTTTTTTTCATTTACCATAGAGCTCTGTTCACCCCTATAAGCATTTCCAAATTCTCCCCTTCCTCCTCTCCCCTTTGTTGGTCCTGTTCATCTCACCCAGGCACACTTAAACACCTATTATTTGATTGCCCAAGGGCTATCTCGTTTTGGAAATCAGTTTGGAAATACTGTATGCGTATTTTTCATTTATCTGAACCGTTTTCATCATTGCATATTTTTCTAGGTTCTCTATCTGATGTTTTGGACTTACATTCTCATAATGCAAAATTGTTTGACCTCTTCATTGCTATTGCATACAAAGTAATCCTATCTTGCTGGAAGGATAACTCTAAACTGTCTGTACAGACATGGTGGAATTTTGTGTGTGATGAGCACAGAATTGCTATTGCTTCTTCTACATCTGTCACCTTAAAAATTAAATCTGATCTTATCTGGCTACCTTTCTCCAACTTCCTATCCTCTCCTCCCCCCCCCTTAATCTCCCCTTCCTTCCTTTCTCTTTCTCTCTTCCTCTTTCTCCCTTTTCTTCTTTCTTCTTTTCCTTCTTTCCTCTCTATATGGTTTTATTCCATTACATGATTATACTTTCAAGTTTCTTTTCTTTATATCGCAAAAAATGTCTTTCATGATTATATCCTATTGACTTTACATTGCCTTATGTTATGATATTATGATGTATCATTTTGTTTTCTTTCCTTATGCTCAATAAAAATTTCTTAAACTGAAAAAAAAAAAAAAAACATCCAATTCCCACCTTTTGAGTGGACAACTGGCTGAATGAAGTGAGTAATCATTGTATATTCTCATTGAATCTTGGTGAAAATGTTACCACACAGGCAATTGGTCATGCTCGTGTGAGGATTTATTTACCCTCACTGCTGACTCCCATTTGATGGTGCCGCTATTGCATGTCACATGACATGGAGTTCACAGTAGGCCTGGCGGTAAATTCCATTCCGCTCGAGCAATTTGGGTAATTTTGCGTTCCGCGGAGAACGCGGAATTGGCAAAAATTCCGCGATCCGCGGCTTCATGGAATTTCTTGTTTGTTCGCGCTTTCAAAATGCGTGTTTGGGAGATATTTCCCCCTTGCATGCAAACAGCATTTGCGAACAGGAAAAAAGCATCGCGCACGGGCAGAACAATCCATTTCACGTGTTCGTGGAACTTTGCATGGTCGCCTAGATTTTTTTACCATTTCACAGAGCTTTGCGTAAGGCACCTACGCAAATTCCACCCACCCCTAGTTCACAGTACATGCAGTGACTGTACAACAGTTCCATTGGTAGATACTGGTTATACAGTGAAATGAGGGTACAAACATCACCGAAACCATCAGCATTAGTGCCTACATGTTGGCCAGCGTGCAGTTCCCAGTTGATTGTTCATCTGCATTAGTGTTCCTAAACATCCATTCAATGACTGGTTACATGCATGAGTAAGGGAGTAATTATGATGGTTGAGGGCCCGCCACCACCAGCGCCATCTGGCTGGCAATTTCCCCCCGCCACATTACAATGGTGGAGGAATCAGTCCACAAGCGTGGTGGGCGCAAAGACTACCCGCCATGCAAATGGAGGTGGTGCCTAGCAGGCACCATCCGCCAGATTACAATGCTGGCTACAGCCATTCTTTCCATGGCGGTGCAACCGCCATGGAAAGGCTGGTAGTGAACGGATTCGGGGGCATCGTAATTTGTGTGGTGGGGACGCTGCATGACTGGTGGCCGGTCCAAAACACCGCAACGACAGCAGGGTGACTCAGGTCCGCCCGCCATTGTAATGAGCCCCTAAGTGGGGAGTAGATAGAGCTGCTGGGAACCTAGGTGAGTGTCTCCATCGATCCTTCCTAGCCAATCTGAGTATGCAATAACAAAGAGTTGTGTGATGTGCCTCCACACTGTGACTTTAGTGATCCCATGTCTTCATGTCACAGATGTTCAGGGACATCCAGCACCTCCAAAGGTGTATTGGCATGTGGATATGCAAGCTGGGATTGGCATCATTGTCTGTGCGAAGCAGGTTGCTGGATGTTCATCTGACTATTTTGAGTCTTGTGCTGTGTGAATTGTGTATATATGTCCCAAATCTTTGGACCTAAATGTTTTCATGGAACTTTATCTTGATAAAAAAAATATTATTTTAACATTCGTGTTTTTTGCATAGTTTTGAAATATTTTATATTTTTACATATTCGTAATTTTTACAATATGTAGCATTTGCCTTTAGTTTTTTTGTGTTTTGGAGATAGGAATAGTAATTTTTGGGGGGTTTATTACCCAGCATTTTGTTTAAGTTTAGTTGGTTTTGGAGTTGGAATAGTAATTTATTATGGTTTAATATCCAGCACTTTACCTGAGTTTAGTTGATTTTGGAGTTGGAATAGTAATTAATTATAGTTTATTATCCAGCTCTTTCCTGAGGAGTTTAGTTGGTTTAGGAGTTGGAATAGTAATTTATTATGGTGTATTATCTAGCACTTTCCCTGAGTTTAGTTGGTTTTGGAGTTGGAATAGCAATTCTTTTGTGTTTATTATCCAGCACTTTCCCTGATTTTAGTTGGTTTTGGAGTTGGAATAGTAATTTATTATTGTTTATTTCCCAGCATTTTTCCTGAGTTTAGTTGGTTTTGGAGTTAGTAATAGTAAATGTATATTGTGCAGTATGCAGTTTTTTAATGAGTTTATATGCACATTCAAATAAAAATGGAGGTTTGTGTTAGGTTTTATTGTTAATGTTTTTATTTGCAAACACATTTTTTTTTGTTTACAATTACTATGGGGGTCATTACGATGGCAGGCAAACATAAGTCCACCCAACATCGAGGTGGTGAGTGGGACCGGCTGCCTGTATGGTAGCAGTCCCACACATGAAATTGCAATGCGACTACCACCGTGGTGTTCACATCTTGCATGTTTACCATTGTGGCGGGTGCTGCTGGCTGGCTGGCTGGCTGCATGAAGTGTCTTTTACTGCACTACATGGCAGGCACTACACGGTTCCTGCCACTCAGTGCAGGGGAAATGCAGGGGTTACCATGGGTACTCCCCAGTGCACAACCACCTCTCCTAACAAAAGGGGGGCCATCAACGGGCCCCCAAAACCAATCCCCACCACTGAAAGACTGGCTGCGGCTATTTTACTGATGCTGACTGCTCCCACTGTCAATCTTAATGATTGCCTGTGGTGGATCCGTGGCGGGTGGTGTTTGCACCCCTTCATGGTCATGGTCATATTCCCCCGCAGGGGTAAAATTGCTTTCCTATGGCAAAAGACGCCACCACACTGCTGGCGGTGGCGGGCCTTCCGCCATCGTAATAAACGCCTTTGTATTTATTAGAAAGTATAAACTATTTTTAAAATATATTTTTCATTTATATTTGCAAATTGAAAAATATATTTTTACATACATACTTTTTTAACAGTTTGAAAAATGATACATTTCCGAAGTATAGTTATGTAATAGTAAAGTAAATATATTTTTTGTTTTTTAATAATAAATATTTTGATTCATATTTGTTAACAATTTTCATGAGAAAAAGTAAACAATTTATAACATTTCTTTTAACGTTTTAAAAATATATTTTATATAATTTTATTTTTGTTATTAAAGTATACACTATGTGTTTTACAAATGTATATTTAGTAGTTTTCAATTATTTAGTATACTACATTTTATTATTAAGAAAATAATATTTAATATATTAAATAATTTACATATTTGTTTTCAAATATATTTTATTATCATTTTATTTTTTTATAAAACTTTGTTATATTGGTTGCACATTTACAATAGTATGTAATATTCAATATGTAAATATGAAGGCGAGTACATGAAACAGACATATATTTTAAGATATATTTAACGTTATATTTTTTGTTTTTTGATAATATAATATTTAAGGTATATTTTACAATTGTTTTGTACATTTTTGAACTATTTAAAAAAAAATACAATGAATAAAAATATGCATTTTTTATTATTTCTACATTTGTGTCCATGGGAACTCAGTCTTTTTTTCGTTTTTATTACACTACCATTGTGTATTCCTTTTTCTCACTTTTCAGTCAATCTGTTTAGTTTTTAAGTCATTTTGCAAGAGGGAACCTCACGTTTGGGAGCTGTATTTCGTTGATTAAGGTAAGCTTGATTTATTTTACTTTTAAGGTACTTTTAGGGTAGGGGTGAGCAAGTAATAGTGTAGTTAGCTTTGTTAGGTTGTCAATTGTTTGTTTTTGGTGTAGTTATGTATTGTTTTGGTATTTTAGTGTTTTATGTGTTTGACATAGAGTTGGATAGAAGTAGATTGTATTGTAGTGTTAGTTATGTGTGGTTTAATTATGTTATGTTGTATTTAATGTTGATATTAATGTTCGTGGGTTTGTACATGTGGGGGTTGTTCTTTTTTTTCTTCACAGGTTTTCCGTTTCTTGAACGGATGGTGCTGATGACGTCTTTATTTAAAAAAAATAAGAAGGGAAAATGTATATTGGTTCTTTGAAACAAGTACATTTTTTACATTTTCTTTTATTTTTTGGGTTTGTTGGACTTTTAGTATTAAATCTTTTTATTGAAAAAGGCAGCTCAAATACAGACAGAGAAGCATTGTTGATCATGAACATACCAAACAATGGAGGAGGAATTGAAAATCCAAGACAGTTGTAAGTAAGTGGTACCCAAGCCCCACAATGCTCTCTCTTGTATAAAGTGATTATAAAGTCAAGTCGGCTGCACAAAGGGAAAAAACCAACAATCCCTCCTCCCCTCCCCCACTCCCACCCTCCATCCCGTCCCTCAACTGCCCGCCCCCCTCCCCAGTTCCAGGTCTGTGATCGCCAGCACACAAACAACCAATCATACAAAAGCCTTTCAGTGATGAGCCTGTGAAAGACGTAGCAGACGCAAGTACCGAGGACATGTCACTTCCCTGAATTCTGTGGCCAACAAAGCAAGGAACGGCTGCCACAGTTCAGCGTAGCTAGAACCTTCCCCAGCTTTGATTAAGGATAACTTTTCCATGCCAAGTACTGCCTAAAGTCGAAACAACCAGCCCTGAAAGGTGGGGTTGTGTGTCGTACGCCACAGACGCCCAAACCTATCACCCCCAGTGTAAAACATGTGCCGCATCCTTAGTGCCGCAAACTCAGCCCTGTCTTGGTCTAAGGCGGCCAATTGTTGTCAGACCTGACGGAGCTGCCTCCACACCAGGGGTGCTCCCGTCCTCTGGTGCATCTGTTCCAGCTCCCTCGTCCGCACCGTTAGTTCCTCGCGTTTGTGCGCCCTCTCTGAGTTTTTCACCGCAGAGATTGCTATAAATTCCCCGTGTAGGACCACCTTGAGGCAGCCCAACGCGTGGCCAGAGATGTGTATGCGGTGATATTGTGTGATAAAAATTCTTTTATGGCCCAGTGATTCTCTCCACGTTGTCTTTACGATGTAGTAAGGTGTCGCGCAATCTCCAGCAGCTCGCGGGTGTAGGCATCGGGGGAAGGGAGAACACCACCGACAGCGGTGCATGGTCAGAAAGTGCCGCGGCTCCAAAGTCTATCTCAGTCGCAAGCGCTTTAAGTGATGTAGAGCATAGAAAATAGTCTAATCTCGGATAAGTTTTATGGGCATGGGAATAGTAGGAAAAATCTTGGGTTCCTGGGTGAAAGCTGCGCCAGAGGTCCACCAGCCCCACCTCTTCCATTCTAGCCAACCCCTTCTGTGAAAGGGCCCGCACCTGCATAGAGCGCTGCCCGAACTATCTAATTGAGTATCAAACACCAGGTTCAGGTCCCCCTAATCAGGACATGCCTATCTAGTGCAGCCGCTGCCTCAGTGAGTGTCTGATGGAAGAACTTCTCCTGGCCTTCATTAGGTGCATAAACTGAGCTAACGGTAAAGGAGGAACCCCTAGGGAGAAGCTATAGGAGAGCAATCTGCCTCGAATCTCCGCCACCTTCTTCCCAACCCTCCCCCTGAAGGGCTGAGCCACCAGTACCGCCACCCCTGCGGTCTTGTTGGGTCCTGAGGAGAAGTATTGGAGTGGGAAGTTACGTGATTTCATCCTGAAGCAGTCTTTGGCCAAGAGGTGTGTCTCCTGAAGGAGACAGATGTCAGCCCTCGAGCTCTCCAGGAAAGAAAGGACTGCTCGCCTCTTTACCGGGCTGTTTAGGTCCCGAACATTTAAGGTGAGCAGGCGCAGTTCAGTAGTAGGCATGATCACACAGTAGCCCCGTCCCCTCTATAACCCCGCCGCTGGAGGCCGGAGCGACCCAGCCAACGCACATCTCATCCTCCCGCACAACACTCACTTGCACTCTCTGCCACAGACCTGGAACTGCCCACCCCCCAACCCCAGCTAACTCCCCCCAAACCCCCATGATACCCCTTCCCCAAAATCCCCAAGGCTCAGCCCCACCGCCCCCACCTGCTCCCCAACTCCCCAACCATGTGAGTCCATTGTCCCAGACCTGTCAAAACAACACAGGGCTGTGGTGTTATCACTAATAGGAACACTGTCTCGTGGTGGCCTCCGTGGCTCCCCACCCGCCCCCCCTGCAAATACAAACATGCGAAGAGCTCCCCCCATCCAAAATCACTCAGAAGTTTCTGTTTCCTTGGCCACCTCTAGGATGGCCGTCGCTCGCTCCTTCGATATAATGTGGGCTTCAGGTTTCAGCCGCTTTTTCGGGGATCAGTGGCTCCTCCTCGCATTTTATGCCCAGCAATTTGCAGGTGTCTGTGAGGGAGCGCAACTGATGTAGGGCACCATTCCATTTGAAAATGAGGCGGAATGGGTGGCCCCAGGAATATGTGTTGACGCAGGAAGTCTGTGGCGATCTTGAAAGGTTTCCACTTCTGCAATGTAATCACGTATATATCCTGGAAAAGGGCAATGGAATGACCACAGAACTGGTGTGGTTGTTTCCGCCGGGCCTCGTGGAGGATTGTTTCCTTGAGGGGGAAGTCGGGAAGGAATACCAGAATGTCCGGAGGTGGTCCAGATGTTCACCGGGAAGGACCCACTCTGTGCGCTCTATGTATCCTGACTTCAAAGCCCTCAGCTTCTCCCAGTATGTCCCTGAAGAGGCCTTGTAGGTAGCCGGTGATGTCCGTCCCCTCTGCCTGAAGAGGGACCCCCAGTTCCGAATGTTGTTTCGGCGGGACCGATTTTCCAGGTCATCTGCGTGGGCCTGTAGTTCCAGATGTTGATCCTTGCGCCGCAGGACCTCCTGCTGCAACTGCTCGACCTCTTCGCTCTGGGACCTATCGGCGTCTTCGATAGCAACCACGCGTTCCCCCAAGTCTTCAACATCCAGCCTGAGCTCTTTAACCTCACCGGCCACCTCTTGTTTCAGCGATTGGAAATCGTCCCTGCGGGAGTTGAACAGCGATTACAAAAAGGATTTGCTGATAGGCATATTGTCTTCAGAGGGGGCCGGTGTGGGTTTCTGGGCCTCGGGGGAAGGCGGCCCCTTTTCAGTCCTGGACTGGGTCTTCGCTAGCATCCCCGGGAGTGTGCGGTCCCCTTTCTTACGAAGGCCCACCATGAGGGCCACTTTACTGCCCACAGTTCAATGTATGGGGCGTTTGCAGCCCACCGGCGCCTCCGTGCGTGTGGGCGCCGGGCCCAGCGCAATCCTCGGCGGCCCGCACTCGCACCAACAGTCCCCTTCCTAATGCTTAGCCACCTGGAGCACCGTTAATCTTCACCTCGCCCTCCGTACAATCCCTCAGCCGCAGGGGCAGATTTCCAAGTCCTATCACTACTGGCCCGGACGGTAGATGCCTCATGGGAAGACTACTTCTCCTCCCTGCGCTCTGACAAGGGCCCCCCCTCTGGGCCCCCACCGCGGTAACGTCTGTGAACTACTGGCTACCCCCCGGGGCCACCGCACTGCAGGCCAAGCTCACAAAATGGCGCCCGCACAGCGGGAACTCTGTAACTGTTCCTCCATAGCCACTCAATCCACTGCCACCGGGGGGGGACACGCTGCGGTCTCGATGATGGGGCAAACGGGCTTGGATGGGTTAGCCCCCAGGAGTCCCCTGCTGCACGTCACCCAGTGTCCCCTCAGGCTGCTACTCCGAAAGCCCCGCCAGGCTCAACTCTGGGGGCTCGATTGTGCCCCCGCTCCCTCGGCCTCCTCCCATCCCACACGGCCCACCTCACCTGTGGTGGACCTTCCGGGCTCTTTATGGCGACTGGTGCCCCTTCCGCTCTCCCGGGCCGCTGCCTCCTCTCCTCCCGGGGTCCAGGAGCACCCGGGAACACATTCCCGGGTCCCGCATAGGCCCGAGCCGGGGCCTTTCCTAGAGCTCCTCCCGGCCAGCCCCGCCTCTCGTCACCTCCGGCGCCGCACAACCAGCTGCAGCCTTTGCCCACCGTCCAGCATAGCCTCCACTGTCTGGCCCGTCGGCGGACACCGCCAGCAATTCTGGTCCACGCCGAGGCTCGGGCCGCCACCGAAGAGAGGCCCAACTGCAATCACTGGGCGGACACGGCCGCCAATACTGGTCTCGTGGGCCGGGTGCCTCACCCGCAGCTCGTGAAAGCCTGTGGACTGCAGCACCTGGGCACACCGGCACAACCGTGAGGGGCCCCGCAGGAGACGCACAGGCTGAAGGTGCTTGGGGTGGCAGTTCAGCTACAGAAAGAGCACTAAAGGAGGCTAAGGCGTGGAGCCACTCGAGGAGACGTCTGGTCAGTCCGCCATCTTGGCCACGCCCCCTCAGTTTGTTGGACTTTTGAGGGTTTTGTATTGAGAGGATTGCGTCATTGGAGCCATTTTTCTACAGTTGTATTTTTGCATTTTTGTGGGGGCTTTTTTTTTGGATTCTTCTTTCGATTTATGAACTATGGATTTGTTTGTTTTCGAGAAACGTCTACTGCAAAAAAACTGTAAGTTATTTTTTATTATGGGTGGGAAATGTTTATGGCTACATTTTTTAAGTTAATTGTAATAGTTATATTATTTTATATATTTATATGTATGCTTTTAATTTTTAAATGACAATTATAATTATTAATTTAAAAAAGAGTAGAATTGTGTAGTTTAATGTTTTGTGATCTTAAAATGCTTATGCTGTTTAGGATTGTATTTTGTTTATGGCATCAATTTAGCAATCATTTCTACGTATTCTAGCTCTATGGTGTATGGAGATAGTCAACTTTTATGTTGTAGCTATTCATACATTTGTTTTGTTTATTTACTGAGTTTAGGGCTAATTTTAGTTGGGGGTTGGTCTAGCCTTAGCGCTTGACAGTTCTTTTGCTTTTTATAACTTCTATTAGTTTGTGTCAGGTTGGTTTTCCTCTTCCTATTGTGGCTTGCATGGCATTGTGCCATCCTTCCACCTCATTTTTAGCTTTAGTTTTTTTAGCTTGAGTGGTATTGTAGACATTCCACCAGGGGATTTTGAACTTTGGTTGTCTACGGTGCCCTGAACTATGTAGCCTTCCCACCCACGTGTCTTCAAAGTATTCTAGGAAGGGAGTTCGTTTTGTTTCATTTTCTTGGTAGAAAGGGCTGTTCAAGAACTATGTTATAGTGGTTGGCTACTTTTTCATGTGATTGGTAAAGTTGCTATTGGTGGTGTAATCTATACTTAGAGTAGATTTGTTGAGGTATCGTCAGAGACTTTGGTTGAAGTGATCATAGCAACCGTTGTATTGCAGTGTGTGGGTATAGTTTTAAAATTGACTGAATCATTGCTTGTTAAAGTCAATGATTATTTTTGTGGAAAGTAATTGTCAGTGTGTTGTTTTATTATTGTAAGGAGTTCTGTGTAGGTGGTATTTTGCTTATTAGGGAGTAGTGCATATATGAAGGGGATGCTAGTGTCTTCCTATTCTACGTGGATGGTATGTAGCTGGTAAAAAGGTTTGGGGCAAACTTTTAATGCACCAACCATCATCCACATTTCACTGTTTTTTAGTTTTTATATGTTGTTGTTGGTTGTAAACATGATAATTCGTTTTTCATGATTGTGATTTCATGAAGAATTAATTTCTCATCTTTGTGGTTGACATTGTATTCAGCTAAGATTTCAATTTCTGCAATCGTTTGGGTGGTGGGTGGTGGGTGGTGTTTGAGCAGTAGCTCTTTTAGTTCTGGCTGTTAATCTTTTCAGAGTGAGGATGCATGGTAGTTGGCCTGTGACATGTTCAGGGACCCTAGTTAATAGGTTGTTTAATATTTTGGGTACTGGTCTGTTAGGAGCTCGTGCTGGCTCTTCTGATTGATTCTAGAGCATCTCAGACCTCGGTTTCTGTCACATTGGGGAGATGGTTATGTTCCCTGACATTAACTATACTTGTTTCTACTGATGTGACTTTCCCATAGCAAGAATTGTAGTAGTATTTACTACATTTCCAATAGGCTTTGTATCCAGTCATTTTCCTTGCATATAAATGTTTGCCATATATCACTGGTGTCTTTTTCCCTAATGTGATGTGATGAATTTAGCTCCTTCTGCCATATTTGTGTCTATCTGTGAATATATGTGTGTATATATATATATGTGATCAAGGGCCAAGGGAGCCCGAAACGCTTCATGGCTGAGGTGCGGGGCATTTGCACGAATAAATAATTGCACCTTAAAGATTTGGGTCCGCTGTCGTCCTTTCCACAACACAAGGATTCGACTGGATGGTGTCATCAGTGATGTCATGAGTGATGTCACTGACCATGTCATGAGTGATGTAATATGTGACGTCATCAGCAGTGCATTGCAGGCGCGCAAGTTATAGTGAGTCCAACTAACTATAACGTGGGAATTTCAATGGTTTTATGTCAGTAAAATTTCCAGCTAACTATAACTGGTGTGAAACCTATAGTTTTTTCAGTAAATTTGGTAGGTTTTTTAAATGCTAACTCCTAACTATAACGGATGTGAAACCTATGGTTTTTTCAGTGAATTTATTTGGTTTTTTAAATGCTAATTCCTAACTATAACTGGTATGAAACCTTTGGTTTTTTCAGTGAATTTCATAGGTTTTTTAAATGCTAATTCCTAACTATATATAAGGCCCCAAACCTATGTTTTTTTCAGTGAATTTCAAAATTTTGTTAATAGCAAATGTCTATAGCTATGAAATGTAATAGTTTTGAAAATGAATGAATCCTATATTATATTTGTATTTAAAACAATTTTTTTAATGTATATTTATTATTTTTTATTTTTGTTTTTTTTTGCCCTGGAGCGCTCCCTGGGCGCGCCCCGGTGAGTGCCCCGGAAAGGGTAGTCTTTTGAAGCGCCCCCCAGCGCGCTCCGGAGAGCGTCCCGTTAGCCTATTGCCGCAAACGAAAACATCATTGTGACGTATCGCGTAGCCGCTTCCACGTGATACGCACGCTTAAGCGCACCCGGAAGCACTCGAGCGAATACGATCGCGCAACGTAAACATCCGACGCGCTTACGCGACGCGACCCACGTGCGTGTCGGGTCATGTGACCTGAAAATAACACTTTTAATTGGTGCAGAACAGTTTTGGTTTCATAATGATGAAATCCCTGGTCTTGTGACCTGAAAATAACACTTCTCATTGGTTCAGGACATTTTTTTTTTCCAAATGATGAAAGACCCCACCTACTTTCCTTATTCTGACTTTGTCCTTTGACTGAGGAAGACCTGTTTTGAAATCTTTGAGGTATATTTTGTACTTTGAAATGGCTACAGTAGCAGCATCAGCTGGAGCATCTGCACCACCATCACCACCAAAAGGACCACCACAACATCACATTGGTGGTCAAGAAGAAGAGGAGGAGGAGGAAGAGGAGGAGGGGACGAGGTGGAGGTGGCTGGAAGAACACAATACCCCATACCAACCCAAGCCACACATTGTATGGGAGTTTTTTTCCATCCCTGAGGGAAAAAAGAAAGTGAATGCGGCAAAGGTGACTTGACTTATCTGTGACATGGAACTTTCAAGGGGTAACCCAAATAAAAAATATTCATTTGGGAATAATACCATGATTAGGCACATGCAGAGCAAGCATCCGAACAACTATGCTGCCGCAGAGATGAGAGAACTGGCCAGCAACCCTCCCCAATCTACACCCTGCACCTCCAAACGAAAAAACAACCCACTCCATCTGGACCAGAGACAAGGGAGACAATCCCTTGCATTCAACCACGGTTTGGAGAATTTAGGGTCACCTGTATTTTTTGTGGTAAGACCATCTCCTATGGTGAGCAGAGCCTAAAGCTCATTCTCCTTGCTGGTGACAACCACAATTGCCCCAAAAAACCCTAATTTCTTCCTTATTTTTTTACTCCAGTTGAGGCATTTTCAAATCCCTGTTTTTTGTTTCTCCCCATAAAAATAACAAAAAAAATGCAAAATAGTTCATAAAAGCCAAAAAAAGTACAAAATGTTCAAAAAACATAAAAAAAATAAAACAACAAAAAGAAGAAAAAAAACAGTTCTTTTTAGAACTACCTCCAAATTATAAAAAAAGGCTAATTTTATTTAAAACTCTATCATTCGTTTTTCCCCATGGAACGCACTCCAGTACGCTCCGCGGTGCGCGTACCGGGCGTCCCCCTGCGCAAATAAAAAAAATAAAAAAAATGTTTGCCTCGCGGGGCCCTTTTATGGCCCCCACATCAAACCTAGGGGGTCAGGGGGGGTCTACTCTGCCCCCTTATGGTAATTTCCCCCTTTGTTTTTGCCACCTCTTGTGTCTCGATCCAACCGAGACTCAAGATGGCGGCCGCTCCGGACTGTGTCGAATGTTTACAGACACCCGAAAGCCAATCAGCTTTCCGTGCGCACCAAGCGTGGCGCGCCCGGAGCGCGCCCCGGTGTGCGTACCGGGGCGCGGCCATAGATATATATATTTTTTAACCTAAATTACTCAAAAACCACTGGAGCACATTTCATGAGACATAGCAAAGGCACATCGGGCTACCAGTCCCTACAATTTTGCCAAGTTTGGTGGAAATCCATTCAGCCGTTCGGGCTAAAAGTGAGGTTGACCGCCCCATGGATATTAACATGGGGAAAACACGTTTTGGACCCCCCTTTTATCTCGGCCCCCGCTTGACGAATCCTCCCCAAACTTTCAAGGAAGGACCGGGGCTTCGCGAGGCAAATTGGAGGAAATTTTCAGGCAGATTCGTCAACCGGCCCCATAGTTATCCACAATAGAATTTTGAGATTTTACATATATATATATATATATATATATATATATATATATATTCAATGAAAAAACCATAGGTTATAGGCCATATATAGTTAGGAATTAGCATTTACAAAACCTTATTTTACTCGCATAAAACCATTGAAATTCCATATATAGTTAGCTAACTATAAGCGCTAACTATATATCGCGCACCCGCAATCCACTGCTGATGATGTCACATATTACATCATTCATGACATGGTCAGTGACATCACTGATGACATCACTGATCACAACATCCAATGATTGTATGTGTCTGTAAAGTTTAAATATGTTTCACATATTGAAGAATGAGTGGATGTATAAGTGTCTGGATGAAGAATTTAGTAGGTGCATGACTGACTGTATGAGTGAGTGATTAAATGTGTCTCACTGAGTACATGGGTTAGTGACTAAACTGTCTTAATTCGTGCATCAGTATGTTTGATGTTGTGTAAGCTGCTGCATGTGTTGATCAGTAGCTATAAGAGTGGCCATATGGGTTATTGATTGGTTGCCCAAATATTTGAATGGGAGGCTGAGTGTGTGTGTGGGTGGCTGGGAGGTGCGTGACTCTGTGCATAGATGTGTAAGCAGTTGATTCACTAGGAGTATGAGTTCAAGAGTGCATGTGGAAACAGCTATATGGGCGGTTGACTGTGCATGGGTGTGTTGGTGAGTGAATGGATTTCTCATTGCTACATGTGCAAGTAAGTACGTATGTAAAACACAATACATGTGAGAGTTGAGATATATAAATAACTGAACATAAGAGCCAGTGAATGTGTGAGTGGCTGTATCGATCACTGTGAGCTTGTATCAGGGATTATATAAGAGAGTAAATATGTGTTATTATATGTTTGAATAAGTAAGATGTGTATAACTGTATAGTTGAGGAAATGGAGGTGTGATTGATTCTTTGCATGACTGACTAGGTGTGTAAGTAACTCCATGGATGAGTGACAGTCTGTGAGTGTCTGTTTATACTGAGTGTATGTAAGGTTATATTAGAGTCTGAAGAGGTTCATTGTATTATCACATGAGTGATGTGATCAGTGATGACAAATGAGATGTCATCAGTGATGTCATTTGAGTTGTCATCAGTGATGTCATTTGAGATGTCATCATTGATATCATTTGAGTTGTCATCAGTGATGTCATTTGAGATGTCATCAGTGATGTCATCAGTGATGTCACTGACCATGTCATGAATGATGTAATATGTGACATCATCAGCAGTGGATTGCGGGTGCGCGATATATAGTTAGCGCTTATAGTTAGCTAACTATATATGGAATTTCAATGGTTTTATGCGAGTAAAATAAGGTTTTGTAAATGCTAATTCCTAACTATATATGGCCTATAACCTATGGTTTTTTCATTGAATTTTCAAGGTTTTGTAAATGCAAATTCCTAACTATATATCCACTATAACCTATGGTTTTTTCTGTGAATTTCATTGGTTTTTTAATAGCAAATATGAAAAGCTTTAAAATGTCAAGTACGTGATAGATAAAAACATTTTCGTATTTATGCACGCTGATGTGCTTTGAACGCTGCCCCCCCCTCCCCTCCGTTGTAATCCGTCGTACCTCCTTGTCTCTCCATTTGATTGATTGTTGTCCAAGCATTTACTGTTTTAGAATTGGTTCTCTTTGGATCATTCTCTATTTACAAACAAGCACAAAGTCGCAATACTCTGTTTAGTCTTTGCAGATAGTGAAAAATCGTGTAAAAAAAATAAAAGTAATCGAGCAAAATCAGTAGGCCACTAATTGGATCTCTTTTTGACCTCGCTAAAATAGAAATATTAGGAACAACCCTTCTTGAGAAATACGAAAATAGTGACATGAACTGAGCTCCACACCATGAGGGCTGCAAGACAGCTCGGCTCCATCACCCATCCCGCACAAAATAATGACAAACCCTATGCAAATATTAAAAATATAGACAACACACCAGCAAAGAAACAGGGTAAAACATTTTATTAAAAAACTATTTACATAACGTTGGTTTATAAGATGATGTCAGTAGTGGACCGATGTGTGAATAGATCGAAAACAGCACAAGGCTCCAAGATCCGGATAGCAAGCTCCTGGATGTTGGGTGCCATAGTTTAGAGTTCTGAATTTCAGCCTTTTTCAATGCCTGTGCTTTGTTGAATCAAAATGGCGGCTTGACACAAAGCTGACTCAAGCGTTGCTACTGATGCTATGCAGACCAAAACTGGTTTTCAGTTTGTACATTTTTCTAGATTTTTCAATCCAAGTTTGGTTGACTTTGTAGAACGATGGCTTCAGATTTTCAACATACGGTGTGGTGGCGCTGACTGGGAGGGGGCGCTTCGCTCCTGCCCCCTCCCCAAGTAAGATTTTCATACGTGAAAGTACGTTAATGGTTTTGGTCCCTGAGATGCTTCGATGTCACTACCATTCTCAAATAGCATAAGTTCTAGATGTTGGGTGCCATAGTTAAGAGTTCTGAGCAGCGCTTGTAACACTGTCTGAAGCTTATTTCCACCTACTGCAGCTTCACTATTCTCAAAGTAAGTGAGTGTCGTTTGTGGACCTGACTGCATTAGAAAACAATGTGATATGTTACCTTCCTAAACAGCTTGACGGAGGCCCCTGAGGGACGCTGTGATGGCCATGGACTCGGAGAAGACGCTTGGCTCCGACACCCTCCCCAAGTCTTATAGCACTGGTGTAGCCTGAGATCGCCCCCGACATAGGCGGCCGGCTCCCGGCGGTACTTTTTGCCTTTTGATGACTCTTCAATTCTGGACCTTGTCCCACAATCCGTTTGACCTGAAGACAAGCTGTAGTGGGGCGCCCCTTTATCGTTTTAGTTGCCATTCCGCCCGCTTTTGCTACACTGTGCCTCTTCCGCCATTCAGCTGTTTTCCGCCCGCTCTTGCGACTACAGCGTCTCGCTCACCATGTAGTTGAGATGCGCCCGCTCTTGCGGTGCAGCGATAGGCGGCTGCCACAGGACTCTCAAAATGGCGGCCGGCTCTTCGGTTTTGGGCCTGGTCCACTAAAATGGCCCTGGGACACCTTGGAACTCGGACGCTTGTCTGCTAGGGCTTGGGTCCCATTCTCGAAAAGCGTCCCCTCAGCCGTGAAGATTCTACAAAAGTCTTGGGGGCCTCCGACTCCCGCAGGCTTCTGGTGGGGAGCGGCTGCCATGATTGCTCGTGGAATGGCCACGACGGAGCTACGAGATGGTAGTGGTCTCATGCTGACGCCAGCTTTAGTGTGAAACATCCAGAAACACTGTAGACTACCAATTCGATCAGTTCCGGTAGCGCCCCAACATGACCCGGAAGAGAAGAACTTGCCCTCCCCTCTTTGACTGATGGTTCTTGTTGCCTGTCCCCTCTGTTGTCATTTAACAGAACTTTTTGGACTGCTGAAAGGGGTTGTGTTCTGAACGCTGGTTGGTGGAGACATTTAGACTATATTCTTGACCTACGTTGTCGCGTAATGCGTTTTATGACACGCCGCGTTAGCGCACCCGGAAGTGATCCGAGGCGCGGCGCGCAGCGCGTAACGTAAGCATAACAGGTCATGTGACTTGTTAATAAAACTTTTCATTGGTTCATTTTACTTTTGTTAATTTAATGATGAAAAGCTTGGTCTTATGACCTAAAAATTACGCTTTTTATTATTTTCGAACAATATTTTTTTTTCAAACATATGTTATAATATTCCAGGCTAATGTACTTTCCCGGAAAATTTACAACTGTCTTGCAAGTAAAATATATTCCTTTTTCGAGAAAAAGGGCGTTTCTTCCTTCCATGACGGAGCCGTTGAGTAAAAGAGATTCGGCCTGCTGTCTTAGTCGCCGATACGCCTGATTATCAGATTCTTATCGATCACTTTATGTTGCAGACATGAAAAACACAACTGCCCTTGACCATTTATCTTTACTGCGTTCCTACATATTATACCTTTTATCCGTCATGTAATTGGACTGCTTTATTTCACTTGCCTTTTACTGATTCCAAAACAGTCACTAAAAGTAAAAACTTTACAAATGAAAATACTACTACCGTGTTTTGTTTTAAAAACCTTTATTGTGAAAATGTCAGTATACAAATACGGGCCTATAACCACGTGGGCCGGCCACGGAGCAAACTCAAATCGTATATGATGAGGAGACATTTACACTGTAGAAGAACGTAACGAGCGGGCCATTAGGTGACAAGAACAAAGGTGTCTAACAGTTGCGGAATCGGTGGACGTACATTTTGTAATTAAAATACGACAGGGCCACTTACAATAACATTTTCTAGATATACATTTGCGGGCAAAGAGTTACGAGTCCCATTTATACCGGCGCCATTTTGGGCGAGGCCGGGCAGGTCCAAGATATAGTCAAAATGTCTCCACCAACCATCGGCCAGACCAGAACCCCTTTCGGCCCTTTATGTTACAAGATGGTGTCTTCTATTCAGAAAATATTGGTGGCAGCATTTTGAAAGGAAACAGAAACAGCCGTTCTCCTAGTGAGTTTCACATTGTTACATTTAGGAAGAATGTTGAAGAGTAGTATGTGGAAAATCTGAAGCCATTTTTCTACAAACTCTCAATCAGACTTAGATGGAAAAAAAACCTGAAGAATGTACAAACTGAAAACCAATTTTTGTCTGTATAGCACCAACAGTAACGCTTGAGTCAGCTTTGTGTCAAGCCGCCATTTTCATTCAATCAATAGCGTCCCCCTGCACACATTCAGGGACCTGGTCGTGTCTTTAGATGAAACGCATTGTAGGAAAAGAAGCAGAAAGGAAAAGGAAAAAATTTCCGCCGGACCTAGTGAAGCTGCAGCAGGTGCAAATAAGCTTCAGACAGTCTTACAAGCACTGCTCAGAACTCTCAACTGAGGCACTCAACATCCAGGACTTGCCATTCAGATCTTAGCGCCTTGTATTTTTGTTTTGTTCTTGATGGAGGGGAAACAACAAAAAACAGGCATTGAAAACGGCTCAACTGGAGCAAAAAAAAAATTACTTCTTGGGTGCATTAGGGCATTTATGATTTTCGAATGCCGTATTCATCAGGTTGATGCTCATGTTGCCATAGGACAGCATAGCACCACAGTGTATACAAGTTAACTTCATATGTTCAGATGAGGCAGGTGGCATATTTAGCATTCACCTTCTTTGATCCAGGAGGGATGGAGAAAAACTGCCAGATGAAACTTGAAACTTGGCCATCCAGATCTCGGCGCGTTCGACTCACTGTACCGCAACAGTGACCGCAATTCAGCTGGACACGCCGTCTTTCGGCGCAGCATTGTAGGATGGCCACACCAGTGCGGCAATTTGCTGGACACCACCTCGGTGCCATCCAGATCTCGGCGCGTTCATTCATTCAATAGCGTCCCCCTGCACACATTCAGGGACCTGGTCGTGTCTTCAGAAGAAACGCATTGTAGGAAAAGAAGCACAAAGGAAAAGGCAACAAGTTCCGCCGGACCTAGTGAAGCTGCAGCAGGTGCAAATAAGCTTCAGACAGTTCTACAAGCACTTCTCAGAAATCTCAACTGAGGCACTCAACATCCAGGACTTGCCATTCGGATCTTGGCGCCTTGTGCTGGTTCCGACCTATTCACACATCGGTCCGCTACTGACATCACCTCATAAGCCAACGGGGCACCCCACGCCGACTTCCGGCGCAGCATTGTAGGATGGCCACACCAGTGCAGCCACTTGCTGGACACCACCTCGGTGCCATCCGGATCTCAGCGCGTTCGAGTCACTGTGCCGGAAGAGTAACCGGAACTCAGCTGAACACGCCGTCTCTCGGCGCAGCATTGTAGGATGGCCACACCAGTACGGCAATTTGCTGGACACCACCTCGGCGCCATCCGGATCTCGGCGCGTTCGAGTCACTGTACCGCAACAGTGACCGCAATTCAGCTGGACACGCTGTCTTTCGGCGCAGCATTGTAGGATGGCCACACCAGTGCGGCAATTTGCTGGACACCACCTCGGTGCCATCCGGATCTCGGCGCGTTGTGCTGCCTTCGGCCTATTCGCACATCGGTCCGCTACTGACGCCGCCTCACGTGCCAACGGATTTTCTACGCTTTTTGTAGCCCTATGTCGCATAACAGGTCATGTGACTTGTTTATAAAACTTTTCATTGGTTCATTTTACTTTTGGTTTCCTAAAGATGGAAGGCTTGGTCATATGACCTAAAAATAACACTTTTCATTGGTTTAGAACATTTTTTTTTCCCAAACGATGAAAGCCCCACCTTGTTTCTGGATCATTCAGACTGAAGCTGGCGTCAGCATGAGAGCACCACCATCTCGTGGCTCCGTCGTGGTCATTCCGCGAGCAATCATGGCAGCCGCTCCCCACCGGAAGCCTGCGGGAGTCGGGGGCCCCCAAGACTTTTATACAATCTTCACGGCTGAGGGGACGCTTTTCGAGAATGGAGCCCAAGCCCTAGCAGGCAAGCGTCCGACTTCCAAGGTGTCCCAGGGCCATTTCAGTGGACCAGGCCCAAAACCGAAGAGCCGTCCGCCATTTTGACAGCCATGTGGCAGCCGCCTATCGCTGCACTGCAAGAGTGGGAGCAACTCCACAACATGGTGAGCGAGACGCTGTGGCCGCAAGAGCGAGCGCAACTCAGCTAGATGGCCGCCACCTGGGGAGACCCGTTCACGCCGCCTCCCCCCCCCCCCCCCGGGCCGCCGCACGCCAATTTTCGGAGCAGCATTGTAGGATACCAAAACCAGTGCGGCAGTTTACTGGACATCACCTGGGTGCCTGTCGTACATGTTGTGTCAGCCATGTGACACTGGACACAGACCGCTACTGACGAGGCCTCCCCCCGCACCACCCGGGACGCCCCACGCTGTTTTTCTGTGCTGCATTGTAGGATCCCTAAACCAGTGCGGCACCCAGGCGACATCACCTGGGTGCCGTCCAGAACTCTGCACGTTGTGCTGCCTTGGGACTATTCGCACAACAGACCGCTACTGACGAGGCCTCCCCCCGCCCCACCCGGGACGCCCCACGCCAATTTTCGGAGCAGCATTGTAGGATCCCTAAACCAGTGCGGCACCCAGGCGACATCACCTGGGTGCCGTCCAGAACTCTGCACGTTGTGCTGCCTTGGGACTATTCGCACAAAAGACAGCTTCTAACCATTGTTGCTTTTTGTGTTAATAAATGTTTAAATGTTTTTAGTTTTTGTTCTGTTCATTATCGTTAAAAGTTAATAAAGTTTTATAACCTTAATTTGTTGGAGTGTTATCTATTTTTTGAAAAACGGGTGAATGGGGCCTTGAATCGGGTTATTGTCATGTGTGGGCTTTGGAAGTGTGCTGCTGCAGGATCGGACATTTCAAACTCAAATGCACGTTCTTTTTCTTACCTTTCCGAAGCATGGAGCGCAATAGCAAGCAGAGAAAGGGTGATGCACGTGTTGAACACTACCTGACCTGGCAAGTTGCTGGCAGTGCCCCCCCGCCCGCTCCTGAAAGAGGGCACACACACACCGCCGCCCCGAGTACTTCAGAAATCTTTAAAAGACCATGCGCTTGTTCATGAGGCTTAAATGGTTTATCACCTCTTCTAGAACCCCTACATCGACCCTCTGACGTTTCATGGAAAAATTACCATGTAACACAATACCAAGCCCTATCAGCTGAAACCCCCAAGGAATCGTGGGGCATATTAGCAAGGGGGTTTATCTCCCCTTTTTTGGCTTTAAAAACCATGAAAGCGGAGATAAAATTATTTCCCTATTATCAAGCTGTCGCTAACACCAGTTAGTGACACCTAAAAGGAGATAGCGACCATCTTGGGCCCGGCTTTGCATGTCAGTGATACTTATCACTAATGACATGCAAAGTGGCGTGCCAAGATGTTAGCGACTGGAAACAGTCCCTAACATCGCTACCTTCTATTACCAACTTTTGGAGATATTCGCACTAAGCGCGAATATCTCCAAAAGCTAACACCTGCCCTGAGCAGGTTTTAGCCATGTTATCCAATGGGAGGTGGATAACATGGCTAAGAGCATTAGGTCGATAATACATGAATATCGCTGACTTTTCTGCGATAATAGCAAGGTTTATCTGCGATAAAAATCGCCGATGTGCGGCGATAATTTTTGTCTCTAAACAAGTTATAGACAAAAATTATCGCTAGTTGTTAGTAATATGCCCCCGGGTTTTTGCTTGCAGAAATCGGGAGGCGGGAGACTAGCACTGAAATCAGTACTCACACGCCTGAATCAGGAGGATTGGCATGTCTGAATTCTCTACAGCTGGGGCCATAAACTACATCCGCAGGGGTAGGTGATAGCCTGGGACCAGCCTGGCATCTAAAATGGCTGCCGTGCACGACAAAATTGTGGCATTCGAAAAAAGGCAAGATGGCGCAGCCGCTGGAAGAGATGTATCAACATATATCAGCCTCCTCAGCCACCCTCAGGAAACATAGGGGATTAGGATACGTCTCCCGCACCCCCTTATACCTAGTAATTTAATTTACGAAGCACAAAATGGCGAATTCCCGTTTCGCTACCAGTTTGCGGCCCAGTTCGCGGCCCGTGAAGCGCTTCTACCGTGAAAAATCATTTTTTTTTTATTTTCCCCACGGGACCCTTTAATAACCCCAACAACATTCCTAGGGGGTCAAGAGGGGGATACCTTGCCCCCTTTCATTAAATTCCCCCTTAGTTTTTCACCTTTTCTTCTCTCTCGATCCTACCGAGAGACAAGATGGCGGCCGCTCCGGACTGTCACGCAGCAAAAAAAAAAAAAAAGCTCACGCACAGCCGCTGGAAGAGATGTATCAACATATATCAGCCTCCTCACCCACCCTCAGGAAACATAGGGGATTAGGATACGTCTCCCGTACCCACTTATAACTAGTAATTTAATTTACGAAGCACAAAATGGCGAATTCCCGTTTCGCTACCAGTTTGCGGCCCAGTTCGCGGCCCGTGAAGCGCTTCTACCGTGAAAAATCATTTTTTTTTTCTTTTCCCCACGGGTCCCTTTAATAACCCCAACAACATTCCTAGGGGGTCAAGAGGGGGATACCTTGCCCCCTTTCATTAAATTCACCCTTCGTTTTTCACCTCTTCTTCTCTCTCGATCCTACCGAGAGACAAGATGGCGGCCGCTCCGGACTGTCACGCAGCAAAAAAAAAAAAAAAGCTCACGCACAGCCGCTGGAAGAGATGTATCAACATATATCAGCCTCCTCACCCACCCTCAGGAAACATAGGGGATTAGGATACGTCTCCCGTACCCACTTATAACTAGTAATTTAATTTACGAAGCACAAAATGGCGAATTCCCGTTTCGCTACCAGTTTGCGGCCCAGTTCGCGGCCCGTGAAGCGCTTCTACCGTGAAAAATCATTTTTTTTTTCTTTTCCCCACGGGTCCCTTTAATAACCCCAACAGCATTCCTAGGGGGTCAAAAGGGGGATACCTTGCCCCCTTTCATTAAATTCACCCTTCGTTTTTCACCTCTTCTTCTCTCTCGATCCTACCGAGAGACAAGATGGCGGCCGCTCCGGACTGTTTAGAATGTTGACAGACACCGGAGAGCCAATCAGCTTTCTGCGCGCAAAGTTCCGATAAGCGAAAAGTAAGCGGACCGGATCGCTGCCCAGAGCGCTGTTACAGATATATATCTTGATTTAAACGTTAATTTCTCAAAAACTACTGGAGCACATATATTGAGACCTAGCAAAGGCACATCGGGCTAACAGTCCCTACAATTTTGCCAAGTTTCGTGCAAATCCATTCAGCCGTTCGAGCTAAAAGTGAGTCCAACCGCCCTATGGAAAACTCAATGCAAAAAACGCGTTTTGGGACCCCCCTTTTTTCTCAGCCCCCCCTTGACGAAACCCCACCAAATTTTCAGGAGCTGCTCAGAAACAAAATGTGCCATTTTCCTGAAAATTTCAGCCAATTCCATCCACAAACGCCAAAGTTATTAGACATAGAATTTTCAAAAGTCCCATAGGGAATTAATCCTAACTATATATACCTACTGGCGATAGCCAGTAGGTAATATATATATATATATATATATATATATATATATATATATATATATATATATATATATATATATATATATATATATATATATATATATATTACCTACTGGTGATAGCCAGTAGGTATATATAGTTAGGATTTTTTCTCTATGGAACTTTTGAAAATTCTATGTCTAATAACTTTGGCGTTTGTGGACGGAATCGGCTGAAATTTTCTGGAAAATGGCACATGTTGTTTCTGAGCAGCCCCTGAAAATTTGGGGGGGTTCCGTTAAGGGGGGGCCGAGAAAAAAGGGGGGTCCCAAAACGCGTTTTTCCCATTCATTTTTCCATAGGGCCTTTGGCCTCACTTTTAGCTCGAACGACTGAATGGATTTACACGAAACTTGGCAAAATTATAGGGTCTGTTAGCCCGATGTGCCTTTGCTGGGTCTCAATATATGTGCTCCAGTGGATTTTGAGAAATTAACGTTTAAAAAAACAGATATATCTGTGACAGCGTCCCAGATAGCGCTCCAGATTGCGTACTTTTCGCGTAACGGAGCTTTGCGTAGCGAAGCTGATTGGCTCTCCGGTGTCTGTCAACATTCTAAACAGTCTGGTGCGGCCGCCATCTTGTCTCTCAGTAGGATCGAGAGACAAGAGGAGGAGAAAAATGAAGGGGGAATTTAATGAAAGGGGGCAAGGTAGACCCCTCTTGACCCCCTAGGAGTGATGTTGTGGTCATTAAAGGGTCCCGTGGGGCAAATAATAAAAATTTGATTTTTCGCGGTAGAAGCGCTTCTCGGTTTGTGAACCGGGTCGCAAACTGGTAGCGAAACGTGAATTTGCCATTTTGTGTTTCGATTTAATTACATTACTAGATGGAGGAAAAGCAATGTGAGTATTGGGTATAAGGGGGTATGGGAGACGAATCCTGACCCCTATGTTTTCTGAGGGTTGTTGAGGAGGCTCATATATGTTGATACTTGTCTTCTAGCGGTTGCGCGTGAGCGTTTTTTTTTTTTTTTGCCGCTTGACTTCTGTTAATGTTCGATTAGAAGGAAATTAGGAAGTGTTGATCGCCGTTTTGACACTGCGAGTAAATATATTGTTAAAAATAATTGTTATAAATTAATCCGTATTGATAAACATTGTGTGCGCCATCTTGCTTTTTTTCCAATGCCACACTTTTGTCGTGCACGGCAGCCATTTTAGATGCCTTGACCAGACCCACTCTCTGCACGCCGTCGATCCTCAGCATGGCTCCCCACCCTCGCACGCATCTCCCCCACGCACTAGTCACCCCTGCTCTCTCTCATATGCATGGGCCATAAACCTCCCCCCATCTGCGCTGCTCTTCCCTGAGTATAACACCCTGTGCCCGCCCGACACCTCCCTTTCACCCTATTCACTACCGCACCCTCTGACACTCTTCCTCGGTGTCCGATTGTCCAGGCCGATCCCAGGCTATCACCTAGCCCTGCAGATGTAGTTTATGGCCCCAGCTGTAGAGAATCACTCCTCTTCAAAGGAGTTACAGTAGATCAAGGCCCCCACCCGATGAGATCCGTCACACCACACACATTCCTACTATCTGATAACCATCCTGTATTGTGCTTGGGGAGGGGATTCTCACTGTGAGGGTGTGTGGGTCTGAGCCTGAAGCGGAAGATTCCAGGGATGCCTCTTTGTTCATCAAAGTTTTTACAATTATATGTCACATTAAAAATATATAGCGCTCCAACAAAGTAGTAGGATTATAACACTTTAATAACTTATAAATATATACAACGCAACAAAAACAGTAAATACATTTAAACATTTTTTTGAAAAAAAGAAGCAACAATGGTCAGTAGCTGTGTTTTGTGCGAATAGTCCCAAGGCAGCACAACGTGCTGAGTTCTGGACGGCACCCAGGTGATGTTACCTGGGTGCGGCACTGGTTTTGGTATCCTACAATGCTGCTCCGAAAAACGGCATGGGGCGCCCCGGAGGGGGGGTGTGGGGAGGCCTCGTCAGTAGCAGTCTGTTGTGCGAATAGTCCCAAGGCAGCAGAACGCGCTGAGATGTGGATGGCACCCAGGTGATGTCCAGTAATTTGCCGCACTGGTTTTGGTATCCTACAATGCTGCTCCGAAAAACGGCGTGGGGCGCCCCGGTGGGGGGGGGGGTGGAGGCGGCGTGAACGGGCCTCCCCGGGTGGAGGCTCGTCTGCTGTAGTGGGGCGCCCCTTTACCGTTTCAGTTGCCATTCCGCCCGCTTTTGCTACACTGTGCCTCATCCGCCATTCAGCTGTTTATCGCCCGCTCTTGCGGCTACAGCGTCTCGCTCACCATGTAGTTGAGTTGCGCCCACTCTTGCGGTGCAGCGATAGGCAGCTGCCACAGGACTCTTAAAATGGCGGACGGCTCTTCGGATTTGGGCCTGGTCCACTAAAATGGCCCTGGGATACCTTGGAACTTGGACGCTTGTCTGCTAGGTCTTGGACCCCATTCTCGAAAGCGTCCCCTGAGCCTTGAAGATTCTACAAAAGTCTTGGGGGCCCCCGACTCCTGCAGGCTTCCGGTGGGGAGCGGCTGCCATGATTGCTCGCGGAATGACCACGACGGAGCCACGAGATGGTGGTGCTCTCATGCTGACGCCAGCTTCAGTCTGAAACATCCAGGAACAAGGAGGGGCTTTCATCGTTTGGGAAAAAAAAATGTTTTCATCCAATGAAAAGTGTTATTTTTAGGTCATATGATCAAGCCTTCCATCATTAGAAAACCAAAAGTAAAATGAACCAATGAAAAGTTTTATAAACAAATCACATGACCTGTTATGCGGCATAGGGCTATAAAAAGCGTAGAAAATCCGTTGGCACATGAGGCGGCGTCAGTAGTGGACCGATGTGCGAATAGGCCGAAGGCAGCACAACGCGCCAAGATCCGGATGGCACCGAGGTAGTGTCCAGCAAGTTGCTGCACTGGTGGGGCCATCCTACAATGCTGCGCCGAAAGTCGGCGTGGGGCGCCCCGTTGGCCTGTGAGGTCGCGTTAGTCAGTGGGGGCTGTTTGAGGATCTGACTGCATTGGAAAGCAATGTGATACTGTGCGTCGCCCCCAAGATGGAGGCTCCTCGGCTGCAGTGGGGCGCCACTTGGTGTTTCACTCGCTATCCAGCTGAGTTGCGTCCGCACTTGCGGCTACAGTAGGCCGAAGGCAGCACAACGCGCCGAGATCTGGATGGCACCTAGGTGGTGTCCAGCAAGTTGCCACACTGGTGTGGCCATCCTACAATGCTGTGCCGAAAGTCGGCGTGGGGTATCCCGTTGGCCTGTGAAGTGGTGTCAGTAGCGGACCGATGTGTGAATAGGCCGGAACCAGCACAAGGCGCCAAGATCCGGATGGCACCGAGGTGGTGTCATAGTTGAGAGTTCTGAGCAGCGCTTGTAACACTGTCTGAAGCTTATTTGCACCTGCTGCAGTTTCACTATTGCCCTGGTGTGGCCAAAGATCGCCCATGACATAGGCGGCCGGCTCCCGGGGTCCGGCGGAACTTTTTTCCTTTTCCTTTCTGCATCTTGTCCCACAATCCGTTTGACCTGAAGACACGACCAGGTCCCTGAATGTGTGCAGGGGGACGCTATTGATTGAATCAAAATGGCGGCTTCACACAAAGCTGACTCAAGCGTTGCTGCTGATGCTATGCAGACAAAAACTGGTTTTCAGTTTGTACATTCTTCAGGATTTTTCCATCCAAGGCGGGTTGAGAGTTTGTAGAACAATGGCTTCAGATCTTGCCCTCCCCTCTTTTGACTGATGGTTCTTGTCTATCTCTTCTGTTGTCATTTAACTGAACCTTTTTTGACTGCCGAAAGGGGTTCTGGTCTGACCGCTGGTTGGTGGAGACATTTTGACTATATCCTGGACCTGCCCGGCCTCGCCCAAAATGGCGCCGTTATAAATGGGACTCGTAACTCCTTGTTGTGTACTGGTTGCACAACCTTGATATCACGAGATACGTATGCAGTTTTGAAGCACATGGCGGGCGGGGACGAGAATTGATTGAATATTTCGACATCCCTATTGATATTAAGTTCTGATGTGTTATTGATTACTGTACTA
This sequence comes from Lissotriton vulgaris, assembly GCF_964263255.1. Classification (NCBI taxonomy): domain Eukaryota; kingdom Metazoa; phylum Chordata; class Amphibia; order Caudata; family Salamandridae; genus Lissotriton; species Lissotriton vulgaris. Next base: position 1,453,527,596 of record NC_141685.1, read on the forward strand.
TTGAAAGTTCGAATTAACGTCACCCATGGTACTTGCCCGCAAATGTATATCTAGATAATTTTATTGTAAGTGGCCCTGTGGTATTTTAATTACAAAATGTACGTCCACCGATTCCGCAACTGTTAGACACCTTAGTTCTTGCAACCTAATGGCCCGCTCGTTACGTTCCTCTACAGTGTAAATGTCTCCTCATCATATACGATTCCAGTTTGCTCCGTGGCCGGCCCACGTGGTTATAGGCCCGTATTTGTATACTGACATTTTCACAATAAAGGTTTTTAAAACAAAACATGGTAGTAGTATTTACATTGGTAAAGGTTTTAATTTTAGTCACTGTTTTCGAATCAGTAAAAGGCAAGTGAAATAAAGCAGTCCAATTACATGACGGATAAAAGGTATAATATGCAGGAACGCAGTAAAGATAAATGGTCAAGGGCTGTTGTGTTTTCTACTCCTGCAACATAAAGTGATCGATAAGAATCTGATATTCAGGCGTATCGGCGACTAAGACAGCAGGCCGAGACTCTTTTGCTCAACGGCTCCATCATGGGACGAAGAAACGCCCTTTTTCTAGAAAAAGGAATATATTTTACTTTCAGGACAGTTGTAAATTTTCCGGGAAAGTACATTAGCCTGGAACATTATGACATATATGTTTAAGAATAAAGAATGTTCGAAAGCAATAAAAAGCGTAATTTTTAGGTCATATGACCGAGCCTTTCATCATTAGAATAACAAAAGTAAAATGAACCAATGAAAAGTTTTAATAACAAGTCACATGACCTGTTATGCTTACGTTACGCGCTGCACGCCGCGCCCCGGATCGCTTCCGGGAAGCTGCGCTTCGCGCACCGGAGCACTTCCGGGTGCGCTAACGCAGCGTGTCATATAACGCATTACGCGACAACGTAGGTCCAGAATATAGTCAAAATGTCTCCACCAACCAGCGGTCGGAACACAACCCCTTTCAGCAGTCTAAAAAGTTCTGTTAAATGACAACAGAAGGGACAGGCAACAAGAACCATCAGTCAAAGAGGGGAGGGGAAGTTCTTCTCTACCGGGTCACGTTGGGGCGCTACCGGAACTGATCGAATTGGTAGTCTACAGTGTTTCTGGATGTTTCAGACTGAAGCTGGCGTCAGCATGAGAGCACCACCATCTTGTAGCTCAGTCGTGGCCATTCCACGAGCAATCATGGCAGCCGCTCCCCACCAGAAGCCTGCGGGAGTCGGGGGCCCCCAAGACTTTTGTAGAATCTTCAAGGCTGAGGGGACGCTTTCGAGAATGGGGCCTAAGCCCTAGCAGACAAGCGTCCGAGTTCCAAGGTGTCCCAGGGCCATTTTAGTGGACCATGCCCAAAACTGAAGAGCCGGCCGCCATTTTGAGAGTCCTGTAGCAGCCGCCTATCGCTGCATCGCAAGAGCGGGAGCAACTCAACTACATGGTGAGTGAGACGCTGTAGTCGCAAGAGCAGGCGGTAAACAGCTGAATGGCGGAAGAGGCACAGTGTAGCAAAAGCGGGCAGAATGGCAACTGAAACGGTAAAGGGGCGCCCCACTACAGCGTGTCTTCAGGTCAAACGGATTGTGGGACAAGGTCCAGAATGGAAGAGTCATCAAAAGGCAAAAAGTTCCGCCGGACCTCGGGAGCCGGCCGCCTATGTTGGGGGCGATCTTAGGCCACACCAGGGCAACACGACTTGGGGAGGGGACAGGAGCCAAGCGCCCCCTCCCAGTCCGCGCCACCACACCGTATGTTGAAAATCTGAAGCCATCGTTCTACAAACTCTCAACCAGCCTTGGATGGAAAAATCTTGAAAAATTTACAAACTGAAAACCAGTTTTTGTCTGCATAGCATCAGCAGCAACGCTTGCTATCAGAGTGCATGAGTTTCATGCTCGATCGATTGAGCTAGCCGGATCAGGCAACAAAAAGTATAAAATAGTTATGTAAATAGTTATTTAATAAAATGTTTTACCCTGTTACTTTGCTGGTGTGTTGTATATATTTATAATATTTGCATAGAGTTTATCGTTATTTTGGGCGGGGTGGGTGGCGGATCCGAGCTGTCTTGCAGCCATCATGGTGTGGAGCTCAGTTCATCTCACTAGTTTCGTATTTCTCATGAAGGGTTGTTCCTAATGTTTCTATTTTTGCGAGGTCAAAAAGAGATCCCATTAGTGGCCTACTGATTTTGCTCGATTACTTTTGTTTTTTTACACGATTTTTCACTATCTGCAAAGACTAAACAGAGTATTGCGACTCTGTGCTTGTTTGTAAATAGAGAATGAACCAAAGAGAATCAATTCTAAAACAGTAAATGCTTGGATAACAATCAATCAAATGGAGCGACAAGCAGGCACGACGGATTACAACGGGGGCAAAGGCCTGCGTTAACTACCCTTCACTATCTGCAAAGAGAGAGTACTACTAAGAGAAAAGAGGGGGGGCAGCGTTCAAAGCACATCAGCGTGCATAAACACGAAAATGTTTTTACCTATCACGTACTTCACATTTGACAGCTTTTGATATTTGCTATTAAAAAACCATTGAAATTCACTGAAAAAACCATAGGTTATAGACCATATATAGTTAGGAATTAGCATTTACAAAACCTTGAAAATTCACTGAAAAAACCATAGGTTTTAGGCCATATATAGTTAGGGATTACAAAACCTTAATTTACTCGCACAAAACCATAGAAATTCGCATATATAGTTAGATGCAATAACTATATATCGCGCACCCGCAACCCACTGCTGATGATGTCACATATTACATCATTCATGACATGGTCAGTGACATCACTGATGACATCACTGATGACATCTCAAATGACATGGCGGCGGCAGGCTTGCTGAAATAAAACACCAAGGTTAAAGCACCTAAATCTGGGTCCGTTCTTTCGTCAGTGCTGGAGTGTTGGGCTGAGGCGGCTGCCTTGGCTGATGATGAATTTTCGTACATATATATATATATATATATATATATATATATATATATATATATATATATATATATATATATATATATATATATATATATATATGTGTGTATATATTTTACCTACTGTCCGTTGCCAGTAGGTAGTCATAGTTAGGACCTAATTTCAATAGGAAAATCGCAACATTCTATTCCCAATAACTTTGGCGCCGGTTGATGAATCTTCGTGACATTTTCAAATCGTATGGCCCGCTCCAGTCCGCTCCTATCCTAAAAAGTTTGTGGTGATTCGGCAAGCGGGGCCAAGAAAAAATGTGGGTCCCAAAACGTGTTTTCCCCATGCAATTTTACATAGGAAACTTTAGACACAGCTACAGTCGAACTGCTTAACGGAATTTCCCTACATTTGGGGTAGTTCTTGGTTCAGAAAGAACCCTTTTTGTTAAATGGTGTAAATACATTCAGTAGATGCTGAGAAAATGATAATTAAAAAAATTTCGATAGCTATGGCCATGGAGGAGCCGCACACCCTCCGCTCACCCTCCCGAGCACAAGCTTCATGCTAACTGGCTGTCAACACTCCAAACCAGGAAGTGTTGGCAGCCATCTTGTGCCTCGGTAGAACCGAGGCACAAGAAATCAGTCAAACATGTGCACAAAACGCAAAAAGGGGGCAGGGTAGAAACACCCTGACCCCTAGGCCTGCTTAGGGGGTCCCACAAGGACAGTGTAGCCCTTGTGTAGCATGGACAAGGATAGTGTTGACTATGTACCATGCTATAGTGAATGCCCCTTCTGAGAAAGTATCCATTTGATTAGTTAGAGTTGAGATTGGATGGAATAAGAAACAGGGTACTTGTGCCTATTCATGAAGGTGATCTACCTTTGCAGGACCTGGCGAGCGCGAGTTCGGTGGGCTGAGTTAATATCTAATTACTATTGGGATCAAATTTTTATAAACTTGCGTTAGACTTTTCATTATAATAGAGAACTATAACTGAATAAGCAAGACTTTTATTATACACGTTGTATTCATGACTACATGCCATTCAATAGGTAATGTCCTTTGGGGAAGTACTCTCCTGACTTGTTGGTATTGGTGAAACAGAATACATGTGCTTTTTCATGAGAGGAGGTACACGTTTATATGATCTTGAAAGTGAGAGTTCTGAAGGCTTAGTTGCAGTGAATGCTGAAATACAATGAGGCACGTTTGTGATTTAACTCTCCATTCTTCACTTACTATATACAGTGTACTCCCTGCGTCTGTTTTTATCTCAAAATGGTCATTGTCTTCACATATTGAGCAAACCTGTTGAAGATCAAGAGAGGGGCCCTACAATTATTGAGGCATCACCGCAAACAATCGAACCAGCAAACGATGGGAACTCAGATGAAAGTGTTATTGGACTGCTAATGTCGAATAATGGATACTGGCTAAAAATAGGTGCTATAATGAAACTGTCCCCGGAACCCCTTTTAACGAGATTGTTCTCAATTGAGACTAGACTTGTGGAACTCTAGTCCTCATTGACCTCTGTTGTAAGTGCTACGAAGAGTAAGATAGCGGTCGGTGGGCAAGATGGAGACCCCTTGAGGGTTGGGGGTGGAGGGGAGTCTGCAGTATTGGTGGGTAACAATTTGCCAGCAACTGTGGGTTCAGGTCCCCGACTACCTGCCAATAACACTCTGATGCCGGAAACAACCACTACAGCAGTAATTACGGATTATGAATCACAGGGTGGGCCTAGCATTGGTAATGAAGAACCCCAGGGACAGCCCCAGTTAAATGGGTTTGCCCATAGGGGGAACCAGAAGGGCAAGGAGGTAGAAAATGCACATCAACACCTTGATCCCCCCCCCCTGAGTGCTCGCCTTATATTACTGTCCTGACTGGTGTCCCAGCACTTAAACAAGAACATTTTGAAACATACAAGCAATTAAAGAATAAGACAATACATTGGATAAATGTTAATAGACCACTCACTCATGATGTACAGTCTAAAATCTTGTTTGTAAGAAGGGTGGGTTGGGTAGGACCCAAACCGAAAAATCCCCAAGGGGATTGTATTGTGGTCAATTTCAATGATCCGAGGGCTGTTGATCATGTCTGTTGGGGTGTACTGTCAAATTCGCAAACTCCTATACAAACTAGGGATTTGAGTTATTTTTACACCCCTCCGGATTTTATGTTCAATTTAGGGAATTTCGAGCTTGTGAGGGGTAGGAGGGGCAATCCAGTTAGGACGACATTTTGTATGAATAGGGAAAATGGTGGCCAATCACCCGCAGTACCTTTATACAATAGATTTGCTCGACTGGACTCAGTGGATTGACTGATTCCGGCTGCCACAGACCAGGTTGTAACTATGGTTAAATAGACCACTAGCAGGGTAGCATTGTGCAGAGTTGTAGATCAAACCCCCAGATCACTCGGCGCAGTGGGCTTCAATAAAGTCGTAGTGCTGAGGACGGTGGAACAAGGTGGACCTGGGTATCCTCCCGGTAGCGGAGTTAATCTCGAGCCGACCCCTGTTATACTGGCGTCGACTTTGGAGTACTGCTGAATTGAGACACTATCAGGAGGAACTCAAGGCTTTGTTTTTGCTACCAGGGGCCTTGGGGAGTATTCCATGGTTGTCCTTTGTGAGAGACTCGCTCCGTGCTATTGGCAGGGAGGATATTTGGGTCTCTCCGGAGAAATCATGCTCAGCCACTCCTAAAAAAACTTTGTCTAAAGAAATTAGAGAATACAAATTGGGCAGTCTAACCCAAGTGATTAGCGCCACAAGTTTGAGTTTCATGAATTTTAAACTACACTATCAATTTGAACTGGTTCTAGATTTCATAAATTCCTTGTTCACAAGGAGGTTATTCCTTCAATTTAGGTATGGGACCCTGCCACTATTTGCGATAACTAATAAGTGGTCAGAAGATGCCTGCTATCTCTGCTCTGGATGCCGCGTGGCAGAGGAAACTTCAATTTATGTATTTTTTTTCTGCCCGGCATATAGGCAGGCTAGATCTAAATGGACCATACAATTGTATAGGAATTTTTGTATCAGGGATTACCATTTTTTTTTAGAATTCTAAAATCTGATATGGACCCGGTGTATATGGTGGCAACCCCCAAATTTCTTTAGGCAATGTGGCTGAAACGAAGACACCTTATGGAAATTGATATCTAGTGAGCTTTGATTGTATTATCTATCTGTGAACACTGTGGAGTATATATTTTCTTTTTTAACTAACTGTCTACAATGTTTAATAATGTTTTTTTTTTATTTCTTATACTAAATTATTTTTTTTTTTTTAAAGAAAAGAAAAATCTTTTTGGATATATATCTAAAACTGTCTTACTATTTCAAAACTAAGGGAAGTCTGTGTATTCTCTTAATTTTAAATGCCATTACTGGCTTCTAGGTTTTAGTGTGTATGAAAATGTACAGTTGACTGTTATTAACTTTTGTGCTTTTATGACCGAACTAGTCGAAATAAAGCTATTATGAATGAATATACAGTGTACTCCCTGCTTGTGTTTTTATCTCAAGATGGTCATTGTCTTCACATATTTAGAACATTCACCAAGCTAGTTGAGCAGGAGGTTTTCTTTCCGATCGGCTTTTTCTATAGTCTATAGCGAACAGGCCTCTGATTAGTCGGAATACATGATGGATCATAGAGAAAACTCACCATTACGGAAACAAACTTGAGGATTGACTAGATGGCTCGAGGTGATTTTTGTGAAGTCAGGAAATGTTTGAACCAAGTTTCACACTGGTGCTCAGGTCAGTTTCAGTTAATGTTAAATTACATTTGGGCCCTTGGTTTTACTGAAAATCATTCGACAACTTTTGGTATACAATGTGATTTGCCGTTTTGATTCTCAATCCCACTACAGGTACTGTCATAATACAAGCCAAATTGTTTACCTATCACACTAAGCAGGAGGTCCCCTTTCCATTAAGGTTGTGTATACTCGACTGCACACATGGTTCTGATCAGTGGATACACTAGACGGACCGGAGAAGAAATCAACTAAGATAGTATAAGAACATCAAGATTGACAAGAGACCTCTGGGAAGGCTATAATATTTTAAGAAAAAGTAGTACACTGGTAATCATGTAGTTGTTTACCTATGATAACTTCTATAGTGTCATGTAGCTTTTAATGGATATACTGAATTGTCAAACCAGATAGTAAACACAGGTTTACCAAAACTGTAAAAAAAATGAATGATCAGCAATTGGCAGAGAGTGGAGGTCATGTATACTGTGAGTTATGTCATTGGTTGTCATATAACCCAGAAGTACTGGTGGAATTGTACATCTAAGAAACAATGTAATTGGCTGATGGCACGCTAAAATAACGAGGCAGTGATTGAGTTACTCATAGGCAAATTTCTGGCATTTTGGATTCATTGTTACTGGATATGAAGGTCAGTACTGAGCAGGTCTAACTGACCCTTGAAGGATGAGATGGAGTGAGTGCTGCATTACATATTGTTTAAATTAGTCAAAATATGAGAATGGATGGATTGAGTTTGGATCTTTGGTTGTCATGATATTGGACATGTAAAATGAGGACCAAAACTAAATGAAAACATTGGATATGGGAGAACATCTTGTATCATATTGGGAGAATTGACTCAAGGATTGTCCAAGTGAGCAAACTCTATCTTACAGTTATCTAGAGATTGATTTCTTAATGAAGCACCGTACCATAGGCAGATCTAGCTTAAAAAAAGACATATTAAATGCCCTTAAATTAAAGGATAGTTCTAAATTATAACCCTGCAGTTCCATTAGGAGTAAGCCACAATGAATTGAGTTTGAATTTGATCAAATTGGCATTAGGTCTTTTAATATATAACACTTTTAAGTGCACTGTGTTTCTAAGGATGTATATAAGTAGGGAGTATTGAAGTGATTTTAAATATCTGTCATTAAAAATATTGTGATTATGTTTGTCTTTGTAGTGATGGTAATAATTTGAATATTTATACCCTTATTCCATTATGTTTGTATATGCTTTTAACCTACAGCCCTGATGAAGCTCTAAGGGATGAAACATTTTGGCTGGGCTGATTGACTTTTATTAACACAGAGAATCAATAAAGTATCATTTGAACACAAATGCAAGACTCCAGAAGAACTAAATTCAACTGAACTGACTCTATTGGATATTTTTATTGATATTGTAATACATGGAACTTTTCCAGTGCTCTCACCGAGTGATACTTATGTTACATGGTACACTCCCTTTTCAGTTGTACTAATGTTTACATTTAGTATGGCTCCTAAGCAGTGGGTTTACTAAAGGTTGAGGGTAACAGTGTATATATCAGAAATAGAATACACAAGTGTGACACCCAACAGACCATACTGATGATGTTACATTTCCTCAGTTATAGTCTCTGTATTCATCTACTGTATCCATACAGTTCAACATCCATCAGAAGCGATTCATTTGGAGGGCCATCGCTTGGAAGGTGCAGACGCTGGGGGTCTATCGCCAACGCAGTGTCCATTGCCATAAGAGCTGGGGGTACCTGAGGTGCTCGACTCCAAAGAGCACAGAGGTCCATCTGGGGCTGTCCTCCCAGCATGGAAGGTGTGCAGGTGGATTGACCCTGACCCTCCCTAATGGCCTGCATATTGTTGGTGGCCTACAAAGAGCATGATGAGCAGTTGAGGACCCAACAGCTCTGACAAGGGGGTGAGTCCTGACTAAAGTTATACCTGTGTATTGGGAAGGGGGCATGCGTGATGCAGAAGAAAAGTTATTTTTTTGTATGTCTGGTAGTAGGTGCCTACTGATATGTTTTGCCTCTTTCTGACCAGAAACACTGCAGAATCCAGTCACTACCAATTTACAGTCTTGAGCAGACACATGGCTGAGTAAAGTGATTAATCAACTCATGTTTGCTGTTCTGGGAGACAATTGTACCAATCAGGACACTTTTCTTCAGTGTGTCAGAAGTGATGCTCCCTCACTACTGGGTTTCATGTGATGGTTGCCCTCTTACATGTGACAAGTGCTACATGTGATACATAGCAAAGCAACATAAGTACAGCTTTCTTGAGACTATTCTGACAGTGGACATATAAGGACGTTTCAATTAGGAAGTGTCAACAGCGCAAATTAGCATTTCCATGCCACCTTCTTCCTGCTACTGTACATATTGCTGCAACATGACTGTATTAGTTGACACTCATTTCATCATTATGTGGTATTAGGTATTAGGTATATGACCTATTGCTGATGCAGGACCTTGTGTGGAACCTGTAGGAATTCATTTATTTGTCATTGCCACCCCATTTGATTACATCAGGTTACTAAACTATACAGCAAGAGCCAACCTATACAAGTTGATCACATATCCTACTAGATACATGAGGATGAATTTGAGACAACTTCAGTCATGTAGTAGGCATTCATGTGCTCATGCTGATGTTGAAGCCAATATAGTAGACCTTGCAGCTAAATTATTCTCTACACTTTATTAATGTTCTGTGATCAAAGATGTTGGTCAAGTGTGTTCTGTAAGATGCAATAAACCTATTTTCAATTTAATTTCAGCATCATCCCAGGCAAGCGGAGGAGATAGGGCCAACATTGTTGGAGAAGCAGCTAGTTACATTGGTTCTGGTTGAGAGAGCACAGACATGAAGGGACCCAGTGATGGAGAGGGTGTGGGGAGTGCCATGGAGAATAGCAGCTTGACTTCTTCATCTAGAGTCATCCTCCAGCGGATTCTCCCTAGTGGTGGCAGAATCCACAGGACCTGTATCCACACCATCCCTGTCTGCCACACCCAGTTCCATTTCTACCCACTCTGTTGCTGCCCATCCTGTTGGCTAGGCAAGCTCCCAAGGTACTTTAGCCCCTGCCTCTGTTACCTCCACTGCCCTGAGTGAGGAGGCTATTGACCTACTGAAAAACATGTCTGTGGGTCAGGCGACACTACTGATTGCCATCCAGGTACAAGGCACCCTACTGCAACAGATACTGGCCTACCAGGAAGGCATCCACAGTGCTATGTTTGCCCTGCAGAGATCTTTTCATGTTCCGGCCTCCTCCCTTACTGAAGTCTCCCACCCCACCCCCTGCTCCTTCCCCATAGAAATTCCTTATTTCCAAGCACACTCACACATGATGCACACACACACATACTTCAACCATCCTCAAGCAGTACACACAAACACCAAAAAGCACATACGCACGCATTCACTCACATGTCACTCACCACCCCACCAACATAACCACAGACACCACACCAGCACTTACAGACTTGATTTGATTCAAAAGCTTTATTCAGTATGTATAAGATAACCATAAAAGTGTACATTCATAAAAACTGGTTACATTATTCACTAATAGTATCAAATTAGATAAAAAAGGCAAAGCTGGTAACGATTAACAAACACCATGGAGCCACAGTTATTCACATGTGAATAACACATAAAATAGGTATTTAAAAAAGGGCATTACAGTTTCTTAAAACCATTACTGGGTCGTCACTAAATCGGTACAACAATGCTTTTGTGAGTATTAAATGCATTGCTAATATAAAGTGCCACATTAAGACAAACCCTGACATCGTTTAACAGACAGATATTTTACTGCGGCAAGGTGCAAACCACTGCATTTCAAGAGCAACAGTGGTTTTAAATAGTAATTTCAAAAACCAGAATTAAAAGCCACAGAACAGCATCAAGTGCACAGTGCTCTGATTACTCTGTCCATCACATGAGTAAGGAATTGTGTCTAAGGACAGGTTTTCCTGTTTGGGAAAGCAACTAAGTAATGGACAATTCCCTTTTTTTTTAAAAAAATTTTTTATTGAAAGTTCATAGCAGCATAGTGTACATTAAAAACAGCAATATGTAGAATAAATATATATATAAATATATAAATACACATGATACATACAATAGATACGACCAATAGCCAGAAGCAGTATTTACAGGGAGAGGCAATTAAGAAGGCGAAATAAAATAAACCATTAGGATCAAAAACCAGACCAGCCCACGATATGAACTATAGGGCCCCACACCTAGACTTCCTCCACCTAGCCACTGGTGCCCATACCCGTAGCCCCATTTCTCTAGATTTAATTCCTTTGAGGGCATACAGTTCTGACTCGATATTGTGGATCCCTAACAGCCTACAGATCCACATTTGCAAAGTTGGAGGCTCCACATCCTTCCATGCATCAGCAATTAGTATCCTGAAAACGGCTGTCGATATAAAAACCAGCGCCTCTATCTCTGTGCTCAGACCCAGCTTTGCATCACAACCAAGTATTAAAAGAGTAGGGGATAGGTCTATTCTGACAGCTAGCAACCCCTCTAAAAACTTTTCAATTTCTTATTTAATAGGTCCCAGGTTTCCACAACTACAGAACATATGCAATACATCTGCTGGCCCATTACCACACCTGGGACAGTTATGGTCTAATCTCTTACCCCATTTAAACAATTTAGCTGGTGTGTAGTATAAGTTAAAAAGGGTCTTAAAATGCTGTGCTCTTAGATTTGATGATCGCAAAAACCTTTTATCCATTGCCAATGCTCTGTCAAGATCAATGTCTAGATCCTGCAATTTAGAGGCCCAGCTCTCCTCCGTCTTGATCAAATCATCGGGGAGACTCTCCAAAAATAACCCGTAAAATTCCTTGATTCTGTGACCACCCCCTTTCATATAGTCTAGTAGAGCACATCCTTTGGATATATTCAGGCGCGGTCTTTTTGATTTGATTATGTTAACCAGCTGCATGTACTTGAATTCTTGACCACCTTGCAATGAGAACCGTGTCCTCAACAATTCGAGAGGCCTACAAACAACTTTTATCATTACTTGGCCTAGTGTAGTGATCCCCTGTCTTTCCCAGTGTTTCCATGGACCATCATCACTTAAATGCGGAAATAGATCTGAGTTCCATAGTAGGGTATGCTGGTTATATCTTGGGATATTCTGATTTTTATGTATAGAAGACCATATCCCCCAGATATCTTCAAGTATCTTGTAGCCAAATGCTTTAAAGAAACTCTTGTCATGTTTCCTCGACAGTATCCCGTATACTTCCCTCCCTAGTGCCAGATGATAGATAGAGGGGATGTCTCCCTGACTGTATCTAATATCTTCTGGGAAGAAGAGTACGGACATCTCTGTAAGGAGGCAAGCCCAGTTGTAAAACCTGAGATTAGGTATTCCCAGCCCACCCTTTTCTTGGGGAAGGGACATAAACTTATTAGATCTCCTGACCTTACCGTACTGCCATACAAAGTTCATAAAGATAGACTCCATTTCCTTGATCATTGCATCTTCAATTCTGAATGGGATAGACCTAAATTTGTATAGAATCTTGGGGAAGATAGACATTTTTATGACATTAACCCTTCCTATAATTGATAGGTGAAGCTTGTCTATTCTTCTTAGGTCCTGTTTGATCTTTACCAGTAACAGCTCGAAGTTATCTTTAATAATATCCCTTGGCTGGGCGTTGATTGAGATACCTAAGTAGACTACTGAGTCCACATATCTATTATCCATTTTAATCATATTGTTGGTACACAATACCTGCGTCTTGGCTACATTCAGGTGATATCCAGGTAATCTGCCAAATTCTGAGGTGATTCTAACTATTTCTCTCAATGCGGGATCCGTAGTTAATATAGCAACATCGTCCGCATAGGCGAGAACCTTAGTGTGGAATCCATTGGTAACAACTGGCTTAATTTTACTATTCATTAAAAGAGTTATTAAGGGATCTATATGCAATGCAAAGAGAATGGGTGAGCACGGGCACCCTTGTCGCGTGCCTCTTGATATGTGGATCTTCCCCGGCTGCTCACCCATAAGATGAATGCTGGCCGTTGGATTAAAATACATAGCCCGAATTGCCTGCAAGAATCTAGGGCCGAAACCTCTGTCTCCCATCACTCTCCACAGGAAGCTCCACCTGATGCGGTTGAAAGCTTTTTCTGCGTCAAGGAGGGTCATCGCGACCCTCCCCCCCTCAGCAGCGTATATATCAAATAATGTAATGGCTCTCCTTATGTGGTCGGTCGGGCCTCTACCTGGAACGAAACCATGCTGCCAGGGGGAGACCAGGGTCCCGATAATCCTACCCAGCCGCGTCGCCATGATTTTCGCATACAATTTATTGTCGCTATTTATTAGTGATATTGGTCTATATGAACCGGGGCTTTCTTTCGGTTTCCCCTTCTTGTGGAAGACCACAATATTTGTTTCGGTCCAAGATTCTGGGATAACCCCGGTGTTCATGACCCCGTTAAATAGGTCCAGTAGCAGAGGTATTATTTCTTCCCTTAAGCATTTATAGACCTCCAAGGGTATGGCATCAGGACCTGCCGCCTTACCAGTTGCAAGATCCTGTAATGCTTCAGATAACTCATCTATAGTTATGCTTCGTTCCAATATTTCTCTCTCACTGGTAGTGAGTTTAGTGCCCATTTCCGGCCAATTTATACCCAGATCATCCATATCCGACTCTTCCTTATATAAATCTTGATAGAATCTTCTAAAAACATCAAGAATTTCATCTGACTTCTTATAAGTTTGGTCTCCTTCCTTTATTTCAGTTATAATATTCCTTGATGCGGCCTGCCTTATCCGCAGGGCTAAGACCCTACCTGCGCTTTCCCCTGTTTCATACATTCCAGCCCTATGGGTTTGATATACTGCTGCAGCTTTTTTTGCCAATTGTCTCTGGATTTCAGCCTTAATACTATTCAGCCGTTCTAAACTTGTGTTATCCTGAATCCCCTGACATACATCTTTCCTGCGCTGTTCCTCTGCCTCGGCCAATTTACCCAATAGACGTTCCCTCTCTATCTTAGTTCTGTTCCACATTCGGCCAGTGTAGCTAATTGTCTCCCCTCTCAGACCTGCTTTAAAGCTATCCCAAACAGCGATGCGGGAAGCACTATATCTATTTGCATCAAAGAATGATTGAGACCAATCTTTCAAGTGCGATATGTAGTTATTGTCCACTAAAAGCGTCCTGTCGAAAGTCCAGGGTCTAACTTTTTTCCCTTGTTTGTTATGGCAATTGTTAGAACAAGGGGATTATGATCCGATATTAACTTAGGTAACCTTACTATTTCCACATTAGAAAGATAATTAGCTGTTATCATGAAATAGTCCAATTTAGTGTATTTGTTGAAAGGATGTGAAAAATAGGTGAACCCTGGGTTGTCCCTCTTTAAACTTCCCCAGACATCTATCAAACCATGGGATTGTATGACAGAGGATACTGCTTTAAATACCCGTGGCTTCCGACCTGTATATACATTCCCGTTTGTAAAATCTGCTGAGATATTTAAATCTCCGCAGATTACTATTGGTGCCGACCAGTTGGTTAATTCCTGCTCTAAATGGTCCATCACTGCTGGGTCGTCAAGGTTGGAACCGTATATTGAGCATATAGTGATGCCTATGTTCATTTCACATATTGCCCATCTTCCAGATATATCGGCCTTACATCTTTTAGCCCCCCCCAGCCCTGTCCTTCCGATGATTGCTACCCCTTTTATCATAGATGTTTGTGAGGAGCAAGATAAAATTTCATACCCCCTTAAATTCAACCAGTGTCTTTTTTTCCAAGGTAGGTGGGTTTCCTGTAGGCATAAAATATCGGGCCCTATTATTTTAATATACTCCTCCAACCTGCCCCTTTTTTTCCAATTATTCAAACCACCTATGTTAAGGCTTACAACATTTAACTTAGACATAACCCTGCAAAAGACATAACCATTGGTCTATCCAATCAATTATTCTCCTGGACACATCATGTGAATAGGACACCTTTGTCATTATTTCATTTATACCAATATACACTTTAGCTACATGAACTTTCTTTTTTTTTGCTTTCAACCCCCTATGTCCCACCCTCCCACCCCACACCACACCCCCCCCTGAACCCACCCCTAACCCTGACCCCCACCCTGAAGGAGCGCGCAGACTAAGTCTGTGCGTGTGATGGATGCAGCGTAGCAGTGGGCTCTTTATCCAAACATAAAAATTAATTTGGAAACCCCCTTCCCCTGAAATTTACCAAAAGCAAACAAAAAAAACAGGAGCCAATTAATTACACTATTTAGTCCGTGAAAACAAACAAAAGCTCGAACCTTTGGGAATCATACATTGCCCTCAACAACCCCTACCAAACACTATTCTACCTCCCCAGGACTAATTTGATTGAGGGTTACTCCTTAGGCATTGACCAATACTATACTGAATTTAAATAATCCCGAGCTTTAATTTCTGAAGAAAAATATATAGTCTTTCCCTCATGGATTACTTTGAGCTGAGCGGGATTGATAAGGTACACCTGTATCTTTTTGTCCTGAAAAGGCTTGATTAACTGTCTTAATCTCCACCGCCGTTCCACGGTGGTGTGGCAGAAGTCTGGCCTTACGAAGAAAAGTCCTCCCTCGAAAGCCCTCTTAGAGTCTGGTCTTGCTTTTTCTGCGATGGATTGACGAAGCAGGAAGTTCGCTATGTATATCAAGATTGCTCTGGACTTATCATCGACTCTAGCGTTCTGCCTCAGCCTGAATGGTATTCGATGTGCTCTCTGGATTTCGGTAGTCCAGTTCCACCCTGCAACATCTGGGAAGGCTTTCTCGAAGATTTTAACAATAAAGGCCTTGGCATCTTGCCCCTCACATCCTTCCGGAATCCCTAGGACTCTAAGGTTGTTCCTTCTTAGTCTATTTTCTAAGTCCTCCAGTTTCCACTGGACATCCTGTGCTTGTGTGCCTAGGGATTCCACTTTCCTTGTTGCTGTTGCCACCTCTGCTTCAGAGGTGACTATCCTCTCTTCCAGGTTTAGAACCCTATCTCCTGCATTCTCACAGGCTTTCGAAAGCTTCCTGACCACTCCTTTCATTTTCCTCATAGTGGCTTGGGCCTTAAGACTGTCTGATCTGGTTTCCTCACGATGTGGTGTAATGCCTTGATGAATTGATTCCATCATTGTCATCATTGTGATCATTGGGAGTTGTGTAGTATCCTGTGTAGGGCATCCTGATCCTGCGCGAGGTACGCCGCCTGGTTTAAGTTGCCTTGTAGCGAGGTAGTAGGGGAATGATCCCATGTTAAATCATCTTGACCTTTTTTACCTTTTTTTAGAAAACATTGTTTTTACGGTCGTCGGTGGTTCCCCCTCTGGATCACTTTCTGATTCTACGTTACTGCCATCGATATCGGAGCTATGGAGCTCATCCTCCTCATCAGCTGACCAGTCGGCCTCCTCGGTAACTGAGAAAAAACACTCGCTGGGGGTTTTCTCTTTCTCCTTCTCCTTCTCCTTATCCCCATCAATTAAGCCGCTCTGCATGTTGTTTACCCCCCTCTGAACTTGGCCTTGACTTTGACCCCCCGGGGGAATAGCCACAGCATTCTCCACCATTGCATCGCCTGTGGCCAAGGGGGGAGGATCCTCTATTCCCGCTTGATGCACACTCATGCGGATATCTGCAGCTTGGGAAAGGACTTCAAGTTCGAGTTCGAGTGGCTGCTCCATCGCCCCTGCTGAGGTCAGTGCTGCCATCTCGGTAACTGCCATAGGTGTATTAATCACCTTACCTACAGCTTTATCAGGATCCCCTGTCGTTGGTATAGAACAAACCGAGGGACTTGTTTCCCCTTGAGCCCTGTTATCAGCATCCACAGCAGCCACGACAGCCAGGTCCTGGCGAGATTCTTGCACAAATTCCAGATTCTCATCGATAGGTAGAGGTGTTAACCCTGCTACGGGAGCCATCTCAGTATTTTTGTGTTTCAGTTTTTTGGCTTTCTCTTTACGATTCATAAGCTCGACTACGCTCACTGTAACAGTAGCGGCGGCTGTAGCGGCAGCTTGTCTCGTTCTAACTGCTGGGGGCCTCATCCCCTTGGGGGTACCCACCCCAGATGCCAGTTGTTTTTCCGGGGTCCCCAGAGATGATTCTACTGCGTTTTTGTCACTATCTATGATTCCTTCTGCAGCAGCAATTATAGTGCTTGTAGTGCTTGTAGCGCTTATGACTATGTTAGCATTAGCGTTTCTCCTCTTCGAGGACAGCTTACCTCCGGTATTAGTCTTTGAAGCCATCCACGGGGGGAACTGCTGCTCCGCTCCTCTCAGCTGATGACTCTGTCGGCTATCTCCGCACCTCTTGGTTCCCGTGCTGCTTCCGCCACTGCTGCTGCTGCCTCCAGCCCTGCTCGACTCCGCCTTACCGGTATTGGCACGCCCCCTGACTCCGTGAGCTCCGCGGGCTCTGCAGGCGTCTCTATCAGCCAGCCCGATCCTCAGAAGCAGTTCAGCGGCGGCTCTCAGAGTACCGGGTGAAAGTGCCTTACGGTAGGATGAAATCAGGGGCATCTAGGTTTCCCGCTGTATTGACATTATGCGTAACGGAGCGGAGCGGTAGGGAGCGGTATGAACTCTCACTTTTTTTTCCCTTCCTTGGGCTCCGTTCGCCTTATGAAGTATCAGCTCATCGTGACGTTTATAATCCTGAAAGGAGCCTCCGCTCAGTCAGCGTAGCGTGGCAGACTTGAACACCGTAATTTCACGGGGTGTTTCCTGAAATGATCTTGACTGAGCCCTCACTGCTTAGCGCTGCAACTCAGCCGTGGGTCACGGCCGCCATCTTGCTCCCAATCTGAATCTTAATAATACAAAACGATGCATACGATTGGGAATATGAGTTAAATAATCTTGACAGCCCACTTGTGATTTAAGAGTTAAATACAACTTTACAGTTGGATTCCTGTTCTCATTGTCTAGCTGAGCTTCCCTTCTCTGATTCACAAAGGTTTCTCTAATCAACAACTTACTTAGTGATTAATCTGGACTGACATCTCGAATATTTTACTATACAATGACCTAATATAAGTTAACTATGGGATCTTCATAACAATGTCCAGAGTAAAACAGTCTAAAATAATTGATTTTGTAAAACTAGTGTCTTCTTTGGACCATATGGAATGCCAGAGCACTGGAAGGCGGGATGCAACTATGTCTGTGAGATACTGAAGCCCTACTTCTCTATTTATAATCTCAGAAGAAGCCGAAATGGGCAGTCTGAGAAGACTTTTGAGGAAACCATTTTCTTCCGTCTGCAAAGATTTACTATTATAGTGACCCCACACACCAGCCCCATATATTGCAATAGATTAAACCTGGGCCCTATAAACTGCTGTCATCTCCTTAACTGGCCGACAGCCCAACTTCACTTAGAATCTAGAAATACCATGGGTGCTTCTGTCCATTTTTTGTTCTTACATTGATGATTTCATGTCTCCATGAACCATTACCTGAAAAAGTAATGCCCTGTTAAGTATTGACAGAGGTCACCGGTGATTTATCCATAAAAAAGTTCTCTTTTGTTTGACCCTTGACCCACTGACCATTGTATAGGTTTTACTTTTATTAATAGTCAATTTCCTGGCAGAGATAACATCCCCAAATGCATCTATTAAATGTTGCTGCCCCACTGGAGTCCTGGCCAGCAGGACAGCATTGTCTGCATACAAAAGTAGAGGTGTGGGGCGCCCAGCCACTTGACTTATCCACAAAATCTAGCATTACAACAGACACCACATCCATAATCACAGACTGAGCCACAACACTTAGCATTAAAGCAGACACCACACCCATAGACCCATCCATAACACACAGCATACCCTGCACGTCCACATTACCCCTTCAAAAAACACAATCACACACACTCACCCACACAACAGACACCTACAAAACACAAACAAGAAACAACAGACACACAAACATATGCACCACCAATACACCCATCCACACCTAGCACTTATACTTCCTCTACCTCCCAACCCCTACTCCCTCCCAAACATTCTGCTCATTTTCCTCAGGAAACTATTATGTGCCCTTGTCCTTAGCCCTGTAAAAGCCAAATCCCCCCCCCCCAAAACCAAAAGGACCTCATCCACAACCCTACCTATTCCCCCATACCTTCCACATCCCAAAACACCTCTGATAAACCTAATCCCATCACTAATCCCAGCCGTACCCCTAAGAAAATCAAAACCCCTCCCAAAACCAAAACCACCCAAGCCCAAACGGTTCCTCTTTGTGAGGAGGTTCTCTAGCAGTGCCATGAATGGCACGTTTGGTAACACAGCAGTGTGCTGGACCAAGCAATATGAAAACGGACTGTCTATTGGCCTTTGGTTTAGTACATGTTCATGTGTTTGCAAAATTAAATATTTGCTTTGTTCAGAGTACATTAGCCCTGCCAATACTTTTCTAAATATTTGATTTTATTGGATACTTTGTGATGTGTGACTACGGTTGTATTTGTTTAATACTGATTGCTGATCCATTTGAAGTGGTTAGTATGATCTGACCTTGAAATCATTGCTGGAGTTACACAGGACAAGGGAAAAATGCTCAATGGATGGATATGTGTGATGAATTCCTATTGGGGCGAACATTAAATTGGGTGGTGTTTCATATGATAAGTAATTCAACTAGGCGTGGCCAATGCCAACATCCTTTAGCTTGTACTTCTACCTGTGATGTAGGTTGTATATGTGTTTGATTTGTGCAAGTTAGATGTTTGTCAACCCACACATGGTGGGTATTAAATTGTCATACCTTTGTAGACATTGTTATGGGCAATTGTTAATTTTTATGTGTGTACCTTATACCTTATACCTACTTTAGCTAAATGTTTGACAAATGCTGTTACTGCTATGTTTGCTTTCATAACTTGTACTTACCCATTTCCCACATATGCATGGCACTTAAGTATGCTATTGGTTGTCCATGGTATACTTCAATCCACAGGTCCTGTGCACATAGAGGTATTGAGGCATGTGCAAAGTGGACTGTGGCCCAGGACCCCAGCCTTTCAGGGGTCCACCTGGCAGAGTTATACCTATTCTGCATAAAGTCTTTACATTGTGCCCTTTGAATGCTTCTCACATTGGCTATTTTGAATCCAATTTGCCTGACATTAACTTATAATATGGGTGATGTGTGAGAGTCCATTACAATGATTTAGCAGAGAAAGTGTGTTTCAGTTTCATGACACATCCATACAGATGTAGGTTTGAGATAGCAACTGGACATAACATGTGAGCAATGTGAGGGTCTCACAAAGTTCAATAGGTGTTATCTTGATGAGGAGGTGTTGCTGTGTGACACAATTTAATGCACCCATCAATATCCCTGACTGTGAGATGTGAACACATGTCGACTTTGGTAGAGTGTGTCTGTGCAGTGTCAGTGGCGTGGCCAAAGAGGGAATAATTGAGCTTTAATTGAATCATACATTTAAGTCTGTACAGGGGCACACAAAATATGTTTGGCACTCGGACCCCAAAGACCTTGCCAGGTTCATGGTGGACATATATTTAGTCTATGGAAAAGGGTAAGAGTATAACTTCCCAAAATTGTGTCGACGGTGGTGTCGGTTTTGGACGTCATCAAGCAGGAGCAGCAGTACCTGTATGATCGGATCCATGGCGGCACAGGATGTGTAAATCTGAATCCAGGTGAGCTTCAGCCTATATCGCTCCCTTTCCACCAGGTTAGATGTGGTGGTTGGACCATCACAGTCACAACGTCGGTAATAGACATCGTAATTGGGCCGGTAGTAACTCTGGCTTTCGACCCTCAGAGGCATTGACCTATCACGTCACCTCCATGGTCGAGATTCCTGGCTGCGGCAGTGGGATAGTTGAGGTCTTCCACCGCTGAAACTACATGCATCATAATGGGGTGGTTGGATTGCCAACAGTGCAGCAGTGATTCCGATGCTGAAGTGACAGCAGTCCCAAGACTTCCAAACTCATAATCAGGCCTTAAAGTGGTATTATGTATAACATATGGATAACATGCCAGGTCTAAAGATGTGTGTTCAACCTGAGTTCCTTGGTGAGATTTTATCCAACTGTTTGCCTTCAATCCTCCTGTTTTTCCTGACTTTGTTTTTTTTCTCTGGCCTTACTGCAAATTAGTGCTAAACAAGGTAGAATTAATGTAATTGTTTGTCATAAGTTGGCAGGGTATGCTCAGATGTGAGTCCCTTGCTCACTTTGCCACAAGATTCAAGCAAGCCTGCCTGAAGATGGCTGTAATGCAAGAAAATGGTCCCAGGAAGCTTGTTTCCGGTACAGGGAAAGCATGGCTTGGCAGTTCGGGCTGGACTGTTCCCATGAGGCACAGGGTCAGACTGATTTGCATATGGCCATGTCTGAGCTGGGATAGCAGAGTGGGCTAAAGAACGTGATGGATTAAACCCAGATCTGTTGACTGGGTGTGAGTTTTTGATTAGTTCAGATCCTCCGTCCATCACCACCCCCTTTTGTACCGCTTAAATTATATTAAGGACATTTAGAAGAGGGCGGGAGGGAGGCGGGTGGCAGGCAAGTTCGCTCCGCCATGGTTTGTGTTTAGTGTTGCCTACTACGCCTACTTTGCGATTTGCGAAGTAGGCAACACTAAGCAGACTCCGTGGACGGAGCAGAGTACTACGCCCCGCCAATTTTAAGTTAAAATTTTTAAAATGCCATTTTTGGAAAGTTGGTATTTTCTTGTCTCCACAATTTGGTGTCTGCAGCCTGTATGCTGCGTCACATGACTAGGGTTAGCTGGCAGTTGGTCTTTGTATATTTCTCCCAGACAGTGAGACAAAGGGATAATCAGTTTTGTCATAATAGGTCAACTTTGTTAGAGTGAGGAGCTATCACCTACCTAATTTGCACATAATAAAAAGGCTCTGCCTCAGCACACTCCCAAAGGGTTTCACACTAGTCTTTTGTGCCCCCAGACCAGCTGGGGCCAGGACAGGGAGGAAGGTAATTTTAGACACCTTTGCAGGGGAAGGACTATAGACGTTTTCCCACTTCAAAGCTGGGACCAAATATAAATATTGGTTCCTCAGACCCAACTCTTTAGTACACATCTGGATCTGTTGAAGACTGAGAAACAGGACTTCTGTGTTGACCTGCTGCAATAAGGAGTGGCACTCTGCTGCCATTGCTACTATTCTGCCCTGCTTCCCTGCTGCCCTGCTGCTTGAGTGAGAAGGACTGGACCTGTATCTTAAACCATGGACCACCAGAGTGACTCCAATGGCTAATTGGCTGGCCTCCTGATCAAAGCCTCTGGAAAAAATGGCTTCAACCATCTTGAACCCTGCACCTGGACTCGACCTCCTGCGAGTTCTGCCCTCTAATGGTGTCTCCATAGTCATGGACTTTTAGAAGTGGGCCTGAAGATGCTCTGCCAACCCAACTGTCGTTCCAGCAGAATCAATGCAGTGCAACACATCACTGCACAGATCATCAGACTGCTGCTGGATGATGCAGGACCTCTTTTCTCAACCTCACAGCTCCTCAGAATCTCTGCTACATGAGGCATCTCAAAGCAGAATCTTGCATCACAGCCCTGCAGCTCCTCAAAATCTCCTCTGCATGGTGCATTTTCAATGCAGGACCCGCATAGCAGCCCACAACTCCTTGGAATCACTGCTTCACAATGCATCCTCAACATGGGACCTCATAATGAGTTTTAAGGACTCTGTATCCAGCCCGCACTCCATCGCGGTTGGCCTAAACTTGTGACATTGTCCTGGTCTAGCGTGAACAGATAATGACAGTTGGCGTTTTGTGCTTTTAAGCACTTTTTTTATCTAAACCTTTAAAACTGCAACTATCGGATTCTACTAATTTGATTTTTTTTATTTTGGAGTCAAATATTTTATTACATTTTACTTTATTTGTCTAAATAGCTGTGGGATTGTTCTTGTGTTATGATTTTAAGTTAGTACTGTTTGAAGCGTTACATAAATACTTTATATATTGCCTGTTATGTAAGCCTGAATGCTTTTGTGCCAAGCTACCAGAGGGTTAAGCCCAGGTTAATTTGGGGTTACCTTGTACTTCTCCCTGACAAGAATTGTGATTGCTGCTTTAGTAGGGTTTTACCCTGATCAACCAGTAACTCAATTTCCTACATTGGTGTTCAGTGGTGAGATTCAGTACTTCTGTTTGTGCAGTGCCATACAGTGATTTTGTGTCACACAAAAATTCCATATAAAATGGTTTATAGCAATTTAAGTTCGTGTTTTTTTTTATTTTCCTTGATTGTCCCGTTTCTTTTACCAAATTCACCTTCATTCGACTTGACTGTCTGTGCCTGTGGCCAACCTTACAATAATAAAGTTTGAGCTTGCCAACGTAGATAACTACACTGCGGTGGAGCTCAAAGAGATCTCTAAGGAGAGGGGAATTCCAACCAGGAGGAACACCTGGAAGCTGGAGCACCAAAAGGTTCTGAAGGCCTGGGCAGATGTTTATGAATTACTGGCAGCAGAAGAGGAACAAGATAGGGCGGATAATGTGGAGGAGCAAGTGGAGGACCTTGACACAGATCTTGAGGTGCAGCACCCAGAAGGAGGAGGACAACATGCCACCATGAGTGGTGCTCCCTTCCAGCCCATTGAGCATCATAACTTCCAATGCCCTGTCCCCTAATATGACTGGAGGACAGGAAGGCTAAGAGAGAGCTCAAGCTGCAGCTGCTTACACTGAAATTACAGGCAGTGGAGAGAAAGGGGCAAGTCCGAAAAAGCCTTAGCTGAGAAGAAATTGCTTCTTGCTCATGAGGGGAGCATGAAAGAACTGGCACGCCAGGCAAAGCAAATGGATTCCAGCAGTAATATGGCAATGATACTGCAGTGTCCAATGGAGATAAAAATTATCCACTTCCTACTAAAGACCTGGGGGCATATTATCAAGGAATGGCGTTAAAATTATCACTGCTTTAGCAGCAGGAAACTGGCGCTAAATCGGCGATAATGGGCTTGATAATATGCCGTAGAGAATTCCAATAGAAGCCCATGTTAACACCAGAACATGGGCTTCTATGGGAATTCACAAGGGCATATTATCAAGCCCATGATCGCCGCTTTAGCAGCAGTTTCCTGCTGCTAAAGCGGCGATAATTTATTTTAACGCTGTTCCTTGATAATATGCCCCCTGGTTCTTAGCTATGTGTACGGGATGATATTCATAAGTGGTTCTTAGCTGTTGCGGTAGCCCTAAGGATAAACAGGGTCTCAGAGGAATATTGGGGTGCAAGACTCTGGAAGCATATGCCTACAGTGGAGAGGGACATCCTGCTCACAATAGAAATAGGAAACCAGATAAAGTATGCCCCCATGAAAGTAATCTTTGTCAACAATTCTGGATTCACCCCAGAGTAGTGCCACATGAGGTTTAGGGATAGTCAGAAACTGCCAAAACAGCCTTTAGTAGCTTTCCTTAATTATTCCAGTAAGGCACTGAGTGGTAGGGTGTGGGGCTGCAAAGTTAATGACTTTTACTGACTTGTGCAATCTTGTTTTGAGAGATAGCACAGACTCAGCACTTGTTGGGTTTTGTGGAGCTGCACCAGCACTTGACTGACAGTAAGCTCACTGACCCAGAGAGATTGCAAGGCAGTCAGAACTCTTGATCAGCACCAGAGTGTCCAAGAAGGTATCTGGGGGGTAGAGAGATCGCCAGAAGGATAGACAGGGTCCCCATCAGAAGAATGATGGGTGAGATCAAAATACAACAAATAAGTTCTTGAAAGGCCCCCACAACAGTTCCGCAGCACAGGTTTCACAATCCCCACTTGTGCAAAAGAAGATTGGGTTTCCTGATCATACATTCTCATGAAAGTTCACCCACAAGTGATATGTATCCCATTAGGTCATCCACTTGAATGGTGATGCCAAATGTCCGAAGACGGCGCAGCCCCCCATTGGTGGGAAGACACCGGGGCTGACTAGCATAGCACTTGAGTTAGAGATTGTCCCTGTTATTATAAGGGTATGTGCAGAGGTTTCCGTAGTATTCCTGGGTGATTGAAAGCTTGTTGTAAGTGCCCACTTGCCTAAGAAAATTTAAAAAAGCAGGCAGTGGATAACCATCAAGTCTAGGCTCTGAGAGACACAGTAGCCAGTATGACTACTGTCCGGTGTCATCTGGTGTCCTCAGAGCAGGTAATCCCAAATATATTCTGCCAGGTTATAGTAGCAGTCAACAATGAGAGTCACTACCCATTAACTCTGGGTCCCTTTGAATGGGGATTTTAGACTCCATGAGGGTAGCTGGGAGTCCATCTATGCCTGTGGATTGTCTGCTCAGTAATGACATGGAGCACACCAGGAGATGTTGGGTTTGCCTGAGTGGGAGGTCCATGGCTGCCCGGTAGGGAAGACAAGAGGTCCTGAAGCCTTGAAGACTTGCCAAGGTACCTGACAAAATGAGGAAGGGCAAGTGGTGGGGAAAACCCACTTCTGAAACTCCAACCGTCTGAGAGGAGGCTGAGCCTGAGGGAAACACCCTTGAACCGCCAGGGGAGGCCATTACAGGCCAGGGAAACCTACCTAGACTGGCCACTTGTAAAAGGAATGAGGGCACACCAGAGATGAGTTCTGAAGAGTACAGTTGGTATGCCCCACTCTGAAGGGCATATGCTATGCAGGCCAAGGCCCAAGCTGCTGTCAACACCTCTGGTGATCACCTGATTTACTGGAAGAATAATCTCCTGTAAAGTAAGCATAAGGTTCCTGAGCTTAGTGCAATATGTGTATTGGTAGTCCCCAGTACTCCAGGACCCCCCCCCTGATGGAGCTTGCTCAAGATGTTCCCCTGTCGGGTCATCTAGGAGAAAACAAGATGTTTAGCATGCTAGTCAACCACTTTTATTGGTCCTCGATGAAGATGAGCTCAGATGCATTCTGCAGGTCATGCCGCACATGCCAGGCCATTGAGAAGTAAGGAGGGGAGTGTGAGACTCCCCTAGTTCACCTTCCAGTCCTTGGCATTCCCATTGTTGGACATCTGAACCCCAAGACAGCCCTAGGCAACAGGGTCAATGCATCTAGTACCCCGAGGCTATAACTATGAGGAAAGTGACTGCACCAGCAGTGGCCAGAGCACTGATGGGGATATTATTTACCCTTGAGGGGTTCACTAAGGAGGTAGTATCTGACCAAGGTACCAATTTCATGTCTTAATACATGAAGCCCATGTGGGATGAGTGTGGAGTCAGATTCAAGCTCTCCACATGTATCATCCCCAGAACAAGGGACTTGTGGAAAGATTCAACAAGGCCATGAAATGCATGATAATGGGCCTGTCAGAGCCCCTGAGATGGACATGAGACATCCTCTTTCCATGCATGTTTTCTTACAGAGAAGTACAACGGGGGGTTAGGTTTAGCCCCTTTGAACTTGTCAGCCTGGTAAACGAAGGACAAGAGAAAGCTCCCAAAAAAGCTCCTCATGATGTGCTCAGCTATATGCTGACCCTCTGCACCCAGCTGAAGCGCTTCTGGAAGAAGGCAAATGATAATCTAGAAGCTAGCTAGGAGGTTATGAAGCTATGTTATGATCAGAAGGCCTCTCTGGTCGAGTTTCAGCCTGGTCAAAAGGTGTGGGTGGTGAAGCCTGTGAAACCACAGGCACTTCATGACTAATGGTCTGGACCATATGAGGTGGAGAAGCACAAGGGAGAGGTCACATACCTGGTAGACATCAAGATTCTCAGGAACCCCTTGCTGGTCCTACATGTCAAACCCCACATTGAGAGTTCTCGAGGTTACCATGCACCTGGTCACGGATGATAAAGTGGAGGTGAAGTGTGAACCTCTCCCCTACTTCTATTCTTTTAAGGAAGTGGCTGGGTTAGTGGAAGGTATTAGCCTCTCACCTACCTTGACCCTATAACAACTGAGGGACTGTTGACAAATGTTGGGGAAGATTGTCTCCCTCTTCTCCCTAACCCCAGTGCTCACTATGTGGTGTACCCATGATAGTGACACTGGAAGTAGTACGCCTATAAAGAAAAATATCTACAGGCTATCTTACAAGGTGAGTGCCAACATAAAGGAGAAAGTCTCCAAAATGCTGGAAATGGGTATAATTGAGCCCGTAAGCAGCCCTTGGTCCACACCCAGAGTTGCTGGTCCCCAAGGCTGCCCTTCCAGGTACCACTCCCGAACTTTGGTTCTGTGTATATTACTAGAGCCTTAATTCAGTCCCTAAGATTGATGATTAACCCGTCTCCCAGCTAAAGAATTAATTGATCGTTTGTGGGCTGACAAGTTCCTCAGCACATTTGATCTGATGTCTGGGTACTGGTACTCTGCCTATTGCCTTGAATAAGGGGGCCAAAGAGAGGAATACATTCTCTAACCCAGAGGGCCACTTCCAGTTTCAGGTGATGCCCTTCGGTTTAAACATAGCAGTGCCACCTTCCAGAGCTTGGACAATCAAGTCCGGCCAGGGCTAAAGCACTTCAGTGACACCTATCTAGACAACATTATTGTATTCACCTCCAGCTGGACGGACTACCTGCACCTCCTCAGGAAAGTGCTTCCGGCTCTTCAAAATGCAGGCCTTACTATCAAGGCTAGTAAGTGCCAGGTAGGGCAGGGTATAGCGACATTCTAGAAATATATACTATTATTCAAAAACATACGACAATTTTTGAAATAATACAATCATCCTGTATAAAAAAAATCAGAAAACATTTCTTTTATATTAATATATTAATATATATATACTATCATTTGAAAAATGGGAAATGTATATCTAGCAAATGTAGTGTGTTAGTCACAAAATGCATATATATATATATATATATATATATATATATATATATATATATATATATATATATATATATATATATATATCAACACCAAAGTTCCGGTTGGCACTCAGTCACATTCACGGGTGGGTCGGCATAGGGCTACCGGTCACCCAATACATCCACAAGGTACCTTTATCCGTTAGAAAGTTGCTGTGCACGATAGATTTTAATAAGGCAGGAAAACAACACGTTTCGCTTTACAGCTTGATCACGTTTACAAAGTGAATCACCAAACAATTGTCCTTTTACGGTTTCTCTAAATCTAGAAAGAGGACAAACCACCAAGTGTCTAAAACATAGGTAACTTCATGGCAGACATGTTTGAAGGAGCAAAAAGAGTTGTGCACGTATTGTATTCACGATGTAACTTAAATTAATTGCAGTTGTCGTCAAAAACAAAATAAAAGTGAATGGCAGAAAAGCCAAGCAAAACACAAATAATATAGTTGTTAATTTCATGTAAAACAAGTGCGTTCTAGCGTTCGGCCCCTTGATTGTGTGATACAAAGTTTTAAAGCTTTATCAAATGTACAGAAACATTTTGCTTGAGTGATAGTAATGTCAGCGAATAAATCACAGGAGGCCATGCCCAAGTGGGCAAACGTCCCCGTCAGAACAGCACACGATATTCATTCAAGTGTGAAAAAGTCCAAGCCCCAGTGGGTGACTGAACACAAATTATTTACAATAAATGCAATTAAGGTTCTGTGCAAAGTCCAGCACACAATATTCATTCTAGTGTGAAGAAGTCCAAGCCCCAGTGGGCAAATGAACACAAATTATTTACAATAAATGCAATTAAGGTTCTGTGCAAAGTCCATGCCCCAGTGGGCAAATCATATATATAATCAGATGTGAGATGTATATCCATCAGAGGAGTGTTTCATGACCAACGCTTCCACTAGTTTTCAACGCAGTTTGCTTAGCTAGATTTACTTGCTCCAAAGTCAGTCACATCAAATCATGAGGTACCTAAGCAAAAAATATCAAAGAGGGGAGGGGAAGTTAAAACATTTTAACTAAAATGCTATGCAGACAGTACAATCATTTCATATTTACAGATTCATTCAGCAAGATGTACTCCTAATTCTTCATGCAAATTCAATCCATTGGGGGTCATACTCTCAAAGTCAATGATGTAACGAGACTCGAGTTGTCGTAATGCAAGTTTTTTGTTGCCCCCTCGTGTGCCAAGGGCAACTTTATCTATAACTACCATCCTCACTAGGTTTTCGTTCTGAAAATGGTGGCTGGCAAAATGGCGAGACACCGGGTACTGTAGGTTGAGATTTTTAATCGCCCTTAGATGTTGAAGGACTCGTTCTTTTGCTTTCAGAATAGTACTGCCTACGTACCAGAGGTTGCATGGACAGATGAGTACATAAACACAATAGGTCCTCTTTCTAGATTTAGAGAAACCGTAAAAGGACAATTGTTTGGTGATTCACTTTGTAAACGTGATCAAGCTGTAAAGCGAAACGTATAGCGGAAGGTATAGCTCGAAACGCGTATGGCACTATCGGAAGGTTTGAAGTCATGCTGACACCCCCCACCTGTGGCAACGAGTGCAGTTACCCCCGTGTGAGTGGCGAATCCTCAAGGGCAACTTTGGTGGAGAAAATTTAATGCGGCCAGTCCGGTCGCGGATTTGCCCCGCCGCTGAGCAAGCGGATCTTGAGTGCTCTGGCATGTTGAGCATTCATAAGAACGCGGGGGGCCAGAGCCACGGTGAGATTGGGGGAGTGATCGGTGATGCCCTCGGGACCTTCCGCCCTATCGGGTTGAACTATTGAAACTTTGTTCGTGGAGGCAGCGCACTTGCGCAAAAGGAACCTTTTGAGTCTGTGGGCATATGTGAGGAAAACTACTACATCCAGAATGCCTGCGGTGACGCCCACATGGGCGGGACTTGTAATTAATTAAAAGAGATGTTCCATACTTACCTGCTTCCTCATTCATCGCGCCAGTGATCAAGAGCTGTGGTATAGCTCGAAACGCGTATGGCACTATCGGAAGGTTTGAAGTCATGCTGACACCCCCCACCTGTGGCAACGAGTGCAGTTACCCCCGTGTGAGTGGCGAATCCTCAAGGGCAACTTTGGTGGAGAAAATTTAATGCGGCCAGTCCGGTCGCGGATTTGCCCCGCCGCTGAGCAAGCGGATCTTGAGTGCTCTGGCATGTTGAGCATTCATAAGAACGCGGGGGCCAGAGCCACGGTGAGATTGGGGGAGTGATCGGTGATGCCCTCGGGACCTTCCGCCCTATCGGGTTGAACTATTGAAACTTTGTTCGTGGAGGCAGCGCACTTGCGCAAAAGGAACCTTTTGAGTCTGTGGGCATATGTGAGGAAAACTACTACATCCAGAATGCCTGCGGTGACGCCCACATGGGCGGGACTTGTAATTAATTAAAAGAGATGTTCCATACTTACCTGCTTCCTCATTCATCGCGCCAGTGATCAAGAGCTGTGGTATAGCTCGAAACGCGTATGGCACTATCGGAAGGTTTGAAGTCATGCTGACACCCCCCACCTGTGGCAACGGGTGCAGTTACCCCCGTGTGAGTGGCGAATCCTCAAGGGCAACTTTGGTGGAGAAAATTTAATGCGGCCAGTCCGGTCGCGGATTTGCCCCGCCGCTGAGCAAGCGGATCTTGAGTGCTCTGGCATGTTGAGCATTCATAAGAACGCGGGGGGCCAGAGCCACGGTGAGATTGGGGGAGTGATCGGTGATGCCCTCGGGACCTTCCGCCCTATCGGGTTGAACTATTGAAACTTTGTTCGTGGATGCAGCGCACTTGCGCAAAAGGAACCTTTTGAGTCTGTGGGCATATGTGAGGAAAACTACTACATCCAGAATGCCTGCGGTGACGCCCACATGGGCGGGACTTGTAATTAATTAAAAGAGATGTTCCATACTTACCTGCTTCCTCATTCATCGCGCCAGTGATCAAGAGCTGTGGTATAGCTCGAAACGCGTATGGCACTATCGGAAGGTTTGAAGTCATGCTGACACCCCCCACCTGTGGCAACGAGTGCAGTTACCCCCGTGTGAGTGGCGAATCCTCAAGGGCAACTTTGGTGGAGAAAATTTAATGCGGCCAGTCCGGTCGCGGATTTGCCCCGCCGCTGAGCAAGCGGATCTTGAGTGCTCTGGCATGTTGAGCATTCATAAGAACGCGGGGGGCCAGAGCCACGGTGAGATTGGGGGAGTGATCGGTGATGCCCTCGGGACCTTCCACCCTATCGGGTTGAACTATTGAAACTTTGTTCGTGGAGGCAGCGCACTTGCGCAAAAGGAACCTTTTGAGTCTGTGGGCATATGTGAGGAAAACTACTACATCCAGAATGCCTGCGGTGACGCCCACATGGGCGGGACTTGTAATTAATTAAAAGAGATGTTCCATACTTACCTGCTTCCTCATTCATCGCCCCAGTGATCAAGAGCTGTGGTATAGCTCGAAACGCGTATGGCACTATCGGAAGGTTTGAAGTCATGCTGACACCCCCCACCTGTGGCAACGAGTGCAGTTACCCCCGTGTGAGTGGCGAATCCTCAAGGGCAACTTTGGTGGAGAAAATTTAATGCGGCAAGTCCGGTCGCGGATTTGCCCCGCCGCTGAGCAAGCGGATCTTGAGTGCTCTGGCATGTTGAGCATTCATAAGAACGCGGGGGGCCAGAGCCACGGTGAGATTGGGGGAGTGATCGGTGATGCCCTCGGGACCTTCCGCCCTATCGGGTT
The DNA here is from genome assembly GCF_964263255.1 of Lissotriton vulgaris. Classification (NCBI taxonomy): domain Eukaryota; kingdom Metazoa; phylum Chordata; class Amphibia; order Caudata; family Salamandridae; genus Lissotriton; species Lissotriton vulgaris. The sequence continues at coordinate 1,453,558,993 of NC_141685.1, forward strand.
GAACTATTGAAACTTTGTTCGTGGAGGCAGCGCACTTGCGCAAAAGGAACCTTTTGAGTCTGTGGGCATATGTGAGGAAAACTACTACATTCAGAATGCCTGCGGTGACCCCCACATGGGCGGGACTTGTAATTAATTAAAAGAGATGTTCCATACTTACCTGCTTCCTCATTCATCGCGCCAGTGATCAAGAGCTGTGGTATAGCTCGAAACGCGTATGGCACTATCGGAAGGTTTGAAGTCATGCTGACACCCCCCACCTGTGGCAACGAGTGCAGTTACCCCCGTGTGAGTGGCGAATCCTCAAGGGCAACTTTGGTGGAGAAAATTTAATGCGGCCAGTCCGGTCGCGGATTTGCCCCGCCGCTGAGCAAGCGGATCTTGAGTGCTCTGGCATGTTGAGCATTCATAAGAACGCGGGGGGCCAGAGCCACGGTGAGATTGGGGGAGTGATCGGTGATGCCCTCGGGACCTTCCGCCCTATCGGGTTGAACTATTGAAACTTTGTTCGTGGAGGCAGCGCACTTGCGCAAAAGGAACCTTTTGAGTCTGTGGGCATATGTGAGGAAAACTACTACATCCAGAATGCCTGCGGTGACGCCCACATGGGCGGGACTTGTAATTAATTAAAAGAGATGTTCCATACTTACCTGCTTCCTCATTCATCGCGCCAGTGATCAAGAGCTGTGGTATAGCTCGAAACGCGTATGGCACTATCGGAAGGTTTGAAGTCATGCTGACACCCCCCACCTGTGGCAACGAGTGCAGTTACCCCCGTGTGAGTGGCGAATCCTCAAGGGCAACTTTGGTGGAGAAAATTTAATGCGGCCAGTCCGGTCGCGGATTTGCCCCGCCGCTGAGCAAGCGGATCTTGAGTGCTCTGGCATGTTGAGCATTCATAAGAACGTGGGGGGCCAGAGCCACGGTGAGATTGGGGGAGTGATCGGTGATGCCCTCGGGACCTTCCGCCCTATCGGGTTGAACTATTGAAACTTTGTTCGTGGAGGCAGCGCACTTGCGCAAAAGGAACCTTTTGAGTCTGTGGGCATATGTGAGGAAAACTACTACATCCAGAATGCCTGCGGTGACGCCCACATGGGCGGGACTTGTAATTAATTAAAAGAGATGTTCCATACTTACCTGCTTCCTCATTCATCGCGCCAGTGATCAAGAGCTGTGGTATAGCTCGAAACGCGTATGGCACTATCGGAAGGTTTGAAGTCATGCTGACACCCCCCACCTGTGGCAACGAGTGCAGTTACCCCCGTGTGAGTGGCGAATCCTCAAGGGCAACTTTGGTGGAGAAAATTTAATGCGGCCAGTCCGGTCGCGGATCTGCCCCGCCGCTGAGCAAGCGGATCTTGAGTGCTCTGGCATGTTGAGCATTCATAAGAACGCGGGGGGCCAGAGCCACGGTGAGATTGGGGGAGTGATCGGTGATGCCCTCGGGACCTTCCGCCCTATCGGGTTGAACTATTGAAACTTTGTTCGTGGAGGCAGCGCACTTGCGCAAAAGGAACCTTTTGAGTCTGTGGGCATATGTGAGGAAAACTACTACATCCAGAATGCCTGCGGTGACGCCCACATGGGCGGGACTTGTAATTAATTAAAAGAGATGTTCCATACTTACCTGCTTCCTCATTCATCGCGCCAGTGATCAAGAGCTGTGGTATAGCTCGAAACGCGTATGGCACTATCAGAAGGTTTGAAGTCATGCTGACACCCCCCACCTGTGGCAACGAGTGCAGTTACCCCCGTGTGAGTGGCGAATCCTCAAGGGCAACTTTGGTGGAGAAAAAAAATATATATATATATATATATACTGATATTTGTTTTTGCTCTTCTACTTCATCCCTCCGGTCCGGTGTGTCACAGTCTACATTTATTCACTGTTTGTGAATTATTTCATTCTTCTGCAGAGGAGATGACCCTTTTTGAGCTATAATATGAAGTGTTGCACAAACAACAAGCATTTTGCAGCCCATTTGTGGACTATGGATCCAACTTCCACAAAACGAATCCAGGCATCTAAATCTTGATTTCTAAGCTCCAAATGTTCTTTAAGTGATACATCTGGTTCCTTTGTGTGATACATTGCATTGTATTTCTACAAAAGTCTTGGGATTTCCGATGGGAGTCATTAGAAAAAGGAGATAGCCTTGGTCCAACTATGTTTCAAAAACGGTAAATCAATGTTACTATTTTTTACATCACTAGAATATTTTTGTATGTTAAAGTTTAATCTGTTTCACAGTAACACATTTTTGTTTCTTAGACATATTTTCTTTAAATAACATTTAATTATATTAGATTCACCAGTTAGAAAATATATGGATATTTGGCTCCTAGGAAACTATGCAGCAATGTTTATAAAGCAATAGGTGGAATCACATATGGCCTGCACATTTATTGAGCAGGTAGGCTTTTAAATTCAATTGATGTGAGCTGTGTCTAGGGGTGGACATGCATTGAAATGTATACAATTACTCCACAATTACTTTAGGGAATGATTCTATTTGATAAAACTGCTGCTTCACCTATACTTGGTCAGGTCCAGGTTTTAAAACATATAGATGCTGAGGTGTCATTTTAAGAATGGCATTTCAAGACTGATGGTAGGAAATGCGACAAGGTACTTTGTGTTAAACCAGCCACATCTCTACAACCAAATCTGAAATTACCCTGAGCCAAGTAGATGTACTCCTACTAAGAGATTCGCATGAGATTGAATGGCATGCAAGCCAACAGTGTTGGACTGCTGCACAGAAGGATACATTTTGTCGAAAGGAGCCATTATCATGTGTCTTTTAAGTCTGCAAAATGTGATCTCTTTGGTCAATGAGGGTGACACCCTGCACAAAAGGTTTCTCCTTTCTTTGTCCTCTCCTTCAGTCAAGTTGATATAGTCACAGAATAGCTATCTCCATGGTAGCATTGTTAAGTGTGGAGCATTGCCTTATGTGGGGGGTCAAGGGATAAGTATATCCAGTTATCTATGACCACTTGTTTTGGGATGTGCAAATTTGCACAAACTATTTGTATACCAAAAGTGCATAGCCATTAATTGTTTAACAATCAATCAATAAAACAGTCACCAACAAATGATTGTGGCAACCACAACGGGCTGATCTGAGCAGCTGGGGATTTTGTAAAGGTGATAGGCATCCACCCTCTGTGACAACCTCACACAGACTCCAAAATGGAACTACCTGACCACCTCACCAAGGAATTGCACAAAGTGCTTCCTAGCCAGGTTGACCAGACCATCTAAAAAGTCTATATCCTTCATGGCGAAGCCCCTCATCGGCATTTACGGTGTTCACCTACCACTCTCTGTGACAATTACAATTAATCATGTGATGGTACTGCCTGCCAATCTGCCATTTTCTGCTCTATGTTTTCTTTTCTTTTCCTGAAGGACATCCTGGAGCAGGAAACCTTTTACTTTGCACCCCATAGTGGTAGAAAGATTGAGAACATTATGTCTATTACCTGTAAGCCAGAATACCGCCATTTAATGTAACTGTGAATGAGTACTCAAAAATATACACACTCTTACGCATCAATCAAACTATCTTTTACTTTGAAAATTCGTTGATCTCTCCTCTCTAGGTCTCTTTCTTCTAGCCCTGTTTCTTTCTGGGACACACTTATGTCATCCCTTCCCCCCTTCTCCTCGATCAATATCCTTGTAATCACAAATATGTTTGGATCCACAATCAGATGGTTATATTTGGCTCTATTCCTGAATGTACTGTTGTTCCACAAGTATCTTTCTCATTATGACTGTCTAATATCCCACAATTCTTTCTTTCCCTTATCTGTGTATCCCCAAATAACAGTAAAATACTTTGAAATTGAAAATTTGTTGACATAATTTCAGAGGTACCCCTGGTGTTATGGCTTTATCTGTAATTGAAAGTTAGTTAACTACTTTTACTTCTAGCAATAATGATATGTTGATATATTCCTGCTTTTGAGAAGATGTGTTTCATGACCTATATCTGATTATATCACTGATGTTTTATTAGTTTTTCTTTATATCAGTTAACAAATTCAATAAAGAAGATTGAAGGTACTAAAATATTGGCCGTCAACAGGAAGCACGATGTAAACATTTGTAGTGTGAAATCAAAAGTAACCATGAGCAACCTTGCAACTTTCCTAAGCAACAGTATTATAATTTCCGATTATCTTTGCTGGAGAATATTGTCAGCAATGCTTAGCTTTTCATTAAAAAAAAAAAAAATTATGTAGATGTTTTTGATAAGCATATAAAGTGCCAGTTGTTTTCTTACGATTCTCAGGCAAAAATATGTCTGCTAATAGAATCAGCCACTAAAGCATTTTATTGTGGGGAATTTTTCAACCATGGTAAAAGATTTGAAAATGTGCAAAACTGCAACACTTGGAAGTTTCGATGGGTGGAACTTTCACAAAATTCTGGACCAGATGTACAACCTGTTTTTGTGCGTGTAAATGGGTTTGCGACATGGCCACGTACATACATTATTTTGCGAGTCTCAAAAGATTGCGGCTCGCAAAATATTCTTTTGCGACTTACTATAAGGGGGCATTCCTTTCCTAATAGCGACACTCTAGCCATGTATGAATATTTTGCAACCACAATTGTGGGTGGCTATAAAAGATTTTTAGGACAGGCAATTGTCCCAGGGACCACAACTTGCCCTACAAAATGAAACAAAAATGTTTAATTTGTTTTTTTAATGCATCCCATTTTCCTGTAAGGAAAACAGGCTGCATTTGAAAAAAAGAATCTTCATTGACAAGCAGTCCCAGACATGGAGGTCTGCTGAGCCCAGCAGGCCATCATCTCTGGGAGGGCCAGCCATTCCCAATGGGGTGGCAAGTTGTGTGTGGCTCATTAATATTCATGAGCCTAGCATTTTGCTACCACATTGAGAAACACAATCAGTGTCTCTGATATTGTTGTACATTCCAAAATGCGACCCACAATTTGCGACTCGCAATTGAGCGCAAAGTGCAAGTCGGACTTTGGAACGGTCGCACATCTGGCCCTCTGTGACTTAAATTATAACACGATAGTCACCAAATCCAAATCTCTTAAAAAACTGCACAGTTATATACTTTTTAATACTATCCTAAATCTACATAAATATTTTTTTCATACGATACTGAATGAATAAAAATGTAATTGGTTGAAAGATTATCCTGATTCCAAAAGATGGCAGTTCTTTGAAAGTTGTCATGAAAATCAGTACAACAGATTGACCTAGAATGAATGTGGCTGGTAAATGAACAACAGACTATAACCATTTTGTAGAAAGTAATTACTTTTCTTTCTAAATGTTTCAGGCGCCTTTTTAAAACGGAATACTTTATTTAAAGAAACACACTAGTCTCCTATTTGTTGATCAGCAACAATTAAATGTTATTCTGTTTGCAAACATATTTGGCTAGCCCCTAACATATCCCATGATTTGCTCAAGTTTTACATTAATTAGTCAAAAAATGTAATAACTACATGCTTGAATGGTGTTCAAGCATACAGAAATAAATCAATTAGATAAAGCATTTATGATTTTACATGTTGAAATCCTGGTTGTTTTACATCCCCAGATATTTGTAGCTGTGGAAAAGAAGATAAGCTATTTGATTGGTTTTTAATTGAAGGAGAAGCCATGTTAGAAAAACAAAAAAAACGGATGTACTGTGCTACCGGAATAATACATCCAATGCAAAAATAAGTTAAAGGACTTGTTTTAAATGTAAAATATTTGATTCAAAACCAAACCAGGAACATAACCCAAAGCATTGTTTTAAATATTTCTGCAAATTGGTATTCACGGAAACATTATTCAATATATAAAAAGTTTTTAAAAATCCTGAGAAATACAGCAGTATATTGTGCTGGAAAAAAAACAGCGTTCAAGGATACAGTAGCTTCACTGCTTGTCACATTGAAAGAACCTCTGCCTAAACTAAAGCCCTCATCTGAAAAATGGCATCGCGGGACCGCGTCTTCCATTACTAAGAATCTACATTTAAAGAGCCCTGAGGAGAATCTGAGCTTTGACTCAGATTCGAAACGCGTTGGCAAATAACAGCAAAATAGGCATCCCTGGTTTAACACTCTGATGTTATTGATTCACTAATCTGAACTAACTGTTGAATCTGAAATCTATTTTCTTGTTGCCTTTTTTGTTGTTTGACCCTGTTTGGGCGTCATAATAATTTGATTCTCCACAAAGAATTATTATTTGTGGTTGTTTAACTGATTTCCTTTCTCAAAAGAAGCTTGTGTATATAGTATGTATAGATTTGTGGATTACTTGTATATATGTCAGTTGTTATTGTGGTATGAAAGTTGTATGCATGTGAGCTGTAAATATTGTAAATGTTAGTATTTTTGTGCCTTTTCTTACCCATGAAAAAATGTTCCTATAAAAAGACTAAAAACTTATGAAAAGGGTAAAATAAATTCACCCATACAAACAAAATAATTTTGTCTGTTTGTATTCACAAAAATTGTGAGAAAAAGTGGTTTGAGGGCTAGCATATTCTCTTTTCCAGTTTGGAAAAAAAACACCAAGTATGTCCAGGCACCAACAACGAACTCTTTTACTGTAAATGTGGTTGATGGTCAACTAATACAATAAAGTAGGGTCGCAAGATTTGAATGTGAAAACACAATTTCCAACTAAGCAATAAATATAAGCACACTTCCATAACATGCATTAGATTCCTAATAAACCTGTTTAATAAAGCGAAGTTAAAGTAGGTATCATATTTCATTCTGTGAAACATATGAAATATGTCATATTTAACAAAAAGAAACATAAATGATTGGTGACTTTCTCTCACAGATGCAATACAAATGCTTAATTCTAATATCGTCTCAGTGAGCCATTTAATTAAAAGTATTATAATCAGAAATCGCTTTGTTAAAACTATATGCCCAATGCTGGCTGCATTGCTGTACCTAAGCAATTAACATTTTGTCATGGTTTAATTAATATAAATTCATTGTATAATTCAAGTCAAAGTTGCACAAAGAATATGGAAATAGTCATGTTTCAATTTCCCTTTTCCATCACATCAGTCATATCTGGAGCAAGGGTATTTAAATCTAAACAAGCATGACATTAAAGGAGTGCTTAGTCCTTTCGCAAGGACACATGTCCTCCAATCTTAATATTCACCCAACATTCTCACTGAGAATTCCTGTTCAGCCTTAATTTCTATATAGCTGTGTAGAATTCAATAGGAATATGTATTGGAAACGAGGTTTTTACGATATCCCATTTTTCTCGGATCTTTCTTAACAGATTACCCCTATACTTCCCAGTAAGAAGTTTAGTAGGATGAACTTTTTTTGGGGGGAAAGATTGTGAAGATTCGTCCTACAGCAAAAAAGGCGTTACAAAAAGACATGCTCTCCCTATGAAAAGTCTAACCTATCTATTATTACACAGAAGAGGACAGCCGCTGTTTAAAATATCTATCTATCTATCTATCTATCTATCTATCTATCTATCTATCTATCTATCTATCTATCTATCTATCTATCTATCTATCTATCTATCTATCTATCTATCTATCTATCTATCTATCTATCTATCTATCTATCTATCTATCTATCTATCAATCTACTTTGTTGGCAGGGCCTATTTACTATAAAAATGATTTACTAACAATTGTACTTCTAAATACTGTTCACCTTCTCCAGCTTCTTCTTGAAAAGATTCGATCTGTGCATCGTGGCCAAGAAAAATGGATGGTCCCAAAACACATTTTCCCATTCAGTTTACAAACAGATTTTTAGACAGCACTGTTGCTCAAACAACTGAATGGAATTACAACCAATTTGGCAGAAACCTAGTTCTTCTCCCAGAAAGTGTACGTTTTGTGATTTAGTGTAAATCTGTTTAGTAGTGTTTTGAGAAATTAAGTCTCACAATTTAAATATTTCTGGATGGTTGAGTTTGTGTGACTCTTATGGGCACACAACTTTAAATGATAGAGTGATCTAATTAATGATGGGGCTTTTTTCACTGTATCTACCTCACTCAGGCTGGAGCGATAAGCTCTTGCGAGTCCCTCAGGAACAACAATCTCCTGCGAGCTCTGTGGGGACTCACTCTCTGATTGGCTGGTCTCAACATGAAGAGAAATCTTGTGGACACTATTACATGACACGGGGACTGAGTTCCCCTGTTCTGAAAATAGAAAATAATAACGTTTACGGTTAGGAGCAAAATGACCCCTAGATTATGTGGGTGTTTGCCAGCATATCCCCTTACTTTTGCAAGTGTCCCGTGAGATCAAAAAACTATTAAAATAATAAAGTTGCTCTGGCATACCTTGCTGTAGACCAAGCCCTGCAGCCAAATCCACACTTCACATGATCGAACAATATCCATGGTAGGGGGTTGGCTGGCAGAGGGCAGTTGGGTGCTGGGCCTTGAGAAGCCAGGTCAGTGGCCAACTCCACACCAGGCAGATTGTCAGTCAGTCAGATTTTCTTTCAATTTAGTTGTGTCTGACATTGTATAGTGCCAATATATAACACGCTATTGGGTATGACTCTGACTCTAGTAGTATCTTTGCATCCATTGGAGAGACACTAACCAAGTCAGTTTTGATGTGAATGTTATTCTCCTTGAGGGAGTATATGTCAAAGTGCTGGAGTGTAGATGCATGGCCCCAAGTGAGACTCTCACTACATCATGTGCCTTTGCTTGAACTGGAAAGACACTGAGTCAGTAATGATTTGCTTCTATTGGTCCCTGAGTGTGAGCTTGAGTAATCCTTTGAATGAGCGGGTGTGTGCTGACACATGTTTCTTGTGTGACTCTGCTATGTCATAGTGCCATTGCATCTATTTGTGTGAGACAAAATCTGTGATAATGTGCAACCTCGGTTACCAAAGGTGCCTGTCAATACGTATCATTGGCAGTGGTGGTGTGCCAGCACATGGATCTGAATATGTCTCTAACCATGTTAAAATGCCATTGCATCACTTTGATTCACACCAAGTTAGTGACAGTCAGTGATGGTGTGCTTTTTTAGTACCTGAACGGGTCCCTCTGTGTTATTTGCTGAGTGGCAGTGTGTTTCACATATCCCTGGATGTTAGAAATTGGGTTTCTGGTTATCAAATGTATGATCCTTGTCCAAGCAGAAGTCACAATCCTAGTCAGGGTAAGCTGGCTACACATTAAAAGATAACCTGTGCTCACACTCTGGTAGCTTGGCCCAGAGCAGTCAAGCTTATCTAAAGAGTCAATGTGTAAAGTATTTGTGCAACACATATACAGTAACACATTGAATTGACCACAAAAGACTCCACACAGTTTTATAAAAATAGATTATTATATTATAAATAAACCAAGACCAAAACAACAACAAGTCAATGTATAGAAGTTGAGATATTGAATTTTAAAAGAATAAATCGAGTAAAGCACTCAGAAGCAAGTAGCTCTAAAATGTTACTTTCAGTTACGCTGGCTCAAAGCAAAGTCAGCGTTCAGGCCAACCTTGTGGAAGTGCAGACGGCTTCAGGACCCACAAAGGCTACAGTAAACAAAGTACCTTTCCTGGTTACAAGCAACAAAATGGGTCAGTTCTGAAGAAGGGCACTAGAGTCGACATACATCAGTTCCAAAGATGGGTGTCAGACTCAAGAGGCATCAAGTGATGCACCATTTTTGAGGGGATGTATTAATCTCACCAAGCAGCAGCAGTGAGAATACACTGTCTGATGCGTCGATCTGCACTCGATCTGATGTGATGCATTGATTTTACTCCAACAACCAGGTCAATGCACAGGTACAGTAACTTACAGGCAGGAGAGGCATCAAAATCCATGTTGCAAGTTTCTGGGCCATTTCCAGTGAGCCAGGCACAGGAGCAGGGATAGAAACTTTGATATCCCGGAGTCTCAAGCAACAGGAGGCAATTCAACAGCCCCTGGATTTCACTTGGAGTGAAGGCAGAGTCCAGCTTTCCTTCAGCAAAGTCAGAGAGCAGCACAGCAGGCAGCAGGGCAACAAACATGGAAGCCGACCTTCCAGATCAGCAGCCCAGTTGAGCCCTTTAAGCAGCACAGCCGTCCTTCTGACAGAGGTTCAGTTCAAGATCCAGAAGTGTCTAAATTTAGGGGGTCAGAGACCCAGTACTTATAACCAAAAGTACCTTTGATGCTCGGGGTGATTTTATTGCAGCTCTCTGAAGTGCACAGCTTCCCCTTTCAATCCAGTCTGGCAGGTTATCTCTGGGGGGGGGGGGGTCATTCAGTACTTTATGTGGGGACTGGAACCACCTATTCAGGTGAAATGTTAGCCCCTACCTTCTATCCTGCCCAGGTGAAGCCATCAAAATGCAGATGAATGTAGAAGGGTACGCAGACACTGTCATGTGGCTATCTTGAAGGAATGCAAATAGTGTAGCTATAACCTACCCTGACATGTAATAGAGACAGGCTGTCAGGCACAGTAAGTGCAAAGAAATGTCCACTTTCTAAAAGAGGCATTTCTAAAACTGTAATGTTAAATTCAACTTCACCAGTTAGGAAGATGCATTATTACTATTCCTTACATATGAAACATAAAAAAGTTACTCCTCTCAGATCAGAAATACCAGCATAAAAGTGTATTATGGAATTCCTAATGCTAACCTATGAGAGGAGTAGGCCTCAAAGTAGTGAAAAATGAAATATGCTGTTTGTCACTACCAGGACATACAAAACATAAAAGTACATTTACTACCTTTTACTTCCCTAGCACCCTGCCCTTAGGGTTACCTAGAGCCTACCTGAGGAATGACTTATAAGTAATAAAAGGGGAATTTAAAGTTTGGCAAATAGTTTTAAAGTGCAAGTCGGAGTGGCAGTAAACTGCACACACAGGTACTGCAGTGGCAGGTCTGGAACAGGTTTGAAGGGCTACTCCTGTCTGTGGCACAATCTATGCTTCAGCCCAGTAATACCATTTAACTTACAGTGCCTGGGAATATTGTATACCACCTTACAAGGGACTTACAAGTAAATATAATAGGCCAATCAGGTATACACCAATTACAAATATGTTTAGGAAAGAAGAACATGCACTTTAGCCCTGATTAGCAATGGCAAAGTGCTCAGAATCCTAATGCCAACAAAAAGTTTCATCAAAATGTAGAGGCAAAAAAACAAAAAGATTGAGGGAAGACAGCATTAACGCTGAAAGGTCTAACAGTGGGTGTAACTGAACTATGTCATAACGTCTTTGCATCCACTCAAGTGACATCACGTCAGTGACAGTTTGCATGTTCTCACCCTGAACATTTTCCAGAGTGTTTCTAAGTGAGTGATGGTGTACAAACACATGTTCCTGAGTCTGACTCTGACTAGGTCACAGTGAATTTGCATCCACTGAAGTGATGCGGAGTAAGTGACAGTGTGCACATTCTGGTCTAGAGGTTGTCCCTACGTTTGTCTCTGGTTGACAACTCAGTTCTTAGGGTGTGGTAATGTGTAATTTCCTCCTTTGGAGTAATACAGGATGAGAGCTGTTCAAATCCTTGTATCGGGCGAGACCCAGAATGTGTTTCCAGGGGATTTAAGGTATGTTTACATGTCCCTTGCTGTAAATATGCCTCCATTGGAGTAACATTGAGTCAGGTCGAGTAGCAGAATCCTGACAGATGTCCCTGGATTTGAGTCCTCCTATGTCACTGTGTTTATGCCAACACTGAAGTGTTACCAAGTCACTGAAGGTGTGAATGTGCTGAGTCCTGAATGTGCCCCTGAGAGTTTGTCTGAGGGACTGGAAGTGTGTTAACAGTACACATGTCCATGGTTGTCACATGACCATAGTTGTAACTTTGATGACACCATTGAGTCTATGCAATCACTTGAGTGTCTCTGAGTAAGTGACTTGTGCAGGTTCATTGTGCCCCTAAGTATAAGTCTAACATGCACCAAATGCCCAGCCTCTGCTGCACACAGCCTTCGACCATGTGTGGTGGGAGTTGACTGCTAGGCCTGGCCCCATATGCAGCAGGTTTGTTTAAACAGCTTGGCCCTGTATCCAAGCAATGCCCCTAATCTGTCACGGGTAACCAACCTAATCTGTGCAAGGTCCTATGCCCCACCTTCTACAAGTCTTCTAAGAATTCACAGTCATTCTCCATTTTGAATTTATGAAAAGATGTCAACATAGTTGTTGTGTAGATTAATTCATGTCACCTCACAGACTGTGTTTGGTTGCTTCTAATCCTTTTATTCCCTGATTGATTTATTGACCATATATTAAATATATGTATATTTTGAAGTAGATTTTCGCCCTGTGTGTCACTTTACAATTGTTCCTCAAGATTTGATTTTCTTTCCGAAATGTTATATTTACTGTTTTGATTAAATCTGCTGTTCACCACTGTTAGGGTGTAACCTTGAGAAATACCTTTAAGATAATATCTCTAGAAGTGCTATATAAACAAAATCCCTTGTAAGCAAACTCTCTCTTGTTTTCATTCTCCATTGTCAGCACTTTTTTACTGCATTGCTTATTATTTTCCATATGTCTGGGCACCCCTAACCACAGTACTTGAGTCAGCCACATTTGGGGTTGGGCCCTTAGCTGTCATTATTTTTAATTCACAGTGTGAGTCAAAGCAAATTGGTACCAAAAGTTTCAAATTGGTGGGAAAAAGTAAGCCTTAATTCAGCCAATTGCATTAGTTAAACAAATATAATATTGTGAATAACAGGATTCGTGAGTCAAGTCTCACAAGTTAAAGAGCAGACATATACAAAAGTAGCAAGTCATTCAAGTCCTTTGGGTATCTTTTCAAATGTGTACTACTCAAAAAATCCTTAACATGTTTACCAATAGCAATCAAAGATCGCTTTCTGAGTACAAGTCTAGTTTAATGTTGAGTTTGTTGTAAATGTGATCATCCATGCAGACTGTAGATGTGAACGCATTTTCCTATGGAAGCTAAAATAAGAAATCAGATGTTTTATGTTTTTCAGCTTCCCTTCAACTTTTTTCACATGGTATGTTTTAACATTTTCATCTATCTGCAATGTCTCACTTAGTGGCTCTTCCCACCGGGTAGGTAAAGGTAGGTCAGCTTTTCCTCAAACAAGGTGTTTCTGGTTCTTTCAGGGTGATTTCTCAAGTGGGGCCAGGGAAAAATGGGAAGTAAAAAGCAAAATGTATTTGTCATGGACTTCATTGAGCCGTGCTACCGCAAAAACTGCTTATAGGATTGCAGCCAAATTTGACAGGAAGCTAAATGTTTGTCCATAGGTTGTGCTTTTGTGATTTGGTGTAAATCCATTCAGCAGTTTTTGAGAAAATAAGGTCAACATATATTGTATATCTGGATGGTTGGGTCCCTGTGAGACTAGCAAGAGTCTAGTGGGAGAACCAGTTAAAAAGTTGAGCAATACGAGAAAAATATTGCTAGCAGCCAATTGAGGGACTCAGGGACTTAGCCTCCTATCTTGAAGTTTAAAAACAAATAATGTAAGGGGGCATGATACTGATGCCCTGTTCACCTAGGCCCTGTGGGGGGACCGGGGACCCCAAGGACCAATATTTAAAACATCTCAAGTAGGGGGTCCAACAGCTCCTCTCCCCTTTTAAGTAGCATATTACCCCTGAATGATGGAAGAAGGGGGTCTGTGACTCCCCTCCCCTTTTTTAATTGAATGTTGTCCCCAGGAATGAGGTCCCTTGGGCCTAATGAGGCTCAGAGAGGTGGACCACATGGCCCCCCATCCTTTCTTGTTAACAAAATACAGCCCTACAGGATGGGAATCCTGATGCCTATTAAAGCTTGAACATGGGGGCTGCATACCCATATATATGTTTTTGTCATTGGGGATGAGATCCCATGGGCCTGAAAGCCAACCCTAGACTGCACATGCAAAAAACTGTGCACGGCATGGGGTTGGCAGCCTGCATGGGGGTTTACTACTTATGGGCAGGTTGGCCAAAGGACCTGGAGCTTCCTGCTATTTAACTCAATTTCGCTTAAGGTGATGGGGTACCTGGGGTCTATTCAAGCTCAGGGTTGGGAGATACATAGCAAATCTCCCCGTTTCTTTTGAATTTCTCAGGATTTGTCTCTGGGGGTGTGGTACTCGGGTCCAAGAAGGCATGGGCTGGGACAGCATTTCCCCTCCTCTTAAAATATGGAATTTGCCCCTGGGGGATGGAGTCTCCCAAGCCTAAGAGGGTTCAAGGAGATGGCAGCATGGCCCCTTCTCTTTTATTTGTTCACAACACTTTCCATTTATAATACGGTCCCAGGAGTGGGGTCCCTAGGGTTTATTATGGCTCAGAGAAGGTTGTGTGTGGTCCCCTACCCTCATTTCTTCAATGTGTCCCAGGGGATTGCGTTTCCAAGGCCGAATAAGGCTCACACCCCTCTACCCCTTATATATATGTTTTGGCCATGAGGAATGGTGTCCCCAGGGTTAATATTGTCTCAGAGAGTATGGCAATACACCCCCTACCCTTAAAGGCTGTGGGGGATGGGGTCCTTGGGCCCATGTTTGACTCAGGGAGGATCGCCAAACATCCCGCTCCCCATTATAAATATTGTTTGACCCCCAAAGGGCCCTCAAGTGGCTCAGGGAGAGAGGCCATGCACACCTTACCTTTAAAAAATAAAATGCCCTCTGTAAAGCGGTCTCTTTGGCAAAAAAAACAACACTACTCCACACCTGGCAAAGACCATGCCCTGCATGGGGTTAGCAGCCTGTGGGACTTGGATGCAGGTCCTGCAAGCAGGCCAGTCTTTGCAGTCAACCACCCATCATGCATGACCAAAAGTCATGTACGGTGGGAGATTGGCTTTACATATGGTAACAGAATGTTTCATTACATAAATAAAACTTGAAATTCACTGTCTTCATAGTTAGGACTTGTTATTAGATTTTATTTTTATTTTAAAGAAAACCTTAGAAATTCACTGAAAAAACAAAGTTTAAAGTAATATTATAGTTAGGTGCTGCACTCAGAGAAAAATAATTGCAGAAAACATTGGTGCCAACATAATGTTTTGAACAAAAAAATAAACACAGAAATTCACCTTGTAGGAAGCTGGCTCTCTGGGCCCGATTCACAGAACTAACTTAAGACAAAATCCTAAACTTACTACCATTTTGGTATTCACAGATGGCACTTCCTCATTTTGGTATTCACAGAAGGCACTTACTTATTTCGGTATTCACAGAAGTTAGGAGTCCTAACTTTAGGACTCCTAAATGCCTTCTGTGAATACCGAAAGTCTTAAAATTAGGGTTTTTCGCAGTTTAGGAGTAGTAAAGTTAGGAGTCCTAACTTTAGGACTCCTAAATGCCTTCTATGAATACCGAAAGTCTTAAAGTTAGGATTTTTCTCAGTTTAGGAGTAGTAAAGTAAAGAGTCCTAACTTTAAGACTCCTCAATGCCTTCTGTGAATACCGAAAGTCTTAAAGTTGGGACTTTTCTCAGTTTAGAAGGAGTAAAGTTAGGACTTCGGGCCCTCAATGTAGTCTACTAAAATAAAGTACGCTCTGCTGAGTCCATTGAATCCCTTATTGGTTACAATAGTTAATGCTAACACTCCACTTGTGGTAAAGGGGGCGAGCAGTAAGGCATATCCGAGGATAGAACTAAGCATTTGCTTTACTCACAGAGCCAAAAAATGAGACACGCGCAAGAATAAATCTGAGACCAATCTTTAAAAATAATATTGATTTTCATACAACTTTTTAGACCAAGACCTTTGTTCTATAGTAAGTACTTTTAAAGTTATACATTTTTTGAGATTGCAAAATCAATCTCATTTGTGCACAATACATAGAAATCAATAGGGAAAAAGACAAAATGCATGTAAAATCATACAGTAAACTTTCAAGGTTCACCTCCTGGATTTCAGTACTTAGCAAGGCCAGGTCGAATGTTCGACCAAGGGATTCTGAGGAGAGTCCTGGATTCAGCTTAGGTCGTTGGCACCTGGTGCACTACGGGAGAGTGGTGCACTTGAAAATGTACTGCACAAGGTGGCTTAGGAGTAAGTTTGAGGAGGGACACTCAAGGGTGCAGGTTGCAAGACCCTCGGGACCATGGAAGCATAGCTGTATATTCATTACTGGGGACAATCGGTCCAGGTGCAGAGCAGATATGTCAGCCGGGCAGTGTGCAGCAAGATGTCTTCACTGTCAGGAGCAGCCAACTTGAAGAGGACATTTCAGTATAGCCGGGCCACTCACGAAGTGAGTCTCAGGGTCTCAGTGTCCCTCAATGGGTACTTGCTTCCTGGGCAGTTAAAGTCCAGGGAGTGATTCTTCATCTTGGTGCAGGTTGCATGGGGTCCTGTATAGTAGGTTTTGGTGCGACATGGCTCTTGTAAGTCTTGGTGTCCCCAAGCTTGGTGGAGGGACTGATCTTACCCTTCAGAGCCGGTGTACTGCTTTTGGGCCAGGTACTGCATTGGAGTCACCATGGATCAGCAAGTTGGTAAGACCAAAGACTGCGGTTCAGTGCCTGCAGTGGAAGGGAAGCAGAGCCTCTGCTCTAAGGGAGGTTCTTTGGCAATTTTCCTATGACTGTAAGTGTTCTATTTAACTTGGAATCCTCACAGTGGCAAGGCGAGGTAGCACACCACAATTGTCGAGTCCTGAAGGCAGCAGACTAGGTTTGGCACCAATTTCTCTGCAGCATGGCTTCAATTCTCAGGCAGGAGTTCTTCCTGTTTCATTTCTTTTATTTGTGTCCATCAAATCTAAGGTTCAAGGTCCAGGGATGCCACCTAAATATAAATATATTGAAAAACCCATAGGTTATAGACCATATATAGTTAGGAATTAGCATTTACAAAACCTTATTTTACTCACACAAAACCATTGAAATTCGCATATATAGTTAGTTGCACTAACTATATATCGCGCACCCGCAATCCACTGCTGATCATGTCACATATTACATCATTCATGACATGGTCAGTGACATCACTGATGACATCACTGATGACATCTCAAATGACATCACTGTTTTTTTCAGTGAATTTTCAAGGTTTTGTAAATGCTAATTCCTAACTATATATGGCCTATAACCTATGGTTTTTTCAGTGAATTTCAATGTTTTTTTAATAGCAAATACCAAAAGCTGTAAAATGTATTCTTCTTTTAAAGGAAAAATATATTTTATATGTATTTAATATCATTTTTTTATGTATATAAATTTTTTGAGGGAACACATTTATCAACTATCATGCTGAAGAAGAGTGTGGGGAAAAAAAACAAAGAGGAGGACTAAGAGGAAAGAACAATCAGTTCAAAAATACAATTGCTTTAAAGCATGAAGTGCTTTTCCACACATTTACATTTAAATAACCCATATTAGAACATACAATATATCTACAGAGGAGACGGTGTACATTGAATTTTAGACTCTTCATTGGTACCTACATGTTGGTACTTACACACAACACACATCAATCCTAGGCGGTCAGGAGGGGTCTACCTTGCCCCCTTTCCTTCATTTCGATCCTACCGAGAGACAAGATGTTGGCCGCTCCAGACTGTTTAGAATGTTGACATTCACCGGAGAGCCGATCCGCTTCTCCTCGAGAAGTTCCGTTACGCGTCTGGTACGCGAACGGGGGCGCTAACCGGGACGCTGTCACAGATATATATATTTTTTTGAACGTTCATTTCTCAAAATCCTCTCGAGCACATATCTTGAGACCTAGCAAAGGCACATCGGGCAAACAGTCTCTACAATTTTGCCAAGTTTCATCAAAATCCATTCAGCCGTTCGAGCTAAAAGTGAGTCCAACCGCCATATGGAAAACTCAATGTTAAAAACACGTTTTGGGACCCCCTTTTTTCTCGGCCCCCGCTTGACAAAACCCCTCCCCAAACTTCCAGGGGACGCTCAGAAACAAAATGTGCCATTCTCCTGAAAATTTCAGGCAATTCCGTCCATCAACGCCAAAGTTATTCAACATAGAATTTTCAGAAATCCCTATTCAAAAAAATCCTAACTATATATACCTACTGGCGACCGCCAGTAGGTAATTCACTGAAAAAAACAAAGGTTTCAGGCCCTATATAGTTAGGAATTAGCATTTAAAAAACATTTAAAATTCACTCAAAAACAATAAGTTTTAGGGGTGTTATTGCTAGCTGGACATTTCACTCATACAAAACCATTGAAATTGCTCCTATGTAGTTAGTTGTACTAACTATATTTCGCGCACCCGCAATCCACTGCTGATGATGTCACATATGACATCATTCATGACATGGTCAGTGACAATCATCGATTTAGACACTTATATTCCCATTTATTCTTCCATCGACCTTGAGATATACATAAATAAAACATATTTAATTTTCAGAAAAGCACACATTCACTGGATGATGTCATCAGTGATGTCATTTGAGATGTCATCAGTGATGTCATGAGTGATGTCACTGATCATGTCACGAGTGATGTAATATGTGATGCCATCAGCAGTGGATTGCGGGCGCGCTAATTATAGTTGGCAGAACTTACTATAACGGGGGAATTTCAATGAGTGAAATGTCCAGCTAACTATATCATGTATGAAACCTATGGTTTTTTCAGTGAATTTCTAAGGTTTTTTAAATGCTAATTCCTAACTATAACGTGTGTGAAACTGTAATGAAGTATGTTAGAGGAAATGCCAGAAGACATAAATACTTCAAGATAAATGTTTATTGGTCACAGCTGCTGCAGTCCCGGAGTACCTGTGAAACATAGAATCCCTGAACTCAGAATACACATAAAACATTCTGGATTCCTATGACAAGAAGTCATGATGTAATGAAACCAGATCACCACAGAAAACTATGTTTTTTTCAGTGAATTTCAAAGGTTTTTTAAATGCTAATTCCTAACTATAATGTGCCTAAAACTTATGTTTTTTTAGTAAATTTTCAAGGTTTTGTAAATGCCAATTTTTAAATGTATTCATTGTTATATTTTTTTTATATTAATTTCCTACATTTTTAATAATAATTATGTTTAGTTTTTTTATTGTTTAAAATAAATTACATATTTTTTATGTAAAATATATTTTTTTTTTACAAATATATATATATTTTTTTCAAATATATTAAAATTAATTTCTATATATTTTGTGCATTTTTTTTTTATATAACCTTTTGCGGTAAACGTATGGTACGCGTACCAACCTTGCAGCATCCTTTGCATCTGTAATCATACTGTACGCTTACGCGCGCATACGTTACAAATGTTGCGCGTCGCGTCACCGCTTCCGCGTGACAGCAGGTACGTTTGTACGGCACCCCGCACGCGTACTCGGCGAAAGTTTCTAAATGTTTAAAAAGATATATTTATGTATTTAATGTAAATATTAAGGGAAGACATTTTCTGGGATATTCATGAAAATAGTATTCATTAAGTTTTAATAAGCATATATTACTTTTAAAAGCAATTACGCAAATTGCGGGGTACATCGTACGTATGCGTATACTATTCCTAAGAGCACTGTACGCGCACCCCATGTGACTTCAAAAGAACAGATTTGATTGGTTCATAATACTTCCTATTTTAACTGTTGAAGGACCCCACCCATTTTAATAATTCTTCTTTGACCTTCACTGAAGAAACACCTTTTTGTGAAGGAGCTCTTTCTTTATATTTTCATCATGGCTGCCCAGCAAGAAGAAGATATTTCAGAACATTCTTCAGAGGAAGAATTTGTGACAGAAGACCCACCTACAAAGAGGAAGGAGGCACTAATATGGAGAAAAAAAATTCTTTCCAGTAGGAGAAAAAAAGGCGAACGCATCGAAAGATACCTGCAAGATCTGTCAGGTTGTACTCTCTCGAGGGAATCCCAACAAACATTACTACTTCGGAACTGCGAGTATGGTAAGGCATGTAAAAAATCAACATCCAGTGAACTATGCTCGTGCTGCATCCAGCAGCTCAACCAAGCACATCTGCAGGATCTTCAAGCCCGCATCAGGACATCCATCCCGATTTTGCAGACCTGATAATTCTTTGCAAATTTTGTAAAGAGACTTTGTGCTATGGGAACAATTAATTGATTTGATTTGCAGGCACAAACAGGAGCACTGTTGCTCCCGCTGTTAATTTTCTTTTGTTTATTTGTTCCCGTTGGAGACTTTTTTGTTTGCACAGTTTTTTTCCTCAAAAAACCCCCCAAAAAATGAAAAACTGTTCAATAAATTCCCAAAAAAATACAAAACTACAAAAAAGACAAAAAAAAGTTATTTTAAGAACTTACTTCACTGGTCAAATAAAGAGCTACATTAGTATAATAGTGTGTAAAAGTTTTTTTGAATGAATGCGTAGTGCATAAATGAATGAAAGAATACATTAGTAGTGTATGGTGAATGTGAAAGTGCAGAACTATAAGGAAGTGCTACAGCATAAGTTTATAAGTTTATAAGGTGTTTACTTATAGTATACTGTAGTACTTCCAAGCACTTGAATGTAACATATGTACATAAATATGTTACAAGTCTATACTTTCCTTTGCACTGCTGGTGAAATTGCTTGGGTGAATTTGTAAGTGATAGGGACAGATTTACAACCCCTTGCGCCTCTTTGACACTGCCGTTGCATCAAAAGATGTGCCACGGTGCGTTCCTGTGCAGGGGGGGGGGTGTTCCAGCGCAGGAACACCTCCTAAAAGTGGCGGAGAGACATCTACAAGATTTCACTCAGTCACTTTTGGGCCCATGCTGCATCAAAACCCTGCGCCTGCTTGAAGCAGGTGTAAGGATTAACACAGCATTGTGAGCATAGGGCACCCAGAGCATTGCTGGAGCAGCATTGCGCTTGGGATGCAACTCCAGTAATGAGCCAGCTTTACGGCACAGATGTGTCTCGCATCTATGCCGTTTTTGCCCCATGGTGCACCGCATTGTAAATGCGGTGCATCCATGGTGGCGGTGGCATGGCGCACAATAACTGACATATCCCTGGGGATGCGCCAGTTATAGAAAATCTGCCCCTTAGTGTTTTAATGCAGTGAATGGATTACTACATACTGATGAATGAGTCACTACAACAGTGCAACAGCAGTGACAGAGTTCTTGGTCAAAGTGTAAGGATACAGACTGGGGAATGGAAGGTGTGAAACACAAGTAAGCAGGTGGATACAAGACTACACGCATAGTGCATAGTGCTTTGAATTAGTTCATGCCCTAAGGCCTACTTCTCTGCATGAGTTCTTGGCTACTGACTGAATGATTACAGTTCTGCAAGGACAGTGCCTGACTGAATTTATAAGTGCTTGAGTTTTAGTGCAGTGAATGGATTAGAAGAAACTGCTGAATGAGTCACTACAACAGTGCAACAGCAGTGACAGACTGCTTGGTGGAAGTGTAAGGATACAGACTAGGGAATTGAAGGTATAAAAGACAAGTGTGCAGGTAGATAGAAGACTACAAGCATAGTGCACAGCGCTTCGAAGTAGTTCATGCCCTGAGGCCTACTTCGCTGCATGAGTACTTGGGTACTGACTGAATGATTACAGTTCTGCAAAGACAGTGCCTGAGTGAATGTATAAGTGCTTCAGTTTTAGCACAGTGAATGGATAAGCACATACTGTTGAAAGGGTCACTACAATACTGAAACAGCAGTGACAGATTGCATACTTTGAATCAATAGAATATTGTAAAGAGTGTGTACGTGAATCTATAAGTGCTTGACTTTTAGTACAGTGAATGCATTAGTACAGAGTGATCAATGCTTTATTATTATTAAACAATACAATTATTCTTCAGACATCTCATATTTTAACAGAGCTTCTAAAAGGAATTAATCTTGTATTTCTTCGAGATCATACTGCTGGTTTGCCATTTCAGAGTTTATGTCTTCCAGTAACTCTACATCATCCAGTGCTTGCAAAAAATCAGCATCATTGCTTTCGTCTTCAAAATCACAGGTGATATCTGCAGTACTGATGTCCTGTAATTCAGTCTCGCTGCCTGTCAATGAAACTGTTGCTCATTTTCAATGTGTCTTTTGTAATATTCTCCTCTTTCTCCATAACAAATCTGTTATGTTGTAGGTCCTTGCACAAAAACATAAACATTTCATTTTATCAGTTTTCTTGATACATAATACAAAACTAGGTTTACCAAATATTTTGGCCCCAAAAAATATTATGTAAATACTATTGTCTAATAACATTCCAACAGTAGAGTTTTAGTACTTTATAAGGTTATATCAATAAAATTGCCTATGAAGATATCCTGTTCTTAAGTTTTCGTAAAATTCGAAACCAGTCTCTCCTTATGACTTTAGAAAGTGACTCAGGCTGTTATAGTAAAATGCAGTACTAAACAATGTAGAATATGTCTATTCACCTTACCCTTTCCAAACCAATAGATATGTGTTTTAGTAAAATGCAAGGGATGCTGTTGGTTGTCCAGAATAACACTGTGTATCTATGTATTTAGGTACCATTCTCACACTAGTTTTTGAATCCTTCATGTGTTTTCACACACATCAATCCTTAAAGACCCATCCAGTATTCACCTTTTAACATAATTAGTTACTTATAAAAGTCAAAAATACTCACAGCAACAGGTATAGAACGCCCCTTCAACACAAAGTATTGTGTATGATGAGGACATATTTACATAGAGAAAAAAAGCTACACACAGTAACTTATCCTGTCCTTCTAAATATAAAAGAATATTTGAAAACACACGCTGTGACGTATTTTCTGTTGAGCCATTTAGTCTCTTTTAATCCCTAAACTCTCTGGTCTCTACTAGCCAAGCATGCCTTTCTATTCAATACCATACTGGTGAGTTGCAGAAAGCTGTTCTGAAGCCAGGTCCCATTTTATACATCTCTATAATAAAACTCTGTGGCACTTTTTCAATATATCTTCAAAGATAGTGGGTCCCCAGGGACACTCAGTGTGTATATTAACTTTCTCATATATCTTCAAAAGATACAAACCATCTTTGCACATATATGTACTCCGTCCATCTCTTCTTTATTTAGCTGTGTAGAAGCACAGCACATTCACCACTTTTTATAGTTACTTATACTTACCTTAAAAATAATAAATAATAAAAAAGTATATATTATAAAATTAGCATCTGTGGAAGACAAGAAAAAATACAGTTACAATATATATTTTGCAACACAGAATAATTTGTAAAAGATTTTATTTGCCTTTTTTGCTGTTCTCAGAATATATTGAATTACACTAGAAACAATGAGTTCAATTGTGCTCATCACATAACAGCGGGCAAAAAAAGACAAACAATAAGATCACCTTAAAAAAAAAACATTCAACATTTTCAATAAAAATAACAATCTAAAAAATAGAAATAAAACATATGTCAAAGGTTTTTTCTAAGAGCAATTTCTTACGTAAATATGATACATCTCAAGCAATCATAAAATAGCAAAACATATTATTAATTTTCATACACTGTAAATAATGTTATTTAGAAATATATGCTGACAAAATATACAACAAAAAGTCCTTAATTGTTTTAGATACTTTTCCTCAAGGCCAAATAGTATGTGTCAAATCCTTTGTTTGGAAGTTGTCCAATAGTAATCCTGAGTGTCCGCCTCCCAGCCTTCTGATCCGAAACCACCAACATCATCTGTGGCTTCCCCCAGGGCTCATCCCTCAGCCCGCAGCTATTCAACATCTACATGGCCACCCTCACACAAGTGGCCCACCATCACAACCTCAACATCATCTCCTATGCCAACGCCACCCAGCTCATCCTCTCCCTCATCAAGGCACCACACACCACCAAACCAATCACCACGAGGGAGTGAAGTCCATCGCCGACTGCACCAGGAGCAGCCATCTGAAGCTGAACTCGGACAAGACGGAGGTGCTCATCATGGACCCAACCCCTCAGCCTGGGACGACTCCTGGTGGCCGACTACACTGGGAACAGTACCAACACCGACCAACCATGCACACAACCTAGGATTCATCCTTAACTCCTCCCTCTCCATGTGTAAGCAAGTCAGCGGCGTCTCCACCTACTGCTACAATACCCTCCGCATACTCCGCTGGATTTACAAGAGGATTCTGACGGAAAGAAGAAGAACAGTGACACAGGCCCTCGTCAGCAGCAGACTATGGCAATGCACTCTACGCAGGAATCCCAGCCAAACACCTACAATGACTAAAACAAATCCAAAATGCCTCCGCCCGACTGATAGTCAATGTCCCCTGCCGTAGCCACATCACCCCCCACCTGAGAGACCTACACTGACTCCACGTCGACAAGAGGATCACCTTCAAGCTCCTCAACCACGCTTACAAAGCACTCCACAAACCAGACCAGCCTACCTTATCAGCAGCAATCCTGAAAGGCCAAATATTGTTCCTAAAACTTTGGCTTTAAGAATATTAGGTAAGAATGTGGTAATTATTTAGGCAAAAGTTTTTTTAAAAACCAATTGACTATCATTACAATGTATCCAACCTTTAGCACATTTTAAATAAGCAGTGCTATGTCCAGATGTTGTAGAAGGGCCATCATGAAAAATAATTGCTACATCTACAAAAGTTCTTCCTGATATTGATACTTGAGTAGCTACAACATTTTTAATTAAAGTTTTCAATTTTCTTCCATCAGCTGTACAACGCTGCATCATTAAAATTACATACTGTCCAAATCTTTTTATAAATAATCATTATGACATTTGTGATTTACAATGCCTACACTCCGTGTTTTGACTTGCTCCTCTAACTAGGTTGTTAAAGACACTGATTCACAGTCTGGTAAAGTCAAATATATACATCTGTCAGTGTCTATGTTAGTGCTACATGTAAACAAACAATTGCCACAGTCATGTTGCCATTTATAAGAAAGGCCAAATAAGATTTTCAATATCTATACTTTATCTTCCAATACAACAAGCATATACATTAGAAATTCCTGACAATCTTGCTGAATATTCTGCGTAAATTGAGTACAACCAGAGCATATGTCCAAAACATTTTGAATATCAGAAACACTTTGTGTTTTATCACTACTACATTTCTCTTAAATAGAATACAACGAACAAATTCTTTTTTCCTGATTTTCAAAAATGTGCTGTTGCAAACTTTCAGGAAAAAAACCCATTAACAACTACATTAGCATAGCAGTTGACACCAGAACTATTTTCAAACTGATAACCAACAATCTCTTCAACAGTGTCCTTTTTTTTTTGCTTGCAATCACAACTTCATCTTGTTTTTTTTCTTTCTCTACAGCTTCACTACAGATATTCTCATATCTTCTTTTTTGACCTACCACACGCTTTTCAAATACAGGATATTAACCTAAATTGGGAGCATTTTCTCTTCTTAACCTACTATACTCCTTCACCTGCACTAATCTTTCTCTCATCAAAATCAATTAGGTACAATCCAGATAAAGTTATGACTCGAGACAAAGCAACATATGCCATACCCGTTTTAAACACAGTACTTCCAGTATTCACCAAAGCACTATCTACACTTAAACCTTGAGATTTATGAAGGATCACAGCATACACGAAAGAAACAGGAAACTGTTTTCTGCGAACATTCACATTTTTTACAAGCAAAAACCAAGCTGAACAACGACTAAATTGTTGCACTTCTTCAATTTGATCAAATTTGATTTTCAAAAATTCAATACCATCTCCATTTAGGTAATTAACGAAATCAACAACTTTACCCATTGCTCCATTTACTAAAACTTTTTCCACATTCAAATTACGTCATAAAATTACCCGAAGGTTTACACATGCATATATATTCTTTTCTTAACCAGCAGTTTTAGATATCGATTTCTCTAAAGAATCCAATTTCCTCTTCAACTTTTCTTTCAAAATAATAGTGATTCCTTCATGCTCTATTTTATCAATAGCTTCCAATTTTATAATTTCTTCATTTTCCACCTTTAGTATAGGTCTACTTTGCTGCATGAGTACTTGGGTACTGACTGAACGATTACAGTTCTGCAAGGAGAGAGCCTGACTGAATTTATATGTGCTTCACTTTTAGCACAGTGAATGGATAGGCACATACTGTTGAATGGCTCACTACAATACTGAAACAGCAGTGACATAGTGTTTGGTGGAAATGTAAAGATACAGACTGGGGAATTGAAGGTATAAAAAACAAGATTACAGGTGCATAGAAGACTGCATGCATAGTGTACAGGGGTTTGAAGCAGTCCATGCCCTAAGGCCTACTTTGCTGCATGAGTAATTTGGTACTGACTGAATGATTACAGTTCTGCAAGGAGAGTGCCTGACTGAATTTATAACAGCTTCACTTTTAGCACAGTCAATGGATAAGCACACACTGCTGGAAGCGTCACTACAATACTGAAACAGCAGTTACAAAGTGTTTGGTGAAAGTGTAAGGATACAGACTCGGGAATTGAAGGTATAAAAGACTAGTTTGTAGGTGCATAGAAGACAGCATGCATAGTGTATAGGGGTTGGAAGCAGTCCATGCCCTAAGGCCTACTTTGCTGCATAAGTATTTGGGTACTGACTGAATGATTACAGTTCTGCAAGGAGAGTGCCTGACTGAATTTATAATTGGTTCAGTTTTAGCATAGTGAATGGATAAGCACATACTGCTAAATCGGTTACTACAATAGTGCAACAGCAGTGTTTGTTGGAAGTGTAAAGTTACAGACTGGGGAATTGAAGGTATAAAAAACAGTGTGCAAGTACATATAAGAGTGCATGCATAGTGCATAGGAGTTTGAAGCAGTCCATGCCCTGAGGCCTACTTTGCTGCATGAGTACTTGGGTACTGACTGAATAATTACAGTTCTGCAAGAAGAGTGCCTGATTGAATTTATAACTGCTTCAGTTAGTTATATACATGGAATGTGTGCTGCATTATTTGCGGTGATGGATTAAACCCAGATCTTTTGACTGGGTGTGAGTGTTTGATTGATTCAGGTGCTCCGTCCATCACCACCCCCTTTTGTACTGCTTTTGACCACCATAAGTGTGGCAGGGTATGCTCAGACTTGAGTCCCTTGCTCACTTTTCCACTGGATTCAAGCAAGCCGGGCTGAAGACGGCTGGAATGCCAGAAACCGGTCCTCGGAAGCTTGATTCCGGTCCAGGGATGACATGGCTTGACAGTTCGGGCTGGACTGTTCCCATGAGGTACACAGTCAGACTTATTTGCATATAGCCATGTCTAAACTGGGGTGGCAGAGTGGGCTAAAGAACGGTGATGGATTAAACCCAGATCTTTTGACTGGGTGTGAGTGTTTGATTGATTCAGGTGCTCTGTCCATCACCACCCCCTTTTGTACTGCTTTTGGCCACCATAAGTGTGGCAGGGTATGCTCAGATGTGAGTCCCTTGCTCACTTTGCCACTGGATTCAAGCAAGCCGGGCTGAAGACGGTGCTCCGTCCATCACCACCCCCTTTTGTACTGCACTATTTGCACCAACATTACATAAAAAAGTGACACAATACAACCACAAAGAGACACAAGTTGCTTGTAAATCGGTCCCAGAGTGTTTGCAGCAGTGTATGTATACTGACTAGGGAATTGTAGATTTGAAACACAAGTCTGATTCTAGACAAGCAACACTTTAAATTACTCTTGAACGGGATAATATGACGGCACACATTCCAGAAATATAAATACTGGATTTTACTGTACAACCATGAGTATTTTTGCAAATACAAAAGCAATAACTTGTTTCTTATTCTATCAAAACTCGAAAAAAAGGATAGATTTTTAAGCACTTATGTGTCGGAAAACACAAAACATACAAAAATGCTTCACTCAGAATAATTTCTAAATGCACACAGACGCACAGTGTGATTCCAGACAAAAAATACTAGACCTTGCATTTTATCAAAACACATTTACTAGTCTAGAAACGGTAAAGTGACTAAACACATTCTATATATATGACTGCTGCATTTTACTATACAATCATTGATCATTTTGCAAATACATAAGCAATTTACTGCATTATTGGCACCAAAATTATATCAAAAAAGTGACACAATAGAACAACAAAGAGGCACAAAAGGCTTGTAAATCTGCCCCAGAGTGTATGCAGCAGTGTATATATGCTGACTGGGAAATTGTAGATTTGAAACACAAGTCTGAGTCTAGACAAGCAACTTTATTAATTACTCTTGAAGAGCTAATATGACTGCCAGAAATATAAACACTGGGCCCGATTCACATAATAAACTTAAGACTCAATCCTAAACTTACTACTTTTGGTATTCACAGAATGAACTTACTACTTTTGGTATTCACAGAAGTTAGGATTTTGTCTTAAGTCTGTCTTAAGTCTGTCTTAAGTTTGTCTTAAGGCTGTCTTAAGTCTATCTTAAGACAAACTTAAGACAAAATCCTAACTTCTGTGAATGCCAAAAGTAGTAAGTGCATTCTGTGAATACCAAAATAGTAGTAAGTTTAGTATTGAGTCTTAATTTAATTCTGTGAATGGGGCCCACTGCATTTTACTGTACAACCATGAGTCATTTTGCAAATACAAAAACAATAACTAGTTTCTAATTCCATCAAAACCTGAATAAAGGATAGATTTTGAAGCACTTATGTGTCTGCAAACACAACACATACAAAAATGCTTCACTCAGAATAATTCCTAAATGCACACAAAGGCACAGTGTGATTCTAGACAAAAAATATTAGACCTTGCATTTTACCAAAATACATTTAGTAATCTAGAAACGGTAAAGTGACTGCACACATTCCATGTACACAATTACTATATTTCAGTTCACAATCCTGACTCATTTTGCAAATACATAAGCAATTTGCTGCATTATTTGTGCCAACATTGCATCAAAAATGTGACGCAATGGTGGGCACAAAGACGTGCAAGAGGCTTGCAAATCTGCTCCAGAGAGTTGGCAGTAGGGTATGTATACTGATTGGAAAGTTGTAAATTTGAAACACAAGTCTAATTCTAAACAAGCAACACTATTAACTACTCTACAACTGGAAAATTGACTGTACACATTCTACATTTTTTACTACTGCACTTTACTGCACAAAGCTGACTCACCAAACACATTAACTTACCAAATGCTTTTATCACAATGGCTATCCAAATGCAAACAAACTCAGAATGGAAAGGGGCGACCACTCGGTCCCCCCGAACGTATGGCAGAGTACCACGATCCCCCCGGGAAGCCATCTTGGGCGGGAGGCGAGTCTCGGCTGGTATGCCCGAAGCGGCGTAGCCGGGGCGCGCCTTTTCCCGCCCTAGAGTGGGTTGGCCTAGACACTGACGCGGCTGGCCACGCCCTAGGGGCAGGCAGGGGCGGGTTTACGCCCGCCCTGAAGACGGATAAAAGGAGAAGCAAGATCCGAAGGCATCCTCTTGTTCCTGTGCTCTGAAGCTGCACCTCCTCGCTGCACGTGAGCTCGAGACGGAACGAAGAGCCAATTTTGAGCGTTGTAATCGTTCTTGTTTGTTTTGCAGATACTCTGTTGGAGAATGCCGAAGAAGGCGGGAAAACGCATGACTACTGAACAGATGCTGCGCGTTCTCATGAAGGAGATGACCGAACTAAAGAGGCGAATGGATAAGAACGAGGAAGGGGGACCGAAACGTCCCTTGGCGGGAGCAGCCCCGGGAGGGAAAAACAAGAGGCCCAGGAGGGGAGCAGCGGGAGAAGACATCCCGGTTCCCAGTACCCCGCTCGAGGCACCAACTCCCGTGCCGAAGGAAGGGAATCCGATTCCCGTTGTGGTCACCCCCGTGTCCGAGGGAGATATGCCGCCCGAGCTGGCAGCACAATTGGCAGCGTGGTTGGGAAAAGGTAGCGAGGGCGCCACGGCTGTCGACGCGCAGGAGATAATGAAGCAACTGCGTGAGTCACGGGAAGCAGCGAAGGTGTCCACGCCGGCTGCAGCAGTAGAGAAGCCACAGGGGACGGGTTCAGTAGCAGAGACAACGTCCGGTGCAGGTAAGCGGCCATTGCCGATTGCGAGGGATGAGTCGGCACCCTCTCGTAGGGAAAAATTGGGTCAGCATGTTCCCTTGGCTATTAAGGAAAAGATATGGGCAGGGGAATACGTAAACATATTCTCGTTGCTTACTGATCACTATGAGATGGAGCATGTCAAGGGCCAGAAGGAGCTCATGCATCCGAGTGTTTGGCGCGCAAAAATGGCCGCCTTTAAGGTAAATGAAAACATTGGCAATTGGGGCCAAGCGTGGGGGGTTTTTACATCGATCTTGGGGGAGCGAAGGCCCGATCTGTTACCCGAATTGCCGATTTATCAGTCACGAATTATGGGGTACTCGGTATCACACGAGGGTAATCATTGGTTCTGCTATGATAACCTGTTTAGAAAGGCTAAAGAACATGATAAAAACTTAACATGGGATTGTTATGATTCTGTGTCATGGTCCAAAATGAAGGAGACTGGTATGTTAAAATTGCCATTGGTGGGGAGTGTTGTTGGCGAATCTTCCCGCCAGTATGCGGGGACGCCCTTTCGGTCAGGTGCGGGTACAGACAATTACTCGAAGCCTGCCGGTAACACAGGAAAAAGGGGGGTTTGTTGGAACTTCAACAGGGGTAAATGTACTAGGCCCCAGGGATCGTGCAAATTTAGACATGAATGTAGTGGGTGTGGGCAATCATCCCATCCTGAGTCCACGTGCAGAGCCAAAACGGGTGATAACGGGGGTAGAGGAGGCACCAAACAGGTCTAACATAGTCCGAGGGGCGCCTTTACCTACCCCGATTGATACCTTGGCAATGATTCCTTGGCTCAGTGAATACCCGGATCGTGCTTCTGCTGGGGTGTTGCGGAATGGGTTTTCTTATGGTTTCCGCATCCCAGTGGGGGACTTTCAAGGTGCAACGAAATGTAAAAATCAGCTATCGGTCTTTCAGCATACGACTGTGGTACAGGATAAGATCAGGAAGGAGGTTACTCGAGGTCGAGTCGCCGGTCCGTTTAGTGTACCACCGGTTCCTAATTTTGTTTGTTCCCCTTTAGGCGTGGTCCCAAAGAAGGACCCGGGTGAGTTTCGGCTGATACATAATTTATCAGCCCCACGTGGTCTTTCCGTAAACGAAGCGATAGACCCGGAAGTGTGTTCGGTGCGGTACGCATCCTTCGATGAGGCCGTAGCCATTTTGAATCGCCTGGGGCACGGGGCGCTGATGGCAAAATCTGATATCGAGTCGGCGTTCCGGTTGCTCCCGGTACATCCAGACGATCAGCGTCTCCTAGGTTTCATGTTTCAGGGTCATTATTACATGGATAGGTGTATGCCGATGGGGTGCTCTATATCTTGTGCCTATTTCGAAAAATTCAGTAGTTTTCTACAATGGGTCTTCACAAGGAAGATGGGTTTCCAAAATGTGATGCATTACCTTGATGATTTTTTGTTCCTGGGGGCAGCCGGGGACCCGGAATGTGGGCAGTCTTTGGCACAGTTTTGTGTCTTGATGAATCAGTTTGGCGTGCCATTGGCACCGGGTAAGACTGTGGGGCCTTCCACTTGCCTCGAGTTTCTGGGGATCGAGTTAGACTCCGCAGAAGGTTGTTTTCGTTTACCAGCTGACAAAGTGTCAAAGTTCAGGACATCCCTGCAGATGTGTATAAGGGGACCTAAGGTTAAGCTGCATCAATTACAGCAGTTAGTTGGCCAGTTGAATTTTGCCCTGAGGGTTATACCAATGGCCCGCCCCTTTTCCCGTTCGATCGCTCAAGCCATGGTCGGCCTGAAGGAGTGCCATCATCGCACAAGGCTCTCGGCAGAGGTCCGCCAGGACATGCGCATATGGTTGGCATTTCTGGCGGATTTCAATGGTCGAGTCGTCTGGAACAAACCAGCCGTGTCCTCTGAGGAGCTGGGGCTGTGGACAGATTCGGCAGGGAGCGTAGGTTTTGGTGCCATATTCGGCACGAGATGGTCTGCACAAAAGTGGCCGACATGGTGGCATGATAGTGGATTAACAAGTAACATTGCTTTCCTGGAACTTTTCCCCATTTTAGTGGCCCTGAGAACTTGGCCCGAAGGGTTCAAAGATCACTCTGTGGTATTTTGGTCTGACAATATGACCGTGGTCGAGTGTATCAATAGTCAGGCAGCACGATGCAAATGGATTTTGAGACTGCTCAAGGAAATTGTTTTACTTTGTATGCAATTGAATGTGCTATTCAGAGCAAGACATGTCCCAGGGGTAATGAACCAGGCGGCTGATGCACTGTCTCGTTTTCCTATGCAGGCTTTCTGGGGTTTCCTTCCCACAGCGGACCCGGAGCCGGCACCCTTTCCCGAAGCTCTCTGGTCTCTCGGTGCCCCGAACTTCGTAACCTCGTGGGAGAGAGTTTAGCACCCAGGACGAGGAAGGCATATGAAGGGGCGTTCCGGTCCTATTTGGACTTTTTGGGGACTGATAGGGAGGAGCTTTGGGGCCAGGAAGAGTGGGTGGTGGATTTCTTGATGTCCTTACATCGGGTCGGGAAATCGGTGGCCACGGCTCAGAGGCATCGGGCTGCCATTTCCTTTGTTGCTAGGGCTCACGGGATCCATGACCCGACAGCGTCTTTCGTTGTACAGAAAGCGCTACGAGGGTGGCAACGCCTTGAGGGTCGCAGAGTAGATGAGAGGCGCCCGATAGGTTTGGATAGGCTGGCCCAGTTATTATCCAGACTCCCTGCTACGTGTTCATCTCAGTTTGAGACAGTGTTATCCCGAGCCGCTTTTACGCTGGCATTCCATGGGGCTATGCGGGTAAGCGAATTAGTGGCGAGGAACAAGCAGGATGTGAAAGGAGGATTGTGCCAGGAGCACGTCCAGATCAGAGGGGAGACGATGACGGTCTCATTTGTCAGGTCCAAGACTGATCAAAGTGGGATGGGTGACTGCGTAATCATACGCAGGATTCCCGGGTCCTCCATGTGCCCGGTAAGGTGTCTAGAAGATTATTTAGCACGAAGGGTGGCATCATGGGGGGGGACCTTGTTGAGACACGCTGACGCCACCCCACTGACAAAGTTTCAGTTTCAGCGGGTGCTTGCGATGTCGATTGCCGCTGCGGGCTTGAACCCGGGCGAGTTTGGGACCCATTCCTTTCGGATAGGGGCTGCTACAGAAGCTACAGCCAGGGGTCTGGATGTTGAACAAGTTAAACGGGTGGGGCGTTGGTCCTCCAATTGTTATAAAAGGTATGTGCGGTTGCACATGTTGTGAAGCTGTAGCAATGTACTCACGCTTCTTGTTTTTGTTTGGTTTTCAGTTGTGCAAGCCTACGAGGCGGGGCGGACTTTGCAGGCGACCTTACACCAGGCCAGCGGTCAGACATCACCGGCTGTGAAAAAGGAGGTGTGGGTTGTGGGCCACTCATACGTGAGACGTGCCGCAGACGTATTCAAGGCAGGTGATATGATTCACGTAGCTGGGGAATACGGGTACAGTGTGTCCTTCTACGGAAGAGGCGGTCTCTGTATTGACCAGGATCAATCATTTTTTGAGGGTTTGCTAGGGCGGACGAGGTCACCGCCGTCTGTAGTGATAGTACACCTTGGGGGTAATGATTTGGTCACCACTGGTAGACGACTTCTTCTTGAGGCGATGCTTTCCACTGTAAGTTGGTTAGCGAGGAGAGTTCCAGGGTGCACAATTGCGTGGTCCCATATGATCCCACGAAGAGTGTGGCGGGGGGCTATTTCGGTTCCTGCTTTAAACCATTCTGTTAAGAAGCTTAATAACAAAGTGAGTAGGTTGTTCCGTTCCAAGACACTGCATGCTATTTCACATGGGTGTATTAATGATGACAGTATGTATTTGGGGGATGGAGTGCATTTGTCTCGAATGGGGAATGAGTTACTCATAGGAGACTTCTTAGCATGGCTGAAAACGTTACACCATGACCTTTAGGTAGGAGTATTGTGGGGGGTCCGGATAGCCGGTCAACTATCCGGCCTGTGGCGGTAAGGTCATGATCGGTGAGCACTAATTGGAAGATCCCTATGAGTGGGCGTCACCCAGCACGGATGGGAGCGCTCGGGGGAGGTGGCCATTGGCCCCTCAACGGGGAGGCGGTCCCTTCTAAGGATGGGTCGCCGAAAGAAGAGGAAAGGCGGTCAAGGCCCCTTCCTGGGTAGGAGGGGTTACAGCCCCCTCCTGGGGAATTTCCCGGGGCCAGGACGTCTGCGACGGCAGATATGGTAAGTTGTGTGGGGTTTGGGGGGGGGTCTACGCTACCTTCTAGATACCTCACACGAGTCCTCGTACGACCTCTAAGTGGCGTCGAGTTTTATTGGGGCCCCCGTCAAGTCAAGGGAAATTGGTAATTGCACTTGAGGTACGCCTCTGGGCCGCCCCTCACAAGTGAGGGCGATATTTCTTGGTTAGGGATCTTGACACCGGTTACGACCTTGCCGTTGGCCCTTAAACGTTAGGATGTACAATTTCAAAATTTCAAGTAAATATTTTGCAGGATGTTAGTTCGGCTAGGAGAACCTTTGTATTAGAGAATCTGTTAAGGTTAGCCAAAACATCGCAATGTGGTAATGAAATTGTACATAATATGAAACTGTTTATTTAATGTTTTAATTTTGTTTCATATTTTAATAAATACGGCCGGGGGGGTTACTCCCTCCCGTCTTCCAAAGACTTCAAAACTGTTTCCGGTTTCCCATCCTTGGGGATTGTGTTGAGAGGGGGTGGCGGGTATCTCAGCCATATGGAAAGGGGCGACCACTCGGTCCCCCCGAACGTATGGCAGAGTACCACGATCCCCCCGGGAAGCCATCTTGGGCGGGAGGCGAGTCTCGGCTGGTATGCCCGAAGCGGCGTAGCCGGGGCGCGCCTTTTCCCGCCCTAGAGTGGGTTGGCCTAGACACTGACGCGGCTGGCCACGCCCTAGGGGCAGGCAGGGGCGGGTTTACGCCCGCCCTGAAGACGGATAAAAGGAGAAGCAAGATCCGAAGGCATCCTCTTGTTCCTGTGCTCTGAAGCTGCACCTCCTCGCTGCACGTGAGCTCGAGACGGAACGAAGAGCCAATTTTGACCCACCCACCAGCCCCTGATGACAGCAAGTTGTTTTGAATAAAGTTGATGGATAACTCTGATTTTCGTTTACAGGTTGTGGTATTATCATGATGATTTTGAGTATGTAATAAAGAATGTCGATTTGTATTACGTGTTGAAATAAAGAAATTCAGCGTTAGTGTTCATTGGTAAGCATGCTTTTGATAAAAGTATAGTTGCTACTGTATTTTTAGTTTAGTCATTTAGTTAGCATTGTCGTATTTATTTTGGTCGGGCGGTAAGGTCATGATCGGTGAGCACTAATTGGAAGATCCCTATGAGTGGGCGTCACCCAGCACGGATGGGAGCGCTCGGGGGAGGTGGCCATTGGCCCCTCAACGGGGAGGCGGTCCCTTCTAAGGATGGGTCGCCGAAAGAAGAGGAAAGGCGGTCAAGGCCCCTTCCTGGGTAGGAGGGGTTACAGCCCCCTCCTGGGGAATTTCCCGGGGCCAGGACGTCTGCGACGGCAGATATGGTAAGTTGTGTGGGGTTTGGGGGGGGTCTACGCTACCTTCTAGATACCTCACACGAGTCCTCGTACGACCTCTAAGTGGCGTCGAGTTTTATTGGGGCCCCCGTCAAGTCAAGGGAAATTGGTAATTGCACTTGAGGTACGCCTCTGGGCCGCCCCTCACAAGTGAGGGCGATATTTCTTGGTTAGGGATCTTGACACCGGTTACGACCTTGCCGTTGGCCCTTAAACGTTAGGATGTACAATTTCAAAATTTCAAGTAAATATTTTGCAGGATGTTAGTTCGGCTAGGAGAACCTTTGTATTAGAGAATCTGTTAAGGTTAGCCAAAACATCGCAATGTGGTAATGAAATTGTACATAATATGAAACTGTTTATTTAATGTTTTAATTTTGTTTCATATTTTAATAAATACGGCCGGGGGGGTTACTCCCTCCCGTCTTCCAAAGACTTCAAAACTGTTTCCGGTTTCCCATCCTTGGGGATTGTGTTGAGAGGGGGTGGCGGGTATCTCAGCCATATGTGATTCTACACAACTAAACTACTCCTTGCACTTTAGAAGGATAAATACATGACTCTTATTAAAAACAAAATGCACCACATATATCCCCTTACAAGTTAACAAGTCAACATTCAAATCTATTTGTAGATTAAGAATAATGTTATTCACACAGCAGATATTCTTATACAGAATCTCCCTACTTCAGTGTTCTCAGCAAAATCAGAGAATGGCACTCTTTCCCTCTCAATGTACACATATATACATGTAACTAACAAATCAAATTGCTTCCCACATTAATTCAAAATCAAACACACATTTCTATTGGTTGAACATTTGACTCCTTTCCAACTGACATAACTTTGAACCCTACCCCAAACAGATCATGAAAAACACAACTAACCACTGAGGTGAAAAGTTCAGTTCAGCACACTGTAAAACAATCCTCCTCAACAAGTTTAGACTCTGCATAGGTACTTACTTATCAGTACCAATAAAGAGAAAAGCTATTGTTAGAACCAACCAACATCTAAACACATAAGCTTGATAGATATCTGAAAAAGATATTTTTTTATTCTTTTTTTTCTTGTTTGGTACGTGTACGGGACGACTTAGAAACCTCGCAGCATACGTGGTACGTGTACTCTAATATTACTGTAAAAAAAAAACTGCCCCTAATCCCTGGGGACCCCATCCCTCGGGGCTCATATAAAATGTTGGGGATCGTGGGGGAGTCCCAATGCCCCCACAATCCCAGCCGGCTCCCCGCGTCCATCAGGAGTCGGCATTGCTTTTTGGCAGGGAGAGCAGCTAACATGCTGCTCCCCCTGACAAAAACGATTCAGAAAAGGGGGTGGTGATGAACAGAGTGTCTGAATTAAGCAGACCACTCTTACCCAGTCCAAAGATCAGGGCTTGATCCATCACCGTTATTTATCTCACTGCACCATCCCAGTTCAGAACCTGGCTATATGCAAATCAGTCTGTCCCTGGCCCAGTGCATCATGGGAACAGGGCAGACTAAACTACCAAGCCAATTCTTCACCAGAAAGGAGACAAGCTACCGGGGACCGGTTTCTGGCATTTCAGCCTTCGTCGGCCCGGCTTGCTTGAATCCTGATGGTGCAGTGAGAAAGGGACTCATGTCTGAGTATACCCTGCCACACCTATAGTGGCCAAAAATGATTCAGAAAAGGGGTGGTGATGAACAGAGTGTCTGAATTAAGCAGACCACTCTTACCCAGTCCAAAGATCAGGGCTTGATCCATCACCGTTATTTATCTCACTGCACCATCCCAGTTCACAACCTGGCTATATGCAAATCAGTCTGTCCCTGGCCCAGTGCATCATGGGAACAGGGCAGACTAAACTACCAAGCCAATTGTTCACCAGAAAGGAGACAAGCTACCTGGGACCGGTTTCTGGCATTCCAGCCGTCGTCGGCCCGGCTTGCTTGAATCCTGATGGTGCAGTGAGAAAGGGACTCATGTCTGAGTATACCCTGCCACACCTATAGTGGCCAAAAACCGATTCAGAAAAGGGGGTGGTGATGAACAGAGTGTCTGAATTAAGCAGACCACTCTTACCCAGTCCAAAGATCAGGGCTTGATCCATCACCGTTATTTATCTCACTGCACCATCCCAGTTCAGAACCTGGCTATATGCAAATCAGTCTGTCCCTGGCCCAGTGCATCATGGGAACAGGGCAGACTAAACTACCAAGCCAATTCTTCACTAGAAAGGAGACAAGCTACCGGGGACCGGTTTCTGGCATTTCAGCCGTCGTCGGCCCGGCTTGCTTGAATCCTGATGGTGCAGTGAGAAAGGAACTCATGTCTGAGTATACCCTGCCACACCTATAGTGGCCAAAAACGATTCAGAAAAGGGGGTGGTGATGAACAGAGTGTCTGAATTAAGCAGAACACTCTTACCCAGTCCAAAGATCAGGGCTTGATCCATCACCGTTATTTATCTCACTGCACCATCCCAGTTCAGAACCTGGCTATATGCAAATCAGTCTGTCCCTGGCCCAGTGCATCATGGGAACAGGGCAGACTAAACTACCAAGCCAATTCTTCACCAGAAAGGAGACAAGCTACCGGGGACCGGTTTCTGGCATTTCAAACGT
This sequence comes from Lissotriton vulgaris, assembly GCF_964263255.1. Classification (NCBI taxonomy): domain Eukaryota; kingdom Metazoa; phylum Chordata; class Amphibia; order Caudata; family Salamandridae; genus Lissotriton; species Lissotriton vulgaris. The sequence goes on from NC_141685.1 coordinate 1,453,597,143, forward strand.
CGTCGGCCCGGCTTGCTTGAATCCTGATGGTGCAGTGAGAAAGTGACTCATGTCTGAGTATACCCTGCCACACCTATGGTGGCCAAAAACGATTCAGAAAAGGGGGTGGTGATGAACAGAGTGTCTGAATTAAGCAGACTACTCTTACCCAGTCCCAAGAGCAGGGTTTGATCCATCACCGTTATTTATCTCATCACTGCACCATCCCAGTTCAGAACCTGGCTATATGCAAATCTGTCTATCCCTGGCCCAGTGCATCATGGGAACAGGGCAGACTAAACTACCAAGCCAATTCTTCACCAGAAAGGCGACAGGCTACCGGGGACCGGTTTCTGGCATTTCAGCCGTCGTGGGCCTGGCTTGCTTGAATCCTGATGGTGCAGTGAGAAAGGGACTTATGTCTGAGTATACCCTGCCACACCTATAGTGGTTAAAAACGATTCAGAAAAGGGAGTGGTGATGAACAGAGTGTCTGAATTAAGCAGACCACTCTTACCCAGTCCAAAGATCAGGGCTTGATCCATCACCGTTATTTATCTCACTGCACCATCCCAGTTCAGAACCTGGCTATATGCAAATCAGTCTGTCCCTGGCCCAGTGCATCATGGGAACAGGGCAGACTAAACTACCAAGCCAATTCTTCACCAGAAAGGAGACAAGCTACCGGGGACCGGTTTCTGGCATTTCAGCCGTTGTCGGCCCGGCTTGCTTGAATCCTGATGGTGCAGTGAGAAAGGGACTCATGTCTGAGTATACCCTGCCACACCTATAGTGGCCAAAAACGATTCTGAAAAGGGGGTGGTGATGAACAGAGTGTCTGAATTAAGCAGACCACTCTTACCCAGTCCAAAGATCAGGGCTTGATCCATCACCGTTATTTATCTCATCTGACGAAAAGCCATCTGCTTTCCTATTTGCAAGAGAGAGCAGGTTAACTGGCCATGTCATGAGTGATGTAATATGTGACGTCATCAGCAGTGCATTGCACGCGCAAGTTATAGTGAGTCCAACTAACTATAACGTGGAATTTCATTGGTTTTATATCAGTAAAATTTCCAGCTAACTATAACATGTGTCAAACCTATGGTTTTTTCAGTGAATTTCATAGGTTTTTTAAATGCTACTTCCTAACTATAACGTGTGTAAAACCTATGGTTTTTTCTGTGAATTTCATTGGTTTTTAAAATGCTAATTCAGAAATATGTCGTGTATGCAACCTATACTTTTGTCAATAAAGTTCTGGCAATATTTTTTTCGAAAACAAGCCGTTTTCTTCACTGTTCAAGTTGCATAGAGACTCCTTGTAAAGCGATACAGAATTCGAAAGTCTGTACCTTGCCTTTTTTTGAACGCATTAAAATTTGTCTGTAAATAAAAATAGCCTTACTAAACTTTCGTGCGCGACCCGGTGTGCGCACTCTCAGCAACAGTTGTCAATAAAATGGATATCGCATTTCCAGGCTTTCGTGCGCCACCGAGTGCGCGCACCTGCCTATATATTTCGTGAAAACTTTGCAATTTGAACTTATTGAATTTCTTCATACACCCCTCAAAGAACTTATAGTACGTCAAAGAGACTGTACCTAGACTTCTTTTTTATTCTTATGAAACTTTTCAGTAAATGGAGCTGAATGTCTTTTTAAACTTTCGTGCGTTACCGGATGTACACACCTTGGTATTTTTTTTAGAAATATAAAACGTTTCATACTTTAACAATTGTGTGCTTAAATCCAGCTCAGAAGATATACAAAATCAGGATGGTAGTTGGTTCAACCCGGACCGTTTATTAGAGGTAGATCGTCCGACTCCACCGGAGGACACCCCTAATAAAAAGGGCATATATATAAAATGCGGACTAGCCGCTGTATCGTGCTAGCAAACTATAACATATAAATCGTTAGAAAAAACAAAAGGAATCAAGCAAAATCAGTAGGCCACTGATGGGATCTCTTTTTGACCTCGCTAAAATAGAAAAATTAGGAACAACCCCTCATGAGAAATATGAAACTAGTGAGAGGAACCGAGCTCGACGCCATGATGGCTGCAAGTCAGCTCGACTCCGCCGCCCACCCCACCCAAAATAACGACAAACACTATGCAAATATTATAAATATATACAACACACCAGCAAAGTAACAGGGTAAAACGTTTTATTAAATAACTATTTACATGGCAGCCTGCTGCAACATGAAAACAACACTTTCAATTGGTTCTTAATAGTTTCAATTCTGGAATTTACACGCAGCACTCCACCCACTTCCCTCACTATCTTTTCTACTCTCAAGAGAAAACAACGTCCTACATCTTTCGGAAGACTTTGGTGAAATGGCTACCGTATCTCATTCATCTTCCGAATCTGACCAAAATGATCGACTACCTTTAATAAGAAAAAATAAATCTTTCATCTGGCAATTTTTCACTTATCCTGAAGATCAAAAGAAAGTGAATGCACCAAAAGTAACCTGCACGATATGTGACTTGGTTCTCTCAAGAAGAAATCCAGCAAAAAAATATTCCTTTTCCATACATACCATGGTGCGGCATGTCAAACAAGTGCACCCTGTGCAATTTGCAGAGGCAACGACAAGAGCCCTGGCCACGCTATTACCATTAGAGGTGGCCAGCACATCTTCTGATCGACGACCTGTATCTCCATCGAGTGCAGAGATGGACTTCAGATATTTAACTATATATGATCTATAACCTATGGTTTTTTCAGTGATTTTTCAAGGTTTTGTAAATGCTAATTCCTAACTATATATGGTCTATAACCTATGGTTTTTTCAGGGAATTTCTTTGGTTTTTTAATAGCAAATATCAAAAGCTTTTTTGTGGAAAATGACTAAAATTAGGTATACATAAGCGGCGTTCATTTATGTTCACCACAGCCACTGTTAAAAGTAAAGTGAAAGTCACGAAACAGTGGCCACGCCATCTAGTCCCTTTTAGGCCCCATCATGCACGTAAGTAACAGCCATTTTCTGTGTTATGGCCTCTCTGCCCACTGCCAATAGCCTATGATTGTTCGAAATTGGTTCTCTTTGGGTCATTCTCTGTTCACAAATAAGCACAGAGTCGCAATACTCTGTTTAGTTTTTGCAGATAGTGAAGGATAGGTAGTGCACACTTTTGTCCCCTTTGTAACCCGTCATGCCTATCTCTGCCCCGTTTATTGGTAGTTGGTTCAACCCAGACCGTTTATTAGAGGTAGATCGTCCGACTCCACCGGAGGACCCCCCTAATAAAAAAGACATATATATAAAATGCGGACTATCCGCTGTATCGTGCTAGCAAACTATAACATATAAATCGTTAGAAAAAACATGAAACTAGTGAGAGGAACCGAGCTCGACGCCATGATGGCTGCAAGACAGCTCGGCTCCGCCGCCCACCCCGCCCAAAATAACGACAAACACTATGCAAATATTATAAATATATACAACACACCAGCAAAGTAACAGGGTAAAACGTTTTATTAAATAACTATTTACATGGCAGCCTGCTGCAACATGAAAACAACACTTCTAATTGCTTCTTAGTAGTTTCAATTCTGAAATTGAACACCCAGTACATCCAGAGGTGATGTCCGACAAGTTGTGTGGGGGGATGCCTTGCTAATGCCGCCACCCCCACCACCTTCTGTAGGAAGGACTCTGGATATGCTTGGTCCCTGAGAGGCTTTGATGTCCCTGCCTTGCACAAATGTCATAAGTTCTGGATGTTGAGTGCCATACTTCAGGGTCCGACAAGTTGTGTGGGGGGATGCCTTGCTAATGCCGCCACCCCCACCACCTTCTGTAGGAAGGACTCTGGATATGCTTGGTCCCTGAGAGGCTTTGATGTCTCTGCCTTGCACAAATGTCATAAGTTCTGGATGTTGAGTGCCATACTTCAGGGTCCGACAAGTTGTGTGGGGGGATGCCTTGCTAATGCCGCCACCCCCACCACCTTCTGTAGGAAGGACTCTGGATATGCTTGGTCCCTGAGCGGCTTCGATGTTCCTGCCTTGCACAAATGTCATAAGTTCTGGATGTTGAGTGCCATACTTCAGGGTCCAAGAAACGGCGTGGGGTGCACTAGAAAGGAGAGGCGGCGCGAACGAGCCTCTCCCACCTCCCCAGGTGGAGGTTTCTTAGCTACACCCCAGCGCTCACTCGACAAGCTGAGTTGCGCCCGCTCCTGCAGCACATTGGCTCGCTCGGCCAGCTGAATTACGCCTGCTCTTGCTATTACAGCGTCTCACCCGCCATCCGGCTGAATTGCACCCACTCTTCCGATACAGCGACAGGCGGCTGCCACGGAGCTCAGGAAATGGCGGTCGGCTCCACAGACTTGGGCCTGGCCTGCAAGGATGGCTCTGGGCAACCCTGGAACTCAGACGCTTGTCTGCTAGGGCATGGGCCCCATTCCCAAAAGCGTCCCCTCAGCCTTGAAGATTCTACAAGAGTCACCGAGGCCCCCGACTCCTGCAGACTTCCGGTGGGGAGCGACTGCCATGATTGCTCGCGGAATGGCCACAACGTAGCCACGAGATGGTGGTGCTCTCATGCTAACGCCAGCTTCAGTCTGAAACATCCAGAAACACTGTAGACTACCAATTCGATCAGTTCCGGTGGAGCCCCAACGACGTATCGCGTTGTTGCGTAATGCGTCATATGACGCGCCGCGTTAGCGCACCCGGAAGTGCTCCGGTGCGCGGAGCGGAGCGCGTAACGTAAGCATTTACATTTCAGTTGGTTCTCCCTCACAATATTTTCAATGTCACATAAAAGTCACCCATCACCCACTGCCATCTCTGGCTGTTTCCATGGTAACACCTCATTCTGCACCTGGCTGAAGGCACAGGTCAAAAGTTCATATCTCAACGTTCTACAGCAAAGTAACAACACTGTTTTCCCTCCAGAAACACCTGCCTATCCACAGCTCTATTACATGTCATTTTTTTCACACCCAATAGTACTTTTAGTTTTACATAACATTAACATGCAACGTAGTCTTCAATCTTCACGTATTAGAATCAACCAATAATTTTTTGTTTTTCAACCACACCAAGCCTCATCCATTTTTTTATCCTGACTTTCAGCTTCTAACTGCCATTCCACTTCCAGAACCCATCGGAGTACGAGTGCATCTGCCTTGAAAATGAAGGTTTGGCTTTTAGGACACAGCTATATTCACTGGACTGGAAAATATGCAGCAACCAGACGAATTTCCAACCTTGATTTACCAAATGTGCAAATAACGTGGATTGGCCAAAGAGGATTGAGATGTCACCAATAAATCCCATTGGTGAAAAGTTTTATGCATCTCCCAGAACCAGACCTTATAATTGTGCACTGTGGTGGGAAAGATCTAGGCACATTGACTGGGGTAGGTCTGGAAATGCTTCTAAAAGACACCTTTCAACAATTGATGACACTTTTTCCTTGAACTGCCTTGGTATATTCCAATATATGCTAAAGACAGAAATGGAATTGGTCCAATCAACATTGTGCACAAATTGAGAAAGCAAGGAGACATGTAAATAAATCTGTTTCTGCATTCCTCAGAGATTATAGCATGGGTTCTATTTACCACAACGACTTGCGTTACCACATGCAAGACATCTATAGGAGAGATGGTGTTCATTTCACGGATGAGGGAAACAGAATCTTCCTCTGCAACATCAGGCTCTGCATCGGTACTTACTTATAAATGCAGAAAAAACTCAATTAACACAAGGGCTCTTTTCAGAGCCACCTTATATCAAAGCACTCAAACTTCTGATTTATCTCCATTTTCACACTCTTGTAAATAGGTGTGCGCGACCGAGTGCGCGCACCACGCAACTTTAAAAAAAAATATATATATATATTTTCGCCTTTCAGTGCCTTACTGCACACCCTGAGAAAACCTACGCAGCAAAACAAACTCTACCTTCTCCCCTTTCCATGTTCCAACGCTTTGAAATCAACAATATATTTACTCGCAATGACAAAATGGCGGTCAACACTTCCTGATTTCCTTCGAATCGAACGTTAACAGACGTCACGCAGCAAAATTCCGCTCGCGCGCGCAGCCGCTTGAGTGCGCGCACCCGTTCGCGCGTATAGATATATAATTGACTTTACTTTAATTTCCTCAGCAACTACTGAACGGATTTACACCATTCCAAAAAAAGCGTAATCTGCGAGCTTGACTGTACAGTTTTGCCAAATTTCTTATAAATCCATTCAGCCGTTCGACCTGTAGCCGAGTCTAAAGGTCCTATGGAAAATAACATGGAGAAAACACGTTTTGGGACCCCCCTTTTATCTCAGCCCCCACTTGACCAATCCCCCCCAAACTTTTAGGGAAGGAGCGCAGCGGACCGAGCCATCTTCTTTGAGAAATTCGCTAAGATTCTTCAGCCAGGGCCAAAGTTATTCCAAATAGAATGTTGAGGATTTCCTATGGAAACTAGGTCCTAACTATAACTACCTACTGGCGACCGCCAGTAGGTAATATATATATATATATATATATATATATATATATATATATATATATATATATATATATATATATATATATATATGTATATCAAACACGTCAAGAACCGGCATAATCCTTCCTTAGATCTCGGACAAGGAATCGCATAGGAGCCGTGGCCTCTATCAAAGTGCACGTTTATTCCAGACACAACGTCCTACGCGTTTCGGAGTAAGATTACTCCTTCATCACTTTGATAGAGGCCACGGCTCCTGTGTGATTCCTTGTCCGAGATCTAAGGAAGGATTATGCCGGTTCTTGACGTGTTTGATTTACAGGGGTGGCTACCCCTGCCGTGAGCCCGCCGAAACTACAGGCTCGGGAACAGCCACAAATTTTGTATATATACATATATATATATACATATATATATATATATATACATATATATTACCTACTGGCTATCGCCAGTAGGTATATATAGTTAGAATTTTTTCCCTATGGGACTTTTGAAAATTCTATGTCTAATAACTTTGGCGTTTGTGGACGGAATCGGCTGAAATTTACAGGAAAATGGCACATTTTGTTTCTGAGCAGCCCCTGAAAATTTGGTGGGGTTTCGTCAAGGGGGGGCTGAGAAAAAAGGGGGGTCCCAAAACGCGTTTTTCCCATTCATTTTTCCATAGGGCGGTTGGACTCACTTTTAGCTCGAACGGCTGAATGGATTTGCACGAAACTTGGCAAAATTGTAGGGACTGTTAGCCCGATGTGCCTTTGCTAGGTCTCAATATATGTGCTCCAGTAGTTTTTGAGAAATTAACGTTCAAACCAAGATATATATCTGTAACAGCGCTCTGGGCAGCGATCCGGTCCGCTTACTTTTCGCTTATCGGAACTTTGCGCGCAGAAAGCTGATTGGCTCTCCGGTGTCTGTCAACATTCTAAACAGTCCGGAGCGGACGCCATCTTGTCTCTCGGTAGGATCGAGAGAGAAGAAGAGGTGGAAAACGAAGGGGGAATTTAATGAAAGGGGGCAAGGTATCCCCCTCTTGACCCCCTAGGAATGTTGTTGGGGTTATTAAAGGGTCCCGTGGGGAAAATAAAAAAAAAATGATTTTTCACGGTAGAAGCGCGGCCGCGAACTGGTAGCGAAACGGGAATTCGCCATTTTGTGCTTCGTAAATTAAATTACTAGTTATAAGTGGGTGCGGGAGACGTATCCTAATCCCCTATGTTTCCTGAGGGTGGGTGAGGAGGCTGATATATGTTGATACATCTCTTCCAGCGGCTGTGCGTGAGCTTTTTTTTTTTTTTTGCTGCGTGACAGTCCGGAGCGGCCGCCATCTTGTCTCTCGGTAGGATCGAGAGAGAAGAAAAGGTGAAAAACTAAGGGGGAATTTAATGAAAGGGGGCAAGGTATCCCCCTCTTGACCCCCTAGGAATGTTGTTGGGGTTATTAAAGGGTCCCGTGGGGAAAATAAAAAAAAAATGATTTTTCACGGTAGAAGCGCTTCACGGGCCGCGAACTGGGCCGCAAACTGGTAGCGAAACGGGAATTCGCCATTTTGTGCTTCGTTAATTAAAGTACTAGGTATAAGGGGGTGCGGGAGACATATCCTAATCCCCTATGTTTCCTGAGGGTGGCTGAGGAGGCTGATATATGTTGATACATCTCTTCCAGCGGCTGCGCCATCTTGCCTTTTTTCGAATGCCACAATTTTGTCGTGCAGGGCAGCCATTTTAGATGCCAGGCTGGTTCCAGGCTATCACCTAACCCTGCGGATGTAGTTTATGGCCCCAGCTGTAGAGAATTCAGACATGCCAATCCTCCTGATTCAGGCGTGTGAGTACTGATTTCAGTGCTAGTCTCCCGCCTCCCGATTTCTGCAAGCAAAAACCCGGGGGCATATTACGAACAACTAGCGATAATTTTTGTCTCTAACTTGTTTAGAGACAAAAATTATCGCCGCACATCGGCGATTTTTATCGCAGATAAACCTTGCTATTATCGCAGAAAAGTCAGCGATATTCATGTATTATCGACCTAATGCTCTTAGCCATGTTATCCACCTCCCATTGGATAACATGGCTAAGAACTGCTCAGGGCAGGTGTTAGATTTTGGAGATATTCGCGCTTAGCGCGAATATCTCCAAAAGTTGGTAATAGAAGGTAGCGATGTTAGGGACTGTTTCCAGTCGCTAACATCTTGGCACGCCACTTTGCATGTCATTAGTGATAAGTATCACTGACATGCAAAGCGGGGCCCAAGATGGTCGCTATCTCCTTTTAGCTGTCACTAACTGGTGTTAGCGACAGCTTGATAATAGGGAAATAATTTTATCTCCGCTTTCATGGTTTTTAAAGCCAAAAAAGCGGAGATAAACCCCCTTGATAATATGCCCCACGATTCCTTGGGGGTTTCAGCTGACAGGGCTTGGTATTGTGTTACATGGTAATTTTTCCATGAAACGTCAGAGGGTCGATGCAGGGGTTCTAGAAGAGGTGATAAACCATTTAAGCCTCATGAACAAGCGCATGGTCTTTTAAAGATTTGTGAAGTACTCGGGGCGGCGGTGTGTGTGTGCCCTCTTTCAGGAGCGGGCGGGGGGGCACTGCCAGCAACTTGCCAGGTCAGGTAGTGTTCAACACGTGCATCACCCTTTCTCTGCCTGCTATTGCGCTCCATGCTTCGGAAAGGTAAGAAAAAGAACGTGCATTTGAGTTTGAAATGTCCGATCCTGCAGCAGCACACTTCCAAAGCCCACACATGACAATAACCCGATTCAAGGCCCCATTCACCCGTTTTTAAAAAAATAGATAACACTCCAACAAAGTAAGGTTATAAAACTTTATTAACTACTAACTTTAACAAACGGAACAAAAACTAAAAACATTTAAACATTTCTCAACACAAAAAGCAACAATGGTTAGAAGCTGTCTTTTGTGCGAATAGTCCCAAGGCAGCACAACGTGCAGAGTTCTGGACGGCACCCAGGTGATGTCGCCTGGGTGCCGCACTGGTTTAGGGATCCTACAATGCTGCTCCGAAAATTGGCGTGGGGCGTCCCGGGTGGGGCGGGGGGAGGCCTCGTCAGTAGCGGTCTGTTGTGCGAATAGTCCCAAGGCAGCACAACGTGCAGAGTTCTGGACGGCACCCAGGTGATGTCGCCTGGGTGCCGCACTGGTTTAGGGATCCTACAATGCAGCACAGAAAAACAGCGTGGGGCGTCCCGGGTGGTGCGGGGGGAGGCCTCGTCAGTAGCGGTTTGTGTCCAGTGTCACATGGCTGACACAACATGTACGACAGGCACCCAGGTGATGTCCAGTAAACTGCCGCACTGGTTTTGGTATCCTACAATGCTGCTCCGAAAATTGGCGTGCGGCGGCTCGGGGGGGGGGGCGTGGGGGAGCCGGCGTGAACGGGCCTCCCCAGGTGGCGGCCATCTAGCTGAGTTGCGCTCGCTCTTGCGGCCACAGCGTCTCGCTCACCATGTTGTTGAGTTGCTCCCACTCTTGCAGTGCAGCGATAGGCGGCTGCCACATGGCTCTTAAAATGGCGGACAGCTCCTCGGTTTTAGGCCTGGTCCACTGAAATGGCCCTGGGACACTTTGGAACTCGGACGCTTGCCTGCTAGGGCTTGGGCTCCATTCTCGAAAAGCGTCCGCTCAGCCGTGAAGATTGTATAAAAGTCTTGGGGGCCCCCGACTCCCGCAGACTTCCGGTGGGGAGCGGCTGCCATGATTGCTCGCGGAATGACCACGACGGAGCCACGAGATGGTGGTGCTCTCATGCTGACGCCAGCTTCAGTCTGAATGATCCAGAAACAAGGTGGGGCTTTCATCGTTTGGGAAAAAAAAATGTTCTAAACCAATGAAAAGTGTTATTTTTAGGTCATATGACCAAGCCTTCCATCTTTAGGAAACCAAAAGTAAAATGAACCAATGAAAAGTTTTATAAACAAGTCACATGACCTGTTATGCGACATAGGGCTACAAAAAGCGTAGAAAATCCGTTGGCACGTGAGGCGGCGTCAGTAGCGGACCGATGTGCGAATAGGCCGAAGGCAGCACAACGGGCCGAGATCCGGATGGTACCGAGGTGGTGTCCAGCAAATTGCCGCACTGGTGTGGCCATCCTACAATGCTGCGCCGAAAGACGGCGTGTCCAGCTGAATTGCGGTCACTGTTGCGGTACAGTGACTCGAACGCGCCGAGATCCGGATGGCACCGAGGTGGTGTCCAGCAAATTGCCGCACTGGTGTGGCCATCCTACAATGCTGCGCCGAAAGACGGCGTGTCCAGCTGAATTGCGGTCACTGTTGCGGTACAGTGACTCGAACGCGCCGAGATCCGGATGGCGCCGAGGTGGTGTCCAGCAAATTGCCGTACTGGTGTGGCCATCCTACAATGCTGCGCCGAAAGACGGCGTGTTCAGCTGAGTTCCGGTCACTCTTCCGGCACAGTGACTCGAACGCGCTGAGATCCGGATGGCACCGAGGTGGTGTCCAGCAAGTGGCTGCACTGGTGTGGCCATCCTACAATGCTGCGCCGAAAGTCGGCGTGGGGTGCCCCGTTGGCTTATGAGGTGATGTCAGTAGTGGACTGATGTGTGAATAGGTCGGAACCAGCACAAGGCGCCAAGATCCGAATGGCAAGTCCTGGATGTTGAGTGCCTCAGTTGAGATTTCTGAGCAGTGCTTGTAGGACTGTCTGAAGCTTATTTGCACCTGCTGCAGCTTCACTAGGTCCGGCGGAACTTTTTGCCTTTTCCTTTCTGCTTCTTTTCCTACAATGCGTTTCATCTGAAGACACGACCAGGTCCCTGAATGTGTGCAGGGGGACGCTATTGATTGAATGAACGCGCCGAGATCTGGATGGCACCGAGGTGGTGTCCAGCAAATTGCCGCACTGGTGTGGCCATCCTACAATGCTGCGCCGAAAGTCGGCGTGGGGTGCCCCGTTGGTTTATGAGGTGATGTCAGTAGTGGACCGATGTGTGAATAGGTCGGAACCAGCACAAGGCGCCCTGCACTGTTGAGCCTTTTTCAATGCCTGTTTTTTGTTGTTTTCCCTCCATCAAAAACAAAACAAAAATACAAGGCGCCAAGATCCGAATGGCAAGTCCTGGATGTTGAGTGCCTCAGTTGAGAGTTCTGAGCAGTGCTTGTAAGACTGTCTGAAGCTTATTTGCACCTGCTGCAGCTTCACTAGGTCCGGCGGAACTTTTTTCCTTTTCCTTTCTGCTTCTTTTCCTACAATGCGTTTCATCTGAAGACACGACCAGGTCCCTGAATGTGTGCAGGGGGACGCTATTGATTGAATGAAAATGGCGGCTTGACACAAAGCTGACTCAAGCGTTACTGTTGGTGCTATACAGACAAAAATTGGTTTTCAGTTTGTACATTCTTCTGGTTTTTTTTTTTCATCCAAGTCTGATTGAGAGTTTGTAGAAAAATGGCTTCAGATTTTCCACATACTACTCTTCAACATTCTTCCTAAATGTAACAATGTGAAACTCACTAGGAGAACGGCTGTTTCTGTTTCCTTTCAAAATGCTGCCACCAATATTTTCTGAATGGAAGACACCATCTTGTAGCATAAAGGGCCGAAAGGGGTTCTGGTCTGGCCGATGGTTGGTGGAGACATTTTGACTATATCTTGGACCTGCCCGGCCTCGCCCAAAATGGCGCCGGTATAAATGGGACTCGTAACTCTTTGCCCGCAAATGTATATCTAGAAAATGTTATTGTAAGTGGCCCTGTCGTATTTTAATTACAAAATGTACGTCCACCGATTCCGCAACTGTTAGACACCTTTGTTCTTGTCACCTAATGGCCCGCTCGTTACGTTCTTCTACAGTGTAAATGTCTCCTCATCATATACGATTTCAGTTTGCTCCGTGGCCGGCCCACGTGGTTATAGGCCCGTATTTGTATACTGACATTTTCACAATAAAGGTTTTTAAAACAAAACACGGTAGTAGTATTTTCATTTGTAAAGTTTTTACTTTTAGTGACTGTTTTCGAATCAGTAAAAGGCAAGTGAAATAAAGCAGTCCAATTACATGACGGATAAAAGGTATAATATGTAGGAACGCAGTAAAGATAAATGGTCAAGGGCAGTTGTGTTTTTCATGTCTGCAACATAAAGTGATCGATAAGAATCTGATAATCAGGCGTATCGGCGACTAAGACAGCAGGCCGAATCTCTTTTACTCAACGGCTCCGTCATGGAAGGAAGAAACGCCCTTTTTCTCGAAAAAGGAATATATTTTACTTGCAAGACAGTTGTAAATTTTCCGGGAAAGTACATTAGCCTGGAATATTATAACATATGTTTGAAAAAAAAATATTGTTCGAAAATAATAAAAAGCGTAATTTTTAGGTCATATGACCAAGCTTTTCATCATTAAATTAACAAAAGTAAAATGAACCAATGAAAAGTTTTATTAACAAGTCACATGACCTGTTATGCTTACGTTACGCGCTGCGCGCCGCGCCTCGGATCACTTCCGGGTGCGCTAACGCGGCGTGTCATAAAACGCATTACGCGACAACGTAGGTCAAGAATATAGTCTAAATGTCTCCACCAACCAGCGTTCAGAACACAACCCCTTTCAGCAGTCCAAAAAGTTCTGTTAAATGACAACAGAGGGGACAGGCAACAAGAACCATCAGTCAAAGAGGGGAGGGCAAGTTCTTCTCTTCCGGGTCATGTTGGGGCGCTACCGGAACTGATCGAATTGGTAGTCTACAGTGTTTCTGGATGTTTCAGACTAAAGCTGGCGTCAGCATGAGACCACTACCATCTCGTAGCTCCGTCGTGGCCATTCCACGAGCAATCATGGCAGCCGCTCCCCACCAGAAGCCTGCGGGAGTCGGAGGCCCCCAAGACTTTTGTAGAATCTTCACGGCTGAGGGGACGCTTTTCGAGAATGGGACCCAAGCCCTAGCAGACAAGCGTCCGAGTTCCAAGGTGTCCCAGGGCCATTTTAGTGGACCAGGCCCAAAACCGAAGAGCCGGCCGCCATTTTGAGAGTCCTGTGGCAGCCGCCTATCGCTGCACCGCAAGAGCGGGCGCATCTCAACTACATGGTGAGCGAGACGCTGTAGTCGCAAGAGCGGGCGGTAAACAGCTGAATGGCGGAAGAGGCACAGTGTAGCAAAAGCGGGCGGAATGGCAACTAAAACGATAAAGGGGCGCCCCACTACAGCTTGTCTTCAGGTCAAACGGATTGTGGGACAAGGTCCAGAATTGAAGAGTCATCAAAAGGCAAAAAGTTCCGCCGGACCCCGGGAGCCGGCCGCCTATGTCGGGGGCGATCTCAGGCTACACCAGTGCTATAAGACTTGGGGAGGGTGTCGGAGCCAAGCGTCTTCTCCGAGTCCATGGCCATCACACCGCCCCTCAGGGGCCTCCGTCAAGCTGTTTAGGAAGGTAACATATCACATTGTTTTCTAATGCAGTCAGGTCCACAAACGACACTCACTTACTTTGAGAATAGTGAAGCTGCAGTAGGTGGAAATAAGCTTCAGACAGTGTTACAAGCACTGCTCAGAACTCTTAACTATGGCACCCAACATCCAGAACTTATGCTATTTGAGAATGGTAGTGACATCGAAGCATCTCAGGGACCAAAACCATTAACGTACTTTCACGTATGAAAATCTTACTTGGGGAGGGGGCAGGAGCGAAGCGCCCCCTCCCAGTCAGCGCCACCACACCGTATGTTGAAAATCTGAAGCCATCGTTCTACAAAGTCAACCAAACTTGGATTGAAAAATCTAGAAAAATGTACAAACTGAAAACCAGTTTTGGTCTGCATAGCATCAGTAACAACGCTTGAGTCAGCTTTGTGTCAAGCCGCCATTTTGATTCAACAAAGCACAGGCATTGAAAAAGGCTGAAATTCAGAACTCTAAACTATGGCACCCAACATCCAGGAGCTTGCTATCCGGATCTTGGAGCCTTGTGCTGTTTTCGATCTATTCACACATCGGTCCACTACTGATCATCTTATAAACCAACGTTATGTAAATAGTTTTTTAATAAAATGTTTTACCCTGTTTCTTTGCTGGTGTGTTGTCTATATTTTTAATATTTGCATAGGGTTTGTCGTTATTTTGTGCGGGATGGGTGATGGAGCCGAGCTGTCTTGCAGCCCTCATGGTGTGGAGCTCAGTTCATCTCACTATTTTCGTATTTCTCAAGAAGGGTTGTTCCTAATATTTCTATTTTAGCGAGGTCAAAAAGAGATCCAATTAGTGGCCTACTGATTTTGCTCGATTACTTTTATTTTTTTACACGATTTTTCACTATCTGCAAAGACTAAACAGAGTATTGCGACTTTGTGCTTGTTTGTAAATAGAGAATGATCCAAAGAGAACCAATTCTAAAACAGTAAATGCTTGGACAACAATCAATCAAATGGAGAGACAAGGAGGCACGACGGATTACAACGGGGGTAAAGGCCTGCGTTAACTACCCTTCAGTATCTGCAAAGAGAGAGTACTACTAAGGCAAAAGAGGGGAGGGGGGGGGGTGCAGCGTTCAAAGCACATCAGCGTGCATAAATACGAAAATGTTTTTATCTATCACGTACTTGACATTTTAAAGCTTTTCATATTTGCTATTAAAAAACCAATGAAATTCACAGAAAAAACCATAGGTTATAGTGGATATATAGTTAGGAATTTGCATTTACAAAACCTTGAAAATTCAATGAAAAAACCATAGGTTATAGGCCATATATAGTTAGGAATTAGCATTTACAAAACCTTATTTTACTCGCATAAAACCATTGAAATTCCATATATAGTTAGAAGCGCTAACTATATATCGCGCACCCGCAATCCACTGCTGATGATGTCACATATTACATCATTCATGACATGGTCAGTGACATCACTGATGACATCACTGATGACATCTCAAATGACATCACTGATGACAACTCAAATGATATCAATGATGACATCTCAAATGACATCACTGATGACATCACTGATGACAACTCAAATGACATCACTGATGACATCTCATTTGTCATCACTGATCACATCACTCATGTGATAATACAATGAACCTCTTCAGACTCTAATATAACCTTACATACACTCAGTATAAACAGACACTCACAGACTGTCAGTCATCCATGGAGTTACTCACACACCTAGTCAGTCATGCAAAGAATCAATCACACCTCCATTTCCTCAACTATACAGTTATACACATCTTACTTATTCAAACATATAATACCACATATTTACTCTCTTATATAATCCCTGATACAAGCTCACAGTGATCGATACAGCCACTCACACATTCACTGGCTCTTATGTTCAGTTATTTATATATCTCAACTCTCACATGTATTGTGTTTTACATACGTACTTACTTGCACATGTAGCAATGAGAAATCCATTCACTCACCAACACACCCATGCACAGTCAACCGCCCATATAGCTGTTTCCACATGCACTCTTGAACTCATACTCCTAGTGAATCAACTGCTTACACATCTATGCACAGAGTCACGCACCTCCCAGCCACCCACACACACACTCAGCCTCCCATTCAAATACTTGGGCAACCAATCAATAACCCATATGGCCACTCTTATAGCTACTGATCAACACATGCAGCAGCTTACACAACAACAAACATACTGATGCACGAATTAAGACAGTTTAGTCACTAACCCATGTACTCAGTGAGACACATTTAATCACTCACTCATACAGTCAGTCATGCACCTACTAAATTCTTCATCCAGACACTTATACATCCACTCATTCTTCAATATGTGAAACATATTTAAACTTTACAGACACATACAATCACTGGATGTTGTGATCAGTGATGTCATCAGTGATGTCATTTGAGATGTCATCAGTGATGTCATCAGTGATGTCACTGACCATGTCATGAATGATGTAATATGTGACATCATCAGCAGTGGATTGCGGGTGCGCGATATATAGTTAGCGCTTCTAACTATATATGGAATTTCAATGGTTTTATGCGAGTAAAATAAGGTTTTGTAAATGCTAATTCCTAACTATATATGGCCTATAACCTATGGTTTTTTCATTGAATATATATATATATACATATATATATATACATATATAGGGAAGCTGCATTTCAATCGTCGCAGATGACAAAAGGGTTGTACCACAACAGTACTCAAAATGCTCCACCCACTGGAGGGTTTGAATTGTTGTTCAGATGCTGGCAAACCACAGGAGCCATAATGCACATCAAAGAGGAAGTGATTCCAAAATGGGCGGAGCCACAGGACGAAAAAAACTATGAAAACTCACCTGTGGTAAACCACCAACTGAATTGGGGCAGACTCACCTTTGAGAAAGTTTCCTGGAGAAACGAAACATGTTAGGAAAAGATGTCGGGTCCTGTTTCTCTGCACGAAAATAAATGAATTAAGGCAAGGTTGTTGTGCGACTCGCTTCATCTCTCGAGGGGGATGTGTTTTTTGAATAAATGTCGGCTTGGTTCTGCCGAGGAGGAAAACGCACAGCCTAATGAAGCGCCAGGCAGCCCCGCACTAGAACCAAACTGCTGGAAATGCCATACGGACTAGGGGCTTGCGGTGCTCACCGGGGACTGGACTCCGGTTTCAGGCTCTCAGCCTGTCATAAAAGTTTGGCGGACTATGAGGGAACCTGCATTTCAATCGTCGCAGATGACAAATGGTTGTACCACAACAGTACTCAAAATGCTCCACCCACTGGAGGGTTTGAATTGTTGTTCAGATGCTGGCAAACCACAGGAGCCATAATGCACATCAAAGAGGAAGTGATTCCAAAATGGGCGGAGCCACAGGACGAAAAAAACTATGAAAACTCACCTGTGGTAAACCACCAACTGAATTGGGGCAGACTCACCTTTGAGAAAGTTTCCTGGAGAAACGAAACATGTTAGGAAAAGATGTCGGGTCCTGTTTCTCTGCACGAAAATAAATGAATTAAGGCAAGGTTGTTGTGCGACTCGCTTCATCTCTCGAGGGGGATGTGTTTTTTGAATAAATGTCGGCTTGGTTCTGCCGAGGAGGAAAACGCACAGCCTAATGAAGCGCCAGGCAGCCCCGCACTAGAACCAAACTGCTGGAAATGCCATACGGACTAGGGGCTTGCGGTGCTCACCGGGGACTGGACTCCGGTTTCAGGCTCTCAGCCTGTCATAAAAGTTTGGCGGACTATGAGGGAACCTGCATTTCAATCGTCGCAGATGACAAAAGGGTTGTACCACAACAGTACTCAAAATGCTCCACCCACTGGAGGGTTTGAATTGTTGTTCAGATGCTGGCAAACCACAGGAGCCATAATGCACATCAAAGAGGAAGTGATTCCAAAATGGGCGGAGCCACAGGACGAAAAAAACTATGAAAACTCACCTGTGGTAAACCACCAACTGAATTGGGGCAGACTCACCTATGAGAAAGTTTCCTGGAGAAACGAAACATGTTAGGAAAGGATGTCGGGTCCTGTTTCTCTGCACGAAAATAAATGAATTAAGGCAAGGTTGTTGTGCGACTCGCTTCATCTCTCGAGGGGGATGTGTTTTTTGAATAAATGTCGGCTTGGTTCTGCCGAGGAGGAAAACGCACAGCCTAATGAAGCGCCAGGCAGCCCCGCACTAGAACCAAACTGCTGGAAATGCCATACGGACTAGGGGCTTGCGGTGCTCACCGGGGACTGGACTCCGGTTTCAGGCTCTCAGCCTGTCATAAAAGTTTGGCGGACTATGAGGGAACCTGCATTTCAATCGTCGCAGATGACAAAAGGGTTGTACCACAACAGTACTCAAAATGCTCCACCCACTGGAGGGTTTGAATTGTTGTTCAGATGCTGGCAAACCACAGGAGCCATAATGCACATCAAAGAGGAAGTGATTCCAAAATGGGCGGAGCCACAGGACGAAAAAAACTATGAAAACTCACCTGTGGTAAACCACCAACTGAATTGGGGCAGACTCACCTTTGAGAAAGTTTCCTGGAGAAACGAAACATGTTAGGAAAAGATGTCGGGTCCTGTTTCTCTGCACGAAAATAAATGAATTAAGGCAAGGTTGTTGTGCGACTCGCTTCATCTCTCGAGGGGGATGTGTTTTTTGAATATATATATATATATATATATTTACTGAAAAAACCATAGGTTATAGACCATATATAGTTAGGAATTAGCATTTACAAATCCTTATTTTACTCACACAAAACCATTGAAATTCGCAGATATAGTTAGTTGCACTAACTATATATCGCGCACCCGCAATCCACTGCTGATGATGTCACATATTACATCATTCATGACATGGTCAGTGACATCACTGATGACATCACTGATGACATCTCAAATGACATCACTGATGACATCACTGATGACAACATCCAGTGACTGTATGTTTCTGTAAAGTTAAAATATGTCTTACATATTGAAGAATGAGTTGATGTATAAGTGGCTGGATGAAGGATTTAGTAGGTGCATGACTGACTGTATGAGTGAGTGATTAAATGTGTCTCACTGAGTGCATGGGTTAGTGACTAAACTGTCTTAATTTGTGCATCATTATGTCTGTTGTTCTGTAAACTGCTGCATGTGTTGATCAGTAGCTATATGAGTAACTATATGGGATATTGATTGGTTGCCCAAGTATTTGTATGGGAGACTGAGTGTGTGTGTGGGTGGCTGGGAGGTGTATGACTCTGTGCATATATGTGTGAGCAGTTGATTCACTAGATGTATGGGTTCAAAAGTGCATGTGGAAACAGCTGTATGGGCGGTTGACTGTGTGCATGAGTGTATTGGTGAGTGAATGGACATCTCAGTGCTACATGTCAAAGTAAGTACATATGTAAAACACAGTACATGTGAGAGTTGACATACATAAATAACTGTGCATAAGAGCCAGTGAATGTGTGAGTGGCTGTATGGATCATTTTGAACTTGTATCAGGGATTGTATAAGAGAGTAAATTTGTGTGAGTATATGTTTGAATAAGTAAGGTGTGTATAACTGTATAGTTGAAGAAATGGAGGGGTGATTGATTCTTTGCATGACTGACTAGGTGTGTGAGTAACTCCATGGATGAGTGACAGTCTGTGAGTGTCTGTTTACACTGATTGTATCTAAGGTTATATTAGAGTCCGAAGAGGTTCATCGTATTATCACATGAATTATATCATCAGTGATGTGATCAGTAATGTCAAATGAGATGTCATCTGTGATGTCATTTGAGATGTCATCAGTGATGTCATTTGAGATGTCATCAGTGATGTCATCAGTGATGACATTTGAGATGTCATCAGTGATGTCATCAGTGATGTCACTGGCCATGTCATGAATGATGTAATATGTGACATCATCAGCAGTGGATTGCTGGTGCGCGATATATAGTTAGTGCAACTAACTATATTTGCGAATTTTAATGGTTTTGTGTGAGTAAAATAAGGTTTTGTAAATGCTAATTCCTAACTATATATGGTCTAGAACCTATGGTTTTTCAGTGAATTTTCAAGGTTTTGTAAATGCTAATTCCTAACTATATATGGTCTATAACCTATGGTTTATTCAGTGAATTTCAATGGTTTTTTAATTGCAAATATCAAAAGCTGTAAAATGTATTCTTCTTTTAAAGCAAAAATATATTTTTTATGTATTTAATATAATTTTTTTATGTATATAATTTTTTTTTCGCTACCGGTCTGCGCACCAGGTAGCTTCCCGTCAGCTCACTTTGGTGCCGCGACCCGATCCGCGCACCGGGAAACGTTCCGTTAGCGCAACTGCCGCATTCGAAAACAACATCGTGACGCATCACGTAAGCGCGACGTATTGCGTTGCCGCGTAATGCGTCTTATGACGCGCTGCGTTAGCGCACTCCGAAGTGCTTCGGAGCGCGACCCGAAGCGCGAAGCGCAGTACCCCGGAAGCGCTCCGGGCGCGGAGTGGGATGCGTAACGTAAGCGTAACAGGTCATGTGACCTGAAAATAACACTTTTCATTGGTTTAGAATTTTTTTTTGCCCAAATGATGAAAGCCCCCACCTTTTTTCCTCACTCTGACTTTCATCTTTTCATTCCTTGTTCAGTCATGGCATCTGTAGTCGCTGCAGCTGGTGGTCCCCACCACCACCACAACCACCTAGGAAGGAAGGACCACCTGCAAAGTTCCTTCCAAACCCAGAGGAAGAGGAAGAAGAAGAGGAAGAGGAGGTAGAGCCGAGGCAGTTCTAGCGTGAAGAGCCCCGGCAATCCCACTGCTTAAACCATTTTATATGGCAATTTTTTTCTTACCCTCGAGGGCAAAAAAAGGTCAATGCCCGGCTTGTGACATGCCTCATTGCGATGCAGTTCTGTCCCGAGGCACAGACAAAAAGTATAGTTTTGGAAACTATACTATGCACTGCCACATGCAGAGGTGGCATCCAATCAATTATAGCGTTGCTGAGGTGCGTCACCTCCAGGATAACCCACCAATATTATTTTACTGTTTCCCTTGGTTTTTCCCTTGTTATGCTTTCCGGAACGCTACCTGGTGCGCGGACCGGGCGCTAACCGTGCAAAAATTTGAAAAAAAAGGCTGGTTTTTTTACATATGGGCCTCTTAAGCCACCCTCAGAAAACCTAGGGGGTAAGGATATGTCTCCCTTGCCCCGTTATACCCATTCCCAACATTGTTTATCCTCCGTCTTGTGACTAAATTCGTCCGAAACACAAGATGGCGGACTCCCGTTACGCTACCGATGAGCTTCCGGGTTCGCGTACCGGGTAGCGCTTCCACCGCGAAAAATCGATTTTAATTTATTTTTAATTTTTTTGCCCCGCGGGGCCCTTTAATAGCCACATCAATCCTAGGGGGTCAGGAGGGGTCTACCTTGCCCCCTTTCATTCATTTCCCCCTTCGTTTATTTCCACCTCTTGTCTCTCGATCCTACCGAGAGACAAGATGGCGGCCGCTCCGGACTGTTTAGAATGTTGACAGTCACCGGAGAGCCAATCCGCTTCTCCTCGCGAAGTTCCGTTATGCGTCTGGTACGCGAACCGGGGCGCTAACCGGGACGCTGTCACAGATATATATATTTTTTTGAACGTTAATTTCTCAAAATCCACTGAAGCACATATCTTGAGACCTAGCAAAGGCACATCGGGCAAACAGTCTCTACAATTTTGCCAAGTCTCCCAAAATGGCCACCAGAGACAAAAGAGCCCAAATGTAGCCCAAATATCACCCAGATGTAGCCCAAGTATAGCCCAATGACAGAATGTCCCAGAGTGTTCTAAAGAACAACTAGAGCGCTAACAGTCCTACTTGTTACAAAGGTATAGCACACCTGGAGCCATCGTGATGGGAATAAAGTGGTAACTCTTAAAACATTTAATTTAAAAAGGAACAAAATGAGGGGGTATATTATGCAATAGAAGGTATTATTAGTGCTGCAGAAAGAAAAATTAGGGCACATTTTGAGTGACTTTTCAAATCCTCTTCTATTTCATTAAAAAATTCTGACATGCAGTCTCCCAAAATGGCCACCAGAGACAAAAGAGCCCAAATGTAGCCCAAATATCACCCAGATGTAGCCCAAGTATAGCCCAATGACAGAATGTCCCAGAGTGTTCTAAAGAACAACTAGAGCGCTAACAGTCCTACTTATTACAAAGGTATGGCACACCTGAAGCCATCTTGATTGGAATAAAGTGGTAACTCTTAAAACATTTAATTTAAAAAGGAACAAAATGAGGGGGTATATTTTGCCATATGAATTATGATTAGTGCTGCAGAAAGAAAAATTAGGGCACATTTTGAGTGACTTCTCAAACCCTCTTCAATTTCATTAAAAAATTCTGACATACAGTCTCCCAAGATGGCCACCAGAGTCAAAAGAGCCTAAATGTAGCCCAAATATCACCCAGATGTACCCCAAGTATAGCCCAATGACAGAATGTCCCAGAGTGTTCTAAAGAACAACTAGAGCGCTAACAGTCTTACTTATGACAAAAGTATGGCACACCAGAAGCCATCTTGATTGGAATGAAGTGGTAAGTCTGAAAACACTCAATTTAAAAAGGAACAACATGAGGGGGTTAATTTTGCCATAGAAAGTATGATTAGTGCTTCAGAAAGAAAAATTAGGGATAATTTTGAGTGACTTCTCAAATCCTCTTCTATTTCATTAAAAAAATTCTGACATGCAGACTGAAACATGCACTTTGAATACCAGCAGCAGACGTCCCTGATGAGCAGTAGCTTTACTACAGTGATCTAATGTGCAACTAGAGTGCTAACATTCAGAATTTATGGCAAATGTGTGACACATCTGAATGCCTTCTTGATGGAACCAAAGTAAACAAGCATTGAAAATGCAATAGATCTCGCCCTCGTTTAAGTTAAAGCCATTCTGTTTGTAATGAGGTGGCTTTTTAGCTTTGCTTTTATTAGTGTTTTTTCAACTTTCATGTAAATAACATGCATCTGTATGCATATAAGTATATGTATGCATGCATTTATGTTTGTATTTATATAGATATACAGATGATATATGTTTATATATGTATGTATATATATATATATTCACTGAAAAAACCATAGGCTATAGACCATATATAGTTAGGAATTAGCATTTACAAAACCTTGAAAATTCACTGAAAAAACCATAGGTTATAGACCATATATAGTTAGGAATTAGCATTTACAAAACCTTGAAAATTCACTGAAAAAACCATAGGTTATAGACCATATATAGTTAGGAATTCGCATTTACAAAACCTTATTTTACTCACACAAAACCATTGAAATTCCATATATAGTTAGTTGCAGTAAAATAAGGTTTTGTAAATGCGAATTCCTAACTATATATGGTCTATAACCTATAGTTTTTACAGTGAATATATATATATATATATATATATATACATATATATATATATATATATATATATATATATATATATATACATACATATATATATATATATATATATATATATATATATATATATGTATATATATATATATATATATATATATATATATATATATGTATATATATATATATATATATATATATATTACCTACTGGCGGTCGCCAGTGGGTATATATAGTTAGGATTGTTAATTTCCATAGGGCGTTTGGCCTCACTTTTAGCCCGAACGGCTGAATGTGCCTTTGCTAGGTCTCAATATATGTGCTCCAGTGGATTTTGAGAAATTAACGTTTAAAATAAGATATATATCTGTAACAGCGGTCCGGGCAGCGATCCGGTTCGCGTACTTTTCGCGTAACGGAACTTTGCGCACGGAAAGCTGATTGGCTCTTCGGTGTCTGTCAACATTCTAAACAGTCCGGTGCAGCCGCCATCTTGTCTCTCGGTAGGATCGAGAGACAAGAGAAGGCCAAAACAAAGGGGAAAATTTCCATAAGGGGGCATAGTAGATCCTCCCTGACCCCCTAGGTTTTATGTGGAGGTTTTAAAAGGGCCCAGCAGGGTCAAAAAATTTTTTTTTTTTTTTTTTTTGCGCGATGAGCGCCTAGTACGCGAACCGGAAAGCGCTCTGGGCAGCGTACTATAAGGATAATAGAATGATACACTTTTCAAAAACTGTATGTTAATTGTTTGTTGTTTTTGTTGTTTTTTTTTTGTTTTCTTTATTTTTAAAGTTTTTTTTTATTTTGATTGTTTTTCATAATTTATTAAACTTTCTAACATTTCAGTGTCTGAAATGTCATTATTTTCTTGAAATATTGTTTGCAATCTGTGAGGTTGTAAAATGTCCTCATTTGCAAGGAGGGCATCTACTGCTTGGACACATTGCAGCAGTTCATTATCCAAGCTTTCATCCATAAATTCCATGTCAATTTGTTCAATCAATTCCTGGCTGCTCTCTTGCAGGTCCATTTCAAAAGAAACTTGGTTTTCGCCTTCCATTTTGCCTGAAATTTGGATTAAAAAAATATATATTAGTAGAGATAGGGCACTGTTGGGATTAATTTTAGATAGGCAGTTTTTATCAGTGAATTTATCTTTTGGCAGTGTATAGTATCAGAGTGGAAATAGGACTATAAAAAAGTGTATGTGATTTAACCAAGACAAGCCTAACTCCATTCATAACTATAACAGAGAAGTCTATCTAAATACATTACTACTACAGAGGGATAGTGTATATCTAGCAGAAAAAGTCTACTATATTAAGTTATAGTGCACAATATATTTCATTTTTAAAAATTATAACTTACCTTCACAAAGAAGTTGAAGTTTTTGGAAGCTATTGAAATGTGATGTACAACAAGAAGTAGTAGTCAAAATGGCTGTGTTTTCTTCTCTTCCTTTATATATATTCAAGTATATAACCAATCAAATGTCAGGTAATAAAAGTAGAAAATGAAAGTAACATTTTCATTGGTTGTCAATTCCAACAGTTCAGATGTGTTTTGTGAAGTAATTTACCTCACGGTACTTGGAGAGGTCTACAGGCTAAATGGCTAAATGAAATTTCAATCAAATTTGTGAGAATGAAAGGGATTGTTATGTAGTATGAGCTAATTTATATTTGGTGAGAGTGTCTCTAGTCGTTTTTCTGTAAATTACTTTCCCACCTTTTTTTTGGACCCCTTCCCGGAAAGCGGTCCGGTCCGCGAACTAGGAGCGTAACGGGAGTCCACCATTTTGTGTTTCGGTCGAATCAAGGTATAAAATGGAGGGTAAATAATGTTCTGAATGGGTAGAAGGGGGCATGGTACAAGTATTTTGCCTCCCTACATTTTCTGAGGGTGGCTGAGGAGGACTATATGTGCGAAGAAAAAACTTTTTTTTTGAAATTTTGCGCGGTTAGCTTCCAGTTCGCGTACCAGATAGCGCTCTTTGAGCGTAGTTTGTTGAAAATTACAGAAAAAAGTTAGAAAAAAAATAATAAAAGTGTGTGATCAGATGAAGGGTAGCTCTGAGAAGAGCTTTTGGGTTTATGGTACATTTAGGTACTTATAAGTAGGTACCAATGCACAGTCTTAAATTCAGAATGAAAATTCTGTTGCCCTCATCTGAGAAGTGAACTCCATCTCCTCTGTAGATATCTTGCATGTAGTAACGCAAGTTATTGTTGTACAGGGAGCCCATTCCATGGTCTCTCATGAAAGCTGAAACAGATTTGTTTACATGTTTCCTCGCTTTCTCAATTTGTGGAGAAAATTGGTTGGACCACCTCCATTTCTGTCTTTGGCATATATTGGAATATACCAAGGCAGTTTGAGGAAAAAGTGCCATTAATTGCTCAAAGGTGTCCTTTAAAAGCATTTCCAGACCTACCCCTGTCAAAGTGCCCAAATCATTACCTCCACAGTGCACTATTAACAGGTCAGGTTTTGGCAAATGCATAAAGGTTTTCACCAATGGTATCAATTGGTGACATTTTAATCCTCTTTGGCCCAACCACTTAATTTCCACATCCTGTAAATTGAGGTTAGGTAAATTTCTGTTCTCAGCATACCTTTGAGCCCAGAGGATGTAACTATGTCCAACAATCCAGACCTTAAACATGGTGGGAGAAGGTTGTTCTGCAGTCAGATGAAGTGTGGTAATGAAAGGGCAGTTGAAACAGTAGGAGTTTGTAAAGAAAAAAAACTGTGGATTTCCAATGCTAATGAATCATTAGCAGTGATTGGTGCATTTCCATTTCTGAAAACAGAAAGTTAGGGTGCATGGATGTGTTCTTTGAAAGATGTAATTTGAATGGTCAAGGAAGAAACATTTAATGAAAGATTGCACTGGATACGCAGGTGCACTGAGAGTTCAGAGTTCAATTGAAACATTGTTGTGTGAATTTGCAAACATGAGAGGTCTTCCAGGAGGTGGTTGCTATGGAAAAAAGGCAGAGAGGGCAGAGGGGGGAAGGGTTTTGATTTGAAAAAAGTGAGGGAAGAGTTATGATTGGCTAATATGAGAGATATGTGAAATGAATATCTGTATTTCTGTGCTTTCAATAGCTGCAGCCTCTGGAGTGCATCCTTTTTCTTCTGCTGAAGACAATTTGGTGTATTTCTGAGACTGTTTTCAAAACTCAAAAAATATTTGCTAAGGTGAGAAAAGATTTATTTAATTTAGATAGAGAATAGTATGATTTAAGGAGAAAATGATGAAGAAAGCTGTTTTTAAAATGTGGTTTTGTCTCTAGTGATATACAAATAGAATTAGTTTCTTTGAGAAATTGTAATTGCATATTCGGTGTAGCATTCTGGCATGCAGTAACACAAGTTATTGTGGTACATGGAGCCCATTCCATGGTCTGTTATGTAAGCTGAAACAGATATGTTGTTTTTAAAAACGATTTTAGAAATCAATTACATTTCTGGATATGTACTGCTAGAGCTTCATAGGTTGTTTTGGGCCATATTTATAAGGCATTTGAGTGTCTTTGATGTTATGTTTTCCTTTTAAAATGGAAAGTGTTCCTCGTGGGGCAAGTGTCTTGTAAATACGCTCCCACTTGTGCTTTGCAAATTTAGATTTTGATTATGGGAGTTACATAGCCATGTTAATAATGTCCAAACAATGGTGGTAGGGCATTCAAGAAAACGCTTTCCTGTGTCTCTAGGACATTTTCAGTCCTTTCCTCTTGAATACAGGTATACAATTGATTTATATGCTGTGTTTAAAAACGAATTTTGAAATCAATTAAATTTCTGGATATGTACTGTTAGAGCTTCATAGGTTGTTTGGGGTCATATTTAGAAGGCATTTTAGTGTCTTTGATGTTATGTTTACCTTTTTAAATGGAAAGCGTTCCTCATGGGGCAAGTGTCTTGTAAATACGCTCCCACTTGCGCTTGGCAAATTTAGATTTTGATTATGGGAGTTACATAGCCATGTTAATAATGTCCAAACAATGGTGGTAGGGCATTCAAGAAAACGCTTTCCTGTGTCTCTAGGACATTTTCAGTCCTTTCCTCTTGAATACAGGTATACAATTGATTTATATGCTGTGTTTAAAAACGAATTTTGAAATCAATTACATTTCTGGATATGTACTGTTAGAGCTTCATAGGTTGTTTGGGGTCATATTTAGAAGGCATTTTAGTGTCTTTGATGTTATGTTTACCTTTTTAAATGGAAAGCGTTCCTCATGGGGCCCTGAGCAGTTCTTAGCCATGTTATTTAATGGGAAGTGGATAACATGGCTAAGAGCATTTGCTGGAAAATGCATGAATATCGCTGACTTTTCAGCGATATTCATGCATTGCGGCCGTTTTTTTTCGCATTTGCGAGCAGTTCTTAGCCATGTTATCCAATGGGAGGTGGATAACATGGCTAAGAGCATTTGCTGGATAATGCATGAATATCGCTGACTTTTCAGCGATATTCATGCATTGCGGCCGTTTTTTATCGCATTTGCGATAAATCTTGCTAAGGAGAAAATGATGAAGAAAGCTGTGTTTTTAAACTGTGGCTTTGTCTGTAGTGATATAGAAATAGATTTTGTTACTTTGAGAAATTGTAATTGCATATTCGGTGTACCATTCTGGCATGCAGTAACACAAGTTATTGTTGTATATGAAGCCCATTCCATGGTCTCTTATGTAAGCTGAAACAGATATGTTGTTTTTAAAAACCATTTTAGAAATCAATTACATTTCTGGATATGTACTGCTAGAGCTTCATAGGTTGTTTTGGGCCATATTTGTAAGACATTTGAGTGTCTTTGATGTTATTTTTCCTTTTTAAATGGCAAGCATTCCTCTTGGGGCAAGTGTCTTGTAAATACGCTCCCACCTGCGCTTGGCAAATTTAGATTTTGATTATGGGAGTTACATAGCCATGTTAATAATGTCCAAAAAATGGTGCTAGGGCATTCCAGAAAACGCTTTCATGTGTCTCAAGGACATTTTCAGTCATTTCCTCTTGAATGCAGGTATACAATTGATTTATATGCTGTGTTTAAAAACGAATTTTGAAATCAATTACATTTCTGAATATGTACTACTAGAGCTTCATAGGTTGTTTGGGGTCATACACCATTTTTGGGAAATTATTAACATGCCTATGTAACTCCCATAATCAAAATCTAAATTTGCCAACTGCAGGTGGGAGCGTATTTACAAGAAATTTGCACCATGAAGAACGTAAAATAGCATAATAGACACTCAAATGCCTTATAAATATGACCCAAAACAACTTATGAAGCACTAGCAGTGCATATTTCCAGAAATGTAATGGTTTTCAAATAATGACTTACTTCATTGGTAGGCCTTCACATGTATTTTCTCCTTGGTTTTTTTCAGTGAAAATCTTATCTGCAACCATATGTTGGCCTCACCTCAAATAAACAAAACAGGTGATGGACCGAATGTGGATCAATGACACACATTCACCCCAGTCCAAAGATCTGGGCCTAAACAAACCTTTAGATAGGCCACATCTTATCGTCATCCTGAATTAATCATTTAAAATATTAGGGAGTGATTTATGATTGTTATATGCCTGTTTTGTACCATTGAGTGTCATTTTTGTGATGCAGTGCTGGTGCAAAAGATTTGCTATGTTAAATAATTAGTAGGGCATTAAGTTTTAGATGACTGTTATTCATTTACTGTTTGGTAATAGTGGTTAATAACATTTTTTATTATATTTTTCCACAGATTCAACTGCAGATTCTTTCATAGTTTGGAAAATGCCTACAAAAAATAGAATTAGAAAGGCTAGAAAACGTCAAAGACAGCAGGATGATGTTTTATTGCAGCAGTCCTCTTCCCCAAATACTTTTCAAAACACCAAGAAAGGTCCGGGTAAGAGCACGAAATCATTCTTAAGAAATATTTGTAGTAAAAAAAGTATTTCTCCAAAAAATGTTTCAGTCCACAAAAAGAAAAGCAATTTAAATGGAAAGGAGAGACCCATCAAAAATGTTACTGGTAGGAATCGAATGTTCCGTAACAGGATAATAGTTAATTTATTGAAAAATATTTTAAAAAAAGGCCAACAGAAAGCGGCATTTTATAAGAAGAAGAAAAATGTAGAGAAAATTATTGATCATGCTTTTGAAATTAAGCGAAAGTTGTTTATTTTGGTAATCAATAGAATTAGGAAACTAAGCAAGGTAATTTCTGATTTCAAAACAAAAAGTAGATGGAAGAGAGTAGTAAATTGTACTAACTTTTGTGAAGTTTTTTCCGGAGAATGGATGCATAGTTCAAGTTGTGAGGCATTTTTTAATGAGGAGAGTTATTTTCAGGATAATGATTTGGTGTTTGCAGTTGACACCAGTGGTCGAGCTTATGAAGTGAAGGATGGTTGTCCAGTTGAAAAAGAACAACTTGTGACAACAGAGACAGAAGAGGCGCTAAGTGATGAGGTTTTAGGAAGACGTGCAGTTCTATTTGCAGTGTGCGACAGGTTTCCATCAATTTGCTTTGTGATTTTATATGGACATTTAATAAGAAAAGTTTGAAGCAGAAAATAAAGTTGTTGCAAGATTTAGATCCTTGCAGAGTGAGACAAATGACAGGTTTGCGTGGTCATTCACTGGCTTGTCTTTCCAAGAGAGTATGCCAGAGTGTTTTTCATCATTTCAGGATGCTAGCAGTGCATCATAATAAAGTGAGAAAATTAGTGAGAATGTTGTATTATGCTAAGAGTCCAGCAATTATGCTTAAACAATTATGTGCTGCTCTTTTGCATGGTTCTGAAATAGATGTGAAGAATATTTGTGAAGAAATTGAGTTTTGTTACTTTGGTAGTAGAGATGAGAATGTTCAAATTGACCCAGAAGTAGAGGGTTATGTTGAAGATAATATACAGGTTTCTAGTTCAGATAATTTTCAGAAGGAAATTGCCACGTTTCAGATGAAATCAAGTGAGAGGCCTAATTTCACTTGTGTATGTTGTCGACGCACTTATTATAAGAATCAGACTAAGTTAGTGGATTTATATGCAAAAACTGAAAGGGAAAATAATAGTGAATGGAAGGATTTTGCCACATACTTGATGGTAGAAAATTGTTTTGATTTGGGAGTGGACCAACGTGTGTGTACTTATTGTTGTAATAAATTAAACCAAAACCAGATGCCTGCTAGGGCAGTTCATAATAATCTGGAATTGGTTGAGATTCCTTCTGAATTGAAGGATTTAAATACTTATGAATCTATTTTGATTCAAAGTATCCATCCCTTTCAGGCTATTGTAAGAATGGAGCCAAAGACAGGGAAGTTGCCTCCAGCAGATTTACAGAGAGGATTAAAGGGAAGAGTTGTTTATTTGCCTCTAGATTTGAACAAAAACATTAACACAATTGGAGTTGAGAAAGTGGAAGAGGAACCTCTGGTTATCTTGGTTAATGGGGTTCCGACAAAGAATAAGAAAATATGGCAAGATTTAGTGGATGTTAGGAAAGTGAAAAATGCAACTTTGTATTTGAAGAAAAATAATAAGTACTATAAGAATGTATATGTTGCAGAAGAGGAAGTAAGTGATGAAGAGGATAGCGTTTTGTGTGCTGGCCAAATTGAGAAAGTAGAAGTGTCTAATAGTGAAGAAATATATGAACATTATAGTGTTCATCCTTTGCATTCCAAGGAAGTCATGGGGAATGCTATTGAGTTGTTTCAAATGAAACAAGCCAAAGGGAGTCCCATTAGTGTTTGGGAGGAAAGTTTGGAAGCTCGGTGTTTCCCACAGCTATTTCCCACAGGTCAAGGAGGAAGATATGATGAGCGACCTCATCAAATTCCTGCGTCTGAATACCGGACTTTACGATTGTATGCAGAAGATCCTAGGTTTCGTCAATGCATTCCCTATTTGTTTCATCTCCTGTTTGAAAGCGATCTGTCAGGACTGTCATATGCAGTGAACCACATTTTAAAAAGTGGTATACAGATGCGAAACATCTCGGCAAGTGATTTTATGCATAAAATCAATGTCCAAGACAGTATTTTGGATTCTCACTTAATTAATCTCATGGCGTGTCAGCGTGGTACTAATGAGTACTGGTACCGTCGTCATGGTGATTTAAAATGTATGCTGAGGAACTTAGGAACTCCGACATGGTTCCTCACTCTGAGCTGTGCCGAGTATGGCTGGGAAGACTTACTTGAATTTCTACGAGAGGCAAATGGAAATATTGAAAACATTGAATTCAAGACACCTGGAGAACTGTGTTCTTTGGATCCAGTGAATGTATGCAGGTACTTCAATCATAGATTTGAAGCTATGATGTCTTTCATCACAAATAAGATGTATCCACCTCTTGGAGAGGTGTTGGATTTCTTCTGTAGAAAGGAGTACCAAGCAAGAGGTGCCCCTCATATACATATGTTGTTGTGGATCAAGGATGCACCTAAATTTGGAACAGATCCGGATGACTTAGTGATGAATTTCATAGAACAGTATTCTACGTGTGCTGTTCCAAACGCAACGGAGAAGAAAAGCCTAAGAGAACAAGTTCTACGTTTCCAAAGCCATCGTTGTGGAAAGTACTGTCGTCGTAAATTCAGAAACAAGGACAAGTTCTACACCAAATGTTGTTTCAACTTTCCACAACCGGTGATTTCTAAAGGAAGAGTGAACAGTTTGATGTCTTCGCTGCGACATAATGTGACGAGGAAATCACCCAAGAATACATACAATTTGAAAAGGAACGAAGAGTCCAAGTACATCAATGACTACAACCCAGTGATTTTGTCCATGTGGAATGCTAACATGGATATACAGTTTGTGGCTGACAACTGTATGGCTGTGGCTCGGTATGTGACATCTTACATCACCAAAAAAGAAAAGACAGAACTGAAGGATATGTGGGAGGACATTTCCCATGAAAAGAGCCTCAGCAAGAAGTTGTACAGTTTCAGTCTGAAGATGTTGTCGCATCGAGAAATCGGAGCTTACGAATGTTCTGATCGATTGTCTTCAGCAAGTCTCTATGCCAAATCCAGGAGTATCGTTTGGGCGAGTCTTGGTCTTGCTGCAACGCGAAATCGAGTTCTAAAACCTGTCCGGGAAATTGAGTATTTGGCAGAAAAGGAACCAAACAGTACCGACATTTTGAAGACCAACATGTTGGATACATATTATCCAAATCGAAGCAGTCACCTTGAGAATGTTTGTCTATATGAGGTTCTCCAAAATTATATATTCAAGAGGAACATCAAAGAAGATATTGAGAAAGGAGTGTATGCTGTAATTGGAAGTGAGGGATGCCTGGTCAAGCAAAGAAAATGCCAATTAGTAAACCATCGAAAATTGAGTGGTGAATCTCCAGAAAAAAAGGAGTTTTTCTATTTAGCACTTTTGCAACTTTTCAAGCCTTGGCGTGCAGAAGAGGAACTGCTTGGAGATCTCCTCTGTTACGAAGACTCTTTCAATGCAGCCAAGGAGTCCATAGAATGTCCTGCTTTTCCTAAATATCAAGAAATGCTAACTTTGGAAATTGAGCAGGAAGCAACGATTGCAGCCAAGATTGCCAGAGACAGTTCTCAGGACAGTCAGAGTTCTGTTTCATTGAGTCAAGATCCACTTGGAGGACCTATTATCGAAAATGAAGCTGCCACTGCTATGAATGAAGTGGAAAGAGCCATGGCACATGCTCAGGAGGATTCAGTTAACTTAGAAGACTTGGAAAAACAACTCAACGTTGAGCAGAGGAAAATATATGATGAAGTTACCAAGCAAATTGAGCACGGATTAAGTCATGAGAAGAAAGAGTGCTCATGTACATCGTTGAAGCCTGTCCGACTGTACGTGAGTGGAGAAGCGGGAACTGGAAAAAGTTTCCTCATTAAAGCAATTTCTTGTTGTTTGCAGGAAAGGACTGAGTCATCGCTGTCTTGTGTTGTCACCGCTCCTACTGGACTGGCAGCACATAACATTAAAGGTATTACTTTGCATCGTCTACTGATGCTGCCAGTGGAGCATGACAACAAATTACAATACCACAAGTTATCTGGGGATGCTTGCTGTGAAGTTTCAAGAGTCTTGAGGAAAATGAAACTACTTATCATTAACGAAGTAAGCATGGTTTCCAATGTCATGCTTGCCTTTGTGCATTTGAGAATGCAAGAAGTACTTAAAACTGAATATGATGTGTTATTTGGTGGCAAACACATCAATGTTTTCGGAGATCTTCTGCAGCTGACACCAGTAAAAGGTCAACCTGTGTTCAAAATACTCACGCATGAAGATACCAGGAAGTGCCTAGGGAGCATTGGCAACGTCAATATATGGTTAAACTTCAATTATGCTGAACTGCATGAAAATATGCGTCAGGCAAAGGATGAAGATTACAAGAATATTCTACAAGATATTAGAATTGGAAAAGTGACCGAGCATGGGAAAGAAGCTTTAAATGCACGATTACTGTCAAATTTATATCCCAAACAAGAGATTGTGCCTGAGAATATTTTTCAGAAAATTACTGAGAAGAAATCCGGGATATGTTTGATGCCAACTCTTGCAGAATGTGCCATCTTCAACAACAAAATGTTGAATTTAGAAAAGCAAGAGATTGTGAAACTTGAAGCTATCGACAAAATAGAGCATATGGGATCAACAATTATTTTGTCAGAGAATTTGAAATCAAAATTGGATTCATTAGAGAAGACTATATCTAAAACTGCGGGTTTTGAAAAGACTCTGAATGTGTGCTTAAATTGCCGAATCATTTTGAGAAGGAATTTACATGTAGAAAGAGGTCTGGTAAATGGATCAATGGGTAATGTTGTTGATTTTGAGAAATACAGAAATAGAGATGGAATAGAATTTTTAAAAATTAAATTTGATGGCATTGAGGAAGTACAGCTAATTGGTCGTTTTTCTGCTAGGTTTTTGCTTGTTAAAGACTTATATGTTCGCCGTAAACAGTTTCCTGTTTGCTTGGCATATGCGGTGACAATCCATAAATCGCAAGGTTTAAGTGTAGACAGTGCATTGGTGAATATTGGCAGTTCTGTGTTCAAGGAGGGTATGGCATATGTGGCATTGTCACGAGTTAGAACTTTATCGGGATTGTACTTGATTGACTGTGATGTAACAAACATTTGTGCGGATCTAGATTGTGTTAAGGAATACAATAGGTTAAGAAGAGAGTATGCGCCACATTTGCCTCAATATCCTTTGTTTGAGAAACGTGTGGTAGGCCGGAAACGTAGAAATATCAGTAATAGTAGGGAGGTTGTTGCAAAAAGACTAAAAGTCAATGAACCGAAAATTGCTAGCAGAAATAAAGTGGATTCTGTTGAAGATGTTGTCGGTTTTCAATTTGAAAACAGTTCTGGTGTCAACTGCTATGCAAATGTAGTGGTTAATGTTCTCTTTTCACTAGAGAGTTTAAAAGAACAGATTCTGTTGAATTCAGAACAAATTTTATGCTGTTTGTTGAATTCTGTTTTCGAGAAATGTAGCACTGATCGAACAAAAGTAGAAAGTGTGTCTGAAGTTTGTTATCTGTTAGATGAATGTTCAGGTCAAACAGACTTCTCTGAAAATAATCAGCAAGATTGTCAGGAGTTTTTAATGTATATGCTTGATGTATTGCAAGATGAGGGTGTAGATGTAGATCACCTGTTTGGGCTTTCTTATCAATGGCAGCATGACTGCGAGAACTGTATGGTATCAACTACTACTAGTGTAGACTCAGAAAGATTTATATATTTAACTTTGCCAGACAGTAAATCAGTGTCCTTTAATAAGCTAGTAAATGCAGCGGATCACAACATGGAGTGTAGCCAATGTAAATGTGATATGATGTCAACATTATTTATACGTAGATATGGCCAGTATGTCATTTTAATGATCCAACGATGTAGGCCTGATGGATCAAAATTGTCAACTTTAATAAAAAAATTTGTGGCTTCTCAGCTGTCAATATCAGGGAGGACTTTTGTAACTGTAGCAATTATCTATCACGATGGTCCTTCAACAACATCAGGACATTATACAGCTTACTTAAAGTCTCGAAACGGCTGGTCATTCTGCAATGATTCTGTTGTAACTTTCAAAAAAAAATTGCCGTTTGACCTTAAAAATTCTTACCTGGTGTTTTTAAAACCAAAATTTTAAAGAAAGAATTTTGGGATTTCCTGTGAGGAATTGGAAATTGTTCATCAAGTAGAGGGAATGTAAGTCTGCAATGCTGTCTAGATTATTGGTCCAAAACTTTTAATTATAATGTCAATTTTAAAATCCAACTATATAAACCTGATGCAAGTAAGTCTGCTTCATAGTAAGCAGTATCAGTGTCATAGGAAAAGGAGAACATGAGTGACAAAGAAGAGTAAGATATTAGTAGTCCAGGATTGTGAAAATAATCTCAAATGTTTTCTTTTTGAAGGATGCGAAAATAGAAAATGACCGGATTTGATTGGAAGAATTACAAGAGTTGCGAATCGCTGCAACATGATTTGGCCTAGTGGAAACATGTGATAGAATGTGAGAAGTCTTTTCTTGTATGTAACATATTTTTCGAAATGATGGAGGTTTTCTTTCAGAAAGTGGCGGGCTGAAAATATTTATAGCACAACAGAGTGGATGCTGTTCATAGGAGATCCTTCAACGTTATTGAAAGTAAGTTAATTTTAAGGAGTTTTGAATTCAGATTTCTTAGGTTGTATGGGTTTTTTAAACACAATCATTTTGATTGTGTTTTTTTTTCCCCGCTGTTACATGATGAATACCTTCAAGTCACTGATTTAAGTGAAATTTGATACATTCTGAGAACAGCAAAAATAAACCATTTAACATGTATAATTATTGTTCTGCTTTTTGTACTTATGATATAAATTTAGAAATGTGAGGTAGATATGGAGAAACTGAGTCTTCTGTAAGTGTCAATTTTAATGCTTACAGTGCTGTACTTCTGGGTACTGTTTTTTTTGAAAAAAAAGAAATAGGCCTCACCTCTAAGAAAGCTCTTGAAAGCACACATCTTATTTGCATCCTGAAACAATCATTTAAAATGTTAGACACAATTTTATGATGGTTTTACATCTCTTTTGCGCTGTTATTGCATCACTATTGTGAGACATAAGCAATGCAAAAGAAGCATCATGTTTCAAAATAGGCCTCATTTCATCAGCATGAAGATACTGTTTGTTTAAAATAAATATCTTTAGGATTGTGTACGGGTCGTAGAGAAGTAGAGGCTTCTGTAAGTGTCAAAGTTGTTTAAAAACTGTTTCTTCTTGAACCTTTTCCCTTCTTTTTTCTAATTTTTAAATACATGTTTTAATATTTTTGGAAATGTTTGTTCTCTCTTTTACAGATTGAATGTTTGAAAAATTTTCTTTAAAAGTTAACAAGAATTATAAGGTAAATGTTTTCTACTTTTTTAACCCGCATTCCACTGCTGATGATGTCACTGACTATGTTATGAATGATGTAATAAGTGGGCATGTTTTACTACAATGGTAGGTCTTCACATCTATTATCTCCTCTGTATTCTTCAACAAGCATAAATTTGATATGCAACCCAGAGTACGGTTCACCTTAAACAAACTTTTAGAGAGGACACACCTTATCGTCACCCTCAATCAATCATTTAATCTATCACATTTAACATCTATTAGTTCTACTGCTTCATTTCTTTAATCTTTACTTTCCTGTGTTTGCTACTTCTCTCTTTCCTTTCTCTATTACTTAATTTTTCTACTCCTTCCAGTATTTTTCTCACTCCCTCTCTTCTCATAATTCTTCATTAATATTCACTAATTCTGTCTCTATTAATGTTACTGTTTCTGAATGATCTCCAAAAATTTTTAAAACAAGAACAGTAAGTATAAGGATAGGAAAAGACATTTATGTTACAAGAAAGACAGCTATAGGAAGTAACCAAAAAAAACTGTTACTCGCAATCCACTGCTGATGATGTCACTGACCATGTCAAAAATTATGTAATATATGACATGATCAGAAGTGAATTGCGGGTAACAGTATCTTTTCTTTACTCCCTATAGCTGTCTTTTTTGTAACATAACTGTCTGTTTCCTTTCCTTATACTTACTGTTCTTTTTTAAAAAAATGTTTTTTTGGTTTGCTCAAAGTTCGCGTACCGGAGTGCGAACTGGGAGCGAACTAATAGAAATAGAGCTTGGCAGAGTTCAAAGAATTCTACCAATTTTTTTTAATAATGGGGAGGTAGTTCTGAAAATAACTTTTTTTTTGTTTTTGTTGTTTTAAATTTTTTTTATTCGTTTTCTGAACATTTTTTATATTTTTTTGTTTTTTTCTGAACATTTTGTATTTTTTTTATTTTTTGGGGGGAGGGGAGAAACAAAAATGATTCATCGAAGAGGGCTCAACAGGAGCAACAAAAAAAAGAAGAATTTATTTTTGGGGGCGTTTTGGACATACATGATTTTTGATGGCTCTTATTATAAGAGTTATGTTACTTTCGCGGTAGCATAATATTTGATTGCACCTCACACAAACTTGTTTCACTTCCCCCATGTCCATTTGAATATTTGGGATCAACTCCCTTGCTTCAGGTCCCGAAACTTATGGCACGACCGATCTTCTGGCTATTGCTGGGGAATTCTGTTGTTCGTCCCGAAGCTGAGCAGCACTATAGTTATTTGGGTGCCACCTGCTCATGTGCCTGTGCATAGTGAAATTCCCATAACTATATTTTTTGTCCGTCCCTCTAGAAAGACGATCATCACAGATACGGCAAAAGACATACCTGGCGTTCACTTTCTTTTGCCCTGGTGGAAATTTTAAAAATTGCCAAATGAAATTTTCCTTCCTGTTGTACCTCCTGGGCTCCTCTGGCAAATATTCAGGCTCTTCCTCCTCTTCCTGATCTTCCTCTTCTTGAAAGATTGGTTGAGTTGGTGGTCCTTTCTTTCCATGAGGAGGTGGAGGTGGTGGTGGGGGAACACTACCAGAAGCAACAACAGAAGCCATTTCTCTGGATTGTACAAAGGTCTTTCTCTCACCAAGATGAAAGTCAGAGTGAGGAAAGAAGGAGGGGTTTTCATCATTTGGGAAAAGCCAAAGTTCTAAACCAATGAAAAGTGTTAATTTTAGATCACATGACCTAGTATTACATCATTAGGAAACCAAAAGTGAAATGAACCAATGAAAAGTGTTATTACCGAGTCACATGACCTGCTGTGTTTACGTTTCGCGCTTTGCGCCGCTTTCCGGTCCGCTTCCGGGTCCGCTAACTTGGCGCGTCCGATGACGTATTACGCGACAACGCAAAACGTCATTCTAACGTAACAGTTACGCTGAAAGAACGTTTACCGGTTCGCGGACTAGGAGCGGCTTTAAAATGAGCTAACGGAAAGCTGACCGGTTCGCGAACTGGGAGCAGAACAAAAAAATATTTTTTAAAAACATGTATCAAAAACATGTAAAATATATTTAAAGATTTAAAAAAGAATAGATTTTACAGCTACAGATATTAGCTTTCAAAAAACCATTGAAATTCAATGAAAAAACCATAGGTTATAGTCCATATATAGTTAGGAATTTGCATTTACAAAACCTTGAAAATTCAATGAAAAAACCATTGGTTATAGAACATATATAGTTAGGAATTTGCATTTACAAAACCTTATTTTACTCGCATAAAACCATTGAAATTCCATATATAGTTAGATGCGCTAACTATATATCGCGCACCCGCAATATGGCTGAGATACCCGCCACCCCCTCTCAACACAATCCCCAAAGGAGGGAAACCGGAAACAGCTCTTAAAGTTTTTGGAAGAGGGAGGGAGTGACCCTCCCGGCCGTATTTATTAAAACAAAAATTAAAACATTAAACAGTTCATATTAATGTACAATTTCATTACCACATTGCGATGTTTGGCTAACCTTAACAGATTCTCTAATACAGAGGTTCTCCTAGCCGAACTAACATCCTACAAAACATTTTCTTGAAATATTGAAATTGTACATCCTAACGTTTAAGGGCCAATGGCAAGGTCGTAACCGGTGTCAAGATCCCTAACCAGAACTACCCCCCCCACTTGGGAGGGGCGACAGCACTGAGGCGTACCTCCAGTGCAAACTACCAATTTCCCTTGACTTGACGGGGGCACCAATAAACTCGACGCCAGTTAAAGGTCGTTCGAGGACTCGTGTGAGGTTATCTAGAAGGTATCGTAGACCTCCCCCCAAACCCCGCACCACTTACCACATCTGCCGTCGCAGACGTTACTGGCCCCGGGAAATTCCCCAGGAGGGGGCTGTAACCCCTCCTACACAGGAAGGGGCCTTGACCGCCTTTCCTTTTCTTTCGGCGACCCATCCTTAGAAGGGCCGCCTCCCCGTTGAGGGGCCAAAGGCCACCTCTCCCGAGCGCTCCCATCCGTGTTGGGTGACGCCCACTCATAGGGATCTTCCAATTAGTGCTCACCGATCATGACCTTACCGCCCGACCAAAATAAATACGACAATTCTAACTAAATTACTAAATGACTCAATTACTTGAAAGACAGTAACAACAACCACTTTATTAAAACATGCTTACTGATGAACACTAAAGCAGGATTACTATATTTGTAAAACATACCACAAATTGACCATTCTTTATTGCATATTCAACGTTATCACGATACTAATCACACCTGTAAACAAAGAATTAGAGTTACCACATCAAACTTTATTCAAAACAACTTGCTGTCCTCAGGGGCTGGTGGGTGGGTCAAAATTGGCTCTTTGTTCCGTCTCGAGCTCTCGTACAGCGAGGAGGTGCAGCTTCAGAGCACAGGAACAAGAGGATGCCTTCAGGTCTTGCGTCCCTTTTTATCCGTCTTCAGGGCGGGCGTAAACCCGCCCCTGCCTGCCCCGAGGGCGTGGCCAGCCGCGTCAGTGTCTAGGCCAGCCCACTCTAGGGCGGGAAAAAGCGCGCCCCGGCTACGCCGCTTCGGGCATACCAGCCAAGACGCGCCTCCCGCCCAAAAATGGCTTCCCGGGGGGATCGAGGTACTCTGCCATACGTTCGGGGGGACCGAGTGGTCGCCCCTTTCCATATGGCTGAGATACCCGCCACCCCCTCTCAACACAATCCCCAAAGGAGGGAAACCGGAAACAGCTCTTAAAGTTTTTGGAAGAGGGAGGGAGTGACCCTCCCGGCCGTATTTATAAAAACAAAAATTAAAACATTAAACAGTTCATATTAATGTACAATTTCATTACCACATTGCGATGTTTGGCTAACCTTAACAGATTCTCTAATACAGAGGTTCTCCTAGCCGAACTAACATCCTACAAAACATTTTCTTGAAATATTGAAATTGTACATCCTAACGTTTAAGGGCCAACGGCAAGGTCGTAACCGGTGTCAAGATCCCTAACCAGAACTACCCCCCCCACTTGGGAGGGGCGACAGCACTGAGGCGTACCTCCAGTGCAAACTACCAATTTCCCTTGACTTGACGGGGGCACCAATAAACTCGACGCCAGTTAAAGGTCGTTCGAGGACTCGTGTGAGGTTATCTAGAAGGTATCGTAGACCTCCCCCCAAACCCCGCACCACTTACCACATCTGCCGTCGCAGACGTTACTGGCCCCGGGAAATTCCCCAGGAGGGGGCTGTAACCCCTCCTACACAGGAAGGGGCCTTGACCGCCTTTCCTTTTCTTTCGGCGACCCATCCTTAGAAGGGCCGCCTCCCCGTTGAGGGGCCAAAGGCCACCTCTCCCGAGCGCTCCCATCCGTGTTGGGTGACGCCCACTCATAGGGATCTTCCAATTAGTGCTCACCGATCATGACCTTACCGCCACAGGCCGGACAGTTGACCGGCTATCCGGACCCCCCCACAAAGCTCCTACCTAAAGGTCATGTTGTAACGTTTTTAACCATGCTAAGAAGTCTCCTATGAGTAACTCATTCCCCACCCGAGACAAATGCACACCATCCCCCAAATACATACTGTCATCATTAATACAGCCATGCGAAATAGAATGCAATGTCCTGGAACGGAACAACCTACTCACTTTGTTATTAAGTTTTCTAACAGAATGATTCAAAGCGGAAATAGAAATAGCCCCCTGCCACACCTTTCGTGGGATCATATGGGACCACGCAATTGTGCACCCCGGAACTCTCCTCGCCAACCAACTTACAGTGGAAAGCATTGCCTCCAGGAGAAGTCGTCTACCGGTGGTGACCAAATCATTGCCCCCTAAATGCACTATAACTATAGCCGGCGGTGACCTCGTCCGCCCTAACAGACCCTCGAAAAATGACTGAAACTGGTCAATACAGAGACCGCCTCTTCCGTGGAAGGACACCCTGTACCCGTATTCCCCAGCTACGTGAATCATATCACCTGCTTTGA
Source organism: Lissotriton vulgaris (assembly GCF_964263255.1). NCBI lineage: Eukaryota > Metazoa > Chordata > Amphibia > Caudata > Salamandridae > Lissotriton > Lissotriton vulgaris. The sequence continues at coordinate 1,453,638,877 of NC_141685.1, forward strand.
ATACATCCGCGGCACGCCTCACGTATGAGTGGCCCACGACCCACACCTCCTTTTTCACAGCCGGTGATGTCTGACCGCTGGCCCGGTGTTGGGTCGACTGCATAGTCCGCCCCGCCTCGTAGGCTTGCGTAACTGAAAACCAAACAAAAACAAGAAGCGTGAGTACATTATTACAGCTTCACAACATGTGCAACCGCACGTATCTCTTATAACAATTGGAGGACCAACGCCACACTCGTTTCACTTGTTCAACATTAAGACCCCTGGCTGTAGCTTCCGTAGCAGCCCTTATCCGAAAGGAATGGGTCCCAAATTCGCCCGGGTTCAAGCCCGCAGCGGCAATTGACATCGCAAGCACCCGCTGAAACTGAAATTTCGTCAGTGGGGTGGCGTCTGCGTGTCTTAACAAAGTCCCCCCCCATGATGCCACCCTTCGTGCTAGGTAATCTTCTAAGCACTTTACCGGACACATGGAGGACCCGGGAATCCTGCGTATGATTACGCAGTCACCCATCCCATCTTGATCAGTCTTGGACCTTACAAAGGAGACTGTCATTGTTTCTCCCCTGATCTGAACGTGTTCCTGGCACAAACCCCCTGCCACATCCAGTTTGTTCCTTGCAACTAGTTCGCTTACCCGCATCGCCCCGTGAAATGCTAGCGAAAAAGCGGCTCGGAACAGCACCGCCTCAAACTGAGATGAACATGTGGCCGGGAGTGTGGCCAACAACTGGGACAATCTATCCAAACCTATCGGGCGCCTTTCATCTAATCTGCGACCCTCAAGGCGTTGCCACCCACGCAGCGCTTTCTGTACAACGAAAGACGCTGTCGGGTCCTGGATAGCGTGTGCTCTGGCAACAAAGGAAATGGCAGCACGATGCCTCTGGGCCGTAGCCACCGATTTCCCAGCCCTACGTAATGACATCGGAAAATTCACTACCCATTCCTCGTGACCCCAAAGCCGCTCTCTATCAGTCCCCAAAAAGGCTAAATAGGACCGAAACGCCCCTTCGTATGCCTTCCTCGTCCTTGGTGCTAGACTCTCTCCCACGAGGTGACGAAGTTCGGGGCACCGAGAGACCAGAGAGCTTCGTGAAAGGGTGCCGGCTCTGGGTCCGCTGAGGGAAGGAAACCCGAGAAAGCCTGCATTTGAAAACGAGACAGTGCATCAGCCGCCTGATTCATTACCCCTGGGACATGTTTTGCTCTGAATAGCACATTCAGTTGCATACACAGTAAAACAATTTCTTTGAGCAGTCTTAAAATCAATTTACAACGTGCTGCCTGACTATTGATGCACTCAACCACGGTCATATTGTCAGACCAAAATATGACAGAGTGATCTTTGAACCCTTCGGGCCAGGTTCTCAGGGCCACCAAAATGGGGAAAAGTTCCAGGAAAGCAATATTATTTGTCAGACCACTGTCATGCCACCATGTCGGCCATCTCTGTGCCGACCATTTTGTGCCAAAGATGGCACCAAAACCTATGCTTCCTGCTGAATCTGTCCACAGCCCCAGCTCGTCAGAGGACACGGCTGGTTTGTTCCAGACCACTCGACCATTAAAATCCGCCAGAAATGCTAACCAAATACGCATGTCCTGGCGGACCTCAGCCGATAGTCTCGTGTGATGATGGCCCTCCTTTAGGCCGCTCATAGCTTGGGAAATTGACCGGGAAAAGGGGCGGGCCATTGGTATCACCCTCAGGGCAAAATTCAACTGTCCCACCAACTGCTGTAGTTGATGCAGCGTAACTTTAGATGCATTTATACATACTTGCAGAGTTGCCCTGAACTTCCCAACTTTGTCAGCTGGCAATCGAAAACAACCCTCACTGGAATCTAACTCGATCCCCAGAAACTCAAGGCCAGTCGCAGGACCCACCGTCTTACCTGGTGCCAATGGCACCCCAAACTGTTTCATTAGCACACAAAATTCGGCCAAGGCCTGGCCACACTCGAGATCCCCGGCTGTCCCAAGGAACAAAAAATCATCAAGGTAATGCATTACATGTTGGAAACCCGTCTTCTGTGTGAAGACCCATTGTAGGAAACTACTAAATTTCTCGAAATAGGCACAAGATATAGAGCACCCCATCGGCATACACCTATCCATGTAATAACAACCCTGAAACATGAATCCCAGGAGACGCTGGTCGTCTGGGTGTACCGGGAGCAGTCGGAACGCTGATTCGATATCTGATTTCGCCATCAGCGCCCCGGGCCCCAGGCGATTCAAAATGGCTACGGCCTCATCGAAGGATGCGTACCGCACCGAACACACTTCTGGATCTATTGCATCGTTTACAGAAAGACCACGTGGAGCTGATAAATTATGAATCAGTCGGAACTCGCCTGGATCCTTCTTGGGGACCACCCCCAACGGGGAACAAGCAAAATTCTGGACCGGGGGGACACTAAACGGGCCGGCGACCCGACCTCGAGTCACCTCTTTCCGGATCTTATCCTGTACTACGGTCGTATGCTGCAGGACGGAAAGTTGATTTTTACACTTTTCTACACCCTGAAAGTCCCCTACCGGGATGCGGAAACCATAGGAAAAACCGTTCCGCAGCACCCCAGCAGAAGTACGATCCGGGTATTCACTGAGCCAGGGAATCATCGCCAAGGTATCTATCGGGGTAGGTAAAGGCGCCCCTCGGACTATATTAGACCTGTTTGGCGCCTCCTCTCCCCCCATTATCACCCGTTTTGGCTCTGCACGTGGACTCAGGATGAGACGACCCGCACCCACTACACTCATGTTTAAATTTACACGATCCCTGTGGCCTAGTACATTTACCTCTGTTGAAATTAAAGCAGAACCCCCTTTTTCCTGCATTGCCGGCAGGTCTCGAGTGATCTTCGGTATCCGTACCTGAACGAAAGGGCGTCCCCCCATAATGGCGGGAGGATTCGCCAACATTACTTCCTACCAATGGCAATTTCAACATACCCGTCTCCTTCATTTTATCCCATGTCAAAGAATCGTAACAATCCCAGGTTAAGCTTTTGTTATGCTCCTTCGCTTTTCTAAACAGATTATCGTAGCAGAACCAATGGTTACCCTGGTGTGATGTCGAGTACCCCATGATTCGCGACTGATAGGTTGGCAACTCGGAAAGCAACTCAGGCCTACGTTCCCCTAAGATCGACGTAAAAATTCCCCATGCCTTGCCCCAATTGCCAATATTCTCGTTCACTTTAAAGGCGGCCATTTTTGCGCGCCAAACACTCGGGTGCATGAGATCCTTCTGACCCTTAACATGCTCCACCTCATAGTGATCCACAAGCAACGAGAAGATGTTCACATATTCCCCTGCCCAAATTTTTTCCTTAATCGTCAAAGGAACATGTTGACTCAATCTTTCTCTACGAGAGGGTGCTGACTCATCCCTCGCAATCGGCAATGGCCGCTTACCTGCACCGGACGCTGCCTCTGCGGTCGCACCCGTCCCTGGTGTCCTGTCCACTACTGCAGCCGGCACGGACACCTTGGCTGCCTCCCGTTTCTCACGCAGTTGCTTCATCAGCGCCTGCGCGTCGACAGCCGTGGCGCCCCCGTTACCTTTACCCAACCACGCTGCCAATTGTGCTGCCAACTCGGGCGGCATATCGTCCTCGGACACGGGGGTGACCACAACGGGTATCGGATTCCCCTCCTCCGGCACGGGAGTTGGTGCCTCGAGCGGGGCACTGGGACCCGGGATGTCTTCTCCCGCTGCTCCCCTCCTGGGCCTCTTGTTTTTTCCTCCCGGGGCTGCTCCCGCCAAAGGACGTTTTGGTCCCCCTTCCTCGTTCTTATCCACCCGCTTCTTTAGTTCGGACATCTCCTTCATGAGAACACGCAGCATCTGTTCAGTAGTCATGCGTTTTCCCGCCTTCTTCGGCATTCTCCAACAGAGTAACTGTAAAACAAACAAGAACGATTAAAACGCTCAAAATTGGCTCTTTGTTCCGTCTCGAGCTCTCGTACAGCGAGGAGGTGCAGCTTCAGAGCACAGGAACAAGAGGATGCCTTCAGGTCTTGCGTCCCTTTTTATCCGTCTTCAGGGCGGGCGTAAACCCGCCCCTGCCTGCCCCGAGGGCGTGGCCAGCCGCGTCAGTGTCTAGGCCAGCCCACTCTAGGGCGGGAAAACGCGCGCCCCGGCTACGCCGCTTCGGGCATACCAGCCGAGACGCGCCTCCCGCCCAAAAATGGCTTCCCGGGGGGATCGAGGTACTCTGCCATACGTTCGGGGGGACCGAGTGGTCGCCCCTTTCCATCCACTAGTGATGATGTCACATATTACATCATTCATGACATGGTCAGTGACATCACTGATGACATCACTGATGACATCTCAAATGACATCACTGATGACATCACTGATGACATATCAAATGACATCACTGATGACATCACTGATGACATCTCAAATGACATCACTGGTGACATCACTCATGATATCATTCATGTGATAATACAATGAACCTCTTCAGACTCTAATATAACCTTAGATACAATCAGTGTAAACAGACACTCACAGACTGTCACTCATCCATGGAGTTACTCACACAACTAGTCAGTCATGCAAACAATCAATCACACCTCCATTTCCTGAACTATACAGTTATACAAACTTTACTTATTCAAATATGTACTAACACATATTTTCTCTCTTATACAATCCCTGATACAAGTTCACAATGATCCATACAGCCACTCACACATTCACTGGCTCTTATGCACAGTTATTTATATATGTCAACTCTCACATGTACTGTCTTTTACATATGTACTTACTTTGACATGTAGCACTGAGATATCCATTCACTCACCAATACACTCATACACACAGTCAACCACCCATACAGTTGTTTCCACATGCAGTTTTGAACCCATATATCTAGTGAATCAGCTGTTCACACATCTATGCACAGAGTCACACACCTCCCAGCCACTCACACACATACTCAGTCTCCCATACAAATACTCGGGCAACCAATCAATAACCCATATAGTTACTCATATAGCTACTGATCAACACATGCAGCAGTTTACAGAACAACAGATATAATGATGCACAAATTAATACAGTTTAATCACTAACCCATGCACTCAGTGAGACACATTTAATCACTCCCTCATACAATCAGTCATGCACCTACTAAATCCTTCATCCAGACATTTATACATCCACTCATTCTTCAATATGTGAGACATATTTTAACTTTACAGAAACATACAGTCACTGGGTGTTGTCATCAGTGATGTCATCAGTGATGTCATTTGAGATGTCATCAGTGATGTCATCAGTGATGTCACTGACCATGTCATGAATGATGTAATATGTGACATCATCAGCAGTGGATTGCAGGTGCGCGATATATAGTTAGCGCATCTAACTATATATGGAATTTCAATGGTTTTATGCGAGTAAAATAAGGTTTTGTAAATGCAAATTCCTAACTATATATATATATATATATAATATATATATCATTTCTATGGCAAAATGAAACCCCTCATTTTGGTCCTTTTCAAATTAAATGTTTTAAGTGTTAACACTTTATTCCAATCAAGATGACTTCAGGTGTGCCATACTTTTGTCATAAGTAAGACTGTTAGCGTTCTAGTTGTTCTTTAGAACACTCTGGGACATTCTGTCATTGGCCTATAGTTGGGCTACATCTGGCTGATATTTGGGCTACATTTGTTTTTTTTTGTCTCTGGTGGCCATCTTTGGACTACATTGGGCTACATTGGGCTACATTTGGGCTCTAACATATATATAGCCCAATGTAGCCCAATATATATTTTTCAAAGTTAATTTTCGGAAAAACCACTGGAGCATATATCTTGAGACATAGCAAAGGCACATCGGGGTACCAGTCCCTACAATTTTGGCAAGTTTGGTGGTAATCCATTCAGCCGTTCGGGCTAAAAGTGAGTCCAACCGCCCTATGGAAAACTCAATGTTAAAAACACGTTTTGGGACCCCCCTTTTTTCTCGGCCTCCGCTTGACGAAACCCCCCCAAACTTTCAGGGGGCGCTCAGAAACAAAATGTTCAATTTTCCTGAAAATTTCAGCCGATTCCGTCCATCAACGCCAAAGTTATTCAACATAGAATTTTCAGAAATCCCTATTAAAAAAAAATCCTAACTATATATACCTACTGGCGACTGCCAGTAGGTAATATATATATATATATATATATATATATATATATATATATATATATATATATATATATATATATATATATATAGTAGGTAGTTATAGTTAGGATTTTTTTCAATGTTAAATCTCAAAATTCTATTTGGAATAACTTTGGCACCGGTTGACGAATCTGCCTGAAAATTTCCTGAAAATGGCCTCGTCGAGTTCCGGTTCTTCCTTGAAAGTTTGGGGGGGATACGTCAAGCGGGGGCCGAGATAAAAGGGGGGTCCCAAAATGCGTTTTCCCCATGTTAATTTCCATAGGGCGGTCGATTTCACTTTTAACCCGAACGGCTGAATGGATTTCCACCAAATTTGGCAAAATTGTAGGGATTGGTAGCCTGATGTGCCTTTGCTATGTCTCAAGATATGTGCTGCAGTGGATTTTGAGTAATTTAGGTTACAAAAAATATATATATCTATAGCTGCGCACCGGTGCGCGCCCCGGAGTGCGCTCCAGGCGCGTGACGCGAGGTGCGCATGGAAAGCTGATTGGCTCTCGGGTGTCTGCAAACATTCGAAACAGTCCAGAGCGGCCGCCATCTTGTGTCTCGGTAAAATCGAGACATAAGAGGTGGCTAAAACAAAGGGGGAACTGACCATAAGGCGTCAGGGATAGACCCCTTTGACCCCCTAGGTTTGATGTGGGGGCTATAAAAGGGCCCCGCGGGGCATTTAAAATATTTTTTTTTTTTTCGTTTTGCGCGGGGGAAGCGCCCGGTGCGCGCACCAGGTAGCGCACCGGGGAGCGTAAAATGAGGGGAAAAGATGACAGAGTTTTTAAAAAAATGAAGTATTTATTTAGAAATTGGAGGTAGTTCTAAAAAGAACTTTTTTTTTTCTTCTTTTTGTTGTTTTATATATTTTTTGTGTTTTTTGAACTTTTTGAACTTTTTTTGGCTTTTCAAAACAGTTTTATATTTTTTTTGTATTTTTTTAGGGGGAGAAACAAAAAAAGGGAATTGAAACTGGAGCAAAAAAACAAAAAACCCAAAAAATTATTTCTTTTTGGGGCACTTGTGATTATCACCTGCAAGGACGATGAGCTTAACGCTTTTTTTGCCATAGGCGATAAGCTTGCCACATGCAGAACAAGTGATTTTAAAATCAGCAAATCTCGGCTGAATGCAAGGCATCACCTCGGATGTTTCTGGTTCTGATGAGGTGGGTTGGTTTCTTTGGGAGGGGGTCCTTGATGACTGGGGGAGGTTACTGGCCAGTTCCCTGAACTCTGCTCGAGAGTAGTTGTTTGGGTGCTTTCTGGTCATGTGCCGAATCATGGTATAGTTACCAAAAGAATATTTTTTGTTTGGGTTGCCCCGTGAAAGTTCATCATTGCAGATGAGGCAAGTCACCTTGGGCGCATTCACCTTTTTTTGCCCCTCTGGGATTGAAAAAAACTGCCATACAATGTGTGGTTTGGGTTTGTAAGGTGTATTTTCTTCTGGCAGCCATCTTCTTCTCCCCTCCTCCTCTTCCTCTTCCTCCTCCTCCTGTTCTTGACCACCAATATAATTTGGAGCTGGTCCTCTTGGTGGTTGTGGTGGTGGTGGTGGGGCAGATGCACCAGCTGATGCTACTACTGAAGTCATTATTTGGAGCAAAAAAGTAGAGAGAGCAACAAACAGGTCTTCCTCAGTCAAAGGACAAAGTCAGAATAAGGAAAAAAGGTGGGGTCTTTCATCATTTAGAAAAAAAAACTGTCCTGAACCAATGAGAAGTGTTATTTTCAGGTCACAAGACCAGGGGCTTCATCATTATGAAACTAAAACTGTTATGAACCAATGAAAAGTGTTATTTTCTGCTCACATGACCCGGCGCGCTTACGCTACGCGCACGGGGGCGCGCAGCGTAAGCGCGTCGGAAGTTTACGTTGTGCGATCGTATTCGCTCGAGTACTTCCGGGTGCGCTTACGCCGTGCGTATCACGCGGTCGCAGCTACGCGATACGTCACGATTATGTTTTCGTTTGCGATATTGGCGCTCACGAGACGCTCCCCGGAGCGCGCCCGGGGGCGCTTTTCAGAAATACGCTTTTCGGGGCGCACTCCGGGGCGCGCTCTGGGAGCGCTCCCCCCAAAAATTAAAAAAAAAAAAATGGGATAATTGTAGGGACAGGTAGCCCTATTCTGAAGTGGTTTGTAAAAAAATTAACTTTATAAAAATATGTATTGTGCTACATTGGGCTTAATATATGTTAGAGCCAAAATGTAGCCCAAATGTAGCCCAAAGTAGCCCAATGTAGCCCAAAGATGGCCACCAGAGACTAAAAATTGTAAATGTAGCCCAAATTTCAACTAGATGTAGCCCAACTGTAGCCCAATGACAGAATGTACCAGAGTGTTAAAAAGAACAACTAGAGTGCTAACAGTCTTATTTATAAAGTGAAACTTATAGTTAGGAATTAGCATTAACAAAACCTATGAAATTCACTGAAAAAACCATAGGTTTCACACCAGTTATAGTTAGGAATTAGCATTTAAAAAACCTATGAAATTCACTGAAAAAACCATAGGTTTCACACCGGTTATAGTTAGGAATTAGCATTTAAAAAACCTATTAAATTCACTGAAAAAACCATAGGTTTCACACCAGTTATAGTTAGCTGGAAATTTTACTGATATAAAACCATTGAAATTCCCACGTTATAGTTAGTCGGACTCACTATAACTTGCGCGTGCAATGCACTGCTGATGACATCACATATTACATCACTCATGACATGGTGAGTGACATCACTCATGACATCACTGCTGCAGCTAATCACCTGTGTGGGATTAAAGAAAAAAATCCGTTAGGACTACGAGGCCCAGAAATCTTCGTTCTATCGGGACGGCCCATACAGGGCGGGTCTACGTGCACCAAAGAAAAGAAAGGTGGTCCTAAAGACACAGAACTTTTACCAGCAGCCACGCCTCTGAAGAAGAGGGTTTACCTCGAAACGCGTCAGGCGATATGGACGCTGTTGAACTGCTAAAGCGTTTGGTGACACTATTGCCCTCATACCAGCAAAAAGGTGCTACACTAAGAACAGCGTCGGCGTGCCTTCCATTACAGGGTAACCTTTGAGCTTTCATTTTTGGCGGCAGCCCAGCCGTCGGAAGAGCACCACCCTGCAACAGGGGGCCAGAAGATTGATTTTGGATCTTCAGACTGGAGGCGCTGTCATGGATTTAGAGGGGAAGCGTGTGCATCGAGGCCCATCTGGGGGCTTGGAACTTTGCAGCAGCTAATCACCTGTGTGGGATTAAAGAAAAAAATCCGTTAGGACTACGAGGCCCAGAAATCTTCGTTCTATCGGGACGGCCCATACAGGGCGGGTCTACGTGCACCAAAGAAAAGAAAGGTGGTCCTAAAGACACAGAACTTTTACCAGCAGCCACGCCTCTGAAGAAGAGGGTTTACCTCGAAACGCGTCAGGCGATATGGACGCTGTTGAACTGCTAAAGCGTTTGGTGACACTATTGCCCTCATACCAGCAAAAAGGTGCTACACTAAGAACAGCGTCGGCGTGCCTTCCATTACAGGGTAACCTTTGAGCTTTCATATATATATATATATATATATATATATATATATATATATATATATATATATATATATATATATATATATATATATATATATATATATGTATGTATATATATATATATATGTATGTATATATATATATATATGTGTGTATATATATATATATATATATATATATATATATATATATATATATATATATATATATATATATATATATATATTCACTGAAAAAACCATAGGTTTTACACACGTTATAGTTAGGAAGTAGCATTTGAAAAACCTATGAAATTGTTCAAACATGCTATTATCAACTCTGATATATAGTTGAGAGGTGTTCACGTATATGTACAATGAGATACGTGTTTTTTCTATGTTTACACCTTTGGAACTCACGTGATTGGGTGGAGCATCACGAACAAAGAAAAAAAATTGTATAAATTTGCTGCTGACCAGGTGCGCGGTGTGTGACCAAGAGCACAAGTTGCTCGAAACGCGTAACCGGAGAGGTTTGAAATAAAATCTCCTTGCCTGCAACCATTGGGTCCGTGTCTTCATGTCCACTGGAGTGTGGTTTTTTTTGAAGATTGTTTTGTTCGTGTTATACGAGGGGCAGCTGTCCTCGTTTACGGAACCCACTCGCTGAAGAGAGGTCGGGAGCTCTGCAGCTGCAAAAGCCACGTTTGTTTCCGAGGAGGAAAATTTGCACCCGAACCCCCTGAGCCGTAAGTGAGAGTCATCGAGTAACGGACGGACTACCGCATACGTACGGCAGGCCCTAGTGGCTAGCTGTTGGGAAGCGGTGTCCAACCACTACGGGGCTTACATTGAGGTATTCTCAGGTGGCGAGATTTGGTTTGCAGCCAAGAGACCGGCAGCGACTCGAGTCGCCGGTTTTTCACAGTATAAAACGCTAATCCTCTCCTGTCGCACCATGTCAGCCAGTTTGGAGAGAGAGAGGGAGGACGCCGCTGAGACCCTCTTCAGTAACATAAGGAGGAACAACCAAGTTAACAATGCGGCTATAAGTCAGCCTAACGAAGTGCAACAGGATGCGAAACAGCTTTTAAAAGTCCTGGAGAAAAAAACAAAAACGGAGATTACGAAATGGTGGGAGCACAAGTCTCTCACCAAATATGTCGAGGCTAATCGAGTTCCGCGTGGTTTGCGGATAATGCTGGCACCCAGCTTTGAGGACCCCAACCCAGCAATGTTGAAGGAGTGGGGCGAATTGAATTTAGATGCATCGATGAACCTGGTCAAAGTACTTATTAAGTACGCAGTCATAGACCGCGACAAACTGCTTGAGGAAATCAAAGGCATCAACGAGCAGCTGGACGCCACTACCGACCCTGACACCAAGTTGCTAATCACAAACATGCGAAAAGAAATAAGTGAGAGACTGCATAAACATGAAGAGCGCATCAAAATTAGAAAAGTGCACAAATTCGCGAGGGACCTAAAAGACTACGAAACTGGGCAGATCTACACGTTTGCTAGAAAATATGATCGAGCCAAGCAAGCGAAATGGTCCAAACAAGCCGCGAAAGTGGGAACCAACGTTCCGCAGCACCCCGGCAGAAGCACGATCCGGGTATTCGCTGAGCCAGGGAATCATTGCCAAGGTATCAATCGGGGTTGGTAAAGGCGCCCCTCGGCCTAGCTTAGACCTGTTTGGCGCCTCCCTTACCCCCATTCTCACTCGTTCTGGCTCTGCACGATGACTCAGGATGGGATGACCCACACGTACTACATTCGTGCTTGAATTTACACGATCCCGGAGGCCTGGTACATTTCCCCTTGTTGAAATTAAAACAGAAACCCTTTCTCCCTGTATTGCCTGCGGGCCTCGACTGGTCGTCGGTGTTTGTACTTTGTCTAAAGGGCGTCCCCACATTTTGGCGGGAGTAATCAACAACATTGCTCCCGACCAATGGCATTCTTAACATTCCCGATTCTTTCATTTTATCCCATGTTAAAGAATCGTAACAATCCCAAGTCAAATTCTTGTTATGTTCCTTTTCTTTCCTGAACAGATTGTCATAACAAAACCAATGGTTACCTTGATACGCTGTCGAGTAACCCATAATTCGTGATTGATAAACGGGAAACTCAGGAAGCAACTCGGGCCTGCGTTTCCCCAAAATCGATGTGAAAATACCCCATGCATTGCCCCAGTTGCCAATGTTCTCATTTACCTTAAAGGCGGCCATTTTTGCGCGCCAAACACTCGGATGCATTAGGTCCTTCTGACTTTTCACATGCTCCACATCATAATGATCAACAAGCAAGGAAAAAATATTCACGTACTCCCCTGCCCAGATCTTTTCCTTTATAGCTAAAGGCACATGTTGTCCCAATCTCTCTCTACGAGAGGGTGCTGACTCGTCTCTTGCAATCGGCAATGGCCGCTTACCTGAACCGGACGCAGCTTCTGCCGCTAGCGACTTGTCTATCCCCGCCAACGGCGCAGCCACTCTAGCTGCCTCTCTCTTCTCACGAAGCCCTTTTATCAGCGCCTGTGCCTCGGCAGCCGTGGCGCCATCACTACTATCCCCCAACCATGCCGCTAGCTGTGCTGCCAGCTCGGGGGGCATGTCTTCCTTGGATGTCGGGGTGACGACAACGGGGATTGGATTCCCCTCCATCGGTACTGGGGTCGGCGCCTCGAGCGGGGCAGAGGGAACCGGGACGTCCCCACCGGCTGGAACCCTTCTTGGCCTCTTAGGTCTCCCTCCAGCCGGCGCAGGGCCCGAACCCTCCTCCCCATCTCGCTCCGCCAACCGTTTCTTTATGTCGGACACCTCTTTGCAAAGGGCCCGCACCATCTGGTCGGTCGTCATTCTCTTAGCGCCTTTCTTGGGCATCTCTCCGAGGAAGTATCTAGAAGACAAAGAAAAAGATCAAAACACTCAAAATTGGCTCTTCGTTCCGTCCCGAGCTCACGTGTAGCGAGGAGGTGCAGCTTCGGAGCACAAGAACAAGAGGACGTCTTTTGGTCTTGCGTCTCTTTTTATCCGTCTTCAGGGCGGGCGAAAACCCGCCCCTGCCTGCCCCTAGGGCGGGGCTGGCTACGTCGGTGTCTAGGCCAGCCCACTCTAGGGCGGGAAAAAGCGCGCCCCGGCTACGCCGCTTCGGGCATACCAGCCGAGACGCGCTTCCCGCCCCAAAACGGCTTCCCGGGGGGATCGAGGCACTCCGCCATACGTTCGGGGGGACCGAGTGGTCGCCCCTTTCCACAAGATGAGGTGTTGGATAATTCTGATCCGGACACAGTCTCTTTGGCTAGCTCATCTAGCATGTCTCTCTCTGAGATTAGCAGCACAGAAACACATCCGGGAAGAGTTCTGGAGATTGGTGAAGAGATGGATTTTTTAGTGGACGACCGGCTGCAAACCCTGCGTCCGAGGCACAAAAAGAACTACAACGCAAAAAGCGCAACGCAAGACGCCACGCAAGAAGGAAAAGGCGGAAAGCAACAGCAGCAGCCTCAACAGCAGAAGGGGAAGAAACAGTGGTTCAACAAAAAGAAACACTAAAGGATGGTACAATTACGAACCTCTCTGATGTCACCCTCACTGCAGCAGAAGAGCAACTTTTAGCTCTAGGACTCAATTTCTGCCCAGAGAGTTCATTCAATTACACCAACACAAGAGCAGATGTTTTTAAATTCATCCGCAAGTTAAAGCTAAAAAAGTTTTTTGCTTCCAAGACAGCCACCAAAAATTTGGAACGCACCACCAGTACAAGGGTCACTGCTGCAGCTACAGTTCCAGTCGCTGCAGCAAAAGATGCCAGACTCTTGCTCAATTTATGTGATCTGGAAAAGCTACGTCGGCCTCGACACAGGACTATGATGGTACTCTTAATACCCAAAGAGAATTGATGAATGTGGACATTCGCCAAAAAGGAGCGGGAGAAAGTCCCTTTAAACCGGTAAGCACCTTTTTACCCGTCATGCCGAAAGACGCTATAGATATATATCATGAGTGCGTGACTGAAGATTTAAAAAAGCTGAACCGAGTTACTCAGGCGCAATCCAATAAGAACAATTCTAGGATTATGCAATATAATGCCCTAATGAAAAAACTTAGTCAAAATCAGGAAATTGTTATCAACAAATCGGATAAGGGGGGCAATATTGTCTTGTGGAAGAAGGAAGAGTATGTGGCCGAGGCCATGAGACAACTAAATGACCCCACCTGCTATGAGAGATCTAATGGAATGGCCTACAAACGAGCCAAAGACAATTTGAAAAAACTGTTATTGTCTTACAAAAGAACCAATTTGATCTCCCAAGCCGAATTTGACTATCTGCATAGAGAGCATCCGGTTATTCCGATATTGTATTTAATTCCTAAAATCCATAAGCAGAGAATTCCCACCCCTGGCCGCCCTATCATAGCAGCCATAAACAGTGTGGGGGAGAACATTTCTCATTATATAGACTTTTTTCTGCAGGACATTGTCAAGGAGTTGCCTAGTTATTTAAAAGACACAGGGGACTTTCTCAACAAAATTAATTCCATACAGTGGCGTGAGGATTGGTGCATTTTGACTTTAGATATTGAGTCCTTATACACCTCCATAGACCACAAGAAAGGATTGGAAGCCATTACACACTATCTTAGTCTTCGATCTTGTGAATATTATGCACATAATAAGATGTTGTGTGAATTGATATATTGGTGTCTAAATAACAATTACTTTATGTTTGCCAAGAATGTTTGGAGACAGGTGCGAGGTGTGGCGATGGGATCGTGCTTCTCTCCCAGCTACGCATGCTTACATGTTGGCTGGTGGGAGGAGCACGGTCTCACCGGTACTCCCGGCTTTGAGAAGGTTAAATACTGGAAACGGTTTATTGATGATGTGTTTTGCATTTGGGAGGGGGATGAGGAAAGTGCTAAAGTTTTTGTTGATGATTTAAATCAGAATAATGACAACTTGTTCTTCACGGCCCAAATCAGCAAGGAGAAAGCAGATTTCCTAGATGTTCATGTTACTATCTCCAACAACACCATTGCCACGTCATTATATCGCAAACCGACGGCTGGCAATAGCATATTACATGCTAGCAGTAAACATCCCCAACACGTCATTTCCAATATCCCTTATGGGGAGCTACTCAGAATTAAGAGAATTAGTAGCACTCCTGAAACCTTTGAAAAAGAAGCTCAGACTACATTAAATAGATTGAAAGCCAGAGGATATAACAACAAGGTCCTTAACAACGCACTGAGGCGTAGTCGAGCCAAACCCCAGAAATCCCTTCTAACGTCTGAAATCATGGATATAGAATCTGAGAACCCCGCACCCCGCCTTATACTTGCATTCAGCAAACAAGAGAAACAAATAAGGTCCATTATGAAGAAACACTGGTCCATTTTGCGTACGGATAGTGTCCTGGGTGATATTATCCCCAACACACCGACCATTACGTACAGAAAAGCTCCCAGTATGCACAACAGTCTAGTCAGAAACAGCCCGGAACTAGGAAATGGTAGCGATTGGCTGAAACATAAAGGTTTCTTTAAATGTTCCTCCTGTAGGGCATGTAAATTTGGTG
This sequence comes from Lissotriton vulgaris, assembly GCF_964263255.1. NCBI lineage: Eukaryota > Metazoa > Chordata > Amphibia > Caudata > Salamandridae > Lissotriton > Lissotriton vulgaris. The sequence goes on from NC_141685.1 coordinate 1,453,654,186, forward strand.
TCAATACATCTCACTATTTCACACCCTTCAGTTCTAAGAAAAAGGCAATCCGAGGAACTTTCAATTGTCACAGCGAGTTTGCAATTTATGTCCTGTCGTGCACCTGTGGCCTACGATATGTTGGCAGTACCAAACTACAGGTGCACGCCAGGATTCTGCAACACTTGCGAGCTATTGTCAATAGTGACAAATTGTATCCAGTAGCACGCCATTTTAAGTCCACTCATAACAATGATTTGTCCAATCTATCATATTATGTTATTGATGTGGTCGCGCCCCTCGGCCGAGGAGGCGACAGAGAAAAATTGCTGCGCAAAAAAGAAACCGAATACATCATAGAACTAGACAGTAAATATCCCAATGGACTGAACACCACTGAAGACTTACATCATTTGTTGTAATCTTACCTATCCGAAATTTCTTAATGGGTTCTTTTTGTATTTTTCTTCTCAAGGTCTTTCTGAATTTAACAACTGATACCAGATGGCGCCGGGCTGGCACCACATGAGAGTCCACAATGGATTCATGTATCACCTGGATCTTGATTTATGTTGCCTTCAAATTTATAGTATCTCTTTTTCCACTTTGAATAATTTGGGGACTAATGATTCTTTGTCCACCAATATTGTGTTTTTATCTTCACTAGGGTGCACTTTTGTTATATTTTTATTATAGATCACTACATGTAATTTTCACCAGTGGGTTATTTAATTTCAGCGTTGATAAACCATTAGCACATGTAACTATATAATTTAGGGAATTATATACAGATATGTATCCTTTGGTCCAAAATCATGTCATGTGAGTTGGATAAGATATAGATAGTGTAAATAGATTGTTAATGTATATATTTGTCTGGTATTAATATGTATATATATGTATAGGAGTAGGAATATGTATATTTTTTTACATATATATATTTTTGTACAATGTAAGATTAAGGTATAGTGTATATAGATAAAATATATTTATATTTTTCTAGAGATGAAGCTATAAAATACATGGATAAATCTGTATATAGAATTAGAATTGATGTGTACACATTTAGTATGTTTTATACATGGCTATGGTTTTATATGACATTGTAAATGCATTCATGCAGATATAATTGTTCAAACATGCTATTATCAACTCTGATATATAGTTGAGAGGTGTTCACGTATATGTACAATGAGATACGTGTTTTTTCTATGTTTACACCTTTGGAACTCACGTGATTGGGTGGAGCATCACGAACAAAGAAAAAAATTTGTATAAATTTGCTGCTGACCAGGTGCGCGGTGTGTGACCAAGAGCACAAGTTGCTCGAAACGCGTAACCGGAGAGGTTTGAAATAAAATCTCCTTGCCTGCAACCATTGGGTCCGTGTCTTCATGTCCACTGGAGTGTGTTTTTTTTTGAAGATTGTTTTGTTCATATATATATATATATATATATATATATATATATATATATATATATATATATATATATATATATATGTATGTATATATATATATATATGTATGTATATATATATATATATATATATATGTGTGTATATATATATATATATATATATATATATATATATATATATATATATATATATATATATATATATATATATATTCACTGAAAAAACCATAGGTTTTACACACGTTATAGTTAGGAAGTAGCATTTGAAAAACCTATGAAATTCACTGAAAAAACCATAGGTTTGACACCAGTTATAGTTAGCTGGAAATTTTACTGACATAAAACCAATGAAATTCCACGTTATAGTTAGTTGGACTCGCTATAACTTGCGCGTGTAATGCACTGCTGATGACATCACATATTACATCACTCATGAGATCACTGATGAGGCTCCGATTATAACAGATCATCAGTACTGCTTTACTCTTTTCCATTGGATAGCTGACATACTTTCAAATGATAAAACTGATTTCCTGTTACAAGCAGAAGCTACCTATTTTACCTAAACAATGCTTCAATAACTCTCAAACAAGCCATTGACGTCCTCATTTCCTTTTGGTTTTCTATATTCTTCACGTTCTTTTCCATATTTTCTTTAGAAGAACAGACCTATTTGCTTTACTAACAGTGGACATTATGATTTCGTGTTGTTTGACAGCTGATTCATAAAGTAATGATGTATAACCACTTGCATTTTCATATATCGTTCCTAAACGGAAAGGCCAGAAACCTTCTTCCATTTATTAAAATATAATATACTTCCTTATAAGACTGTACAAGGTTTTTTTCCAACCATATTCATTTTTCTTCAACTATAGCGTTTGTATTCCATGTATTACTGACAATACCAATTACTGTGTTTTTTGCAATTTCTGTACTCATATTACATATTGATTTGCCTTTAAAACAGTACATTTCTAAATAAACATTTCAAATATTCACGGTTTCTCTTTTAATCCATAATCTCAACTGAAATGATTTCATATTGAAAAACTATTCATGGGTTTCACATAAGTAGTGTGGCTCACTGGTTAGAGGCGGCAGACCTGAGAGCAGAGGACGGCCTGGGACCAGGGTTCGATTCCCGGCGCGGCAGGTTTCTGGACCAGGGTCAGCGGACTCGATAATTCTCTCGCCTCGGTGCCCACTCTGATCAGCGATCACACTCGGCAACTCTGGGCATTAGCTTGCCTCATCTTCACTAACGGCCCCACCAGACCGCCGGGGATGCCTGGTCTCACCCTGGAGATACCCATTAAGGGACCATCTCTCAGGGAAGCCAGGAAGGGTTTTGCAGCGGTTGAAGCGCCTTGGGACCCTACGGGTAAGTAGTGCGCTATATAAATACATTACATTACATAACCTTAACTGTAGTCACTGAGGACCTTATTTATGAAGACCTTCCGCCGCCAGTTCCTCATTTTTTAAAATGGGAAAAAGTAACGCACCGGTGGCGCAAGGCCTTCATAAATAAAGTCCTGAATGTTTTCTTTTCTCGACCTCACTTACTGATACTAGAACCTGCAAGCCAATTACGGCCCGTGAACTCTTTCTTAGTAGGTCGCGCACCGTAAAGACAGTTATACCACTGTTAACATTTTTTTTTTACTGTTACTAAGCACCGACACAGTTCCGCTTCACTCAGAGTTAATCACTGCTCCCACGCTTCTACAGGCCAGACACTATGTCGTATTTCTCTCCTTATCACCCTTTCATCTCCACAATAACAAACAGTTGTCCGCCAGCCACCAGAGAACAGACTCAGATGCAGAGGCACCAAAGAGTGAACCCATCACCAAATGCCATCTCCGGCTGTTTCCATGGTTACACCTCATTCTGCACCTTGCTGAACGCACAGGTCAAAAGTTCATGTCTTAACGTTCTACAACAAACTAAGAACACTATTTTCCCTCCAGAAACACCTACCAATACACAGCTCTGTTACATATCTTGTTTTTTCACACCCAATAGTACTTTTCGTTTAACATAAACATTAACCTGTTAAATCTCCACTTGTTACAATCAACCAATCATTTTTATTTTTTAAACCACACCCAGCCTCTTCCTTTTTCTTTATTTAGAATTTCAACTTCTAACTACCATTCCACTTCCAGAACCGATCGGAGGACGACTACAAATCCCTTGAAAATGAAGGTCTGGCTAATAGGACACAGTTATATTCACTGGAGTGAAAAATATGCAGTAAGCAGACGAATTTGCAACCTCAGCTTACCAAATGTACACATAACATGGATTTCCAAAAGAGGATTGAAATGTCACCAATTGATTCCATTGGTGAAAACTTTTATGCATCTCCCAGAACCAGACCTTATAATTGTGCACTGTGGTGGGAACGATCTAGGCACAATCACTGGGGTAGGTCTGGAAATGCTTCTAAAAGACACCTTTCGACAATTGATGACACTTTTTCCTCGATCTGCCTTGGTATATTCCAATATATGCCAAAGACAGAAATGGAATTGGTCCAATCAACATTGTGCACAATTTGAGAAAGCAAGGAGACATGTAAATAAATCTGTTTCTGCGTTCCTCAGAGATTATAGCATGGGTTCTATTTACCACAACAACTTGCGATACCACATGCAAGACGTCTATAGGAGAGACGGTGTTCATTTCACGAATGAGGGAAACAGAATCTTACTCTGCAACATCAGGCTCTGCATCGGTACTTACTTATAAATGCAGAAAACACTCAATTAACACAAGTGCTCTTTTCAGAGCCACCTTATATCTAAGCACTCAAACTTCTGATTTATCTCCATTTTCACACTCTTGTAAATAGGTGTGCGCGACCGGGTGCGCTCACCCCGTATTTTTTTTCGGGAAAAAATTATATCTTTTCACGTTTAAGGGCATTACTGCACACCCCGAGAAAAGCTACGCAGCAAAACAATCTCTAACTTCTCCCCTTTCCATGTTTCAACGCTTTGAAATTAACAATATATTTACTCGCAGTGACAAAATGGCGGACAAAACTTCCTGCTTTCCTTCGAATCGAACGTTAACAGACGTCACGCAGCCAAAAAAAATTCCGCTCACGCGCAGCCGCTTGGGTGCGCGCACGTGTGTGCGCCTATAGATATATAATTGGCTTTAACTTTAATTTTCTCAACAACTACTGAACGGATTTACACCATTCCAAAAAAAGCGTAATCTGCGAACAAGACTCTACAGTTTTGGCAAATTTCTTATAAATCCATTCAGCCGTTCGACCTGTAGCCGAGTCTAAAGGTCCTATGGAAAATAACATGGAGAAAACACGTTTTGGGACCCCCCTTATATCTCAGCCCCCACTTGACCAATCCCCCCCAAACTTTCAGGGAAGGAGCGCAGCGGACCTAGCCATCTTCTTTGAGAAATTCGCAAAGACTCATCCACCAGGGCCAAAGTTATTCCAAATAGAATGTTGAGGATTTCCTATGGAAACTAGGTCCTAACTATAACTACCTACTGGCGACCGCCAGTAGGTAATATATATAGATAGATAGATATATAGATAGATAGATAGATATAGATAGATATATATGACAAACAAATTGCTGCTTTCAACCTCCTCACAGCGATGAAGCACCAGTATGTACACCACTTCAGGTTGGCAAGAGATGTTTTTTATTATTCACCTGGAACCGTCACAATGCATTTCAACTGACTAAGCAGCCTTGATCATATAGTGGAATGTATGTTTGCCATAGTTTTAAGTACCACCCATGAGGTCACATGACTCGCCATAAATATAGAAGACATACTTCTAAAGTGCCGAGTGTTGTTATTCATCTTGAAATAAAAAGATAAATAAATGCATCTGCACAAATGTATGGTTAGGCTCAGGATTGCTAAAACACATTATTCAGTATTATTCACCAATTGGTATTACATTTGTTTCTGCTGTAAATCAATGTTAAAAAATACATTCTTAGTGCATTGGTGGACTTATTCTACATCATATTTGATGAAAACATTGTTGCTAAGACATTTGTCACAAGTCTCCTATGTGAGTATATAATGCCTGCATAAATGCATTGACAATCTCAGTGACTACTTGATGTGCCTCTGAATTGCATACATCATACATTTGTAAAGCATAAATGCCTTGAACTACTCATGTATACAAAACTGCAATGTTGACAGTAAAAATACCTGGTGTCAATGTTGATTTCTCCGATATCCTTGAGCGGCAAATTATTTTAAAAAAAAACATACCCATAATGAATGCTTAAAAGTCTGGGGTAAAAATGGCTAGACTTCTATACTGGCAACAATTGCCTCTGATTTATCTGTCTAACCATTATCCACTTTATCTACTTCTAAATCAAGTGGTTGTCACTGTTATCAGAGATCTGACATAATAATGTAGTTATAATAGTGCTACTGCTACTCATGCTGTTACTAGTTATAATAACATTGTATATAGCTGCAATGTTCTAACTCAGTTAGCCCTATACATTGTGCAAAATACGCAATACAAAGTGCACGCGCAAGAGTTACAGTTAGTACAACTAACTATAACGGAGGAATTTTCAATGGTTGTGTATGAGTGAAATGTCCAGCTACCTATAAAACCCCTGAAACCTATGGTTTTTTTTAATGAATTTCTAAGGTTTTTTAAATGATAATTCCTAACTATAACATGTCCGAAACCTATGTTTTTTTTCCTGTGAATTTCAAAGGTTTTTGAAATGACAATTCCTACTTATAATGTTGACCACTTCCCCATATTTTAAACAGGAAATCAAATCTCCAATGCTACCTAAAAAATCAGGCAATAGTTCCACTTACCACTAACAAATTAACATCAACATTTAACTAATGTAAGAACGTTGACTATGTACTGCGTGAATTACATCCAACTCACACCAATATTTAAAGATCAATATGTAATAGAGGTTCTAAATATATACTTCCGACACCAAAGAAAATCACAATACCCAACGCCACCATCACCACAACCACCCCTCCCCCCTGCTCCGTCAGAGGCAGCGCAAAACAGGACAAAGGACCTTTCCAAAATATTACATCCCCTCAACAGTACAATAGCAACCAAGTATATATAAGGGAAAGATCTTGAACATTAACAATAATGTACACAACGCTAAGCCTACTGTTGAAATACTATACACAATTTACTATACAAACCATAAACTTTTCAGTGTGTAGATATACCATTGATACGTGTAGTGTACTGAATAGTGAACGCAACCATATTATCTCAGACATTGGGGAATATTTCGGTCATGTAGCTGTGTTCAACCCCCTTTGAAACAGAAGCTCAGTGGGCTAGTCCAACGTAAACAATGTCAACTTAAGACTATAAATAATTATGCTACGCCTTGGGCGTGGTTCACTTCTGGAAAGAGAAGGTCCGCACCCTGCCACGTGGCTACCACTATGACCGCATGCCTCCTCGATACAGGCCCTTTGCAAACTCAGCGCGACAGCACCGCAGACTTATGTCTCTATCGACTACTGTATTCAATCTACACTGCAGACAGCAGAGTTTACAACTTGAATTCAACTTTGGATCTAAATTTAAATCCTTACCTCGTGCAGCGTTACAAGGGAAAGGGAGCTGACAGAGTACCATTAAGCCGGAGCCTAGCAGTAGGTCAATCAATCAATCAGTGACACTTATAAAGCGCGCTACATACCCGTGGGGTCTCAAGGCGCTGGGGGGGGGGAGCCGCTACTGCTCGAACAGCCAGGTCTTCAGCTTCTTCCTGAAGGAGAGGTGGTCTTGGGTCAGGCGCAGGTCGGTCGGGAGGGAGTTCCAGGTCTTGGCGGCCAGGTGGGAGAAGGACCTTCCTCCTGTAGTCGCTCTTCGGATGCGGGGGACGGCGGCGAGGGCGTGGTTGGCTGATCGGAGGTGGCGTTTGGGAGCGTAGAAGTTGACTCGGCTGTTGAGGTAGCTCGGGCCTTGGTCGTGTAGGGCTTTGTGTGCGTGGGTGAGGAGGCGGAAGGTGATTCTTTTGTTGACGGGGAGCCAGTGAAGGTCTCGCAGATGTCCGGAGATGTGGCTGGTTCGTGGGATGTCGAGGATGAGTCTGGCTGAGGCGTTCTGGATCCGCTGGAGTCTCTTCTGGAGCTTGGCGGTGGTCCCGGCGTAGAGGGCGTTGCCGTAGTCCAGTCGGCTGGTGACGAGGGCCTGGGTGACGGTCTTCCTGGTCTCGGTGGGGATCCACCAGAAGATCTTCCGTAGCATGCGTAGGATGTTGAAGCATGCCGAGGAGACGTTGTTGACTTGCCTGGTCATGGAGAGGGAGGAGTCCAGGATGAAGCCCAGGTTGCGTGCATGGTCTGTCGGTTTGGGTGCGGTGCCCAGGGCGGGAGGCCACCAGGAGTCGTCCCAGGCGGAGGGAGAGGAGCCCAGGATGAGGACCTCCGTCTTGTCCGAGTTCAGTTTCAGGCGGCTGGTCGTCATCCACTCGGCTACCTCTTTCATCCCTTCGTGCAGGTTGGCTCTGGCGGCGGCGGGGTCGTTGGTCAGGGAGAGGATCAGCTGGGTGTCGTCGGCGTAGGAGATTATGCTGAGGTTGTGTTTGCGTACGATGGCCGCGAGGGGGCTCATGTAGACGTTGAAGAGGGTGGGGCTCAGAGATGATCCTTGGGGGACGCCGCAGATGACTTCGGTGGCCTCTGACTTGTACGGTGGTAGGCGGACTCTCTGTGTTCTCCCGTCGAGGAAGGAGGTGATCCACTCCAGCGCCTTGTCCTGGATTCCGACGTTGCTGAGGCGCCGTACTAGGGTGCGGTGGCAGACCGTGTCGAATGCCGCGGAGAGGTCTAGGAGGATGAGGGCCGCTGTTTCTCCATTGTCCATCAGGGCTCGGATGTCGTCGGTGGCGGCGATGAGGGCGGTCTCGGTGCTGTGGTTGGCTCGGAAGCCGGACTGTGAGGGGTCGAGGGATCCGTTCGTCTCGAGGAAAGCGGCCATCTGCTTGTTGACGGTCTTCTCGATGACTTTGGCTGGAAACGGGAGGAGCGAGATGGGGCGGTAATTCTTGAGGTCGGTGGGGTCCGCTGTTGGTTTCTTGAGTAGGGCGCTGAGTTCGGCGTGTTTCCAGCTCTCGGGGAAGATGGTGGTGTCGAGGGATGTGTTGATGATGTCTCGCAGGTGGGGTGCGATGACAGCGTCGGCTTTGTTGAAGACGTGGTGAGGGCAGGGGTCGGTCGGTGATCCGGAGTGGATGGAGTTCATCGTGCGGATGGTGTCTTCGGTGCTGATCGGTTGTGTGTATAGGAAGGCGGTGGTGTCAATGAATCCCTGTGGCATCCCCATGCGCTGCATTCTGGGGAGAAAAAAGGGCCATTCCAGGGAATCAAAGGCCTTTTCGGTGTCTAGCAGGATTGCTGCTGCGGGGACCTCAGGGTTTATTCTGTGCAAGGTGTTAAAGAGGGTGCGGAGGTTGAACGCGATGGACTGGTGCGGGAGAGGTGGCATGCCAATGCCTTAGCAAGGATTTTGTATTCTAAGTTTAATAGCGACAGATACCTATACGAGCCACACAGTAGGGGGTCCTTGCCCGGTTTGGGGAGCAGGATATTGACTGCATCTAGGAGGGTAAGAGGAAGCAGCTGTTTCTCTAGTGATTCAGCTTAGACATCTAAGGGTCGGGGAATTAGGAGATCTTTGTAAGCTTTGAAAAACTTGCCTGAAAACCCATCCAGCCCGGGGGCTTTGGATGAGTTAAGGGCCCTAATAGCTTCATTTATACTGTCTGCCATGATGGGCTCTGCTAAAAAAGTCTTGCATGAATCTCCCTAAGTGTACCAGTGCTATCTCGGAAAGGTAGGACTCCTGATCTGTTCGATCACGACCCAATTTGGTAGTGAACAGTGTTTCAAAATATGTTAGAAACTCTTACTGGATCATCAGAGGGTCCATGATATGGTGCCCTGCTTCGGCACACAGCTCTGTGATGTAAGCTTTAGCGTAAGGGGGTCTAATAATTTGCGCTAGTACTCGTCCAGGGTGTTCTCCCTCTCTATAAACTCTAGTGTTGTGATATTTCCCCATGTAGAGTATTTCCCTGTCAGCTACCTTCCTGTACTCCAAGAGCAGAGCTGCTCTCTTGGTATGATAGTTTGGGTCCGTGGTCACCCTCTGTCGAGCGTCCAATGTGTTCAGTTCTGTTTCCAACCGGGTAAGTGTGCCCGGTAGGTCCCAAAGTACCCCAGAGCTCTTTGAAATGCATACTCCCCTCATGTAGGCTTTAAATCCCTCCCACAACACCACCTCAGAGTCTACAGATCCTGTGTTTATTTCAAAGTAATCCTCTATGGCTTTATGAATTTCGTGCCTGAACACCTCGGTATCTAATGCGCAGTTTGGGAACCTCCACTGCCTTTTGAACCCTTCAGGGCGGGAGATCTTCAGTGATAGTAAAACCAGGGAGCGATTGTAATATGACCTGGGGAGTGTTTGCATCTTGTGGAACCATCTAGAAAGTTCAGGGGAGGTTAACCAATAATCAAGTCATATCCATGTATCGTGGGTGCCGGTATAGTGTGTAAATGTAGCGTGAGCTGAGTCGCGGACACGGCCCAGGTCCAGCAGAGAGAAGTTGTCACACAGAGAGTGCAAGGCTTTGCGTGCTATCGGTGTAGGGTCCAGGGTGGTGGAAGTGCTGTCAGAGGCCAGATTGAAAGCAATGTTAAAATCACCCCCTAAAAGTAGGGGCATGGAGCCCAGTTTTAACAGTTTCAAGTGAAGTGCATGGAAGAAATCAGGAAAGTCAATGTTGGGACTAAATACACATCCCATCGCTACCGTATAGTTAAGCAGTGTGCCCTCCACAATTACATATCTGCCTTCATCATCATAGGTGATGGAGTGTGATTTAAAGGGGAGGTGTTCATAAATGAGAAGGACAACCAATAATTATAAGAAAACTTGATTTTGAAGACTTTGCTACCAGTGCATCCTGCTCAGAACACGCATCATCACAGGCTCCACAGAACTTTGCTGCTTCAGGTGCTCTTAACTCTGCACATCACTTATCATCGCTGGCTGCACACACACTAAATTACCAATACTGTGCAGCTCTAATCAATGCCACGTGGTAATGGGCTCTTGCTAACCGCTGCCTCCTGCCTACACTGTGGTCATCAGAGCTCACAAATAATTACACTGTTGATTTATTATTTGCAGAGTACAATACCAAACTGAGTATAGCATTTATCAAACCCTATACAATATCCCTTTATTATGCTTCCTTTAACAACTTATTTTATATCACTTATAGATTTACTTGAATAATACATTTCACGCAGCAAATGCAAAGGTACAGTTAACAATAGTCTGCACTGTGGCATAGGACACAATTTGAACCTCACTTTTTCTTCATTGGAAACTTGAATTTCTTTTTTGGAGACAAAATGGCTACAGCACTGGAAGAATCATCTGATTCTGATAATTTTGTTGCTGAAGAATTCATAACCATTGATGGTACTTTTTTCCCTCTAAAAGTACATACAATCCAGTATACAACAGTCAATACTTTGAGTGCTGCCCGTTCAGACCACGCATCATTGCAGGGTAAGCACACACTAAACACCAGACGTACCACTAACTCAGTTCACCATAAATAATCACCACAAGGCTTTATTAAGGCAAAATTTTGTAGTAAAAAACATTATCCCCAGTACGGCCTATCCGTACCACGCATCATCGCAGGTTACATACATGCTGAGTCCCAAAGGTACTACTACCTCTGTGCACCATAACTCATCACCACATGTCCATATTCAGGCTGAATTTAACTGATTCTTCATTCATTATTTATAAAGTGAAGTACCAAACAAAGTAACGTCCCTCAAACCTACACAAAATCACCACATGGCCTTACTAAGCCAGAATTCACAAGACAAAAAACATTACTATCAGTACGGCCTGCCCAGACCACACATCATTGCAGGGTCCACAGAACGTTGTTGTTTCAGGTACCACTAAGTCAGTGGAAACCAAACTAAGTATAACACCTATCAAACCCTACACAATATCCCTTTAGTATGCTTCCTTCAAAACATTTTTTATATCACTTATAGATTTAGTTGAATAATAAAATGCACGCTGCATACATGTTCTATCTTCCACTAACATCAGGGTTTACAACTTGAATTCACCTTTGCATCTACACTATAGACAGTAGGAAATTCAACCTTGATTCATTTAATGTAGAGATAATTATACTGTATGTATTCAAATTTTGTTAAAATAAGTGAAAAAAGCATTGTTCTATAACTGTACTGACTACGAGCTTCGATGTACACTGTGCACAGTAGGGTTCACAACTTGAGTTTACCTTTTCATCTACACTACAGACAGCATTCAATTCAGCCTCAATTTTTTTTAAAGCAGAGAAAAAAATAGTGCTGTTGCACTGCTAGTATGTTCAAGTACCTTCAATCACTGCATCGTGTGAACTATGATGACAAAGAAAGTAGAAGATTGCGCCAAAATATACCTCTACCACCGGCAATACCAAGTACCTCTGGGGTATCACCATCAACAATGCCAACAGACATATGTCCCCAATTTTTTGAAAGTTAGAATGCACTGCATGAAGTGGACTTGTTTCATTTATTATGGCTAGCAATCAGATGCTAGTTTTTTCACCCCCTCAAAGTTCATATAGTCCAGGATGCAACAGTGAATGATTTTAGTGCAGCCCGCTCAGCCCATGCATCATCGCAGGGTGAGCACACATAAACACCAGACGTACCACTAACTCAGTACACCGTAAATAATCGCCACATGCCCTTGTTAAGACAAAATCCAATAGTAAAAACACATTTTTACCAAAACGGTCCGCCTAGACCACGCATCATCGCAGGCTCCACACAAACCGCCCCTACCTCAGTGCACCACAACTCATGAACTCTTTACGCTAGTATCTTTTGTGTATTATTTCACATACAATGCTATTACCTTTGTACAGCAGAAGTCATAAACCGTTTATGATTAAATATCTGTGTATGATAATATGATTAATATTCTACTTGTTAACAACAACAAAGTAATAAAATGGAGTCAAGCACACGTGCCCGTACCCACTTCAACTATCTATCTGTGCCTGTGTATTTATTGTGTTCATAAAATGCTGCTCCTCCGCTGTACCACAATATATTGTGCTATAAATAGCTTATGCAACCATCTTACCTGTGACAGTAAGTGTGGCCTATTCCTCCTTTTTAGTTTTTTTTACCATATTTATATAGCGCAAAATCAACCCAAAATAATATCAGCAAATTACATGAGCACAGTATTTACAATACTTTTACAGGCATGCGTACATTACATCATTATTCTACAATACCCGGTTGTGCACGCAACTCCAATCCTTGAACACTGATTTCCAGCACCAAGTTCTACAGTGTACCTGAATAACCACATACGTACATATATTAGCTGCCCTTCATGTGCCAAAAACTGCAACTGAAACCTTTCACAGCCCTGTATTACTTCAGCTACAACACTCCACTGAATGTACAACAAACATTCATAATCGCAGAAATGCGTCATGTCCACCATCGTTTATGTGTGCAACTATGAACGAATATAGAGTCAGTGATATCCCGTAACTTCCATGTTGGCCAAGTTGTGGAACTTTACAGATATAATGACACATTTGCTTTTAAGACCAGTGACATCAGCCCTACAAAACGGACACCCGAATCACTTGATTTCTCATAAAGTTCACAACAGGACCACGCCTATAGCACTGGAATCATGGTCCAGAGCCTCGTGCAGCACTGGAATACGTCAGGCCAGCCCATTCCACTTACGCTACCAGGAAAAACCAAAAACGAAACATTGCTCAGATTTCCAATGTATTGATTTCTTAGTTCCAAGTCTAGTTGTCGTTAGCCATAGTGATATCAAGACTCAGCACCATATGTGAGACTTCCTAATGGCAGAGCGGGTCTGCATGATGTAGAACATACCCTGTCCGCAAAAGGGTGAGCAGTGACGCCTGGGTGCATATCGGAGGGAGTCGATGGGCTGCAGCAAACTGGATACAAAAAAAACTATGCAGCGATTTAGATGAACACAGTCCTATATACCGAATCTTATTCCATTAATATTTTATTCCAATAGCAGGAACGTTTTTATAATCGGTCAAACGTCAGGAATATAAACTATGCAAATAGTTGTTTTTAAATGTGAGAGGGAAGGTGTGCGAAAGGGCGATGTTATTGAACTCCGCATTAGGATAGTAACAAACACCAATCATAACATCTTTCTTTTACTATCTTTTATATGTAGAGCTTCAGGGTGCATTATGTCCCGGCATGTGGTGAAAAACAAACCAGTGACAGAAAAGTGAGCTCTAAATATTCTTTTCACTTCCTCTCTCCTTTGATAAACAAATGACACACAATGTTAACTTCCTTTTTAGCTTACAGGTTGTGTTTCACAAATTGGCATCATCCCCCCAAAACACCTACAAAGCTCTACGTTCATGGATTCTGCGATGATGCGTGGTCATCGTAGCAACGTCTGAGAAGCCTGCTTCGACACGTAGTGCACCATCTTTGAATCACTCCAATGGCACAAGGCGAGCAAAGAAGCTTGATTCCGAAACAGCGACAGGCCATCTGTGAAATGAGAGAGTGCGTAGTGTGCAGAATCTTCACTGCGTAGGAATGTACAATTACCTCCGTGCAGGTAGAATAGATAGGTTACAACAGTCTGAAGGGCAGATTTACAAGCCCCTTGCGCCAATTTTGTGTCACATTTAACATGGGAAAAGTGTCACAAGGAGCTTGCAACTCTGCCTCTGACTTCCCAAGAAAAACACTCACCTCCAGACTCTGCGAGTCAATGGGGTGCAACAATCTAGGTACGCAATATTGAGAACTCACCGCTATGCAGTGAGAGTACATTTGATATACAACTTTGGAAGCAAAAGAGCATACATACACCTCTTTACAGTGGAACTTGATGAAATACATTATCCTGAGTCTACAAATAAATAAAGCAAAAATATATGTGTGCAGTTGTATGTACTATGCTATTACTAACTCTATATGCTATCTTTCAGATCACTAAACTGGAGGGTGAATTATGAACCAGCATGTGCTTGGACACACAACGGAGGGAAAAGGTGAGCTACGAGTTTTTTCTCGAGTATTAACTGCTCCATCTATAACTTTCTCTCTCTCACAGTTTTATTGTCGGTTTTTCCCTCTCTCTTTCTCTCTCTCTCACATCGTTTCTCTTTCTCTTTTAAAGTTATGGACGCTGCTGTCCACATTGCCGTGTCCAACCAAAGCTGAGTTCAAGTTGTGAACTCTTTTGGTCACATTGTTTACACAAGGTAAGCAGAGCGACCTAGATATACAATGCCCCTGATTGAATGCATTATAAATAAAAGAGCTTATTTACAAGCCCCTTGCTCCACTTTTGCTTCACTTTCAACATGGGAAAAGTAACCCAAAAGTGGCGCAAGAGTTTTGTAAATAAGCCCTAAAGAATATTGTCCTGCATAATGACTTGATATCTCACCTAATTCTGTCTCATCTCCAAATCATTTTAAAGAATGGTTGGTCCATAGTGTTAATCTGACGCAGTAGGCACTTCCATACAGACACCACTTGAATGCGGGCCTATAAGACAGGGGAAATGTATCAGGCACACTGCCGACGTGCAAATAACCAAATATTTCCAAGTGTTACCTTAACTTGTAATGTTTGACCTCATTTAGTCACATTGATCTAATTTTGAACACTTATTTTCATTTTTGTTTGCAGATTACCTACCCTACTTCTATTGGAGTTAATATCACATTTTCTTTCATTGTATTTTTAAAGTTATGTTTTTAGTTATTTATTACATTGTTATCTTTAAGTTACTTTTCCAGATATTTATTATTGTTTTAATAAAAGTTAATTAAAAAAAGTGTATATGTCTTCTTTTTCTGACAACATTTCACTATTATTTAGTGTGATAATGATATAGTGAGAAAACATAAAAAATAGAAATATTTATAATTTGAAGTATAATACTGAGGCTAACTCTTTACCAGATGTTTACCAGAGTCTATAGCTACGACTAACGGTTCCTATGGAAAAGTTTTAAAACTCCAGCACAGTAACTGTTTTGATTAGCAACATAGTGTGGTGAACTTCTAACCTCTGTGCTCACTTAAGTGTTCCATGAACTGTTACTATGGTAACAGGCAGAAAGCCGTTTGGGGGTAGGGTTGGAAGGTACTGGCTGTACAGAAACCGTTATATTTACCCAGGATCCTCTACATTACAAAAAGGAAAGCAAAGTAAACAGAACACTGTGTACCAGATTTACAACCCCCTTGCGCCAATTACGCGTCACTTTTGCCATTTTAAAAGTAATGCAATAGTAACGTAATGAACCTGTAATTCTGGCCCTATGTTCATTACGAGCAAAATAAGTACACAACTCATTCAATTTGTTATCGATCACAATTAGACAGTGTTGCTTCACGATTCACAATGAACTTCAATAAATACTTCGTGCCTATTTCAATGGAAGACAAGATTGTCGACATTACAAAACTTAGTGACATATTCACAAAGACAGAGTTAAAATTGTCATCGCTTTAATGCCTGCGAACTACAACAAAAATGCCAAAAATGGACTTCAAAATCCTTGGGTATCTTACCGGAAGATTTTTTCAACATTCCTTTTTCCTTTCAAAGACTGAGATCCACCCCCCGGGGCTATAAAATAAATGGTTTTGGGGGGCTCCAAGGCCCCCCACAAAATTAGGAATTTGGGGACCTCGATGACCCCCCTCAAACCCCTCTAAACACCACCCCCGGGATTTGTGTATTGTGGGAGGCAGACTGCATGGCCCTCTACCTGGAGCCCTTGAGGGCCCTAGGGACCGCCGAACCCCAGGGCCAGCTCCTGCAGTGTCCCCGGGTGCCCGTCCCGGGATACTGCTGTTTGCTATGAGAAGGCGGGAGTCTTGCGGCTCCCGCCCTCCCATAGCAAACTTAGTTTGGATTTTGAAAGACACAGCAGTGTAATCTGTTCTCACTTTCTTTCAAAATCCAAACTAGATTGCTTTTCCACATGCAAGTTAGCATCTCCCCATGTGGAAAAGCAATGCCGGCTCCCAAAGGACACGGGGAGCCAGCGAGGCCGTGGGGGCATTGTGGCTCTCCCCACAGTCCAGCGCCCAGCGCTTCAGAAACTTCACTGGCTCCCATCTCTCAGCGCTGTGTTTTTAAAACTGGCTGCATGGTGTTTAAGACCTTGCATGCCAAAAGCCCCGCTTTTATTACTAACCTGTTACCCAGATATGTGCCCAACCAGTCCCTTCGTTCTGCCCAACTTTCTCTGCTTTCTGTACCCAAGTTTAAACGTGTGCGTCAGAGGGGCCGCCGTTTTGCAGTCTTGGCGCCTAAACTTTGGAATTCATTTCCTCTGGAGATTCGGTCTTGTACCGACATCATGCAGTTTAGGAGGCTCCTCAAGACCTGATTGTTTCGGCTAGCTTATAACTTGGGATAATTGACAGCTGTAGTCTGCTCAGTCCGCCTTCAGTACTTTTCTGCTCGCTGGTTAGCGCCATGAAGCCACCCGGTGTAAGTGTGCTTAATAAATTCCCATTATCATTAACATTAACAGTCCCCAACATTTTTTATAAGACCCGGGGGATAGGGTCCCCAGGGATATTATAAATTACTGATAGGGGCTATATTTTTACGGTAAAATTAAAAGTTGCGCATCCAGCACAGCGCTCAGTGCGGCCCCCTGGTGTGCACCCGCTGGAGGCATGACTCATAATCTGTTGGGTGCGCGAATCCAACAACTTTGGTGCCAAACCTCTACGCGTTTGGGAGCCGGCATTGCTTTTCCACATGGTGAGCTACTAACATGCAGCTCCCCATGTGGAATAGCAATCTGTTTAGATTTTCAAAGAGAGAACAGATTTCCTTGCTATGGGAGGGGGCAATGGACACCACCCCAGGACACTGTAGGAGCTGGCCCTCCCACAATACATAAAGCCCCGGGGAGTGGTGGTCCCAACGGCTTTAGGGATCTTGGACCCCTCCCCCACCATTTTTTTTTAACCCCGGTATTTACCCCCCATGGCTAATTATAAAATAAAGCTCTGTTTTATTTTATTTCTTTTACAGCAGAGTCCATGCACCCTACACGCACCTGCCGGGTCTTTTAAAAAAATTTAAATTGTGGGCCCTGGGGGTCCTTCTGGGACCCCCTAAGCAGGTCTAGAAGGTAAAATTATTTCTACCCTGCCCCCTTTCTACGTTTTGCACACATATTCCACTGACTTCCTCAGCCTCGCTTCTTCCGAGGCACAAAATGGCTGCCAACAGTTACTGGTTTCAAATGTTGACAACCACTTGACAGCCAATTAGCATTCAGCGCGTGACTGGAATGATGCGCTTATGGTACGATGACGAGGCACGCAGACTCCACAGATCCAGCGCGCCCATATATATATAAAGGATTTTAACTGTAATTTTCTCAGAAACTACTGAACAGATTGACACCATTTAAGCAATAGACACAAGTCTGAACTGAGGACTACCTTTTTGACAAATTTGGTGTAATTCTGTTCAGCAGTTCAAGCTGTAGCTGCGGCTAAAGGTCCTATGGGAAATTGCATGGGGAAAACACGTTTTGGACTGTCCTTCTATCGCGGCCCCCACTTGATGAATCACTGTGAAACTTTCATGATAGGAGCGGACCAGAACTGGCCAAAAGTTTGAAAAAATTCGCAAAGATTTATCTAATGGCTCCAAAGTTATTGGGACAAGAATGTTGCGGATTTCCTATGGATAATAGGTCCTAACTATAACTACCAACTGGCGATCGCCAGTAGGTATATATATATATATATATATTCACTGAAAAAACCATAGGTTTCAGCCACGTTATAGTTAGGTATTAGCATTTAAAAAACCTTTGTAATTCACTGGAAAAACCATAGTTTCAGCCACTCATATAAAACCATTGAAATAGTTCTGAGTGATGTCATTTGAGATGTCATCAGTGATGTCATGAGTGATGTCACTGACCATGTCATGAGTGATGTAATATGTGACATCATCAGCAGTGCATTGCTGGCACGCAAGTTATAGTTAGCTGAACTAACTATAACAGGGAAATTTCAATGGTTTTGTATGAGTGAAATGTACAGCTAACTATAATATGTGTGAAACCTATGTTTTTTTCTGTGAATTTCTAAGGTTTTTTAAATGCTAATTCCTAACTATACCGTGGCTGAAACCTATGGATTTTTCAGTGAATTTGCAAGGTTTTTTAAATGCTAATTTCTAAAAATAAAGTGGCTAAAACCTATGATTTTTTCAGTGAATTTCAAAGGTTTTGTAAATGATAATTTTTAAATGTATTAATTGTTATATTTTTTATAATGATTTACTTCATTGTGTTTAACTATTTATTTTTAGATATTTTATTGTTTTAATTACATTACATGTTTTTATATAAATTGAAAAAATGTTTTTAAAAATATTGAAATTGTAATATTTGTTTTCTTATTTTATATTTTTTAAATGTATATATATATTATATAGAAGGGAATGATATCCTATGGAAGGATATTCAAGTTACTGGTAATTATGGTTAGAATGACTTTTCAGGATCAGTAGTGGCCTGAAAATGCAGCACTGAGGTCTCTCCTGATAACAGGTGAGTAAATCGGAATTCATTGTTCAGCTGATTTTAGAGGAATATTTGTATGTTTCGAAAATAGACACTTAGAAACTTTTCTGGTGAAAACCACACAATAGATTCCTATGGAAGGAAATACAAGTTACTGGTAAGTACGCTTAGATTTACTTTTCAGGGTCCGTACTGGGCTCAAAGATGCAGCACTGAGGTCTCTCCTGAGGTCTCTCCTCATAACAGGTGATTAAATCGGAATTCGTAGTTCGGCTGATTTTCCAGGAAGATTTTACTCAATAGTGAAGGAAGGGGGCGGGGCCTGAGGTGACATGTGTGCAAACACGCCCTGTGGTGTGTTTTAAATTGGGAAATTAATTCCTCTTCAATCCTGAGGTCACCTGTGGGCCAACCAGCCCAGCAGGTACCTTCAGTATGCGCCAGAGATGTGTGTTGCAGAGAGGTGTTCAGAGGCCATGCCCCCTTTTTACAACACTCTGCAACGCAGCTCCGTGGTGCTTACTAGACATACCTGGTGGGCTAGTTGACCCCTAGGGGACCTCTGGATTGAAGAGGAATTAATTCCCCAACTTAAAATGCACCACAGGGTATGTTTGCACACATATCAACTCAAGCCCCGCCCCCTACCTTCACCACTGTGCAAACGCACCCCGTAGCGCACTTTAAGTTGGGGGATTTTGTCCGCTTGCATACTGGGGGTCCCTGGAGGCCAACTAGCCCACCAGGAACCTCCAGTTTGCGCCAGGGGGCTGCGTTGCAGGGAGGTGTAATGAGGCCATGCCCCTTTTTACACCTCTCTGCAACGCAGCCCCCTGGTGCATACTGGAGGTTCCTGGTGGGCTAGTTGGCCCCCATGGACCTCCAGTATTCAAGGGTAAAACAATCATACCCTCATACATACACAGCCATTCATATCTTAATACATATACATACGCACTGGAATTGAAATATTCACAGTAAGCCATAAAAAATACATTTCTATCAAAGTTTTTGTTGAGAGAAAATTTTAGATTACTCCTTTTGTTTAGATGGCATAATATGTCTACGCGTTTCGAACTCACACGAGTGGGGGAGTTCTCATCAGGACAAAAAGCTGTAAGAGAAAAGGAGAGCAAAACCTTTCTTTAGGCACATGACAGAAATGATGGTAACCTTACTCCAACCTCCATCACTCAAGCTTCCTTCTCTTACCTTTAATATTTAAAGCTGACTGGGTTTATAAATTAACCCGATGGGACAACAAAACATCCAATGGAACCATAAATCTGTAAGAAAAAAGAACCAATCAGTACCAAGTATACTGTGTTTTAGAGTCATTTTGGTGTAAATTTGGCCAGTGAACTTACTTGTGATCAAGATCACGGAGGTAGACTGTAGGACACGGGTGCAGTCTATTCGGCGGAGAGTAAGTAGGTTGTCACTACCTAATTCTTTCCCATAGGGGCTCTAATCATGCCTTTAAAAGAAAAGAAGCTAACGCTTACTTGTTATTTGGTGGCTGCTATCCGTAATGGGGTTCACGGAGGGCGGGTGGACTCTGAAATGAGGTGATATCAGAAATTAGTAACCCGTTTGCGTAATTCTGCTTGCCGCAGTCCTATCAATTCCAATAAAATTCGAGAACTGGTCCTGTAGTGTAGTTCCTAGTTTCCCACTAGGCCCTGCGCATTGGAATAACATAAACAGTAGTATCGACGTGGAACTGCGTATATTCCAGGCCTCCACTGACTATGCTAAACTTAATTGGGTGTGTTACCAACTAGCTCAGAGGTCACTGGAAACTTTCTTCTCTGCATGGGAAGTGATCAGCTTCCCTGGCACAGACAAGAAGGGATTCAGCTTTCCAACAACCGTGCAACATCACAACTTTGCTCCTCAGATCAAGAGTCAATCTCTAGGGTCGTGTGAAACAATAGACATGTATTTCACTCAGTCAGTTTAGTGCAGTTTACTTTCACGAGATGTAGAGAATAGAGAGACGGGCGTTCGTCAATAAAGGGTTAACATTTATTGAACAGTCTTTCTTCTCGTACAAGAGAAATGTATTGCCACAATTGCAAGACTTGTTATTATAAAAAGTACGTACAGTAAGATAAGGATTGCGAAATAGAACTGTAAAAGCATTGATATGGTTTCTTAGCCATACAATGGTTTAAAAGTAATAAAACATATATACAGTCATATATACATTAGGCTAAAATACTCAACTGGTGCTTCTAACTACGCCTACCCCAGTGTGCCTGACCTAAGCCTAACACGTGGAAGGGGAGTAAGTAAGTAGCTTTAAGTTAAGTTGGTTTTGCCAAGGTTTGCTTCAAGAATTCTCGTCTAAGGGTTTAGTCAACACCATACCTCTGAATAGAATGATGGAAGTCTGGTAGTTCCTTCAGGGGGCACTCAATATCCCAGTCACCCGCGAGGGCAGACCGGAAACGCTGGAGCTGGATTTCTCTGCAGGAGAAAGGCAGCGGCTCTTCTTCAGCGCGTTGGGAGGAGGAGGCGGGGGACAGCGTCCGCGGCAGCTGGAATCTGCTGGGCTTCTTTCGCAGAGGGACGGCTGTTCAGCTCCTAAGCGTACTGCACCATCGTTCGTTGCTTTAGCAGCGATAATGGTATCAGTAGCTTCACCACCAAGGGAAACAGCAGCAGCGTACTGCCTGCAGCAGCAATGGGATGCACAACAGGGTGCACGGCAGCTTACAACAGCACAACAGCTTTCAGCTCACATTGCTTAAGGCAACGTTGGTAATATTTATACCTGACAGGTGCCGGGTTTGACGCAAGTTTGCTGGACATAAGACGTCAATTAAAGATGTCACTAGGAAGTGATAGTTATCAGTTGCTCATTAGAGTTCCATTACTAATCAAAACACAGCAAGCGGGGATTCCCAGGTTTGCTGAGTTTTTATCTTGTTGAAGAACTCGGAGTGTTAATCTAGGAATATCAGATAGTGACTTCTGCTCTGTCATTGCACTAATTGGTTGCAAAGGAAGTGGCAGAGAACTATGCTGGAATGTGGCTCTGTTCGTGTGAGGCCAGAGATGACTTTTCTGAAAATCGCACTTGAACGGTTATGCCAATATAGGGAATAAATGGATTTATAGCCGAATAGGGGCATAAGGTCGCAGTATCGATCAGGAACCTAGATAAACATGCAACACCCACTCCACGTTTTCATGTCCATCAAATTACTAAAACTAGAGCAATTAGATGCATGTGTAACATTGCCCACCCCAAAATACATAAATGCATTCGAAATAGGCGTATATTGTAATACGTGAAATTCAGGTACTGTACGTTTTTGAAGCATAGAAATCATTCAAAAATTATTGCATATGAAATCAATGAACGATTATGCAAAAAGAATTACACATGAAGTATCTCTGACAGAAGAAGGGCGAGATAAATCATCACATATAAATGCATTGCAATAAATGTGCTAGAGGCTGATGTAAGTTTGCTATGTCTCTAGATGTGTTTAGAAATAGAAGTGTGAAGCTTCTGTTCTCTAAGAATAGTTTTTACAGTAAGCAAAGAATTGTTCGTGCCAAAAAAAGGTCAATATTAAAAAATGTTCAATTCAAAAGAATTATTGCTTGAACGGGGAAATAGAGTTCCAACGCTTTTAACAGTTTTTGTTGATCAAAACTGAAGGCCGAATTCAGAGTTCATGGGAACGCTGTGTGTCGGAAAGCTTCTCCAAAGTTATTGTTTCTATACGGGTGAGAACATCGTATCAGACATGCTCTCAAAGAATTGGTCTACAAATTCAGGTGACAGTTCAACCAAATTAGATAGTGCTGTAACTTGGCAGGTGTGCGAATGATTGCTGTCATCATAGTCGGGAGCAGCAATGCTCACAGATGGTCGTACCCGTGTGATGTTGCTTTTGTCACTCGCTCCACTGTTACCACCTAGTCGTAGTACAGGAGTCTCCACGAATGCCGTCATCAGGATTGGTAGCCGCTGGGGACAACACAATGCGTGAGCCGTTATTGGACTGAGCAAAGTATCGACGTCCATTGGTACTGCTGACGGAAGTGAAAGACAGATGTCCAACACGCATTCATCGCCGCAAAGCATACATCTTAGTACCGGTAAGATACAGTTCTGCCATATAGGTCTGAATGAAAGGAACCAGGTCATGTTTAGATCTCTCAGCCTGGCCAATCCAAGGACGTTAGTTATCCTGTCCCGGTAGCGCATTGCTAGGATTGTCTCTTCCATTCCCATGGGAGCTATGTCTGAGTTTTGGCTTGCCATAACGAAGCAGGAGGGTTAAAACATAAAATCCCTGCTACAAGTCCCAAAAATAATGGTATGCCGCCAAAAACAGAGTGTACAAAATTAGGAACGATTCCCAAAATTGCCTGGAAAGGTGTTAGCAGTCCCGTAAAGACTGTCTTAAATATGCCTGGATGCTTGTTGCACTAAACATGTTAAGGAGTTGGCTCAACATTTCTACGAAATGCACGGGGCAATTTGTTGATAAAAGGTCATGAACTTCAGTAGCTGTCCTTGCAACTAGAAGATCATACGTCTCTTTTGATGACGTTATAGGCACTGTTGTCTGTAACAGTACAGATTTCATTTTGCTTAATGTATCAATTCGTATAGAATAGAGATTCAGACGAGGCCAGATGGGAGTCACTGTGTCTGCAGGCCCACTCGGGAACAATGCTTGCATACAGCATTTGACCATGGATGTTACTCTTACTGGATAACTTTTCCCTGGCACGAGGCCACAACATCTGTGATCCGTTCTAAGAATGTAACTCCCGTTTGCGAGTTGCATAAAGAAGGGATCTATCTGAGTTGCAGGTGTGACTAGCTGGTGGCATGAAAGGTTGTTTGAATTTCCATCACATGCTCCGTGTAAATTAATACCCTGACACAAAAGTATACCGCTTAGTGAATGTTTACAATTTTCACCACTAAGAAATACATTTTTGTCGCTGTCACTATAGCAAGAATGTGTGTATGGTAATTTCCATTCAGATTTTACATATCCTTTACCCAATTGTTCATACTGGCCAGCAGGTATGTACTCAAGGCACTTTTTAAATTAGAAAGTTGTTATCGGAATTGTGATAATTCCGTGTATTATCTATTCAATGACAGGACTCTCTGACATTGTCAATGGTAATCTCTCAAGTTTTTCGATGCTCAGGATTGTATAGTCTGCTCCTTTCTGTGCCAAACTGATCTGTTTATCAGTAAGGTTAAAAATGGAAAATAATGACGTTGTGTTGATTAAACGCCAAGGCACATAGCCTGAACGAAGATTTTGCAGCGTCCAGCCTAATTCTATAATAGAGCGTAATTGAGACTGGCCATGTTGTAGCATTAGCAAGTCTCTGTCTATCACATCAAAGGCAGAGGATACAATATTGTCCAACGAATATATTCTGGAAGACAGAGTCATTAACCCATTGTCTACTACAGAAAGTGATTTCTCCAAATTAATACGATCAATTTCTCGTATTTTTTCAGCAGTTTCAATTTGTTTGACTTTCCAAGCCTCGTTGTACGCAGCATAGATACTGGTCGCTATGAAACACTTTTGACGCTGTTTGCGTGGTCCAAGAATGAAATCGCGCAAATCAGCACCATCTTTTAGTAAAGACAAGTGTTGCTTAATTTCAGCCAGTGTGGATGATGTTAGCCATTCAAGGCAGAGTTTCCCTACACTGTATGTTGTTATTATCCCTGGATGTTGTCTCTGGGAATATCTCGGGTCTGGTCTGATCATTTTTAACCCCTGTGTTTTATTCAGGAATCTATCTTGACAGCTGTTTGTGTCAGTAGGCCAGATTAACCACTTTTTCCAATCAGGATGTGATCTGTTAAAATGTAAAATTTGTGACACGTCTAACTCAATATCTGCAGTTGTATTTTCAGGTATTGGCTTCGGAATAGACGTGTTTTAAGGTCTTTGATCTTAGCTAGGCCAAGACAGGATGTTTGGTGTATTGTGTCATTTAAAAATAACATTTGTTCTGGTATCATGCAGGTTCTAAATAGTGCTTCAATGCCCTGTACCTGCCAATCTTTTGTACCCCAAATTGTTTTCGTTTCAAAGTTATTTTTCCAATAATCAAAACCAAATGTCATCATTTTGTCATAAAATGCTTCTGAATATATCAATTTAGAATTTGTCAGCATTGTTTTCATTCCTGTTTAATCTAACAGTTTGTAATAAAATGTTTCTGCATTACTGGTGTTAAACCCTGAAAAGTATTTAAATTTCTCAAAAAATGCTTTAGAACTGCTTTTAGGTGGTGTAGCACAATGTTCCCATTGATTATACATAAAAACATTTCTAGGCTGTGCAGATTTATGCAAGTAGTGATCACCATAGTGAGTGTAACAGAATAACTGCTCATAACTAGATGAACCTTGTAAATAATCATGATCTGTGAATCTAGCTGACATTACTAAATCAGACATCATGTCATTAATACTGTTAAAGTCCCAATCATCAGAGAATGTACTAGGCATTACAAAGTCACTTAAGGAAACCTTCAGTCGATGAGGATACTTCAGGATTCCGACCGGACCATAGATCTCATAGTCTGTTTTCTCCCATACTACCCCACCAGGTATTGGAATTGCTGTGACATTTACTGTTGACAGTTCTCTTTTCTTCACGTGGGATGATCTGTGAGGTTTCAGGACTAGGTTGATGTTCTGACTTGCTGTGTCCATTCAATTGTAATAAACTTCCCTAAAATTAAAACTAAAATTAGGCATAGTAGGAGTATGAATACCCCTGAAATAATCCAATGCTCAATCAACGGTGAATCCAGATATAATTCTTTGATTTGTTGAAGGAGTCCTGTTGTATTTTCTTTAGAATACTTTTTTGTTTCTGGCATCACTTCGGGGTCGTTTTGATCTTCAGAGAAGTTGTCGAAGTTGATGAAATAACCAGAGGCAGTTCTGTCAATTGATGGGATTGTTCTTTCAATCTGTCTCTCGGTAGCACTTTCTGATGCCGCATTAGTGTAGACTGGTGTTGTTTCTTGACGAACTGTTTCAATCTGTGTTTCAAGAGGCACGAGTTCCATGGCATTATTGCATAGCCCTTCATTGTGCACTGCAGGTTGATCGAATGTGATGAGTCTTTCAGTTTGAACCTCTTGGATTGTTGCAAGTTTGGGTATTCTGTTGTTTCTTGGGAGTCCACTGGGCCTACTGTTGATTATAGGCCACATGCTTGTGGTTTTACCAGGTCGATGGACACGACTCCGTTCTCCTTTTTACCAGCAAGGGGCGGTAGTACAACTGATCTTGTTCCGGTGACTGCCAAGACAGGTACTGCTTTTCTGTAAGAAGGCCCAAATTCCTTCTTAACCGCGATCTTTTCTCTGACTATATCCCCAATCTTTGGAATCCAGACAGGCCTTGCTGGGGCTGTTGCTGGTGGTGCCTCGTCAGTGGTACTTGGCTGTTGCTTTAACTTTATGTTGCTTAAGGATTTTCTTGTTTCATTCAGTTCCTGTAAAACAGCCAAACGATCCTTTACATCAAAGTGCGTTGTTTCTTCTTGTACCACTGACATCTGTCTATCGAGGTCCTGAATACGCATTCTAATTCCGAACAATAGTTCGTATAGGCTGAAACCTTTTAGAGAATTTCTTGGCATGTTGTTAAGACTAGTCTGGACACTTATTAAATGTTTGACCCACCCAGCGCCTGAACCTAATACCTTCGCTGTTATAGATTGCTTTATGTCCCGTTTTTTTCTTTCTACCACACTGTTCCCTTCGGGGTGCGACGGACAAGAATACCGCAACCCAATTCCCATGCTGGCCATGGCCTCCCTATAAGCTTGAGAGCTAAAAGCAGGACCCTGATCAGAATGGAATGTGGTAATTGCGTATGTGCCGATAAAGACTCGCAAATCTTTTATAACCGTTCTAGCGTCAGCCGAGCGCTGGAGGCTACATTATTTAAGTGTGTTTAGCCTTAACTATTAATAGGACGCAGGATGGGGTGTAGGCAGCGTTACGCTCTTTCTGACTGGTAGCCGGTAGCATGGTTCCTTACTGCGATCCCTATTGCAGTTTTCACAGTTGTTTGCATATATTTGGTGTTCTACACTCATTCCCGGCCACCAGTGTACTGATTGTAATTCAGTCAGTGATTCCTTGATCTCTCCGTGCCTAGGACCCAAACCCATGTGTGCGTCTGCTATTAAAAATATTCTCCTGTTCGTGTTTGGAATCACTCTGTCCCCCACTCCAGGGATTCGAGCAAAAGGAACGGAGTTTGCATCGATTATGTATGCATAATTGAGTGGATAGTTTACGGGTAGTGCTGCACAGTCGCCTTTTACGGTCGTTTTTACTGCCAGCATGGTTTCCCCGTCTATGTATTTTTCTGTATGCTTTTTTGTGGCTACGGAAGCCGGGTTAGTTGCTTCCGCTGTGGCTGTATTAGCCAATGAATTCCCTGCAACGTGAACGCCATCACGTTGAAGACTCTGTGCGTGAATCATGTGAGTCTTTTGTAGTTCTTTGTATAAAAGAGCTACCTGTTCCCAGAGCAATTTATGCTTTATTGTGGCACCTGTGTCATCTTTGTAGTCATTTTCAATCCACCTCTGCAGCTTATTGTTGTAAGAGTTGACGCAAAAATGAGAATCGCACACGATAAGTGTCGGGAATTCACGTTCTGCATTTTCGAGCGCCATCTTTAAAGATCTGATTTCAGTTCTCTGAACCGAACAGTTTCTTACAGATTCAGTTTCTGTTATTTTCGGTCTGAATTTACCGCACAGCCAACGACCTTTAATGATCGCACAGGCTGCATCTTAGGATTTTCTCTCTACGTTGAAATGCTGTACAAAGCTATCTGTATAGATTATACTGGCGTATTGTGGGAGAGGCAGAATTTCGATTGGCAGAGGATATTCTTCTTCATACTCTAAATCATTCAGTTCTTCAAATTGCGGGGCGAAATAGTATTTCACATCTTCCGCTCCTAGAGAATCTATACACTGTATCCATTTTGGATCCAGTGACACTGTAGGCAGGTTTACTGGGCTGAATAGCGCCTCGAAGGCGGATTCCGCTGTAAGGATATTAATCAGTTTGCCGTGTGCTAGTTCTCGTTCATTTGCTAATGCAATTTGCACTGCGTTCACAGTTCTTTCTGTGTGACTGAATGTTTTTTCTGCTTGTGTGTACAAGTGAGATTTAATTGAAATAGGTACCTTTTCTCCCTCATTAGAGGTTAGGTACGTGAATCCGCATCTTCCTGGGATGACTCGGATTACAAGATCGATCGTGTTGTCACGTGTATCTAATTTTGTTTTTGCTAACATGTCTGTTTGCAGTGATCTCAAAATTTCTGTGTGTTTTTGAGTCCAATTGATTTGTTTAAAATCAGGTTTAATTAGTTCGTAGAGAGGTTGTAAATTCTTCAGAGTTTTTGGAGCTTGGAGTACAGCGCACTTCTCTAAGAAGTTGTCCGCTAGGCTTTTCCCTTCACTTGATAATTCGTACCCTAAAAATAGTACTGTCAGATGGGCAATTCGAGACTTTTTAAAGTTGAATTTGTAACCCTCTGCTGCGAACCCAAGTATAATGGTGTTCACTCTTTTCAAGTGAGTATCCAAGTTGTCGTCTGTGAGATAGATATCATCTACGTAAGATAATGCCTCATCATCATATATTTGTAGTAACTCTGTTACCCTAGCTGAGAATAGTCCTGGGCTGTTCTTGAACCCCTGTGGGAGTCGACAGAATTTTTCTGCGACCCAAATGCAGAGAAAGCGGTCAAATATCTGCTTTCCGGTGCAATGTTTTGACAAAAGAAACCATTAGATATGTCTAATGTCGTTTTATATTTTTTCCTAACTATGTTATTCATTAGGGCTGCACTATGCGAGTTTTGTACTGCAAAAGTTTTGCAACATGTATTAAGGTGTCTGTAGTCCAAAACTAGACAATATGAATTGTCTGGCTTGGAGACAGGAAACAAAGGATTGTTCATTTGAGAGGTGCATGTTTCAATCACCCCCTGGTACTCAAGTTGATCTAAGATCTCCCTGACTTGTTTTTTAGCTTCTTGCTTTATGGGATACTGCCGTTGGGCAGTTGGTTCACTTTTTAATTGGATTTTGTGAGGAGGTGAGTCCTCATCCCATCCTACATGATTTTTATATAATGCAGGTGCCTGGGCCACTGCCCATTTCCTTGCATATGTATATTTTTTGTGAATCGGAATGTGATTCGAGAAGGCAGGCATAATCACTTCTTCGCCACGAGGGCACTCCCTGACAAACTCCGGGGGCCAATCCTTTTCAGCTAACAGAATATCATAGCCTTTTGAGAGCTTATCCCAAAATAGACCTCTTATTTTCCTAGTCTTATCACCCTCTATACGCAATGTTATTTCGTATATTTTATGGGGCTCGCTAAGTCTGGTGTCGGCAGTTTTAACCTGAATGTATTCATTCGTGTCCACTGTCTCCAGATGACTCATCAAGATCTTGCGCGCTATACTGATTTCTGCTGCACTGTCCAACATTGTCAATGCCCACTCCCCGTTTTTCAACTGTGTCCTCAGTATTCTCGGCATGGTTGATTACTCTAATACTGGCTACCTTCTTTTTCTGAAATTGAGATTTTTTATTTTGAGCAGGTTCCTTGTCTTTGGACTTGGTGTGCTCTCCTGGGTCTGACCGTCCTCTTCTTTCCGAATTCTGTGGAAAAGATTGAGAGGGACGTGTATCAATACTTTGATATCTATCAGGTTTTTTCAGATTATCCCTATTTCTAAGGTTATATCTTTTCTCAGAGGGCTCCCTCTGGGGAGACTGGCGTTCTCGAGTCGGAGTTCTTTCCCTCCGTCGGGGAGACCTTCCTCTGGACTGGAAAACTTTTTCCTTGGGAATGGATTGTTTATTTCCATCCCAGCTCTTTTTAGGAGTATTTAAATTATTTTTAATAAATAATTTTTCAGGATTTTCGAGCAGTTGGGGCTTTACCGGTTTCCCACCCAAGCTGTCTCTACCTAATTCTTCATAGCATTTTTCTATGATTTTTGCAAGCTCAACAGGATCTTCTAGAACTGTTTCCTTCAACTTCTGGCGAATCGCCACAGATGCTGCTTCTCCTTTTATGTTGGCTAATAATATAGCCGAGACCTGCTTGAAGTCTTTCAGTAATTTCATACCTAGATTTAAAGCGGGCTCTGGACCGTATTCATTTTGAATCTGTTTTAGCACTTCTGGTATTACCGCCATAGACGGAACACCGTGTGTTTTCGTGTAAATGGAAGCAAAGACTGTATCCCAAGTGTCACAGTCCTCCACGTGTGGTGCGATTCCCATAGGAGGGCAGATGGTCAAGATTCTGTGTTTCTCTATAGGGGTAGTATCAGGAAATACTGCCTCTATTTGAGTGATTTTCTGTGCTAACCAGAAAGGAATTTGTTCCCGTTTTATGGGTGATTTACCAAGACATGACTGTATGTTCTGAAGTGTATTTTTATTAGTGTTCCCCTGATGAGGGGTCAGCTGTGGTACATTAACAGCTGGTTAGACTGTTGCAGTCCGCATTACATATTGGACTAATTGCCTATGTATTTTAATTAGTGTTTTTAGCTGTACTAACAGCTCTTCCTTTGACATTTTTACAATGTCCGGATGTGGTGTGTAGCTGGCTAGAACCGGCCACGTTGCTCCTGGTCTACCCAGTGGACCGAGCCTGGTAATGTGATCATTGTGTTTTAGGGCGCCATTAAACCAGAGCAGGTGCTCTTGAAATTTAAGTGGAATTTCAATCTCCTCGAAAGGAGCGTACTTCTCCAGAGGTTCCTCTATTTTGTAATAGTGAAACTCTTTTGTTATAGCGTTTACCGCTGGAAAGTTTATCCATGAATAGAATACCTCTGTCTGCCGATATTCGTGAGCCTCTATCACGAAAATTACTGTACCACCTTGTGGTGTCAGTCCGTTTTCTATAAGTTTTAACGTTATAGATTTTCTTAAGTGGACCGGGATGATAATAGCATCCGGGTCTGTGTGTTCGGGACCTTGCTGAGTCGCATCTGCTGCGGCCCCAGTGGTTCCGTTATTTTCTCCTGGCATTGTTAAAATGCAAGGTTTGCAGAGTTGGTCTCCAAGGAGACAAAGATTAGGTGCACAATATTTTGGAACACTGTATCCTTCAACGTTGAATAAACCAGAGCTTTACATAGGAATCTCTTCCTACTAAGGTCGGGCGGATTTTAACCTTTCACCCACTCCAGACGTCTATTGGAGTATTTACGGGAGAAAGGGGTCTGTGTGAAATATGCACGACTGAGTTACTCTAACGTCTTGCGTTAGTTTATCGCCTTACCAAACGTTGGGCGCCATGTAGTGTAGTTCCTAGTTTCCCACTAGGCCCTGCGCATTGGAATAACATAAACAGTAGTATCGACGTGGAACTGCATATATTCCAGGCCTCCACTGACTATGCTAAACTTAATTGGGTGTGTTACCAACTAGCTCAGAGGTCACTGGAAACTTTCTTCTCTGCATGGGAAGTGATCAGCTTCCCTGGCACAGACAAGAAGGGATTCAGCTTTCCAACAACCGTGCAACATGACAACTTTGCTCCTCAGATCAAGAGTCAATCTCTAGGGTCGTGTGAAACAATAGACATGTATTTCACTCAGTCAGTTTAGTGCAGTTTACTTTCACGAGATGTAGAGAATAGAGAGACGGGCGTTTGTCAATAAAGGGTTAACATTTATTGAACAGTCTTTCTTCTCGTACAAGAGAAATGTATTGCCACAATTGCAAGACTTGTTATTATAAAAAGTACGTACAGTAAGATAAGGATTGCGAAATAGAACTGTAAAAGCATTGATATGGTTTCTTAGCCATACAATGGTTTAAAAGTAATAAAACATATATACAGTCATATATACATTAGGCTAAAATACTCAACTGGTGCTTCTAACTACGCCTACCCCAGTGTGCCTGACCTAAGCCTAACACGTGGAAGGGGAGTAAGTAAGTAGCTTTAAGTTAAGTTGGTTTTGCCAAGGTTTGCTTCAAGAATTCTCGTCTAAGGGTTTAGTCAACACCATACCTCTGAATAGAATGATGGAAGTCTGGTATTTCCTTCAGGGGGCACTCAATATCCCAGTCACCCGCGAGGGCAGACTGGAAACGCTGGAGCTGGATTTCTCTGCAGGAGAAAGGCAGCGGCTCTTCTTCAGCGCGTCGGGAGGAGGAGGCGGGGGACAGCATCCGCGGCAGCTGGAATCTGCTGGGCTTCTTTCGCAGAGGGACGGCTGTTCAGCTCCTAAGCATACTGCACCATCGTTCGCGCTTTAGCAGCGATAATGGTATCAGTAGCTTCACCACCAAGGGACAACAGCAGCAGCGTACTGCCTGCAGCAGCAATGGGATGCACAACAGGGTGCACGGCAGCTTACAACAGCACAACAGCTTTCAGCTCACATTGCTTAAGGCAACGTTGGTAATATTTATACCTGACAGGTGCCAGGTTTGACGCAAGTTTGCTGGACATAAGACGTCAATTAAAGATGTCACTAGGAAGTGATAGTTATCAGTTGCTCATTAGAGTTCCATTACTAATCAAAACACAGCAAGCGGGGATTTCCAGGTTTGCGGAGTTTTTATCTTGTTGAAGAACTCAGAGTGTTAATCTAGGAATATCAGATAGTGACTTCTGCTCTGTCATTGCACTAATTGGTTGCAAAGGAAGTGGCAGAGAACTATGCTGGAATGTGGCTCTGTTGTGGCCAGAGATGACTTTTCTGAAAATCGCACTTGAACGGTTATGCCAATATAGGGAATAAATGGATTTATAGCCGAATAGGGGCATAAGGTCACAGTATCGATCAGGAACCTAGATAAACATGCAACAGTCCTTACCTAGTTATACGGCTTTCTTGCCGACCCGCTTAAGTCGAAGGGCATCAATTCCCCTAGCGTTGTGTTGGAATGCAGCCTGCCCTGTAAAAAGTGAATATGTTGTCACTCACTTAGTCTTTTCAAAGGGGGCTATTAATCATGCCTTTTGAAAACGAGTGCTTACTTGTTAATTGGTGGCTGCTGTCCGCAATGGGGTTCACAGAGGGCGGGTGGACTCTAAAAAGGGGGGAGATATCAGTAGTTAATCCCCCAGTTACATTGTGCTCCTTAGCGCAAACATATCAGTCTCAATAGCATACATGATGCGGTCCTTACCTAATTAGATGGCATTTTAGCAGACCAGCTTCAAGCGGGGGGCATCAATTCCTCTCGCGCTGTGTTGGATTGCAGCGTTGGTCCCGCTTCTCATTTCTCAACACACTTCCGGTACCGCAAAGGCGTCTGGGAGTTGTGGTTCCATCCTGAGAGTCTATATTCTCACTGTCCTTAGGTACTGGCCCAGCAATTCCATTTCTGCAACTTCTGGTCCATACACTATATTTATATACATGTAAAGATTACAAATGAAAATTTAATTTTACCGTACTGATGTATTTTGGACTGTCTAAAATCGAATTTTATAACACTTGTCAGTGTCCCATGGGAATCTACTGTGATACGTTTGGTGCTTAAAAAATTAATTTACCCACTGGGGGGTATTCATGTGGAATCAAGAAAGATGTGGGCCATTTTGGATTGGGCTGGTAAAATTGCTCCAATTGATGCCCATAATGTTAGATGAGGTTTCATCATGATGGTAGCAGATAACTACAAACTTCAAACGGAACTGTCTACCCAAACAGGGTCTGTGGACAGAATGAATGGTCATCCAAAGATTAGCGCTGGGGTAAAAACGTTCGTTTAAAGATTTCAGAAGTACACTTTGTCTTAATTAAGTTTATAGATTTCAGTGAGCTCATTAAGTCCATGAGTGGCAGCATTAAATTTCACAATTAGCATTGCCTCTCGTTTGGATAATTTGAGGTCCAGATCTCCTCCTCTTGTGTCTTTCTCTACTTTAGAGATAACTGTCCACATCAGGTCTGATTCCTTGTGATTATGTAAACGCCAGTGGTTGACCAATGGAGCAGTTAGTAACATTTTTATTGATTCTTGATTTATGTTGCTTGATCCGTGTCCAGACTTCCTGGTTTGTTTTTCCGATATAGATCAGTCCACATTGGCATCTGATGCTATATACGACATACATTGATTTACAGTTGGTAATTGCTTCATGTATCCATCCTATGTTGTTATGATTAAAAAACGTCCCTTCAACACTAATACTGCAACAGCAGCATGACCCACATTTGTGGGTGGTGTCCCTGAATGGGTGGTATGCTCAACATCATTCTTAAGTCCGGAGGATTTGTCTGTGGTAGTGCTGCTCGTATAAGTTGATTGGCAATGCTTGTGTTTTTTCTGAAGGCAAAGAGTGGTTCCTTGGTGAATGCTTTATTTAGATTCTTTAGTAAATGCCATTTTTTTTTACCTCTTTCTTCAGCATGTTTGAGTTCGGAAAAAAGGTAGATACAAAGACCATCCTTTCTGATTCTTTTTTCTCCCTTCTCTCCAGAAGGCATTCACGTGGAGTCCACCACGCTTTTTTCATAGATTTTCTTAATAGTTTTTTTGGATAGCCACGTTGTCTCAAGTTGGGTGTGAGGTTTTCAGCATGTTTATTGTATTCTTCCTTGTCATGACAATTACCGCGAATCCTAAGATACTGTCAGTACGGCAAGTTATCCTTAACACTGCGTGGGTGATTGCTTTTATAGTGTAATGCTTTGTTGCGGTCGGTTGGCTTCTTGTATAGAGTTGTGACTAAACCGTCCTCATGCAGATAAATGTCAACATCTAAAAATGGCATTTTACTTCTGGAATAGCTGATACTGTATTTGATGGTTGCCGTTTTGTTGTTGATCCAATCGAAAAATTTCAAAAGGTCATCTTCGGTCCCTGTCCACACAAAGAAAATATTGTCGATGTATCGACTCCAATTTTCTATCCATTGTCCGTATGGATTGTTGAGATACACAAAATTTTCCTTATGCTTGGACATAAAAAGAATTGCCAGCTCTGGAGCAAATGGACAGACCATTGCTACTCCGCTTATTTGTAAATAAAATTCATCCATCGAAGCTGAAATATTTTTTTGGGAGCGCAAAAGCAGCAAGTTTTAGAATGAAAGAGGTGGGGACCCTGTGTGGTCTTTCTCTTTCATCAAGTATGGACTCCAGTACATATAGTCCTTTTTCCTGCGGAATCTGAGTGTAGAGGGACTTGATGTCCATTGTTACCATCCAAAATTTGTCCTTATCAAATTGAATCCTTGTTATTTTATTGATAAAATCTGTTGTGTCTTGAATGTATGTTCACTGTTGGAAGGGATGGTTTCAAAAAAAAATCCACAAATGTTGCCACAGGTTCTATTAAGGACCCACACCCCGGCACTATTGGTCGGCCTGGAGGTGTTTTCTCATTTTTATGTATCTTAGGTAATACATAAAATAGTGGTGTTCTTGGATGTTTAGTTTTGAGGTATTCCGTTTCTTTTTTACCTAGGAAGATTTGGTCATATCCTTCATCAATCATCGCATGTAGTTCTCCTTTGAACTCTGTTGTGGGATCTTTCTTTAATTTACGGTAGCAAGAGGTGTCCTCTAGTTGTTTTTTTTGTTTGGTTTTTTTTTGTTCAAAAACCTTTATTGCACCTTAAAGTTTACACAGCTGTAGGCCTACAACCCACAGGGCCGGCCTCCATCACATTCTTGCAATCATCGTGCAGTATCATCAAATTGGAATCCGCATGTTATTTTATGTACCGCCACATAACTGCATCAATTAAAAGGTACTGTACAAGCATTATTCTACCAATAAATACAGGTTCTTGGTTTTCTATTTTTATTAAAACAACAATGAAACAAAGAAACTTAAGGAATCCCATTGTGGTCATGCATTGTTAGTTATCGATCGCCAACTGAGTGAAGAAGCATCTCCCCGGTGTCCCCTCCATCCGGTTCTCCCAACACCACATTAAAACCTGCTAGTGGGAGTGGTCAGGCTACCTCGGAAGTAGTTCCCCTGGTGTCCCCTCTTACCTAACTCTCGAGTCTAACCTGCAATACCTTGGTTTAGCCCGAGTTCCGTGGCCCCCCTGCCCTTTGGTTCGGTGGGGTCTATTACACCTCTTCCCCCTCCTCATCCGACAAGTCCTGATCATCTTCCGGCAAGGGATCACAAATCTCCCCCCTGTACACGTTCCACTTGGTCCAGATTTTATTCCACTTCCCCTGACATGCCCTGTTAGAGTACACCGCTCTCTCTGTCACCATAACCCTGTCCATGTTAAGGCACCATTGTGTCTTTGTTGGCACTTCTGCCGCTCCCCATTTCTGTGCGATATCTCGTTTCGCTATTGTCAAGCCCACTGTGACCCAGAGTTGACCGTGTCTGGACAAATCAGTAGGTTACCATACGTTTAATAGGCACCTCCGTGGTTCGGGTAGCAGTGAGATCTCTAGTGCCTGTGATAGTGTACGCATTATTTGTCTCCAGAACTCCTGGATATGGGGGCAGTCCCATATAGTGTGATAAACCGTGCCCTCCTCCCCGCACCCACGAAGGGAGTAAGGGTGTTGTGCTCTGTTAATGCGGTGTAACATAGTCCTAGTGTAGTATACCCTATGTAAAACTTTCAGTTGCACTAGTCTCAATCTTGCGGGGATGCCTACTTCCTTAGGCGACGCTATCGCCTCGTTCCATTCATGTTCGTCCATCTCACAGGTGTCGCCCTCCCATTTTTCCTTCAATAGGGTCATTGGGTCCGGCAAGTTGTTAAGCAGTTTACGGTATGTAAGTGATGTCACACGCTCAATCATAAACTCAGTGAGAAGGCGGTCTTCAAGTGGGGATGGTTCCGGCAACTCAGTGTCTGGGGGTATGGCAGCGAGCAACGCATGTTGTATCTGTATATACCTGTACAGTTCCCTCTCCCCCAGGTCGTATAACTCTCTCAGCCTGTCAAAAGGTACCACACTTCCCCTTCCCAGAGATCCCCCACTGTAGATATCCCTATAGTATCCCAGTGTGAGAAGCCTCTGCTGTTTCTCATGTTACCCAAGGCTCGAGAGTCCCACAGTGGAGTAAGTTTGGTTATTCTCCCCTTCCATCCTTATGCCGCTGTCGCCGTACGCCACAGCGGCACAGTTAGTCTGGTGGGTCCCACCAATTTGCGTAGTTTGCACTGGTCGTATAACGGAGCCAGTAGACTATCCGTGCCCATTGTGCCCTATCTGCTCCGAACGCCGGTTCATTTTGCGGAGTGTGTATCCAATGGTTGATGGGTTTCAGTTGTGCCGCCCAATAATACAATTTCAGATTAGGCAACGCGATTCCGCCATCGTACCAGCCCCTGTGTAGTTTGGTTTGCGCAATGCGTGCCGGGAGGTTCCCCCACATAAGAGTTGAAACCAATGCTGCCACTTTCTGAAAGAATCTCGGAGCCACCGGATATGGAGTATTTTCAAGTATATATAGAAATCGGGGCAGGGACATCATTTTATATAGCGCTGCCCTCCCCAGTAGCGTTAAAGGCAGCCCTGCCCAAAACTTAACATCTTGTTTAAGTCGCGCCATACGAGGGTCCCTCGTAACATGGATACCGAAGTATTTAAAGGAAGATCCAGCAGCCCTTAGGGGGCATTCCACAGTTAGTGCTGGAATCGGTCCCTTCAGGACATACATCTCCGATTTGCTCCAGTTTAACGTATACCCTGATACTGTACCATGGCTGTCACAGAGATGTAAGAGTGCCGGCACCCCATGTCCTGGGTCTGTTAAGTAAACCAGCATGTCGTCCGCATATAGGGAAAGCCGGTCCTCCCTGCCCTCCGCCCAACGTATTAATGTCAGTCACGGTGAGGTCCTTATTAAAGTGGCCAGTGGTTCCAGGGAAATTACAAATAGCAACGGCGAGAGGGGGCAACCCTGACGAGTGCCCCTCCCCAGAGGGAACGATCGCAAGATATGGCCGTTCGCCACCACCTGCGCAACCGGGTCAGCGTACAACAATCTAATCCAAGCAACAAACTTGGGGCCGAACTTCAAACGAGACAGGACCTCAAACAAGTAATTCCACTCTACGAGGTCAATGTCCATCTTGGCATCCAGTGCCAAAATCACTGCTTGTGTTGATATCGAGTCCGCTCTAGCCAGTACCCCATATAATCTGCGCAGATTCAGCGCCGTATTTCTATGTGGCATAAATCCGGATTGGTCCGGATGTATGAGGTTGGGCAGATGAGGCAAATTTCTGGTCGCCAATTGTTTGGCTAGGATTTTGCTTTCTGCATTAAGCAGCGAGATGGGACGGTATGAGGAACATTCCTCTGGTGGTTTCCCCGGCTTGGGGATAGCTACTATCGTGGCTAGTCTCTGATCCGATGGAAGTATTCCCTTCTCTAAAAACTCCTTGTACATTGCTAGTAGATGTGTACTTAGGCTTTCCGGCGTCGATTGCTACCATTCTATAGGTATGCCATTCGGACCGAGTGCCTTGCCCGGGTTCAAAGCATTAATAGCCAGTTGGATCTCCTCTTCAGTTATGTCTGCATCTAACTCTGTTGCCACCTCCGAAGGAAGCGTCTGGACCTCGATTAGCTCTAACGCCTCTCTAGCCATTTCAGGTGTTACTACTCGCTCAGGGGTGTATACCCCTTCGAAGTGGGTCGCGAGCGTCTCGACTATTTGTTCCGGGTTCGTGCGCAGCACCCCCAGACTGTCCCTCACTTGTTGGAATCCTCTAGAACTGCCTCCTCTCTTGTTGAGCCACGCCAGCATCCTGCCCGCCTTGTCTCCCACCTCATAAATCCTATTATGCGTGTCAGCTATATGACCCTTAACCTGGGTCCGTAAATGGTCAGTGTAGAGTTGCTGTTGGAGGTTAAGTGTGTGAGACGAGGCCGGGGTGGGGTGTTTTTCATGTGCCATTGACAATTCCTGTAATGTTAATTCCAAGTTGGTTAGTTCTTGAGCTTGTTCCCTTTAATAGCCTGTAATTGAGTTTATAGCTTGGCCCCTTAATACTGTCTTAAATGCCTCCCATACGACCTCTGAGGAGCGTACTGAGCCTGCGTTTTCAGTGAAATACAGTGTCGTCATCTTTTTGAGTGCCTTACGTACTTGGGGAATCTTGAGGTATGAGGCATGTATGGGGTATATTCATTTTCGTGCCTTCTCCTGTGTGGATTTCGTCAGTGTGATCGGGGAGTGGTCTGAGATTCCCCTGGGGTGAATTTCTATGGTGTCTATATGCTGGATGCCGTTGCCTAGGGCCAGGAAGTGGTCAATTCTTGACATGCTGCCGTGTACTGCTGAGTGGAAGGTGTAGTGCTTAGCCTGAGGGTGTGTGTGCCTCCATATGTCGATGAGGCCCATAGCCGTCAGAAAACGCTGGAAGCGGGAGGGTACCCCCGCGAGAGGCGTTGTCGGTAACCTATCTAGGTGAGTATCTACAATTGCATTGAAGTCTCCCCCAAGAATAACATCCCCCTCGGGAAGAGTTAGTAAAAAGTCAGCTAGTTTCGGCAGCTGCACTGAGTGGAGTGCAGGGGGAATGTATACTGAAACCAAATTAAGGAGCCTACCCTCCCACTGTCCTTGCAGTGCAGCGAAGCAACCCTGATCGTCAGTCTTAGTTTGCAATGGAATGAACTTAGAGGACTTCTGGATTAGGATGCCCGTCTCTAGTTATTTTTTAACCTCTGAAATATATAAGGATCTATCCCAACCCACAATTGAGCCACCTTTTTCGGCTTGTTTCATAACAACCGATGTGTCCTTTTTCAGATTTATTAATGCTTCCGACTCCATTTTAGTGATATTGTGTTTGATCCAGTTTTTTTTGGGTTTCCATGTCTGAGATTGCAGATAAAATTGTCTTTTCAAAAGTCAGAACCTCTTTGGGGATTTTATTTGAAGGAGGGTAAAATATTGATTTATTTCTTAGTCCAGTTGTCCCCATTGGTAGAACCAAAGCACAAGAAGCTAGGGAAACAAATGCATAAAACAGGAAAAGGGGGCAAAGTAGAAACACCCTGACCCCCTAGGCCTGCTTAGGATGTCCCACAAGGACATCATGGGATGCGCAACGGATCTGTGGATCCGGCTGTGAAAATAAATAATTGGAGCTCGAGCCTGCGCTTCATTTTTAATTAGCCCTCGGTGGGCCAAGTCCCGGGGGCATCTCAAAAATGATTACCGGGGGCCCAGGGGTATACCCGCAGGCCCGGGGATCACCAACCCATGGGGATTTCTATAAATATTTGCAAAGGCACACAGCCCCCACTGCAGCCCGGGGACCGCCACCCCCCAGAGCTTCTTTTTTAAATGAATGGGGGGTCAAAGGTCTCCCCAAGCCCCATGGACCGCCACCCCCGGGCTTTTAGTAATTATTGTGGGGGCACATGGCCCCCCTGCTGCCCTGGTGACCTCCACCCCGGGTCTTATTTGTTTACAAAATAAACACCTTTGTGGGGGGCTCAAGCCCCCCACATGCCCAGGGGACCACCACCTCCCCAGGGTACTAATCTGTAAATTTGGGGGTCCATTAAGGACCCCCGAACCCCGGGGACCACCAGCTCACCGGGGCTCTACGTGTAATGGGAGCGCGGCCCCCCTTCTGGAGCCTGTGATGGCCCTAGGGACCGCCAAACCCCCAGAGCCGGCTCCTGCAATGTCCCGGGGTACCCACCCCAGAGACACTGCTGTTTGCTATGACAGGGCAGAAACATCGCAATCCCACCCTGTCATAGCAAACTGGGGTTTGGGTTTTGGAAGAGAGAGCAGGAAACCTGCTCTGTCTTCCAAAATTCAAACCACATTGCTTTTCAACATTGGGAGCTGCATGTCAGCATGTTCCCCATGTGGAAAAGCAATGCTGGCTCCCGAAGGACTTGATGAGCCGGCAGGGACCGTGGGACATAGGGGCTCCCTCCACGGTCCCCAACGAGGTGGCCAGGTCCCAGGGGATGGGGTCCCCGGGGCCAGAAGTGGCCAGGGAGGGGGCCTCGCAATCCCCTCCCCAATAAAAATGTTTATCTTTTTTAAACGCACCAAGGTCAGCCCTAGGGGATGGTGTCCCCGGGGCTATAAATGGTCTGAGGAGGGGGGGCGCGCAGCCCCCCTCCATATTATTATTTTTTTTTAAATTGGCCATGCCCCAAGGGATAGTGGCCCGCCACTGGAGGGGGACCCACGCAGCCCCCTTCCATTTATATATATATTTTTTAAATTGGGGTTTAGGCCCTAGGGGATGGGCTACCCAGGGCCCCAAAAAAGTAAAAAGAAGGGGGACCACACAGCCCTCTTCCCACATTTTTTTTTAAAAAAGACACGCAATCTTGCCTCGCCCCTGCCCCTCACAGAAACACTCTACAAACGCGCCCTGGGGCACTTTTTAAATTGGGGAATTAGTTCCCCTTCAATACTAGGGGTCAATGGGGGCCAACTAGCCGACCAGGTACCTCCAAAAAGTTTCACAGGGCTGCATTGCATTGCAGAGAAGTGGTCCAGGCCATGCCCCGTTTTACACCTCTCTGCAACACAGCTCTGTGGCGCTTACTGGAGGTACCCGGTAGGCTAGTTGGGCCCCAGGGATATACAGGATCCAAGGGGACTTAATCCCCTATTTTAAAACGTGCGCCAGGCGTGTTTGCACAGTGGAGAAGGGAGGGGGCTAGGCCTGAGGTGACATGTGTGCAAACACGCCCTGTGGAGCATTTTAAGTTGGGGAATTAATTCCTCCTCAATCCTGAGGGTCCCTGTGGGCCTACTAGTCCACCAGGTACCTCCAGTAGGCGCTACAGAGCTGCATTGCAGAAGTGTGTAAAAAGGGGCATGGCCTCTGAACACCTCTCCGCAAGGCAGCTCCCTGGCACATACTTGAGGTATCTAGTTGGCCCCTAGGGACCCTCAGATTTGGTCATCTATATAATGGCCAATACACAGTAGTAGTTTGATAATTAAAAAACCTTTGAAATTCACTGAAGAAACCATAGGTTTCAGGCACGTTCCAGTTAGAAATTAGCATTTAAAAACGTTAGAAATTCACTGAAAAAAACATAGGTTTTAGGGGCGTTATAGTTAGTTGAACATTTCACCATAGAAATTCCCCTGTTATAGTTAGTCCAGCTAACTATAAGTTGCGCGGCAGCAATGCACTGCTGATGATGTCACATATTACATCACTTATGACATGGTCAGTGACATCACTCATGACATCACTGATTACATCTCAAATGACATCGCTGATGACATCATCCAGTGAATGTGCATTTTTCTGAAAATTAAATATGTTTTGTATATGTATATCTCAAGATCAATGGAAGAATAAATGAGTATATAAGTGTCTAAATGGATGATTTTGTTTTTGTAAAATTGATTGTATAACTGAGTGATTAAGTGTATCTCAGTAAATACATGGGTTAGTAAGTAATGTTTGAATTTGTAAATATCTGTATCAGTCTCTCACTTTGTGTATAACTGGCTGCATGGGTTGGTGAGTAGCTACATGAGTGTCTATATGGGTTATTAGTTGGTTTTTTGAGTATCAGTATGAGTGTCTGAGTGTCTATATGGTTTGGTGGGGGGTATTACTTAGTGCGTAGATGCATGAATGAGTGACTCACTGTATGTGTTGAAGACAGCATCTGTGCAGAACTGTATGGGTGGATGAGTGTGTGTATGTGTGTGTTATTGACTGAATGACTGTCTCAATAGTGTATTTATGCGTAACTACATATGTTTTAAAGTAGTATATGTGAGTATGGGTGTATATAAGTGAGTATATGTATGAGTGAGAGATTGGAAGGGTTCCTGTATAAATACGTATGTGTTTTTATAAGGGATTGTTAAAGAAAGTAAGTATGTGTAAGTTTCTGTAGATGTGTGGTAGCTTGTGTATAACTGTATATGCAAGTAAATGGATGTTTCATATTTTGTTTGCATGTGTGACTATGTGTGTGAGTAACTCTATGGATGAGTGTTGGTTTGTAACAGGATGTATAGGTTTATGAGTACATATGATGAGTGAGTACATGTATGAGTGACTGTATAGGACTGTTGGTGAATGACTGGATGTGTGTGTAGATCTTGGAATTACTGAATAGGTGTGTTGTAACTGGTATTGGTATGTCTGTTGTTTTGTAAATGTTGGTTTGCATTTTTGAGTGTGTGTATCAAAGGTTATATTATGGTGAGAGGAGGTTTGCCAGTCTATCACAATAATTATGTCATCAGTGATGTCATTTGAGATGTCATCAGTGATGTCATGAGTGATGTCACTGACCATGTCATGAGTGGTAGTATGTGACATCATCAGCAGTGCATTGCTGCCACGCAACTTATAGTTAGCTGGTCGGTGTTTTAAGTCGGTGAATTAATTCCCCTTCAATCCTGAGGGTCTCTGGGGTCCAACTAGCCCACAAGGTACCTCCAGTAAGCGCCACAGAGCCTAGTTGCACAGAGGTGTAAAAAGGGACATTGTTGGACCACCTCTCTGCAACGCAGGCCTGTGACGCTTACTGGAGGTTCCTGGTGGCCTAGTTGGCCCCCAGGGGCCCTCAGGATTGAAGTGGACTTTAATTCACCAAACCGTCACCTCTGCCCCGGCCCCCTCCCTTTACTACTCTGCAACAGTGACCCGTGGCATGTTTTAAATTGATGGATTAAGTCCCCTTGAATCCTGAAAGTC
The DNA here is from genome assembly GCF_964263255.1 of Lissotriton vulgaris. NCBI lineage: Eukaryota > Metazoa > Chordata > Amphibia > Caudata > Salamandridae > Lissotriton > Lissotriton vulgaris. The sequence continues at coordinate 1,453,698,023 of NC_141685.1, forward strand.
TCTGGGTCCAACAAGCCCACCATGTACCTCCTGTAAGCACCACAGAGCTGCGTTGCAGACAGGTGATCAGAAGCCATGCCCCATTTTACACCTCTCTACAATGCAACTTTTTGGCACTTACTGGACGTACCTGGTGGGTTAGTTGGCCCCCAGGGACCCTCAGGATTCAAGGGGACTTAATTCCCCCAACTTAAAAACACGTCACAGGGCGCGTTTGCACACTTGTAACATCAGGCCACGTCCCCTCCCTGCACCAATGCGCAATTGCACGCCCTGGTGCTTTGTAAATTGAGGGCTTAAGTCCCCCTGAGTCCTGAAGGTTCCTGGGGGCCAACTAGCCCACTACTTACCTCCAGTAAGCGCCACAGACCTGCGTTGCAAAGTGGTGTAAAAAGGGGCCTGGCCCTTTTTAGACCACTCTGCAACAATTATTGTGGGCAAATGTGTCTTCTGGCACACAAAGGACATTTTATTTATGAGTGTGGTACCACGCTAAGCTCAGGCAAGTGGTTGTTAATGCTAGTGTGTTCCACTCACATAAATAAATATACCTTTAGCATCAGAGAGTACTCCCAATTGTGCCCCTTGTCTTTCTTCTGAAAGATGTGGGCATGCAAGGTAAAATGCCAGGATTTATCTATAAAGTTTACAGAGAGCATTGGGCCAAGAGTTATCAAAATTTTAAGCAGCTCAGGCAGCATGACAACCTGCTGCATTGCTATGGTGCAAAGGTGCAACACTGTTTTTGTGATATTACAAGTAAGTTCAAAAACCTTTGTTTAAGGGAGTTGTTTGTTTGATAGAGGGAATGCACTAATATGTATTTGTACTTTTATTTGATTTTTGAATTTTGTTGAGTTAGGTGGCCTGCTGCTTCAGTAGGTGCCTAGTTAAGTTTTTTGCATTGAATTTTTTATCTTTTGTGAGGGAATACAGTTGCACAGTACTGTACGTTTACTCCAGTAGACCCAGTAATAGTCATGGATACATGAAGCAACTGTTTCTGTGGTATATATTGTATTAATCATTTAAGGCAGGCATGTCACTGAATGACATTTTTAAAAAGTATTTTTTTTGTATCTCACATTTTTTTTGCACAAAGTGAATTGTTGTGGTAATATTTGATGCTTTGGAAGGATGAGTGTTTTCTTTTTTTGCGTTGTTTAATTAATGGTAGTGTTATCTTCTGTGTTTCCATGCCTCCTTTTGGCTGGCCAGTGTGCATGAGTGTGTGTGTGTGTGTGTTTGCCATCGGACACCATTTGTTTTTGTTCTCCATACTATGTGGCCAGGGACCATTTTTTATAATCTGTGTCCATATCCCTGATTGTGCTTTTAATTATCCATGCCTTCATGCTGGTTTGACAGTATGGACAATGACTATTTTGAGTTGCCAGCCAGTGGGATTTTTCATAGGCCTGCATGTGTTGTTTGTTGTGGCCCTTCCTCCTTGCTTCCTGCTGTTGTCTGATCATGTGGTCAGTCACCAGTTTGTGTAGCCAGCCAGTGTGTAAATCCTTTTTTTTTCAAAGCCATTTTCTAGGGATATTGATAGGAGAGGACTATGCCTTTTTGTGTTTGTTAATTTTCCCTGATATCAGTTTAATAAGCTTGAGGTTCGTTGTAGTATATGTATATATGAATAGTGTTTTTATTATATGGATTTGCTTTATATTTTCCCCTCCACCTTATTGCCTCCCAATGGTCTTCTGATCGTACTCTAGTACACCAGCAATTATGAATTTTATTTTGTTTAATTTATATTATTTAAGTTTTTTTAAATATATTTGGTTTTCTTTTTTCACATTTTTCCTGCATTCATCCTCTACTTGACCTAGGTGCCTGCCACACACTAGCATTCACTTTTTAAGGATTATCATTACTCATTTTACTTTTTACCTTGGACCAATAGAACCCCTGCCTGCTGTATGAGCATAGCTGTACACCAGTGTTCATGTTTTATTGGATTATTCCATTTTACCCTGGACACCCTCCCTGCCATAGGAGCACAAACACCAGCATTTATTCCCCCCTGGGCCCCCTTGCCTTACATAGGTGCACTGCACATCAGCATTAATTTTTTAATAATCATTACACTTCCCCGATCCCCCTTGCCTGCCATAGGTCCACAAACCAGCATTCTGTTTTAAGAATTACTCAGTTTTGCCCTGCACCTCCCAGACTGTAAGGCTACTGCAGTGCTGCTTGGGCCGCCCACCCACACTAGTGGAATAAACCACCATGGCTATACTCTGGTGACAGAGGCTGATGATCATGCTGCTCAAAGAAAGCAAATCTCCTACACCTTACTGGTATCTGCCCTGAGATGGCTGTGGAGAGGAGGCACCTCCTTAAGCCATCGATAAAAAGCAAAGGGATCCACACATGCAAGCAGGCCGTCCAATCCTGCCTAAATCCCTACTACCCCATACTGAAGAGCAGATTTATAAACATTCTAAATAGATTTTTACGAAAAATGAACAAACAAGTAAATGACTGCAGTGAGGCATTGTGAAAATGGGTGCCAACTTGTAAATGGTCTCACGCTAAAATCCTGGGCGGCCACTCTTGCTTTCCTGGGACTTTTTTGATGAAAATATGACAACTGGGCCAGGATCCTAGCCGGGGAATGGACACTCACTTTAAAACTTCAGGCTATCCGGTACCTTGGAACTTTCTAACAAAGCTGTGCTCATGCACCTAACCAGTGGATCCTTTGAGAAAAACGAATAAAACTTTAACCAACAGTCTCTGGTTGTCCTGGTGACAAAGCTATCATATCTGAGCCAGGTTGCTAGTCGGGGAATGGACACTCACATTAAAACCTCGTGCTAACCTGGCACTCTGCAATTTTCTGACAAAGCTCCTTCTATGATCCTAAAAAAACTGTGTGACATTTACAACTCCATTAAATAGATTGATACATTTTTATATTGTGCACTTATTCTTTAAAACACCTTCCCTTCCCACCTGGGGTGGCACCAGGACTTTGGGCGGCCTCCAGACAAGCTACATGTCTGACAATCCCCAGACAGTAATATTACACTTTAAAACATTTTTTAAATATTTTTAATACATGGTAACTCAGGTTCCCATGAGGCTGCCTAACCGGTTACATCCTGCACAAACTCCACACATCTGCCCCCAAAACACTGTATGTTACCATAGGATGCTATTTTAACTGTACCTTTATTTCAAGAATTTTTTTTATTTTTGGGGCTCACACCCACTTAATGGCATAATTACTTGATGCTTCCTTCCTTTGTTCTGTCTCAGGAATTTTTAATCATTGTTCTTTTTTTGTATGATTTTAATTATTCGTTGCAAATAAACTGACTTTCTTACTTGACTTCCCTGATTGTCACAGGTGTCTCCCTTAGATTTATATAAAGCAAAGAGCTACATCTGCATGTTATTATCCTGATTGAAAATGAAATGTTATGGTGGTGTGGTTTGACTTTCGAATGAATAGACTATTGTCTTTAATTATTTAGGATAATAAGAAACCACACTAAATTATATTGTCTGTCCTATGAATAACTCAAGCTGAAAAAATGCCTCATTTCACTAAATGTTTTTCTTGCTTGTTTACTTTTAGGTGCACAAGAGGCATCACCCACAGTGCTTCCAGACATGAGTCCTTCAGTCTCTTCATCTTGTGCAGCTAAGTACCACTGCCAACTGACAGCTTCAAGATGACCCCAAAGAAAGGTTCTGCCAAGGAAGTGGCCAGTTAAGAGGAGAAGAAGAAGCAGTTTTCCACCACTGATGTGTTCCCCCAAATCCTTTTCAGAAGATGCGTGCCTGCCGTACTTTCTGCTGGGTAGCAAGCTGGGAGGAGTACTTTGAATCAACGGCACCACCCCAACCTAAGCCCAATGCCCTGTCTCTCAGTGTCGGGGGCCCTGCATTCAAGGTAATGATCAGTGAGTCTGAATTGGATTAGTGTCAGCCGCAAACTAGTACACAATCATTGCAGGAAACATTGTCCCACCTATTCAACTTGGTCCCAGGGATGTGGCACTGATACCACCACCAACCCCAGCTTCCATATTTGTTAGGCTCCCACTGAGACCTACATCCACCACTACCTCAGTTGAAGTATGCAATGCAGAGAAACAATCAAGGAGAAACCCACCTACCTTCAGTTCTTCTTCAGGCATTGGAAAAAGCTCTACTCGTCAGTTTGGGAAAATTAGCAAGCAGAAGCACAACATTGCAATATGTGCCATTTGCTTGGCAAGTGCTTGTCCGGGAAAACCTGGTTAACACTATGGTACTGGAGGTTGAATGACCTACATGAACACAACATTATGCAATCTGGTGGGAGGTGCACCTTTAAAAAATTGCTGTAGCTGGTGGGGGTGATGGGAGAGAGAGGAATCAGCTCGGATCACAGTGAGAGGTGAAGGTAATATAGAAGAAGAAGGTGACAGCTTGATGCAAAGCAGCCCTGCCTCCAGCAGCGCACCAGTATCACCCACCTCAGGAACCTTGGAGTGGGACAAGAGTCAGATGGAGACACCACTGCATACAGTGACAGCCCCAAGATTCACACTGAGTCTGCCACCTGCAAGTTCCCTCCTGAAGTCACCTGCGGAAGTGGCACAACAAAATAAAAATCCAGGCTACTATTAAGAAGCAAGAAAGGACCTATGAACAAAGCCACCCAAAGGCATATGTGTACAATGGGAAGCTGGCTAAAATATTAGCGCTCAACCACCTATTTTTTCTTTTGTAGAAGAAGTGGAATTTTTAGAATTGTTGGTGGCCATCTGTCAGTGGCGCTCCATCCATTGTGGGCGTTGGGGCGTTTCCCCCCCCCGCCCGCGCCAGCAGCTGAGCTCCCTCCTGGCCTTGGCGCCTGTGAACTTAAGTAGTAAACTCAACTGTCAGTTTACTTAAGTTCAGACTAGAGTAGACGCCGAGGGAGAACAGAAGCCGAACTGACAATCAATCATGTCAGTTACAGTCAGCATGACGTCGGACCGCCGGGGGTGGGTGGTCCAGCGTCATGTTGACTGACATGATTGTCAGACAAGGGGCAGCAGGCAGGCAGCACACAAGTGCTCATGAGTGGGCAAGTTCGGCGATTTTTCAGCCGTGCCCAGTCATGCGCACTTGTGTTTTCCACTGGTTTGCACATGCCCATTAGGAGACCCTAGGATCTCCTAATGGGCAGGCGGCAGGCAGAGAGTAACCCATGCCCTCAGCCAATCCTGGCACTGCTGGTAGCGCCAGGATTGGGTGAGAGGGGTTGCCTCCCACTTTACAGCTGTGATCCGAGACGATCACAGCTGTAAAGTAGTAGGCGTCAACCAGGCAGTGGAGTGGTCGTGGACCCGAGGCGGCGGGGGCCTGCTGCCCCCCCCCCCGTGCGACATCCCCCTACGGCTTTCACATTTTTTTGTGTGATCCTCAAACAGCGCTGACCTCTTCATCTATGGAAATTCCTGCCTGGAGGAGTGACAGTATTTAAGGCGCTCGGCGTCTCTCGTGTCTCTCCCTCCTCCTCTGCCCTTAGGCGCTATATGGGCTGCGCTGTAAAATAAGAGTAGGCGCCGTGTATAAAGGAGGTGTTTTTTGTTGATTTCTTTCTTTTTTTTACAGCAAGGTGACAAGAGCTGAGCTACTTTGTTGATGTAGGCACCAGTACAGACCCTAACAGTTACTCCCAGATGTAGGCACATGCAGTACAGGCTAAAATATTCTTAGTGCATGCCAGTATGGCTACCGATCGTCCCAAGTAAGCTCTGGATATTATCAGCTCTACTGCTGACAGGCCTGCTTTACAAGCGGACAATTCAGTAATGCTGCGCACGGTCCCATTCCCAGCACATGCTACAGACACTCTCTGTGCTCTGCTGCGTCAAGCCTGAAACATTCAAAGTACACAGTAAACACTCTCTTATCAGCCAATGACACTCCCACGTCAGCGCTGTGCAGGTGCAGCAGCCAGTGAGTGGGAGGGTCTGTAAGGAAGGAGGAACAGACCTTCCCACTTCACAAACTGTTCTATGAGAGACGAAACTCAACTTAACCGTGTACACTTTCAGGAAGAACATGGCTGCTTACAACCAGCTCCGGAGCCTGAAGGAGGAGGCCATGTGCTCCATCTGTCTGCAACATTTCACAGATCCTGTGTCCGTGGGGCGTTAATTGGGCCTTTGTTTGATTAATAGCCTTATTGGTCAGGGAATATCGAGGTTTTGCTTGTACAACTTCGCAGGAATGCATTTAACACGTCCGTGCCCCCTCCAAAACGTTGATTAGAGGACTCTTCCATGTGTGCATTAGTTTAACCCCAAATTGCCTGAATACAATATTCCACTTGCTGCATTTTCAGCATATTATGTTTTTTTGGGCTGCAGGGTATATTACATGACCTGTTTAAGTGTCATGGGTCGCAACAACGTCAGTGGACCACAAAATGTACCAGTGTGCTCCATATTTGTTCAAATGTTCGGCGAGAGTAGAAATAAATATTCCCTGGGTGGGGGGAGTGGAGGTTGCTTGCTTGACTTACTTAGGGTAATTTGGGGCAGCTGCTTTGCCCCACCACTTTCAAAGTTCACCAGCTACCACTGCCATCTGTCGACAGCGGAAGGATCCCAGCTCGACCTATTTTGCAAGAGTTGCTGTTCTAGAACTCTACCAAGACGTGCTGCTATTTTTTGGACAATATTTGCAACAGAGTGCTGTTCACACTATCCACCTGACAACAGACATTTGGATCAGTTGCCAACACACTAATCACTAATGTATTACTGTACACTGGATTGCTTGTGTGGGGGCTAAGCAACAGCTATCTACAGGTCTTAGCAGTGAAGAAACTTTTAAAGGTTTTCAGCGGCAGGCAACAATAGCTATGTTCGCAACGGAGATATCCCATACAGCGGCAAACATCTTGGAAGACTTTTACAGCAAGGTGTTAGAATGGATGCAACCCATAGGTCTGAGAACTTGATGTGTTGCCACAGACAATGGCAGTAACACAGCTGAGGCCAAGGCAGATGGTGGCTATTTCAGGGTCTTGTGTTTGGTGCATTTCATCAACCAGATTGTGCAGGACTTTCTCAAAAAAGAAGACATACTAAGCAACATACCGAGCACCTGCAGACGAATCTGCAATCATTAGGGCCATTCTTTTAAAGCCCCGAAGCAGTTGAGGATCATTCAGTGTGCTAATAAGGTACCAGTTAAATCCCTCGTACAGAAGGTGCCAACACATTGGAACTCGAACTATTACATGTTGCAACATCTGTCTGAGCATTACAAACTGATCAATGAGGAGGGAATGTAACTGGGAAAAGCATGACGATGGATGTCGGCAAATGGGGCCTAGTCGAATGCCTGACACAGATGCTAATTCCTTTTGAGGTGTTCACCCTGGAAGTTAGCAAGGAGGAGAGCACAATGAGGCCAGCTATCCTGTTGTTGCATCTGCTACAGGACCAGTTTAAACATGTTTTGCAAAGGTGCACAGGTGTGGTTGACAAAGGAGAAACACATGATTTGGTAAGAGCTAAATCCTTTTCTTACTGTTAATCCAAAGTTGCAAACAGACATCATGTTGTCCAAAGAGTCCATCTGTGCCACAATACTTGATCCATTGTACAAAAAAGTATTGGCCACTTTCATTCCTGTTTCTGAAATGGATGTTTTAACATACAGTTTCTGGTTTGTTGATCAAGCAAGAGACCTTAAAGAAGAACAAATGGAAATTAGAATCCTAGGCATTGGTTCCTGGACTGTGACCTTCAAGTTCCAGAGAGGGCACTTATTTTAGCTCGGAGCAGCCAACACCAGAAACAAGAACACTGGGAACAACAGCTAGAGTAACAAAAGAATCATACCCAAAATCTGCAATGGCTCGGTTTCAAGTGGCAGGGTTTAAGTCAAGTGCAGAAGCAAAGGCAAAAGAGGTTGAGCAAGTAGCATCACTATTGATCGTTCAGAGGATATTCCAGGACTATATGGATGCCTCAAAAGAGGTCTATGTGCTTAAAAACTTGTTGGTCTATTGTATGAGAAGATGCCCCAATGGGCCGAGCTCAGCAGGCTGGCAAGAAAGCATCTGACTTTTTTGGTAGCCAGTGCGTCTGCTGACTGTGTGTTCAGTACAGTGGGCACAGTTGTCACAGTAAGAAGGACCAGTATCTCGCCTCAAAGGTTGGGAGCTTGACCATGATCAAAATGAACCAATGCTTCATACCACAAAATTACATTGTTCCAGAAATACAATAGGAGGAGTAGTAGGATGAGGGTGATTTATTGGTCAATCTCAAGTGTGTTAGCAGACAAACATCTGGCCAAACCATAATTATATATTTTGATTGTGTCTGACTTATGCAAGCCCACCATTTTTAGGCACATTTATTGCCCGAATGTAGTTGCCTCACTCCCATATGTTATTGTAGGGATGAGCTTGGTTTGAATGAGCTCAAGAAGAGGTGTCAGTAAAGGCCGCAGAGTGATTTTTTTAGGGAACGTTTTGACGAAGGTTATGATGTTAGCTTTCTGTCGTAGTGCTTCTTTCTGAGAGTGAAAAGACAAAAGAGTCTTTATTGTCAAGCAGAACTCCTAGGTATTTATATTCCTTTACCAGTTGTAATCATTGGGTGTCCAGGAACCATTGGATTGTTTTCTTCTCTGACATGTTTATTGCCATTGATTTTATTTTCTCTAAGTTTATTCTCAATGCATTTTTTTAGAGAGTATTTTGTGTTACGTTCAATAGATGTTGGAGCCTGATTGAAGTTTGGCTTGCCAACACAAGGAGGTTAGAAAGAGTCGTCTTGCTCAGTTTTGGGGCGTGCAAGTTGCAGTTGTTTAGCCTTGCAGACAGATCTGAAATTAAGAGGTTGAATAACATGCGCGCGAGAACGCACCCTTGTTTCAGAACTTTGTTAGTTGGAATTCTTCTAGATAAATGTGACCCTGTCCCTAATTTTACTTGCACCCATGTTTCTGTGTGCAGTAGTTCAAGTTGTTTTAGGATTGCAGGTGGAATACTCTACTTTTTCAGCTTCCGCCATAGTTTTGTTTGGTCAATGTTGTCAAAGGCGGAGCTGTAATCAAGAAAACACAGGAAAACAGTTGCCTAGTTTGTTTTGCGGTGTCAATCATTAGGGTTAGGGCCATGATATTGGTGGTCGTGCCTGTGTTTTTTTAAAAGCCAGTAATTTTGATGATGGATTCGGAGGAGGCCCAAAGTTTCAAATCTTTTAGAATTAGTCCTGCAAAGTATTTAGCATCGTTATCAATCAGGGCAACAACACACTCGTTTTTCACGATGCCCTTGTCACCCTGCTTATGATTTGGTGATAATATAGAGCCTTTCCATGAATGGGATTAATCCACTAGCCAAGATTTGACTAAATGAAGGTTCCAAAATTTTGGACTAGTACTGGGGATTTCGCTTGTAAAGAATTGGAAGGATCCTATTCGGCCTGGGGGCTTCTTCCGGTCTTCCTTTGCTGATTTGCTTCTTTATTTGTAATGATGTTACTTTACAAGATCCTCGTGTGGGTTATGCTGTTGTTTGTTTTCAGGCATTGCTTTCCTGCCTCTGCGTTATTTTTGCTGCTACTTGATTCTGTATTTGTTTTGTTGCCCGACACTGGTCGAAGATCTATTCCTTGTTCCTTAGGCTCTTGTCTGCAGTGGTTGAAGTGGTCATAGAGGTAGGGGGCCCAGTCTTCCTCTGGGATATTGGATTCTATTCTCAGTTGGGATTGGGATTGGAATTGCAAGGAATTTATCAGCTGCCAGAATTTGGCATTTTTCTTGTTTTTTGCATTGTGGAGTAACTTTGCACACACTATTTCATTGTTATGCCTCCTGGTAGCCCATATAATCATTTTAGGGTGGTCTTTAGGGTCCTCAGTTCTTCCCGAACTGTAATCTCCCATGGGCTCCTGCAGAGCTTCCTCCTAGTTAGGTTGATAATAGTTTTTAATTTTTTTATCTGAAATGTTTCGAGGTTGAATGTTTGTTTCCTGGTTAGGATTTGGCTTCTGGGCCCAGCGTTGGTTGAACATTTCTCCCTGAGAGTGGTGGTGAAGTTCTCCCAATCCGCTAGAGGGTTCTTTAAATGATTAGGATCTTCAGTGAGAATGATATTAGCTGACTCTAGTAAGTTCTCTGCTGAAGCAATGCTGTAAAGATTATTTGATCTACAAGACTGCCAAATTCCATTGTGTTGCTTGCTTGCATCAAAGACGAGATACAATTGTGTACCACTGTGCTTGTATTGAAACAGATGACTATTGCACCAATGACTGCTATATTATTGAAGGATTTGGAGTGATGGCTGATGGTTCATGTAGTGGCAGACAGTGAGGGAGAATGTTCAACTAATTTGCAAACTTGATTTGGATGATTTGAAATGTATGGGGCCTGATGGGTGATAATCTTTCCTGAAGGTGATTGGGCCTTTCACACTTAATGAGATTTACTTGCAGGGTCCACTCCCATTTTCTAGTTCTTCAGAGACCAGACCTGTCAGTTTAGTTTCCAAACACAAATCAATACAACATACTCAAATGGTGTTTCTCTTCTTATTCTTCAACAGCAATATACTACAGGTCTATCTTGCTTGGGTAGGTTTGGAACTGGACTAATTTGTTACTCAGAGTGAGGAGGATGGAAGGAAGGACTCAGGGTGGGACTACCACAACAGCCAGGAGAAGGAAGTCAGTGACTTCAAAAGGTAACCAACATGATGATGACGCTGAGGCCTACTCAGCTCTCTGGACTGGAGAGAGTTGTTTTGATTTGGGAAATGCTGCTCAGCATGTGTTCTGGCTCAAATGGGAAACTCCTCTTATGGGGTGTTGTCAGGCGGTGCCCTATTTTCTTGCTTTAACTGGAGACAGACTTGTGATGTCCCATCATCATCCCATTATGCATACAGTAGGCTAAATGTTATGATGACAGTTGTGAGATTGATCAGCCTGGTACATGCAGTTTTGTCTGTGATTGGTTTTAAATTGCTTTCACTTGTAAGTTAATATATCACACATGAGTCATAATATGAATGATTGCAGCAGCCTATGCTCTGCCTCTGAATCTTGGTACACTCCTAATGAAGCTTACCTTCTGTCCTTCTCCTTGACTCTACAATATTATTTCTGTTTTACAGTCTGGAGGCATTCTCTTCCCCCGCACAAACAAGGCAAAAGCTCCATAACACTCCTGCTTACCTTATGAGCCCTGTTTTGCTAGGCACCCAAGACAGACATTTCGAGGAGAAGAACTCGGATGCACTGCACAATTAGGCATTTTCAAACCTATAAAAAAGAACATTTAAATATAACTTGGGTCTCTGGGGCTGAAGGTCTGCTTGCAATGCATTTAGCTGAACTGTGTCACTATTTCCTTTCATTCCACAACAGATTGATGATGAGGTGCTGTTCATATCCCTGATGAATTCTGTTGTTGTGTAGTGTTTGTCTTTATCACACCTTTCCCCAACTACTCTTTCCCATCAATTCATCATACCCCTAACCCTCTTCCCCCGGCTGTGCATTTTATTGAGGAGTGACATAATTTACACTATAATTGGATCACACACTTGGAGGGGTGGATGTAGTGAAAGCGATCCCAACTCACTGCAGGATCTTCTATTACCTGAGCAATAGCACATTCCACCTCCATTTACCAACCGACTCATAAAAAGGATGCATGTTTTAGATATATAACATGATTCGTCGACATCATCATTCAGGCCTTCTTTTGCGTAAACGCTTAACCTTGTACACTCCTGAATCGGATTCCACTTCTCTTGACTTGTTTTAGTTAAAAATTAGCTCCCCATTGCTCATAATAAGTTACACTTGCTAGGTTTTGTTATATCAGGTCTTCTTTGTTGAGTCATGGTGGTAGTCTGGGCCTCGGTCTTTCAAATGTTATGATATAAACCACTAACTCTGTATTTTCTCTAAATCTAGTCGCCTGTGATGAAAAATTTGTTTGATTAATCCTACAGTTGGAGTTCACCTATGTGGGAGTGGGACCTAATTTGTGACGCCTTACCTGTAAACACGCTAGCCTGCTACTACTTCCACTACCATTAAGAAGGCACCTTGAGAAACCCTTCAAAGAGGTTTTGAAATATTAGAAGAGGGAGCACTCATCACTTCATCTACTCAGGTAAGAGAACAATGGAATGAAGCAAACTAGGTTTGTTCATAAGTGACTAACTCCTACTGCAGATAAGTAAGTTCTTGTTTATATAGGATGTTGTAGGAAGTATAGGCAATGGCAGCATACCCCCTTAATGGTCACTATAGTAACAAAGGGTAGTAGGACAAGGGCATAACTAACTATTACTAACTGGTACACACTTTGATAAGGGGGGGTTTCAAAAAACATGCTTCACAAAAAGACATCAGTGCAAATTAAAAGTAAAGTACAAAAAGTATTTCAGGCATAAATTATGAGAATCATTTTTCCCTTTACTTTCTCCTACTGACAACAATTCCAACAACATAAAAACAACCCACCGTCTCCACCCACAATAGGTCCTCTACTCTCTCCATAAAAAAATTCAGAGGTTTGTTTAAAATAAGATCCCAAAATGTTTAGGTTTGGGTCAAAATCCTCAACACTACAGTCCACCGAAATTGTGATTCTCATTTTGACTGATGCATCTATCTTATTGCCTAGCTGATTAGGCAAAGGTATGTCCCCAGGGATTCTGATCACCTGATTCCAGCGTTGCAGCAGGTGTGACTCCACACCTGTTGTCCCCCTCAGTGTTTCCGCTCACAGGTTCCTCTTCCTGAAAGGACAAAATAGTCCACAAATCACTGCTGGAATAGGGAATAGTAAGTGGTCACAATACAACAGTGCCTAGATGACTTACTGAACATGATTGATGATTCTTGATTTGTAAATACTCAACTATGCGCAAGAGTAACTTGGAAACGGTCTCCAAGATGCTGCCAGATTCCAAAACATGTTATTGGTACTGGTGCAATGTGAATAACTGATCACACCTGTCAGTCACTGACATTTAAATTGTTAAATGGTAAATGAGTACAAATATCAATGCAAAATGTACTGCGACCAATCCAATCCTGTTTAGTCTGGGAAACTAGGTGCAAGTTTTCCACACTGAATAAACCACTGAATTTTACCAATGAAAATAATGATTGCTTAGTGAAGAAAATGGCAATGTTTTTTATAGTTGACAGCCTATTAGAATAATCTAACAGAAACCTGGACTGCAGCTGCATGGGATACTTATCTTCCATGTACAACAAGAAGTAAACTTAATGGTGCAGCTAAGAGCATTTCACTCTGAAAGAGCCCCTTTTCTTTCTGTTATAGCAATTGCTGCCTGAATCTCAAAGGCTAAAAATCGTTTTTCATCTCATGCATGAATAATTTTAGGCTGATTGATGACAGCTATGGAACCTTTCCATAGTCGCAAGGCTGCACTAATTTGCAAGTTAAAACAATATTAGCAAATTGTTAATGATCCATGAAACTGCTGTAGAAGCCTTAAATGCTATATTCGGAATTTTCTTACAACTATGGCTGCCTACCTCCATTCCCGCAATGGACACAAATGAGATGTCATTTACAAGAGTGGTGTAGTAAACTGGATGCGTTAATGCGGCAGTGCACAGTGAAAGACGTGCATTGAAAGCATCTGAACAATTAACATTAAAAAAACAGACGGTCTAAGCCATTTGAATTTCATTTTCATATCGCCTCATATTTTCAAAAGGGCAAACTGGCTGCTATTCTCGGCTTCTGCAGAGCTTTCTAGTTAGTGCCTAAAAGCTTCCACATTTGAAACAGCTGTCTCAATGCAAATTTACATTAGATATAAACATTTACTGATATGATAAACTTGACTGTGTGCTGTGAATGACTTTCAGTGAGTGTTTGTCGTACTGTGAGCACATTATTCAAAATAATATGTCAGATTTTGTTTGTATACCAGTGCCATAAAAAAATGTATTATCAACCTTGTTTTTTCCATTGTAATCAGATATTGCATTCTGCCACTTTTCAATTGCTGACAACCGCTTGCCAAAACATCCTACCATTTGCCTACCTCTCTCAAAATATCTGAACATGCACATTAAAATGTTAATAGAATTAACACATTTATAATACCAATTGAGGGTCTTGAGATATTTCGCTAAAATAAACTAAATAAGGCGATGCCAAATGCAAATTTAATCATAAGAAATCTATTTAACATCGCCTTTCAATACAGTAAACGTGTTTTTTAAATGCAAACCTTGTTACTTAAAGGAAATGTTGTTGCTATTTTTTTTACTTTCGTTTTTAAATGTGTTTGAGAGTTTAGAGTGATCCCCTGCGCCACAGTCTACACCTAAAAAAACTTAAGTTTTGACATTAACATTTAAAAAATGGAAGGGGCTCTAAGGGGACTATTCCCTTTTGCTTGAGAGTTACCATTCCCACTAGGGAGGCAGTCATTTTGAATGTTTTGCATCTGGATTTTGGTCACAAAATATTGATACATCACACATCTATTTGGTATTTGGAAATGACACCTTCCCTCGCAAACACCAAATCGGTTGGAAGTTGCAATCCCATTGTAAGACTCAGTAAATGTTTGCCAGTTTCTAAAATAGGATTAGTACATTTAAAAGAGCAGGGGCCTCATTTATGAGAAATGACGCACCGCTGCGTGAAAGCAGCGATGCGTCACTTCTCAGTGCGCACTCCTTGCGACATTTCTGATGCGTCATATTTAATATATGTTGCATCATGTCTCAAGGAGTTAAAGATACGTCAGTATTTCTGACGTATCTGTAAGCGCAAAAGTGACGCATTACTGGAGTGTGTCACATAAGTGACGCAACTCCAGCAATGCATCCGTTCACATGGGGCAAGCCCCATGAGAAAGGGCCTGCGTCAGTCTTATGCCTGCTGTGAGGCAGGCGCAAGATTTTGATGCAACAGCGTCCTAAAAGTGACGAAGTGAAATCTCATAGATTTCACTGCGTCACTTCTACGACCCTTCCTTGCGTCAATAAGCCCCCCTTGCATACATTATACCTGGCGCAGGTTTAATGTGGCTCAGGGGTTTACAAAGTGACACATCTTCCTAGATGCGTCACTTTGTAAATATGGCGCAACAAAGCGCATTTTTTACGCCACTGGTGCGTAACAAAAAGTGACGCACCAGCGGCGTAAAAGTGGCGCACAGCCTCATAAATGAGGCCCCATGTTTGCAGTCCCTAAATCTTAATCGGATTGTTTGCAGCCATAAAAAAAATACTATGTACATCTTTTTCAGATCTGTCAACTTCTTCTGAGTTTAAGATGTGCATGGATTTTCCCAATTGTCACTTCATTGTTAATTCGTGGTATTATTTTAAACACGGAACGCACCGCTTGAGTGCATTCCTTCATTTATTATTTTCATGTCCTAGAGTTTCTAGTCGCACTCATCTTTATTGAACCTTTGTAAGAGCGCCGCCGCCACCTTCCCATTGTAACACTTCAATTCCAGCGCTGAGAGAATGCACTTAAAATACTTTATTATTTTTGGAATGTCGCGGACAGCATTTTCCCTTAAGCTATTCCTGGCACATGAAGTGTTTATCAACTGCAAACTGCTTGAGCTAAACTTCTGCAGGTAACAATCAAGCCGAGTATCTGACAGAAGATTAACCCCTTGAACTTGTCATTGATCTTGGAAACAATTTTAAATCACATCCATGCCCCCAGACATTTTGATAGACTCGAGCATTTATCTGCACGTGACGTGCAAATATTTCTCCTCAGACAAATACCCTTTTCTATATCTTTGTTTTTTCAGAGCCAAATGCTAATGCATTTACTCGTATGAAAGAAATCAAATTCCCTTCTAGAATCAATGTAATATTTAGATATCTTCTTCAGCGCTAACCTAGAATAACACATTTTATAATAGTCTGCACTAGAATGTTTCTAATACCGACTAAAATTTCTATATATGACTTTATCCCACACAGCGACAGTAACTTTTGATCCACCATGCACTAGCATGGATCTGTATGAGTTCCACAGAAATTTGCCCGCTAAGTGACCGGAGTTTTGGCATTGGGGTAACTCTGACGGGCTGAGTTTATGGCTGATAACAAGTGGGACCCCTCAATAACCCTTAGAAATGAGAAAATGC
This sequence comes from Lissotriton vulgaris, assembly GCF_964263255.1. Lineage (NCBI taxonomy): Eukaryota > Metazoa > Chordata > Amphibia > Caudata > Salamandridae > Lissotriton > Lissotriton vulgaris. Next base: position 1,453,714,182 of record NC_141685.1, read on the forward strand.
CAGGGGAGCAGTAATTCTAGCCTGTTTGGGATTACAGATATCGCCCTTGTGGTACGCGAAGGCATTTCAATGACGCCTCTTGTCACATTTGCAAGAGGCAGATACTACTGATGACGTGTCATAGTCGAAAATACAATCAAAAATTAAACCCTGCATCAGCAGCACGAGATATCGAGTAAACGTCAATATTTAGTCCAACTTAGTAAATGACTTTTCAGGAGGGTAGAGTCCCGTTTGCCTTAGGGATGAATGCAGCATGCACAATTTGCAGAGATGGGGAATTATCCACGTGACCTGGCAAGCAAATTGGTAGTGCGCTGAAGACCAAACAAAGGCCACACTCCTCTGTGGTAGAAACTGCAGTTACAATAGTCTCACTACTGCATTCTGCTGAATCAACCTTACATGAGCGTTCACAAAGTCCTCATGTTGACAATGCCACTGGGTCCATACATTCAGGGGGGCAGATCTACAGGGAAGTGCCGCAGCGCGGCAATGCAAGCCCTTTGGCTGCGCCACGCTGCGGCACTTCCGAAGTACAGAATTGCAACACATTTACAATAATATGTTGAATTCCTGTGCTTCTCCCTTTACTGGCGCACAAACTTCAGCCATGCGCCAGCGCAGGCATCCTTGCACCATGGTGCAAGGATGCCTGCGTCATGGGGAGATTGTTTTTGTGCAGGAAGGGGCACCTTCCGTCACAAAAACAATCACTACACGCATTTTCCTCTTTCAATGCTTGCTGTAGAAGGCAGCACGCTTTAAAAGAGGAAAAAACGAGGAGAAATGAAAATATTTTTCCTTGTTGCGCCTCGCTATGCCTCCCCTGGTAGCATTGACACGCATTTTCAGATTTACGATTCCTCATAAATCTGGAAATGTGTCTGATTCCATGGGTGTTGCATGGGAACACCCACTGCAACACCCATGGGATGCCCCTTCCACGCAAAGTGCTGTGAGTGAAGGGGCCATATTTACAAGGAGAGGAAAAGTCATGCAGGGTGGCTCTTTCTCTCCTTGTAAATATGGAGAAGTGAAATGCACCTCCAGTACGCCGCAAAAAGTGAATACTGGTGACACAGGGGGCTTGTAAATCTGCCCAACGATGTTTTAAAGCTGTGGATCAATTGAACAGTCACTTATAAGGTGGTGGTGAAGGAGCGGTTCCCACTATGTCGGCAATGACAGTAAAACGTATGCAATGATAACACCAATTCAAAACAGAACTATAATCTGGCAAATATGAACGAATTACAAGCACACTTACTATGTAACGTTTAACATTTTGTTGTGAGGATATCCATTCACTGGTGAAAATCTTAAAAAGAAAATGGTCTTTTTCAGTCAGGTTCCTGATCAACAGTCAGTGTCAGACCTTTCCCACATGCTTGGATGGAAAACTCAATTATCATGATATATTTAGGGGCAGATTTACATGGTCTGGCGCATCTCTGCAAATCAGCAGGGAGTAGCCAGAACACTTGCGACAGGCAAAACCATCTGTGCGCCTCCACTGATGCGCCGCATTTATAATACTGCACGCGGTGGTGCACGGATGGGCAGATGGGTGTCACATCCCCGGCAGAAATGCGGCGCATAGCTGGAGTTGCGTCGCAAGCGCTACGCGGCTCCAGCAAGGCTCGGGGGTGTCCTATGCCTAACATGCTGCGTCACTCCTTACGCCTGCGTCAAGCAGGCGCAGGATTTTGACATAGCATGGCCATAAAAGTGACTCAGGGAAATCTTTTAGATTTCACTGTATCACTTTTAAGAGGTGTACCTGCTAGGGAATGCCCACCCTGCACTGGAACGCCCACATGTAACCTGACGCAGGTTTCATGTGGCGCAGGGGTTAACAACATGACGCACCTCTCTAGATGCGTCACGTTGTAAATACAGCGCAGCATGGTGCATGATTTACGCCATGGTGTAAATGTGTCGCAAGGGGTTTGTAAATCTGCCCCTTAGTATTTACATTAACCTTACAAAATGCCCTGCTCCTAATAAATTTTACTCTCACTCTGCGTTTTTTTTGTATTTTGGTAAAGTAATTTTTACAAAAGTGCAAAAATATTTCATGTCTCCCTGTGAAATATAAATTACCCACCTAAATGATACCCCCCACACACTTTGCAGCACTGTACCGTTATAAAAAAAACTAGGATTATGTGGCATGAAGCCTGAAAATGTAGCAAGGTCGTCTGGATTAGGTGGGGAAAAAAAGAAAAGAAAATCATGCAACAGTCTTTAGTAGTATCTAGTTCAGCAAAAAACGACTTCTTTTGAAAAATCTGTACGGCATAAGAAGTACATTGCAAATTATGCAGCTAATGAAGTGAATCCATAATTACACAGTAAAAGCAACAATTACAAAATTGCATGATTCCATAGTTCCATATCCTTGTTCAATCTTTTATCAACATTTAATTCATAAAACGTAAGCAGAATTTATCGATCCTATTTCAAATCAATGGCCTAACGGAGCTGTATTTTGAAGAAAACATCTTTCACTTGCCCCTTACTCCAACTAAACATTTTGGGGCCTATTCATAAAGGAAAATGTCTGTGCGTATAACTAGGTGTATCTCTCCACTTTATTGATATTCACCATTTCCAAATGGAGACTTACACATAGGTGCAGTCTTACATGTCTCCAACCCATCAAATTATGGGGTGAAGCCTCATACAACAGAGTTTATGACTGTAAACCTACTATTAGTTTCTTTGCTTAGGAAGACGGAGATCACCACCAAAAACAGAAATTGATGTACGGAGAAAGTGTTGGGACAATTTTAGATGTTTATTAGTTTTAAAATTAAACATATTTTAATGTAATCTGACAATTGGAAATTATTTTTTGTATGTTTTTAGCATTTCGACCTAATAAAAAGAAGGGCAATAGAACATTAGCTCATCAAATGACGTACATTAAATGTGCAGTCATTGATCGCGTTCATACTGGCAAAAAGGGAGATTTCTAGTAGATGGAAGGCCCTGTCTGGTCCTAGTGCACACAGGTGGACGTGAGAACTAGAGAAATGGGCAGGATGTGAAGGCAGAATCTTGCTCAGAAACACGAGAAGAGGCTTGGGAAAGCTGGACAGGGCACAGGCATAGAAGGTTCTAATGGAGGAGCTGAGGTAGGGGGACCCTGGGCTGAAGTCTCCACCCCTGGAAGACCGTCACAACATGGTAGTACCCACAGACCGAGCCAGAAGGGAAGGAGGGAGCAAGCACCAGGAGATGAGGAATCATAGAAGCCCATGCGCCAATGGGGTTAAGAACTAGATAGCAGTGACCGACTGAAGGAGCAACACCCAATGAGAAATAATAGATGTGTTCACAGGGAGACACCCTGTAACAATAAGAGACAGAAGTGCCGGGAGGGTAGGAGGGAGGGGTAGAGCTTACGTTTCAGTTCAAGAGGAGGGAGGGAAGCAGAGGGCATGCACTACAACATCAGAGTCAATAATAATGTAAGAACAAATTGCGAGTGTAATAGACAAAAAACATGAAATATGAGAAACTTGCATAATATTCACATGTACTAGTAATACTGTGCTATGAGTGAGATATGTAAAAGGCAAAAAAGTTTGTTTAAACAAAAATATGCAGTCATTGATTAAATGAACTAATATAACGGTATAAAAATAAATGTTAAACAATAATGAAAAAAATAAACCCCACCCTAATTAAACATTTTAGTTTTATTTCAAATGTAGTAACTTGCACATTGCATATATTTGCCCCAATTTGTGTCAAGAAAGATTAACACTTTTAAAACCAATATTCAACGAACAAGAAGTGAGAAGTTGTCGCCAAGAGTTAATACTGTGCCTCCAAGGGCGTATCATCAATTTAACAGTTAACTTTGACAAATGTATCCTTATAGCTGAGAAAAAAGTTGCTCAGTACGATGTTGTGGTCATATAATAAGAATAGAAAGCGGCTATGATTCCAATCATATTGTTTTCCCCTATACTGGCAATGTAACTTGATCTAAAGTTCGGGGTAATTTTGAGAAGCGTGGATGCACTTTATATTTCAAGTACTAAGATCACAACTGGACCAAACTTGTTACTGTTTGCTCTGCTTCTTTTTAGGGACTGTTTAAAAACCAGAGAGGGGACTCAAAGATTATCTGTATGGATGGGTTTACTAATATGTATGGTAAATAATAATAAAATGTAGTGTTTATATTTGGTTATGATCAAAATACCTTTTTGTGATATTTAATGTATTTCTAACAGTTATAAAGATATGTTAACACAAGAATGTAAGAAATTGCCTTGTTTTATGAACTGTGTTGTTTTATTGTAATGATTTTAATTAATCGGACAATAAAGAATGTATTATTATTAACTTCAATATTTTTTAGTTTTTTTAATACAAAGTTTTGTGTTTAATTATTTTTTAAATTAATTTTGAAATTCTGTATAACTTTTGACACTAAAATATTTATTTATGCTACTCATCTTATATTTTAATATAAGATGTTAATTTTAGTACTGTTAGTTTCAAAATGCTATTTTATTTAAACTACAGCTAAGAATGGGCATTGTTTGTAATTATAATGTTTAGACTTTGTTTACAATGTTGAACAAATTGTTAATAAAGCTATGGGAAACAGTGAAGTTAGCTAGATTTAGCTGGTTCTGGGGCTCTAACATTTACCACCTAAATATGGATTTACTGAATTAATCACATAATTTACCACATTTTTGCAACAATTCCAGATTTCACCCAAAATCTTGTTTCTATCGCAAATAGATAAACATTATACTGACAGACAATGAGTTGTATGAATTGCATTTTTTGCTTCATAATTTAGATACTCTTGACTAGTACTTCATTTGTGCCGCAGCTTTTCAGTGCTTAGCACCAGCACTTATTTCTCAGGGCCGGGTCTACGACCCACCTGCCAACTCACATGGTGTGGTGGCAAAGTGTATCACATGCTATATCAGCACTTCCCACTGTCTCTAGGTGAAGAGCTGATATCATCACATAGTAAACCCATCCCTGGGTAATCAGTGTTCCCTGCCAGTTAGGTGATTTCTCACACAAATCGGGGATATTTTTTCTCATATGTTTAGTAAAAATCACTACTGGTGGCTGGTTTTGGTCGTCCGACTCCTGTGTGTCCGTAAACCTTTTTTAAATTTGCCGCCACACAGTCGCTGCCCACTTTATCATGAGGAATTGGCACACACACGCTGCCAAAAAGTGCCTGGGCTAGGACACGCCCATCAATCATAGAAGGAAGCCCATCTCTCATTGGCCTCAGTGGGACCAATGCAGAGATTAGTGTCCCCACTTTTTGCCCACCCCTTCGCCCCAGCATACTGCGCAGGTGCTAGCTAGTGATTTAAAAGAAGAAGAAAGCAGCATTTCAGACACATTACTCAAGCATTGCAGAAGCAGGCTTCAAATTAATTATGGCGGCGCAGTAAGTAATGATTTCGCTTTATCTAAGCCACTGACAATCAGAATGGTATGCAAATAGACGAGTTGCTAGTAAACTTCATGTTTGCAAACCACAAAACGTTAACCTACATTTGGAAATTGATTCACTCCCATATAGCTTTACATTCTTTTAAGCGAGTTTATCTGTCCCAGAGTTGGGTTGTGTGCAAAATGTAAAAAGTGAGTTTGTGGATGTTCAAAATCGTCTGCAAGCCCATTCCTAACCTGAATCTGATCATAGATTGACTCCAGGCAAGGGCAGACGTCACTAGGCATCCATTTTGTTCCTCTGATTGATGGGCTTTACAGGAAGTGTGTCCACACAGGAAAAATATTTTGTCTGTGAAAGAAAGTGTTTAGTTTTAAATACACATTTGCTAAGCATTAATACATATGTGAGTAAACACCATTGTGCACTTATGCCTAAGAGTACTATCACAGCCTTCCCGAAATACTCCTGGAAACAATGAGAATTCAAATAAATAATCAAATCTACTCCAAACGAAGGTGTAAACCTATGAAAGTAGATTTAATGTGTGTTAATGCAAATTAGCCCCAAACTTTGTCCATGGCCAATATGCTCGCAATGTGTTTATCTTTAAAACAGATTTTGTCCTCTGCATTTACCAACAATACTTTACACTGATGAGATATTTATTTATTTCTGAACTCAAAATCACTCTTCAGACCGGGGAGACCAAAAGACAAGATTCAAGTCCTGGGCCTTCCATTTTCACAATCATTTCTTCAGTGAATGCACTAGCCCACGTAGTTCGGCTATTTCTGGGCTGGGTCAGCTTGGAAAATGGTTCTGAGGTCTGAGCGTTGGCTGACTTCTTTGCAGGAAGCTTGCATGATTCCAGGTAAAGACTGTGACTGTTCTCATCATTGCTTAGTCCCAAAAAAAAGACCTTCAACTCATCCTAACAGGAGACATGAAAAGGCGTATTTTTATGCCTAATTTCTTGAGTGATTTAGATGGTCGTCACAGTCATCTACAGCTACAGCTGTCAACATATAATAACAAATACAAAAATAATATATACACATAACACTGATAGCAGTAGTTTCATGGGTCGCTCAAACCTAGCGCACCTCTTCTCAAACAAGCCTCCATTTGATTCCCAGAACTGCTGCCCAACTGGTGTTAAATATTGCTGAGAGTTTTCCCGCTCATTACACACCATGACCAGCCCAAACCATGACATCTAGGCCCTGGTGTGCACTTCTAAAGGGATTTAGGCACTAGATAGGTCCTCGATTTCTATGTACGGACCGTGGAGCTGTCCCTGTTATTTATGAACACCAAGATATACCAAGTGGAAGATTTAGACTTTCCACACTGAGGAGCGGTGGTAATTTCCTCTTCCTCAGCCCCTAGAGGTCACTGGTGCACCTTAGCTGAAATCCACCACCCACCCCACACCCACAAAAATAACTTTTGGTTTTGAAAACTCATAAATTTCTTTGTTCATTTTGCAGATTCAGGCAGAAAATAAAAAAGTCAATTTACCTAATGTTCCTACTGGTGAGAGATTGGAATTTTATTTAGTGACTGCTATTGCTGTTCATAAAGCAGCGTGGATGGTTAATGTGCTTGCTGCTAAGAGCGTGTACTATGTAGATCACAGAACTGAGTGTAAGTGAACCATGAGTAGCACTATAAATAAATAGAATGCATGTCAGAGAGATGTTATGGAGAGAAGAGGAGCACTGCTGGAGAGTGGTAATGATGTAGTTCAGGGGAAAGAGGGTTATAGGGGGCCGCCAAGAAAGATTGTCGCACCTGGCACTACCAGCGTAAAAGCTGGACCTCCTTGTAATTACAGACCACATGCCACCTGCAAAGCTGAGAGCAATACCCCACTTGACTTCATTCAGCTAACTGTGACAGTCTGGACCTTGCACGTCATATAGGACAAAAGATCAGCGGCAAGGCACATTCTGAAAGCCACAGCTATAATGATCTTAAATTGAGATGCATTCCCATTAGGAGCCAAAGCGTTTATTGAGCAGCCGCTCAACGAAGACCCACATGAAGGGCTGGTAGTTAGTAAAACAAAGAGATAGACATTTCAAGTGGGGACACAGGATAGCTTGTAAACCTGACCTAAAAACGTAAATATGCAGCTCCTTTTCAACGTTGGCTCTCTTACAGTCCTTTGGGATAGGTACTGTGGAACACCCACTACTTGCTACTGTTCTGCTGCTTCACTTCAGCCACCATATTGCATCTGCCCATGGTCCAGTAAATGAACCCCTACCACCTTTGCTAGTCTTCTGGTACTTGAGACCTCCATCCAGGCATTTGGGAACTCCACTTGCATTCCCTCAAATACGTTGCACTTATCTCCTTGAGATAGTGATTGCACTACTTTCTGAAGCTTAGCCTGCCTTGAGTAATGTAACTGGTGGTACTCATGTAAAGGGCTCCAGTACCTTCGCCTTGAGGTTGTGCTATATAAAACTGCAAAGAAAGAAAACAAAAATCCTCTTCTCAGAAATTATCCTCTTCACAAAGTTCTCTCCATACTCTTACACACCCCACTACATGTCTCTGGCTGGTCTCACTGCCAGTGGCATGTAATTCTATTTTTCCTCCAGCACAAACGATCTCAGATTAGAACCATTAAATGCACTTCTCACTAACTCACCTTGTCCTCCCTCAACCTCCTATGAAAGCCTTGCTTGCTGAAATTCAGATCGGGTATGACATCTGGCTTTCAGCAGTGCCAGCTGAGGATGTGGGTGGAGCCAAAAGAGTAAGTGGGTGGAGCCAGTAGAGGAAGTGGGTGGAGCCGGTAATGTGGGTGTGGCTTACTAAAAATATTTGAGCACCTGCCCTTTTTATTTTACAAATTAAACACTGCTCTTGACTCATAATTTGGATCTCTATTCTGCACAAGTCTGTTGCCCCAACAATGTTAAAGTCTGCAGAGTGGTAGTGATTATGATGATGAAATTCGTGTTTCACAGGCCACCATGAAAGAATTCACATTTTTAAGGTTCCTTGTGAAATATGGGCTATAATACCATTGCATTTTTGCAATAAACGCACCAAAACATATATGACACTCACCACTGTGTAATTACAGTTAGGTCAGAGTTTCCATAGGAAGAGCGTTTTTTGTTTTGCTTACAACTTTGGGGTCTTTTGACAAACCTACACCAAACGTTACCCAAAAAGTTTATCACCTCAGTTTCCATCTATAAAGTTTTGGGGTGATCTTTCAAACAGAGGCCCAGAAACATGAGGATCCATATAATTGATCTCTCATGTTAATTGCCACAGGAACTTTCTATCCTTGATATACAGAAAAATGAATGAAAATACTTCAAACGTGCAAAAAGTTAGAACTTTACTCAGAAGGTGCTTTTTTTGTGATTTGTTGTAAATCTGCTTTGCCCCTTAAGAGACATTTGCATTTAAAGAGGTGTTCGGGGTGGTCAGCAGGGGTTCAAATAATAGGTAAGTCTGGGCATTTGACCCTGCTTGAGCACCAGCAGTGCCTAATATAAAAAATGATAGCAGAGGGAGCTTTTTCAGCCATCTACCTTTTCCACATTGCAGGATTGGTCCCAGTTCCAAGATATTGAGAGATCCTATTGGCTGGCCATAACCCAGCAAAACGTGTTGTGTCTGCCATTACAAGACTCAGGGTCTCAGTTCACTGTGTCATGATTTTCTTTAAAAAACAAGGAGTGTAATGGAGTAGAGTACGGACACCCTGAGAACTAAAAAAGATTTGTATCGCAGCTACTGCTGTACTCAATGCGGACCCATCATGGCCCTTTAGTAGTTAATGCTATACCCCTGCAGAAGATACCACAAAAGCCTTGCCCCTATGGTACTACACAAACTTCACTGAGCTTGAGTACTGGTACTGGAAGAGTACTGTGGTAACCATGAAAAGTAAAAAAATATATACAATAAATAAAATATTGTTTGGGGGCCGTGGGAGTTGGCTGGTTATTTGGAGCGGGACATAGGGCCTGACCAGAGGTGAGTAGCCTTGCACAACCCCCACTGCTTCTGGTTGAAGGCCATGTGAGGTGGTGGGTTAATTGCCCACAGCAACGTTGGTTGCAGGGCCTGGCTTGAGAACAGGCACTGTGGCTTAGCTCATTCTGTGCAGACCAAATGCCAAGCACAGTGGGGGACCTTTGACCCTGCCTGCCCCCAGCTGCTACACGGTCCTCCTGCGACGCCGTGATGCTGTCGCCTTGCTCCCGCTGCCTGCCTCATGCTGAGTGAGTCCTTCTGGTCTCCTTTGGTAACCTGCTCCTTCCTTGTTTTCTCCGCTGCTGACCCTTGTGCCTTTGTGCCCCTTCCCTCATTTGCTCCCTGTGCCCCTACTCCCACTTATTGCCTGGTTTCACCCCCTTGTTTTTCTGCTGTTTTTCCTCTCTGTGCCCCCTTTCCCTTGTTTACCCTTCTGTGTCCTATTTCTTCCCCCCTCTCCCTCCGTGCCATCTTCCCGCCGCTGCGTCCCTGCGGCCCCGGCCCCCACCATCCCATGCGCCACCTCACTCCGGCCTCCCAGCTGCTCTGCCCTCCCACAGCCCCTCTTATGGAGGCTACGCAGCGGGCGCGCCGCTGGCGCGCTGAAGGTGCGCCAAAGGCAAGCCCATCTGCGCCCGTCTGCGCCTGTCCGTGCCTGGACCGCACCCAGTGCCAGAACCCCTGGACCCTGCACCCGTGCAACACCAGACTGCACTACGACTCCAGCACCCTCCACACATTTAACACCGGACGAGATCACCCCTGCTACCGGGCCACCCCTAAGCGCACCCAAGGGCCCTTCGCCTGCCTGAACCGCAGATTCACCAGCATCCAGCCCTCCAAACTACCAGCCAGAGAACCCAACCACCTCCGCTGCATCCTCCTCAACACCCGCTCCGCTCGCAAGCACGCCATCGAACTCTGGGACCTCCTAAAATCCACCGCTCCCGACATCGCCTTCCTGACAGAGACCTGGCTGAACGCCAACTCAGCACCGGACATCGCCACAGCCATCCCAGAGGGCTACAAGATCTCCCGCAGAGACCGCACCAACGGAGTTGGAGGGGGAATTGCCATTATCCACAAGGACACCCTCAGAGTCTCGACCAACACTGACGACACCCTCACCACTGCCGAGCACATGCACTTCCAGATCCACACCGACCCCAACACCACCCTCAGAGCAACACTCGTCTACAGACTCCCCGGACCACGACCACAGTTCTGCGACACCATCGCCGACCTCGTCAGCACCCACGCCCTCTCCTCCATGGACTACATCCACCTCGGGGACCTGAACTTCCACCTCGAGAACAACAACCACGCCAACTCCACCGCCCTGATCGCCACCCTAGCCAAACTCTCCAACCTCGGACTCAAACAGCTCGTGACGACACACACCGATGCCGCTGGACACATGCTGGACCCCATCTTCTCCACAAGCCCCCATGTCTCCTTCAACCACACCACCGAACCCCACTGGACCGACCACAAATGCGTCCACTTAACCTTCAGAAAATCCGCCACACACCACTGCTCCCAACAGCTACCACGCCGCTGCTGGGGCAAGCTCACCAAGGACCAACTGACCACAACCCTCGCCCTGAGACCACCCGCCGACCCCACCAACCCAGACACCGCCACGACCAACCTCAAACAGTGGATCAACGACTGCGCCGACACCCTCGCCGCTCTCAGGACCTCACTACCAACCACACCAACAAGAAAGCAGCCCGTTCACCGAAGACCTCTGGATCTCCAAGCGCACCTGTCGGAAGCTGGAGAAGAAATGGTTCCACGACCGAAAATCAGGCAGCCACACAGCCCACAAAAGCGCCACCCGCAGACACCACCAACTCATCAGGACCGCCAAGAGGTCCGCCTTCAAAGACCGCCTAGACAACAATGCACACAACACAAAGAGCTCTTCAGCATTGTGTGAGAACTCTCCAACCCCAGCTCCAACACCAATGACATCCCACCATCGCAAGACCTGTGAGACTCCCTGGCCACCTTCTTTCACCGCAAGATTGCCGACATCCACGACAGCTTCAACTCTGACAACCCCGCACCCACCACCGAGCCCACAACCCCTGCGATCACCACCCGCACCAACCGCCTGACCGCCTGGTCCCACATCAGCAATGAAGACACCATCAAAATCATGAACTCCATCCACTACGGATCCCCATCCGACCCCTGCCCTCACCACGTCTTCAACAAAGCCAGCTCAACCATCGCACCCCACCTCTGGAAAACAATCAACAGTTCCTTCGAGACAGCAACCTTCCCGGAAACCTGGAAGCACGCCAAGATCAACGCCCTTCTGAAAAAGCCCAAGGCGGACCCCAAGGACCTCGAGAACTTCCGGCCCATCTCCCTGATCCCGTTCCCGGCAAAAGTGACAGAGAAGATTGTCAACAAAAAGCTAGCCGACAGGATGAAGGACAGCAGACTGAAGCTGAATTCAGACAAGACGGAGGTCCTCATCCTCGGACCCACCCCATCAGCCTGGGACGACTCCTGGCCCACATCGCTAGGCACAGCCCCGGAACCCACAGACCACGCATGCACCTGGAGTGATCCTCGACTCCACCCTCTCCATGACCAGGCAAGTCAACGCCGTCTCCGCGTCCTGCTTCAACACCCTCCGATTGCTCCGCAGGATCTTCAAATTGATCCCCCCCCCGAGACGAGAAAAAACGTCACCCAGGCCCTCATCACCAGCAAACTCGACTACGGGAACGCCCTCTACTCAGGAACACAACCAAGCTCCTTAGACAACTACAACAAATCCAGAACGCCTCAGCATGACTGATCCTCGACGTCCCCCGATGTAGCCACATCACACCCCACCTAAGAGGCCTGCACTGGCTCCCCGTCAACAAGAGAATCATCTTCAAACTCCTCATCCACGCATACAAAGCACTACACAACACCGGACCCACATACCTCAACAACCGACTCAGCTTCTACACCCCCACCCGAAGCCTCCGCTCAGCCAACCTCGCCCTCGCCACAATTCCTCGTATCCGGAAAGCTACCGGGAGCGGCAGATCCTTCTCCTACCTCGCGCCAAGACCTGGAACGCTCTCCCTACCAGCCTACGACAGACTCAGGACCTGCTGGCCTTCAGGAAACTTCTCAAGACCTGGCTTTTTGATCAGTAGCAGCCTTCCCCCCGCCCCCCCAGCGCCTTGAGACCCTAACGGGTATGTAGCGCGCTTTAGAAATGCAATGATTGACTGATTGATTCAATGGTTGCCCATAGGGAGATGGATGCATTGAGGTTAGGGGGCAAAATGCCATGCTTATTAGGGGGTTTGCCAACCCCTTTTTCACATGGTGGACGAGCAGTCTAAGCAGGGTCAACCTCGGTGGGGCTGAGTGGAGGCTAGCCTCTGTGACTAACTCTATTTCTGTCCTATATGCATGGCCCAAAGCCCTGCACATTAGGGGGTTGAGTGCATCGCCTGGCTGAAACGGAAAGCCCAAAGCGGTGGTCTGTAGTAATCAGGACAACACAGCTATGATGAAGACAACATAGTTTTATTGAAGAGTAGGTAAGCAGGTAATAAGGTCTCTTCACAGTCCCACCGGGAGCAGCCTGCTAGCTGCTCAGCCCCATCCATCCAACTGTCACTCAGCTCCAGTCACACAAGCATTCCACACATAGCTCACACACCAAACATTCCACTCAGAACACTCACACAGGCTGAGCAGCTAGGAGCAAGTTATCATAGAGATAAATAGACATAGGAGAATACTAAATATCTCTTTTCTTATAAATGAAAGACGATACTAAATATCTAGAAACTATAGACGTAAAAATACAAGATAAGATAAATAATAATGTTTTAAAAAAAACAATCATTAATGTAGAAGCTAAATACATACACCAAACTCTAAACATACCAGCACAAGATAAGTTGATATACATGTACCAAAAATCTTAAGACTGTAAACGCAACAGCAAAAGATAAGTAACATAGTCAGTAACCCAGGGATGACAGAAATTACATCACGAGAGGGGTAGCAACTACGCAATATAAAAAGAAAAGAGAAAAGGGTAAATATATAAAATAGAAAATACCCATCTCCCCCTCTTAATAAAGGCAATAAAGTGATGACAAAAATGTATATAATCCCATGTAGGGAATATGAAGGTGTCTTCAGCATGCAGGGACCCACCCCTGCAACCAGTCAAAAAAACCACCCTCACTGAAGGGTACAAATGTAATATAGTATAAAGTTGGACATTACAAATCCTAAAACTTACCCCACCTTAGGGTCATCCTCCTGTATAGGAAAGTTTACCCTGTGTGAGGATTCACCCCTGTGTAGGGGCCACGTATAACATTTTTAAATGGCCATCCCTCATGTAAGGGATAAATTACCCAGTGTGAGGTTAAACTTATCTGTAACTCTTTATGGCAAAAAATGTTTTTACCTTAAGCCAAGTTCCGTGAGCAGAGTAAAGAATGCAGTCCTCGTGAAGGTAAGGGCGCGAGCTGACAATAGTTTGTGCAGTGTTCATTTTAAATGTAAATGCGGAGGTTGAGAAACACCACAGGTACCAGGTCTCAGTGTAGACCACTGATGACATCTGATGATGTGACTGAGGCCGCAAGGCCAAAACGCGTCGTTGTACAGGCTATACATTAATAAAATGACATATGTTTGACTGAAATACCACAACACATCACTACCACAACATAATGGGACTGAACAATGAGGCACTCACATTCTTTTCAAACATTACCAGCTCCAACAATATGCTTTCATTGCACCAATACTAACCTACTTGACACCAATGACTTGAGATAGCGATAGTCAGAAATGTTTTGAGATTTCACAAGCAGCATTTTAATTGAAATTCCAAAAAATTAGATTAGAGAGACTTCCTTATTATTTTCCCTGCAAAATGTATCCCTCTATGCGGAGGTTAAATACTCTCCAACAATAGAAGTCATTTATAAATAGAATTAGTAGTGTCAACATTTATACACGTTTTAGTTAAGTGTGCAAATAGGTCACCTAACTTAAAATTCCCATAACATTTCAGTTAAATAAATCTTAGTTCTGTCTGCTTCAATGTTGTCTCCAGATATCTTTTGTGCCCAACAAAGTATTGAGAAGTGCAAGGTGTATTAGCCCGAGCCACTAAAGGTCCTAGGAGTAAAGTGAGCTGACATATTAACCAGTAACTGTTGCAGCCTTATATTCCATTTGCTTTACCTTTTAAATACATGTTGGAATATATATAGAGAGTAGGAGTATTACGTCTTTAAAAAATAGTTCTATGTTATTTTGAAGAGCTAGTGGTGGTTATGTTGCATTTATTATGAGTGTTCCATCATTTACTATACTTACAAAGGAAAGAGCATTTCTTATTTACCAGAATAATTAGTTCAGTTTGAACACCACTAATAGGCGATATTCTACCCAAAAATCTCACCTTCACGCATTCAAAGTCTCTTTTGAAATACCAAGATAATTAATGCTACAATCTGAAATATTTTTGCCTGTTAATTTCCAAAAAGACATCATTTTCTCATTATTTCTTCTCCCCCAGAATTAATGGTAACCGTTGGCTAAGGGATTATTCTCGGGCAGGGAAATAATACGAATTACTACGGGGCTCTCATTATAATGAATGGCCTTACGTTTGTGTATGTTTAATCGATATTCACAAAATACGACTCACACATAAAGATATGCCTAGTTCTTCGCCTTTACCTTTGTAAAGCAGGCCCTATAAAGTTTCACAGGAAAACTTACGTTCAACTTTCCATTAGTAGACTAAGGAAGCATTGCACCTATTGTAAATTATAAAGATAAAACAATATAATCTAGTAAATATGCTTGAATAAAAATAAGATGTTTTGTCCTGACAAATAGAGAAATCTCTCCTGCAAATATAAGGAAATTAAAACATAATCACGTAGAAGTTACATAAGGTAAAGATAAGGGCAGGTGGGAAAACACATTGATAGATGGGTAGAGACCTGGGTACAGAGTTATATAAATATATGGTTGGAGAGAGAGGAGAAAAAAGATGGATGGATGGATGGAATGAGAGATGGTTACAAACATAGATGATGGACACACACATTGATAGGTCAATAGATCCACATACGGTTGATAGAATGAAAGACCACCACACAAGACAACAAAATAGACAAACAGAGACAGACAGACAGAGAGACAGACAGATAGATAGATAGATAGATAGATAGATAGATAGATAGATAGATAGATAGATAGATAGATAGATAGATAGATAGATAGATAGATAGATAGATTGATTTGACATAGATATGCAGTTGACTTTATTTTTATTCTGAACACGGATAGCCATGTTTTTACCATATACATGTTTTTACTGTGCCTTTTATCAGGTCCTATGTTTGATCTCTGCAGAGAGCAATTGATCGACTTCTGCCTCTTGCTGTGATACATGCACTTTAGCTATCACAGAGCACTTTGTTTTGCACTGCTGTATCTTCAATGTCTGTCTTTGATCACATTAAATATGCCGCCTCCCCATTGAGCAGTGGACAACAAAGTCCGCCAAGTACACCTGCAATTATGCTAAAATTGCATCTAATGCATGTAACTCCATAGAGCAACACGGCAAAGAACCCAGTGTGTAACAAGCTTGCTGACAACTGCCCCATCCCATGTAATATCTTACAGAACAATGTGAGCCGGCTTGATTCCTCACAAAGAGCAAAAATATGTACAAGATTACAATACCGGTAAAATATATCCAGCCCTACGAAGCTAAACCGATGCACAATTTGAACCCATCGAAAGCGACGGTCGAGTACGTTTGACGTGAAACAATATCTTCAAACGGAATATTATCAAAGTTGTTTTCACAGTTTCATGAAAATCAAATTCTTCCTTATTTTCGCAGTCCTCAATAAAAGAGTCGCTCAACATTTGCCAACATGTAGTTTTTGTGATTAATTATATTTTAAATCCCGTTAGAAATATGAATATTTTTCTCCTTCCTTTCAACGAAAGAATTTCAGCATGGAAGAAACAGATGTATTAAGTATCTGCATTCTAATGAATCGATTCACTGTGGGCCTGATTCCCAAAGGTAATCTTACACTTTCGAATAAGGTTGCATTTCGTTTGGTATCACTAGCTATGAGTTAATAGTAAGCCTATGACTGCTGGGAGTCTGCAGTCGAGTTGGAGTACTGCGCACATAAAAAGATATGCCTATCCTATAAAATTAGTTTCTGCCCCTTCCAGGTCTTCTTTTGATGCTTTGAGCAGGTAAGAGAGGCAGGGTGGGGCTGGGTGGGGTGGGATGTGGTATGGTGAACTCGACAGACGATGGAATAAGTAGGTTGAGTCGGCAATGAGGTGAGCACAAGGTTAGTGGTTTTATTTATTTTTTTAATTTAATTTTACCTATATTATTGCCTGGTGACTTCTTCCCCACCCCGCCCCACTACCCCACCGCTCTTACCTTTGCCTGCTGGTCCTAGAAGAATCCTGCATCGGATTATAAAGATCTGCTGCTGCTCTTCATGCTCAGTGCTCCATAAGACTCATTGAAAACTACTCAAGTTGACAAAGACCTGGTTACCACCACCACAGAAATGCCAAAATGATTCAGGCAGCAAAGACTCCCAGTCTTAGACCTAGTGTGACATCTGACTATGTAATGTTGGAAATCGAGCATCATGGCGAACACTTTCTTATGCTCTGAACTCAATTGGCCTCTGATAAGTTTTTGGTACTTCCTTCAGTACATATCTTGCTATAGATGGAACAATATAGCACTTTGTGACTTGCACAACCTCGAGTTAGGTGGGACTGCATTGGCAAGTTTGGACTTTTTTTAATCAAGCAGATGTCAATCTGAGTGGAAAGCCTCCATTTGCATCTGACTCCAAACCCCTTAAGTTTGGGGTTCCTCAGGGCTCCGCCTTAAATCCGACTTTGTTTAATGTCTACATACTGTTTTTTGCACCCCTGGTGGAATCCTTTGGAGTGCAGCTGATCTCTCATACTGATGACAGGTAGATCCTGCTAACTAGGGACAGGAACATCTCTATCGCCCAAAATAGATTTAAAGTGTGTCTGTCAGTGGTGTTTCAGTGAATGCACTGGAGAAATCTCAAGTACAACATGAGTATGACTGAAGTGCTGGATTTTGGATCTTCCCGCTTTGTGGGGTGCTGAAGTTTGGCAGAGTTCTGCTCCAGCTCCTCCGACTCCTTCCAAAGTATTGCGGAATCTCGGAGTGAAGTTTAATCATACCCTGTCTTTAAAACCTTAGTTGGAGAGTGTAGTTGGTACTTGTTTTGGCCTTCTTTCCTGATAACGTTTTTTTGCCTGCTGCAAGCTCTCTGTTGTAAGATGGTATCCATGCCCTCACAGACTCAAGGATGTGCTAATGCATTATACTGTGGTCTCCATTTGTACCAACGTAAGAGAATTCAGTTGGCGCAGCATGCTCTAGCCCAGCTTTTGCTTAACATCCAGAGGAACATCTCTACCTGGGCCCACCTCAAGGTAGTACCTTAGTTGTCCATTTGAGAGAGAGTGAGGTTCAGAGGCTTATGTCAGCCCAGGGATCTTTTTATGGTCTTGGCCCCAACTGTTCAACTAAGATCCTCGCTCACTATCACCCATCTAGCACTTTACGTTCTCCTGATGCATTGCTAGCAGTGGGGCCTAAGATGGAGGGGAAGAGATGGGGAGGCATCTCTTTCTCTGTGTTGGCTGCTACAGCCTGAAATTATTTTCCCTTGCACCTTCATGCTCCTAAGGATACTGCCTATTCCAAATGTGACCTTAATGCACCTATATTTAAATGCACCTTTTAATTTTGTTCCTGTCTTGAGAGATTAGTGGTCAATGAACCTGTGGCGCCGGGACTCTCCATAGAGTAACTGGGCATTATACAAGTGCCACTTTCTTTGACAAAGGATTTATATACAGGCCCATGCTTCATCCTGTGGCCCAGACATACTCTGGCAACGCTTCGGCATTGTTGTTTCTCCAAGGTATTGGATAGTCCGGGTCCGCCACGGTATGCAAAGAGAGAAGAAGCGGTTGTCAGGATATTATCATGGCATTGGGTGGCGTGCATTGTGCCATAGCCCCCACGGAGTATTAGACTTGGACATCGCGGCTGAAGCGGTTTGGGGGCACAAGGAGACGTTTCCGTTTTTACCACAAGTGAGACTGGGCACAATCTGCGCATTTTTGCTTCTCTGTCCGACCCTTGTATCTGCACTTCACTCCACCACTTACCTGGATGCAAGGCCTTGCATTCTGGGATTTGCAGTTCTGGACTAAGCCCGGATTGACAACAGGTGGGGTCAGTAACATCGGAGGCGGAGCTTCAGCCAACCGGCTATAGAAGGTAGCAGAACAAACATTTGGCGTAAGATGGAGGGTTCCAAGACACTTGTGGCACCTAGGAAGGCAATCAATTGCCGAAATGCATTCGCCTGTAACCTGTGAAAATAAATGCCTCCAATCCTGTCCCCAGTTGTGGCCTTTGCTCTTTCTTGTGGAGGAGTTCTCTTGGATTTTGTCTGCGCATGTCAGAGGCGCAGTACGGAGGCCCACGCTTCATCCTGTGGCCCGACATACTCTGGCAACGCTTTGGCATTGTTGTTTCTAAAAGGGATTGGATTGTCCGGGCCCGTCACGGTGTGCAAAGAGAGAAGAAGCGGTTGTCAGGATATTATCCTGGCATTGGGCGGCGTGCAATGTGCCGTAGCCCCCACGGAGTATTAGACTTGGACATCGCGGCTGAAGCGGTTTGGGTGCACAAGGAGACATTTCCGTTTCACTACAAGTGAGACTGGGCACAATCTGCGCATTTTTGCTTCTCCGTCCGACACTTGGGTCTGCACTTCACTCCACCACTTACCTGGATGCAAGGCCTTGCATTCTTGGATTTGCAATTCTGGACTACGCCCGGATTGGCAACAGGTGGGGTCAGCAACATCGGAGGCGGAGCTTCAGCCAACCAGCTATAGAAGGTAGCAGAACAAACATTTGGCGTAAGATGGAGGGTTCCAAGACACTTGTGGAGCTGAGGAAGGCAATCAATTGCCGAAATGCATTCGCCTGTAACCTGTGAAAATAAATGCCTCCAATCCTGTCCCCAGTTGTGGCCTTCGCTCTTTCTTGTGGAGTTCTCTTGGATTTTGTCTGCGCGTGTCAGAGGCGCAGTACGGAGGCCCATGCTTCATCCTGTGGCCCGGACATACTCTGGCAACGCTTCGGTGCTGTTGTTTCTCCAAGGTATTGGATTGTCCGGGTCCGCCACGGTGTGCAAAGAGAGAAGAAACGGTTGTCAGGATATTATCCTGGCATTGGGCTTCATGCATTGTGCCGTAGCCCCCGCGGAGTATTAGACTTGGACATCACGGCTGAAGTGGTTTGGGGGCACAAGGAGACATTTCCGTTTTCACTACAAGTGAGACTGGGCACAATCTGCGCATTTTTGCTTCTCAGTCTGACCCTTGGGTCTGCACTTCACTCCACCACTTACCTGGATGCAAGGCCTTGCATTCTGGGATTTGCAGTTCTGGACTACGCCCGGATGGACAACAGGTGGGGTCAGCAACATCGGAGGCGGAGCTTCAGCCAACCGGCTATAGAAGGTAGCGGAACAAACATTTGGCGTAAGATGGAGGGTTCCAAGACACTTGTGGCGCTGAGGAAGGCAATCAATTGCCGAAATGCATTCGCCTGTAACCTGTGAAAATAAATGCCTCCAATCCTGTCCCCAGTTGTGGCCTTCGCTCTTTCTTGTGGAGGAGTTCTCTTGGATTTTGTCTGCGCGCGTCAGAGGTGCAGTACGGAGGCCCGCGCTTCATCTTGTGGCCCGGACATACTCTGGCAACTCTTCGGCTTTGTTGTTTCTCCAAGGTATTGGGTTGTCCGTGTCCACCACGGTGTGCAAAGAGAGAAGAAGCGGTTGTCAGGATATTATCCTGGCATTGGGCGGCGTGCATTGTGCCGTAGCCCCCGCAGAGTATTAGACTTGAACGTCGCAGCTGAAGTGGTTTGGGGGCACAAGGAGACATTTCTGTTTTCACTACAAGTGAGACTGGGCACAATCTGCGCATTTTTGCTTCTCCGTCCGACTCTTGGGCTCGCACTTCACTCCACCACTTACCTGGATGCAAGGCCTTGCATTCTGGGATTTGCAGTTCTGGACTACGCCTGGATTGACAACAGGTGGGGTCAGCAACATCGGAGGCGGAGCTGCAGTCAACCAGCTATAGAAGGTAGCAGAACAAATATTTGGCGTAAGATGGAGGGTTCCAAGACACTTGTGGCGCTGAGGAAGGCAATCAATTGCCGAAATGCATTCGCCTGTAACCTGTAAAAATAAATGCCTCCAATACTGTCCCCAGTTGTGTCCTTTGCTCTTTCTTTTGGAGGAATTCTATTAGATATATATATATATATATATTTGAAGGCAATCGCCGAAACGCGTTGACCGTCCTCCTTGTTTGCACAAAATGGTGTTGTGAAAATAAAAATTACCCTTACTTGAAGAAATTACGTTTTGGATCCTGTTTGTGCTGTGGTGTATCTGGACTGCTTGGCTGCGTACTGGAACTTGGCTGGGTCCGTTCTTTGTCTAAAGGAATATATATATATATATATATATATGGAAAAACTCCCTAAGGCCCAGGGATTTCCTCACAATGTGCGGGGGGCACACAGCCTTGGGGGCTGCAACCTCCCAGGGCTTTTTTTCTAAAAAAAAGCATGCGTGGCTCCTGTCCTGTCTCACTGCCCCGGGTACCACCACCTTGCTGGGGCTTTATTTCAATAGAGGAGGGGCCTTGTGTGCTCGGCACAGCCCTGGGGACCACCACCTCCCTGCGGCTCCAATTCAATTTAGAGAAGAGTGTGGAAGGGCTTCTGCTCCTCCCCACACTGCCCCAGGGACCACCCTCTTCGAGGGGCTTTAAATATACTAATATCGGGGTCGGTTATGGACCCCCGGCCCAGGGGACCAAGACCTGCCCGGGCTATGCACATGAAGGAAGAAGGGTTACGTGTCCCCCCTCCTGGAGCCCTTGATGGCCCTGGGGATCGCCATCCCCCAAGGCCGGCTTCTGCAATTTCCCAGGGTGCCATCCCCCGGGATATTGCTGTTTGCTATGGCAACAGGAGGCAAGGAGCTTGCTGGGACCATAGGGTCATTAGGGCTCCTCCCAACGGTCCCCAACATGAGGTCAGGCCCGGGGGATGGGGTCCCGGGACCAGAAGTAAAGTGGTCCCCATCCTAATTTAAAAAAATTAAATAATATTTTTTTAAAGATCGAGGCACAGCCCCAGGGGATGGGGTCCCTGGGCCATAATTGGCCTCTGGAGGGGGCTGGCCCCCTCCAAAACAATATTTTAAAAAAAACAAGGCTGGCCAGGCCCCAGGAGATGGGGTCCCCGGGGCAATAATTGGCCTAAGAAGGGGGCCATGCGGCCCCCTCGCAAACATTTGAAAAAAATAGTAAAGGCTTGGCAGGCCGCATGGGATGGGGTCCCCGGGGCCCAAAGTGGCCATGGGAAGGGGGGCCACTTGTCCCCCTCCCAAAACATTTTTTTAAAAAGCAACTGGCCGGAGGCCCTGTCCCCTCCCTGCATGTGTCTGCAAACATGCTCCCTGGCCCGTTTTAAGTTGGGATTAAGTCCCCTCTTTCCTAAGGGTCCCTGAGGGCCACCTAGCCCACCAGGTACCCCCAGTAAATCTCACGGAGTGGGAGTTCTGAGAGGTGGTCCGAGGCAATGCCCCCTTTTACACCACTCTGCAAATGCGCCTCTTGGCGCATTGCTGGTGGGCCAATGAGGTCTTCTTGTGTTCTGAGGACCTCAGGACACAAGTGGACTTCATCCTCTGAGTGACAGTGCACCAGAAGGTGTGTTTGCATAGTGGTGTAAAAAGGGTGTGTGGCCTCAGACCACTCTCATTAATCCAGCTGTATGGGGCTTGCTGCAGTTAACAGGAGGGTTAGTTGGCCCCAGGGACCCTCAGGAGGAAAGGACATTTCATCCCCAACCAAGAGGATGCCAGGAGGTACGTTTGCAAAGTGGTGGAGAAAATGGGCGTGGCCTGTATCCATCTCTCAGCAATCCCACAGTGGGGCTTACTTGAGGTAAGAGGTAGACAAGTTGGCCCCTCCTGTTACTTCTAGTAAGTCCCACACAATAGGATTGCTAAGAGGTTTTCAAAGGACATGCCCCCATTCTGCACATTTCCGGCCTGTTTCTGCTCCTCTCTTGCCTCTTTCTGTACCTCTGTTGGATCTTTCTGCACTTCTCTTGCTCTTTCTGCACACTTTGCGCCTCTTTCAGCACCTCTCCTATTATTTCTGCACTTCTCTTCCTTCTTTTTGCATCCTTTCTACCTCTTTCTGTACATCTCTTGCCTATTTGTGCACCCCTCTTCCCTCTTTGTACAACTCTGTTGCCTCTTACTGCACCTCTGTTGGTTCCTTCTGCATTGGTCTTGCTGCTTTCTGTACCTTACTTGCCTCTTTCTGCACTTCTCCTGCTTCTTTCTACACCTCTGTTGCTTCTTACAGCAATTCTATTCTCTTGCCTCTTTCTGCAGTGCTCTTCCTTTTTTCTACCCCCTCCTGACTCTTTCTGTACCTATCTTGCCTCTTTGTGCACCTCTCCTACCTCTTTCTGCAACCCTATTGTCTCTTTTTGTCACTCTGTTGCTTCTTTAAGCAATTCTCTTGCCTCTTTCTGCACTTCTCTTGCTTGTTGCACATTTGTGCACCTCTGTTGCCTCTTTCTGTACTTCCCTTGCTTCTATCTTCACTTCTCTTGCCTCTTTTGGCTCCTCTGTTACCTTGTTCTGCACCCCTCCTGCCTCTTTCTGCACCCGTCTTCTCACTGTGCAACTCTCTTGCCTCTTTCTATACATCTTCCCACTCTTTCTGTACCACTCTTGACACTTTCTGTATCCTTTGTGCCTCGTTCAGCACCTCTGTTGCTTCTTTCTTCACTTCTCTTCATTCTTTCTGCACTCCTCGTGCCTCCTTCTGTACCTCTGTTGCTTCTTTTGGCACTTTTCCTGGATCTTTCTGTACTGCTTGTGCCTCTTTCTGTATCCCTCTTGCCTTTTTGAGCACCTCTTTTGCTTCTTTCTGTACTTCTCTATCCTCTTTATGCAACCCTATTTCTTTACCTCTGTCTGCATCCCTCTGGTCTTTTTGAGCACCTCTTTTGCTTCTACACTTGCCTCTTTTTGCACTTCTCTTGGTTCTTTCTAGTCCTCTGTTGCTTCTTTAAGCAATTCTTGTGCCTCTTTCTGCACTTCTCTTGCTTGTTTCTGTACCTCATGTGCATCTTTCTGCACCTCTGTTGCCTCTTTCTGTACTTCACTTGTTTCTATCTGCACTTCTCTTTCCTCTTTTGGCTCCTCTGTTACCTTGTTCTGCACCCCTCCTGCCTCTTTCTGCACCCGTCTTCTCACTGTGCAACTCTCTTGCCTCTTTCTATACATCTTCCCACTCTTTCTGTACCACTCTTCCCACTTTCTGTATCCTTTGTGCCTCGTTCAGCACCTCTGTTGCTTCTTTCTTCACTTCTCTTCATTCTTTCTGCACCCCTCGTGCCTCCTTCTGCACCTCTGTTGCTTCTTTTGGAACTTTTCTTGGATCTTTCTGTACTGCTCTTGCCTCTTTCTGCATCCCTCTTACCCTTTTGAGCACCTCTTTTGCTTCTTCTTGTACTTCTCTATCCTCTTTCTGCACCCCTCTTTCTTTGCCTCTTTGTGCATCCCTCTTGCCTTTTTGAGCACCTCTTATGCTTCTTTCTGCACTCCTTTCTCCTCTTTCTGCACCCCTTTTGCCTCTTTCTGCACATCACTTGCCTCTTTCTGCACCCCTCTCTTGTATCTTTATATACCTCTGTTACCTGTTTTAGCACTTCTCATGCTCTTTCTGTACCCTTTGTGCCTCTTTCAGTACCTCTGTTGGATTTTTCTGATACTCACTTGCCTGTTTCTGCACTTCTCTAGCTTCTTTCTACACCTCTGTTGCTTCTTTAAGCAATTTAGTTGGGGAAAAAATTCCCCTTCAATCCTGACAGGGTACATCCAGTAAGTGGCACAGAGCTGCGTAGTAGAGAGATGTAAAAAGGGGCACGGCCTATACCACCTCGCTGCAACACAGCACAGTGGCACTTACTGGAAGCATCTGATGGACTAGTTGACCCCAGGGTCCATCAGGTTTGAAGGGGGATTATTTCTCCAATTTAAAATACGCCACAGTCGGTGTTTGAACACATCACCTCAGGCCTCGTCCCCTCCCTTCACCACTGTGTAAGCGCGCCCTGTGGCTGTTCTAAGTTGGGAGATTATGTCCCCTTGAATCCAGAGGGTCCCTGAGGGTCAACTAGCCTACCAGGTACCTCCAGTATGCGCAAGGGGGCTGCATTGCAGAGAGGTGTTCAGAGGCTACGCCCCTTTTTACAACACTTTGCAACGCAGCTTCGTGGTGCTTACTGAAGGTACTTGGTGGGCTAGTTGACCCCCAAGGACCCTCATGATTGACAAGGAATTAATTCCCCAACTAAAACCGCACCACAGGGTGTGTTTGCACACATGTGAACTCAGGCCCGCCCCCTCCATTCGCCCTGTGGCATTCTTTAAGTTGGGGAATTAAATCCCCTTAAATAATGAGGGTCCCTGGGGTACAACTAGCCCACCATCTACCTCCAGTAAGTGACCCAGAGCTGTGTTGCAGAGAGGTGTGAAAAGGGGTGTGGCCTCAGAACACCTCTCTGCAACGCAGCCCCCTGGTGCATACTGGAGGTTCCTGATGGGCTAGTTGGCCCCCAGGGACCCCCAGTATTAAAGGGGAATTCATTACCGATATGCAAACATGCCAGGGGGCGCGTTTGCAGAGTGGTGCAAGGAGGAGGCGTGGCCTCCGGCGCAATCCTGTTTTCTTTTTTTTTTAAGAAGGGTGCTGTGTGACCCCCTTCTTTTTCTAATTTATTGGCCCTGGGGACCCCATCCCCAAGGGCCTGCCCCCAATTCTTTTTTTACAAATGTAAAAATCGGGAAGGGGTCCGCGTGGCCCCCCTCCAGAGGCCATAATTTGCCCCGGGGACTCCACCCCCAGGGCATGGCCCTTTTTTTATTAATATTTTTTTGGAGGGGGGCTGCCTTGCCCCACTCCTGTGGCCACTTATGGCCCGGGGATCCTATCCTATGGGGCTGGCCTTGTTTTTTTAAATGTATTTCATTTTTTTTCAATTTGAGGAGGGGGGCGCGTGGCACCCCTCCTGTGCCACTAATAGCCCCAGGGACTCCATCCCCCAGAGCTGCCCCTCTCTGCTGGTGGCCGTGGGGGGGTCCCCAATCCCCCTACGGCCGCAGCCGGCACCCTGCGTCCTTCGGGACCGGCATTGCTTTTCCACATGGGGAGCAGCTAACATGCTGCTCCCCATGTGGAAAAGCAATCTGCTTTGCTATTTGGAAGAGAGAGCAGGTTTCCCTGTATGTAAAGCTTTCCTTTTTTTGGTGTAGCAGTTGTACTCTCTTCGCATGCTCAGCGTTGTTTCGAAGCCCACGTTTTCTTTTTCTTCAAGTTCAACAAGGAAACATTTCTTTATATCAGTTAGTAAATCTATTGCTTTCTTTTCCCGGTTTGTGTGTTTCATCCGGAGCTGAATTATAATACCGGTCCTTGATAATATGCACCTAAGTTTACTGGTCAAAAAAAAGAGCAATGGTCCATATTATCAACAAAAGGCGATACATTATTGTCGCATTTATTGGCAGGAAACTGCCATTAAAGCGGAGATAATGGGCTTGATAATGTGTACTTTTGAATAACCATAGCAGCCTAGGTTAGGATCAGAACTGGGTGCTATGGGAAGTTACAAGGGCCTATTATCAAGCACATTATCGCCGCTTTATCGGCAGTTTCCTGTCAATAAGAGCAGCAATAATGTATCGCTTTTTGTATGTAAAACTTTCCTTTTTTTGGTGTAGCAGTTGTACTCTCTTCGCATGATCAGCGTCCTTTCGAAATTCACGTTTTTTTCTTCAAGTTCAACGAGCAGACCTTTCTTTATGTCAGTTAGTAAATCTGTCGCTTTCTTTTCCTGGTTCATGTGATTCATACGGTGCTGTACTTTTGTACAGTATTAATAGTCATATTTTTTTATATATTTCTTTGAAAGGTAGTGCCGAGGTGCCAAACGTTGATTACGTACTCCGCCCACCGCCATTTTAGTAGGTTGTCACCGTTGTATTTATTATATCAGTTAGTTAGAACTCAGTAGTTTTCAATCCTAGTCTTGAAAATCGTACTATAGTATTTCAACATTATTTTCATTGTGGACCGTCATACCCCTCCTGTTGTGACCGTGTTTTTGGCTCTATTTCTGAGTGATGGTGACTTTAAGCTTGCTACCATCCTGGATCTCTATTCTTGGCTTGTGTTGGTCCTTTTCAGGCCTTTTTGCAGACCTAGAAGCATAAACTAGAGGATAGCTGCTTTATATGATGATAGATCCCTTATTCCTGACTCTAATCCATCTATTGCCTATTGGCTTTGACATAATTATGTGTCCTTTCATCATCCTACCTATAGTAGAGGGTGGATCCTGTAGTCCTGACTTTATATTATGGTTTGTGTATGTACTCTGACAGAGCTAAGTTTTATTTCATCCTTTTCTGGCCTACAAGGCCCAGAACTAGAGAGACTCCATTTTGCTGTCTGTCCCTGCAGACTGAGATGCTTGCAGGGTAAAGGTGATGTTTTAGTTATGAGGTGTTGTTCGCTCTTTGCAAACTGGAGAGAACTGGCCGGAGCTGAATCTTATCAGGAAATGTCCCTGGGCTCAGGTCTCTAGACGAAACAAGCAGTTGATCACTGTGGGGTCGTCTGGAGCAGGGAGCCTGGTGCATGAATTCGGTAAGAGGAGGCAGATGACTGGAACTTTCCACTAGGGGAGAGCATTCCATATTAGTGAAGTGCAGAAGAGGCGGAGCAGTCAGTTGGAGCCGGGGAGAGGAGTCAGTCAGTTGGTGTTTGGAACAGAAAGAAGTTAATTGGTGTTTGGAACAGAGAGAGAGAGAGCAGTCAGTTGGTGGCTGGAGTTGTCAGAAGCAGTTGTGAGCAGATGGTGTTTGGAGCTGGAGAGAGAAGGCAGATGATGTTTGGAGCTGAAGAAAGCAGTCAGAAGCAGTTACTTCTCAGAAGGAGTTGTGATCAGCTGGAGTCTGGAGTGATGCCTTTTGGAAGAGACTGAAGTTATATCGTGGATTAGTCTGTGGGAGCAGCTGGAGTGAGTTGGACATTGGAGCTGGGATAATCAGACAGAGTGAAGAAGCTAGTGGAGCGAACGGTTATCAGAGCGGCAGAAACTATATCATTAGACTGAAGTTTGAAGGTGAAGATAGTTCGTGGGGGAGAGGAATTCAGTGCAGAGTGATCAGGGCAGATACGTGTCCAAGAGTGCAGGGGAGAATCTGAGACGAGCCAAGGCACAGACGAGAGAGGAACCCAGATGACAGCTAGAGCAAGACTTCATACTAATCAGGTGATATCTGTCCTGTTATATTAGTGCTTTTATTTCCTAGGCTAGATTCCCCTACTGTATTGCTAATCCTTTTTCTTTCAGCGGTGTGCAGTATAATCCATTCCCTCTTTAGCTATTTACAGTCCCTGTCAATTACATGTGGATGTGTTATAGTAATAAAGCTTTCCATTATAATAAAGAGACCCCGCAGATCTGTGTATGTGTCTATTCCCCTTTTACTTTTCAGGCTATGTGTTATAGTGCAGTATTATATTGTTGATATTGTTATAATAAAGGAACCCCAGTTCTTAATAAACAGCTGTGTAGATGTTGTTATTATGATAGGGTTAACCTTTCTTCTAGTCAGATGCTGTTATGTGAACGGATGCGACTCCCGTCCAGGTAAATGGTAACTGAATAATGAGGGGGAGAGGAGAACTTGTATTAGATAATAACAATTGTACAGTGTAATTTTGGCCATTCCTGTGTACCACATAAAATATATGAGACATTCCCAGTAGGTATTAGATGTATGAGAGAAACTTCCCAACAGAGAGAGAGAGAGCTGAAGGTATTCATAGGACAGAGATTGCCACTAGAGAGAGAGTGGCATTAGTGAGAGCACTGAGTGTGTCAGTGTGTAATGAGATCGCCGCTAGGGAAAGTGGCATTAGTGAGAGCATTGACTGTAGTCGATCTGTATACCCACAGGATTGTGGCTTGTGTATTAGTGAGAGCACTGAGTGTGTCAGTGTGTAATGAGATCGCCGCTAGGGAAAGTGGCGTTAATGAGAGCATTGATTATAGTCAATATGTATACCCACAGGATTGTGGCTTGTGTATGTATGAAATAGTGAGAGCACTGGGAGGATACAGTGTGTATGTGGCTAGTGAGAGCACTGATTGTGGTCAGTGTGTAATGGTAAGCTATTGGAACTGCCCCCTTCACTATGAGTAGGAGGGTAGCATAGTCTGGTTCTGAGTTGCCGCGAGACTATAAGGTATGAGTGTGGTGTAGGGCATGGACATTCTTAGTAATCAGTGAGTATTCCTAGTAATCCCTATAGATTTAGTGGTGTTTCTGATGATATGAGCTTGTATATTGCTAATTCCCCATCCTCAGGTAGGTACCCAGGTGCCTGGATAGATGGGTCCTGAGGAGGGAGGTGGTTGCGGCGTAGTCGGGCAGTTTCAAATTAAGCGCAGAGGAGGGAGCCCTTGACATGTATTTGGACTTAAAACCCTTTAAATTTGACATCTGGGAACAGTCTGTGAATTGCATGGTGAGGTGTGGTCCCTGACCTATGGGCTTGAACAGTTGGAGTGTAAGGAGATTGCAGTACATCATGGCATCTGACTTATGCAGTGTGGAAGAAATGCTTTTCATCTTGGTGTTTGAACTGACAGGCTTGAAGGGTAACAGTACGTGATAGAGCCAATTACATCTTGGTGTTGATGCAGTTGTACATATGTGTGTGAAAAATGCTTGTAAATTGCCCATTAAATGGCTTGCTGCATTTGCCTATGCTGTGAAATGTGAAATGTATTCAGTGTAATATGACTTGTTGAGCTCCTTGTGAATAGTGCCTTGTAAACATGCCTTGTGAATAGCATGTTCTCATTGAGTTCCTTGTGAATAGCGCCTTGTGAATATGGCTTGTAGCGCCTTGTGAATATGACTTGTGAATAGCGCCTTGTGAATATGGCTTGTGAATAGCGTCTTGTGAATAAGGCTTGTGAATAGCGCCTTGTGAATATGGCTTGTACATAGCGTGTTATCATTATGTTAGGCAGGAGAGAGCTGGATCTCTTTCAAGTGCTTGGAGAAAATATTTTGAAGATGTGCGCACGTGTTATATGAAAACGTGGAGAGATAAGTTCTTGAATTTTCCATGTATCTGCAGACATTGTGGAACGATTGTGTTTGAGCTGCCATAGGGTTAATATCTTGAATTGAGACGGCAGTTTTTATTTCAACATGCTGTTTAACATGCATGGTTACAAGAGCTGACGCTAAAAGTCAGTGACTGTTTGGATTAATGATGGTTTGATTTGATTTTTTTTTTTAATTAGTTGCAGGGCTCGCCTATGTACTTTGACAGCTAGCTGACGGAAGGGTTACAGCTTGCACGGAGAAAAAAAGCAGTATTCATTTAAACATACTGTTTGAAATGCGTCCACGAGTTTGTGTGGGTTTGCCTTTGAACACATGATTTAATGTGTCTGACTCGGAGGTCGGAGTGTTATAAATCAACCAGTCGGACTGGTTCGGTGCAATCACCGGTTGTGGAAATAAAACAGACCCATCATAGAATGTGCTTTAATCAGTAAAATGCAACCGTGTGCTTTTAAAAAATGTTCTGTAGTGTATTTTGCACATGTAGAAAATATAAGTGATTATTTCCCTAAAGCAAGCTGCCCCTTTTGTTTAAAGTTCAAATGCACAGGATTCTGTATTTTGAGCTGATATGAAGCAGACCAGCATGAGAGAAAACCCACTCAGTTAGGAAAAGAGGCTATATGCAAAAAATAAATCTGACCCTTTTAATAATTGGAATAGAAAAGCTTGCTCACATTTATGAATTCTTGGTTATGCAGTGCAAAATTACATATATAACTTTTTTTCCCCTTGTTTAAATTGATGGTGTTTCACATGTTATTTTAAGAAATGTGTTGTGATTTTCTATGTTGCTGCATGTAATGTTATTTTAATGTTTTCCTTTTCAGCCAGTAACAGTACATTATGATATATAGTTTGTCTTAGATTCTACAGAATTATTTTGCTTCTTACTTGAGAATGCTAGCATTTGTCTAGGTTACAAAAAATTTCTTTATTAGTTCTTGTTTTTAGGATGCTTTTTACGAAGTCTAATTTGCTTAAATTAGTTAGAAATAATGGTGCAGTGTTTTGAATTAAAGGCAGGATTTCTTTGAAGCCTGAGAACGGGTATGTTTCAACTTACAAGGAATTAGTTTTTTGACCTTGGCTGATATGATAGCTCAGCCAGGCTCTCAAGAGCATTGTAGAAGGAGGGGCCCTTTTTGGAGCGTCCGTCTGAGGCAGACTTGCCCTTGCCTTGTTTTTTTTTATTTTTGGCAAATATTCAGCAGTTATCAGCTCACAGAGTTTTGAAAGGGTGGAGGACCTGCCCCGTGGGTGACATCACGATGAGGGGAAGGCAGTGTAGAGAAAAAAATTGGCAGGAGCTTCGCTCCTGCAATGAGATCAGCATTTGGCAGTTATTTAATATTACATCGCAAGGTAGCCCGGCTCCTGCTTGTTATGGTTGGAGCTGGTTCAAAACTCTGAGCGCGGACATCTTTAGTGACAGAGTAGCTAGGCCCAGCCCTTATGTCTGTGTATGACAACATGAGATTTTGCCCAAACAAATTTAAAGAATATGGTATAGGTAGAATGTTTAAATCATTCCTTATATTTAGAAGAGTTCTTTTCTTGAATTAGGAGGTTTCTTACAGAAATGAAAAGCAATTTGGGTGCTTTTTGAATGGAAAATTTATTTTTGCAAGATTGATGATACTTGTTTTTCTTTCAGATGGCTGATATGCTGGGGGCCCTGTATGAGTGTGTATTTTCTTATTTTGGAGTGATGTATTTTGTTATTTTCGGATGAGTGCCCCTACCCCAAAAAACCCCCGAGCCTGGACCCAGACCAGAAGCTGACGTGCCTGGAGCTGATGACCAGATTGGAGGGCGTGCTTCCTTGGCAAAGGATACAGATGAAGATGGAGGATCGTGGCCTATACGAATGAACTGTTTTTCTAAGGAGAAACCAACTATGGATTAGAACTTTTTATATTGACTGAACTTTTACAGTTGGCTGCCTCAGCAGTCAGGTTAAAACTATATATCCTAAAAAAAATAAATCTTGACAAAGCCAATAGTTCTATTTTTGAAAAAAAATGTTATTAGTTGACTTTTGCAAGTGATGATCTAAAAGAACCCATATTTATTTGGTTATAATGATGTTTCGTTACGAAAGGAGTCTGAAATGTAATTCCGTGGCCTGCATTCTTGAGTCTTGCATTTTTCCCATGTTTCTATTTCAGATGGACATTATGCCACTTTTACAGTTACCACAAACAGGCCCCAATTCAAAATTTCTCAGTCCTGTTCATGGTCTTGATTTTCCAGTTTAAAAGATGCAGTGCCACATTCATGATTTGGCCTTTGGTTTAATGATTCATTTTACTATATGCAAATGATATTATTTGATAACTAGTGAGCTGCTTTAATAATCTGATGCCCTGTGATACATGATATTTTGACTTTAGTATGCTACGCGATTACATTATTGATACATATTGACTTTACACTTGTTTATCTTTCACCTATTTCATAGTTTTCCTGTTTTCTGTAAAACAGTCTTGCCAATGAAGGGAAAGCAATGTTTTAAATGATGGTGCACACATGTGTTCCACAGATTGATACAGAGGGATTAGGTGCAAACTGTTTCCTTTTTTTTTTTTGAACCATTTTTATTGATTGCAAGAGAGAGTATTTACAATACTGAAATCGAATTAATTATGCATACATATATGAAAAAAAACTGTACATATAGTAGTCATTGTGTATAAGAGAAAAAAGAAGAAGAGAAGAATAAAAAGAAATAGTAAATTACAATAAGTACAGAAAGAAAACAAACGTGCCGGCAACGCAATACATTCATGCATTTAGCTGACAAATGATCCCCATATTTTTTCCCTTCGTTCTAGTGCTTTTGGGCCTCTTAGTTTAGCCAGTGAGAGCTCCATTGTATAGATTTCATGAATTAAATACCACCAATCCATAACAGTTGGGTGTTCTTTTGATATCCAAGTTTGCGCGATGGCCAATCTCTCACATGAAAAAATGATTGTTATTAAGTCCTTAAAATTACTAATATTATCTTGTATATCAAGTAAGATTAAATGGGCAGATATGGTCGGAAAAGTTATTTGTTTTTTATTAAGAACATCAATTATTCCTGCCCAAAAGGTTGAAAGTTTCGGACATTGGTAAAGCATGTGTTCAATGGCAGCAGCTTCTTTATTACATTTTGGGCATTTGGTACGTTAATTAGAAGTATTACCAGATGTCCAGTTTGAGATTCTCTGTGGTGTATAGTATAGTTGTGTGATTGTCCTATAGAATTGTAACCTTAAGTTTGAGGAGTGAACAACTCGATGTATTTGCTTAAGTGAGCTCGTAATCTGGTTGGAGTTGATATTAATTCCCAGCCTATTAGTCCATTTGTCTGCTATTTTCCCACAATCTCCAACATGGCCTTTATTCAGCAAAGTATACCTTTTACTAATGAGAGATTTGGTGAGATTCGAATAAATACATTGAAGAATGTCTGATTGTTCAACGCTCACAATTTTATTTTTGTTAATCAAAAAATCTCGTAGCTGCATGTATTTAAAATACATAGGGTCTTTAATCTTATATAGTACTAGCAGCCCGCCCCAGCGTTGCCTGGGGCAGAAAGGGGCTGGGGGCAGTACACCCGCTCCCGCCCGACCCCCTCCCCACTGACCCCCTCCCGCACCGACTCCCTCCCGCCTGACTCACTCGCATTCCCCCTCCCGCCCAGACTTACTCGCGCCCCCCTCCTGCCCAGACTAACTCACGCCCCCCTCCCGCCCAGACTTACCCACGCCTCCCTCCCGCCCAGACTCACTCGCGCCCCCCTCCCGCCCAGACTCACTCGTGCCCCTACCTCCTCCAAAACAGCTGCCTCCACACATTTCCTCGGGCCCCGCAACCTTCGGCAGCTCCGAGTGTGGAAAGGGGCGACCATTCGGTCCCCCCGAACGTATGGTGGAGTACCACAATCCCCCCGGGAAGCCATCTTGGGCGGGAGGCGAGTCTCGGCTGGTATGCCCGAAGCGGCGTAGCCGGGGCGCGCCTTTTCCCGCCCTGGAGTGGGTTGTCCTAGACACTGACGCGACCGGCCACGCCCTCGGAGGCAGGCGGGGGCGGGTTTACGCCCGCCCTGAAGACGGATAAAAGGAGCAACAAGCCAAGAAAGCATCCTCTTGTTCCTGTGCTCTGAAGCTGCACCTCCCCGCTGCACGTGAGCTCGAGACGGAACGAAGAGCCAATTTTGAGCGTTATAATCTTTCTTTTTGTCTTACAGATATCCCATCTGAGAATGCCCAAGAAAGTCGGAAAGCGGGTCGGTACCGATCAGATGCTCCGCATGCTCATGAAGGAGGTAGCCGATTTGAAGAAGCAGATGGCGGCTAAGAACGGGGAGGGAGGACCGAAACGGCCTTTGCCGGGAGTAGTCCCCGGTGGGAGAGGCAAGAGGTCCAGAAGGGGGGCGCTTGGGGGGGAAACCCCGGTTCCCGATACCCCACTTGAGGAGCCAACCCCGGTGCCGAAGGAGGGGAATCCGATCCCCGTGGTGGTCACCCCCGTGACCGGGGAAGATATGCCTCCCGAGTTAGCGGCACAATTGGCAGCGTGGTTGGGAAAAGATAGCGAGGGCACCACGGCTGACGACGCCCGGGCAGTGATGAGACAACTGCGGGAATCTAGGGAGGCTGTGAAGGCACCGTCTTCTGTTACCCCGCCGGTTCCGGCGGCGGAAAATGCAACAGGCCCAGGTTCGGCGGCAAATGCAGCTTCTGGTTCAGGTAAGCGGCCATTGCCGATCGCGGGGGAGGGGTCTGTACCTTCACGAAGGGAGAAGGTGGCTCAGCATGTTCCACTGGAAATTAAGGAAAAGATTTGGGCGAATAAGTATGTTAATATTTTTTCTTTGCTTACCGACCATTACGAGATGGAGCATGTTAAGAGCCAAAAGGAGCTCATGCATCCGAGTGTTTGGCGCGCAAAAATGGCCGCCTTTAAGGTTGACGAAAACATTGGTACTTGGGGCAGAGCGTGGGGCATTTTTACCTCCATCATGGGCGAGCGCAGGCCCGAGTTGCTGACCGAGTTGCCTATTTATCAATCACGTATCATGGAGTATTCCGTAGCGTATGGGGGCAATCAGTGGTTCTGCTATGACAATATTTTTAGAAAAGCTAAGGAACACGACCCAGTTCTGACTTGGGATTGTTACGACTCCGTGTCATGGCAAAAAATGGAGAGTACAGGAATGTTAAAAGTGCCATTGTCAGGGAGTAACGGGGGTGAATCTTCCCGCCAATACTCTGGGACACCCTTTCGGACGGGTGCAGGTAACGAGTACCACTCGAAGCCGAGTGGCAACGCAGGTAAAAGGGGGATTTGTTGGAATTTTAACAGAGGTAAATTTACGAGGCCCCAGGGGTCATGCAAGTTCAGACATGAATGTGGGGGGTGTGGGCAGCCATCCCATCCTGAGTCCATGTGCAGAGCCAAAACGGGTGATAACGGTGGTAAGGGAAGCGCCAAACAGGTCTGAAATAGTCAGAGGGGCGCCTTTACCTACTCCGATTGATACCATGGCAATGATTCCTTGGCTCAGCGAATACCCGGATCATGCTTCCGCTGGGGTGTTGCGAAACGGGTTTTCATATGGTTTCCGCATCCCAGTGGGGGATTTTCAGGGTGTAGCAAACTGTAAGAATCAACTATCGGTCTTGCAGCATACGGCTGTGGTACAGGTAAAGATTGGGAAGGAGGTGACTCGAGGTCGTGTCGCCGGCCCATTTGATTTGCCACCGGTTGCTAACTTTGTTTGTTCCCCTCTAGGGGTGGTCCCCAAGAAGGACCCGGGTGAGTTTCGGCTGATACATAATTTGTCAGCCCCACGTGGTCTTTCCGTGAATGATGCGATAGACCCGGAAGTGTGTTCGGTGCGGTACGCATCTTTCGATGAGGCCGTCGCCATGTTGAATCGCCTGGGGCCCGGGGCGCTGATGGCAAAATCTGACATCGAGTCAGCGTTCCGGTTTCTCCCGGTACACCCAGACGATCAGCGTCTCCTTGGTTTCAGGTTTCAGGGTCGCTATTACATGGACAGATGTATGCCAATGGGATGTTCTATATCTTGTGCCTATTTTGAAAAGTTCAGTTGTTTTCTGCAATGGGTCTTCACAAAGAAGACGGGTTTTCAACATGTTATGCATTATCTCGATGACTTTCTGTTCCTGGGGGCAGCCGGGGATCCAGAATGTGGACAGGCTTTAAATGAATTTTGTGTCTTAATGAACTAATTTGGTGTGCCATTGGCGCCAGGTAAGACCGTGGGTCCCTCGACTTCCCTCGAGTTTCTGGGGATCGAGCTCGACTCGGTAGACGGTTGTTTTCGATTACCAAGAGAAAAGGTTTTAAAATTCAGGGCATCCCTTGAAACATGTATTAGTGAGACTAAGGTAAAACTGCATCAATTGCAACAAGTGGTGGGCCAGTTGAATTTTGCCCTGAGAGTAATGCCGATGGCCCGCCCCTTTTCCCGCTCGATTGCACGAGCCATGGTCGGCCTGAAGGAGGGTCATCACCGCACGAGGCTCTCGGCAGAGGTTCGCCAGGACATGCGCATTTGGTTGGCATTTCTGGCAGATTTCAATGGTCGAATTGTCTGGAACAAACCGGCGGTGTCCTCTGAGGAGCTGGGGCTGTGGACAGATTCGGCGGGGAGTATAGGTTTTGGTGCCATATTCGGCACACAATGGTCGGCTCAAAAATGGCCGTCATGGTGGCACGAGTGCGGATTGACGAGTAACATTGCTTTTCTCGAACTTTTCCCTATTTTGGTGGCCCTGAAAACTTGGCCTGAGGGGTTCCGGGATCACTCTGTGGTGTTTTGGTCTGACAACATGACCGTGGTTGAGAGTATCAATAGTCAGGCAGCACGTTGCGAATGGATGCTGAGACTGCTTAAAGAAATTGTGTTATTGTGCATGCAGTTGAATGTGCTCTTTAGGGCAAGACATGTCCCGGGGGTACTGAACCAAGCGGCTGATGCGCTTTCTCGTTTCCGTATGCAGGCCTTTTGGGGTTTTCTGCCCACAGCGGACCCGGTGGCGGCACCCTTTCCCGAAGCTCTCTGGTCTCTCGGTGCCCCGAACTACAAAACCTCGTGGGAGAGAGTTTAGCACCCAGGACAAGGAAGGCATACGAAGGGGCGTTCCGTTCCTATTGGTCCTTTTTGGGTTCTGCTAGGGGGGAGCTTTGGGGCCAGGAGGAGCTTGTCGTAAAATTTTTGCTGTCTTTACATCAGGCAGGCAAATCAGTAGCTACGGCCCAGAGGCATCGGGCCGCCATTTCCTTTATGGCAAGGGCTCATGGGATCCAGGACCCGACAGCGTCTTTCGTGGTGCAGAAAGCGCTACGTGGGTGGCAACGCCTTGAGGGTCGCAGAGCAGATGAGAGGCACCCGATAGGTCTGGATAGGTTGGCCCTGTTATTATCCGTACTCCCTGCAACGTGTTCATCACAGTATGAGACAGTGTTATTCCGAGCCGCTTTTGCGCTAGCATTCCATGGGGCTATGCGGGTTAGCGAACTAGTGGCGAAGAACAAGCAGGATACGATGGGGGGACTGTGCCGAGAGCACATTCAGGTCAAGGGGGAGACGATGACTGTCTCGTTTGTCAGGTCCAAAACCGATCAGAGTGCGATTGGGGACTGCATAATCATACAAAGGATTCCCGGGTCTTCCATGTGCCCTGTGGTTTGCGTAGAGGAATATTTAGCGCAAAGGGTGGCATCATGGGGGGGGACCTTGTTGAGACACGCTGACGCCACCCCACTGATGAGGTTTCAGTTCCAGCGGGTGCTTGCGATGTCGATTTCGGCCGCGGGCTTGAACCCCGGCGAGTTTGGGACCCATTCCTTTCGGATAGGGGCTGCTACAGAGGCTACAGCCAGGGGTCTGAGTGTAGAAGAAGTAAAACGTGTGGGGCGTTGGTCCTCGAACTGTTATAAGAGGTATGTGCGGTTGCACATGTTGTGAAGCTGTAATGATGTACTCACGCTTCTTGTTTTTGTTTGGTTTTCAGTTGCGCAAGCCTACGAGGCGGGGCGGACTGTGCAGTCGACCCGACACCTGGGGACCAGCGGTCAGACATCACCGGCTGTGAAAAAGGAGGTGTGGGTCGTGGGCCACTCATACGTGAGGCGTGTGGCGGACGTATTCAAAGTAGGTGACATGATTCACGTGGCTGGGGAATACGGGTACAGTGTGTCCTTCTACGGAAAGGGCGGGCTCTGTATTGACCAGTTTCAATCCTTTTTCGAGGGTTTGTTAGGGCGGACAAGGTCACCGCCGTCTATAATCATAGTCCATCTTGGGGGCAACGATTTGGTGGCCACTGGTAGACGACTTCTTCTAGAGGCAATGCTTTCCACAGTAAGTTGGTTGGCAAGAAGAGTTCCAGGGTGCACAATTGCATGGTCCCATATGATCCCACGAAAAGTGTGGCGGGGGGCTATTTCGGTTTCTGCTCTGAATCATTCAGTAAGGAAAATAAATAACAAAGTGAGTAGATTGTTTCGTTCAAGTACACTGCATTCTGTTTCGCATGGTTGTATCAAGGGGGACAGTATGTATTTGGGGGATGGTGTTCATTTGTCCCGGGTGGGGAATGAGTTACTCATAGGAGACCTCATAGCTTGGTTAAAGAGTTTATAACATGACCTTTAGGCAGGAGTGGTTGTGGGGGGTCCGGATAGCCGGTCAACTATCCGGCCTGTGGCGGTAAGGTCATGATCGGTGAGCAGTAATTGGAAGATCCCTATGGGGGGGCGTCACCCATTACGGATGGGAGCGCTCGGGGGAGGTGGCCATTGGCCCCTCAACGGGGAGGCGGTCCCGTCTAAGGATAGGCCGCCGGAAGGAAAGGAAAGGTGGTCAAGGCCCCTTCCTGGATAGGAGGGGCTACGGGCCCTCCTGGGGAATTTCCCGGGGCCAGGACATCTGCGACGGCAGATGGGTAAGTTGTGTGGGGTTCGTGAGGGGGTTTACGCTACCTCTTAGACACCTCACACGAGTCCTCGGACGACCGTTAAATGGCGTTGAGTTCATTGGGGCCCCCGTCAAGTCCAAGGGAAATTGGTAGATGCACTTGAGGTACGCCCCTGTGCGGTTGGTCCCCTCACAAGTGAGGGTGGTATTTCTGGTTTAGGGATCTGACACCGGTTACGACCTTGCCGTTGGCCCTTAACGTTAGGATGTACAATTTCAAGTCAAATGTTTTGTAGGATGTTAGTTCGGCTAGGAGAACCTTTGTATTAGAGATCTGTTAAGGTTAGCCAAACATCGTAATGTGGAAATGAAATTGTACATAATATGAAACTGTTATTTTAATGTTTTGATTTTGTTTTATATTTTAATAAATACGGCCGGGAGGGTCACTCCCTCCCGCCTTCCAAAAGTTCAGAACCGTTTACGGTTTCCCATCCTTGGGGATTGTGTTGAGAGGGGGTGGCGGGTATCTCAGCCATATGGAAAGGGGCGACCATTCGGTCCCCCCGAACGTATGGTGGAGTACCACGATCCCCCCGGGAAGCCATCTTGGGCGGGAGGCGAGTCTCGGCTGGTATGCCCGAAGCGGCGTAGCCGGGGCGCGCCTTTTCCCGCCCTGGAGTGGGTTGTCCTAGACACTGACGCGACCGGCCACGCCCTCGGAGGCAGGCGGGGGCGGGTTTACGCCCGCCCTGAAGACGGATAAAAGGAGCAACAAGCCAAGAAAGCATCCTCTTGTTCCTGTGCTCTGAAGCTGCACCTCCCCGCTGCACGTGAGCTCGAGACGGAACGAAGAGCCAATTTTGACCCACCCACCAGCCCCTGAGGACAGCTAGTTGTTTTGAATAAAGTTTTGATGTGGTAACTCTATTTTCTTACAGGTTGTGATGATTATCGTGATATTTTTGAATATGCAATAAAGATGGTCACTTTCAGTATGTTTTTGCAAATAAAGTATTTTGCTAGTGTTGATCAGTAATCATGCTTGTAATAAGTTATAATTGTTTTGGTAATTTAGTTTTAGGTAGATTTGTCGTATTTATTGTCGGGCGGTAAGGTCATGATCGGTGAGCAGTAATTGGAAGATCCCTATGGGGGGGCGTCACCCATTACGGATGGGAGCGCTCGGGGGAGGTGGCCATTGGCCCCTCAACGGGGAGGCGGTCCCGTCTAAGGATAGGCCGCCGGAAGGAAAGGAAAGGTGGTCAAGGCCCCTTCCTGGATAGGAGGGGCTACGGGCCCTCCTGGGGAATTTCCCGGGGCCAGGACATCTGCGACGGCAGATGGGTAAGTTGTGTGGGGTTCGGGAGGGGGTTTACGCTACCTCTTAGACACCTCACACGAGTCCTCGGACGACCGTTAAATGGCGTCGAGTTCATTGGGGCCCCCGTCAAGTCCAAGGGAAATTGGTAGATGCACTTGAGGTACGCCCCTGTGCGGTTGGTCCCCTCACAAGTGAGGGTGGTATTTCTGGTTTAGGGATCTGACACCGGTTACGACCTTGCCGTTGGCCCTTAACGTTAGGATGTACAATTTCAAGTCAAATGTTTTGTAGGATGTTAGTTCGGCTAGGAGAACCTTTGTATTAGAGATCTGTTAAGGTTAGCCAAACATCGTAATGTGGAAATGAAATTGTACATAATATGAAACTGTTATTTTAATGTTTTGATTTTGTTTCATATTTTAATAAATACGGCCGGGAGGGTCACTCCCTCCCGCCTTCCAAAAGTTCAGAACCGTTTCCGGTTTCCCATCCTTGGGGATTGTGTTGAGAGGGGGTGGCGGGTATCTCAGCCATATGCTCAAGTGCGGACCCTCCGCTCCACCGCACTCCCCGTTGTCGCCATCTCGCACACAGTTCGCTGCAGAGCCGTAGTCATAGAAGAGAGACACGGCCCTGACAGACTGCAATCGAGGCATTACTGCACCGCCCTCCTCCTTGTCGTCATGACGCACGTCGCGTCGTGGCCAGCACTAGGTCCCGGCCGGCGCTATTTCTGGGGGGGAATACTTTGTTTACAAACGTAATTTTTTTAATTTACTTTTTTTTGTAATTTATATAGCCTATGTCCATCTACACACCCTGACATTTTCATAGATGTATCGGGTGTGTAGATTGGCGCTGTGGTTCCTGAGTTTACCTTGCCAGAAGGTGCAAGTTCTCTCTTTATAATAGTAGTATAGATTTTTAATGTATTGAAGCTTAGAAGTCCTTCTGAACCATAAAGATCTCCTAAAGATTTAATACCATGATCTAGCCATTGAGCGCTAGCACCATCAGAGAAAATGTTTGGTAACCCCGGATTCCCCCATATTGGTAGTTCAGCGTTGAAAAAGGGAATTTTATTGGTGTCTGTAATTTGATCCCAGATTCTTTTGATGGCTCTAGCAGTCTTAAATGTAACTCTTTTGTAGTAGTTTGGGTCATGGACCCGAAATAAGAACTGGTTGCTTTGTGGCCCTAGCATGAATTGGTGATAAAACAGGGGGATTTCTTTGGACAAGAGGCTGCGTATACGTGAAATAAAAGTAGCAAAAAAGTAAATTTTTAGTTCTGGAAAGTTTAATCCTCCTTTTTCAATAGATAGTTTCAGTGCCATCATTGACCTGCGGGCTTTTTTATATCCCCATATATAGTTGCTACAGGTACTTTCTACCCTCTTAATGTAAGATTTGTTCAGTTGTAGCGGGATAGATCTAAACAAGTAGAGTATTTTTGGTACTATTTTCATTTTAATTGTATTGATGCGTCAGATCAAACTAAGTGGTATTTTATGCCAATTTTTGAGAGTGGATGTAATATCCTTTAGTAGGGGTTCATAGTTTAATGAAATGATTTTATCAATGTTGGAGGTAAGTTTCACCCCTAGATATGTAGCGTCACGGCATAAGCCTATTATCGGTTGAAGTGGTTTATAGTTCGCTATCACTTGAGTTTTATTAACATTTTAGTAATAGCCCGATATATCGCCGAAGTCCCTAGCTTCCTTAATTGTATTAGGTATAGCTTGTACCAGTTCGGTGGTGAAGATGGCAATGTCATCAGCGAAAGCTGTAATTTTCAAGGTATTGCCTTCATGTTCTATTGAAATAATACGGTCTTGGATTGTAAGAGCATTTAGGAATTATTCTAAGGCTAAGGCAAAGAGCAGGGGTGAAGGAGGACACCCCTGTCTAGTACCCCTTTTTATTAAGAAACTATCTGAGTTGTTTCCCAGATGACTTACTATGGCTGTTGGTGTTTCATATAGAGATTGACTCCATCTCAAATATTGTCCCTGTATACCAATCGATCTTAATGTTGCCCATAGGTACTCCCACCCCACTCGGTCGAATGCTTTCTATGCATCTAGCATGACCATTCCGAGTGGGGTGTGAGTAACCGCCGCAACATCAAAAGCAGTTATTGTGGTGTTAATATGAGCAGTAGTGTCTCTCCCCACCATGAATCCATGTTGTTGGCAGTTAACCAGATCGGGCATTATAGGGGCTAGCCGGTTGGAAAGTATTTTGGCGAAGATTTTTGCATCAGTATTGATTAATAAATTTGGTCGGTATGATCCCTGTTCTTCCAGTGGTTTTTTTTTTCTTCAAAAAAAAGATAATTTTTGCTATGCGCCAAGAAATGGGAGCACTACCTGTTTCAGCTATAGAGTCGTTCACCTGATGAAACAAAGGGAGTAGTTCTTGTTCGCATATCTTGTAGATCTCCATAGGCAGATTGTCTTCGCCTGTGGCCTTTCCTAAAGGGATTGAATATATAACCTTTTTTATTTCTTCCATTGTAATTTTAGTATCGAGTATTTTGTTTTTTTCCGAATCTATTCTTGTAGGTCTATGAATTTCTAGATAGGATTCTATTGTTTCTAATGTGGGTGTATTCTCTGGAGTATATAGATAGCAGTAGTATTTGGCGAATGTTCTAAGATCTGTTCTGGTTTTTGATAGTTTTTAGAATATAACCCTTTTATTATTTTTATGGTAGTTTTAGCCTTTTTATCGGCTACTTTATAGGCCAAAATTTTCCCTATTCTGTCTCCCCCTTCATATTGTGTTAGTTTGTATTTATGTATTTTGGAGCTATATTTTTCTCTAAGAGTTTTTTTAAGACTGCTCTTAATGAGATTGGTGCAAGTTTTACTTCTTCAATATTAGTATTACCTTGTGTAATAGCATCTACAAGTTGTCAAGTCCCATACGTGGTTAACAGCAGTAGAGTTAATATTTAATGATATATATTCTAGTATGTGATTCTTCAAACCCAAGATGTATTTAGGATCCGTAAGTAAGTATCTAGGGAATGTAAATTCACGAGTAGTTTGTTTAGTATCCAAAATTTTTAATTCAAACAGTATCGGATTGTGATCAGAGGTAACTTTGGGACAGATTTCTATTTCGCAGTCAGTTAAAATATTATCAGTTGTCCATACCAGATCTATCCTAGAGAGAGTTTTATGTGGGGTGGAGAAGTAGGTGAAACCGGGAATGGTGGGATATTTTGTACGCCAAACGTCTTTCAGATTATGCATCCTAGCTAGTTCCTCCATGGCATATCTCACTTTCCTCATCCTATTTCTAGTACATTTACTTGTAGAATCTATAGTATAGTTCATAACGCAATTAAAATCCCCCATTAGCAACAGTTCCCCATCCCAATCAAGTAGTTCAATAGTCAAATATTCACACAGTTTGGGTATATCAACATTTGGCCACGAGATGGACAAAGAATTGGGAGGAGCCTCCTGGACAGGAATATGAAGTTGGAGACTCTAGGGCACTTCCTTCCTCTTGAATTTTTTTTTTTTAAAAAGACTCCTTGCACAAAAAAATATAGACACATATCAATTTGAGAATATTTTTACTCCAAATTATCATTTTGAGCAGGTTTTGATTCTGCTCAGGGAGACAACCTTCTCCAGATTGCAGTTACAGTAGATCCTGTGCATTTGGAATTGATATCTTCAGAAAACCCAAGCCGGAAATCTGCTTGTTGTCTCGAATGAATTGTTTGCAGTCCCAAACTCATGTGGGACCTTCCGGCCACCAGGCAAAACTCGTGGCACTCGCAAACGGATCGGGATATCTTGTCGGCAATCGCTGGCCCCTGTTACGCCACTCCTGCATAAGCGAAAAGGCATTTCGGGTGCCCAAACACTAAAAAATTTCTACTCTGTTGTCAAGTGTGGAGTTTTTTAGGCAACTCCACGTTTTACGTGGTACGCAGAGTTCCCAAAACTCTGCAAACTCTGCAATCAGAGCAGAGTTTTATGCCCAGGGTTAGTCTATAAGTGGATGCATAAGTATCTGACTGGGTCTCTGAGTGGGTACATGACTACCCAGGTGGATCTCTGAGTGGGTGTAAAAGTCTCTATGTGGTTATTAGACTGTACGCATGAGTCTATGAGTGGGTCTGTGAATGGGTGCACCCACTCTCTGAGTGTGTCTGTAAGTGGGTACATGAGCACCTGAATGGGTATGTGAGTTCGTGCAGAAGTATCTGAATGGGTATGTGACTGACTGTATAAGTGGATATGTGAGTGGGTGTATAAGTGTCTGGTGAGTTTGTGAGTGCATACATGAGTGTTTGACAGTGACTGGAGAGTGCGCACAAATATATATGTTTTCACTAATGTTCACAATGGCTTTGTGATATTTGTGATGTCCCCACAATGGTACACGGGAGCCATAGTGGTAGTCGTCTTAAATATCATGATCGATTATAAAAAAATATCTTAGACATATAACTTGTGTCACTAGGAAACCCATGTCTTAAACATGGGGTCAGGGTATCTACACCCTGACCCCTTATATGGGCTTTAAAACAAATGTTCAGCCCAGGGATCCTGGGCAATAAAATGGCAGCCTTAATTTTCTGTTTAGATGTGTAAAGCCAATCAGAGCATTCCCGTTGGAATGCGCATC
This sequence comes from Lissotriton vulgaris, assembly GCF_964263255.1. NCBI lineage: Eukaryota > Metazoa > Chordata > Amphibia > Caudata > Salamandridae > Lissotriton > Lissotriton vulgaris. The sequence goes on from NC_141685.1 coordinate 1,453,759,035, forward strand.
TGCAATTCATCAGGAACCATAACAAAATATCCGTGGCCAGAAATGTATCTATAACTTTTTGCTTAAAATTCCCAAAAACCACAATCTGCATAACAACATCTACCTTTCTGCCAAATTTGGTGTGAATCTGTCTATTGATTCGGGCTGTAGGTTCGACAACGCGTTACTATGGGAATTAAAATTAAAAACGTACCCTTTTTTCTCACTCCTATTGATCAGTCCCCACGGTGCAGATCACCCCCAAACTTTCCATGACAACCAGAACCTACTTTGACACTTTCTTTAGGAAAATGCATGAAGATTGGTCCAAAGACGCCAAAGTTATGGCCAAGTCAATAAATGCTTTTCCTATAGAAACTAGGTCCTAACTATAAATACCTACAAGTAGGATATATATATATATATATATATATATATATATATATATATATATATATATATATATATATATATATATATATATATATATATATATATATATATATATATATATATATATATATATATATATCATCATAGAGTTTAGCCCTCGAAGGAAGTAGCCACAAGATCGGTAAAATTTGCATCCATTTCATTTAGGAATCCACTGTGGTCAGCTGCTCCTGGAAACCAATCTCCCGTATATTGATATCGCCATTGGGCGCCATCACGGGTCCGCAGCAAACGGCAGGCTTTCTTCCGCGGCTGGGCTACAGCCGCAAACATAAAATCATAGAGTTTAGCCCTCGAAGGAAGAAGCCACAAGATCGGTAAAATTTGCATCCATTTCATTTAGGAATCAACTGCAACAGGAGACGCAGAGAAAACAGTCACAATCTGTTCTTTTCAGCCAAACCGGTTTCGGGAATCCTATCCCTTTCTCAATGGCATCTGCTGGCAATGATGATGCAGCATGCACTGTAATTTAAAGCGCCTGCCTCCAAGGGCATGGTCACATGAAATGGCCTTCTGGATCTTGTAGTGCATGAACCAATTGTCTCGAGTGAGTTCATCATTGAAGCAGTAAATAACTGAGTGATTAAAACCCCTGTGGGCTGGTGAAAATGTGGCGCTAGGTGTCCTATTGTCTGTGGTCAGCTGCTCCTGGACACCAATCTCCTGTATGTTGATATCGCCATTGGGCGCCATCACGGGTCCCCAGCAAGCGGCAGGCTTTCTTCCGCGGCTGGGCTACAGCCGCAAACATACCATCATAGAGTTTAGCCCTCGAAGGAAGAAGCCACAAGATCGGTAAAATTTGCGTCCATTTCATTTATGAATCAACTGCAACAGGAGACGCAGAGAAAACAGTCACCATCTGTTCTTTTCAGTCAAACCGGTTTCAGGAATCCTATCCCTTTCTCAATGGCATCTGCTGGCAATGATGATGCAGCATGCACTGTAATTTAAAGCGCCTGCCTCCAAGGGCGTGGTCACATGAAATGGCCTTTTGGATCTTGTAGTGCATGAACCAATTGTCTCGAGTGAGTTCATCAGTGAAGCAGTAAATAACTGATTGATTAAAACCCCTGTGGCTGGTGAAAATGTGGCGCTGGGTGTCGTATTGTCTGTGGTCAGCTGCTCCTGGACACCAATCTCCCGTATATTGATATCGCCATTGGGCGCCATCACGGGTCCGCAGCAAACTGCAGGCTTTCTTCCGCGGCTATATATATATATATATATATATATATATATATATATATATATATATATATATATATATATATATATATATATATATATATATATATATATATATATATATATATATATATATATATATATATATATATATATATTACCTACTGGCGGTCGCCAGTGGGTAGTTATAGTTAGGACCTATTTTCCATAGGAAATCTGCAACATTCTATTGGAATAACTTTAGCGCTGGTTGATGAATCTTCGCAACATTTTCAAAACTAATGGCCAGCTCTGTTCCGCTCCTATCCTGAAAGTCTCGAGATGATTTGTGTTGCCGGGCCGATAAAAAAGTGGGTCTCAACATTTGTTTAGGGACATTTAGCCTACAGCCCGAACTGCTGAACTGAATTACACCAAATTTGGCAAAGAGGTAGTCCTTAGTTCAGACTCATGCATTTTGCTTAAATGGTGTGAATCTGTTCAGTAGTTTGTTAGATATTAAAGGAAAAAAAGTATATATATATATCTGGGCAGAGCCTAACTACACACCTCATCGTGAGCTCTGATTGGCTGTCAGCACTTCATCCAAGATGTGTTGGCAGCCATCTTGGGACCAATTTACAGGATAGCACCTCATTAAAAAGCATTGCAGTTAATAGAAGGTTTTAAGACTTTAGTTACATTATAAATCATTTGTTGATGGTACCCTACTCATTTTAGGTATTGTGGTGTGTTCAAATTTTACCATGTGAAAAAGCCTTCTGCTGGGATATCATGAATCATGTTTGAGAGAAAACTATTTTCTCATGCTTGTCCAAAAGAGGTTTGGAAGGTGCTCCAGAAGCTAAAATGAGAGTTTATTTTCTGTAAATTCAAATTATCTTTCTCAGTCATGTGATACTGAAGTCTGACATTTTCAGTAAAACATGTACATCCAACAAGGGCCGAGACTGTCAGTTGATTCCTTTGTGTTCTACTGCAGCTTCCCAGAGTGTTCTAAAGAACAACTGGAGGGCTAACAGCCTTACTATTGACAAAATTATGGCACACCTGAAGCCATCTTGATTGGAATAAACTGGTAACACTTAAAACATTTAATTTAAAAAGGACAAAATAAGGGGGTTTATTTTGTCATATAAATTATGGTTAGTGCTGTAGGAAGAACAATTAGAACATGTTTTTAGTGAGATCTCAAATATCTTTCTGTTATATGTCATCAGGAGCAGCCTGTCAGTTGATTGCTTTGTGTTCTACTGCAGCTTCCAAGAGTGCTCCAAAGAACAACTAGAGCGCTAACAGTCTTACTTATGACAAAAGTATGGCACACCTGAAGCCATATTGATTGGAATAAACTGGTAACACTTAAAACATTTAATTTAAAAAAGAACACAATGAGGAGGTTCTTTTTTTCGTAGAAATTATGGTTAGAGTTGTAGAAAGAAAAATTAGGGCATGTTTTAAGAGAGATCTCAAATCCTCTTCTATTTAATTTGAAAATTCTGACATGCAGACTGAACAATCAATGTCAATACCAGCAGTAGACTTCCAGTTAACTCCCTAGTGAGCACTACCCCCTACACTACTCAGACCCTCCAGGATTTCGCGATTTCGCGGTTTGCCGCGAAATCGGCACTTTTGTAAAAATGCCGCGTTTTTTACAAAAGTGCAACGAATTCGGCACATTTGTAAAAATTCCACAATTTTTTTCAAAAGTGCCTGCAAAATCGGTATGTCCTGGGGGGTCTGATTAATAAGGTCAGACACAAATTGAGACTAGTTCGGACTGGAAGCCATAACATAGATAGTGGCCTCCAAGGACCAACAGATCACTTTGTCTGTGATCCTTGTTTCAATATAATTAGCATATTTTTAAAAGGCAGACTGTTTGTATTAAAGGCAATTGATTTGTGTTTAAAAAAAGTTTTCTTTCTTTTTGAAGTTTGAAAGATGGCTTCTCTCCTACAGCCTTTTTTTACATTCACAATAAATGTGAAGGGGTTACCACTCCAGGTCAGCAACTTTTGAGTGCTTTGCTGTGGAATTCTTGTTTTTTACCCCGCCCTCCCCCCCCCTGAAACCCCTCCTCCCAGTACAGGTAACATTTTGGAATTTTGAAAATTAACAGTATAGGAATAAAAAATTATAAAGAAAAATGGAAAAATACAGGCTTCGAAGAGTAAGAAAAAAAGAAGAAAAGGAAAAAAAAATCAAGAAGAAATACATCATGACATTCCTAAAGCACTCAATATATCTCGACCTAATTGGTCTATGCTGGGTTCAATAGCCATAATCTAACTGGTACCCAAATTTTCAATCCCTTTACTTTTTTCCTGATACCTTTCCGGCTATAAATGGAAATTTCGAGATTATATGTAGCTAAGAAGCGCATCAGCCACTGTTGAAATGTGGGTGGGTATTTGCTGTGGAATTCTATTGCAAAACATTCATTACCTTGCATGAAGGCTCGATATTTGGAAGGGAAGCCTATAATATGCCCCTTACAAATACTGCATCGGTATGGGGTCACAATCCTATTTTAGGGGTCATTAAAAGTCTACTGATTTGTAAAATGGAATTAGTTCATTGAAAAAAACATTTTATGGTCGGATTTCCAAATTAGATTTTTTTTTAAACTTAATTTTTCAGTTTTATAGAACAATACAGCAAGGTAGAAGACAAAGTTCACATAGTTCAATTATAGTATTACAGCATACATTTCCCAGTACATTGAGCACACAGTACCCCACAGGACACAGTCACGCTCACACTGCATGAATGCTACTTACCACCTATGAGGGAATTCGTAGTGTACCAGCTTAAAGCAGGCATTACACAAGAATGAGTGTGTTAGTTTGCTTACCTGTGCCCAGTACCCTTGAACCAACAGGGTGTCTAAGTCTAAGTCCCATGCTATGCAGGCCCTGGACTGTGTCCGAGTTGAATCCGCATGCATGGCCCTGTATAGCAATGCTATTGGCTGGCATCCTGAACCACAGGTTAGTAGGACCCCTAGCATTTGTGAGGAGGTGGGTGCTGCAGGGTAAGTTGTCTAGGTAACCTTGGCTATTTCAGCCAGGCCAGCATGGTGCAAGAAAAGACATGGGTTGAGTGTGAATTCTTGGTGAACCCCCTCAAAGGAGATTAATATCTCTCCAGAGTGTAAGTACCCAAGGTGAGCTCACCCACCCTCCTGCCACACCTGAGAGGAGATGCTGTTCATTAACTGCCTAATCAACTTAAAAACCATACCCCAAGTTTTCTGTGGAATAGAGCCCGTTGCAGAAGAGTTTGAGAAAATTGAGTTAGGGCGGTTTGTCGGACTATATAAAGAAGTTAAACATCGTGGTTGGGAGAGGGCAAGGCGGGTTCTGCAGCATGTACAAACATCTTGGTAGCAGTACCATTTTGGCTACTGCCATCCTGCCTATTAAAGAGAGCAGCAGCGTGTTTCAAAAGGCCACTGGGGATATCAAAATCTAAGACCCTGCCCACGTTGAGAAGATTTTGTAGTGATCTTGATTGTGCTACTTGATTCCTTAAATGTCTAAATTGCATCAATTCCTAGCGCATGCCCATAACCGGTAGCTGATCCCCCCTCGTGCCCACCAGTGAGGTGAGAGAGAATGTAAAGGGCTTATGGCAATTCAGGTGCCCAAGATTTTGCCAAACTCATCTAGCAGTTGCAATAGCCATAGCAAAGCAACCCTGGGTGAGGAGAGATAAAACAAAGCATATTTTGGCATATAGCAAAATGACATTCTGGATCTCTCCAATTTGAATGCCTCAGCCTCCAATTTCTTCACATGCCCATATGGCCAATGGCTCTATTGCAAGTGCAAACAAAAGCAGAGATAATGAGCCTCCCTGCCCTGTTCCCCGAACCAGCGCCCCTGCCCCCAAGCAGCATTGCCCCACCCACACTCTTGCGCTCAGTTCCTTTTACCTCACCTCTTCCAATACAACTTTCCACCTCTCTCTATCCACTTCTCCCTCATAACCTCACCTAATGGACCAGACAGTAACAAAAACCAGCCCTACAGTGCAACAGGCTGTGACTAAACGAGAGCAATGTGGGCATGGATGTGTCATGCTAGTCAGTCCTGCTCTGAAAGAAGTCTTCTGGCCTGCAGACCACTGCGAAACTGCCATAGCAGCAGAATGCTCAGTCATACTCAGTTCACCTCTCTCTACCTGTGAGTATTTGGGTGTTCTATATCATAGGGCCGTGGGGCCATATCATGCAGTACACTCACAAATACCATCCTGAGTCCACTCAGGGTTGTTTACTTAACCTTAAGCTCAACCCTGGGTAACTATGCCTGTGAGCCATAAGGCTTAGCAAAAGAAATATGTGTAAAGCATTTAACAGCACCAAACAATGAAATAAGAAAGTCACAAAACACGAAAGAAAGAGGACACTAATTTATGAACATAGATTATGTTTTTATGAATTTTTAGAGACCAAGTTGAGCAAAATCTACCAAAGGGTTCGGGAGATACAGATTTTAGACAATAATATTACTTTTAAATACAACCGCAACCAAACATTGGTCAATAAAAACTTTTGAAAAGTTTGAAACAGTTTGGCAACTCCGGCTTGGGTTGGGAGACCAATTCCGACAGGACAGAGGTCTAGTTGACCAGATAGGATACTTTGGAAAGATACCTCGCAGCAAGGTAGCAGAAGGATCTTCCTCCAGCTGTGGTCCCTTGGGGTGGGGGCCAGGGCCAGTTGGGAAGAGCAGAAATGCCTGCTAGGTGTGTGGAAGGGGAGGCGGTGGTTAAGGAGCCTTCACCTGTGGACTGCTTACTCTGTTCCATATCCCAGGTTGCCTATTTAAAGTGGAATACTATGCTAAAACAGTTTCCATTGATTTAAGGCTGAAAATAAATGATTATGAGTAAAATAGAGGGCCGCAAAAATGCCGCTAAATTTCCATATTTGTGCCGCTAAATTTCCATATTTGTGCCACTAAATTTGCTAATCCATGCCACTATATCCTGGGGGTCTGACTACTCGAACACCACTGCACTACCCTAACCCATAAAACACTACCCCAGGACGAGTTGCTACACTACTTAAACATCACTGCACTACAATAAAACACTACCCCCTACAGTACACAAATACCACTGCACTTCACTAAACCCTAAAACACTACCCCAGCATGACCCCCTATAGTACCCAAACACCACTGTGCTACCCTAAACAGTAAAACACTACCCCAGCATGAACCCCTACACTACCCAAACACATCTGTACTATCCTAAATCCTAATACACTATCCCAGCATGACCCCCTACACTACACAAACACCACTGCACTACCTTAAACACTAAAACACTACCCCCTACACTACACAATTAGCACTGCACTATCCTAAACCCTAAAACACTACCACCAGCATGACCCCTTACACTACACAAACACCACTGTACTACCCAAACCCTAAAACACTGCCCCCAGCAGAAACCTACAAACGTTACACAGACACCACTGCATTATTCTAAACCCCAAATCTACCCCAGCACGACCCCCTACACTACCCAAACACCACTGCACTACCCTAAAAACTAAATCTACCCCCAGCACCACCCATACACTTCTCAAACACCACTGTACTACCCTATACTCTACATCTACCCCCACCATGACCCCCTACACTACCCAAACACCACTGCACTACCCTAAACCCTACAACACTACCCCACCACGACCCCCTACACTACACAAACAGCACTGCACTGCCCTAAACCCTAAAGCACTACCCCCAGCATGACCCCCTACACTACCCAAACACTACTGCACTACCCTAAACCTTAAAGCTACCCCCAGCACAACCCTCTACACTACCCAAACACTTCACTACCCTAAATTCTAAAACACTACACCCTACACTAGACAAACACCACTGCAATGCCCTAAACTCTAAAACACTACCCCAGCACAACCCCCTACACTACACAAACACCACTGCAATACCCTAAACCCAACATCTAACCCAAGCACAGCCCCTTACACTACCCAAACGTCACTGTGCTACCCTAAAACCTAAAACAATACCCCAGCACAAGCCCCTACACAACCCAAACACAACTGCACTACCCTAAGCCCTAAAACACTACCCCCTACACTACCCAAACACCACTGTGCTACCCTAAACCCTAAAACACTACCCCAGCACGGCCCCCTTCACTACCCAAACACCACTGTGCTGCCCTAAACCCTAAAACACTACCCCGGCACGACCCCCTACATTACCCAAACACCACTGCGCTGCCCTAAACCCTAAAACACTACCCCGTACACTACACAAACACCACTGCACTACCCTAAACCCTATAACCCTACCCCCTGCATAACCCTCTACACTACACAAACACCACTGCACTACCCTAAACCTTAAATATATCCCCGGCATGACCCCCTACACTACACAAATACCACTGTACTACCCTAAACCCTATGTCTACCACCAGCACGACCCCTACTCTACACAAACACCACTGCACTACCCAAAACCCAAAATCTACCCCCAGCACAACCCCTACACTACACAAACACCACTGCACTACCCTAAACCCTAAAACACTACCCCCGGCACGACCCCCTACACTACCCAAACACCACTGTGCTACCCTAAATCCTAAAACAGTGCCCCTGGCACGACCCCCTACACTACATAAACACCACTGCGCTACCCTAAACCCTAAAACAATACCCCCAGCACGACCCCCTACACAACCGAAACACCACTGCGCTACCCTAAACCCTAAAACACTACCACCAGCACTACCCCCTACACTACCCAAACACCACTGCGCTACCCTAAACCCTAAAACACTACCCCCAGCATGACCCCCTACATTACACAAAGACCACTGTGCTACCCTAAATCCTAAAACTCTACCCCGGCACGACCCCCTATACTACCCAAACACCACTGCATTACCCTAAATCCTAAAACACTACCCCCTACACTACACAAACACAACTGCACTACCCTAAACCCTATAACCCTACCCCCAGCATGACCCTGTACACTACACAGACACCACTGCACTACTCTAAACCTTAAATCTACCCCAGCATAACCCCCTTCACTACACAAACACCACTGCACTCCCCTAAACCCAATATCTACCACCAACACGACCCCCTACTCTACACAAACACCACTGCACTACCCTAAACCCTAAAACACTACCCCCGGCACGACCCCCTACACTACCCAAACACCACTGCGCTACCCTAAATCCTAAAACACTAACCCTGGCACGACGCCCTACACTACATAAACACCACTGCGCTACCCTAAACCCTAAAACAATACCCCCGGCACAACCCTCTACACAACCCAAACGCCACTGCGCTACCCTAAACCCTAAAACACTACCCCCGGCACTACCCTCTACACTACCCAAACACCACTGCGCTACCCTAAACCCTAAAACACTAACCCGGCATGACCCCCTACACTACCCAAACACCACTGTGCTACCATAAACCCTAAAACACTATCCCTTACACTACACAAACAAGACTGTACTACCCTAAACCCTATAACCCTACCCACAGCATGACCTTCTACACTACACAAACACCACTGCACTACCCTAAACCTTAAATCTACCCCAGCACGACCCCCTACAATACCCAAACACGACTGCACTTCCCTAAACCCTAAAACATTACCCCGGCACTACCCCCTACACTACCAAAACACCACTGTGCTACCCTAAACCCTAAAACACTTCCCCAGCACAACCACCTACACTACTCAAACACCACTGCGCTACCCTAAACCCTAAAACACTATCCTGGCACGACCCCCTACACTACCCAAACACCACTGCGCTACCCTAAACGCTAAAATACTACCCCCTACACTACACAAACACCACTGCACTACCTTAAACCCTATAACCCTACCCCCAGCATGACCCTCTACACTACACAAACACCATTGCACCACCCTAAACCATAAATCTACCCCAGCACGACCCCCTACAATACCCAAACACCACTGCACTACCCTAAACCCAAAAACACTACCCCCTACACTACACAAACACCACTGCACTACCATAAACCCTAAAACACTAACCCCAGCATAACCCCCTACACTACTAAAATACGACTGTGCTACCCTAAAACACTACCCTAGCATGACCCCTGACACTACCCAAACACCACTGCGCTACCCTAAACCCTAAAACACTACCCCAGCATGACTCCCTACATGATGAGGAATTTATCCTCCTTTACAAACATGTCTGTGTGCAGTTTCACAGTTTCACTTTTAGCACAGTTTGTTTCCATGCCTCTAGACTGAGGAAAAGTATTTCACAAGAGCGATGTCACATAATTGAGCCCTCCATTTAGACCTATGAAAGTGCCTCAGTCCTTTTTCAAAGGTTTGTCAAGGATATTTCTACAGGCAGTGTAGACATAGAGAGAGGGTTTGCATTGATGGACAGGAAGATGTGGCGCTCATGCGGATATGATTGAGGAGTAAATCTGTAAATACAATTTTGATACGGTGCAAGCAGGTCAGAGGAAACAAACCCTAAAGTAACAACCCCTGCACTGGTATAGTAGACCTATACCATACAAATGAGAGCAAAGTCCTGTGCACACGTTTTGAAGGTAAATGGGTGCTGGTGTCAGAACACCACCGTACAGACAATGTTCATATGGATAAATGAGAGTCAGACTCAAGGCGCGGCCAGTGATGAAGATTTATCAATCAATCTTGATCAGTACAAACAATAGTTGCCAGCCGACACCGGTTTCGTCACATCGTGTAAATAACAATCGCAGAGCCGGAGTATGTGTTCAACGGCTGCGTGCATGGAGTGAAATACGGCGAAGGCTGTTTCCCTGCCGAAGGTAGAGGATAAGTGAGGGACGGGTACGGTTACCTGGAGCCACAATTGTATTTTTTCCCGCACATACCCGTGCGGCCATCAATCCTTCATAGAGGCCCCTGTATTTGACCCTGGACGTACCCGTCCCTCACTTATCCTCTACCTTTGGTAGGGAAACGGCCTTCGCCCTATTTTACTCCACGCACGCAGCCGTTGAACACATACTCCGGCTCTGCGATTGTCATTTACCACAAGAGTTTTGACAGCCCTGATGAGTCACGTCATGTACACGATGTGACGAAACACGTGTCGCCTGGCAACTATTGTTTGTACTGATCAAGATTGATTGATAAATCTTCATCACTGGCAGCGCCTTGAGTCTGACTCTCATTTATCCATATGAACATTGTCTGTACGGTGGTGTTCTGACACCAGAACTCATTTACTTTCTAAACATGTGCACAGGACTTTGCTCTTATATCTACAGGTAGTTTGTGCAAATGTAAAAATTATTCAGAACATGCTAAGCAGTAGCACAGTTGATCTCTGATAGATCGCTCGCCACTTAAACGGTAAGGCAGGTGTAAAAGGGACATGGCCTCGGACCACCCCCCTTTTTACACCTCTGCATTGCAGCTCTGTGGCGCTTACTGGAGGTACCTGGTTAGCTAGTTGGACCCCAGGGACTGTAAGGATTCAAGGGGACTTAATCACCCAACTTAAAATGGCCACAGGGCGTGTTTGCACACATGTCACTTCAGCCCCCCTCCCTTCACCACTATGCAAACGCGCCCGTAGTGCATTTTAAGAGCTAGTTTTAATCACCCTGCCCTATCATGTACTAGGGCCTTACAGAGGAGGTCATGCTAATCACATGAGTACCCCAAAGCTTAGTTTACCCTAGTGTATGTTGGTGTTTTCACTGTATTTTAAGTATATTTTAGCATACCACTGGCTCCAGGCCTGGTTAGTCAGAGTCAGTTACAACCAGTACCCATCTGAAAAAGTTGTGGGCACAGGATGATTTTGTAACAATGCCTCTTTCTGCTCCTCTGTTGGTTCTTTCTGCACATGTCTTGCTTCCTACTGAACTTTTCTTCGTCTTTGTGGACTTCTGTTGCTTCTTTCTGCATTTCTTTTTCTTCTTTATGTGTGTATTTTCATCCTTCTTCACATGTCGTACCTCTGTAGGCATCGCTAGAAAATAGCATTTGAAAAACCTTTGAAATTCACTGAAAAAAACATAGGTTTCAGGCACGTTATAGTTAGAAATTAGCATTTAAAAAACCTTAGAAATTCACTGAAAAAAAAACATCATTTTCAGGGGTGTTATAGTTATCTGGACATTTCACTCATTTACTCACCAATACAGTTATACATACACCAGCTCAAATACTCATACAAATATTAGCACATTCTTACACTCTTATACAATCACTGATACAAGCACACACCCGTCCATACAGCCACTCTCAGAATCACACACTCTCACTTACAGTCAGTTATATACTCCAACACACATATATACTGCCTTTCACATATGTAGTTACTCACACAAGTACCACTGAGATATACATTCACTCACTAACATGCTAACATGCTAATTTCTAACTATAACATGCCTGAAACCTATGCTTTTTTCAGTGAATATATATATATATATATATATATATATATATATATATATATATATATATATATATATATATATATATATATATATTACTGTCTCCGTTGTCTTCATAAATCCACTTCAAAATACACGGACACCGACCACAGGTAATTGATGGTTCCTGCTTTATTCTGCTTATTCTGCCACATTACGTGTTTCAACTCATTGAGAGCCTTGATCACATGACATGGAGTTGCTGTATTTTTTTCTTGTTTTAAAGTGCCATTGTGCAAAGTGCAAAGTTTAAAGTGTCTCAGAGACATAAAAAGGTGTAAACAGATCATCGTGACTTATAACGTATGCGCTTATGACTCCAGACAATTCATAGAATATTAAATATTGCATACTGGATATTAAATATTAAATATGCATTAATAAATATGTCATATAAAATATTAGGCATTAAACATTGCATACACAAATGTATAAATATTGAACATTAAATATATAACATAAAACATGTAATATAAAATATCCTTGAGACTCACTGTTCAATGTAATTCATGCTCACAAGTGTAAATTTTTCCTATGTTGTTTGCTTTGGTTCTGTTTCATTTTCTTAAGGCAGGTGTGCAAATCCTCTGTTGTATTCAGCCCTCCTGGGTGTTTACAATCCATCTCAAGGATGTACCTGATTTCAAGTTTACGTAATGTGGCTTCCCTATTGCCATTTCTTCAACTCTGGAGAACTGAGTCTATTAGATAGTACTTTAATTCATGACTCCTAGAACCATGGAATTCCTTGAAATGTCTGGTACTTGTTATCTTGATTTGTGATGGCTCTCAAATGCTGGAGAATCTGTTTATGTGCCTTAAGCTTTGTGCTGCCTATATACTGCAGGCCCCACAGTCTCACCTTCCCTCCATTGTTTGTGTGTATGCTAATATAGTCTCACTGTTGCCCTCCATTGTGTTTTGTGCTTCTAGTGCCGATCCCGCCTGACATCCATGGTCAGCTCACTGCTCCTGTCGTGCCCCCTTGCCCTCTGCCATCTGTTTTCCATATGTAGACCCCTATTCCTTCTCTCCTGGCTTCTCTGTTCCAATGTAATGCTCCTGATCGATACCCTCCTGCCCTTTATGGCCCATTATACTGCAGCTTTCTCTCCTGTCTGTCCATTATGGTCGGCTTGCTGCCATTGCCTCTTTCCCCTTGTTCTCAGTTTCCATTTGCATGGTCCTATCCCCTCCCTATTGCTTTCCATGGTTTGTTGTGTTGCACTGCCATCCCACATGCCCTGTGTGATGCATTGTGCTGCTGCAAACCCTGGTGCCTGCCCTACAAGTTCAGTTTGGTGTACCCGTCCATGTACCTCCTGCCCTCTCTTATCTGAGTCCATGTCCCTACCCCAGTTCCTCCTGTCTTCCATGGTCCAATGTTCTATACTGTCTAACATTTTGAACTTGGTAAGAGGGAGATTTTGGAAAAGAACTGGGGAATTGATTTTCCCCATTGACTTACATTGAAAAGAGGAGATTATAGACAGGAAACATAAAATAAAGCCCATTTGGCTGAATCTGGTCTGTTGGCATATATGGTTGTACTACCACTGCCTCTTCCTTCTGCTCCCAATGGTCTATTATATAGCCACAGCCTCTCTTGCCTCTCTTGCATTGCTGGTTTTTTGTCCCTGTCCCCCTTTCCACTACCCTCCATGGTCTGTTGTGCTGCTACCGCCCTTCCTGCCTTAACTATGTGGTCAAATTGTTGCCTCTGTACCCTCCTACCTGCCTTCAATTTTCTGAGTCTGTGCCCCTGACCTCTGTCTTACAGCAGTATCCTAATGTACAACTATATTGCTAACATTCTATTGCGAAACTGTAATACCTAAAGCATTTCCTATAGCAATTGTAGAAATGAGAGGGTCTTATTTGCATCAAAATTATGGTTAATGCTCTACAAACTAAAATGAGGACTTATTTTCTGAGTTCTCGAATAGCAAAAAAGTACTTTTAAGGTATTTGTTATCTTTATGTTTTTATATCCAGTTGACCACTTGATTAAATGTTGCACTTAGGAGAGAGGATGCGATTTAACTTCTAGAGATGCAGACTTTGCAACTGTGGAACCAGGTTGGAGTTTCTGCTTCAGCTCGATATTCTGTGATTCTGGTCAAATCACTTAATCTCCCCACGCCTACAACCAATATGAATTTGTCATTGTGTGATGTAACCAATGCTCATGTAAAGCACCCCAATACCTGACCAGGTGGCACTACATTAAACTGCAAAAAAAAAGTATTTTGGACACTTTTGTCATGGCTCTAGACGTGGGCTACATCTGGGTGATATTTTTGCTACATTTGGGCTCCTTTTATCTCTGGTGGCCATCTTGGGAGACTTATTTGGTATGCAGTCGTAATTTTCTCATTTACTGCAAGTCTCCTCAGTAGAAAATGTTTTCAGTTTTTTACTTTGATTCCATCAAGAAGGCATTCAGATGTGGCAAACATTTGTCCTAAATCAGAATGTTAGCACTCTAGTTGCTCATTAGGTCACTGTAGTAAAGCTACTGCACACCAAGGAGTTAACTGGAAGTCTACCGCTTGTATTAAAAGAGCTTGTTTCAGTCTGCATGTCAGAATTTTTTAATGAAATAAAGGAGGATTTGAGAAGTCACTCAAAATGTGCCCTAATTTTTCTTTCTGCAGCACTAATCATAAACTCTATGGTAAAATGAACCCCCTCATTTTAGTCCTTTTTAAATTAAATGTTTTAAGTGTACCAGTTTATTCCAATCAAGATGGCTTCAGGTGTGCCACACTATTGTCATAAGTAAGACTGTTACCGCAATGGTTGTTCTTTATAACACTCTGGGAAGCTGCAATAGAACACAAAGGAATCAACTGACAGTCTATGCCCTTGTTGGATGTACATGTTTTACTGAGAATGTCAGATTTGATTCTCACATGACTGAGAAAGATAATGTGAATTTTCTGAAAATATGCTCTTATTTTAACTTCCGGAGCACCTACCAAACCACTGTGGGAAAAGCATGATAAAATAGTTTTCTTTCAAACATGATTCATGATAGCCCAGCAGAAGGCTTTTTCACTGGTAAAATCACCTTAGAACACAGCACATTTCCTAAAATTAGTATGGTACCACCAACAAATGATCTAAAATGTAACTAAAGTCTGTCTGTTATCACCCTTTATATGTTCTCCTTTTGGTGAATCTCAAAACCTTCCATTCACTACAATGCATTTTAATGGGGTTCTATCATGTATATTTGTCTCAAGATGGCTACTAACGCTTCTTGGATGAAGTGCTGACAGCCAATCAGATCTCATGATGAGATGTGTGGTTAGGCTCTGCACAGATATATACATTTGTTTTTCCTTTAATATTAAAAAAATTAATTAACAAGCAAAGAGTGCACTCTGGACCAAGAGCTACCTCTCTGCCAAATTTGGTGTAATTCTGTTCAGCAGTTCGGGGTGTAGCCCTGACAAAAAATTCCTATGGAAATTAACACAGAGAAAACACATTTTGGGACCCCCTTTTTTTCTCACCCGTGCTTGATGAATCATCCCAAAGCTTTCAAGGCAAGAGGTGACCGGAGCATATATATATATATTACCTACTGGCGGTCGCCAGTAGGTATATATAGTTAGGATTTTTTCTCTATGGGACTTTTGAAAATTCTATGTCTAAAAACTTTGACGTTTGTGGACAGAATCGGCTGAAATTTTCAGGAAAATGGCACATTTTGTTTTTGAGCAGCCCCTGAAAATGTGGGGGGGTTTCGTCAAGGGGGGGCCGAGAAAAAAGGGGGGTCCCAAAATGCGTTTTTCCCATTCATTTTTCCGTAGGGCGTTTGGCCTCACTTTTAGCTCGAACGGCTGAATGGATTTGCACGAAACTTGGCAAAATTGTAGGGACTGTTAGCCCGATGTGCCTTTGCTGGGTCTCAATATATGTGCTCCAGTGGATTTTGAGAAATTAATGTTTTAAAAAACAGATATATCTGTGACAGCGTCCCGGATAGCGTTACGGTTCGCGAACTTTTCGCGTAACGGAACTTTGCGAAGTGAAGCTGATTGGCTCTCCGGGGTCTGTCAACATTCTAAACAGTCCGGAGCGGCCGCCATCTTGTCTCTCGGTATGATCGAGAGACAAGAAGAGGAGAAAAACGAAGGGGGAATTTAATGAAAGGGGGCAAGGTAGACCCTTCTTGATCCCCTAGGAATGATGTTGGGGTTATTAAAGGGTCCCGTGGGGCAAATAAAAAAAAATGGTTTTTTTGCGGTAGAAGCGCTTTCCGGTTCGCGAACCGGGTAGCGAACCGGGACGCGAAACGGGAATTCGCCATTTTGTGTTTCGTTTTATTTAAATTACAAGATGGAGGAAAAACAATGTGAGAAATGGGTATAAGGGGGTACGGGAGACGTATCCTGACACCCTATGTTTTCTGAGGGTGGCTGAGGATGCTCATATATGTTGATACTTGTCTTCCAGCGGCTGCGTGTGAGCGTTTTTTTTGGGGTTTTTTGCTGCGTGACGTCTGTTAACGTTCGATTCGAAGGAAAGTAGGAAGTGTTGACCGCCATTTTGACACTGGGAGTAAATATATTGTTAAAAATAATTGTTATAAATTAATCCGTATTGATAAACATTGTCTGCGCCATCTTGCTTTTTTTCCAATGCCACACTTTTGTCGTGCACGGCAGCCATTTTAGATGCCTTGACCAGACCCACTCTCTGCACGCCGCCGATCGTGACATCTGTTAATGTTCGATTCGAAGGAAATCAGGAAGTGTTGACCGCCATTTTGACACTGCGAGTAAATATATTGTTAAAAATAATTGTTATAAATTAATCCGTATTGATAAACATTGTCTGCGCCATCTTGCTTTTTTTCCAATGCCACACTTTTGTCGTGCACGGCAGCCATTTTAGATGCCTTGACCAGACCCACTCTCTGCACGCCGCCGATCCTTAGAATGGCTCCCCACCCTCGCAAGCATCTCCCCCACGCACTGGTCACCCCGCTCTCTCTCTTATGCATGGGCCATAAACCTCCCCCCATCTGTGCTGCTCTTCCCTGAGAATCACACCCAGTGCCCGCCCGACACCTCCCTTTCACCCTATTCACTACCGCACCCTCTGACACTCCTCTTCCTTTGTGTCTGATTGTCCAGGCCGGTCCCAGGCTATCACCTAGCCCTGCGGATGTAGTTTATGGCCTCAACTGTAAAGAATCACCCCTCTTCAAAGGAGTTACAGTAGATCAAGGCCCCCAACCCATGAGATCCTTCACACCACACGCATTCCTACTATCTGATAACGATCCTGTATTGTGATTAGGGAGGGGATTCTCACTGTGAGGGTGTGTGGGACGGAGCCTGAAGCGGAAGATTCCAGGGATGCCTTTTTGTACATCAAAGTCTTCACAATTATGTGTCACATTAAAAATATATAGCACTCAAACAAAGTAGTAGGATTATAACACTTTAATAACTTATAAATATATACAACGCACCAAAAACAGTAAACAGGTAAAAAAAATGTTTTTAAACAAAAGCAACAATGGTCAGTAGCGGTCTGTTGTGCGAATAGTCCGAAGGCAGCACAACGCGCTGAGATCTGGACGGCACCCAGGTGATGTCCTTTACTTGCCGCACTGGTCTTGGCATCCTACAATGCTGCACCGAAAAACGGCGTGGGGCGCCCCGGGGGGGGGGGGGAGGCGGTGTGAACGGGCCTCCCCAGGTGGAGGCTTGTCTGCTGTAGTGGGGTGCCCCTTTACCGTTTCAATCGCCATTCAGCGGTTTTCCGCCCGCTCTTGCGGCTACAGCGTCTCGTCCACCATCCAGTTGAGTTGCGCCCGCTCTTGCGGCTACAGCGTCTCGCCCACCGTCCAGCTGAATTGCGCTTACTCTTGCGGTGCAGCGAAAGGCGGCTGCAACAAGACTTTCAAAATGGCGGCTGGCTCTTTGGATTTGGGCCTGGTCCACTAAAATGGCCCTGGGACACCTTGAAACTCGGACGCTTGCCTGCTAGGGCATGGGCCCCATTCACGAAAGCGTCCACTCTTTTGACTGATTGTTCTTGTTGCCTATCTCTTCTGCTGTCATTCAACGGAACCTTTTTGGACTGCCGAAAGGGGTTCTGGTCCGACCGCTTGTTGGTGGAGACATTTTGACTATATCCTGGACCTGCCCGGCTTTGCCCAAAATGGCACCGGTATAAATGGGACTCGTAACTCCTTGTTGTGTACTGGTTGGCCAACCTTGATATCACGAGATACGTATGCAGTTTTGATGCACATGGCGGGCGGGGACGAGTACTGATTGAACATTTGGACGTCCCTATTGATATTAAGTTCTGATGTGTTATTGATTACTGTACTATTGAAAGATCGAATTAACGTCACTCATGGTACTTGCTCGCAAATGTATATCTAGATAATTTTATTGTAACTGGCCCTGTCGTACTTTAAATATAAAATGTACGTCCACTGATTCCGCAACTGTTAGACACCTTAGTTCTTGCAACCTAATGGCCCGCCCGTTACGTTCTTCTACAGTGTAAATGTCCCCTCATCATATACGATTCCAGTTTGCTCCGTGGCCGGCCCACGTGGTTATAGGCCCGTATTTGTATACTGACATTTTCACAATAAAGGTTTTTAAAACAAAACATGGTAGTAGTACCTTTTTTGGTAAAGTTTTGAATAATAGCCACTATTTTTGAATCAGTAAAAAGCAAGTGAAATAAAGCAGCCCGATTACATGACGGTTAAAAGGTATAATACGCAGGAACGCAGTAAAGATAAATGGTCAAGGGCTGTTGTGTTTTCCACTCCTGCAACATAAAGTGATCGATAAGAATCCGATATTCATGCCTATCAGCGACTAAGACAGCAGGCCGAGCCTCTTTTGTTCAACGGCTCCCTCATGGGACGAAGAAACGCCCTTTTTCTCGAAATAGGAATATTTTACTTGCAGGACAGTTGTAAATTTCCCGGGAAAATACATTAGCCTGGAACATTGTTAGTGATAAACTGTAAATGCATCTGGGTCCTTTGCTTTACAAGTCAGAGTGAGAAAAAAAAAGGTGGGGCTTTCATCATTTGGGAAAAAAAAATGTTCGAAAGCAATGAAAAGTGATATTTTTAGGTCATATGACCAAGCCTTTCATCATTAGAATAACAAAAGTAAAATGAACCAATGAAAAGTTTTATTAACAAGTCACATGACCTGTTATGCTTACGTTACGCGCTGCGCGCCGCGCTCTGGATCGTTTCCGGGAAGCTGCGCCTCGCGCACCGGACCACTTCCAGGTGCGCTAACGCGGAGTGTCATATGACGCATTACGCGACAACGCAGGTCCAGAATATAGTCACAACCCCTTTCAGCAGTCCAAAAAGTTCTGTTAAATGACAAGAGAAGGGACAGGCAACAAGAAGGGAGGGAGGGCAAGTTCTTCTCTACCGGGTCACGTTGGGGCTCCACCGGAACTGATCGAATTGGTAGTCTACAGTGTTTCTGGATGTTTCAGACTGAAGCTTGCGTCAGCATGAGAGCACCACCATCTCGTGGCTACGTTGTGGCCATTCCGCGAGCAATCATGGCAGTCGCTCCCCACCGGAAGTTTACGGGAGTCGGGGTTCCGGTGACTGTTGTAGAATCTTCAAGGCTGAGGGGACTCTTTTGGGAATGGGGCCCATGCCCTAGCAGTCCAGCGTCCGAGTTCCACGGTTGCCCAGAGCCATCTTTGCAGGCCAGGCCCAAGTCTGTGGAGTCGACCGCCATTTCGAGAGCTCCGTAGCAGCCGCCTGTCGCTGTACCGCAAGATTGGGTGCAATTCCGTTGGATGGCGGGTGAGACGTTGTAATAGCAAGAGCAGGCGCAATTCAGCTGGCCGAGCGAGGCACTGTGTCGCAAGAGCGGGCGCAAGTCAGCTGGTCGAGTGAAGCGCTGGGGTGTAGCTGAGAAACCTCCACCTGGGGAGGTAGGGGAGGCTCGTTCGCGCCGCCTCTCCCTTCTACTGCACCCCACGCCGTCTCCTGGCGCAGGTATATGTGATGGTCGGACCAGGGCACCGCAGGACGTGTCTTCAGGTCAAACGGATTGTGGGACAAGGTGTGGAGCAGGCGCAATTATCTCGGGGGCCTCCGTCAAGCTGTTCAGGGAGGCACCGCATCACATTGTTTTCCAATGCAGTCAGGTCCTCAAACAGCCCCCACTTACTTTGAGAATAGTGAAGCTGCAGCAGGTGCAAATAAGCTTCAGACAGTGTTACAAGCGCTGCTCCGAACCCTCAACTATGGCACCCAACATCCAGGACTTATGCCATTTGTGCAAGGCAGTGACATCGAAGCATCTCAGGGACCAAGCAACATACCATATCCAGAGTCCTTCCCACAACCTCTGCCTTCCTTCTTACCTAGTTATGTTCTTTCACTCCCACTCCAGGCTTTTAGTTTGTGGATGGAAAACCATGAACCTACACTAACCTATAAAAATCTTACTATTGATTGTTTTTTTTGAGCCCAAAATACAAAGGCTTGTTTGGATCGATGTTGCAGCAGGCTGCCATGTAAATAGTTATTTAATAAAACGTTTTACCCTGTTACTTTGCTGGTGTGTTGTATATATTTATAATATTTGCAAAGTGTTTGTCGTTATTTTGGGTGGGGTGGGCGGCGGAGCCGAGCTGTCTTGCAGCCATCATGGTGTCGAGCTCAGTTCCTCTCACTAGTTTCGTATTTGTCATGAGGGGTTGTTCATAATGTTTCTATTTTAGCGAGGTCAAAAAGAGATCCCATTAGTGGCCTACTGATTTTGCTTGATTCCTTTTGTTTTTTTAACGATTTTTCACTATCTGCAAAGACTAAACAGAGTATTGCGACTCTGTGCTTGTTTGTAAATAGTGAATGAACCAAAGAGAACCAATTCCAAAACAATAAATGCTAGGATAACAATCAATCAAATGGAGAGGGAAGCAGGCACGACGGATTACAACGGGGCAAAGGCCTGTGTTACCTACCCTTCACTATCTGCAAAGAGAGAATACTCCTAAAAGAAAAGGGGGGGGCAGCGTTCAAAGCACATCAGTGTGCATAAATACGAAAATGTTTTTACCTACCACGTACTTGACATTTTACAGCTTTTGATATTTGCTATTAAAAAACCATTGAAATTCACTGAAAAAACCATAGGTTATAGACCATATATAGTTAGGAATTAGCATTTACAAAACCTTGAAAATTCACTGAAAAAACCATAGGTTATAGACCATATATAGTTAGGGATTAGCATTTACCAAACCTTAATTTACTCGCACAAAACCATTGAAATTCGCATATATAGTTAGTTGCACTAACTATATAACGCGCACCCGCAATCCACTGCTGATATTGTCACATATTACATCATTCATGACATGGTCAGTGACATCACTGATGACATCACTGATGACACCTCAAATGACATCACTGATGACATCACTGATGACATCTCAAATGACATCACTGATGACATCTCAAATGACATCACTGATGACATCTCAAATGACATCACTGATGACATCACTGATGATTTCATTCATGTGACAATACAATGCATCTCCTCACACTTTAATATAACCTCTGTTACATCCAGTGAAAAATACAGAATATAATTTTTTAAACCATTGACACACCAATACTAATTACTACATACACACTCACTGATTCCTATGTCTACACACAGATTGACTCATTCACCCATAGAATCATACATACAATCACTCATCTTTACAACACTATCATATGCACTCTTACACCAATACAGACACTCACACTCTGCCACTCATCCATGGAGTTACTCACACAACTAGTCAGTCCTGTAAAGAATAAATCACACTTCCATTTTCTAATCAATACAGTTAAACATAGAGTACCTTACATTTTCAAACATATACTAACACATACTTACTCTCTTATACAATCATTGATACAAGAACACATTGATCTGCACAGAGTCACACATCTCCCAGCCAGCCACACACACACTCAGTCTCCCATACAAATACTTTGACAATCAATCAATAACCCATATAGTTACTCATATAGCTACTGATCAACACATGTAGCAGTTTACAGAACAACAGACATAATGATGCACAAGTTAAGACAGTTTAGTCACTAACCCATGCACTCAGTGAGACACATTTAATCACTCACTCATACAGTCAGTCACGCACCTACTAAATCCTTCATCCAGAGACTTCTACATCTACTCATTCTTCAATATGTAAAACATATTTAATCTTTACAGAAACACACAGTCACTGGATGATGGCATCAGTGATGTCATTTGAGATGTCATCAGTGATGTCATCAGTGATTTCACTGACCATGTCATGAATGATGTAATATGTGACATCATCAGCAGTGGATTGCGGGTGCGCGTTATATAGTTAGTGCAACTAACTATATATGCAAATTTTAATGGTTTTGTGCGAGTAAATTAAGGTTTTGTAAATGCTAATCCCTAACTATATATGGTCTATAACCTATGGTTTTTTCAGTGAATATATATATATATATATATATATATATATATATATATATATATATATATATATATATATATGTAATCCAAAGGCTCTTGTGGCAGAAGAAGCACTCACAACAGGTAGGTAATGTCCTTTAATTATGCAATTCAGAGGGTAATACAACATCTATTCTTTTCTCTGCCTGCCATTGCGTTTCAATGCTGTTTGCATCTTCTTCCTGGGCTGAGATGAAAAGGCGGCGTAGTAAAACAATCCGTCCCAGACTGCCTCCCTCTTTAGTAGAATTTGGTTGCAGGTGTGTCAGCTTTGTAGCATGTGACTACTTTGCAGTAGTTTCTGGGACTTGTAGTGATTATATGTTAGTTAATTACTCACAGTGAGTTCCGCTTTATTTTCTCATTTTAGCAGAGTCACTGTGGTAATTGTAGATCCACTGCGACATTCCAAGCACTCCAGTGTGCTCCGGTATGCAATGCCCCCTCTGTGATTAAAGCAAACTGCTGTGCCAGCTTCCAAAAAGGAATTCCATGTTTAGGCGGCCCCTGTCTACGACGGCTCCTTCCTCTTTATCTAGGGGGTGCTTCTACTCACAATGAAACTGTTGTGTTTAATTTATATAATCCAAAGGCTCTTGCAGCAGAAGAAGCACTCACAGCAGGTAGGTAATATCCTTTATTTATGCAATTCAGAGGGTAATACAGCATCGTTGTACTCACTGTGAGTACAAGGAATTCTGTTCTCTCTTTTAAAATCTAAATCAGATTGCTTTTCCACATGGGAAGCTGCATGTTAATAGCTCTCTATGTGGAAAAGCAATGCCGGCTCACAAAACGCATAGAAATTGTGCACCAAAGGCGCTGGAGTCGTGCACCCTACAGATTATTAGTCGTGAATCTAGCCCGTGCACACCAGGGGGCCGCACTGAACACTGCGCTGGGTGCGCGACTTTTAATTTTACCGTAAAACAATAGCCCCTATCAGTGATTTCTTATATCCCCAGGGACCCTATCCCCCAGGTCTTATAAAAATGTTGGGGACTGTGGTGGGAGCCACAATGCCCACACGTTCCCGCCGGCTCCCTGCGTCCTTCTTGAGCCAGCATTGCTTTTCGGCATGGGGAGATGCTAACTTGCATGTGGAAAAGCAGTCTGGTTTGGATTTTTAAAGTGAGAACAGATTTCACTGCTTTGTCTTTCAAACTGCAAACTAAGTTTGCTATGGGAGGGCAAGAGCCACAAGACTCTCGCCGTCTCATAGCAAACAGCAGTGTCCTGGGGGTAGGCACCACGGGACACTGCAGGAGCCGGCCCTTGGGCGTTGTGGTCCCCAGGGCCCTCGAGGGGTCCAGGCGTAGGGTCACGCAGTCAGCCTCCCACAATGGACAAATCCCCGGGGGTGGTGGTTCCTGGGACTTGAGGGGGGGCCTTTAAGGCTCCCGCATATCTAATTTTGCAGGGGGGCCTTATAGCCCCCCACAACCATTTATTTTTTTTAGCCCCGGAGGGTGGCTCTCAGTCTTGTATAGGAAACAGCAATGTTGAGAAAAGCTTCCTGTAAGATAACAAAGGATTTTAAAGTCCATTTTCTGCGTTTTTGTTGTAGTTTGCAGGCATTACAACAATTTTGCCGGCTTTTCAAGACTTGTATTGCGCTTGTTCTAAGATGCGCTCAGCGCTTTTAAAAACTCCCCGTTTTTCCCTTTTATCTAGGTTTTAGTTTTAGGACTGTTTATTTTTTGTTTAAACTCACCGTTCGCATTGCAGCATTTAAACTGTGTCCCCACCGCTATTCAGGTGGCTCTGCCCCCGTAGCTGAAAATTGACGGGCGCCATCTTGGGTGGGTCTGTGGAAGCGCTGCGCTATTGGGTGTTGTAGCAGGCAGCTAGTCCAGCTAGAGGCGGTTCCAGGCATTTTCTATAAAGGTGGTTGGAGGTAGGAGCGTTATTCTTGCCGGCTTTTCAAGACTTGTATTGCGCTTGTTCTAAGATGCGCTCAGCGCTTTTAAAAACTCCCTGTTTTTCCCTTTTATCTAGGTTTCAGTTTTAGGACTGTTTATTTTTTGTTTAAACTCCCCGTTCGCATTGCAGCATTTAAACTGTGTCCCCACCGCTATTCAGGCGGCTCTGCCCCCGTAGCTGAAAATTGACGGGCGCCATCTTGGGTGGGTCTGTGGAAGCGCTGCGCTATTGGGTGTTGTAGCAGGCAGCTAGTCCAGCCAGAGCCCTATATAATCTGGATCTATGGCGCGCAGCGTGTGCGCGCAGCATGTATGCCGTCGCTACGCCGGAGTCACGCCAGAGTCCAGCCCGTCTGCGCCCGTCCGCGCTAAGGACGGGCTGGACGGCTGGCCGGCTGGCCAAAATGAGGCTGGCTCATCAATCGGTAGGTACACGCTACAGGAGATGCTAAGGCTCAAGCCTTTAAGATTACCGTGCTATTATAAATGCTCCCCTAAGGATCTTCTTTCATCTCCCCACTGTGGCTGCTTTCCGGCATGCCCCAGTAGCTCTGGTCAATCTCCCTCCACTCATTCATTATACTTCCCGGGCGATACAGGAGTTAAAACGCGGCAAGAAGATTGTATTCTTGTTAATGCTCGCTCTCTTATCAAGAACAACATCTTGTTTAAGGAACTCGTACTCGATAGGAAGCCTTCGCTGGTTTTTGTCACAGAGACATGGGCAAAGGACTCCTCTGGTCCTGACCTTGTGGAAGCAGTCCCGCAGGGGTACTGCCTGGTACGGCATGACAGAGCGGGCCGTGTAGGAGGGGGGTTAGCTATTCTTTATAAAGAGTGTTTCCAATGCCTCATTACACCGGTCAAGGTTCCCAGGGATACCTTTGAGGCTCTTTATTTCTCCCTGATAGGCCCCCATAATTTTAAATTTAACGGGCTTTTGGTATATCGCCCCCCCAGGCCCTAGAACTGATTTTGGACAGCAATTGCTTCACATCCTAGAACCTTATTTTGGTTGTGAAAATCTAACGGTTCTGGGAGATTTTAATTTCCATCTTGAGTTGTCAGAGACCCATGACACTCTCTCCCTGTTGGATGTTATGCTAGCCTGTGGACTTTTCCAACTGGTGAAGGCGACCACCCATCGAGCAGGTCATACGCTCGATGGAATCTTTTCCAACAATCAGAGGTTGACAGTAAAAGACTCCTTTTTTCTGTCATGGTCAGATCACTTGGCCGTACCTTTCACTATGTCCTGTCCGATCTTGGATGGTTTTAGAAATATTCCGAGTAAGACGGAATTGCATAGGAATCTGAATAACATCACAGAAGATTCATTTACACACTGGACAACTAGTTTGTCTACTTCTTTGGTGGACAATGTCCAGTCAGCCGTCTTAAGACCATCACTGAGGCTCTGGATTCTCTGGCCCCCATACAGCCATACTATTCTGCTAGGAAAAGACCCTCAGCTCCATGGTTTACGGAGCATTTAAGATTACTCCGACAGGAAGCCAGGAGACAGGAGCGTCTATGGCATACCAGCTGGAATCTAAGGGATAAGGAAACCCATAAGATCTTGATGAGAAATTATAAATCGGAAGTCATTAGGGTAAAACAAGATTACTTTACTGCCCTAACTTCCTCACTCTCATCTCCTAAAGAACTCTTTAGGATAGCAGATTCCCTTACCACCCTTCAGACCCCTGATCCGGTGATTGCCTCACAGGAGCTCTGTAACAATATTGCGTTGTTCTTTCAGACTAAGATCATGGACATTTATACCGCTCTAGAGTTGCTGAAACCTGTTACCACCATGCCCGCTGTCCCGGCTGTCCTGGACTCTGTCCTTTCGGAGAAATCTCAGGTATGGTGCCTGGAATCCTTCCCTTCTCTCTCCTTACAGGATGCAGGGATACTTCTGAGTAATATGAAATCTGGCTCTCCTCTAGATGTCTGCCCGCTTAATATCCTTAAGCAATGTAGAAAATTTCTTTTACCCCCTCTTGTAGACATCATGAACAGGGCCATGAGTGAGGGCATTTTTCCCCAGCAGTGGAAGAATGCAGTAGTAAGACCACTGCTTAAGAAACCCTAGAAACCCATCTGAATAAACATCTTGCTGCCTTCGTAGAAAATTCTGGCTGTTTGGATCCTTCCCAGCATGGATTCAGGAGGAAACATAGTACAGAGTCTGCCCTCACCATAGTACTGGATAATATCCGTATGTGCGTGGATGGAGGACAGACCTCCCTCCTGATCCTCCTGGACCTTACAGCTGCCTTTGATACCCTTTCTCCCTCAGTGCTAACATCTCGCCTGAGGGAGATTGGTGTTCGGGGGGAGGCATTAGCTCTACTTACCTCTTTCCTCGATAAGCGAGAGCAAAGAGTGAAGCTGGGGAGGTTTCTATCTCCATCCCTGTCTGTGCAATGTGGGGTCCCTCAGGGGTCGGCGTTAAGTCCGACCCTTTTCAACATCTATGTGACCCCCCTTGCCAGACTAATTCGGTCTTTTGGGATGGAGGTAGTCTCCTATGCGGATGATACCCAGATCCTCGTCTCTCTCTCCCAGTCGGTTTCTCCGACTGCCTCCAACTTTAGATCTTGTATGGAGGCTGTTGAACAGTGGATGATTCACAATTCGCTGAAACTGAATGGTGAGAAGACTGAGGTGATGGTGTTTGGAGGTAAGGAGGAGGTTTGGTCAGCTGATTGGTGGCCGGATTCACTTGGAGCATGTCCTGTCCCGACGGCATCTGCTAAAAATCTTGGGGTAGTGATCGATCCCACCCTCAGTATGTGCCAACAGGTAAATAGGACAATTTCCACCTGCTGGGGTGTCCTTTGCATACTGAGGAGGATTAGGCACTATCTTTCGCAGCAGGCTAGGAAACAACTGGCAGTTGCTCTAGTGGGCTCTCGTCTGGATTACTGCAATGCGCTGTATGCAGGACTGAATAAAAGCCTGCTGCAGCGCTTGCAGGTGGTCCAGAACGCAGCGGCTAGATTTGCCCTGGACCTGCCTAGGGCCACCTCGGCCACTTTGGCCAGGAAACGGCTTCACTGGCTTCCTGTGGAGGATCGTATCCTGTTTAAAACCCTGTGTCTGGTTTATAGGGCTCTGGCAGGAAATAGGTCTATAGGAATTGGGTCTATCATGTCCTGTTATAGCCCTTGTAGGAACTTACGCTCCTCTAACAAGGCTCTCCTGTCAGTTCCGCGTATCCGAAAAGCGAGATGGGGAGGCAAAGCCTTTTCCAACCTGGCACTCAAGTGGTGGAATGTTCTTCCTATAGAACTTAGGGCCCTCCCTACTCTGCGGCTATTCAGAAAGGCCCTGAAGACCCGTCATTTTGTGCGCGCATATTTGTAGTCTGACTTGCTGTTTTCTGATTTATTTTGTAAAGGCGCCTTGACACCTTACGGTTTTAGTTGCGCGTTATAAATTATTTTCATTCATTCATTCATTCAACTCTGTCTTTGTAAATATGCCACTAAGTTTTGTAATTTCAACAATCTCGTCTTCCATTTAAATAGGCACAAAGTATTTATTGAGGTTCACTGTCAATCGTGAAGCAACACTGTCTAATTGTGATCGATAAAGAATTGAATGAGTTGTGTACTTGTTTTGTTTTGAGGACGGAGGAAATGCAGCTGCCTAGAAGGTAAGCACTTTTTTCTTTTCCCCTTATCTTTGTTTTAGACCCCCCTTCCCTCCCTGCCCCACCACTACTGCCCGGTAGCAGCCACTACCGCACATCAGCTAGACACACAAAAATCAGAAGACCACCTTTCAGTCTGAATACCTATTCCTTGATGGTTTGTGAAGCAGATAGAAGAGGTATCACCAGTCCCCCATCTTCTTATGCAACCATGACATAGGGGCAGATTTACAAGTTTACAATTTCATTGCATTACTATCGCATCACCTTGAAGATGGGGAAAGTGGCGTAAGGGGGTTGTAAATCTGGTACACAGTGTTCCGTTTTACTTTGCTTTCCTTTCTGTAATGTAGAGTATCCTGGGTAAATATAACGGTTTCTGTACAGTCAGTTCCTTTCAACCCTACCCCCAAACGGTTTTCTGCCTGTTACCATAGTAACAGTTCATGGAACACTTAAATGAGTGCAGAGGTTAGAGGTTCACCACACTATGTTGCTAATTGAAACAGTTACTGTGCTGTAGTTTTAAAACTTTTCCATAGGAACCGTTAGTCGTAGCTATAGACTCAGGTAAAGATCTGGTAAAGACTTAGCTTCAGAATTATACTTCAAGTTATAAATATCATGATTTTTAAATGTTTTCTAACTATATAATTATCACACTAAATATTAGTGAAATGTTGTCCAAAAAAGAAGACGTATATACTTATTTAATGAACTTTTATTAAAACATTAATAAATAACTTGAAATGTAACTTAAAGATAACAATGTAATAAATAACTAGAAAGATAACTTTAAAAAAACAATTCAACAAAATGTGATAGGGACTCCCATAGAAGTAGGGTAGGTAATCTGCAAAACAAAAATGAAAAAAAGTGTTTAAAATTAGATAGATGTGACTAAATGAGGTCAAACATTACAAGTTAATTTGGCAAAATGTAGTTATTTGCACGTCTGCAGTGTGCCTGATACATTTCACCTGTCTTATAGGCCCGCCTCCAAGAGGTGTCTGTGTGGAGGTGCCTACTGCATCAGATTTACACTATGGACCAACAGGTCTTTAAAATGATTCAGATATGAGACAGAATTAGGTGAGAGATCAAGTCATTATGCAGGACAGTATTCTTTAGGGCTTATTTACAAGACTCTTGCACCATTTTTGTATTACTTTTCCCATGTTGAAAGTGATGTAAAAGTGGCGCAAGGGGCTTGTAAAGAAGCTCTTTTAGTTATGATGCATTTAACCGAAGGCATTGTATATCAAGGCCGCTCTGCTTACCTTCTGTAAACACTGTGGCCAACAGAGTTCACAACTTGTACTCAGCTTTAGTTGTACACTGCACACTGTCTTACATTCAGCTTCGGCAGAGTGGACAATAGTGTCCATAACTTTAAAAGAGAAAGAGAAATGATGTGAGAAGGAGTGAGAGAGAGAAAGAGAGACAAAAACAACATTAAAACTGTGAGAGACAGTTATAGATGGAGCAGTTAATACTGGAGAAAATCTTCCTAGCTCACCTTTTTGCCTCCTTTGTGTGTCCAAGCACGTGCCGGTTCATAGTGCACCCTCTAGTTTAGTGATCTGAAAGATAGTAGAGCAGTAAGAGCATTGTGAATACAACTGCACACGTATATATTTGCTATATTTATTTGTCCACTCAGGATAATGTATTTCATCCAGTTCCATTGTAGGAGTTGTCTGTGCGCTGTTTTTCATCCAAAGTAGTATATCCCATGCACTCCCACTGCATAGCGGTGAGTTCTAGATATTGCGTACCTAGACTGTTGCACCCCATTGACTCGCAGAGTCCGGGGGTGAGTGTTTTTCTTGGGAAGTCAGAGGCAGATTTAGAAGCTCCTTGCGCCTCTTTTCTCATGTTAAAAGTGACAGAAAAGTGGCGCATGTGGCTTGTAGATCTGCCCCTCAGACTGTTGTAACATATCCTCACTTCTCAGAGGTAATTTTACATTCTTACGCAGTGAAGCTGCTGCACACTACCCACTTCACTCTTTACACAGCTAAGTTGTTGTTGTTTCGGAAACAAGTTTCTTTGCTCACCTTGTGCCATTGGCGTTATTCAAAGAGGGTGCACCAAATGTCGAAGCAGGCTTCTCAGACGTTGTTATGATGGCCACTCATCATCGCAGAATACTTTTTTATTATTATTAGTCTCTTTAGTATGCATCTATGTAATTCAAAAGTTACTCCACTACTGCTGTAGTGGAGTACCTTTTGAATTACATAGATGCATACTAAAGAGACTAATAAGGTATGTGACTACTTTCAGCTAATTAATATCATAAAATGTGTTGTATGATATGTAGATGTGAATGAATGGGTTGTGTTGTGGACAGAAGATTGTTTTACCAAAAAGAAGGATTTACATATGTTTTTTCAAAGAATTCTCTGTTTTTAGTTATTTATTGTTATATTCATGATTTCCAGATGTTGACTTGGATTGGGACTTTTATACAAATCTTCTTGAAGAAGGGGTTGGCTATAAATTAGTGCCCATCGAAACACGTCGATGCTTGAATAATAAAACTTTATAAAATCTGTGGTGACAATTGTATCAAACTTCAGCATTTGTATGAATTATCCACAGCCGTTACAATTGATCCTAATATGGTTTATTAGTTTTCTTTAGCAATAGGAAATATTTTTTCCTTTTTAATAGGCCCCTGAAAATTTTCTTTGTATATTTTTGAGTTTTTCTGTAGATATATATGTGTGTGTCTTTTTAAAGAACAAAGATTACAGTGTACTGTTGACCATATGGTCTGAATACTATTGCCTAGCCAGGTTATTTGAATATTGTGTATTATATGCACCATGATATATATGCTTTTTCACTACGAATAAATGTGTACTTTTGTAGATGTGTTATCTTTTTTGTTTACATCCCTCGTGTCCACCGTAAATGAGCTGTTTTGGAGTGAGTTGTGTATGAATGGTGTGACAAGTAAATATCAATCCAAAGGGGTTTCTTTTATGACCTTGAAGAGTAGCAAGGTAAATTATTTTCAGGTGCTCTGTGATTTGGTTGCATGGGAAAAATTCTCCTGTAGTTGTTTTCTAGAGCTACACCAGCACCTGATTGACAGTAAGCTGACTGATCCCAGGAAGCTTGCTGTGGGGGTGGGCCGCTGGGTCAGTACCAAGGTCTACAAGGGTCTAGTGGAAGACTACACCAAGGGTGGGCAGAGTCCCCAGCAGAAGAGTGGGGGTAAAAGGGTAAACAGAAGGAATTCCATAAAGGGCCCCAAAGTAATCCCCAAGGGAACCAAGGTAAGGGTTCCCAGCATCCCGCTGAAAAGAAACCATGGGTCCCGCCCGGTAAGCCTGTGCAGAAGGGTCCCACAACCTGTTTTTGCTGTGGTCAGGTGGGTCACTTAGAAAGGAAGTTCCAAGTGTCCCAACACAGTGACCACTGCACCCACTGGTACACACCCCTGAGAAATGGGTAGTGTAACCTTGGGGGAGAAGTTGAATGCTCAAGGTGGGTGGGATCCCTCAGAAATGCCCCAGGTCCCTGTAGGAGGCAGTGAGATGATCCCAAGAGCTCATCTGCCTGATAAAACTAAAAAGTACAGGAAGTGGGTGACCATCAATGGACATAGTGTGGAGGCTCTGAGAGACACCAGAGCCAGTGTGACAGCTGTCAGTTGTCAGCTGGTGTCTAAATAGCAGGGTGTCTCCGATGCAGTCTACCCAGTAATTGCAGCTGACAATTCAGTGTGCCTCTGTAAAGTGGCACAGGTTCCCTTTGAGAGGGGGGTCTCAGGTACCTTGAAGTAGCTTTGAGGCCAGCCATGCCTGTTGACTGTCTGCTAGGCAATGATTTGGAGAGCTTCCTTTGCACAAAGGTGGAATGGAGGTCTCATTTAGAGATGTTGGGTCTGCTGAGTGGGCTTGTGTGACCACTTGGTCAATGGCAGCCGGTAAGGGCATTCAAGAGGCCCTGGAGCCTGAAAGAGTGGCCCAAGTACATGCCAGAAATATAAGAGGCAGGGGGCAAGGGAAACCAGCCCCCGAAGTTCCCACGGTCCAGGAGGAGGCAAACCTTGAGGGGGATGCCCTGGAGTCTACAGGGGAACAAGTGGCTGTACTTGGGGACTTGCCTGAGCTAACCCATTGGCAGCAGGAAGGAGGCCCCTCCAGGGAAAAAGTTCTGCAAGGAACAGAAGTGCCCTTCTCTTGTCAGTTTGCAGCAACAGGATGAAAAACAAGCACCAGGTGATCTGGGTAATATTGGATTTACTGGGAGAATGGTCTCCTGTATAGTGAGCCTAATATTGCTGAGCCAGGGTTAGCCCGTGTGCTGGTCATACCCCTGCGCTTCAGAGCCTTCCTACTGGGACTGACTCATGATGTGCCTTTAGCAGGACATTTGGGGCAAGATAAGACCTTTGGGAGTATTGTCATCCACTTTTATGGGCCCCAAATGTGCAAGAGTTCAGATACTCATTGTAGGACTTGCCAGACTTTCAAGGCAAATGGTAGTAGTGAGTGGAAGTGCAAGTCTCCTCTCCAACCTCTCCCTGTGGTCAGCACCTCCTTTGAGAGGGTGGACAGTGACATTGTGGGGCCTCTGGATCCAAAGACAGCCATGGGCGAGAGGTTTGTCCTGGCCTTGGGCGACCATGCCATACGGTACTCGGAAGTCATCCCTATCGGGACTATGACAGCCCCCGTGGTGGGTCATGCATTGATGGGGATTATCTCCCATGTGGGGTTCCCCAGAGAGGTGGTGCCCGACTGGGGTACCAACTTCATATCTTTAATTTTGTTGCACTGCGTGTAGATACTTTTTAAATATTGCTGTTGCTGATACTGTTATTTTTAATACTGCTGCTATCATTTTCATACCAGTTTTAAAAAGAACATGTTACCTGCTCTTGGTTCTCTGACTTCCCTCACTTTAGCCTCTCTTTCACAGAGTGGGTGCCGGTCCCGTTCCACCACAGCTGTTGTGCTGATTGCGTGGAGGGCGGGCACTCCACCATAATTTATTTCCTCATTTCCACCCAGTCAACACTGATGGACGCGGTCTAGTCATCCACCGGAATCACATAAAATTGCCAGATGCTGCGGGCATGCAGCGGACTCAAGTAAGCCCTGCTGGCACCTTGCTCTTTTTAGCCTCCCCGTATTTTATGCTTGGTAATGTTTTAATTGTGCTGCACTGCATGCTGATACTTTTTATATACTACTGTTGCTGACACTGTTTTTTTTAATACTGCTGCTATCATTTTCATACCAGTTTTAAAAAGAAAAATTTTACCTGCTCTTCGGTTCTTTGACTCCCTGCACTTTAGTCTCTCTTGCACAGAGTGGGTGCCGACCCTGGTCCGCCGCGGCTGTTGCGAAAATTGCATAGAGGGCAGACACTCGACAATAATTTTTTTCCTCATTTTCGCACAGTCAACACTTCCAGTTGGACGCCGTTAAGTCGTCCCTCAGAATCACATGAAATTGCTGGATGGTGCTGGTGTGCCAAAGGTGCCCATAAGGCAGCCCTTCCGAGCCCGTTTGTGCCTGGACTTGGCCCAGGGCCAGGGCCCCTGGTCTTTCCAATACCCAGGTGATCAGTTATATCACAAACGAGTTACTCCTCCTTAACATCCCCAGGAAAAACTGTTGCTAGTTTATTCCGGATGAAGGTGACATAAACTGTCCCTGTGGCTATACACTCCCACAAATACTAGGGACTAGGGCTTTCCAGCTCCTTAGAATATCTCAGAGTCATAACTCTTCTAAAATCACAGAGTGCTAAACTTATGGGGGCCTTGTAAATGTCAGATCACTGGCCAAACACACATATGAGATTGCACACACAATCTCAGATTGCAATCTAGACATACTTTTCATGCCAGAAACCTGGGCAGATGCTGCTTCCGACCCTGACTTTTTCACCACAACCCCCGGCTGGATTTCGGGCCATCAGGGTCGACAGACCACTAAAACGAGGAGGCAGAGTTGCAATTATCCTGAGGGAACATCTCCCTGTTATATTTCACTCTACCTCCATGCCTTTTTACGCAGCTCTTCACTTTGCGATTGAACTTAGTCCAAGGCAGACTTTCAGAGATATCTTGCTGAACAAGCCTCCAAGCTCCAGAAGTACCTTTACTTCAAACCCAGATAACCTTCTAGAACCTACTCTCCTAAACAATGACTTCACTAGGCTCGGTGATTTCAATTTCTATCTTGAAGACAGGGACAACAGGGAGACAGAGGTATTGATAGATACTTTGGGGGCTGTCGGCCTTACCCAATTGGTACAGACCCCTACTCATGAGGCGGGACATACACTCAATGGTATTTTCACCTCAGCCCACGGTTTCACGTGCAAAGAAACCCTTCTTCTGACTTGGTCAGACCACTCAGTTATTAAGTTCTACCTCCCAATCACCTCTTTTGGGCTTGGATGGACCTCCAAGTCCCCAGTCACTACCCAGATAGATTGGAGTAAAATGGATAAAACAAACCTCCACACATACTTGGAGAGGTCTTATCCACATTTAAATGGTCACCCTCACTTAAGTTCCACCTCCCAGTCACCTCTTTTGGGCTTGGAGGAACCTCCAAGACCCCAGTCGCTACCCAGATAGATTGGAGTAAAATGGATAAAACAAACCTAAGCACATACTTGGAGAGCTCTCATCCACATTTAAACTGTCACCCTGACTTAACCAAATACACAGATTGCCTAAATTAAGCGATTAAGGCCTCAGTACCTATACAAAAAAAATAGGAATAGGGAATAGGAAGACCCCTTCAGCGCTCTCGTTTTCTAATGCAATACGGAAAGAAAAACAAAAATGCCATTGATTAGAAAGGTGTTGGAGTGCAAATTATCACACACCTAAGAAGAGAGTGTACAAAATGACCCTAAAACAAAATAAAAACCTACTGATATCAGAAAAGAGAGATCACTTTACCAAACAGATTGGGGAAGAAAAACACTCATCTAAAGCACTCTTTACAATAGTAAACAAACTCACAAGACCACAGGGTTTAAGGGCAATCAAAAGTCTTGTGAAGACATTGCAGCTGCTTTTAAAACTAAAGTCCTGGACATTTTTAAAAATGTTGAAGATATTTCAGCTCACCTCCCCACTACCAAACCGATAAGCCCTGACTCAGTCAAAAACACCCTGCTTAGTTTTTCAACCATTTCTTCTGAAACAGTGGCAAAATACATTCATGAAGCAAACTCAGGCTCTCCCTCCGACCTATGCCTGCCAGTATTTCTGAAAGACATTGCGGACCTAGTGTGTCCTGGGTTAACAGGAATTTTCAATTCAATGTTTGGTTCCGGCTACTCTCCGTCTATGTGAAAGGACACCTCCATCCTTCCGCTGGTAAAAAACAAACACCCTAGATGCAACCAACCCAAACAACTACTGTTCTAAATCCTGGTTGCCATTGTCTGACAAAACAATTGACAAACTTATGAATATCCAACTAAACTAATTAATTTGTGACAATAACTTGCTTGCTCTCTCCCAGTTTGGTTTCCGCCAAGAACACAGTACGGACACGGCACTCATTAAAGCCACAGAGGAGATCAGAGCGGTGATGGATGGAGGAGGTACGACTGTCCTAGTACTCCTCGATCTGTCAGCCTCTTTTGATACAGTTGATCTTTCTCTCTTGTGACAGTGGCTGGAGAGTCTGGGGGTCAGGGGCACAGCACAGGCACTACTATCCTCCTTTTTCAAGGATAGGAGATTAACAGATTTGGTTGATGAGTATCACTCTAAGCCTTATACCCTCCCATGCAGAGATCCACAAGGTTCCTCCTTGAGCCCCTCTCTATTTAATGTATATGTTTCCAAACTGGCCCCTTTGATCCGGGACTTTGGGTTCAGTCTTGCGTCTTATGCTGACGACACCCAGATTGTGGTGGCTGCATACAATAATCAGGTTCCCCCAATCAGCAATTTCAAAACTGTATGTGTGCCATTAACCAATGGATGACTACCATTGTCATAAACCTAATTCTGATAAAACAGAGATTCTGATCTTTGGTAATATGCAACCAAACTGGGGCAACCTGTGGTGGCCCGCAGAGATGGGAGATCCGCCAAAACCTGGAAGTGTGGTTTGACAACAAACTTTAGCTTACCCAGCACACAAATGTAACTGTCTCCACCTTCCACTTCCTTATCAAGAAAGTAAGGAAGATTCTTCCTCATATTCCTGTTGACACCAGGAAAACTGTAGTTACATTGCTGATTCAGTCCAAACCTGATTACTGCAACGGGCTGTATCTAAACATTCAGAAGCAGTGCTTAAAAAAGATTCAGATTGTACAAAATACAGCAGCACAGTTACTGTCCAACATCCCTAGGTGTAAATCTGTATCCAAAGAGATTTGCAGCTTGCATTGGCTTCCTGTAGCACAATGGATACAATTCAAGGCTCTGTGTCTGGCGTACAAAGCACTGAACCACACAGGCCCTGTCTTTTTGCAAAACCTTCTCGCCTGGTACGAACCGACCAGACATCTTTGCTCAACTGGTGCCAAACTCCTGACCGTGCCCAGAATTTGTCATGTGCAAGGGTAAAAGCCCAGGCAAAATAGAAAACACAAAGTCTGACAAAAACAGGGAGGTAGACACACCATAAAGAGAAAAAGACTCAAAAGAAATTATTATATGATAACATAGAAAATTGAATTACATTTATAAAAATTGATATGAACATATTCAATAATACACATGATTAAAAAAGGGAATACAAAATTTGTTTTTCTGAAAAAGACAAATCTACAATTTAGAGATTATACATTAATCACAGAATTGTTGACACAATGATAATACCCAAAATTAGTTGAGGATGCTGATTCCTGTCGACGCGTTTCGACACATACTTTGTGTCTTCCTCAGGACAAATGCAGCAAGATTCTAAAGTTTAAACAAAAAAGAGTCAAAACATCTCCTTATGCCAGTCAAGATCAGTTCCTCATTATTAAATACAGTGGTGTTACCATCTGTTGTCAGACACATAAAAATATAACATGATACATCGCTGGGAAGAAGTACACAGACAAATATATTCCTATATACAAATATACAAATGTACAGCTAGAACAATCATTTCTAGAGGTAGGTGTCATATTTTTACTACATTGTTTTAGGGCCAACAAGTGAAAAGAGGAGAAAGAAAGGAGAAAAGAGAAAGAGAAAGAAGGGCTTAGAAAAAAAAAGAAAGAAGGGAGGTGATGGAGAAAAAGGAGGGAAAAGAGTGGGGGGGAGGGGAAGGAGGGGGGAAGGGGGAAAGGGGGGGCGGGAGGAAAGGGGGGGAAGGGGGAAAGGGGTAAAAAAAAGACATCAGAAAGAAAAAAAGAAAGAAAAAGGTTTAGACACGTGCCGTTCTTTTTTTACCTTATTTTAAATTTACAAAAGAAAAGAGTTTTTGGATATCAAATTAACATCAGTGCACAATGGTATAACCTATGAAAGGCATGTGAAGGGTACTTCAAATGGTCCGTTTTTTTTGAAAATTATTATTATTATTTTTTTTTAAGAGATATGAGGGAGGTCTATCTTTTAGAAGGTTTTAAGCAGGTCTATATTTCATTTTGTGCCTATAGTTCTTACCTTTAGAGCTTTACAAAGAAAGGAAGGTTTCTGAAGTCAAAACGCCGTAGAGGTGTAGACTTCGTTTTAAACACTATAGAGAGATGGATAACATATAATGGACCGAAATTAGTCAGATTGAAAGCAAAGATATTCTTGGTTTCTCTCTTATTGTTCAAAAATTAGCATTTGATATTCAGCTTATACCTTTCATGTGTAGAGTCTGAACAGACCAAATCATTTTTTCAATGCCGTCAGTTATGCGTGTTCTTTAACATTTAAAACCATTTCTCATTTGTAAGATGCTAGAAAAAAAATAATGCACCTTGTGAGACGGGCTCCTAATTTAAACAACATTGTCGAATCGCGCTAAATAAGCCGTGCACATGATGTTAGAGAAAACAGTTAATTACCTGCACTTGTGTGCTGTATGTTAAGTTACAACAAACGGTTGGAAAACGGCTACAGACCCCGATGGAGACAAATCAAGCGCAGTCCTCCTTTTTTCTATCCCTGGTTTGAAAGGGGCACAGGGCAGGTATTATTGTAAAGCTAATGGTATTTACTTTAAGCGCGTCGGGGTATAAACAAACAGAGCTTGGAATTACCTTTTTAAAAAACGCCTTTTCAATAAATCCTTCATTCTAAACCCAGGAAATGTATCCCATTCAGGGAGTCCTTGTTACCTCACCATAATTTACCCACGGTCAACCGTGTGGGACGTGTACGTCTATGTATATTCATCGCTAACTGGACAAATATAGGTTGTTTTTTAATGTTTTTTTAATATTTTATTCCCCTGTTGCATTTGTCTCTGTAATCTGCTTTTCTTCATAACAATCTGTTTCTCTCTATACTTTTTCAGACAACAGTGCCATAGCATAATATTTCCATACCACAAACAAATGGCCAACCTCCAGACCTTTGGGTTCTCGGATGAGGACTTTGCCACGTTAGTGGGAACAAGTGCTTCATTCGGTAATGATTCGACAGCGAATCCTCAAAACAATAGTGATATTAACAAATTACAAACACTACAAAAGAAGCTGGTCCGGATAGAGGCACATGGTGAGTTTATGCTTCATTATTTAAAAGCTGGCATAATCCCACTGGGACTTTCAGTCGTAATATTCCAGGCCTGTTTGTAGACATAAAAACCTTTCTAATAAAATGGAGCATGATAGCTAGTCGGTGTTCCCGAGACCTAATGATCTTAATAATATCAACATCTAAAGAACTAGCGACGGAGATTAAGAAAGAAATAGAAGATCTTGAAGATAAAAATGTAAAAAGCCACAACCATAGAAGAAGCAGACAAACAATTAGATATAGTAAAGAAAGATATTTTGTCATTCACAGATTATTTGAAAAAAAGGAAAAATGATAAGTTTGTGAAAGACAAAAGGTTCTATACTCTAGAACGAACATATCCATATATAGGAAACAACTTTTATAAAAATGATTACCATCAGGGAGAATTCAGTTACAATCCCCACCAAAAGATTAATACTTTTTCGGACTCGTCTGATCCAGAGTCAGATGGAGAAGGGAGTATGGGCTATTTAGATGAGGGACCATACAACCCCCAAAATGGTCGAAGGAACATCCGCCAGCCTTTTTTAGGCCAGCGTGGTGCGAAACGGGGCTGACAAAGGGGCAGATTCCAGTTCCAATCGAGGGGTCAATACCAGAATCAATCAAGGGGTCAATACCAGAACCACCAATATCCCCAGGAACCTCATCATTATCTAGAAACTCGGAACAAACATTATTGGAGGCAAGGGATGTGATACCTATCTTTAATTTGTCTACACACAACTTGACAATCACTGATATATCTCTCTTGACAAAGGGACTTTCATTTGTCCCTCATATCAACGTCAACATTTTTGAAATATATCAAGATATCCATTCCTTCTTTCGGAAGATACGACTCCGAAAATTCTTTGCTGACAATGATGAAGTAGAAGGAGATAACAGAATTCATAACATAGTATCTCTTCCGTCGACTTTTACTCCTAATTTGGATCAGATAGGCCCAGAAACTGCAATATTCGAGAAAGTGGTTATGAGCCGTATAGATAAGGCCCTTCGTTTTGTACCAAAACCAAGATACAACTTAACCAAAGAGGAACATACTTCCCTCAATGAATTGAAAAACAATAAATCTGTCATTGTGAAAAGCAGTGACAAAGGTGGTGGAATTGTGCTTTTGGATTCTATCAAATATGAGGAGAATATGATAAACATGCTAAATGATCCAGTCTTCTATAAAAAGATTAGGCTAAATCCAACAGAGAGGATTGTTAAAACCATACATAGAATGACAACGAAAGCTTTAGATGCAGGTGTCATAAACGAAAAGGAAATGCATTCTTGAATACATCAGAGAAGAAGATATCTTGCATTTATGGATTACCAAAAATCCATAAGAATGAACATGATCCCCCCTATCGACCGATAGTATCACCAATAGGCACCCCTCTCGAAGCAGTCTCAAAATACCTGGATAAGGTTTTACGCCCATATATTCCTCTTGTACCGTCCTATGTGAAGGACACAGGGGATATAATCTCCAAAGTAGAAAATCTTCCTTTCAATGAGAACAGAGATGTCTTGGTCACACTAGACATCGGGTCTCTATATAGTAATATCCCTCAAATGGAGGCTATTGATGCGACTATGTGGTTTATCGATGTATACCACATACCCTGCTCAAAATCCTTCATCAAGGAATGTCTTTCCTTGGTTTTGAAAGAAAATTTCTTTGAGTTTGGAAAACACATGTACTTACAAACAAAGGGCGTTTCAATGGGGGCTTCCATGGCACCCTCAATAGCGAACATCTACATGTCACTTTTTGAGTCAAAATATATTTATAATGAAATTGCTCCCTTTAATGAGTCTGTTTCCCATTGGCATCGGTACATCAATGACATTTTTTTTGTGTGGACCGATTTTTTGGAATGGCTCAACCTGACCGATAAGAATCTCCGGTTTACTGCCCACATAAACTTGCGTCAAGTGGAATTCCTTGACATTTACTTTAGGCAGAATGAGGGCCATCTAGAGGTTGATTTATATTCAAAACCTTCAGCAAGAAATACTTTATTGCATTTCAGAAGTTATCATCCCCGGTGTCAAAAGGATAGTATTCCGTTCTCACAGTTCCTTAGGGTGAGGAGGAATTGTACGAATCTAAAGGATTATGACTCCCAATCCATAAAAATGAAACAATAATTTGCAGAACGAGGTTACCCCCATCACCTTATCAGAGAAGCGTATAAAAGAGCACGTTTCTACGATCGGGACTCCCTCCTTAATGCACATAGACAAAAACAGGACCCGAAACTTGTATGCATAACCAAACACTCAACTCTGGATGCTACTGTCAGGCAGATAATCAATTCAAACTGGCACCTTCTAAATGTGAATCAGACCAACAACAAACTGGCTAAACCCATGTTTGCACATCGTCGAAATAAAAATTTGAAGGACTTTATAGTAAGGTCACGTTTTAATAAGCCTACAAGCAATCCATCATACATATTGAAATCCATTGATGGAATGAATGGAGTGAAAGGCACATCTCGTTGTGGTCCTTGCCAATCTTGTGACCAGATTATCACCGGTGAGACCATGACATTTAACAGTTGTACCATACAAGCAAAGGAACTTTGGACCTGTAATACACGGAATGTGGTGTACCTTATTGTATGCCCCTGCAATTTGGGCTACGTAGGGGAAACCTCACGTGCGATTAAAACAAGAATGACTGAACATAGGTCAGCAATCAAAACCTTGAAATACACAGCCCCACTGGTAAAACACTTTGCAGAATATAAACATTCCCCATCAGATGCGAAATGGAGGATTTTAGAAAAAAAATCACATTTCAAATGATAAGGGAGGAGAGAAAATAAGACAAAAGAAAGAAGTGTTTTGGATTTTTTCTCTAGGCACGTTCACACGGGGCCTAAATAATGAGCTCCCTTGGGAAAACGTAAAAACCTGATGTGACTTCGAATATGAGTGTGCACTGATTTATTATCATTTATTTATTTATGTCTGTGGTCCTATTTTTGGGACATCAAGTAGGCTAGTCAAAATAGTTAAAATAGTCAAAATAGTTAAAATAGTTAAATGAGTCATTTAGATCCCTTTATAACTAGTTACGCCAACAATCTTGGAGAACAGAAGGTTTTTTTTCATTGTTTTTGTCATCAGGCGCCTTTTTATGGACAAAGCGCTCTTTGCGATATATAAGCGTCTAGCCCTTTAAAAGAGAGAGCTCACACACCTGCAAACAATACAGAAGGCGGCGTACGTATGAAAGCACCCCTGCCCCAAACATGCAAATATTTCAGGAAATACGAACCAGGCTCCTGAGACACTGCGGCATAATCAAGTCCCAAGTAGGTACGTACCATATGGTCAAGCCAATATTTGCCTCAAGTACAAGGTTTAGAACTGTTTAAGCGACATTAATCTAACGTTTGCCGCTTTAAATTCCTATTGTACGCTTTCCCGGATATTGACTGCGCCCTCGAATATATGCAAAATCCTACGACAAAGAATTAAGGATTTATTGAAAAGGCATTTTTTAAAAAGGTAATTCCAAGCTCTGTTTGTTTATACCCCGACGCGCTTAAAGTAAATACCATTTGCTTTACA
This sequence comes from Lissotriton vulgaris, assembly GCF_964263255.1. Lineage (NCBI taxonomy): Eukaryota > Metazoa > Chordata > Amphibia > Caudata > Salamandridae > Lissotriton > Lissotriton vulgaris. The sequence continues at coordinate 1,453,801,597 of NC_141685.1, forward strand.
ATAATACCTGCCTTGTGCCCCTTTCAAACCAGGGATAGAAAAAAGGAGGACTGCGCTTGATTTGTCTCCATCGGGGTCTGTAGCCGTTTTCCAACCGTTTGTTGTAACTTAACGTACAGCACACGAGTGCAGGTAATTAACTGTTTTCTCTAACATCATGTACACAGCCTATTTAGCGCGATTCGACAATGTTGTTTAAATTAGGAAGCCCGTCTCACAAGGTGCATTATTTTCTTTCTAGCATCTTACAAATGAGAAATGGTTTTTAATGTTAAAGAACACGCATAACTCACGGCATTGAAAAAACGATTTGGTCTGTTCAGACTCTACACATGAAAGGTATAAGCTGAATATCAAATGCGAATTTTTGAACAATAAGAGAGAGACCAAGAATATCTTTGCTTTCAATCTGACTAATTTCGGTCCATTATATGTTATCCATCTCTCTATAGTGTTTAAAACGAAGTCTACACCTCTACGGCGTTTTGACTTCAGAAACCTTCCTTTCTTTGTAAAGCTCTAAAGGTAAGAACTATAGGCCCAAAATGAAATATAGACCTGCTTTTAGACATAAGAATTAAATCTGTTTAAAACCTTCTAAAAGATAGGCCTCCCTCATATCTCTTAAAAAAAAAATATATATATATTTTTTTTTTAAAACGGACCATTTGAAGTACCCTTCACGTGCCTTTCATAGGTTATACCATTGTGCACTGATGTTAATTTGATATCCAAAAACTCTTTTCTTTATAAATTTAAAATAAGGTAAAAAAAGAACGGCATGAGTCTAAACCTTTTTCTTTCTCTTTTTTCTTTCTGATGTCTTTTTTACCCCTTCCCCCCCTTTTCTTCCGCCCCCCTTTCCCCACCCCTCTTCCCCCCTCCTTCCCCTCCCCCCCACTCTTTTCCCTCTTTTTTCTCCATCACCTCCCTTCTTTCTTTTTTTTCTAAGCCCTTCTTTCTCTTTCTCTTTTCTTCTTTCTTTCTCCTCTTTTCACTTGTTGGCCCTAAAACAATGTAGTAAAAATAAGACACCTACCTCTAGAAATGATTGCTCTAGCTGTACATTTGTATATTTGTATATAGGAATATATTTGTCTGTGTACTTCTCCCCAGCGATGTATCATGTTATATTTTTATGTGTCTGACAACAGATGGTAACACCACTGTATTTAATAATGAGGAACTTATCTTGACTGGCATGAGAAGATGTTTTGACTCTTTTTTGTTTAAACTTTAGAATCTTGCTGAATTTGTCCTGAGGAAGACATAAAATATGTGTCGAAACGCGTCGACAGGAATCAGCATCCTCAACTAATTTTGGGCATTATCATTGTGTCAACAATTCCGTGATTAATGTATAATCTCTAAATTGTAGATTTGTCTTTTTTAGAAAAACAAATGTTTTATTCCCTTTTTTAATCATGTGTATTATTGAATATTGAATATATTCATATCAATTTTTATAAATGTAATTAAATTTTCTATGTTATCATATAATAATTTCTTTTGAGTCTTTTTCTCCTTATGGTGTGTCTACCTCCCTGTTTTTGTGAGACTTTGCGTTTTCTATTTTGCCTGGGCTTTTACCCTTGCACATGATTGCTTTACCCTGACCCAGGAAATTTATCCCATTCAGGGGGTCCTTGTTACCTCACCATAATGTGCCCAGAATTTGAACATGGCACAGGAGTGGCCGCAGCTTTTTCTTTGACACCTCTAAACTCTGAAACACTCTTCCAAGTGAGCTCAGAAGCACGAGCTCCCTCTCCTCCTTCAGGAATGGATTGAAAACCTGGTTGTTCTAGAACTAGACGTCCTAGCAGGCTTACTTATGTCCTCAGTGCCAAGACACCTCTGAGTATTTGTGCGCTTTATAAATCCCAGCAACATTAACATTAACATATCTAAGCATATGAAGCTCTGTGGGAGGAATGGAGTGTAACCTATAGGTTCACCCCTCCTTACCACCCCCAAGGTGATGTTCTGGTTGAGAGATTCAGCTAGGACCCTGAAGGGCATGATTATGGGTCTTGGTGAACCCATGAGGTGTTATTGGGACATCTTCTTTCCATGCCTTCTGTTTGCTTACAGAGAGGTGCCACATAAGTACTTAGGGTTCAGTCCCTTTGAACAGCTGTACAGCCATCCTGTGAGAGGACCTCTGAGTCTGGTGAAAGAAGGCTGGGAGAAGCTCCCTGTGAGCCTCCCCAGGATGTATATAGCTACATGCTTGCCGCCAGAAACATGACTAAGCACTTCAGACAACTCGCTCAGGCGAATCTGGAAGCCAGCCAGCAGGAGATGAAATGCTGCTATGATGAGAATGCCACTCTGATCAAGTTTCAGCCTGGACAGAAAATGTGGGTCATGGCCCCAGTGGAGCCTTGTGCACTCCAGGATTAGTAGACCAGATCATTTGAGGTGGTGGAGTGCAAGAATAAAATCACCTACTTGGTGGACTTGCAGTCTCCTAGGAACCCTTTGCGGGTCCTGCATGTGAACCGCCTGAAGCCCCACTTGGAGAGGTCCGAGGGGAGTATGCTCCTAGCAACAGATGTAGGGATGGAAGAGGAGACTGAGCCTCTTCCTGGCCTTATGTCTGCAAAGATGGGTCAGTGAATCGTGTAATCCTCTCTACCGCCCTGACCCCTGAGCAGCAGAATGACTGTCGCCAACTGTTGTTTTAGTTTTCTGATCTGTTCTCCCTGACCCCCGGTGTCTCTCAGTGGTGCATCCATGATGTGGAGACTGGGGACAGTCCTCCAGTAAAACATAATATTTACAGAGTGAATGAAAGGGTCAAAGCTTGCATCAAGGTTGAGGTCTCCAAGATGTTAGCGCTAGTGGTGATTGAGTCCTCAAACAGCTCTTGGGCCAGCCCAGTGGTCCCAAAGGATGCCGCACCTGGTGCCACACCAGAACTCCGGTTCTGTCTGGACTACTGATGGCTCAATTCAGTCACCAGGACTGATGTGTAAGTATGGGCGAATTTTGCGGATCTTCGGTCCACAAATTCATGCGAAATCGCAAAAAAATCCATGAATTTGCAGATCTACTCAACTGGAGTACTTTCTACTGGCTAATCAGTAAGTGCTACCTTGTTGGGTAAATGTATAGTCCTTTTCCTACACTGCAGCTGCGTAAAGGGCCAGAAGATTTTCTCTACTGACCATGTGTGCCTGTAACTTTGCCACCGCGCCAAAAGGCGCCGAGGTCACTTGAGTGAGCTGTCCATCATAGTTGGGAAAGGGCGGGAAGACATTTGATACCTCTAGTGTGTGGTGGGGGGCTTCTATGTGTGTCAGCATGCCTCTTGTGTATAAAGTGTCAGAGAGCGTGCAGGGCAGCAGATGAGGAGAAAGCAGCCTCCTGGTCACAGGAACTACACAGGGATTGCGCTCGAGAAACTTATGGATTCAAAGACCTCCCTCGAGTATTACAGCTAATTTTTGACTGCAGATATTGGGTTAAAGCACACTTGCCCAGCCTCGGCCATGCTCGCTAATGGTTTCGGCTGATTAAAACGTTACTGAATTTGAGATTCAACTTGGGCACCTGCTTTATTTATATCTGTAAGTGCTTCCTGTTGAGGTTTAATTTTTGTGACAGGAGCCTTGTGCCATAGTGAATCCTGCCCTGCATAGTTATCCACGAAGATGCCACCGTTTTGTGCAATACCTCTACTCAACTGGAGTACTTTCTATTGGCCAATCCAGTAAGTGCTACCTCGTTGGTTAAATGATGGTGATTTTCCTACACTGCAGCTGCGTAGGTCCAGAAGATTTGTCTCCACTGACCATGTGTGCCTGTAACTTTGCCACAAGCGGTACAAATGGGGGTGGTGATGGACAGAGCATCTGAATCAATCAAACACTCACACCCAGTCAAAAGATCTGGGTTTAATCCATCACCGTTCTTTAGCCCACTCTGCCACCCCAGTTCAGACATGGCTATATGCAAATCAGTCTGACTGTGTGCCTCATGGGAACAGTCCAGCCCGAACTGCCAAGCCATGTCTTTATTGGACCGGAAACAAGCTTCCGAGGACCGGTTTCTGGCATTCCAGCCGTCTTCAGCCCGGCTTGCTTGAATCCAGTGGCAAAGTGAGCAAGGGACTCACGTCTGAGCATACCCTACCAAACTTACGGCGGCCAAAAGCAGTACAAAAGTGGGTGGTGATGGACGGAGCATCTGAATCAATTAAACACTCACACCCAGTCAAAAGATCTGGGTTTAATCCATCACCGTTCTTTAGCCCACTCTGCCACCCCAGTTCAGACATGGCTATATGCAAATCAGTCTGACCCTGTGCCTCATGGGAACAGTCCAGCCCGAACTGCCAAGACATGTCTTCCCTGGACTGGAAACAAGCTTCTGAGGACCGGTTTCTGGCATTCCAGCCGTCTTCAGCCCGGCTTGCTTGAATCCAGTGCAACTTTGCCACAGCGCAAAAAGGTGCCGAGGTCCCTTGAGTTAGCTGTCCATCATAGTTAGGAAAGGGCGGGAAGACGTTTGATACCGCTAGTATGTGGTGCGGGGCTTCTATGCGTGTCAACATGCCTCTTGTGTATAAAGGGTCGGAGAGCGAGCAGGGCACCAGGTGAGGAGAATGCAGCCTCCTGGTCACAGGAACTACACAGGGATTGCGCTCGAGAAACTCAGGGATGCAAAGGCCCCCTCAGGAAATACAGATAATTTTTGATGGCAGATATGGGGGTTAAAGCACACTTTCCCAGCCTCGACCTTGCTCACTAAGGCTTTTGGGCTGATTAAAACGTTGCTGAATTTGAGCTTCAACTCTGGCACCTGCTTTATTTATATCTGTAAGTGCTTACTGCTGAGGTTTAATTTTTGTGACAGGCGCTTCGTGCCAGAATGAATCCTGCCCTGCATAGTTATCCACGAAGATGCCACCATTTTGTGCAATACTTCTACTCAACTGGAGTACTTTCTACTGGCTAATCCAGTAAGTGCTACCTCGTTGGGTAAATGATAGTGCTTTTCCTACATGGCAGCTGCGTAAAGGGCCAGAAGATTTGTCTCCACTGACCATATGTGCCTGTAACTTTGCCACAGCGCCAAAAGGCGCAGAGGTTCCTTGAGTGAGCTGTCCATCATAGTTGGGAAAGGGTGGGAAGACATTTGATACTGTTAGTGTGTGGTGCGGGGCTTCTATGCGTGTCAACAAGCCTCTTGTGTATAAAGGGTCAGAGAGCGAGCAGGGCAGCAGGTGAGGAGAAAGCAGCCTTCTGGTCACAGGAACAGGGATTGCGCTCGAGAAACTCAGGAATGCAAAGACCTCCCTCGGGTATTACAGATAATTTTTGACTGCAGATATGGGGTTAAAGCACAATTGCCCATCCTAGACCGTGCTCACTAATGTTTTGGGCTGATTAAAACATTACTGAATTTGAGCTTCAACTCGGGCACCTGCTTTATTTATATTTGTAAGTGCTTCCTATTGAGGTTTAATTTCTGGCCCACTGGAAGTACTTACAGAGTTAAGGCAGGTGCCCGAGTTGAAACTAACTTTGTAACCATTTTAAAATGGCGCCAGCAAGCACTCTGGCAGCTTGCCGGCGCCATTCTAAAATGGTTACAAAGTTAGCTTCAACTCGAGCACCTGCCTTAACTGTGCTTCCTGTGGACCAAAAAAATTAATCCGCCCGCTCGCGAATTCGCTAATTCTTCGGAATTTCGCGAGATTCGAGGATCGCGAAATTGCCGAAAATTCACAAATGTCGCCAGCAGAGCGGATTTTGCACTCATACTTACTGATGTGCACCCCATCCCCAGAGCTGATGAGCTAATCGATGATTTGGGGGCTGCCCAGTAGCTCAGTATGTTTGATTTATTGTCTGGGTACTGGCAGATCGCCTTGACTGATGGGGCAAGAGAGAGGTCAGCATTCTCCACACCAGATGGGCACCACCAATTCCAGGCGATTCCCTTTTGGATGAAGAATACCTCTGCTATCTTTCAGTGGTTGGTCATCCAGGTGTTGGCTGGGCTGGAAGATTTCAGTGCCGCCTACCTAGATGACATTGCTGTGTTCAGTGCCACTTGGGAGGAGCCTCTGCACCACCACTGGGAAGTGTTGAAGGCACTGCAGAGGGCAGGCCTCCTGATCAAGGTTAGCAAGTGCCAGGTCGGGCAGGGTTCTGTGGTATACTTGGGACACCAGGTGGGGAGCTGACAGGTGGCACCCCTACAGCCCAATGTTGATCCACTTCTGGGTTGGGAGCCCCCCAAGACCCAGACAGAGGTGAGAGCCTTTTTAGGACTCACAGGGTATTACAGGAGGTTTGTGAAGGGGTATGGCAGCATTGTTGCCCCTTGACCGAGCTGACTTCCAGGATGGAGTCTAAGACAGTGAACTTGACTGATGTCTGCCAGAGAGCTTTTGATGCTCTGAAAATCTGCCATGTGCCTGGCGCCCTTGCTTCAGACACCCAACTTCTCAAGGGAATTCATTGTGCAGACAGATGCTTCAGAGCATGGTATGGGGCTCTGTTCTCACTGCTTAATGGAGAGGTCCTAGCCCAACCAGTAGCCTTCATTAGTAGGAGGTTACTTCCATGGAAACAGAGGTGGAGTGCGATTGAGCGTGAGGCATTTCCTGTGGTCTGGGTACTGAAGAAGTTGAGATCATATTTGTTGAGGACTCATTTCCAGGTTCAAACAGACCACAGTGCACTCAGATGGTTGATGAAGATGAGGGGTGACAATCCAAAGTTGCTGAGATGGTCCATTTCCCTACAGGGGATGGACTTTAAGGCGGATGGTTTGTCCAGATTTTTCTGTCTTAGTGAAGAGAACTACATAGAGGGTGGGTAGTTCTCCACACATTTCAGCTAGAGGGTACACATGTTAGGCTTGGCACCATTGGCATGGGTCTCCCTTCCATTTATTGCTGTTGCCTCCTGTGTTTTTGCTGGTCTAGATGCTTTGGGCATTTTCCACTGCTGTTCAGTGCCAAAGTGCAAGTGCTCCCTTTGTAAATTGTTGTTATGGATTAGTGATTCAAATGCTGCTGGTGGGCTTGTAGCACTCATTGTGCCACCCACCGAAGCAGCTTGTAAAATGTGGCTCAGGCCTGCCATTGCAGAGCCTGTGTGCAGTCTGGCACTGCCATGTCGACTTGGCAAGTGCACCCACTTGCCAGTCCCCAAACCTTCCTTTTCATGCATGTTTATCACCCCAAGGTAGTCCTATGGTTCCCTTGTGGGCAGGGTGTGTTGTATGTGAAAGGTAGGACATGCCCTGATGTGTATGTCACCTATTGATAGAGAAATACTGCCAATTTCGTTTTTCACTATTGCAAGGCTATCTTTTCCCATAGGCCAGAATGGGGAGTTGGTTTAACTGACCCTGAGAACAAGATAGAAAAATAAAGTTGGGTATGCTTGAACTCAGAATGTTAAAGTGCATCTTTTAGTTAGGATGATTTTTACATTCTGTGTTCGAAAATACCCTCTTTAAAAAGTATGTATTTTCTTGTCTAACCATCCAGTGTACTTCTGCTAGGTTTGTGTATTGCTTGCCTGGCTTTTGGATGATAGGGGCTGGAGAAGGCTGTATCTCTAGAAGTCTGACGAGTCAGGGCAGGGCTGAAAGGACCTGGGTTGCATTTAGTGTAGGGGAGGAGATTTTCTTGCACCTGCCTGGGCCTGGTCTGCCTTCAACAATGCAGTCTCTACCTCTTGCCAGGAAGCTGCACCAGTGAGGACAGAACTGGCTTTGGCTGGGTACAGACACTCTGCCTTCAGAGAACAAAGGATTTGGGTGTATAAAAAGTGGGGTCCAGACCCCAGACTTTTGGATCACTTCTGGGAAGTCAAGAGAAAACCTTTGCCAAGGAGAAGAGCCGGTGAAGCTGAGGAGGAATACTGCCTCAGTGCTGTTTGCTGTCTGGGGTTGGCTTGCAGTGGCTGATTGCTGCCAGGGAAAGGAGAAAAAGGACTTTGCTGTTTGCTTTGTCACCGGCTTGAAGAAAAGATTTCCAAGGGCTTAAAAATTCCAAGATCAGCACAATTTCTTATACCATATTTTAACAATGAGGTTACATCCAATAATTAAAAAAAAAGAAAAAGAAAAAAAAAGAAAAAAGATGAGCATTCATGAGCTGTCAACCATCCATCTAAGTAACATATAGCAAACAATAATACATCCATTGCATAGTATAATTCGAAATGTAAGTTTGAGATACTTCTCTACCCTGAATCAAACATATTACTGCCATCTGATTTTACAAGATTTTAATTAGCTTCCTTCCACCTTATTAAGGGGGCCCATATATGCCAACCGAGTAGTCTAGCTTTTTTATCCATTCTCTCATATATAGCTCTTTCCCAAAAAATATTGAAAGTAATCTCGACAGCCACTGCTGAAATGTAGGAGGCAGCGGATCCAGCCAAACTGAAGCAATAATAATCCTAACTACAGCCATAGCCAAAAAGAGGAATTGATAGGCTGGATCTTGAACATCCCTGATGCTAACTCCAAGCAAAATCATGGCAGGGGTTAACGTAACTTTCAGCCCTAATGACAGGTTGAAAACTTCCCAATAGAATCTAATAGGTTTTCTAAGCATGGGCAAGAAGCAAACATATGTATAAGATCCGCTGCGGTTGCATCACAGCGTGGACAGCTGATTCCTACCATTCCACCCCATTGTACAGTTCTCGCCAGGGTATTATTCAGTGCAAAAATAGTCTTATAATAATGTGCTTGGAGCCTGGCTACACACATAACCGTTTGTCCTAAATCTATAGAATCACGGAACGTCTCTGGCTCCGCACCCACCTGTTACATCCATTTTCCTGCATGCTTAGCCAGATCATCTTGTTTCAGTGCTACCAATTCAGCATATATATACCTAATGTGACCCTTCCTGCTATCCCTAATATTATCTCAGACTTTAGCCTGAAGAAAACCATGCACCCCCCCACCTTCTGACTAAATAAACTTTGAAGCTGTAAAAATGTAAAGAAATTGCTTCTAGGGAGTCCACACTGCAACTGATTGTTACTAAACTGGTGAAAGCCTTCCGCCTGAATTAAATCCCCTATTTTCTGAACCCCCCGCTCTGACCAGCCCACCATGATACCATCTGAAAAAATCTTGGGAAGCAATGGGTTTTTATAAAGTTGAGTATAGTAATTAATATGTCCCAGACCAATTTTTTTTTTGGAGTTCCGCCCATATTTTAAAGGCGGCCAGTAGAGTCTTAAATTTCGTCTTCTTGTAGTAACTGGGCTCACTAAATATCATAAAACAATTCTCAGCATAATCCCTAAGTAACATCTTACATACATGTGGAAGTACGCTTTCCTCGTTCAAATTTTCTAAAGGAGCACCAAATAAAATACTCAAATTCATTTAAAAAATCTTTATTCGGTTATTCATACAAACAACCATAAAAGCACAATTCAATAAAAACAGAGTTAAAATTAGATCAATCTAAAAACCACATCCAGAATTATCAATCACAATTGATCATGTACAGTACAATGTTAAAAACAACAATTAACCCTCCATGCTATTTCTAAATCTTAGGGCTAGTTTTAAAAAGCCAGTTACAAATAAAGTGCAATCGTGATTTAGCAGCTGTAAATAACAAAGTACCGGTTTAACCTGGGTAAAGTTCAGTTTTTCAAGAAGAGGCTTTAGATAAAACCTCTGAGGTATATCATAAAAAGGACAAATAAATAAAAAGTGCACCATTTCCTGCGGAGACACGTTGTCGCAGCCGCAGGACGGTAGCACTTGACCTCGGTGGTTACCTTTTGGAACAGCAAGCAATAGGTGGAAGAGGTCCAGAGGGAACCTGGTTAACAGAAAACGATCAAAGCCAGACATCGGCCAGGACAAATAATGTTCCATACTTGGTGTAGATTTCAGAACAACATATTTCCGGACACTACTTTTATTCAGTTCCACCTCCTCACGATGCAGATACCGTGAGAGGGAAAAGGTTTTCCTCACATACTCAACATCAGCTCTGCTGATAGAGTCTGGACTTACAAAGAGCTCCGGGTGCCCCAGTTCTGAGAAGCAATCTTTCAAATATTTTAACCACAGGATTTTAAGCATATTATCCCAGGATAGTGCTTCTCTCAGAAGTTGGTGATTAAATGGCAGATCTTTGTTTAACCAGCATTTTAACCAGCAAGTTAATGGCCGTAGTGCTATGGTATCACTTAAAAAGGGAATGCCTAATTCTTCATGCACTATAAAGCTGGCCATTCCCCTTGGGACCCCCAGCAGCTGTTTCAGAAATTTATTTTCTGCCACCACAATGTCGTTGACTGCCGTATGCCCCCATAACTCGCTTCCATAGCAGCCTATCACCACACTCTTAGCCTGATAAATTTTTAACAATGCAGCAATTGGGCGTTTGCCCATTTTCCTAGCAAAGTTAAAGATGGCCGCATTTGCCCGGTTATCTGCCCCCTTTTCCTCTGGACTGCAGGGCCCCATTTCAACGGGTTATCAAACAGGACACCCAGGTATGAAAAGGTTTTTGTGGTAGGAATCTTCTCCCCATTAACATGAAATAAGAACGTCTTCTTATAACCTTTCCCTTCGTTCATTCCAAAGGATTTTGTGTTGGTAATGGCGAGATCTCTGGATTTCATAAAACTATTAAAGGTGTCAAGTAGCCTTTCAGCACAGTTGGACAATTCTGAAGCCTGTGTTAATGTTTCCCAGGCCTGCTGTTGCAGCTCTCCCTTCCTACGCTTTAAGGCGTTTTGTAATCTACTCTCAACTGAATGATCAGTTTATGATCCCTAGGCCTTAACGTCAATGCAAGTTTTGATTTGGTCAAGAGTGTGGTACAGGTATGATCAAACCAACCCAATCTATGGTTGGATTTTACTGTGCCAGGCCTAGTAAACATAACATTTATACAATTGTTAATGCCATTAAAAATCTCTAAAACCCGATCTGGATCATTCTCGTTGTTTAGGATAAGATTAATTTCACCTAAACTCCCTTTAACAATGGAACTTAATTGTTCCTCGGATTTTTCCACTTTCCATCTCAGTCTTTCCCCATTCGGCCTATGTGGTTCAATATTCATCACTCTTCTCCCCGTGTGGACTCTCCTGCCTCCCCAGGTAACAGTTTCTAGAATGAAACAATTATGATCACTCAAAGAGGAGACTTCAATCCTGGGGGCCGAACAATAAGCGCCAATGTTAGAAGACATAATAAAATGGTCAATAATAGAAGTGGAGTTCCTACTCTTAAACGTAGGGACAGTCTGGCCATTTTCATCCTTTAAGTAGTTTAACATTTCCAGATAATAGTCACCCATAAATTTATTAAGTAATTTGCCATAAATATTATGGCGAAAATGCAGGTCGTCCAATCCAAAATTACTTTTGACCCCACAGACTTTTTGGGTAGACATTTCACAGATCGAGATATTAAAATCACCCACCCAAATAAAATCAAAAGAGACTTTTGACTCTGCAATCAACTTGTCGATGGCAACTGCCAAATCCTTCACAACTTCATGTCGAGTAATATCAAAAATATTATTGTAAAAATTAAGAAGGAGTATATTACGGCTGTGCTGCTCATACAACCAAAGAATCTGCACATGGGCCCCCACACTCAAATACCTCTCTACGATCAAAGACTGATTAATAGAGACTAATATCAAAAGAAACCTGTGCTGGTAAATTATATGAGACAAAACCCTCATAATTAACAAGGTCTGTACACCATGTTTCTTGGAGACAAACAATGTCGTGTAAATTGATCAAATTCATCCAGCCCAGGGTATCACCCTTAGAGTTCAACCCAGCTATATTGCAACTAACGATAGATGTTCAATTTTTGCAACAAATTCCAATCCTGTCTGGGGTGGGAGCTTCTTGTTTTGCAACCCCTGCACTTTGATCGCTAACTTGTCTACCCCTTACATCTGCATCCATGCTTAAATTGACAGTATGTAGGGGCCCAGGGTCATCAGATAGTTCACATTCTTTATCGACCTTGCAAGTTGACGTCACCTCAGTGCTGGTAGAACAGTCTTGGTTAGGTCAATCGTTAGCATCTAAAGTGCTTAGGGCTTGATAGCGATTTAACCTCAAACACAGAGCATGGGTCATTACATCTGCTAGGGGCAGAGAAACCTCTCCTGTCTTTATCAATAGGATCACTAATAATGTGACTCTAGAAAAAACCAAGTGGGCGTAACCTAATACCTTTATCGGAGTATGGTAACAAGGCCGCTTTTAACAAAGTGGTTGCAACATGTTGAGAAATTTAAAATTGACAATAATACAGTCACCTTCGCTACTCTTTCTAGAATTGCCAATCCAATTAACCCTTCTGGTGGTAAGGATCTGATTAGAATAATTCGAAGGGAACCCACAATGTTGATTGAGCCAGAACACCATTTTGTTTTTAAGAGAATCACGTGTTTCTAGTTGGTTCTGGTTCATGTTCTCTTCAAGGGGTGGCACATTTGTTAAGACAACCAGATACGGGGCACAATCAGGTGTTAAATTGATGGTGTGGCTCCGCTTAACTTTAGTGGGTGTTTGGCCGCTCTTGGAATCTACAACTACCGGGTTCTTTTTACCTCCAGTCGATTGGGAATTAGGGGGGGAATATGCTCACATATTACTATCTTATCCATTTCCCCTCTGCGTTCAACCGCTCTGTTAGATATACCTGGGGCAACATTACAGAAACCTTGTCCTTCCACTACTTCCCGTGAACTTTTTATCAGTTCACTATTGGCAAATACTTGTTCACCTAAACTAGAAACCTCTTTAGAGAGGGAGTCTAGCTTTTCGATCACAGGGTTAATTAAACTTTCTATTTCAGCACTCAAGATACTAAGTAGCAGGTCAATATGGCCATCATTTAATTTTATTGTGCTAGAGTTATCCATTAATTCTTCTCCACCTGATAAACTTTTGGGCGTAGTTTTAGCTCCTTTTTTATTATTATTTCCACCGTTTTAGCTTGGGCTTTTCTACAGCCCCTCCTTGTTTTAGGAGCCGGCGACCTTTGAATTGAAGTATTAGATATATCAGCTTGTACAGTGGGTGTTATTGGTATTTCGGCTGAGACCTGTAAAGATGTACTAGCTAGATCAATTGATTCCCTATTTTCTACAGAGGGAACTACTAAAGGTATTAAGGGCATAGGTGGCAAGCTACCTGAGCCTAGTGAAAGTCGCTGTTCCATTCTGTCAATTTCAACAATCATTTTATTTACTGCTCTCACTAGATAATTGTCAAGCGTTGCACTAGCCTGCTCAAGAGAGCTTTTATTTCCCTTCCGCTTTAACATAGTTGCAAAGGATAACTAAATACATGTTTTCTACAAATGTACTCAAAGCTAATATGAATGAAATGCAAAAGAGAGGACCTAAAGTACCTCAAAGGTTAAAAATAATTTAAAAAAAGTAATTATAAAGTCCACTGCAAAAAGTTCATCGACCCTCCACATAACCTTTAGTGACGCTTATAAGTCTTACTTCATTGCTGCAGAGGAATCCAGAATTAAAAAAACCAAGGGGTCAAGCCCAACCCAACCCCGTTCGCCTCGGACAGCCTCAGACGGCCCGCCCTTGTCCCGGGCTTCTCCCGGCGCTGCCCGCACGCTTCCCGCGATGCGGGAGCTCTCCGTTGATTTTATGCGCCAGCGGGCACTGGAACAGTGTCGGTGGCATACTGGCCGCAAGTGTTGACGGGATATGTAGTCCCCCGGTAGGCGGCCACAACACGGATGGCCCGGTGCTCCTTGCGGGGATTATTATGTCCAGTGGCAGCAGGAGAATGGGAGCGCCGTCCACTTGTGAGTGCCCCCATCTCGGTTTAGCGTCCCCCGCTTCCCCAGAGCTCTCAGTTAATTTTATACGCTAGCGGGCGCGGGAACAGCATCGGTGGAGTCCTGGCCGCAAGTGTTGCCGGGATATGTAGTCCCCCGGTAGGCAGCCACAACACGGATGGCCCGGTGCTCCTTGCGGGGATTATTAGGTCCAGCGGCAGCAGGAGAATGGGAGCGGCTTCCCTCGCTTCCCCGGAGCTCTCTGTTGATTTTATTCGCCAGCGTTCACGGGAACAGCGTCTGCGGCGTCCTGGCCGCAAGTGTTGCTGGGATATGTAGTCCCCCGGTAGGCGGCCACAGCACGGATGGCCCGGTGCTCCTTGCGGGGATTATTAGGTCCAGCGGCAGCAGGAGATTGGGAGCGGCTTCCACTGGTGAGTGCCCCGTCTCCGTTCAGCATCCCAGGCTCAGCTGAGTCTTTTTAGTTTTTTTTAATGTTAGTTGTTATCTCGTTTCAACACATAACTTGGTTGGTTGATTGCTTTATTTCGATATGCAAATATCATAAAAGCATTACAAAAAAATATATAAAACAGCACATCGTGAAAAGACTGTACATTAAAAACAGCAGATAAAAAGTAGCAATTTAGTCAGAAATAAATTAATTTAAAAGAGAATTAAATTGATATAGACAGTCTTTTTGAGCGGATCAACCAGGCCCATTTTAAAAATTTGGATACGGCACAGACGATGGGAGGGGCGGTATCAGTTAATAGAATCCGTAAGGCCACCAAATACTGACGAGTACCCAATTCTCTACAAAGTGGTTTGAGCAAGTAGGATCTTGGGCGGGCATAGTCCGGGCATTCAAAGAGGAAGTGTACCACTGTTTCGGGTCTCTCAGTACATAGGGCACAGTGGCGTGATGCCTGCTTAGGCATATTCCATCTGGAGAGGAGGTCAGCAAGGGGTAAAGTGCCTAGTCTAAATTTGATAAAAAGTGCCCGGTCCATGGAGATGGTGATAATGTCCAGATAGGGCTCAAAGGCAACAACGTCTTTTATTTTCAGGTAAGCTGAGTGGAATTGCAGTGACACTGGTTGCTGATGAGCTTGGCAGAGACCCATTCCCAATATAGTTTTTTTAGGGTCTCCTTCGGGGGAGCTGAGTGGGTGGACCAACAAGACCCCAATCCTAGGTCCCCTAGCAGGTTCTTGATGTCCCTGAGCCATTTAATCTTCTGCCAGCCAACCGAGCACATCACCTCTGCCAGCCCGTCTGCATAAGATTTCAGTTCCGAGACCCTCCACAGGCGAGCCCAGAGTAGAAGGGGCCGAAGGCGGGCCTGATCCTTAATTGCTTTACAGCCTGAATCCAGAAGCACCGGAACTGTCGGGGTGCTCATCGGGATGGCCAGAAGATCCTTTATGAATTTGTTCTCTGCCTTGGACAAAGACTCCATGTTACCTAGGCCCCATAACTCTGCTCCGTAGAGTGATGCGGATACAGCTCGGGCTTTGTAGATATCGATTATCGGGGCTACACAGTGTTTTGAAGAGTTATTGTACTCCTTCAGCAAAGCTCCCCCCACCCTTTTGTGTCCAACAGTCAGTTTGTTGATGTGGGGAGTCCAGCTCATAACTTCACTCAGACGGATTCCCAAATAGTCAAATTCTGACACTCTTTCAAGGGGACTAGAGTTCAGGATGGGAGGGCGGCCAAGCTTGCGGGGGGGGGGGTGCATGATTAAATACTTCGTTTTGTCCACATTGATGACAAGTCCTCTGTTTGCGCAAAAGTCCTGGAAGCGATTCAGGAGCTTTTGGAGGCCCTGGGGGTTTTTTGAAATGAGTAGGGTGTCGTCGGCAAACAACAGGGTTGGGATCCTTACGCCACCCAATGAGGGGGCGTCTGCTGGTTCGCCAAGCAGGTGCTCTACCACCCCATTCACATACGGAGAGAATAGGGTGGGAGCTAGGACGCAGCCCAGCCGGACACCCCTGACAACCGGGATCCTATCGGTCTTTTCCCCGTTCAGACCCTATCTAATCTGGGCATAGTTGGCATTATGCAGTTTGATGAGGAGGTTTAAGATGTAGGGGGGCATCCCAAGACCATACAGCACCCTCCAGAGTTCCTCCCTAGGAACCAGGTCAAAGGCAGTCTTCAGGTCTATAAAAGCCAAATAGAGACTGCCCTTGCCCAGCTCCACCACCTTCCAGTAAAGTAACAGGAGTCTAAAGACTTGCTCGATGGTTCCTGTGCCTGAACGAAACCCAGCTTGCATGTCAGACAATATGTGGTTATCATCCACCCATTGGAGAATCCTCCCAAGAATAGCCTTTCCTGCCACCTTCTGAGTTGAGTCTATAAGGCTTATTAGCCTGTAGTTCCCTGGTAGATCCCTACAACCCTTTTTAAAAATTGGGACTACCTCTGCCCCTTTCCAGGACTCTAGCACAGATCCTCCCTCGATAATAGCACTAAGAAGGGCAGAGATCAGCACCCCCCATTCACCTGGATAGGCTCGGAGAAGGTCCCCTGGCAACCCATCCGGGCCAGCAGCTTTTAAAGGTGTGAGAGTTTTAATCAGATTCATGACCTCCCGTGCGGAGGAGAGGTCCGTGCCTCTATCCAGGGTATATTGGGGGAAGAATGAAGGGGTCATTTAGTGTGCCTTCTACGGCGGAATAAAGAGCCTTAAAATGATCAAACCACGCCTGAGCAGTGATGGTGCAAGTCCTCAAGGTGTCATCAGGTAGATTCCTACTCCCCACCAGGTCCCAGAACCCTTTGGCATCTCTCCCTCGACTAGCAGCTAAGAGGTCCTGCCAGAAGTTATCCTCCCATTCCTTTTTAGCATTTTTTTTGCAGTGTAAGTATAACCTTCTGGCCTCCCTGGTCCTGATTTGTGATTTGGATTTGACTGCTTCAACAAGCCGTATTTTCGCCTCCCTGCATTTGCGATTGAACCAGCCCTGTCTGGCCCGGGGACATGGTTTCTTTTTATTGACGCTAGCAGGGACAATAAAAAGGTCACTTAGGGCCTGGGTTAGGTTGCAAAACCTGGCGGGCACCTCCATAGACCCACCCTATGGGGAGTCAAGGTTTTCTAGGGCTGCAGCTAAAAGCTGCGTTATGGAGGATATTTTCTCCACTGAGAGCGACAGCTTAGCCCACTTTAGCCGTCGACCGCAGTTAGAGACCGATGACATATCCGGGGCGGAGGTACAAGCAGTTCTGCTCCCTATACCGTCTAGCCACCTATGAGTCAGGGCAAGCGAGAGCAGGTTGTGATCGTTCTCGACGGAGGGTATAATCTCCATATCTTTTACCATGCTCCATAGGTGGACGTCAAGAAGGATATAGTCAATTCTTGATGTGTGCGCAGGCCTATTGTAGGTATGGGCTCCCTTCTTGTCGGAACTAGTCCTGCCATTGAGGGCCCTCAGGTCAAACTCCATTGTAAGGGAATTGAGTTGGAGCACCACTTTCGTCCATTTTTTAATTGGGCTGAGCTCTAGAGCCGGTATCCCCCACCTGTTGTCGTCGTCCTCCTGATCTTGTGTGACTTCTGAGCCAAGGGGCTCAAAGGTGCAATTGAAGTCACCCGCTACCAGGGTATGGGATTTATGGGGAGAGGATCGAAGCAAAGCCTCCAGACAGGCTATGGTGGGGGATTCTCTACCCCCCTTCGTACTTCGGGCATAGATGTTAAAGATGTTTAAGATAACACGTCCCTTAGGGTTTTTTAGGGTGATATTAAGGAGGTCCTGGCATTTTGTGTCATGCTCCTCCACCCTACAGTTAAGTGAGGAAGCTACCCAGACAAGAAGACCACCCGAAGGATGACCCCTACCAGTCTCTGAGTGAACAGCTGGTAAGTGATGAGAAGAATATCCTGCCTTATGTAGAGGCTCCCTACTCCAGGTTTCCTGGAACAAACATATGGAGTGCTGCTCTACAAGTGCGTTCCAGTCGGGCAGAGCCAGCTTCCTGTCCAGACCAGCCACATTCCAGCTGAGAACCCTAATGGGTGGGTCCGCCACAGCCGCAATGGTACCGGGCTCGACAGGGCCAAATAAATCTACCTCTCCCACGGTAAGGGGGACATTGGCAGGCTCAAGTAGAGCCCTCCCCACCCCTAATTCCTCAGTGTCCACTAAGGCAACCTGTTCTTCTGGGATGGTCAAGGGGTCTTTACATTTAGCAAATAAAGGGGACGGGGCGTCAAAAGACCGGACCACCCGAACCTCCTCTGGGGAGTCAGGAAGTCAGTAGCCCCTAGTACCCCAGCTCGGCCATGGCAAATTTGCATGCAGCTGGGCTACAGTTGTTGCTAGGTGCCATTGGCCGCAAGCACTATTTTGGGTTGGAAACACGGGGGATGGCCTGGGAAGTTCATGACCGGCCGCGGGTAGAAGTATGTTAAATCAACTGCTTCGACTCCGGGACCAGCCGTAGCCTGCCCTAAGCCACATATTGAGTGGGCAGCTCTCAAGTCTTGGAAGTTGACCACCACACAATCCCCCTCAAACAATTTTTTCCCCTGACCAATCCAACCCACCCTACGCACACCAAGAATCAAGCCGTCCACTCCCAAAGGAAGGGGTCTGTTGGCTTGCAACCAGTGGATAACCTTGTTCTTTAGTGCCTGGTGGGTTTCCTGCTGGGTGTCCTTCAGAGCGGGGACCTTGATAAGAACAACAACATATGGTTGGCACTCAGGGGGGAGATTGACTGGGGGACACTTTCGTACTACCTTCTGTGGTATATCCACTGGGCTCGGGATTTTAGATTGGGAGGTAGTTGTGTTTGCCATTAGAGCCGTGACTACTCCCCTGGCTTCAGTGGGTGGAGCGGCCAATGGTTTTGATTTGGAACCAGCCCCTCCCTCTTGCCGCTTCTTTTGGGCAGGGTTAGACTTAGCGGTTCTCACTACTGGGAGGGTACTGGCGTGGACTTGGACAACATGGGTAGTAGGAGTCGGCTTTGCCAGCTTTGCACTAGCCTGGGGTGCAGTTGTCATGGCCTTCCCTGTGGCTTTTGCATGAGCAGACAATGCCGGTGAGTGTCCCTGTAATGGGCCCACAGAACCCCTTTTCCCATCATTCCCAATCTACAGTATCCTCCCTGAGCCTTGACTGTAGTTTAAAGAGGGTTTTCAGGGAGAAAAAATTATCCCGAGTGGTCTGTTCGAATCTGTCTAGCCTGTCCCCCAGACTCTTGACTTGGTCAATAAGCGGTACCAGCAGAGACTTGACCAGTTTCTCGAAGAGCTCAAGGGAGGACCCCTCATGTGAAAGTGTAGGTAGTGCCGGGGCCGAATGGTGAGGCAGCGGAGTTTCTGCCGCTGGTGCTGATGGGGTAATGCTCCCAGATGGTTCTGGCCCTCCAGCTTCTGGGTGCGTAGGACCTTTATGGGCCTGTATCCTTGGTCGCTTGTAGAGAGAGGAATAACTCCACTTCCGTGTGCTAATAACCCTTTTTCTTTTCTTATAGGCCAGACAAGCTCGTGCCTGGGGCAACAGGTTTTGACTTGGTATAGGACCCTGGGTCGATAAGTCGGGGTTGTGGCCAGAGGAGGTAGCTGTGAGTGAAAAGGGGCGGAGATCAGCAGCAACTGTGCTAGGGCTGGGGGGAGGGGGATTGGATATTAGGCTTTCTAACCTAATAATACCTGCCTCTATAGCTACAAATCGTGGCTCTACGGATAAATTTTCGGGCAAAGGGGAGATAGGGTTGGTGGAAATTGAGGACAGGGCATTTGCAACTGCTACCAAAGAGGAGCGTTTTGAAGGAAACGAGTCTCGTGAGAGGCGACGTTCCATCATCACAATCTCCTTTTCAATGACCGCAACTACCCTTGTGATGAATTTGTCCATTGTGCCAATCACTGTGCTCCCAGTGGCACTTTCTCCCCCACCCCTCAATGCTTTTCCGGAGCGGGTAGACATGTTGGCCTCTAGACTCACAGGTAGACTCCGGGCCCTTTGGCCAGAAGTGAAGGATCAAAGAGGGATGGCCCAGCCCAGCCTCTGTCAGCCCCTGACTGCCACAGACTGCCCGCCCTTTGCTCGGGCTTTGCTCGGCGTCCCACTCGTGTCCCGCTGAGCAGCAGTCCGTTGATTATAAGGGGGCGTTGCAGCCAGGGGGGCGTGTCTTGCTGGGGTCGCGGCCGTGCACACCTGTGCAGCGCAGGGACTCCTGGTCTTGAGAGTCCCTGCGGCGCGCTCCCTCGGCAGACTCGCGGTGCTCCCTCCTCCTTCCTCAGACCAGCAAACGCTCCAGCAGCCTCGACCCCTCGCCACACGCCGCGAAGCGGGTGCTGCAAGTTGTTAGCAAGCGGCAAGCGGCAAGGCGGCGGATCCCTCCAGGGATAAGGGGAGGCTAGGTGGAAGCGGAGTTGGCGTTATGCAGCAACCAGCAGACCGGCAACACCCAGGTCGGTTTCCTCCGTGAAAGGGTCCCGCTGAAGGTTAGAAGGCTCCCGCTTTTGTGTCCTGGACACCCAGGAGGGCGTGTCTTGCTGGGGGCGCGGCCGTGCACAGCAGCCTCGACCCCTCGCCACACGCCGCGCAGCGGCACCCGCGAAGCGGGTGCTGCAAGTTGTTAGCAAGCGGCAAGCGGCAAGCGGGAAGGCGGTGGATCCCTCCAGGGATAAGGGGAGGCTAGGTGGAAGAGGAGTTGGCGTTATGCAGCAACCAGCAGACCGGCAACACCCAGGTCGGTTTCCTCAGTGAAAGGGTCCCTTTGCTTTAGTCTTTCTTTTCTCAGTGAATTTCATTTATTTTTTAATGTAAGATCTTACTCCCCTACTTACCTAGAATGTTTCTATAATCTTTTGATTTTTATGTGAATTTCTGTGGACTTTTTATTATATTCATCTGATTTCCTGTTGGCAGGTTATTCACAGGGTCTGTCCTCTGGCCAGGTTCTACGTTCAACCTCACATGGGTACCCAAGCTTCTGCTGCAAATAGCCATTGGTCAACCACAGTGGGCACTGACTGCAGGACCTGGACTCTGGCTAATCCCCTGCTTGCACTCAACCACCGCTGTGCAGGATCTTTGGTTGTGAACAGCAGGGTGGGAGTGTCCAAGCCTCAACAGGCACCCAACTCCCTATCACTGTACTTTATTGGGACCTACCTCACAAGCTTAGATTTAATGAACAACAGTTTGGTACAATCATTCTCAGGTAAGTTTTTCTGGTTCAGCAGCACCTTAGGTGTGAAATTTCAACAGTGGTTCTTGATGTTACTTATTGGATGACTGCACTGTGTTACACACTAATACCACAGGTCCTGCAGCACAGATTTTTTCTTTGCCAATTTTAAACTCATGGGGATCCCTTTAGGTTCTCCCCATAAATGCCTGGGGGTCACGGTGTCCCTACCCAGACCCCAATAAAACATTTAAAAACTTTTACAGGGCATGAGACCCCAAGTGACTGCAAAAAGATGTTCTACTTTGTTGAGGCCAGCCAGCAAGATGGCAGCAGTACCATGGGATCTCGACTTGTACTGTGGTGCTGAAATGGCTGATGGGAGAAAAAACACCCTAGGCTAATCCTTAGGCTCTCTTGCTATAATTTTCAGTACCGTGAGACTCCCACTGAATTAACCCTCCAGATATATCTTACTTTTTTAACCCCCTTCAAGCGTACTAAAGTGCCCTCTTTAGCTCCTTTAAAGGTAATTTCTCTAAAATGGCTCAACTGATTTGCACCACATGACAAAAGCACCCTTTCTTAGACCTAATTTTCTGATAAATTTGGTGTAGACTGTTCAGCCATTTTTTCAGTATCTGAGAGCAAATTTAAAGAGGGGCTTCGGCTGGGCATGAAGAGGTTAAAAATGTTAAGTATAGCTGGATAGTTGTTGCCCATGTATGCTCTGAATGGGTAGTTTAAAGAGGCCTTGTCAATATTGATGGGCTGGACACAATATAATCATAATGTTGTGGCAACCATTACAAGTCACAGGTACATGGTACCTGTTTCTTCAAGAAAGTAATTACAAACACTTTTAAGTGTAGGGTATACTCTGACCTTGGGGAGCATGTGGGACGGTCCATAAGGCCCCTCCCACTGAATGACAGACCACAACATAGACAACATTTTGGGAAACCATTGCATGATTCAGGGGCATGGTCACTATTATTGATGCTGATTCTGAAACCAAGTCAGAACTGGAGCTGGTGCAGGATTCAGATTCTGACAGAGCATTGGAGGTTACAGTTGGAAATGTCTCTGGCAGTGATTTCTCACATGATGTTGTTGCCAGCCGTTTTGTTTGTCTCTAGAGCAAGCACGGGAAACGCCAAGGGAAATAGTTCCTTGAACACACCCACAGTCTGTTAGATTTATATAGGCTGCATCAAGGGCAGATGTTAGCTCAACTATGAAGCTTGTGATGGAGTTCAACCCATACTTCTTCCTTTTAAAGCTTTTCAAACTTTGAGTGTAAGAGGCGTTTTCAGCCAGAGAGTTGTTCAAATGAATCTCTAAGCAGAGCAGCATTTGATGCAGTACACAGAAAGGTTACTGTCCGATTGAAGGGTGCATTGATGTACTCCAACCAGTATCAAAGAGTTGAAGAAATATTGGGGTCCTACACTAGTGGTGGGTATTATTTACAAGCCATCTGTGTCCTTTCATTGGTCATGTGGCCCAGTGAGGTGCACACCATTGTTCTCCGATACCATGAGCAGAGATTGTTTTCAGCTTCCACAGAGCCTTCATTTCAATAAAAATGCACAAGATCTTGCCCGAGACCATCGAGACTCTAATTTGTCTCTTTAAAGTTTGTACTGTGCTGGAACATTCTGCTGGAAAGAACATAGATGTAGATGAATCCTTCGTGTTAAATAAAGCATGGCTGGTGTGTAAGCAATGTATCAAAATTAATAGAGCTCAATATGGTATCTGATTGTAGCTACCGCGAAAGCTTTACTTCCTACAGCAAAAGCTTTTTAGCATTTAGCTTCTCATGGAAAAGTTGTTTGGGTTTTTGTGCATACCCTTTTGAACAAGGGTCACCACTTGCATCTAAATACATTCTGTAATGGAATTCGACTCTTTAGGGAGTTATTTTCTATAGCCACACCTGCTGGTGGTACAATTAAGAACAACACAGAATTGTTTCATGTCGACTTGGTCATTAAAAGGCTTACAAAAGGGCAATCCCATGCTTTATGTTGTGAATCTCTCATATTCCAGGATCTCAGGCAAGTGTTTTTGTTTACCACCATACATGATGAAAATATTGTTTATGGTCAGATGGCTGAAGTACAGACGTCTAGTTGCATTCTACACTTTAACAACACAAGGGTAGGGTTAACCAGCCCGGCTTAATTCTTCAGTTTTAGAGTGCTCTCATGGTATTTGGATGAGGTTGCCATTATACATGTCATTGTTCTTCGAACGATGCTACCTGTTATAAGCAGCGACATTCACTTAAAGGAAGAAATTACATTACATCGTAAGATACATGGGTTTATCACACCATGTCACATTTGCTACTTCTGTGTACATATAGGTGCATATATACAGAATATTTACCTGCCCAAAAAAACGTTA
This sequence comes from Lissotriton vulgaris, assembly GCF_964263255.1. Classification (NCBI taxonomy): domain Eukaryota; kingdom Metazoa; phylum Chordata; class Amphibia; order Caudata; family Salamandridae; genus Lissotriton; species Lissotriton vulgaris. The sequence continues at coordinate 1,453,824,982 of NC_141685.1, forward strand.
TGTCATGTGTATATACGCATATATAAGTTAACTATAGGTATTTGAATTACAAAAAGTGCATATTGTACCACAAGATATATTTGCACATCAGACCATGTAAATGTTGATTGAGCCATAACACCATTTTGTTTTTAAGAGAATCACGTGTTGCTAGTTGGTTCTGGTTCATGTTCTCTTCAAGGGGTGGCACATTTGTTAAGACAGCCAGATACGGGGCACAATCAGGTGTTAAATTGATGGTGTGGCTCCGCTTAACTTTAGTGGGTGTTTGGCCGCTCTTGGAATCTACAACTACCGGGTTCTTTTTACCTCCAATCGATTGGGAATTAGGGGGGGAATATGCTCACATATTACTATCTTATCCATTTCCCCTCTGCGTTCAACCGCTCTGTTAGATATACCTGGGGCAACATTACAGAAACCTTGTCCTTCCACTACTTCCCGTGAACTTTTTATCAGTTCACTATTGGCAAATACTTGTTCACCTAAACTAGAAACCTCTTTAGAGAGGGAGTCTAGCTTTTCGATCACAGGGCTAATTAAACTTTCTATTTCAGCACTCAAGATACTAAGTAGCAGGTCAATATGGCCATCATTTAATTTTATTGTGCTAGAGTTATCCATTAATTCTTCTCCACCTGATAAACTTTTGGGCGGAGTTTTAGCTCCTTTTTTATTATTATTTCCACCGTTTTAGCTTGGGCTTTTCTACAGCCCCTCCTTGTTTTAGGAGCCGGCGACCTTTGAATTGAAGTATTAGATATATCAGCTTGTACAGTGGGTGTTATTGGTATTTCGGCTGAGACCTGTAAAGATGTACTAGCTAGATCAATTGATTCCCTATTTTCTACAGAGGGAACTACTAAAGGTATTAAGGGCATAGGTGGCAAGCTACCTGAGCCTAGTGAAAGTCGCTGTTCCATTCTGTCAATTTCAACAATCATTTTATTTACTGCTCTCACTAGATAATTGTCAAGCGTTGCACTAGCCTGCTCAAGAGAGCTTTTATTTCCCTTCCGCTTTAACATAGTTGCAAAGGATAACTAAATACATGTTTTCTACAAATGTACTCAAAGCTAATATGAATGAAATGCAAAAGAGAGGACCTAAAGTACCTCAAAGGTTAAAAATAATTAAAAAAAAGTAATTATAAAGTCCACTGCAAAAAGTTCATCGACCCTCCACATAACCTTTAGTGACGCTTATAAGTCTTACTTCATTGCTGCAGAGGAATCCAGAATTAGAAAAACCAAGGGGTCAAGCCCAACCCAACCCCGTTCACCTCGGACAGCCTCAGACGGCCCGCCCTTGTCCCGGGCTTCTCCCGGCGCTGCCCGCACGCTTCCCGCGATGCGGGAGCTCTCCGTTGATTTTATGCGCCAGCGGGCACTTGAACAGTGTCGGTGGCGTCCTGGCCGCAAGTGTTGACGGGATATGTAGTCCCCCGGTAGGCGGCCACAACACGGATGGCCCGGTGCTCCTTGCAGGGATTATTATGTCCAGTGGCAGCAGGAGAATGGGAGCGCCGTCCACTTGTGAGTGCCCCCATCTTGGTTTAGCGTCCCCCGCTTCCCCAGAGCTCTCAGTTAATTTTATACGCTAGCAGGCGCGGGAACAGCATCGGCGGAGTCCTGGCCACAAGTGTTGCCGGGATATGTAGTCCCACGGTAGGCAGCCACAACACAGATGGCCCGGTGCTCCTTGCGGGGATTATTAGGTCCAGCGGCAGCAGGAGATTGGGAGCGGCTTCCACTGGTGAGTGCCCCGTCTCCGTTCAGCATCCCAGGCTCAGCTGAGTCTTTTTAGTTTTTTTTAATGTTAGTTGTTATCTCGTTTCAACACATAACTTGGTTGTGTAAATGTAAATGTATAGGCATTTATATAGCGCACTACTTACCCGTAGGGTCCCAAGGCGCTTCGACTGCTGCGAAACCCTTCCTGGCTTCCCTGAGAGATGGTCCCTTAATGGGTATCTCCAGGGTGAGACCAGGCATCCCCGGCGGTCTGGTGGGGCCGTTAGTGAAGATGAGGCAAGCTAATGCCCAGAGTTGCCGAGTGTGATCGCTGATCAGAGTGGGCACCGAGGCGAGAGAATTATCGAGTCCGCTGACCCTGGTCCAGAAACCTGCCGTGCCGGGAATCGAACCCTGGTCCCGGGCCGTTCTCTGCTCTCGGGTCTGCCGCCTCTAACCAGTGAGCCACACTACTTAACTGGTTGGTTGATTGCTTTATTTCGATATGCAAATATAATAAAAGCATTACAAAAAAATATATAAAACAGCACATCGTGAAAAGGACTGTACATTAAAAACAGCAGATAAAAAGTAGCAATTTAGTCAGAAATAAATTAATTTAAAAGAGAATTAAATTGATATAGACAGTCTTTTTGAGCGGATCAACCAGGCCCATTTTAAAAATTTGGATACGGCACAGACGATGGGAGGGGCGGTATCAGTTAATAGAATCCGTAAGGCCACCAAATACTGACGAGTACCCAATTCTCTACAAAGTGGTTTGAGCAAGTAGGATCTTGGGCGGGCATAGTCCGGGCATTCAAAGAGGAAGTGTACCACTGTTTCGGGTCTCTCAGTACATAGGGCACAGTGGTGTGATGCCTGCTTAGGCATATTCCATCTGGAGAGGAGGTCAGCAAGGGGTAAAGTGCCTAGTCTAAATTTGATAAAAAGTGCCCGGTCCATGGAGATGGTGATAATGTCCAGATAGGGCTCAAAGGCAACAACGTCTTTTATTTTCAGGTAAGCTGCGGTGGAATTTCAGTGACACTGGTTGCTGATGAGCTTGGCAGAGACCCATTCCCAATATAGTTTTTTTAGGGTCTCCTTCGGGGGAGCTGAGTGGGTGGACCAACAAGACCCCAATCCTAGGTCCCCTAGCAGGTTCTTGATGTCCCTGAGCCATTTAATCTTCTGCCAGCCAACCGAGCACATCACCTCTGCCAGCCCGTCTGCATAAGATTTCAGTCTCGAGACCCTCCGCAGGCGAGCCCAGAGTAGAAGGGGCCGAAGGCGGGCCTAATCCTTAATTGCTTTACAGCCTGAATCCAGAAGCACCGGAACTGTCGGGGTGCTCATCGGGATGGCCAGAAGATCCTTTATGAATTTGTTCTCTGCCTTGGACAAAGACTCCATGTTACCTAGGCCCCATAACTCTGCTCCGTAGAGTAATGCGGATACAGCTCGGGCTTTGTAGATATCGATTATCGGGGCTACACAGTGTTTTGAAGAGTTATTGTACTCCTTCAGCAAAGCTCCCCCCACCCTTTTGTGTCCAACAGTCAGTTTGTTGATGTGGGGAGTCCAGCTCATAACATCACTCAGACGGATTCCCAAATAGTCAAATTCTGACACTCTTTCAAGGGGACTAGAGTTCAGGATGGGAGGGCGGCCAAGCTTGCGGGGGGGGGTGCATGATTAAATACTTCGTTTTGTCCACATTGATGACAAGTCCTCAGTTTCCGCAAAAGTCCTGGAAGCGATTCAGGAGCTTCTGGAGGCCCTGGGGGTTTTTTGAAATGAGTAGGGTGTCGTCTGCAAACAACAGGGTTGGGATCCTTACGCCACCCAATGAGGGGGCGTCTGCTGGTTCGCCAAGCAGGTGCTCTACCACCCCATTCACATACGGAGAGAATAGGGTGGGAGCTAGGACGCAGCCCAGCCGGACACCCCTGACAACCGGGATCCTATCGGTCTTTTCCCCGTTCAGACCCTATCTAATCTGGGCATAGTTGGCATTATGCAGTTTGATGAGGAGGTTTAAAGATGTAGGGGGGCATCCCAAGATCATACAGCACCCTCCAGAGTTCCTCCCTAGGAACCAGGTCAAAGGCAGTCTTCAGGTCTATAAAAGCCAAATAGAGACTGCCCTTGCCCAGCTCCACCACCTTCCAGTAAAGTAACAGGAGTCTAAAGACTTGCTCGATGGTTCCTGTGCCTGAACGAAACCCAGCTTGCATGTCAGACAATATGTGGTTATCATCCACCCATTGGAGAATCCTCCCAAGAATAGCCTTTCCCGCCACCTTCTGAGTTGAGTCTATACGGCTTATTGGCCTGTAGTTCCCTGGTAGATCCCGACAACCCTTTTTAAAAATTGGGACTACCTCTGCCCCTTTCCAGGACTCTGGCACAGATCCTCCCTCGATAATAGCATTAAGAAGGGCAGAGATCAGCACCCCCCATTCAACCCATCCGGGCCAGCAGCTTTTAAAGATGTGAGAGTTTTAATCAGATTCATGACCTCCCGTGCGGAGGAGAGGTCCGTGCCTCTATCCAGGGTATATTGGGGGAAGAATGAAGGGGTCATTTAGTGTGCCTTCTACGGCGGAATAAAGAGCCTTAAAATGATCAAACCACGCCTGAGCAGTGATGGTGCAAGTCCTCAAGGTGTCATCAGGTAGATTCCTACTCCCCACCAGGTCCCAGAACCCTTTGGCATCTCTCCCTCGACTAGCAGCTAAGAGGTCCTGCCAGAAGTTATCCTCCCATTCCTTTTTAGCATTTTTTTTGCAGTGTAAGTATAACCTTCTGGCCTCCCTGGCCCTAATTTGTGATTTGGATTTGACTGCTTCAACAAGCCGTATTTTCGCCTCCCTGCATTTGCGATTGAACCAGCCCTGTCTGGCCTGGGGACATGGTTTCTTTTTATTGACGCTAGCAGGGACAATAAAAAGGTCACTTAGGGCCTGGGTTAGGTTGCAAAACCTGGCGGGCACCTCCATAGACCCACCCTATGGGGAGTCAAGATTTTCTAGAGCTGCAGCTAAAAGCTGCGTTATGGAGGATATTTTCTCCACTGAGAGCGACAGCTTAGCCCACTTTAGCCGTCGACCGCAGTTAGAGACCGATGACATATCCGGGGCGGAGGTACAAGCAGTTCTGCTCCCTATACCGTCTAGCCACCTATGAGTCAGGGCAAGCGAGAGCAGGTTGTGATCGCTCTCGACGGAGGGTATAATCTCCATATCTTTTACCATGCTCCATAGGTGGACGTCAAGAAGGATATAGTCAATTCTTGACGTGTGCGCAGGCCTATTGTAGGTATGGGCTCCCTTCTTGTCGGAACTAGTCCTGCCATTGAGGGCCCTCAGGTCAAACTCCATTGTAAGGGAATTGAGTTGGAGCACCACTTTCGTCCATTTTTTAATTGGGCTGAGCTCTGGGTATCCCCCACCTGTTGTCGTCGTCCTCCTGATCTTGTGTGACTTCTGAGCCAAGGGGCTCAAAGGTGCAATTGAAGTCACCCGCTACCAGGGTATGGGATTTATGGGGAGAGGATCAAAGCAAAGCCTCCAGACAGGCTATGGTGGGGGATTCTCTACCCCCCTTCGTACTTCGGGCATAGCTGTTAAAGATGTTTAAGATAACACGTCCCTTAGGGTTTTTTAGGGTGATATTAAGGAGGTCCTGGCATTTTGTGTCATGCTCCTCTACCCTACAGTTAAGTGAGGAAGCTACCCAGACAAGAAGACCACCCGAAGGATGACCCCTACCAGTCTCTGAGTGAACAGCTGGTAAGTGATGAGAAGAATATCCTGCCTTATGTAGAGGCTCCCTACTCCAGGTTTCCTGGAACAAACATATGGAGTGCTGCTCTACAAGTGCGTTCCAGTCGGGCAGAGCCAGCTCCCTGTCCAGACCAGCCACATTCCAGCTGAGAACCCTAATGGGTGGGTCCGCCACAGCCGCAATGGTACCAGGCTCGACAGGGCCAAATAAATCTACCTCTCCCACGGTAAGGGGGACATTGGCAGGCTCAAGTAGAGCCCTCCCCACCCCTAATTCCTCAGTGTCCACTAAGGCAACCTGTTCTTCTGGGATGGTCAAGGGGTCTTTACATTTAGCAAATAAAGGGGACTGGGCGTCAAAAGACCGGACCACCCGAACCTCCTCTGGGGAGTCAGGAAGTCAGTAGCCCCTAGTACCCCAGCTCGGCAATGGCAAATTTGCATGCAGCTGGGCTACAGTTGTTGCTAGGTGCCATTGGCCGCAAGCACTATTTTGGGTTGGAAACACGGGGGATGGCCTGGGAAGTTCATGACCGGCCGCGGGTAGAAGTATGTTAAATCAACTGCTTCGACTCCGGGACCAGCTGTAGCCTGCCCTAAGCCACATATTGAGTGGGCAGCTCTCAAGTCTTAGAAGTTGACCACCACACAATCCCCCTCAAACAATTTTTTCCCCAGACCAATCCAACCCACCCTACGCACACCAAGAATCAAGCCGTCCACTCCCAAAGGAAGGGGTCTGTTGGCTTGCAACCAGTAGATAACCTTGTTCTTCAGTGCCTGGTGGGTTTCCTGCTGGGTGTCCTTCAGAGCGGGGACCTTGATAAGAACAACAACATATGGTTGGCACTCAGGGGGGAGATTGACTGGGGGACACTTTCGTACTACCTTCTGTGGTATAACCACTGGGCTCGGGATTTTAGATTGGGAGGTAGTTGTGTTTGCCATTAGAGCCGTGACTACTCCCCTGGCTTCAGTGGGTGGAGCGGCCAATGGTTTTGATTTGGAACCAGCCCCTCCCTCTTGCCGCTTCTTTTGGGCAGGGTTAGACTTAGCGGTTCTCACTACTGGGAGGGTACTGGCGTGGACTTGGACAACATGGGTAGTAGGAGTCGGCTTTGCCAGCTTTGCACTAGCCTGGGGTGCAGTTGTCATGGCCTTCCCGGTGGATTTTGCATGAGCAGACAATGCCGGTGAGTGTCCCTGTAATGGGCCCACAGAACCCTTTTCCCATCATTCCCAATCTACAGTATCCTCCCTGAGCCTTGACTGTAGTTTAAAGAGGGTTTTCAGGGAGAAAAAATTATCCCGAGTGGTCTGTTCGAATCTGTCTAGCCTGTCCCCCAGACTCTTGACTTGGTCAATAAGCGGTACCAGTAGAGACTTGACCAGTTTCTCGAAGAGCTCAAGGGAGGACCCCTCATGTGAAAGTGTAGGTAGTGCCGGGGCCGAATGGTGAGGCAGCGGAGTTTCTGCCGCTGGTGCTGATGGGGTAATGCTCCCAGATGGTTCTGGCCCTCCAGCTTCTGGGTGCGTAGGACCTTTATGGGCCTGTATCCTTGGTCGCTTGTAGAGAGAGGAATAACTCCACTTCCGTGTGCTAATAACCCTTTTTCTTTTCTTATGGGCCAGACAAGCTCGTGCCTGGGGCAACAGGTTTTGACTTGGTATAGGACCCTGGGTCGATAAGTCGGGGTTGTGGCCAGAGGAGGTAGCTGTGAGTGAAAAGGGGCGGAGATCAGCAGCAACTGTGCTAGGGCTGGGGGGAGGGGGATTGGATATTAGGCTTTCTAACCTATTAATACCTGCCTCTATAGCTACAAATCGTGGCTCTAGGGATAAATTTTCGGGCAAAGGGGAGATAGGGTTGGTGGAAATTGAGGACAGGGCATTTGCAACTGCTCCCAAAGAGGAGCGTTTTGAAGGAAACGAGTCTCATGAGAGGCGACGTTCCATCATCACAATCTCCTTTTCAATGACCGCAACTACCCTTGTGATGAATTTGTCCATTGTGCCAATCACTGTGCTCCCAGTGGCACTTTCTCCCCCACCCCTTAATGCTTTTCCGGAGCGGGTAGACATGTTGGCCTCTAGACTCACAGGTAGACTCCGGGCCCTTTGGCCAGAAGTGAAGGATCAAAGAGGGATGGCCCAGCCCAGCCTCTGTCAGCCCCTGACTGCCACAGACTGCCCGCCCTTTGCTCGGGCTTCGCTCGGCGTCCCGCTCGCGTCCTGCTGAGCAGCAGTCTGTTGATTATAAGGGGGCGTTGCAGCCAGGGGGGCGTGTCTTGCTGGGGTCGCGGCCGTGCACACCAGTGCAGCGCAGGGACTCCTGGTCTTGAGAGTCCCTGCGGCGCGCTCCCTCGGTAGACTCGCGGTGCTCCCTCCTCCTTTCTCAGACCAGCAAACGCTCCAGCAGCCTCGACCCCTCGCCACACGCCGCGAAGCGGGTGCTGCAAGTTGTTAGCAAGCGGCAAGCGGCAAGGCGGCGGATCCCTCCAGGGATAAGGGGAGGCTAGGTGGAAGAGGAGTTGGCGTTATGCAGCAACCAGCAGACCGGCAACACCCAGGTCGGTTTCCTCCGTGAAGGGGTCCCGCTGAAGGTTAGAAGGCTCCCGCTTTTGTGTCCTGGACACCCAGGAGGGCGTGTCTTGCTGGGGGCGCGGCCGTGCACACCTGTGCAGCGCAGTGACTCCTGGTCTTGAGAGTCCCTGCGGCACGCTCCCTCGGTAGACTCACGGTGCTCCCTCCTCCTTCCTCAGACCAGCAAACGCTCCAGCAGCCTCGACCCCTCGCCACATGCCGCGCAGCGGCACCCGCGAAGCGGGTGCTGCAAGTTGTTAGCAAGCGGCAAGCGGCAAGCGGGAAGGCGGCGGATCCCTCCAGGGATAAGGGGAGGCTAGGTGGAAGAGGAGTTGGCGTTATGCAGCAACCAGCAGACCGGCAACACCCAGGTCGGTTTCCTCCGTGAAAGGGTCCCTTTGCTTTAGTCTTTCTTTTCTCAGTGAATTTCATTTATTTTTTAATGTAAGATCTTACTCCCCTACTTACCTAGAATGTTTCTATAATCTTTTGATTTTTATGTGAATTTCTGTGGACTTTTTATTATATTCATCTGATTTCCTGTTGGCAGGTTATTCACAGGGTCTGTCCTCTGGCCAGGTTCTACGTTCAACCTCACATGGGTACCCAAGCTTCTGCTGCAAATAGCCATTGGTCAAGCACAGTGGGCACTGACTGCAGGACCTGGACTCTGGCTAATCCCCTGCTTGCACTCAACCACCGCTGTGCAGGATCTTTGGTTGTGAACAGCAGGGTGGGAGTGTCCAAGCCTCAACAGGCACCCAACTCCCTATCACTGTACTTTATTGGGACCTACCTCACAAGCTTAGATTTAATGAACAACAGTTTGGTACAATCATTCTCAGGTAGGTTTTTCTGGTTCAGCAGCACCTTAGGTGTGAAATTTCAACAGTGGTTCTTGATGTTACTTATTGGATGACTGCACTGTGTTACACACTAATACCACAGGTCCTGCAGCACAGATTTTTTCTTTGCCAATTTTAAACTCATGGGGATCCCTTTAGGTTCTGCCCATAAATGCCTGGGGGTCACGGTGTCCCTACCCAGACCCCAATAAAACATTTAAAAACTTTTACAGGGCATAAGACCCCAAGTGACTGCAAAAAGATTTTCTACTTTGTTGAGGCCAGCCAGCAAGATGGCAGCAGTACCATGGGATCTCGACTTGTACTGTGGTGCTGAAATGGCTGATGGGAGAAAAAACACCCTAGGCTAATCCTTAGGCTCTCTTGCTATAATTTTCAGTACCGTGAGACTCCCACTGAATTAACCCTCCAGATATATCTTACTTTTTTAACCCCCTTCAAGCGTACTAAAGTGCCCTCTTTAGCTCCTTTACAGGTAATTTCTCTAAAATGGCTCAACTGATTTGCACCACATGACAAAAGCACCCTTTCTTAGACCTAATTTTCTGCAAAATTTGGTTTAGTTCTGTTCAGCCATTTTTTCAGTATCTGAGAGCAAATTTAAAGAGGGGCTTTGGCTGGGCATGAAGAGGTTAAAAATGTTAAGTATAGCTGGATAGTTGTTGCCCATGTATGCTCTTATTGGGTAATTTAAAGAGGCCTTGTTAATATTGATGGGCTGGACACAACATAATCATAATGTTGTGGCAACCATTACAAGTTACAGGTGCAAGGTACCTGTTTCTTCAAGAAAGTAATTACAAACACTTTTAAGGGGGGTATACTCTGTCCCTGGGGAGCATGTGGTACGGTCCATAAGACCCCTCCGACTGAATGGCAGACCACAACATAGACAACATTTTGGGAAGCCATTGCATGATTCAAGGGAATGGTCACCATTATTGGTGCTGATTCTTAAAACCAAGTCAGAACTGGAGCTGGTGCAGGATTCAGATACTGACAGAGCATTGGAGGTTAACTTTGGAGATGTCACTGGCAGTGATTTCTCCGTCAGAGAGAAATTTTCAGATTATCCTGATCCCCATGATGTTGTTGCCAAGCCATTTTGTTTGTCTCTAGAGAAGGCACTAGAAACGCCAAGGGTAATAGTTCCTTGAGCACACCCACACCCACAGTCTGTTAGATTTATATCTGCTGCATCAAGGGCAGATGTTAGCTCAAGTATGAAGCTTGTGATGGAGTTCAACCCATACTTCTTCCTTTTAAAGTTTTTCAAACTTTGAGTGTAAGAGGCGTTTTCAGCCAGAGAATCTCTAAGCTGAGCAGCATTTGATGCAGTAGACAGAAAGGTTACATTCTGAGTGCATTGATGTACTCCAACCAGTATCAAAGAGTTGAAGAAATATTGGGGTCCTTCACTAGTGATGGGTATTATTTACAAGCCATCTGTGTCCTTTCATTGGTCATGTGGCCCAGTGAGGTGCACACCATTGTTCTCCGATACCATGAGCAGAGATTGTTTTCAGCTTCCGCAGAGCCTTCATTTCAATGAAAATGCACAAGATCTTGCCCGAGACCATCGAGACTCTAATTTGTCTCTTTAAGGTTTGTACTGTGCTGAAACATTTTGCTGGAAAGAACATAGATGTAGATGAATCCTTCGTGTTAAATAAGGCATGGCTGCTGTGTAAGCAATGTATCAAAATTAATAGAGCTCAATATGGTATCTGATTGTAGCTACCGTGAAAGCTCTACTTCCTACAGCAAAAGATGTATTAGTATTTAGCTACCCATGGAAAAGTTGTTTGGGTTTTTGTGCATACCCTGTTGAACTAGGGGCACCACTTGCATCTAGTTACATTCTGTAAAGGGATTCGACTCTTCAGGGAGTTATTTTCTATAGCCACACCTGCTGGTGCTACAATTAAGAACAACAGAAAATTGTTTCATGTCGACCTGGTCATCAAAAGGCTTACGCAAGGGCAATCCCATGCTTTATGTTGTGAATCTCTCATATTCCAGGATCTCGGGCAAGGGTTTTTGTTTACCACCATACATGATGAAAATATTGTTTATGGTCAGATGGCTGGCTGAAGTACAGATGTCTAGTTGCATTCTACACTTTAACAACACAAGGGTAGGGTTAACCAGCACGGCTTAATTCTTCAGTTTTAGAGTGCTTTTCTCATGGTATTTAGATGAGGTTGCCAGTATACATGTCATTGTTCTTTGAACGATGCTACCTGTTATAAGCAGCGACATTTACTTAAAGGATGAAATTACATTACATCGCAAGATACATGGGTTTATCACACCATGTCACAATTGCTACTTCTGTGAACATATAGGTGCATATATACAGGATATTTACCTGCCCAAAAAACGTTATGTCATGTGTATATACGCATATATAAGTTAACTATAGTTATTTGAATTACAAAAAGTGCATATTGTACCACGAGATATATTTGCACATCAGACCATGTAAATATTGTTACTTCTGTGTACATATGGACGTTTATACAGAGGAATATTCTCCAGCCACTGAAACTTTGCCAAATGTAATGAGCATATATGTATATATAAGTTAATTTTAGTTTTGAAAAGAATACAAAAATACTCTCTTCAAACTCTGTCTCATGCCTCCTTACTACCCTCTGACTCATGCCAACACTTTCAGACTACTACGTATTCCCAAACATCCTTTTCAATCTTCATTCTCCTTTTTTTAGCCTTGTCACCCAACTAACAGGCAGACACAACCACTAATTACAAAAACAACTTACTATTTCTCCTTTCAAATCAATTCCTATCTTTCTATCCTACTCTAAATGCTGCTAAACAAACCAGTAATCAAGAACACAAGCCAAACACAACTAATGTACATGGAAAAAACACTTCTTACTAGCCTACTAACTATTAACTCTAGGCTGCACGTGACCCGTCGCCATGTGCCAAGGAATCACTCCGGCTGATACCCATTAGGAGCTTCCTGTTTCTTTGTGGAGCTTTGTGCTTTGCCTGTCACCTACCTACTCGTTACTGCTGCCAAAGGAGAACCTTGCACTGGGGATCTGCCTGCCTGCCTCCCGCTGCCCTACTCCTTTCATCATCGTGGAGTCTGGCCGCTGAGCGGAGCGTGGGCGGGGCAAAAGACTACAATCCCCAGCAGCCCTAGCGGCACTCAGTCACAGCTTTTCGTGCCAGGAGGCGTTTAAAAATACGGTCAATCCGGTCGAGTGGGGGCTTCCTGTTTGTTTGTGGAGCTTTGTGCTTTGCCTGTCACCTACCTACTCGTTACTGCTGCCAAAGGAGAACCTTGCACTGGGGATCTGCCTGCCCGCCTCCCGCCGCCCTACTCCTTTCATCATCGTAGAGTCTGGCCGCTGAGCGGAGGGTGGGCGGGGCAAAAGACTACAATCCCCAGCAGCCCTAGCTGCACCCAGTCACAGATTTTGGCGCCAGGAGGCGCTTAAAAATACCGTCATCCCCGTCTCGCGGGACGCCGGGCGAAGCCCGGGCAAAGGGCGGGCTGTTTTTTGGCCGTTCGGTGGCTGAAGGAGGCTGGGCTGGGCCCATTCTCTTACATCTATTTACGCCATCGCATGTCCCCTCAACCTCCACTAGTAAGATTGCGCGCCTCTGACATTGAGCATCCATGCTATGCGTTTATACTGCATCTACTCACAGGAACTGTCTCTTTACTGTCATATTTTACAAAGTCTTTTTCATCCAGCGAACATCTATAGGGCCTCCTTCCTGGTTGCCCCTCAAACTGATCCACCTACTGGGTAACAGCGCTGGAGGGGTATTTATCTGGGGTTTGCATTGTCACTACTAAAGAATGTTCTCTGGAAAACCAAAGTAACTAAATAAAACACCATTAGCCCCGCTATATAACCCTAACACCGATCTGTTTATCGCCCATGGCTGCTTTACCTGAAAAAATTGTGCTGGCTGACGTAGGGGGAAATAGCAAAGGTACCCTGGATAATTACTTTAGAAAAACAGCCCCCGATATGGAAAGGGATTGTGCACTGGCTGAACGTAGGGCAGAGCGTCGCCGCTCTATTGGATCTATTAAATCCAGATCCCCTTTGGCTGCACCACCCCAGATTAACCCAGCGGGTGTAGGCTTGACAACTGGAAACGAGGACCCGTTATCTACGCATGGTATTCCTATGCTTCTGTGAGACACGCCCCCTTCATTGGCTGCCTTTAATAGTGTGGGAAAAAATAACACTTTAATCTCTAGTGACATTAACACAGCCATAGAAATTATACCTGATACCCCTCAAGTAGCAGTGGGGAATTCTAAAAAGAAAGCTGGGAAGCGGGAGGTCGCCAAAGTTTTTGGACCGCCACCAAATAAGAGACGGAGGAGGGGAGGTGTTCCACAAAGAGCTAAGACCAGCCACACTGACTTTGGAAAGGGCAGAAAGGCTACTGTTACATCTGCACTCACTATAAAGGCTACCTTAATTCCCGATTCAGGTCAGGAGGTACAGCACAAAATAATATCTCCCACAAATACCCCTACACTGACTGCACCTAGACCTGGTTCAATATCTACCAGAAATTGTACGCCCAAGAAACAATTGTCTGCTGTCTCCCTCGACAGCATAAAACATCTACTCAGGTCATTCACATCTCCCATACTAGAGAGGCTGAAGAGGTTGGAGCCACGGCTGGGGGACTTAGAAACGGCCATTGCCAACAAAGCAGGTCTATCTAAAGATACTGCTAAGCCAATCTCACCCCCGCAGCCACAGCACCAACCTCTACCCATGCGATCCAAAAGGGCTTAAATCCATCTAGCAACTCTGTGAACCGCAATCACCAAGGGGTAAATCCACCTAAGGCAGCTCATCAACCCGGTCCACACATTTCTAAGGAAATCTCGAAGGGGGCTAGCACAGCTGTTACTGGAAATTAGCTGGAGGTAGGGGGGAGGGCACATCCAGATAGAGCAGCAAATCATAGGAGCCTCCAAGTTGAATTACCACCAGACGCAGTCCCCTATGTGGTTGTACTCACAGGCGTCCCCACCTTAGAAGACGGCAGGAGGGAAGGCTTCAGTCAATTAAAAAATAAAACCATGCACTGGCTTAGCCAGCACAGACCGCTCCCATGTAACATCAATGGTGAGATTGTCCACGTGCGGCGACTCTCCTGGCTGGGGAGCCGAGAGAAAGACATAGTGGGTGATCTAATAGTCATACATTTCAGAGATCCAGGTGCGGTCAGACACATCCTAAATTGGATGCCAAGGACCACTGGTACAACCATCGTTCCTTGTGACCTAACGTATTTCTACCCAAGAGCCCAGGTGACTCCCACAATGTGTTTAGGGGTCCCTTCTGGCCTATTGAATAATCCTCCTGTAACATTAAATAATCAATATATGTGGCATGCTCCCAATCCCATGATGCCCAAAAATGTATTTGGGTGGAACACTGTACCTTACAGGGGACACAGGAATAACTTTAAGGGGTTGGAACACCCGCAAGGAACTAGGGGAATGGACCATTTGCTGCCATTTACCCCCCTTGAGGTCACTAACAGATTTGAAGCACTCTCAGGCTTGGACGACTGCGAATGACGGTTGGGGCCCCCCTGTTAATACGTTACCAATTTACAAGACAAAAGGCAAAAAAGAAAATTTGATTTCCCAAAAACATATTCTGGCTCCTGTACATACCATTAGTACCCAGGAACCCTGTCCCGTGATAGTCCCTCAGCCCGAAATACAAGTACCTGGGGAGGAAACAACATCACTTCCCCAGCTGGATAATTTGCCGGGGATAACTCCCAGTGTGCAAATGGAGTTGGCCCCTGTGAAACCTATGGTTGTAACATCCCCAACTAACATCGAAATTCCTGGCAGTGTAATATCATGGAACATAGCGGGTCTTGCCCAAAAATCAATGACGCAGACTGGCGATCAATAACCATGACCCACTCCATAGCTCTCCAGGAAACATGGGCCAGCGAGCAATCCCATTTGTTAGGAGATAAAACCTTTTTTACTTCAATAATCCCTAGCAAAATGGGTAGACATAAGGGAGGGTTGTCTATATACTTGTCTATTTGTTCAGGTCCTATGGTCCTTGGGAGCTTCCTGGATTGCCCATACTATCAGATATTAAAGGTAACATGGGGATCTCTGAAACATTTTGCTATAATTAACTTCTATAATAACATCCAGATAGCACAAGTTGAAACCATAATCAGGAAATTGTCAGGCACCCTTAAGATGATCGTAGGTAGCTGTCCGGGGGATCTGGCTCTCATGTGGGTAGGGGACTTTAACTGCCCATTATGTCTAAGGAGTCTACAGGGCGTGTGTGGCTGGGAAGATGAAAACTTAGGGGCGTCAAGTCACTTTGCCCATACAAAACTAGGGGACATGCTTAACAATTTATTGGTGGACCATTCTATGGTATTTATTAATGAGGCTTGTTCCGTGCCTAAAACATTTACACCTACTTTTAGCGCAAGAGGGGCAAAGTCAATTATTGATTTTACCTTACTCTCGTCACGCTATGCCCCACTAGTTACTAAATGGGAGACACTCACAAGTGGCATCAGTGATCATTACCCCATCTCAGTTATTTTTAAGCTAAATCTGGATACGCCGCCCCTTAATACTCAGTGCAATTATGACCTTAATCTCACTCTTGGTCAGCGTAACGGATTTTGCATTAAATGGGAGAAGGTAATTCCGGAGAGTTTCCTAAAAAATCTAGTGACCATTTCCCACAAGGAAATCATTACGTGCTTGACTCTAGAGGAGGACGAAGAACAAGTTTTGGACTCCTTCAATAAAATCTGCTGTTCAATTAAACACCTTCTGACCAGAAACCTGCGCAATATAGTCAAGAGAATCCCTGGGTGGTTTTATCCAAACTGCTCCAGGGCACTGAGGGAACTCAAACAAGCACTGCATGTTACCCCGCTAGACAGAGCACAGATTCAAATGGCAAGGCGTAACTACCGTGTCGCCCTGGCTAGAAGAAAGATAGATATAAAAGCTGAAGCTTGGGAAGCCCTCCACGCAGCAGCAATACAAAAGGACACTGTTGCCTTTTGGAAAGCTGTGAACGCTCCCTTTTACCAAGACGACCATGGCCCGCGTTTAGATAATGCCATTACGGCCCAGGAGTTGGTATGTCATTTCCAAGCCCTCTATGGCACTCCGGTCCTGCCTGTACTTTCCCCTGAAACAGCAATAATCACGGAAGTTGTAGATTCCCCGTCCCCTTTAGATATTCAATTCAAACTAGAGGAGGTCTACAAAGCCGTAAGGGAAAGCTCAGCCACTAAAGCACCAGGACCAGACTGTCCCTATTGATGTGTTTAAAACATACCAGACCTGTGGGCTCCCCTACTCACCAGAGTCCTGAACTGCATGGGCAAAAGAGGTTTTATTCCAACATGGAAGGAGGCAATTTTGGTCCTGATTTATAAAAAAGGGGACAGGAATGATCCTGCCTGCTATCGGCCCATCTCTCTCTTAGATGGCTTCATGAAGATGGCAGGCAGGGTCATTCTTGCTCGTATTCAGGACTGGCTAGAGGGACAGGAAGTGTTATCACCTTTCCAGTATGGGTTTAGGGGAGGGCGGGGGACAATTGAGCAGGGGCTAAATCTCTCCCTAACCATCTCTGAATATATACACACAAGGAAAACCAACCTACACGTGACATTTGTGGACCTCAGCTCTGCATTTGATTGCGTTCTGCACGACAATCTCTGGCAGACTCTGAGGGACTTTGGGCTGGACAATAAAATAATAGATTATATCAGAGAACTCTATGCTGAGGCGGGTGCACGAGTAAGATACGGCCAGAGGGGGGAATGCACAGAGCTTTTTAAGATTAATAGAGGGGTAAGGCAGGGCTGTATATTGGCCCCCCTGCTATTTAACCTCTATATCAATGGAGTGGGTTCTTGCTTAATACAACAGTATCACGATTATCCTGTAATCAAAGGCAAACCCATCCCCATTTTACTTTATGCTGATGACGCGGCTATCCTCTCGCAGACTAAGGTGGGTCTTCAGAAAGCCGTACAGACCTTCACTAACTTCATGAATATCAGAGGGTTACGTGTAAATGTCTCAAAGACGTTCACCATGTCGTGCGGCCCAAATAAACATAGATCACCATGTCCAATTACCTTAAATGAAAGGAAGGTGGAGTTTGCTATTTGGGAGTTCATTTCGATAGGCAAGGTACGTGGAAGCCTGCTGTGAATGCAAGGGCCATGGCATTTAATAGAGCAATTGGTGCTCTCATGAGCTTTGCTAAAAAAATAGTAAACAGGCCAATCAGGGAGCTCCTTTAAATATACAAATCGAAATGTGTGGCTATTGGGACCTATGGGGCGGGCATTTGGGGCTGGCAACAAGTGGAAGCGATACAGCGAATCGAGAATAGGTTCCTGCGATTTATAACCGCTACACCGAGGAGCACTCCTGTATATGTCTTACATGCCGAAGTTGCTCTCACTTACATCACGGACATTATAAAACTTGCCCCTGTTTTACTTTGGTATAATGTCTGGACCAATCCTGGCACAGAATTGAACAGATCTATCATAGAGGACTGCTTAAGGTGTGACGGAATGAAAAATATTAAATGGCTTATTTACATTAAGAACTTTGTCAGTGAGATTGGTCATCCTGAATATTTTACCGACCCAGCCTCACTGGAACATCTCTCGCGATCCATGTTCAAAAAGATGTTGCTGGAACATTTGGAACTGCAAAGGTGGAAGGGTGAAAGGTCTAAGAAAATCTGTCATGAGCCACGATGAAGTGACATCACAGAGGGGCCCTCAGTTGCATCTCGTAAAAGATCACCCCCTACAGCACCGTAGGCTCCTGACATACTTTCGCCTGGAAACCTTTTACAGACTCCTATCATTTCCGAACTGCAATGACTGGGCGAGAGTAAAAAGGCGGTGTCCTTGTGATGACAAATCATTCCAATCAAATATGCACTGCACTCTTTTCTGCACTTTATATAGCCATTCCAGACGACAAATCTTAAAACCTCTCTTGTTAACCTGGGGCCTAAGGAAAGCAAGAGAGGCCTATAATAAACTTAGGTCCATAGACGATTGTCTTACCATCAGCACAGTGAGCCACTACTTGAGCACAATTTTAAGAGTGAGAAGGACCATCGTCATGGGATAGCAAGAGTTAATTAAGTATTTTTAACTACTAAGTATTTTAATTGATTGCACTGTTTTATCCTTTTTAACTTCTTTTTTTTTTTAACTCTAAAAAATCCAATTTTAGTAACGCTCAAATGAGAATGAGAAGATGGAATTTTAATTGTGATTTCTATTTGTATACTTTTATGAATTGTGAATTCAATTCGAATAAAGTTTTTGAACTGAACTGAACTCTAGTCTTCGGTTCCCGGAGAATGGGGCTACTTGCCGCAAAGCTCTTCAACACCTCATCAGTGGTAGTAAGCAGTATACAATATCCAATTACAATGCTGCACCTAAGGCCAACATATGGTATAAGATGCTGGCTTTGCACTTGAGGCAAATGGCAACCCACAACATGTGTGTTGTGTAAGGTCATTTAGCTCCTGAATGTAAGATGCATTTTCTTGATTTTAAGAAAGCAGTCATCAGCACCTTTGGTTTGGTTTTGTGTGTGGAACATGAAAGGCATATGAATGTACAAGAAAGAATATGGTGCCTTGAAGTGGTTTTAAAGCTCACAAGCATTAAACCCCTAACTCAGTATTGTAATATTCAAATTATGTTTTTAACTGTTATTTTTGAAGTTTCATTTCCATGAGATCATTTGTTAATAACATTTTCTCTTTAAACGTTCCGCCACCAGTAGTTCCTAATCCAATTCGTATAGTCTGTACTTTAGTAGTGGGTGAGTGTGCAGTAATAATTATAATGACTTCATAGAAATACTCATGTATTTCTAGTAAGTCTGTTATGATTTTTCCTATGCATGACAAACACATTAGATTATGAAGCTACATAAAATCATGTGCAGCTTGACCGCACATTGAAGAGGTGCACAAAGTTATCACCTCTTCACTGCCAGTGTGCTTGTTGTCTGCTAGGACAAGAAAAACCAACAATGAAATACATATTTTAGGATCATCTTAAAATAAGTTTCCATACTAATGCTAGTTTCACCTACAAACACTGGGCTGCAGGCATTTTCTCAACAACTGGCCAAGAAATGACCCAGAGTAGTGAAAGATCAGCATCTCCTAGAATGTGTTCAAAACTCCATACCAAATTTCCCTCTGTGTTGACTATGATATTTTTGCCCTGTGTCAGTCACCTCCAAGGGTAGAATGACATTCTCTGATTTTTTAAAAATAAGCTACAGAGGACAGTCCAAGATTATGTGACTTGTGTGGATCCCACTCTGTTTTCTTTCCCAGGAGTCCATTCAAATATTACATGTTGACTCTAGTCAGGACATCTTCCACTTCCACGTGTTTCTGAGGGAAACTTCCAGAAGCTGCAAGGGTCCACAATATTCCAACCTCACAGTGTAGTCACACTTATCACAACTTACAACAACAAAAATGGTACCCATTGGTGTTGCAGAGCCAATTACCCACAAAAAGAATGGCTGAAAACTGTGAGTGTATAAAGCCTTTATAATCAATGCAATCACTGAGCTGGTATTTTTATGTTCCAGGTAATAAACCCAGCCACACAAGCAGGGTACCATTTTTCTGGAATATATGGGCTTAGTAAGTTCTTCTAGGTGCTGGGCCCAAAAAACAGTGCCAAACACATCACTAAATTTAGCCATTTGACATGGCAAACATTTCATGTCTATGTGTTACATTCTGGATCTTTCTCCTGTCATGGTAAATAGGGCCACCCACACAAGTAGAGGTACATTTCCACCAGGAGAATTGTGGAAACAAAGAATAGTAGAGAATTTGGTATTATCCGTCTTAATTTTTTGTTCAAAATGTAAGCCACTGTGCAAGAGAGAATACAGTTTGCAAAATGCATTCTGAATGACATGATAGAATGCCTAACCCAAAATTCAGAGTTGTACAAATTTTCAGTATTGCTTGAGTCAATTTGGGAAGGTGGAGGGTTTACAAATCACAACGAAGGGGTGCAGGGAGGGGGCAGTTGGGGGATTTGTTTTGTTTAATTCTGTTATTTAGATGTTTTTCTCATCAATGCAGTATGCTTATGGGGTGGTGTTTGGATGCTATGGTACATCCTACATTTGAATACAAATGTACTACATACCTATACTAATGGTGGAATGTAAGTGCAGAGAACTTCGTGCATAAAGGTGGCATGTTTCTGGGCTGAGAAACACAATCAAACTCACCCTAGTATTGCAGTATTTAAAGCAACATTCCCCTTACATAATTCTACTGCAAGAAACACATCTCAGAGGGAATTATTATAGTGTCCTGGACCACTTTGGCTACAGGTTGCTGGCTCAGGCTATATAATTCAGATTCAAGGGAGGGGGTGGTATTTTAGTAAAAACTATGTTAGTGTTTACCCCAACTCACACATGGTGGGATGATCGGGGCTGCTACATGACCCTCTCAGGCACCTGGGAGGGCGGCCCCTTATACCTTTGCTCCGTCTATGTCCTTCCGAGATTGTTTGCCACAGTTTTTTCCTAAAATCAGTGTCCTTCTTTTAGAAATGCCTACGGGCATGCTCATGTTGGGAGGGGATATGAATGCTTTCATGAGCCCTGAGATAGATAGGTTGAGCACAACATATACACAATCTGATGAGGATGTCCTGCCTGCCTCTATATCTGCCCTGGGACGGGTGGACCTGTAGAGGACCCACAATCCTCACCTTAAACAATACACATACTATTTAACTTCACAAGGATAATTTTCCCATTGAGATCGTATTCTCACACATCATGCTCTAGGTGGGGTCTTTAGAGAAACTACTTTAGAGAAACTACTCACTATGCATTTCTTTAGAGAAACTACTCACTATGCATGTGGGATCTCAGATCACTCTCTGATGGGGGTTAGGGGACTGACATACAACACTTCCATTTTCCCTAGACTTTACCTTTGGTTCTTGTGTGATAGGTAGATCAATGGGAAGTTGAACACAGTGACAGAATAACATTTTCAAGAAAATCAGGGGTCTGTGGACTCTGCCTGCACCTTATGGGAAGCCTTCAAAGGGATCAAACTGGGGCAAACCCAGGCACGACAGAAGAAGGAAGCCAGAGCTGAATGCAAAGCCATAGAGAAAGATATAAAGTCTTGTTGTAGATGGCCCTTTTTTTAAGGGTTATCCCTAAACAATTTTCTTCTTTCTCCTATTTTTTCCTGACCTGCTGTTGTTGGTTTTAGGACTCTCAGCACTTTACCACTGCTGAACAGTGCTAAAGTGCATATGGTCTCTGTGTAAAATGTCTTATGGATTGGTATTTCCATGATTGGCCCATTTGATTTATGTGTCAGTCCCTAGTTACGTGCACTGAGTGTGCCAGGGACTGTGAATCAAACACTGTTAGTGGGCTGTAGCACTGGATTGTGCCACCCACACAAACAGCCCATAAATGTAACTCAGGTCTGCAATTTCAGAGCCTGTGTACAGTCTGGGACTGCCATGTCGACTTGGCAAGTGCACCCACTTGCCAGTCCCTAAACCTTCCCTTTTCTACATGTTAGTCACCCCGAAGGTAGGCCTAAGGTACCCCCGTGGGCAGGGTGCATTGTATGTGAATAGTAGGACCTGCCCTGGTGTGTGTGGCATGGGAGGGGGTGGTATTTTAGTAAAAACTATGTTAGTGTTTACCCCAACTCACACATGGTGGGATGATCAGGGCTGCTACATGACCCTCTCAGGCACCTGGGAGGGCGGCCCCTTATACCTTTGCTCCGTCTATGTCCTTCCGAGATTGCTTGCCACAGTTTTTTCCTAAAATCAGTGTCCTTCTTTTAGAAATGCCTACGGGCATGCTCATGTTGGGAGGGGATATGAATGCTTTCATGAGCCCTGAGATAGATAGGTTGAGCACAACATATACACAATCTGATGAGGATGTCCTGCCTGCCTCTATATCTGCCCTGGGACGGGTGGACCTGTAGAGGACCCACAATCCTCACCTTAAACAATACACATACTATTTAACTTCACAAGGATAATTTTCCCATTGAGATCGTATTCTCACACATCATGCTCTAGGTGGGGTCTTTAGAGAAACTACTTTAGAGAAACTACTCACTATGCATTTCTTTAGAGAAACTACTCACTATGCATGTGGGATCTCAGATCACTCTCTGATGGGGGTTAGGGGACTGACATACAACACTTCCATTTTCCCTAGACTTTACCTTTGGTTCTTGTGTGATAGGTAGATCAATGGGAAGTTGAACACAGTGACAGAATAACATTTTCAAGAAAATCAGGGGTCTGTGGACTCTGCCTGCACCTTATGGGAAGCCTTCAAAGGGATCAAACTGGGGCAAACCCAGGCACGACAGAAGAAGGAAGCCAGAGCTGAATGCAAAGCCATAGAGAAAGATATAAAGTCTTGTTGTAGATGGCCCTTTTTTAAGGGTTATCCCTAAACAATTTTCTTCTTTCTCCTATTTTTTCCTGACCTGCTGTTGTTGGTTTTAGGACTCTCAGCACTTTACCACTGCTGAACAGTGCTAAAGTGCATATGGTCTCTGTGTAAAATGTCTTATGGATTGGTATTTCCATGATTGGCCCATTTGATTTATGTGTCAGTCCCTAGTTACGTGCACTGAGTGTGCCAGGGACTGTGAATCAAACACTGTTAGTGGGCTGTAGCACTGGATTGTGCCACCCACACAAACAGCCCATAAATGCAACTCAGGTCTGCAATTTCAGAGCCTGTGTACAGTCTGGGACTGCCATGTCGACTTGGCAAGTGCACCCACTTGCCAGTCCCTAAACCTTCCCTTTTCTACATGTTAGTCACCCCGAAGGTAGGCCTAAGGTACCCCCGTGGGCAGGGTGTATTGTATGTGAATAGTAGGACCTGCCCTGGTGTGTGTGGCATGTCCTAATAGTGAATTACAACCAATTTCATTTTTCACTTTTGCATGGCTACCTGCTACCATAGCGTTATTGAATGTGATCAGAAAATCCAAACACTAAGATTCGCGCACTTAGTTTAACTGAAACAATTGTTTCTTCACATCTTTTAACTTCAAGTTCAATGAATGAATTCAATCGTTCTTTGTATGAGTTACTTCACTTTGTTTATTTTCAAAAAATCAATTAAACCAAAATACGGTGTAATCCATTCTTCATATAACATAATAGCATTAATTTCATGTTCATGACTGCACCCAATGCATTTCGGGTCATCAAAACTCGACCCTTCCTCAGGGGTCTGAAAACTGAAAAATACAGGACCAGATCAGTCTTTTAATAGAATTAACTTCTTAAAACAAAAATGTTAATGCGAAAACGCTACAACATTACCAGCTATTTTATGTTCAGTTCATCACGTGTCAAGTTATCAATATAAAAAGACTTAGCTTAAAAAGTGTGAGCAAATGCTTCCCAGATGAAATGGCATGGAGCAAAATATGGCTCCAACTGGTCCACTGATATCAGTTCCTTTTATCTTTACTCTTAGATCTGCATCCAGAGTGCTCTTCTTCTGGTACTTCTGGTTACAGCGATTGTGGTTTAAGTACCCAGTTTCTGCCTAGCCCAAGTCTGAACTTTTTGCTTGACCTCGTTTTGTCTTCATCTTCCTCCGGTGGGCATTCAGATATCTTTGAGGGACCACGCAGGTCAATTGGTCAATACGAAACATTCAGCCTAAGTGACCACAGAGGTTTAAACTAACTATATGGTGAATAAACCGCTTCTATTGTGCAAAGTACATAACCTGCCTGCACACGTGGTGTGAGCAACCCAAACATTTTTCAAACCATCGTGCGGAGATCTGATACCCACATGAGTTTTATGGCTCAACAAATTGCTGCGTTCTCTACAGTGATATGTATGTGAGTTTCTTATATGCAAGGCTCAAAGACGCTTACTGAGTGAAGATTATACCAACACTTATAAGACAAAAAACTTACAAGATGAAAAATGGAGCGTTTGGAAGTTGGAGTTCGTATTTCCTGTTTCTGCATGCCGGTGTTGTGTAATATGTGGTATCCCCACGATATCCTGTATCCCCTGCTCTTCGGCTCTTTTCGGAAATGAAACTCAGCCCGGGCAGGTTCAGACAGAAGTAGCTGATCACTGCTCGGGCTGAGTGCAGGGATACACGATTCAACAGGAAGCCAAACTCGGCTCTGGCAATAAATCACCAGAAACGTTTACACGAAGAGAGACAGACAGAAATAAATAGAATGAACCGTAATGGAAATGGCAATTCATTTAATAAACGTGAAAGTAAAGAAAATATTGCTGAAGCCCATCGCAACGAAATAACATGAGGGGAAGAGAATACAAACTGGCAGAGGTGCAAATAAGGGGAAAAATAATATCAAAACGAGCGAAAGATTAAAGGGTAAAGGTTAAAAGAAAGGCAATAAAAAAAGCAAAGTATTACAATACGGAAAGAAAGTGTTTTGATTTTCCTACAATGAATATGTCAGAAGGTGTTAATGACAAACATAACGTGCACAATAAGTTAAATAACAGTGCATGTTTAGTTTGACTCATACAACATACTTGGCATTTTACCAGCTGCTCTATCTTTTTGTGTCCATGCTAATTAAACAAGCATTGGCAACACAATCGGTCTCATACTTTTGTGAAAGTTAGAGCTAATGGCGTTGTAAATGGCAATGTTTTTTCTTATTTTTTAGGATGATCCTGGGCAGAGCATGCGCTTCTCTGTGGCATGATGTATTGGAGCATGGAATAGAAGCCCCGCCCACTCTCCTCTCATATTTGCCATTAGCTTGTGTTATTGTCCTTCGTATTGGCTTGTGTCATTGTCCTTCGTAATTGGTGGCTTCTGATTCGTTATTAGGTTTGTAAGTCCCTCCTTAGTACCGCCTTGTCTTCATTTGTAACCTCCCATGAGGACTGGCCCTTTTACTTCAGTTGTTACACGCTACGTCTTTTTTAGTCTGTAAGCTCTATTTTCTTTAATGAGTTTCTCCTACGTCAGGCACAACACGCTTTCCTGCTACATTCAGTGCGCCATGCATGTTTTCACTTTCCGAGCAGCCAGGGATAATGGCGACCGCTTCTTTGAATAGGTCTCGCATTTACAAGAGTTTGAACTATTGCCATTGTAAATGACGATGCCTTTTATTTATGTGTTAATTAGCAAAACAGATAGATAAAGTTATTGTCATTTACAATGCCATCAGCTTAAACACTAGCTAATGCGACACCTACTGCATTGCAAATGCTTGTCATACATGGTTCCTGGTGCACACTGGTGGCACACATTCTGATGTTTGTTTCTCACCTTGCTGGATTTCTAACCCAGATACTTTCGTACGCTCGTGTCTCGGGCTACACAGCACACATTCTGGGACTATTTCCCCTACTGTCTTTGTTCGTACACATATCCTGGTGCATGCTGGTGGCTCACAGCATACATTCTCATGCCAGCGACCTACATGGCAGGTTTTTGTTCAGGAATTCTGGTTCACACTCATGTCACTCACTGCACAGCACATTCTAATGCTGGTTTTCCAATTAGCACGGCAGGTTTTCCTACACAAATCCATGTGCACGCTTGTGTT
Source organism: Lissotriton vulgaris (assembly GCF_964263255.1). Taxonomy (NCBI): domain Eukaryota; kingdom Metazoa; phylum Chordata; class Amphibia; order Caudata; family Salamandridae; genus Lissotriton; species Lissotriton vulgaris. Next base: position 1,453,850,676 of record NC_141685.1, read on the forward strand.
GCATGCTGCACAGCACACACTAATGCTGGTTTTCCATAGGGGTATTTTTCATGCACTTATTATGGTCCACGCTCGTGTCTCATGTAGCACTGCACACATTTTGATGCTGGTTTTCATACATGGATCCTGGTGCACGCTTGTGTCTCACTCATCACAGCACATTCTAATGCAGGTTTCTCACAGGGCTGGCTGTCGCGTACAGATCCTGGTGCGCGCTCGTATCTCACGTTGCACAGCACACACTAATGCTGGTTTTTCACAGGGCCGGTTTTAATACAAGGGTCCTGGTGAACGCTCATGTCTCGTGCTGCACAGCAAACTCTAATAATAGTTTCCCACATGGCTGGGTTACCCATACGGAGACTGGTGCATGCTCATGCCTCACGCTGCACTGCACACTCTAATGCTGGTTTCCCACACAGCTGGTTTTCGTGCACAGATCCTGGTGCACGCTCATGCCTCACGCTGCACAGCACACTCTAATGCTAGTTTCCCACATGGCTGGTTTTCGCACATGGATCCTTGTGCACTCTCATGCCTCACGCTACAAAGCACACACTAATGGTAGTTTTCATGCATGGACCCTGGTGCACGCTCGTGTCTCATGCAGCACAGCACACTCTAATGTTGGTTTTCCATAATGCTGTTTTTAAGGCACAGGTCCTTGTGCACACTTGTGTCTTACGCTGCACAGCACACCTTAATGCTGGTTTCCCACATGGCTGTTTTTCACGCACAGAACCTGGTGCGCGCTTATGCCTCATGCTGCACAGCACAATCTAATGCTGGTTTTCAAATGAGTTTCTCCTACCGCAGACAGAACAGGCTTTCCTGCAACATTCAGCACGCCATGGGTGCTTTCACTTTCCAAGCAGCCCGGGACAATGGCGGCTGCTTCTTTGCAAGGGAATAGGTCTCGTATTTACAAGAGTTTGAGCTATTAGCATTGTAAATTACAATATTTTTTATTTATGTGTTAATTACAAAACAGAAAAATAAAAGGCATTGTCATTTACAATGCCGATAGCTTAAACTCTCGCAAATGCGAGACCTATTGCATTGCAAATGCTTGTTTTTGTTTGCAGTGGAGTGATCACTTAGAAAAAGAGAGTTAGAGCTATTGGCATTGTAAATGTAAATATTTATGTGTTATAGAGTAAAGTCGTTGTATGTGGTTTGTAGTGGAATTATGTGGCTACCATCCAGGTAATGTGAGCATTTACGAAGCAGAGGTGCAGTTAGGATAGATGGATTGGTGGAATGATGGCTATTTGTATGAATGCTTGGATGGATGGACAGCTGCATGAGTACATGCATGGATGTCTGGGTGATCAGTTGAATGAAAAGATGGTAGGTGATGCATGGGTAGGAAAGTTACAACTGGTTGGTATGGAAAGAAAAAGATGGATACATATAGAAAATATTTATACAAAGGAAAAATTTGTACATTATTGGACCTTTGGTCAAGACTGTATGATATATCAGGCTACATGATGGCCACGATCTCATTAAACATAAAATCCTATTTACAATTCAGAAGTTGGTGGTGGTTTGGTGCCTTGACCACGAAACTATGCTTCATTGTCAGCTACTTGGATGCCTGCTTAATCTGCAGTCTTCCAACACAGTATTACATTTGGACGCTGGTTTAACCCATTCAAATCTTAAATGCTGTGTTCCATCAAACCTTACAAGAGACAGTTACTAATTATGACTGATGAAGGAAAAGTCTGATGACTCGTCCCATTGATAGAACTTGCATGTGGTGTTCTGCAAGTTGCAAGGACACGTTTACAATGCCCTGTTGATGAACACAAGTATGCCACTCTGTGGCATTGGGACTACCAAATACAGGCCTATATGTAAACTCTCTGGTGCATGTCATACACACAAAAGGCATGCTACATGTTTCCGGAGCCTTGCAACTTGTACCCGTGTGAGGCCAAAGAAGGGATGGCAAGACTGGCACAGCAAGGGCAGCATTGCAGTCTTTTTGTTCTGAGGACTGCAACATTTCCGAGTGAGCCTTCACAGCAGCAGCTTCCCAGTATCTCTGTTGCTTACTCGATTGGAAGACCAAACAAAAGATCTCATATTCCAGGGCTGTATAACAGACGACTGCCCCAGCGCTAATTGTCACTGTGCGCCAGATTATGCTCCCAACGGCCTTACAGAGGATCAGTCTGTGGGGGGGTGTGGCTGGACACCGATGGAGCAGGGAGCCTGAACCGGAGCTCCTGCGGGTGATCCCCCATCACAGCCCATCCTGGCCGATATAGAGGGGCCCTTCACCTAACAAAGTCATCCCCGGACAGATGAAGGTCGGGGCAGCAGGCAGGAATTGAAAATCGGGGTGCAACAGCTCACCTTCACTGTGAAATGAGCTGAAGGGAGGTGACGCGGGCTAGCCCAGTTGGCGCTCGCTCTTTGAGCTACGACTCTAAGGGAGCAACTGGCGACTGTCTCCGGCACAATGTGGTTTCGAGGGGCGATCTGAGCTGGCGGAGCACTGGATGAGCAGGACTTCGCGGCTTCCGGAACGAAGGCAGGACCTGGGCTTAGGCGGAGAGGGAGACGCGGCCGGAGAAAATGACACCGAGGACCTGGGGCGACCTCCGTTGCGAAGCCCAGGTACCGAACGGATAGCCAGTTTGGAGCGGGGGCCGCTGGGACTAATGCACGCGCTGCGGGCTCCAGACAGTGAAGAAGCGAGGAGGGGAGGCAGAGGTGCCCTGAGCCATTGAGGGTTCGTGTGTGGAGTACTGTGGGGCAGCCGACTGTGAGCGGGGGCCCGCCTACCAGGGTCGCAGTGCCCGGGCTACTCAGTGGAGCCGGTGGAACTGGCTGCATATCTGGGAGGCTCCGGGAGGAGCCAGCAGTGTCGCTAGTGGAGGGAGCACACCTCTTAAGCCTGGGACTGAGAGGCGGGTCGGACCGCCTCAGCTACGATCACAACCCCCACCATTTAGGCGACTTGACAGATGGAGAGCAGGGGGCTGCTGCCCATGGAGCGGTGAGGAGAGGTGGCAGCGGGAGGTCTAGAGGATATTGGAGTGGCGAGGAGGGCCGGGACACTGTGGCTTTGAACTTCTGGTGGAGGTGCTCTCCGACTGCTGCAGGTGACGAGCTGACACCCACACCGATGCAGGCTGAGCGAGGGGAGTAGGCCCAAGAGAGACAGGGACCGGGGTTGGGGGCTTTGCCCGTACTGACATATTGAGCAGCCACATGACCTCAGGCCACATTGATCGAATCCTACTTGCGAGGAGAGTGGGGAACAGGTGCCGGGTTAGGTTGCCCCCTTTTCGGCACTCCTTGCGGCATCGCTTCTGCGCTGCCCCCGTGCATCGCATTTGGGCTCCACACCCCATGTGCTTGGAGTTGAACTCGACTGCCCTTGCCGCAGGAGAGGACTCTATAAACCCAAAGTGGGTACCCGCTGGTGCCTTTACTGATCGGCATGCTCCCACACCGTTCCAGGTATGGGGAGAGTCAACAAAAGACGTACGTGAGGTGGAGCATTGGGAATCGGCAGGCGAAGACAATTGGGAGTCGTGCCCGCTTTGACCTGATTAGCTTTTATACATTCCACCATGCTTATCTCCGTTAAATCGGGCTCCATCACCTACCCTTGTCCTCCAGCTGTACTTTTACCAGACATTGAACAGGTTGCACCTGTTCTATCTAGCATCTGTAATGCTATGTTTATTTCAGGTATATAGCCCGCAACCTGGAAGAAATTCATTATAAACCTGTTGCTAAAAAAACCAAACCTAGATCGATCTGACACTAAGAATTACAAGCCAATAGACAGCTTGCCCCTACCAGCCAAATCACTAAGCCTGACACTTTTTAACATATATGTGTCAGACTTAGCCAGAGTCATCAAGGCACACGGGATGGGCCTAATATCGTATGCTAATGATACACAACTGGTGCTGTCTATATACAATGATGGTGGTAAGGTAAGGTAGCAGCCAACTTTCAACAGGGCATGCTGGCCATTAGCAGTTGGATGTCCAGCAATTGCCTTATGTTGAACTCTGATAAAAACAGAGGTTATGACTTTCGGCAAGTTGTTCCCCATCTGGTCCTCTGCCTGGTGGCCGTCCTCACAGGATCCCCCTCCTCTTCTAGTCACCAAGGTCAGGAATCTGGGCGTCATATCTGATGACAGGCTGACATTTACTCCTCATGCTAATTCGGTGGTCTCAGCCTCATTCCATAAACTGCGAATGATCAAAAAGATTCTACAATTTCTTCCCTTTACCGAGGGTAAAACTTTGGTCAGTACACTTGTTATGTCCACCATCGATTACTGTAATGGGCTTCTTGTGAATGCCCAAAACAAGGTAATTCACAAACTACAATCAGTCCAGAACGCAGCGGCCAGAATGCTCTCAGGAACCCCCAAATATAAGCCCATCTCCCATGTCATTCAGAAGTATCATTGACTCCCTGTGAAAAATCTCATAAAGTTCAAGGCCTTGTGCATTGCGTACAAAGCTTCGTGTAACATTGGACCTCAGTTTTTAATTGAGAAGCTAGCTACTTATATTCCTACTAGGGCCCTTTGCTCCTCTAATGCTTTTCTGCTTAGGGTGCCACGTACCAAAACCGCCTCATGGGGTGACAAGCGCTTCATCGTCGCCACTGCAAAACTTCCTACCAATAAATATCAGATCCTGACAGTCTTTACTAGCATTCAGGAAAATGACAAGAACCTGGCTGTTTAATCGATAATCCCCTCGGCTTTGGTAGATGCTGCTGTCCTCAGCACCGAGACACACACGGGTATTTGCGTGCTTTATAAGTCTCATAAATAAATAACTAGAAAAATATCTAACCCCAGAATGTATTAACAGATATTTTTCAAGGGAGGACGCCCGATGCCCGAGATGTACTACAGCGCGAGCGACGTACATCCACATGATGTGGAGCTGTACTTCTTTAACACATTATTGGCAGGAAGTGACACAGGATACGGCTAGGATCACGAAGAGGGTAATCCCATGCACACATACACATGTACTGCTGAGATGTTTTTCACACACAGCCAAAACTAGGACCACAGACAGGTTCATAGACCTCACCTTTGTCCTGGCACAGGGGGAAATCACTTGTAACTGGAAAGACCCGAGAGGCCCCAGTGTGCAATGGTGGAAACGGGAGCTAGTAACGTAGGCATGATGCGAGAGCAGGGTCCTCTTGAGAAATGCGAGGCAAGGGATAGGCAAGGAGGAGAGAGCCAGGGCTTGGGAGACGATGATGGACGACATGCAGTGAGACGGACGGGAGTCTCACGCTTCTACCCCTGAGAGACCACCTCAATAGGAGCATCCCTAGTGACCAAGGCAGGATGAGAGGACACAGAGGGATCCCGGACAGGGAGGGATATATAATTTACCATCACAGGGGAGGGTACATACAGAACAGGGGGCACCAGCGAAGGGCTTCCACAGACGGTCAGACACGAGAGAGCTCTAGGGATACAATGGGGAGACAGAAGTGCGGGGCATCTAGTTAACTGTTTTGGATTGGTTGGGTGTGGGGGGGGGAACACGAGGCCACCGCAACATTATTCCCTCAGAAAATGAGAGTAGACAAAGACATATCCATTACAAACTGCAGAGGAATGAAGGATGGGTTGGGGGATATATTGCCAACAGCTATGGCCATAATATTTTTGTATCAGGATATGTGGATGAACAGACTGATAATAAATGCCAATTAAGTGTGTTTAAAAAAAACAAAAAAACAGAGGATCAATCTATAATGCATCGTGATTTTGTTGAGGACTCTGTGGTTATAAGTGTTTGCGTCTGTGCGCATATTGTATTAGCGCACAGACGCAAATGCACAGACATACTCTGGTGCACAGAGACAATTAGCGCTGGTGCACTCATCTGTAGTACAGTCCCAGAATGTTTAATGTACTGCTTTTGTTGATGGGATAGGTGAAAGTCCTTATTCTCTCACCAAAAGCCTGACCCATACATTCACTGAAGCACTACGAAGAAGAAATAAGGCTGCGCTGCACTCTGTAAAAACAATAGTCTAGCCTCTTAAATCAGAAGTATAACTATACTCAAAGCACGCTCCAGAAACATTTTGTATGCCTTGCAAAGATGCAGATAACAGTTTCAGGTATTCAGCATGTATTGTATTACAAAACACTCCTGCCAAACTTGTGATGCTGTAACTGCCCAGACACGTTATACAGAAGGGGGGTTTACCCAAAAAGTCACTTGGACCTGGGTGCTATATTATACAAAAAGAGGGGTCCCAGTGGGATGTATCTAAAAGTACACAAAGTATATATCACAAAATACAACAAAATCCATGAGTTTCCTTATACACACTGTTATTTAATCGCAATGCATATTTATGCTGTAAACATTCTTTAGAACTCAATCCATTATAAAAAGGTGCCCCAGGGAAAGAGGGAGTAAGAATGAGTGTAAATGTGAGGAAAAGGGATGTGCAGAATCGACCCTAGTGCAAAGCAGCGAACAATACACAATAATGATGACAATATATACAAAAATTCTCAATCTGGCTTCAAACCACTGAGCCAGTATTCACAATTGGAGCAACCAATGCCCTAAAATTTATAAACCACCATGCTAACGCTAATGTTCAGTACTTTGCATTGTTGGTTGCGTCGGCAGGTGTATAATTGTAGTCATCGACGTTTCAACCCCTGGACCAACAGGTAGGTATACGTTAACCTTAAAGTGGGGACTTCATCAGGACAAAGGGGATCCGGGGGGCAAGGAATCTGTGGAATGAGGTAAAATAATTATTACTGATTGCTAAAAAACAGGAGTGTCAAAAAGGTTAAAAACCAAGGATCAATTACCATGGGCAGTTGGGCCGTCCGGCTCTCAACATGAGACAGGAAAACGCCAGAAAAAAAACCTGGAAAGCAGGGTGAAAGGTTCGCTTTAATTCAGTTTGCGTGATACTCCGCATACAAAAGACCAGGATCTCAGGAGAAACTCACTTGTTAATTAGAGTCTTTAAAATCCTCATAGAGAATTGATGCCAGCATGGTCATCTCAATACTGCAGAGGAAAAGCAAAAAGGCATATGATTCGTACCTACCAATTGCACGAGTCAAAGGGGTTTGATCAACATGAATCGCCGATTCCCTCACATGTAACTGAAGTTTTTCAGATGGTGATTTAATCCAAAGAGAACGAGTGGAATCATTCCATCAAGGCGTTGGGTTACTGTAGAGGGGTGAGTGCATAGGCATATGGTGATATAGATATATATAAATGACAAGACAAGACACGAGTGAACACTCTGGATAGTTGGTCGGACCAGAAGTCCCGTGCGACTTCCGACCATTTATTTATAGCCTTCTCGCCACGCCTGGCCAGAAGGTGATACAATTTGTGTACGTAGTTCCGGCCAAGGCCGGAGCTACCAACAACTAGAACGCTACATCCCTTCCCAAATTAGTCCTTTGAGACAAATTAGATTAGCACATAAAGTCAGCAAGTCTTTGACTGGGCCTGAGATTTGGTCGGAGGCTGTACTGCCTTCTCCCTCTTACCGGAGTGTTCTCAGGGCAGGCTCTCGCGGATGGCGTCAGCGGTTCAGTGATCCCAGTGGACGGGGTGGATGGAGAATTGCTCAAAGTAACACCTGTTGGTTCACTACTGGTGTCTTGCCTTTCCGGTGTACCTGTCTGATGCTCCGTGTTGGCAGGCGTCGCTGGGATTTGCTTGAACCACGACACGTTTCTTGTTATCTCTTCGCCTTCGCGTCGAGCTGTCACTGCCGTGCCTCTACTTGTCCTGACAATCCATGGCTCGACCTCATATGGTGTTCTGAATTTCCCCGCCAGGCCTCCGAGCTCGAATGAGCACACGATCTCTGGGGACCAGCAATCTGTCTTGAGCCCCTCTCTTCTTACTTGCCTTGTCGTTAGTTCTTCTCCTCCGGGTTTGGGTGCACTCTGGATGATATGGTTCAGGCCTCCATTCTTCTGCCATGGGTAGCAAGTCACGCCTGGGGCCTGAGAAGATGAGAGCCCATGGCGATCTTTGTGTAGTGCTGTGTGGAGTGCTCCTGTATTCTCGTAGAAAGCTTTGAAGAGCATCTTCAGGATTGGTTCCTTCTACTGCAGATATTCTTAACACCTTATTAATTGTCCTCATGAATCTTTCTACTTCGTCATTAGCTTGAGGCCACTGTGGCGTTATGTGGCAATGATGAATTCCTAGTTTTTGCATAAATTCTTTGAACTCACTTCCCTTGAAGGGGGGTCCATTGTCCGTTTTCAGTTGTTGAGGAATCCCAAACAATGCAAAAGTCTTGCTCAGTATAGGTTGAATGTTCGTGAAACTTGTAGACTGGGCTACCTCCACAATTGGGTACTTCGTATAGCTGTTCACTAGAACCACAGTGACCCTTCCGTCCGGAAAACTGCCAAAGTCTAGGCTAACCCAGGACCACGGTGCTGGTGCGTGTTCCTCGGTGATGATTGGTGCAGGGGCTTCAGTTCTTCCTGTTAGCTGACACGCCCGACAGTTCTTCACTATGGTGTCAACTGCGTCCTCCAAGTTCGGGAACCAGACCTTTTCCCGCATACGGGCCTTCATTCTCCTGGTGCCTTGGTGGCCTTTGTGTGCTAACACTGTCGCTTGTTCCTGCAGGGTCGTCGGAATTATCACTCTTGAGCCTCTTAAGATAAGGCCATTCTCAGCGATGCTGATCTCGTTATGTATCTTCCAGAACTGATTGAGTCGTGCGCGGTCTGCCTTGCTCCAGCCATGTACATCTCGCAGGAAGACTTCCCAGGACCCTGTGTGCACCGCATTCTCTACTCTCTTCAGGACAGTGTCGTTGGCATATTGTTCCATGATTTTGTCTGCTGACATTGCTTGGGGGCATGCTCCCTGTGATATCATATTCACAAACTCTTCGGTCTGTCTTTCGGGCTCTTCTTCTTGTGCCTCTTCCTTAGCGGGATGTCGAGATAAGAAGTCTGCCGGGTTCTTAGCTCCTGGCCTGTACACGAGATCCATTTGGTACTGTTGGATTTGGATCGCCCATCTTTCGATTCGTGGTGGCAGATGAGGCGCTGTGCCTTTGAACAGTGGAATCAGTGGTTGGTGATCGGTAACCATTCTGAAGGGGTGTCCGGTTATGTAGAGATGGAAATGGTTGCATGCCCACTTTACTGCTAATGCTTCTCTCTCGATTTGAGAGTATCTTGCCTCAGTGGCGGTGAGGGCCTTGCTCGCGAACGGTAGTGGCGCCCATACTCCTGGTTCCGTTTCCTGGGTGAGGAGTGCTCCCAGTCCAACGGGGCTGACATCGACCAGTATTTCGGTGGGTCTGGTCGTGTTGAAATAAGCCATGGTCGTTCCATCTAGGAGGGCGTTCTTGATTTTATTGAATGCTTCTTCCTCAACTTCTGTCCATTTCCACAGGCTCTCTTTTTTCGTTAGATGGCGGAGTGGTTCGGCGATGGTTGCTAAGTTCGGTATGAACCTGGTACAGTATTGGGCCATGCCCAGGAAGCTTCTCACTTCTGAGGCTGTGGTCGGCGCTGAGGCATACTTTATGGCTTGTGACTTCCTGGGATCAACTTGAACTCCATCAGAATTGAATACGTAGCCGAAGAATTCTATCGATTTCTGAAAGAATTTGCATTTCTCCTTATGCAGTGTTACTCCATGTTCAGCTAGTCTCTTGAGTGTGGATCTCAGACGCTGGTGATGTTCCTCACTGGTCTTGGAGTGTATCAGGATATCGTCGCTTACATTTAACACTCCTTGTAGGCCAGATAGTATTTCTCGAATTGTATTTTGAAAGATTTCTGCCGCTGAGGATATCCCAAAATTTAGTCTCTTATATCTTCTAAGACCGAGGTGAGTCGAGAACATCGTTATGTACCTGCTCTCTTCGGCTAGTCAGAGTTGGTGGTATCCAGCGTTGAGGTCCAACTTAGAGAACCATTGGGCTCCGTTCAGATCTGTGAGTATGCCATCTACGGTGGGTGTTATATTTCTTTCTCTCTTTATTGCCTTGTTGGGCATCCGTATGTCTATGCAAATTCGGATCTTCCCTGGTTGACGGGGTTTCTCGGCTATCACCATGGGCGACACCCACGGCGTTGGTCCAGTGACTTTTTCTATGACTCCTTGTTTTTCAAGTTGTGTCAGTTCTTGTTCGACTGCTGCTCGTAGGTGAAACGGAATCCTCCGGTGTTTCAGAGCAATTGGCTGGACGGCTTTATCAATGTGTAATTTGATTGGCTGTCGTTTAATTGTGCCCAAACCTTTGAACAGTGACGGGAACAGCTGTAATATGTCTTCCGTTTGGAGTGTCTTGACTGCGGTGGCGAACGAGACTAGGTTGAGGTCCTCTGCTGTGTGGCTCCCTACTAGCAGATCTGCTTCTTTGCTGATTACGTGAAATGTGGTTGTTACTTCACGGTCTTCCGCTTTAACTTGTACTTGCATTTTCCCACGCAGAGGGAGTGGAGTCTGGCTGCCGTATGTCATTATCTTGATTTTAGAAGGCGTCAACTGCGGTCTCGGGTTAAGGCTTTTGTAGTGCTGTGAACGATACGAAGTAGCACTCTCCTTCATCGTCAGTGGAGGAGTCATCTAATCGTGCATGGCGATGTTGTCTTGCTGTCATGGATCTTGATTCTTGAGTTTCTTTCAGACTTAATTGCCTGACTGCTCCTGTTACGGTCCGTCTCCCCGCTGTGTTTCTTCCGCGGAATCCTCCTCTGCACACGCTGGCAAAGTGGTTTGGCGTTCCACATTTCGAACATGTCTTCCCTCTTGCAGGGCACCCATCTTGACTATGCTCATCACGCCCACAGTATTCACAGGATATTTGTCTCGGGGTCTGGTCGGCCATCTTCCCCGTCCACCTCTACCTGATGTGCGGACGGCGTCAACTCGTTCTGTCTTTACAACGGCACTTGCTTTCGCTTGAGTGGTCATGGCGGCCTCCATTGCTCTCGACCGGACCTCAGATAACTCATGTGACCGTGCGAGCATGAGAATCTCGTCGAGCGTGATGTTGGGTTGGCGCAGTATTAGTGTTCTTAGAGTCTTGTTCGGGCACCCTTGAATGATCTGTGCTGTAACTTCTTTAGTGTGATCATCTTCGGCGCATGTGCTCACCAGTTCCCTTAGTCGGGCATGGAAGGTGTCCATCGTCTCACCTTCTCTTTGTTTAGATTGTCTGAACTTATCAGCTCATAGTGCGGGTTGAGCTGGGGGTCAAAGTGTGCATTGAGTGCTCGCACGGCGGCGTCGTAGTCATTAGCGTTACCGGTATCTGGAAGGTGGGGGAACAGTTTGTAGATTTCAGTGCCCCCAAAGTGCAGTAATAGGGAGCGTTTGACTGTGTTATCGGTTTCACGAGTGGCTATGACGTAGTTGTTCAGTTGTCCTATCCATGCTGCCCACCTCGGTGCTGCTGTGGAAGGTTCAATTAGCTCGCTGAACGGCGTGCCTGATTCTGCGAGTGAGCTGATGGATGTGTTTGTTGAGCTGGAGGTACTGCTTGCTGTTGCACTACTTGTTGCAGCGCTGCCTGCTGTTGTGGCGCTGCCTGCTGTTGTGGCGCTGCTTGCTGTTGTGGCGCTGCTTGCTGTTGTGGCGCTGCTTGCTGGTTCTGGTTGCCTGGTGGGTTTGACATTGCCTCTTTGTTGTTTGTCCGCCCATAGGAAAGTGTTTTCCTCTTATAAAACTTTTTTTTTTCACTTTGGATGTACCAATGCTTGTTGGTTCGATGAGTCTCTCGTCTGTTTGTATATATTTTTTTTCTTTTCCTCTCTGGGGAGACAGATGCAGTCTCAGCGCTTGTGTCGCGCTGTACTGGGTAGGTGTGCGTCACTCGGGGGCACCTCGTGGCTCTGCGCGGCCTTCGCACTCCCAGTGCCTCTGTCAGGCATCTCTGCCGGGCCTTTCCCTTGTGTGCATGCGCGCCTAATGCGCTCGGGCCTGTTCGCACGCACGCGTGCAGACGCTGCTTCGGGCCTTCTCCTGCTTGTCTCTCCGCACCACCGGTGTCCCCACGCAGCACGGGGTTGTCGCTGCTCACCGTTGTGGTCGCGGACGTCGTTGGGCTGCTGGGCACTGCTCGATGCCTGTGGAGGGCAAACCGCTCGGCACTGGACCGTCCTGCTTGCCTGTGCGCCGCTCCGTCACTCTTGGTGCCTCTTTGGACGGCGATTCGGCAGGCGATGTTGCTGAATGCGTCCCCCACTCGTCGCCAGTGTAGAGGGGTGAGTGCATAGGCATATGGTGATATAGATATATATAATTGACTAGACAAGACACGAGTGAACACTCTGGATAGTTGGTCGGACCGGAAGTCCCATGCGACTTCCGACCATTTATTTATAGCCTTCTGGCTACGCCTGGCCAGAAGGTGATACAATTTGTGTACGTAGTTCCGGCCGAGGCTGGAGCTACCAACAACTAAAACGCTACAGGTTACTACAAGCAAAATGAGGGAGCAATAGATGTAACAGACTGGTATTTCCGATTACCCAGTAAATTACTGCACATTTAGATCAACTTACATGCATAGGCAAGAGGATCCGAGTTTCACAGAAATGGGGCAGTGGTCACCATCTTGTACTGTAATACAGAAGGATCGCACGGAGACGTTAGTAAATGTTTTAGGAGGGTGTCGCCAGATCAATGGATAGGGAACTGCGAAGAGTCTTACCTTCGTCGAAACAACGAGTAGCTGCGACCTGCTCGTGGGGCTCTGCTGTCTCACAAGGAGACAAGCTCACGCTGGTAGCGTATAGCGGCAGAGGCGTGTACGTGCACTCTGATGGTACGCCGCAAGAGGGCAATCGAAGACAGACTGCGGGGATTGCAGTCGCGGAAAACTTTATTAAAGAAAGGCTATGGACATCGCTAAAGCCTCGGAGTAATAGTATGGAAAATGCCTAGGCACGTTGTAATAATGAGTATTAAAAGTTATGTAGGTAGATGATAAAAACAAAATTAATACATATAGCCGTCATATTGGTGCTGATGGCTAACGCATGTATATTTACACAAGGAAGAGTATTCCATTAAAACCACAGACACATAGATTAAATTGCGCACCTCTCATCCAAGAGGGTGAAGGCGACTCATACACATGTTCAGCATCATTATCTATCGGACATTGCGTACCTCTCACACAGGAGGGTAAAGCAAGGTAAAAACCCCCAATTAGATTAGTTAGCATGTGATTTGAAATGTTGGAAAGAGAAAAATTAGAAAAATTCAGCGACCCAACCTAGCTAGCTGAGCATAACTACTGTCTGCCTCATTAAGGCCATTATTAATCGAGTCCAGAATTGCCATCCATTTGGACTCACGTGTATTCAGGAGTAGCTAAATATCCCCTCCCCCGGGACCTAATGTGACTTTCTCTAGGACTATCCATTTCATGACATTGAGCGTGTGTCCCTGCCTTTGACAATGATCTACCATGGGAGCACCAAGTACATTACACCGGATGCGGCTCCCATGTTGTAAGATTTTTGCCTTGACTTTTTGCTGTGTCTGTCCAACATACACCTTGTCACATGGACGTTTAATCACGTAAATCACGTTCATCGTGTTACAATTGGTGTAGGATTTCAATGCGAAAGTACGTTCTTGGTGCACAAACTCCTTTGTTTGGATGGTGGTTGCGCATGCTGCGCAAGTCCCACATCTGTGGTGTCCTAGTATAGGAGGGATGTTCCAGAGCGATAAGATTTTGGTGGGTTTTGTGGTGTCCAAAAAGGAATTGACAACCAAGTCTCTGATGTTCTTTGCTCTCTTAAAGGAGTGTAATGGCAAGCTACTCTGCTTGATATCATCATCTGATATCAGGGCCCAATGTTTATTAATGATTTTCTTGATATCATTACTCCTAGTGGAGAAGGTGGTCACACAGATCATAACTGCCCAGACAGCCCACCACCCCTACTCTACCTGAACAAATGGAGCTCCAAGGCCATGCGCGTTGCCTGCTCCAGCTTCGCCAGGCCCAGTTTCACCTGCTGCTGCTGCAGCAGCGTGGACCCCATGGGCTCATTGCTGTCTTCAGGGGCCTTCAGCAGCTCAGCCAGCACCGGAGGCAGAAGGAAGGCAAAATGGCTTATTTTGACCAGCGCAGCACCCGAACATTGCCCCCTAAGGGCGCCATTTTAGTTAAGGTACTATCAAAGCTGAAGATAATCAGGTTAGGATGCAGCATCTTTGTTAAGGGATCGCAAACTGCGTAATTATGGTTGAGGGGTTGCAAATCTAATGCAGCGGCAGCAACACAAAACAAGTACTAGCGAAAGAAGCGAGACAGCTCTTAGCAGAGGCACTTTCACACGGAGGGCAGACTTCATGCATTTAAGTACAAAGCATCCAGGTGAGCCTCTACTATTTAATTCTCACCACTGACTGTTGAGAGAAATGGGGGGTTGTGGGCTGGGAATGAGAGAAATGCAGGGGTGGGTGGCTGTACTTACGAGCTGAGCTTTACATTTGTTGCACAGTGAGAAAACATGGCGTGCCGTGCTGCAAGAATGAGAAATAATAGTTCTCCCCAACAACAGATGAAGAATGCAAGCAGAAAGAAACTGTATTGAGGAGGTATATTTGTACTGTTCTACTTTCGTAGACTATGCGCACTGCCTTGTGGGCTATACGGCCTACACAGGAGTGACTTTTTGATATTTAAACAAAATGATTTTACCTAACAAAAAACGTTTTGTTGAATGAATGCACAGTAGATTTTTACAGTGAAGCAGTCAGGAATACACAGGGTAGGCCTTAAGCCATTGTGCCCTGTCGCTGTAGTTGATGGCACCATCGGCACTGCAGTCCTCTAATGCCATTACATTTCTGGATCCTGTGTTCACTTTCTACATCATATAGTAGGGACAGCCAATGAGGAATAAGCCAAATTAACCATTTCTAAGAGTGAGCACAGGCAACCTACTAGCAGGGGTAAATTCCACAGAGTTGTAAAGCCAGCAAAAGAAGATATAGGAAAAATCTGGAGGGACGCCACACAAAATATGGTCATTTTCTACAATGATTATTAAAAGGAAACGTAATTGTTACAAATGAATATAGGGCATTTTACAAAAATACCTTTTCATGTGCAAACACTGTTTCGGAATAGTAAACATAACCAAATGATATTTGTTTCAGGTGCAGCCCCAGTGTCAAGTCTCTCTTTATTATGAGAGATGTAAATTTTCTCTTTTCTCTTTGTATTCTACATAGGCATTCTGGGACTTTTAGTTTCTCTTTTAAGATTGACAGTATAATTGCAGCATACAAAGTGCTCTTATAGTTTAAAAGAGAAGACTGACTGGCTTGGGAACACTAAAAGTGCTGGGTGGCAATGAATAGTGTTATGGTCAACAACCCAAAGAGAATCCAGACGTTCAAATACCTGCAGCGCAAGCTTCACTTTAACACATAAAAGTTACAGTCAGAGTTTATAGGTGTGTTGCTTCAGGTGCAGAGTAAAGGGCATGCCAATTTTAAGGGTAAATATTGCAAATTACAAAAAAAAAACTGAAAGCTATAAAATATCCTTAGTCTTAATATGTCATTTGGTTTTAGGTGGTGGATACTCCCTCTACTTAGTCTGGTTAGTGACTAGCAGCCAATCTTGGGTACTACTGGTTATAGCACACTCTCCCTTTGCTCTATAGCATTTTGTATTTCACATTTAGAAAACATTTGAAATGGATAAGTAACTAGACATGTCCATATTGGTTATGTGAACACAATATTTTTTCTAACAATGCATACCAATCTTTGTGTTTTCCAATATCGTTTTTTATGGGGGTAGCAAACAAAATTGCTCATGCATTAGTATATCTTCGTCCCCACTTTTCAAAGGTTTCCTTTTAGACACTGACCAGTGACCTTTTATTTGTTAGATGCCTACAGTCTTGATATAATTTCACAGCTTTCACATCTGGTTCATTTGGATTATACCAAATATAAGGGCCTGTACAGCCTAAAATATTTGGTAGCCCCTATTTTTATGAAGATTGAACTTGCCAGGGTACAATTTTACATGGCCTAATGTAGGCTCCACGAATACATTACTTTTTCTACCAGATAGAATCTTTGCTTGAGTTTTCCAATATATTTTCCGGAAGTGATACCACATATTACAGCTCATGCATTTCTGTAAAATTAATTTCCCCTACTTTTCAGCTCAAGTTGCCTTTTATTTGATAGCAGACTGCAGTACGTTTTCAAAATTTGTGATTTCATTTCTCAAGCTTTCACACCAGGGTCCTTCTGAGGATATTAAATATAATGCTTTACAAGGCTGTAATATTTGGTGTTCCCTCTGTTTCTCGGGTTAGAGCTTACCAGGACTCAATTTGACATGGCATACTTTGGGCTAGAAGAACACAGTATATTCCTGCCAAATAACACCCTTTACTGTGTTTTCCGACATCTTTTACTGTGTGGATATCACATATTACCGCTCCTGCATTGCTGTAATTTCTGATATCCCCTACTTTTCAACAGGTTAGCTTTTAGCCCACTGACCAATTCAAGTTACCTTTTATATTATAGTAGATTACGCTAATTCTTTGCATTTTTCATTTGATTCCACAAGCTTTCACATCTGGTTCCTTTCGGGAATACCAAATATAATGCCTTGTTTGGGCTATAATATTTGGTATCCCTTATATTTCTTGGGGAAGAGCTTACCAGGATTCAATTTGACATGGCATTCTGTGGACAAAGTATTTTCCTGCCGAATAGCACCCTTCCCAGTGTTTTCCATATTATTTTACTGTGGGGATACCGCATATTACACCTTCTGCAGTGCTGTAATATCTAGAATCCCCAACTTTTCAACCATTACCTGTTAGCCACATATTAACTTAAGGTGCTCTTTATTTGCTAGCAGACTGCTACATCTTTTCACAGTTTTGCTTTCATTGTGCAAGCTTTCACATCTGGTTCTTTTGGAGGATACCAAATATAATGTCTCATAAGGGCTATAATATTTGGTATCCCCTATGTTTCTCGGGATAGACTTTACCAGAATTCAATTGGACATGACATTCTGCTGTCTGGGTGAACAAAGTATTTTCCTGCCAAATGTCATCCTTCCCTCTGTGTTCCACATAATTGTACTATGGGGATGCCACATATTACAGCTTTAATCCAGAAAGGGGTCAGGCCCTAATGACAGGAACCAGGTAGGGCCAATAATCAATATGCAAAACGGGGGGAATACCTGGGATCCAACTTCTTTATTTACAAATAACCACACTATATGCCTTTTGTGGTTAGGGTTGTTTATTTACCCTCTTTTATCTTTAATTGTTTTGGAAGACTTCATAAGGGAAACTCTCTTATTTCCAGAAGATCATAAAAGTTATACCACAATCAACATTAATTAAATCAACAAATAAACATGATATTGGACAAAACTCAATTGTTGTTAAATGACAAACATACGACCAAAATTGCACAATATGTTAAAACCACACAAATAACTCAATTTCCTGTTGTCCAAGCAGGCTTTTTCGACAACATGAAATTAATTTAAATACATCCGGGTAGCCAAGGCTGTGCGCGACAACCCGACGGTGTTGCTTAGCGGTGGCGGATGAAAGTTACAGTGATCTCTGGACCAAAGAAGAGTTTTACTGGTAAAGAGTATTCGAATGTAGAAAAAGACGGTATAGAAGAACTGGGTCGCCTTCAGAATTTCCGAAGGATCAGAACGAGATAAGCACGCTCAGAAGATAAACCTCAGTTTGGTCGCCACTTGAAAATTTGAGTCACAAAAGCTCTTTTCACAAAAACCACCAATAAGATTGCTTCAATATGCTCATAATAAGAAGCCCTGATGAAAGCCTGCAAAGGAATTAAAACGTGGCTAGAAACGCATCGGCATATTCTTTAATGACATCAATTAATTGATTTGTCAAATCAGGCCATTCGCATTGAATGAGTTTGCGTTATCTGCTTCTTTATTTAGTGATAAATAGCAACATTTTTTCTTTGAATTGAAAAAGAATTTGATTACACACGCATGAGTTATCCGTGTGGTTTTAACATATTGTGTCATTTTGATCGTATGTTTGTCATTTAACAACAATTGAGTTTTGTCCAATGTCATGTTTTTTTGTTGATTTAATTAATGTTGATTGTGGTATAACTTTTATGAACGTCTGGAAATAAGAGAGTTTCCCTTATGAAGTCTTCCAAAACAATTAAAGAAAAAAGAGGGTAAATAAACAACCCTAACCACAAAAGGCATATAGTGTGGTTCTTTGTAAATCAAGAAGTTGGATCCCAGGTATTCCACCCGTTTTGCATACATATTACAGCTTTGGCATTTCTGTAATATCTGGTACCATATATAATGGACTCTACCGCCTATAAAATTTGGTATCCCTTGTGTTTCTCGGGTAAGAACTTACAAAGATTCAATTTGATGTGGTCTAATATTGGATGGCTTAGCACAGTATTCGTTTGCCAATAAGCACTCTTCCTTTTTCTGCATAACATCATTTACTAAGGGGGATACCAAATATTTGGGCTCAAGCCATGCTGTAATGTCTCGCATCCCCTACGTTCCATGGGTTACCCTTTAGCCATTGACCACTTGAAGTTGCCTTTTTTTAGATAGCAGATTACGGTATCTTTTCCCATTGGGTACATCATTCCATAGGAATTGACATCCAGTACGCTTAGGGGATACCAAACATAATAGCCTATGCGGCCTATAATATTTGGTATCCCCAGTGTTTCTCGGGTTAGAATTTACAAGGATTCCGTTGGACATTGCCTTATGTTGGCTGGGAGAGCACAGCATTTCTACACCAAATAACATCCTTCCATTTGCTTTCCACAATCATTTATTAAGGGGATAACAAATAATATGGCTCATGCATTATCATAATATCTTGTATCCCCTATGTTTCATGGGTTACCCTTTAGCCATTGACCAATTGATTGTGCCCTTTATTTGATAGCAGAGTAAAGTATCTTTTCACGTTTTGTACATCATTCCACAAGATTTTAGCTCTGGTGCCCTTAGGGGATACCACTTATAATAGCCTATACAGCCTATAATATTTGGTATCCCCAGCGTTTCTTGGGTTAGAAGTTACCAGGATTTAATTTCACATCGCCTTATGTTGGGTAGTGGAGCACAGTATTTCTTTACCAAATGGCAGCATTCCTTTTGCTTTCCAACATTGTTTACTAAGGGGATACCAAATATTATGGGTCACATATTGCCATAATATCTTGTATCCCCTATGTGTCATGGGTTACCCTTAAGCCATTGACCAATTGATTTTTGCCTTTTATTTGATAGCAGACTACAGTATCTTTTGATATTCGTACATCATTCTACAATATTTTGCATCCGTACCTTTAGGTGATACCAAATTTGACGGCATATACAGCCTATAATATTTGGCATCCCCAGTGTTTCTCGGGTTGGAAGTTACCAGGATTCAATTTTTCTTTGCCTTTTGTTGGATGGGGGATCACAGTGTACTGATACCAAGGAGCACCCTTCCTTTTGCTTTCCAACACCATTTACTATGGGATACCAAATATTATGGCTCACAGCCTATACGGCCTATAATATTTGGTATCCCCAGTTTTTCTCGGGTTAGAATTTACTAGGATTCAATTTGACTTTGCCGTATGTTGGATGGGGAAGCACAGTATTCCTATACCAAATAGCACCCTTCCTTTTGCTTTCCAACACCATTTACTATGGGATACCAAATATTATGGTTCACGCATTGCTATAATATCTAGTATCCCATTTGTTTCATGGGTTACCCTTAAGCCATTGACCAATTGAATTTGCCTTTTATTTGATAGCAGACTACAGTATCTTTTCAGATGTTATACATCATTCCACAAGATTTTGCGTCCGTACCCTTAGGGGATACCAACTATAATACCCTATACGACCTATAATATTTGGTATCCCCAGCGCTTCTCGGGTTAGAAGTTATCAGGATTCAATTTGATCTCGCCTTATGTTGGATGGAGGAGCACAGTGTTTTCATACCAAATAGCACCCTTTCTTTTGTTTTCCAAAATCATTTTCTATGGGGATACCAAATATTATGGCTCACCCATTGTGTAATATATTGTTTCCCATATGTTTCAAGGGTTACCCTTTAGCCATTGACCAATTGAATTAGCCTTTTATTTGATAGCATACTACAGTATCTTTTCATATTTGTACATCATTCCACAAGATTTTACATCCGTACCTTTAGGTGATACCAAATTTAATAGCATATACAGCCTATAATATTTGGTATCCCCAGTGTTTCTCGGGTTGGAAGTTACCAGGATTCAAATTGACTTCGCCTTTTGTTGGATGGGGGAGCACAGTGTACTGATACCAAGGAGCACCCTTCCTTTTGCTTTCCAACACCATTTACTATGGGGATACCAAATATTACGGCCAAAGCATTGCTGTAATATCTAGTATCCCATTTATTGCATGGGTTACACTTGAGCCATTGAATAGTTGAAAGTGTATTTTGTTTGATAGCAGACTACAGTATCTTTTCAAATTTTGTACATCACTCCACAATATTTCGCATCTGATACCCTTAGGGGATACAAAATATAATAGCCTAAATATCCTATAATATTTGGTATTCCCAGCATTTCTCTGGTTAGAAGTTACCAGGATTCAATTTGACATTGACTTATGTTGGCTGGAGGAGCACAGTTTTTCTATACCTAATAGCACCCTTCCTTATGCTTTCCAACATCATTTACTATAGGGATACCATATATTATGGCTCACGCATTTCTGTAATACCTAGTATCCCATTTGTTTCATGGGTTACACTTGAGCCATTAAATAGTTGAAAGTGTCTTTTGTTTGATAGCAGACTACAGTATCTTTTCAAATTTTGTACATCACTCCACAATATTTCGCATCCGATACCCTTAGGGGATACAAAATATAATAGCCTAAATGGCCTATAATATTTGGTATCCCCAGCGTTTCTCTGGTTAGAAGTTACCAGGATTCAATTTGACATTGACTTATGTTGGCTGGAGGAGCACAGTATTTCCATACCTAATAACACCCTTCCTTGTGCTTTCCAACATCCTTTACTATAGGGATACCAAATATTATGGCTCATTCTTTGTTGTAATATCTTGTATCCCCGATGTTTCATGTGTTACCTTTTGAGCCATTGAATATTTGAAATTACTTTTTGTTAGATTGCAGACTACAGTATATTTTCACATTTTGTACATCATTCCACAAGATTTTGCATCCGTACCCTTAGTGGATACCAACTATAATAGCTTATACGACTTATAATATTTGGTATCCACAGCGTTTCTCTGGTTAGAAGTTACCAGGATTCAATTTGATCTCGGCTTATGTTGGATGGAGGGGCACAGTATTTTCATACCAAGTAGCACCCTTCCTTTTGCTTTCCAAAATCATTTTCTATGGGCATACCAAATACTATGTCTCACCCATTGTGTAATATATTGTATCCCATATGTTTCATGGGTTACCCTTTAGCCATTGACAAATTGAATTAGCCTTTTATTTGATAGCAGACTACAGTAACTTTTCATATTCGTACATCATTCCACAAGATTTTGCATCCGTACCTGTAGATGATACCAAATTTAATAGCATATACAACGTATAATATTTTGTATCCCCAGTGTTTCTCGGGTTGGAAGTTACCAGGATGCAATTTGACTTCGCCTTTTGTTGGATGGGGGAGCACAGTGTACTGATAGCAAGAAGCACCCTTCCTTTTGCTTTCCAACACCATTTACTATGGGGATACCAACTATTATGGCTCTAGCATTGCTGTAATATCTAGTATCCCATTTGTTTCATGGGTTATCCTTGAGCCATTGAATAGTTGAAAGTGCCTTTTGTTTGATAAAAGACTACATTTGACTTCGCCTTATGTTATATGCAGTAGCACAGTATTTCTAAACTAAATAGCACACTTCATTTTGCTTTCCAACATCATTTACTATGGGGATACCAAATATTATGGCTCATGTATTGCTGTAATATCTCGTGTCCCCTATGTTTCATTTGTTACCCTTTACCTATTGACCAGTTGAAATTGCCTTTTGTTTGATAGCAGACTACAGTATCTTTTCATATTTTGTACATCATTCCACAAGATTTTTCATCCGTACTCTTAGGGGAAATCAACTATAATAGCGTATACGGCCTATAATTTTCGGTATCACCAGTATTTAAGCGGTTGGAAGTTACCAGGATTCAATTTGACTTCACCTTATGTTGGATGCAGGAACACAGTATTTCATTCCCAAATTGCACCATTCCTTTTGCTTTCAAACGTTATTTACATTGGGGATACCAAATATTGGGTCTCACACATTGCCGTAATATCTTGTATCCCCTATGTTTCATGGATCACTCTTTAGCCATTGACCATAATTTGGTAGCAAACTACAGTATATTTTCACATTTTGTACATCATTCCACAAGATTTTGCCTGCGGTACCCTTAGGGGATACCAAATATAATAGCCAATACAGCCTATAATATTTGATATCCTCAGCGTTTCTCAGGTTAGAAGTTACCAGGATTCAATTTTATATCGCCTTATGTTGGATGGGTGTGCACAGTATATCTATGCAAAATTGCACCCTTCCTTTTGCTTTCCAACATCGTTTACTATGGGGATACCAAATATTATGGCTCACGCATCATGTGCACTGTCACAAATAACAGATACAGAAAGGTGTGGGTTTTCAGTTGGGGGGCCAGAGCTCATCATGGTCTGGTCGGGCCCCGCTCATAATCCCATCCGTAGGTACGACTATGAAACGTCATTTTGGATCATGCACATCCAGGCAAAACTGACGCTGCCTGCACTGAAGCCATGGACAATGCACACAGAGCCCACAACGCAATGTCCTTGACCTTGCCTTTCAACAAAGCCCCGACTTTGCCGCAGCACCTCCGAAGAACTGCTTTTGCGTGAGTCTCAGACACCACATCACCGACATCTGTGGTGCACCATCCCAGCTCCTATGCATTACTGGCCCTGTGTGGCTGTCGACCGGTGCATCGCCCTCAGCCCAGTGGTTCAACTACAACACCACAAATTCGACTCACTGCACTCTTAACATTGACACATCACTGGCACTGCACTGTCTTTGCTAACCAAAGCCTCGAAGCCGCAACTGGGGCATCACCTACTTTGCACAGTGCATCACTCCAGAGTGCCAACGCCTCGGTGACCTTGCACTTCCTGCAGAACCGACTTTCACCTGCACCTGAAATGCATCCTCTCCATTGAGCATTGCATTGCTCCAAGCATCAACGTATCGGAGGTGCTGTCCAAGGGTCAGCATGACTACTGTCTTTGGCCCGTTCTCCATCACGTTTGGACTGAACTTTTGGGTTTGCCCCAGTCAAGCACTACTAGATGGCCCCAGTTGGAGTTCTTGCCCCGGTTACTTACTGGTAGTCTTCATTACTCTGCCTATTGTCTTCCTCACCACATGGGTTACACAGTGAGCTTCAGCTTCACAATAGAACCCTCCAAGCAATTTTATGCTCTAGTCCTCCCATCCCTCCACAACATGGCCAACCATCTTCACCCTTGCCCCAGTACCAGAGGAGGCATGACCAACCCCACTTCCTGTACAACTACTAATGCAGCAAGCAACCACATGAAACCGATAGTCAAACAGGGAGGGAGGGATGGGAACTCCTTTGGCGAGGAAGACTATACTCAGAGTAGTAAAGATTACTGGTAAGTAACTGGGGCATTACCTCCTTGTAAGTTTTCCTCACTGCCTGAGTCACACAGTGAGCATGTCCCAAAGCCAAGCAGCTTCATAGTCACCAACAAGAAACTATATGCCAAAGGCTGAGGCAAATACCACGATTTAATCCAAACAGCAAAACAGAGAAAAAAAAACAGACACCCAACAGAAGGAGCGGCAGTAAAGTGCAGGCAGGGCTAGCATGTAGAACAGCCTCAGCAAAACCCCCAGAAGCAGGACCACCCAACACCACACAATAGTGGTACATGAACATGTGTGGAGAGGCCCACGTAGAGGCCCTACAGATATTCACAATAAATACCTCCTACAAGAGGCCCAGGAGGCAGGAATACCCCAGGTAGACCGACCCTGGATCCAGGCCGGCACCTCCGACCACTGAGAACCATAGGCCAGAAGGATTGTCTGCTTAATCCATCTACTCAGGGTAGAAAGAGAAGGCTTATGACCCGATCTAACTGGGCCAAAAGTGACAGACTATCACACTTGCAAAAAGCCAAAGTCCGCTCCAGATAAACCAACACTGCCGGCCGGACTTCCAGAAGGGCGAGATCAGCTTCCACCCCAGACTCAGGCACCGGGGAGAAAGTCAGCAGAATGACCTCCCTGGAATGGTTGGCAACTGAAGGGACCTTGGTCAAGAACTTAGGGTCGGGCAAAGGACAGCACAATCCGGCAAGACACGCAAGAAAGGAGGAGACCGCAAAAATGACCCCAACTCTCCAATCTGAGCAGCTGACACAATGGCCATCAGAATCACCACCTTCATGGTCAAGAATTTAATGTCCACAGAACCCACTGGCTTAAAAGGAGCCACCTGAAGGGCCTGTAACACCAACGGGAGATCCCAGGCTGGGGCAGGACAAATCACTCTAGGACGTTGAAGAAAACAACTTCGTATCAACCGGGCGACCAATGGATCCAGCCAATCCAAATGAGGACTGCAGAATGCCCGCAAAACCGTCAACTGAGCCCGAAATATAGAAAGAGCTAGGCCCAACGTAAAGCTATCTAACAGAAAATCCAGCACCCAGGACGGGTCCACTGAACCAGACTCTAGGCCTTTAGAAACACACCACCTAGAAAAGGACCCCCAATGTCGGAAATAAGATTGAAGAGTCGCCAGATGTCTGGAACCCTGAAGAAATTCAACCATTTCCTCATCTAGCCACGGAACAAGAGTCTCACCCTCTCAAGATCAAGGCCTGAAGATGGAGCCAACCCACATCCCCCACAGGAAGACACAAACTCGTCAGCGTATAAGGAAGATTAGGAATCACCCAACACTCCTGAATGGCCAGCTCCCTCAGAAGATTATACAATGAGCGGTGAGCTCAGCCCAGCACAATCAGAAGAGCAAATACCTTGCACAGAACCTGGGCAATCAAATGGATCAGCGGAAATGCGTAAAGCAGGATGTCTGGCAAATTAAATGACATCACATCCACCCGTCATGCCTCTGGACAGGAAATAATCTTGCAGAAGTGGGGCAGCTGAGCATTGCCCTTGGCCGCAAGCAAGTCCACAGTCGGACACCCAAACTGCGTTTGCAATACATGGAACACCTCCCCAGACAGTGACATCGAAGACATAGGGGGAAAACCCTGCTCAGGTTATCTGCCACACAATTTTCTCTCCCTGGGAGATACACTGCCAGCAGAGACAACACAGTGATTTCTGCCCAGGTGAGAATTTCCGGAACCCAGATCCACAGGGACTGAACCCTGCAGCCCCCCTGGTGATTGAGGTAACCCATCACCACCTGACTGTCCATCCGGACCAGAACATGATGCCCCTGAATGGCTGATGCAAATTCCAGATAAGCCATCTGAACTGCCTTCAGCTCCTCCTTGAAGTTGGGTTAGCAACCAGCATGCAGGCGATCCCAGACACTCTGAACAGACCAGGAATCCAACATTAACCCCCAGCCCAACTGGCTGGCATCTGTCATCACCTCCCAGGAGGAAGACGCCTAAAAAGGAAGACCTCTGGTCAGATTGGATTCCACCACCCACCAATCCAGGGCGATCTGAGGGCACACTACCACTGGCTGATCGTAAGCAGCAGAGCAAGGGGACCAATGGGACAGGAGATGGTTTACCAACGGGTACAAATGCAAATGAGCCCACAGCAGTACACTTATTGCTGCTGACATCAAACCCTGCTACCTCAATCACTCATGCACCGGGGCAGAATCCAAGGCAAGCAGACAACCCAGGTCCCTCCTCAAGGTTGCCCTCCTCACGGCCGGAAAAAACACCAGCCCCTTGACCATGTCCAGGTGATCCCTAATAAACACTACCTTCTGGGTGGGAACCAGATGCAACTCTTTGTGGTTGATCAGAAAGCCGTACCTTTCCAGAATCTCACAGACACTCTGGACTTGAAGAGTCCAATTGGAAAAAGAAGAGGCAGATATCAGCCAGTCATCATGGTACGGAAATACCCACATTCCCTCCCTAAGGATTAGCCCAACCAAGGGAGCCAGGACTTTAATGTGAAGACCATCAGGGCAGAAGACAAACCAAATGGCAGTGCCTGCAATCGGAAATGCTCTGGCACCACACAAAACCTGAGGTACTGCTGGAATGCAGGGTGAATGGGCACTTGGAGGTAGGCATCAAGCAGATCCAAAGAAGATAACATGTTGTGTTTTGATTTAGATTCAGTATCAATTTCCTGATTCATACCCTTATATAGGTAAATTTCACATTGCCCTTATATAGGCATAGGAATCCAGTCAATATTTAGGCATAGTCCATGCTACCCAAATACAGGCATGGCTACTTACATCCGTTCATCTACGTCACAACAATTTCTTGGAAAACCAGACTCTTAAGCTTTAGGGACTTTCCCTTGCCTGGATATTGATTTCTCCAAGAACTCAGTTATTATGCATGTGAAGGACTGGGTTTTTCTAAGACCCAGCGGTGCCAGGGGACAACACCTGAAACCTTCGTGGGTAACCTGTTCCGGCGTACAAATGACAGAGACACAGGACTCTTCCTTCGGCGTCAAAGATTCGGGGTTTATTACTGCAGGGAACACAGAAGTCACAAGAAGTACAACACGTGTAAGTTCTGAGAGACTGCTTCAAATTGCTACTGTGGGTCGCTCCTTTTATACACATTTCTCTCATAGGTTAACATGATACACAAAGGTTTACAACTTGGTTCCCATAATAAACGCCAGAAGGGGTTGCCTTCATGTATTCAGGGCCCGGAACATAAGTACGGAAACATTTGGTGGTTCCCAACTGTAAAAAACCCATCTTCCCACCATTAGTACATTCCAATCAGCAGTAAACAGATCGAAGAAGGAACAGGAACAGGTGCAGAGGAAGGCAAAAACAGTGGGGAGATCGTAAAGGGTGTAAAAGGGGTGGTATCGGGAAACACGAGTTGCAAGCATCAGAGGGACGCGCCTAATGAGATGCACGGCTAAGACAATAGACCGGCACGGCAAGATGAGCCTCGAGCGGGGCCATCTGCCTTACAGTATCATCCCCCTCATCATAAAGACACTTTCAAAGGAAACGTGTCTTCCGCAAGAGTCTTGGGAATCCCAGGGTCGCGAAGCGGACAGCGTCCGTTCGCTGGCTACTTGAGGGCAAGAGACAAAATGGATGCCGTATCTAAGATGGAACCCGTGGGTACAGATATAGAAACCCACGAAACAGACGAACGGTTTAGGTTAGCACAGCGAAACTGCGTACACCCACTAAACTCGTCATTTGCGGGTCATAGATACCAGACTCGACCATATTCGTGCGAGTCAAAAACACCACTTACAATCGTCACGGAACCTCAGACGCTCCTTTTGCCCTCATGTAGGCAAGCACTAGTCAGAATCATATTCGATATTCATCAGACCATCTAGATGTTGTTGCAACATAATTCTGTCCATCTGAGCTCCTTTGGTAACAGGCGGCTGTCTTATACACGTCGTAGCACAGAGGCCACATAAGGCAGGACCACACTGCACACAAAGGCAACACGTGAACAGAAACGCTACGACAACCCCGATGATCATCAGAATCTTCCAACCCCAAGTCGACATTAGGCCCCAAAACCACCCAAGTAGCGTCCAATCCCCTACGTCCACGTGTATGGACTCAGAGATCTTATGCAACTTTGAGATAGCTTGATAGACAGTCGGAGCGTTATCTGGAATGAAAATACAGCAGCTCTAATGGATCACCTTACATACTCCACCTCGATCTGCTAAAACAACGTCTAAAACCATACGGTTTTGTAACGTCATGAGCCTATCCGCCTGAAGTTCTGCGGTGATATTACCAAGGGCACTGGCAGTGATATTAGCTGTCGATTCCACCACTCGAGTCAACTGTCTCAGGTTCCTACTATTGACCATAGGCCCCCAAAACAGAAAGAAACCCTTGAAAAAGTCTCCTGCCTCTTGACCGGCAGTGTCCTCTTCGCTAATCACGCCCCTCACAACTCTAGTCTTGTGATAGTCTGCATCTACGGTGAACGTCGGAGGCAACAAATTTGCGATATAACATGTGCCCGCAAAGTCGGAGGGCAACCACGTATACGCACGATCATGACAGACAAAGTACGTACCCTTGGCAGTCAGAAACACAGGGGACGAGAGCATTGGCAAGACATACGTCTCGGAGCAAGCACTCTCTCCAAGATGAGCTCTCGGTCTTCGGCCACGGCCTGTTAGACAGAAATTACCAAGGTGGGGTACGATCCATATCGGAGACGAGCTTCTGAGCTGTCTTTCACCCACGAGCGCACTATACTCAGCCTCACTCAGGTCCCTATAGGCTCGCACCTCTTCCTCTGGGATGAGCGACGGCTCATAGATATCCCTATCTAAATCAGAAATCGCTCTGGCCAAAGGCTTGTGATACGGACCAGGACCAAAGTGGGAAGGACGTGGCTCTCGATTGGGGTAGGAATCTAGTGCGCTTCGAAACATTGTTTGGAATGCCCGAGCTGAACCCTGGGAACTATAAGGAAGGACCAGATATGGAATTCCCTTATCCGTGGTATGCGGCATTAACCCACACACCCAACAATTAGTAGTATTAACCACTAACTGATGCTGATGAAGGAGCTGAATAAAGGAATTATTTCTGAATTCTGCACGTCTAGCCTGCTCGTGTTGAGGTAAAATGTGAAAAGAATGAGGAGAAACAGTGGAGGTAGTTTTAGGTTCAGGAGAAGGGGTAGGTGAGGCAGAAGGCAAAAACGTCAATATCAGGTAATACACCCCACCCACCAATAATGAAGAAACAGTTAAAAACAGTAGGAACACCTGACACATAAAGCATTTGGTACGGGTAATTTGTTGCAGTTTGAATCTTTGCGCCTGAGCTTTTTCCAAGTCCACAAGCTTTGAAAATGCCATCCTCTAAAACCGTCCGCAACGTTTCTTGACGCACTTCGTTCTGTGTAGCAGTAGTCAATCCCTAGGAGTTCCCAGGAACCGACGGCCTTTGACCTAGTGTCAAGACCTACTAACCAGAAGGAAGTACACGCGCGGCCCTACGGTACACCTGGATGCAAGGTATCTTAATTCACAAATATATACAAAGTCTTTTCAGCTGTGGAAGCAAAAACACAGAGGTGGAAAAAACTCAATATTTACAGAAAATCACAGTTATACGAGTGTTTAGACTGATCGTGGCAATGGGGTAACGTAAATGTCGAGGAATAAGAGCAAATTTTATTAGTCCTTGGTGTTAGATCGCAAAAAGTATCGGCTCTTTCCAGGACGTGTCTGTTCGTCAAACAATGGATCCGATGAGGGAACAGAGTTCTGTTGATCAGCCAATTGTTCAGATCTTGAGCTTTGCGGTGACAAATGTTCAACAATGTCGTTCTGCTGCACTGAGGATTCTCCGACAGGTTCGGCGTCGCTAAAAGGTACGAAGGGCTGCAATCTTTCCGTTTCAGATGAAGCAATGCCTTTCCTCACCCACGAGTCCGCCGGTAAAGGTATTGGTACCTTTTTGGTGTGGGTGGCATGCACCCAGTTCTTCCGGCCTTCCAAACGGACAGCAGTTCTCGTGGCAAGGAGGACCTGGAAGGGTCCAGTGAAACGAGGCTCGAGGTTTCTTTTCCTTCCGAAGTTCCTCGTCACCACCCAGTCTCCGGGCTGTAGCTGGTGGCCTGGACCCTCCGTCTGCGTCGGCAGTGCTTCAAAGACCTGTTGGTGAATTAACCTCAGTTTAGCAGTCAGATCATGAAGATAATAAATCAACATTGAATACTCAAGATCAGAAAACACTCTCGGTCTAGGGACCCCCCAAACATTCGCAGGACGGCCGAACACTATTTCATAGGGACTGAGCCCTACTCGGGAGTGTACAGTCGCCCTTGTTGACAACAGAGCTAGAGGCAAAGCGTCAGGCCACGACAGACCAGTCGTAGCTTGAATCTTCGCTAGTTTGAGTTTAAGGGTGCCATTATACCCTTCAACCAAACCCGCTGACTGGGGATGATTGGCGCTATGGAATTTTTAAGTAATTCCAAGGCCCTTACACACATTCTTCATTACACTCCCTACAAACTCACTTCCGTTATCAGACCATACAATCCGTGGCATTCCATACCGAGGAAAGTATTCCTTCAGTAGGATTTTCGCAGTGGACAGAGCTGTATTGTCTTTAAGAGGGTAGGCTTCGATCCATCGGGAGAATGCGCAAACCACAACTAAAACATATTTCAGGTTATTGCATCGCTCCATATGGATGAAGTCTAGCTGAATCACTTCAAAGGGACATGAAGGGGGAGCAAAATGGCCAGGTGGTGTAGGGGTTCCCTTACCAGGATTGTACATCATACATATCATACAATTCTTCACCAATCTCTCAGCACATTTAGTGATACTATCATTCTTCCACACAGGGGACAGCAACTTACAAATACCTTTCGCGCTAATATGTGCTAACCCGTGTGCCATCGTCACAACAGCTAGCACATACGCATCTGGCAACATCCATCTCTTATGCTCCGACAAATCAATCCAACAACCATTCGCATCCAACTTTCCCGTACTCTCTTTCCACTTCGTCTTTTCAGTTTCGGTGGCCTCGTTCTGAATCATTTTCACACTCTCGATGGTATCCTCACACATACTAGTCTCTGTAGGCCACCTAACCGAACTCGTCACATACATTCTAGTGCTAAGGTTCCGGGCAGTCTCCTTAGCAGTCTCATCTGCAAACGCATTACCACGACCAACATCATCCGTCACCTTACGATGCGCACTACATTTAACAATCGCCACCTGCTTAGGTAACGTAAGTGCATCCAAAAGATCATTCACATGTTGTCCATGTTGAATCTTAGTACCATGGGATGTCATAAAACCTCTCTCTCTCCACAATCGTCCAAAACTATGGGCGACGCCGAAAGCGTATTGGCTGTCGGTAAACACATTCACCCGTTTCCCTTTCGACAACACGCACGCTCTAGTCAAAGCGATCAGTTCTGCAGCCTGGGCAGAGTTCTGATTCAATCTCGCAGCTTCCACAACAGTATTCAAAGTTACCACAGCATACGCAGTCGTGACATCACCATTCGGTAATTTAAAACATGAACCATCCACATACAAGGTCCCATCGGGATCTTCCAAAGGAGTGTTTTTAAGGTCCACACGACCTTTTGTTTCCTCCTCAGTCCGCAAATAACAGTCATGAGGGGTTACTTCGTCTGACTCCATGCTAATGGGCAACAAAGTCGCCGGGTTCAGGACATTACAACGTTTTATCTGAATATGACTTGCCAAGAGCGTCAACTCGTACCCAGACAACCTTGCACTCGTCAAGTGCTGAGTTTTCGTACGATTTAAGAGAGTGTCAACTGCATGCGGAACCATCACCGTAAGCATATTATCCATGATCAATCCTGCTGATTGTCGGATGGACACCGCAGCTGCCGCTGTTGCTCTCAAACAACTCGGCAATGCTCTAGCTACTGGGTCCAAGGTCGAGGAAAAATATGCACATAGACGCTGCTTACCGCCGAAAGGTTGCGTCAAAACACTCAACGCACAACCTTCTCTCTCGTGAACGTATAGTGTAAACGGCTTGCTGTAGTCAGGGGTACCTAACACAGGAGCCGAACACAACGCGTCACGCAATTCAGAAAAACTTTTCTGACATTCTTCCGTCCATGGTAAAGGAGTTGGAACATCCTTGCACGTCAGAGCCACCAATGGTTTCGCTAGCAATGAAAAATTTGGAATCCATTGCCTGCAGTATGACGTGATACCTAAAAAGGCACGCACATCTCTCTGAGTTGTTGGCACAGTCATTCGGGCAATCGCTGCAATTCTCTCTGGGGTCAATCTTCTTCCCTCCTTTGACAATAAGTGACCTACATAGGTTACTTCTTGACAACAATATTGAAATTTAGAAGGAGACACCTTGTGATGTAAGTCACAGAGATGCTGCAACAACGATACCGTGGCAATTTTGCAAATGTCCTGAGTATCTGCAGCCACCAATAAGTTGTCAACATATTGGATCAAGGCTGCACCAGCTTGCAACACAAACGCATCCAGTTGGCCCTTCAAGGCTTGACTGTATATCGATGGACTTTCACAGTAGCCCTGAGGAGCACGTTTAAACCGGAAGCTGCGACCACCAAGAGAGAAACCGAAAAGGTCTCTGCTTTCCTCAGCAATCGGGATGCTGAAGAACGCATTCTTCAGATCGATCACTGAAAACCAAGATGCCGAGGCTGGAATCAGAGTCAGTAGCGCTGTGATGTCGGGCACAACAGGGAACTGAGGAATCACAATTTTATTTACCTCCCGTAAATCGATAACAAAACGATAAACAGGTGGTTTCGAAGGATCTGTACGTTTCAGAATGGGCAACACAGGACTGTTGCACACGTTTCCCCGTGTCTCCTCGATAACATCTTTCTCAATCAGGTCATAGATAATAGCTAACAACGCTCGTTCACCATCAAGGGAGATGCGATACTGGGGAATACGTGGCAATCGCACATTAGATTTCAAATGAACAACATAAGGGGAGATATCAAGCAGGCCCACGTCATTGGGACCTGTTGCCCACAAAGATGCAGGAAGAGAATTCAATTCCGGTGGAAGCTTATCGAGAGACAAGTACATTGGAGAGATAACTCTCTCACCCAAAGTAAGCTTCACTCCCGCAGGAGAACAATACAAAGTTGCATACAGACGTTTAAGCAAGTCCAGGCCCAAGAGATTTTCACCACAACCAGTGGTCAAAATCAACGGAGCTTTCAGCTCACGCGGCCCAATTGTAAGGGGCAAAGGGCACGAAACCGGATTGCTAACAGGGGCGCCAGAGAATCCAACGGAAACATTTGTTAAGCCAGACAAAGGTGCGCCAGGGAGTTTCGAATGCTTTATGGAACTTTTCGCTGCACCAGTGTCCAACAGAAAAGGCTCAACGACGCCCGAGGTGGCAACTGCGACGTAAGGCCCTCTCTGATCAACCGGAACTGATACTACTCCCTCTCCTTGTCTATGGCTGTCCTAGTAATTGCCGTCGTCAGCATCCTGATCGACGTAATAATCATCTACATTGTACTGAGCAGATCGCCCTTGCGACGATCCACGCCGATCAAAACAATTATTGGAGTCAGAAGTGTTAGTGGAACGATCGTTCTGAGCACCGCGACCTCTACCACGTGATGTCTGTTGAGAACCACCACGACCTCCTCTAGACGAATTACCACTATTACGCTCATTGAGGACTGGACAATCGAATTTCAAATGACCCTCCTGTCTACAATAGGCACACTGATTGTACCCTAACGACGATCTCTGCGATGAGGAATCATTTTGTGATTGTGACCTATTAGACTGAGACTGCGATCGATTACGCTGTTGCGAGTCATTCTGATTCCAACGCGGAGGATACGCCTGTTGCAACAATACTTTAGTTTTAAGCTCTTTCGTTTTCTTTTCAGCACGATCGTTCTCCTCTTTCTCCCTATTCTCATAATATTGAGCCGTAGCCAATATTTGAGCAGAAGTAGAAACAGCCCACGCACTTTCAGAATTTCGTAATTTGTTGCTTAAGTCAGGCAGTAAAATTTGTCCACAAACAACCTCTGACCTCCTTCGGTACCCATGTCTTGACCACTATGGTCAATGAAAGCCTCCTCAAATCTTGTGAAGAAATCAGAGACGCTCTCATCCTTCTTTTGTTTGCAAGCGGACAATTTGTCCCAATTTACCTTCATGGCTGGCATAAGCGTTTTCATCAGAGCGATGATTCTCTGAGGCAAAGCCGTAATGAGCTGTTCAGGTTTAGCCCCACCAATTTGTCGTGTGTCTGCCGCGATAAGAGCAGCCCAATCACCACCTAATTCTGCCACGTGGTTTTCTTGACGAATCTTTGCCCATACCGGTTGCGGTACGACATTGCCAAACAGCATATCAATATCGGCAAGATTCATTATCGTAGCGTCTACGAGCTGCGATAATTCTTTATAATACCCTGCAGGATTTTTGCGAGGGTCAGGCAAAGATTGCTTCACCTGCAGAACTTCCGATCGTTTCCACGGGAGATGTATCCACACTCTCTGGAAATGTGGCAAGATCGGGGGTTGAGCTGCAGCATTACCCGGCATCCACACTGGTGGAACTTCACGCATGGGATACTGACCAGGTGCTTCTAGTGGACCCTCAATGTCTTCTACAAACAATGCTCGAGGCATTATAGAGGGACGAAAAGATAATAATTGCTCAACAGCGCGTCGAACATTTGAATCGACTATCATTCCGCTTGAAAACTGAAGCTGTAGATTAGTTAAAGCAGTCAATACATCGTTCGACGCATCTGCCGATATTTGGTCACGTAAAACTTTGCACATTTCTTCGAAAACGTATCTTTGTGTCGGTATATTGAATTGACAGAACGTATCAAGCACTGCGCGTGGAGGATTTCTAAGAGGGTATTTCATCCAAGCCATCGCCATATTATACAGCGCAGCACGTTCCCTATTACCGGGAAGCTGACTACGTCTTTGAGGACCGTCCGAACCAGCGGACTCAAGAATAGGTCCAAGAGAATTGAAAAAGTTAGCAGCAACAGAAGGGGTACGACGTCGAGTAGATGGAGAAGTGTAACATAGGGGATTAACAAGAGAAGAGTCGGAAACAGACGAAACAGCAGGAGTAAGTAGAACAGGAGCAGCAGCGGGAACAGGAGTATGGGGAAGTACAAGCGGTGGAGCAGTAGGAACAGCAGTAGGCAAGGGAGCAGGAACAATCGGAAGAACGGGTACAGGTTGAGGAACAGGTTGAGGAACAGGCACAGGAGCAGGTACAGGGGGAACCACAGGAGCTGCGGTACCCTGTGCGTACGGAGGTGGCGATTTCAGAAGATAAGACAGTAAAGGGTCCTCAACCGATTCCTCCTTCTTATCCGACCCCGTTGGCAAAGCAGGATAACATTTATCTATAGACATACGCTGAAGCCTATCGAAAACTTCCTTTTCCTTTTCCTCCTTATCTCGCTGAAACTGTTCTGCTTTCTTTACTATGGCAGCAACTCCATCTCTCTGATTACGTTTTGTCTGTCTGATTTCTTTCTGTTTGGCTTCTTTGCGCCACAACCGAAAGGCATCAAACATGGCCGGCCTTGACTTTTTCTTAAACAATTTAGCCTCGAGGTTATCTAAAATCGGGGTCTCGAAACTACCATGGGGTGGCCAACTAAGGACACCGTCCTTTCTGGTGTAGCAAATCCAATATTCATTAAAGGTAATCGGACCTAACCCATGCTTGCTATATAATTCATAAGTTGGAGTTCCAACCGGAGGTATCGGACACGAGTCCTCCAGTCGGGAATCCGCACCACAATGACCAAAACAACTGAACAAAGTACTACGACCAGGCATCTTGCACACTAGCCGAGTTTCACAAACTTCAAGGGTTACGGGATTTACCAAGTCCCAGCAAAGAGCAAAAACCCTCGGTTTTTGGCGACTGCAGACGTCAAATATCACAACAAAGAACCAAGTACTAAGAACCACAAATGCAATGGAACCATGCAACAACTAAGCACCCACAACTAAGGACTCTGGGAGCGACCCACAAATACTTAACTCAAAGATCGATGGCGTCACCAGGAAGGCCCGTCAATCGTCTCGCTGTACCAAGGTCTACGCCAGGCGCCAAAACAGGTCTACAGTCAGGGCAGCAGTCCGTCGCAGCCGTCAGGAGGCGGGAATCTTCGCGGGAAAAGTCGTCGGGCCACTTGTTTCGACAACAGGATCGATGAAGCGGGGTGCACCTTCCCTCGGAGATTTCACACGAAGTTCCTCACGATCGTCGGGCTTGGACCGGTACCACTGATGCAGCCCCACGTGGGGCGCCAACTGAAGGACTGGGTTTTTCTAAGACCCAGCGGTGCCAGGGGACAACACCTGAAACCTTTGTGGGTAACCTGTTCCGGCGTACAAATGACAGAGACACGGGACACTTCCTTCGGCGTCAAAGATTCGGGGTTTATTACTGCAGGGAACACAGAAGTCACAAGAAGTACAACACGTGTAAGTTCTGAGAGACTGCTTCAAATTGCTACTGTGGGTCGCTCCTTTTATACACATTTCTCTCATAGGTTAACATGGTACACAAAGGTTTACAACTTGGTTCCCATAATAAACGCCAGAAGGGGTTGCCTTCATGTATTCAGGGCCCGGAACATAAGTACGGAAACATTTGGTGGTTCCCAACTGTAAAAAACCCATCTTCCCACCATTAGTACATTCCAATCAGCAGTAAACAGATCGAAGAAGGAACAGGAACAGGTGCAGAGGAAGGCACAAACAGTGGGGAGATCGGAAAGGGTGTAAAAGGGGTGGTATCGGGAAACACGAGTTGCAAGCATCAAAGGGACGCGCCTAATGAGATGCACGGCTAAGACAATAGACCGGCACGGCAAGATGAGCCTCGAGCGGGGCCATCTGCCTTACAGTATCATCCCCCTCATCATAAAGACACTTTCAAAGGAAACGTGTCTTCCGCAAGAGTCTTGGGAATCCCAGGGTCGCGAAGCGGACAGCGTCCGTTCGCTGGCTACTTGAGGGCAAGAGACAAAATGGATGCCGTATCTAAGATGGAACCCGTGGGTACAGATATAGAAACCCACAAAACAGACGAACGGTTTAGGTTAGCACAGCGAAACTGCGTACACCCACTAAACTCGTCATTTGCGGTTCATAGATACCAGACTCGACCATATTCGTGCGAGTCAAAAACACCACTTACAATCGTCACGGAACCTCACATGAACATCTATTCTTTAGGGGTTCATTCATGACGTTCATATGCCCGACTTATACGTCAATACCAGCATTTCTAAACACCTTCAAGGTATAAATATACCTTCCCTTCCTATGGCAAAGCACGGTGTGGTTCGGTGCAGTTCGACTACCTACTAGCACGACGAAGTTCGCAAAAGCAAGTATCGAAGGAAGCCAACTCCCCAGCTGACTAGACTGACTAGACGCTGTCATCCTCCTGCTGAGAATCCAGCTCCAGTGTTTCTGACTCCCCTTGTGGGGTGTTGGGAAATCGAGTCCCGGGAAAGAGATACCAACCTCTCTCATTCTAAGGTATGGAGCTAATTAGAACCTTGATGAAACCTTTGGCAATTCTTGGCAAAACTAAACCTAGGATAAACCAGCAGCTACTTCTTCCCCCGTACTAGACCTAGGTTAGGTACACTGTTGTAGGCGTATTTTAGAAGCACCAGTTGAGTATTTTAGCCTGTGTTATTTATGTGTGTATTTTTATATATGAAAAGTGGTGTATGCATTGTGATGCAGGTACATCCCCAATGGAGGCACAACGGTAGAGTTCAAAACAATGATTCAATAAAGTTTTGTATCCACTTGAAAGTGTTTAATCGCATTTGATAAAGTTCGATCCATTGATATTTTCGTCATATCAGAGATATCAGCATTGAAGAAATAGAATAACGGTGATGCGGGGGAACGCCTCCGATGCATTTCGGGCGAGTGGCCCTTTGTCAAGGAGCGCTAGAAGGAAGACAAACTACCGTGAGGATTTGGAGGGTGAAGCGAGGTACGGGTTCAAGAAGTTAAAGTGCCGATCAATGGTGGGGGCAGAATGGAACCAAAGGTAGTGAAGGAAGTGAATGGGTCAGGGTAGCGTCAGCGCGTGACGAGGGTGAGTGGCGGTGAGGAAATAGGGTCGCAGTGCTGCCTGCACAAGCGGTGCCGGCGTGGACTTACTTCATTACGCATGTAGAGAGGCTCACTACTTCAGGAAAGCTGGACGCCTAAACTGTGTGAGGACGCAGGACAGTTAAGAGGGAATGGGAAAGTGTAGAAATCAATGATGGACTAAAGGGGAAGGGAGGGTGTGGAAATCAATGACGGGCTGGAGAAGAATCTGTGGGGGCCATATTGGAAGGGTGTACAGGGATGCGGAGGCAAATGAGAACAATGCATTGGTAAACAAAATGATAATGCGATACATGGTCAACACAGAAAAACGTATTAAAGATAACAACTAAACTCAATGCGATCATTGAGACCATGCGGTTTGAGAGTCTGAAGACGATAAATCCATTCCAGTTCTCTTTGAAGAAGGAATTTGTTCATGTTGATGCCTTCTTTCTTGGAAGCTGTCTCAAGGATGATGAATTGAAGTTGAGCAATGGTGTGTCTTGCTTCAGCAAAGTGTATGGCAACGTTGGACTTGTCATATTTCAACCGTATGTTTGACTTGTGTTCGTTCAGACGTGTTTTGATTTTACTCTCGGTCTTGCCGACGTATAACTTGCCACAGGGACATTTCAATGCATAAATAAGATTGGAGGTATCGCAAGAGGCGTTGACTGAAAGTTTGATGGGATAGCCTCTCATTGGGTGTCTGATGATGTTACCTTTAATGATGTTATGGCAGTGACTGCAATTGAGACATGGTTGGGTGTCTTTGTATTGGGTGGGATGAATGGAGGGTGTAGAAAGGATTTCTTGAATGTTTTTACACCTAGAATAGGCGAACAGTGGTGGTTGTTGAAAAATGTCCCGGAAGTCTGGGACCATTTGAAGAATAGGCCAATGTTTAAGGATGATTTTCTTATACATTGTGCTGGAGGTAGAGAATTTAGAAACAAGGACGATGCGTTGATCATCTTTTTTTGGCTTCTTGGTAAGGCTTTCATGTCTAGAAATTTTAGCCACTCTTGTTTGTGCCTCAGTGAGGATGGTTTCTGGATAACCTCGTTGAAGAAAGCGTGCATGCATTTCTTTCATGCGAATGTCAATGGTATCCTCATCTGAAACAATGCGTTTAACGCGTAACATTTGTGAAAACGGCATGTGTTTTTTGAGGGATCCCTGGTGGAAGCTGGAAAAGTGGAGGGTATTGTTACGGTCGGTTGGTTTTCTGTAAAGATCGGTGCTGAACCCGTTGGGTTTGATGGTCACATTCACGTCAAGGAATGAAATTTGTGTGTCGCTGATTTGCCAAGTTAATTGAATCCGTTCATCCTTCTTGTTCAGATCCAATAAAGCATCATTGAGTGTTTGTTTGGTGTTATTCCATACGAAGAAGAGGTCATCAATGTATCGGACATACATTATAATGTTATCTTGAAAGGTCCGATTGGTGTAAATGTATGATTGTTCAAAATTGTCCATGTAAATGTTGGCATATGTGGGCGCGGCACAGTTTCCCATTGCCATCCTGGATAACTGTAAGTACCATTTGTGATCATTTTCAAAGTAACTGTGGTATAGAGTGTAAGTCATAAGTTCCAGAATGAATGATTGCAATTGTGGATCAATGGTGCTGTTCAGAAGGGCAGTTTCAATGGCCTCAATGCCCCCTGAGTGGGGTATTGATGTGTACAAAGAGTTAACATCTGCAGTGCAAAGGATACATGACTCGTGATCTTGAATTTGGATAGTTGAAAGTTTGAGTAGAAAATCCGTGGTATCTTTGATATGGCTTTTGGATTTGGTAACAAGCGGTTGAAGGTACTTGTCTATAAATTTCCCGGTGGGTTCGTGGATGGATCCTCTGGTCGATACGATCGGTCTAAACGGTGGATTGTGGAGGTCTTTATGTATTTTGGGACTCATGTGAATGGTCGGACTCCTGGGAAACTCAAGTAGAAGAAAGTTCTTGGTGCGATCTTCAATGATTCCGTTACGATGTGCTCTGATGACTATTTCTTGCAGAATGTTGGGAAATTCCCGTGTGGGGTTATTATCAAGTTGCATATAGATGGAACCATCTTGTATATGTTCTTGGAGTCGTTGGGTATACATAGAAGAATCAAGGATGACTAGGGCGCCGCCCTTGTCGGCTTTGATGCATTTGATTTCTGTATTGTTGGCAAGAGATTTGAGAGTGTCTTGATCTTTTTTGGTGAGATTCTGATATTTGGCTTTTTTGGCAAAGTTTAGTTTAGATAAATCGTTGCGAACGAGATTCTCAAATAAATCAATGCTTTTGTGGCTGCAGGGTGCCTGAAAGGTGCTGCTTGGTCGTAAGCCCTGTAATTCGTCTGTCTCAGGTTTTGGAACTGGTGGTAAGACATTATCGAAGAAATGGCGGAGTTTGAGTTTCCTGGTGAATTTAAACGTGCTAACCTCTAGTTCCAATAGGTTGGTAGAAGTCACAGGAATAAATGAAGTGCCCTTCTCAAGTAGGTCAATCTGATGTTGAGGGATGTTGGTTTTGGAAATGTTGATTACGAGACGTTCTTTTTGCCCTTGACTGTGCTCCGTGTATTGGGAGGGTTGATATCCTTTTCTTTTTCTTTTGCTCTGGCTCCTCCTGAGTCTTCGGTTGGTGTTGGGCCTGATTCTAAAAAAGGAACCGCAGTTGATGTGGCGGTAGAAGTGTTGGCTTGTTGATCATTAGGCGGTGTAGTTGTTGGTTTGCGGGTAGGTCGGGATGAAGAGTCTCTCTCTGAGGATGAAGTGTCAGTCTGGGGATTAGGAGGTCTATTGCGGCGCCGTTGGGCGTAGATGTCAGCCCATGAGTATACCTCGTCAAGTTTATAGTCGAGAGTATCTCTGCGAAATTTTCTTAATTTGCGTTCATTAATTTCCTTGCGATGTTTTTCAAGAATGTTCTCAGTATCTTCCAGAGTTTTGGTGAGTTCTTCAGGGGTGAGCATGTCTTTTAACTCATCATCGACCTCTTTAATTTCATGTTCTAGATCTTTTAATATGCCGGAAAGTTCTTCTACGATTAATAGAATCAGGTCTAAACTGCATTTGTTGAGGATGCCGTCCCATTTGTCTTTGAATGATTTGGAATTTTTGCATAAAGATGGTCTTAAAGAGATCCGTAGGCCACGTGGGATTCTGAGGGCCCGATGGTATTTTAGCAATGTGCTCGCATGGAGCTTCTGATTAATGTGTCTTTTAGATAAATAAAGTAGTTGTTTTATGCATTGTTCTTTATTGCGTGCGGTTGAAGTGGTGGTGATGTCTTCCTCTATCAGTGAGTAGATCCGATTGTGTTCATCATCATCGTATGCCAGAGTGTGTGCTCTGGCTTGAGTACTTTTGCTTATCTCATCGAATTGCATTTTGAAGCGTGCACCCGCCAGGTGGCGGAAAAAGAATCACGAAGAAGCAAGGTGAGGAGGGGCACAGCGGTTTTATGGAAATACGTTGCAAGAAGGTATTGCCGGTTCGTGTGCACTCGAGGGTCGTGGTTCCGACAGACCACGAAAGTCACATGAAGAGTGGTGTATGCATCGTGATGCAGGTACATCCCCAATGGAGGCACAACGGTAGAGTTCAAAACAATGATTCAATAAAGTTTTGTATCCACTTGAAAGTGTTTAATCACATTTGATAAAGTTCAATCCATTGATATTTTCGTCATATCAGAGATATCAGCATTGAAGAAATAGAATAACGGTGATGCGGGGGGAACGCCTCCGATGCATTTCGGGCGAGTGGCCCTTTGTCAAGGAGCGCTAGAAGGAAGACAAACTACCGTGAGGATTTGGAGGGTGAAGCGAGGTACGGGTTTAAGAAGTTAAAGTGCCGATCAATGGTGGGGGCAGAATGGAACCAAAGGTAGTGAAGGAAGTGAATGGGTCAGGGTAGCGTCAGCGCGTGACGAGGGTGAGTGGCGGTGAGGAAATAGGGTCGCAGTGCTGCCTGCACAAGCGGTGCCGGCGTGGACTTACTTCGTTACACATGTAGTGAGGCTCACTACTTCAGGAAAGCTGGACGCCTAAACTGTGTGAGGACGCAGGACAGTTAAGAGGGAATGGGAAAGTGTAGAAATCAATGATGGACTAAAGGGGAAGGGAGGGTGTGGAAATCAATGACGGGCTGGAGAAGAATCTGTGGGGGCCATATTGGAAGGGTGTACAGGGATGCGGAGGCAAATGAGAACAATGCATTGGTAAACAAAATGATAATGCGATACATGGTCAACACAGAAAAACGTATTAAAGATAACAACTAAACTCAATGCGATCATTGAGACCATGCGGTTTGAGAGTCTGAAGACGATAAATCCATTCCAGTTCTCTTTGAAGAAGGAATTTGTTCATGTTGATGCCTTCTTTCTTGGAAGCTGTCTCAAGGATGATGAATTGAAGTTGAGCAATGGTGTGTCTTGCTTCAGCAAAGTGTATGGCAACGTTGGACTTGTCATATTTCAACCGTATGTTTGACTTGTGTTCGTTCAGACGTGTTTTGATTTTACGCTCGGTCGTATAACTTGCCACAGGGACATTTCAATGCATAAATAAGATTGGAGGTATCGCAAGAGGCGTTGACTGAAAGTTTGATGGGATAGCCTCTCATTGGGTGTCTGATGATGTTACCTTTAATGATGTTATGGCAGTGACTGCAATTGAGACATGGTTGGGTGCCTTTGTATTGGGTGGGATGAATGGAGGGTGTAGAAAGGATTTCTTGAATGTTTTTACTCCTAGAATAGGCGAACAGTGGTGGTTGTTGAAAAATGTCCCGAAAGTCTGGGTCCATTTGAAGAATAGGCCAATGTTTAAGGATGATTTTCTTATACATTGTGCTGGAGGTAGAGAATTTAGAAACAAGGACGATGCGTTGATCATCTTTTTTTGGCTTCTTGGTAAGGCTCTCATGTCTAGAAATTTTAGCCACTCTTGTTTGTGCCTCAGTGAGGATGGTTTCTGGATAACCTCGTTGAAGAAAGCGTGCATGCATTTCTTTCATGCGAATGTCAATGGTATCCTCATCTGAAACAATGCGTTTAACGCGTAACATTTGTGAAAACGGCATGTGTTTTTTGAGGGATCCCTGGTGGAAGCTGGAAAAGTGGAGGGTATTGTTACGGTCGGTGGGTTTTCTGTAAAGATCGGTGCTGAACCCGTTGGGTTTGATGGTCACATTCACGTCAAGGAATGAAATTTTTGTGTCGCTGATTTGCCAAGTTAATTGAATCCGTTCATCCTTCTTGTTCAGATCCAATAAAGCATCATTGAGTGTTTGTTTGGTGTTATTCCATACGAAGAAGAGGTCATCAATGTATCGGACATACATTATAATGTTATCTTGAAAGGTCCGATTGGTGTAAATGTATGATTGTTCGAAATTGTCCATGTAAATGTTGGCATATGTGGGCGCGGCACAGTTTCCCATTGCCATCCCGGATAACTGTAAGTACCATTTGTGATCATTTTCAAAGTAACTGTGGTATAGAGTGTAAGTCATAAGTTCCTCGTATTTTTATATATGTCATAGCAACAGACAATGCTATTGCAGTATTATTTTATATTACTGTTTAT
Organism: Lissotriton vulgaris; assembly: GCF_964263255.1. Classification (NCBI taxonomy): domain Eukaryota; kingdom Metazoa; phylum Chordata; class Amphibia; order Caudata; family Salamandridae; genus Lissotriton; species Lissotriton vulgaris. Next base: position 1,453,894,287 of record NC_141685.1, read on the forward strand.
GCTGTACGCATTATACTTCACACATTATACTTCACACATTGTCTAACGATTGTAGCAGTTCATATCTCTTGCATGAGAAATAAGACTGTTCAATAAACCCCTTTTATTGAAACGCCCGTCTCTCTATTTCTATGCAACTCTTTATAAACGAAGCATGCATAATTGACTTAGTGAAATAGTTATCTATTGTTTCCACGACTCTGAAGATATTGTTCCGACTCTAAGGGGAAACAAAGTTGTCATGTTTATGCGGTTGTCAGAGACTAATCTCTTCTTGTTCATTCGAGAAAGTTTCTAATGACCTCTGAGTTAGCTGGCACACACAATTAAGTTGAATGTACTCGATAGAGACACACTGACCTCAGTCCTATCTCGAAACTCTAGTGTATATTATTCCAATGTGCAGAGCCGATTAGGGATATAGGAACTACACTACAACCACATCCCCCTGAACCAGTAAGGGAAGGATCTCCTGCATAGACAGCATCTTAAACTTAACATGAAGGACAAATAAGTTCACCCTTTTCAAATCCAGCACAGGACGGAAGTCCCCGGAAACCTTCCTTACCAGAAAAAGAATGGAGTAGACCCCTTGACCTCTTTTCCAGGCCGGACCAGGACGAATAGCCCCTTTCTCAAACAGATCCCCAAAACCCACCAAAAGTGCCTCCCGCGTTGGCGGAGGTGATGGTGACAGAGTGTGGACAAAGAATCCTGGGGGTGGAGAGTTGAAGACAATCGAGTAACCCTTCCTGACAATACGCAAGATCCAGTGTTTGGAGACAGACCATTCCCAAGTCTCCACGAAGTCAACAATCCCTCGGATAGTCTGGACTTTTCTATGAAAAAAAGGGGCCGGTTTTGGGACAGTGCCACAACCAACGGCCGTGATCCATAGCCCACACACCCCAGAATTAGCCGGCAGTAGCAGCGCTTCCAACCTCCACGATGAGCTTGCTCTGCCGAGCCTTCACCGAAAAGCCTAGTAGAATAAGGTAAAAAAAGGGGGGTACAACAAGAGCCCACTTCGCAGGGCCTCCACCCTGGGCGTTAGGGCCAGCTAAGGCATAACCTCGCCCTAATTGCTTGAAAATCGTGCTCAGAGAGTCTCCAGGTCAGAAAAAAAACAGGAAGTGGGGTGGGTTGTGCTTTCTCTTGTACTGGGTCATGGGTAAACGTGGCTGGCCATGTTGAGGAGGAATGGGAGGACTGGTGCGTAAAATTACTTTGAGGGTTCTGTTGCGGAGCTGAAGATCATTGTGTAACTCAGGTGGCGAGGAAGACTTACGAGGAGGTAATGGCTTCTAAGCACTGCATTTTGAGTTAATCTTGAAAACCCTTACCCTGACTGGGACTGTGGTTCCAGCTTGGACAGGGTGCGTACCTCTGCCAACCGGAAACCCCATTTCTAACAGTGTGGAGGGAGCATATTGGCTTCAAGCTGTAATGAAGAACATACATAGTAGCAGAGTAGAATGTCTGTTTAAAATACTGAGTTACAATACTGTAAGAAATAGGGTAATTGTTTGAGGTGGATGAAATGCTACTCAAGCAACAACCAGAATCATTGCCAGCATGAACCACAAAAGTCACTGAATTAACCTGTGCTTAGCCATCTGGTAGCTTGGTGCAAAAGCTTTAAAAGCTAGAGTCACTGTGTAAAGTTTTTATGCAGCAAACAGTAATAAAGTGAAAACACAACACAATAAAAATCCCTAACCAATTTTGAAAAATAAGATACATTTTAATAAATAAAATAACACCAAAACAAAATTAAATCCTATTGGGGTGTGGCTTGGCAGGCCAGCATGGCGGATGTGATCTAAGTGCGCTCCGTCCACCCTCACATTGATCTTTAATATAATATTGCCTCTTCGGCTTTCAACACGTTCCCTGGGCTGCCCCGCTAACATCTCCCGCTGAGGACTAGCCTAGAGCTGATTTTTGGAGCCGCCGGAGGTTCTCAGGCGGAGGTTTGGTAATCGGCGGCGGCCTGCGTGCGACGCAGCAGTATCCTCAGCCGCGGCATCGCTCGCATTTCCTTGCCGCATTGCCCAGCCGCAGTCGCGGCCACAGTGGGGGTGCAGGGCTTGCGATGCGTGGCTCGCCCTGCGACACTGCTGTTCCTTTGGTTCCCAGCTGGGGGAGCGGATTCTGTTGGCGGCCTGCTCCGGTCGCAGTGCTGAGTGGGGGAGAAATTGGGAGTGCGGGATGCGGACGGCTGACTGCCATCTTGGTGCCTCAGCTTCGGCCTGGGCAGCTCCTGGTAGAGAGGGGCCCTCCTGGGACAGCCGGGGTTTCTACTAATCAGGCACCCAGCACAGGAGTACCGCCTCACTGCCTGGGAGGGCGGCCCGGCAGCGGCGGGCACCTCTCGCTCCTTCATCCTCCCCCCCCTCCTCTCATTCCCCACCATATGTGATCTCTTCGGGGGTAGTACCACCAGGGGTTAGGGGGATGGCGTGCCTCTACCTAGACGACACCGGGAGTGGGACCCCGACCTCCATCGGAATGGCTACATAGTCACCTCCTGGAGGTTTTCTGGCCAGGGTCGGTGGCAGTGATTGGGCACTATGACCAGAGACAAGCCCGGCGGTGGCTCCGATGTAAGGCTCCTATGCCAGGACCTGAGGAATGCGGTAGCCCGCATTTCAGAGACAGAGACAAGAATCTAGGGTATGGAAGATGTGGTCGCCACTCTGCAGCAGCAAGTATTGTCACTGGAGACTACCCAATGGGGCCTAGCACTGAGAGTGGAAGACGTGGAGGGGAGGGCGCAACTCAACAACCTGCGCTTTGTTGGTTTTCCGCAGGACTGCGGAAAGGGGAATATGGAGCGGGTTCTTATGGACTGGCTCGTGGGCTGGCTCCCTTCTGGGGAACTCTCGACTTTGTGGTGGAACGTGCACATAGGACTCTGATGCAGAAGCCCACCAGTCCGGGTGCCCGCGGCCTGTCATCGCCATGCTCCTCAATTACCACGACAGGGACACCATCCTGAAACAGGCCCGGGCTAAGGAGCTATTGCTGCTCAATAACTCATGGATCTTAATTTTTCCGGACTATACTAAGTTGGTGCAGCAGCTGCGGCAGTCAGTCCTAGCCACCAAGGCCCACATCCATGAACTCAAGCTCCCTTATGCTATACTTTATCCGGCCAGGCTGTGTGTAGTATACCGCTCCCGCACCCACTTCTTTGACACTCCGGAGGAGGTATTTCACTGGACAGATGAAACTGTGTGGGAGCGTCCTCACTCTCCCTTGGGAAGAGAATCAACTCCTCTTCAGGTGGGCCTGCCCGGAATCAGCAGGGGCCAAGGGGAAGAAGGGGCCGCTCACAGTCTGCAGGCCCCACGGCCCAGGAGGGGTCCGTTTATTGGCCTTTTGTCTCATTGGACTGATACCAGGATGACCATGCTACCTTCCAAATTCGAGTATTGTTTATAGGCCGAAGGGGCATGTAGATTGTCCAGTCTCTCCGTGGGGCTCCACAGAAGAAGAGGAGGCCACTAGACAATGGGCTGTGATGTGGGGATCAGTTGGTGGGTGAGGGGTGGGACCTCCTGTTGGGGTCAGGCTGCTCTGCCTGCCGCGACAGGTACTTAATTGTTTTGGAGGTACAGGGTGGGGGGATTTGTGGGGTTTGTTGTTGGGGGGGTTTGTGGGGTTGCTGCACTGTCTACTTGTGTTCTGGACTCTGTTACGTCTTGTGGAAGATTCTTGCTGCTGCCATGGTACTGTATAGGATCTGCACGGAATAGGAATGTCTGTTAGTATACAGGAGACCCCTAGTCTTCATCAGGTTCTTAGCTGGAATGTTAGAGGGGCACCAGACAAGATCAAATGGGGGCTATTCTCAAGTTTGCCAAGCCAGCCTACGCAGATGTATTATTGTTGCAGGAGACCCAACTCATGGGGACCAAGGCAGTATGCTTTCAGCGCTTTGGATTTACACAAGTCTTTCATTCCAGGTTTGTGAGGAGTTCCAGAGGGGTTGCTATTTAAACACACCGTAGAACTGCATACACAGATGTTAAGACTTGGGGTGATCTGCAGGGTAGATACTTGTTTGTACAGGGCATGGTAGGGGGTGAGATTTTGGTACTGGGGAGCTTTTATGCCCCCACCTCTTTCCTGGGGGTTGGCGGAAAAGATTCGGACCCTGTGAACAGATATACCCGAGGGCCTTGCGGTGGTGGGAGGGGAATGGAATGGTGTGATGGATGTGGTCAGAGATAGATGGTGGTTGATGTTTATCTGAGGCCCCCCATCTTACTGAACAGTACTCCTTAGTGGTGAGTCTTGATTAGGTCGACCCCTGGTGCAGGATTCATGGTAATACGCAGGGCTATATATATCTTTCGGCAGTCCATGGTCCCTTTTCCCGCCTAGATTATCTGTTCATCCCATGGGTCTTTGACAGCAGAGTGGAGATGGCGGACATTCTGCCACGGGGACTTTTTGACCACTCTCCAGTGGCACTTACTATACGAGCCGGGGGGGCCTGTGAGCCATTCCGATGGCACCTATCAGTCTGGAAACTTCAGAAGTAGGACTACATGGAACGAATGGAAGATGCCCTTGATCAATATATAGCCATTAACTTGGGCTCGGTCTTGGGGGCTCTGACTCTTTGGGAGGCCTTGAAACCCACCATTCGGCGGGTAGATATCTCATTTTGTGCCGTGGCCCAAAGACAGCATAAAGAGGCCCTGGTTCGAGCGGAAGCTACTGTTCTTGAGTTGGAGGTGCACGGCAGGGAGGAGGGTGGGTGGCTGGCTCGACATCGGTTACTGCTAGCGCAGCAGGAATATTCTCATATTCGCTTATATGGGGCTCGACAGGCCTGGCTTACTACCCGTAGTAGGATCTACCAATGGGGTGACAAATCAAGTAAAATGCTGCACTGATTGTGTCAGGGTTCGATTCACCCCCAGGCCGTTCCGGGTGTCGTGGGGTCGGATGGGCTACCAGTGTCAGGCACGTCGGCTATTGCATGCAGTTTTGCAGAGTATTATGCTCAGTTATATGCCCCTACGAAATGCCTCCCAGCGGAAGTCATTGAGCATTTCTTGGATGATCTCCCACCGAAGTCACTCTCTGATGCAGTTAGGGAAAAATTGGAAGGCCCGCTTACTGAAGAACAACTGGGACGGCCTTGGGTGAACTTAATTTTGGCAAGGCCCCAGGCCCTAAAGGCTTTCCCTGTGAATTTAAAAAATATATATTTTTTGCAGCTGGGACCCCACTACCGGAGAGTGGTGGAGGAGGCCAGGGACTGGGGGTGTCTGCCCAGCGACTGGAAATATGCGGACATAGTAGTTTTTCATAAGCCTGGTAGTCCGCCGGAGCACCACGCCTCGTATCGCCCATTCTCCCTCCTGAACGTGGATGCTAAGATATTAGCTAAATCTTTGGCAAACCGCCTCTGCCTACACATAGCCTTACTGGTACACCCGGACCAAGCTGGGTTTATGAAGAACACGCCATAATATCAGGCAGGCTCATGTGGCAGTCTCGACGATCCAGGTATTGGGGGAACGGGCTGCACTTCCATTGGCGGATATGGACCGGGCGTTTGACTCCTTGAGTTCGGTCTATTTATTTGCGCTACTGCGGTGGCTGAATTTCGGACCACGTTTTTTATCCTACCTCACCCTCTTGTATACTGACTTAACAGCCTCGGTGCGAGTGCCAGGCTTAGTTTTTCCTGCATTCTCTATTGGTCGGGGCACCAGGCAGGTGTGTCCATTGGCCCCATATCTTTTCGCTTTAGCAATGGAACCCTTGGCTGCCAGAGTTCGGATGGACGTTCAGGTGTCCGCGTTTGAATGGGCGCATGGACTGTCTGATCGCCTTATATGCTGACAATGTTTTGTTCTTTCTTACCAACCTGGAACGAACGGGCCCTCGGCTGTTGCGTATTATGCAGATCTTCGGGGAAACATCTGGTTTATATATGTACCCTCGGAATTCCACCCTGTGGGTGTTGGGAGGTCAGGCAAGCTTGGTTCTTGGGCGTCGTCTGTACAGGTGGTACAAGGAGGCATGAAATATTTGGTGGTGTATTTGTCAGAATCTCCCACCACGGCCTGGGAACATAATCTTGCACCTTTATGGAAGCGGGTGCGTGAGGACATTAATACCCGGTCTCCCATACCCCTGTCCATCTACGGCCAGTCAGCCATCTTTAAGATGGTGTCACTCCCGCGAGTACTGTATCAATTACAAAATCATCCCTAGCTGATTCCCCCACGGTGGTTCCGCCAGGTGACTTCAGTTCTGGGACTGTTCCTTTGGGGGGTGGGGCAGTGAGGGTGGCGGTCCCGACGTGTTTCCTATCTACATATAGCGGGGGACTGGCAACCTCCGATATTTGGTCCAATAAATGTTGCATTGCATCTACTTGTCTTAAACGAGTGGTGGTATGGAGACAGGGCAGACCTAGCATACACCGTGGAGCGGCGATGCATGGGGGACCAGTCCCTACACGCTATTCTTTACTCTGCTCCATTGAAGCGTCTCCTTCTGCCTGTCACGTAGATTGTTTTTCAGATCTGGAGGCAGGCATTGCGGAAGATGGGCTAGTGGAATAGATTGACTAGGGAGACCCCATTATGGCCCAACAGCCGTCTCTCCGGGTCTCGCGATTGGGATAACATCGAGATATCTACTCTGGGGGATGTTATTGAAGGCATGGTGTTGAAATCCTTTCAAGACATTCAGATGGCTTTCAGTTCTTTAAATATTTACAATTTTGGCATGCTTTTGCTCCCAGCTTGGAGGGTCTCGACTTGCTGCTGGAGTTTAGCCCGGCTAAGGTTTTTATGGGGGACCTCCTAGACCATAAGATCTCCAAAATCTATCAGTCCCTGGTTATGCACAGTTCCCCCTCTTTGCAGCGTCTGTGGGAGGCCTGGGAGGGTGATGTGGGCCAGATGGAAGAAGAGGACTGGACAGAAGCTTTGGCTTCCCCTGTGTGGGGTGGCTATTGCAGTGCGCCTGCAGCTTATTCAATTTAAATACCTCCACAGGTTTACTTTAACAGAATTAGGCTCTGGAGGGCAGGCTTGGTGGCTTCCCCGGTGTGTCTTCGCTGCGGGCATGAAGAGTGGACCTTGATACATACTATATGTCACTGCACAGCGCAAGCACGCTTCTGGAGGGGGATACTGGCCTGCCTCTCTGAAGTTCTGTGATGAAGCTTCCTCACTCACCGAAGCTTGTTCTCCTTCATGTGATGGAAGGGATCGGGGGCAACATCTAAAAGTGACATCTCGTCTCCTGGGCTTTACCTCAGCAAAGAGAGATATAGCTAGAGGAAGGTGGATGTTGCCCCCTCAGTCTCGATTTGGAAAAATGGTCTAGACTTTTGTGTGGGCCTTGAGCTCCCCATTTTTTAGGCTAGAGGGTGCCCTAAGAAGCACTATAAGATCTGGAGGCGCTGGGCAGATTATCGAGGGATGGAGCTGGAGCCGCCACGGGGGGGGGGGCCAGAGTCGAGACCATTGGCCTCTCCTGTTCCTTGCACTCCCTTATGTGTGGCTCACAATTCCTCAGTAGAAAATGATATTGTGATTGTTGAGCTCTTGTGTAAATTGATGGCAGCCTAGGTCAGTAATATGTTGTTCCGGCATATCGAGACAGTGCGCTGGGGGGTGGAGTAGTTGGTTGTTTGCATGAATTGATTTTATTTGTATTTCATGTTCTCCTGTCCTTAAATATGCAAAGAGGTCAAAGTATTTTTTTTGTATTTTACATGTGGCAGCTGTCTCTGGGATTCAGAGGTCTGCATTACCTGTACCTGCATTACCTGTGCAATTTTGACAAATAAAATATGTTTAAAATAAAAAAACCCTATCAATATAACCAGATTCTTTTTAAGATTTAAGTGAAATCTAGCACCTAAAAGTCCAACATGCCAACCACGCATTTCTTGTTGCGTGAGACCGGGACAAAGTCAAATGTTAAGGTTGACCACTATGGAGCACAAGTCAGATACTCAAGGTGGATTAGGCCTGGGTTTGGCTGAACTTCAGACTGAGATTACATTTTGAAGAAAAAGTCCAGGAGAAGGTAGAGTTCACCAGGACAAGGCAGCAAGTTGCATCCAAAGAGGAGTTGTCAACACCAGAGAGCACTGGACAAAGTCTCGATAAAGTCATTGACAATGGCAGGAAAAAGCTCTGAGCAGAAAAAGCAAGATGTTTGTCGTAGGAAAGTGCCCTCGTTTTGCATGGTTGCCCCCCTACCCCCTTTATGCCAATTTTGATGTGCTTTGACCGAGTGCGCTCTGGGTTCCTGCCACCTGATTATTATTATTATTATACTCATTTGTAGGGCGCAGGGAATCATCCCCAGGGGGATCTCTCGGCGCCAGAAAAGAGAACACTAATGAGCAGAATAATCCTAAAACATCAATTTCTTGAGCATTTTCTTAAATCGAGACAGATCGGAACAGGCCCGGATCTCCTCAGGGAGACTGTTCCAGTGGCTGGGGGCTAGATGAGAAAAAGCTTGACCACCCACTTTAACCTTGTTTATTCTCCGCGTGCAAAGCAGATTGCGATTACTGGATCTTAACTGACGCACGGGTCGATACAGGGCCAGTTTCTTTTCAAATAGGCTGGGCCATTCCCCTGCAGAGGCTTGAAGACCATACATAGCAGCTTGAAAATGGCTCATTTCCGAATAGGAAGCCAATGTAGTTGGCGTAGGAGAGGTAAAGAAGGGGTGCACGCCGGTTTGTTGAGGGCGAGGCGGGCTGCTGTGTTTTGCACCACCTGTAGTTTTGATAATAAGTCTTCCCTTATTCCAACCAGCAGAGAGTTGCAATAATCCAGTCGACTAACCAAGAGCGACTGAAAGAGGGTTTTTCTTGCCGAAAGTGGAATTCAAGGGAAGTGCTTTCTAAGCATCCGCATTGTTCAGAAACAGGTGCCTGACTACGTCTTCACCTGTTCCTCCATTGATAACTTATACAGATACCCATGGCCTATGTTCTTTCCTTAAAATATAATGTCACCAAACCCAATTGACAGCTCTCTGGCCACATGTGGGTCCCTTGTGAAAGGCACTCAAGGTACCAAGGGCACTGTGATCATGGAAAGCCTCTGAGGGCTGCAGCACTTATTGTGCCATATTTAGAGGCCCTGTGCCTTTACACTCTGACACTGCCATTGCAGGCTGCATGTTTTGGTGCAGAGCAAAAGTGAAAAGTTGGCATGGCCCACATTCCTGTGAGCCATGGCTACAAACCACGGCCCAGGCAAGCCACCCCTCTAGCTGGGTGCACTGTGCCAGTGGTAAGGGTACGTGTTCATGAGCCCTGTACCCCTACAGTGTCCAAGTCCATTATTGGGCATTGTAGGTGCAGTAATGCCATTAAGTGTATATGGTATGGGAGGTAGTCATTACGAACTCCAAAGCGCCATAATGGCCCTACCGAAAATTGGGAAGTTGGCTATCAAACTTCTCAACACATTAAACCCATACTGATGCCAGTGTAGGATTTAATGAGAAATGCACTAAGAAGGCATCTTAGAGGTGGCCCCTAAAAGCAACCTAACTCTAGTGTCCTGGCTGAGTGACTGTTTGCCAGCTGCCACCACCAGACATGTTTCTGGACCCCTGGTTCTAGAGCCTACAACTCTCTGGGTCCTGAAACAAAGCCATCCTGGAAAAAGGTACCAATCCTCCTACCCCAAAGAACGGCTGAGTCCATGAAGGGGAATCTTCAAAGGCCTGCCGCCTTTGGTAGGCTACCCCAGCCATTTGCTGCTTTCAGCAAATGGCCCCCATCGGTTCTGACCCCCACTCTGTGCGGGAGAGTTGGTGGGAAAACCAAGACAGGAACAGAGGCGTGACCACCTTTGCCATTGCCACCCCTCGGGGGGAGGCGAGGTGAAGCACAACTTTAAGTCCCCGCCATCTTGCAGATGGGGGGGACCCCACCAACCAGAAAGAGGCCTGGGTCCCAGCTCACTGGAGGGTGGCACAATAGAGGTTGTACCCACCCCAAGGAATGGGCCCATTGGCCCGACCTGTCCCTACCAGTAACACCCCAAAATTTAGAAGTTAGGGGCAACCCCAAACTTTGCCTCCTCAGACCAGAGCCAAATAGGAGAAAAGAAGAAGAAGGACCGAAAAGCCATGCAACGAAGAGGACAACTACTGACTTGGCCCCAGCCCTACTGGCCTTTCCCAACCTCAGACTCCTCCAAAAGAACTTTGGTGTGTTCTGCAGTCGGCAGTCCTCAAAAACCCAGAGAACTCACCCTGCCTTCAAATTCTAAAAGGACCTTTATCAACTGTGAGCATCGGACTTGCTCAAGCCAAGCCAACATTGACTCTGGCAGACTCCGTGGGTCACCGTCACTCTGTACCTGACAACTCGAGCCCGAGCAGGAGTGAATGAAACTCTCAAGGAGGTCCTACCAGTGATCCAAGCCTGCATCATAGTGACACCCGACAATCAAGCTCCTAAAAACCAACATGCAGTCATCAACTGAAGATCTCCCCTCAACCGAAGGCAAAGCAGTCCAGAGGAACCAGCCACAACTGTCCGACTGATTCCGTCATCGAATGAAGCAGGCCCAAAAGCAGCAACTCTTGAGATCTCATTCGCCTACAGCCACTGACCGATTCAGAGGAATCCTTGACCGATGTCTGCAACCACAGCCGGGACTGCATCCTACACCCAGATGTCTCTGTGCCACTGGTGGTGTAGATCTTGTGTGGGCCATTTTGCTTCCGTGTTGTCCCTAACCCTAGGAGTCCTCGTTTATCCAACTTGGGGGCCTGCTTGCCGCAGTCCACCAGGTACAGTATGTTCACGTAGTCCATCCTATAGACTATCATATCTTGGACTACTGTTTTTCTATGAATGATAGGCAGGAGAGGCAGGAACTGCTTTAGCATCTTCAACATGGCAAAGCAAGACCCAACCGCTGCCTGAATCTGGGCCTGCATAGAGAGATTCTCGTCCAGCGTCACCCCTAGATTTTTCACTGTTATGACGGAAGTGGAAGGGGGGGACATATCAGCTGGCCCCCAAATACGCCATACACTGACTTTTCGGGAATACATTTAAGCTGATTAGCATGTAGCCAGGAGAACACTTCAGTCAGACAGAAGTTAATCCTATCTCGTATAAAATCTGAGTCTTTATCGCAGGTGAAGAGAAGCTGTGTGTCATCCGCATACAACACAATTTTTGCTCCATGAGCCTCGGCCAAAGATGCTAGTGGTGCCATCTGTATATTAAAAAGGGTGGGGTTCAACATTGAGCCCTGAGGAACTCCTGCCACCAAAGGGCGGGGTCCAAACTATTTGATTGCGCTGTTTTAGAAAGGAATCAAACCAGTTGAGTACCGTACCCCCAAAACCGCATTCCTTTAAGTCTCGCCAGGTATCAAAGGCCGCAGATAAGTGTAATAATATCAATGCAGCCCTGCCACCTTTATCCAAAACTTTCTTTGTGGCTTCCGACACTACCAGCAGTGCTGTTTCAGTGCTGAAGTTCACCCTGAAACCAGACTGACTCTGGTGGAGAATTGAATTTGTTTCAACAAAACTGTTAGTGACCTGGTTCTCGACTTTTTCTAAGGCCTTATAAAAGAAAAGAAGCAAATGTATTGGCCTGTAATTAGAGGCCAATTCTGGGTCCAAAGTTGTTTTTTTTATTAGGGGAATAATTTTTGCCTTTACCACCTATCGGGGACCAGGCCCGACTGCAAAGACAAGTTAAGGATCCGGTTAACCGCAGGATTGATAATCTCCACTATTGATGCTATAATGCTGGCCGGGCATGGGTCAGAGGGAGAGCAGCATTTAAGTCCTTTCATGATTTCTAATAATTTCTCCAAGGGAACCAATAGAAACTGATTCAAAGATGGTTCTCTCACATGAGGTAAGGAGAAGTCTGACTCTACACTGTCGCTCAGCGGGAAGGTCTCCTAAATATTTTTAATCTTGTCATGGAAATAAATGGCCAAACTGTCAGTCCATGCCTCAGTAGGGATGAATGACTTGGCCACCGCTATAGGAGAGGAGAATTCACTTACAATTCTGAAAATGTCCTTATTTTTGTTCTTTGCTAGGTCTTTTTTGAGGAGAAAAACTGTTTTTTCTTCTCAAGGACTTCTTTATAGTGGGTCTCCAGCGTTGGAGCTGAGCGCTGCTAAATAAACCACACTGACAGAGTAAAGCCTGTTAGCTGGCAGCAGCATGTCTGCACTGCTTTTGGCAGGCTTGGGGTCTGAGTCAAAAACTTGCTCAGCTGCCTACAAAGTATAACATGATATTCAACTGACACTCCGGCGCAGCACTTCCGATTAACTCAGGATGTCATGAGCGCCATTGCACAATCGCTACTGCTGAGAAAGCCTTGCAGGGTACACTTTGTGATACCCAGACTTGTAGGCCGCAGGTGCAGCATAGTTTAACTTTGGAAGCCTGACAGTGCAAATAGGAGCCTGCTGCCAGTGCTGTAACTCCTACCGCATTGTATCTCTTGGGCAGTACGAGACCCAGCAGCGTAATGATCACCCAGATTGCCTCCCAGCGTACTTGTGGCCGCTGCTGGAGTGGTTGTCTGGTGCCTTATCACTGCAACCTCGCCCCCAGGTTTGTGATTTTCACAGCTTCAGAGCCTGGCAGCTTTCTGTAATGTCATTCCTTTTGTAATTCATATCTTTTCCTCTGATATCAAGGTAGAAGGTCCTGTGTCTTTCATAAAGCTACCAATTCCTTTGGGGAATGCTCCCTGATGTAATTGTGGTCACTATATTGATACAATACACTGCGGAGGCCTCGGGGTGAGCCCAGAAGAAGAAGGAGCCAGTGACAGGAGATCCTTGGGAGGGGGAGCAATGCGTTCGACCTCTAATTCTGAATCCACGGTGTAATGTAGCACCTCCTCATTCTGTTGGAGTAGGTACTGCGGGGGCAGAGTGCATTATCCTGCAGCCTAGTCTGGTGCCATTGGATGGTCTAGAGAAACACTTGCTCTGCTCTGAGGGGTGAGAACCGCCACTGTGGAGCAATCGATCCCCCGAGGCTGGCTCCACCTGGCCGAAGCTGTCAGCAGAACTCTGGGCCAGTCCGTACGCATGTGTATGCCCCCAACAACAGGATCCCTCTGCAACCCCCAGAAAGGTGAGAGATGCCACAGATGTAGCAAGGGTTGCAAGCAGTAGCACCTATATATAAGGGCAGTGACCTGTCTGTGATGTTATATGTGCAGGAAGGGAGAACGGCGTACTCCAATAACCGGGAGACCTAGTGGGAGATAATTAGGTAATAAGGGGCCATGCACAGGCAATAAGAACATGCTGAGTTAATTCTTTCTCAGAATAAAGCATATGCATGCTTTAAAGAACCAAAGATGTGTCCTCAAAGCTGTGGTGTCAGCAACATGTACAAATGGGCTCTCTCATGAGTACACAATATGCGCAGCATCATGTTTCAATAACGGAATACATTCCATGTCTTCTTGTCTTTAAAACAAATTGTATTTATCATTGCATAATCTGTCGTATCAAACATATTCAGGAAGGTCTGGCTTTTTAGTCAACAGTACAAAGAAAAGTTATACTACATGTCCCAGAATGCAATTTTATATTGGATAAGACATGTCATAAATGGCTGAAAATGAAACACATTATAAGGCTACTTTTGCAAAGCAGTTCACCTGCCTTGGCACAACTTAATGTTGCTCTATAGCCATCAGCTCAGGTCTAACTCCCTGACCTTCACATGTGTGCATCAAGCTCCCGAAGGTAATTGAAATCAGCAATGCAGCTTTTGTTTGTACTTTATGCTGTAGTTCATATTTGCATTTTCCAGAAATTATTTGATCCTACTGATCTGTTCACATCACCAATCCTGCAGTCTGTTAATATCATGAATACACATTTGTTTACCTACAATCAAGTTGCATGGTCACTAACACTCCTCCATTTCTGGTGCCTTCCAGCAGTTTACATATCTTTTTAGAGTTTCTTGTTGCTCAAATGGGTGTCATTTCTTTTTTTTCTTTTTTCTTTTCAAAACCTTTATTGACAAGTTCAATGCCTTCAAAAAAAGTTTGCATCAGATCGGAACGACAAACACAGCACATTTTGAGTCGAATAATGAAAATGTAAAGACATTCCCAACATTCAAGAGACAAATTCCATGAGGCACTGCCATGGTACCAAAATTAACATGATAATTCCCACCCTAAAGGAGGCGTGGCACAGCCGAAGTGATGGTGACCAGTGCAGCGAACAGGGAAGACAGAGGGATAGAGGCAGGCAGTTACTGACCAGCACAGCCGGCCGCTGCGGGCGGGGTGCCGGCAGGGAGCACAGGAGAGGCAGCACGGCTCAAAGGATTTCGGGAATGAAGGTATTTCACCAAAGGTCCCCATATGTCAATTGGGCGAGACCTCGCAGGGTGTAAGTCCCAGAATTCCGATAGCAAGGTCTGGCATCTTGAGGCGTCCTCAAGCCAGTGAGCGAACCTGGGTGCTTGTCTGTGACCCCAGCACATGGCCACCCTACGCCTAGCCTAGACAAGCAGCATTGCAATCAGGCGGTGAGAAGCACCCGGGCAGAATTTTACAAAGCCCAGCAGACACAACGTAGTGTCAGGCTGCACAGGCACTGAGGTAATCTCAGAGATAGTGGTGCATACCACCTGCCAGAAATCCGACACCTTGGGGCACAGCCATGCTAGATTAGCAAAGTCTGCAGCCGGGGCAGCACAATGCATGCAACTATCACTGGGTATGAGTCCTAATTTGTGAAGCTGGGCAGGAGTGCGATATAACCTTTGTAAATACTTGAAATGAATGAGATGAAGCCGGTAGCTGGGTGATGGTTTCTTTGTCTGATTGCAGCAGTAGAGCCAGTTAGCCTGGGCGATGTCCATGCCCAAGTCCTCGCCCCACGCCACGCGCGCCCATTCTGTGGAGATGGAAGTGGACGACTACATGAAGGCATATCATTTAGTGACTATTTTGTGAGGAGTCGGGGATGTGTACATGAAATCAAGGGCAGGCATCGTGGGTGGAGGCTGGGGAAATGTAGGTTGTAACTCCCAGCATATAGCACGCAAATGATAGAACAATAGAGTGTCCAGCGCACCAGAAGCGGCGGGAAGAGAATAGAAGGTGTCTCCGAGATATAGATCTGCCAAAGTTGACAGGTCGACAAGTGTGATGCATGTTTTGACATGCCAGATGGCTGAAGAGGGGGAAAGGCAGGATGACGCACGATCGGCATGGCATTAGCCGATAGTAACAGGAAGTGGGAGAGTCTGCATAGTCCGGACCAGGCCCAACACAATGTCTCAACGTGTCTACTTCCGCTTGCGAGCGACTCGCCAGGGAAAATAGGGCCATGGGGAACGGCGAGGGGGACAGATGTCAGTCTCCACAGCCACGTGCGGTTGATAAGGAGAGGGATGGATCCAGAAATGCAGAAAACTGGCCTGACCGCATAGGGCGTATAGCTTAAAATTAGGAGCACCCATACCCCCTACGGACATAGGAAGAGTGAGAATATCATACGAGACTCTAGGTTGTTTACCGGCCCAGATGAGAGAGATGATCAAAGGACGTAGTTTGCGAAAGAAATTAGCAGTGAGGAGGATAGGGATATTCAAACAAGCATTGGAAATGCAATAGGTCTCGCATTAGAAAAGTTGGAGCTATTGGTTTTGTAAATGACAAATATTTTATTTATTTGTTGGTTTTTCAAATAGCTAAATTGATAGCTTTGTTATTTACAACGCCAATCGTTTTAACTTATGCGAATGTGACACCTATAGCATTTGGAATGCAACAGGTTTTGTATTTACGTTACTTAGATGGCAGCTCTTGTCGTTAGGCCACATCTCTAGAGAGCAGGAGAGTGCAGCAGAGGAGAGACGCACAGCAATGCAATAGGTCTTGCATTAGGAAATTTTGAGCTATTGGTATTGTAAAGGACATAGTTTTTATTTATGTGCTTGTTTTGAAAGTAGCGAAATTAATAGATTTGATATTCACAATGCCAATAGTTTTATGTTTCACAAATGTGACACCTATTGTAACAAAAAATGTGTTGTAGCACTGATTGGTGTGAGGGTGAGTGTTGTGAGGGTGAGGGGGTGAGTGAGGGGGTGTGAGGGTGAGGGAGGGGGTGTGAGGGTGAGGGTGTGTGACGGTGTGTGAGGGTGAAGGTGTGTGAGGGTGAGTGAGTGGGTGTGAGGGTGTGTGACGGTGTGTGAGGGTGAGGGTGTGTGAGGGTGAGGGTGTGTGAGGGTGAGTGAGGGTGTGTGAGGGTGAGTGAGGGTGTGTGAGGGGGTGAGGGTGTGGATGAGGTGTTGAGGGTGAGTGAGGGTGAGTATTTGAGGGTGAGTGAGGGTGAGGGGTTGAGGGTGAGTGAGGGTGAGGGTGAGTGATGGTGAGGCGTTGAGGGTGAGCGAGGGTGAGGGTGAGTGAGGGTGTTGTGAGGGTGTTGAGGGTGGGTGAGGGGGAGGGTGTAAGGGTGAGTGAAGGGGTGTGAGGGTGAGGGTATGTGAGGGTGTGTGCGGTTGAGGGCATGTGAGGGTGAGTGTGTGAGTGTTGTGAGGGGTGAGGGTAAGTGAGGGGGTGATGGTGTGTGAGGGTGAGGGGATGAGGGTGTGAGGGTGAGGGCGTGAGGGTGAGGGTGAGTGAGGGTGGGCGAGGGTGAGGGTGTGAGTCTTATTGAGAATGTGTGTGGGTGTGTGAGGATGTGTGAGAGTGTGTGAGGGTGGGTGTGTGTGAGGGTGGGGGTGTGTGAGGGTAGGGCATGTGAGGGTGTGTTGTTGAGGTCATGAGGGTGAGTGAGGGTGTGTGAGGGTGTGAGGGTGAGTGAGGATGTGTGATGTTGAGGGTGTGAAGGTGTGTGAGGGAGGGTGGGGGTGGGTGAGGGTGAGGGTGTGTGAGTGTGAGGGTGTGTGAGGGTGTGTGTGTGAGTGTTAGTGAGGGTGAGTGTGTTGTAAGGGTGGGGGGGTGATGGTGGGTGTGAGTGAGGGTGTGTGAGGGTGAGCGTGTGTGAGGGTGTTTGTGTGTTGTGTATTTGTGTGATTGTGGTGTGTGTGCTTGTGTGTGTGTGTAGTTGTTGGTGTATTTTTGTTGTATTATATGTTTTTGAAATGTTAAATAGCAGAAGTGTGACTGTCCCATAATTATATTTACGTTTTTAAGTTATTGCGTTCTAGTTTTTTTTGCAATCCCGTACTATTTTGATTGACGTCCGTGTCAGCCAATGAGATTTCAAAATCCTCTCACGTTGCGTAACAATTTACTCGCGTCTAATTGGAAATCCCCATATTGTTGAAAGCGGGTCCCGTGTAAGGAGTGTTGGCTTCGTTGTCTGTTCCGTGCAGCGTTCGACAGGTAAGTTGTTTTTTGTTGTTTGTTTTGTGTGTGTATAGTGTTATGAATTATTCTATTTGTTGTTTCCTATTAGTTTTATTGGCATAGTAGTGTCTTTATTTTGTAACGAAGGATGTTTATTTTGAATTGTCGGCTCTTTATGTATGTAATGCATTGTATCCTATTGTTCAGATATAATTAGTAATATGTTTTCATTTTGTTAGTAGTTGTGTTAATAATTAGAGCAGTGTTTTTTTGTGTGTAATTGTGTAGTATGTTGTATATCTGCGTGAATATTTTATATTGTTTTAACTCTACGTTCTGTTCTTGTAGTTATTATGAAATGTATGTTTGTATAGCTTTTTATTTTGATGTGTATGTAAATTTTGTGCTGTGGTTTGTGATACTTCCTTTTCGTTAATAATGAATGCAATGTCTCCTCTTTGTGTTACGATGTATTTTTAAAGCAATATTGTTTTCTTATATATGCTTTCTCCATGTTGGTATCAGAATTCTGACTTATGTCCACATTACTGTAGAGTAGCGAATTATTTTTTTTGTATATTTGATGTAATTTCGTGTGAATAAATGCTTGTGTTATATGCGTACGTTTTTTGTGTAACTGTTGACAATTTTGTTTAATCCGTCCCATTCCCCTGGTGAATAATGCTTATTTATTCCCCCAATAAAAAGTAGGCTGTT